>NC_141875.1:219371828-221871828 GCF_056163025.1 Triticum urartu | reverse complement strand
ATCCTCATTGCTGCATAGAAGAATTATGTCCTTGATGCACCGCTAGGTGACAGACCTATTGCAGGAGCAGATGTAGACGTTATGAACGTTTGGCAAGCTCGATATGGTGACTGCTTAATAGTTTAGTGCACCATGCTTTACGGCTTAGAACCGGGACTTCAAAAACATTTTGAATGCCACAGAGCATATGAGATGTTCCAAGATTTGAAAATTAGTATTTCAGACTCTGCCCGTGTTGAGAGGTATGAGACCTCTAACAAGTACTTTGCCTACAAGATGGAGGATAATAGCTCAGCCAGTGAGCATGTGCTCAGAATGCCTAGGTACTACAATCGCTTGAATCAAGTGGGAGTTAATCTTACAGATAAGATAGTGATTGACAGAGTTCTCTAGTCACTATCACCAAGCTACTAGAACTTCGTGATAAACTATAATATGCAAGGGATGAAAAATCGATTCCCGAGCTCTTCATAATGCTGACATTGGTGAAGGTAGAAATCAAGAAAGAGCATCAAGTGTTGATGATTGACAAGACCACTAGTTTCAAGTAAAAAGGCAAGGGAAAGAAAGGGACCTTCAAGAAGAATGGCAAGCATGTTGCCACTCCCATGAAGAAGCCCAAAGCTACACCCAAGCCTGAAACTAAATGCTTCTACGGTAAAGGAAATTGTCACTGGAAGCGGAACTGCCTCAGATACTTTGAGGATAAGAAGGATGGCAAAGTGAACAAAGGTATATATGATATAAATGTTATTGATGTGTAATTTACTAGTGTTCATAGCGAACCCTGGGTATTTGATATCGGTTCAGTTGCTGAGATTAGTAACTTGAAACATGAGTTGCAGAATGAACAGAGACTAGTTAAGAGCGAAGTGACGATGTGCGTTGGAACTTGGAACTGATTCCATGGTTTATACAATCACCATCGCACACTTCCTCTACCTTCGGGATTAGTGTTAAACCTAAAATAGATGTTATTTGGTGTTTGCGTTAAGCATGAATATGATTGGATCAGGTTTATTGCAATACAGTTATTCATTTAAGTCAGAGAATAATTGTTGTTCTGTTTACATGAATAAAACCTTCTATGGTCATACACCCAAGGTGAATGGTTTCTTGATGCCAAAAGATGTGAAGTTGCTAATGATAGTGCAACATACTTGTGGCACCGCCTTATAGGTCATATTGGTATAAAGCGCATGAAGAAACTCCTTGCAGATGGACTTTTGGAATCACTTGTTTATGAATCATTTGATACTTGCGAACCCTGCCTCATGGGCAACATGACTAAAACTCATTCCCCGGAACAAAGGAGCGAGCTAATGACTTATTGGAAATAGTACATACTGATGTATGCGGTCCGATGAGTATTGAGGCACGCGGTGGGTATCGTTATTTTCGGACCTTCACAAATGATTTAAGGAGATATGGGTATATCCACTTAATGAAACACAGGTCTGAAACATTTGACAAGTTCAAAAAAATTCAGAAGTGGAGAATCATCGTAATAAGAAAATAGAGTTTCTATAGTCTAATAGGGGAGGCAAATATTTGAGTTATGAATTTGGCCTTCATTTAAAACAATGTGGAATAGTTTCATAACTCATGCCACCTGGAACACCACAGCGTAATGGTGTGTCTAAATGTCGTAACCGTACTTTATTAGATATGGTGCGATCAATGATGTCTCTCATTGATTTACCACTGTCATTTTGGGGTTATGCATTAGAGACTGCTGCATTCACGTTAAATAGGGCACTGTCTAAATCTGTTGAGACGAAACCGTATGAACTATGGTTTGGCAAGAAACCTAAGATGTCATTTCTTAAATTTTGGGGTTGCGACACTTATGTCAAAAGCTTCAGCCTGATAAGCTCGAACCCAAATCGGAGAAGTGCGTCTTCATAGGATACACTAAGGAAACAATTGGGTACACCTTGTACCACGGATCCGAAAGGAAGATCTTCCTTGCCAAGAATGGAACATTTCTAGAGAATGAGTTTCTCCCGAAAGAAGTGAGTGGGAGGAAAGTAGAACTTGATGAGGTAATTGTGCCTTCTCTCGAATTGGAAAGTAGCACATCAAAGAAATATGTTGCCGTGATTCCTACACCAACTAGAGAGGAAGCTAATGATGATGATCATGAAACTTCAGATCAAGTTACTACTGGACCTCGTAGGTCTAACAGAGCACGTTCCGCACCAGAGTGGTATGGTGATCATGTTCTGGAATTTATGTTACTAGACCATGGCAAATCTATGAACTATGAATAAGCTATGATGAGCCTAGATTTTGATAAATGGCTTGAGGCCATGAAATCTGAGATAGGATCCATGTATGAGAACAAAGTGTGGACTTTGGTGGACTTGCCCGATGATCGGCGAGCCATAGAGAATAAATGGATATTCAAGAAGAAGACTGACGCTGATGGTAATGTTACCGTCTTCAAACCTCGATTTGTCGCAAAAGGTTTTCGACAAGTTCAAAGGTGTTGACTATGATGAGACTTTATCACCCGTAGCGATGCTTAAGTCCGTCCAAATCGTGTTAGCAATTGCCGCATTTTATGATTATGAAATATGGCAAATGGACGTCAAAACTACATTACTTAATGGGTTTCTTAAAGAAGAGTTGTATAGGATGCAACCAGAAGGTTTTGTCGATCCTAAAGGTGCTAACAAAGTGTGCAAGCTCTAGTGATCCATCTATGGACTGGTGCAAGCATCTCGGAGTTGGAATATACACTTTGATGAGGTTATCAAAGCATATGGTTTTTATACAGACTTTTGGTGAAGCCTGTATTTACAAGAAAGTGAGTGAGAGCTTTGTAGAATTTTTGATATTATATGTGGATGACATATTATTGATTGGAAATGATATAGAATTTCTGGATAGCATAAAAGGATACTTGAATAATAATTTTTCATTGAAAGACCCCGGTGAAGCTACTTGCCTATTGAGCATCAAGATCTATAGGGATAGATCAAGACACTTAATAGAACTTTCACAAAACACATACCTTGATAAGAATTGAAGAAATTCAAAATGGTTCAGTCCAAGAAGGGGTTCTTGCCGGTATTACAAGGTGTGAAGTTGAGTAAGACTGAAAGCCCGACCACGACAGAAGATAGAGAGAAAATGAAAGTCATTCGCTATGCCTCAGCCATAGGTTCTATACGATATGCCATGCCGTGTACCATACCTGATGTGTGCCTTGCCACTTATCTGGCAAAGAGGGTACAAGAGTGATCCAAGAGTGGACCACTGGACAGTGGTCAAAATTATCCTTAGGTGCCTTAAAGAGGACTAAGGAAATGTTTCTCGGTTATGGAGGTGATAAAGAGTTCGTCATAAAGAGTTACGTCGATGCAAGCTATGACACTAATATAGATGACTCTAAGTCTCAATCTGGATACATATTGAACATGGGAGCAATTAGCTAGAGTAGATCCATGCAGATCTTTGTAGACAAAGAAATTTGCAAAATACATACATATCTAAATGTAACAAACCCATTGACTATACTTCTCTCACAAGCAAAACATGATCACACCTTATTACTCTTTGGGTGTTAATTAAATGGCGGTGTGAACTAGATTATTGACTCTAGTAAACCCTTTGGGTGTCGGTCACATGGTGATGTGAACTATAGGTGTTAATCACATGGCGATGTGAACTATAGGTGTTATTCACATGGTGATGTGAACTAGATTATTGACTCTAGTGCAAGTGGGAGGCTGAAGGAAATATGCCCTAGAGGCAATAATAAAGTTGTTATTTTATATTTACTTATTCATGATAAATGTTTATTATTCATGCTAGAATTGTATTGATCGGAAACCTTAATACATAAGCAAACACCGTGTCCCTAGTGAGCCTCTACTAGACTAGCTCGCTGATCACAGATGGTTAAGGTTTCCTGACCATGGACATGAGTTGTCATTTGCTAACGTGATCACATCATTATGAGAATGATGTGATGGACAAGACCCATCTGTTAGCTTAGCATATTGATCGTTCAGTTTTATTGCTATTGATTTCTTCATGTCAAATACATATTCCTTCGACTATGAAAATATGCAACTCCTGGATACCAGAGGAATGCCTTGTGTCCTATCAAACGTCACAACACAACTAGGTGATTATAAAGATGCTCTACACACTACCAAAAAAATACACTTCCACGACGATACGTGTTTGTCATAGTAGGTCACGTTTTCTATCATGCATGTACATCCATGATGATTTTATGACAGAATCAAGATAGTCATACCTGTGTTGTCATAGAAGTGTTCCATGACATTACTGAAAGTGCGTTATATCGACTAGAGGGGGGGTGAATAGGCGATTTTTATGAAAGTCTTCAAAACATGGAAGTTATGAAGACAAACGATAGAAATAAACCTATTACCCAGCAGCGGAAGGTAGACTACACTAGGCAAGCCATAGTCAAGTATTCAATGGAGTGAAAGCACAATGACTAATAGCAGCAATGTAGTAAGGATCAGGTAGGAAGATATTATGAAGACAGACAGAACACGCAGTCACTCAGTGAAGATAGAAGATAGTGCAATCATACAATGACTTCACAAGGACCAACAGTAAGTAAAGGGAAGGAAAGGATGAAACCAGTGACACGTTGAAGACAATGATTTGTTGGACCAGTTCCAGTTGCTGTGACAACTGTACGTATGGTTAGGGCGGCTAGGTATTCAAACCTGAGGACACACAGTCCCGGACACCCAGTCCTGAACACGCAGCTCAGGACACCCAGTCCTCACCATATTCCCCTTGAGCTAAGGTCACACAGACCTCGCCCAATCACTCTGGTAAGTCTTCAAGGTAGACTCCCAAACCTTCACAGACTTCGTTCACCGGCAATCCACAATGTCTCTTGGATGCTCAGAACGCGACGCCTAACCGGCTGGAGGATTCACAGTCCTCAAGTGTAATAAGTCTTCAAATCACACAGACAAGAAGACTTAAGTGATGCCTAATTCTCTTTGTCTCTGGGTGGTTAGGGCTTTATCCTCGCAAGGAATTCTCTCTCAAAGGCTTCGAGGTGGGTTGCTCTCAAACGACAAAAGCCGTACACTAACTCTGAGCAGCCAACCATTTATGGTTGTAGGGGGTGGGCTATTTATAGCCACTAGGCAAGCCGACCTGATTTGTCCGAAATGACCCTGGGTCACTAAGGAACTGACACGTGTTCCAACGGTCAGATTTTAAACTCACACGGCAACTTTACTTGGGCTACAAGCAAAGCTGACTTGTCCGACTCTGGACAAGATTCGCTCTCATACTCTTCACTCGAAGACATAGGTTTTGGTTAAGCATCACTTCAGTCATTCTGACTGGTTCTCTTGGACCCCACTTAAAAGTACGGTGGTTCTTATGACTCAACAAAGAAGAAAAAGAACTACGAAAGATCTAAGTTGTCGAGCTCCATAGGCTTCATGCGATGTCTTCTCTTGTCATAGTCTTCAATGTGAATATCTTCATATACCACCTTTGACATCAATGTCTTCATACATTTTTAGGGGTCATCTCTGGTAGGAAAACCGGATCAATGAGGGACTTCTACCTGTGTTATCCTGCAATTCTCACAAACACATTAGTCCCTCAACTAGTTTTGTCGTGAATACTCCAAAACCAACTAGGGGTGGCACTAGATGCACTTACAATCTCCCCCTTTTTGGTGATTGATGACAAACTAGTTGAAGTTTTCAACGGGGAATATAATATGTGAAATTGTAAAGGATAAGGAATTGTCTTCATAAGTTGCAAGGGCTCCCCCTGAAGATGTGCATATAAGTAATTTGCTTTTGGAATGCAAATGCACATGGCAAGTTGTGCTTGTGGAGGTCCTCTTCAACATATGATGAGAATCCACTATGCATGTGAAGGTATGTGAAGATAATGACATGCATAATGGAAAATGGACATCTGCAAAATGATCTAAGTGCGGAATTTATCATCGCACATGCGGAATTTATCATCGCATCACAAAGTGGCAAATAAGTAGTAGACGACCATCGAGTTTAAGTGTTACAACTCAAAGAACCAAATGTATCAAAAATGAGAGTTGTAAACACGAAGCGAAATATGAAGCACCCGCCCATATGGACCCGCTTGAAGACTATCAAACTCATATGCTTCTCCCCCTTTTGTCAGTAAGGACCAAAAAGGTTTGAAGACATAGAGCATCTACTCGTTCCCATGAAGAGTAGGTAAAGCAGCAGGGTCGTCGGTGGTGTTCGGCGGTGCAGAAGAACTAGGAGCAGTGTCGAAGCGTGCTGAAGGAGGTGGCGGTGAAGTAGCATCATCTTCATCCTCGATCACTCTGGCATTTACAGTTGCAGCAGAGGAAGAGAACTCAGAGTCTTCAAGAGATGGAGTTCGTCGCAGCACTACCCTTCAAGGAGGTGTGGAGTCAAACTTGAAGCGCTCAAGGAAGCCATCCTCTTGAAGATCATCTTCAGAACACATCAGCGTCAGCCCTTTCCATGTGCGTCGAGAGGTTTCATGGGCAACAAAGGCATTCTTGGTGGCAAGAATGCGAATGCGATTAACATCCACCAAGAGGCTTTGCATTTGATGCTTCAGCCAGTCATGATGCCTATCCTGTTTCTGATGAAGAGCCACAAGAAGCTCTTGGTCATTGAGAACATGAGTGCACTTCTTGGGTCGTTGGGCAATGGTGCTATCAGTGGCTTCAGTGAGAGTAGGATGCGCTGCACGTTTAGTGCCAGCCAAAGGATACACACGAGTGACTGCTTCAACTCCTTCAATGTTCTGAGAAAAACTTTGATGCTCTGCATTCTGAAGACTTAGAGGTTCCTTGGCAGGCTCAGGATAGATGGCTTCAATAGACATATCCACATCAGGCAGAAAGATCCGATGATTGCGAGCAGATGGTTGATATGAGATAGCGGAGTGAAGTTTGATCAGCCGCATTACCCATGGGGCGTAGAACTTCAAGCCAAACAGATCAGAGCCTGATGCAGCAAGTTGGCGAATGAAGAAGTCCTGTGCATTGAAGCATTTGCCATTAAAAATATAGAAGACCAAAGTCTTCATTGCACCTTCCAGCTTGGCATGTGGAGAGTGCCCTTTGATGGGCCAGAGAGTTCTCCTTATGATGTGATAAATAGTCCTTGGCAGATACTCTAGGTCTTCAACAAACAACGCTTTGGGATATGCAGCATCTTGGGGCAATGGCTTCATCATACTGAGCATCTGACTCATGTTAGGTTCAGGCTTCTGAAAGATGCTCTCCACAGCTTCACTGTGAAGTTGACAGCCAGATTCGTAGAGATCGCCAGGAGTGGGTAGACCAGTGAGCTCAATGATGTCAAAGGCTTTGGCTTCGTGATGAACATTTCCTGTCATCCACTCCAGGACCCAAGTCTTTGGATCTATGTTATACTCGCGGAGGTGAAGTGTGGCATAGAATTGGAGCAACAACTCTTCATTCCAATGCTCTGGGTCAGTGACGAACGACGGCAATCCAACCTCTTTGAAGCAATCCAGAGCTTCATCCAGATAGGGCAGACCAGCTATTGCTTCAATGTCAAGACCTTTGTGTGGGAAGATGCGACCTTGATTGTAAAGAATGCAGGAGTAATAGCTTCGCTACGGATAGCTCCAGAACCGATCAGATGATATTCTTTCCCTTGAGTAGGGGTTCCTGGAGCTATTGAAGAAAGTGTTGTCTGCTTTGAACCCATTGATATTGAAGGATCCAGGTGCAAATGCAGGACCTGGGAATCTAGGCAATCTTGGGATTGGCTTCTGTACTTGAGGCCTGTGCTCAACATGATAGTCGAACTGAGGACCGGCAACAGGCGCAGGAACAGAAGCAGTGGGATCAGTGGCTTTGCTGACTTCTGGTGCTTTTGTTGGTGAGGGCTCCACATTAGCTTCAGCCATGACAACGTCAGTGGCTTCATTGGTGTTGGTGGTGGCAGCCTCAAGATTTTCAACCTCCACTTGAAGAGCTGGAGGGTCAGTCACAGTCACGTTCTCCTCGAGAACCGCTTCTTGGTGGGACAGGGGAGTAGCAGCTTGTGGGGCTTCTTCTTCATTGGCTGATGCAGCCGGAATGTCTTCAGCAGCTTTAGCTTCAGACCCAGAGACTGGAGGCCTTGGTCCTTTGCGAAGCCTGCGCAATGCTGGTGACGCCTGTGTAGTTGGAGTTGGCTGGGCCTCAACGTCTTCTTCCTCTTGTGGGCGATCAGCCCATGAAGCATCCTGAGCAATTGGCGTCAAAGGACGACCAATGCTGATGAGTTTGCTGTGCTCGAGCTGAGGAAGGACTGCATCATCTTCAACATGGTCATGGTGACCAATGTCTTCAGCAGCGATGGGATCAGCTGCTGGAAAGTCTTCAGCTTCATGAGCCTCTGTGAAAGTAGGCTCATGGATAGTCAGTTGACGTTCTTGCGGTTCAGCGTTAGGGTGAACCATGGAGATGGGTTCAACGATCAAGGGCTTTGTAGGAGCATCCCATTCTTTCCTGGTCTTCCTCTTCTTTTTGGAGGGGGCAGTAGCAGAGGCTTCAGGATGTTTCCTCTTCCTGGCTTCAGCCTCAGTAGTCCTTGTCTTCTTCAGCTCTGAAGCGGTTGACCGGGCCTTTGGCTTCGAGCCAGTCATGCTAGTTGGGAAGACAATGGGATCTGCTTCCTGCCTTGGTGCGAGAGGTTCGGCCACAATTGGCTTCTTCTTCTGCTTAGCAGCCATCCTGGGATCAATGCCCGGACGCCCAAGGGCCTTGCGCTTCTCAGCCTCGTTGTAGCCTTGCACACACTTGTCAGCCAGGCTCTTCATGCGCTCCCGAGAACCCTGAGCTTCTGCGTGTTTCTTGAGAAAGACTTCTTTGAGCTCATGCAGCATAATCTTGAAGTTTTTCACCTCTTGCATGCTGATCTTGGCCATATGCTTCTTGAACTAAGCCTTTTCATAGTCAATATTTTGCTTCAGTTCGACGATGCGCTGAGCGAGAGCTAGCTCTGATGCAATGGCGCCATGAAAGGCGACACCGAGGCCAATGGGTAATTGCAGATCTTCGAAGCTGATGTTTGGCGTGTCAAACCACTCATCAATGAAGTTGTGGATGATTGTCACATCAAAGAGAGGCAGATCATTGAAGATTTCTGCTTCTTCTTTGCTCTTGATGAGTTTCTCAAGAGCGTCATCTGCAAGATCTTCATCACTTGACAGATCAATGGCATCATTGCGCAGAATGGCAGCAGCTGTCAGCTCTTGGCCGGTGTGTGGCAGAGGCATCTTGACCTTCTGGGGCTTGGAGATGCGTGACAAATCTTCAGAATGCACACTGTCTTCAGGAGGTGCAGTTGCCAGTGGATTCGCCCGTGAGATTTTTGGTGTAGAGGCCGGCTTTGAAGCTTTTGGCTGCTTCAGCTTCTTTGGCTTCAGCGCTGCAGGCGCTTCATCTGATTCAGCGTCATCTGCAGGCTCATTCACGGCTATCCCTTGAACCACGATGTGAGTGATGAGACCTTCCAAGTTGTAGAAGGGCCCAAGAAGATTGGGTTCAGCTTCACGAGTTCCATCGGCGCGGGGAGCAGAGGGACCAGCGTTGAAATCTAATCCCAAAGACTTCTTGTTCTGCTTCGCTGAGTTCTGGGAAAACTGGAAGTTGCGCTTAAACAGATTGTCGTCACGACACCATAGCAGGGACGATGGGTCAGCATCCGCAGGCTGTGGTCCACGGACCATGCAGGGATTGAAGCCTTGTTCAATGGCTTCATCTCTGGTCCTGGGTTGAAGATTTTTGTAGAGGATGTCTCCCCATGGTCGCTTGATGGCATTCTTTTCAGCATATTCCTTAGTCACAAATCTGTACTTGAACCACTGTTCTGCCCAAATAGCGTCGAATCCATTGGATTCGTGTCTTGCGCTGATTGTAATCCTCTTCAAGATCTGTCTTGTACAGCTCTGAGAGGTCATCGGGCAGATCTCTTGATGTTTCTCCTCGACGCTTTCTTCCACCCTTCCTTGCTGATTTCTCTGAAGCCATGAACTTTAAACTGAAAGGCTTCGATACGTTCAAAGGCTTCAAAGGTTTTCTCTTGTTGGACAAACAGGAACTGGCTTAGGGAGAATTTATGTGATGCTGTAAGAATTCTGCAAATGAATGCAGACTATGAGAACGAAGGGATTCTCCCACGGACATGTACCTGTGACAGCATTAAGGTGCGAGGGAAGGGGAAGAGGTCATATGCATTCTCAAAACATTTTGAAGATAAATCAGTTTAGAAGACATTGACCTCATCGTGCGAAGATATTCACTCATAGATAAGGAGTTGGTTCCAGATTTTTACAAATCCATGGATCAGTACAAGTGAGGAATCTAACTACTTTGTGAGGCATAAGTGAATATACTAGGCATGTTATGAGATGCAGTATGAAAGAGATCCAACTTGTGTGAATAGAAACTGCTTGTGGTAGAAAGTGATAAAGCTATAGGATCAAAGGGGCCGTAAAAAGGAAGTTTTATTTACCACACGAAGAACTGCTAGACGGAGTGGAAGAGGAGGCCGAGCAGTTCGATCGTCCGTGCCCTAACTTGGCGACGGAGGACACCTACGGCGACGGCGGAGAAGACGATGTCCACGGTCGGCGTGAAGACGGCGTCGGAGAGGTTGCAGCAGCGAAGCGCTTCGTCGCCGGCGTCGTCGAGGGCTAGCGATGGCGCTAGGGTTCGTGCGAGAGTGGAAGAAGAGATAATGACTGCTGTGAGGTGTGTATTTATAGGTACAGGGGCGGCACTGTGTTATTACACAGGTGCCCCTGGCGATTCACATCTGAGGAACACGTGGCCATCATGCAGCATATCGGGGGTTGTTCCACGTCCCACGCACGCCTGGATTGTTGGGTGGTCGTTCCCACTTCTCCGGGTTTCAGGTGAAGGAATGAGCATTGAAAACAGACTTAATGGTTGTCTCTGTATCTTCTGCTGACAAGGACGCAGAGAAAACATTTGACAGTTTCAATAGAATGCATATGATTTGGAGAGATAGAGTTTGAGATAGAAAGCATAGAGAGGTTAGGGTCTGATCACATTCACTTAGTTCAAAAGACTCAACAAGAAGACATAGCTATAAGTGAATGCTATAGAGGACAGAACACTAGTATATATATATATAATCAACATAGTGAAGATAATCATGAAGACATGTTGAAATTGAAGCCAAACCAAATGTGAAGACATAGCAAATGTAACGCCATGAGTGAAACACTTCAAACACAACATTTTGGTGGTGGCGTTACCCACCGTATAGGAAGTATTAGACCCAGACATGGCACACAATTATCGTGGCGCTCCGAAGTCAAATTCCATATTAATGTATTCACACTTAGAATGTATGTCTTCATTGATTGAAGATATACTTTACTTCGTGTGTTGCACATCTAAGTCATCAATATGCATAAGTGTTAGGATGTGTGCCTGATCACAGGACATTTGAGGATTCCAAGATATTTAGCTCACACCCTAACTTACAAAATCTCTTTTCATCCAAGGGCTTGGTAAAGATATCTGCCAATTGCCCTTCAGTGTTGACGTGTATGATGTCAATATCTTCCTTCACAACATGATCTCTGAGAAAGTGATGACGAATTTCAATCTGTTTTTGTCTTCGAGTGCTGAACTAGGTTGTTGGCGATCTTGATGGCGCTTTCGTTGTCGCAGTAGAGTGACACTTGCTTCAGATGAATGCCATAGTCCTTGAGTGTTTGCTTCATCCACAGAAGCTGAGCGCAGCAAGATCCAGCAGCAATGTATTTAGATTCAGCAGTGGAGAGAGATACACAGTTCTGTTTCTTTGAAGACCAACATACAAGTGATCGTCCTAGAAAGTGACATGTGCCTGATGTAGACTTGCGATCCACTTTGTCACCAGCATAATCAGCATCCGAGAATCCAACCAGATCAAACTCTGAGCCCTTTGGATACCATAATCCTAGAGTTGGGGTGTGAGCCAAATATCGAAGAATTCGCTTCACAGCTAAGTGATGCGACTCCTTTGGTGCCGCTTGGAATCAAGCACATATGCAAACACTAAGCATAATATCTGGCCTAGATGCACATAGATAAAGCAAAGAACCAATCATGGAGCGGTATACCTTTTGGTCGAACTCTTTACCATTGTCCTCAGGACCCAGATGATGCTTGGCTGGCATTGGCGTCTTGAAGCCTTTGCAGTCTTGCATACCGAACTTCTTCAGGCAATCTTTGAGATACTTCTCTTGAGATATGAAGATGCCGTTGCGTTGCTGTCATATTTGAAGACCGAGGAAGAACTTCAGCTCTCCCATCATGGACATCTGATATTGCTCTTGCATCATATATCCAAACTCTTCACTGTACTTCTGATTGGTGCAGCCAAAGATAATGTCATCCACATATATTTGGCACACAAACAGTTCACCATCATATGTCTTCGTGAAGAGAGTGGGGTCTAGGGAACCAGGTATGAAGCCTTTGCTCTTCAGGAAGTATTTGAGTGTGTCATACCAGGCCCGAGGGGCTTGTTTGAGGCCATACGGTGCCTTTTTGAGCTTGTATACCATGTCAGGATGTTTTGGATCTTCAAAGCCAGGCGGTTGTGCAACATACACTTCTTCAATCTTGCCATTGAGAAAGGCGCTCTTCATATCCATTTGATATAGAAGTATGTTGTGATGATTTGCATAGGCCAGCAGTATGCGTATGGCTTCAAGTCTAGCCACAGGAGCAAATGTTTCATCGAAGTCAATGCTTTCCACTTGAGTATATCCTTGAGCAACGAGACGATCTTTGTTTCTGACAACTTGACCATGCTCATCTTGCTTGTTGCGGTATATCCATTTGGTGCCTATTATGTTGTGCTTCCGAGGATCAGGACGCTTAACCAGTTCCCATACATTATTTAGCTCAAACTGTTGAAGCTCTTCTTGCATAGCTTGAATCCATTCAGGTTCCATGAAGGCTTCTTCAACTTTCATGGGTTCTGTAATTGAGACAAATGCGAAGTGCCCACAGAAATTTGCTAGCCGAGTTGCCCTTGAACGAGTGAGCGGACCGGGTGCATTGATGTTATCAATTATTCTCTCAATCTGCACTTCATTGGCAACACGAGGATGTACAGGGTGAAGGTTTCGCTCTTGCTGATCATTGTCATTGTTAGTGGGATTGTATTCAGGCTGAGCATTGTCTTCAGGTTGATCAATTGCGAAGATGATAAGTTCCTCTTTAGGTTGAGCTTCAGAGGATATGATTTCTCTGGTTCCCATAAGCTTGATTGATTCACTGGATGGAACTTCATCTAGCACATCTGGGAGGTGCTCTCATTGTGAACCGTTAGTCTCATCAAACCGCACATCCACTGTTTCAACCACTTTATAATGAAAGAGATTGAAGACTCTATAGGAGTGCGAATCCTTTCCATATCCAAGCATAAAACCCTCATGTGCTTTTGGTGCAAATTTTGAAGTGTGATGTGGATCCTTGATCCAGCACCTGGCGCCAAATACTCTGAAGTAACTGACATTTGGCTTCTTGCCAGTAAGGAGCTCATAAGATGTCTTGTTCAGAAGCTTGTGAAGATAAACACGATTGGTTGTATGGCATGGAGTATCAATGGCTTCAGGCCAGAATTTTCTTGGAGTCTTGTATTCATCAAGCATCGTTCGGGCCATCTCAATGAGTGTTCTGTTCTTGCGTTCGACGACGCCATTCTGCTATGGCGTGTACGGGGCTGAGAATTCATGTGTGATGCCCAAGGTATCGAGATATGTATCAAGGCCAGTGTTCTTGAATTTAGTGCCATTGTCACTTCGGATGTGCTTTGTCTTGGCGCCATAGTTGTTCATTGCTCGATTGGCGAAGCGTCTGAAGACATCCTGCACTTCAGTCTTGTAGAGGATTATGTGCACCCAAGTATATCTAGAATAATCATCAACAATGACAAATCCATAGAGACAAGCAGTAGTAGTAAGAGTTGAGTAATGAGTGGGACCGAAAAGATCCATGTGGAGCAGTTCGAAGGGTCGAGTGGTTGTCATGATTGTCTTCGAGGGATGTTTGGCCCTCGTCATCTTTCCTGCTTCACAGGCACCGCATAAGTGATCTTTCTTGAACTTGACGCCCTCAATGCCTATGACATGCTTCTTCTTTGCAAGGGTGTGGAGGTTCCTCATGCCAACATGCCCTAGCCTCCGATGCCAGAGCTAGCATTCTGAAGCTTTTGCTAGAAGACATACGGCAAGCCGTGGTCCTGCCGAGAAATCTACTACGTACAAATCATCTTTCCAATACCCTTCAAACACTAGAGACTTGTCAGATTCCATTAGTACAAGGCAGTGATATTTTCAAAATATTACGATCATGTTCAAACCGCAAAGCATTGAGACAGACATTAAGTTGAAGCCAAGGGATTCAACAAGCATGACTTTATCCATGTGTTGATCCTTTGAGATTGCAACTCTACCTAGACCCAGTACCTTACTTTTACCAGTGTCAGCAAATGTGATGTGACTCTTGTCGGATGCACGTAAGGTTGAGTCCATAAGAAGGTTTCTTTTGCTAGTCATGTGATTGGTACACGCACTATCAAACATCCATTTTGAAGATGCTGGTGTCGTACCCTTGGCACCGCGTGCCATGAAGCAGTAGGTAGGAGCGGAGTAGTCCTTGTCATTTGCATCAGTGTCGGTGATGAAGTCATTGTCTTCAGTGTTGAAGATGGACTTGGCAACGTATGCTGTAGCCAGACTTGCGACACTAGAATCGGACTCCTCCTCAGACTCCACCTCCGCCTCCTCAGAAGCGGACTCCTCCTCTGAATCCATTTCCTTGCCAACAAACGCACGTGCCTTGCTAGATGAGCTCTTCTTGTGTGATGAAGACTTTGAGGAAGACTTGGAAGAAGACTTTGAGTATTTCTTCTTCTTCTTGTCGTCAGAGTCATATTCCTTGCTCTTCTTCTTCTTTTTGTTCTCATTGTCCCACTGCGGACACTCAGAGATGAAGTGGCCAGGTTTCTTGCACTTGTGACATGTTTTCTTCTTGTAGTCATGAGCAGAAGCTTCATCATTCCTTGAGCTTGATCGGGAAGACTTTTTGAAACCTTTCTTCTTGGTGAATTTTTGGAACTTCTTCACAAGCATAGAAAGTTCCCTTCCAATGTCTTCAGGATCATCCGAACTGCTGTCAGATTCTTCTTCAGATGAGGAGACAGCTTTTGCCTTCAAGGCACGAGTTCACCCATAGTTTGGACCGTAGATATCTCTTTTCTCAGAAAGCTGAAACTCATGTGTGTTGAGCCTCTCAAGTATGTCAGACGGATCGAGTGTCTTGAAATCAGGACGTTCTTGAATCATCAGGGCTAGGCTGTCAAACGAACTATCAAGTGATCTTAGTAGTGTCTTGACGACTTCATGCTTGGTGATCTCAGTAGCGCCAAGGGCTTGAAGATCATTCATGATGTCAGTGAGTCGATCAAATGTGAGCTGGACATTCTCATTGTCATTTCTCTTGAAGCGGTTGAAGAGGTTGCAAAGGACACTGATTCTCTGATCTCTCTGGGTTGAGACGCCTTCGTTGACTTTGGAGAGCCAGTCCCAGACTAGCTTAGATGTTTCCAAAGCACTCATGCGGACATATTGTCCCTTGGTCAGATGACCACAGATGATATTCTTGGCAGTAGAGTCCAGTTGAATGAACTTCTTGACATCAGCAGCAGTGACATCTTCTCCAGCCTTGGGAACGCCGTTCTTGACGACATACCATAGGTCGACGTCAATGGCTTCAAGATGCATGCGCATCTTATTCTTCCAGAAGGGATATTCAGTTCCACCGAAGACGGGGCACGAATCGGAGACTTTAATTATCCCTGTAGTCGACATACCTAAAACTCCAAGTGGTTAAACCGAATCACACAGAACAAGGGAGTACCTTGGTCTGATACCAATTGAAAGTGCGTTATATCGACTAGAGGGGGGGGGGGTGAATAGGCGATTTTTATGAAAGTCTTCAAAACGTGGAAGTTATGAAGACAAACGATAGAAATAAACCTATTACCCTGCAGCGGAAGGTAGACTACACTAGGCAAGCCATAGTCAAGTATTCAATGGACTGAAAGCACAATGACTAATAGCAGCAATGTAGTAAGGATCAGGTAGGAAGATATTATGAAGACAAACAGAACACGCAGTCACTCAGTGAAGATAAAAGATAGTGCAATCATACAATGACTTCACAAGGACCAACAGTAAGTAAAGGGAGGGAAAGGATGAAACCATTGACACGTTGAAGACAATGATTTGTTGGACCAATTCCAGTTGCTGTGACAACTGTACGTCTGGTTAGGGCGGCTAGGTATTCAAACCTGAGAACACATAGTCCCGGACACCCAGTCCTGAACATGCAGCTCAGGACACCCAGTCCTCACCGTATTCCCCTTGAGCTAAGGTCACACAGACCTCGCCCAATCACTCTGGTAAGTCTTCAAGGTAGACTCCCAAACCTTCACAGACTTCGTTCATCGGCAATCCACAATGTCTCTTGGATGCTTAGAACGCGACGCCTAACCGGCTGGAGGATTCACAGTCCTCAAGTGTAATAAGTCTTCAGATCACACAGACAAGAAGACTTAAGTGATGCCTAATTCTCTTTGGCTCTGGGTGGTTAGGGCTTTATCCTCGCAAGGAATTCTCTCTCAATGGCTTCGAGGTGGGTTGCTCTCAAATGACAAAAGCCGTACACTAACTCTGAGCAGCCAACCATTTATGGTTGTAGGGGGTGGGCTATTTATAGCCACTAGGCAACCCGACCTGATTTGTCCGAAATGACCCTGGGTCACTAAGGAACTGACACGTGTTCCAACGGTTAGATTTCAAACTCACACGGCAACTTCACTTGGGCTACAAGCAAAGCTAACTTGTCCGACTCTGGACAAGATTCGCTCTCATAGTCTTCACTCGAAGACATAGGTTTTGGTTAAGCATCACTTCAGTCATTCTGACTGGTTCTCTTGGACCCCACTTAACAGTACGGTGGTTCCTATGACTCAACAAAGAAGAAAAAGAACTACGAAAGATCTAAGTCGTCGAGCTCCATAGGCTTCATGCGATGTCTTCTCTTGTCATAGTCTTCAATGTGAATATCTTCATATACCACCTTTGACATCAATGTCTTCATACATTTTTAGGGGTCATCTCTGGTAGGAAAACTGAATCAATGAGGGACTTCTATCTGTCTTATCCTGCACTTCTCACAAACACATTAGTCCCTCAACTAGGTTTGTCGTCAATACTCCAAAACCAACTAGGGGTGGCACTAGATGTACTTACAATTACCAAAATTATCATCACGGAAGTGCCACTTCCATGACGATAAATCGCGCGTCATGGAAGTGCTTTTGTCAAGGGTGACCGACACGTGGCATCCACCGTAACGGTTCGGCGTTAAGCTATCAGGTTCCGATTTGGATCCGATAACCCGTTAACAGCCCCGACCAATGGGGATTTTCCACGTGTAAAATTCTCATTCGCCGGATAATGCACGTGTCAGCTAATCGTTGGACAGATGTCATTCCTACAATGGACGAAAGACGCCTATGATATGTCGACATGCGGCATAGCCCAATAGTGGCCTATTTTAGGTAAAATGGCTGGCCTAGCTAAAGGCCCACCATGTTTTTTTAGACACTCGTGGGCTGGCCCGTTAACAAACTGCCATATTTAGGGTCAAATTGAGGCCCATACCAGATCGGGCCCATTCACAACCTGCCATGTTTTGGGCCAAATTACAGCCCAAATCGGATCAGGCCCATTACTAGGTGACTGTTCTTTTGAGCCCATTCTAAGACAAGTTTGTATTTCAGCTTGTTAAATGCCCGTTTACCATTTTGGCCCGATAATAGTTTCGGCCTATTAGCGGCCCGTGGTGCATCTGGGACGTTGTTGGCCTGGTTTAACTTTAGGCCATTTAACGGCCCATGAAGAAATTGGGCTATTTCTTGTCTGAAGTAACTTTAGGCCTCTTAACAGCCCGTAGTCTTCGTGGATAAATTTCAGCCCAACTGGCCTATCGGCCTGTTAATGGCCCGTGTAATAGTTGGGCCTAGTTACAGCCCGCGTTGAATCCAGCCTGCTTACAGCCCATCTGATAATGGCCTGTGACACTTTTGGGCCTATAGCCCGTGTGGATACCAGCCTGCTTAAAGCCCATAATTTTATTAGGCCAAACAGGCCCGAGATATATTTTGGCCTATTAACTGCTTGTCCTATTTGGGCCAAACATGGGCTTAATCAGTTTCGACCTGTATTGGCCCATTAATTTTTTGGCTCAACGCTAGCCCAATCTAGGTTTTAGCATGTTAAAAGCCCATGGTGTTCTCTGGCCCAGCTGGCCAGAACTTTACTCGACCTGTTAAAGGTGGGAAAATATTATAGGTTTAGACCTGCTAATGGCCCAAGATGATTATAGGCCCATGTTTTGGCCCATATGAGTAACGGGCCGGCCTGAAGACCGACAACACTGAGATCCACTGAACCTTCCAGCCTAAATTACAGCATACCGACCAAAGAATAAACCTAGACTATACAATAAATAAATTACGGCACATTACATCCACTTGGAATCAAAGTTCGCTACCGGTGATAATAACGCACAACATGACTGCGGATTACATATACTGGGCATCAAAGGTCGCCACCAGTGCATATAAACACGCCGATAAAAGAATATACAAAACTGAGAGCACTTCAGAAGGCACTAGGCATGGCCAGGAAGGGCCCTACAAGTAGCCGAACAAGCTGATGGGACCTTAGTAGTGTCAACAATAGATGCTCCATCCATAGCCGTATAGCACCATAGTGCACAAGGCAGTCCTCTGACATCTTCATTGCATCTTTGACTTCAAGTCGGAGCTGAGCTGAAGCAAGCCTTTCCTCTTTAAGTTGATACTGAAGAAGTCGAACTGATTGAGGCAGCGACTGCACAGAGGTTGTGAAAGTGCTAGTTATCGACTAGAGGGGTGAATAGGAGATTTTTATGAAAATCTTCAAAACACGGGGGCTTTGAAGACAAACAATAGAAATGAACCTATTGATATGCAGCGGAAGGTAGACTACACTAGACAAGCCATAGTCAAGTAAGCAATGAAGTGAAGGCACGAAGACTATTAGCAGCTAGGTAGTACGGATCATGATGGAAGATAGTATGAAGCCAAACAGTAGACAGTCTTCACTCAGTGAAGTCAATCAGATCATAAAGGCAAGCAATGACTTCACGAAGACAAACTGTAAAGTAAAGGGAAGTGAAAGATAGAACCAGTAGCTTGGTGAAGACAAGGATTTGGTAGACCAGTTCCAGTTGCTGTGACAATTGTATGTCTGGTTAGGGAGGCTGAGATTTAACTCAGAAGACCGAGTCTTCACCTTATTACCCTTGAGCTGAGGACACACAGTCCTCGCCCAATCACTCTGGTAAGTCTTCAAGGTAGACTTGCAAACCTTCACAGACTTCGTTCACCAGTGTAGGATCGAAAGTATGTCTAGAGGGAGTGATTAGACTACTTGACCAAATAAAAATCTAGCCTTTTCCCAATTTTAGTTCTTGGCAGATTTTAGCAACATAGCACAAGTCAAGCAATCAACCTACACATGCAATTCTAAGAGTGTAGCAGCGGAATGTAAAACAATTGCATATGAAGGTAAAGGGATGACTTTGAGGGAGCAAACGCAATGTTGACAAGGAGATTTTTTATCCGTGGTTCTGATAGGTGGTGCTATCGTGCATCCATGTTGATGGAGACTTCAACCCACGAAGGGTAACGGTTGCGCGAGTCCATGGAGGGCTCCACCACCGAAGGGTCCACGAAGAAGCAACCTTGTCTATCCCACCATGGCCGTTGCCCACGAAGGACTTGCCTCACTAGGGTAGATCTTCTGGAAGTAGGCGATCTCATTGCCCTTACAAACTCCTTGGTTCAACTCCACAATCTTGTCGGAGGATCCCAAGTGACACCTAGCCAATCTAGGAGACACCACTCTCCAAGAAGTAACAAATGGTGTGTTTATGATGAACTCCTTGCTCTTGTGCTTCAAATGATAGTCTCCCCAACACTCAACTCTCTCTCATAGGATTGGATTTGGTAGAAAGAAGATATGAGTGGAAAGCAACTTGGGGAAGGCTAGAGATCAAGATTTATGTGGTTGGATTGGAATATCTTGACGTCAACACAAGTGTAGGTGGTTCTCTCTCAGAAAATATGTATTGGAAGTGTAGGCATGTTCTGATGGCTCTCTCCACAAATGAAGAGTTGGTGGAGGGGTATTTATAGCCTCCACACAAAATCTAACCATTACACACAAATCACCAAACTTGGTGGGACCGATTCAGAGAACTCGGCAAGACCGATTTGGTTCATAATGTAACCGTTAGGTGTTTCGGTGGGACCGACATGTCAACTCAGTGGGACCGATTTCATTAGGATTAGGGCATAACGTAATCTCGGTGAGACCGATTACACAAACTCGGTGGGACCGATTTTGGTAACAAAAAAACAGAGAGTTGGTCAGGCAAACTCGGTGGGACCGATTCGCTCATCTCGGTTGAACCAAAACGTTACAAAATGTAAACAGCATGTTTGCATTGCAATCTCGGTGGGACCGATCGCTCATCTCGGTTTGACCGAAACGTTATGAAGCGAAACAGAGAGAATACAATCCCATCTCGGTGAGACCGAGATCCCTATCGGTGAGATCGAAAAGACTAGGGTTTCTGGCAGTGGCTATGTCAACTAAACTCAGTGGCGCCGGATAGAAAGAATCGGTGGGGCCGAGTTGGATATTTGGTGTGGGACATATGTGGATATGAGAAAGTAGTGGAGGGTTTTGGAGCATATCACTAAGCATTTTGAGCAAGCACCTCATTAAGCAACACCTCATCCCTTCTTAATAGTATTAGCTTTTCCTATAGACTCAATGTGATCTTGGATCACTAAAATAGAAAATGTAGAGTCTTGTGCTTTGAGCTTGAGCCAATCTTTTATCCTTAGCATTTTGAAGCGTCCACTTTCTAATCCATGCCATGCCAACCATTGAGCTTTCCTAAAATATTCATCTTGGAATAGCATTGGCTCAATGAGCTATATGTTGTTAGGAATTACCAAAACCACCCACGGATAGTTGCACTTTCAATCTCCCCCTTTTTGGTAATTGATGACAACATATAGATCAAAGCTTAGACAAATGATAAATAGTATTTGAAAAACATCATCACTTTGAGAAGTATGTGATAAGCAAGAGCTCCCCCTAAATTTGTGCATTATTTAAAATTTGCTTTTGAATGCAAATGCACAATCGATTAGGATCATGGGTTACTCTTCCATGTCACATACATCTTGGTGGAGCGCTCAAAATGATAGAAGTTAAAGCATGCACTCATCACCAAAACAAGTGAATGATCATCTAGGGTATAAGAAATAATATCATCCAACAAGCATTAAGGGTAGCATATGATCAAGCACAAGATCAAACAAGTATCTCATAAGTAGCTCACACAAGCACACAATAAAGTTTCAAACAAACCAAATAAGTGCAAAGAGAGATAAAAACCAACACTCTCTCTCTCGAAGCCTATGACCTATACATTTTTCTCCCCCTTTGGCAACAAGTTACCTAAAAGTTCAAACATGCGTACTACTAAATGACTCTCAGTCTTGATCTTCGGTGGGAGGTGTCGAGAGAACTCCAAGAACGAAAGCTTCTGATGAAGTAGCTAGAGCTGGTGGAGTAGCTGCTGGAGGTGGAACTGGAGCTGTAGCTGTTAGTGCTGACACTGTAGTTCTAGTGTCTGTCACTGGCACTGCAGCAGATCTCTGTCCTCTGGGCACTCTGGCAAAAGCATCTGTGGTTGACTTGCCCTTCTTCTCCTCTGCTTCCTCGTGAAGTTGCTCAACTGCAGTTTGGATCTCTATCACCTTGACATCAAGGTAATAGAATTTCCGCTCAATGATCCTTTCCAGACTCTCCTGGTTCTTGGTCAGGGTGTCCAAGCCCTTCTTAATCCTCAGGGTGGATTGGATCAGATACCCAAGCTGGTCTTGCTTGCTCTTCAAGAATACATGAGATGCCTCCTCTGCTGTTGGCATCTTTGCAGCCTTCTCTGCCTTAGCCTTCTCTCTCTTTTCATGTGCTTGAGCTGAAGATGGTTCATTTTCATTCATCACTACTGTATTATCTTCAAATTCACGATAGATGGGCAGGTGCTGCTTGTCCAAAAGATATGTGCTTGTGCCCATCTTTGAGTTAATGAGCTGCTGAATGTGTGGAGCATACCCCCAACTTCTCTTCTGATCAGCAACAGTCCTCTTGATTGTCTCAACAATAAGGCTCATAACCTTGAACTTCTATGGGACATCAAATATGTGCACTAAGTTGATGGCATGTCCTCTGATCATCTTGTGATCACCTGACTTGGGTAGCAGTGTGTGCCTTAATATGCAGTTGATTGTTGGTAGACCAGACAACAGGTAATGGACAGATCCAAACTTATGTGTATCCAAGGCAGCATCTGGGATCTCCTTGTACATGTTGGCCATAGTGTTGTGGTCTTTCTTCTTCTCTGCATAAATGTACAAGTCATCCTCATGTTCCTCACGAGCATTTATAAGCTTTGCCCACTCATCAACTATGGATTGGTACCTAGTACCCTCAAACATCCATACAATCCTTCCATCTGGATAGAAGTGGGCAATGGAGTAAAATTGCATGATGAGCTCATCATTCCACTTGGTGAGCTTCTGGGCAACAAAGGTATCCACTCCACATGCCTTAAAGCTATCAAGCACTCCAGAGAAGTGATCCTCATTCTCCTTAATGAATTCCCAGTCAACCCATATCATATCACACACAATGGGCTTCTTGTCAAGCAGAATAGTCTCATAGAAGTCCTGCTATTCCTTAGTGTGAAACCTATCGTCCACAGCAGTCCTCCTCCTGATAGCATATGGATCAGACTGTCTCCATAGTCGCAATCCTGTATCCTTCCTGATTTTCATGTTCTCTGCAACTGGGTGTGCATCAGTGTGGTCAGGGATCTTTGGCTTCAGCTTCCTCAACACAACAGAATCATCATCTTCTTCTTTAGCAGCTTGAGGCACTGGGGCCTTGTTCTTCTCTTCTGCAGGTATGTTCCTAGTGCTCCTCTTGGGTTTTGGCTTTGGAGCTGGAGCAGCAGCCTTGGGAGTAGTTTTGGGCTTTGATGGAGCAACCCCTGCTTTGATTGCATCTCCCATAAGCTTTTGTGCTTTGGGTGCTGGTGCAGCATCCTCTTCCTCTTCTTCTGAAGGATCTTGCATCATGGAGGGCTTTCCAATGACTCTGTCCATTGTTTTCTTAACCCTCTCCTTCCTCTTCTTCCTTTTTTCAGCTTCTTCAGCTGCTGATTTTGAAGCTTCAGCAGTTGATGTTCTAGCTTTTGACATGGGCTGTCTTCTTGCTGGAATCTTAGTTTTCAGACCAGGCTTTGTTGCAGCAGCTGTGCCATACTCTTTCTCAATCACCTTCTTCTTCGAAGTGGCTTCATCTTCAACAACCACATAATCTTCATCCTCAGAGTCAGAAGTTCTCTTCTTCTTGTCCTAGTGGCAGCCTTTGGCAGATTGCGTGGTGTGCTCCTACTGCCTTCATCATAGCTGCTAGAGGGATCTGAACCGTCACTCATCTGCACCTGTTGCTCAGACCTATTCTGACTATCACTTTGATCAGACATCTCTGCAAATATTCTGACAGCAGACCTTGTGAATAGGTTATAGATAAGGTAGAGTAGATGAGCATCACAAAGTACAGATTTAGTTCTTCACAGAAAGCATTTCGGATCTACTGATTTGTAAACTCGGTGATACCGAAGCAGCTTTTGGAACCTAAACTAGTGAACTCGGTCAGACCGAGTCATAGTTCGGTGGTACCGAGTCTACTAGGGTTTCACAAAGAATCGAACTTGGTCACACCGAGTTGCAATTTTCGGTCAGAACGAAAACGCATGTGCTCTGGCCTAAGCCAAAATCTGTGAGACCGATTTCTACAACTCAGTCGGTCCGAGATGAATTCGGCGGAGACCTAACCCTAAATTTTCAAATCAAAACTAATCTACCGGGTGTTTTCGTTGGACAGGATGATTTCAATCACGGCAAAGATCATGGTAAAGCAGCGTGCTAAGAATCGAAGTAAAGGATTAGCACAATGATCAAGTTCGTACCCTAGTTTGGTGACAAACTTTCTACGACGGCAACGGTGGTGAAGATTTCCATTGACGGCGGCGGAGACCAGCGGCGGGAGGTCGCTGGCAACGAGAGGATGATCCGGAGACCCGAGGAGGCAGAGTAGGTTATGCGTGGGCGAGGAGGTTCAGAAAAAAATTCCAAATTTTGGCCCGTCGGTATATATAACCTGACCCTGTCGGTGTGACCGAGTGGAACGACTCAGTGGCACCGAAATGCAAAACTGCAAGCAGTTACGGCAACTTGGTGTCACCGAAAGGCTCTAATCGGTTGCACCGAGATTGAAAACCCTAGATCAACTTAGTGACTCGGTAGGACCAAAAAGGATGAATCGGTCAGACCGAGATGCACAAAGAGGTTTTGGAGGTTTAAACTATGATGAATCAGGAACTCCGAGTGCTCCTCCCACACAGTGGTTTGAATCTGACTTGATCAAACTTTGTGATGTAGCATGAATAGAGTTTTAGACGAGGAAAGCATAGATAGCTAGAGAGAGTTCTTAGGCATTCTTGTCCATCCATTTGGCAAAAGAGAAAGAGCCAAACAATCAAAACAACAAATGGATGTCCTCGAATGAGTAAAATATGCAACCAACATTGTCGGATGTGGGGTTCCAGCAAACCCTTAAGGTTCGAACACTGGGGTGCGCGTGAAGTTTTTTCCTCCCACCGATCTACGCCCTAGCTCGCTAAGATCTCGCAGACGAACTCGACAAACTCACAACACATAAAGACACACGACTTATACTGCTTCGGGCCACCATTGTGGTGTAATACCCTACTCCAGTGTGGTGGTGGTGGATTGCCCCTAGGGGTAATGATGAATAGTACAAGGGAAGAACAGCCTCCTGAGGTTGAGGTGTTCTTGAGCTCGGTGAGCTTGTGTGTGTGAGGATGGTCTGAGTGATCCCCCCCCCTCTCTCTATGGTGGTGACTAACTCTATTTATAGAAGCCCTGGTCCTCTTCCCAAATATTGAGCGGGAAGGGAGCCAACAACGGCGGGCAAATTTTAAGGGGGGCAGCTAGTACAAGCCATCCTGACAAAAGTGGTCTTCGCCTGCCAAAGGCTCTGGTGGTGACGCCATCCTGGGCTCCACGATGACCTCCGTCTTACCGTCCTCCTGGTCTTGGTCTCGTTGCACCGAAATGGAAACCTTTGCCTGATGCCTCGGTACTCCTCGCCTGCACTTGCCTCCTTAGCACCAAGGAGGAAACAAGTACGCTGCGCACCCTGGCGCTTGCTTGGAGCCCGCCTGGTGTCGTGCGTCATGGCTCACGTCACGAGGGCCTCATGAGGTTTGCCCCGCCTTGATATCTCTGCTCCTTGTGAGGTTGCCTGGCTAGGCTACTCCAGAGGAGGTCTTGCATCGTCCGCTTGCGATGCTTTGACCCTCGCAAGGGTCTTGGATGCATCGTTGGTGAAGATGGGTTGTACGGCCTGCTGGCTCAGCCACGCCGCGGGCCCAGGCAGCCAAGTCTGGGGAACCCCGTTCCCAGGATGCCGACAGTAGCCCCCGGGCCCAAGGTGCGTTTGGGCTTGGCTTCGCGGCGAAGCCAAGGGCCAAGTTCGGAGCACCGCGGGCCCCAAAACCCTGTGGCCTCGGTTGACGCGTGGCGGTTGATTGGACGCGGGCGTCTCCGCTTCCCCACGCGGCCCTTGAATCCGCCTAGCTATGCGGCCCCGCCTCTTACACAGTTATTCTTCTTCCGCCACGCCCGGCTCTTCCAATCTCCCTGCTGCCTCGATGCCCTGCTCCACCTTCTCAGTCTGACCTGTGCTTCGCCCGCTTCGCCGCCATGGCGCTGAAGCAAGCCGAAAAGGGGAAGAAACCCTTGTCCTCGTGAACTGTGCCTCCATCCTTCGAGCCGGCGCTCGGCCGGCCTCGGGTGCTCAACAACGAGGCCATGGACAAGGTGCATCCCATGCTTGCCTCCATTTTCAATGAGTGGGGAGAGACGCTGGCTTGGCCCGCGTCTCGCACAAGCATGGCTCGGGCAGTTACCGAGGTTCCGATCTTCATTGATGCCCTCTGGGCTGGCCTGCTTCCTCCCTTCTCCTCCTTCTTCAACGCGGTGCTCGAGCACTATCAGATCCACATGATCCATCTCGATCCTCAGGCTGTGACCCTTCTCGCCGTCTTCGCCTTCGTGTGCGAGGCCATGGTGGGCATCGCCCCTCTGTGGCACTCCTCCGCCACTTCTTTTTGTTACATCTCACCGGTCCCTGGCAAAGCTCAGGGTGTGTGGGCATCCAGGCCATGGCTGCAACAGCAGGCATGAGGATCGACTTTGCGATCCCTTCATCCACGAGCGAGTTCCGTACGTGATGGGTGTTTGTTGACGCCGGCGTGCTCAACCCTCTGCTCCAAGCTCCGGTGGGGCCTGCTATTCCAAACTCCGGCTGGGGTCATCAGAAGCTCACGAGTCCCTGCCTTGCCCCTGTCTGGGCCAGGCTGAGGTGGTTGAAGGACCTTGGCATGACTGCGCCCATGGTGGTGAGGTAGTTCGTCAAGCGTCGAGTTGCTCCACTCCGACGCCATTCTCACCCGATGTGGGACTTGCTCAGCAGACGGGACAACATGCGGTTTCAGGAGGAGGAGGGGCTACCTCTCGCTGCGCAACATACAGTACTCACGGTCCTGTCAGGTGTCCCTCTGCCAGACGAGATGCCCAGGAACAACTCCATGTTGTACCGCTGTGAGAACAAAGCCACATTTGCTGCGAACATGCCTTCCCTTGATCAGTGCGGGCTGCGCCCAGTCAGCTTGCTGGGGCCTCGCGAGAACCCCGACATCGTGGTCCCCTTGTTCGCCGCCGGTGCAGGGCTAGCCCCAAGTGACGTGTAGCGACCAGACCTCAAACAGTCTGATCTCTGTGCTCCGGTGTCATCCCTGGATCAGTAATGCTGACACCACACAGTACTCGGAGGATTTATAGCAGAGTAGCAATCACACACTTATTACATCGAGTGTCTCAAAGGAGAACTTATTACAATAAATATGGCTTAAGGCCATCTAATAATGATAATAGCGGAAGGCTTCGAAGATAAGTGAGTCCATCAACTCCAACGGCATCACTGAGTATAGAACCACGACCTAAAAACTCCTTAATCATCGTCTGAAAAGTCTGCAACATTAACGTTGCAGCCCGAAAACGGGTCAGCACATGGAATATGCTGGCAAGGTAACACATAGAGAATAATGGAATGCAACAGCTATACTATATGCATATTTGGCTGGTGGAAAGCTCTATGGTTACAGTTTTTGCGTAAAGCCAATTTTTCCCTACTTCAAAGGAATAAATTTAATTACTATCATGGTGGTTGTTAAACATTGAGAATGGTTGACAGCATTATCAATCCCAATTAAGTAACATCATTAAAACCCATCAAAATTAATTTAGAGTAACATGTTGAGATTCACATGAAAATCCAAGTACTAGATACTCAAGATTGTCCATAACCGGGGACACGGCTAATCATGATTAGTTTGTTACACTCTGCAGAGGTTTGCGCACTTTTCCCCACAAGACTCGATCGCCTCCGTTTGGTTTCTCGCACTACAGGGTGTTTGAGAAGACGGATGACCGAGACATAGTCTTTCAGAAGCGCTAGCACCTTACGATCGGGTAGACCGTACCACCTACATCCCCTACATCTGCTAGTCTACCACTGTAAGAGTTCGCACAACTTAGTCAACTATGCCAGAGCCCATAATGGCTTGTGGCTGCACACGGAAGTTTCTAGTATGAATAATCTCATGATCCCTTTGAGCCTGGGTGGCGGTCCAAAAGAAAAACAGGCAAGTCCTGGAAACCAGGTGCCTCAATCCACCCAGATGTGTGTTTAAGTTGCCACCTTAGATAAACCATTAATTAACAATCTCACATCTGTCATGGATATCACTCACCCAATCCACGTCTACTAGCATAGCATGGCATAATAAGCAAACGTAGAAGTAACTCCCAAAGGTTTGATAATAAACAGCTAATAGGTACTACCTCATCTACTTCCCATCCCACAATTTAATTAGATCCTAATCATGCAATGTGTGAGGATTGATCTAATGCAATAAAACTGGGTTATAGAAAAGGTATGATCAAAGTGTTACTTGCCTTGCTGATGATCCGCAAAACCTAGAGATTCAACGTAACAGGCGGCGCACTCCGGGTATTCTATCGCAGACAAACAACAAGCATACAATAAGTAGTCATCTAATGCACAGGTAAAACTCAAATAGAAGATCTAACCAGAAAGTTCAACTTAAGAACCCTGGTTTGCAAAAAGAATCAAATCGAACGAAGCAAAAGAAATCAAACGACGGAAGAAATCAACTTCATTCTAGTAATCTGGATCTAGGGCAAATTTTACAGTAGCAAAAACATGTTTAAGTTGATTATTCGGAAAGAGGGTTTCAAGACGAAACTCTAGGCGCTTGAATCGCCTGATTACGATAAACGAGCGAAAAGTTATACTAAAACGAAAATCGGATCAGAAATCGCGATCAAAAAACAACCACGAAAAATCCGACGAAAAAGAAAAACGACGAACAGAATTTTTTTTTAAACAGCACGGAAAACGAGGCGGCGGCAAACCTCGGGCGGCGCGCACTCCGGCGAGTCGGCGGCGAGGCGGCGGCGGCGGCGGGTTCCTAAAAGAAATACTAAATGGACTCCAAAAATCACGAAATAAATTTTGCCGGGTTCCTAAAATCAAGCCCGATAAAGTGAACATTTATCTGGGCCCAAACTACAACTTTGAAAAATGCGCATTTTTCCTAAATTCAAATAAAAATACCAAAAAACTCTGAAATAAATTTTATTTGATTTTTTATTAAATCCTCAATATTTCTATATTTTGGGAAAGTCATTTTATTCCCTCTCTCATATTTTTGTAATAGAAATAATTGATGATAAAATAAATAAAATCAAATGATCCTGTTTACATAATTTGAGAAAACTCAAATATGTAAATAACGAAATCCCCAACTCTCTCCGTGGGTCCTTGAGTTGCTTAGGATTTTCTATGATCAAAACCAAAAGCAAAATAAAACATGATATGCATGATGACCTAATGTATAACATTCCAAATTGAAAATTTGGGATGTTACAAACCTACCCCCCTTAAGATGAATCTCGCCCTCGAGATTCGGGTTGGCTAGAAAATAGGTGAGGGTGGTCTTCGAGCAAATCTTCCTCTCGCTCCCAGGTGGCTTCATCCTCTGTGTGGTGGCTCCACTGAACTTTGCAAAACTTGATAACCTTGCTACGAGTAACTCGGCTGGCAAACTCAAGAATCTTGACTGGTTTTTCCTCATAGGTCAAATTGTTATCCAACTGAATTGCTTCCAATGGCACTGTGTCTCTCAAAGGTATGTCAGCCATCTTTCGCGTGACACTTCTTCAATTGAGAAACGTGAAACACATCATGCACTCCTATTAATCCTTCTGGCAATTCCAACTTGTAAGCCACTTCTCCCATACGCTCCAAAACTCAATATGGTCCTACAAATCGTGGCGCTAACTTCCCCTTAACTCCAAAGCGCTTAATCCCTCGAAGTGGGGATACTCGAAGATAAGCTCTATCTCCGACTTCATAAACTGTCTCCTTGCGTTTAGAATCCGCGTAGCTCTTCTGCCTGGACTGGGCTACCTTGAGCCTATCACGAATCAACTTCACCTTCAGTTCAGACTCCTTAATCAAATCTGGTCCAAACAACTGGCGGTCTCCAACTTCGTCCCATGACAATGGTGTCCTGCACCTCCTTCCGTACAAAGCTTCGAAAGGTGCCATCTTCAAACTAGTCTGATAGCTATTATTGTAAGAGAACTCTGCATATGGCAAATTATCGTCCCAACTAGATCCATAATCTAGCGCACAAGCTCTCAGCATATCCTCCAAAATCTGATTGACTCTCTCGGTCTGTCCATCTGTCTGCGGATGGAAAGTTGTACTAAATTCTAGCCTAGTACCCAAAGTCTCATGCAACTACTTCTAGAACTTTGAGGTAAACTGGGTTCCTCTATCTGATACGATGCTCCTCGGAACTCCATGCAAACATACGATCCTAGTCATGTATATCTTTGCCAACTTAGCACTGGTGTAAGTGGTCTTTACTGGGATGAAATGAGCTACCTTTGTCAATCGATCAACTACGACCCAAATCGAGTCATAGCCTGAACGAGTCCTTGGTAATCCCGTGATAAAATCCATGCCTAGCTTATCCCACTTCCATTCGGGTATCGGCAATGGCTGCAACAATCCTGCTGGCTTCTGATGCTCTGCCTTTACTCTCTGACATACGTCACAAACTGCTACATCCTCTGCAATATCCTTCTTCATTCCGGTCCACCAGAAAATATCCTTCAAATCCAAATACATCTTGGTATTTCCTGGGTGAATCGAATACGGTGAATCATGTGCCTCTTGTAGAATCAACTTCCTGATCTCCGGGTCATTGGGCACGTAAACACGGTCTTCAAACCATAGGGTGTCGTGCTCATCCTCACGAAATCCTTTAGCTTTTCCCTTGCTCAGTTTCTCCTTTATAGCGGAAATCTCTTTGTCAGTTTTCTGAGCTTCTCTGATTCTATCCATCAAAGTTGACTGAATTTCCAATGCTGCTACATAGCCTCTCGGAACTATTTCCAAACATAGTTCACGAAGATTTTCTGCTAACTCCTTGGGTATTTCTCCCGTCATTAACGTATTGACATGGCTCTTGTGGCTTAATGCGTCAGCTACTACATTAGCCTTCCCAGGATGATAATGCAATTTCATATCATAATCTTTGATAAGCTCCAACCATCTCCTTTGTCTGAGGTTCAACTCCTTCTGCGTGAAAATGTACTTCAAACTCTTATGATCCGTGTACACCTCACAATGATTTCCAATGAGGAAATGTCTCCATGTCTTCAATGCATGCACTACGGCTGCTAACTCCAAGTCATGCATGGCATAATTCAACTCATGGGGCTTCAGTTGTCTTGAAGCATATGAAACAACTCTCCCTTTCTGCATAAGCACTGCTCCAAGTCCTCGACGTGAAGCGTCGCAATACACCTCATAATCCTTGGTTTGATCTGGCAAAATCAACACTGGTGAGGTAACCAAGCGTTTCTTCAACTCCCGGAAACTAGCATCACACTCCTTAGTCCATTTGAACTTGGTATCCTTCTTCAGCAACTCTGTCATAGGCTTTGCAATCTTTGAGAAATTCTCAATAAATCTCCGGTAGTATCCTGCGAGTCCAAGAAAACTCCGGATCTCTCCAACGGTAGTTGGGGCTTCCCACTGGGTCACGGTTTCAACTTTAGCAGGATCTACTGCTATACCTACTCCAGATATAACGTGTCCGAGGAATCCTACTTCCTTCAACCAAAACTCACATTTGCTGAACTTGGCATATAACTGATGTTCTCTGAGCTTTCCAAGTACCAAACGCAAATGCTCCTTATGCTCCTCTTCATTCTTCGAATAAACCAGGATATCATCAATGAAAACCACGACGAACTTATCCAAAAACTCCATAAACACTTTGTTCATCATGTTCATAAAATAGGCAGGTGCGTTAGTCAGTCCAAATGACATAACGGTATACTCATATAGTCCATATCCTGTGGTGAAAGCTGTCTTTGGGATATCCTGTTCTCGAATCTTCAACTGGTGGTATCCTGATCGCAAATCGATCTTGGAAAACACTTTAGCTCCTTGCAACCGATCAAACAGACGTTGATCATTGGTAGTGGGTACTTGTTCTTGATCGTTACTTCATTCAGTCCTCGATAATCAACAACCATTCTTAACGATCCATCCTTCTTCTCCACTAGAAGTACTGGCGATCCCCAAGGCGAAGAACTTGGGCGAATATATCCCTTATCCAGTAACTCCTTAATCTGCTTCTTAATTTCCACCAAATCTTTTGCTGGCATCCTATATGGTCTCTTCGATATTGGCCCAGTGCCTGGCAATAGTTCAATCAAAAACTCAATGTCTCTATCCGGTGGCATGCCTGGCAACTCTTCGGGAAATACATCAGGAAAATCCTTTACCACTGGTACTTCCTCCTGCACAACTCCTGTTAGGCAATTTACTTGTGTCCTCTTTGGTACATGCCGGGATACATACTTGATCCTTCTCCCTTCTGGTGTGGTAAGCAAAATTGACTTACTAGCACACTCAATATTCCCTTTATACTTTGATAACCAATCCATGCCTAATATCACATCCAACCCTTGAGATTCCAATACTATTAGGTCTGAGGGAAAAATATAGTTACCAATTCCTAATGGTAACCGATCACACCATAGACTTGCCACATACTCTGCTCCTGGCGAGGTTACTAACATGGGTGACCTAAGGTCTTGGGTTGGTAGGTTATACTTATCCACAAATCCTCTTGATATGTATGAATGCGATGCACCAGTATCAAAAAGAACGAGTGCAGTAAATGACTTAACCAAAAACTTACCTATTACTGCATCGGGTTGAACTTCAACCTCCTCCATGCTAACGTGGTTCACCTGTCCCCTGTTGAAAGGGTTCGGCTTCTTCCCAGAACTTCCATTGCCATTTTGGCATTCAGGACATTCATTTGCATAATGTCCTGGCTTCGAACACTTATAGCAAGTGACGTGGCTCAAGTCCTTCTTGGCTGGGGTGGATGGGGTGTTGCGGTTCTGTCCGTTGCTTCCTCCATTCCCATTACCATTCTTGGTGCCATTGTGATTGTGCGAGCTACCTACTCCATGGGTATGCTGAAAATGTCCTCCCGGTCTAGGGGTAAAACGAGGCTTCTGCTGAGCTCCTGAATTATACTTTCCTTGTCCATACTTCCTCTTGCGGTTCTCAATTTGCTGCTGCTTCCCTTCAATCATAAGAGCACGATCTACCAACTCCTGGTAGTTGTTGAAAGTGGCTACCATCAACTGCATACTCAACTCATCATTCAGTCCTTCCAGGAATTTCTCCTGCTTAGCTGCATCCGTAGCAACGTCATCGGGGGCATAACGTGCTAGCTTACTAAACTCCTCCACATACTGGCCAACTGTCCGTCCTCCTTGGCGCAAGTTATGGAACTCACGCTTCTTCATGGCCATTGCTCCTGCTGAAACATGGGCAGTACGGAAAGCCTGCTAAAACTGGTCCCATGTGACAGTGTCGACTGGGAAGGTGGCTGTGAAATTCTCCCACCAGGATGCTGCGGGTCCTTCTAACTGATGTGCGGCAAACTTAACCTTCTCCGCATCTGTGCATCCTGCTGCGGTCAACTCCCTAGATATCTTGCGGAGCCAATCATCTACTACTATCGGCTCGGTGCTACTGGAAAACACCGACGGATTTAGCCTAAGAAAACGGGCTAAGTGGTCAACAGGTGGTGGTGGTGGTGGGGTGTTGTTGTTGTTCCCCTGATTCTGATTCTGTACTAGCAACTGCATCAAGGTGTTCTGCTGCTGGATCAACTGGGTGAGCTCTGGCGGAAAGGCAAATCCGGGGTCACGTCTCGGAGGCATCTGAGAGTTTTAGAAAAGACGAGATATAAGAATAGAGGGGGTCTAAAGAGAAAACACTACCCATATGCACATGAGGCAAAAGCACACAATTCACTTCAATCAATCAAACAAAGGCATACAATCGATCTAACTATCGCAAAGTGCTTGGACTACTATATTTACATGGTGGACTACTACTACTGATGAGGTGGTCTACTAGAAATATTCTACGGTTGTAGACTCCATGATATCTGCTCCTGCTTCATCAACATAGTCATCATCGCTACTATCTGCTTCCAAGTCGGTAACGTCGATGATGATGTAGTCTTCCGGGCTAATCTCCTTGGGTTCTTCGTCTTCATCTACTGGTGTCGGGCCTCCCATAAATATTCCAATCTTCTTGGTCACATCGTCATTCTTCTCCACCAATACTTCAATTTCTTATTCATAATCTTCACGTGTAACCTTGAGTTCTTCCTCCAGTTCCTTGATTCTAGTCTTAGCCTTCTTCAGATCTATCATGTCGGCACACATCTGATTCTCCTGTCGTCGAATGTGCTGGTTTAACTCCTGGATAAAAGCTGCGATTGATCTATCCTTCCTGGTGCTAATCATCTCCCAGTGTTCATCTCGGCGCCCACAAATCTGGTAGATAGTATCCTTGAGATCCTTGCGGTAGACTTCTCCTATGCGTCCCATGGCGATGTGAGCTGCCATACGTCCTTCCTGGAACTTGAACTTGAATCATCCAGCGCTCTTCTTGAGGTAAAGTGGCGTTGTAGATTCACGTGAAGCTTGGTACTCCTATGTTCAGGTATCTAGTGACTTCCTTCAAGTGGCGTCCAAAGGGTGTATCTTCATCTGGTTGTGTGAACATGTTCCTTCCATCCGCCATCCAAAAGAGTAGAAAAGATGAGAAGTCAGAAGAGAAGAGAGTGAGTAGTGATCTAGGTCTTTAGCTTAGTGGTCGTGTCCTACAGTCAGCGTGTGCTCTGATACCATCTCTGTAGCGACCAGACCTCAAACAGTCTGATCTCTGTGCTCCGGTGTCATCCCTGGATCAGTAATGCTGACACCACAGTACTCGGAGGATTTATAGAAGAGTAGCAATCACACACTTATTGCATTGAGTGTCTCGAAGGAGAACTTATTACAATAAATATGGCTTAAGGCCATCTAATAATGATAACAGCGGAAGGCTTGGAAGATAAGTGAGTCCATCAACTCCAACAGCATCATTGAGTATAGAACCACGACCTAAAAACTCCTTAATCGTCGTCTGAAAAGTCTGCAACATTAACGTTGCAGCCCGAAAACGGGTCAGCACATGGAATATGCTAGCAAGGTAACACATAGAGAATAATGGAATGCAACAGCTATACTATATGCATATTTGGCTGGTGGAAAGCTCTATGGTTATAGTTTTTGCGTAAAGCCAATTTTTCCCTACTTCAAAGGAATAAATTTAATTACTATCATGGTGGTTGTTAAACATTGAGAATGGTTGACAGCATTCTCAATCCCAATTAAGTAACATCATTAAAACCCATCAAAATTAATTTAGAGTAACATGTTGAGATTCACATGAAAATCCAAGTACTAGATACTCAAGATTGTCCATAACCGGGGACACGGCTAATCATGATTAGTTTGTTACACTCTGCAGAGGTTTGCGCACTTTTCCCCACAAGACTCGATCGCCTCCGTTTGGTTTCTCGCACTACAGGGTGTTTGAGAAGACGGATGACCGAGACATAGTCTTTCAGAAGCGCTAGCACCTTACGATCGGGTAGACCGTACCACCTACATCCCCTACATCTGCTAGTCTACCACTGTAAGAGTTCGCACAACTTAGTCAACTATGCCAGAGCCCATAATGGCTTGTGGCTGCACACGGAAGTTTCTAGTATGAATAATCTCATGATCCCTTTGAGCCTGGGTGGCGATCCAAAAGAAAAACAGGCAAGTCCTGGAAACCAGGTGCCTCAATCCACCCAGATGTGTGTTTAAGTTGCCACCTTAGATAAACCATTAATTAACAATCTCACATCTGTCATGGATATCACTCACCCAATCCACGTCTACTAGCATAGCATGGCATAATAAGAAAACGTAGAAGTAACTCCCAAAGGTTTGATAATAAACAGGAAATAGGTACTACCTCATCTACTTCCCATCCCACAATTTAATTAGATCCTAATCATGCAATGCGTGAGGATTGATCTAATGCAATAAAACTGGGTTGTAGAAAAGGTATGATCAAAGTGTTACTTGCCTTGCTGATGATCCGCAAAACCTAGAGATTCAACGTAACAGGCGGGGCACTCCGGGTATTCTATCGCAGACAAACAACAAGCATACAATAAGTACTCATCTAATGCACAGGTAAAACTCAAATAGAAGATCTAACCAGAAAGTTCAACTTAAGAACCCTGGTTTGCAAAAAGAATCAAATCGAACGAAGCAAAAGAAATCAAACGGCGGAAGAAATCAACTTCGTTCTAGTAATCTGGATCTAGGGCAAATTTTATAGTAGCAAAAACATGTTTAAGTTGATTATTTGGAAAGAGGGTTTCGAGACGAAAATCTAGGCGCTTGAATTGCCTGATTCCGATAGACGAGCGAAAAGTTATACTAAAACGAAAATCGGATCAGAAATCGCGATCAGAAAATAACCGTGAAAAATCTGATGAAAAAGAAAAACGACGAACAATTTTTTTTTAAACAGCACGGAAAACGAGGCGGCGGCGAACCTCGGGCGGCGCGCACTCCGGCGAGTCGGCGGCGAGGCGACGGCGGGGGCGGCAGGCGGCGGCTGGAGGCGGCGGCTAGGGTTAGGGCGGCTGGGTGGGCTGGCTCGGCTCGGGCCTTCGGGCCCCGGGGCGGCGGCTTATATAGCCTTGGCCGGCGGTGTCCTGGCCGAGTACGGCCCAAAGTCGGTTCCGCGTTTTTTTTTATAATTCCACTCGGAAGAAAAATAAAAAGAAATACTAAACGGACTCCAAAAATCACGAAATAAATTTTTCCGGGTTCCTAAAATCAAGCCCGATAAAGTGAACATTTATCTGGGCCCAAGCTACAAATTTGAAAAACGCGCATTTTTCCTAAATTCAAATAAAAATACCGAAAAAACTCCGAAATAAATTTTATTTGATTTTTTTATTAAATCCTCAATATTTCTATATTTTGGGAATCATTTTATACCCTCTCTCATATTTTTGTAATAGAAATAATTGATGATAAAATAAATAAAATCAAATGATCCTGTTTACATAATTTGAGAAAACTCAAATATGTAAATAACGAAACCCCCAACTCTCTCCGTGGGTCCTTGAGTTGCTTAGGATTTTCTAGGATCAAAACCAAAAGCAAAATAAAATATGATATGCATGAAAATTTGGGATGTTACATGACGGTGCGGGGGAGCGAGCTGCGATGGAGGCCGGCGGCTCAGGTGCTGAGGAGCACATGTCGTGTGGTGATCCGGGGGCGTCGTCCTCGGGAGCCAGCGACCCCCCTCCTGAGGCGTCGGCTGCTGAGGATATGCGGCATGCGGCTCCCGAGGCTGAGGCTCCGGGAGCCTCGGGAGGTCTGAAGAACTGGGCTGTTCGGCTCAGCCGGGCTTCCCTGAGGCCATCCCTCTTGGGTCTTCTTCGGCTCCGCCGTGCACCGGCCGTCACGTCCAGCGCTTCGGTCGCCTTTGTGTGGACTTTTAGGAGCTCTGCAAGAGGAAGGGATCTCCGAGCGGTAGCGTATCTTCGGGCCGTTGAAGCGACGAAAGTACATCGCCGTCGACGAGTAAGTACCTTATCTTGGTGATCTTCTATGTGCTGCCTTCCTTTCCTGACGATTGTCCCCTCAGGACCCCTTCTTCTAAGGCAGTGGAATCTCCAGAGAAGCAGCTCTTTCTCGTCCCGTCGCACCCGCCAAGCTCCAACGCTACAGGCTCGGGCGCTGCCCATGGCGTGGGGTCAGCCATGGGAGTTGGTCCATCATCAATGCGCCCCGAGCTTGCGCCTTCACCGTCCTTTCTTCATGGCCTTGCTCGGAGCGCAGCAAGCGTGCCAAGGGCTCCTCCCCTGGTCACGGTCAGCGGCTGGCTGGCCTTGATCCTGGGGTCTTCTTCAAGCAGCGGGCCTTGTTCGGTCCAGGCCCCTCGCGAGGGTCGGCTGGCGCCTGGGACCGCGCCAGCCCCCAACCGGGAGGTGGCGCGCCACTTGATGCTCCACCCGCCGCACCCGAGGTGGAGGACGAGGTGGGTCGAGTGTTTGAGCTCGAGCACGGGCACAACATAGTCCGCCACGAGCTCTTCCAGGAGGCGATGGGCGTGATGAACCTCCTTGGTGAAGAGCTTGCTGGTGTCGACTCGCGTCTTGAGGCTGAAGGTCTTTGGTTGGTGGAGGAGTGGCGCAAGCTGCGAGTTGCCATCAACCTCGGTCGCTATCAGCGCGACCTCGAGAACGCGAAGGCCGAGGTGTCCCTCAAGATTGCCAATTTGGCCTGCTCATGAGGTTTGGAAGAAGCTCACGAGGCCGATCGTTGTCGCGAGGCTGCGGAGGAGCACGTGTGGGGGCTTCAGGCCTGGAGTGTGTCCCTTGAGCAGCAGGTGGAGGCGCGCGAGGCCGCTCTTGCATCGCTGAGGGGGACGCCTACAGAGGAAGAGGAGGTCCGGCAGCGTGAGGAGGCGCTAGCCCTGGAAGCCGTGGAGCGCAGCCTCGAGCTCGAGCGATTGGAGACGAGGGAGCGTCAAGTCGCTCAAGCATAAGATGCCGTTGGGGCCCGTGAGGTCGGAGTCAAGGAGGAAATCAATCACCGGGTGGCCGAGGTTCGTGCTGATCTGGAGGGCACGTACGACTTGAAGCTGAAGCTCGCCGGTCTGGAGGGTGCGGGTAGGGCTGCCGCCCTCAGGCCTAGGTTGGACGAGGCCGAGAGGCACGCGGAGGCCACAACCGCCACCCTGGTTACGACACAGGCGGACTTGGCCTCCGCCCGCGCCGAGCTGCTTTCCCTCCGGAGACGAGTTGACGACGCCGAGGCCGTCGCACAGCAAAATAGGGAGGAAGTGCTCCAACACCGAACGCTAGAGCGCGAGCATGCTCCTATTCTTCAAGACCTTCGGAACAGGGCCAACACCGCCCTGGGTTATATCTGTGACGAGAACGCCCCGGCCCCTCACTCGAACGACTACGCCAGCCATCTGATTTTCTTCACCAAGGTGGTGACGCGCCTGGAGAGTCTGTCTGCCAGAGCTCGACAGCTTGTGGAAGAGAGGGGTCGTGGCCTGCTTCAGCGCGCCTTCTCCCGTGTCTTCAGCCATCTCCTGAATGCCGACCCCAACTTCGACTTCGCCGCCGCCATTGCCCCCATACCCACGGTCGTCCGCGGTGACCTAGCGCGTTGGGCAGAGGACCATGTCGACGCATTGGTCACGGCCTTCACCTCGGAGGATGACGCGGTGGTGGTCGTCACGGACGAAGGTGGCGTGGTCGATGACGGTGATGGGGGCATCGCCGACGGCGGCGGCGATTCCGACGAAGATGATGACGACACGAGCGATACGTCCGTGGGTGATGTAGCGAGTGATATCTCTGGCTGATCCCATGTTCGCCTGTTGTTTCATCCTGCACGCAAAACTTGGGCGTGGCACCTGGAAGAACTTGTAATAGCATTTTGAGAGGGGGAGCCCCTCATGTAAGCAAGTTCTATGTTTTACTTTCCCATGTGAAGTGGGTATATGTCCTCGTGAGCTCATGAAGCTGGGGGTGAGTTTCCCGATGCGGTTTACCTTAGTCAGCACCAGCTTAGGGCTGGGTTGTGAGGCGACGAGTTCCTAAGAATCTTGCGGAGCTTACTGCCCCATTTGAGGGGCCCCGTAAGAGGTGAGCACCAGGCGTAGTGCTAACGCACGCTTTATGAGCGTGTGCTTTGAGCGGTCCGGCTCGCGAGGAGCTTTGCGAGGAAAAGGCGATGGACAAGAGTCCCAAACCAAACGAGATCTAGAAGGCAAGAAACGGCTCGATTGAGAAAAGGCACCCCCACGCGCATCGATAAAAATTCAGCTTCAACTTAAGTCCAGATCCAGAAAGCAAAGCCATAGAAAGAGAGATCCAAAGCAAAAGGCCGCTTCCGGCACCTAGTCTAGTCTTTGGGTCTTCAAGTCTTCTCACCAGCGCGGAGCTAAGTGCTTCCACTAGGCGTGGGAGGGAGCCCCAGGGCCTGAGGCCGGCGCTCCTGAGACTCTGGGGCGTGTACAGCCCCAACTCATTATTACATGAGAGTGTCACGGGCGGCGAGCTTCACAGGCACCGGCCTTCTTCATAGGTACTGGCTTTGCTTCATATCGCCAATCGAGGGCCCCACCTTGTGCCACCCTCGACCTACTTTGAGTCGACCGGTCACCAGGATGACACAAAGGAGGGAAAGGCGACGCCAGCGGTTCCCTCGGCGACCATGGGTCCTCTACCAGGGGAAGGGTTGTAGAAGCCACCCCGGCAGAGGGCCACCTCTGGGTGTCCCCTGGTTTCGCGTTCCTTGGGGAGGTGCCTTGCTCCTGGCTTTCTCCCGGCGGCCCCCAACATGTCTCCCTTGTCGGAACGGGCGCCGCCGTGCCAAGGTCGTCGATCGATGCTGCAACCTAATTCATCTGCAGCCCATGGTTAGCATAAGCCTGCTCCTGAGAGATTAGCGATACCGTGTAATTGCCGTTGTCGGTGCGATCGTTGAGGCTCTCCATCGGTTCTTGGAAGGCCTCGACTCCTAGCACCCCCTCTCTCCAATCTTCTTCGATGAATGAGCCAGGGTCGTCCTATGGTGCGTACCCTTGGTCCATCATGCGAGGCATGTAGGCTTCCGGGGCCGTCACCCCGAACACCTCGCCGTGGTGCCCCACGCTCCATGTTGCTCGGCCCATGGTGGCGCCGTGGGGATGACAGTACGGCATCCGGCTGGGACCGTGGGGGGCGACACTTGCGCCCGCGCCCGCCGTAGGCAGCATGGGGGAGTCGGAGCCCCCTACGCCGCCGGCCGTGCTGATGTTGATGAAGCCCCCAGGCGTAGTTGATGGCGCGCGGATGTGTTGAGGTTCGTCGCGCGGCCCTGCAGTGTCCTGGGGAGGAAGTTGATAGCAGAAGGGTGGTGCTCCAGACGCCGCCGCATCCAGCAACTCGGCAGCACGCTCCAGCAATGTGTCCCGCTTGCTTTCCATCAGTCTGCACCGCAACAGCTCCATTTCCACGGTGAGCGTTGCCCGCATGTTTGCTTGCTCCCGCCGTGAGTGCGGCGCCGTTGCTGCGGCGTGGCTCACCGCTCTTGCGGCGGCTCGTACCTGCCGTGGGTGAGGGTGGATGATGCCTGGCCGTGCTGCCAGCGCCCGGCGGAGTTTGGCGGCGCTCGTGCCGCCCAGAGCACGGGGTCGAGACCTTCATGGGCAGGCGGCGCTGCCCGGGCTGGCCAGGCTGGCCAGCGGTCGGAGTCGGCCCTTGAGTCGCCAGACATCGTGGCTGAGGAGCATCGACGAGCTGGCCAGTGGAGGAGGAGCTCCAGCGCACCCCTACCTGGCACGCCAAATGACGGATGTGGGGTTCCGGCAAACCCTTAAGGTTTGAACACTGGGGTGCACGTGAAGTCTTTTCCTCCCACCGATCTACGCCCTAGCTCGCTAAGATCTCGCGGACGAACTCGACGAACTCGCAACACAATAAGACACAAGATTTATACTGGTTCGGGCCACCGTTGTGGTGTAATACCCTACTCTAGTGTGGTGGTGGTGGATTGCCTCTAGGGCTAATGATGAACAGTACAAGGGAAGAACAGCCTCCTGAGGTTGAGGTGTTCTTGAGCTCGGTGAGCTTGTGTGTGTGAGGATGGTTTGAGTGATCCCCCCATCTCTCTCTCTCTATGGTGGTGGCTAACTCTATTTATAGTGGCCCTGGTCCTCTTTCCAAATATTGAGCGGGAAGGGAGCCAACAATGGCGGGCAAATTTGAAGGGGGACAGCTAGTACAAGCTATCCTGGCAAAAGTGGTCTTCGCCTGCTAAAGGCTCTGGTGGTGACGTCGTCTTGGGCTCCACGATGACCTCCGTCTTGCCGTCCTCCTGGTCTTGGTCTCGTTGCACCAAAATGGCAACCTTTGCCTGATGCATCGGTACTCCTCGCCTGTGCTTGCCTCCTTAGCACCAAAGAGGAAACAAGGACGCTGCGCGCACTGGCGCTCGCCTGGTGCCCGCCTGGTGTCGTGCGTCATGGCTCACGTCACGAGGGCCTCTTGAGGTTTGCACCGCCTTGATATCTCCGCTCCTCGTGAGGTTGCCTGGCTAGGCTACTCCAGAGGAGGTCTTGCGTCGTCCGCCTCACGAGGCTTGGAACCTCGCGAGGGTCTTGGATGCATCGTTGGTCAAGATGGGCCATACGGCCTGCTGGCTCAGCCACGCCGCGGGCCGCAGGCAGGCAAGTCTAGGGACCCCCGTTCCCAGGACGCCGACAAACATGCTCACACAATAAAATGGCAAATGAAATATGTGACAAAGCATGCACAAAGACTCTAGCATCTATCAAGCAATTTGGCGATGACAAGGTCATCTATATATGAGTATATTGACTTAGGAGTCAAATGAGAACATTTGATCATAGGTCATACTCATTGTTTAAGCACAAGTGGGGTTACCAGTTTTACATAAAGCATTGTTGTGTTCACACCATTAGAGTTGCTTTAGCTCAATTGGTTAGAGTAAAGCTCCCCCTAGATGTGATATCCCCCCTAAGAGGGATGAACTAGCCTTGGGTTTTGTCGATGATGACTTCATGTAGGTGTTGAAGATGTAGATGCTCAATGTTGATGTAGATCATTTGGAGCAATCCTTTGGAGTGAGTTGCACTTTCAATACCTACATGGGTTAGTCCCACAAGGAACAAACAAGGATATCCATAGGCATAGAGTGATGCATACACAAGATGATGTCCATGAAAGCTTTAGGTTACCTTGTCCCTTGTCTTACCAACAAGAGGGTTTGTGACTCCTTGAACTAGTGCAAGATATGGAAGTTGTTTGCACTTGTCCTCGCCAAAATGATAAGAGTGAAGTATGTTGACGGAGTCACCCTCAAGAACTCTATGGTTCTTCTTCTTCTAGATCCACACCATCTTGATGGGAACCCTTGGAGTTGTAGTTGTACTTGATGAAGTAGAACTTGATGTGGACTTGGGAACCCACTTGACCAAGGACTTGGGTGCTTCTTGAAATGCATCAATTTCCTCTTGAAGCTTATCCTTGCCTTTTTGCTTGTGGTCTTGTGGTGGAAGATCATCTTGAGCTTGTGTCCCTTTGAAAGATGTAGGATCATACTTCTCTTGTTGAGGAACAAACTTCATCTTGGGGTATTGATCTTCTTCCCGCTCCACTCCATTGGTATTGAACTTTCATTCAAAACCAACACCTTGATTCTTCCGGTGTGTTCCTTGCTTGCGTACAATTTCCTCAAATTGCTTACTCCTGGCAAAGCTCTTGTAAACACCTTTCTCTACAATTCCCTTCAATAAGCTATTTTCTTGCTCAAGTGTAACTTGGCTAAGAGAATCATTAGTGGAATCAAGAGAACTACTAGAAGCAACAATATTGGATTTAGCATGATTGTTGTTACTACTAGATGAAGAATCTTTCTTGCTCTTGTTGCTAGGTTTAACTTGTGGCATGTAAGTAGACAAGAGTAAACGCTTGCCAATGTAAGAAGAACTTTTCTTGCAAAGATCATCATTGATTGCCTTTAAAAACTCATGCTCTTGCTCAAGGTTGAGCTTTTCAAAGCGTAGCTTATCATGAGTCTTTAAAAGTTCTCGATGATTTTCCAAGGTAGTTTCATGAGCTAACTTAAGAGTGTTTAGTTCTTTAGTTAGACGCTCAATCTCCTTCTTATCATCATCATTCGTTTTATCTTGATTAACATGATTAATTGACATTTCATCATAGTTTTCATCACTAGAGTTGTCAACAAGTAAATCATCATCACTTAGCAAAACATCTCCATCACTATTGAAATCAACATACTCGGGATGTGTTACCTTTGGACCTTTGGACATGAAGCACCTTCCAATTCCTTCATTTGGTGAGTCAAATATGTCGTAGGAGTTGGTTGACACAAGTGCTAGACCGGCAACACCTTCATCTTGAGTATATTCGGAGTCGGAGTGATAACTTCTTTCGGAGTGATTGTCGGAGTCGGAGCCGGATACCCATTCACCAACATGAGCTTGACGTCTTCTTTTTGTGTAGCTCCTCGATGACTTTTCTTTCCTTCCCGAATCCTTTGTTCTCCGAGAGGATTTTGGTTCATAACGATCATCTCTACTCCTCCTTTCTCTTGGTGGTGATTCTTCTCTTCTACTTCTTCTTTTGGGAGAATCTTCTCTTCTTTTGTAGGGAGCCGTACGCCCATTGGAGTAGTGTCCGGGTCTTCCACAATTGTAGCAATTACGCTCACGACTAGAAGATCTTTTTTCATTGTAGGACCTTGACTTGGAACTTCTTTCTTTGCTTCTACTCTTTTAGAACTTGTTGAAGTTCTTTACCATTAGGCTCAATTCTTCATTGAAGGTTTGTTTCTCACTCGATGATGTGGGAGCATCACATGAGGCTTTGTAAGCACCACTTGACTTGTTGTGAAGCTCTTCCTTATCCTTGAGTGACATCTCATGAGCAAAAATTCTTCCAATGACTTCCGTTGGCTTGACATCTTTGTAATTGGGCATCATTTGGATCAATGTGCACACGGTATCATATTTTCCATCCAAGGCTCTTAGGATATTATTGATGATGAAATTGTCGGTCATATCTTCACTTCCTAAGCCGGCAATCTCATTTGTGATGAGAGCAAGCCTAGAATACATTTCAGCGACACCTTCACCATCCTTCATTTTGAACTTGTCAAGTTGACTTTAAAGCACATCCAATTTGGATTCCTTGACAGAGTTGGTACCTTCGTGCATATCAATCAAAGTATTCCAAATTTCCTTTGCATTCTCAAGACGACTGATTTTGTTGAATTCTTCGGGGCACAATCCGTTGAAGAGAATATCACAAGCTTGAGCATTGTATTGTAAAATCTTCAACTCTTCCACGGTAGCTTCACGGTTTGGTTGTCTCCCATCAAAGAATTCACCTTGAAAGGAAATACACACAATTGCCCAAACGGCGGGGTTATGTCCAAGAATATGCAATTTTCATCTTATGCTTCCAACTAGCAAAAATTTATACCATCAAAGTAAGGACCTCTACTGTGGTAATTTCCCTCGCTAGATGCCATACTCTCCTAGGTTGTGAAACCAAGGCTATGACCACCAAAAGCTATGGAAATCAAAGAAAATGGAGACCAAAGCTATGATACCACTTGTAGGATCGAAAGTATATCTAGAGGGGGGTGATTAGACTACTTGACCAAATAAAAATCTAGCCTTTTCCCAATTTTAGTTCTTAGCAGATTTTAGCAACATAGCACAAGTCAACCAATCAACCTACACATGCAATTCTAAGAGTATAGGAGCGGAATGTAAAACAATTGCATATGAAGGTAAAGGGATGAGTTTGAGGGAGCAAACGCAATGTTGACATGGAGATTTTTTATCCGTGGTTCCGATAGGTGGTGCTATCGTACATCCACGTTGATGGAGACTTCAACCCATGAAGGGTAACGGTTGCGCGAGTCCACGGAGGGCTCCACCCACGAAGGGTCCATGAAGAAGCAACCTTTTCTATCCCACCATGGTCGTCGCCCATGAAGGACTTGCCTCACTAGGGTAGATCTTCATGAAGTAGGCGATCTCCTTGCCCTTACAAACTCCTTGGTTCAACACCACAATCTTGTCGGAGGCTCCCAAGTGACACCTAGCCAATCTAGGAGACACCACTCTCCAAGAAGTAACAAATGGTGTGTTGATGATGAACTCCTTGCTCTTGTGCTTCAAATGATAGTCTCCCAAACACTCAACTCTCTCTCATAGGATTGGATTTGGTAGAAAGAAGATTTTGAGTGGAAAGCAACTTGGGGAAGGCTAGAGATCAAGATTTATGTGGTTGGAATGGAATATCTTGACCTCAACACAAGTGTAGGTGGTTCTCTCTCAGAAAATATGTATTGGAAGTGTAGGCATGTTCTGATGGCTCTCTCCACAAATGAAGAGTGGGTGGATGGGTATTTATAGCCTCCTGTAGGATCTAGAAGTAGATGTGTCTAGAGGGGGGTGATTAGACACTTAGTGCTAAAGTTGCAATTTTTAAGCTTTTTAGGTTTAAGTGGAGTTTTAGGCACAATTTCAACATACACAATACATATCAAGCAAGCAGCAAAGAGTATATGAGCAGCGGAATGTAAAGCATGCAACTTGCAAGAATGTAAAGGGAAGGGTTTGGAGAATTCAAACGCAATTGGAGACACGGATGTGTTTTCCCGTGGTTCGGATAGGTGGTGCTATCCTACATCCACGTTGATGGAGACTTCAACCCACAAAGGGTAACGGTTGCGAGAGTCCATGGAGGGCTCCACCCACAAAAGGCAACGGTTGCGCGAGTCCACACAGGGCTCCACCCACAAAGGGTCCACGAAGAAGCAACCACCCACAAAGGGTCCACGAAGAAGCAACCTTGTCTATCCCACCATGGCCATCGCCCACACAGGACTTGCCTCACTAGCGGTAGATCTTCACGAAGTAGGCGATCTCCTTGCCCTTACAAACTCCTTGGTTCAACTCCACAATCTTGTCGGAGGCTCCCAAGTGACACCTAGCCAATCTAGGAGACACCACTCTCCAAGAAGTAACAAATGTTGTGTAGGTAATGAACTCCTTGCTCTTGTGCTTCAAATGATAGTCTCCCCAACACTCAACTCTCTCTCATAGGATTTGGATTTGGTGGAAACAAGATTTGAGTGGAAAGCAACTTGGGAAGGCTAGAGATCAAGATTCATATGGTAGGAATGGAATGTCTTGATCTCAACACATGAGTAGGTGGTTCTCTCTCAGAACATAAGAGTTGGAATTGTGTATGTGTTCTGATGGCTCTCTCCACGAATGAAGAGGAGGTGGAGGGGTATATATAGCCTCCACACAAAATCCAACCGTTACACACAGTTTTCCAATCTCGGTGGGACCGAATCAATAAACTCGGTCGGACCGAAAATGTAAACCTAGTGACCGTTAGAGATTTTTCGGTGGGACTGACATGCAACTCGGTTGGACCGATATGGTTAGGGTTTGGGCATAACGTAATCTCGGTGAGACCGATTACACAAACTAGGTGAGACCGAATTTGGTAATTAGCTAACCAGAGATTTGGTCAGGCAAACTCGGTGGGACCGATTTGCTCTTTCGGTGAGACCGAAAAGTTACAAAAAGGAAACACTGAATTTACATTCCAATCTCGGTGAGACCGATTCGCTCTTTCGGTGAGACCGAAAAGTTACGAAAGGGAAACAGAGAGTTTGCAACCCCATCTCGGTGAGACCGAGATCCCTATCGGTAGGACCGAATTGCTAGGGTTTGGCAGTGGCTTATGACAAGTGAAACTCGGTGGCGCCGGATAGGAAGAATTGGTAGGACCGAGTTTGGCTTAGGGTTTAGGTCATAAGTGGATATGGGAAAGTAGCTGAGGATTTTGGAGCATATCATTAAGCACATGAAGCAAGAGGCTCATTAAACAACACCTCATCCCTCCTTGATAGTATTGGCTTTTCCTATGGACTCAATGTGATCTTGGACCACTAAAATGTAAAATGAAGAGTCTTGAGCTTTTGAGCTTGAAGCTTTAGCCAATCCTTTGTCCTTAGCATCTTGAAGGAGTTCCCACAACCTTTAGTCCATGCCACTCCATTGTTTAACTTATCTGAAACATGCTAGATAGAAATGTTAGTCCAACAAGAAATATGTTGTCATCAATTATCAAAACCACCTAGGGAGCACTTGTGCTTTCACCTCCACACAAAATATATATGTTACACACAAATCACCAAACTCGGTGGGACCGATTCAGAAAACTCGGTCAGACCGATTTGGTTCATAATGTGACCGTTAGGTGTTTCGGTGGGACCGACATGTCAACTCGGTGGGACCGATTTCATTAGGGTTAGGGCATAACGTAATCTCGGCGAGACCGATTACACAAACTCTGTGGGACCGATTTTGGAAATAGACAAACAGAGAGTTGGTCAGGCAAACTCGGTGGGACCGATTCGCTCATCTCGGTTGAACCGGAACGTTACAAAAAGGAAACAGAGTGTTTGCGTTGCAATCTCGGTGGGACCGATCGCTCATATCGGTTTGACCAAAACATTATGAAGGGAAACAGAGAGATTACAATCCCATCTCGGTGAGAACGAGATCCCTATCGGTGAGACCGAAAAGACTAGGGTTTCTGGCAGTGGCTATGTCAAATGAACTCGGTGGCGCCGGATAGAAAGAATCGGTGGGGCCGAGTTGGATATTTGGTGTGGGACATATGTGGATATGAGAAAGTAGTGGAGGATTTTAGAGCATATCACTAAGCATTTTGATCAAGCACCTCATTAAGAAACTGTCGGGGGTTTGGTGCGACATATGCCAACGGATGGCTTATCATGGTGGGGGCGAATAGAACGTCGCCGGTGCCTGGAAACGGGATGAGGCGAAGATATGCACACCGGCGGATCTTACCCAGCTTCGGGGCTCTCCGGGGAGATAATACCCCTACTGCTGCTCTGCGGGGTCTCCGCATGATCACTATGGCCAAGTGTTTACACGGTTGCTCCTTGAGCTGTTTCTGGTGGTAGGAGAGGGCAAGGCTAGCTCTCTCCTTCTATCTGGTATGGTCTAGAACTACTAGGATCCAACCCCTTGCATGGGTGCCCTGGGGGGGTTTATATAGGCCTACCCCCCAGGGGTACAATGGTAATTCGACTAGGCGCGGACCCAGCCGTCAGTGCCTCCGACCTCCGACTTCTCCGCCAACTGCTGGGGCCCGCCGACTGGTGGGCCCCGCCGACTAGTCTGGTACGGAGCCGACAGGCCGCGTCCGCCGCGGGCGGGTCTTGCCGGCCGCTGATTACTGTAGCCGTGCTTCTAATGACGCAGGCTTGGTCATGGGGTCGTGGAAACAACCCTGCCGCCTGGCGGGCGATCACTGTGGCCACTCCCCATCTCATCTTGATTAATGGCGTGTGGGCCCCGGGGGAGGGCTCGGCCGACTCCCCCGGGCCGAATCCCGACGGGTCTGACTGGCGGTTCTCCTGCCGTCTCCCGAGGTCTCGCTTACTGGTGGGCCCCGCTGCCTCCAGGCCGTACAGACAAGCCGTCGTGGGCGCAGGACTTGGTACTGTGGTGCTGATGTCAGGGCCCGCCGGGCAACAGTGCCACGCCGCACGGAGATCTTCCCGGGTACGGCGTGCTGTGGCCATGCCTGCCCTTGGTAAGGGGCGGGAGAGGGCTTCACTGTAGCCACGCCTCCGCCCTGTCCCCTTTGATGAGGTCATGGGTTTGCTGGAGTCGCCGGCCGACTCCCCAAAGCCGGCTTCTCTAGAAGTCGTCCCTGGAACTCGGCCGTGAGCGGGCAGTCGGCCGCCCTGCCGTCGACTCATCAGGAGACGGCTTTTCGCCCTGGGGTCTTGAGGGGCGCAGCCTGCCCCGATGTCTTGAAAGGTCATGGGACTCGGGTTGGCCTACCCGTGGCCCAAAACTCCGATAGTTGTCCCCGAAGCTGGTGAGGCGCCACGGACGATCGGCCGAGAAGCCTCATGTAACACCCTCGATGCGACTATAGCTCCCACGTGTCGAGGCACGACTTAGAGACATAATCGCATTGAAGGCATATGTCGCAAGTTAGGCAATCTTCACAACATCCCATGTAATATAGATAATAAAAGGGGAGATAACATAGTTGGCTTACACTAGCCATGTCAATCAAGTACATAAATAACATTACATCATCCAAACACTCATGGCCCGACTACGGCGCCAAAATAAAAGAGAACCCAACATGCGACACGGTCCCGATCACCCCCAACTGGGCACCACTACTGATCATCAGGAAAGGAAACATAGTAACATTGAGAGTCCTCGTCGAACTCCCACTTGAGCTCAAGCGCGTCACCTGGAGCGGAATCATCAGGCCCTGCATCTGGTGTAATAGTAATCTGTGAGCCACAGTGACTCAGCAATCTCGCACCCTCGCGATCAAGACTATTTAAGCTTATAGGTAAGGCAAGGTAAATATATGTGGAGCTGTAGCAAGCGACTAGCAAATATGGTAGCTAACTTATTCGCAAAAGAGAGCGAGAAGAGGAGGCAAAGCGCGAGCGAGAAACTAGAGAATACCCTGCGCAGGCATTACTCCAACACTGTGTCCACTTCCCGGACTCCGCCGAGAAGAGGCCATCACGGTAACACACTGAGTTGATTCATTTTAATTAAGTTAAGGTTCAAGATATCTACAACCGGACATTAACAAATTCCCATCTGCCCATAACCGCGGGCACGGCTTTCGAAAGTTCAAATCCCAGCAGGGGAGTCCCAACTTAGCCCATGACAAGCTCTCATGGTCAACGAAGGAATAGACCTCCTCCCAAGACGTTCCGATCAGACTCGGTATCTCGGTTCTTCAAGACACTTCGACAGGTTAAAACAAGACCAGCAACACCGCCCGAATGTGCCGACAAATCCCGATAGGAGCTGCGCATATCTCGTTCTGAGGGCACACTCAGATGAGCTCTCCATACAACTGAAACCAAACCTCGAGTTTCCCCGAGGGGGCGCTGCACAGGACTCTAGTTTGGACCAACACTCAGAGGAGCACTGGCCCAGGGGGTTTAAAATAAGATGACCCTCGTGCTCCGGAAACCCAAGGGAAAAAGAGGCTAGGTGGCAAATGGTAAAACCAAGGTTGGGCATTGCTAGAAAAGCTTTAATCAAGGCGAACTATCAAGGGGTTCCCATTATAACCCAACCGCGTAAGGAACGCAAAATCCGGGAACATAACACCGATATGACGGAAAACTAGGGCGGCAAGAGTGGAACAAAACAATAGGCGGGAGGCCGAACCTTCCACCCTTTACCAAGTATATAGATGCATTAAGATAACAAGATAATATAATGATATCCCAGCAAGTAAATAAATGTTCCAACAAGGACCGACCTCCAATCTTCACCTGCAACTAGCAACGCTATAAGAGGGGCTGAGCAAAGCGGTAACAATAGCCAATCAACGGTTTGCTAGGACATGGTGGGTTAGAGGTTTGACATGGAAATTTGGGAGGCTTGAAAGCAAATGGTAGGCATCGTAGCATTGGCATATCAAAAGAGCAAGCAAACTAGCATAGCAAAGATAGTAGTGATTTCGAGGGTATGATCATCTTGCATGCACAGTTGTCAGAGTTGACTGGATCCTCGAAAGCAAACTCAACGGGCTCCTCGTTAGCGAACTCATCTCCCGGCTCTACCCAAACAAGACAAACAAGCAACAGGACACAATCAACCACGTGCAAGGATCAAACAATAGGATGCAATGATGATATGCTATGCAGGATGCTATGCGGGATGCATATGCAAGATTTGACAAGGGATGCATGAACCTGGCCTCAACATGGAAATCCAAGTGTGCCACTGGAAAGATGAGATGAAATCGCTTGAAAACGATATAAAGAACGCCGGAATCGGAGTTACGGTTTGGAAATGGCAAGCCATTCAAATATGACACCGGTCTGCGATTTACAGCAAGTAGCCATCTAAATGCAATGAGATGAACATGCTACAGCACCCAAACATGGCATAAAAATACATGGCAGGGATGCATGCAAGATGCTTAACAAAAGTATAGCACTGAGCTACGGCCAAATCATCCATTAACAGGTTCAAACAAGCATGGCAAAAATGCATATGGCAAACAGACCTCAGACTTAGTGAAATTAACACTGGTCTGGAATTTCAGATCAGGTAGCACACTTTGGAGCAACAAAACTATATGCTACAGGACCTGAACATGGCAAAGCATAGCATGGCATGGAGCTACTCAAAGAGCTTAACAAAACTCCCTTAGTGACCTTGAGCCAAAAGGGATCAGAAAATACAATTGCAAGCATGTGAACATGGCAAAAACATAATCAGTTTTCAGACTTAGTGAAACTGGCACATGTTGAAACATATCTCAAGTAGATATGTTTACGAGCTCGATGCACTCACTACGGAGAAAGTCATGACAAGCTAAGCATACATCCATCAAGAACACACAAAATGCAAGCTAGACATGGCAAGAACAATAGCATAGGATGCACGGATCAACTACAACATCATCGGCAAAATCGCAAACAAGTTGACAATCTGCCCAGATTCACAAAGTAGCAAACGTAGAGCTCGATTGACTCAAGCTAGGGTGCTCCATAATTGCAAACAAAGACATGGATGGATAGAGCACTACAAGATTAACAAAACATCCTTACTGAGCATCCTAAAAAGAGGCACGGATCACTAGGAAACAACATGAACATATGGCCATATGAGATAAATAGGTCAAGGACTTAGTGGAAATGCTAAGTCCCTGAAATCAGAATTACCGAGTGCACCACTTTGCAAGCTCGTGCTAGTCACCACACACATCACAAAAATACAGGGGTTGCACCTCTGGAAAGATGACAAAACCCTTAACAAAACATATGTAGAGCTCATGGGCAGATCAGGTACACAACAATAATGGCAAAAATGACAAAAAAGTTAAATGGAGTAGCAGATCTGAAAATTATCTCAAGTAGCCCTCTTCTAGCAGCATTTCGGGCATCAAGATGAACTCAAATGAAAATGATGCAATGGAATGGAATGATGTACTCTCTGAGATGAACATTTTGATATGCTATATGTCAAAAACGGAGCTACGGCTGCAGAGATACGATGCTATGAACATGAGCACATGGATCTGAAATCTCAGGACTTAGGAAAAAAATCAAGGTCAACCCTAGGGTTAGCTCGGATCTGGATCTAGCGCACGCCGACCGAGGATGGCCGGCGCCGGAGTTTGCGCTCGCCGGAGCTGCGGGCTTCATCGGAGTCGAGGGAGAGACGAGGAGGCGCGGGATCCGGCGTGGGGGAGGCGGCGAGGCGGCCGCGGACGGCGCGGGCGGCGGGCGGCGGGCGACGGAGCGCCGGCGGGGAGGCGGAGGATGGCGGCGGGCGACAGGGCGCGGCGCCATGGAGCGAAGAGGCAGGTGGCGGGGCGCGCGGGGCCCGGCTCGGCGGCGGGGAGGGCCGCGCGCGGGCCAGGAGGGCCGGCGCGGGCGAGGCGGCGGGGATGTGGGCGCACGTCCACGTGGCGGCGCGCGATTGGGTCCGGGCGGGCGGCGGACGGTGTCCGGCCGGCACGGACGTGTCCGGCGCGGCGCGGTGGATTTTTTTAGGGTTAGAGGAGGAGGGGATCCGGGATTTCGCGGAGAGACCTATTTATAGGCATAGAGGGAGCTAGGAGAGTCCAAATGAGGTGCGGTTTTCGGCCACGCGATCATGATCGAAAAATCTAGATGATGGAGAAGGCTTAGGTGGGTTTTGGGCCAAATTGTAGGGGTGTTGGGCTGCAACACACACGAGGCCTTTTCGGTCCCTCGGTTAACCGCTGGAGTATCGAACGAAGTCCAAATGATACGAAACTTGACAGGCGGTCTACCGGTAGTAACCCAAGGCCGCTTGGAAAGTCTCGGTCCAATCCGGAAATGTTTAATCCCCACAAACGAAAGAAAGCTAGAAATGAGCACCGGAGGAGAACGAAGCGCCGGAATGCAAAACGGACAACAGGGAAAATGCTCGAATGCATGAGATGAACACGTATGCAAATGCAATGCACATGATGACATGATATGAGATGCATGACAACGATAACTACACACGGAGACAAAAACCCGAACCTGAGAAAATAAAATAACTTAACGCCCAAACGGCAAGAGTTGGAGTACAAATTGGGAAAGTTACATCCGGGGTGTTACACCTCAGCAGTTTCTCTTTCCGGGTGCTCAACACATGGTCTTGATTGACTTCTGCCGCGCCGTCTAGAAGGAGTTGGACTTGCTCAACTCGGACTTCACTCAATTTCGACTTGCTCGGCATTTCGAACGTCGCGGCGGGATTTTAAGTGGCGTGCTAGCTAAGCCTCCAGGCCGCCACCCGTTCTTGGCCTGTCACGCGAAGGCACGTGGCTAGGCCGTCCTGCCAGCCCACACGTGCGACCGGACAGGCCCACAGGCGGGGCCCGTCACTACCGCGCCTCGGCGCCCGCGGATCCTCTGCGGCCCCGGTGGACGGTTGGGATTCTCGTGGAGTTACTGCGCGCAGTAACTTTACGTGGGTCGTGGGGGTCGTGGGGTTGTAGGCGCAGTAAATCCCCACGTCTGCCCCCTCTGCTTCGCAGCCCACAGGGCTATAAGTAGGGGGAAGAGGGGGGCACGCGCGCCCCTCCTTCCCACTACTCCTCGTTCTCTTTCTCCTTGCTGCTCCTCGCACTCCTTCTTCCTATTTTATTCTTCGCTCCGCCGCACGCCCAAGCTCCGGCGAACGCTGCAGTGACAGCTCACGATGAGTTCTTCCTCCGCTGCAGCGCCTCCCCCAGTGCGTTCCGGCACTTGGGACGGTTCCGAGGTTCATGAAGACCACATTGAGTTCCTCCGCCGGACCCTTCGGCTTCCCGGCGAGGATCGCGTGCAGGTGCGTCTTGCACTGGAGGGGGAGAATTCCCCCACCCCGTAGGAGGGCGAGCGGGTCATCTTCCGCTCGCACTGCCTGCGTGGGCTGGGGCTGCCGGCGAGCAGCTTTTTCCGGTCTTTCTTGGAGTTCTACGGCCTCCAGCCGCACCACCTCACCCCCAACACAGTGGTGCTGCTGTCCACCTTCGTGGCCTTGTGCGAGGGCTTCCTCGGAGTCCTCCTCACCCTCGAGCTCTGGGGGGAGTTCTTCTTCTCCAAGCTCGGCACCCAGGCCGCGGGCGTGCCGGCTCAATGCAGCGCCTTAATCGCCGTGCGAAGGTCAGGAGCTGACAACCCCTTCCCCTCCATCTCGCTGATAAAGTCGGTGAAGATGTGGCAGAGATCCTACTTCTACGTCAGGAACGTCGCCACGAGGGGCGACTGGGTCAATCTGCCGGCTTTCAAAGCCGGCCCGCCGGCTGGGAGACTGCCCAACTGGTCGTACCGGGCCAGGTCGCTGACGCATGTGGAAGTCGGCGCCATCACGCGACTCCGAGTGCTCACGCAGTCGGAGGGTCTGACTGATCTGGACCTGCTGGCCGCCTTCGTCTCGTGCTGAGTTCTCCCACTCCAAGGCCGCCCTCACATGATATGCCAGATGAGTGGGCGCCACGACCCGAGTCGGATGTGCACCAAGGACATGCCTCACGAAGAGGTGGCCCTCATGGTGAACTACCTCTCGGACAGCAGGCTCCCGGAGGACTGGCGATTCGGCAAGGAGCCGTACTCCCGCGCCAACCCCCCGCCCGTGGTGAGTCGCCTTTCTTTTCTTTCTTTAGATTGTCTTCTTCTTGCCGAGTTTTGTTTTGACCAGTCGGCTTTGGTTAGAATCCCCTTCTTCACCCACCAGTCGGCACCTCGGGGCCGGCCCGTGAGTTCGTCGCCGAACGGGCGGAGAGCGACGTCGACGACCCCGATCTGGGGGCGGCGGCTCTGGAAGACGACACCGAGGGCGGAGGAGGGACAGCAGGCGATTTCAGGCCTTCGGCTACCTTCACCGACTGGCCTGAAGACAGCGCCGAGGGAGAAGACGCCCCTCGCCATTGGCCAGGAGCCAGCCAGCCTGGCGCGGGCTCTTCTTCCGTGCCGGGCGCTCCAGGCGGCGGGAGGAAGCGCAGGGTCGTGCCAACCTTGTTCGGTAGTCGGCCGAAGAAGCCCAAGGGCTCGGTTGCGGCGACCCGGCGGGACGAGGCAGCCGCTAAGGCCATCCGCTTCCGTAAGGAAGTGAAGAAGCCGCCGTTGGTCTCCGCGTAAGTATTCGGTCTTCAAAGCTTTATTCTTTCTTTGTGATTTGTCTGAGTCTCTGCTTGCCCTTCTTTCTTCAGGGCTCCCCTCTCTCTTGAGCGGGTCGCCGCCGCCTCCGTCATGGGGTCAGCGGAGTCGTTCGCCACCACTCGGTGGATTGACCACGCTGCTGACCTCCGGGAGGCGACGGAGCGGAATGCGCAGGAGAGGCGCAATGAAGAAGAGGCCCTCCGCCTGGAGAAGGCGGAGGCGACAGGGCGGAGGCCTCTGCTAAGAAAAAACTAGCGGAGGCCGAAGCCGCCGCCGTGGCGAAGGAGCAGGCTGAGGAAGCCGCACGCCGCCAGTCGGCCTTGCTCGTCACCCTGCTGAACTCTGCGCCGCCGCCTCCGGAGTTCACGGGGCCAACTGGAGAAGCCGGCAGGGAGAACCTCGTCGAGGAGAGGGAAGGCGGCGACCCCTCTACTCCGGACGCGCACGTTCCGCCGCCGCCTCCGCCGCCGTCTGAAGGCGCGCAAGGTGAGCAGCCAGCGGACCCTCCGGTGCCGCCGACTGAAGATGAGGCCGTGGCGAGGCTACTCCTCCAAGTCGGCTCGCCAACGCGTCATCGTCTGGAGAAGGCGACTTCGGCACCCCGCCCCCTGGAAGCCGGCACCGCCAGCTCGGCGGCCCCAGACGCCGAAGCGACGAGTACCGCACCTGTTGGGTGGGTACGAGGAGGCGGCACAGGGCCGCTGAACCGGGCACTCCTGGACGTCTAGGCGAAGCTCCGTGCTGAGTGCGACGCTCTCCAGAGTTGCACCAAGGCGTTCCTAGCGTCGCGGGCAGCCGTCCGGGTATGTTTTTTTCCTTTGGTCTTTGTTTTCTTGTTCCTCTCTGTGGGGGCACGCCAGCGCACCCACTGGGTGTATTCCCCGAGTTTCGGGCCGGCTGCTGAGCAGGCGGCCCGGAAACTCCAATTGATGAACTTCTGGGTACTAACTTCAGCAGCCGGCCCGGAAACTCCAATTGATGAACTTCTGGGTACTAACTTGTCTGAAATGCTTGTCGCAGGATTACCACAACCTCCGCGTCACTGCCTTCAAACGTAACGTTGAAGAGCTGGGCAAGCGGACCGCCGACTTGGCAGAGAGCCGGAGTAAGTCCTTTTTTCTTCTCTGCGAGGGCGCGCTAGCGCACCCGCGGGCTGTAGTCCTCGAGATTCGGGCCGACTGCTGAGCAGTCGGGCCGGATCTCCCCGCCGACCTACTTTATTGATGACTGTTATCTTTCTTCCTTTTCTTTAGGAGCCAACGCTGCTCTTCAACAGCAGCTAAGCGAAGCCAACTCCGCCCTGCGCGCCAAAGGGGCGGAGTGCAGCAAGCTCGCCACAGAGCGTGATCTGCTGGCCACTCAGTTGGCAGAGCAGAAGGAGCTGCTTGTGAAGTCGCAGAGGGAGGCGGAGGAGACGGAAACAGCCCTCTTGGCCGAGTTCGCGAGCGAGCGCTCCTCCTGCTCTGACAAGGAGGCGCTGCTGTCCTCCGGCTTCCACGAGATTGAAGACATTGTTGATGGTGAGTCTCTTTATTTTCTTTCTTCGAGTTGCCGACTTAGATCGTGCTGACTCCTGATTTTTGACTAGCTTCTTTGTTTCTTCGTGTCTTTGCAGACTTCTTCCCTAGGCAGTCGCAGGCCGCCATCCAAGCCAACGAGGCCGACCGTGAGAGTCGGAGAGCGGAGGGTGCAGAGATCGCCGCCGATGCCCCTCGAACTCTTGACGAGCACATCCTGAGCATCGAGGCTCGCCTCCGGCCGGCTCACCGGATGCTACGCCGGCTCCAGCGCGTCGGTGCCCAGGTGATTGCCGCCCTTTGGCCGGATATGCAGGCTCCGTGCACCCCCAACCTGACGGCCAACTGGCTGGAGGTCGCGGCTGGTCATCTTGAGGCCTGGAAGGGCTCTTCGACCCGGGCTGGAGCGCGCCGGGCCTTGGAGTTCGTCAAGGCGTGGTACCCGGGGCTAGATCTAGACCAGTTGGCCACGCTTCGGTCGGAGGCCCAGCCGGAGCTGGCGGCTGCGGAAGACGCCCTCGTCAAACATGCTGCGGCGATTGCCGAGTACACCGACACCAGCATCCTCATCCCCGAGCGGTCTGAAGATGGCGAGGAGGTACCGCCAGAGTGGATTGGGATGAACCCAAACTACGGCGAAGACTCGGCGGAGGTGATTGGCTCCAGCATCGAGGAGGAGGACGAGGCGGAGGATGGGGGCGAGGCGGAGGCACCAGAAGATGGAGCAGACGGCCAGCCTCAGCCGGACCGCGCCTCCAGCAACGAGCCGCGTACAACCGAGTCGACTGCCGCCGGAGGTGATCAAGCCAAGACTAGCCAGCCGGCTGCCCCGACGCCTGACGCTGGCGCCTCCTCCGACCCTCCGAATTCGTCTGCTGCCTCCTAAGCTGCCGCTATATCTTTTATTTTAGCTGCTTTACTAGTCTTTGAAGAACTTTTTAATTCGCACAATTCCACCCGCGGGGTGTATTTTGAACCTCTACTCGACAATTCGGCCAAGGGCCTATGTTATGTAAATATATATATATATCTATCTTTTCTTGCTCATTGTTCTTTTGGCTTTTTCCTTTGCCGTTTTCTCTTAGTTGCCTGCCTTGCCAATCGGACAGCCGTTTGCGGACTGTTGCTGGATCAAGTGCTAGGCTACTTTGGGAAAGCAAGTACTTAGCCGATTTCAAGATTGTTTGAGCAAGTTGGATAGAAGGCGACAATCCGACTGTCCGAGAGTCGGTTTGCGAGAAAGGCTGGAAGCCGTCTTGAGCTATGTTTTACGCTTTGAGTCCTTAGCCATTTTTCATGCGAACACCCAGTCTACCTTACCTCTGCCCACCGTACAGTCGCTCTGCGAGCTGTGGCTTCTGACAGAAGACGGTTTAGGTGTTACACACTACTTGTCCGGCTGCAGGAAGCATTTCATAGTGCAAGGTGGCAAGTCCCCGAGCCGACTTGTCGAACCCAGTGCCAAGCGGCATGACAAAGAGTAACATACTTGTAGGCATAATTTTTATCATACAGACAAAAGAGGGCAGTCCCCGAGCTCGTCTCGAGGGCCCCGAAGTCTTGGTACTTTAATACAAAAGGTAGCGTGGTACATACTGCATCAATTGTAAAATCTTTGGAGGAGATTTGCATTCCATGGCCGCTCTGTCTCCTTGCCGGAGTCGTCCCTCTTGCATGCTCGGGGCTTCTGAGCGTCGATCAGGTAGTAGGAATCGTTGCCCAGTACTTTGGTGATGATGAAAGGGCCTTCCCAAGGCGCCGACAGCTTGTGCTGGCTGGCTGTTCGCTGGATGAGCCGGAGCACAAGGTTGCCTTCTTGGAAAGATCTTGGCCTGACCTTCCTATTGTGGTATCGGCGCAGGCTCTGCTGGTAGATGCTGGACCGGCTGAGTGCCAACAGCCAGCCCTCTTCCAGCAGATCGACGCCGTCTTGTCGTGCTTCTTCTACTTCCTCCTCGGTGTACATGTTGACTCGTGGGGAGTCAAACTCTATGTCCGTTGGGATGACGGCTTTGGCACCGTAGACGAGGAAGAAGGGCGTGAAGCCGGTTGACTTGTTTGGAGTCGTGCGCAGACTCCAGAGGACGGCTGGCAGCTCGTTGAGCCAGCAGCCAGCTGAGCGCTCTAGAGGCTCAATCAACCGAGGCTTGATGCCGGACAGGATGAGGCTGTTTGCTCGCTCCACTTGGCCGTTTGACTGTGGATGGGCGACGGACGCTAGGTCCAGTCGGATGCCCTGTGTTGCGCAGAAACGGGCCAAGGTGCCTTTGGCAAAATTTGTGCCGTTGTCGGTGATGATGCTTTGTGGTATGCTGTACCGAATTGTGATATCGGTGATGAAGGTCACGGCAATCGGACCGTTCAGTTTATTAATTGGCTTCGCTTCCACCCACTTGGTGAACTTGTACACTACGACGAGTAGGTGAGTTAAACCACCTCGTGCTGTCTTGAATGGTCCCACCATGTCTAGACCCCAAACTGCGAAAGGCCAGGCAATGGGGATGGTCTTGAGCGCAGAAGCCGGCTGGTGCGGCTTGGAGCTGAACTTCTGGCACCCTTTGCATTTTTGGACCAACTCCTTGGCCTCTTCCAAGGTAGTCGGCCAGAAGAAACCGTGCCGAAAGGCTTTGGCGACGAGTGCTCTTGAAGCCGCATGGTGGCCGCATTTGCCTTGATGGATGTCTTTGAGAATCGCATGGCCTTTCTCTGGCTCTACCCAGCGCTGGTAGACACCAGTGACGCTGCGCCTGACCAGCTCTCTGTTGACTATGGTGTAGGCTGCCGCCCGGGGTTGTACTTGCCGAGCTGAGGTCTCATCAGTTGGTAGCTGTTTGTTCACCAGGAATTTGAGGATGGGCTGGGCCCATGAGGGTGCTGCTATTTCTTCGACTACCAGAACTGCGACTTGGACGAGGGCGGCTGGGCTGGGAGGCGGCATTGGAGTCAACAGCCGCTTGCTGGGTTGATGAAGTCCCCAGGCCGACTGACGCGGTCCTTGGGCCAAGTTCTGGAATCTTCGAGTCCGCCACTGCAGTCCCCGGGCCGGGCTCGACTGTGGAGGCTTTGGAGTCATCCGCCAAAGTCCCCGTTCCGTCTGCCGGAGCTCTGGAGTTGGATTCACTGTCTTCGGGAGGAGCCGGCACAAAAATGGAGTCTGATTCTGGTGAAGGCTTGACAGACGGCTTGAGGAGGCGTTGAAGGGTGACGCCAGATGGTATTGCTTGGCGGGTAGAGTCGATTCGTGCCAAGGCGTCTGCTTGGTCGTTGTCGTTTCTTGCCACATGGAGGAACTCGCACCCTTCTAAATACCCGCTGAGTTGCTGCACGAGGAAACGGTAGCTCGCCATGTTTGCGTCTTTCGCGTCCCAGTCGCCAGATGACTGCTGGACCACTAAGTCCGAGTCGCCATAACACAAGATCCGGCGGATGCCAAGTTCTTTGGCAAGCCGGAGCCCGTGAATGAGCGCCTCGTACTCGGCAACGTTGTTGGAGGCGGCAAAATGGATTTGCAGTCCATATCTGAGCTTGTCGCCTTTAGGAGAGGTGAGGACGACGCCGGCTCCCAAGCCGGTGCGCATCTTGGAGCCGTCAAAGTGCATCCGCCAATGGGTGGAGTCAGGTGCTAGAGGCAGGTACTAGGTCTCGGCCCAGTCGACGAGGAAGTCGACCAGTGCTTGTGATTTGATAGCGGTGCGGGGCTGGTAGTAGATGGTGTAAGGAGCCAGCTCTATGGCCCACTTGGCCACTCGACCAGAGGCATCTCGGCTACCGATGATCTCGGCAAGTGGGGCCGTGCAGACCACCGTGATTGGATGCTCTTGAAAGTAAGGCTTCAATTTCTTGGCAGCAAAGTGTACGCCATAGCACATCTTCTGGTAGTGGGGGTAGTTCTGCTTGGAGGTCGACAGTACCTCGCTCAGGTAATATACTGGTCTCTGGACAGGCGGTGCCTTGCCTTCCTCCTTGCGCTCCACTACCTTGGGAGTCGGAGCCGCCAGGACGGGTGGAGTAGTCAGCATCTTCTTCAACTGGTGAAAAGCTTCGTCCGCCTTATGGTTCCACTCGAAAAAAGTGGTCTTCTTCATCAGTTGGTATAAGGGGAGAGCTTTCTCACCCAACCGACTGATGAATCGGCTGATGGATGCTAGGCAGCCGGTGAACTTCTACACATCCAGCAGTCGGCTGGGTACCTCCATTCTCTCGATGGCCTTGATTTTTACTGGGTTGCATTCTATGCCGCGTTCAGAGACCAGGAAACCTAGCAGCTGGCCGGCTAGTACTCCGAAGACACACTTCTCGGGGTTGAGCTTGATCTGGAACCGGCGCAGGTTCTCAAAGGTCTCCTTGAGGTCTTCCAGCAGTGTTCCATGCTTTTCTGTCTTGACCACCACGTCGTCCACGTAAACGTGGGCGTTCCAGCCGAGCTGCTTGAGGAGACACTTCTGCATGCAACGCTGAAAGGTGGCGCTGGCATTCCTCAAGCCGAACGTCATGGTGAGGTAGCAGAATGCTCCAAACGGCGTGATGAAGGCGGTCTTCAATCTGTCAGCCAGGTTCAGCTTGATCTGGTGATATCCTGAGTACGCATCCAAGAAACTCAACAACTCGCATCCGGCTGTGGAGTCTATCACCTGGTCAATTCTTGGTAGAGCAAATGGGTCCTTGGGGCAGGCCTTGTTGGGCTTGTGTAGTCAATACACATTCGCCATTGCTTGTTCTTCTTTAGCACCAGGACCGGATTTGCCAGCCACTCCGAGAAGAAAACTTCCATAATGAAGCCGGCTGCTAGGAGTCGGGCTATCTCTTCTCCGACAACTCTTCTCTTTTGTTCTGATAAGTGGCGCAGGGGATGCCTGACCGGCTTTGCATCAGATCGGACATGTAACTTGTGCTTGGCGAAATCCGTCGGTACACCTGGCATGTCTTTGGGAGACAATGCGAAGATGTCCCGATTCTCACAGAGGAAATCGACGAGTTCGCCTTCCTATTTACTGTCGAGGTTTGCACCTACGACGGCGTACCTCTCTGGGTGCTCTAGATCCAAGGGTATCTTCTTTGTCTCTTTGGCCGGCTTGAACGAACATTCGGCTTCCGACTCCTTTGGGCCGGGCGATATCTCCGGCTGCTTGCCGGCCATCGCCACAACTCGTTCAAGGAGTCGCTTCTCGGCTGCGATTACCAGGGACTCGGCCAGCCGACTGCTCTCGGCCACGCAAGTGGACAACTTCCGGTAGTCGCCGGCCACAGTCAGAATTCCCCTGGAACTGGGCATCTTCATCTTGAGGTAGGCATAGCGGGGGACCGCCATGAACTTGGCCAAGGCGGGTCGGCCAAGTAGCGCATGGTATGGGCTCTCAAGGTCAACCACCTCAAACCAAACAGACTCTCTTTGGAAGTGATCTTTGTCCCCAAAGAGGACGTCAATCAGGATCTTGCCGATTGGTGAGAAGGAAAGCCCAGGAACAATGCCATGGAACACAGTCCGGCTGTTCTGAAGCTGTCTTTGCTTGATTCCTAACTTCTCCATGGTGTCCTTGTACAGGATATTGATGCTGCTGCCCCCGTCTATCAGAACTTGCGAGAAACGCGTGGCCTGTTTGTCCGTAGCAAAGGTGGCGTCCAGGACCAAGGCATAGGAGCCCGGACTCGGCATCACTTCTGGGTGGTCCGCCCTGCTCCAGCTGATGGGCCTCTCAGACCAGTGCATGAACTCTGGCGTCTCTGAGGCTATTGCATTCACCTCTTGTCGCTGCAGTCGCTTGCTGCGTCGATCATCAGCCACACTGGTGAACACCACATAGGCTCCATGCTCTTTAGGGTATTTATCTTGTACTGCGCCGACTGGCCTGACTGCCGGCTGCTGGGGCGCAGGCGGAGGCGGCTTCCCAGCAGGCAGGGGTGGCAGGAGGCCGTCTCCCTTGGTGATCCTGGTGAGCCAGTGGCACTTCCGGGTGGTGTGATTCGACGGCTTCGCGCCGCTGTGGAACTTGCAAGGTCCATCCAAGGTCTGCTCATAGGAGAAGGTCGGCAACTAGTTTAGCTTGCCGCCTTTCTGTCGCTTGGGCGGAGGCTGCTCTTCTGGCTGCTGGGCTTCAACGGTCGCGACCTGCTGGCTGCCGGAAGCCGGCTGCGGGGCCTTGCGCTTGTTGTCGCCCTGCTGTCGTCGACGGCCGGCGTCTGCCGCCGTAGTTCTTGGAGCCTGAGGAGCTACTTTGCCAGTCGTGCTGATTTGAATTTCCGCCTTCATGGAGGAGTCGGCTGTGGCGTACTTGTCCGCTATGATCAGCAGCTCGTCGAGGGTTTCTGGCTCGTCGCAGCGGAGCTTGTGCTTGAGGAGGGTGCCTTCTCGGCACCCGGCTGTGAAGTACTCGATGGCCTGCACCTCGTGCACGCCCTCGCAGGAGTTCCGGAGCTCAGCCCAACGCGTGAGGTAGTGGCAAGTCAACTCGTTAGGACCTTGCACGCACAAGGAGAGCTGACGAGGCTTGGGTGGACGCTTGTACGTGCTGATGAAGTTGCAGACGAACGCTTCAGTGAAGTCGACCCAGCTGTTGATGCTGCGGGGCTTTAGGTTGTTCAGGCATGTCCGGGACGTGCCCTGGAGCATGAGAGGAACGTATTTTACGGCAACACGCTTGTTGCCGTTTGCTATGCTGATAGCCATGGAATAGTCGACTAGCCAGTCTTCCAGCTTCACGGAGCCGGTATACTTGGGCGTGTCTCTTGGGAGCATGAACCCTCTGGGAAAGGGCTCGTCCCGAATGCGGGGCCCGAAACAGGGTGGGTCCAGCTCGTCTTCTTCTTCCAGCGCCAGGGACCGGTGAAGTCGGTCGATCCGGTGGCGGGTGTCATTTTCTCCAACTCCCTCTCGGCGGCCAAGGCGGTCACCGAGAGTCGGATGGTCAACAGGCGGCGGGGAGACTCGCCTCTCCTTGCGGGGAGGGGGAGGCGGACAGTCGTCCCGTCGTTCCACTGCTCTCGGGCGGCCATCTCGGTCGCGCTCTATGGTAATGCGAGTCCGACTTTGGCTAACAGCCGGCTCCTTGTCCTTTCTTCCTCGGGCGCCACCAGTCGGCGTCCGAGACGTCGCACCTTGATCTCGGTGCGGGTCGTCGTTTGGCCGCTGCGACGCCTCCGTGCGGCAGCCGGCCTCGTTCTGCACGGCAGCTGCGTCGAGGAGCCGCTGGACTCGCTCCATCATGAGGCGGCGTTCTTCGCCCTCGAAATTGTCCAGCTCATCCGCCGCTGCCTGGGCGGCTCGGATGTTCTCCGCCGGTGTAGCGTACACGGGGCGGCTAGCCCCAAACAGGCTGGCGACGGCTACGCCGCGCTGCTGGACCGCGCTAAGGCGGCTGGGCCCTGCCGGGGCCGGCGAGCCGCCAACAGCATGATCCATCTCCCGCTGGTAAGCTTCTGACAAGCGTCTCATGCTGTCCAGCTTCTTCGCGCCTTCAACAAGCTGAAGGCGGCGTGCTTCTAACGTCTCTGCGTCAGCATCTTCCGGAATGGGCTCAGTCAGGTCTTGCAGCGCTGCGCCGAGTGAGTCGGGTGCTCCTCCGCCAGGGAACTCGTCATGACCGATGACTAGCACCTCAGTGACGGTGCTTCCGTCGCTCTCTGCATGGGGGAGAGGTTCGTCGTAGACCACCACGTTGGTGGGGAACGCGTCAATCGATGCGGTGTCGTAGTCGACCAGCATCGGGTCGGTGGAGCCTACGGACTCCAAGTCTACGGCAGGCTCACCGGAAACGTGGAGTTGATCAAGGAGGCCCGCGAGGAGGTTTTCAGGGCCGCCCGCGCCTGCGTCGGACGCAGGTTCGTCGGAGAGGCAGACCTCGCCGACAAGTTCGGCCAAGGAGCTGGCTGCGCAAGTGATCTCAATGTCGTGCAGCGTGTCGATGCAGACTTCGCCTGGCGTGCCTGGCTAGCTGCGCTCGCCAGGGAGGAAAAGGGTTCCCGTCCAGAACAGATCTACGGACGGCGGTGCACCATGCCCCACGGTGGGCGCCAAATGTCGCGGGTTTGGTGCGACATATGCCAACGGTTGGCTTATCATGGTGGGGGCGAGTAGAACGTTGCCGGTGCCTAGAAACGGGATGAGGCGAAGACATGCACGCTGGCGAATCTTACCCAGCTTCGGGGCTCTCCGGGGAGATAATACCCCTACTGCTACTCTGCGGGGTCTCCGCATGATCACTATGGCCAAGTGTTTACACGGTTGCTCCTTGAGCTGTTTCTGGTGGTAGAAGAGGGCAAGGCTAGCTCTCTCCTTCTATCTGGTATGGTCTAGAACTACTGGGATCCAACCCCTTGCATGGGTGCCCTGGGGGTTTGTATAGGCCTACCCCCCAGGGGTACAATGGTAATTCGACTGGGCGCGGGCCCATCCATCAGTGCCTCCGACCTCCGACTTCTCTGCCGACTGCTGGGGCCCGCCGACTCGTGGGCCCCGCCGACTGGTCTGGTACGGAGCCGACAGGCCGCGTCCGCCGCGGGCGGGTCTTGCCGGCCGCTGATTACTATAGCCATGCTTCTGATGACGCAGGCTTGGTCATGGGGTCGTGGCAACAGCCCCGCCGCCTGGCGGGCAATCACTGTGGCCACTCCCCATCTCATCTTGATTAATGGCGCGTGGGCCCCGGGGGAGGGCTCGGCCGACTCCCCCAGGCCGACTCCCGATGGGTCCGACTGGCAGTTCTCCCGCCGTCTCCCGAAGTCTCGCTGACTGGTGGGCCCCGCTACCTCCAGGCCGTACAGACAAGCCGTCATGGGTGCAGGACTTGGTACTGTGGTGCCGATGTCAGGGCCGGCTGGGCAACAGTGCCCGCCGCACGGAGATCTTCCCGGGTACGGCGTGCTGTGGCCATGCCTGCCCTTGGTAAGGGGCGGGAGTGGGCTTCGTTGTAGCTACGCCTCCGCCCCGTCCCCTTTGATGAGGTCATGGGTTTGCTGGAGTCGCCGGCCGACTCCCCAAATCCGGCTTCTCTGGAAGTCGTCCCTGGAACTCGGCCGTGAGCGGGCAGTCGGTCGCCCTACCATCGACTCCTCAGGAGACGGCTCTTCGCCCTGGGGTCTTGAGGGGCGCAGCCTGCCCCGATGTCTTGAAAGGTCATGGGACTCGGGTTGGCCTACCCGTGGCCCATTACTCCGACAGAAACACCTCATCCCTTCTTAATAGTATTGGCTTTTCCTATAGACTCAGTGTGATCTTGGATCACTAAAATAGAAAATGTAGAGACTTGTGCTTTGAGCTTGAGCCAATCTTTTATCCTTAGCATTTTGAAGCGTCCACTTTCTAATCCATGCCATGCCAACCATTGAGCTTTCCTAAAATATTCATCTTGGAATAGCATTGGCTCAATGAGCTATATGTTGTTAGGAATTACCAAAACCACCCAGGGATAGTTGCACTTTCAACCGGCAATCCACAATGACTCTTGGATGCTCAAAACGTGATGCCTAACCGCCTGGAGGATTCACAGTCCTCAAGTGTAACAAGTCTTCAGATCACGTGGACATAAAGACTTCGGTGATGCCTAACACTCTTTTGCTTTGGGTGTATAGGGCTTTGTCCTCGCAAGGATCTCTCTCTCAAATGCTTTCGAGGTGGGTTGCTCCCAAACGACAAAAGCCGTGAACTAACTCTGAGCAGCCACAAATTTTTGGTGTAGGGGGTGGGCTATTTATAGCCAGGAGGCAACCAGGCCTGATTTGTCCAAAATGACCCTGGGTCACTAAGGAACCGACACGTGTCCAATGGTCAGATTTCAAACACATGCGGCAGCTTGACTTGGGCTATAAGTAAAGCTGACTCATCCAGCTCTGGACAAGATTTGCTCTCACTGTCTTCGCTCGAAGACATAGGATTTGGTTGAGCATCACATCAGTCCCTCTGACTTTGTTCAAGTGGACCCCACTTAACAGTGCGGTGGTTCCTATGACTCAACAAAGAAGAAAAAGAAACTATGAAACAACTATGTCTTCGCACTCCATAGTCTTCATGTGATGTCTTCTCATGTCATAGTCTTCAATGTGAATATCTTCAGAGACCACCATTATCTTGAATATCTTCACACATTTTAAGGGTTATCTCTGGTAGGTAAACCGAATCAATATGGGACCACTACCTGTGTTATCCTACAATTCTCACAAACACATTAGTCCCTCAACCAAGTTTGTCATCAATATTCCAAAACCAACTAAGGGTGGCACTAGATGCACTTACAATCTCCCCCTTTTGGTGATTGATGACAAACCGGTTGAAGTTTTCAACGGGGATAAAAGTATGTGAAATTTTAAGGATTGAGGTATTGTCTTCATAAATAGCAAAAGGCTCCCCCTGAAGATGTGCATATAGGTAGTTTGCTTTTGAATGCAAATGCACATGGCAGGTTTTACTTTGTGGAGATCCTCTTCAACTTATGAAGACAATTCATCATGCATATAAAGAGATAACGAAGATAATGACATGTATAATGAAAAATGGACGTCTGCGGAATGGCTACATGCGGAATTTATCATCGCATCACAAGGTAGCAGAATAAAGTAGCAGACGACCATCGAGTTTAAGTGTTACAACTCAAAGAACCAAGTGTTTCAAAAGACGAGAGTTGTAAAGACTTAGCAAAAATAACGCAACCACCCATAAGGACCCGCTTGAAGACTATCAACTCATATGCTTCTCCCCCTTTTGTTAGTAATGACCAAAAAGGTTTGAAGACATAGAGTATCTACTCGTTCCCATTACGAGTAGATGAAGGAGCAGGATCGATGTTGGAGTTCGATGGTGCAGACAGGCCTGATGAAGTGTCAAGATGTAGTGAAGCCATGGTTGGTGAAGTTGCGCCATCTTCTTCATCGATGACTCACGCAACAATAGTTGCAGCCGAGGATGAACGCTCAGAATCTTCAATTGAGGAGTGCGGCGCCAGCTTGCATTGCGTGGAGGTATGGAATCAAATTTGAATCCCTCAATGAAGCCATCTTTGCGAAGATCATCTTCAGAGCATAGCAGTGTGAGACTCTTCCAGGACCACCGATAGGCTTCATGGGCAACGAATGAGTTCTTGGTGGCCAAGTTTCGACTGTGATTGACATCCACCAAGATACCCTGCATCTGACACTTGATCCAGTCATGATGCTTATCCTGCTTCTGATGTAAGGCCACAAGAAGTTCTTGGTCATTGAGTACACGAGAATGCTTCCGAGGCCTTTGGGCAATCGTACTATCGGTGGCTTCGGTGTTTGCATGATGGGGCATACGCATATTGCCAGCCATAGGATAAGATGGAGTTGCAGCATTGGGAACATGAGTTCCTTCTATTGGTTGCGTGAAGCTTTGATGATCAACATTATGAAGATATAAAGGTTGCTTGGCAGGCTCTGGGTAGATGGCTTCAATGGACAGATCAACCTCAGGCAGGAAGACAATGTGATTGCGTGCTGAGGGCTGATAGTGAATAGTTGAATGGATCTTGATTAGGCGCATCACCCAGGGAGCATAGAACTTCAGGACAAACAGATCAATCCCAGCTGCAGCAAGTTTTCTGATGAAGAAATCCCGGGTATTGAATCTGATGCGATTGATGATGTAAAACACCAAAGTCTTCAAGGCTCCTTCAACTTTGGCTTCAGAAGTATATCCCTTGATTGGCCATAGAGTACGCCTTAGAATATGATAAACTATGGGGGGCAAGTACTCGAGGTCTTTGACGAAGAACTCTTTGGGGTATTCAGCATCTTGGGGCAGTGGCTTCATCATGCTAAGCATCTCGCTCATATTGGGTGTAGGCCTCTGGAAGATACTCTGCAATTCATGGTGATAACACTGACAACTAGGCTCATAGAACTCGCCTGGAGTGGGAAGGGAAGTAAGCTCGATGATGTCTTGAGCTTTGGCTTCATGATGCACATCTCCTGTCATCCACTCAAGAATCCATGTCTTCGGATCCCTATTTTAGCCGCAAATATGAAGTGTTGCATAGAATTGTAGCACCAGTTCTTCATTCCAGTGCTCCTTGTCTGTTACAAACGGTAGAAGACCAACCTCCCTGAAGCAGTCAAGAGCTTCTTCCAGACAGAGCAGCCCAACAATAGCTTCACAATCAAGGTGCATGTGTGGAAAGATTCGCCCTCGATTGTATAAGATGCAAGAGTAATAGTTGCGCTGCTGATAGCTCCAAAATCGATCGGAAGAGATCTTTGGCTTCGAGTAAGGATTCTTGGCACTGTCAAAGAAGGTATTGTGTGCTCTGAAGCTGGCGACGCTGAAAGCTCCTGGCAATGTAGCAGCACCTGGAAGCCTTGGCAGCCTTGGCTTCGGCTTTTGAACCTGAGGCCTCTGCTCGACATGGTAGTCATACTGTGGTCCGGGAGCAGTGGGAGGAGCCAAGATAGGCCATTTCACAGTGACCAGCTGTCCTTGATCAAAGGCCTGTTCAATTGTGTGAGGCCTTGGAGGTGGAACAGTGGCTTCGGCATGCACATTGGCTTTAGGTTGCACGTGAGCTTCAGGCACTACCTTTGCTTCAGGCTCCACATTGTCTTCGGCCATGACCGTGTCATTGGCTTCAACATCATTGTTGGTGGTAGCCCCAGTGGTTTCAACCTCCGTTTGCTCAATAACAGGAGGGTCGGGCACAATCACATTCTCCTCGAGAATGACTGGTTTTGCAGCAGGGGTTGTGGCAAATCTTTCTTCTTCTCTTTCTCCTTGATCTTCATCGGCTGATGCAGACGGAATGTCTTCAGCAGCTTTGGCTTCAGACTCAGAGACATTCACAGTAGGGGTGGCTTCAGGAAACACTTGACGTGCTACTAAGCTTTGGTGCACCTCCCCTTTCGGAATGCTCGACATGGTGACCTGTGGCTGGGGCCTTTGCGAAGCATACGATATGCGAGTGACACCTTTGGTGATGGAGCGGTCTGCACCATGTAGTTGTCGTCGTCAAGCACCGGAGTGGTGAATTAAGGTGGTGGAGTTCTGGGTGTCTCTTCATAGACGGGGGTGTCTTGTTGATGGCGATTGGCCCATGAATCATCCTGACCAATTGGCATCAATGGACGACCAACACTGATGAGTTCGTTGTTCGTAAGAACAGGCGATGATGCCATTTGGTGTTCAAGTTGAGGAAGGACGTCGTCATCTTCTACATTATCTTCATGACCAATGTCTTCAGCTGTGGTGGGGTCAATGGCTGGAACTTCTTCATTTTCAGGAGCCTTTGTGAAAGCAGGCTCGTGTATTACAAGGCGACGCTCTTGGTTGGTGGAGGCTGGACGGGCAACAGAAATGGGCTCGACAACAAGGGGTTCAGAGGCCGTGGCACACTCTTTTTTTGAAGACTTTGTCTTCAACTTCTTCTTGGACGGGGCCTCATCAGAAGCATTCTTATGCTTGCGCTTCCTGGCATCAGCTTTAGTTGCCCTGGTCTTCTTCAGTTCTGAAGCTACTGAGGGGACCCTAGGCTTTGAGCCTATCATGCTTGCAGGGAAGAAAATGCGAGGTTCTTCCTGCCTTGATGCTTCAGTTCGGGCCACATCAGACTTCTTTGTTGGCTTGGTAGCCATTCTTGGGTCAATGCCAGGACACTGAAGAGCCTTGCGCTTCTCAGCCTCATTGTGTGCTTGAACACATTTCTGCGCAAAGTATTTCATGCACTCTCTTGAACCTTTTGCTTCTTCATGCTTCTTGTGAAACTATTCCTTTAGCTCATGCAACATCTTCTTAAGGATCTGAACATCTGCCACGCTGAGCTTGGCCATGTTCTTCTTGAAGTGAGCCTTCTCATAGTCAATTTTGTTCTTGAGCTCGACTATCTTCTGAGCCACGACCAGCTCATTGGCAATAGCTCCGTGAAATATGACGTTGATGTCCACCAGTAGCTGAAGATCATCAATACTGATGGTCTGATCATCAAACCACTCGTCGATGAAGTTGTTCAGGATATCAACATCAAATAGGGGTAGATCATTGAAGAGCTCTGCCTCTTGTTTGCTCTTGATGAGTAGCTCAACGGTGTCATCACCAAGATCTTCGTCACTTGACAGATCAATGGTGTCTTCTTCGTTCCAGAGAACGGCAGCTGGAGTCAGTTCATGCCCGGAAATCTTCTTGGACTTATTGGATTTCTTGGCCTTCTTGGAGACACGAGACAAGTCTTCAGACTGCACACTGGCTTCAGGAGGTGCAGTGGCCAATGGCTTCATAGTCGAAGCTTTTGGTATGGTAGAGGGCCTTGAAGCCTTGGTCTTCTTCTTCTGTCGCTGCTTTGGTGGTGCTGGTGCTTCTTTAGAATCAGCGTCATCAGCGAATTGATCCACCATAGCCCTCTTAGCAGCGATGTGTCACAAAAGCCCATCAAAGTTGGCGAAGGGGCCGATGATATTAGGATTGGCATCGCGTGTGCCGTCAGCCCTCGGAGCAGACGGACCAGGGTTGAAGTTGAGGCCAAACTCCTTTTTGTTTTTGACAGCTGACTCCTTGGCAAATTGATAGTTGTGCTTGAAGAGATTGTCTTCGCGACACCATAACAAGGATGATTGATACGTCTCCGTCGTATCTACTTTTCCAAACACTTTTGCCATTGTTTTGGACTCTAACTTGCATGATTTGAATGGAACTAACCCGGACTGACGCTGTTTTCAGCAGAATTGCTATGGTGTTATTTATGTGCAGAAACAAAAGTTCTCGGAATGACCTGAAACTTTACGGAACATCTATTCGGAAATAATAATAAAAACCTTGCAAAAGATGAAGACCAGGGGGGCCACCACCTGTCCACGAGGGTGGGGGGCGCGCCTGCCCCCCTAGGGCGTGCCCCCTACCTCGTGGCCCCCCTGGAGCTCCTCCGACCTCAACTCCAACTCTATATATTTGCTTTCGGGGAGAAAAAATCAGAGAGAAGAATTCATCGCGTTTTATGATACGGAGCTGCCGCCAAGCCCTAAAACCTCTCGGGAGGGCTGATCTGGAGTCCGTTCGGGGTTCTGCAGAGGGGAATCCGTCGCCATCGTTATCACCAACCATCCTCCATCACCAATTTCCTGATGCACACCGCCGTGCGTGAGTAATTCCATCGTAGGCTTGCTGGACGGTGATGGGTTGGATGAGATCTATCATGTAATTGAGTTAGTTTTGTTAGGGCTTGATCCCTAGTATCCACTATGTTCTGAGATTGATGTTGCTATGACTTTGCTATGCTTAATGTTTGTCACTAGGGCCCGAGTGCCATGATTTCAGATCTGAACCTATTATGTCTTCATGAATATATGAGAGTTCTTGATCCTATCTTGCAAGTCTATAGTCACCTATTATGTGTTATGATCCGTTAACCCCAAAGTGACAATAATCGGGATACTTACCGGTGATGACCGTAGTTTGAGGCATTCATGTATTCACTATGTGTTAATGCTTTGGTCCGGTACTCTATTAAAAGGAGGCCTTAATATCCCTTAGTTTCTACTAGGACCCCGCTGCCACGGGAGGGTAGGACAAAAGATGTCATGCAAGTTCTTTTCCATAAGCACGTATGACTATATTCAGAATACATGCCTACATTACATTGATGAACTAGAGCTAGTTCCGTGTCACCCTATGTTATGATTGTTACATGATGAACCGCATCCGGCATAATTCTCCATCACCGACCCATTGCCTACGAGCTTTCCATATATTGTTCTTCGCTTATTTACTTTTCCGTTGCTATTGCTATCATCACTACAAAATACCAAAAACATTACTTTTGCTACTGTTACCACTACTATCATATTACTTTGCTACTAAATACTTTGCTGCAGATATTAAGTTTCTAGGTGTGGTTGAATTGACAACTCAGCTGCTAATACTTGAGAATATTCTTTGTCTCCCCTTGTGTCGAATCAATAAATTTGGGTTGACTACTCTACCCTCGAAAACTGTTGCGATCCCCTATACTTGTAGGTTATCTAGACTATTTTCTGGCGTCGTTGCCGGGGAGCATAGCTCTATTCTTTGAGTCACTTGGGATTTATATCTGCTTATCATTATGAAGAACTTGAAAGATCCAAGAACCAAGATTTATCCCTCAACTACGAGGGGAGGTAAGGAACTGCCATCTAGCTCTTCACTTGATTCACCTTCTGTTTTGAGTAAGCTTGCGACACCTAAACCTGATTCTGCTATTCGTTCTGATATGTCGCATGTTATTGATGATGCCACTTCTGCTATGCATGATACTTATGATGAAACTACTTCTATGCTTGATACTACTGTGCCACTTGGTGAATTTCTTGATGAACAACTTGCTAGGGTTAGAGAGAATGAAAATATTGAATCTGATAATATTGATGAAAGTGATGATGAGGACTCACCTGTTATTCCTAAGGATTATGTTTTTGAAAAAGAAGCTGCTTTAGCTATTTTAGCTTGCAAAGATAGATACGAACTCAAGAGGTTATTAGCTAAATGGAAGCAGCAATCTCTTAATGCTAGAATGAAACCTGACCCTGCTTTTGCTACTACACCTATCTGTGTTACTGATAAGGATTATGAATTCTCTGTTGATCCTGATATAATTACTTTGGTTGAATCTGATCCTTTTCATGGCTATGAATCTGAAACTGTTGTGGCACATCTTACTAAATTAAATGATATAGCCACCCTGTTCACTAATGATGAGAGAACTCACTACTTTTATATCCTTAAAATATTTCCGTTCTCTTTAAAGGGTGATGCTAAGATATGGTTTAATTCTCTTGATCCTGGTTGTGTGCGTAGTCCCCAGGATATGATTTATTACTTCTCGGCTAAATATTTCCCTGCTCATAAGAAACAAGCTGCTTTAAGGGATATATATATATATAATTTCATGCAAATTGAAGAAGAGAGTCTCCCACAAGCTTGGGGGAGCCTTCTCAAGTTACTTAATGCTTTGCCTAATCGTCCTCTTAAGAAAAATGAAATACTTGATTTCTTTTATAATGGACTAACCGATGCTTCCAGAGATTACCTCGATAGTTGTGCTGGTTCTATTTTCAGGGAAAGAACACTGGATGAAGCAAAAGAAAAAGGTATTAAAGCTGAAGATGTTAAGAATTTACCTCCTATTGAAGAAATACATGGTCTTAATTTACCGTTGTTGAAGAAACATATGATCTTGATCCATCACCTATTGAAGAAACTCGTGGTCTTGATAACCCGACACACGTAGTAAAGGTAAATTCTCTCTATAGATTTGATGAAGGTGATATCCCTTGTTATAAGTGTGCTAGACAATGCTTAGATGAGTTTGACAATTTCATTGTTAAACAAGAAAACTTTAATGCTTATTTTGGTAGACAATTGAAATATAATTCCGATACGCTTGAATACTTGGGTGATTATATGGCTAATGTCAAAGGTGAAATTAAACTTATTAGTAAACATGCTTCTATGGTTACCACTCAAGTAGAACAAGTACTTAAGGCTCAAAATGATTTGCTCAATGAATTGAATAGTAAGGATAATGATAATCTTGTTAGATTTATGACTAGAGGTGGTAGAATGACTCAGGAACCTTTGTATCCTGAAGGCCACCCTAAGAGAATTGAGCAAGATTCTCATAGAAAAAATATAGATGCACCTAGTCCTTCTAAAAGAAAGAAAAATAAAAATGATAGGACTTTGCATGCTTCTAGTGAACCTATTGTTGAAACACCTGAGAATCCAAATGATATCTCTATTTCTGATGCTGAAAAACAATCTGGTAATGAACCAGAAACTAGTGATAATGTCAATGATAATGTTCATGATGATGCTCAACCTAGTAATGATAATGATATAGAAATTGAACCTGTTGTTGATCTTGATAACCCACAATCAAAGAATCAATGTTATGACAAGAAAGACTTTCTTGCTAGGAAACACGGTAAAGAAAGAGAACCATGGGTTCAGAAACCTATGCCTTTTCCTCCCAAACCATCCAAGAAAAAGGATGATGAGGATTTTGAGCGCTTTGCTGAAATGATTAGACCTATCTTTTTGCATATGCGATTAACTGATATGCTCAAAATGAATCATTATGCTAAGTATATGAAAGATATTGTTACAAATAAAAGAAAGATACCGGAAGCTAAAATTTCCACCATGCTTGCTAATTATACTTTTAAGGGTGGAATACCAAAGAAACTTGGAGATCCAGGAGTACCCACTATGCCATGCTCCATTAAAAGAAACTATGTTAAAACTTCTTTATGTGATCTTGGAGCCGGTGTTAGTGTTAGGCCTCTCTCTTTATATCGTAGACTTGATTTGAATAAGTTGACACCTACTGAAATATCTTTGCAAATGGCTGATAAATCAACTGCTATACCTGTCGGTATTTGTGAGGATGTGCATGTTGTAGTTGCAAACGTTACTATTTTAACGGACTTTGTTATTCTTGATATTCCTGAAGACGATAGTATGTCTATAATTCTTGGAAGACCCTTTTTGAATACTGCAGGGGCTGTTATTGATTGCACTAAAGGCAATGTCACTGTTCATGTTAATGGTAATGAGCATGCGATACACTTTCCGAGGAAACAACCTCAAGTTCATAGTATCAACTCTATTGGAAAAATTCCATCAATTATATTTGGAGGTTTTGAATTTCCTCTTCCTACTGTCAAGAAGAAATATGATATTCTTGTTATTGGGGATGTGCATATCCACGTTGAGGTAACATAGTGTTATTCGAAATTTCACCGGTTCCATGTTATTTGGAATGAGTTTGTTAACAAGACTTGATCAACCTTGTTAATGGATTCCTTTTGATGATCATGAGATGGATGAAACTAGAAGGCACAACCTTTTGTACCCTCCTTTTACTTTCTATTATTTGTATTAAATAAAATAAAAATAGTATTTTCTGTCTCTTATCTGATTTATCCGTGCAATATAAAAATACCTCGAAAATAAAAGTTCTCCAAATGCCCTGAAATTTAAATATGATTTTTTCTGGAATATTTGAGAATATTTGGCACTAAGAACACAGCAGGAGGAGCTGGCACCTGGCCACGAGGGTCAGGAGCACGCCCTACCCCCCTGGGCACGCCCCCTGCCTCGTGGGCCCACGGTGGCCCTCCTCCACTTATCCTTGCACCCACACACTCCTTCTTCCTCCCACAAACACGAATATCTAGCTCAAACCCGAGTCTAGGCTCATTTTGCTGCTATTTTCGATCTCCTTGCTCAAAGCACTTCTCACAAAACTGCTTGGAGAGATTGTTCCTTGGTATGTGACTCCTCCATTGGTCCAATTAGTTTTTGTTCTAGTGCTTTATTCATTGCAAATTTGTGCTGCTTAGGTGACCCTGTTCTTGAGCTTGCATGTCAAATTTATAAGGTCAAAAGTAGTTTTGATGCATGATATAGGCTCTAAGCACTTGCAGGAGTAGTTTCTATCAACATTATTGAGCTTTGTTCACTTTTATTTTGAAGTTACTAAAAATTTCAGATTTTTTCAGAAAATAATGAAGAGATTTTTGAGGGGCTCGTCGAGCTGAAGCTCGAAGGAAAAGGAACAGAAGCCCAAGTACAATCTGCATCGCACCGCGGAGGCCTCACCGCCTTCCTCCATGACCAGTGTGAACAGTATCTCTTACTCATAAATATCTTTGTGCAAAACTTTAATTTCCATTCTAGGAGCTCACCACCTACAGTGGATTTTTATTTGTATGATGAGCATAAGGAGATGTCACTTTATGATTTTTGTCAGGTTTGTTTGGTCCCTTTCGAGGGCACGACAGAGGAACCACACCGCAGCGATGTGGATGGGTTTATTGATACCATAACTGTAGGGGAAACGAGGAAGGTTTCTGATGGACGAATCACTAGCATACATTTTCCTGTTTTACGCTACTTTGCAATATTTGCTATTTGTTGCTTAATTGGTCGCGGAAACTGTGGAAACCTTAGTGTTCCTGATATTATTATCTTGTTCCACGGTTTATTCAATGATAAATCTATTAGTATGGGCGGTATTATTGATAAACGGTTAAGTCTGAACCGTACAAAGGGCCCCATCTTTGGAGGCATCTATGCTTCACGCCTAGCTGCACATTTTAACATACCTATTAGGCATTATGAGAAGGAAGAAAAATTGCTGCCTCGTGTTTATTTAGATTATAAGAGTATGGTAGCACACAATTTTATTGTTAAGAATAGGGAAGGGGAGCTTAAATAAAAATTGTTCTTTGATAAACATCATCCTGAGACAATTACCCTGCCTGCTCCTTCCGTGTTTGATTTATCTGCAGGCCAGTACCTTGTTCCGTTAGAGGCTATTCACGCCTATCAGAACCCTACATCAGCCACAAAGCCAGAGCCGGAACCACAAGTTCATCCTCCATGATAGTCTAATTACCATTGGGATTCGGAAATGATTGCCAACCAGTGGCAGTCAGAGTCTTCTTCTTCGCAGTACGACGCCAACTATTACTATGGATATCAGCCAGGCCAGCCGTGGCCATAGACCAACTTAGGCCAAAAGCCTAAGCTTGGGGGAGTACGTATTTCTCACCGACATTACATTTATGCTCACACACTCATTGCTAGATGTTGGTGCTCATACTTTTTCATTGTATCATCCATGCTAGTTTATTTTCCTTTTATGCTCTCTTCTTGTGTGTTTGATAAACCTTAAGAAAAAATTAGTTGTAGCTTTTAATTAGTTTACTTTCCATGCTTGTAGTAGTAATTAAAAAGAAAACCCAAAAAGATTTCCTATTCTTTTTTTGCTTGTTGGGAGCTTTCCTGTGTAAATAGTTTTATTTCTTTTCTTTTCTTTGGGGGTCAATAGGAGAAGACCATAATTAAATTGTTGAAGTAGCTCTTATATGCATTATTATTGATCTGACAAAAGAGCCCATATTGCCTTGTCTTCTCCTGTTTATTGAATGCTTGCAGATTCCAGCTTAGTCCAATGCACGTGCACTATTATTATTATTCACACTATTCGGTCATGCAAGTGAAACGCAATTATGACGACATATGATGGACTGAATGAGATGAGAAAAGCTGGTATGAACTCGACCTCTCTTGTTTTTGTAAATATGATTAGTTCATCGTTCCTGATTCAGCCTATTATGAATAAACATGTTTGCAATGACAACTAGAGATCATAGTTTCTTGTGCCATGCTTGATTAGCTAGGAGCTTATAATGGTTTACCTTGCGTGCCAACATGCTATTAAAATGGTTGTGATGTGGTATGATAGGGTGGTATCCTCCTCTGAATGATTTAAGTGACTTGACTTGGCGCATGTTCACGCATGTAGTTGAAACAAAATCAACATAGCCTTCACGATATTTATGTTCATGGTGGATTATATCCTACTCATGCTTGCATTCGGTGTTGATTAACTTTAATGCATGTTCATGACTATTGTCGCTCTCTAGCTCGTCGCTTCCCAGTCTTTTGCTAGCCTTCACCTGTACTAAGCGGGAATACTGCTTGTGCATCCAACTCCATAAACCCCAAAGTTATTCCATACGAGTCCACCATACCTACCTATATACGGTATCTACCTGCCGTTCCAAGTAAATTTGTATGTGAACTCTAAACCTTGAAATAAATATCCTGTTGTGTATGCTCGTATAGCTCATGTATCAACTAGGACTGTCCATATCTTCCATGTTAGGTGGGTTATTCTCAAGAGGAGTGGACTCTGCTCCTCACTCACGAGAAAGTGGCTGGTCACCGGGATGCCCAGTCCCATGCTTTATGCAAACTAAATCAAAATAATTGCAAACAAAACTCCCCCTGGGACTCTTGTTAGTTGGAGGCACTCGTTGTTTCAAGCAAGCGTGGATTGATGCTTGTTGGTGGAGGGGGGTATAAACTTTACCATTCTGTTTGGGAATCGCCTATAATGTGTGTAGCATGGAAGATATTTCCATCTCTTGGTTGTTATGTTGACAATGAAAGTATACCGCTCAAAATATTATTCATCTCTATGTCAAAACCGAGCTCTGGCACCTCTACAAATCCCTGCTTCCCTCTGCGAAGGGCCTATCTATTTACTTTCATGTTGAGTCATCATCTTCTTATTAAAAAGGACCAGTTGGAGAGCACCGCTGTCATTTGCATTCATTACTGTTAGTTTACATTGAGTATGACTTGACTGGATCTCTATTACCATGAATTACAATGTCTAGTCAGTCCTTGATCTTTAAAGGTGCTCTGCATTTATGTTTTGCGGTCCCAGAAAGGGCTAGCGAGATACCATCTTGTTTTATCATATTATGATTGTTTTGAGAAAGTGTTGTCATCCGAGATTTATTATTATTGCTCGCTAGTTGATTATGCCATTGATATGAGTAAACTTGAGACCTAAGCGTTATTGTGAATGTGGTTAGTCATGATCTTTGCTGAAAACTTGAATGCTGGATTTACATATTTACAACAACAAGAGCAAAACAGAGTTTGTAAAAGTTTTTCTATATCACTTTCAGTTTATCAACTGAATTGCTTGAGGAAAAGAAAAGGTTTAATCTTGGGGGAGTTGATACGTCTTCGTCGTATCTACTTTTCCAAACACTTTTGCCATTGTTTTGGACTCTAACTTGCATGATTTGAATGGAACTAACCCGGACTGATGCTGTTTTCAGCAGAATTGCTATGGTGTTATTTATGTGCAGAAACAAAAGTTCTCGGAATGACCTGAAACTTTACGGAACATCTATTCGGAAATAATAATAAAAACCTTGCAAAAGATGAAGACCAGGGGGGCCACCACCTGTCCACGAGGGTGGGGGGCGCGCCTGCCCCCCTAGGGCGTGCCCCCTACCTCGTGGCCCCCCTGGAGCTCCTCCGACCTCAACTCCAACTCTATATATTTGCTTTCGGGGAGAAAAAATCAGAGAGAAGAATTCATCGCGTTTTATGATACGGAGCCCCCGCCAAGCCCTAAAACCTCTCGGGAGGGCTGATCTGGAGTCCGTTCGGGGCTCTGCAGAGGGGAATCCGTCGCCATCGTTATCATCAACCATCCTCCATCACCAATTTCCTGATGCACACCGCCGTGCGTGAGTAATTCCATCGTAGGCTTGCTGGACGGTGATGGGTTGGATGAGATCTATCATGTAATTGAGTTAGTTTTGTTAGGGCTTGATCCCTAGTATCCACTATGTTCTGAGATTGATGTTGCTATGACTTTGCTATGCTTAATGCTTGTCACTAGGGCCCGAGTGCCATGATTTCAGATCTGAACCTATTATGTCTTCATGAATATATGAGAGTTCTTGATCCTATCTTGCAAGTCTATAGTCACCTATTATGTGTTATGATCCGTTAACCCCAAAGTGACAATAATCGGGATACTTACCGGTGATGACCGTAGTTTGAGGCATTCATGTATTCACTATGTGTTAATGCTTTGGTCCGGTACTCTATTAAAAGGAGGCCTTAATATCCCTTAGTTTCTACTAGGACCCCGCTGCCACGGGAGGGTAGGACAAAAGATGTCATGCATGTTCTTTTCCATAAGCACGTATGACTATATTCGGAATACATGCCTACATTACATTGATGAACTGGAGCTAGTTCTGTTTCACCCTATGTTATGATTGTTACATGATGAACCGCATCCGGCATAATTCTCCATCACCGATCCATTGCCTACGAGCTTTCCATATATTGTTCTTCGCTTATTTATTTTTCCGTTGCTATTGCTATCATCACTACAAAATACCAAAAAAATTACTTTTGCTACCGTTACCTTTTTCTACCGTTACCACTACTATCATATTACTTTGCTACAAAATACTTTGCTACAGATATTAAGTTTCTAGGTGTGGTTGAATTGACAACTCAGCTGCTAATACTTGAGAATATTCTTTGGCTCCCCTTGTGTCGAATCAATAAATTTGGGTTGAATACTCTACCCTCAAAAACTATTGTGATCCCCTATACATGTGGGTTATCAATGATGGGTCGGCATTCTATGCCTTCAGTCCTCGGACCATGCATGGGTAGAATCCTTGAGCAATGGCTTCAGGCTTCGACTTGGGCTACAGATTTCTGTATAGAATATTTCCCAGGGGAGCTTGATGGCGTTCTTTTCAACATATTCAGTAGTCACAAATCTCTACTTGAACCATTCTTCCGCCCAATATCTTCGAATCCATTGGATTCGGGGCTTGCGCTGGTTGTAGCTTTCCTCGGGATCTGTCTTGTACAACTCAAACAGATCTGGACGTAAATCCTTAGTTGTATCTCCATGGCGCTACCTGCCGCCCTTTCTAGCTGAATTATCTGTTGCCATTATATTCGGATTGAATGGCTTCAAGACAGTGAATGGCTTCCTTTTGCTGGCCAGACAGGAACTGGCTTCAGGTGAGTGAATATGATGCTATAAGCACTCTGCAAATGAATGCAGACTATGAGAACCAAGGGATTCTCCCACTGACATGTACCTATGACAGCATTAGATATGCGGGGGAAGGGGAAGAGGTCATCTGCATTCTCAAAAGATTTTGAAGATAAATCAGTTTGAAGACATTGACCTCATAGCACGAAGACATTCACTTATTTCATGAGAGTTGGTTCCAGATTTGTACGAATCCATGAATAAGTACAAGTGAGGAATCTAACTAGTTGTGAAGCATAAGTGAATATACTTGGCATGATATGAGATGCAGATGAAGACAGATCCATATTTGAAAGTGAAGAAACCACTTTTGATTGAAGATGATAGATTTGACTGATCAAAAGGGCAGTAAAAAGGTAAGTTTTAATTACCGCTGACGAACTGCTAGACGAGGTGAAGAGAGGGGTCGAGCAGTTCAATCTCCCGCGCCCTAACTTGGCAGCGGAAGACACCTACGGCGATGGCGGAGAGGACGAGGTCCGCGGTCGGCGTGAGGATGGCGTCAAAGAAGTCATGGCATATAAGTGCTTCGTCTCCGGCGTCGACGCGAGCTAGCGGAGGTTCTAGGGTTTGTGGGAGGTGGCGAGGTGGAATAAGAGATAATGACCACTAGGTGTGAGTATTTATAAGGAAAGGGACAACACAACGTAATTACGCAGGTGCCCCTGGCGGTTCACATCTGAAGGACATGTGGCCTGCATGCAACTTATTGGAAGTTGTTCCATGTTCCCCCGCACGCCTGGATTGTCGGGTGGTCGTTCCTGCTTCTCCGGTATTCAGGAAAAAAGGATATGTCATTAAAACAGATTTAAATGATTGTCACTTTGTCTTCTGCTGACAAGGACTCAGAGAAGACAATCGATAGGTTTCAATAGAATGCATATGATTTGATAGATAGAATTTGAGGAAGAAGCACAGAAGAGGATTAGGGTCCGATCACATTCACTTAGATCAAGGAAAGATTCAAGCATGAAGACATAGCTATAAGTGAACGTTGTAGAGGACAGAAGACGAATACATACATATATATATATATATATATATATATATGTCAGACCAACTCAACATTGTGAAGTTAAACCTTGAAGTCAAACCAATGTTGAAGACAAACCAAATGCAAAGACTATGTGATTATGATGCCACATGAAACACTTCATAAGGATTTTGGTGGTGGCATTATCCACCGTATAGGAAGTATTAGACCCAGAAACGGCGCACAATTATTGTGGCGCTCCGAAGCCAAATTCTGCGTAAATGTATTCACACTTAGAGTGTATGTCTTCATTGATTGAAGATATTTGTTACTTTGTGTGTGGCACATCTAAGTCATCAACATGCATAAGCGTTAGGATGTGTGTCCAATTACAGGACATTTGAGGATTCTAAGATATTTAGCTCACACCGCAACTTGCAAAACCTTTTCTCATCCAAGGGCTTTGTGAAGATATCTGCCAATTGCTCTTCAGTGTTGACGTGAATGATATCAATATCTTCCTTCATGACATGATCTCTGAGAAAGTGATGACGGATCTGAATGTGCTTTGTCTTCGAGTATTGAACTGGGTTGTTGGCAATCTTGATGGCTCTTTCATTGTTGCAGTAGAGTGGCACATGCTTCAGGTGGATTACATAATCCTTGAGAGTTTGCTTCATCCATAGAAGCTGAGTGCAGCAAGATCCAGCAAGAATGTATTCATATTCAGAATCGGAGAGGGGTACACAGTTCTGCTTCTTTAAAGACCAATAGACAAGAGATCATCCAAGAAAGTGACATGTGCCTGATGTGGACTTTCGATCAACCTTGTCACCAGCATAATCAGCATCTGAGAATCCAACTAGATCAAACTCTGAGCCCTTTGGATACCACAATCCTAGTGTTGGCGTGTAAGCCAAATATCGAAGAATTCGCTTCAAAGCTAAGTGATGCGACTCCTTTGGTGCCGCTTGGAATCGGGCACACATGCAAATTCTAACCATTATATCTGGCCCAGATGCACATAAATAGAGTAAAGAACCAATCATGGAGCGGTATACCTTTTGATCGAACTCTTAACCATTGTCGTCGAGGCCCAGATGACTTTTGGTTGGCATTGGCATCCCGTATCCTTTGGAGTCTTACATTCCAAACTTCTTTAGGCAATCTTTGAGGTATTTCTCTTGTTATATGAAGATGTCGTTGCTCTGCTGACGAGTTTGAAGACCGGGGAAGAATTTCAGCTCACCCATCATGGACATCTGATATTTCTCTTGCATCATGTGTCCAAACTCACCACTATATTTCTTGTCAGTGCAGTCGAAGATAATGTCATCCAAATAGATTTGGCATACAAACAATTCTCCATCATATGTCTTCGTGAAGAGTGTGGGATCTAGGGAACCAGGTTTGAAGGCTTTGCTCTTCAGGAAGTCTTTGAGTGTGTCATACCAAGCACGAGGGGCTTGTTTGAAGCCATACGGTGCCTTGTTGAGCTTGTATACCATGTCAGGACGCTTTCGGTCTTCAAAACTAGGTGGTTGTGCAACATACACTTCTTCTTTAATTTTTCCATTCAGGAAGGCACTCTTCACATCCATTTGGTGCAGAAGGATGTCATAACGGTTGGCATAGGCTAGCAGTATATGAATGGCTTCAATCCTAGCCACGGGAGCAAATATTTCCTCGAAGTCAATCCCTTCTACTTGAGTGTAGCCTTGAGCAACAAGACGAGCCTTGTTCCTTACAAATTGACCATGCTCATCTTGTTTGTTGTGATAGATCCATTTGGTGCCTATGATATTGGGCTTGCGAGGATCAGGACGCTTGACAAATTCCCATACATTGTTCAGTTCGAACTGTTGAAGCTCTTCTTGCATAGCTTGAATCCATTCAGGTTCCATGAAGGCTTCAACTGCTTTATTGGGTTCAGATATAGAGACAAATGCAAAGTGCCCACAGAAATTTGCTAGCTGTGTTGCTCTTGAACAAGTGAGTGGACCAGGTGCATTGATGCTATCGATTATCTTCTCCATCTGCACTTTATTTGCAACACGAGGATGAACTGGACGAAGACTTTGGTCTTGCTGATCATTGTCTTCATTATCGGTATGACTTCAGGCTGAGCATTGTCTTTGGGTTGATTAGGTGCAGAGATGATGAGTTCTTCTTCAGCCTGAGCCTCTGAAGGTATGATTTCTCCAGTGCCCATGAGCTTGATGGATTCACTTGGTGGGACTTCATCTAGCATTTGGCAGGTGCTCTCAGTTAGTAGCTCATATGATGTCTTCTTTAGAAGCTTGTGAAGATAAACACGGCTGATGACGTGACATGCAGTGTCAATGGCTTCAGGCCAGAACTTCCTTGGTGTTTTGTACTCATCAAGCATCGTCTGTGCCATCTCAATGAGGGTTATGTTCTTGCGGTCCACGATGTCATTCTGCTGAGGAGTGTATGGAGTTAAGAACTCATGAGTGATGCCCAATGTATCAAGATAAGTGTCGAGGCCGGTGTTCCTGAATTTTGTGCCGTTGTCACTTTTGATGTGCTTCATCTTGATGCCATAGTTCGTCATGGCACGATTGGCAAATCTTCTGAAGACATCTTTCACTTCATTCTTATAGAGAATTATGTGCCCATGTGTATCTTGAGTAATCATCAACAATGACGAAACCATAGAGGCAAGCAGTGGTAGTAAGTGTAGAGTAGTGAGTAGGGCCGAATAAGTCCATGTGAAGCAGCTCGAAGGGACGTGATGTCGTCATGATTGTCTTTGAGGGATGCTTGGCCCTTGTCATCTTTCCAACTTCGCAGGCACCACACAAATGATGATTCTTGAACTTGACGCCCTCGATTCCTATGACATGCTTCTTCTTCGCGAGAGTGTAAAAGTTCCTCGTGCCGGCATGCCCTAGCCTCTGATGCCAGAGCCAGCACTCTGAACCTTTTGCTAGAAGACATACTTCCAACTGTGGACCTGCTGAGAAATCTACCATGTACAAATTGTCTTTTCGATATCCTTCAAAGACAAGAGATTTGTCAGATTACATAAGCACAAGGCAACGATATTTTCCAAACATCACAATCATGTTCAGATCATAGAGCATTGAGACATACATTAAGTTGAAACCAAGGGATTCAACAAGCATCACTTTATCCATGTGCTGATCCTTTGAGATTGCAACTCTACCTAGACCCAATACGTTGCTTTAACTAGTGTCAGCAAATGTGATGTGACTCTTGTCAGATGGACGTAAGTTTGAGTCCATGAGAAGACTTCGATCACCAGTCATGTGATTAGTGCATCCACTGTCCATAATCCACTCAGAAGTCTTTGGTGTCATACCCTACAGTGTAGTTAGGGGGATAGACTTCACCAAGGGAAATGTGAAGCATAAACATTTGACGAACAAGCGGATTATGAAAGTTCAGGTCTTGGTTAGGATAAATATGGTGTTCGTCAAGAAATCATGGGACGAAATACATAATAAGACCATTAGGGCATTTTATACTGTGCCCCACAAGATGTTTTAGGTCCCCAGCATAAGCATCAGATACCTTTGATTTCCGGCTGGAGACCTTTCCCTGCAAAAGAGAGTTAATTTTTCTTAACCACCCACATCTTCAGGGGTGGCTTAGAAGCAATGAGTCTAAGTGCAGCATCTGAGAACTTTGGCTTTGGAGCCCTAACAAATAGCCTTGCAGGAGGTGAATAATACTCATAAGAATAAGGAGAATAGTTCTTGGTCTTATGAACAAAGTGGTTTGACGAAACATGCTCATATTCATAAGTCTGAGTATGGTTTCCCTTCAAAACATTGGCGTTAGGGTGAATCTAGTGAGTCCTATGTCTGTATGAAGCCTTAGTACCATATGAAGCCTTTAGTCTGGGGTTTGTCTTCTTCCCTGGTGGTGTCATGATGACATTCACAGGAATTTTCTCAAGACAACTTTTGGGTACCCAGATCTTCTTCAAAGGTGGTCCATTCCTGAAGTTAGTACCAATATACCTGGCAAACACTTCACCATTCTAATTCTTAAACAGTTTATAGTTTGCATCAAAGGATTCATCAATGATAATAGGGTTAGCACAAGAGAAGCCAGATAAGGTAGATGGATCCACTGAAGCTCCCTTTGCAGCAACCCATGTGGTTTTGGGGTACTGCTCAGGCTTCGAGTAAGAACCATCAACATTCATTTTCCTCTCGAACCCAACACCCTATTTCCTAGGGTTTCGGTTCAGAATCTGTTTCTTGAGGACATCGCATAGTGTCTGATGCCCTCTGAGGCTTTTGTAAATCCCTGTTTCAAGCAATGTCTTCAACCTGGCATTCTCATCAGACATAGCAACAATAGTAGTAGTAGAACATCTAGCAACAAAAGCAGCATTATCACGCTCAAGACATTTTAAACATGGTGGCTCAAAGGCTTCCTGAGCGGAACTGATTTGTTGAGTGCGGAGTGACTCATTCTCCTTTTGAAGATCTTCATGAGCCGATCTCAAGTTCTCAACCTATTTCTTCCTTTGCAGATAATCGTAGGAGAGCTTTTCATGAGTAGTTGAGAGCTTTTCATGACGACTTTCAAGTTCCTTGTACTTAACGTGAAGATTTTTAATGTCTTCAATTAAGGACTGAGTTCGAGTCATTTCTATGTCCAACAGGTCATTGCCTTTGTCTAGTAACTTTTGAATATGTTCCATGGCATTTTGTTGTTCTGTTGCAATTTTAGCAAGTGTTTTGTAGCTAGGTTTAGATTCACATTCAGAGTCATCTTCACTTGATGTTTGAAAGTAAGCATCGCATGAGTTTACCTTGGCACCACGTGCCATGAAGCAGTAGGTGGGAGCAGAGTCATGCTCATCATTAGCATCAGTATTGGTGAGGAGGCCATTGTCTTCAGTGTTGAAGATGGACTTGGCGACATACGTTGCCAGACTTGCCATACCTGAATCAAATTCCTCTTCAGACTCCACCTCTGCCTCCTAAGATGTAGACTCCTCCTCTGAATCCATCTCCTTGCCAACAAATGCACGAGCCTTGCTGGATGAGCTCTTCCTGTGTGATGAAGGCTTCGACGAAGACTTGGAAGAAGACTTTGAGGATTTTTTTCTTCTTCTTCTTCTTGTCATCAAAATCATATTCCTTGCTCTTCTTCTTCTTCTTCTTCTTGGTCTCATTATCCCACTGAGGACACTAAGAGATGTAGTGACCAGGTTTCTTGCACTTGGGGCATGTTCTCTTCTTGTAGTCATGTGAGGAAGCTTCATCATTTCTTGAGTTGGATCTTGAAGACTTTCTGATGTCTTTCTTCTTGATGAACTTATGGAACTTCTTCACAAGCATAGCAAGCTCCTTTCCAATGTCTTCAGGATCCTTAGAACTGCAGTCAGATTCTTCTTCAGATGAGGAAACGACATTTGCCTTTAAAGCGCGAGTTCGGCCATAGTTAGGACCATAGATATCTCTTTTCTCAGATTGCTGGAACTCATGTGTGTTGATCCTCTCAAGCATGTCAGACGGATCGAGAGTCTTGAAGTCAGGGCGTTCTTGAATCATCAGGGCCAAGGTGTCGAATGAGCTGTCAAGCGATCTCAGAAGAGTCTTGACGATTTCGTGCTTGGTGACCTTAGTGGTGCCGAGTGCGCGAAGCTCATTTGTGATATCAGTGAGGCGATCAAATGTGAGCTGGACATTCTCATTGTCATTTCTCTTGAAGCGGTTGAAGATGTTGCGAAGAACACCGATCCTTGAGTCTCTCTGGGTTGAGACGCCTTCGTTGACCTTGGAGAGCTAGTCCTAGACTAGCTTCGCAGTTTCCAGTGCACCCACACGGCCGTATTGTCCTTTGGCCAGGTGACCACAGATGATGTTCTTGGCGGTTAAGTCCAGTTGAATGAACCTCTTGACATCGGCAGCGGTGACACCTTCACCGACCTTGGGAAGACCGTTCTTGACGACATACCAGAGATCGAAGTCAATGGCTTCGAGATGCATGCTCATCTTATTCTTCCAGTAGGGCTAATCTATGCCATCGAAGACAGGCACGCAGCGGAGACTTTGATTATCCCTGCAGTAGACATAACTAAAACTCCAGATGGTTAAACCGAATCACACAGAACAAGGGAGCACCTTGCTCTGATACTAATTGAAAGTGCTAGTTATCGACTAGAGGGGGGTAAATAGGCGATTTTTATTGAAGTCTTCAAAACACAGGGGCTTTGAAGACAAACAGTAGAAATGAACCTATTGATATGCAGCGGAAGGTAGACTACACTAGACAAGCCATAGTCAAGTAAGCAATGAAGTGAAAGCATGAAGACTGTTAGCAGCTAGGTAGTATGGATCAGGATGGAAGACAGTATGAAGCCAAACAGTAGACAGTCTTCACTCAGTGAAGTCAATCAGATCATACAGGTAAGCAATGACTTCACGAAGACAAACTGTAAAGTAAAGGGAAGTGAAGGATAGAACCAGTAGCTTGGTGAAGACAAGGATTTGGTAGACCAGTTCCAGTTGTTGTGACAACTATACGTCTAGTTAGGGAGGCTAAGATTTAACTCAGAAGATCGCGTCTTCACCTTATTCCCCTTGAGCCGAGGACACACAGTCCTCGCCCAATCACTCTGGCAAGTCTTCAAGGTAGACTTCCAAACCTTCACAGACTTCGTTCACCGGCAAACCACAATGACTCTTGGATGCTCAGAACGCGACGCCTAACCGGCTGGAGGATTCATAGTCCTCAAGTGTAACAAGTCATCAGATCACGCAGATAGAAAGACTTCAGTGATGCCTAACACTCTTTGGCTCTGGGTGTATAGGGCTTTGTCCTCGCAAGGATCTCTCTCTCTCTCTCAAATGCTTTGGAGGTGGGTTGCTCTCAAACTACAAAAGTCGTGCACTAACTCTGAGCAGCCACCAATTTATGGTGTAGGGGGTGGGCTATTTATAGCCAGGAGGCAACCCGACCTGATTGCTCCAACATGAACCTGGGTTACTAAGGAACTGACACATGTCCAACGGTCAGATTTCAAACACACACGGCAGCTTGACTTGGGCTACAAGTAAAGCTGACTCATCCAGCTCTAGATAAGATTTGCTATCATTGTCTTCGCTCGAAGACATAGGATTTGGTTGAGCATCACATCAGTCACTCTGAGTTTGTTCACTTGGACCCCACTTAACAGTGCGGTGGTTCCTATGACTCAACAAAGAAGAAAAGGAAACTACGAAACAACTATGTCTTCGTACTCCATAGTCTTCATGCGATGTCTTCTCATGTCATAGTCTTCAATGTGAGTATCTTCACAGACCACCATTATCTTCAATGTCTTCACATGTTTTAGGGGTCAGCTCTGGTAGGTAAACCAAATCAATATGGGACTACTATCTGTGTTATCCTGCAATTCTCACAAACACATTAGTCCCTCAACCAAGTTTGTCGTCAGTACTCCAAAACCAACTAAGAGTGGCACTAGATGCACTTATATGTTGTCTCACAGCTACTGGTGAGTAGCTTCAACTCAGTGTCTTCATCAAGACAAGACCTTTGGGTCATCTCGCTCTCCTCAAGATGGTTTGGCTCACTATCTTCCCTAAAGTTCTGCCTAGCATAAGAGATACGACTCTAAAAGAGAAACAAGGAGACATGTAACATGTTTCACAATTATATAAGCAAATAAATGGATATGTTCTGCATAAGGAACATGTTTTTACAACTACAATTTAAAACTGGCAGTTTTCGCAAACATCCAATTAGATGTAAACAGCAGTGGAGGAAATGATGCCTATCAAAATGTATACTAGAACAAAGTTTGAAGGCTTGAGAAGGATGAACTTACATTACATGTTAACACGGGCTAGACAAAGCCCTTCTCCATGTTGATGGAATGATAGTTCAATAAATTCCCCAAAGAAACTTCTTTATAAGCATTGCCATTGTTATACATTTTGCAAAGAGTAAATATAGATCACATAATATTGGAAGAAACAGAGGATAATGAAGCTCAGGTGCAGACTAATGATACATAATCAAATAGAAATTAATTAAGTACAGCGTTACAAGGCAAAAGTTACAGACAAGAGGAATGCAGACATCAACGTGTGCAGTGGCATTGGCTTTATTCAACATTTTGGTAAGAGTAAATGTAGATATGATAATTTGGACAAAGTGGAGGGCAGGGCAGATAAGATGTAGAGTAATGCTAGAAAATCAACTATCTCGTGATGCAAGTACAGTAATACCACAACCATTTGTTATTACTTGTCGCTCAAATGGATGTATCTAGCACTATTAAGTTCTAAATACATCAAATTGATCAACAATTAATTCAATACAGAGGGAGTACATGACAACAGGTACTTACATGAGCAATCCAAAACTTCATAACCATTGTGTTAATTCTACATTTATCTAAGAGTAAATATAGATCTTATAATTTCAAGCAAAGGGAGGATAAAGAAGAGAACATTTACTGTGATGCTACATAATCAAACAATAATGAGTGTAAGTATGCTGACAAAGGGCAAGAGGTACTAATAAGAGCAATGCAGAGCCCAGTATTGTTGTGAGATCCTATGATCCTTTGAGCAAGGAGATTCATCTGAAATTAGTTTTCATACAAGAGAGAAGGTAAGGCACATGTAAAAATTTCGGAGTTCAAATTTTGAATTGATATCATAGACAGTACCTGACGCTGGGCTCTCAGCAGTTCTAATAGGGGTTTGGCCAGTGGAGTAAGGGTAAAGTGTGGTACAGTTGGGCCTGTGTTTTTTGTGGCTGCTGATCTATATGATTTAATAGGTATCACTACCTTTTCCAAATACCTAGTTTGTACTCCTTGAGGATCTGCACTCACCCTCTTCCTTTTGGACATCTATTACGAAAGAACAACATTTGACTGGAAAAACATAGTATGACGACACATGGAATAGGTACAGAAAATGGATAGGTATGGCATATACTCATATATGATGCTTAAACTAAGCAGATGGTGTAACAAAGTAGAAGTAATGCAAGAGGTCAGATGCAAAATATGTGTGACGAATACAACCTTGCCAAGTTAGAGCAAGCACCTTGATGGGTGAATAAGATAGGCCATCCTCCACCATGCCAATTTTGTTAGCCAGTGGATTGTTCTGCAATATTCCTCTCGTGCACCCATTCTCATATTCATTTTGATAATGTTCAATACCTGACATGCAGAAGTGATTCTAATCCAATACTGCCTCCCTGTAAACCCCTTTGTGCTATCTCTGCAATTCTTCTAAGAGATGCCATGCATGCTGTAATTTGGTGTCTGCATTAATATAATGTGGCCTACTACTCAAAATATGAGAGCTCCAGAAGTGATGATACTTCACAGATGACAGCTTCAACATATATTAAAGAAGAACAAGTCGACCTAACCTGACAGATTCAAAATATACTAAGGGAGAATAACTCGACCTAACCAGTCGACCGCAAATGTCTTTGCTGCTCTTCCCAACAAAGAACATACTTATTAAATAAGAGAAGAGGATCATCTTAAAGAAGAGCGGAAGAGGAAGCAGATTGAAGATATTACAAGTCTTTCTATACAATGTCGATTGCCCACCCATGATGAACCAGAGCGCATAGAGAGATACTATTCCTTCCGGTCTCTCCATATGTGGCTCACATGCATTTTGAAACTGAAGTAGGAACATTTAGCTGGCCAATTAAACATCTCTTAGTTTTACTAATATCGGCATAAAATCATATTTGAATTTCTACAACTAAGCTTGTTTAGCTCGATGGGTGGAGCGGTGCTATTACGAGCGAACCATGTAGGCTGATCGTGGCCATCATAAAATGGGGAAACCGTAAGCATGATGAGTATAGTGTTGACCCTGGCAGTGGGATGGCAGATCTAAAGCTGCAAACCGCGCAAAGGGTAGTTAGCAACCGATGTTTGCTGTGAAATAACAACTAAGCTTTGGTATGGAAAAGAAAGTACAGTCAGTAAGTGACAAAGAAATGCAATTATGTTGTCTCTCTATATGTCGTGACATGCATTTGGAAACTCAATTGGGACCTTTACCTAACCAACTAAATGTGTTTGTTAACTAATATCAGTATCATATCACAATCATATTTTAAAAACTAAGCTTTGGAATTTTGAGTGTTGTGTTGTTTAGCTTGAAGGGTGGAGTAATGCTAGTACGACAGAAAGCACCTACGCAGATCATAGTAGAGTAGATAAAAGTGGGAAACCCTAAGCATCAAGAGTAAAATCAGGAAAGTGGAACTAGCTGGACTAGTGGGTGGCGCACATGCTTTTCAAAACGAATATAGGAACATTAGGTGACCAATTAAACATTCTCAGTTTTAGTAATATGAGCATCATATCAGATTTGTATTTCAACACCTAAGCTTTGGAATTATGAGTGGCATGTTGTTTCACTTGATGGGTTGAGGTCTTCAGGAGTAGTGCTAGCACAACACGAAGCACCTACGATGATGGTTGTGAATATAAAGGGTGGAAACCATAAGCTTTACGAGTATAGTGATCGTGCCATGGTGGGTCTGATGGTGCAAACCGGACAAAGCTACTTCGCAACCAATGTTTGATTTCAACTAGCCACTACGATTTGGTACGGACAAGAAAAGTACTGTAAACAATTTACGATCTATTTTCCGGGTGAGATCAATAACTTAAGCACATATGGAAGAGTACCACCTCTCTTGCGACGTCGTGCAAGCCCCTGCTGATACATTGAGGGTGCTGCGGGTGCGATGGCTGTCGGCGGCGAGGAAGAAGACTTTAGATGGGAGAGGGCCAGGTCAGGGGATAAATCCTGTTGTTGTGGAGGTGATGGTTGTAGGAGTAGCAACTATAAGGTGGACAACGACGCCGATGAAGCGAGAGGACGCGATGAAAGGATCTTGGTCCGGCGCCATGGATGAGAGATGTCCATCTCTTGCAGTGGACGACGGGGTAGGGGTAGCAGCTCCGGTAAGGTGGAGGATGGGGTGGCGGACGGAGGAGGCTCGCCATAGTGGGGAGGTTGTTGTGGCACCAACGGTGTATGAATGGGGAAATGGCGGGGGAGGGGGATCTCAAACTTTGGGATGTGCTTGTCTGAAATGTGGGAAAATGACGAACTTATCCCCCGTTCAAAATTTCAAACATCACGTCGGTTGGGGATAGGACGGTAATCTCGCATGTCCCAAATATTTGCTGGTACTGATTTCAAGCGAGGAGAGGGTGTTTTGCCGCCCACGGTGTACGAACGGGACTGATAGGTAGGGCGATTGTGTCACGTCTGAGGGAAGTTACACATCTGCCCCTATTTAAAATATTTGCCTACATCAATTTCGGACGAGGAGAGTTTTTGTTTTTCCGCCCACCGTGTATGAATGGGGAAATGGAGGGAGACACATATGTCATTCGGACGTGCTTGAATCAAATGTGTTTTGTCGCCCACATTTGGCGCCCACTGTGTCTGAATTGGCTCAGAGGCGGTCATGTCACGTCTGATTAAAGTTACTAGACTACTCCTATCGATAGCAGTGTAAATCCAGTCGATAAGGATGTCAAGTGTTAGGGGTAGACAGTAATTTCCATCTCGCAAACACTTGCTTCGGGCAGCCCACAAATGATAGTGGGTGTTTAGCCGCTTTGTTCAAAATTTGGGAGAATTAGCATTCATGTTTGCCCCGGGCCCTAGAAACTAAATTTAAATCCAATTTGTATTCGATTACGAATATCCATAGATAATTCTATGTTTTGTTATTTATTTCTTCAAACCCACGACAAAGATTTATTCCACCTTTATATATGATTATGATTTAGAAATGCCGTGATCTTTGAATTTAGTAGGTTGGATACACTTTGAGTCAAATAGTTATTTCATCCAATACAATATGCTCACACGAAAAATAGTTCACCTTATGTCAATCATACAAGTACTGAGGATTACCTCGCCTAAAAAATTCAGATCATTACAACAAATGTACAACATAGGGGGTCTTACAACATCAATCCATTTAGAGACATGACACAACATGCAAGTACAGTAATCTAATGACAATTTCAACTGGTATCTAAAGAAGAACTGGGATTACCTTGTGCTTCAGATAGCAGAAACAGCAGGACCTCCTCTGTCTTCAAATGCAACATTCTTACTTCCTCCAATTCTTGGGTTGCTTGCTTAATGCGTGCAGCTAATTGCATAATTTCCAGCCTCAAGATCAAGATTACCTCATTCATGGCAGCCACACCATCTCTTTCTGCCTCTAGTAGAGCCTCAAGAACTATAATATATGTGCTCAGACTGCTCTCCAGCGGTGTTGCCTTTGAACTGCTTCCACAAATAGATTCTGGGGTTGTACATTGTGTCCTAGTGTGAACAGCATCCTGAAAGTTTTCCGCTAGACATAAATAAGAGATAGTTATCACATGATCCAGGCAGTAAGCTTACATGGTAAACGACATACGAATTATTGTCGAGCATGGCAAGCTATGTTTAAATGGTTCGAAGCAGCATCAACCGAAAATAAATTAAAATGGTAAGATGAAACTAGGGATGTAAGTGGCAGATAAACGACATCTGCCAGTCCCATCTAGTTAGTTTTTGCTAGCGACCTAGTTCATTTTCCTCAAAAAAAGAAAAACTCTTTTGAACTATCATACCACTAGTGGACTTTAATCGGGATTAAACAGGACCCAGTTGACATCCCTAGTTGAAAGGGAGTGTACCACTGCTATATTTAAGTTGCCAAGGCATCTAAGCAGTTGAAATAATCTGAGAAAGCACTTAACAGTGTGGCCTCATATAAACTATGAAGACAGTCTTGTAATGAAGTACATAGGAAAAGTTAAGGACTCAAATGAACTAGGCATGCATTTCTTTACGATTGTACAATAGGCACTGTTGACATATTGGCCAACTCAGGTATAGCCTAACAAGTAACAAACAAGCATTCGAATCAAGCAATACAGCGAAGTAGACAACTAAACTATTTGTAATTCTGTAGGATTACAGGTTGAGGGCACAAGCCAAGAAAGCATCCCACATGCATTACATTTCACATGTACTAAAACACACTGGCTTACCATATGTTGCTGTGAAGCCTTGCTGCTGTTGCAATGTTCTTTGAAGATATCGTCAGCATCCCATGGTTGCAAATCTAGTAGTTGTAGTTTATTCTGCACCCTCTATTTATGTAAAATTAATTTTAATCGCATGCACTAGTTCAAATTGATCATCAATGGTTCATCTAAAATAATGAAAGAAGGGTGTGTGCTTACACGACAATATATGTGCTTCACTCTATTTTTATGCTTGTTCGAGGTGCCGGCCCCAAAAGAACAAATATTTTTCTTGATGGGGTTGGCAGCTCCATAATTAATAGAAGCATCAAATTAGTCATTCAACTTGGGAAGGTCAAGAACACACGAAAAAGTAATGAACAGAGGCTCAGAGCAGTGATGTAATAGCTAGCATCAGAAAATGTAGGGTAAAACAAACAAAAAGCAGTGGAACCACATGCTAGTTTGCTGATGTGTAATTAATCATAGAGAACATGAAGCAGTCTGATGGAACCAATAGGTGGCATCAGAACAACACCATTATCATAAATACAGCATGGAAGAAGTAAAATAGTAGGCAATGATATCTAGGAAGTATAGTAATACTTAGGACAAAACTAAAGCATTGTAACTATATGTGCACTGTTTGTAATTTAGCACATGTAACATGTTCACTGCCAGAAGTATGGCCCTACATGTGCAAGCAGAATAACGCGTCTCATGAAAAATTGAATGATGCCCTGAAGAAATTCAAAGGTGTGGTGTGTATGCTAAGAAAGTGAACATAGGCACCGGCCGTTGGATAATAGTACCTGATTCTCGGCGGCGTATGGGTATAATTGTCATACTTGATAGCTAAGGATCATCGATCATGCTCGTGTTGCGGTTGAGTTTTGGCCGGCTGTCACCGTTGCTGAAGTGGCTCCGGTGCTCCGGTTGCGGCGCCTATCGACATACAAGAAAGCTCATTTGTGGTAAGTGAACAGTTGCACGATAAAAGAAGAGAAAAACTGAAGGAGTACAAATCAAAATAACCTGAAGAGGCTGCGGCGTGAGTAAAGCAGGGCCGATGGAGTTGGATATGGCATCCGTAGCAGGTCCAGTGTAGTGGACGAAGGCTTCGGCGGGCGCGGTGTGTAGTGCTTTCTATGAGGCGGATCTATTGCGGCAGATGAGGGCTTGTATGAAGGGCCAGCGATGGGGCGGACGAGGGAGTCATTGAAGGTCCTACACTGTGGTGGACGAGGGCGCCGGTTAGGCAGATCCGATGCGGTGGACCATGATGGCGGTTAAGGAGATCTAGAGCGGTGGACAAGCCAGTCGCTGAAGCGGCTCCGGTGAAGTGGTGAGTTGCAGTTGGGGGTTCCAGGGTGCGGAAGGTAGATCCGGCGAGGTGTGAGGTCCACCGCTGCGGCAGAGGACTAGATTCGGCGGCTTGCCGTGGTTGGGGGGTCAGGGAGGGGAAGGGGAGGGTCTCTGGGGAAGAATGTTAGGGGCAAAGAGGGGAAAACAATGGAGTTACCAAAGCAACCCTTTTCCATTCATGTGGCAGGGGTAAAACAGGAATATCACAGGGCTAAACTTTCAGGCGTGAGATATTTCGATGTGAGCGGGAAGTTTGAAAGCTTTTGACGCTTGAAATTATAAGTGTTCTGCTCTTGTACAGCTGACTATGATATCCTGGCCGAGAATTTATTTATTTTTGCACGGAAAAAGAGTGCAAGTTCTGAAAATCAATGTCTCCAACTCGAAACTTAGATTGTCCATCCAATTCAAATATGGATCATTGAGATACTACAAGCAAATACCATCATACGGTCCAATTCATATGAAATTCCAAATGTGTCTATCCTAAATATGATGACAAAAGAAAAAATGTGTATGTGTATGAATAAAGTGGATGATTATAAAGTGTGAACATGCCCGTATGTGTATAGCTCTAGGTTTGATATATGAATTTCAAATCACGAAATCCCGGCTTAAAAAATGTACCACCGTTTAAATGAATTACAAAAGCTAATGATGGAGTCGAATTCCAAAATTCCAATCTTAGGTTTGTAATTCTGGTACATCAAGGTATATCACACATGTTCAAAAGTATCGTTATCTCATATTCCAAACTGTGAAACAAATTGATCAACCATGAGTGCACACACTATTGGCCAAATATAGACACCTCACTCTTTATCTGATGCCACCCCCCCCCACACACACACACACAAGTCGTTCTCTCCCCCAGACACGAACACACGAGCACATTAACACCCCCTCTCTTCTAAAGTCTGGACCCAATATAGGTCTCTATCACTTTGTCTCTCGGGCATGCACACACCTCTTCCCCACTCTCTAGGTCTCCCGGCATCTCTCTTTCCCAAGAACACGCACTATGTAGAGTGTATCTTTCCCATACACACAAAACGTCGCCCCCAAACGTCTGTCTCCCTAGTTATGTGGTTCTCACACACTCACCTCACACACCACCCCCACTGCAAACAAGCACACTTTGTCTTCTTGTGCACCACTCTCCTCTTTCTATCCCTCCCACATGCAGACCAGCCTCAGCTCCTTCCCTATATACATATATGACGTGACTCTTTCCATAGCTCCCTAATGTATCATCATTCTCAATCTCGCATGTATTCTACACCATCTATTCTAGATCTCTCATGAAGTCCCTATAACACACATGATGACTCGCTTCCCTTGCGTCTTCATACATAGGCCACTTCCAAACAACATCAACATTGTCTCCCTATCTATACACCACTTTTGCACACAAACGACCCCTCTCTTCCTCTCTCTCTCTCTCTCTCTCTCTCTCTCTTTCTTTCTCTTGCTCTCACACCCCTCTCCCACACACACTCGATGTCTCTTCCAAATAGTCCGCTCCTTGCCCATACCCATGCTATCCCGCTACTACACATGCCTTTGTCTCTCTTTGACACACATGTCACACCATTCCCCCTTCCCTATACTAGGTTTACATCATTAGTGGTAGCTCTACTCCACATACACACACTCCCTCTCACACACAAACACACACAGACACGCACAAACACCCATCTATCTGGATCCTTCTTTTAAGACACACACCCTTTCATATTCTCTCCAGCTCTAGGTATGTATATATCCCCCTCTCTCTAGCTCAGATGCACACCAAAAATCTCCATCTCTCCCATGTCTGTATGTGTATCTCACACACTCACTCTCTGATTATGTCTATGTGTCTCCACGTTACACAACACAAAGCCCCATGTACATGTATCTCTCTATCCTTCACACACATAGACACAAAGAATCTCTTATCATTGCCTCAGTCTCTACACATACCACACACGCACACCGTATCTCTCTCGCAAACACGCTCAACAAGGGTTTCCCCGTGAATAACTTACAATCTATTCATCAACAGTCGTGGCAGTACGGCGAACACAAGATGTGAAAAATAATAAATCTACACGTACGTAGACCACCTAGTATGACTACTAGGACTAGAGCAAGCCGAAAGCGCGCCGCTGTCACCCCCTCCTTATCGGCGATGGGAAAACCTTTGTTTTACACAGTCGAGAAGTCATTGTGCTAAGGCCCCACATGCTGAGCCGTCGAATAGAATATAGATCCTAGTTTACGGAAACAAGTATCGATAATACGTTTGTATCTCCATACTTATATTTCTTCTCTTATAAAAAAACCGAGTTGGTGATGATGGTACGGGTGCCATCTTGCAATATATACCATCCGATCTATATCTGACGGATAGAAATTAATCTAAAAGATACCCGCACCTCTTGTTGGGGAACGTAGCAGAAATTCAAAATTTTCTACGCATCACCAAGATCAATCTATGGAGTAATCTAGCAACGAGGGGAAGGAGAGTGCATCTACATACCCTTGTAGATCGCTAAGCGGAAGCGTTCAAGTGAACAGGGTTGATGGAGTCGTACTCGTTGTGATCCAAATCACCGATGATCCTAGTGCCGAACGGACGGCACGTCCGCATTCAACACACGTACAGCCCGGTGACGTCTCCTACACCTTGATCCAGCAAGGGGAGAAGGAGAGGTTGGGGAAGACTCCATCCAGCAGCAGCACGACGGCGTGGTGGTGGTGGAGGAGCGCGGGACTCCAGCAGGGCTTCACCAAGCACTACGAGAGACAAGGAGGGAGAGGGGTAGGGCTGCGCCAAGAAGGAGATGTTCTCGTGTGTATGGCAGCCCAAAACCCCACTATATATAGGGGAAAGGGAGGGGCTGCGCCCCACCTAGGTTTCCACCCATAGGGGTGGCGGCCAGCCCTAGATCCCATCTAGGGGGGCGGCCAAAGGCGGAGAGTGGGGGCGCACCACTAGGTGGGCCTTAGGCCCATCTGAGCCTAGGGTTTCCCCCTTTTCCCTTCTCTCTTCGCCTTGGGCCCTGGTGGGGGGGCGCACCAGCCCACCTGGGGCTGGTCCCCTCTCACACTTGGCCCACGCAGCCCTCTGGGGCAGGTAGCCCCACCTGGTGGACCCCCGGGACCCTCCCGGTGGTCCCGGTACGTTACCGATAGCAGCCAAAACTTTTCCGGTGACCAAAACAGGACTTCCCATATATAAATCTTTACCTCCGGACCATTCCGGAACTCCTCATGATGTCCAGGATCTCATCCAGGACTCCGAACAACATTCGGTAACCACGTATATCTATTCCCTATAACCCTAGCGTCATCGAACCTTAAGTGTGTAGACCCTACGGGTTCGGGAACCATGCAGACATGACCGAGACACCTCTCCGGCCAATAACCAACAGCGGGATCTGGATACCCATGTTGGCTCCCACATGTTCCATGATGACCTCATCGGATGAACCACGATGTCGAGGATTCAATCAATCCCGTATTCAATTCCCTTTGTAGCGGTGCGATACTTGCCCGAGATTCGATCGTAGGTATCCCGATACCTTGTTCAATCTCGTTACCGGCAAGTCTCTTTACTCGTTCCGTAACACATCATCCCGTGATCAACTCCTTGATCACATTGTGCACATTATGATGATGTCCTACCGAGTGGGCCCAGAGATACCTCTCTGTTTACACGGAGTGACAAATCCCAGTCTCGATTCGTGCCAACCCAACAGACACTTTCGGAGATACCTATAGTTTACCTTTATAGCCACCCAGTTACGTTGTGACGTTTGGCACACCCAAAGCACTCCTACGGTATCCGGGAGTTGCACAATCTCATGGTCTAAGGAAATGATACTTGACATTACAAAAGCTTTAGCATACGAACTACACGATCTTTGTGCTAGGCTTAGGATTGGGTCTTGTCCATCACATCATTCTCCTAATGATGTGATCCCATTATCAACGACATCCAATGTCCATGGTCAGGAAACCGTAACCATCTATTGATCAACGAGCTAGTCAACTAGAGGCTTACTAGGGACATGGTGTTGTCTATGTATCCACACATGTATCTGAGTTTCCTATCAATACAATTCTAGCATGGATAATAAACGATTATCATGAACAAGGAAATATAATAATAACCAATTTATTATTGCCTCTAGGGCATATTTCCAACAGTCTCCCACTTGCACTAGAGTCAATAATCTAGTTCACATCGCCATGTGATTAACACTCATAGGTCACATCGCCATGTGACCAACATCCAAAGAGTTTACTAGACTCAATAATCTAGTTCACATCACTATGTGATTTAACACTCAATGAGTTCTGGGTTTGATCATGTTATGCTTGTGAGAGAGGTTGTAGTCAACGGGTCTTGCCATATTCAGATCCCTATGTATTTCGCAAAACTTTATATCGTAGATGCTGCTACCACGTTCCACTTGGAGCTATTCGAAATTGTTGCTCCATTATACGTATTCAGTATCTCTACTCAGAGCTATCCGGATAGGTGTTAAGCTTGCATCGACGTAACTCTTTACGTCGAACTCTTTATCACCTCCATAACCAAGAAACATTTCCTTATTCCTCTAAGGATAATTTTGACCGCTATCTGGTGATCTACTCCTAGATCACCTTTGTACCCTCTTGCCAGACATGTGGCAAGTCACACATCTAGTGCGGTACTCAGCATGGCATACTGTATAGAACCTATGACAAAAGCATATGGGACGACCTTCGTCCTTCCTCTTTCTTCTGCCGTGGTCAATCTTCGAGTCTTACTCAACTTCACACCTTACAACTCAGGTGAGAACCCCTTCTTTAACTGATCTATTTTGAACTCTTTCAAAAACATGTCAAGGTGTGCGTTCTTTGAAAGTATCATCAGGCGTCTTGATCTATTTCTATAGATCTTGATGCCCAATATGTAAGCAGCATTATCCAAGTCTTCCTTTGAAAATCACTCTTCAAACAACCGTTTATGCTTTCCAGAAATTCTACATTATTTCAGATCAACAATATGTCATCCACATATACTTATCAGAAATATTGTAGTGCTCCCACTCACTTTCTTGTAAATACAAGTTTCTAGCAAACATTGTATAAACCTAAAAGCTTTGATCACTCCATCAAAACATATATTCCGATTCCGAGATGCTTGCTCTAGTCCATAGAAGGATTGCTGGAGCCAGCATACCTTTTAGCATCCTTAGGATCGACAAAACCTTTTATTGTATCACATACAACTTTTCTTACGAAAACTGGTAATAAAACTTGTTTTGACATCCATCTGTAAGAGTTCATAATCGAAAAATACAGCTAATGCTAACATAATTTCGACGGACTTAAGCATCGCTACGGGTGAGAAATTCTCATCGTAGTCAACTCCTTGAACTTGTGAAAAGACTCTTTCCCACAAATCGAGCTTCATAGATGGTAACATTACCGCCCATGTCCGTCTTCTTCTTTAAAGATCCATTTATCTCAATGGCTTGCCGATTAACGGGCAAGTCCACCAAAGTCCATACTTTGTTCTGATATATGAATCCTATCTCGGATTTCATGGCTTCTAACCATTTGTCGGAATACGGGCCCACCATCGCTTCTCCATAGCTCGTAGGTTCATTGTTGTCTAACAGCATGATATCTAAGACAGGATCACCCCACCACTCAGGAGTAGCACATATCCTTGTCGACCTACGAGGTTCGATAGCAACTTGATCCGAAGCTTCATGATCACTATCATTAACTTCCTATTCAACAGACGTAGGCGCCACAGAAAACATCTTTCTGTGTTGCATCACTTTCTGGTTGAAATAAAGGTTCAACAACCCCATCAAGTTCTATCTTCCTCCCACTCAATTCTTTTGAGAGAAACTCCTTCTCGAGAAAGGACCCGTTCTTAGCGACAAACAATTTGTCCTCGGATCTGAGATAGAAGGTATACCCAACTGTAACCTTTGGGTATCCTATGAAGATGTGTTTGTCCGCTTTGGGTTCGAGCTTCTCCGGCTGAAGCCTTAAGCATCGCTGCCCCAAACATTAAGAAACGACAACTTTGGTTTCTTGCCAAACCAATGTTCATATGACGTCGTCTCAACGGACTTATATGGTGTCCTATCTAAAGTGAATGCAGCTGTCTCTAATGCATAACCTCAAAATAATAGTGGTAGATCGGTAAGAGACATCATAGATCGCACCATATTTCATAAGGTTCGATTACGACGTCCGGACACACCATTACCCTGTGGTGTTCCTGGTGGCTTCAACTGTGAAACAATTCCACAATGTCTTAAGTGTTTGCCAAACTCATAACTCAGAAATTCTCATTGATCAGATCGTAGGAATTTGATCTTCTTGTTTTGATGATTCTTAACTTCACTCTGAAATCGCTTGAACTTTTCAAACATTTCAGACTTGTGCTTCATTAAGTAAATATACCTATATCTACTCAAATCGTCAGTGAAGATGAGAAAATAGCTATATCCACCGCATGCTTCAATTCTCATTGGATCACACGCATCAGCATGTATGATTTCCAACAAGTCACTTGCCCGTTTCATTGTACCTGAAAACGGGGTCTTAGTCATCCTGCCTATGAGGCATGGCTTGCATGTGTCAAGCGATTCAAAATCAAGTGACTCCAAACATCCATCGATATGGAGTTTCTTCATGCATCTTACGCCAATATGACCTAAGCGGCAGTGCCACAAGAAAGTGGTACTATCTACATCTTTTGGCGTGAACATGTGTATTACTACGACCGAGATTCACTAAACCATTCACATAGGGTGCATGACCATGGAAGGTATTATTCATGTAAACAGAATAACCATTATTCTCTAACTTAAATGAATAACCGTATTGCAATGAACATGATCTAATCATATTCATGCTCAATGTAGACACCTGATAAAATTTATCTAGGTCCAATACTAATCCCGAAGGCAGATGGAGCGTGCGATGGTGATCTCATCAACTTTGGAAACACTTCCAACACACATCGTCACCTCGCCCTTAGCCAGTCTCTGTTTAGTCCGTAGCTTTTTCTTCAAGTCACCAATATTAGGAACCGAACCGATATCCAATACCCAGGTGCTACCAGGAGTACTAGTGAGGTACACATTAATAACACGTATATACTTTGTTGAAGTTGCCAGCCTTCTTATCTACCATGCATTTGGGGTAATTCCGCTACCAGTGACCGTCCCCCTTACAATAGAAGCACTTAGTCTCGGGTTTGGGTTCAACCTTGGGTTCCTTTACTGGAGCGGCAACTGGTTTGCCATCCATGAAGTTTCCCTTCTAGCCCTTTCCCTTCTTGAAACCAGTGGTCTTGTTAAACCATCAACACTTGATGCTCCTTCTTGATTTCTACCTTTTGCGGTCTTAAGCACCGCGAACAGCTCCGGGATCAACTCCATCCCTTGCATGTCATAGTTCATCACGAAGATCTAGTAGCTTAGTGATAGTGGCTAGAGAACTCTATCAATCACTATCTTATCTGGAAGTTCAGCTCCCACTTGATTTAAGTGATTGTAGCACCCAGACATTCTGAGCACATGCTCACTAGCTGAGCTATTCTCCTCCATCTTGTTGGCAAAAGAACTTGCCAGAGGTCTCACACCTTTCAACACGGGCATGAGCCTGAAATCCCAATTTCAGCTCTTGGAACATCTCATATGTTCTATGGCGTTCAAAACGTCATTGGAATCCCGATTCTAAGCCGTAAAGTATGGTGCACTAAACTATCAAGTAGTCATCAGGATGTGTCTGTCAGGTGTTCACAACATCCACAGACGACGTTGTAGGGGTTTGCACATCGAGTGGTGCATCAAAGACGTAAGCCTTCTGTGTAGCAGTGAGACACTCCTCGGACTACGGACCTAGTCTGCATCATTGCTTACAATATCTTTCAACTTGGTCTTTCTCTAGGAACGTATTGAAACAGGGAGCTACAACGTGAGCTATTTATCTACAACATATTTGCAAAGACAATTTAGACTATGTTCATGATAATTGAGTTCATCTAATCAAATTATTTAATGAACTCCCACTCAGATAGACATCCCTCTAGTCATCTAAGTGAAACATGATCCGAATCGACTAGGCCGTGTCCGATCATCACGTGAGACGGACTAGTCATCAACGGTGAACATCTCATGTTGATCGTATCTTCTATACGACTCATGTTCGACCTTTCGGTCTTCCGTGTTCCGAGGCCATGTCTGTACATGCTAGGCTCGTCAAGTCAACCTAAGTGTATTGCGTGTGTAAATCTGGCTTACACCTGTTGTATTCGAATGTTAGAATCTATCACACCCGATCATCACGTGGTGCTTCGAAACAACGAACCTTCACAATGGTGCACAGTTAGGGGGAACACTTTCTTGAAATTATTACGAGGGATCATCTTATTTAAGCTACCATCGTTCTAAGCAAATAAGATGTAAAACATGATAAACATCACTTGCAATCAAATAGTCACATGATATGGCCAATATCATTTGCTCCTTTTGATCTCCATCTTTGGGGCTCCGGGATCATCGTTGTCACCGGCATTACACCATGATCTCCATCATCATGATCTCCATCATCGTGTCTTCTTGAAGTTGTCTCGTCATCTATTACTTCTACTACTATGGCTAACGCTTTAGCAATAAAGTAAAGTAATTACATGACGTTTAAGTTGACACGCAGGTCATAAATAAATTAAGACAACTCCTATGGCTCCTGCCGGTTGTCATACTCATCGACATGCAAGTCGTGATTCCTATTACAAGAACATGATAAATCTCATACATCACATATATCATTCATCACATCCTTTTGGTCATATCACATCACAAGGCATATGCTGCAAAAACAAGTTAGACGACCTCTAATTGTTGTTGCAAGTTTTTACGTGGCTGCTATAGGTTTCTAGCAAGAACGTTTCTTACCTACGCCAAAACCACAACATGATATACCAATTTCTATTTACCCTTCATAAGGACCCTTTTCATAGAATCCGATCCGACTAAAGTGGGAGAGACAGACACCCGCTAGACACCTTATGCAACTAGTGCATGTCAGTCGGTGGAACCAGTCTCACGTAAGCGTACGTGTAAGGTCGGTCCGGGCCGCTTCATCCCACGATGCCGCCAAATCAAGATAAGACTAGTAACGGCAAGTAAATTGACAAAATCGGCGCCCACAACTGCTTTGTGTTCTACTCGTGCACAGAAACTACGCATAGACCTAGCTCATGATGCCACTGTTGGGGAACGTAGCAAAAATTCAAAATTTTCTACGCATCACCAAGATCAATCTATGGAGTAATCTAGCAACGAGGGGAAGGAGAGTGCATCTACATACCCTTGTAGATCGCTAAGCGGAAGCGTTCAAGTGAACGGGGTTGATGGAGTCGTACTCGTCGTGATCCAAATCACCGATGATCCTAGTGCCGAACGGACGACACCTCCGCGTTCAACACACGTACAACCCGGTGACGTCTCCTACGCCTTGATCCAGCAAGGGGAGAAGGAGAGGTTGGGGAAGACTCCATCCAGCAGCAGCACGACGGCGTGGTGGTGGTGGAGGAGCGCGGGACTCCAGCAGGGCTTCGCCAAGCACTACGAGAGACGAGGAGGGAGAGGGGTAGGGCTGCACCAAGAAGGAGATGTGCTCGTGTGTATGGCAGCCCAAAACCCCACTATATATAGGGGAAAGGGAGGGGCTGTGCCCCACCTAGGTTTCCACCCCTCGGGGTGGCGGCCAGCCCTAGATCCCATCTAGGGGGGTGGCCAAGGGGGGAGAGAGGGGGGCGCACCACTAGGTGGGCCTTAGGCCCATCTGAGCCTAGGGTTTCCCCCTTTTCCCTTCTCTCTTCTCCTTGGTCCCTGGTGGGGGGGGCGCACCAGCCCACTTGGGGCTGGTCCCCTCTCACACTTGGCCCACGCAGCCCTCTGGGGCAGGTAGCCCCACCTGGTGGACCCCCGGGACCCTCCTGGTGGTCCCGGTACGTTACCGATAGCACCTGAAACTTTTCCGGTGACCAAAACAGGACTTCCCATATATAAATCTTTACCTTCGGACCATTCCGGAACTCCTCGTGATGTCCGGGATCTCATCTGGGACTCCAAACAACATTCGGTAACCACGTATATCTATTCCCTATAACCCTAGCGTTATCGAACCTTAAGTGTGTAGACCCTACGGGTTCGGGAACCATGCAGACATGACCGAGACACCTCTCCGGCCACTAACCAACAGCGGGATCTGGATACCCATGTTGGCTCCCACATGTTCCACGATGATCTCATCGGATGAACCACGATGTCGAGGATTCAATCAATCCCGTATTCAATTCCCTTTGTCTAGCGGTACGATACTTGCCCGAGATTCGATCGTCGGTATCCCGATACCTTGTTCAATCTCGTTACCGGCAAGTCTCTTTACTCGTTCCGTAACACATCATCCTGCGATCAACTCCTTGATCACATTGTGCACATTATTATGATGTCCTACCGAGTGGGCCCACAGATACCTCTCCGTTTACACGGAGTGACAAATCCCAGTCTCGATTCGTGCCAACCAAACAGACACTTTCGGAGATACCTGTAGTGTACCTTTATAGCCACCCAGTTACGTTGTGACGTTTGGCACACCCAAAGCACTCCTACGGTATCCGGGAGTTGCACAATCTCATGGTCTAAGGAAATGATACTTGACATTAGAAAATCTTTAGCATACGAACTACATGATCTTTGTGCTAGGCTTAGGATTGGGTCTTGTCCATCACATCATTCTCCTAATGATGTGATCCCGTTATCAACGACATCCAATGTCCATGGTCAGGAAACCGTAACCATCTATTGATCAACGAGCTAGCCAACTAGAGGCTTACTAGGGACATGGTGTTGTCTATGTATCCACACATGTATCTGAGTTTCCTATCAATACAATTCTAGCATGGATAATAAACGATTATCATGAACAAGGAAATATAATAATAACCAATTTATTATTGCCTCTAGGGCATATTTCCAACACCTCTCTCCACATTTGCAGACAAGGCCTTCCCTCGTCCATCCTTATCTCCAACAACTTCATTGTTGAGAAATTAAAAAAGGAAGCCTCTGGAACAAACTGGCATGGTGGTCGCTGCCGGCATCATCCATCCCCATGCCTCCACTCAGTCCGACCACCAATCACCACCAGGCCCCACTCCTCTTCACCCTATCTCCTCTTTCTCGAGATACCATTAGTTTTTACACATGGGATTACTCCCGCATGGGTCAATCACAACAAGTGTTCTATAAAAAATGCATCTTGATGTTCCGTGCAATGCACGGACATCTTGCTAGTACTCCTACAAAAGACTTAGTTGGTGATGATGGTGTGTCTGCCATCCGTCATTTCTGACCATTATATCTACATCTAACGACTGTGAGGTAAGTTGTTGCATTTTCTCACCAACATCCCACTTCTCTACCAATTTGCAGAAAAACCCATAATTAGTATCTTAAAACCAACCACATCCCTCCCTCACCTCACCAAAACATCCCAAGGAATATATTCTGGTTGAAACATAATATATATCTAGTGATATACGTATATCAAAATTAGAGTGTTTTCTATCAAGTTGTGAATAAGTATTATTCTAATTATAATCCGTCGCAACGCACATGAACATTGCTAGTATTTCCAACCATGCAAAAAATGCTAGTTATTCCATAGTTTCGAGTTTTCCATCAAGATATTAGTCACTCATGGTTGATATTTAGTTTCAATCACGTACACATTGGCACTATGTAACTTGCCTTGCTTATTGGTTTCCAAAGCTTAACTTTCACTCCTGCTTACAGTATGTAGAGTATTTAACAAAAAACTACCACTTTCAACCAGCCCTAGGAAGAAACTATTGTACAAAAATAGCCAAAACATACCCAAAATTTCTTAATCCGCGCCAAAAACTACTACCTAGTGCCGATTAGGCTCGTTTAAACCCGTTTATGATAGGGTTGGCCCACACGCCCGTGCTGACGAGGCAGCTTAAACCAACACATTTTGTTTGACCATTGACACAAGGGACCCACATCTGATCTTCTATCATGTTATTCCCCCTCAAATCATTATTTTTCCTAAACATTACTTCAAACAGTAATGATGCATGTTCGTCGGTGGAGCCGGTGATGAGCGAGTTGGCCACCGCTTCGCCAGACGGGCCGGACGCCGCGCTGGCCTCCGCACGAGTTGGCAGACTGTCCTGAGTGTGACTCACGCATGAGCAAGCCGCTATGTTGGCATTCACTCGAGCCAGATGACTGGCCTTAGTGTGGCGCGCGCGAGCAAGCCGCCGCACTGCCGTGCCAATCAATAGCTAGCAAACCTTGCAGATAAGTAGCTGGATGCATCCAGCAGGGTGTGTGCTATCTTGTCTAGCTAGCGGCCGCGAGCGCCAGACGGAGATGGCATCCGGGCTTCCGCAAGATGGGCTCCGCACCGCCCGCGGTTTTGACCTCACCTTCTATCGGTGGTGGTAGTTGCGTCCCATGGCCAAGGATGACTAGGTGGATAGTCCAGAGGTAGGAGGTCACACAGGGATTTTTGTGCAGACTGACATGTAGGTCCCACAAGTCATAACGCCGAACTTGCCAGTCGAATAGAAGGCATTGACTAAAGGGGCGGCATGGGTTGAAATGTGCCTATAACGGCACATTGTAGGTAGTCGTTTCTTGGTAGGGCTGGTTGGTAAGGGCATGTACAATGGTTGATAAGGTAGTCTTATCTTAAGTCTGCCACATATGCAAGTAGTAGTAGTTTCTTGGCATTATTAGTGCTTTCTTGTATGGAACAGTTGTGACGCCCCCAGACCGATGTGCCAGGTGTCTTCCAGTTATTCGCTATTGTTGCCTTGTCTTTTTCTGCGTGTGGCATCTTGCCATGTCATCATGTGCATTGCATCATCATGTTTTCAAAAACTTGCATCCGTCCCGGTCTTCCCGTTCTTTCCGTTGTCCGTTCTGAGCCCAGACACACTTGCACGCGCCCGCGACACGTCCGAAATATTATTTTATAAGTGGCTGGAAAATGTTCTCGGAATGGGTTGAAAGTTGGTGTGCAGTCTTATTTTAGTGTAGGTAGACCGCCTGTCAAACTTCATCACGTTCGGAGTCCATTTGATGCCCCAACGGATAACTATAGCGACAATATAGTCGGTCTTACGTCAGACGTTTTCGGTCTTCGGAAACGGTTGTCGGGCTGCATTTCTTTTCTCTCCTCTCAGTCCATGGCCCTCTACACAGCCCACTAGCCCACCTCTGCTACCCCTTCTCGCGTCCGGAGCCATCCGATGGTGATCGCACGGTCCGAAAACACCCCTCAACCCCCTCAAACCCTAATCCTGCCTATAAATGGACACCCTCCTTCCTATTTTGGCTTCCTCTAGCCTCCCCCTCCTCAGAATCCGCACCCCAACCCGCAGCCAACCCCCTCTGCCTCGATTTTCGGCGCCGCCCAGCCGCACCCCACCACTTGGCGCCGCCGCCCCCGCGCTCTGGACCAACCCGGGCGCGCCATGTCGCCACCCCACACCCGCCAACCACTCCCACGCCGCCACCTCGCCTCCCCAACCAGCTTCCCACCTCCAGTGGCCCTGCAAGGCCCATCTGGGGCCCGCCGAGCCCATCGAAGCCTGGATCCTGCTGCCACTTCCAAGAGCCCCGCGCCCTAGTTCCTGAGCCTCGCGCCGGAGATCCTCTCTCCGTCCAGCCCCGCACCGGCCGACAGGCCATCGGAGTCGCCCGACGGCGCCGGATCCAGAAGGCCAGACCCGCCTCTCTCCTTCCCCTCCGTCCTTCCTCTCCCTCACCTCACTCTCTTTCTCCTGCGCAGGAGCAAGGAGATCTTCTGCCGCCGCCGCCATGGACGTCCTCGAGCTCCACCGCGTAGAATCCGCCTCCCACCGCCGGTTACCGGTTCCCCTCACCAGACCTGACGTGGATCCGCCCGTCCTCATCCTTCGCGAACCCCATCGCTGACTGCTCATCGTAGATCTTCTGCTGCCCGCCGCGGTTGCCCTCTGTGATCCCGCACCTGCCCGCTGACCCATCGCGTGGGAGAACGACGGTCGCGCCCTGGGCCCCTCTCCGCTCGCCGTCCAGCCCGCTCCAGCGCCCCGCTTGGGCCTCCTGTTGAGCCGGCCTACTCTACCGCACCCCCTGGGCCGCCTCCACCTACCTGGGCTGAGCCCAGCTAGGTGAGCAGCGAGCCGCCCAGCGAGCTGTCTCAGATTTTGGCCCGGGACATGTTTTTTGGCAAAACGTTATTTTCTATTAATCCTGAGAAACCAGTTTTACAGGAAACCCCCTAAGGTTCATGCATTTAATAACTAAATAACCGTGCATCGGTTTATAATGATCTAAATATGAAAATCTGATTAAATTTGCCATTTTCATCTATGTTTAAAATGTTGTTTGATTAAATTTGCTCAATTGCCATGTTAAAATGATTTATTTCATAACTAAATAACCGTAGCTCCAAACCTAACAATCTTTATATGTAAATGGGGTAAAAAATGCCTAGTTTAACATGGTGTGTTCACCTTGCATGTTTAACAACTCTAAAATATGGTTTAGGGTAGAACAGTACCAAATCTATAACATGCACATGAGGATTTTCCGGACTTGTTGTTTGTTGTTCTGGCCTCATTTAAACTTGCCTAGATAGGTAGTTTTATTATGCTTGACCTCTTGCCATGCTAACCAACATTTAATATTGTTGAGTACATAAACGAGAGAGAACTAAATAAGTCACGTGGTGTTTTGTTAATATGCAACGGAGTTGCATATTGAGCTCCACTTAATTTGTAGGATTGTTTGTGCACTTTGCCATGCCATGCCTCATTAAACCGGACATGCATCATACTTGGTTGTGCATCATGCCATGATTATGTGATGGTTGTTTACTATGTTGTTTGCTTCTTTCCAGGTTGCTTCTCTCATCATGTTCGGCTCCGTTTCGGAGTTGTGAGGATTCATTCGACTACGTCCGTTTGTCTTCTTCATAGACTCGTTCTTCTTCCTTGTGGGATCTCAGGCAAGATGACCATACCCTCGAAATCACTTATATCTTTGCTTGCTAGTTGTTCGCTCTATTGCTATGCCGCGATACCTACCACTTTCTATATCATGCCTCCCATATTGCCATGTCAAGCCTCTAACCCACCTTTCCTAGCAAACCGTTGTTTGGCTATGTTACCGCTTTGCTCAGCCCCTCTTATAGCGTTGCTAGTTGCAGGTGAAGATGAAGTTTGTCCATGTTTGGAACATGGATATTGTTGGGATATCATTATTATATCTTATTTACATTAATGCATCTATATACTTGGTAAAGGGTGGAAGGCTCGGCCTTATGCTTGGTGTTTTGTTCGACACTTGTCATCCTAGTTTCCGTCATACCGGTGTTATGTTCCTTGATTTTGCGTTCCTAACGCGATTGGGTGTTATGGGGACCCCTTGAATAAAAATCCTCCAGCAAGGCCCAACCTTGGTTTTACCATTTGCCTCACCACCACCTACTTTTCCCTCGGGAGTCGCGCTCCCGAGGGTCATCTTTATTTTAACTCCCCCGGGCCAGTGCTTGACTAAGTGTTGGTCCGAACCAGAGCATCGTGCGGGACTCTCCCTTGGCAACTTGGGTTATGTTGGTACCTGTATGCTTAGCTTATCCGGTTTTACCCTGAGAACAAGATATGTGCAGCTCCTATCGGGCTGCCGGCGCATCGGGCGGTCTTGCTGGTCTTGTTTTACCATTATCGAAATGTCTTGTAACCGGGATTCCGAGTCTGATTGGGTCTTCCTGGGAGAAGGAATATCCTTCATTGACCATGAGAGCTTGTGATGGGATAAGTTGGGACACCCCTGCAGGGTTTTGAACTTTTGAAAGCCGTGCCCGCGGTTATGGGCAGATGGGAATTTGTTAATATCCGGTTGTAGGGAACTTGACACTTAACTTAATTAAAATGTGTCAACCGCATGTGTAGCCGTGATGGTCTCTTCTCGGCGGAGTCCGGGAAGTGAACACGGCTTTGGAGTTATGTTTGAACGTAAGTAGTTCAGGATCACTTCTTGATCATTTCTAGTTCACGACCATTGCGTTGCTTCTCTTCTCTTTCTCTTTTGCGTAAGTTAGCCACCATATATGCTAGTGCTTGCCGCAGCTCCACCTCACTACCTTTTCCTACCCATAAGCTTAAATAGTCTTGATCTCGCGGGTGTGAGATTGATGAGTCCTCGTGGCTCACAGATACTTCCAAATAGTTGCAGGTGCCGATGACTGCAGTGCAGATGACGCAACTGATCTCAAGTGGGCGCTCGATGAAGATCGTATCCATTGTGTTGTTTCGTTTCCAGTTGATCGGTAGTGGAGCCCAGTTGGGGCAATCGGGGATCTAGCAATTGGGGTTTTCTTCTTTTATTTTTGTTCCGTAGTTGGACCTTGATTGTATTCTGGATGATGTATGATACGTCTCCAACGTATCTATAATTTTTGATTTCTCCATGCTATATTATTTACTGTTTTGAATGTTTATGGGCTTTATTATACACTTTTATATCATTTTTGGGACTAACCTATTAACCCAGAGCCCGGTGCTAGTTTCTGTTTTTACCCTGTTTTAGGGTTTCGAAGAAAAGGAAAACCAAACGGAGTCCAATTTACCTGAAACTTCACGGAACTCATTTTTGGAAGTAAAGAAGCCCAGAAGACTTGGAGTGCACGTCGGGGGATCTGTGAGGAGGTCACGAGGCAGGGGGCGCGCCCTCCACCCTCGTGAGCCCCTCGTGGCCCCCCTGACGTACTTCTTCCGCCTATATATCTCCGTATACCCTAAAAACATCCGTGGGCACAATAGATCGGGAGTTCCACCGCCAGAAGCCTCCATAGCCACCGAAAACCAATCTAGACCCGTTTCGGCACCCTGCCGGAGGGGGAATCCTTCTCTGGTGGCCATCTTCATCATCCCGGTGCTCTCCATGACGAGGAGGGAGTAGTTCTCCCTCTGGGCTGAGGGTATGTACCAGTAGCTATGTGTTTGAACTCTCTCTCTCTCTCGTGTTCTTGAGGTGGTACGATCTTGATGTATCGCGAGCTTTGCTATTATAGTTGGATCTTACGATGTTTTCTCCCCCCCTACTCTCTTGTAATGGATTGAGTTTCCCCTTTGAAGTTATCTTATCGGATTAAGTCTTTAAAGATTTGAGAACACTTGATGTATGTCTTGCCGTGCGTATCTGTGGTGGCAATGGGATACCACGTGATTCACTTGATGTATGTTTTGGTGATCAACTTGCGGGTTCCACCCATGAACCTATGCATAGGGGTTGGCACACGTTTTCATCGTGATTCTCCGGTAGAACTTTGGGGCACTCTTTGAGGTCCTTTGTGTTGGTTGAATAGATGAATCTGAGATTGTGTGATGCATATCGTATAATCATGCCCACGGATACTTGAGGTGACATTGGAGTATCTAGGTGACATTAGGGTTTTGGTTGATTTGTGTCTTAAGGTGTTATTCTAGTACGAACTCTAGGGCTGTTTGTGACACTTATAGGAATAGCCCAACAGATTGATTGGAAAGAATAACTTTGAGGTGGTTTCGTACCCTACCATAATCTCTTCGTTCGTTCTCCTCTATTAGTTACTTTGGAGTGACTCTTTGTTGCATGTTGAGGGATAGTTATGTGATCCAATTATGTTATTCTTGTTGAGGGAACTTACACTAGCGAAAGTATGAACCCTAGGCCTTATTTCCACGCATTGCAATACCGTTTACGCTCACTTTAATCTAGTTACCTTGCTGTTTTTATAATTTCAGATTACAAATACCTTTATCTACTATCCATATACCACTTGTATCATCATCTCTTCGCCGAACTAGTGCACCTATACAATTTACCATTGTATTGGGTGTGTTGGGGACACAAGAGACTCTCTGTTATTTGGTTGTAGGGTTGCTTGAGAGAGACCATCTTCATCCTACGCATCCTACGGATTGATAAACCTTAGGTCATCCACTTGAGGGAAATTTGCTACTGTCCTACAAACCTCTACACTTGGAGGCCCAACAACGTCTACAAGAAGAAGGTTGTGTAGTAGACATCAAGCTCTTTTCTGGCGCCGTTGCTAGGGAGGTTAGCTCTTGAAGGTATATCTTTAGATCTTGCAATCGAGTCTTTTAGTTTCTTGTTTTATCACCAGTTTAGTTTATAAAAGAAAACTATAAAAAATGGAATTGAGTTTGTCTCATATGCTTCACCTTTTTAATATCTTTCGTGAGTATGATGGAAAGGATAATTGTGCTCAAGTGCTAGAAGAAGAAATCTATAAAATGTTTGGCACTAAATATTTGAATGATGGGCATGACTGCAATGTTGTTAGTACGAATTCCTTGAATATCCAAGATGCTAATGATATGCAAAGCCACAAGCTTGGGGAAGCTATGTTTGATGAAGATGATATTTTTGTCCCCCAAGTTTTGATGAGCAAAGTTATTATGATGAAAGCATGCCTCCTATCTATGATGATTATTGTGATGACACGTAAGCTTTAAAGAATAATTATAACCATGAAACTTGTCATCTTGATCTTAATTTTCAATCACATGATAGTTATTTTGTTGAGTTTGCTCCCACTATTATTCATGAGAAGAATTTTTCTTGTGTGGAGAGTAGTAAATTTTCTATGCTTGTAGAACATGAAAAGAATGCTTTATGTGCTGGTTATATTGTTGAAATCATTCATGATGCTACTGAAATTTATTATGAGGGAGGAACATATGCTTGTAGGAATTGCAATAATATCAAGTTTCCTCTCTATGTGCTTAAAATTTTGAAGTTATGCTTGTTTTACCTTCCTATGCTAGTTGATAATTGTTCCCACAAGTTGTTTTCTCACAAAATCCCTATGCATAGGAAGTGGGTTAGACTTAAATGTGCTAGTAATATTCTTCATGATGCTCTCTTTATGTTTCAATTCTTATCCTTTATGTGAGCATCATTGTCATTATCATGCCTAGCTAGGGGCGTTAAACGATAGCGCTTGTTGGGAGGAAACCCAATTTTATTTTTGTTCCTGTTTAGTAATAAATAATTCTTCTAACCTCTGTTTAGATGTCGTTTTATGCTTTTAATTAGTGCTTGTGCCAAGTAGAACCTTTGGGAAGACTTGGGTGAAGTCTTTATGATCATGCTGTAAAAAACAGAAACTTTAGCGCTCACGAGAATTACTGCCATTTTTATTTGGAGAGTGATATTTAGTTAATTGTTTTGGCATATGATTAATATATAAATTCCTCAGGTCCAGCAATTTATTTGAGAATTTTATGTGTTCCAGAAGTATATGTTTGATCCAGATTACTACAGACTGTTCTGTTTTTGACAGATTCTGTTTTTCATGTGTTGTTTACTTATTTTGATGAATCTATGGCTAGTAAAATAGTTTATAAACCATAGAGAAGTTGCAATACAGTAGGTTTAACACCAATATAAATAAAGAATTAGTTCATTACAGTACCTCGAGGTCGTGATTTATTTTCTTATACTAACGGAGCTTACGAGTTTTCTATTAAGTTTTGTGTTGTGAAGTTTTCAAGTTTTGGGTAAGGATTCGATGGACTATGGAATAAGGAGTGGCTAGAGACTAATATTGGGGATGCCCGAGGCACCCCAAGGTAATATTCAAGGATAGCCAAGAGCCTATGCTTGGGGATGCCCCGGAAGGCATCCCCTCTTTCGTCTTCATTCATCGGTAACTTTACTTAGAGCTATATTTTTATTCGCCACATGATATGTGTTTTGCTTGGATCATAAATTTATTTTGTTAGGATTTGCTTGCTTTTATTTAGAACAATGTTTTGCATCCTTTATTTCAATAAAAGTGGCATTGATAGCCTTTACTATGCCTATTTTAGAAGTCCACATGTTGCTGTTTGAAAACAGAAAGTTTACTGCTGTTGCAATAATTCCCTAGAAAAGTCAGAATGTGATAAAATGTATAAACATTTTGAATATTAAGCTCTGATAAATTTACTACAGTGGGAATTTTCTTTCATAATTTCTTGAGCTAGGGAAGTATGGATGTTGCTGCATTCTTTACAGACTGTCCTGTTTAGGCAGATTGCTGTTATGTTTGCATTGTATGCATATGTTTGCTTCTTTAATGATTCTATTTGAGGATAGGACTATTAAATATGCAGACGCATTTAGTATGCAATGTTTAATAATAATTTTAGGGATTTGCTACAGTAGAGTATGATAAGGTTTTGGCAATGGTTTATACTAACTTATCTCACGAGTCCTTGTTGAGTTTTGTGTGGATGAAGCTTTTGAGATTTAGGGAGACCTTGGTATGAGAGGAATTAAGGACACACAAAACATCAAGCTTGGGGATGCCCAAGGCGTCCCAAAATTATATTTCAAGAAGTCTTAAGCATCTAAGCTTGGGGATGCCCTGGTTGGCATCCCGCCTTTCTTCTTCAACAACTATCGGTTAGTTTCGGTTGATCCTAAGTTTTTGCTTCTTCACATGATGTTTGCCATTCTTAGAATGTCATTTTATTTTGCTTTGCTTGCTGTTTGAATAAAGTATCAAGATCTGAAATTATTAAATGTTAGAGAGTCTTCACATAGTTGCATAATTATTCGACTACTCATTGATCTTCACTTATATCTTCCGGAGTAGTTTGTCACTTGCTCTAGTGCTTCACTTATATATTTTAGAGCATGGTGGTAGTTTTATTTTGAAGAAATAGATGAACTCTCAGGCTTCACTTAGATTATTTTGAGAATCTTAAATAGCATGGTAATATGCTTAAAATCCTAATATGCTAGGTATTGAAGATTAGTAAAACTTTCTTATGAGTGTTTTGAATACTAAGAGAAGTTTGATGCTTGATGATTGTTTTGAGATATGGAGGTAATAATATCAAAGTCGTGCTAGTTGAGTAGTTGTGAATTTGAGGAATAATTGTGTTGAAGTTTGCAAGTCCCGTAGCATGCACGTATGGTAAATGTTGTGTAACAAATTTGAAACATAAGGTGTTATTTGATTGTCCTCCTTATGAGTGGCGGTCGGGGACGAGCGATGGTCTTTTCCTACCAATCTATCCCCCTAGGAGCATGCGCGTAGTGCCGAGGTTTTTGATGACTTGTAGATTTTTGCAATAAGTATGTGATTTATTTATGACTAATGTTGAGTCCATGGATTATACGCACTCTCACCCCTCCATCCTTGCTAGCCTCTTCGCTACCGTGCATTGCCCTTTCTCACATTGAGAGTTGGCGCAAACTTCGCCGGTGCATCCAAACCCCGTGATATGATACGCTCTGTCACACATAAACCTCCTTATATCTTCCTCAAAACAGCCACCATACCTACCTATTATGGCATTTCCATAGCCATTCCGAGATATATTGCCATGCAACTTTCCACCATTCCGTTTATCATGACACATTCATCATTGTCATGTTGCTTAGCATGATCATGTAGTTGACATAGTATTTGTGGCAAAGCCACCGTTCATAATTCTTTCATACATGTCACTCTTGGTTCACTGCATATCCCGGTACACCGCTAGAGGCATTCATATAGAGTCATCTTTGTTCTAGTATCGAGTTGTAATCATTGAGTTGTAAAGAAATAGAAGTGTTATGATCATCATTATTAGAGCATTATCCCAAGTGAGGAATTAAAAAAAAGAAAGGCCATAAAAAAATAGAAAGGCCGTAAAAAAGGAAGTCCAAATAAAAAAATGGGAGAAAAAGAGAGAAGGGACAATGCTACTATCATTTTCCACACTTGTTCTTCAAAGTAGCACCATGATCTTTATGATAGAGAGTCTCTTGTTTTTCCACTTTCATATACTAGTGGGAATTTTTCATTGTAGAACTTGGCTTGTATATTCCAACAATGGGCCTCTTCAAGTGCCCTAGGTCTTCGTGAACAAGCAAGTTGGATGCACACCCACTAGTTTCTTTTGTTGAGCTTTCATACATTTATAGCTCTAGTGCATTCGTTGCATGGCAATCCCTACTCCTTGCATTAACATTAATCGGTGGGCATCTCCATAGCCCATTGATTAGCCTCGTTGATGTGAGACTTTCTCCTTTTTGTCTTCTCCACATAACCCCCCTCATTATATTCTATTCCACCCATAGTGCTATATCCATGGCTCGCCCTCATGTATTGCATGAAAGTTTATGAGTTTGAGATTACTAAAGTATGAAACAATTGCTTGGCTTGTCATCGGGGTTGTGCATGATGAGAGCATTCTTGTGTGACGAAAATGAAACATGACTAAACTATATGATTTTGTAGGGATGAACTTTCTTTGGCCATGTTATTTTGAGAAGACATAATTGCTTAGTTAGTATGCTTGAAGTATTATTATTTTTATGTCAATATGAACTTTTGTCTTGAATCTTTCGGATCTAAATATTCATGCCACAATTAAGAATTACATTGAAATTATGCCAAGTAGCACTCCGCATCAAAAATTCTATTTTTATCATTTACCTACTCGAGGACGAGAAGGAATTAAGCTTGGGGATGTTGATACGTCTCCAACGTATCTATAATTTTTGATTGCTCCATGCTATATTATTTACTGTTTTGAATGTTTATGGGAATTATTATACACTTTTATATCATTTTTGGGACTAACCTATTAACCCAGAGCCCGGTGCCAGTTTCTGTTTTTACCCTGTTTTAGGGTTTCGAAGAAAAGGAAAACCAAACGGAGTCCAATTGACCTGAAACTTCACAGAACTCATTTTTGGAAGGAAAGAAGCCCAGAAGACTTGGAGTGCACGTCGGGGGATCTTCGAGGAGGTCACGAGGCAGGGGGCGTGCCCACCGCCCTGGGCGCGCCCTCCACCCTCGTGAGCCCCTCGTGGCCCCCCTGACGTACTTCTTCCACCTATATATCTCCATATACCCTAAAAACATCCGTGGGCACAATAGATCGGGAGTTCCGCTGCCAGAAGCCTCCGTAGCCATCTTCATCATCCCGGTGCTCTCCATGACGAGGAGGGAGTAGTTCTCCCTCGGGGCTGAGGGTATGTACCAGTAGCTATGTGTTTGATCTCTCTCTCTCTCTCTCTCGTGTTCTTGAGGTGGTATGATCTTGATGTATCACGAGCTTTGCTATTACAGTTGGATCTTATGATGTTTTCTCCCCCCTCTACTCTCTTGTAATGGATTGAGTTTCCCCTTCGAAGTTATCTTATCGGATTGAGTCTTTAAAGATTTGAGAACACTTGATGTATGTCTTGCCGTGCGTATCTGTGGTGACAATGGGATACCACGTGATTCACTTGATGTATGTTTTGGTGATCAACTTGCGGGTTCCGCCCATGAACCTATGCATAGGGGTTGGCACACGTTTTCGTCGTGATTCTCCGGTAGAACTTTGGGGCACTCTTTGAGGTCCTTTGTGTTGGTTGAATAGATGAATCTGAGATTGTGTGATGCATATCGTATAATCATGCCCATGGATACTTGAGGTGACATTGGAGTATCTAGGTGACATTAGGGTTTTGGTTGATTTGTGTCTTAAGGTGTTATTCTAGTACGAACTCTAGGGCTGTTTGTGACACTTATAGGAATAGCCCAACGGATTGGTTGGGAAGAATAACTTTGAGGTGGTTTCGTACCCTACCATAATCTCTTCGTTCATTCTCTGCTTTTAGTTACTTTGGAGTGACTCTTTGTTGCATGTTGAGGGATAGTTATGTGATCCAATTATGTTATTATTGTTGAGGGAACTTACACAAGCGAAAGTATGAACCCTAGGCCTTATTTCCACGCATTGCAATACCGTTTACGCTCACTTTTATCATTAGTTACCTTGCTGTTTTTATAATTTCAGATTACAAATACCTTTATCTACTATCCATATACCATTTGTATCATCATCTCTTCGCCGAACTAGTGCACCTATACAATTTACCATTGTATTGGGTGTGTTGGGGACACAAGAGACTCTCTGTTATTTGGTTGTAGGGTTGGTTGAGAGAGACCATCTTCATCCTACGCCTCCTACGGATTAATAAACCTGAGGTCATCCACTTGAGCGAAATTTGCTATTGTCCTACAAACCTTTGCACTTGGAGTCCCAACAACGTCTACAAGAAGAAGGTTGTGTAGTAGACATCAATGTATGTTTAACTTGTATTTGTGTGAAGTGGCAATTGTAAGCCAACTCTTTATCCCTTTCTATTCAGTACATGGGATTGTGTGAAGATTACCCCTCTTGCGACAAGCCTACCATGTGGCTCTGCCTCTAAGTCGTGCACCGACACGTGGGAGATACAGCCGCATTGTGGGTGTTACAACAATGTACTAGCGAGAAAAGGCGATTCTAGGTTGCGTTGTACTCCAACGAGTACTACTAGTGGTCGCGGGTGTGTATAGCTTGTTTTGTGGGTTCGATCCCGGCCGAACGCACGATAGACTTTTTTGAATAGTAACTTCGCTGCGAGACAATATTGTACACTGGTAGTTTGAGTTTTGAAGTTGAACGGACATGTCGCACCACAATCTAGGTGCACTGGATAGCCCAGCCACGTGAACGGGTTTTCCTTCCCATCATCTCCTAGCTCGCGTGCTCACCCTAGCCGCACCTCGCTTGCAGCTTCCTCATTAGCTAGTAGCATATTTAATCTAGAGCCTCCCAACTAAGCCCGAGGAGTTGGAAAAGCCTGGCGCGGCATTGGGAACTGTGCAATATGGCTCTGTACGTAAAGTTCTAGTACTCTACTACTTTGTAGCTTGTGGCGTTGCATGCATGGACTTCACTCCATTATTGGCTCTATAAAAGAAATTCCTCTTGACGTGATTTTTTTTGTTTTGAAACGGAGGCAAAAGCTTTGCCTCATCTCATTCATAAAGAAGGAACTACTAACAAAGTTCGAAGAGATCCATTACACCTCCACAAATGGAAGCGAAAAGCCTAGTCTCGTTGTATCAAATAACTCAAATGTTCTGCCCCTGCAGTAACCGTCGCTGATAAATAGGCTGCTAGTGTGTGCGCGAGAGGAGCGGCTGAGTAGGCCAGCTACGCGCTTGAATAGAGCACCGAGAGTACCCACTACGCAGCTCTACTTTTCCTGCATTGATAGTATAGCGATGGTTCTAGAAAACAGTAGTACCCTCCACTTCCAACTGTAGCTCCTTGGCCCTGAGATTCAAGAGTTCAAAACTGGTGCACTATACTAGAAGTACAGTACATCACACTACTAGTTGATAAAGTAGTACTAGTACTGGTACAGTACGAGTACGTAGTAAATAATAGCCTCACCCCTTCGCTAAGGAATGATCGACGAGGTACAGTTCGAAGGGACGAGGCCCTGCAGTTACTACGCTCTTATCTCCTCCTCGCTAGTTCCCCTCCCCCCGAAGAGAAGGCAGTTCGTTGCTGCTCCCATGGATTCACCAGGCGGTTCTCCTCCTCATCGGGGCTGGGAGACCTTGGACGACGATCCTCTGGGAGAAATCGCACGCCGCTCCTATGTCCTCACTGCCACAAGACTCGGTGCTTCCTGCACCAACTTTTTCAAGACAGTGCTTAAACAGGCTTTGGAAAGGGCCATGCTTGTTGGTCTTCCATGCGTCCTCGAGGAGAAGGTTCTTCTATGGGAGAATCCTTCGAACAGTCCACCGCTCCCTCGCCAAGGTTGCACGTTGACTCCGCTAGAGTTGCCGATGTTGAGAGGTAGTCGAATTTTGTCCAATGAGAAGGTCAGTCATGGAGTTTGATCATGTAGTACTTAGTTATTCCATTTCCATCCCGTAATTTCTCTGTTGCCCACTGTCTTATATATAGGTCTGGGTCAGTACCAATGAAGATTGTCTTGCATACCTCCAGCCGGATACCACCATCATTTTGCACAACATCCACAGCAGTGCGGCCGTTCCCGTAGACCCCTTCTCCACCATTGGGATCGGCCTTCTGGACTGGCTGGGCTTGAATACGTATGATGATGCCTACATGAGAATGAAGAAGATAGCAATTGCGGACCCACCGACAAAGCGACACGGCTACGACTATTACTATCTCATCACGGTGTTCGACATAAGGATTGCCATCAATGCAAGAGGCAGTAACGGCAGAGGCTGGCGCATGCTGTCCGCGGCAGATTTGTACCCCTACACGTTCAAAGACGCCGTGCGCCATCTAGGCCGCATCTTCGCGGTGACAAGCCAGGCGGCTTGTTTCATCTGGTTGCCATCCTATGGTACGGGAGATTACAAACGGAATGCACAAACCATCATTTGCATCCCTAACGGTACTCCATTATTTTGAAGGGACTAGTCATCCCCCGATCAAAATAAGATCGCCGATCCTGGATGTGCATTTGCATCCGTGATTCGGTCTAACCTGGAACCTTGTAGCTGACTTTGGCATATTCGATCAACTATCTTAGCAGTCATTACCCATGGTACCACTGATGTGCAACATGGTCACACAATCTACCACAATCGGACCGTCACCATCTACCGAGGTATTCCATTTAGTATTACATTTTTTAACCCTCTCGCCTTCTCTTTCATTGGTGTACTACTTGTTGGAAATATGCCCTAGAGGCAATAATAAAAGCATTATTATTATATTTCCTTGTTCATGATAATTGTCTTTATTCATGCTATAATTGTGTTATCCGGAAATCATAATACATGTGTGAATAACAGACACCAACATGTCCCTAGTAAGCCTCTAGTTGACTAGCTCGTTGATCAACAGATAGTCATGGTTTCCTGACTATGGACATTGGATGTCATTGATAACGAGGTCACATCATTAGGAGAATGATGTGATGGACAAGACCCAATCCTAAACATAGCACAAGATCGTATAGTTCGTTTGCTAGAGTTTTCCAATGTCAAAGTATCTTTTCCTTAGACCATGAGATCGTGTAACTCCCGGATACCGTAGGAATGCTTTGGGTATACCAAACGTCACAACGTAACTGGGTGACCATAAAGGTAGACTACGGGTATCTCCGAAAGTGTCTGTTGGGTTGACATGGATCAAGACTGGGATTTGTCACTCCGTATGACGGAGAGGTATCACTGGGGCCACTCGGTAATGCATCATCATAATGAGCTCAAAGTGACCAAGTTTCTGGTCACGGGATCATGCATTACGGTACGAGTAAAGTGACTTGCCGGTAACGAGATTGAACGAGGTATTGGGATACCGACGATCGAATCTCGGGCAAGTAGCATATCGATTGACAAAGGGAATTGCATACGGGGTTGATTGAATCCTCGACATCGTGGTTCATCCGATGAGATCATCGTGGAGCATGTGGGAGCCATCATGGGTATCCAGATCCCGCTGTTGGTTATTGACCGGAGAGTCGTCTCGGTCATGTCTGCTTGTCTCCCGAACCCGTAGGGTGTACACACTTAAGGTTCGGTGACGCTAGGGTTGTGAAGATATGTATATGCAGTAACCCGAATGTTGTTCGGAGTCCCGGATGAGATCCCGGACGTCACGAGGAGTTCCGGAATGGTCCGGAGGTAAAGAATTATATATAGGACGTGCTGTTTCGGCCATCGTGACAAGTTTCGGGGTCACCGGTATTGTACCGGGACCACCGGAAGGGTCCCGGGGGTCCACTGGGTGGGGCCACCTATCCCGGGGGGCCCCATGGGCTGAAGTGGGAGGGGACCCAGCCCAAAGTGGGCTGGGGCGCCACCCCCCAAGGGCCCATGCGCCTAGGGTTGGGGGGGAAACCCTAAAGGGGGCGCCCCCTTGCTTGGGGGGCAAGCCCCCCACCCTTGGCCGCCGCCCCCTCTAGTAGATTCCATCTACTAGGGCCGGCGCCCCCCCTAGCACCCCTATATATAGTGGGGGATAGGAGGGACGTCATACCCCAGTCCATGGCGCCTCCCTCTCTCCCCGTTACGTCTCCCTCTCGTAGTATAGGCGAAGCCCTGCTACTGTGACGCCCTGCATCCACCACCACGCCGTCGTGCTGCTGGATCTTCATCAACCTCTCCTTCCCACTTGCTGGATCAAGAAGGAGGAGACGTCTCCCATCCTGTACGTGTGTTGAACGCGGAGGTGCCGTCCGTTCGGCGCTTGGTCATCGGTGATTTGGATCACGTCGTGTTCGACTACATCATCACCGTTCTTTGAACGCTTCCGCACGCGATCTACAAAGGTATGTAGATGCATCTGATGACTCGTTGCTAGATGAACTCCTAGATGGATCTTGGTGTAACGAGTAGGAAAATTTTTGTTTTCTGCAACGTTCCCCAACAGTGGCATCATGAGCTAGGTCTATGCGTAGTTCTTCTTGCGTGAGTAGAACACAATTTGTTGTGGGCGTAGATTTGTCAACTTTCTTGCCGCTACTAGTCTTTTCTTGCTTCAGCGGTATTGTGGGATGAAGCGGCCCGGACCAACCTTACACGTACGCTTACGTGAGACCGGTTCCACCGACTAACATGCACTAGCTGCATAAGGTGGCTGGCGGGTGTCTGTCTCTCCCACTTTAGTTGGAGCGGATTCAATGAACAGGGTCCTTATGAAGGGTAAATAGAAGTTGACAAATCACGTTGTGGCTTCAACGTAGGTAAGAAGACGTTCTTGCTAGAACCCTAATTCAGCCACGTAAAACTTGCAACAACAATTGGAGGACGTCTAACTTGTTTTTGTAGCAAGTGGTTTGTGATATGATATGGCCAAAGTTGTGATGAATGATGAATGATCTATATGTGATGTATGAGATGTTCATGCTATTGTAATAGAAATCACGACTTGCATGTCGATGAGTATGACAACCGGCAGGAGCCATAGGAGTTGTCTTTATTCTTTTATATGACCTGCGTGTCATGGAGAAACGCCATGTAAATTACTTTACTTAATTGCTAAACGCGTTAGCCATAGTAGTAGAAGTAATAGTTGGCGAGCAACTTCATGGAGACACGATGATGGAGATCATGATGATGGAGATCATGGTGTCATGCCGGTGACAAGATGATCATGGAGCCCCAAGATGGAGATCAAAGGAGCTATGTGATATTGGCCATATCATGTCACGTTTATTATTTGATTGCATGTGATGTTTATCATGTTTTGCATCTTGTTTACTTAGAACGACGGTAGTAAATAAGATGATCCCTCATAATAATTTCAAGAAGTGTTCCCCCTAACTGTGCACCGTTGCGACAGTTCGCTGTTTCAAAACACCACGTGATGATCGGGTGTTTTATTCAGACGTTCACATACAACGGGTGTAAGACAGATTTACACATGCAAACACTTAGGTTGACTTGACGAGCCTAGCATGTACAGACATGGCCTCGGAACACAGAAGACCGAAAGGTCGAGCATGAGTCGTATAGAAGATACGATCAACATGAAGATGTTCACCGATGTTGACTAGTCCGTCTCACGTGATGATCGGACACGGCCTAGTTAACTCGGATCATGTAATACATAGATGACTAGAGGGATGTCTAATCTAAGTGGGAGTTCATTAATTATTTGATTAGATGAACTTGATTATCATGAACTTAGTCTAAAATATTTTACAATATGTCTTGTAGATCAAATTGCCCACGTAGTCCTCAACTTCAACGCGTTCCTAGAGAAAACCAAGCTGAAAGACGATGGCAGCAACTATACGGACTGGGTCCGGAACCTGAGGATCATCCTCATAGCTGCCAAGAAAGATTATGTCCTACAAGCACTGCTAGGTGAAGCTCCCGTCCCACAGAACCAATACGTTATGAACGCTTGGCAGACACGTGTTGACGACTCCCTCGTTCAGTGCGGCATGCTTTACAGCTTAGAGCCGGGGCTCCAAAAACGTTTTGAGAGACATGGAGCATATGAGATGTTCGAAGAGCTGAAAATGGTTTTTCAAGCTCATGCCCGGATCGAGAGATATGAAGTCTCCGATAAGTTCTTCAGCTGTAAGATGGAGGAAAATAGTTCTGTCAGTGAGCACATACTCACTATGTCTGGGTTACATAGCCGCTTGTCTCAGCTGGGAGTTAATCTCCCGGATGATGCGGTCATTGACAGAATCCTCCAGTCGCTTCCACCAAGCTACAAGAGCTTTGTGATGAACTTCAACATGCAGGGGATGCAAAAGACCATTCCTGAGTTGTTCTCAGTGCTGAAATCAGCGGAGGTAGAAGTCAAGAAGGAACATCTAGTGTTGATGGTCAATAAAACCACTAAGTTCAAGAAAGGCAAGAGTAAAAAGAACTTCAAGAAGGACAGCAAGGAGGTTGCCGCGCCCGGCAAGCAAGCTGCCAGGAAGAAGCCAAAGAATGGACCCAAGCCCGAGACTGAGTGCTTTTATTGCAAGGGAAGCGGTCACTGGAAGCGGAACTGCCCTAAGTACTTAGCAGATAAGAAGGCCGGCAAAACAAAAGGTATATGTGATATACATGTAATTGATGTGTACCTTACTAGTGTCCGTAGTAGCTCCTGGGTAATTGATACCGGTGCAGTTGCTCACATTTGTAACTCAAAGCAGGGGCTGCGGAATAAGCGGAAACTGGCAAAGGACGAGGTGACGATGCGCGTCGGGAATGGTTCCAAGGTCAATGTGATCTTCGTCGGCACACTACCTCTGCATCTACCTTCGGGATTAGTTTTAAACCTTAATAATTGTTATTTAGTGCCAGCTTTGAGCATGAACATTGTATCGGGATCTCGTTTAATTCGAGATAGCTACTCATTTAAATCCGAGAATAATGGTTATTCTATTTATATGAGAGATATGTTTTAAGGTCATGCTCCTATGGTGAATGGTTTATTCTTTATGAATCTCGAACGTGATGCTACACATGTTCATAATGTGAGTACCAAAAAATGTAAGGTTGATAATGATAGTCCCACATACTTGTGGCACTGCCGCCTTGGTCACATAGGTGTCAAACGCATGAAGAAGCTCCATGCAGATGGACTTTTAGAGTCTCTTGATTATGAATCATTTGACACATGCGAACCATGCCTTATGGGTAAAATGACCAAGACTCCGTTCTCAGGAACAATGGAGCGAGCAACCAACTTATTGGAAATCATACATACTGATGTGTGCGGTCCAATGAGTGTTGAGGCTCGCGGTGGCTATCGTTATGTTCTCACGCTCACTGATGATTTAAGTAGATATGGGTATATCTACTTAATGAAACACAAGTCTGAAACCTTTGAAAAGTTCAAGGAATTTCAAAGTGAGGTTGAGAATCAACGTGACAGGAAAATCAAGTTTCTACGATCAGATCGTGGAGGAGAATACTTGAGTCACGAGTTTGGCACACACTTAAGAAAATGTGGAATAGTTTCACAACTCACGCCGCCTGGAACACCTCAGCGTAATGGTGTGTCCGAACGTCGTAATCGCACTCTATTAGATATGGTGCGATCTATGATGTCTCTTACCGATTTACCGCTATCTTTTTGGGGCTATGCTTTAGAGACTGCTGCATTCACTTTAAATAGGGCTCCGTCGAAATCCGTTGAGACGACACCGTATGAATTATGGTTTGGGAAGAAACCTAAGCTGTCGTTTCTAAAAGTTTGGGGATGCGATGCTTATGTCAAGAAACTTCACCCTGAAAAGCTCGAACCCAAGTCGGAAAAATGCGTCTTCATAGGATACCCAAAAGAAACTATTGGGTACACCTTCTACCTCAGATCCGAAGGCAAGATCTTTGTTGCCAAGAATGGGTCCTTTCTAGAGAAAGAGTTTCTCTCGAAAGAAGTAAGTGGGAGGAAAGTAGAGCTTGATGAAGTATTACCTCTTGAACCGGCAAATGGCGCAACTCAAGAAAATGTTCCTAGGTGCCTGCACCGACTAGAGAGGAAGTTAATGATAATGATCAAGATACTTCTGATCAAGCTCCTACTGAAATTCGAAGGTCCACAAGGACACGTTCCGCACCAGAGTGGTACGGCAACCCTGTCTTGGAAATCATGTTGTTAGACAACGGTGAACCTTCAAACTATGAAGAAGCGATGGCGGGCCCGGATTCCGACAAATGGCTAGAAGCCATGAAATCCGAGATAGGATCCATATATGAAAATGAAGTATGGACTTTGACTGACTTGCCCATTGAACGGCGAGCCATAGAAAATAAATGGATCTTTAAGAAGAAGACAGACGCGGATGGTAATGTGACCATCTATAAAGCTCGACTTGTCGCTAAGGGTTATCGACAAGTTCAAGGGGTTGACTACAATGAGACATTCTCACCGGTAGCGAAGCTAAAGTCCGTCTAAATCATGTTAGCAATTGCCGCATTCTACGATTATGAGATATGGCAAATGGACGTCAAAACGGCATTCCTTAATGGTTTCCTTAAGGAAGAATTGTATATGATGCAGCCGGAAGGTTTTGTCGATCCTAAGAATGCTGACAAGGTGTGCAAGCTCCAACGCTCGATTTATGGGCTGGTTCAAGCATCTCGGAGTTGGAACATTCGTTTTGATGAGATGATCAAAGCGTTTGGGTTTACACAGACTTATGGAGAAGCCTGCGTTTACAAGAAAGTGAGTGGGAGCTCTGTAGCATTTCTCATATTATATGTGGATGACATACTATTGATGGGAAATGATATAGAACTCTTGGACAGCATCAAGGCCTACTTGAATAAGAGTTTTTCAATGAAGGACCTTGGAGAAGCTGCTTATATATTAGGCATCAAAATCTATAGAGATAGATCGAGACGCCTCATAGGTCTTTCACAAAGCACATACCTTGATAAGATATTGAAGAAGTTCAATATGGTTCAATCTAAGAAGGGGTTCTTGCCTATGTTACAAGGTATGAAATTGAGCTCAGCTCAATGTCCGACCACGGCAAAAGATATAGAAGATATGAGCGTCATCCCCTATGCATCAGCCATAGGTTCTATTATGTATGCCATGCTGTGTACCAGACCTGATGTAAACCTTGCCGTAAGTTTGGTAGGAAGGTACCAAAGTAATCCCGGCAAGGAACACTGGACAGCGGTCAAGAATATCCTGAAGTACCTGAAAAGGACTAAGGAAATGTTTCTCATTTATGGAGGTGACGAAGAGCTCGTCGTAAAGGGTTACGTCGACGCTAGCTTCGACACAGATCTGGATGACTCTAAGTCACAAACCGGATACGTGTATATTTTGAATGGTGGGGCAGTAAGCTGGTGCAGTTGCAAGCAAAGCGTCGTGGCAGGATCTACATGTGAAGCGGAGTACATGGCAGCCTCGGAGGCAGCGCATGAAGCAATATGGGTGAAGGAGTTCATCACCGACCTAGGAGTCATACCCAATGCGTCAGGGCCAATCAAACTCTTCTGTGACAACACTGGAGCTATTGCACTTGCCAAGGAGCCCAGGTTTCACAAGAAGACAAGGCACATCAAGCGTCGCTTCAACTCCATTCGTGAAAATGTTCAAGATGGAGACATAGATATTTGTAAAGTACATATGGACCTGAATGTAGCAGATCCGTTGACTAAACCTCTCCCTAGAGGAAAACATGATCAACACCAGAATTCCATGGGTGTTCGATTCATCACAATGTAACTAGATTATTGACTCTAGTGCAAGTGGGAGACTGTTGGAAATATGCCCTAGAGGAAATAATAAAAGCATTATTATTATATTTCCTTGTTCATGATAATTGTCTTTATTCATGCTATAATTGTGTTATCCGGAAATCGTAATACATGTGTGAATAACAGACACCAACATGTCCCTAGTAAGCCTCTAGTTGACTAGCTCGTTGATCAACAGATAGTCATGGTTTCCTGACTATGGACATTGGATGTCATTGATAACGAGGTCACATCATTAGGAGAATGATGTGATGGACAAGACCCAATCCTAAACATAGCACAAGATCGTATAGTTCGTTTGCTAGAGTTTTCCAATGTCAAAGTATCTTTTCCTTAGACCATGAGATCGTGTAACTCCCGGATACCGTAGGAATGCTTTGGGTATACCAAACGTCACAACGTAACTGGGTGACCATAAAGGTAGACTACGGGTATCTCCGAAAGTGTCTGTTGGGTTGACATGGATCAAGACTGGGATTTGTCACTCCGTATGACGCAGAGGTATCACTGGGGCCACTCGGTAATGCATCATCATAATGAGCTCAAAGTGACCAAGTGTCTGGTCACGGGATCATGCATTACGGTACGAGTAAAGTGACTTGCCGGTAACGAGATTGAACGAGGTATTGGGATACCGACGATCGAATCTCGGGCAAGTAACATATCGATTGACAAAGGGAATTGCATACGGGGTTGATTGAATCCTCGACATCGTGGTTCATCCGATGAGATCATCGTGGAGCATGTGGGAGCCATCATGGGTATCCAGATCCCGCTGTTGGTTATTGACCGGAGAGTCGTCTCGGTCATGTCTGCTTGTCTCCCGAACCTGTAGGGTCTACACACTTAAGGTTCGGTGACGCTAGGGTTGTGAAGATATGTATATGCAGTAACCCGAATGTTGTTCGAAGTCCCGGATGAGATCCCGGACGTCATGAGGAGTTCCGGAATGGTCCGGAGGTAAAGAATTATATATAGGACGTGCTGTTTCGGCCATCGTGACAAGTTTCGGGGTCACCGGTATTGTACCGGGACCACCGGAAGGGTCCCGGGGGTCCACCGGGTGGGGCCACCTATCCCGGGGGGCCCCATGGGCTGAAGTGGGGGGGGACCCAGCCCAAAGTGGGCTGGGGCGCCACCCCCCAAGGGCCCATGCGCCTAGGGTTGGGGGGGGGGAAACCCTAAAGGGGGCGCCCCCTTGCTTGGGGGGCAAGCCCCCCACCCTTGGCCGCCGCCCCCCCTAGTAGATTCCATCTACTAGGGCCGGCGCCCCCCCTAGCACCCCTATATATAGTGGGGGAGAGGAGGGACTTCATACCCCAGCCCCTGGCGCCTCCCTCTCTCCCCGTTACGTCTCCCTCTCGTAGTATAGGCGAAGCCCTGCTACTGTGACGCCCTGCATCCACCACCACGCCGTCGTGCTGCTGGATCTTCATCAACCTCTCCTTCCCCCTTGCTGGATCAAGAAGGAGGAGACGTCTCCCGTCCCGTACGTGTGTTGAACGCGGAGGTGCCGTCCGTTCGGCACTTGGTCATCAGTGATTTGGATCACGTCGTGTTCGACTACATCATCACCGTTCTTTGAACGCTTCCGCACGCGATCTACAAAGGTATGTAGATGCATCTGATGACTCGTTGCTGGATGAACTCCTAGATGTATCTTGGTGTAACGAGTAGGAAATTTTTTGTTTTCTGCAACGTTCCCCAACACTACTTACTAGTAGTACTAGTAGGAGTACTTTTTACCTTGGAGGACGCATATAGCTAGCTAGGCCCTTGAAGACTTGAACCCACTAGCTCCCACCATTTTTGTTTTTCCATGTCCTACTATCTCATCCATGTGGCCAAGAGTGGCTATATATAATAAGCCGGTTATTTTACTTGTTGCATAGTATTATACCGACCGCCATATTTGAGCACAACATTATTATGTATGGACCTTGACTATGTACGTCACCATGTGTCTAGATCTGAGATGCCGCGTGTACCAGATGAATGGTGCCGAGTTCCACCCCCGTGATGCTACGTGGGTGTCGAGGAACACTCTTGGAGAGTACTCACTTTTCATTGGGGATAGCTACCCCATTGTGAAGCGGATGCCACCTTCTGTGCACGACACCAAAGTCCTTCCGTTCATGAAGCATGGTTGTGTCTTCAGTGCACACTGCCGGATGAACGACATGCTGGGACACGCTATCACTGATTTATGCTGCTTCAGCTTGGATGAGCCTCCATCATGTGGAACCGGACTAGAAAACTACGACAATGATTCCCGTTGCCCACCGCTATGGATCGTGCCATCCATGAAGAACACCTGGGACTAGAACCTGGAGGAGGACACATGTATCCCATCTATAACGTGTAAGTGGAGTGTGGTAAATTGTGAACGGTAGCACTGTCAATATATGTAGACTAGTCATGCACAAATTTATCACATGAAGTGGAGATGAACTTGTGTGGCATACTGGCATTTGTCATTTAGAAATTATTACTAGTAAATGTGTTATGTGTACGTGCAACCTGTGTGGTTGTTGCACGGGCTCCAACATGCTCTTTGAGAAAAAAAAAAGGTGGCACAGCTTTGGATATAGGTGACGTGGCGGCATCATACAGCAGCATCGTTCGCTATAGTTGTAGTATACTCCTACTAGGAAGACAACTCCTATAAAACCTTTGCGCTTGGCTCTTTGCCTCTTCGGGAGGTTCAACAGTTCGTACTCGTGTGAACCATGCACTTGGCTCTTTGCCTCTTTGGAAGGTCCAACAATGATGATACTACAGTACAATATGCTTCTGGTAATCTGACAATGATTGAACTGTTGCACGTCCACCGCGAGGGTGAGGGCGAGGGAGAGGGAGAGGGCGCTGTAGTCAAAACCCTCTCCTCGTCCTGTGAGCCACCACATGCGTGGGCGAGGGAGAGGCATAGTAAGAGCAAGTATAATAGGTCCTAGTCAGCAGGCTATAAGCCATTCCAGGTCAACAAATTCCCATCTGGAAGAGAGAGAAGGGAGGAAAGAGAGTGCAGTCAGCGCTTCGCTAATCGCCCGGTTGTAGCGCAATCTATGAGAGAAAGGAGCTGCATGCAGCCCTTAAAAGTTGGCGCTGGTTCTCCCCTCCAATCAGGTGTGCCTCCCTCCTTCTTCATGCATGCAAAAATTAATTACTATAGTCGATGAGCCGCTCCTCTACAGCCAACCCTATTATATCAAACTTTTTCTGTGAAGACTATAGGTGACATGGCACTAGTATAGAGCCTGTTGCCGTCTCTTATATTAGCCATGCTCTAAGCAAGCTTCTCCTCGTTCGGCGAGTTGATGGGACACATCAAACTAGTACTAGTACTAGTCCATACTGTGTCCTTTCCGGTTAATATGGCTTAATTTGAAATGAGAAAAATACGCTGGTGGTCAACATATGTAACAATACGCTCTTTACGGTCAATATATAGTTTTGTGGTGACCGGCCAGATAGTCGATGTGGCACTTTGTTGACTAGTTAAATTGTCACCTCGTTTCTGGGTCCCACCTGTTAGTTGGCAGAGCAAAGAAATCAGTTAAACAAAACTTTACGCAGGCGCGACAGGAGTCCAACCCTTGCGTGCCAACCACCCTAGCTGTGTATGTGAGTGCATGCACATGTACTCCCTCGGTCTTCCAACAAAGAGTGTACATCGGCTAAAAAACAAAGAGTGTACATCTACACTTTCAATGCATTTAGCCTTTAATCCGAATCAATATTGATTGACTAATGCACCAACTTGTGCTCTAGCTATAGGCTACATGTCTATCCTTAATTACAACATGCAACAACCTTCATTTAATCTTCTTTTCTCAATGGTCGCATGCACACATAAGTCTGCTACTTTTGGGCGTTAATTATGCCCTGGTCAATGTGGAAATCTCTAAATGTATAGTCTTTCATGGACGTAGGGAGTAGGTTGAGCACTTGTGCGTGAGCATGTGTGTTGCGTCGTGTGCTGTGTGCCGCATGGGTGCGTGAGTGTTGCGTGCGTCCATGTGTACGTGTGAGTGTTGCATGTTGCATGTTGCATGCATGCATGCATGAGGCTTTTACTCCCTCCCATTGACATGTTCATATTTCAAGCTTCATTAAAACGTTGCATGCAAGAATTAAGAGATAACTCGCCAATGCGTGTAAAAGTTCTGGTCATTTGTTCCTCACGCATGCATTCCAATTAATACATTCGTAAACACAGTTTTCTTGAGGAAAACGAGCCAATTATTGAGTACTTTCAGAAAACAATCTTCAGGCACTCATCATTTACTACTACATTGGTTGATAATTTTTTATTGACCTGTATATAAACCTCCGTCATGGTTTAATGGTCCCCTTCGTACTTAGTGTAAAATTTTGACTGCAATTTTAACTAACAAAGTGTCAATGCATGTCATAAAAAACTATACCATTAAAAACTATGTTCAAATATGAATCCAGTGATATGATTTTTGGTGAAATGCATTATCATTTTATTAGTTAAATACTCCCTCCATCTAGGTGTATAAGTCACTTTACGAAAACCAAATAATCCCAAAACACTTAGGCGCGGTGCATTAACTCCCACCTTGTTTCTTGACATATCAACCAATAAGAGATATGGGTGTGCATGTTTTCAATGACTCGAGACTACCAAACACGCCATGCAGTGGTTAGTTCATTGCATGCAATGTTATTAATTAGCAAATAAACATTAAGTTCTCTTGTTTTTCCCTCCGTGGTCACGGTGCACAACCAAAGTTGACTTATTCACCTGGATGGACGGAGTAAATGTTCAAATTTTGACACAAAATTACTGTATTGGTAAACATAATTTTTTGAGGAAAATGAGTGCATTAATTGAGTGTTTTTGCAAACTACAAAAAATATTCCACCACTCCTCATCTACCTTGGTTGATGAGATTTTTGAACTGAGCCCTATAAACTGGAAAGGAGGTAGTATTAGTACTCCTACATTATTGGCGCCGGGTGTCGGTGTCAAAACCGGTGGATCTCGGGTAGGGGGTCCTGAACTGTGTGTCTAAGGTCAATGGTAACAGGAGACAGGGGAAACAATGTTTACCCAGGTTCGAGCCCTATCTATGGAGGTAATACCCTATGTCCTGCTTGATTGATCTTGATGAATATGAGTGTTACAAGAGTTGATCTACCACGGGATTGTAATGGCTAGACCCTAAATGTCTAGCATGTCTGATTATGATTATTTCTCCCCCGATCCGGACTAAGCCCTCCGGTTTATATAGACACCGGAGGGGACCAGGGTTTTACAAGGTCGGTTACAGAGAAAGGAATCTTCATATTTGATCGCCATGCTTGCCTTCCACGTTGACGAGAGTCCCATCCGGACACGGGAGAGAGTCTTCGGTCTTGTATCTGCTCAGCCCATTAGTCCGGCCCATGTCCAACAGGCCGAACACCCGAGGACCCCGTAGTCTAGGACTCCCTCAGTAGCCCGTGAACCAGGCTTCAATGACGAGGTGTCAGGCGCGCAGATTGTCTTCGGCATTGCAAGGTGGGCTCCCCTTTCGGAATACTCCAAGATAGTCTTCGAATGAAACGAACGTGTCCGGATCTGCAACATAACTACCACACACACAGCTATAGGGAGTATAACATTTCATGAGTCCCATCTGCTGACAAATTTTTGCAAGATGACATTGCGTCTGTCCGGTCATCATATCAAACCATTTTTTGTCTATCGTTCCACGTTTGGAGATGCGGTTTCCAATGGCACGTCTTTTGAAAGCAGAGATCGTGTCCCCTTATTGCGGGATTCTCATCAATACAAGCGTGGGTAATATAACCGTGCATTTACACGGCCCTCGGGAACATGCGAGTTTTAAGGCGAGTGGGGAGGCGCTTAATATTTACTGCCTTTATAAGGAGATAAGGACTCCCTTTCTTCATCCACGCCTTCTCTCTTCCTCTGCCCGTCCATTCTTGAGCTCCAGTGCCCAAGTTCTCATCTCCCCCCCTCGAGCAAGAACCCAACCATGTTCGGATCCGTAGGTAAAGGCAAGTGGATGGCCTCCTCTATCAAGGAGAAGGACATTACCGATCTTCGGTCAGCTGGGTATCTGTCGAAGGAAATCGCCCACCATCTTCTAGCCAAGGGGAAAGTTGTCCCTACACCGAAGCCCAATGAGAGGGTGGTATTCATCCCTCATTTCATCCGCGGGCTAGGGTTTCCACTCCACCCTTTCGTCCGCGGGCTGATGTTCTATTATGGGCTAGACTTCCATGATCTAGCCCCGAACTCTTTCCTTAACATCTCGGCATTCATTGTCATGTGTGAGGCGTTCCTCCGCGTCCAACCCCACTTCGGGTTGTAGCTCAAGGTCTTCAACGTGAAGCCTAAGGTGGTGGATGGCGAGCACACGGAGTGCAGAGGCGCCATGGTGAGCAAGCTGACCAATGTCTCCAGGCCAAAAGGTACTTTCATGGAGACTGTCAAGGAGTGGCAGAAACTGTGGTACTACATCACAGATCCCCGTGGCACCACCTGGGCCGCGGCTACCAAATTCAACTCCGGAGCTCCAAGGAGGCTCACCTCCTGGATTGAGAAGGGCCCAAATTGGTCTTCGTCAGACAAGCTGATAGCGCTGCAAACGCGCATTCAAAGCATGGTGGATAAAAACATTAAGCTCGTTGACGTAATCCAAGTGATGCTAGTTCGCCGGATTCTCCCATGCCAAAGCCGAAGCCGCCCTTTATGGGAATTCAATCCGAAGAAGCACCAAACTCTGGAAAGGCTCTTCGGAACCACTCACGAAGACGCCTGGAAGTTGCTCTTCAATGGCAACAAGGTGCCGCCAGCCATAGACTCGGACCGCGGGCACGACATTACCCACCCCATCAATGAGGTAAGCCTTTAATGCATCCTCTACTTGCTTGTTTCAAGGAGGATATCTAAACTTTTATTATTTCAGGTATGGATGGAGAAGCGAAGCGGATTCGGTGTCCGGCTCCGCTACCCGAGGAACCAGTCATCCCGCGCCTGGCGAAGATGCTAGTACCGGCGCCCTATATGGCGCCGGAGAAGAAGTCCAGGGGGGTCCAGAGTGGCCCCCGCCGCAAGGGGGCTTCAGACGTGACGTCCGAAGACAAGACCCGCTCCTCCGTCGCCAAAGACGATGACAAGGAGGAGGAGGAGGAGGAGAAGAGCGACTCTCCCCCTGATGGGGGGAGGAAGAAGAGGGGGAAAGGCCCTCGCGCGGATAACTCTACATGGGATGTCGACAGCAGCCCGGAGCGAAGCCCCCGAAACAAGCCTCCGGCCGCGTCTTAAGTATCTAAACCCACATGTGTCCATGCATCCGTCCTCTCTTGCTTCATAATATAATATGTTAATTTATGCCATTGCAGTCTGGCCCACGACAGCTCCCAGCGATCCTCATCAAGAGGTTCGTCGGATTCAAAGGCGACGGCTAGTGAGTCACCTGCGGCCGCTCACCCTCCTGCGGCAAGGGCAACGACGAGGTGCTGTCCCAAAGGACCTTCCCAGGCCAGGAAGAGGTTCAGGAGGCTGCTGGGGCAGCGCCAGGAGGCAAGACCTCGTCTTCCGGACACATGGGGGAGCAGATCCCCATGGCGACTCGGGACGGGGGCCTTGCTCAATTCGGCCCCCAGCCGAATACAAGTCTGGGGACCTATACGGTTCCAGAATCCGGCGAACAACCTCCTTACAAAGAAGGGGGTGTGCCTGTTCCACGGTGACCTCTGTCCAACCAGAGGCACCGGATAATCTGCTGGAAGAGCTACGAGGCGCTTCCATTATGGAAGAACACCGTATCCTTATGGGTATGGTGATTGAGAAGGTTCAGTCCGTCAAGAGCGGACTGACCGAAGCCTGCAGTGGCCTGCTGATAGGTTTTGAGGTAAGCGGCGTAATAGGGAAAATCCCAATATAGACAGCTGCCACTGAGACACTGTCCGGTGTTCGGTAAGAAAAGCCGGATAGAGAATCAATTAAATTTCGCAGGAAACTAACTAAAATGTGTCTGAAGTGAATAAGCAGGCGTCGTTGATGGCCGCGACCTCACACACTGCCGAAGTCTCCGGACTAAAGCAGAGACTGGAGCTGGCCGAGGAGGAGCTCGGCCAAGCGAGGAAGCAGCTGGAAGACCAGCAAGGTATGTAATTACACACTATATATTCAGAAAGAATAAATGGTGTATTTTGACCGTAGTGTCATGATATTTGCAGGAGCGACGACTGAGGTCGAGGCCCTTAAAAAGGCCCTGGCCGAAACTGAACGCAATGGTAGCAGAGAGGCACTTGACATGTAGTTTAGGGAGGGCCTGCAGTTCATCTTCAACCTGCACCCCCCTGAGCCGCGAGCCACCACCGGCCGAACCGCCGGCCCCAGCGCCGCCCTGAAACAACTCCCCACCACCGGTCCGCCGCTGATACGTCTCCAATGTATTTATAATTTTTGATTGTTCCATGCTATTATATTATCTGTTTTGGATGTTTATGGGCTTTATTATACACTTTTCTATTATTTTTGGGACTAACCTATTAACCCAGAGCCCAGTGCCAGTTTCTGTTTTTCCTTGTTTTCGCACAAAAGGAAAATCAAACGGAGTCCAATTGACCTGAAACTTCACGGAACTTATTTTTGGAACGGAAGCAATCCAGAAGACTTGGGGTGTACGTAAGGGAAGCAACGAGGAAGACACGTGGCAGGGGGGCGCGCCCTCCATCCTCGTGGGCCCCTGGTGGCCCCCCTAACGTATTTCTTCCTCCTATATATACCAATATACCCTTAAACCATTGTGGAGCACAATAGATCGGGAGTTCCGCCGCCAGAAGCCTTCGTAGCCACCAAAAACCAATCTAGACCCGTTCCGGCACCCTGCCGGAGGGGGAATCCCTCTCTGGTGGCCATCTTCATCATCCCGGTGCTCTCCATGATGAGGAGGGAGTAGTTCTCCCTCGGGGCTGAGGGTATGTACTAGTAGCTATGTGTTTGATCTCTCTCTCTCTCTATCGTGTTCTTGAGGTGGTACAATCTTGATGTATCACGAGCTTTGCTATTATAGTTGGATCTTATGATGTTTCTCCCCCTCTACTCTCTTGTAATGGATTGAGTTTTCCCTTTGAAGTTATCTTATCGGATTGAGTCTTTAAGGATTTGAGAACACTTGATGTATGTCTTGCGTGGGATACCTATGGTGACAATGGGGTATTCTATTGATCCACTTGATGTATGTTTTGGTGATCAACTTGCGGGTTCCGCCCATGAACCTATGCATAGGGGTTGGCATACGTTTTCGTCTTGACTCTCCGGTAGAAACTTTGGGGAACTCTTTGAAGTACTTTGTGTTGGTTTGAATAGATGAATCTGAGATTGTGTGATGCATATCGTATAAACATACCCACGGATACTTGAGGTGACATTGGAGTATCTAGGTGACATTAGGGTTTTGGTTGATTTGTGTATTAAGGTGTTATTCTAGTACGAACTCTATGATATGTTGAAAGGAAAGAATAGCTTCATGTTATTTTACTACGGACTCTTGAATAGATCGATCAGAAAGGATAACTTTGAGGTGGTTTCGTACCCTACCATAATCTCTTCGTTTGTTCTCCGCTATTAGTGACTTTGGAGTGACTCTTTGTTGCATGTTGAGGGATAGTTATATGATCCAATTATGTTATTATTGTTGAGAGGACTTGCACTAGTGTAAGTATGAGCCCTAGGCCGTGTTTCCTAGCATTGCAATACCGTTTGTGCTCACTTTTATCATTAGTTACCTTGCTGTTTTTATATTTTCCGATTACAAAACCTATATCTACCCTCCGTATTGCACTTGTATCACCATCTCTTCGCTGAACTAGTGCACCTATACAATTTACCATTGTATTGGGTGTGTTGGGGACACAAGAGACTCTTTGTTATTTGGTTGCAGGGTTTTTTGAGAGAGACCATCTTCATCCTACGCCTCCCAAGGATTGATAAACCTCAGGTCATCCACTTGAGGGAAGTTTGCTACTGTCCTACAAACCTCTGCACTTGGAGGCCCAACAACGTCTACAAGAAGAAGTGTGTGTAGTAGACATCAAGCTCTTTTCTAGCGCCGTTGCCTGGGAGGTTAGCGCTTGAAGGTATATCTTTAGATCTTGCAATCAAAAATTTTTGTTTCTAGTTTTAGCACTAGTTTAGTTTATAAAAGAAAACTGCAAAACATGGAACTGAGTTTACCTCATACGCTTCATCTTTTTAATATCTTTTGTGAGTATGATGGAAAGGAAAATTTTGCCAAAGTGTTAGAAGAAGAATGCATTAAAATGTTTGGCACTAAATATTTGAATGATGAGCATGATTGCAATGTTGTTAGTATGAATTCCTTGAATATCCATGATGCTAATGATATGCAAAGCCACAAGCTTGTGGAAGCTATGTTTGATGAAGATGATATTTTTTCCCCAAGTTTTGATGAGAAAATTTATTATGATGAAAGCATGCCTCCTATTTATGATGATTATATTGATGAAAGTGGATTTGGAGAGGTCATGACTTTATTTTGTCATGAATCCACTATTCCGGAAGAGGTTCCAATTGATTATGAGAACAAAGTTGCTATCTATGATGATTATTGTGATGGCTTGTATGCTATAAAGAATAATTATATCCATGAAACTTCTCATCATGATTTTAGTTTTCAATTGGATTATGCCTCACATGATAATTATTTTGTTAAGTTTGCTCCACTATTATTCATGAGAAGAATTTTGCTTGTGTGGAGAGTAATAAAATTTCTATGCTTGTAGATCATGAAAAGAATGCTTTAGGTGCTGTCTATATTGTTGAATTAATTCATGATGCTACTGAAAATTATTATGAGGGAGGAATATATACTTGTAGGAATTGCAATAATATCACGTTTCCTCTCTATGTGCTTAAAATTTTGAAGTTATGCTTGTTTTACCTTCCTATGCTAGTTGATTATTGTTCCCATAAATTTTTTGCTCACAAAATCCCTATGAATAGGAAGTGTGTTAGGCTTAAATGTGCTAGTTATATTCTTCATGATTCTCTCTTTATGTTTCAATTCTTATCTTTTATGTGAGCATCATTGAAATCATCATTCCTAGCTAGGGGCGTTAAACGTTAGCGCTTATTGGGAGGCAACCCAATTTTATTTTTGTTCCTTGCCTTTTGCTCCTGTTTAGAAATAAATAATTTATCTATCATCTGTTATGATTGATTTTTTATGTTTTAATTAGTGTTTCTGCCAAGTAGAACCGTTGGGAAGACTTGGGGAAAGTCTTGTTGATCTTGCTATAAAAAACAGAAACTTTAGCGCTCACGAAAATTGCTGCCGTTTTTTATTGGAGAGTTCTATTTAGTTAATTATTTTTGCAGATGATTAATAGATAAATTCCTCACGTCCAGAAATTTATTTTAGAATTTTTGAGGTTCGAGAAGTCAGCGTTAGTCACAGATTACTACAGACTGTTCTGTTTTTGACAGATTCTGTTTTTCGTGTGTTGTTTGCTTATTTTGATGAATCTATGGCTAGTACAAGAGTTTATAAACCATAGATAAGTTGTAACACAGTAGGTTTGACACCAATATAAATAAAGAATGAGTTCATTACAGTACCTTGAAGTGGTGTTTTGTTTTCTTTCGCTAACGGAGCTTACGAGTTTTCTGTTAAGGTTTGTGTTGTGAAGTTTTCAAGTTTTGGGTAAAGATTCGATGGACTATGGAATAAGAAGTGGCAAGAGCCTAAGCTTGGGGATGCCCAAGGCACCCCAAGGTAATATTCAAGGACAACCAAGAGCCCAAGCTTGGGGATGCCCCGGAAGGCATCCCCTCTTTCATATTCGTTCATCGGTAACTTTGCTTGGAGCTATATTTTTATTCACCACATGATATGTGTTTTGCTTGGAGCGTCATTTTATTTACTTTTGTTTTGCTTGCTGTTTGAATAAAATACCAAGATCTGAAATTTTTAAATGTTAGAGAGTCTTCACATAGTTGCATAATTATTCGACTACTCATTGATCTTCACTTATATCTCTCGGAGTAGTTTGTCATTTTCTCTAGTGCTTCACTTATATATTTTTAGAGAATGGTGGTGGTTTTATTTTATAGAAATAATTGATCTCTCATGCTTCATGTAGCGACCAGACCTCAAACAGTCTGATCTTTGTGCTTCAGTGTCATCCCTGGATCAGTAATGCTAACACACACAGTACTTGCAGGATTTATAACAGAGTAGCAATCACACACTTATTACATCGAATGTCTCAAAAGAGAACTTATTACAAATAATATGGCTTAAGGCCATCCAATAACGATAACAGCAAAAGGCTTGGAAGATAAGTGAGTCCATCAACTCCAACGGCATCACTGAGTATAGAACCACGACCTAAGGCTTCTTATTCATCATCTGAAAAGTCTGCAACATGAACGTTGCAGCCCGAAAACGGGTCAGCACATGGAATATGCTGGCAATGTAACACATAGAGAGTAGTGAACAGAATAGGCTATGCTACATGCATATATGGCTGGTGGAAAGCTCTATGGTTACAGTTTTGCGTAAAGCCAGTTTTTCCCTACTGTAAAGGAATAAATTTTATTAAACTATCATGGTGGTTGTTAATCATTGAGAGCGTAGACACCCTCTCAATCCCAATTAAACATAATCATTAAAACCCAATGAAATTAATTAAAGTCACATGACGAGATTCACATGATAATCCAAGTACTAGATACTCAAGTTGTCCATAACCGGGGACATGGCTAACCATGATTAGTTTATACACTTTATAGAGGTTTGCGCACTTTTCCCCATGAGACTCGATCTCCTCCGTTGAGATTCTCGCACTACATCGTGTTTGAGAAACGGATGACTGAGACATAGTTTTTCAGAAGCGCTAGCACCTTATGATTGGGTAGACCGTTACACCTACTTTCCCCTACATCTGCTAGTCTACCACTGTAAGAGTTCGCACGACTTAATCAACTATGCTAGAGCCCATAGTAGCTTGTGGCTGCACACAGAAGTTTCTAGTATGAATAATCTCATGATCCCTTTGAGCCTCGGTGGCGGTCTATAAAGAAAAACATGTAATCGCTGGAATACCCAGGTGCCTCAATCCACCCAGATGTGTATTAGAGTTGCCACCTTAAGTTAACCATTAATTAAACAATCTCACATCTGTCATGAATACACTCAAACCCAAACCACGTCTACAAGCATAGCATAGCAATATAAGCATAATGTAGAAATAACTCCCAGGGTTTGATAATAAACAGGTGAATAGGTACTACCTCATCTACTTCCCAAACCCACAATTTAATTCAGATCCTAACCATGCAATTGTTTGAGGATTTATCTAATGCAATAAAACTGGGTAGTAAGAGGTATGATCAAAGTGTTACTTGCCTTACTGATGATCGGTGAAACCTAGAGATTCGAAGTAGCAAGCGGCGCACTCCGGGTACACTATCGCAAACAAACAAGCACACAATAAGCACTCATCTAATGCATAGGTAAAACTCAAATAAGAGATCTAACCAGAAAGTTCAACTTAAGAACTCCGGTTTGCAAAAAGAAACACTTCGAACGAAACAACGAAAGTCAAACGGCGAAAGAAACAGGCTTCATTTACTAATCTGGGCCCAAGTCAAATTTTACAGAAGCAAAGACTTGTTTGAGTTGGTTAAACGGAAAGAGGGTTTCGAGACGACACTCTAGGCGCTTGAAACGCCTGATTACGATAAACGAGCGAAAAGTTATACTAAAACGAAAAATAGATCGGAAATCGCGATCAGAAATAATCACGGAAAATCAAAGAAAAAGAACAAACGGATGAACAGGCTAACGTACGAACGTTCGCTAACTGCGGCTAAAAGACGAAAACCGTTAGTTAAAACGAACGAACGGGCATTCGCTAAATAAACTAAACCGAAAAAACCAGATCTATATAAAAAACATATCTAGTTTATTTTTAAAAACGAACGAAAACCGGACGGTTTTCTCGAGGAAACCGGCGGCGGCGGCGGTCAACCTCGGCGGCGGGGCGACTCCGGTGTCGGGTGTGGCTCCGGTGGGCGGCGGGGTCGGCGGCGGAGCGGCTCCGGGCGGCGGCGTCGGCCGACGGCGGGACGACGGGCGGCGGCGTCGGTGGCGGCGCTAGGGTTTGGGGCGGCGGGGCGGCTCGGGCTGCGCTACGGGGTGGCCTCCCCGGCTTATAAGGGCCGGCCGGGCCAGAGTCCTAGTCGGACACGGCCCGGTTAGGTCGGTTCGTTTGTTTTTTTATAAATAATTTCGCGAAGGAAACAAATAAAAGAAATACTAAACAGACTCCAAGAATCCCGAAATAAATTTTCCCCACTTCTAAAATCAAGCCGGATAAGATGAACATTTATTTGGGGCCCAAATGCAATTTTGAAAAACACGTATTTTTTTTCCTAATTCAAATAAAATAGCGAGAAAACTCCGAAATAAAATCTTATTTGATTTTTTATTAAATCCTCAATATTTCTTTATTTTCGGAAAGTCATTTTATTCCCTCTCTCTTATTTTTATAATTGAAGATAAAATAAATAAAATCAAATGATCCTATTTTCAAAATTTGAGAAAACCCAAATATGAAAATAACGAAATCCCCAACTCTCTCCATGGGTCCTTGAGTTGCGTAGGATTTCTAGGATCTAGCCAAAATGCAATAAAATATGATATGCAATGATGATCTAATGTATAGGATTCCAAATTGAAAATTTGGGATGTTACAAACCTACCCCCCTAAAGATGAATCTCGCCCTCGAGATTCGGGTTGGCCAGCAAATAGGTGAGGGTGGTCCTTCCGTAGATCTTCTTCTCGTTCCCAGGTGGCTTCATCCTCGGTATGGTGGCTCCACTGAACTTTGCAAAACATGATAACCTTGCTGCGGGTGACTCGGCTGGCATACTCGAGAATCTTGACTGGTTTCTCCTCATAAGTCAAATCACTATCCAACTGAATCACTTCCAGCGGCACTATACCTCTCAGTGGTATATCCGCCATCTCTGCATGGCACTTCTTCAACTGGTAAATGTGGAACACATCGTGAACTCCCGACAATCCCTCGGGCAGTTCCAATTTATAAGCAACTTCTCCCATGCGTTCCAAAACTTTGTATGGTCCCACAAAACATGGCACTAACTTTCCCTTAACTCCAAAGCGCTTAGCTCCTCGAAGTGGAGATACACGAAGATAAACTCTATCTCTGGCTTCGTAAACTGTCTCCTTGCGTTTAGAATCTGCATAGCTCTTCTGCCTGGACTAGGCTACCTTGAGCCTATCGTGAATCAACTTCACCTTCTATTCAGACTCCTTAATTAGATCTGGTCCAAATAACTGGCGGTCTCCAACTTCATCCCATGACAATGGTGTTCTGCACCTTCTTCCGTACAAGGCTTCAAAAGGGGCCATCTTCAAACTAGATTGAAAACTATTATTGTAAGAGAACTCCCCATATGGCAAGTTGTCATCCCAACTAGATCCATAATCTAGCGCACAAGCTCTTAGCATATCCTCCAAAATCTGATCGACTCTCTCGGTCTGTCCATCGGTTTGTGGATGAAAAGTTGTACTGAACTCTAGCCTGGTACCCAAAGTTTCGTGCAACTGATTCCAGAACTTTGAGGTAAACTGGGTTCCTCTATCTGATACAATGCTACTCGGAACTCCATGCAGACATACAATCCTGGTCATGTATATCTTTGCCAACTTAACACTGGTGTAAGTGGTCTTCACTGGGATGAAATGATCTACCTTAGTCAAGCGATCGACTATAACCCATATCGAGTCATAGCCTGAACGGGTCCTGGGTAATCCCGTGATAAAATCCATGCCTAGCTTATCCCACTTCCATTCGGGTATCGGCAATGGCAGTAGCAATCCTGCTGGCTTCTGGTGCTCTGCCTTCACTCTCTGACATACATCACATACTGCTACATACGCCGCAATATCCTTCTTCATTCCGGTCCACCAGAAAGTGTCCTTCAAATCCAAATACATCTTGGTGTTTCCTGGGTGAATCGAGTACGGCGAATCATGGGCCTCTTGCAAAATTAACTTCCTAATCTCCGGGTCATTAGCCACATAAACGCGGTCCTCAAACCATAAGGTATAGTGTTCATCCTCACAAAATCCTTTAACTTTTCCCTTGCTCACCTTCTCCTTTATGGTGGCAATTTCCTTGTCGGTCTTCTAAGCTTCTCTGATCTTATCCATCAGAGTAGAATGAATCTCCAATGCTGCTACATAGCCTCTCAGAACTATCCCCAAACATAGCTCACGAAGATCCTCGGCTAATTGTTTTGGTAACTCTCCGGTCATTAGTGTGTTGACATGGCTCTTGCGGCTCAATGCGTCAGCTGCTACGTTAGCCTTTCTAGGATGATAATGCAATCTCATATCATAATCCTTGATGAGCTCCAACTATCTCCTTTGCCTGAGATTCAACTCCTTCTGTGTGAAGATGTACTTCAAACTCTTGTGATCCGTGTACACCTCACAATGGTTTCCGGTGAGAAAATGTCTCCATGTCTTCAAAGCGTGCACTACGGCTGCTAACTCCAACTCGTGAGTAGCATAATTCAACTCATGGGGCTTAAGCTATCGTGAGGCATATGAAACAACTCTACCCTCCTGCATAAGCACTGCTCCAAGTCCTCGACGTGAAGCGTCGCAATAGACCTCATAATCCTTGCGCTGATCTAGCAGAATCAACACTGGTGAGGTAACCAAATGTTTCTTCAACTCCTGGAAACTGGCCTCACATTCCTCAGTCCATTTGAACTTGGTATCCTTCTTCAACAACTCCGTCATAGGTTTTGCAATCTTCGAGAAATTTTCAATGAATCTCCGGTAGTATCCTGCGAGTCTAAGAAAACTCCGGATCTCTCCAACTGTTGTTGGGGATTCCCAATTTGTTACAGTGACAACCTTGGTGGGATCTACTGCTATTCCTTCTCCAGATATAACATGTCCGAGGAATCCAACTTCCTTCAACCAAAACTCACATTTTGCTGAATTTGGTGTATAACTGATGTTCTCTTAACTTAGCAAGTACCAAACGCAAATGTTCTTTATGTTGTTCTCCATTCTTCGAGTAACCCAGAATATCATCAATGAATACTATGACGAACTTATCCAAAAACTCCATAAACACTTTGTTCATCATGTCCATAAAATAGGCTGGTGCGTTAGTCAGACCAAATGACATAACGGTATACTCATACAGCCCGTACCTTGTGGTAAAAACTGTCTTAGGTATGTCCTGCTCTCGAATCTTCAACTGGTGGTATCCTGATCGCCAATCGATCTTGGAAAATACCTTAGCTCCTTGCAATTGGTCAAACAAATCATTAATCATTGGCAGTGCGTACTTATTCTTGATTGTCACTTCATTCAATCCTCGATAATCAACAACCATCCTTAACGATCCATCCTTCTTTTCACCTAGAAGTACTGGTCATCCCCAAGGTGACGAACTTGGGCAAATATAACCCTTATCTAGTAACTCCTTAATCTGCTTCTTAATCTCCTCCAAATCCTTTGCAGGCATTCTGTACGATCTCTTAGATATTGGCCATGTGCCTGGCAAAAGCTCAATCAAAAACTCAATGTCTCTATCTGGTGGCATGCCTGGCAACTCTTCTGGAAATACATCCGGAAAATACTTTACCACCGGTACTTCCTCCTGCACAACTCCTGTTAACGAATTTACTTGAGTCCTATTCGGCACATGCTGTGATACATACTTGATCCTTCTTCCCTCTGGGGTGGTAAGCCAAATCGACTTACTGGCGCAATCAATGTTTCCTCCATACATCGATAGCCAATCCATACCCAGAATTACATCCAAACCTTGCGATTCCAAAATGATTAAATCCAAGGGAAACACATGTCTACCTATACTCAATGGCACTTGAAAACTTCCTCTATTGGCCATATACTCTGCTCCTGGTGAGCTTACTAACATAGGTGTTCTAAGAACCTTGGTGGGTAGTTTTATACTTATCCACAAATCCCCTTGATATGTATGAATGCGATGTCCCAGTATCAAAAAGAACGATTGCAGTAAATGACTTAACCAAAAACTTACCTATTACTGCATCTGGCTGGGCTTCAACCAATTCCACGTTAACGTGGTTCACCTATCCCCTGTTGAAAGGGTTTGGTTTCTTCCCTGAGGTTCCATTGCCATTTTCATTCTGGGCTTCAGGACATTCGTTGGCATAATGTCTGGTCTTCTGACACTTATAACAAGTGACTTGGCTCAGGTCTCTCTTGGCTGGGGTTGATGGGTTGGTACGGTTCTGACCGTTGCTTCCCCCATTCCCATTACCATTCTTGGGGCCATTATGATTATGTGAAATCCCTCCTCCATGGGTATGCTGAAAATGTCCTCCCGATTTCGGGGTAAAACGTGGCTTCTGTTGAGCTCCTGAATTGTATTTCCCTTGTCCATACTTCCTCTTGCAGTTCTCAATCTGTTGCTGCTTCCCTTCAATCATAAGAGCACGATCTACCAACTCCTGGTAGTTGTTGAAAGTTGCTACCATCAACTGCATGGTCAACTCATCATTCAGTCCTTCCAAAAATTTCTCCTACTTACCTGCATCCGTAGCAACGTCATCCGGGGCATAACGTGCTAACTTACTAAAGTCATCCACATATTGGCCAACTGTCCATCCTCCTTGGCGCAAGTTGCGAAACTCATGCTTCTTCATGGACATAGCTCCTGCTGAAACATGGGCAGTACGGAAAGCCTGCTGAAACTGATCCCATGTGACAGTGTCGATAGGATAAGTGGCTATGAAATTCTCCCACCATGATGCTGCGGGTCCTTCAAGCTGATGTGCGGCAAAACGCACCTTTTCCGCATATGTGCATCCTGATGTGGTCAATTCCCTCCCTGTCTTGCGGAGCCAATCATCTGCCACTAACAGCTCAGTGCTACTGGAGAACACGGCGGATTCAGTCTAAGGAAACGGGTTAAGTGATCAACAGGTGGTGGTTGTGGTTTGTTGTTGTTGTTCCCCTGATTCTGATTCTGGACTGGCAACTACATCAATGCATTCTGCTGCTGCATCAACTGAGTGAGCTCCGGTGGGAAAGAAAATCCATTGTCACATCTCGGAGGCATCCGAGGGTTTAGAAAAGATGAGAATATAGAATAGATTGAGGTCTAGAGAGAAAACACTACCCATATGCACATGAGGCAAATGCAAACAAAATCACTTCATTCAATTCAAACAAGGGCATACAATCGGTCTAGAACTATCGTTATAAAAGTGCTTGGACTATGCTATATATATGGTGGAATCCTACTGTTGTTATGGTGGTCTACTAGAAAAACTGCTCCGATGAAGACTCCATGATATCCACTCCAGCTTCATCAACATAGTCACCATCGCTGTCATCTGGGTCCGAGTCGGTGTCGTTGATGATGATGTAGTTCTTCGGGCAAGTGGAATCGTCATCTTCTCCTCCTAGCACGGGATCTCCCATGAAAACTACTAGCTTCCTAGTCAGGTCGTCATTCTTCTCCACTAATACTTTGATTTCCTCCATATAATCTTTGCATGTAGCTTTGAGTTCTTCCTCCAGCTCCGTGATTATTGTCATTGCCTTCTTCAGATCTATCATGCCTGCGCACATCTGGTTCTCCTGACGTCGAATGTGCTGATTTAACACTTGGATAAAAGCTGTGATTGATCTATCCTTCCTGATGCTGATCATCTCCCATTGCTCATCTCAGCGCCCACAAATCTAATAGATAGTATCCTTGAGATCATTGAAGTAAACTTCTCCAATACGTCCCATGGTAATGAGGGCTGCCATGGTCTTTCCTAGACTCCAGGTTGGTGCATGAAAGGAAAACTCTATGGGCTCAGTGACTGGCGCGAACGTCCTTCCGGGAACTTGAACTTGAATCATCCAGCTCTCCTCCTCGGGTAAAGTGGCATTGTAGGTCCCGATGAAGCTTGGTACTCCAATGTTCAAGTACTTAGTGACTTATTTCAGGTGGCGTCCAAAGGGTGTATCTTCTTCCGGTTGCGTGAACTTGTTCCTTGCATCTTCCATCCTAAAAGAGTAGAAAAGATGAGGAGTCAGAAATGAGAAGAGAGTAGTGATATAGGTCTTTATCTTAGTGGTCGTGTCCTACAGTCAGCGTACGCTCTAATACCATCTTTGTAGCGACCAGACCTCAAACAATCTGATCTCTGTGCTTCAGTGTCATCTCTGGATCAGTAATGCTGACACGCACAGTACTTGAAGGATTTATAACAGAGTAGCAATCACACACTTATTACATCGAATGTCTCAAAAGAGAACTTATTACAAATAATATGGCTTAAGGCCATCGAATAACGATAACGACGGAAGGCTTGGAAGATAAGTGAGTCCATCAATTCCAATGGCATCACTGAGTATAGAACCACAACCTAAGGCTCCTTATTCGTCTTCTGAAAAGTCTGCAACATGAACGTTGCAGCCCGAAAATGGGTCAGCACATGGAATATGATGGCAATGTAACACATAGAGAGTAGTGAACAGAATAGGCTATACTACATGCATATATGGCCGGTGGAAAGCTCTATGGTTAGAGTTTTGCATAAAGCCATTTTTTCCCTACTGTAAAGGAATAAATTTTATTAAACTATCATGGTGGTTGTTAATCATTGAGAGCGTAGACACCCTCTCAATCCCAATTAAACATCATCATTAAAACCCAACAAAATTAATTAAAGTCACATGACGAGATTCACATGATAGTCCAAGTACTAGATACTCAAGTTGTCCATAACCGGGGACACGGCTAACCATGATTAGTTTATACACTCTGTAGAGGTTTGCGCACTTTTCCCCGCAAGACTCGATCTCTTCCGTTGGGATTCTCGCACTACATTGTGTTTGAGAAACGGATGAAGGAGACACAGTTTTTCAGAAGCGCTAGCACCTTACGGTCGGGTAGACCATTACACCTACTTTCCCCTACATCTGCTAGTCTACCACTGTAAGAGTTCGCACGACTTAACCAACTATGCTAGAGCCCATAGTAGCTTGTGGATGCACACGGAAGTTTCTAGTATGAATAATCTCATGATCCCTTTGAGCCTAGGTGGCGGTCTATAAAGAAAAATAGGCAATCGCTGGAATACCCAGCTGCCTCAATCCACCCAGATATGTATTAGAGTTGCCACCTTAGGTTAACCATTAATTAAACAATCTCACATCTGTCATGAATACACTCAAACCCAAACCACATCTACGAGCATAGCATAGCAATATAAGCATAACGTAGAAATAACTACCAGGGTTTGATAATAAACAGGTGAATAGGTACTACCTCATCTACTTCCCAAGCCCACAATTTAATTCAGATCCTAACCATGCAATTGTTTGAGGATTTATCTAATGCAATAAAACTGGGTAGTAAGAGGTATGATCAAAGTGTTACTTGCCTTGTTGATGACCCGTGAAACCTAGAGATTCGAAGTAGCAAGCGGCGCACTCCGGGTACACTATCGCAAACAAACAAGCACACAATAAGCACTCATCTAATGCATAGGTAAAACTCAAATAAGAGATCTAACCAGAAAGTTCAACTTAAGAACTCTGGTTTGCAAAAAGAAACACTTCGAACAAAACAACGAAAGTCAAACTGCGAAAGAAACAGGCTTCGTTTACTAATCTGGGCCAAAGTGAAATTTTACAGAAGCAAAAACTTGTTTGAGTTGGTTAAACGGAAAGAGGGTTTCGAGACGAAACTCTAGGCGCTTGAATCGCCCGATTCCAATAAACGAGCGAAAAGTTATACTAAAACGAAATGCAGATCGGAAATCGCGATCAGAAATAATCGCTGAAAATCTGAGAAAAAGAAAAAAACAGACGAACAGGCTAACGAACGAACGTTCGCTAACTGCGGCAAAAAGAGGAAAACCATTCGTTAAAATGAACAAACGAACGGGCGTTCGCTAAATAAACTAAACTAAAAAAAACCGATCTATATAAAAAACAGATCTAGGTTTAAAAAAACGAACGAAAACCGGGTGGTTTTCTCGAGGAAACCGACGGCGGCGGCGGTGGTCAACCTTGGCGGCGGGACGGCGGTGGCGGGGCGGCTCCGGTGGGCGGCGGGGTCGGCGGCGGAGCGGCTCCGGGTGGTGGCGGGAGGACGGGCGGCGGCGTCGGTGGCGGCGCTAGGGTTTGGGGCGGCGGGGCGGCTCGGGCTGGGCTACGGGGTGGCCTCCCCGGCTTATAAGGGCCGGCCGGGCCAGAGTCCTAGTCGGACAGGACCCGGTTAGGTCGGTTCGTTTGTTTTTTTATAAATAATTTCTCGCAGAAAACAAATAAAAGAAATAATAAACAGACTCCAAAAATCCAGAAATAATATTTCCCTGTCTTCTAAAATCAAGCCGGACCAGATAAACATTTATTTGGGGCCTAAATGCAATTTTGAAAAACGCGTATTTTTTTTCCTAATTCAAATAAAATAGCGAGAAAATTCCGAAATAAAATCTTAGTTGATTTTTTATTAAATCCTCAATATTTCTTTATTTTGGGAAAGTCATTTTATTCCCTCTCTCTTATTTTTGTAATTGAAATAATTGAAGATAAATTAAATAAAATCAAATGATCCTATTTTCAAAATTTGAGAAAACCCAAATATGAAAATAATGAAATCCCCAACTCTCTCCATGGGTCCTTGAGTTGCGTAGGATTTCTAGGATCTAGCCAAAATGCAATAAAATATGATATGCAATGATGATCTAATGTATAACATTCCAAATTGAAAATTTGGGATGTTACACTTAACTTATATTATTTTGAGAGTCTTCTAGAACAACATGGTAATGTGCTTTGGTTATGAATTTAGTCCTAATATGATGGGCATACAAGAGGGATATAATAAAAACTTTCATATGAAGAGCATTGAATACTAAGAAAGTTTGATACTTGATAATTGTTTTGAGATATGGAGATGGTGATATTAGATCATGCTAGTTGAGTAGTTGTGAATTTGAGAAATACTTGGGTTGAAGTTTGTGATTCCCGTAGCATGCACGTATGGTGAACCGTTATGTGATGAAGCCGGAGCATGATTTAATTACTGATTGTCTTCCTTATGAGTGGCGGTCGGGGACGAGCGATGGTCTTTTCCTACCAATCTATCCCCCTAGGAGCATGCGCGTAGTACTTTGTTTCGATAACTAATAGATTTTTGCAATAAGTATGTGAGTTCTTTATGGCTAATGTTGAGTCCATGGACTATACGCACTCTCACCCTTCCACCATTGCTAGCCTCTCTAGTACCGTGCAAGTTTCGCCGGTACCTTAAACCCACCATATACCTTCCTCAAAACAGCCACCATACCCACCTATTATGGCATTTCCATAGCCATTCCGAGATATATTGACATGCAACTTTCCACCGTTCCGTTTATTATGACACGCTTCATCATTGTCATATTGCTTTGCATGATCATGCAGTTAACATCGTATTTGTGGCAAAGCCACCTCTCATAATTCTTTCATACATGTCACTCATGAGTCATTGCACATCCCGGTACACCGCCGGTGGCATTCATATAAAGTCATACTTTGTTCTAGTATCGAGTTGTAAACAAATAGAAGTGTGATGATCATCATTAATAGAGCATTGTCCCAAAAAGGGGGCAAATAAAAAAGGAAAGGCCAAATAAAAAAATAAAAAAATAAAAGGGGCAATGCTACTATCCTTTTTCCACACTTGTGCTTCAAAGTAGCACCATGATCTTTATGATAGAGAGTCTCTTGTTTTGTCACTTTCATATATTAGTGGGAATTTTTCATTATAGAACTTGGCTTGTATATTCCAACAATGGGCCTCCTCAAGTGCCCTAGGTCTACGTGAGCAAGCAAGTTGGATGCACACCCACTTATTTCTTTTGTCGAGCTTTCATACATTTATAGCTATAGTGCATCCGTTGCATGGCAATCCCTACTCACTCACATTGATATCTATTGATGGGCATCTCCATAGCCCGTTGATATGCCTAGTTGATGTGAGACTATCTTCTCCCTTTTTGTCTTCTCCACAACTACCCTTTTATTCCACATATAGTGCTATATCCATGGCTCACGCTCATGTATTGCGTGAAGATTGTAAAAGTTTGAGAACATCAAAAGTATGAAACAATTGCTTGGCTTGTCATCGGGGTTGTGCATGATTTAAATACGTTGTCTGGTGAAGATGGAGCATACCCAGACTATATGATTTTGTCAGGATAACTTTCTTTGGCGATTTTATTTTGAGAAGACATGATTGCTTAGTTAGTATGCTTGAAGTATTCTTATTTTTATGTCAATATTAAAATTTTGTCTTGAATCTTATGGATCAGAATATTCATGCCAAAATGAAGAGAATTACTTAGAGAAATATGTTAGGTAGCATTCCACATCAAAAATTCTGTTTTTATAATTTACATACTCGAGGACGAGCAGGAATTAAGCTTGGGGATGCTGATATGTCTCCAACGTATCTATAATTTTTGATTGTTCCATGCTATTATATTATCTGTTTTGGATGTTTATGGGCTTTATTATACACTTTTATATTATTTTTGGGACTAACCTATTAACCCAGAGCTCAGTGCCAGTTTCTGTTTTTTCCTTGTTTTAGAGTATCGCAGAAAAGGAAAATCAAACGGAGTCCAATTGACCTGAAACTTCACGGAACTTATTTTTAGAACGAAAGCAATCCTGAAGACTTGGGGTGTATGTAAGGGAAGCAACGAGGAAGGCACGAGGCAGGGGGGCGCGCCCTCCACTCTTGTGGGCCCCTCGTGCCCCCCTGATGTATTTCTTCCTCCTATATATACCAATATACCCTAAAACCTTCGGGGAGCACAATACATCGGGAGTTCCACCGCTAGAAGCCTCTGTAGCCACCGAAAACCAATCTATACCCGTTTCGGCACCCTGCCGGAGGGGCAATCCCTCTCTGGTGGCCATCTTCATCATTCCGGTGCTCTCCATGACGAGGAGGGAGTAGTTCTCCCTCGGGGCTGAGGGTATGTACCAGTAGCTATGTGTTTGATCTCTCTGTCTCTCTCTCTCTAGTGTTCTTGAGGTGGTACGATCTTGATGTATCGTGAGCTTTGCTATTATAGTTGGATCTTATGATGTTTCTCCCCCTCTACTATCTTGTAATGGATTGAGTTTTCCCTTTAAAGTTATCTTATTGGATTGAGTCTTTAAGGATTTGAGAACACTTGATGTATGTCTTGCGTGGGATCCCTGTGGTGACAATGGGGTATTCTATTGATCCACTTGATGTATGTTTTGGTGATCAACTTGCAGGTTCCGCCCATGAACCTATGCATAGGGGTTGGCACATGTTTTCATCTTGACTCTCCGGTAGAAACTTTGGGGCACTCTTTGAAGTACTTTGTGTTGGTTTGAATAGATGAATCTGAGATTGTGTGATGCATATCGTATAATCATACCCACGGATACTTGAGGTGACATTGGAGTATCTAGGTGACATTAGGGTTTTGGTTGATTTGTGTCTTAAGGTGTTATTCTAGTACGAACTCTATGATAGATTGAAAGGAAAGAATAGCTTCATGTTAATTTACTACGGACTCTTGAATAGATCGATCAGAAAGGATAACTTTGAGGTGGTTTTGTACCCTACCATAATCTCTTCGTTTGTTCTCCGCTATTAGTGACTTTGGAGTGACTCCTTGTTGCATGTTAAGGGATAGTTATATGATCCAATTATGTTATTATTGTTGAGAGGACTTGCACTAGTGAAAGTATGAACCATAGGCCTTGTTTCCTAGCATTGCAATACCGTTTGTGCTCACTTTTATCATTAGTTAACTTGCTATTTTTATATTTTCAGATTACAAAAACCAATATCTACTATCCATATTGCACTTGTATCACCATCTCTTCGCTGAACTAGTGCACCTATACAATTTACCATTGTATTGGGTGTGTCGGGGACACAAGAGACTCTTTGTTATTTGGTTGCAGGGTTGTTTGAGAGAGACCATCTTTATCCTACGCCTCCCATGGATTGATAAACCTTAGGTCATCCACTTGTGGGAAATTTGCTACTGTCCTACAAACCTCTGCACTTGGAGGCCCAACAACGTCTACAAGAAGAAGGTTGTGTAGTAGACATCAGCCGCTGCCCCGGCCAGCCCTATAGGCCCCATGCCCCCACCCTGAACCCTAAGATAGATAGTGGGGTACCTCTCCGGCAAGCCCCCATCCCCGCTACGGGTGGTTCTTCCTTAACTCCGGCGAGCCCCCCACCCCCTGAAAATCGACTAACCCAGAAGTCAATTCAGTCGACTGAAGTGTAGCTAAATTGGAGCAAAGCAGCAGCACGAGCGAGCGGGAGAGCAGCAACAACAATGTGAGCGAGCGAGAGCCGGAACAGCAGCAGCTGGGCGAGTGAGCGATCGAGTGAGAGCCGGAGCAGCAGCAGCAGCACGAGCGAGAGCCAGAGCAGCAGCAGTAGATCCGGCTGGTATGGACGACGCCGCCTAAGGGGCCTCGAACTAGGGGAGAGCCACCGTGGAGATGTCACCCTCAGCGCCGGCTTCAAGGTAGTCACTCCATGGGGGTGCGGGATGGAGCACCTTCTGCGCAGGGAGGTCGAGCTAAGGAGAAGGTGTGATGCGATGAGTGTACAACCTCCTTGGTGGCGCCGAGTAGGCCTCGGCTTCGTTCGAGGAGTTTCTAAGGATGCTGCGGTTCCGTTGGAGCGGGTTAAGGCGGCATTGTGGGGATGGAGCAGCCGCGATAGACGAGGCGATCATCGGAGCAGCTCCTTGGAGGTGGAGGACGGGGCGGCTGAACCGGCGGGATGACAAGATGGACGAGGATCCTCATCCAGGGAGGTGGACGAGGGACGTCGAGCTGTTGCGGTGGACGACGTCGTCGGGGAAGAGGCTCCGGCTGTGCAGCGGTGAGGTGGCGGACCGGGGAGGGTGGGGTTTCGCGGCTGGAGCGGAGAGGTTATGGCGGCCTGGGATTTCGGATGGCAAAAAGGAGGCGATGGTAGGGGGTGAACCATGTCCTAGGGACGCGCTTGTCCAAAATGTAGGGTGTGTTACAAAAGTACCCCTCACCGATTTGAACTAGCGGCCCTTTCGGCTCAGGGTTAGATGGGGGATTTCGCGTGTCGGGATTTGGCAGTTGGAGGGAGTTTTCGCGCGCGTTGTAATTTCGGGATAGCAAGGCGCGGGTTGTGAAGGCGCCAGTTTTGGGAGCACGATATCTGAATTTTCGGGATATAACAAGGCGCAGGTTGAATTTTAGGGACAAGTCTAACGTGTAATATTGTACTTGTACGTACCAAATCAATTCGCACTTCCCTCAACCAAAAAGAAAACGAAAAAATAAAAATATTCACACCACACAAAGAGAGAGTCTTCGCCGTTTTACTATAAAAATGATATTCAAAGCTACTCCCTCCTTCCATCTATATAGGGCCTAATGCGTTTTTCGATGCTAACTTTGACCAAATATTGGAGCAATAATATATGACATGCAACTTACACAAAGCACACCGTTAAATTCGTCTGTGAAAGGTTCTTTCAATGATATAATTCTCACATTGTGCTTGCCATGTATTATTAATCTTCTCAATAGTCAAAGGCAGTCTTAAAAAACTCATTACGCCCTATAGAGATGGAAGGAGGGAGTATGAAGCCATGTTATGTCCAACTAAATTTTTTCGCTTGCTGTATAATGCATGTAACCTACTCATACCAAAATTTTAGTGCATTCCAAATGTCTATACTACCGCTGCAATTCGAATTGAATTTGAATTCGTTTCCCTATTTCAATAATAATCTACAATCATGATTGTTGCCAACTTCAACCATCATTCGTGTATTACCTTAATAACACACCACATGATTACTATAGAGATAGATATGAACTATGTGTACTACATGAACTCGAATTCTATTTTTTGAATACACTTGATGTTGATTCCAAATAATAGTACATTTGATGTGCTAACTATATATTCATAATCTAAACCATGTTCCATACGTGTACACCGTGTTTATCACAAATAGTATGGTGCCCCGGCCCCTACATTATGACAAGTATTTAGACCTAAGCTGCAAAAGCTACACATTAGCCCGAATTGTGATCAATGTTCTATATATTATACGTAGTACTAGCAAGATGCCCATGCGTTCCATAGAACATCAACATGATCAAGGGGAGGCCTAATTTGCAAATATGGAGAGGGGTGTGGGTATCTTTTTTCAAAATTGTCATAGTTTCCTTCCTATCCGTCAGATATAAATCGGACGGCCTACATTGCAGGATGGCAGGCACACCATCATCAACAACTCCGTTTTTTTATAATAGTAGAGATAAATATATTATATGTACTATAACATGTTCATAACCACACCATGTGTATCACCGTTATATATATTCACACATGCATCGGTTTAAAACACTATGATAAATTCTTCAAATATCTGAATTCGCTTTTTATAATGAAGTATGATCTCTATTCGTCTTTTACACCCACACAATCCTCTTATCTTTGTACCTAGCTAGCGCTAACTTTCTCTCGTGCATGCACACGCCCGCATCCCTCTTACCCTCCCTCAGCATTCTCTAGCTCCATTGTGCAAATTCGTCTTTTCACTTTAGGTCGTTCACCCACGGTGTGTGTAGGCCCCCCAGCTCCTTTACGGCACACATCGATCGATATGCCTCTCTAGCCAGGTGTGCCTAGCACAAAACACAAGCTTCCCCTCTTCTCTTATCACCGTCCATGCCTCACTCCCACCACTCTTTTCATCGATCTCGTACTCGCACACTCCTTCTCCCTCGATATAGTATGGCTCTCGCACCACCTCCTAGATGCATCCCTCTCTCTATCCTTATCCTTGTGCCTCATTTGCTTCTAACACACACATGCATGTATACCGATCGATCTCCCAACATATATCTAGGTCGACTTTAACTATTCCCCCCCATCGATCGACGTACCTCACAAGTTATGTCTCTCCTTTCTCTGACAAAGGACGATTGATCTTCCTATGTAGTTATGTCTGCTTACCACAGCCATATCGCCCCCTCATCATTCGTGCATGCCTCCTGACACGTCTCTCACTCGCACGTGCACAGACAGGCAGCCATCCCCTCTCTTATTGATATTGTAGGCGTGCCCTCCGGTTGTCTAGCAAGCCTATCCCACCATTTGTTAGAAGCAACTCCACTACCACCCCCTCCAACACTCTAGCTCTGTCTCTCTCCCAACCTTATTCCTCTCCTACACATATGCATGGATGCCGATCGATCTCCCTTAATACATGTGGTCTATCGATCTCCCTTAATACATGAGGTAGGCCTCTCTCCTCCTCCACACATATACCAGCCATTGTACCTCTATAGTTAATTAGGCCTCCCTCCCCCCCCCCACCACACACCGATAGTCGAGCGCTGTAGGTAGGTATCCATGCCACAGAGACAAACCGCACATGTCCCCTCTCATGTTCCAGTAGGCCAGCCACTCTATATCTTTGACGTGGGCACACACAAATTCGATGGCACTCTTTATTGATCGCGTGCACACACACACATCATCCCTGTCTTCATTCTATGGACACCACAAGCCAATGATACCTCCACTCTCTTCTTGTGGATCGCCCCCTCTCTATATATGATATATCCAGGACTTTATTTCACAACATTGCATATGTTACATTTTTTGATTGACCCCACCCCCACCCCCCCCCCCAAAAAAACTCTCACGAACCCACACACTATACTATCTCTCTATGTTTGTATCTCTCGCACACAGCCCCACGTAGGTGGTGTATGTATACAAGAAGAGAATAGGTGCACCGTGCACGAACTCACACTTCGTGCCCAGCTACACCCGTGCGGGTACACGATGGAGCTCATTTTTGTACGAAATGGTAGCCCACGTGCTAATTTGAACGTGTGTAGCGGTTGTTTACCTACGGAGGTCGTGTACCACGCGTGCACGAAACAAAGTTCGACTTGATGCGTTGGCGCATTATTTTTAAATAAAGTTATATCGCTCAATGGCACGTACACAGAATATAAAACGACTTTTATGGAGAAAAAGGTAGTCCGCTCCACTATATACAATGGAGCCTGCCTGCCTGGTTTGTCTCTCTTCAAAGTATCTGACACAAGGCTGCGGTGGCCTCTCTCTCTCACCGTTGGTCACTGATCTGGCCGCATCCCATCCATCGGCGGAAAGGGAGGACGTGCATCATTTCTCCGTTCGACGGCACCGAGGCAGCACGTCTCGATCTATGGTACATGCCATTCTCTCTGACCAAGCTCCGGTGTGGTAGGGACTACGCCATATGCTCGCTGCCGCAGTATGGGCAGATTCCGCCCGCCGCCGCTCACCTAGTTACATCCCGACGACCTCCAGGTATCTCCTCTGGCCTTGCTCCACTACCCTGTCTTCCCATGTCACTGCATGTGGATCTTCCATAGTTCTTTTCCCAAAATGTAGCTCGTCCGGCGTACTTTCCATATTGCAATATCATCCTCACACCGTTTTAGACAAACACAACCATGTTGTTATCTTCCCTTAGGACAAGGAATATGCTTCTTATTTGTCGTCGCATGTGTCATCAACTGTTATTGGCTAGTAATTGTTTCCTTTCTACCTCTTTTTTGCAAACAGGGCTATCCATTTCACCTCATTGCTATTGCCACCTTTTGGTGAACTGCACAAATCACTTTTTTCTTAAGAGTGTTTTGTGCATTTCTACCAAAATGTCAGATGGGCAACGTCTCTACATTTCAGTGCGACTGCACAAAGGGAGATTGGTTTTGCTCTATCCTCCTCATCCAACTCCGAGCCTAATCTTCTCCAACTAGTTAGTCTTAAGAGAGACTGCAAAGGTGACCGGCTTCTATTTGTGTGTTTATTGTTTCATCAGCAGTCCTCTATTATCGTAATCACACTTCATATCTTTGGAACAGGGACACTCAGCTCTATTTTAGTGGAACTGCACAAAATGATCAGAATGTTGCATGCTCCAAATAGCTACTTTTTTCCCAACATGCCTTGTTGATTTAGACAGAGCTGGGGGGGGACGTTTCTGCCAATGAAAGCATGGATCAATTTTAATTTAACACCTTCTCACAACTTTGTGTTCAGTTGTGATGTAAATATTAGCTCTGATTAGCAAGGAAGTTAGTTTTTTATTGTTTCCGAAAGAGCATCAATGGGAAGACACACGAAACAAAAGCTGAAAGCTCACACCATTGTACAATTTCATGTCACTGGAAAATTATTTGTATAGTACGTCAAATATGTAAACAAATGTTGGAACCTTGATAGCATTTCTAGAAGCCTCTTCGGCATCCAGGTCCATGTGCCATGCATAAAATTATACTCCTTCATTCCTAAATATTTGTCTTTTACAAATTTCAAATGGGCATATTTTAGAGTGTATATTCACTCATTTTGCTTCGTATGTGTACTCCCTCCGTTGCTAAATATTTGTATTTCTAGAGATTTCAACAACTGACTACATATGGAGCAAAATGAGTGAATCTACACTCTAAAATATGTCGATATACATCCGTATGTAGTAGTCCATTTGAATCTCTAAAAAGACAAATATTTGAGTAGTCACTCGTTGAAATCTCTAGAAAGACAAATACTCCGGAGTATATTTAAGAACCGAGGGGGTAGTGCACAGCCGCATGGGAGACTCAGACTGGTCGTTGCGTTGCATTAATAGTGAGTAATGAGCAGTCCAATCATAATCCCCACCTTTCCCACTGTAAGTTGCTCGGAAGAAGCAACCATCAATATGCTCTTCTTTGAAAACGGTCATACTACTCCATCTGTCACTGTTTATAGAGCCCGCTTCAGAAAAAAGGAAAATCTCTAGGACCAAGGCGACTAGCGATTGGCGTGAAAAATAGCATTGGTAGTTATAGCACGGCGTCTATTACTAGAGGAAATAATGCATACACACATGCATGCAGTGCTTCCACCCTGGGTACACACATGCATGCACTTACTCCACTCCGTAGTACTACATCGAGAGAAGATTGCGGTTACCACGCCCTAATTAATTGAGCATTAAACCAAACGCGTCTAAAGTCTCTCTGCTGGTGGAAATGCATTAAGAGAAATGCATCATAATGAAGCGCGCCCTGTAAACTGTGACGGAGGGAGGAGTAGTATGAAGGTGCAAAACCAAGTACATGTATGGCCAGTCGGTCAACACACCTCCTCTTGGCATATCACTGACATGTGGGACGGGAGTGTGAGCAAACCGATCTCAATTGATGGCAAAATGGCCAACCCGCCGTTCCTTGAGAGAGACGAGGAGCGAGAACACACAGACGGGCTCGCACGGAGGCCAAGATATATTCGAGCATGGTTGATCGATATCATCATTACATGTTGGGCTGCCGTTTTCCGCCCTTCTCAAGAATAAATGTGTACTTTATCAGAGATTAAAAAAAATAAGAGTACATAGGCTCCACCATGCAGTTCTAGTAGTAGTACTACTCGTACTACTAAACCTTGCGCTTGGCTCTTCGCCTCTTCGTGAAGTCGAACAATGATGGTACTCTGCATGTTCGGTACTACTACAGTGTATGCCTCGGGCAATCTGACACCGAATGAACTGATGCATGTCCACCGCCTGGGCGATGGTACGTTGCATTAGTCAAAAGGCGTAAGCGAGCTTCACCTTGTCCTGCAAGCTTCTCCTCGTTCTATGAGTTGATGGGACACACCAACAAGTAGTGCTAGTCCATACTCCCTCCTTTCTGGTTAATATGGCTTAATCTTTTTGCGGGTAAATGAGAGCTTTATTCATATTTAAGCATTCTTAGGACGATCAACCAAGACAATGGTCACTAGGAAGCGAGGTACCACGCAAAAAAAGAAGTAGGAAGCGAGGTGTTTCATCAAGCTAGCTCTCGGCCACATTCAAAGTGCAGCAAGCACGGTTCGCACAAAGATGCGCCACAAGGTTTGCTGGCATGTTTAAATGCTGAATAACAAAAAAGAGGAAATATTACCGACGCTCCTATTTGTAATAGGATATCAGCCAGAATTAAGCGAGAATTGTGGCGAGTGTTCCATGAAATCAACTTCCATTATCACATGCGAGAACCATCAAAGAGAACCAAATGTGTTGAAGATTGCTTTATCACATTTTAAAAATATAATAAGAGTGCAGACGCTCCTCCATCCGGTTCCTAGTACTATTATAGTACATACCTCTATAGACTATATTAGTAGTACTAGTACTAGTAAACTTTGCGCTTGGCTATTCGCCTCCTCGTGAAGTGCAACAACAATAGTACTAGTATAGTGTATGCTTCTGGCAATCTGGCACCGAATTAACTGTTGCATGTCCACCGCCTGAGCGAAGGAGAGCTTGCATTAGTCAAAAGTTTCTCCTTGTCCTACGAGCCACAGCGTGCAAGATTCTCCCGTCCTACAAGCTTCTCCTTGTTCGGCAAGTTGACGAGACACAACAAGGTAATGCTAGTCCATACTGTCTCCTCTCTGGTTAATATGGATTAATTTCAAACGAGATAAATACAGTGTCTGTCACTGTATATTTGTAAAAATATGGTTAGTGGACTTCATAATACGTTCATTGCGCTCAATATATACATTTTCCAGTGTTTATACGGTCACTAGCTCACCCTGGCTGAGTATGTGTGTGCATGCACGTGTAGGTTGAGCACTTGAGCTTGACCGTGTGTGTTCTGTCGTGTGCTCGGACATGCATGCATTAGGGCATCGCACACATTTTTACGTCCATGTGTACGTGTGACTGTTTCATACACATAGGGGGAGTACATGTAGGGGCCACTAAAGGAGCAGTAAAATCATGCAGTAAGTTAGTCGGAAGAAGCAACCATCATTTCACTCTTCAATGACACGTACGTAATATAAAATGGTTTATATGGAGAGAAAAATAAAACCACTATATATACATTAGCAGGAGCCTAAGCTACAAGACTACTTGCTTGGGTTGCTCTCTTCACAAGCATAGAACAATGGTGGCCACACCGCTGGTCACATATCCGGCCTGATCCCGCAGCTGGGGGAAGGGAACAATGTTATGCATAGACACGGTCGACATCGGCGAGGGAGAAAATCCTTAGTCGGTGCGTCCCAATCGGGGGTCACCGCAGTATGGGCCGATGCGCATCCCAACCGCCCTTTTAGCTACAGCCCGACGTCCCAGGTAGTCCATCTTCCTTTTGGAGCCGGCTTGCTCCACTACCGCAGCTCCCCATGTAGCTCCATCTCCATGTCGATCTTTCTCTACTTCTACCGGCTTCTTCTTGTGATGAGTTTATGTCTCATGAACTAGTGCCAGTACTATTATTCTAATCACACTTCTTCAATATCTTTGCCATCAGGGATGCCCAGCTCGATTTTAGTGGAACTGCACAAAAGCATCGTATGATCCGAGGGTGCCAGCCATCTTTCCTTTGATAGGTTCTACCTAGCTAGGAAATTAAATCATGTTTAGGGTTTAGGGTTTAAGTCGTAGTGACCCCATCAGTAGTTTTTCTTTCGTACACGCTCTCACAACTTTTGTCTTTAGTTGTGAAGTAAATATTGGCTACGATCTGTGAGTCATTGAGATGCATTAGCATGCATGTTAATTTTCCTTTGTATTTGATGGAATGTTGTAACGGGGCAACCTTGGAGTAGGAATGAAAATCGAGTGGAAAGTTTCCGTTTTTCCAAAGAAAAAATGGAAATGGAGAGAAACCAACGTTTCGTTTCGTTGGATCGCGCCATCGAGCAAAACCAATGTTTAAATAACATCTGTCACGTTCGTGTCTCACCCCCCTCCACAGCTCGACCCCACACGGTCGCTCGGCATGCCACTCACCGCAAACCGAGTATACGATAACTTACCCGCCTGCTTATCGATGGATCGCGCCATGGAGTACTAGTACTACTAGAAGAGATTGACGAGTTGGGGGAGGACGGCTAGCTGTAGCACGGACTCCCAAGAACTTTTTACATGCATGTTGTGGCCGGCTATTGCGACCTTTGAACGCGGAGCAGTCGCGTGCACCAGGAAGCAGCGCAGGTGACGCTCTCTCGGCCGGCGCACCGCTGCAATGCCGGCGCTAGTGAGAGGTCACGTCCGCTCTGGCCGGGCATTAATGCGGCACTGACCGTTTCGGGCAGGAAGCACGCGCGGGTGATGAAGAGGGTTCTGGTTGGTCAGGAGCGGCCATGGCAGCGGTCCGGACGCCCACAAACAAGAGATGATGTACGTTAATATTGCCGTGTATATAATTAACAACGTAAATAATGTGTCAGTTGGACAAATATGATTGGAGATGGAGATGGAAATGGAATTTTACGTAAACACGGATATACATGTCTATGTCTATGTGTGTGTGCGTGACGACTCTCGCGGCCTGGAAGCGGGGGTGTGTTTTTGATCGAGTTTTCTTTCTTGGTACGTTAAAAAATTGTCCGCCAGTTTTCCTTTCTTTTTTCCGGGAACGCGTGTATTCTATTTAAAACCACTACTATGGAGAGATTTTTTTACTCCATTATAGCCTCTTGTTTGATAGAGTTTCTTGCGTCTCGCTCTCTCACCCTCTCCATATCAAAAAAAGATGATAGTGTCCACACTATCTCTCTCCTCACCGGTGGTCACAGATCCGGCCGAATCCCGTCCACTGCGGGAGGTGAGGAGGTGTAGCGTTAACTTTGTCGTCGTCGACGATGGAGGAAGCTGATGTGCACTATCCTCTCGGAGTCGGTGCTGGCGTGGACGAAGGTCCTCCGCACCCTTGTTCGCTGCCATCGTGTGGGCAGATCCCGCCCGCCCGCCTAAGTGACATCTCGCCCACCTGAGGTATAACTTCTTGTACTGGTCCAGCTCCCTAGGTCGCTACATGCGGATTTTCTTCTATGCGACTACTCCCCAGCTCCTCATGTATAGTAGCTAGGGTTCGTCGGCTGGTCCAACATCACCTACTATTATAGAGGAAATGCCACTCGAAAAGTTGTCCTGATTTATGCCCCGGTGGAGGTATACATGTTGTTTCGACAAAAAGTACATGGTGGTTGTGCGGTCATTGTCCATATGCTCCTATTGCTGCTGCTAATCTAATACTATCACTGGTTAAATGAAGAAATGTTTTTTTCTCGGGTATCCTGGCTTAGTTCCCATCAAGAAAATCATGATGCTTCTGTTTGTTGGTGTACTTTTCATAATTCTTATTGAAAATTGAGATGTCATTGTTAATCTTGTAAAACAAAGTAAAAACACTATATCCCTTTTTTATATTTTTGGAAAAAGCGATGTGTATCTCCATACCCGGGCATGTCTTCCTCAATTTTAGTGGAACTGCACAAAATTGGATGGCCATTGTTGTTCCGCCTCACTGTCCTCTGCCACATGGTTCTTCCTTCCTCGAGCTTGACTACTGAGAAGAAACAGACCACAGTGAGGATTTGTCGAACTTCATAGGTGCCTCACCCAAACTTGATGCCAAATGGATGATGCATCACCAGGATGACCTATCGATGCTCATGGTTCCGCCTCATGGTTGCATCGGCTGGTGAAGCTGATCGATTTTCAATGAAAAACAAGTTGTCTTCCATCAGTGCTCTTTGCTTGTTATCCACAAAGATGATATCCTTCGTCAGTTCACCTTGGTTGTGTTGGAAACGCAGTCGTCTTTCACATTGGTGCAATTTTATCACCCAATTGGCTATGAACCAAATGTTTCCTCGAAGAAGGATCGACGTTGGTACTAAGAGCACAAGTTTTGTATTGATTTCTAAGCCTTCTCACAACTTTGTCTCCAGCTCCCCTATAATTTTATTTGTCCAGCTATTAACTTTGATTAAAAAATGGTGTGGACTAAAAACCCGGATGGACGTAGTAGCCCTCCATTTTTATTTACTCCGCATATTAGATTTGACTAAAGTCAAACTTTGTAAAGTTTGACCAAGTTGAGGCCGAACACAACAAACCATAATTATTAGAGAGGGCAAACTGTACATACTCTGAAACCTTTCCGATAACTGAAATTAAATTCTTTATGTGTACACACTCTCACACATTTTCGATAATTTGGCGCATGTGTGCTTGTTCACTTAAGGGAGGGTAGTGTACCGCAAGTGAAGGACAGGAAGTGCGACCAGGACGCGTGGACAATAGTTTTCTTCACTGGTACGTTAAATAAAGAGTTTCATTTCGTACTTACACAATTTAAACCCGTATATATATATATATATATATATATATATATATATATATATATATAAGCTGGAGCCTCATCGCTTGTTCGCTAGGGTTTGCACTCTCCACACTCTCGCCGCACTATATATATATAGTGTTGCTATTCATCACCCAGGGTGCAGAATAAGTTATTCTTCACCCGAGGTAATCTTACGATCGCTTCATAAACAAATTACGTTTGTAATACAAATAGTTACATTCATACTGATTCACTACATAAAATTTGGTATAAGAAAATAAAAAATAGGTTATAACACCAAAAATATCGCATTTTTATGTACGTTTTTACGTTCGTAACTTTAGATAACATAAAATATTTTTTACGGTGAGTATGTACTTTCTTACGTTCTCTTTTTACGTATGAAATATGACAAAATTTACGAAACCTAAAAATACGGTGCATGGACGTCAAAATAGAGATGGGGTGAAGAATAGCGTGACCGTATATACACACACACACACACGCTGGAGGCTTGGCGTCCCTTTGCTAGGGTTTGCTATATTCACTGTCTCTCACCCTCTTCACCAGATCTAAACAAGACTGCTTTGTGGCCTTTGTCTCTCTCACCCCCTCACATCTGGCGAAGGAGGCGTCCAGATGCCGTCGCACCGGGAAGGGGAGGAGGTGCAACGTTCACTCTATCGCCTTCGGCGAGGGAGGCAATCCACTACCGGCTGCACTTTTCTCTTTCACCCAGCGCCTGTGCGAGAGGGCCACCGACCCCTTCTTCCTTGTTGTCGTACGTAGTGTGGGAAGATCCGACCTCCCGCCGCACGCCTTGCCACATCCCGACGACCCTAAGGTATAAGTTTCTTTGAAATCATCATTGATCTAGCTGCATGCTGATCTTTTTCGATTCTGTAGTCGAATCTAGGTCATGGTTCAAAGAGGAAAGAAGGGTGCGGTGGGGTGGAGCATGAATCTAGGACGTGGTTCATTGAGGAAAGGAGGGAGGGAAAGTAGTATAGACTAGCTATCCATCCGCTTTGTTGGTCGAAAAGGGAAAAGGGGGTAACCCAGTACACACATCTGTAAGGAACCGAACTCTTTGTTGAAAAGGGAAAGAAATTGGGGGTTTGGATAGTTTGTGCAGGACTAGATTTTCTGCCCTCACATCGAAAGAAGTTTCAAAGACAACAAATATGGGACCAACGTAGATATGCTGCTTGGCTACATATTCTGCATCACTCATTTATACGTGTGGACGCACATGGTGCTAGCATGTCCCATGTCCCATCCACATGATCGTGCAGTGTGTTTTGAGATGTTGTGCTACTTGTATTGGTACTATTTTAAATAAATGTTGAATTGAAGCTATTGTATTTTAAGAAATGCCACTCTCAGAATTAACTACTGAACTATTTTAAGAGAATTTCTCTGTTAATATGAATCAATGCAACCGTTTTAGAAATGCTACTGTCCTATACTTTGTTTCCCATCAAGATAAGGTAGATGCTTCTTTTTGTGGCCGCATATTTCATCCTCCTTTATTGGCAGTAATTGTTTCCTTTTTTGCCTCTGTTAAATCAGGGATATCTATTCAACTTGTTGCAATAGAAAACTTAAATGTCACATTGGCGACTTTACTTGATTTCAGAGTAACTGCACAAAACGAGATTGGATTTCCTATTCGTGTTGGCAGATTCGTACGTGATCTTGTGTGCGTCATGACAGGTTGGTACTTGCCTTCATCCACATGATCGTGCAATGTGTTTTGAGATGATGTGCTACTTGTATTGGTATTGTTTTAAATAAATGTTGAATTGAAGCTATTGTATTGTTGTCTTTTCCCATTAAGTAGTGAACAAAAATGGGACCAACCCAAACATTATGCTTGTTGCTCTGTTACAACAAACTCTGCATCACCCCCTTTATAAGTAGATGGAAGCACATGTTGTTGTTGCACCCACTCTCCACTGGAACTATTTATGATTTTTGTTAATCTAATGCCGCTGGTAAAATTAAGCAATGCCACTCTCAGAATTAACTACTGAATCTTATTTCAAAACTGCAACACCTGTTAGGGATTGGCGGGATTACCATTTTTGTGGCCGCATGTTTCATCCTCCTTTATTGGCCAGTAATTGATTCCTTTTTTGCCTCTGTTAAAACAGGGATATCTATTCAACTTGTTGCTATTGCGACATTTTGCTTTGCTTAATTTTGGTGGAACTGCACAAAATGAGACCGGATTTCCATATATGTGTTGAGATCTCTCTCAGGTCTTCCTCACGAGTTGTTTCAAATCTTGTCTTGAAAGGCCAGTACCGACTTTCCTCAGAATTAACTACTGAATCTTAGTTCAAAACTGCAACACTTGTTAGGGATCGGCGGGAGTACCATTTCTGTTAGGGATCGGCCGGAGTACATGTTTAAGAAATGTATTGTTCAGATAATGTCTCTGTTATTATATATCAGTTACAGTGTTTTACAAATGGCACTATCCTGCTTTGTAGTTCTTTCTACATGTTTAACCAAGGTATTGTTAAGATAATGTCTGTTAAACTAAACCAGTCGCATTATTTTGGGAATGATACTTTCCTGCTTTGTCGTTCTTTATACATGTTGAAACAAGGCATTGTTAAGATAATGTCTCATTTAATATGAAAGAATCACACTGATTGAGAATTGCTACTCTCCTCCTTTGTTTCCCATTAAGATAAGGTAGATCAGTAGATGTTTTTCTTCTGGGAGTACAAGTCATCAACCGCTATTTCTCAATAATTGTTTCCCTTATACCTTTTGTTGCTTACAGGGATATCAAAATTAAAGCTTGGTTTTATTCCGACTTTGATTTTAGTTGAACTGCACAAAATGAGCCAATGTGTCTAAGGCAAACTGCTGCATTAGTGGGTCCAGTTGGTCTTACCACTTTGTAGAAAGAAGTAGTCACTGTTTGCACTACATTACACAAGGAATGATCGAGAAGCTTTACAGAGTATTAGTAGACGCTGGTGACATGACTAGTCTGTAGAGAGCATAGGAAACTCTACAACACGTGGAGTGCACTGGGCAAAAAGTGCCCAAACAAGTACAAGAAGCCAGGACATGACTCCAAAACTGTCAATGTCATTCTAAGCAACAATGATGGGGCATCTGGGTTTGGTAATTTGTTTACTGTACTTTCAGTTTGTTAGTCCACCGATTGCTGGGTTGACACTGGGGCCAATATTCATGTGTGTGTTGTTGTGTCTTTGTTTTCTTGCAGCATATAAATACGATATCCACAGGGATGCTCAGCTTGATTTTAGTGGAACTGCACAAAATGTCTAGATGGTTTGTGTCCTCCATAATACTTCATCATGCACAATACATCGAATGGTTCTCTAATCATTCGTCGTCACCTTGAGCCACCGGACTATATGTTTGAATGGTGCTGCCAGCATCGGCCATTAAGAAGGGTAAGCAGAAATACAAAAAGAGAGATGGCTGCTTTACTTGTGGTTCAGAGGAACACTGGGAAAACAAGTGCACAAACAAGTACCAGGAAGCCAGGACAGGACTCCATGTCTGTCAATGTCACTCTAAGCAACAATGATGGGGCATCTGGGTATGGTAATCTATTTACCGTACTTTCAGTTTGTTAGTCCACCGATTGGTGGGTTGACACTGGGGCCAATATTCATGTGTGTGCTGATGTGTCTTTGTTTTCTGGCAGCATATAAATACGAAATCCACAGGGATGCTCAGCTTGATTTTAGTGGAACTGCACAAAATGTTCAGATCGTTCGTGTCCTCCATAATACTTCACATCATGCACAATGCATCGAATGGTTCTCTAATCATTCATCGTCACCTTGAGCCACCGGACTATCAGATGACAAACTGATAACAAACCATACCCGTTCCACAATCATAGGCATTACATATTTTGAATGGGAAAAGCTTGTCAAAGTTGAAATTAGTTTAATATATTCAAACTGGAAAACCTTGTCAATTTTTGCTCATTGATGTTAGCCAGAAGACATGCATTTGATATTTTTGAGTGGGACGCCCTTTGCTGTGAGTAACGTTGATTGTTTTTTCCTATTCCTGCCTTCAGTTCAGAAGTAAATATTTACTCTGCTGAGATGCATAGTCACATGAATGTTGACTTATGTAAGATATTTTAAGATTTCGTTCTGAATATTGTCTATGTAATGCCAGGCCTTGTGTTTGGTTGCAAAGTTGAGCTTGGAATGTTGTGGCATGCGGCATCACGAGCTGTTCACCATGCCTCCTGAGAATAATGCTTCTTATTGTTTTGCATGTCGATCTAATGCTAGTGATTTGCTTGTTAGGAAGATCATCCTCTTCTATTGTTTCTACGCTTAAGAAGTTCATCGTCTTATGTTTCATTCATAGCCTATACGACAAGTCGGGTAGGTTAGACGTGAAACTATATGATCTTCCGACCAACTCATCATCTTAGGCCGTGATTGGATCGTCATTTTCCAACCAAAACCGCTTGTAAAACTGATGCTTGTAAATAAAAGAAGATGGTCTCGGGTGAAGCGCTTGGTTGGTCGATTTCGACTAGTAAAATATAAACCGGTCTCTCAAATTACACGCGTAAACCGCCGGTTTTACTTACAGACCTCGGGCCCTCGGTTTCATTATGCCTGTATTTTACGTGTTGTTTCCGATGATGAGTAAATTACACTTGTATCTTAATACAGGTGTGAAATAAACCAGAGCTCCCAAGTGCGGCCTTACCGTTTCATGCCGTCTCAGTCTCTCGAAGGTGTTCATAGGTGTCCGATGATCCTGGCTTCCTGAATGAGCAGTGGGCGCTGTATCAGACCATCCATAGGGCCCGCGAGGCCCTCTCCGTTGTCCTTTGAGTTGTTGCGCTCGTCGTGGCGCTGAGCATTGTTAACATGGTCAATGAACACGAGGATTCAGGAGATGACTGTATTTTGACTGGATGACAGTAGGGACCCACTCGGGTCATAGCCGTACGTACGCAAGTGCCTCCTTATTATATACAACTATATATTTTTGCTTCCTCCTGGTTTCCTGACATCATGGTCTCACACCATTGTCAACCTATGTAGTCAATATAAACGAGAGAATTGCACAAGGTGCGACCGACAGCTGGGACCAAGCAGCTTGAGCAGTATTTGTGTTTTTGAGGCGTGAGCACTGCAGAGTTTTTCTTGGCGATGCTTTCGTTGTTGTTCAAAGGAGAGCAGGGTATTAACTGGGCGGGCTGTGGCCCATCTAGCCCAGGACAGATATCCAGCCCAGATATTAATATTTTTCAAGATAAAAATGGCTAGCCCAGCTATACGTTTTTTAAGGAATACCTAGGCAAGGTCAACTTGTTATTCTCCGCCCCGCTCGGATGTAAATCTTTCCTATGAGGGATGCATTAGGCTTAACAGGAGAATGGGCTTTAAAAAAATAATAAATGGGATGTAATTATAAAAATTGGGCAGTAACTATATAAGAATGCACCAAGCACGAAATTATTTTATAAAATATTATCTATGGATTTTGAAAATATTAATTTTTAATTGTTGCGCACGCAACGTTTCGTTAGATTTTTACGTAATACAAATTTATATTTAATCTGACTAGAAATTTCGGGATAAAAATATTTCGGATCCCATCAAAATGTGGGAAATTTTATTGAAATTATTAATCATTGTCCTAGCTAGAAAATGGGTTGTACTTTTAACAAACTGTAAATGGGTTGTAGTAAATTCCATTAGAATTCAAAAATGGGCTGTACATTCTTACAAATTGCAAATGAGCAATAAGTTCTCTGCCACACACTTGTGGTCCTACTAAGTTGACGCGTCCCCTAAAAAAAGTTGACGTGTATGCAAAGCTTTGTCAACATGTTATAGTCAACACACGGTTCTAGCAGTAGTGGTCGTTGGATGTCCATCCAACGGATGGTGTGCTTCTTCTTCAATCTCGGATATTCTAGCTTCACCCGCCCAAAAAATGATTCCTCCCCCTGACATCTGGGGCACACCATTTCGGAAGATGACCTGTGGGCCTACTAAGTTGACGCGTACCAAGGGCTTTGTCAACTTAGTCAATATGAACGATTCTAGCTGAAGTGACTGTACGATGTCCATCCAACGACCGTCGTGCTTCTTCAACCTCTGGTCTTCTTGCTCCAGCCACTCAAAGCAGCGCCAGTCGTGCCGCCTGCTCCTGCCTCCTGTGGCCGGCTGTGCTGCCGCCGAGGCCTCACCGCCCCTACTACTCCCACCGCTGGCCAGGTCATCCATCCACTCACCCACACCCGCTGTTATTCTGCGGCGACGGCCGCCTCACACCGCAGTCGAACCAGTGAACCCTCGTACTCCTCTCTGTGTGGGCTTCCACTGCCACGTCTTCCCCGACTCCGCGTCATCCCCTTCCTAGGCATCGCCGCTCGCCGTCGTGCACCGCCCTGGTGCTCTCGGCGCGGCGTGGTCAACATGGTCAAGGAACGACTTCCATCGGAAGAGTAATGTACGTGGAGAGGCTGGCAGCTGAGTCCACGGCAGCCGCAAGGAAGTGCCTCCTTATTACGCGGAAAATAATTATTCCTCCACTTGACAGCAGGGACCAACCGGACGGGCCACCGTATTTGCCGAAAAAAATGTTTCCCCCCTGACTACTGGGACCCACCGGATGGGCCACCGTATTTCGCGAAAAAACGTTCCCCCCACTGTCAGCTCGGACCCACCGGAAGTGCCTCCTTATTACGCACAAAAAATGAATACTCTCCCTGCTAGTTGGGACCCACCTTGGTGGGAGGCTGACTTGTGGGCCTACTAAGTTGACGGGGACGGAGTGCTTTCTCAACTTAGTCAATATGAACGATTCTAGCTCAAGTGACCGTACAATGTCCATCCAACGACCGTAGTGCTTCTTCAACCTCTGGTCTTCTTGCTCCAGCGGCCCAAAGCAGCGCCGGTCATGCCGCATGCTCCTGCCTCCCGTGGCCGGCTGTGCTGCCACGGAGGCCTCACCGCCCCCTACTATTCCCACCGCTGGCATAGGCCCTGCGGTGATGGCAGCCTCACACTGAAGCCGAACAATTGAACCCTCATACTCCTCTCCGCGTGGACTTCCACTGTCGCGTCCTCCCTGGCTCCGCGTCGTCCCCTTCCTAGGCCTCGCCGCTCGCCGTCGTCCACCGCCCTGGTACTCTCGGCGCGGCGTGGTCAACGTGGTCAAGGAACGACTTCCATCAGAAGAGTACTATATGTGGAGAGGCTGACAGCTGGGTTGACAGCGGCCGCAAGGAAGTGCCTCCTTACTACGCGCAAAATAATTATTCCTCCACCTAATAGCAGGGACCCACCAGACGGGCCACTGTATTTCGCAAAAAAATGTTTCCCCCTGACTGCTGGGACCCACCAGCTACATCTTCACACTCAAGGAAGTGCGTCCGGGCAAAAAAAACGATTCGCCCCCATGACTGCTGGGACCCACCAGCTACATCTTCGTAGGGAAGGAAGATCCTGACAGTCGGGACCCACCTGGTCAAAGCGTACATAGCGTTGTCATTCTGGTCGCGAACGTGTACGTACATACTGGTCGATGTAGAGGCGTGCACGTGTCGTAGGCGAGGCGTGCGCGTAGCATATACATGTACGTACATCGGCCAGTGTGCAAGAAAGAAAATACGGCCACGTACGTACATACGGCCAGGGTCTCGAACGCCTACTCGCGCATACGTACGGCCAGGGCTCGTGTACATGGCTGGGTCGGAACGGAGAAACATCATCGTTGTCGTGTTCATGGGGAACCAACTGGCTGGGTTGGAACGGAATGTGTCGTCGTGTTCATCGGGAGGGCTTGGACGGAACAGCCAATGGAAACGAGGCCTGGCGTACCGCAGAACAGAGTAAACGGCCTTGTGTTCGACCGGCCACAGTCGAAACGGGATCCTGTTCATCGGGAGTGGTCTGGCATATCACAAAACGGAAGAAACGGACCACCTGCGGTGGAAACAGGGTCCTGTTGATCGGGAGGGGTGTGGCGTACCGCAAAATAGAGGAAACGGACTTGTGTTGGAGCGCTACAGTCGAAACTGTGGTCCTGTTCATCGGGAGGGGTGTGGCATACCGCAAAACGGGACTTCACGGGCTACTGTTCATCCACCGTCGACCTCCTCCAGCCTCGACCTCCGACTGTTCATCCACGGGCTCCTGTTCATCCAACCTCCACCGCGCGCTACTCCACTGGCTACTGTTCAACTAGCCCTCTCCACGGGCTCCCGTTCAACCACCCCTCCACGGGCTACTATTCATCCAGCCCTCCACCGTCTACTATATATCCAGCCCTCCACGGGGTGGTCCTGTTCATCCTGCCCTCCACGGGGTCCTGTTCATCCAGCCCCAACTGGTTCGATCGATTGGGGTCCTGTTCATTCAGAGGCAACACCACGGGGTCCTGTTCATCCACCCCCACCGGGAACTGTTCATCCGAACCCCCCATCAACGCTCACTGTTCATCTAGAGGCAGCATCGATCGGCTTCAGTTAGCAGCAGTAGTGAAGGAATCGCTCGATCGGGTTCAGTTAACAACCATCGCTCGATCGCTCGAGTTCAGTAATGCGTAGCCTGCAGTGCAATCGCTCAGGTTTAGTTCGAGCCCAACACCTCGCTCGGGTTTAGTTAGAGCCCAACGCCTCGCACCCACGCGCGTGCGTGTACGAGAGAAATGCTCATCGCTCGGCCCCGACCACCCATCGTAACTAGGAACACCCCGATATTTTCCTCGCCCTTGCTTCTACCATAGTTTTTTCCGTCATGGACGGCCCAAAGAATGTCAAGTAGCTGTGTCTCCGGCCCACCCAGGACGAAAAGCCCATTTTTCGTCATGATTTTTTGTCATCGAAGTGGGAGCCCACCACATCTATGATGATACCGGGTTTTGTCACAATTATCAGCATAGAAGTGTCATAAGTATGATAGAAAAAAAATTCGTTTGGCCCAAAATGTCATGGATGTGTCTTTTTTTGTAGTGGTAGTACTAGTATAATTGAGATTTAACGCACTTTCTTCCCCATCTTTCACTCTTCTTCCTCCTCTCTTCTTCTTCCCTGGTAGCCCGCGCCATCTTCCTTGGTAGCTCGCGCGTACCATATCCCCCGCTCACTTCTCGGCCACACACGCCATCTTCTTCACTCGCCCGCCCGAATCCACTTGCTCGCTGGCTCACTAGGCACCGAAAACCCCAATCACTCAGCGCCCTAAAAAACCCTATGGAAGAACCGACTGACACGCAGGGTCGCGATTGGAATTCCCTCCCCGATGTTCTCTTGGAGCAGATCTGTAATCGTATGGACCTGCTCAGCACTGTCCATTGGGACGCATGCTCGGTGTCTTTGTACCATCTACTCGTCTGCAACCGGCCGGCTCTTTTCAAGACACTCTGCTTGTTGATGCCCGATCCTCGCAAGTGGCCCAGACACCGACTTGACGATCCTACGGGGGTTGTCGTGGTGCCCCTCGACATGCTACCACTATCCGTCCACCTGTCCTTCATGCGCAACCACTACTGGGTGGGCATGAAGGGCAACTGGATCGTCCTCATCCACCAATCCGGTAGTCCGTGGCATCTCATGGATATCTACACACAGCGAGAGATCACCCTTCCATCGTTGGATACTGCCGCCATCGAGCCTCGCGGCCCGCCGGACACTCCTGCCTACTATGCACAAGATGCGTCGAGCTTTTGGCTTGACCTCTATTTGCTGAAGGTTGTAATTTGCGAAGTGCCCACACCATGAGAAGACTACATGGATTACAAGATCATCGCCTTGTTGAACATGGGATTAGTCTATCTGGAATCCGGTCACCATACATGGTTATGGCTCATCATCATTCCTGTTGAGGCAACATTTCTGTCTGATGCTATAGTGCATGATGGCATCGTTTACGCGGTCGACGCATAGATTGGCTGTCTATACTGGTGGAATCTATCATCGCGTAATTGTTCTATCTCATCTCATCTTTACCTTATGAATCCGACTGCCTGTTCATTCTTGCAAATTTAGAATAGACAGTATGTCTATAACCACATCATTGCTATATGTTCCTCTCATTTCCAAGATTATTATGACCACACATGTTATTGTTAGAGTTGATATGAGAACAATTGGCATCTAATGATTGTTAGAATATATATTATGAGTATAACCTCATGATTGCTATATGTTACTCTCATTTCCAAGATTTTTATAAGAACACATGTTATTGCTTAGAGTTGATATGAGAATAGTAGTAAGTGCTATGGTAGAATATGAGTAGGCCCTGTCATAGCTGTTTTCCTCTCATTGTTACATGATGTTTGAACCATGACATATTGCTAGAATACAAAAGCCATTGGCTTATTTTTTTTAACTTGGGGCATGATTATGACCACGACATTGCAATTCTGTGTCTATGATATGTGCCACTATTATAATAATCTTAATTCCACACATACTCTGAACATGATTGTTTATTTTTGTCCTTTTGGTCTCCAATTTGAATTGTTGCAGCAGGCGCAAATGCGCTGGCCTTCATGATTCCTGGACCTGGAATTATACCAGCCGATGGGTGGTAGTTTATCGCTCGTTCAGCTGATGGCGGTCATTTGATGCTCATTCGCACGTACCAAATTAACCAAACCATTACATCAAACCATATGCGGTACAATGCCTGGGGCATTCGTGACATTGATGGCTATGGCTGCTTCGTGTTCGAGAAAGATCCCAGCTCCATTGCGCCAGGCGTATTCAACTAGAGGCGAGTTTACAGCCTCGGCAACCACTCCATGTTCCTCGAGCTCAATTATCCGATCATCCAACCAATCATCGATCATATCACCGGCGATGATTACCGTGCTATGAAACTTCCATTTGCTAGGGGGAACTGTGTTTACACATCATACCATGGGTTTCATGAATCACCATATCTAGAGACTCATCGACACAGCTTTTTGCCAGATAATCTTCAGTGTGTGGAAGGCATCAAGCTTCCATGCGATGGTTGGCTTTTGCAAACCCGACATGCGGCGATGTGGTTCATGCCAACAGCAAATATGCACAACTTGATTTGTACTCATATCTAGACTGAGCCATGTATCCTGCTGCTGTAGCATGACCCTCTTTTGTTGGATATTATGTACTGTTGTTAGTTTGAAGCACTCCTCTGGTTTGAAGGGTAGATACCTTTCTGGGATCAAGTGCATCCTAACTCACCTGCGTAGGATGTACTGATAATGATGATGGAGATGTTGTGCAGAAGCCATATATATATCAATTTCTGGGATCAAGCTTCCATGCTGATCGAGCACCTTGAGGCCAAAGTGAGTGCTGACAGCACGAGATCTTACCCTCTCATCAATTTGTTCATACCAACCATCGACAGCGAGCACGACATATGCTACACCCATCCTGAGAAACTTCCAGGTAAGACGCTGATCAGCCGTCTACTTGCACAAACATATTCCTTTGTTTATAGCTATATTTTTCTTTTTAGACGCAGACCTAGTGAAGCAATTACAATGTGACAGTTAATAAAAAGTGAAACAAGTGACTGCAACATGCCAAAGATGTTATGAAAATGCCAACTACGTACACTAAAACCTGTATTCGACAATACTGCAGGTATCACACTGAGTGGCCTATGCAAGCATTTCTTCCAGCGCAACTCCAGGGCGTTCAAATGGGGCACGTGGACGCGTCGCAAGATACAGTCGGAGTGCGGCATGCACGCAATGTGGCTCAAGATCGGCAATACCTTGCCGGTGATGGTCAACGGCCGGCAGACGGGCAACAAAAAGGTTCTGGTGCTGCACACCAACAAGAACTTCGACCAGCATATGACCAACTTGGTGATGCACCAGTACCACCTAGGGGACCTGGAGCAAGAGAAGGAGCGGGAGCTGGTCTTCTGCAAGAGTTTCTACCAGACGAACACTAGGGCCATGACTAAAAAGATTATAAGTTAGTTTGGTATTGGTACTTGTACTACCTTGTCGTCCGCAGTTGGTACTATTGTTAACGATCTTTCGGTATGAACTTGGCATTTGCTTCCAACCATCATGCCAAGGGTTGACGTGGATATAAAGCTGAATCTTTTGTTTTGAAACGAGTTTTCAGACACCTGATTTTTATTTGATGGGTAGCATAAGCACCTACCGTTTGAATTCCCAGTTCTCTAAATTTTTTGAAACAAGTGCATGCACTTATTATCACAATGAAAGAACAATATACCTGCCGGATCCTAGTTATCAGTCTGTACTTGCAGAATTCTCTCGTTTATTGAGCGGGTATATTGTTTATTCAGGTCAAGCAAGTTCCAACTGGGTTGTAGACTGCCTAGTCTTGGTTTTGTTTTTAACAGGCCCAGCCCATGACGACAATGGGTCACAAAGATCCAGCAGGTATCTTCTGGCCTTTGGCCCGTCAAGTTAGTTATGTTTTGTCTTAGAACATCCGCATGCAGTTTTTTTACTAAATCAAACACACAGCCCAGTTCTATTTTCCTCTTGAAACGCCATGCCCTACTTCCGTTTTCTAATCTCTACCTATAATTTTACTAGTTAATATACATGTATCATTATATTGAAAATACATAAAGTTCCCTTTTCAAATTTACATCCTTATTTTTGTTGTTGTTTTCCCTCCCAGCACTGATTTTTTTACCACTGGTTTTCCCTTAAACCAACTCAATTGTCCCACGTCTAATCTTCTTACAAAAACAAAAAGATTTTTTTGGCAAATCAATAAGTTCTTAAAAATAAATGTTTATCATTTCAGGATTACAACAGTTCGGACTCCACCAAAATATGCAAAATAAGTTTGAACTTTTTGACCGTGGTCCTGGGCAGAAAATGGGTTGAATAAATTACTTAAGAATTAGCAAATGGGCTGCAAATTATTAAAAAATAGCAAATGGGCTCTAAGTTGTCTGCCACGGATTTGGAGGCTGCCTTGTGGGCCTACTAAGTTCATGCGTACACAAGGTTTATCAAAAGAAGAAACTTAGTCAACAATCGAATCTACCAGCGTTAGACCTTAGATGTCAATCTAACGACAATCGTGCTTCTTCGGTCTGTGATCTTTGATACGTCTTCAACCTTGGATGTTTTATATGCATTAATATGCTATTTTATATGATTTTTGGGACTAACCTATTAACCTAGAGCCCAGTGCCAGTTTCTAATTTTTTTCTTGTTTTAGAGTATCGCAGAAAAGGAAAATAAAAGGGAGTCCAATTGACCTGAAACTTCATGGAACTTATTTTTGGAACGGAAGCAATCCAGAAGACTTGGATTGTACGTAAGGGAAGCAACGAGGATGGCACAAGGCAGGGGGCGCGCCCACCACCCCTAGGCGCACCCTCCACCCTCGTGGGCCCCTTTTGGCCCCCCTGACGTATTTCTTCCTCCTATATATACCAATATACCCTAAAACCATCGAGGAGCACAATAGATCGGGAGTTCCACCACCAGAAGCCTCCGTAGCCACCGAAAACCAATCTAGACCCGTTCTGGCACCCTGCCGGAGGGGGAATCCCTCTCCGGTGGCCATCTTCATCATCCCGGTGCTCTCCATGATGAGGATGGTGTAGTTCTCCCTCAGGGATGAGGGTATGTACCAGTAGCTATGTGTTTGATCTCTCTCTCTCTCTCGTGTTCTTGAGGTGATACGATCTTGATGTATCACGAGCTTTTCTATTATAGTTGGATCTTATGATGTTTCTCCCCCTTTACTCTCTTGTAATGGATTGAGTTTTCCCTTTGAAGTTATCTTATCAGATTAAGTCTTTAAGGATTTGAGAACACTTGATGTATGTCTTGCGTGGGATACCTGTGGTGACAATGGGGTATTCTATTGATCCACTTGATGTATGTTTTGGTGATCAACTTGCGGGGTCCACCCATGAACCTATGCATAGCGGTTGACACATTTTCGTCCTGACTCTCCGGTAGAAACTTTGGGGCACTCTTTGAAATACTTTGTATTGGTTTGAATAGATGAATCTGAGATTGTGTGATGCATATCGTATAGTCATACCCACAGATACTTGAGGTGACATTCGAGTATCTAGGTGACATTAGGGTTTTGGTTGATTTGTGTCTTAAGGTGTTATTCTAGTACGAACTCTATGATAGATTGAATGGAAAGAATAGCTTCATGTTATTTTACTACGGACTCTTGATTAGATCGATCAGAAAGGATAACTTTGAGGTGGTTTCGTACCCTACCATAATCTCTTTGTTTGTTCTCCGCTATTAGTGACTTTGGAGTGACTCTTTGTTGCATGTTGAGGGATAGTTATATGATGCAATTATGTTATTATTGTTGAGGGAACTTGCAGTAGTGAAAGAACCCTAGGCCTTGTTTCAACGCATTGCAATACTGTTTGTGCTTACTTTTATCATTAGTTACCTTGCTGTTTTTATATTTTCAGATTACGAAAACCTTTATCTACCATCCATATACCACTTGTATCACCATCTCTTCGCTGAACTAGTGCACCTATACAACTTACCATTGTATTGGGTGTGTTGGGGACACAAGAGACTCTTTGTTATTTGGTTGCAGGGTTGCTTGAAAGAGAACATCTTCATCCTACGCCTCCTACGGATTGATAAACCTTAGGTCATCCACTTGAGGGAAATTTGCTACTGTCCTACAAACCTCTGCACTTGGAGGCCCAACAACGTCTACAAGAAGAAGGTTGAGTAGTGGACATCAAGCTCTTTTCTGGCACCGTTGCCGGGAAGGTTAGTGCTTGAAGGTATATCTTTAGATCTTGCAATTGAATCTTTTTGTTTCTTGTTTTAGCATTAGTTTAGTTTATAAAATATAACTACAAAAAAATATGGAATTAAGGGTACCTCATAAGCTTCATATTTTTAATATCTATCATGAAAATAAGGATTCCGATAATTGTGCTCAAGTGCTAGAAGAAGAATGCATTAGAATGTTTGGCACTAAATATTTGAATGTTGAGCATGAGTGCAATGTTGTTAGTATGAATTCCTTGAATATCCATGATGCTAATGATATGCAAAGTCACAAGCTTGGGTAAGCTATGTTTGATGAAGATGATATTTTTTGTCCCCCAAGTTCTGATGAGAAAATTTATTATGATGAAAGCATGCCTCCTATTTATGATGATTATATTGATGAAAGTGGATTTGGAGAGGTCATGACTTTATTTAGTGATGAATCCACTATTTCGGAAGAGGTTCCGATTGATTATGAGAATAAAGTTGCTATCTATGATGATTATTGTGATGACATGTATGCTATAAATAATAATGATAACCATGAAACCTTTCATCATGATTTTAGTTTTCAATTGGATTATGCCTCACATGATAGTTATTTTGTTGAGTTTGCTCCCACTACTATTCATGAGAAGAAATTTGCTTATGTGGAGAGTAATAAAAATTCTATGCTTGTGCATCATGAAAATAGTGCTTTATGTGATAGTTATATTGTTGAATTCATTCATGATGCTACTGAAAATTATTATGAGGGAGGAATATATGCTTGTAGGAATTGCAATAATATCAAGTTTCCTCTCTATGTGCTTAAAGTTTTGAAGTTATGCTTGTTTTGCCTTCCTATGCTAGTTGATTATTGTTCCCACAAGTTGTTTGGTCACAAAATCCCTATGCATAGGAAGTGGGTTTGACTTAAATGTGCGAGTCATATTGTTCATGATGCTCTCATTATGTTTCAATTCTTATTCTTTATGTGAGCATCATTGAAATCATCATGCCTAGCTAGGGGCGTTAAACGATAGCGCTTGTTGGGAGGCAACCCAACTTTATTTTTGTTCCTTACTTTTTGCTCATGTTTAGTAATAAATAATTCATCTAGCCTCTGTTTGGATGTGTTTTTATGCTTTAATTAGTTATTGTGCCAAGTAGAACCTTTGCGAAGACTTGGGGAAAGTCTTTGCGATCATGCTGTAAAAAATAGAAACTTTAGCGCTCACGAGATTTGCTGCCATTATTTATTGGAGAGTTCTATTTAGTCAATTCTTTTGGAAGATGATTAATAGATAAATTACTCACGTCCAGCATGTTATTTTCGAATTTTTGGGGTTCCAGAAGTATGCGTTAGTTACAGATTACTACAGACTGTTCTGTTTTTGACAGATTCTGTTTTGCATGTGTTGTTTACTTATTTTGATGAATATATGGCTAGTAAAAGAGTTTATAAACCATAGAGAAGTTTGAATACAGTAGGTTTAACACCAATATAAATAAAAGAGTTTATAAACCTTGAAGTGGTGTTTTGTTTTCTTTCGCTAACGGAGCTCATGAGATTTTCTACTTTAAATTTTGTGTTGTGAAGTTTTCAAGTTTTCGGTAATGATTCGATGGACTATGGAATAAGGAGTGGAAAGAGCCTAAGCTTGGGGATTCCCAAGGCACCTCAAGATAATATTCAAGGACAACCAAGAGCCTATGCTTGGGGATGCCCCGGAAGGCATCCCCTCTTTTGTCTTCGTTCATCGGTAACTTTACTTGGAGCTATATATTTATTTACCACATGATATGTGTTTTGCTTGGAGCGTCATTTCATTTTATTTAGTTTTTCTTGATGTTTGAATAAAATACCAAGATCTGAAATTCTTAAATGTTAGAGAGTCTTCACATAATTGCATAATTATTCGACTACTCATTGATCTTCACTTATATATTTCGGAGTAGTTTGTCATTTGCTCTAGTGCTTCACTTATACCCTTTTAGAGCACGACGGTGGTTTTATTTTGAAGAAATAGATGAACTCTCATGCTTCACTTATATTATTTTGAGAGTCTCTAAACAGCATGGTAATTTGCTTTGGTTATGAATCTAGTCCTAATATGATGGGCATCCAAGAGGGATATAATAAAAACATTCATATAGAGTGCATTGAATACTATGAGAAGTTTGATACTTGATGATTTTTTTGAGATGTGAAGATAGTGATATTAGAGTCATGCTAGTTGGGTAGTTGTGAATTTGAGAAATACTTGTGTTGAAGTTTGTGATTCCTGTAGCATGCACGTATGGTGAACCGTTATGTGACGAAGTCGGAGCATGATTTATTTATTGATTGTCTTCCTTATGAGTGGCAGTCGGGGACGAGCGATGGTCTTTTCCTACCAATCTATCCCCCTAGGAGCATGCGCGTAGTACTTTGTTTCAATAACTAATAGATTTTTGCAATAAGTATCTGAGTTCTTTGTGACTAATGTTGAGTCCATGGATTATACGCACTCTCACCATTCCACCATTGCTAGCCTCTCTAATACCGCGCACCTTTTGCCAGTATCATAAACCCACCATATACCTTCCTCAAAACAGCACCATACCTACCTATCATGGCATTTCCATAGCCATTCCGAGATATATTGCCATGCAACTTTCTACCGTTCCATTTACTATGACACGCTCCATCATTGTCATATTGCTTTGCATGATCATGTAGTTGACATTTTAGTTGTGGCAAAGCCACCGTTCATAATTCTTTCATACATGTCACTCATGAGTCATTGCACATCCCGGTACACCGCCGGAGGCATTCATATAGAGTCATATTTTGTTCTAAGAATCGAGTTATAATTCTTGAGTTGTAAGTAAATAAAAGTGTGATGGTCATCATTATTAGAGCATTGTCCCAGTGAGGAAAGGATGATGGAGACTATGTTTCCCCCACAAGTCAGGTTGAGACTCCGGACGAAAATAAATAAATAAATAAATAAATAAATAAAAGAGGCCAAAGAAGCCCAAATAAAAAAAGAGAAAAGAGGCCATAAAAAAGGAGAAGACCCAAATAAAAAATGAGAGAAAAAGATAGAAGGGGCAATGCTACTATCCTTTTACCACACTTGTGCTTCAAAGTAGCACCATGATCTTCATGATAGAGAGTCTCCTATGTTGTCACTTTCATATACTAGTGGGAAATTTTCATTATAGAACTTGGCTTGTATATTCCAATGATGGGCTTCCTCAAAATGCCCTAGGTCTTCGTGAGCAAGCGAGTTGGATGCACACCCACTGAGCTCTTTTTGTTGAGCTTTCATATACTTATAGCTCTAGTGCATCCGTTGCATGGCAATCCCTACTCACTCACATTGATATCTATTGATGGGCATCTCCATAGCCCGTTGATACGCCTAGTTGATGTGACACTATCTTCTCCTTTTTGTCTTCTCCACAACCACCATTCTATTCCACATATAGTGCTATGTCCATGGCTCACGCTCATGTATTGCATGAAGATTGAAAAGGTTTGAGAACATCAATAGTATGAAACAATTGCTTGGCTTGTCATCGGGGTTGTGCATGATTTAAATACGTTGTGGGGTGAAGATAGAGCATAGCCAGACTATATGATTTTGTAGGGATAGCTTTCATTGGCCATGTTATTTTGAGAAGACATGATTGCTTTGTTAGTATGCTTAGAGTATTATTGTTTTTATGTCAATATTAAACTTTCGTCTTGAATCTTATGGATCTGAATATTCTTGCCACAATAAAGAGAACTACTTGGATAAATATGTTAGGTAGAATTCCACATCAAAAATTCTGTTTTTATCATTTACCTACTCGAGGACGAGCAGGAATTAAGCTTGGGGATGCTGATACGTATCCAACATATCTATAATTTTTGATTTTTCCATGCTATTATATTATCAACCTTGGATGTTTTATATGCCTTAATATGCTATTTTATATGATTTTTGGGACTAACCTATTAACCTAGAGCCCAGTGCCAGTTTCTGTTTTTTCCCTAGTTTTATAGTATCGCAGAAAAGGAAAATCAAACGTAGTCCAATTGATCTGAAACTTCACGGAACTTATTTTTGGAACGGAAGCAATCCAGAAGACTTGGGGTGTACGTAAGGCAAGGAACGAGGAAGGCACAAGGCAGGGGTTGCGCCCACCCCCTAGGCGCACCCTCCACCCTCGTGGGCCCCTTTTGGCCCCCCTGACGTATTTCTTCCTCCTATATATACCAATATACCCTAAAACCATCGAGGAGCACAATAGATCGAGAGTTCCGCCGCCAGAAGCCTCCGTAGCCACCGAAAACCAATCTAGACCCGTTTCGGCACCCTGCCGGAGGGGGAATCCCTCTCCGGTGGCCATCTTCATCATCCCGGTGCTCTCCATGACGAGGAGGGAGTAGTTCTCCCTCGGGGCTGAGGGTATGTACCAGTAGCTATGTGTTTGATCTCTCTCTCTCTCGTGTTCTTGAGGTGATACGATCTTGATGTATCGCGAGCTTTGCTATTATAGTTGGACCTGATGATGTTTCTCCCCCTCTACTCTCTTGTAATGGATTGAGTTTTCCCTTTGAAGTTATCTTATCGGATTGAGTCTTTAAGGATTTTAGAACACTTGATGGATGTCTTGCGTGGGATACCCATGGTGACAATGGGGTATTGTATTGATCCACTTGATGTATGTTTTGGTGATCAACTTGCGGGTTCCGCCCATGAATCTATGCATAGGGGTTGGCACACATTTTCATCTTGACTCTCCGGTAGAAACTTTGGGGCACTCTTTGAAGTACTTTGTGTTGGTTTGAATAGATGAATCTGAGATTGTGTGATGCATATCGTATAATCATACCCACGGATACTTGAGGTGACATTGGAGTATCTAGGTGACATTAGGGTTTTGGTTGATTTGTGTCTTAAGGTGTTATTCTAGTACGACCTCTATGATAGATTGAATGGAAAGAATAGCTTCGTGTTATTTTACTATGGACTCTTGAATAGATCGATCAGAAAGGATAACATTGAGGTGGTTTCGTACCCTACCATAATCTCTTTGTTTGTTCTCCGCTAGTAGTGACTTTGGAGTGACTCTTTGTTGCATGTTGAGGGATAGTTATATGATCCAATTATTTTATTATTGTTGAGGGAACTTGCACTAGTGAAAGTATGAACCCTAGGCCTTGTTTCAACGCATTGCAATACCGTTTGTGCTCACTTTTATTATTAGTTACCTTGCTGTTCTTATATTTTCAGATTACAAAAACCTTTATCTACCATCCATATACCACTTGTATCACCATCTCTTCGCCGAACTAGTGCACCTATACATTTTACCATTGTATTTGGTGTGTTGGGGACACAAGAGACTCTTTGTTATTTGGTTGCAGGGTTGCTTGAGAGAGACCATCTTCATCTTACTCCTCCTACTGATTGATAAACCTTAGGTCATCCACTTGAGGGAAATTTGCTACTCTCCTACAAACCTCTGCACTTGGCGGCCCAACAATATCTACAAGAAGAAGGTTGTGTAGTGGACATCAATCTTCCTGCTCCTGCTGCCCAAACCAGCGCTGGTGGAACCGCCTGCTCCCGCCTCCCGTGGCTAGCTATGCTACCGGGAAGGCCTCACGGCCCCACCATATTTGCATCCCTGTCCTGGCGATCCCTCTACTCACCCACACCTCCTGTTATTTTCCGTGACGGCAGTCGAACCAGTCAACCCTCGTACTTCCCACAGCGTGGGCAGCCACTGCCGTGTCTTCCCCGACTCTATGTTGTTCCCTTCGTAGGCCTTGCCATCGTCCACCGCACTGCTGCTCTCGGCGCGGCATGGTCAACATGGTCAACAAACGACATCCATCGGAAGTGGACTGTATTTGGAGGGGCTGACAGCTGGGTCCATGGCCACACACAAGGAAATGCCTCCTTATTACGTGCAAAACAATGATTCCTCCACCTGCCATCTGGGACCCATTGGAAGGGCCTCTGTATATTGTGAAAAAATGTTGCCCCCGCTGACAGCTCGGACCCACCATCTATATCTTCGCACGCAAGGAAGTGCCTCCTTATTACGCACAAAAAAATGAATACTCCCCTGCTAGCTCGGACCCACCATATGGGAGGCTGACTTGTGGGCCTACTTAGTTGATGCAGACGGAGGGCTTTGCCAACTTAGTCAATATGAATGATTCTAGCTCCAATGACCGTACGATGTCCATCCAACGGCAGTAGTGCTTCTTCAACCTCTGGTCTTCTTGCTCCAGCCGCCCAAACCAGCAGCGGTCGTGCCGCCTGCTCCTGCCTCCTGTGGCCGGCTATGCTGCCGCGGAGGCCTCACCGCCCCCTACTACTCCCACCGCTGGCCCGGCCATCCCTCTACTCACCCACACCCCCTATTATTCTGCAGCGACGACAGCCTCACACTGAAGCCGAACCAGTGAACCCTCGTACTACTCTCTGCGTGGGCATCCACTGCAGCGTCTTCCCTGGCTCCGTGTCGTCCCCTTCCTAGGCCTCGCCATCGTCCACCGCCTTGGTGCTCTCGGTGCGACGTGTTCAATGTGGTCAATGAACGACTTCCATCGGAAGAGTACTGTACGTGGAGAGGCTGACAACTGGGTCCACGGCCGCAGCAAACAAGTCCCTCCTTATTACATGGAAAATAATGATTGCTCCACCTGACAGCAGGGACCCACCGGATGGGCCACCATATTTCAGGAAAAAAATGTTCCCCCTGACTGCTGGGACCCACCAGCTACATATTCACACGCAAGGAAGTGGCTGACAGTCGGGACCCACCTGGTCGAAGCGTATGTAGCGTTGTCATTCTAGTCACGAACGCGTACATACGATCGGTCTGTCTCCAGGCTGCAGCGATGAACCGTGGCCATGTAAGGAAGGGCATGTGTCATAGTATAGGCATGCACATTTCGTAGTAGAGGCAATTGAGGGAGTCCTGGATTATGGGGTCCTCGAGTGTCCGAGCTGTGTAGCTTGGGCCAGACTGATGGGCCATGAAGATACAAGATATAAGACCTTCCCCCGTGTCCAGCTGGGACTCTCCTTTGCGTGGATGGCAAGCTTAAACGCCTGGATGAGTAGTTTTCCTTTCTCTGTAAACCGACTTTGTACAACCCTAAGCCTCCTAGTGTCTATATAAACAGGAGGGCTTAATCTATAGAGGCTAACACAAATCATATAGGCTAGACAGCTAGGGTTGAACCATTATGATCTCGAGGTATATAAACTCTTGTAACTCCTATACTCATCAAATACAATCAAGCAGGATGTAGGGCTTTACCTCCATTAAGAGAGCCCGAACCTGGGTAAACATCGTGCCCCCTTGTCTCCTGTTACCTTCGATCCTCAGACGCACAGTTCGGGACCCCCTACCCGAGATCAGTCGGTTTTGACACCGACATTGGTGCTTTCATTGAGAGTTCCACTGCACCGTCGACGATGGGATCGATGGCTTGCCTTGTCATTAATGACAACATCACCTCTGGAGAGACCCTAGCTCCGGGACAGTTCGTCCAGCTCGGTGGTTTCACCACGGGCGCCCGTACGGCCTTTAAGCCAAAGGCAGCCCTCAAAATTGCCAGACATCATCTTCGCGCCAGCCTTGAACACCCTGAAAAGATGGATCCATCAGATGTTTCATCTTTAAATGAACTACTTGATCACATCGCCACCCGGGGAGTAGCAACAGACTACGATCGGATTGGGCATAAACCCGATTAGAGGGAAATCAGATCCTCGTCGATCACCCATCTGATAGCGGTCATGGATGAACAAGCCGATGATACTTCTCCCCCTAAGTTGAGAACAAGCTATGTTCGGATTTCCGAGCCCTACGAGCCGGATACCCATCTTCGAGAAGAGACCTCATGTCCTCCGGACATAGAACCGACCGTTGAGCCCGAAGACTGCCAGGATGCTCCGAACCCTGGATCGGTGACTACGCAAATTCTTCAAATTCCGGATGCAATAATGGGTCAGGATTCGGATTTTAGCCTGCCCGCCCACCACATGCAATATTCCCCAAACAATTCAGGTCCTCCAGACTTATGCGACCTAATGTACGTGCGGCAGCAACCTGAGGAAACAGTCCACCACTTTTGGGCCAGGTTTCTCCTTGTTAAAAACAAGATCAAGGACTGCTGTGACGATGACGCGGTTTCAATATTTGACCTTAATTGCACGGATGAGGGAATCTTTAACGCCCTCAACCGTCACCACATACTGCACTTAGCAGACCTGGCAAAAATCATACAGAAGTACAGTGGAATGGAAAGCACCTGGAAGGCACAAACAGCTCGGTGGGAACCTCCGGCCTTCAACAGCCCACCGGACGGACAAAAAGGATGCACCCCTACGAGGCACCTGGTCATCATCCCATGGATAAAAAAGTGAATCACTTTACGGGACACAGAATGGTCCTTGACGACCTGCTCAATAAACCTTGTCAGATACATACAACACCGACTACCGAACGAACACATAGCCTTCGGGCATGTTGGGTACTCCGACAGGTGGCTAAGAGCAGTGAGGCCATCCTCACCAGCATTCCTCCAAAGAGGCACTCTTCAGAAAAAGCCGATCTCAATGTTTTTACGGTCTTTAAGACTTTTTCTTCCAACAACTGGCACAGGAGGGCGCTGCACGACCTTGCCGAAGTCAACCGGGTAGCCGCAGTAAATCCTTGGAATGACATGGCAATAACCTTCACCGCCGATGACGAGCCAAGGGCCAGATTAGTCCGAGCACCAGCCACTTTGGTCTTAATCCCAATTGTAGATGGCTTTCGGCTCACAAAAGTACTCATGGACGGTGGCAGCGGATTAAACCTCATCTACGAAGATACACTCCAAAAAATGCAGATGGACAAAATTCACATTGAGCAAAGTGGCACCACGTTCTGAGGCATCATCCCCAGTCGAGAAGCAATAAGCTCATGGAGGATCAAACTCGACGTCGTATTCGGCACGCCGGAAAACTGTAGGTTCGAAAAGTTGCTCTTCCATGTGGCACCTTTCCACAGTGGATATCACGCCCTGTTAGGGCGAGAAGCATTCATCCGCTTTCAAGCTATACCCCATTACGGGTACATTAAGCTCAAAATGCCAGGGCCCAACGGAGTTATCACTATCACCAGTGATCCAGATATAGCACTTCGTGCCGACAATAAAACCGCATCCCTAGCCCTCGAGGCACTATTCGAGGCCCTGGCGGCCGAGGAACTGACTACTCTGCGCTCTACAGTGGACATGGACGACATAATGCTCGACAAGAGGCCCAAATCCACTTCCTTTAAGCCAGTAAACAAAATAGTCAAATTTCAAGTACACCCAATGGATCCTAATAAAACTGCAGCCATTGGAGCACAGCTGGATCCAACGATCGACGCCACCTTAAGAGTGTTTTTGCGTGAAAATTGGGATATCTTTGCCTGGCATCCTTCGGATATGGCAGGAATCCCACGCATTTTGGCCGAACACAGCCTCAATATAATAAAAGGCTTTAAACCAATCAAGCAAACGTTGCGGTGATTTTTCAAACCCAAGCGACAAGCCATGTGGGAAGAGCTAGCCCAACTACTTGAAGCCGGATTCGTCAGAGAGATCAAACACCCAGAGTGGCTAGCAAACCTGGTCATGATGCCAAACAAGGATAAATCCTGGCGCCTTTGTGTCAATTTCAAAGACCTGAACAAGGCTTGCCCTAAGGACCCCTTCCCACTGCCCCACCAAATCATTGATGCAACTTCAGGACACGATTCACTCTGCTTCCTCGACGCGTAATCCGGATACCATCAAATTAAGATGAGGGAATCCGATCAAGCCGCAACGACATTCATCACCCCGCATGGGCCTTTCTGCTTCAACACTATGCCTTTCGGACTCAAAAACGCCGGCGCCACCTACCAACGCCTGATTCAAACATTACCTGGAAAAACAAATTGGCAAGAAAGTGGAGGCATATGTAGATGATGTAGTCATCAGAACTAAACATGTCGAATCATTGGTGGACGACTTGCGCCTCACATTTGACAACCTTCGAACATACGGCATATGGCTCAATCCGGAAAATGCGTTTTCGGCGTCCTGGCCAGAAAGCTGCTCGGGTTCATTGTTTCAAATAGAGGAATCAAAGCAAATCCAGGCAAAATTTGAGCCTTGTCGCAATTGGCAATGCCAACAGACTTAAAGCAGGTCCAAAAACTAGTCGGGTGTGTGGTAGCCTTGAGCCGCTTTATCTCCGGATTGGGAGAAAAGGCACTACCATTTTATCGCCCACTTCGACGTACCGATCACTTCGAGTGGACGGACACGAAAATGGCCGGGTTGGAAGAAATAAAAACTCTGTTAGCAAATAACCCAATCATTGCCGCACCAAACGTCGGCAAACCGATGCTACTATACATATTAGCAACTCACCAGGTAGTGAGTGCTATGGTCATTATCGAACGAGAGGAAGAGGGACACAAATTCTCACTCCAAAAACCAGTATGCTATGTATCGGTGCTCCTTACACCATGCAAATCCTGATAGCCGCATTATCAAAAGAAAGCATATGCGGTCTTCATTGCATCTCCAAAGTTGCGGCACTACTTTCAAGAATGCTCGATCATTGTGTCCTCTGAAGTACCACTTAATGACATCATAAACAATCGAGAAGCCACCGACCGCATTGCCAAGTGGACTATCGAGCTTCTACCATTTGAAATAACATACAAACCACGCCGCGCTATTAAATCTCAGGTGTTTGCCGACTTTGTCACCGAATGGACAGAAGCCGAACTCCCCAAAGAGTACAACACAAACTCCAGTTGTGTGATGTACTTTGAAAGCTCCAAAAGGTTCGCCAGATTGGGAGCTGGCATCATCCTAACATCCCCTACAGGGGACACAGTCCGTTATGTATTACAAATCATGTATACGAACTCCAATAATGCAACTGAATATGAAGCGATCTTGCATGGACTTTGGATGGCCATTTCTTTGGGCATACAACGCCTTGAGGTGCGTGGGGATTCGAACCTCGCGATATCTCAAATAAATGGTGAATTCAATGCAAAAGATCCAAAGATTGTGGCTGTCGGTGTCAAAACCGGCGGATCTCGGGTAGGGGGTCCCGAACTGTGCTTCTAAGGCGGATGGTATCAGGAGGCAGGGGACACGATGTTTTACCCAGGTTCGGGCCCTCTTGATGGAGGTAAAACCCTACTGTCGGTGTTCTGGGAACGGGGCTCCCCAGACTTGCCTGCCTGCGGCCCGCGACGTGGCTCAAGTGGGGGCCCAGCGCGGCCCATCTTGATCAGCCCAAGCTCAAGACCCTCACGAGGGGCCAAGCCTCGCGGGGCGGACGACAGAAAGCTTCCTCAAGAGCGGCCTCATCAGGCAGGCTCGCGAGGAGGTGGAGAGATCAATGCAAGGGTACCTCACGAGGATCCCATGACGCAAGCCATGACGATCAAGGCCAGGCGGGCGCCGGCCTATGCAGGGTCCTTGTTTCCCCTTTGGCGCACAGGGGCCAAGCACATGCCAAGGCATCAGGCAAAGGTTGCCATTCCGGTGCAACGAGACCAAGACCAGTAGAGCGGCAGGACGGAGGTCACCGTGGAGCCAAGACGGCGTCATCACCAGTGCTTTTGGCAGCCGAAGACCACCTTTGGTCAGGATAACTTGTACTACATGTTCCCCTTCAAAATGGCCAATTGTTGGCGCCCTTCCCGCTCAATTATTCAGGGAGAGGCCTAGGGCCTCTATAAATAGAGCTAGCCACCACAGAGTAGGGAGACATCTAGAAATCTGGTAGAACCCCAGCAGAGAGAGAGAGGCGACTGAACTCACCCTAGAAGTTCATCGCACCAGCTCAAGAGCACCTCTCGCGAGCTATTCTTCCCTTGTATTGTTCATCATCAGCCCCCTGAGGCAATCTACCACACCACACACTGGAGTAGGGTATTACACCACAACGGTGGCCCGAACTAGTATAAACCTCGTATCTCTTGTGTTGTTCATCATTTTCATCTTAGGTTGCACGAGAGGATCGGACGTAGATCGGTAGGGGAGAGATCTCTGCGTGCACCCCAGTGTTCGAACCTCAAGGGTCTGCCGGAACCCGAAATCCGACATTTGGCGCGCCAGGTAGGGGTGCGCCAGAGTCCTTCTTCCTCCGCGTCGCGTTCCACCGCTTCGCCACCCAGATGTCAAGCAACCCGGCTGCCAACGCCGACCGCTGGGCGGCATGGCCCGCCCACGCCGTGCCGCCGTCTCAGGGTGACCTCAGCCTTGCGCCTCACGTAGCTCGCGCTCCGCAGGGCGCTGCGGGACGTGGCCAGACGCCGCCTGCCCTCACGCCACGGCAGGTGCGGGCCACAGCAAGGGCCTCGAACCACGCCGCTGCCACGGCGCCATACACCCGACGGGAGTAGGCAAATTCCAGGGCCGCGCTCACGGTGGCCTGAGAGCTGCTACGGTGCCGCTTGCTGGAAGGTGGCCACGGCGTGTGTTGGAGCGAGTGGCCGAGCTCCTGGACGCCGCCTCCTCAGGAGCGCCCCCTTTCTGCATCCAGCTGCCGCCCCAGATCCAGGACAGGTCGCACGACGGCATTCTGCGTGCCCACGCGATTTCAGGCGGGCCCCAGGGCCGGTCCAGCGCCAGCACCACCTCCAGCACTGGGCGGCTGATCGTGCCGGCTCCTCCCCAGGCCGGCAAAGGGATGCGCGCCGCGGCCTTTGGCCTCGGCGGACCACCTCGTCATCACATACAAGGCGACGCCCCAAGCCAGACTGCGTGGCATACGGGGCGCTACAACAAGGCCACGAGGTGGTCGCCCCGGAGGCCTATGTACCCTGGATAGTGGATCAAGGGCGCGAGGTGGAAGGAGGTCACGACTCGTTCCTCGGGCCCGGCTGGGATGAGGAGGCGTCGGAAGCCGTGCTCTTTCAGGAACCCCAAGAGAGCATCGACAAGTGCGCCGACAGCAGCAACTATCGGGTACCACTCATCCCTCAGGATCAAGCTTACGCTAACCATGGGTCGCAAGAGGTACAGGTCGCCGCAGCGGATGGCTGCCCCAACGCTGTAGCCTCTTATACCTCAGGAGGAGGGTGCAGGGGGCTGTAGGAAAGGGGCCGAGATCCGGACTCACCCTCGCGGCAGTCGGGCCAAGGTGTTCTCAGGAGGTAGGCCCTCCGCCGGGGAGGTGCCCCATGGCCTGCCCCCGGCGGAGGACCCGTGGTCGTCGGGGGAACCGCGGGCGACCGCTCTACCCCATTGGCGTCGTCCTTGGTTTTCGGTCGCTGTCAATGGCGGCAGAGTGAGGCGCAAGGCGGGGCCCTCGTCTGGTGATATGAAGCAAGGCCGGTACCTGTGAAGAAGGCCCAGCACCTGTGAAGCTCGCCGCCCCGTGACACTCTCACGTAATAATGAGTGGGGCTTTACACGCCCCAGAGTCTCAGGAGTGCCGGCCTCAGGCCCTGGGGCTCTTGCCCACGCCCAGTGGCAGCAGTTAGCTCCACGCTGGTGAGAAGACGTCGAAGACTAGACTAGGTGTCGGATGCGGCTTTTTTGCTTTTCTTCTGCCTTCTTGCCTTTTTTGCTTCTTCCTTGTTGGCAAGTTTCTTCGGTTGGATTTAAGTTGGATTGGAGTTCGAAGCTTGCGTGCATTTGGGAAGGGGGTGTTTAGTCTCGTTCGAGCAATCTCTCGCGTTCTGGTTTCGGATTTGTGCCCCAAGCTAGCGTCAGCTGCCCCCCCCCCCCCGTAGGAGCCTCTCGTGAGCCGGGCCGGGCCATGCACGCCTACAACCGGGACCACTGTCTCCGCACCCTCTCCGGAGGTCCTCGTCACAGGATTAGCAGGATAATCGAAAGACGCCAGAGGCATAGCATCCCCCCGCAGGCCCGCTCAGGGCACGCCAGGGTCGGAAGGTAAACGAATCAACCGAACCATCACTGGGCTAGCGACTAAACTCATGCATAACGTTGTGCTCACCAGACTACGGATTACAAATCTTTACATGAGGGGCCTCCCCTCCCAAAATGCTCTTACATTCTTCAAGGCCAAGCCCGAGTCTTCTTCATGCAGGATAAACCGCGGAGACATGCGGTCACTCGAACATATCACTCACCGCGTCTTGGGCGTCGTCGGAGGCATCACTGGCGCCATCGGCATTCCCGCCGCCGCCGGCGGCATCTCCATCAACGCCAGGCTCGTCCACAACATCGCCTTCATTGGCGCCCATAACCACGCCGTCGTCATCGGACGCAAAGTCCCTGACAAGGGCGTCCACGTTGTCCTCCACCCACCATGCCAGATCACCCCGGACGGCAATGGGCACAGGTGCGATGGCAGCATCGAAGTCGAAGTGGGGGTCCCTGTCCTGCAGATGGCTGAAGACACGGGAGGAGGCACGCCCAAGCAAGGCTCGGCTCCTCTCTTTGACAAGCCAACGGAACCTCTCGGACCGGTTCTCCAGAAGCGTCACCACATCGGTGAAAAATTGGAGGTTGCCGGCGTAGTTGACCTTGTGCGGCTCCCTAGCGGCAGCCTCGCAGATGTAGCCCAAAGCTGTGATGGCCCTCTCTCAGAGCGTTTGAAGCATGGGGGCGTGCACATGCTCCAGAACCCGCCGCCGATGGAGCTCGTCCTCACTCCGCTGCGCAACGGCCTCGGCGTCATCGACCCTCTATTGAAGAAGAAGCAGCTCTGTCTGGGAAGAGGACAGCTCCGCCTGCGCCGCACCAAGGGCGGCTGCGAAGGAATCCGCACGCCGCGTCTCTTCAACCAACTTGGCCTTGATGGCCGCTGTCCTGCCCTCAGCCTCGGCCCCGATCAACATCAACCTCGCCTCGTGTTTGTGCTCGAGGACCGAGCAAGCTCTTGCCACATGGCGGTCGTCCTCTTCCTGGACCCGGGCTCCGTGCGCCGCAACGTCGTCCTCCGCCTGGGCCGCCAGGCGCTCCCTCGTCTCCAACCGCTCCAGCTCAAGGCTGCGCTCGGCGGCCTCGAGCGCCAGCGCCTCCTCGCGCCTCTGGAGCTCCACCCGGTCGATGGCGGCCTCCTGCATTGACCCAAGGGTCGTGTGGCGCAGCTCTATTTGCTGCTCCAGGGAGTCGCTCCAGGCTTGGAGCTCCCATACGCGCTCCTCCACACCCTCGCGTCGTCGGTCTTCCTCCCGAGCCTCCTCGACGGCCCGGGAGCAGGCCTCCCGCGAAGCCGCCAGCGATGTTTCGGCCTTCGCGTTGTCAAGGTCATGTTGATGACACGCTAGGGCAATGGCGACCTTCAGCTTGCGCCTCTCCGCAGCAAGGCGCAGGCCTTCAGCCTCGAGGCGCGCATCCTCGGCAGCAAGCTCTGCTCCGACCCGGTTCACCGCATCCTCCGCCCCCTAGAGGAAACCTTCACGAAGGGCACGACGCTCCCGAGCACTCCTGAGCACATCTTCCACATCACCCTCTTCCGCTGGAGCATGCAGAGGGCCCCGAGGTGGTAAGCCCCCTTTAGGCGTAGGGTAGGGGGCTGCCGCCCCAGCCGTCACCGGATGGACCGCCCTGAGAGTCTGGCCCAGCGTCGATCCACCCACGAAGGAGGAGCCAAGGACAGACCTCAACCATTCGCCTTCTATGACCAGAGAAGGGGCGCGGGGCAAGCCTGACGCGCCCCAAGAAGACTCGCGAAGAAAGGGCATCGGGCGAGCAAGCTCGAGGCGCCCTATGGAGCAGATCACCCCACCAACTGGTCCAGCGGCGAGGGCGCCACCCTAGCTCGGTGGACCCGAAGCTAACAAAGGGGGCGAAGCTGCGGGGGCCGGCTCCTGGGTTGACTCGACGGACTCAGCAAAGCAGGACCTGAAGGGCCACAATTAGCCACAAGGATAATAGAGAAAATGAGCAGGGAAAGAAGAAGGATTACTCGTCCATGGCAAAGTACTTCCTATGCTTCAACAAGCGGCAAGGGCGGTCGCTGCTGCCTGAGGCCTCCTTCCTCTTGCGAAGGGCCTCGAAGTATACACGAAACTGACCCAAGCGCCTGGGGCAGGGGTCGGCCTGGGGCGCAGAAGAAGCCTCGGGATTGTCGGTGCCGGAGGAGTCGGCTTTGGGGGTACCGTCGTGTCAGATCCCTAGTTCTGGTATGCTCAAGGCTAGCTAGTCATGTGTGCATCATGTTTAAATTTCATTTAAATTTGAAATGGGGATTTGTAAAACCCTCAGAAATCATTTCTGGAAATGACCCAGATAAAAATTGCTCCAAAAGGGTACAAGAAAATGCTCATGTTGCTCTCTGAAAATATTGGGCAGAGGTAAAATTCAAACCAATATTTTTAGGAGCTCATAAATATTTATTTTGGCCATTTGGAATTAATCCAGTAATTATTTGCTTTGGATATATATTTGTTATATATATAATATATGTCCAAAAATGCTGTTAATTGTTGAGGAGTTTTGGAGCAATCCAACTAGTTCCTACAAAAATTGACAGAAGTAAATAAAATGATTTAGTTCTTATAACTAAATCAAAACAAATTACAGAAATAGAAAAAGAAAACAAAATAGAGTAAAGGAAAGAGGCTTACCTGGCACTCACCTGGCGGCCCAGCAAGCCGACTGGCCCAACCGCCAATCGTCGTCCTTCTGGCGACGACAGAAGGATGAGGTGCACGCGCTCGCCGCTGCGCGCATGAGCGCCACGCCACCTCCCTGCCTGCCTGCCCTCCCCCTCGACGCCTCGGTCTCTCCGGACAACGCCACGCGCCGCCCCAAGCCTCTCTCGCTCTCTCCAGTCCTCACCCCCGCCTCTGTCGCCCTCCCCCGCGAATGCCCAAGCTCTGTCGTCGCCGCTGCACGTCGTGGCCATAGCCACCGCCTTCCCCTCACCCTCTCTCCATGTCTGCAAGCTCCGCCGTGACTTCCCCTACGTCCTCGACGAGCCAAGCAACCGGGGACGCCCCGTGGAGCCGTCACCGCCGTCTTCTTTACCCCCGGCCGCCCGAGATCGCCGGCGCCGTCTCGTCACCTCCAGAGCCTCCCCCGAGCCGCTGAGCACGCCCACCGAATCGCTGTGAGCTCTACTCTGTTTCCCCCTTTCTTGAGCTCGATTGCCTCGCCTAGCTAGCTTTACCACCACTGTCGTAGCACCTCGCCGCCGCCATGTCGGGCACCTGCAACCGAGCATACCACCGAGGTCAGCACGTCTCCAGGAGACGATGGCGACCAACCCCGGCCCCTGCCGTGCTCCGTAGCTCGCTCCCGCTTAGAGCCGTGCCCCGGCTGGCGCCCCGAGCTCTGCTCCGGCGAGCTCCGACCACCCCTCCTCCTCCTACCTACCCCACTAGATGCGGGAGAGCACGGGCTACGCCCCGGTGCTCCCAGCCGCCGCCCCCGTGCCCTGCAGCGTGGACGCCGCCGCGTCCAGAGGTCACCGCGGACGACCCTAGCCGGCCTGATGTGCGGGCCTAGCCTGCCAGGTGATTAGCTTGAGGCTAATCACCGTTTAATTAATCCCTGACGCTAACACTGGGCCCATGCGCCCTAATCCTTTAATTAGATTAGTAATAAACCCTGTTAACTAACCGTGTCACTGACGTGTGGCCCCCACACGTCAGGTTTGACCCGGGTTGACTGCTGACGCAATGCTGACCTCAAGCTGACGCAATATATCATTTTCTGGTTTTAAAATAAATCAGGAAATTCCAGAAAATGATATAAGCTTCAAAAATTCATAGAAATTCAACCATAGCTTAGATTGAAATAATTTATATATGAAAAATGATCAGAAAAATTCAATCTATCTATCTGTACCATTTTCATGCATGACAAACCAACCTATACATGTTGTATATATGAAAACATATAAATGGCATATTTAAGAGCTTATTTTGGAGTTGCATTTGCACCCTTGGTGCAAATGGACCTCAACTAAATAAATGCTAGATGCATTAACTCAAACAACATCACATATTCATGCCATGATCATGCATCATATTGTTGCATATACTTGTGTTTGATTTTCGACACTGTTCCTTCTTGATAGGTTCTGCTCTGGAGATTGATCCAGAGTACCTGTCAGAGGAGCAGTGCCCCCTGTTGATCTACCAGGCAAGCAAACCCCCTTGTTCATTCCGATACAATCCTACTCTCTCGTTCCTGCTCTCATTTATTGCATTAGGACAACAACGATTCAACTGCTACTTTATGCTGCGATAGTTGAACCCATTCCTCTGCATGACCTGTCATTGCCACGGTAAATAGTGAAAACCCACTAGCATGTGTAGGTGTTGATTGAGCCATGTTGTGTTCCTACCATGCTTTGCCTGCTATTGCTTAGAGTATGTTAGGTCTGATTCACTGGGAATGAATTGGAGTGCAATGCTATGGTCTGATGCTGAGAGTTAAGTGTGTGAACACGATTTGGTAAAGGTAGCGGTGAGAGGCCATGTAGGAGTACATGGTGGGTTGTCTCACTGGAACCGTCCTTAAGCACTGAGTTCCGTGTATCTCGTCCAATGACTAGCTACTACCACACATTGGAATGCTTAAGTGCCCCTCTCGACTTATTAACCAACTTGATCTCTGTCCAGGAGTTGCAAATAGTTTCTGGTGTTTGTAGGTAGTGCTATTTTTCTACCAAGTGGCACCCGACAGGGTGGACTTGGGACAGACTAGGCACACGTGGCCCGTTGTACCGAGTGGCACCCGGATGGTGGGCTCGGGAACCCTGTACACATCGTTTGGGGCCGTGAGTGAAACCCTGGCCGGATCTCCTTGCGGATGGAACCCGAATAGGTGACAAACCTGGACTAGAGTCTTGTGTGGTTAGTCAGGTCGTGGCCGACACCCTCGCCAGGCTTTCGCTTGAAGGTTGCCGAGATACATGACGTGTATATGGTGATAAGTGGTGAGAGCGTGTGTGAAGAAGTACACTCCTGCAGGGTTATCATGATCTATTCGAATAGCCGTGTCCTTGGTTATGGACTTCTTGGATGCTTACGTGGCACATAGACAACTTAAAGTGGATACTCTAAAATGCTCAAGACAAGTGTGAGTGCTATGGATGAAGGAAATATGCCCTAGAGGCAATAATAAAGTTATTATTTATTTCCTTATATCATGATAAATGTTTATTATTCATGCTAGAATTGTATTAACCGGAAACATAATACATGTGTGAATACATAGACAAACAGAGTGTCACTAGTATGCCTCTACTTGACTAGCTCGTTAATCAAAGATGGTTATGTTTCCTAACCATGAACAAAGAGTTGCTATTTGATTAACGAGGTCACATCATTAGTTGAAATGATCTGATTGACATGACCCATTCCATTAGCTTAGCACCCGATCGTTTAGTATGTTGCTATTGCTTTCTTCATGACTTATACATGTTCCTATGACTATGAGATTATGCAACTCCCGTTAGCTGGAGGAACACTTTGGGTGCTACCAAACGTCACAACGTAACTGGGTGATTATAAAGGAGCATTACAGGTGTTTCCAAAGGTACATGTTGGGTTGGCGTATTTCGAGATTAGGATTTGTCACTCCGATTGTCGGAGAGGTATCTCTGGGCCCTCTCGGTAATGCACATCACATAAGCCTTGCAAGCATTACAACTAATATGTTAGTTGTGAGATGATGTATTATGGAACGAGTAAAGAGACTTGCCGGTAACGAGATTGAACTAGGTATTGGATACCGACGATCGAATCTTGGGCAAGTAACATACCAATGACAAAAGGAACAACGTATGTTGTTATGCGGTCTGACCGATAAAGATCTTCGTAGAATATGTAGGAGCCAATATGGGCATCCAGGTCCCGCTATTGGTTATTGACCGGAGACGTGTCTCGGTCATGTCTACATTGTTCTCGAACCGTAGGGTCCGCACGCTTAAAGTTACGATGATAGTTATTATTAGTTTATGCATTTTGATGTACCGAAGTTAGTTCGGAGTCCTGGATGTGATCACGGACATGACGAGGAGTCTCGGAATGGTCGAGACATAAAGATTGATATATTCGATGACTATATTCGGACACCGGAAGGGTTCCAAAGAAGTTTCGTATAAAACCGGAGTACCGGAGGGGTTACCGGAACCCCCCGGGGGTTAATGGGCCTTATGGGCCTAATGTGGAGAAGAGGAAGGGGCTGCCAGGGCAGGCCGCGTGCCCCCTCTCCCCCTAGTCCGAATTGGACAAGGAGGGAGGGGCGGCTCCCCCCCTTTTCCTATTCTCCCTCCACCTCTCCTAGTTGGACAAGGAACGGGGAGGGGAGTCCTACTCCCGGTAGGAGTAGGACTCCTCCTGCGCCCTCCTCTAGGCCGGCGCACCACCCCCCCTTGGATCCTTTATATACAGAGGCAGGGGGCACCCTAGAACACACAAGTTGATCCTCGTGATCGTTCCTTAGCCGTATGCGGTGCCCCCTGCCACCATATTCCACCTCAGTCATATCGTTGTAGTGCTTAGGCGAAGCCCTGCGTCGGTGGAACATCATCGTCGTCACCACGACGTTGTGCTGACGGAACTCATCCCCGAAGCTTTGCTGGATCGGAGCCCGGGGAGCGTCATCAAGCTGTACGTGTGCTAAGAACTCAGAGGTGTTGGAGTAACGGTGCTTGGATCGGTCGGATCGGGAAGAAGACGTACGACTACTTCCTCTATGTTGTGTCAACGCTTCCGTTGCGATCTACAAGGGTAGTAGATCATACTCTCCCCTCTCGTTGCTATGCATCACCATGATCTTGCGTGTGCGTAGGAAATTTTTTGAAATTACTACGTTCCCCAACAGTGGCATCCGAGCCTAGGTTTTATGGTTTGATGTTATATGCACGAGTAGAACACAAGTGAGTTGTGGGCGATATAAGTCATACTGCCTACCAGCATGTCATACTTTGGTTCGGCGGTATTGTCGGACGAGACGACCCGGACCAACATTACGCGTACGCTTACGCGAGATCGGTTCTCCCGACGTGCTTTGCACATAGGTGGCTGGCGGGCGATTGTCTCTGCAACTTTAGTTGAACCAAGTGTGGCTACGCCCGGTCCTTGCAAAGGTTAAAACGGAGTCAAATTGACAAACTATCGTTGTGGTTTTGATACATAGGTAAGATTAGTTCTTGCTTAAGCCCGTAGCAGCCACGTAAAACTTGCAACAACAAAGTAGAGGACGTCTAACTTGTTTTTGCAGGGCATGTTGTGATGTGATATGGTCAAGACATGATGCTGATTTTAATGTATGAGATGATCATGTTTTGTAATTGAGTTATCGGCAACTGGCAGGAGCCTTATGGTTGTCGTTTTATTGTATTCAATGCAATCGCGATGTAATGCTTTACTTTATCACTAAACGGTAGCGATAGTCGTAGAAGCACAAGCTTGGCGAGACGACAACGATGCTACGATGGAGATCAAGGTGTCACGCCGGTGACGATGGTGATCATGACGGTGCTTCGGAGATGGAGATCACAGGCACAAGAAGATGATGGCCATATCATATCACTTATATTGATTGCATGTGATGTTTATCTTTTATGCATCTTATCTTGCTTTGATTGACGGTAGCATTATAAGATGACCTCTCACTAAATTATCAAGAAGTGTTCTCCCTGAGTATGCACCATTGCCAAAGTTCGTCGTGCCCAGACACCACGTGATGACCGGGTGTGATAAGCTCTACGTCCATCTACAACGGGTGCAAGCCAGTTTTGCACACGCAGAATACTCGGGTTATACTTGACGAGCCTAGCATATGCAGATATGGCCTCGGAACACGGAGACGGAAAGGTCGAGCGTGAATCATATAGTAGATATGATCAACATAATGATGTTCACCATTGAAGACTAATCCATTTCACGTGATGATCGGACATAGTTTAGTTGATTTGGATCATGTAATCACTTAGAGGATTAGAGGGATGTCTATCTAAGTGGGAGTTCTTAAGTAATATGATTAATTGAGCTTAAATTTATCATGAACTTAGTCCTGGTAGTATTTTGCAAATTATGTTGTAGATCAATAGCTCGCGTTGTTGCTTCCCTGTGTTTATTTTGATATGTTCCTAGAGAAAATTGTGTTGAAAACATGTTAGTAGCTATGATGCGGATTGGATCCGTGATCTGAGGTTTATCCTCATTGCTGCACAGAGGAATTATGTCCTTGATGCACCGCTAGGTGATAGACCTATTGCAGGAGCAGATGCTGACGTTATGAACGTTTGGCTAGCTAAATATGATGACTACTTGATAGTTTAGTGCACCACGCTTAACGGCTTAGAATCGGGACTTCAAAGACGTTTTGAACGTCATGGACCATATGAGATGTTCCTGGATTTGAAGTTAATATTTCAAGCAAATACCCGAGTTGAGAGATATGAAGTCTCCAACAAGTTCTATAGCTAAAAGATGGAGGAGAATCGCTCAAGCAGTGAGCATGTGCTCAGATTGTCTGGGTACTACAATCGCTTGAATCAAGTGGGAGTTAATCTTCCAGATAAAATAGTGATTGACAGAATTCTCTAGTCACCATCACCAAGTTAGTAGAACTTCGTGATGAACTATAGTATGCAAAGGATGACGAAAACGAATCCCGAGCTTTTCATGATGATGAAATCGATGAAAGGTAGAAATCAAGAAAGAGCATCAAGTGTTGATGGTTGACAAGATCACTAGTTTCAAGAAAAGGGCAAAGGGAAGAAGGGGAACTTCAAGAAGAACGGAAAACAAGTTGCTGCTCAAGTGAAGAAGCCCAAGTCTGATCCTAAGCCCGAGACTAAGTGCTTCTACTGCAAAGGGACTGGTCACTGGAAGCGGAACTGCCCCAAGTATTTGGCGGATAAGAAGGATGGCAAAGTGAACAAAAGTATATTTGATATACATGTTATTTATGTGTACTTTACTAGTGTTTATAGCAACCCCTCAGTATTTGATACTGGATCAGTTGCTAAGATTAGTAACTCGAAACAGGAGTTGCAGAATAAACAGAGACTAGTTAAGGGTGAAGTGACGATGTGTGTTGGAAGTAGTTCCAAGATTGGTATGATCATCATCGCACACTCCCTATACTTTCGGGATTAGTGTTGAACCTGAATAAGTGTTATTTGGTGTTTGCGTTAAGCATGAATATGATTTGATCATGTTTATTGTAATACTGTTATTCATTTAAGTAAGAGAATAAATTGTTGTTCTGTTTACATGAATAAAACCTTATATGGTTACACACCCAATGAAAATAGTTCATTGGATCTCTATCATAGTGATACACATAATCATAATATTGAAACCAAAAGATGCAAAGTTAATAATGATAGTGCAACTTGTTTGTAGCACTGTCGTTTAGGTCATATTGGTGTAAAGCGCATGAAGAAACTCCATGCTGATGGGATTTTGGAATCACTTGATTATGAATCACTTGATGCTTGCGAACCATGCCTGATGGGCAAGATGACTAAGACTCCGTTCTCCGGAGCGAGCAACTGACTTATTGGAAATAATACATATTGATGTATGCGGTCCGATGAGTGTTAAGGCTCACGGCAAGTATCATTATTTTATGAACTTCATAGATGATTTGAGCAGATATGGGTATATCTACTTGATGAAACATAAGTCTGAAACATTTGAAAAGTTCAAAGAATTTCAGAGTGAAGTGGAAAATCATCGTGACAAGAAAATAAAAGTTTCTACGATATGATCGCAGAGGTAAAATATTTGAGTTACGAGTTTGGTCTTCAATTAAAACAATGTGAAATAGTTTCACTACTCACGCCACCTAGAACACCATAGTGTAATGGTGTGTCCGAACGTCATAACCGTACTTTATTAGATATAGTGCGATCTATGATGTCTCTTACCGATCTACCACTATCGTTTTGGGGTTATGCATTAGAGACAGCTGCATTCACGATTAAATAGGGCACCATCTAAGTCCGTTGAGACGACACAATCTGAACTGTGGTTTGGCAACAAACTGAAGTTGTCGTTTCTTAAAGTTTGGGGTTGTGATGCTTATATGAAAAAGTTTCATCCTAATAAGCTCAAACCCAAATTGGAGAAATATGTCTTCATAGGATACCCAAAGGAGACTGTTGGGTACACCTTCTATCACAAATCCGAAGGCAAGACTTTTGTTGCTAAATTCGGAGTTTTTCTAGAGAAGGAGTTTCTCTCGAAAGAAGTGAGTGGGAGGAAAGTAGAACTTGATGAGGTAACTGTACCTGCTCCCTTATTGGAAAGTAGTTCATCACAGAAATCTGTTCCTGTGACTACTACACCAATTAGTGAGGAAGCTAATGATGATGATCATGTAACTTCAGATCAAGTTACTACCAAATCTCGTAGGTAAACCAGAGTGGGATCCACACCAGAGTGGTACGGTAATCCTATTCTGGAAGTCATGTTACTAGACCATGATGAACTTGCGAACTATGAGGAAGCGATGATGAGCCCAGATTCCGCGAAATGGTTTGAGGCCATGAAATCTGAGATATGATCCATGTATGAGAACAAAGTATGGACTTTGATGGATTTGCCCGATGATCGGCAAGCCATAGAAAATAAATGGATCTTCAAGAGGAAGACGGACGCTGATAGTAGTGTTACTATCTACAAAGCTAGAATTGTCGCAAAAGGTTTTCAACAAGTTCAAGGTGTTGACTACGATGAGATTTTCTCACTCGTATCTATGCTTAAGTCTGTCCGAATCATGTTAGCAATTGCCGCGTTTTATGAAATCTGGCAAATGGACAAACAAAACTGCATTCCTTAATGGATTTACTAAAGAAGAGTTGTACACGATGCAACTAGAAGGTTTTGTCGATCCTAAAGGTGTTAACTAAATATGCAAGCTCCAGCGATCCAGCTATGGACTGGTGCAAGAATCTCGGAGTTGGAATATGCGCTTTGATAAGTTGATCAAAGCATATAGTTTTATACAGACTTGCGGTGAAGCCTGTATTTACAACAAAGTGAGTGGGAGCACTACAACATTTCTGATAAGTATATGTGAACAACATATTGTTGATCGGAAATAATGTATAATTTTCTGGAGAGCATAAAGGAATATTTGAAAGGAGTTTTTTAAAGAAAGACCTCGGTAAAGTTGCATACATATTGAGCATCAAGATCTATAGAGATAGATCAAGACGCTTGATAAGTTTTTCAATGAGTACATACCTTGACAAGATTTTGAAGTAGTTCAAAATGGAACAGTCAAAGAACATGTTCTTGCCTATGTTGCAAGGTGTGAAATTGAGTAAGACTCAAAGCCCGACCACGTGAGAAGATAGAAATAGAATGAAAGTCATTCCCTATGCCTCAGCCATAGGTTCTATAAAGTATGCCATGATGTGTACCAGATCTATTGTATACCCTACACTGTGTTAAGCAAGGGAGTACAATAGTGATCTAAGAGTAGATCACTGGACAGCGGTCAAAATTATCCTTAGTGGAATAAGGAAATATTTCTCAATTATGGAGGTGACAAAAAGGTTCGTCGTAAAAGGTTACGTCGATGCAAGTTTTGACACATATCTGGATGACTCTAATTCTCGATCTAGATACATATTGAAAGTGGGAGCAATAAGCTAGAGTAGCTCCGTGCAGAGCATTGTTGACATAGAAATTCGCAAAATAAATACGGATCTGAATGTAGTAGACCCGTTGACTAAGCCTCTTCCACGAGCAAAACATGATCAGCACCAAGACTCCATGGGTGTTAGAATCATTACTGTGTAATCTAGATTATTGACTCTAGTGCAAGTGGGAGACTGAAGGAAATATGCCCTAGAGGCAATAATAAAGTTATTATTTATTTCCTTATATCATGATAAATGTTTATTATTCATGCTAGAATTGTATTAACCGGAAACATAATACATGTGTGAATACATAGACAAACAGAGTGTCACTAGTATGCCTCTACTTGACTAGCTCGTTAATCAAAGATGGTTATGTTTCCTAACCATGAACAAAGAGTTGTTATTTGATTAACGAGGTCACATCATTAGTTGAAATGATCTGATTGACATGACCCATTCCATTAGCTTAGCACTCGATTGTTTAGTATGTTGCTATTGCTTTCTTCATGACTTATACATGTTCCTATGACTATGAGATTATGCAACTCCCATTTGCCGGAGGAACACTTTGGGTGCTACCAAACGTCACAACGTAACTGGGTGATTATAAAGGAGCATTACAGGTGTTTCCAAAGGTACATGTTGGGTTGGCGTATTTCGAGATTAGGATTTGTCACTCCGATTGTCGGAGAGGTATCTCTGGGCCCTCTCGGTAATGCACATCACATAAGCCTTGCAAGCATTACAACTAATATGTTAGTTGTGAGATGATGTATTACGGAACGAGTAAAGAGACTTGCCGGTAACGAGATTGAACTAGGTATTGGATACCGACGATCGAATCTTGGGCAAGTAACATACCGATGACAAAAGGAACAACGTATGTTGTTATGCGGTCTGAACGATAAAGATCTTCGTAGAATATGTAGGAGCCAATATGGGCATCCAGGTCCCGCTATTGGTTATTGACGGAAGACGTGTCTCAGTCATGTCTACATTGTTCTCGAACCGTAGGGTCCACACGCTTAAAGTTACGATGACAGTTATTATGAGTTTATGCATTTTGATGTACCGAAGTTAGTTCGGAGTCCCGATGTGATCACGGACATGACGAGGAGTCTCAGAATGGTCGAGACATAAAGATTGATATATTCGATGACTATATTCGGACACTGGAAGGGTTCCGGAGAAGTTTCGGATAAAACCGGAGTACCGGAGGGGTTACCGGAACCCCCCGGGGGTTAATGGGCCTTATGGGCCTAATGTGGAGAAGAGGAAGGGGCTGCCAGGGCAGGCCGCGTGCCCCCTCTCCCCCTAGTCCGAATTGGACAAGGAGGGAGGGGCGGCGCCCCCCTTTTCCTATTCTCCCTCCACCTCTCCTAGTTGGACAAGGAACGGGGAGGGGAGTCCTACTCCCGGTAGGAGTAGGACTCCTCCTGTGCCCTCCTCTAGGCCGGCGCACCACCCCCCCCCCTTGGATCCTTTATATACGGAGGTAGGGGGCACCCTAGAACACACAAGTTGATCCTCGTGATCGTTCCTTAGCCGTGTGCGGTGCCCCCTGCCACCATATTCCACCTCGGTCATATCGTTGTAGTGCTTAGGCGAAGCCCTGCGTCGGTGGAACATCATCATCGTCACCACGCCGTTGTGCTGACGGAACTCATCCCCGAAGCTTTGCTGGATCGGAGCCCGGGGAGCGTCATCGAGCTGTACGTGTGCTAAGAACTTGGAGGTGCCGGAGTAACGGTGCTTGGATCGGTCGGATCGGGAAGAAGACGTACGACTACTTCATCTACGTTGTGTCAACGCTTCCGTTGCGATCTACAAGGGTACGTAGATCATACTCTCCCCTCTCGTTGCTATGCATCACCATGATCTTGCGTGTGCGTAGGAAATTTTTTGAAATTACTATGTTCCCCAACAATGGATGGCCTTCTCGTAGGAGAGACGGGGATGAATCCATAGTAGTGTCTTGATGTGGTGATTAGTGGACTCATGTGCGCTGCCTCACCTCAAAGAAGTTTCTCGTTGTCGTAGAACAGGATAGCCACTGAGTCAAAGCTGGCTTGCTGCAACTAAACCCCACATTACCTTCTTGATACAATGCATGTATGATAGGATCTGATGTAAGTCCTGCTGAGTACCTTTGTACTCACGTTTGCTTTGTTTATGTTTTGCAGGTGAGACAACTGTCTCACTAGTAGTACCGCTTGGACTTCGACGAGTAGCTTGTTACCTCCGCTACGATCTTGTACCTTGGAGGGACTTGTAGATAGTCAGGCTTCTCGGCCTTTTTCTTTTGTAGTTGTCTGTACTCAGACATGTAATGCTTCCATTGCTTGTATGCTCTGAATGATGGGTCATGTGACCCCTGTTTGTATTAATGCTATGTGGCTCTTCTGAGCCTTTATCTATATGAGTTTGCGTTATGTTGTGATGCCATGTTGTACAACACATACTTGCATGTTATGCGTACGTGTGACGTGTATTGCTATGTGTGGGATCCGACAATCTAGTTGTTTATCCTTGGCAGCCTCTCTTATGGGGAAATGTAGTCTAGTGCTTCCTTGAGCCATAGTAGTCCGCTACAGCCCGGTTCACCGGAGTTCTGCTAGCCCAGCATTACTGCTCAGAACACTTGACTGGCCGGCATGTGTTCCACTTCATTCCTATGTCTGTCCATTCGGGGAAATGTCACGCGGTGACTTCCGGAGTCCTGTTAGCCCAGTGCTACAGCCCGGATTCATACGCTGTTGACCGACATGCTCGATGTGATTCATGTATGCCTGTTTCCATAGGTCTGTGCCGCTTTGGGTTCACGACTAGCCATGTTCGCCCGGGTTCTCTATCATATGGATGCTAGCGACACTATCATATACGTGAGCCAAAAGGCGCAAACGGTCCCGAGCCATGGTAAGGCGACACCGTGGGGATACCGTGCGTGAGGCCGCAAAGTGATATGAGGTGTTACATGCTAGATTGTTGTGACTTAGAATTGGGGTCCCGACAGCTTTGGTATCAGAGCCTGACTGCCTGTAGGATTACCAGGCCAACCTGGTCGAAGTTGGGTCTAGAAATTCTTTAGCTATATAGGGGAATTGATTGTGGAAGGGAATGTAAGGCTCTTTTTACTCCTTATACCTCATGCCCTTCTGATCTGAGTCATCCTATCCTTCCTACGAGGCTAAGGAACTAGGATTTATCTTCCGTCTAACAGGATCACGTGTTACTACCCCGTAGTCTCTAAGGTTTGGTTGATCAGAGTCATATCCTAGTACGAGTACCTCCGGTGTAGCCTGTTTAGTAATATCTCAGAACCTTGAGTGATGATGTTGAGTATGGTGCTACCCCATCTTTTGCAGAATGTCTCATTTTGAGCATTTTACTGCCGTTATGCTGCCGGATTTGTCATAGGAGTTCAAGAGATAGTATTTTCCTCGTACTATATTCTACATCCTTATGATGATGCTGAATCCATCCTTGTTTCCTTGGTTGGTTCTTCAGGATGTCGTCAGTTAACCGAAGTTCTCTTGCTCATAGACGGAACCACGGAGATGGAAGGGATGAGGATCCTCCCGACCAGCCTTTGTTGGCAGAGTTCATGTTAGAGATGGAGAAGAACAAGCGATAGTCTAACCGCTTGGTAGCACGTATTAAGGAGAACACCTCCCATCAGCACAAAGAGTCAGCGTCCATCTATGATTTCATTGGTCTGAAACCACCTACCTTCCATCATTCCATTGAACCACTCGATGCAGATGACTGGCTACGTAGTATCACACACAAGCTGCATTCTGCAAACGTAGCTGAAAGTAACAAGGTCACCTACGCTGCTTATCATCTGGAAGGTCCTGCTAGTACTTGGTGGCAGAACTATGAGGCTATGCTTCCAGCTGGCCAGATACCCACCCGGAGAGATTTCACTGAGGCTTTTCGCGAGCATCACATCCCTCTGGCTCTCATCGACCGCAAGAGAGAAGAGTTCTGTAGTTTCACCCAGAGTAAGATGGTTGTTGATGCTTACAGTAGAGAGTTTGAGAACCTTGCCCGCTATGCTACAGAAGAGGTGTCCACGGACGCCAAGAAGCAGGCTAGGTTCCGAAAGGGTCTCAACCCCAAGTTGCGTCGTGATCTCCACTTGCATCATTGCAATACATTCCAGGCTCTTGTGAACAAGGCCATTAATGCAGAGACAGCTCAACTCACTTACGAGGAGTCTTGTAAGCACACCCGTGGTTTGGGTTCTTCTTCCAGTTCTACTTCGCAGAAGCGCTGGATTTGGGTTCCGAACTCCGCTCTTCCACCCGGTTATACACCAAGGCCATCTTGTGTGGCACCTCACCTAGTTCAGTTACATGCTCCACCAAGGCCTATTGGTAGACCGCTTGTCAAAGCGGGTCCACGTCCTACTTTAGGGACTTGTTTCACATGCGGAGAACCAAGACACTATGCATGTGACTGCTCTCAAACCAACTATGCTCCACCCCAGCCTGAGAAGTCTGTTGGTCGTGGTAAGCCATCACGCAAGATGATTAGTGTCAAGTCAGCTCCCACTGAACGTGGATGTGTGCATCACGTCTCAGCTAAAGACGCTCATGATGATCCGGATGTCGTTCTTGGTACACTCCTTGTCAACTGTCATCCAGCTTCGGTTCTGTTCGATATCGGAGCATCTCACTCCTTCATCTCTGAAGGATATGCTCGTTTGCACGACATGTCATTTTGTGATATGCCAACTCCACTTGAAATCCAAAACTCCAGGGTCTAGATGGCAAACCACCAGAATAAGCCATGGTAATGAAATCCTTGTTGACAGACTTGTATTCCTTACATCACTTATAGCCCTCAAGTCTACAGATATTAACATCATCTTGGGTATGGACTGGACGAAAGCTCATTATGCCTAGATTGATTGTTACACAAGGTCTGTTCAGCTTACACACCAATCTGGCAAGATAGTCACTGTCTCCACTAGAGTTGTAAAGCGCCAACTCTATTCTCTTAATGCCAACCCTCTTACTAACCTTGAAGATATCCCGGTAGTCTGTGACTTTCTAGATGTCTTTCCAGAGGAACTGCCAGGTATTCCACCTGACAGAGATGTAGAATTTTTCATAGATCTTATCCCAGGTACCGCTCCAATCTCTAGGAGACCTTACAAGATGGCACCCTTAGAACTAGCTGAGCTTAAGAAACAACTCGATGAATCCTTGCAAAAGGGTTTCATCCGTCCTAGTTATTCTCCCTGGGCTTGCCACGTCCTCTTCGTCAAGAAGAAGGATGGTACGGACCGGATGGTTGTAGATTATCGTCCCGTTAATTTGGTCACGATAAAGAACAAGTATCCGCTCCCCAGGATCAACGACCTGTATGATCAGCTCGCTGGATCCTCAATCTTTTCCAAGATGGATTTGAGGTTAGGCTACCACCAAATCAAGATCAGAAATGGGGACATTCCTAAGACGGCTTTTGTCACTCGTTATGGTCAGTACGAGTACACCGTCATGTCCTTTGGTCTAACCAACGCTCCAGCTACTTTCTCTCGCTTGATGAACTTGATCTTCATGGAGTACTTAGATAAGTTCGTCGTGGTTTACCTCGATGACATTCTTATTTACTCGAAGAACGAGGAAGATCACGCCGAACATCTTAGACTTGTGCTAGAAAAACTCAGAGAGCACCGCCTTTATGCCAAGTTTTCCAAGTGCGAATTTTGGTTGCCAGAAGTGACCTACCTAGGCCACGTGATATCTGGTAAGGGCATTGTCGTCAATCCCGAGAGAGTTCAGGCCGTTCTTGATTGGACTCCGCCTGAAACAGTTAAGCAAGTTAGGAGTTTCCTTGGTCTAGCCAGTTATTGTCGCCGCTTCATTGAGAACTTCTCCAAAGTGGCCAAACCTCTCACGGAACTTCTCAAGAGAGATAAAAAGTTTGAGTGGTCCCCGCAGTGTGAGCACAGTTTTCAGGAACTGAAAAGGCGCCTGACTTCTGCTCCCATACTTGTGCCACCGGACTTCACTAAGGACTTTGTTATCTATTGTGATGCCTCACGACAGGGACTAGGTTGCATTCTTATGCAAGATCGCCATGTGATTGCCTATGCATCTCGACAGTTGCATCCACATGAGGAGAATTATCCTACACATGATCTAGAGCTTGCAGCTGTAGTCTATGCACTTAAGACCTGGCGACATTACCTTCTCGGTAAATGTTGCGAGATTTACACCGATCACCAGAGCCTCAAGTATATCTTCACCCAACCAGATTTGAACCTTAGGCAAAGACGTTGGCTGGAGTTGATCTCAGATTACGACTTAGGGATTACCTACACCCCAGGCAAGGGCAATGTCATGGCTGATGCGCTAAGTCATAAGTCCTATTGCAACAATCTCATGTTGCAGCAGGGCCAACCACTTCTTCATGAGGAATTCTGTAAGCTTAAACTTCACATTGCTCCTCATGGATTCCTTTCTACCTTGGTGGCGAAACCTACTCTTGTGGATCAGATCATCTCTGCTCAGAAGCAGGATATGGGAATTTCCTGGATCAAGAGAAACATTAACAAAGGGGTTGGTGGTAGTTTCTCTATAGATGATCGTGGTGTTGTTTTCTTTGGGAGTCGCTTGGTGGTTCCCAAGAATCAACATCTTCGACAATTAATCCTTAAGGAGACGCATGAATCTCCTCTCACGATTCATCCCGGTAGTACTAAGATGTATCAGGACCTATGCCAGAGGTTCTGGTGGACTAGGATGAAGAGAGAAATCGCTGAGTTCATTGCTAACTATGACGTTTGTCGTCGCGTTAAGGTAGGGCATCAAAGGCCTGCTGGCACCCTTCAGCCTTTAGCCATTCCTGAGTGGAAATGGGATAAAGTTGGTATGGACTTCATCACCAGCTTTCCTAGGACCAAGAAAGGGAATAATGCTATCTTCGTAGTCATTGATCATCTTTCCAAAGTTGCTCACTTCCTACCTGTTCGAGAGAGTATCACTGCTAGTCAGCTCGCTGACTTATATATTTCTCGAATGGTTTCACTTCATGGTGTTACACTAGAGATCAATTCAGACCGTGGTAGTCTTGTCACTTCTCATTTCTGGCAGAGTTTCCAAACTGCCATGGGCACCCATATTTCCTTCAGTACCGCTTTCCACCCTCAATCAAGTGGTCAGGTGGAAAGGGTCAATCAAATTCTCGGAGACATGCTTAGAGCTTGTGTTATCTCATTCGGTATGGATTGGGAGAAGTGTCTTCCCTTCGCCGAGTTTGCTTATAACAATAGCTACCAATCCAGCCTCAAGAAAGCTCCTTTTGAGGTTCTGTATGGACGAAGATGTCGAACACCTTTGAACTGGTCAGAAACTGGTGAAAGACAATTCTTTGGACCGGATATGATCCAGGAGGTAGAAGAGCAAGCTCGCATCATTCGTGAGAATTTGAAAACAGCCCAATCTCGTCAAAAGAGCTAGTATGACCGTAGTCATAAGGAAGTGGCTTATCAAGTTGGCGACAAGGCTTACCTCTGGGTTACTCCTTTGAAGGGTACCCATCGATTCGGTATCAAGGGCAAGTTGGCTCCTCGTTACATTGGTCCCTTTCTCATTCTCGCTAAACGAGGAGAGGTTGCCTACCAGTTGGAACTACCCCCACATCTTTCTCAAGTACATGATGTCTTCCACGTCTCTCAACTCACGCGTTGCTTCTCGGATCCCATCCGCGGAGTGGACCATGAAACGCTTGATCTCCAAGATAACCTCACTTATCGAGAGTACCCCGTCTACATTCTGGATCAAGCCGAGCGTGTCACTCGATGTCATAACATCAAGTTTCTCAAGGTTCAGTGGTCTCATCATTCCGAGAGAGAAGCTACCTGGGAGCGTGAAGATCGTCTTCGACTTGAGTACCCCGATTTCTTTTCGCCAACTCCTGAATCTTGGGACGAGATTTCTTCGAGGGGGGGCGAGTTGTCACATCCCTAGTTCTGGTATGCTCAAGGCTAGCTAGTCATGTGTGCATCATGTTTAAATTTCATTTAAATTTGAAATGGGGATTTGTAAAACCCTCAGAAATCATTTCTGGAAATGACCCAGATAAAAATTGCTCCAAAAGGGTCCAAGAAAATGCTCATGTTGCTCTCTGAAAATATTGGGCAGAGGTAAAATTCAAACCAATATTTTTAGGAGGTCATAAATATTTATTTTGGCCATTTGGAATTAATCCAGTAATTATTTGCTTTGGATATATATTTGTTATATATATAATATATGTCCAAAAATGCTGTTAATTGTTGAGGAGTTTTAGAGCAATCCAAATAGTTCCTACAAAAATTGATAGAAGTAAATAAAATGATTTAGTTCTTATAACTAAATCAAAACAAATTACAGAAATAGAAAAAGAAAACAAAATAGAGTAAAGGAAAGAGGCTTACCTGGCGCTCACCTGGCGGCCCAGCAAACCGACTGGCCCAACCGCCAAATGTCGTCCTTATGGCGACGACAGAAGGATGAGGTGCACGCGCTCGCCGCCGCGCGCATGGGCGCCACGCCACCTCCCTGCCTGCCTGCCCTCTCCCTCGACGCCTTGGTCTCTCCGGATGACGCCACGCATCGCCCCAAGCCTCTCTCGCTCTCTCAAGTCCTCCTCCCCGCCTCTGTCACCCTCCCCCGCGAATGCCCGAGCTCTGCCATCACTGCCGCACTCCGTGGCCATACCCACCGCCTTCCCCTCGCCCTCTCTCCGTATCTGCAAGCTCCGCCGTGACTTCCCCTACGTCCTTGACGAGCCAAGCAACCGGGGACACCCCGTGGAGCCGTCACCGCCATCTTCTTTACCCCCGGCCGCCCGAGATCGCCGGCGCCGCCTCGTCGCCTCCAGAGCCTCCCCCGAGCCACTGAGCACGCCCACCGAATCGTTGTGAGCTCTACTCTGTTCCCCCCTTTCTCGAGCTCGATTGCCTCGCCTAGCTAGCTTAACCACCACGGTCATAGCACCTCGCTGCCGGCCATGTCGCCACCGCAGCCACACCTACGGGCACCTGCAACCGAGCATACCACCGAGGTCAGAACGTCTCCAGGAGACGAACACGACCAACCCCGGCCCCTGCCGTGCTCCGTAGCTTGCTCCCGCTCGGAGCCGTGCCCTGGCTACCGCCCCGAGCTCCGCTCCGGCCACCGCTCCTCCTCCTACCTACCCCACTAGATGTGGGAGAGCACGGGCTACCCCCCGGTGCTCCCAGCCGCCGCCCCCGTGCCCTGCAGCGTGGACGCCGCCGCGTCCAGAGGTCGCCGCCGACGACCCTAGTCGGCCTGACGTGCGGGCCTGGCCTGCCAGGTGATTAGCTTAAGGCTAATCACCGTTTAATTAATCCCTGACGCTGACACTGGGCCCATGCGCCCTAATCCTTTAATTAGATTAGTAATAACCCCTGTTAACTAACCGTGTCACTGACGTGTGGCCCCACACGTCAGGTTTGACCCGGGTTGACTGCTGACGCAGTGCTGACCTTAAGCTGATGCAATATATCATTTTCTGGTTTTAAAATAAATCAGGAAATTCCAGAAAATGGTATAAACTTCAAAAATTCATAGAAATTCAACCGTAGCTCAGATTGAAATAATTTATATATGAAAAATGATCAAAAAAATTCAACCTATCCATCTGTACCATTTTCATGCATGACAAAACCAACCTATACATGCTGTATATATGAAAACATATAAATGGCATATTTAAGAGCTTATTTTGGAGTTGCATTCGAACCCTTGGTTCAAATGGACCTCAACTAAATAAATGCTAGATGCATTAACTCAAACCCCATGATCATGGATCATATTGTTGCATATACTTGTGTTTGATTTTCGACACCGTTCCTTCTCGATAGGTTCTGCTCTAGAGATCGATCCAGAGTACCTGTCAGAGGAGCAGTGCCCCCTATTGATCTACCAAGCAAGCAAACCCCTTGTTCATTCCGATACAATCCTACTCTGTCGCTCCTGCTCTCATTTATTGCATTAGGACAACAATTATTCAACTGCTACTTTATGCTGCGGTAGTTGAACCCATTCCTCTGCATGACCTGTCATTGCCACGGTAAATAGTGAAAACCCACTAGCATGTGTAGGAGTTGATTGAGCCATGTTGTGTTCCTACAATGCTTTGCCTGCTATTGCTTAGAGTATGTCAGGTCTGATTCATTGGGAATGAATTGGAGTGCAATGCTATGGTCTGATGCTGAGAGTTAAGTGTGTGAACACGATTTGGTAAAGGTAGCGGTGAGAGGCCATGTAGGAGTACATGGTGGGTTGTCTCACTGGAACCGTCCTTAAGCACTGAGTTCCGTGTATCTCGTCCAATGACTAGCTACTACCACACATTGGAATGCTTAAGTGCCCCTCTCGACTTATTAACCAACTTGATCTCTGTCCAGGAGTTGCAAATAGTTTCTGGTGTTTGTAGGTAGTGCTATTTTTCTACCAAGTGGCACCCGGCAGGGTGGACTTGGGACAGACTAGGCACACGTGGCCCGGTGTACCGAGTGGCACCCGAATGGTGGGCTCGGGAACCCTGTACACATCGTTTCGGGCCGTGAGCGAAACCCCGGCCGGATCTCCTTGCGGATGGAACCCGAATAGGTGATAAACCTGGACTAGAGTCTTGTGTGGTTAGTCAGGTCATGGCCGACACCCTCGCCAGGCTTCCGCTTGAAGGTTTCCGAGATACATGACGTGTATATGGTGATAAGTGGTGAGAGCGTGTGTGAAGAAGTACACCCCTACAGGGTTATCATGATTTATTCGAATAGCCATGTCCTCGGTTATGGACTTCTTGGATGCTTACGTGGTACATAGACAACTTAAAGTGGATACTCTAAAATGCTCAAGACAAGTGTGAGTTCTATGGATGGCCTTCTCGTAGGAGAGACGGGGATGAATCCATAGTAGCTTGTTTCCTCAGCTACGATCTTGTACCTTGGAGGGACTTGTAGATAGTCAGGCTTCTTGGCCTTTTTCTTTTGTAGTTGTCTGTACTCAGACATGTAATGCTTTCATTGCTTGTATGCTCTGAATGATGGGTCATGTGACCCCTGTTTGTATTAATGCTATGTGGCTCTTCTGAGCCTTTATCTATATGAGTTTGCATTATGTTGTGATGCCATGTTGTACAGCACATACTTGCATGTCATGCGTACGTGTGACGTGTATTGCTATGTGTGGGATCCGACAATCTAGTTGTTTATCCTTGGCAGCCTCTCTTATGGGGAAATGTAGTCTAGTGCTTCCTTGAGCCATAGTAGTCCGCTACAGCCCGGTTCACCGGAGTCCTGCTAGCCCAGCACTACTGCTCAGAACACTTGACTGGCCGGCATGTGTTCCACTTCATTTCTATGTCTTTCCCTTCGGGGAAATGTCACGCGGTGACTTCCGGAGTCCTATTAGCCCAGTGCTACAGCCCGGATTCATACGCTGTTGACCGAGATGCTCGATGTGATTCATGTATGCCTGTCTACTTAGGTCTGTGCCGCTTTGGGTTCACGACTAGCCATGTCGGCCCGGATTCTCTGTCATATGGATGCTAGCGACACTATCATATACATGAGCCAAAAGGCGCAAACGGTGCTTGGCCATGGTAAGGCGACACCGTGGGGATACCGTGCGTGAGGCCACAAAGTGATATGAGGTGTTACATGCTAGATCGGTGTGACTTAGAATTGGGGTCCCGACACGTCGGGGGTTGCCTCGCGAAGAACGGCTGGGGGCTCGGGAGCCCCGGCCTCAGGAGCCGAAGGCCAAAACCCTGCATCAACCACCGCCCCAGGGCGGGCCTCGGGAGACGTCGCCTCTGAGGCTTCACGCGGTGCCACCACCTCGACATCAGCCACTTCAGCTCCCGTCGGCTCTCTCCCCGCTCTGTCGCCTGAGGAGGGACCGCTGTGGGCGGCAGGGGGAACAACCACGACCACTGGGTTCTCGCGCGGCCCTGTGAAGCCAGCCAGGCGCGGCCCCCACTCGTCGAAGCTGGGCATCTGCTTCACGAAATCAGCCCTGCCGGAACAAAGGTACAGAAGGACTCCACCGCGCCGTATGCTGCCTGGGGAAGGATCACCAGTCAAGACCCCAAGCACCGTCCGCAGCACTTCGGGCGCCAAATCCTCCTCCTGAAGCCGCATGCGGTCTCTGCGCCCCGCAAAGTCCCACATCCGGCGAGAGTGGCGCTGGAGAGGAGCAACGCGACACAGAAGGAACTCCCTCACCACCTTGGGTGCTGTCACATTATGCGCCCTCAAACTTTCGAAGCGGCGCCAAACGAAAGCAAAGACAGCCAAAAGGGCAATGGACTCCGGCCCAAGGTGCATCATGTGGATCTGATAATAGGAGAGCACAGCATTGAAGAAAGCAGAAAAGGGGGGAACCAGACCCGCCCATAAGGCATCGACGAAGAATCGGACCTCCGTGACAGTCCTAGCAAGAAAGGCGTGGGATGCGGGCCAAATTGTGGTCAGGCCGCACTCATTGAAGATGGAAGCAAGGGCGGAGTGGACCTTGTCCAAGGCTTCTGGGTTGAGTATGATTGACCGATCGATGGCGGTGGCCGCCGCTGGAGGTGCGCAGGACGAAGGCGCGGGCTTCTTCCCCCTTCCCTTCTTCGTCGATGCCATGGCGTTAGGGGAAGGGGAAGAGCTCGAGCCGGATTGGCGGCAGAGGTTGGAGCTCGGAGAAGAACGAAAGGTAGGAGGCGAGCGGGCAGCCAAAGGAGGAACAACTGTGTGCAACTACGGGTCCGCTTAGCCGGGGGCGTAGCAAGGCATCGTGGGAAGTGCAGACACCCATGTCCAATCAACGGCCACGCGGCGCCCAAGGCCGCAGGCTATGAGGGCCCGTGGCGCTTCGCGCTTGCCCCTTTGCTTCTCTGCTAAGCCAAGCCCGCGCGCGCCTTGGGCCCGGGGGCTACTGTCGTCGTTCTAGGAACGGGGGTCCCCAGACTTGCCTGACTTCGGCCCGCGGCGTGGCTCAAGTGGGGGCCCAGCGCGGCCCATCTTCATCATCCCAAGCTCAAGACCCTCGTGAGGGGCCATGCCTTGCGGGGCAGACGACAGGAAGCTTCCTCAAGAGCGGCCTCATCAGGCAGGCTCGCGAGGAGGCGGAGAGATCAATGCAAGGGTACCTCGTGAGGATCCCATGATGCAAGCCATGACGTCAAGGCCAGGTGAGCGCCAAGCGGGCACTGGCCTGCGCAGGGTCCTTGTTTCCCCTTTGGAGCAAAGGGGGCAAGAACAGGCCAAGCCATCAGGCAAAGGTTGCCATTTCGGTGCAATGAGACCAAGACCAATAGAGCGGCAGGACGGAGGTCACCGTGGAGCCCAAGACGGCATCATCACCACTGCTTTTGGTAGCCGAAGACCACCTTTGGTCAGGATAACTTGTACTACATGTTCCCCTTCAAAATGGCCAACTGTTGGCGCCCTTCCCGCTCAATTATTCGGGGAGAGGCCCAAGGCCTCTATAAATTGAGCTAGCCACCACAGAGTAGGGAGACATCTAGAAATCTGGTAGAACCCCAGCAGAGAGAGAGAGGCCACTGAACTCACCCTAGCAGTTCATCGCACCAGCTCAAGAACACCTCTCGCAAGGATGTTCTTCCCTTGTACTGTTCATCATCAGCCCCCTGAGGCAATCCACCACACCACACACTGGAGTAGGGTATTACACCACAACGGTGGCCCGAACCAGTATAAACCTCGTGTATCTTGTGTTGTTCATCATTTTCATCTTAGTTCGCACGAGAGGATCAGACGTAGATCGGTAGGGGAGAGATCTCCGCGCGCACCCCAGTGTTCGAACCTCAAGGGTCTGCCGGAACCCGAAATCCGACACCTACGTCCTGCTTGATTATTCTTGATAATATGAATAGTACAAGAGTTGATCTACCACGAGATCGGAGAGGCTAAACCCTAGAAGCTAGCCTATGGTATGATTGTATGTTGTCCTATGGACTAAAACCCTCCGGTTTATATAGACACCGGAGGAAGTTAGGGTTACACAAGGTCGGTTATAAAGGAGGAGATATACATATCCGTATTGCCTAGCTTGCCTTCCACGTCAAGTAGAGTCCCATCCGGACACAGGATGAAGTCTTCAATCTCGTATCTTCATAGTCCATCAGTCCGGCCAAAGGATATAGTCCGGCTGTCCAGAGACCCCCTAATCCAGGACTCCCTCAGTAGCCCTTGAACCAGGCTTCAATGACGGTGAGTCCGGCACGCTGTGTTGTCTTCAGCATTGCAAGGCGGGTTCCTCCTCTGAATACACCACAGAAGAGTTTGAATACAAGGATAGTGTCCGACCCTGCAAAATAAGTTCCACATACCACCATAGAGAGAATAATATTTCCACAAATCTAATCTGCTGACACATTTTGGCAGCATGACATCATGCCATGGCCCGGTAATTATTCGAACCGTTTATCTTTAACCAGCCCCGCACATAACGCGAGGCGGTTTCTTAACACGTCTTGTCAAAGTAGAGATCCTGTTCCCCTTATTACGGGATTCCCATCAATACGGGCGTGGGTAATCCAACCGCGCCACCAACTACGACGCTTGGGGGATAAGCGAGTTTTACCAGGCTAGTGGGGGGCACATAGTTTCGTCCGCCCTTATAAAGGGATAAGGTCAACTCTCTCCAAACATGTCCGGAGCGGGAGGCAAGTGGATGGCCTCCTCCATCACGGAGGGACACATCAAAAAGCTACGTGGGGCCGGATACTTAGCCGCGGACATCGCGCACCGGTTGCCAGCCGCGGTTAGATCGTCCCTACCTCAGAACCTCACGAGAGGGTGGTTTTCCTCCCCCACTTCGTCCACGGACTGGGGTTTCCCCTCCATCCATTCGTCTGCGGCCTCATGTTCTATTATGGGATGGACTTTCATGATCAGGCCCCAAATTTCATCCTCAACATCTCAGCGTTCATCTTCGTGTGCGAGGCTTTCCTCCGCATCCGGCCCCACTTCGGTCCTGTGGCTGAAGACCTTAAATATCAAGCCAAAGGTGGTGGGCGACCAACAAGGGGAATGCGGTGGAGCCATGGTGGGTAAAATGCCCAACGTTATATGGCTCGAGGGCTCCTTCGTGGAGACCATAAAGGGGTGGCAACCAGGGTGGTTCTACATCACCGAGCCGCGCGACACCAACTGGGTGGCAGCCCCCGAGTTTCCATCCGGAATACCCATGCAGCTCACTTCCTGGAAGGAGAAGGGCCTGTCCTGGGGTTCATCGGTGGAGCTGGACGGACTCCAGAAGTGTATTCGGAACATGATAAGCAAGAAACTTAAGCTTGTCAACATAGTCCAGGTCATGCTCTTCCACCGGATTGTCCCGTGTCAACAACGGGATTTCAACTTATGGGAGTTCGACCCGGCCCAGCACCAGACTCTACACGAGCTCTTCGACATGACGGATAAGGACGTCTGGAGGGTGCTGTTCAAGGGCGCCGAGGTCCCTCCTTCTCTTACCGAGGACCGCGGGCTAAGCGCGAAGCACCCTGCGAATTTGATAAGTTATGTACATCTAGTAGGATATTTATTTCCCATAGCTTAACCATGTGCGGGGTCTGAGCTCCCATGCCTTTGACAGGACTGGGTGGAGACATCGGAGCAGATTAACTGTCCGGCCCTCTGCCCGAAGACACTGCGGACGCTCTCCTGACGGAGATGCGGACTCCGGCTCCTTATGATGTGCCGGAGAAGACCAAGAAGAAGGCCAAGGGAACCCGAAAGAGTTCCTGGCACCAGGTGGTATTGGACTCATCGTCCGATAACACCGAGACACCCTCCTCCCGTGAAAACGAGGAGAAGGAAGATGAAGATTGTCCCCCTCCAGCCGAGGGAGACAAGAAACGGAAGGTCGCCCCAACCGGGGAGGCCGAAGTGTCCAAGAAGGGAAGGACTCTCCTTCCGGACTGCTCCACCACCGCCGCCGACGGCGAAGACGAGTGGCTGCTCAGGGCCAAGCCCCTAGCGAAGTCGTAAGTATTCGGATAGCAGAGTAACTCATAGCATACCTTTGTCGCAGTGCTTCTCCTTACATCGAATATGATTATGCAGTCCGCCCCAAGCCCATATCGATGTATCATCGCCGGACGGTTCCTTGGACTCGTCAGACATGAATAGTGATACACTTCCAACCGCCTCCTCTCCTTTCCCTACGGACAATGCCGAGGTATTGTCTCAAGGGGCACCGAGCCGTGGGGAGACAGTCTCGGAGGCACCTCAAGGCGACCTTCCGGACTGCAGGAGCAAAGGGAGCAAGGCTCCCGGGGGCTCCAAGTTCGGCTCTCAGCCGAAGACCGCACCGGAACCTCCAGTGGTTCCGGACTCGGGCAGGCGGCCGCTTCCAAAAGGGGCAAGATGCCCGTGCCGATGACCTCTGTCCATCCAGAGGCACCAGACAATCTGTTGGGAGCGCTTCGCGGCGCTTCCATCGACGAAGAGCACCGCACTATTATGAGTGCGGTGATCAAGAAGGTACAGTCCGCCAAGAGCGGACTGACTGAAGCCTGTGCCAGCCTTCTAACAGGCTTTGAGGTAAGTATTTAAAATATAGGAAAAATATTACCGCATAGATAGTAGCCCCTGATGCTCTGTTTGGTGTTCACAAAGAAAAGCCGGATAGAGGATCAAATAATATCTGCAGGAGTCTAATATAAGTATGTATGTATGCGTATGCAGGCTTCGCTGCTGACCTCTGTCGCACTGACTGCGGAGGTCACCGCATTGAAGCAGGACCTCGAGGAGTCCGAGAAAGAGCTCGGCCTTGCTAAGAGGCAGCTCGAGGAGAACAAAGGTAAGTAATACCTTGTCTATATATAAAAGAAAATGTGATTGCGAAATGACAGGATCATCATGAATGTGCCAGGGGCCACGACCGAAGTGGCGACCCTGAAGCAAGCGCTGTCCGAGGCCGAGAAAAAGCAGCCAAGGAGCGCACCGAGCGGGAAAAGCAAGAGGCACGGGTGGGCGAGGTGCAGCAAGAGCTCCAGGCTCTCGTGAAGAAGCACGAGGCTTTGGAACTTGACTCGAAGACGCGAGAGTCCGAGCTTGCCGCGGCCCTCGAGAGCACAAAGAATGCCAAGGTTGAAGCCCAAAAGGCCCTCTAGGAGATTGAGGCGATGAGGAAGATAGTGGCGGGTAAGGCATTCAATATGCAAAGCAAGCATGTGAAAGTAAATTACTTGTTACTTACCCGAGTCCGGAGCTCTCCAGGAGCATTCGCAGATTTGCCCCGCAGCGTGTCGGATGCCGCAAAATATTACCAGGCCAAGGAGGGAAGCTCGATGGAGAAGTTGTTCTGGTCTCAGTATACTGGTGTCGGCATTCTGGGAACGGGGGTCCCCAGACTTGCCTGCCTACGGCCTGCGGCGTGGCTCAAAAGGGGGCCCAGCACGGCCCATCTTCATCAACACAAGACTCAAGACCCTCGCGAGGGGCCAAGCCTCGCGGGGCGGACGACGTGGAGCTTCCTCAGGCACGGCCTCGTCAGGCTGGCTCACGAGGAGGCAGAGAAATCAAGGCGGGGTACCTCGCGAGGTGCCCGTGACGCAAGCCATGACGACTCGGGGTGCCAGCCGGGTGCCAGCCCGCGCAGCGTCCTCCTTTCCTCTTTGGTGCAAAGGGGGCAAGCGCAGCCACGGAGTACCGAGGCATTAGGCAAAGGTTGCCATTTCGGTGCAACGATTCCAGGACCGGGAGGACTACGAGACGGAGGTCACCGTGGAGCCCAAGACGGCGTCATCACCAGAGCTTTGTGCAGGCGAAGACTACTTTTGTCAGGATAGCTGATACTTGTTGTCCCCCTTCAAATTAGCCCGCCATTGTTGGCTCCCTTCCCGCTCAATATTTGGGAAGAGGACCAGGGCCTCTATAAATAGGACCAGCCGCCCACAGAGCGGGGGGTTGGGGAAAAAGAGTTGGTCAGAAGAAAGGAAGGAGAGGCGGGCGAGTAAGAGGAAGGCAGTGAGTGAGAGAGAGAGAGAGAGAAAGAGAAAGGTGGCTGAACTCCTCCCAGCAGTTCATCGCCCCATCCAAGAACAGACCCTCGCGAGGCTGTTCTTCTTTGTATTGCTCATCATCATCAGCCCCAAGAGGAAATCCACCCACCACACACTGGAGTAGGGTATAACACCACAACGGTGGCCTGAACCAGTATAAACCTTGTGTCTCTTGTGCAGTTCTTTCAGTAGTCTAGATCTTTGCGAGACGGAGAGGTAGAAGGCGTAATCTCCGCGCACACCCCAGTGTTCGAACCTTAAGGGTCTGCCAGAACCCGAAATCCGACATTTGGCACGCCAGGTAGGGGTGCGCCAGAGTTCGTCTTCCACCGCACCGTTCTCCTCCGACCGTCGCGTCCATGTCCGACGCTCGTCGAGCCCACGCCGAGCGCCGGGCCGCCGTCACTTCCCGCGTCGCCCAGACGGCGCCCGTCGGCAAACGTCCTCATCGTTCCCCGTCGCCTGCCATCAAAGCCACCACCTGCCCGGCGGGGGGCGAGCAGCAAGCGTCATCTCAGCATCCATCCGTGCGGCAAGACGGCCACACTGCTACTCCATCGCTCGCACCAGCTGGTTCTTCGTCCCGCACGCTCCGCGCACCCTTGGAGGCTCGAGCTGCACTCGTCGCGGCAAACGAGCTCCTGCGCTACCGCCCCGTCAACGACGTCTATGAAGAATGGCTCGACCGCGTCGCCGAGCTCGTCCACGCCGCGGGGGGCTCTCCCGCGCCGTCCATTCCGCTGTGCCACACCCCGCCCCGCGCGGGCAATGAAGCTCCAGAGGCGTACCAGCCGCCTCCTCTCCAAGAAGACGCCATGGATCCAAAGCGCGTGGCCCCTGGGCAGAACCCGCTCCGTCAGGTGCCAGCGCAGCAAGAACGGAGCTGCCAAGAAGTCCCTCGCCCGCAGGGAGCTGCCCGGGCGCTCCCTGCTCCGGCACGCCGCGACCCTGCTCCAGCTCCGGCGCACCAAGACCCCGCGCTGCTCCTAGCTGCAGCGCGTGGGGACCCTCAAGACCGAGCTCTCCACCAGCCGAAGCCTTTCGTGGCCACCGCAGGCTGTCGTGCCTACACCACCGAGCTGCGTAGCGTCGCGTGGCCCGGCAAGTTCAAGCCAGATCCGCCTCCTCATTTTGACGGCACGACTGACCCTGCCGAGTTCCTCCAGCTCTATGAGCTGGGCATCGAAGCTGCCAGCGGGGACGAGAAGGTCATGGCGAACTGGTTTTCCATGGCGCTCAAGGAAGGAGCTCGCACCTGGCTCCTGAATCTGGCTCCAGGCACGATCTCTTCCTGGGACCAGATGCGCACCCGCTTCATCGCCAACTTCCAAGGTACTCACAACCGGCCACCCGCCTTGAGCGACATGCGCCGCATCAAGCAACAACTTGGAGAGACCCTGCAAAAGTACATCCAGCACTTCAACAGCGCGTGCCTCAAGATCCCCAAGGTGTCCGAGGAGGCCATTATCTCGGCCTTCTCCGATGGTGTGCGCGATGTCAAGATGAAGGAGGAGCTGGCGATGCATGAAGACCTGTGCACCTCCCTGGAGCTGTTCAACTTGGCGACCAAGTGCGCCAGGGCTGAGGAGGGACGCCTCTCCCTCCTCGAGCTGCCTGCCGCAGACCCAGAAGAGAATAAGCCCAAGGCCAAGGACGTGAAGCGCAAGGGGGCTACCGTGCTGGCAGCAGAACCAGACACCAAGCGGGGCAAAGATCTGCCTAAGTCCTCCCGGGGCGGCCGGTACTGTGTGTACCATGACCTCCACACCCACGACACCAACGAATGCCAAGAACTCTGCGCCGTGCAAGAAGGAAGGATCGGCCGTCGATCCGAATGCGCCAAACGAGGCTACAGCCAAGGAGGAGGAAGAAACGCAGGACGCTGGGAAGACCGCGGCCCGCGCCAAGGGTGGCGCGATCAACCTCGCGAGCATCGCTGGCTTGACCTGCCTCGCGAGGGGGACTAGAGGGATCAGCCTCGTGAGGATCGCCCACAGGGCAACGCAAGCCTCCCTCAACTACCGCCTCAGCCAAGAAGAAACAAGGACCGCCATCAAGACGAAGGGGCTGGGGGCTTCCAGGAGCCACGTGCAATCGCCGGCGTCCTGGCGGAGCTCAAGCCCCAGCCTCACAATGCATCTTCAAGCAGTTTGCCCGCGAAGTGAATGTAGTCCTCCCCAGACTTGAAGCAACGCGCCCTCTCAGGTGGTCGACCTGCTCCATCACATCCAGCTCAGCGGATCAACTCAAGTGCGCGGCCACAGCCGGGGTCCTCCCGATGCTTTGCTCCCCAGTCATCAGCAATGTACTGGTCACTAGGACCCTCATCGATGGTGGGGCAGGGCTCAACGTCCTATCCGTGGAAACGTTCAACAATCTCCAAGTGCCTTACGACCAGCTTCAGCCAACCAAGCCCTTCTCCGGAGTCACCGACGGCTCCACGGTCCCGATTGGGCAGGTCCGCCTCCCTGTCACCTTCGGGGCACGCGACAACTACGGCACCGAGCTCATCGACTTCGACGTTGCCCATATCCGCCTGCCGTAAAATGCCATCCTCGGGTACCCAGCGCTGGCCAAGTTCATGGCCGTGACTCACCATGGCTACAACGTCCTCAAGATGCCAGGAAGTGGCGGAGTCATCACGGTGCCCTGTGAAGAGAAGGATGCAGTGTGTTCCCTGGAGCGAGCCTTTCAGGCCGCGTCACTGGAAGACCCGGATCATGGAAGCAGGAGGCTTCCCGAGACCACCCCCAAGAAGAAGAAGACATCGTCCGGACCAGCCCATCGGGAGGTGGGCCCCTCAGGGCCCCCATCTGCCCAGGGGGAACCTCCTTCCATCGCATAGGAACGCGCCCGGCGCCCTCCTTAGGCAGGGCTCGGGGGCTCTCCCCTGGAGGGCCACCGACCTGGCCAAGGTCACGAGGGAGGCGCTTGGGCACCACATGGAGGTGTGTTACGAAACACGTTTCCCTCAAGAAGGAGCAAGGCAAGGAAGGTCAGACCCGCAGGAGTTCGTCGACGAGGCCATTCAAGAACTACAGGAATCAAGAATCATGAGGGGTTGCCGCCGTCTACCTGCTGCAGCTCCCCATCCAGGCGAGGATGGTAGGCTGCGCGTCTGCATTGACGTACCAGGGCTCAACCAAGTCGCTACGATGGAGCGCCTCTGGCCCTCGCGAGTGGGGCGCTGCGGGGGTCCGCCCCACAGCTACGTTCGCATGCCTTACGGCTTGCCGAGCGCGGTTGCCACGTGCCAGCGCCTCCCGAGGGGCATCATGGAGGCTCAAGAAGACAGGCGTTCCGCAGCCTTGGCGGAGATGGAGATGATTCGTGAAGAGCTACCAGTGCCTCCGGAGCCTCCCGAGGCCCCTGGGCCTGGGTGCTCGTGAGAATCGGCTTCCGCAGCCCACCGAGTCTGCTGCACCAACACCCCTCTCACCCTCGACACATTCAGGTGACATCTTACAAGTTTTATTTCCAGCTGGGAGCGCCCTCCCCGAGCTGCATCGTTCCCAGGACGCGTGGGTCCGTCCCTGCGGTATGTATCCCTTTTATTTCATGTCGTTAGCTTGCTTTGTTGGGGGCGCCCCTCGGGCTGCATCATCCCCAAGTCGCTCAGGCCAGGCCCAGCGGCATGTACCTCCCTTGCGTTTATTTCCGGCTATGCATTCGCCCGTCATGCTTGATTACTTGATGCCTGTCCACGGCACCTCTTCTTCTCCATGTCGACCACTTGCACGTTAAAGGGGCGGTACCTAAGCATCGCGACTCAGGGATCTTACTGGCTCTCCAGCCCTCACCCTCTGGCCACGTCCACGGCATCACGACCTGGCAACCAGTGACGGCTGAGACAAGCTCGAGGGCCGGGACCCGAGGACGTAGAGTGCCGGCATCTAACCAGATTTGCAGGAACACTGCACAAGATAAGGCCCAGTGCCAGGCGCAACCCGCCTAGAGGTAGGGCCCCGTGAGTACCGCACTGGCTCACGGGTGCCCAGATACACCTCACCTAGCCCTACCGTGCCGGCCACGTGTCAGGGTGGGGCTGTACACGCCCCGGGGGCTCCTCCCGGAGGGGAGCCGCCTCCCACGTACCAGTGGAAGCACCATGCTCCGCGCTGGCTGACGACACTGCCGAGGAGCGGCTATGCCCGTACACATGCGGAAGCGCTATGCTCCGCGCTGGTGATAAATAACTGAGGGTGGCCCCCGGGCCGCATCAACCTCAGGGAGCCCAGAGCTCAGTGTCTAGCCTCATCGCAACGCCTCCCCTCGGGAGCGCCGCGCGAGGGGGCTGGGCACGGGGGCTGCGCCTGGGTCATGCCCAGACGTACGCCACCCAGCCAGGCCCCTCGGGCCTGGTTCGCCGCGCGTCTCTCCCCGAGCGGAGCCAAGGTATGAAGGCCATTTGAGCGTCAAGGGGGACCCCTGAGCATCGCGACTCAGGGGCCTAACTGGTCCAGTAGCCCCTCACTCCCTAGTTCCGAAAGGCTAGCGCTGGGTGAGGCACGCGCGGGGCCGGGCTCTGCAGACGTAGAACGGTGGTCCCACTTGCATCTCACCTCATCACTTGCTGTTTGCGCGTCAAGGGGGACTCCTGAGCATCGCGACTCAGGAGCCTAACTGGCTTCATAGCCCCTTACTCCTTTGGTCCCGTCCTGGTTTCTGGTCGGGGCTAATGCTGGGTGAGGTACGCGCGGAGTCGGGCTCTGCAGACGTAAAACGGAAGATCCACCTACATCACACCTCCCTACTTGCTGTTTGTGCGCCAAGGGGGACTCCTGAGCATCGCGACTCTGGAGCCTAACTATCTCCGTAGCCCCTCACTCCTTTGGTCCCGTCCTGGTTTCCGGTCGGGGCTGATGCTGGGTGAGGTACGCGCGGGGCTGGGCTCTACCGGCGTAGAACACAAGCAAGTAGGGAAGAAAAGCATAAAATCCAAGGAACTTAAAAGCAAATATTACAGTCCATATTGTCGTCTCAATACCAAACACGAGTTTAAATGCCTCCCCGAGGCATGATGCATGTGCAGGAATTAAAAGCAGGACAGGAGCAGTAGCGGAGTCACTTGGCGGCAGTGGGCAAAGGCACCACAGGAGTCACTTGGGCCATGGGGGTTGAGCTCGCCCCAGCCAGCTCGGCCAGGCCTCGCGAGGACGACCGGGCAGGAGAAGCCTGCGCGCCACGGTCACCCCCCCTCCACAAGCGGAGGCGCTGCCGCGGAAGGAGCCTCAGGAGCCCCCCTTCGGCTTCTTTGCCGCGGGCGCCAGTCTATCCAAGAGATGCGAACGTCAAGCCTTGGCAGCGGAACAAGAAATGAAGACAAGGGTCAAGCACTTACGGGTCATCGCCGGTGAGCTCGGGCAGCCTCCGGCCAAACTTGAAGCCTGACAGCCGGCTGGAAGGGTCAACCTCGGAAGCAGAAGGCGCGTCTGCAGACTGCCTCGGGGCAGGGGCAGACCCGCGGAGATCAGCCCGGTCCTGTCCTTCTTCGGGATCAGGGGCAGGCTCCCGCCGACCTGCTCGTCTCCATCCTCGTCATCATCGCTCGAAGAAAGGCGAAGACTGCGGGGTCTGCGCCGGGGGAGGGGAGCCCTCGACTCTCCGTCGGTCGCCTCGGAGTCAGGCCCCTTTTCCCGCTCCTCTTCGTCCTCCTCTTTGCTGGAGTCGCCGGAGGGCACGTCCACCAGTCCCTCGGAAGCCGCCATGGGCACGAGCCCGTCCCCGCTAAAAACGGGCATGGACTCCACCAGCCGCTCCCAGTCGTCGTGAAGGAACAAGGGCTTGGGAGCGCCCTCCAACCTTGCCACCTCGCCCCTGACCAGAGATTGGAGGACCGTGGCCAGATCTTCGCCGCACAAGGCCGTGGGGCTCGGATGAGGCCTCCACATCGGAGGTGAGTACTGCCGAAGTGGAGCCAGCTGGTGCTCCAGGAACTCCCTCAGCAGCAACGCACTGCTCAACTTCGCCGCCGCCGTGCTGACCGGCCTCAGGTCCACGTCCATCTTCTCCAACACCAGTTTCACGCGGGGGTCTGTGAGCTCCGCCCGGCACCAGTCGCTGGAGCTCGCGGGCTGCTCCACGGGCAGGATCAGCCGAGGGTGGATGCACCGGGCATCTACCAAGACCCACTTGCTCCTGAAGCCCTCAATCCTCTTCCCAGGATTCGAGATGGCAATGGTACCGCCATACGCGACGAAGCTTGCGCACGCGGAAGGGGAACTGCGAGAGACCCGGAGGGAGAAGTAGTGGCGTAGCAAGGCCACTGAAGGCTGCACCCCTACGTGGGCCTCGCAGTAATAAGCGAAGATCGCCAGGAGAAGGAAGGAGTTGGGGTGGAGATGCAGAGCCTGCAAGTTGTAATGGCGGAGGACAGAGAAGAAAAACTCGGAGAAGGGAGGCACCAGGCCCGCAGCAATGGAGCTTACAAAGAGAGGGTAAAAGGCGCTCCCTCGGCCCTCAGGAGTGGCGGAGCCAGCCTTGAACACTTGCACCCCGTTGATGCCCTACACCGCCGCCATCCGGCGCAGTCGGGCGAGGCCCGCCTCGGACACGCTCGGCAAGTCCAGAGCAGGAGAGTACCAAGCTTCGGCCAGAGACTGACGAGGCGCCATGGCTTCCTAGGTCACGCGGCCGGAGTAGATCTGGAAATTTGGAGGAAGAAGGGGGAGGCGCAAGAAAGGGGATCTAAGCAGCAACCGAAGAAAGCAAAAGGTAAAGTCTGGGCAGATGTCGCTCCTTTATCAACCTGCGCGGTTGCTGAAGCACTTGCGTCCAATCAACTGCCACGTGGCGGCCAAGGCCGCAGGCTGTTAGGGCCCACGGCGCTTCGCACTTGCCCTTCCGCCTCCCTCCACGGCCAAGTCCGGGCGCGCCTTGGGCTCGGGGGCTACTGTCGGCGTTCTAGGAACGGGGGTCCCCAAACTTGCCTGCCTGTGGCCTGCGGCGTGGCTCAAAAGGGGGCCCAGCACGGCCCATCTTCATCAACACAAGACTCAAGACCCTCGCGAGGGGCCAAGCCTCGCGGGGCGGACGACGTGGAGCTTCCTCAGGCGCGGCCTCGTCAGGCTGGCTCACGAGGAGGCGGAGATATCAAGGCGGGGTACCTCGCGAGGTGCCCGTGACGCAAGCCATGATGACTCGGGGCGCCAGGCGGGTGCCAGCCCGCGCAGCGTCCTCCTTTCCTCTTTGGTGCAAAGGGGGCAAGCGCAGCCGCGGAGTACCGAGGCATCAGGCAAAGGTTGCCATTTCGGTGCAACGAGGCCAGGACCAGGAAGACTACGAGATGGAGGTCACCGTGGAGCCCAAGACGGCGTCATCACCAGAGCTTTGTGCAGGCGAAGACTACTTTTGTCAGGATAGCTGATACTTGCCGTCCCCCTTCAAATTAGCCCGCCATTGTTGGCTCCCTTCCCGCTCAATATTTGGGAAGAGGACCAGGGCCTCTATAAATTGGACCAGCCGCCCACAGAGCGGGGGGTTGGGGAAAAAGAGTTGGTCGGAAGAAAGGAAGGAGAGGCGGGCGAGTAAGAGGAAGGCAGTGAGTGAGAGAGAGAGAGAGAGAAAGAGAAAGGTGGCTGAACTCCTCCCAGCAGTTCATCGCCCCATCCAAGAACAGACCCTCGCGAGGCTGTTCTTCTTTGTATTGCTCATCATCATCAGCCCCAAGAGGCAATCCACCCACCACACACTAGAGTAGGGTATTACACCACAACGGTGGCCTGAACCAGTATAAACCTTGTGTCTCTTGTGCGGTTCTTTCAGTAGTCTAGATCTTTGCGAGAGGGAGAGGTAGAAGGCATAATCTCCGCGTGCACCCCAGTGTTCGAACCTTAAGGGTCTGCCGGAACCCAAAATCCGACAACTGGGACCGAACACCCAATGCCTATGAGCGACCAGCTAAAGCAACTAGTGGAGCTACACAAGGCGGCCGAACAGGCCATGAAGGGCTTTAAAGTCCGGATGTGGCCTGGCGACTCCCTTCCCAATAGCTACTTTGGCCTGGTGACGCGGCTTGTGGATGCCTGCTCGCGGCTGGAAGTCATCAAGCGGTCCGTCTGTATTGAAGGTGCCCGCCGGGCTTTTGCCCGTGCAAAGGTGCACTGGGCCCAGATGGACGCCAAGAAGCTGGTGAAGGAGGGGCCGCCGCAGGGCAAGGAGCATCGCCACCATGAAATGTATTATGAGGGTGTCCTAAAGGGTGCCCATCTTGTGGCGGATGAGTGTGCGAATGATGTAGTTTTTGAATGAACTTGCTCGTGTGATCCTGTATTATGAAAACTTGTTCATATGCGCTATGCAACGCTTGTTTCAATTTAAAATATTACCTTCTGCGTAGTTGTTTATCAAATCTGAGAGATGGCCAGTCGTCGGCTTCTACCCCCATGCCACGAGTGCTGGGGTGTTCGGGATAAACCTGAGCACTCTCTTTCCCATTTTTGGGTCCTTCGAGGGAGGTGCTCAGCGCAACGAAGTATGCAATGCTTTAGCACTCTCACTTAGCCATAGAAGTCTACAATTTTAAATTTTGGCGAAGCCCCTAGTATTCGGAAGGCCGAATTCGGGGTGCTATACACGCCTTAAGCCGGACAAAGCCGACTGCTTGCTCTAAGCGGCATAAGTCTTTAGGGACTCGAGACCTCTCGAACAGCGACCAGCTCTCGCCTTATCATGACAGTCAGTTTTAGCTTTCTCTACTGAGGTGCTTAGCCCAGATGAACCGGGGCACAATCCCAATAGTTCTCCCAGTGCTACCTTAGCCGATATAGCGGAACGTAAGGTACCAAAACATGGGAGCCGGGCAAACCCAACTATTGACCCAAGACATGATTCGGAGCTGATGCATATAATGCTATAAGTTCAGGGTGCCGCACTGTCGAAAGTGTTCGGACTTCTCATGCCGCATTATGGGGTATGCTTAAGCCCCTGGCGTATTGGCCATACCAGAGTGTACGGGTGGTGGATGTCATGAATAAACATATATATATAAAGGAAGAATAGAGAATGCGATAATAGCCTAGTGCTATCACTACTAGGAAAAGGCCTACTAATGGCGCACTGGTTTTGCCTACTAATGGCGCATTACCAGTGCGCCATTAGTAGCACGCCACTAGTATATCTTACTAATGGCGCACCACAGGTGCGCCATTAGTATCTTGTATACTAATGGCGCACCAACTAGTGCGCCATTAGTATGTAACAGCATGCGCCATTAGTGTGCCTCCCAGGGGGCCATACGTAAGCATGGCTTTGTCATACTAATGGCGCATTCTCTGTTGATGCGCCATTAGTATCCTTTGGCATACTAATGGCGCACCTAGTGGTGATGCGCCATTAGTATGAATATTTGGTTTTTTTTCCTTTTGTGATTTTTGCGCAGGTTACAAAATATATTATTAGACAGAATATAAAATATATTATTAGACAGAATATAGACAGAAGCACACAGCAACATCAGATTCATCGAATACAATAGAAGATTAGTCTCCGTATACAATTCATCATATTAGTCTCTGAATTCAAAAGACCGAACAAAGATAAAACATTGCAAGTCTCAAGACCGCGAGTATCGAGTTTGTCTTCACATTACAAGTCGATATCGATCATCTAAACTACCATCACATAGAAGAGAGCTGTGGTCATCACGATGAGCATCATCGTGATCAAACTAGTCTTCATCCGGTTCCTCCAACGCTCCCTCCTCTCTCCCGCTAGATAGCGGGCGTATCAAGATTTGGCCTCCGCCCTAGTGGTGTACCCTTTGTAACTATTACCGCTGAAACAGTGAACCTGTCTCCGACACTCCTCCCAGTCGTCGTAGACTCCGAGAACCTTACCCTTGTACACGACATACGACGGCATCTCTATGCACAAGCCAAACAACAGACAATACATAAGCAATATGTAAGTATGCAACAAAAGGATCGGAAGAGAAAAGCATGACATTAATAGCACGATTCATGAATATCATCGATTACATCTAAGTTGAACGACTGTCCAAACCAAAGAGACATACGAATTCATTAAAGTATAATTACAACATGAGCCAATCAATGTTTCAGAACTACACATCACTACTTTCGACTCGACTCATCGGATAGGCACGTGGATGAAGCCGCCGTCTATCGTGATGGTCATGAAATTGCGGTCGTTGTCACCCTGCATTTGTAGCATTTCATCTATCTCACTGTTGGACGGTTGATATCTGAGGAAGAACTGCCCCGAGGTATGAAGGACATCTTGATGGATGATGTTCGCAAACTCCAACTGGATGCGAAAGAATTCTTGTCTGAGGTCCGCGTCCTGGACTGCCGACAAGCTCGCGGCCCAATCTTTGAGATTATCTGGTAGCAGAAGTTGATCAAATTCTGGTGCCCTTGACTTACTAGTATTTATCTCTTATGTCTGATTAATGTGCTTTGAGTCCAGAAGCAAAGACTCTACAGTGAAATGAAAAAAAACCTTAGAAATATATTTATGATAACTCTAAATGGATCAGAAGGTGCAGATGCACTTGTAAAAAAAAGTATGCATTTGCAGCAGCTTTGTTCTGATTATGACACCATTCTGTTAAGAAGGAAAAATAACATTATCATCCCAATTCATGGTTGACCAGTTCAGAACTAATGCACATTGACCACATAATATTATTTTGCAACCACTCAGTTTGTCCTTGACTGGGACACTTGAAGCACAAAACAACTAATGCAGAGCTAGGTCTACTTTGGTTCTGACAGATCACATCCTGGTGCATATGTGGGGTTTTTTACTTAGAAAATACAAAACTTCTATTATTGTTTTTATTTTTAACCAGAGCCTAACCATCTCTACAGTTTAAAAACTAATTCAGATAATCACTAATCAAGAAGATTGGTGATACATATGATGGAATTGTCAGTTTAGTGTTCCACTATGATGCATTGGTTCACCTGTGATTTCCTGATGGCACTGGCCATACCTTTGGTCATTTTCGTTGTAAATATTCCAGAGTTTGACTGCAACGATGCTTAAACAGCAAGCTATTATCTTACTGATCTTGTACATATCTCCAAGTCTCTTGGGATCTTATCCAATATTTTCTAAATGAGGCGATAGCTAAGGAAAAGTAGTTCAGGCTTCTTGCTCCAGCTGGCAGACAAGTTAATGTAGAACTCTATTTTTTTCTTAGCTGGCACAAGTTTGTCTAGTGTGAACCTCAACTAATAAAATTGTTGTGTGTTAGGACCATACACTAGAAAGCCTCACTGTCTGGCTTTCAAACTGTTAACCTGTTGTACTGTAAGTATAAAAGATAACAAACTAACATATGGAGATTGTGAGAGAACCTAGAAAAATGCACTCCTCTTGTAGTGATGCACAAACTAGAAACTATATACCAAACACACAAATAGAAACCTAGCTCCGGGAACTAGAGTAGCATATTCAGTAAATCAACTTGTAGTGGGAAGTACAGCAAGTTAAATCAAGTAGTCAAAGACAATAGGATTAGTGTACTGAACCACGGAGCAGAGGTGGAGCGGAGACCGGAGTTGAGGTGGCCGGAGTGGAGGAAGACGATGGCGACCCGAGGAAGAGGACGAGGTGGATCCGGTGATGTGCGGCTCCTCGGCGATGGCGGATCCAGTGCAGTCCCCCTCCTGGATCGGCTGCGACGCGAACAAGGACACTGTTACTGCTCTGCTCTGCTCTTCTCTATGTAGCAAATCGACAATAGCCAAGAACAGAAATTCCCAGCGGTGAGGTCCCGATGCGTAGCGCCGACGAGATGGCGGACCCGGCCTTGCTCCGCAGCCACGGCAGGAAAGCACCGTCCTCCTTCACCTGCGGGGCGGCAAATTTGATTCCATCGACATTCAGCAAAGGGGTGGGGGGACGGGGGGATTTCTTCCTCTCTTTCTTTGCTTGCGGTGAACCCTAGCTAGCCCAGATAGCTCACCTTGGGGATGGCTGCGAGGGGAGCCGGAGCGGGTGTGGAGCGGGCGCGGGGGAGCCGGAGTGGGTGTGGAGCAGGCGCGGGGGTCGTTGGAGCGGGCCGGGGGTCGTCGGAGTGGGTGTGGTGGCGGGGGAGGGAAGGGGGATCTCGCGAGGGAGAGGGAAGGGGGGATCGGGCGAAGGGGTATCCAGCTAGACATTATAGCAATGGCGCACCACCCTCTGGTGCGCCATTAGTATTTTTTTTCTGATAGCAATGGCGCACCCTCCTCTGGTGCGCCATTAGTAATTTTTTTTTCTGACAGCAATGGCGCACCCTCCTCTGGTGCGCCATTAGTAACATTTTTTTTCATTATTTCTTGTTGCATCTAATAATTTGTTTTTTTATCAAATTTGTTATTTTCATGAGGACTAGAACAGAAGATATCATCAAATATCATCAATTTTTTTTGAAAATATCTTCAAAAAGTGGGGGAGGGTGCGGGTGTCGGCGGCGGTGGTGGAGCGGGCCGGGGGAAGGTGCGGGGTGTCGGCGGCGGCAGTGGAGCGAGGGAGGGTGCGGTGGGTCGTCGGCGGCGGTGGAGTGGGGGAGGGTGCCGGGGGTCGGCAGCGGCGGTGGAGCGGGGGAAAAATATTGAATATGAAAAAATATCATCAAATTTGAAAAAATATTCATGAATTCAAAAAGTGCCCATGAAATATTCATGATATCAAAAAGTGCCCGAGAAATGAAGGCTACAATTTAAATACAATCGATCTTAGCTAGCTATCTGTTCACAATCTTCTTGCCCTTCTTTTTCGCAAATGGAGTTCTTCCGTGGAACGGACATCCTTTAGGTAGGGTGGTCCTGCTTCTTCTTTTGGTGTATGCTGCTACTTCATCGTCGTCGTCATGTTCGATCTTCGGGTCGCCGTACTTGTCGAAGTCTTGCTCATTGGCTACTCCATCCATTCCGATGATCTTCCTTTTTCCTCTCCTCACGACAACACGACTGGGCTTTGACGGATCGGTAATGAAGAAGCATTGGTCCACTTGTGAAGCCAGTACCCATGGCTCATTTTTCGCGGTGACGTTTGCGCCCGCGGTCTTGGATTTGGCTTCGGGTATAACCATGGTGGTGAAATACCACTCTTCTTTTAGGACGCTCTTGGCCCATCTGACATGGAACATCGGGACCTTCTCTCCAGCGTAGCTCAGCTCCCAGATCTCCTCGATCCTTCTGTAGTATCTGTCCTTGTCGTTACCCCAGAGTTCTGATAACCATCGCTCTTCATGTCCTTGTCCTTGGTGTAGAATGTGTAGCCATTGATATCGTACGCCTCATAGGTCATCAGGTTGTGCTCGACGCCCTGTGACAAGGCGAATATGAGTTGTTCTTCCGCGGAAGAATCCTCATGTAAAGGGTACGACAGAAGCTTCTGCTTGAACCAACGCGTGAAACATGAGTTGTGCTCTTTGAGTATATCTCCATCCGTCCTCTGTTGGCCTCGGTCATTGTACGTCTCCTCAATAAAGGTTTTGTGCTCTACCACCCAAGGATCGACCACGTCTATGTGTTGTAGCGCGACTAGGTTTGCTCTTTCAAAGTCGGCGAGTCGACCCTCGAAGTCGACATGCATTTCGCGGAGACCCTCATGGTGACCCCATCCAGCGATCCTGCCGAGGTGCCTGTTGACGAGCAGACCAATGGGGTTCTCGATGCCTAGATAATTCGTGCAGTAGGAGATGCACTCTTCGGTCAGAAAGCCCCTGGCTATACTTCCCTCTGGACGTGACATGTTGTGAACGTATCCTTTGATGACACCATTCATCCTTTCGAACGGCATCATGCTGTGCAGGAACGTCGGCCTGAGTTGGATGATATCCTCCACGATATGGACCAGCAGATGCACCATAACGTCAAAGAATGCGGGCGGGAAGTACATCTCAAGCTCGCATAGTATCACCACGATCTCTTCCTGTAGCCTTCTGAGTTGCCTCATGCCAATCGACTTCCGAGAGATGACGTCGAAAAAGTTGCATAGGACAAATAGCGTTTCACGGATGTGCGCGTCCATGATCCCACGGATTGCAACTGGAAGTATCTGCGTCATCAGCACGTTACAGTCGTGAGACTTCATCCCGCTGAACTTCTGCTTCGCTGGGTCTAGGTATCTGCTTATCTTCCCCGCGTAACCATAAGGAAGTTTTACTCCTAGGAGGCAGGTGAAAAACTGCTCGATCTCCTCCTGACTTAGAGTGAAGCACGCGGGAGGGTAGTCATTTCCGGTCTTCTTGGCCTTTTTGCCTTTGCGACGACTTTATGTGTCCTTCTTCGCCTCATCATCATCATCATCATCATCATTAGCGTGAAGCTCCTGCCTGATGCCCATTGATTTCAAGTCTGCCCTTGCTTTCGGCCCATCTTTGGTCCTCTCTGGCATGTTGAGAAGGGTACCAAGCAGACTCTCACACACGTTCTTCGTGATATGCATGACATCAAGGCTGTGAGGCACACGGTGGATCTTCCAGTACGGCAAGTCCCAGAAAACAGACCTCGTTTTCCATACCTTCAGCAGTGGCTCTAGCGACTTTCGTTTCTTTCCCGGCTCTGGCGCCTTTTGCTTCTTTCCCGGCAGTGGGCAGTCTTTCCAATTTTTCAACAGCTCGTCTATTTCCTCGCCACTCCTCGTACACGGGTGTTTTCGGGGTTCGGTTTCACCATAGTGAGCTGTGCGGCTCTCATAGGGAAATATTCTTTCTCTGTGGCGTCCCACGTATTAGCTGGCGTTTTCCACAGCGTGTCTAGCTCCTCCTTCAGCAGCCCCAGATATAGATTGATGTCGTTCCCTGGTTGTTTCGGCCCTTCAATTAGCATACTCATGTGAATGTACTTCCTCTTCATGCACAACCAGGGGGGAAGGTTGTACATCCACACAAACACAGGCCAGGTGCTATGTGTGCTTCTCTGGCTGCCAAACGGATTGACTCCATTGGTGCTCGCGCCCAGCACGATGTTCCTTGGATCCTTCCCAAATTCTGGGTATTCGAAGTTCAACGCTTGCCACTGGCTCGCATCCTTAGGGTGACTCAGCATCTTGTCTTTTTTATTTATCTCCGGATCATTTCCATCATCTTCCTGCTTCTTCTCCTCCCTATCCGCGTGCTAACGCAGGAGCTTTGCTACCTTAGGGTCCGCGAAATACCGCTGCGGACGAGGAGTGATCGGAAAGTACCACACCGATTTTCTTCCTCTTCTTGTATCAAGTGACGCCGCACACCGGACATATGGTAGACTCCGCATACTCGTCCCGATAAATGATACAATTGTTCATGCACACATGGTATTTCACGTGCGGTAAATCCAGAGGACACACGATTTTCTTCGCCTCCTCGAAACTGGTCGGGCACTTGATCCCCTTGGGAACACATTCGTGCTAGAATGACATGTTCTCGTCGAAGCATGCGTCCGTCATTTTGTGTTTTACCTTCATCTCCAGAGCCATGAGCGTTACTTTCAGGCGGGTATCCTCGGGCCTGCATCCTTCATACAATGGAGTAACCGCGTCTATCTCCAGTTGATCGAGCTTGGCTTTCTCTCGGGCGGCAGCTCTTGCGTTATCCGTCTGCTTGAGAAGCAGCTCTTGAATATGAGGGTCCTGCACCCAGCCACCATCGTCGTCTGCTCCGGCATCTCCATCTTCATGATCATGCCCTTCGTCTTGATCTTCCTCATCATCATGTACGACATCTTCTACATGATGACTGTGTACAGCATCACCGTCGTGATCATGTCCTGGAGATTCTTCGTCTTCTCGCCCGCCCTCGCCGCGGTGGTACTTGTCTTGTTGCCCTTCCTCATTTCTTGCCCGGCCCCGGCCATGGACGACTTCATAGTCATCTTCATCACCTTGCCACCGATAGCCATCCATGAAACCACGCAAGAGCAGGTGGTCCCGCACCTGCCCGGAATCCGGGTCCACAATAAGGCTCTTGAGCTTGCATATTCGACACGGACATCTTATCTCCGTCTCGTTCTTTTGAAGCATCTCGGCCTTCGCGGAGCTCAAAAACCTATTCACGATGCCTTCAGTCATCGTGCGGACCATGGTCTCCTACGGGGTAGAGCAAAACGATATTTTAGAACCAAGAAAAAAATTTGGCATGACCTTCCCTAAAAATAGGACCAAAAAGAATGCATAGTGACAAAATTCTCGCCGAAACGGAAATGAATCAAAACATTCCGGCAAAATATTGGCAACTATCGCATTTCAAATACCGGTACCTTCAAACAAAAACATATATGCAACACCACAAACACATGCAACACCACAAACATACATAGATCTAGCTAGGCCACAAAAAGTGCATGTGCACGTTGTTGGAGCGAGCTAGGGAGAAAAAAAGTAGATCTACATCATGAAGATAGCTTTCCCCTTACTTACCTATCAAAAAAAGGTAATTTCACCACTTAATTTTGATGAATCTATGGTGGAAATGAGGTGAGGAGGAGGAGGCAGCCGAAAGCTTGGAGAAGGAGGTGGAGGGAATGAAGTGGGGAAAGTGAGTGGGTAAAATATCTTGTTGGGGTCCCAGGTTACTAATGGCGCACCACAAGGAAATGCGCCATTAGTAACCCTGGTTACTAATGGCGCACCTGCAGGTGGTGCGCCATTAGAAGTTTTGCAAAAAAGTAAAAAATATAAATATATATACTAATGGCGCACCGTGTAATAGTGCGCCATTACTAGTTTAAACTAGTAATGGCGCACTGTGAAACGGTGCGCCATTAGTAGTTTTGCAAAAAAAAGAATAAGAAAAAAATTACAGTAATGGCGCACTCTCTGCCTGGTGCGCCATTACTAGTTAGAACTAGTAATGGCGCATTGTCAACCTGATGCGCCATTAGTATGTATGGAAAAATGGAAAAAAAATTAATACTAGTGGCGCACCCTGTTTCTGGTGTGCCATTAGTGTCTTCCACACTAATGGCGCATCACCAACAGGTACGCCGTTAGTATATAGTAGTGGCGCACTACTTCCCTGGTGCGCCATTAGTATCAATCCTATCTATAGCCCTTTTCCTAGTAGTGTATGCATTGTTTATTCAAAAAGGTGCATCGAAGCAGAATGATACAAGTAGTGCGATAAGCAAAAAGTAGGACTATTTGACATGTCCCCTCCAAGGGCAAGCTGAGGAATGGTATTTAAAGCAGGTATTTCACTCGTTATTAGAGACCACCTGGGAGTTCCGTGGTGCAACGTAGCTTTCTGCCTCCTTGGTTGTTGCATCGTGTGTCCGGCAACCGTACTGCCGGACAGGGCTTCCAGAGATTAAAGTCCTGAAAGAGAGAAAAATAACAAAGCGGGAAGCCCCTAGTGCGGTTGAGCCGCGTCTTAGGGCGTACCGTAGTCATGCCCCCCTTCCCACCTGCGCCCATGGTATTTTCAATGCGTAATTATGTACACGTGGCAAGGATTTCGTTGTTTGGCTGGGACTGGGGTGGGGGCTGCATTGCTATGCGAGCTCGGAATGTGCCAGGCGGTCTTGTTGCCGATTACTCCGAGCGCGCTTGAAGGTGTCCAGGTCCTTAATCGCCAAACTGGTGGATTGCCTTAAGAGGCTGCTTTTGCGCTTGTGCTGCGAGGGCCGTAGTGTGCTCCTCCGTACGAAGAGAGCGCTCTGTGTTTCCATTGACTGTGATGACCCCCCAGGTCCTGGAATCTTGATCTTGAGGTATGCATAATGCGGTACCGCATTGAATCTCGCAAATGCGGTTCGCCCGAGCAGTGCATGATAGCCACTGCGGAACGGGACTATATCGAAGATTAACTCCTCGCTTCGGAAGTTATCCAGGAATCCGAAGACCACTTCCAGTGTGACTGAGCCTGTGCAATGGGCCTCTACACCTGGTATGACACCTTTGAAGGTCGTTTTTGTGGGTTTGATCCTTGAGGGGTCTATACCCATTTTGCGCACTGTGTCCTGATAAAGCAGGTTCAGGCTGCTTCCGTCATCCATAAGGACTCGAGTGAGGTGAAATCCGTCAATGATTGGGTCTAGGACCAGTGCGGCAAATCCGCCATGATGGATACTAGTGGGGTGGTCCCTGCGATCAAAGGTGATCGGACAAGAGGACCATGGGTTGAACTTTGGGGCAATTGGCTCCAACGCATATACGTCCCTTAGCGCACGCTTCCGCTCCCTCTTGGGGATGTGGGTTGCGTATATCATGTTCACCGTCTGCACTTGTGGGGGAAACCTCTTCTGTCCTCCGGTGTTCGGCTGCCGAGGCTCCTCCTCGTCATCGCTATGTGACCCCTTATCTTTGTTTTCGGCATTTAACTTGCCGGCCTGCTTGAACACCCAACAATCCCTGTTGGTGTGGTTGGCTGGCTTGTCGGGGGGTGCCGTGTATTTGACACGAGCGATCGAGTATACGGTCCAAACTGGACGGGCCCAGAGTGCTTCTTTTGAATGGCTTTTTCCGCTAACCGGGTTTAGAGCCTTTGAATCCGGCATTGAGTGCCGTATCCTCGGTATTGTCGCTGTTAATGCGACACTTGTGTTTGTTGCGATGTGACCTGCCATTGCCATCCTTGGTTTCCGGAGTACCATGGTTCTTTGATTTGTTATTGCTGCGAGCCAGCCAGCTGTCTTCTCCCGTGCAAAAGCGGGTCATGAGTGTCGTGTGGGATGCCATAGATTTTGGCTTTTCCTGGCCGAGGTGCCGGGCGAGCCACTCGTCGCGGATGTTGTGCTTAAAGGTTGCTAGGGCCTCTACATCCGGACAGTCGATGATTTGATTTTTCTTTGTCTGGAACCGTATCCAGAATTGCATGGCCGATTCTTCTGGCTGCTGAATTATGTGGCTCAAGTCATCGACATCTGGTGGTCGCACATAAGTGCCCTGGAAGTTGTCGAGGAATGCGGCTTCCAGATCTTCCCAACAGCCAATGGATTCTGCTGGTAGGTTGTTGAGCCAATGCCGAGCTGGTCCTTTGAGCTTGAGTGGGAGGTATTTGATGTAGTGTAGATCATCACCGCGGGCCATGTGGATGTGCAAGAGGAAGTCCTCGATCCATACCGCAGGATCTATTGTGCCATCATATGATTCGATATTTACGGGGTTGAAACCCTCTGGGATTTGGTGATCCATTACTTAGTCTATGAAGCATAGGGGGTGTGCAACGCCTCTGTACTGGGCTATATCGCGACGCAGCTCAAATGAGTCTTCTCCGCTGTGTTCGGCCCGGCCGGATTTACTTTTACTGTATCCGGCGTGACGGTTATCGTCTCGCATAGTGGCGCGCCCTCGTGATCCGTAGATCGATCTTGCGTGTTTTGCTTTGTCCTACAATACATCTCGCAGGTCTGGCGTATTTCCCCATGTCTTGACATTTTTATTTGAGTGGCGTCGGGGTGCGGGCTGAGCTTTTGGCTGGAATGCCTCTTTGTCGTGGCCACGAGGTGGCCGATCAGCCGTGTCATACGCTGGAGATGTAGGTTTTGGTGCTTGCTCCTCCAGTCGGGGTAACAACCTGCACTTTGGGTAATTCTTGGAGGAGCGTTCGTGTTTATATTCCTCGGTCGCAAGGACTTCAGTCCATCTGTCAGCTAGCAAATCATGATCAGCTTGAAGCTATTGTTGCTTTTTCTTAAGGCTATTTGCCGTGGCAAGTGTGTGTGTTGCTTTCGAAAACGGATTGGTTTAAGTTGCGACCGTTATTCCAACCTTACATGCGCAACCACTCTACCCTTATATGGGAAAGGGCATTATTGATTACCTAGGCCGATTCTAGCTTGGAGCCCTCATTACTAGTGATGGGGGAGAGTTGGTGCTCTCTCTCGGGACGGGGTCATGCCAGGTAGGGCGGCCAAGAACATTTTTATGGGGCACCGGACACACCGTTGGTACCCCGTGCCACTGGTATGTGATGAATATGGGAGTGAGGCTCCACAATTTTAAGTTGTGAAAGATTGGGCACGGGGGTTACTACCAATCGAGTGGACTCCATGTTAGTGTCGTCTAGGGAAAGATAGTGATCGGGTGCTTACCCCGGGTACTTGAGGTACTGCGGGTCATGGATGACACGGAAGTTCCCCGGATCCTGTGGGTAAAGTGTGCAACCTCTGCAGAGTGCAAAACTATTCGAATAGCCGTGTCCATGGTCAAGGACAGTTGGGTAACCGCTCTTGGGCTACGTCCACTTGTTTACAAACTAGTGTCTGTGGGAAGTACTTCTTGGGTCAAGTCAAAGGACTTTACATGAATGAGTTGGGTTGGAGCCCACTCCCTTTATGTTGATATCTGTAACCAACCCCTATGGTTACTTGAATTCATGCGATGCATGGTTTACTTGTTATTGAACATGTCATAACACAACAAAAATTAGCTTTCTGCAAAAATTTACCTATGTCATGCATTGTTGTATATTGAGCCAAAACATTGGTTGCTTGCGAGTACATTCAAAGTACTCATTGGCTTGCCACTGGTTATTTAATTGGCCAGGCATGGAAGAACCGGAGTTCGAAGAAGAGTTCTTTGGAGACGAACATGCGAACTAGGACGTTTCGCAGTCAGAATGCCTGTAGGGTTAAGGCAGATGGCATGGGTTCTACTTATCAACGAAGATTTCCGCTGCTTAAGTTTATTTGATATTCAACCCTTGTGGCTTTATCTATGTAAGACTTGACCATAATGGTCATAATTTGTGTAAGACGGTATGTATGGATGTAAGACTGTTGTTATTCAGCTTCTGTGTGTTCAGTGAGCATTGATATTTGGGATCACTGTACACGTGCATTCGGTGATCACGACTTATGAGTCGTGGTCCCCACAGAGCTAGTATCAGAGCCATCCTGACTGTAGGAAGCCTTAGTTAGCATGGACGTTAGTTAGCTTGAGACCATCTAAACTTCTCTTCTTTTCTAAAGCTTACCCCACCCAAGATATATTTCCCTTATTGACCTCTCCCATTCAACCTTTGTAGATGGCTGTCGTACCCGAAGACTTCCTGACCACCGGATTTCACGTGCTTCTCGAGGATAGCCTCAAGAAGTGCCAGTTTCATCGAGCCCCCATTTTCACCTACCATGAGCATTGGATCAATGACACCGAGACGGAGTATCATGTGGAAGTGATCGTGAAGGCTAATGACTCTCCAACAAGCTGGTTCTTCGAGGGACCCCAGATGGCAACACTGGTTCTTGCCATCGAGACGGCAACCCTCAAGGCACTCACCCGCCTCCAAGACCTTCTTCCAGAGATGGCAGACGAGTTGGCAACCCGCTTCTTTCCTTATCGGAAGGAAGGTGAGGATGAGAGCAGTGCACCAACTCCACCATTAGAAGAAGGACTTCCACTCCGATTCCAAACCTACTTCAGCCTTTGTGTAGATAGTTTGGCACAACACTTGGCCTCGGAATCAATGGAGATCTGAAAGGAACTTCATGAGACCAAGGCACTTCTTCGCCAAGCACAAGGGAAGACGGATAGGATCAAGAAGGAAGGTGCTCCCCCTGGTCAGCCCGCGATCGCATACTGAGGCAGAAGACCCCCAAAGGATGGGGAACCACCACATCAGCACCGCATGGGCGCAAGGGATTACCGCAAGCTCTTCACACCACCGGAAAAGCAACGCCGTGTTGAGCTCCTCCACTCCCCCACCCCTTCGAGCAATGAAGGAAGTCAGGCCACCGATGACGAGGAGGAAGAACTAGAAGAGCCAGACTACGCGACCGAGCATTCCACCACTTAGGCATCATTTGCAACCCGGATATGCCCGTTAGTAACCCCTACGGTAGGATAGGTCCTGTACCCCTATGTGAAGTCGAGTCCTTGAAATGGTTCATATGAAGCCATGTAGTGTTGTGTTTGATGGATGTCGTGCTTTCCTACGGGAACTTGTAAGCGACTACATCACCCATTTGGATTTTAATGAATGTTTTTGGCCTTTTGGCCCTTGCATGAAAACAATTAGTGTCATACCAACCCCCTTACAAGGCATCCCATCTATATTTCTTTCCCCATCTTTCCCAATCATGAGACCTTGACAGCTCCAACAGGATGCCTGTTGTAACTCGTACTGGTACCTCTACCCTACATCAAGAAGCCGGAGGTTCAGCCGGAGCAGAAGCTAGTCAGGACCAACCACAAGGACAAGCTCCACCACCGCCACCACCTCCAAACATGGACATGGCTCAGCTTCTCCAAGCCTTCCAAGAGGAACGTCAATCCAACACTGCAGCCCTCCAGATGATTGCTCAAGATGTCAATCGCCAACCGGCGGGAAACGGCAATGGACATTCCATGTTGGTGGAGTTCAAGAAGCATGCACCACCCACCTTCATCGAGACTGATGAACCCCTGGATGCAGACGACTGGGTCCGCACCATTGAGGATCTGCTGGAACTAGTCGGATGCACTGAGGACCATGAGAAGGTGGCACATGCTGCTCACTGTCTCGGGGGAACTGCCAGAGCTTGGTGGGATGGATTCAAGGCCATGCATGCTGAGCAAAACATCACTTGGAATGACTTCAAGGCAGAATTCCGCAAGGCCCACATTCCTTCCGGAATCATGGCCATCAAGAAGCATGAATTCCGAGCCCTGAAGCAAGGAAGTAGCACTGTCAAGGAGTACATGCAGAAGTTCAGTGTTCTCTCAAGGTATGCTCCTGAGGATGTCAGCACTGATGCTACCAAAAGGGAGCGCTTCATGGAAGGCCTTAACTGGACTCTGCAGTACTCGCTTGTTGTGTGTGACTGCCCAACCTTTCCTGATCTGGTGAACAAGGCACTCATGCTTGAGGACAAGCGACGTGCTTTGGACGATACTCGTAAGCGCAAGATGATCAGCAAGGGTAGCTCCAGCAACCAGAGGCCTTGCCCGTGGCAGCCAGCCCCGGTCAAGCCAACCTATCAGCAGCCAAGAGCCCCTGCACCTCGCACCAACTATCAGCCTCAGCCGTATGCCAACCCCAGGCCAACTTACAACAACCCCAATAACAATGCCGGCAAGAGCAGCAACCCCAATCAAGTCACTTGCTTCGGATGTGGTCAGCCAGGACACTACTCCAAGAATTGCCCTAACAAGAAGCCCGACGCCCCACGCCCTAATGCGCAGAACCCAGGGCAAGGCCGTGGAATGCCACCAAGGAACCAAGCTCCCCACAACCCGCCAAACAACGGCAAGGGTCATGTGAATCATGTCACTACAGAAGAAGCCCATGAAGACCCGGATGTCGTGCTGGGTATGTTCCTTGTTAACTTAGCACCTGCAACTGTCTTGTTTGATTCTGGAGCCATGCATTCATTTGTCACCCAAGAGTTTGCATTAAAAAATGGCATGACCCCTACACCCCTGAATAACCCTATGGTGGTGCAAACCCCTGGAGCAGAGATGAGAGCCAAGATAGGATGTAAAGGAGTTAGAATTGTCATTAATGGGGTAGACTTCCTAGCAGACCTTATCGTCTTAAGATCACAAGGCTTGGATGTGATCTTAGGAATGAATTGGCTCATCAAGCACCAAGGCTTGTTACATTGCGCCAACCGGAACGTCACTGTAACCAATGACCAAGGAGTCGAAGTTAAATTTGCCTCCAACCCCTCCTCTGCTCAAGCCAACCAAGTCAACTGTCTGACAGAAGTCAGATTTGAGCAAGTGCCGGTGGTATGCGAATACCCCGATGTCTTTCCTGATGAGCTACCGGGAATGCCTCCAGACCGAGACATTGAGTTCATCATCGAGCTCATGCCCGGAGCAGGTGTTGAGGAACGTAGTAATTTCAAAAAAATTCCTACGCACACGCAAGATCATGGTGATGCATAGCAACGAGGGGAGAGTATGATCCACGTACCCTTGTAGATCACAACGGAAGCGTTGACACAACGTAGAGGAAGTAGTCGTACGTCTTCTTCCCGATCCGACCGATCCAAGCACCGTTACTCCAGCACCTCTGAGTTCTTAGCACACGTACAGCTCGATGACGATCCCCGGGCTCCGATCCAGCAAAGCGTCGGGGAAGAGTTCCGTCAGCACGACGGTGTGGTGACGATCTTGATGTTCTACCGACGCAGGGCTTCGCCTAAGCACTACAACGATATGATCGAGGTGGAATATGGTGGCAGGGGGCACCGCACACGGCTAAGGAACAATCTCAATGATCAACTTGTGTGTCTAGAGGTGCCCCCTGCCTCCGTATATAAAGGAGCCAAGGGGGAGAGGTGCGCCGGCCAGGAGGAGGGCGCAGGAGGAGTCCTACTACTACCAGGAGTAGGACTCCCCCCCCAATCCTATTCCAACTAGGATTCCCAAGGGGGAAAGAGGGAGAGGGGTGGCCGGCCACCTCTCCTAGTCCTAATAGGACTAGGGGAGGGGGGGAGGCGTGCAGCCCTTATGGGCAGCCCTTTCACCTTTCCACTAAGGCCCACTAAGGCCCATATGATTCCCGGGGGGTTCCGGTAACCTCCCGGTACTCCGGTAAAATCCCGATTTCACCCGGAACACTTATGATGTCCAAACATAGGCTTCCAATATATCAATCTTTATGTCTCGACCATTTCGAGACTCCTCGTCATGTCCGTGATCACATCCGGGACTCCGAACAGCCTTCGGTACATCAAAATGCATAAACTCATAATAACTGTCATCGTAACGTTAAGCGTGCGGACCCTACGGTTCGAGAACAATGTAGACATGACCGAGACACGTCTCCGGTCAATAACCAATAGCGGGACCTGGATGCCCATATTGGCTCCTACATATTCTACGAAGATCTTTATCGGTCAGACCGCATAACAACATACGTTGTTCCCTTTGTCATCGGTATGTTACTTGCCCGAGATTCGATCGTCGGTATCCAATACCTAGTTCAATCTTGTTACCGACAAGTCTCTTTACTCGTTCCGTAATACATCATCTCACAACTACCATATTAGTTGTAATGCTTGCAAGGCTTATGTGATGTGCATTACCGAGAGGGCCCAGAGATACCTCTCCGACAATCGGAGTGACAAAACCTAATCTCGAAATACGCCAACCCAACATGTACCATTGGAGACACCTGTAGTACTCCTTTATAATCACCCAGTTACGTTGTGACGTTTGGTAGTACCCAAAGTGTTCCTCTGGTAAACGGGAGTTGCATAATCTCATAGTTATAGGAACATGTATAAGTCATGAAGAAAGCAATAGCAACATACTAAACGATCGGGTGCTAAGCTAATGGAATGGGTCATGTCAATCAGATCATTCAACTAATGATGTGACCTCGTTAATCAAATAACAACTCATTGTTCATGGTTAGGAAACATAACCATCTTTGATTAACGAGCTAGTCAAGCAGAGGCATACTAGTGACACTTTGTTTGTCTATGTATTCACACATGTATTATGTTTCCGGTTAATACAATTCTAGCATGAATGATAAACATTTATCATGATTATAAGGAAATAAATAATAACTTTATTATTGCCTCTAGGGCATATTTCCTTCAGTCTCCCACTTGCAGTAGAGTCAATAATCTAGATTACACTGTAATGATTCTAACACCCATGAAGCCTTGGTGTTGATCATGTTTTGCTCGTGGAAGAGGCTTAGTCAACGGGTCTGCAACATTCAGATCCGTATGTATCTTGCAAATCTCTATGTCTCCCACCTGGACTAGATCCCGGATGGATTTGAAGCGTCTCTTGATGTGCTTGGTCCTTTTGTGAAATCTGGATTCCTTTGCCAAGGCAATTGCACCAGTATTGTCACAAAAAGATTTCCATTGGTCCCGATGCACTAGGTATGACACCTAGATCGGATATGAACTCCTTCATCAAGACTCCTTCGTTCGCTGCTTCCAAAGCAGCTATGTACTCCGCTTCACATGTAGATCCCGCTACGACGCTTTGTTTAGAACTGCACCAACTGACAGCTCCACCGTTCAATGTAAACACGTATCCGGTTTGCGATTTAGAATCGTCTGGATCAGTGTCAAAGCTTGCATCAACGTAACCTTTTACGGTGAGCTCTTTGTCACCTCCATACAAGAGAAACATATCCTTAGTCCTTTTCAGGTATTTCAGGATGTTCTTGACCGCTGTCCAGTGATCCACTCCTGGATTACTTTGGTACCTCCCTACCAAACTTATAGCAAGGCACACATCAGGTCTCGTACACAGCATTGCATACATGATAGAGCCTATGGCTGAAGCATAGGGAACATCTTTCATTTTCTCTCTATCTTCTGCAGTGGTCGGGCATTGAGTCTTACTCAACTTCACACCTTGTAACACAGGCAAGAACCCTTTCTTTGCTTGATCCATTTTGAACTTCTTCAAAATCTTGTCAAGGTCTGTGCTTTGTGAAAGTCCAATTAAGCGTCTTGATCTATCTCTATAGATTTTTATGCCTAATATGTAAGCAGCTTCACCGAGGTCTTTCATTGAAAAACTCTTATTCAAGTATCCCTTTATGCTATCCAGAAATTCTATATCATTTCCAATCAATAATATGTCATCCACATATAATATCAGAAATGCTACAGAGCTCCCACTCACTTTCTTGTAAATACAGGCTTCTCCGAAAGTCTGTATAAAACCAAATGCTTTGATCACACTATCAAAGCGTTTATTCCAACTCCGAGAGGCTTTCACCAGTCCATAAATGGATCGCTGGAGCTTGCACACTTTGTTAGCTCCCTTTGGATCGACAAAACCTTTCGGTTGCATCATATACAACTCTTCTTCCAGAAATCCATTCAGGAATGCAGTTTTGACATCCATCTGCCAAATTTCATAATCATAAAATGCGGCAATCGCTAACATGATTCGGACAGACTTAAGCATCGCTACAGGTGAGAAAGTCTCATCGTAGTCAACCCCTTGAACTTGTTGAAATCCTTTCGCGACAAGTCGAGCTTTGTAGACAGTAACATTACCGTCAGCGTCTGTCTTCTTCTTGAAGATCCATTTATTCTCAATTGCTTGCCGATCATCAGGCAAGTCAACCAAAGTCCATACTTTGTTCTCATACATGGATCCCATCTCAGATTTCATGGCTTCAAGCCACTTTGCGGAATCTGGGCTCACCATCGCTTCTTCATAGTTCGTAGGTTCATCATGATCTAGTAGCATGACTTCCAGAACAGGATTACCGTACCACTCAGGTGCGGATCTTACTCTGGTTGATCTACGAGGTTCAGTAGTATCTTGATCTGAAGTTTCATGATCATTATCATTAGCTTCCTAACTAACTGGTGTAGGTGTCACTGAAACAGTTTTCTGTGATGTACTACTTTCCAGTAAGGGAGTAGGTACAGTTACCTCGTCAAGTTCTACTTTCCTCCTACTCACTTCTTTCGAGAGAAACTCCTTCTCTAGAAAGGATCCATTCTTAGCAACGAATGTCTTGCCTTCGGATCTGTGATAGAAGGTGTACCCAATAGTCTCCTTTGGGTATCCTATGAAGAAACATTTCTCCGATTTGGGTTCGAGCTTATCAGGTTGAAGTTTTTTCACATAAGCATCGCGGCCCCAAACTTTAAGAAACGACAACTTTGGTTTCTTGCCAAACCATAGTTCATACGGCGTCGTCTCAACGGATTTTAACGGTGCCCTATTTAACGTGAATGCAGCCGTCTCTAAAGCATAACCCCAAAATGATAGCGGTAAATCTGTAAGAGACATCATAGATTGCACCATATCTAGTAAAGTACGATTACGACGTTCGGACACACCATTACGCTGTGGTGTTTCGAGTGGCGTGAGTTGCGAAACTATTCCACAGTTTTTCAAATGTACACCAAACTCGTAACTCAAATATTCTCCTCCACGATCAGATCGTAGAAACTTTATTTTTCTTGTTACGATGATTTTCAACTTCACTCTGAAATTCTTTGAACTTTTCAAATGTTTCAGACTTATGTTTCATTAAGTAGATATACCCATATCTGCTTAAATCATCTGTGAAGGTGAGAAAATAACGATATCCGCCACGAGCCTCAATATTCATCGGACCACATACGTCGGTATGTATGATTTCCAACAAATCTGTTGCTCTCTCCATAGTACCGGAGAACGGTGTTTTAGTCATCTTGCCCATGAGGCACGGCTCACAAGTACCAAGTGATTCATAATCAAGTGGTTCAAAAAGTCCATCAGTATGGAGTTTCTCCATGCGCTTTATACCTATATGACCTAAACGACAGTGCCACAAATAAGTTGCACTTTCATTATCAACTCTGCATCTTTTGGCTTCAACATTATGAATATGTGTATTACTAATATCGAGATTCAATAAGAATAGACCACTCTTCAAGGGTGCATGACCATAAAATATATTACTCATATAAATAGAACAACCATTATTCTCTGATTTAAATGAATAACCGTCTCGCATTAAACAAGATCCAGATATAATGTTCATGCTCAACGCTGGCACCAAATAACAATTATTTACGTCTAATATTAATCCCGAAGGTAGATGTAGAGGTAGCGTGCCGACCGCGATCACATCGACTTTAGAACCGTTTCCCACGCGCATCGTCACCTCGTCCTTTGCCAGTGCCCGCTTATTCCGTAGTCCCTGTTTCGAGTTGCAAATATTAGCAACAGAACCAGTATCAAATACCCAGGTGCTACTGCGAGCTCTAGTAAGGTACACATCAATAACATGTATATCACATATACCTTTGTTCACCTTGCCATCCTTCTTATCCGCCAAATACTTGTGGCAGTTCCGCTTCCAGTGACCAGTCTGCTTGCAGTAGAAGCACTCAGTTTCAGGCTTAGGTCCAGACTTGGATTTCTTCTCCTGAGCAGCAACTTGCTTGTTGTTCTTCTTGAAGTTCCCCTTTTTCTTCCCTTTGCCCTTTTTCTTGAAACTAGTGGTCTTGTTAACCATCAACACTTGATGCTCCTTCTTGATTTCTACCTCCGCAGCTTTCAGCATTGCGAAGAGCTCGGGAATAGTCTTGTTCATCCCTTGCATATTATAGTTCATCACGAAGCTCTTGTAGCTTGGTGGCAGTGATTGGAGAATTCTGTCAATGACGCAATCATCTGGAAGATTAACTCCCAATTGAATCAGGTGATTATTATACCCAGACATTTTGAGTATATGCTCACTGACAGAACTGTTCTCCTCCATCTTGCAGCTATAGAACTTATTAAAGACTTCATATCTCTCAATCCGGGCATTTGCTTGAAATATTAACTTCAACTCCTGGAACATCTCATATGCTCCATGACGTTCAAAACGTCGTTGAAGTCCCGATTCTAAGCCGTAAAGCATGGCACACTGAACTATCGAGTAGTCATCAGCTTTGCTCTGCTAGACGTTCATAACATCTGGTGTTGCTCCAGCAGCAGGCCTGGCACCCAGCGGTGCTTCCAGGATGTAATTCTTCTGAGCAGCAATGAGGATAATCCTCAAGTTACGGACCCAGTCCGTATAATTGCTACCATCATCTTTCTACTTTGCTTTCTCAAGAAACGCATTAAAATTCAACGGAACAACAGCACGAGCCATCTATCTACAATCAACATAAACAAGCAAGATACTATCAGGTACTAAGTTCATGATAAGTTTAAGTTCAATTAATCATATTACTTAAGAACTCCCACTTAGATAGACATCCCTCTAATCCTCTAAGTGATCACGTGATCCAAATCAACTAAACCATAACCGATCATCACGTGAGATGGAATAGTTTTCAATGGTGAACATCGTTATGTTGATCATATCTACTATATGATTCACGCTCGACCTTTCGGTCTCCGTGTTCTGAGGCCATATCTGTATATGCTAGGCTCGTCAAGTTTAACCTGAGTATTCTGCGTGTGCAAAACTGGCTTGCACCCGTTGTAGATGGACGTAGAGCTTATCACACCCGATCATCACGTGGTGTCTGGGCACGACGAACTTTGGCAACGGTGCAAACTCAGGGAGAACACTTCTTGATAATTTAGTGAGAGATCATCTTATAATGCTACTGTCAATCAAAGCAAGATAAGATGCATAAAATGATAAACATCACATGCAATCAATATAAGTGATATGATATGGCCATCATCATCTTGTGCTTGTGATCTCCATCTCTGAAGCACCGTTATGATCACCATCGTCACCGGTGCGACACCTTGATCTCCATCGTAGCATCGTTGTCGTCTCGCCAATCTTATGCTTCCACGACTATCACTACCGTTTAGTAATAAAGTAAAGCATTACATCGCGATTGCATTGCATACAATAAAGCGACAACCATATGGCTCCTGCCAGTTGCCGATAACTCGGTTACAAAACATGATCATCTCATACAATAAAATTCAGCATCATGCCTTGACCATATCACATCACAACATGCCCTGCAAAAACAAGTTAGACGTCCTCTACTTTGTTGTTGCATGTTTTATGTGGCTGCTATGGGCTTAAGCAAGAACCAATCTCACCTACGCATCAAAACCACAACGATAGTTTGTCAAATAGACTCCGTTTTAACCTTCGCAAGGACCGGGCATAGCCACACTCGGTTGAACTAAAGTTGGAGAGACGGTCGCCCGCAAGCCATCTATGTGCAAAGCACGTCGAGGGAACCAGTCTCGCGTAAGCGTACGCGTAAGGTTGGTCCGGGTCGTCTCATCCAACAATACCGCCGAACCAAAGTATGACATGCTGGTAGGCAGTATGACTTGTATCGTCCACAACTCACTTGTGTTCTACTTGTGCAAATAACATCAAACCATAAAACCTAGGCTCGGATGCCACTGTTGAGGAACGTAGTAATTTCAAAAAAATTCCTACGCACACGAAAGATCATGGTGATGCATAGCAACGAGGGGAGAGTATGATCTACGTACCCTTGTAGATCGCAACGGAAGCGTTGACACAACGTAGAGGAAGTAGTCGTACGTCTTCTTCCTGATCCGACCGATCCAAGCACCGTTACTCCGGCACCTCCGAGTTCTTAGCACACGTACAGCTCGATGACGATCCCCGGGCTCTGATCCAGCAAAGTGTCGGGGAAGAGTTCCGTCAGCACGACGGCGTGGTGACGATCTTGATGTTCTACCGACGCAGGGCTTCGCCTAAGCACTACAATGATACGATCGAGGTGGAATATGGTGGCAGGGGGCACCGCACACGGCTAAGGAACGATCTCAATGATCAACTTGTGTGTCTAGAGGTGCCCCCTGCCTCCGTATGTAAAGGAGCCAAGGGGGAGAGGTGCGCCAGCCAGGAGGAGGGCGCAGGAGGAGTCCTACTCCTACCGAGAGTAGGACTCCCCCCCGAATCCTATTCCAACTAGGATTCCCAAAGGGGAAAGAGGGAGAGGGGTGGCCGGCCACCTCTCCTAGTCCTAATAGGACTAGGGGAGGGGGGAGGCGCGCAGCCCTTATGGGCAGCCCTTTCACCTTTCCACTAAGGCCCACTAAGGCCCATATGATTCCCGGGGGGTTCCGGTTACATCCCGGTACTCCGGTAAAATCCCGATTTCACCCGGAACACTTCCGATGTCCAAACATAGGCTTCCGATATATCAATCTTTATGTCTCGACCATTTCGAGACTCCTCGTCATGTCCGTGATCACATCCGGGACTCCGAACAACCTTCGGTACATCAAAATGCATAAACTCATAATAACTGTCATCGTAACGTTAAGCGTGCGGACCCTACGGTTCGAGAACAATGTAGACATGACCGAGACACGTCTCCGGTCAATAACCAATAGCGGGACCTGGATGCCCATATTGGCTCCTACATATTCTACGAAGATCTTTATCGGTCAGACCGCATAACAACATACGTTGTTCCCTTTGTCATCGGTATGTTACTTGCCCGAGATTCGATCGTCGGTATCCAATACCTAGTTCAATCTCGTTACCGACAAGTCTCTTTACTCGTTCCGTAATACATCATCTCACAACTACCATATTAGTTGTAATGCTTGCAAGGCTTATGTGATGTGCATTACCGAGAGGGCCCAGAGATACCTCTCCGACAATCGGAGTGACAAAACCTAATCTCGAAATACGCCAACCCAACATGTACCATTGGAGACACCTGTAGTACTCCTTTATAATCACCCAGTTACGTTGTGACGTTTGGTAGTACCCAAAGTGTTCCTCTAGTAAACGGGAGTTGCATAATCTCATAGTTATAGGAACATGTATAAGTCATGAAGAAAGCAATAGCAACATACTAAACGATCGGGTGCTAAGCTAATGGAATGGGTCATGTCAATCAGATCATTCAACTAATGATGTGACCTCGTTAATCAAATAACAACTAATTGTTCATGGTTAGGAAACATAACCATCTTTGATTAACGAGCTAATCAAGCAGAGGCATACTAGTGACACTTTGTTTGTCTATGTATTCACACATGTATTATGTTTCCGGTTAATAAAATTCTAGCATGAATAATATACATTTATCATGATTATAAGGAAATAAATAAAAACTTTATTATTGCCTCTAGGGCATATTTCCTTCAGTAGGACCCATCTATAAGAAGCCCTATAGAATGGGATCGGAAGAGTTAGCAGAGTTGAAGAAGCAACTGGAAGAGCAGTTGAGGAAGGGATTTATCCACCCTAGTGTCTCCCCTTGGGGATCACCTGTTCTGTTTGTGCAAAGAAGGACGGTACCATCCGCTTGTGCATTGACTACCGCTCCCTCAATGAAGTTACAATCATGAACAAGTATCCACTTCCCAAGATTGAAGATCTGTTTGATCAACTCAATGGGGCCAAGGTGTTCTCCAAGATCGACCTCAGATCTGGGTACTACCAGCTGAAAATCAGACCCCAAGATATTCCGAAGACGGCATTTGTAACCAAATATGGCCTGTATGAGTGCATGGTCATGTCCTTTGGATTGACCAATGCCCCAGCTTACTTCACGTATCTCATGAATAAGGTCTTCATGGAATATTTGGACAAGTTTATCGTTGTCTTCATTGATGACATTCTTGTCTTCTCGAAGACGGAAGAAGAGCACGAGCAACACTTGGGGATGGTCCTAGACAAGCTTCGAGAGCACCAACTGTATGCCAAGTTCAGCTAGTGCGAATTTTGGCTGCGTGAAGTTGGATTCTTGGGTCATGTTTTGACCGAAGAAGGATTGTCGGTCGATCCCACTAAGATTGAAGCCGTGACTGAATGGCAATCCCCAAGCAATGTGAAGGAAGTCAGAAGCTTCCTCGGACTTGCAGGATATTACCGCAAGTTCGTTGAAGGATTCTCAAGCATTGCACCACCCATGACTCAGCTCTTGAAGAAGGACAAGAAGTTTGAATGGACATCGAAGTGCGAAGAAAGCTTCCAGGAGCTGAAGAAGAGATTGACTACTGCCCCAGTTTTGGCCACACCAGATATACACAAGGAATTTGTGATATATTGTGATGCGTCGAGAACCGGACTGGGAGGTGTTCTGATGCAAGAGGGCAGAGTCGTAGCTTACCTTTCGAGGCAACTACGGCCTCATGAAGAGAACTATGCTACTCATGACCTCGAGTTGGCAGCTGTAGTTCATGCCCTGAAGACATGGCGACATTACCTCCTAGGGAAGCGGTGTGAGATATACACGGATCACAAAAGTCTAAAGTATATTTTCACTCAGAAGGAATTGAACATGAGGCAAAGAAGATGGCTAGAGTTGATCAAGGATTATGACCTTAGTGTTCAATACCACCCTGGAAAGGCTAATGTGGTAGCAGATGCATTAAGCAGAAAGGCTTGTTCCTTGAATGCTATGCTTAAGGATAGGCTACCCGCCTTGTATGAAGAACTTGAAAGCTTCGGGTTGGAACTGGTTGCACCAGGATTCTTGGCCAACCTCGAAGTTAGGCCTACCTTGATAGATGATGTTAAGGAAGCTTAGAAGGGACATGAAAGTATTGAAGGCATCAAGAGGAAGATTAAGGTAGGCAAGGCCCCAGGATTCTCAGAGGATGAGTAAGGAATTGTGTGGTTTGGGAATCGCATTTGCGTACCTGACAAGATTGAGCTCAAGAATTTGATCTTGCAAGAAGCTCATGACACCCTCTATTCCATCCACCTCGGAGGAACCAAGATGTATCAAGACCTAAAGGAAAGATTCTGGTGGCATGGCATGAAGAGAGAGATAGCCACTTTCGTTGCTAAGTGTGACATATGCCAAAGGGTCAAAGCTGAACATCAGCGACCCGCTGGATTGTTACAGCCTCTCAAGGTGCCTGAATGGAAATGGGATAAAGTTGGAATGGACTTCATCACTGGATTACCCAGGTCAAATAAGGGACATGACTCCATCTGGGTCATAGTCGACCATTTGACCAAACTAGCCCATTTCATTCCTGTCAAAATGACTTACAAGGGAAACCAGCTAGCCAGCCTATACATCAACAGAATCGTAAGCCTTCATGGTGTTCCCAAGGAGATTGTGTCAGACCGAGGAACCCAGTTTACCTCAAGGTTCTGGAAGAAGTTCCAAGAGGCCGCGGGGACCAAGTTGTCCTTCAGCACTGCTTTCCACCCACAGACCGGAGGTCAGACAGAACGAGTGAATCAGATACTCAAAGACATGCTCCGAGCCTATGTCTTAGCATATGGAGCTAGGTGGGAAGATTGCTTCCCTTTCACCGAGTTCTCCTACAACAACAGTTATCAGTCAAGCCTCCAGATGGCACCATTTGAGGTGTTGTACGGACGCAAGTGTCGCACACCCCTCAATTGGTCAGACACCAGAGAAGGACTAGTCTTTGGGCCCGATATCCTCCATGAAGCAGAAGAGCAAGTACAGCTTGTTAGAGAGCGTTTAAAGACTGCCAAGTCAAGGAAGAAGAGCTACGCTGACTCACATCGGAGAGACATGACCTTCCGAGTTGGATACCATGTCTATCTCCGGGTCACACCTCTCAAGGGAACCCAGCACTTCCATGTCAAAGGAAAACCCGCACCAAGATACATCGACCCCTTCGAGATCACTAAATGGCGAGGAGAAGTGGCTTACCAGTTGGAACTGCCACCTGAACTATCCGATGTGCACAACGTATTCCACGTGTCACAACTCCGGAAGTGTCTCCAAGTTCCAGACAAACCTGATCTTTGCAAGGACATTGATCACCAAGCCATTGACCTTCAACCCGATTTGACCTACCGCGAGAGACCCATCTGCATTTTGGATGAGGCTGAACGACGCACTCGAAGCTGCACCATCAAGTACTTCAAGGTCCAGTGGAGCAACCACACTGAAGCAAAAGCAACCTGGGAACATGAAGACTACCTTAGATCCGAGTTTCCGTATCTCTTTAAAGCCTAGTTTAGGAATCTCGGGGATGAGATTCTTGTAAGGGGGGTAGGTCTGTCACACCCTGCATTTTGTAACATTTCATTTGCATTAATAAAGCATTAAAATTTAGATCAACAAAAACTTCTGCATTATTTGGCTTTTATTTTGCAGTTGGATTTCTCTGTGTGGTTTTTCAAGTGCTCTTTAAAGTCAACAACTCCACCTTCTGTACTTCATCTCCTTGCCCCAAACTTCTGCCCAATGATCATGCCATGTGTATAGTGCAATATAGTATTTTCCTACAAAAATAATTTGGCCAAATAGTATTTTCAAAAATTAGTTTTCCAAAAACCCCTGAATTGAGGTTTGCACTACAAGTACTTGATTTGGGGTATGAAAAATATTTCAAAAAGTATATTTGAAACCTATTAGATAAAGGATTCCCATAAACCACAAAGATATAATTTTAGAAGTTATTTTCCCATTTTATTTAAAAGATTTTTCTTAAGGCCAGAAATGGTCTTTAATAGGCAAAAATTATTGTATTGTTTTAAAAATATTTGAGAAAAATCAGGGAAACTCAGTGGACATATATTTTCCATATATATGAGTTTCAACACATGGTCATGATCAAAATATTGGACAAAACCTCCCAAAACCATTTCTGCCCATTTCAAGGATTTGAAATATTTCTACAAGAAATATTTTCATAAAAATCAAAGGAAAATCCAGCAAGTCACAAATGCATATTGTTATCACCATGCAAAGCCTCATGTCAATTAAGGTCATTTTGGTTCACCAAAATGCCCCAAAACCCTTTCTGACCAGAATCAAATTTGAACAAGTTTGTACTACCAACTTTCTCTCCTTGATCCCAACTTTTGTGAGTATGTTCACATGACCAAATGAGGCCACTACATCAAGTGGTGCATCAACGGGAAGTGATTTGCTCAACTAGGTCTACACAAGTTCATTTCTGCTAATTTCTAGGGTTTACAAAAGTTGCATTGGCAACTTTTCCCAAATAAGCTCCAAATTGGTGGAAGACCCTAATTATATGTGTCATTTCACCCTGTGGAGTCTCATGGCAATTGGAAATCTTTTTATTACCCAAACCATTATCAAACACCTTATGCCACTTTTCAAAAATCACCATTTTGACCACTGACACTATTCTCCTTGAGCTCAACTTTTTACCATAGCTCCTCCTAGTCCTCTCCTACCTCCAGTAGCTCTTCCCTGGCCTCAGCTCAATGATTGAAGGGTAAAATACCCCCATTTACCTCCCTGGACAGCCCCTCTCTCCCTCTTCTTCTACATCTCTCCTCTCCTACTGACTCCCCAGGGCATCCAAGGCCACATCCCACTTCTTTACTTCCCCCTAGAGCTACCAGACACCTTTGGACATGCCCATGTTGCATAAAAAATGGCTATGCCAGCCATTTGCACGCTCTGGAGCGCGCTACAGTGCGCTCCCGCACTGTAGCCGCCCCCTTCCAACCGCCTCCGGCCACCTCGGGCCTCCCCAGCACGCCTGACGATGCGCCTCGGCGTCCGCGGCACGCTAAACCCTGGTCCCCCTCTTCCTTCTCCCTCCTATCGCCCCAGCTCGCACGCGCGCTGGCCGCCCGAGCGCGCCAAGGGCACGGCTCACACGCGCGGCGTCTCTGACCCCTCCCTGCTCTCTCCCTTAGCTCCCCTCGGCGTAGTCCACACCCAGCAACACCCCAGACACAGCGCTAGCTCCTCCCGAGCCCTGTGGCAACGAGCAGGAGCTCTTCGGCGCACGGGTCCACGGCACCCCGCCGTTCACCAATTTAAGGGCCTCCCTGAGCCCTCCTCTCCTCACCACTCGCTCTTTCACTCCCCAAATCATCCCCCTGCACCCCAGTTCATCTCCAGGAGCATCCGAGCTCGAGATCGGGCTCGAGCTCCGCCGCTTCGGCTCGCCGGAGTTTGCGAGGTACAGGCCTTCCCCGCTCCTCCTCTGCCCCGATCTGAAACCGCCTCCTCCCACTGATCGTTTCCCCTCTCTCCCCCGCCTCGTTTGCAGCCGGAGTCGACCGGAACAACCACCACCCGAAGCTCCTCCGCCGCAAGACCTCGTCGCCGGCGAACCAGGCCACCCCGGCGACCGCAACCACCTCCACCTGAACGGCGACTCTACACTGAGTCCAACGGTGCCATCATCTCACCCCGCCGTGCCCTGCTTCGCCGCCGGTGAGCACGCCGGCCCTCTGGTCGCGAGGACAGAGATGACAGGCGGGCTCCGCCTGTCATCCTCACCTCTCTCTCGCCCCCCTCTCTCCCACTGGCAGCTGGGCCCCACCCGTCAGGTTCAAACCTGGCGAGCGCGCGACGGCTCGGCTGGGCAGCAGCGCTGGCTGGGCCGCTGCCCTGCGGCTGTTCTGGCCCAGCAGGCACAGAGCCCTTTTTCCTTTTCTTTTTCTGTCACTTTTGCAAAAATTCCACAGGATTAAATATTAATCCAAATGCAACAATTCCAGTTCCTAAAATCTTGTAAAAATCCCACCTCTTTAATGGTATAATTTTCACTCATGTCCAAACAACTTTTATGTACTGTCCATATTCAAATTTAATATATTTAGACCTCTCTAAAAATCCATTTCTTCTCTTCTGCCACTCCAAATCCAAAACTAGTAATTTTTCCCTTCTTAGTTTTCATCCTAATATTTAACAAAAATAAGTTGACATTTTTCTGAGCACCTTGGTTTTTCTGTTACCTTATTTTTTTTCTCGTTATTATTTCCGACGATAGATTGCGTTGCCGACGAAGGAGTTGGACCAGAAGACTTTGAAGACCCAGAAGACTTCGCTGAGCCAAGCAAGCAGCCCTTTCACCATGTCTATGAAACCCTTTTTATGCATGTCATATAGCACTTTATTAGTGTTGCATCGGAATCATGATGAGATGGTAACCACTTTGATGGGTTGCCTCTATTACTTTCTCATTGATACTTGCATTGTGCATGACCCTAGCTCCATATGAGGGTTATGCCGGTGGGAGTAGATACGATGCTAAAGTAGTGCTATGCAAAAAGGGACGGGAATATGCATGGTGATGGAGACAACGCATTTTCAAAGGACTTTTCGAAAACCCCGTCGGGTGCCACTTATGCCCGAAGGAGATAATGAGATGGGTAACCGCTTGATGGGAAAGGGCATTATTGATTACCTAGGCCGATACTAGCTTGGAGCCCGCATTACTAGTGACGGGGGAGAGTTGGTGCTCTCTCTCGGGACGGGGTCGTGCCAGGTAGGGCGGCCAAGAACATTTTTATGGGGCACCGGACACACCGTTGGTACCCTGTGCCAGTGGTATGTGATGAATATGGGAGCGAGGCTCCACAATTTTAAGTTGTGAAAGGTTGGGCATGGGGGTTACTACCAATCAAGTGGACTCCATGTTAGTGTCGTCTAGGGAAAGATAGTGATCGGGTGCTTACCCCCGGTACTTGAGGTACCGCGGGTCGTGGATGACACGGAAGTTCCCCGGATCTTGTGGGTAAAGTGTGCAACCTCTGCAGAGTGTAAAACTATTCGAATAGCCATGTCCACGGTCAAGGACAGTTGGGTAACCGCTCTTGGGCTACGTCCACTTGTTTACAAACTAGTGTGTGTGGGAAGTACTTCTTGGGTCAAGTCAAAGGACTTGACATGAATGAGTTGGGTTGGATCCCACTCCCTTTATGTTGATATCTGTAACCAACCCCTATGGTTACTTGAATTCATGCGATGCATGGTTTACCAGTTATTGAACATGTCATAACACAACAAAAATTAGCTTTCTGCAAAAATTTACCTATGTCATGCATTGTTGTATCTTGAGCCAAAACATGGGTTGCTTGCGAGTACATTCAAAGTACTCATTGGCTTGCCACTACTTATTTAATTGGCCAGGCATGGAAGAACCAGAGTTCGAAGAAGAGTTCTTTGGAGACGAACATGCGAACTAGGACGTTTCCCAGTCAGAATGCCTGTGGGGTTAAGGCAGATGGCATGGGTTCTACTTATCGACGAAGATTTCCGCTGCTTAAGTTTATTTGATATTCAGCCCTTGTGGCTTTATCTATGTAAGACTTGACCATAATGGTCATAATTTGTGTAAGACAGTATCTATGGATGTAAGACTCTTGTTATTCAGCTTCTGTGTGTTCAGTGAGCATTGATCTCTGGGATCACTGTACACGTGCATTCGGTGATCACGACTTATGAGTCGGGGTCCCCACACGCGCCCTTTGCGGTCTCTTTCAAAACTGCTAGTTCGGCGGTAACTGCACTCAGTTGCGTCTGGTTCGTGTTCAACTCCTGAGCTAGCATAGTGTTCTTTTCTTGTAGAACCTATACAAATTATCGATCCTTAAATTGGTTTGCTTCACCGTTTCAAGTCTTGGGGGCTACTGGCATACGACCATGCAAAATTGTCTCAAATTTTACCTGTATTTTCTTTGAGAACAGCTGAATAACTCCGGCAAGGCCAACTTGAGCGGCTCGGATATATGCATCTCGCGAACTCAGTGCGGTGAATTCTTGTTTGGACAAGGCCGGAGCACACATAGCTTCCTTCAAACGACGGTGATTCATCACGCTCTCCACTTCGGAATTCATGATCGACACATCATCCGAATCCTCTTGAGGAGGCGGAACGAGCGCAGCATTGGCTTGTCTCCTAGCCGACGAGTCCTGCACCGGATTAGTAGACATTTTGCTATTTGGGCATTTTCCCACCGTTTGCCACGTACTCCTCCTAAAAATAAAAGACAAAAAGGGGAGACTCTTAACAATCTAGACTCATGCCTAGGCATGCATTAAGTATGCATACCTCTTGGAAGATTGTGAGGTCTCCGCAGTACTCATCGTCCCTTTTCATTTTGGACGACAACCTTGCGTGGGGGCCGCCCTTGAGGAGATACGGTCCCTGGAGCGCCGATCCTCTTAAAATCCAGATCAGTACAACAGGAAAGGATACAAATAAGGATCTCTTCTTAGGAAGCCTCTGGATGCAGAATGGGTAAAGGCGAGGGTAGTCGGCGATGATGGCCACATCCGAGCCTTCAAGGCTCGCCTAATAGAATACCCCATTGATGAATTCTCTCTCTCTCTCTCTCTCTCTATATATATATATGGATCCTCGCAAAAGCCACGATCTTCATCACGATTACGATCCTCCGGCTGGGGAGCAGGACAGTAGACATCCTCGGTCATCCTCGTCCATGACTAGTTGGTGGCAACAAAGAGTACATTCGGTTAGTGTCTGCAATGCAGTGAAATAAGCACAGACGATCGAGATCTTACCCATTCGATAGGGGTGTACTTGGAATAGGCCTCCCGACAGTTTAACCAAAGAAAATCTTCTTTTTCGCCCTTGTACAGATTGGCCAAAATTGAAGCTAGTTCGGCTGGGGTATCCGGACCCTGACGCCTGTAACGGAATGCGTCGTCTTCTCCGTTGTAACACCATAAAGGAGTTACTCTGGATTGAAGAGGCTCCACACACCTCTTTATTGTGATCGCCATGACTTCAACTATTGAGAGTTCGGAATGGGCTAGGAGGCTGACCTTGCTGACCAACCTCTGTATCTCCACACTGTCCTCTTCTTTAGGACTTCGGGGACACCAGTTGAGGCGCTTCTTTAGAGGGGCGCTGGAAAATTCCGGGAGACCGCGCCTGACTGGATCCGGCAGCGGAACATCGTCCATATAGAACTACTCCGAAGACCACTGTGGGTATGCTTCATTAGGAGTTCCTACGTGGTATTTGGATCCGGCAATAAGCCATACTTTGGCACCACCCACTTCAAATATGGAACCCCCTTTGTGGCGGGGAATGTGGCAGAAGAATTTCCTCCATAAACCGAAATGGGCCTCGATGCCTAGGAATAACTCATAGAGGGCAACAAAGCCTGAGATGTGCAAAATCGAACTTGGGGTGAGGTTTTGCAGTTGGATGCCATAAAGTTCCGGTAACCCCCGGAGGAAGGGGTGGATTGGAAATCCCAGGCCCCGTAATAGAAACATGACGAAGCACACCCTCTCATCCTTATTGGGATTAGGAAAGTTCTCAGCCATCGCGTCATTGCCAATTGAATATAATCCGGCTTGAATGGGAACTAGATCTACGAGTGGGAGGTAGCCCTGCGCCTGGAGCCGGTTTAGTTGAAGGTGAGGCACGGAGCAACTCTGCAAGTCGCCCTCTTGAGGGCCATGGGGACGCGAAGAGGAGCCCGTGGTGCTGGCCATGATGGAAGGCTTTGTTTTGTGGCTAGACTTGGTCGTTTTTTCTTCTGTGCTGTGCGAGATGGCCCTAGGAGATCCATATCTCTTTATATAGGTGCCACCCGAGCGTGGTGGAGGGCTTATTTGGGAAAAATCATGGACCGTTCATATTCACCCTGTGCAAAAATCGAAGCGTCATCAAGGGGAATCTTAAAAGACATTGAGGTTATAGCCGGATTATCATTAGTCCATATTATGATGAAGAACACGCCTTACAAAGCCAAAGACATGGGCCGAATATTACATCATCATTGAAGGAAAGTTCGGGGGCTACTGAGGGAGTCCTGGATTACGGGGTCCTCGGGTGTCCGAGTTGTGTAGCATGGGCCGGACTGATGGGCCATGAAGATACAAGATAGAAGACCTTCCCCCGTGTCCGTGTGGACTCTCCTTTGCGTGGATGGCAAGCTTAAATGCCTAGATGAGTAGTTTCCTTTCTTTGTAAACCGACTTTGTACAACACTAAGCCTCCCGGTGTCTATATAAACCGAGGCTTAATCCGTAGAGGCTAACACAAACCATATTGTTACATCCCAATTTTCAATTTGTATGTTATTATTTAGATCATTCATATGCATCCATGATTTATGCATTTTGCCCATTTGTTTTATTTGAATTTTGATCCTAGAAACCTTAACCAACTCAAGGACCAATTAAGAGAGTTGAGGGTTTCCCAAAAATACATTTTTGAATTTTCCAAATTTGGAAAATTGGATCAAATTGTTTTATTAAAAAAATTCCAATTATTTCCAATGAATAATATAAAGAGAGAAGATAAAAGGACTTCTTCAAAAACAGTAAAGAAATATTGGAAATTGAATTTTGAATTTTGGAATATTTTATTTGATTTTATTTGCAAGATTATTTATTTTATTGCGGAGTTTATTAGTACTAAAAATTGTTTTCAAAATTTTGCATTTAGGTCCAGAAAAATGTTCACCTAAGCCCACATATTTAGGAGGGAATTATGTGAATTTTTCTGGAGTTTTTAGGTTTTCATTTATTTTTGTTCTCGTGGTTTTGACGTTTCTATAAATAGGAAAAACAGAAAAAAGTTTTGTTAAAAAAATCGGACCGCCGAACTGGGCCGGCCCGGCTCAGCCGCCAGGCCGCGGCCCAGCCCGATGCCCGCGTGCTGCCGCCTTCAACTCCTGGAGGAGTCCGCCCTGGCCACGACATCGCCAACAGGCGCAGTCCCGCAGCCGGACTCCGCCTCCGTCGCCTCCTCCTCCAAGAAAGTCGCCGCCCTTCCCTCCTTAAATACCCCTCCCCGGACCCCTCTCTCCTCCCCAAACTAGCAGCCGCAACGGCCGCCGCCTCGAGCCACAGCAGTAGCCGCCGCGCCACTTCCCGCCGCCGCCGTCGCTGCCGCACTCCCGCGCCCACGGTCGACGCCCGTGCCGCCGCCTGTCGCCCGAGCCGCCGTCGCCAGAGTCGCCTCGCCCTACCTCGCCGCATCGCCCCGCCTTGCTGCCTCGCACCACCTCGCCGCCTCGCCCCGCCGCCGCCGGAGATCAGCCCGCCGACGTCGAACCGTCGAAAACCGCCGCCGAACTGCCTGGTTTTCTTTCGGGTTTTTTTGTTTTTCTTTTAAAACCCAATTTGTTTATTATTATTATTTATTTTAGTTATTTAGTGAACGTTCTTTATTTAGATCCGTTTAGCGAACGTTTGTCCATTAGTTTCTGTCACGTGGCTAGGGACCTAGATGCAATTAGTTTTCTTATAAATCAATCCCTACTTTTCAATCTAGCACGACTTTTTACTCGTTTGTCCAAATTTGATGAAACCAATGCCAAATTCTTCATCATGATCCCCTCTATTCAGGTAACCAACTTAATAATATTTTTGAAAGTTTAAAATTTGAATTCAAACATATTTGAATTTGAACTTCTTTTGATCGTATCTTGAGTTTCGCAACTCCGATTTAGTTGATTCTTTTTGCAAATCGAAGCTCTTGTTCTAAACTTTCTGTTGAGACCTAATCCTCATAGTTTATGTACTGTTAGAAAATGTTTTCTGTTTAAAAGTCTTATTCGCTTAATTTTTTAGTTTTCCGAATCTTTTTCTTCGAATTTCTTTGCATCTTCATACTTGAGTACTTATGTATGCTATTGTTTGTCTATGATAGATTTTTCATAGTGCGAAGCCTGCTACTATGAGTCTCTAGAGTTTACCGATTGTCAACAGGGCAAGTTACGGTTTGATCATACTCTTTCATACCCAGTTTTATTATGCATTAGTTTCACCCTCAAAGATTGCATGAGTAGGATTGGGAACATGTGGTTATTGTTATGTAGTTCGAGGTAGGAACCTATTACCTTTGATCACCCCGGGAATATACCTTATGCTCATATTGCTTTGCAATGCTCGTAGACGGGAATTGGTATGTGAGATTCATGCAAGTTGTGAGAGTAATATTAATTAAGGGTAACTTACGGTGGCAACATTAATACACATTTGGGTGGATTGTTTGGGGCACCTGGAGAAACAAGTGCTTGCCCGAGGGAATCCCGGAGTACCCGTGTGATTACCCTAGTCCCGCCACCCAGGCTCAAAGGGATCATATAATTACTCATGACTAGAAACTTCCATGTGCAGCCACAAGCCATTATGGGCTCTGGCATAGTTGAGTAAGTTGTGTGACCTCTTTCAGTGGTAGACTGTCTACCCACAGTAAAGAGTAAATGCTTCAAGAAGACTGTGTCTCTATCTTTCGATCATGGAGGTGGTCGAGTCTTGTGGGGAAAAGTGCGCAAACCTCTGTAGAGTGTACAAACTAATCATGATTCGTCGTGTCCCCGGTTATGGACAACTTGAGTATCTAGAAGTGAATTATTGGTTGATATCATCACTCTATTTAATTAAAGTATTGGGTATTATTATTGTTACTTGGTAACTTTGGGACTGAGTTGGAGCAACCTTCTCAATAATGGCATCAACTTGGTAGTAAATAAAATTTATTACTTTGTTGTAGGGAAAAATTAGCTTTATGCAAAAATTAAACTTAGAGCCTCCACCAGCCAAATATGCATGTAGTGATAGATATTGTTCATTATTGCTCTATAGTGTGATCTTGCCAGCATATTCCATGTGCTGACCTACACGGCTGCAACGTCTCATGTTGCAGAATTTTCAGACTAGGATTAAGGTGCGATAGATCATTGTCGTGCACTCGGTTTTGCCGTGGAGTTCGATGGACTCATTTATCTTCGAAGCTTCCGCAGTTATTTTATTTAGTTGGCCTTTAGCCCTATTTATGTAATAAATACTCTTTATGAGGACCTCGATGTAATAAGTGTGTGATTGAACTCTGTTATAAAGCCTCGAGTACTGTGTGTGTCAGCATACCGATCCAGGGATGCCACTTAAGCACAGAGACTTCGATCCATTGGGATCGGGTCGCTACACATAAAGGCTAGACATCTAGGATTTAGCCATTACGATCTCGAGGTAGATCAACTCTTGTAACCCCTATACTCATCAAATACAATTAAGCAGGACGTAGGGTTTTACCTCCATTAAGAGGGCCGGAACCTAGGTAAACATCATGTCCCCCTTGTCTCCTATTACCTTCGATCCTCAGACACACAGTTCGGGACCCCTACCCGAGATCGGCCGGTTTTGACACCGACAGCGCTCATGTAGCATGTCACGCAGTCCTGTTAATATCGTGTACACGTATGTATAGCCAAGGTGCAAGAAAGTAAATACGACCACGTACGTACATATGGGCGGATTCTCAAACGCCTACTCGCGCATATGTACGGCCAGGGCTCGTGTACATGGCTAGGTCAGAACGGAGAAACTGCATCGCCGTCGTGTTCATCGGGAGCCAGCTGGCTTGGACGGAACAATCGATCAAAACGAGGCCTGGCGTACTGCAGAACGGAGGAAACGGCCTTGTGTTCGACCGGCCATGATCGAAACAGGATCATGTTCATCGGGAGGGGTCTGGCATTCTGCAAAACGGAGGAAACGAACTTCTCTTGGACCTCCTACAGTCGAAATGGGGTCCTGTTGATCAGAAGGGGTGTGGCATACTGCAAAACGGAGGAATCGGACTTATGTTGGAGCGCTACAGTCGAAACGGGGGTCCTATTCATCGGGAGGGGTGTGGTGTACCGCAAAATGGGACTCCACGGGCTACTGTTCATCTCCATCATTGACCTCCTCCAGCCTCCACGGGCGTTCATCCACCGTCGACCTCCTCTAGCCTCCACATGAGGCTGTTCATCGACGGGCTCCTATTCATCCAACCTCCACCGCTCCACCACCAGCTACTGTTCAAACAGCCCTCTCCATGGGGTCTTGTTCAACCACCCCTCCACGGGCTACTGTTCATCCAGCCCTCCACCGATTACTGTTCAACTAGCCCTCCACGGGGTCCTATTCATCCAGCCCTCCACGAGGTCCTGTTCATCTATCCCCAACCGGCTTGATCAGGGTCCTGTTCATCTAGCGGCAATGGCCTCTACTACCACGGGGTCCTATTCATCCACCCCCCCCCGCCACCGAGAACTATTCATCCAAACCCACCCCCCAACAACACTCACTGTTCATCAAGAGGCAGCACCGATCGTCTTCAGTAAGCAGCAGTAGCGAAGGAATCACTCGGGTTTAGTTAACAACAAGGGATAGATCGGGGTTCAGTAACGTAGCTGGTGCAATTGCTCGGGTTTAGTTAGAGCCCAATGCCTCGCCCGGGTTCAGTTAGAGCGCAACGCCTCGCACACACACGCGCGTACGTGTACAAGAGAAATGCACAAACCTTCGTGCATCGCTCAGCCCTGACCACCTACCGTAATCGGGAACTCCCCGATATTTCCCTCGCCCTCGCTTCTACCATGTTTTTTCCGTCATGGACGGCCCAAAGAATGCCATGCAGTTGCATCTCCGGCCCGCCCAGGACGAAAAGCCCATTTTCTGTCATGATTTTTTGTCATAGAAGTAGGAGCCCACCACATCTATGATGATACCGGGTTTTTTCACAATTATCGTCATAGAAGTGTCATAAGCATGACAGGAAAAAAATCATTCGGCCCAAAACGTCACGGATGTGTCTTTTTTGTACTGACAGGTTGATACGTCTCCAACGTATCTACTTTTCCAAACTCTTTTGCCCTTGTTATGGACTCTAACTTGCATGATTTGAATGGAACTAACCCAGACTGACACTGTTTTCAACAGAATTGCCATGGTGTTATTTTTGTGCAAAATAAAAAGTTCTTGGAATGACCTGAGCCAAGTTTTGGAATTAATAAAAAAGATTGACGAAAGAATCAGCAGCAGGGGGCCCACACCCTAGCCACAAGGGTGGGGGCGCGCCCACCCCCTGGGGCGCGCCCTCCAACCTTGTGAGCCCCCTGGACCTCCACCGACCTCAACTCCAACTCCATATATTCACTTTCGGGGAAAAAAATCAAAGAGAAGGATTCATCGCGTTTTACGATACGGAGCCACCGCCAAGCCCTGTTCTTCCTCGGGAGGGAAGATCTGGAGTCCGTTCAGGGCTCCGGAGAGGGGAATTCGTCGCCATCGTCATCATCAACCATCCTCCATCACTAATTTCATGATGCTCACCATCGTGCGAGAGTAATTCCATCGTAGGCTTGCTGGACCATGATGGGTTGGATGAGATTTACCATGTAATCGTGTTAGTTTTTATAGGGTTTGATCCCTAGTATCCACTATGTTCTAAGACGATAACTTTGCGATGCTTAATGCTTGTGTCTAGGGCCCGAGTGCCATGATTTCAGATCTGAACCTATTATGTTTTCATGAATATATTTGTGTTCTTGATCTGATATTGCAAGTTATAGTCACCTACTACATGTTATGATCTGGCAACCCTGGGGTGACAATAGTCGGGACCACTCCCGGTGAGGGCCATAGTTTGAGGAGTTCATGTATTCACTAAGTGCTAATGATTTGGTCTGGTACTCTATTAAAAGGAGGCCTTAATATCCCCTAGTTTCCAATAGGACCCCGCTGCCACGGGAGAGTAGGACAAAAGATGTCATGCAAGTTCTTTTCCATAAGCACGTATGACTATATTCGGAATACATGCCTACATTATATTGATGAACTGGAGCTAGTTCTGTGTCACCCTATGTTATAACCGTTGCATGATGAATGCCATCCGACATAATTATCCATCATTGATCCATTTCCTACAAGCTTTTCACATATTGATCTTTGTTTTGTTACTTTTCCGCTGCTATTGTTACAATTGCTACGAAACTACTACTGTTACTTTTGCCACCATTACCACTACTTCTATACTACTTTTCTACGAAATACTTTGCTGCAGATATTAAGTCTTTCAGGTGTGATTGAATTGACAACTCAGCTGCTAATACTCGAGAATATTCTTTTGCTCCCCTTGTGTCGAATCGATAAATTTGGGTTCAATACTCTACCCTTGAAAACTATTGCGATCCCCTATACTTGTGGGTTATCACAGTTATCTCCGAAGGTGTTTGCTGAGTTGGCATAGATCAAGATTAGGATTTGTCACTCCGAGTATCGAAGAGGTATCTCTGGGCCCTCTCGATAATACACATCATAAGCTTGCAAGCAAATGACTAAGGAGTTGGTCACGAGGTGATGTATTACGGAACGAGTAAAGAGAATTGCCGATAACAAGATTTAACTAGGTATGAAGATACCGACGATCGAATCTCGGGCAAGTAACATACCGATGGACAAAGGGAATTACGTATGTTGTCATAACGGTTCGACCGATAAGTATCTTCATAGAATATGTAGGAGCCAATATAAGCATCCAGGTTCCGCTGTTGGTTATTGGCTGGAGAGGTGTCTTGGTCATGTCTACATAATTCTCGAACCTGTAGGGTCTGCACACTTAATGTTCGATGACGATATTGTATTATATGAGTTATGTGATTTGGTGACTGGATGTTGTTCGGAGTCCTAGATGAGATCACTGATATGACGAGGAGTCTCGAAATGGTCAAGAGGTAAAGATTGATATATAGGACGACAGTATTCGGACACTGGAAGTGTTCCGGAGTGTATCGGGTATTTATCAGAGTACCGGAGGGGAAACGGGAACCCCCGGGGGGAATATATGGGCCATATGGGCCATGAGAGGGGAGCACACTAGCCCACAAGGGGTGACGTGTCCCCCCCCCCTATAGCAGGAGGCCGAATTGGGAGAAGGAAAGGGGGGGTTCGGCCCCCTTTCATTTCTCTCTTCCCCCTTCCCTTTCTTCTCCGGTGAAATAAGGCAAGGGGGGCGCTACTTGGGGAAACCCCAAGTAGGATTCAGATCCTACTTGGTGCACACCCTGGCTGCCTCCCCTCTCCCTCCCACCTATATATATATATCTGTGTGTGTGTGTATGTGTGTGTGGGGGGGGTATCACACCCCATACAATTGTGCGGTGCCCCCCTCCACCGTTTACTCTCCCGGTAATATCTTCGTAGTGCTTAGGTGAAGCCCTGCACGGATCACTTCACCATCACCGTCACCACACTGTCGTGCCGACGGAACTCATCTACTACCTCAACAACTTGCTGGATCAAGAAGGCGAGGGACGTTATTGACCTAAATGTGTGTAGAACTCAGAGGTGTCGTATGTTCGATACTTGATCGGTCGGAGCTAGAAGAAGTTCAACTACATCAATCGTGTTGTAGAACGCTTCCGCTTTCAGTCTATGAGGGTACATAGACATACTCTCCCCCTCGTTCCTATGCATCTCCATGGATATATCATTGCGTGTGCATAGAATTTTTTTTGTATTCCATGCAACATTTCCCAACAATATGCTCTTCACACCCTACCCTCAGAATTTCTAAAAAATAAAAGACATTGCGCACCTTTTATTTTAACTCACACGTCACACACTTATACTATTACTCTTGTGACGAACATTCTTTGGGTGTAGTATATTGTACTCTCATGAAGAGAAGCGGTGCACGCACGCACTACTTCTCTCACACCCACTCATGGGTACACGTAGGAGCGCATTTTTTTGAAGCTAGGAGCGCATTTGTTTACAAAGAGGCATCCAGATTGACTTTTGACGAGTCTGGTTTTCAACTTGATGGAGGGCCGGGGACCGCTCGTGAATGATATAGTATTGTGCGTCCTGGATGCGGTGGTACGTTATTGATCGAGTTTTATTTTTACTTGAAATTTAAATGAAAATAGTGGGTCGCGCATATTCAATTTGATAACGGCCGGTACAACAAAATCACTCCACTATATATATAAGCAGGAGCCCGATACGTCTCCAATGTATCTATAATTTTTTTATTGTTCCATCCTATTATATTATCATTCTTGGATGTTTTATAATCATTTTATAGTCATTTTATATCATTTTTTGGTACTAACCCATTTACATAGTGCCAAGTGCTAGTTGTTGTTTTTTGCATGTTTTTTTACATCGCAAGTAATCAATACCAAACGGAGTCCAAATGTAGCGAAACTTTTCTGGATTTTTTTGGACCAGAAGACATCCAGTGGGCCGAAGAAGCGCCTGGGGGTGCTCCGATGGGAGCACAACCCACCAGGGCACGCCTGGAGGCTCAGGCGCGCCCTGGTGAGTTGTGCCCACCTCGGGTGCCCCCGGACCACCTCTTTGCTCTATAAATACCCCAATATTCCAGAAACCCTAGGAGAGTCGAAGAAAATCAATTCTAGCTGCCGTAGAGTCCAGAACCACCAGATCCAATCTAGACACCATCACTGACGGGTTCACCACTTCCATTGGTGCCTCTCCGATGATGCGTGACTTGTTCTTTGTAGACCTTCAGGCCAGTAGTTAGTAGCTAGATGGCTTCCTATCTCTCTCTTTCTCTCTCTCTCTCTCTCTCTCGTTTGATTCTCAATACAATGGTCTCTTGGAGATCCATATGATGTAATTCTTTTGAAGTGTGTTTGTTGGGATCCGATGAACTTTGAGTCTATGATCAGATCTATCTCTTTTTATCCATGAAAGTTATTTGAGTTTCTTTGATCTCTTATATGCATGATTGCTTATAGCCTCGTATTTCTTCTCCAATATTTCGTTTTTTTGGCCAACTTGATCTATTTATCTTGCAATGGGAAGAGGTGCTTTGTAGTGGGTTCGATCTTACGGTGCTTGATCCCAGTGACAGAAGGGGAACCGACACGTATGTATCGTTGCTACTAAGGATAAAATGATGGGGTCTATTTCTACATAAATAGATCTTGTCTACATCATGTCATCATTCTTATTGCATTAATCTGTTTCTCCATGAACTTAATACACTAGATGCATGCTGGATAGTGATCTATGTGTGGAGTAATAGTAGTAGATGCAGGCAGTAGTCAGTCTACTAATCTTGGACGTGATGCATGTATAATGACCATTGCCTGGATATCGTCATGATTATTTGAAGTTCTATCATTTGCCCAACAGTAATTTGTCTACCCACCGTTTGCTATTTTTCTCGAGAGAAGCCACTAGTGAAACCTACAGCCCCGGGGTCTCTTTCTCATATTATTTGCTTTTGCGATCTATTTCATTTGCCTTTTATTTTTAGATCTATTAAACCAAAAATACCTTTTTGCACTTTATTTTATTTGGCATTCGGCTTACCAATATTTACAACTCTCTCACGTCTGTTTGCCAATTTCTAGCGCCGTTACCCGAAAGGGATTGACAACCCCTTTTACACGTGGGGTTGCGAGTATTTGTTATTTGTGTGCAGGTGATGTTTACGTAGTGTTGCTTGGTTCTCCTACTGGTTCAATAACGTTGGTCTCATCACTGAGGGAAATACCTACCGTCGCTATGCTGCATCATCCCTTCCTCTTTGGGAAAATACCAACGTATTTCTAGCAGACATCAGAGCCTCGTCGCTTGCTTTACTAGGGTTCCTCTCTTTCACTCTCTCATGCTCTCCAGATCTAAGCAAGACATAGGTGTCCACACTCTCTCTCTCTGCTCAGGGCTGGTCACACATCCGGCCGGACCACCTTGATCAGGGCACGGGTGTAGGTGCATCATTCATGCGGTCGTCGGTGGTGAGGGAGGACACCAACAGCTGCCCGCGCGTCTCGATCGGCGGCCGTGTCGTTCTTTCTGGGACAACTCCTGATCGGGAGGGCCTCTGACCCCTTCTTCCTCCCTGCGGTATTATGGCCAAGATGCAGCCTCCCGACGTCGTCTTTGCCACATGTCGACGACCCTTAGGTATATATTCCTTCGAAACCTGCCTTGCTCTACTGTCCCAGCTCCCCACATGGCTGCGTGTAGATCTTTTTCTACTTCTGTTGGCTATTCCAAAGCCACCTAGACTTTTACTATTATTAAAGGTAAAGCTAGTTCATACAATCAAATTTAAGAGTTGGTTCCAACAAGGAAGAAAGTAGGAAAGCTGTAGCATGAATCTAGGATTTGGTTCTAAGAGGAAACGGGGGAAAGTAGTAGATACTGGCTACCCAACCGGTCTCTTGGTTGAAAAGGCAAAGAAAACATGGTGGATGGCGAAGGGTGGGGGGAAGTGGACCTGTCTCTTGGTCGAAAAACAAAAGAAATTGAGGGGTGTTGGGGGACAACGCAAATGAGAACGAGCGGGTCTAGATTTCCTATGCTCACATAGGAAAATGTCACCGAGGAGATAAAAATGGGACAAATGCAGACATGTTGCCTTAGTGTTTGCCGCTCTCGGCAACCACATCTGTCTCACCACTTTATTCCCCTACTGTCCCTATGCCCATATCGCTACCGTTAATGTAAAATCACATGAAGCATTAAGCAATGCCACCTAATGTCACTATTAAGTAATGGTCTAGTGTCGTGGATAAATTGAAGCAATGCCACCACCATTTTATGAAGTGCTTTCATCTTGCTTTATTTCCCATGAATTGTGTTTTTGCGGTTACACTTAAATCGCACACTGCTAACATTGCTTCATCCCAGTGGAATTGCACAAATTTGATTGCACATTTATTGACCATGTGCTACTCTCATGACAGTAATACTAATGCTATTGTTCTGCATGTTAATCTAGTGGCAGTGTTGAAGTGATGTGATGCTACTTCTTACTTAAGGGCACTTTCATACTCTCAACGTAGTGCCAATTATAACACAATAGATGCTGCTATTAATCATATGCCACTGCAAATAACTATCATTGTTTAAATAACCGTTTTTCATATTTGCACAAATAGGGATGTCTGTCTCCCTATCATTTCTATTTGCGCAATCAAAAGTACACACCTCATTTTTAGTAGAACTGCACAAAATGAGATGGCTATTCCTAGTTGTCCTCGTGTAACCACCCGTCTTCCAGGTATTCCTACATTGGTAGTAACTAGATAGAATGACCAACGCAATCTAAAAGAGGCTGATTCGTACGTTTTACTTCCTGATTGCAGTGCAGGGACGAGCAAAAACAAATGCATCCTAGTCGGCAATGCACTTTCTCCCAGTTCATCAATGGACCAAGGACAAGCTGGCATGGTTGCACAGAGGTTTTTGGGACAGGTGCACATAAAAGAGGCATTGTGGTCTGCTTATTTCTGCAAATAGTGGTGCTTAAATTTAGTGGAACTACACAAGAAGTTCAGATGGTCGGTACACTACATAGTTCAGTTCAGCATTCTAACTAAGAACACAATTATAATTGGTTATTTTGGAATGAGAGAGCCTAACCCTGGATGGTGGCAACAAGAAACACCAGAGTGAACTCCAGGAAATTAAAGCCTGCCTAGGGAGGCCCTTTGCTCAGAGAAGCCTTGCTTGATATTTCCAAATTTGTGCACCTTCTCACAACTTTGTCTTTTGTTGTGAACTAGTATATGTTTGTTATGTTCTATGAATCATTGAGATGTATAAAATTAATTAACTTATGCTTTTCAACTATTTTATGTAGATGAGTTAATGTGAATGTTGCACATGAACACTGGACTAGCGTGTGAACGTTTGGAATTTACATTGTGGCCTCAGTTAACTGCATGAACCACTGTAACAAGATACGTAGTTGCTTATATGTCAGACAACATATTATTGATTGTTAGTTGGTCGATAGCCGACTTTTCTAGTGTTGAAGTGAGATGAGCCAATGTGCCATGTTTTGCACAACTGCTTACAAGTGGAGTAGCACCAACAGTGTTTACAAGTACTTAATCAGCCTTACATACCCTATGTATACGTCGGTGCTCAGTTCTCAAATGAGTACTCTATTTCATCAAACACACATTGCTCGTATGATGAACCGTGACAACTTATGTCTTACCATGCCATATTACATGAAAAAACTAATGAGGACACATCTGTTTCGGCAACAATTAGGATGGTTCTCACATGATTCATGGGCACACAAAATTATTAGCAGTTCCCATAGATGGATTCAAATAGAGTACTAGCCCCAGAGGGCTCGATAATAGGGAAGGTTTGGATAATTAGACACAATCAAAACTACCATTAAACACTAGCTAGGGAAACTATTTCATGCCTTGATCTAATTTGGGATGGACACAAGATGGACCTTGCCATGAACATCATCCAGGACGTCTGGCAGCAGCTCAATGTTGTGAACCTTCCTGAAGATAACCTTGTGGCCTTGCCACTCATAAACTTGTTTGTGGAGGCATGCCATGTCATCTTCCTGCGTAAGCTTGACAAGAACAGCATGCCTCACAAACAAAGGAGTAGCTTTGAACTTCTTGTGCTTTAGTACACCCTGGGCAACATACCTGACAACAATGAGGCTGGAATAGATCTCGACATTGGTATAAGTGCAAATGGCTCCCCGGATCCAACAGCCTAAGAACTTTGTTTTCCCAGTGTGTATATTCAGGTCATCCGCCTCATAGCGAGTGACATGTACAACCACACAATCCTTGTCTGCATCAGGGCTCTAACTGAAACAAAAACAAATTCTGAATTACTTTACGATATAAGAAACACAAGTTATTTAAACCACTATGTAGAGTCAAAAGTATGCATGATACGGAAGGTAGCATGGCATCAAAGCTAATAAAATTTTGCATTATTTATCACCACATACTTAGATGAAAAACCACAATCAAGATTGAAAAAGAAGAAAATCACCTTGGGCAGCTCAGCCGGGGGGACACATCCTCGAAAGGGGAAAACTGCTCCTGCAGGGCCACAGGGGTTGTAACCTCAAATAGGGCGTTGACCGTTTCAGTAGTGGTCGTGAGCATATCTGCGGTCGGCTCGATGGCTGCCTCCATCTTCTTGGAGCTCTCTGTCTCGTGGGGATCAACCTCCCGTGTCTGCTCCAACATCGGCAGATCTTTGCCTGGTTCTCCTTGGTCCATCATGAAACTTACGAATACTAGGAGACAACTAAAAGGAAAACACAATCGCAATGACAATGAAACAAAAAAGAGAGTGAGGATCGGTTACAGCTTCGCAGAAGTCCTTTTTTCTGAATGAAAATATAACAACATCACGGATCCGCTTACCTTCCCTTCGTTGGGAGAGAAGAACAATGGCAGATGCGTTTGTTGGCTTTCTTGAAGACGGTGAGGAGAAGGGGATTCCGTGAAGAGTGAAATGATGGTTGCTTCGTCCGTCAAACTTAGACTGCGGGGAGGTGGGGTTTTCTGATATGACGGCTCGTTACTTTCGTGCTACGACTAGGGTGACTCTCCGCCTGCATACTGCCTTCTAATTTGGTGGATGGCATTTGGGCCTGCACGCTGCATGGCCCGCATGTCGGTGAACCAAAGTAAAATGACATTCAATAGGGGGAAACATTTCGATGACCTCAGAGGAGCCAGAAGCAGTAGTGTATCCACTGTACAAGTTGTAATTGCTTTTCTGGGTAGCTGTAGAGTGTCTCCACGGTACTAGTAGTAATTGTTTCTCTGGGCCCAGAACAAAATAGCCTATCCACCCTAGTAAATAAAAATATCGATTCAAAAGCCCATATATTTACTTAATGAGAGGTGCTACCCAGCACTCCGCGTCCCAAAAAAACATGGGTGCTCTTCTTCCTCCTCACTCCCACCCACCTCACGTCAGCTCGCTCCACTCGTACCCCAAATTCCTCACCTCACTCCTACAGAAAACCCCAGTTCCCCTTTTACTCTGCTCAAATCTATGAGCTCGACGCGACACCCTCGAGGAAAATGGAGTCAGCTGACCCCAACGACAAGAAGATGAGGCTCCCGCCAGCGGCGACGCCTGTTATAGATCCTGCACCCGGCAGCGCGGGGAGAAGCGGTGACCTTCGCCCACTGGATCCCAGGAACCCATAGAATCTCGGGTAGACCGCAACAGCGATCTCCAGGACGCCATCCTTGGGGAGATAATCTTGCTTATCCCCACCAAGGATTGTTGCCACACCCAAGTGATACGTCTCCAACGTATCTATAATTTTTGATTCTTCCATGCTATTATATTATCAACCTTGGATGTTTTATATGCATTTATACGCTATTTTATATGATTTTTGGGACTAACCTATTAACCTAGAGCCCAGTGACAATTTCTATTTTTTTCCATGTTTTTTAGTTTTACAGAAAAGGAAAACCAAACGGAATCCAATTGACCTGAAACTTCACGGAACTTATTTTTGGACCATAAGAAGGACATGGAGTAAAAGAGTTGGGCTATAAGAGTCCCGGGCTGCCCACGAGGGTGGGGGCACGCCCACCCCTTGGGCGCGCCTCCCTACCTCGTGGACAGCCCGGAGACCCCCTTGACTTGTTCTCGATGCCAAAACCTCTTATATATAGAGCAACTTCCAAAAAGAAACCTAGATTGGGAGTTCCGCCGCCAGAAGCCTCCGTAGCCACCGAAAACAAATCTAGACCCGTTCTGGCACCGTTCCGGAGGGGGAATCCCTCTCCGGTGGCCATCTTCATCATCCCGGTGCTCTCCATGACGAGGAGGGAGTAGTACTCCCTCGGGGCTGAGGGTATGTACCAGTAGCTATGTGTTTGGTCTCTCTCTCTCTCGTGTTCTTGAGTCGGCACGATCTTGATGCATTGCGAGCTTTGCTATTATATCTGGATCTTATGATGTTTCTCCCCCTCTACTCTCTTGTGATGAATTGAGTGTTCCCTTTGAAGTTATCTTATCGTATTGAGTCTTTAAGGATTTGAGAACACTTGATGTACGTTTTGCATGTGCTTATCTGTGGTGACAATGGGGTATCATGTGATCCACTTGATGTATGTTTTGGTGTTCAACTTGCGAGTTTCGTGACCTCGTGAACTTATGCATAGGGGTTGGCACACGTTTTCGTCTTAACCTCCGATAGAAACTTTGAGGCACTATTTGAAGTTCTTTGTGTTGGTTGAATAGATGAATCTAAGATTGTGTGATGCATATCGTATAATCATACCCACGGATATTTGAGGTGACACTGGAGTATCTAGGTGACATAGGGTTTTGGTTTATTTGTGTCTTAAGGTATTATTTTACTACGAATTCTAGGGTTGTTTGTGACACTTATAGGAATGGCCCAACGGATTGATCGGAAAGAATAACTTTGAGGTGGTTTCGTACCCTACAATAATCTCTTCGTTTGTTCTCTGCTATTAGTGACTTTGGAGTGACTCTTTTTTGCATGTTGAGGGATAGTTATATGATCCAATTATGTTATTATTGTTGAGAGAACTTGCACTAGTGAAAGTAAGAACCCTAGGCCTTGTTTCCTAGCATTGCAATACCGTTTACACTCACTTTTACCACTTGTTACCTTGCTGTTTTTATATTTTCAGATTACAAAAACCTATATCTACCATCCATATTACACTTGTATCACCATCTCTTCGCCGAACTAGTGCACCTATACAATTTACCATTGTATTGGGTGTGTTGGGTACACAAGAGACTCTTTGTCATTTGGTTGCCGGGTTGTTTGAGAGAGACCATCTTCATCCTACACCTCCCACGGATTGATAAACCATAGGTCATCCACTTGAGGGAAATTTGTTGTTGTCCTACAAACCTCTGCACTTGGAGGCCCAACAACGTCTACAAGAAGAAGGTTGTGTAGTAGACATCAAGCTCTTTTTTGGCGCCGTTGCCGGGGAGGTTAGAGCTTGAAGGTATATCTTTAGATCTTGCAATCGAATCTTTTAGTTTCTTGTTTTATCACTAGTTTCGTTTATAAAAGAAAACTACAAAAAAATGGAATTGAGGGTACCTCATATGCTTCATCTTTTTAATATCTTTCATGAAAATAAGGATTCCGATAATATTGCCAAAGTGTTAGAAGAAGAATGCATTAGAATGTTTGGCACTAAATCTTTGAATGATGAGCATGATTGCAATGTTATTAGTATGAACTCTTTGAATATCCATAGTACTAATGATGATTGCACTAGCCATGATGAAAATATCTCATACAAGCATGTCAACTTTTGTGTAATACATAGAGCTTGCAATCACACACCAAATAGGGAAGATAGATTTTGCAAGAGGCATAAGTATTTGGAAACTAAATGGTTGCAAGAAAGGCTAGATGATTGTGCTGAAAGATTCAATATTTATCGCCATCCTTGTGAACTTTGCAATGAACAAGGTCATTTAAAGCTCCAATGCTATTTGTTTCATGATCAAATCGTGTCCAAAAATTGTGATAACTTGATTACCCTTGAGCATCATAAAGAGCTTAGTCTTCTTTTGGGGTATGAAGAAATGAAACGTGTAACCGAGGGTATTCCAAAATTTAATCTTGATAGATTTTTTGATTTTGATCTAGAGGAAATTTATATGTAGTGTGCGGTGAATTGCATTGAAAATCCTTACATTGCCAATTACATAAAGTCAAGAAAACAAATAGAAGAGAAGAGAATACTAATGAAAGGGAAGAGACTTCCCAATATCCTCCTATTATTTCTTATGATGAATCAGGTAACGAGAAGAAGCCATCTATCCAACCAATCTCATTAGTAAGGAGCTCCAAAAAGAGGGTTAAACCAACACATGATGCGAAGAAGCAAATTAAAAGACGTAGAAGCAAAGGTAAAAAGGTATCCCTCCCAAATGATGTTGCTCCTATTACTCATTGTGATGATGATAATTGCTATGCTATTGGTGCTATCCATTCTATTAATGATGAGAGTGATTATGCTTATGATATGAAAAGGCCCAAGCTTGGGGATGCTATGTTTGATGACATGTTTGAGAATTTATTTGCTGCAATTAATGTTTGTCCCAAGCTTGGGGATGCTATGTTTCATGAAGATGATATATTTAACCTCCTAAGTTTTGATATGCAAATTTATTATGATGATAGCATGCCTCCTATTTATAATGATTATTGTGATGACACTTATGCTATAAAAAGTAGTGATGATTATATTTATAAAACTTGTCATGATTATGATTACCCTTTTTCTGAACATTACTCTTTTAATGTGGAAACAATTTATAGTATTCGAGTCTCTTATGATACTCCCACTATTCCGAATGAGAAGAATTTCGCTTATGTGGACAGTAGTAAATTTTCTATGCTTGTAGATCATGAAAATAATGCTTTATGTGATGGTTTTATTGTTGAATTCATTCATGATGCTACTGAAAATTATTATGAGGGAGGAACATATGCTTGTAGGAATTGCAATAATGTCAAGTTTCCTCTCTATGTGTTGAAAATCTTGAAGATTTGCTTGTTTTACCTTCCTATGCAAGTTGATTCTTGTTCCCATAAGTTGTTTGCTCACAAAAGCCCTATGCATAGGAAGTGGGTTAGACTTAAATGTGCTAGTCATATTCTTCATGATGCTCTCTTTATGTTTCAATTCTTATCTTTTATGTGAGCATCATTGAAATCATCATGCCTAGCTAGGGGCGTTAAACGATAGCGCTTGTTGGGAGGCAACCCAATTTTATTTTCGTTCTTTGCTTTTTGTTCCTGTTTAGTAATAAATATTTCATCTAGCCTCTGTTTATATGTGGTTTTATGTTTTAATTAGTTTTCGTGCCAAGTAGAGCCTTTGGGAAGACTTGGGGAAAGTCTTTGCAATCTTGCTGTAAAAAACAGAAACTTTACCTGTCGGTGTCAAAACCGGCGGATCTCGGGTAGGGGGTCCCGAACTGTGTGTCTAAGGCGGATGGTAACAGGAGGCAGGGGACACGATGTTTACCCAGGTTCAGGCCCTCTTGATGGAGGTAATAGCCTACGTCCTGCTTGATTGTTCTTGATGATATGAGTATTATAAGAGTTGATCTACCATGAGAACAAAGAGGCTAAACCCTAGAAGCTAGCCTATGGTATGATTGTATGTTGTCCTACGGACTAAAACCCTCCGGTTTATATAGACACCAGAGGGGGCTAGGGTTACACAAGGTCGGTTACAAAGGAGGAGATATACATATCAGTATTGCCTAGCTTGCCTTCCACGCCAAGTAGAGTCCCATCCGGACACGAGACAAAGTCTTCAATCTTGTATCTTCATAGTCCAACAGTCCGCCCAAAGGATATAGTCTGGCTGTCCGGAGACCCCCTAATCCAGAACTCCCTCAGTAGCCCCCGAACCAGGCTTCAATGACGATGAGTCCGGCGCGCAGTATTGTCTTCGGCATTGCAAGGCGGGTTCTTCTCCAAATCTTGAATATCTGTTAAGTAGTGTCCGTCTCCCATAAATGTTGGACTTCTTGGCTTCTGTGCCCAATAAGTGCCACCCTCCACGCGTCGAGCGAGTGCAAGGAGCCAGGGCATTTTTACATTCGCCCCCTAGCCAGTTAAATAAATTGTCTATTAAAGGGATGGGGGGTTCTTAGATCCAATCCATACCCTCCTCCCCCAGCGAGAATCCATCGGAGCGCGCTCGGAAAAAATCCATTCCATCATGGCCGACCACCGTAGCTCCTCCTCTCGCCCCCGTAGCCCTAAGCCCGGTGATTGGGAGAGGTGTTTCGTCCCGCACAGTCGTTTGGTAGAGCTGCAGATCCAGGGATTTCTCCCTCCAGCGTATTTGGTCCCCTTCGGAGCCGGGCAGCCACCTATAATGGCGGGGAGCGAGCGGAGAGCTTCCCCAGCCCCTCCAAGGGGGAGCGGGTGTGCCTTGTCCCTTACTTACTAAGGGGACTCGGATTTCCAATTCATCCGTTCCTCCGTGGGCTCCTGGAGTTTTATGGCCTCCAACTACCCAATTTCACCCCTGCTTCCATATTACACATCGCCGGATACGTTGCCCTTTGCGAGCTATTTCTAGGCCACGAGGCTCATTTCGAGCTGTGGAAGAGGTTATTTTGCCTTGTGCCCCGCACACAGAAGGGGTCACTTTATCAGGTGGGCGGAGCCGAAATATGGCGCATCGCCGAAACCGGATACCTGTCCGGTACTCCAAAGAAGACGTCTGAAGACTGGCCTTCGGAGTGGTTTTATATGGAGGACGTCCCCCGTCCAGACCCTATTCGGTAGGGTCTTCCTGAGTTCAACAATGCTCCTTTGAAGAAATGCCGAAGCTGGCGCCCATGGAGCCCCCAGGAGGAAGACAACGGAGAAGTCCTCTACCTGATGAACCAGATTAAAGCGCTAGCTCAATCAGGATTGACAATAATAAAGGTTATGTCAATATGCATAATGCGGGGAGTGTAGCCACTTCAATATCGAGGGCACCCCCTGTGGTGTTTTAACGGGGAAGATGATGCCACCCATTGCGGGCGTAAGGGACCGGACTCCGCTGCTGCTTTAGCAAAATTTTTGTCCGAGTTGTTCAAGGGAGAGGAAGAGGAGTTCATCCGTATCAAGCCACGGGATGGATTCTCCATGAACAACCCTCCAAGCTGGGTGAGTTATACCTCTTTACTCTCATTCTTCCCGCATTCTTCGTCGTAGGTACTCACCTTGCCATTTTACGGCAGGAACTGTGAAAAGTTGTAAGGGAGGTCAACAGCCCATCTCCACAACAAGAGGACCCTGGCAGGGTCCTCGGTCTCGGACTCGAAGAGGATCCGGACATATTCATGGAGCTGATAGAAAGGCAATTCTATCAATTGATGTAACATCCCAAAGTTTCAATTTGGAATGTTATACATTAGATCATCATGCATATCATATTTTATTTTGCAAATTTGGTTGATCCTAGAAATTCTACACAACTCAATGACCCACGGAGAGAGTTGGGGATTTCGTTATTTTCATATTTGAGTTTTCTCAAATTTTGAGAATAGGATCATTTGATTATAATTATTTTATCGTCAATTATTTCTATTACAAAAATATGAGAGAGGGAATAAAATGACTTTCCCAAAATAAGGAAATATTGAGGATTTAATAATAAAATCAAATAAGATTTTTATTTCAGAGTTTTTCGGTGTTTATTTTAATTTAGGAAAAATGTGCATTTTTCAAAATTGCATTTAGGGCCCAAATAAATTTTCACCTTGTGCAGCTTGATTTTAAAAGCCCGTGAAAATTTATTTCGGAATTTTTGGAGTCCGTTTAGTATTTCTTTTTATTTTTCTTCCGAGCAGAATAAATAAAAAAACGAACCGACTTCGGGCCGTACCCGAGCGGGACACCGCCCGGGGGAAGCCTTTAAATAGCGCCGCCACGAGCCGCCCCAGCCCATCAGCCCCGCCTCGATCCGCGCGCGCCACCGGAGCCGCCGCCGCCGCCGATGATCCCGCCGCCCGAGGTTTGTCGCGCCTCGTTTTCCGTGCCGGAAAAAAAGAGAAAAAAATTCGGCGTTCGGCGTTTTTCTTTTTCTCGGATTAAATCCGTGATTTTTCTGATCGCGATTCCTGATCTGATTTTCATTTTAGTTTAACTTTTCGTTCGTTTATCGGAATCAGGCGATTCAAGCGCCTAGGGATTTGTTTCGAAACCCTCTATCCGTTTAACCAACTTAAACAAGTTTTTGTTACTGTAAAATTTGCCCTATATCCAGATTACTAGAACGAAGTTTTTTTCTTTCGCCGTTCGTCTTTTGTTGCTTCGTTCGATTTGATTCTTTTTGCCAGCCGGAGTTCTTAAGTGAACCTTCTGGTTAGATCTCTTATTTGAGTTTTACCTGTGCATTAGATGAGTACTTATTGTATGCTTGTTTGTTTGTCTTCGATAGAGTACCCGGAGTGCGCCGCATGTTACTTTCGAATCGTTAGGTTTCCCGGATCATCAGCAAGGCAAGTAACACTTTGATCATACTTTTCTACTACCTAGTTTTATTGCATTAGATCAATCCTCACACATTGCATGATTAGGATCTAATTGAATTGTGGGATGGGAAGTAGATGAGGTAGTACCTATTACCTGTGTATTATCAAAACTTTGGGAGTTACTTCTACGTTTGCTTATTATGCCATGCTATGCTAGTAGACGTGGATTGGGTGAGTGATATCCATGACCGATGTGTGATTGTTAATTAATGGTTTATCTAAGGTGGCAACTTAAAGACACATCTAGGTGGATTGAGGTACCTGGGTATTCCAGGACTTGCCTGTTTTCTTTTGGACCGCCACCCAGGCTCAAAGGGATCATGAGACTATTCATACTAGAAACTTCTGTGTGCAGCCACAAGCTATTATGGGCTCTAGCATAGTTGACTAAGTCGTGCGAACTCTTAGAGTGCTAGACTAGAAGATGTAGGGGATGTAGGTGGTACGGTCTACCCGATCGTAAGGTCCTACCGCTTTTGAAAGACTGTGTCTCGGTCATCCGTCTTCTCAAACACCTTGTAGTGCGAGAAACCAAACGGAGGCGACCGAGTCTTGTGGGGAAAAGTGCGCAAACCTCTGCAGAGTCTAATAAACTAATCATGGTTAGCCGTGTCCCCGGTTATGGACATCTTGAGTATCTAGTACTTGGATTTTCATGTGAATCTCAACATGTTACTCTAAATTAATTTTGTTGGGTTATGTTTAATGATGATATTTAATTGGGATTGAGAATGCTGTCAACCATTCTCAATGTTTAACAACCATCATGATATTTAAATAAATCTATTCCTTTGAAGTAGGGAAAATTGGCTTTACGCAAAAACAGTAACCATAGAGCTTTCCACCAGCCAAATATGCATATAGTATAGCCGTTTCATTCCATTACTCTCTATATGTTACATTGCCAGCATATTCCATGTGCTGACCCGTTTTCGGACTGCAACGTTAATGTTGCAGACTTTTCAGACGACGATTAAGGAGTTTTAGGTCGTGGTCCTATACTCAGTGATGCCGTTGGAGTTGATGGACTCACTTATCTTCCAAGCCTTCCGCTGTTATCGTTATTAGATGGCCTTAAGTCATATTTATTGTAATAAGTTCTCTTTTGAGACACTCGATGTAATAAGCGTGTGATTGCTACTCTGTTATAAATCCTCCGAGTACTGTGTGGTGTCAGCATTACTGATCCCGGGATGACACCGAAGCACAGAGATCAGACTGTTTGAGGTCTGGTCGCTACAGAGATGGTATCAGAGCACACGCTGACTGTAGGACACGACCACTAAGCTAAAGACCTAGATCACTATTCACTCTCTTCTCTTCTGACCTCTCATCTTTTCTACTCTTTAGGATGGCGGATGCAAGGAACAAGTTCAAACAACCGGATGAAGATACACCCTTTGGACGTCACTTGAAGGAAGTCACTAGATACCTGAACATAGGAGTATCAAGCTTCACGGGAACCTACAACGCCACTTTACCTGAAGAAGAGCGCTGGATGATTCAAGTTCAAGTTCCAGGAAGGACGTTCATGCCAGTCACTGAGCCCATAGAATTTTCTTTTGATGCACCAACTTGGAGTCTAGGAAAGAGCATGGCAGCTCACATCACCATGGGACGCATTGGAGAAGTCTACTGCAAGGATCTCAAGGATACTATCTACCAGATTTGTGGGCGCCGAGATGAACACTGGGAGATGATCAGCACCAGGAAGGATAGATCAATTGCAACTTTTATCCAGGAGCTAAACGAGCACATTCGACGACAGGAGAACCAGATGTGCGCCGACATGATAGATCTGAAGAAGGCTAAGACTAGAATCAAGGAATTGGAGGAAGAACTCAAGGCTACACGTGAAGATTATGAAGAGGAAATTGAAGTATTGGTGGAGAAGAATGACGACCTGATCAAGAAGATTGGAATATTTATGGGAGACCCTACGCCAGTACATGAAGACGAAGAACCTCAGGAAATTAGCCCGAAAGACTACATCATCATCATCGACGACATCGACTTGGAAGCAGATAGTAGCGGTGATGACTATGTTGATGAAGCTGGAGCAGATATCATGGAGTCAACGACCGTAGAATATTTCTAGTAGACCACCTCATCAGTAGTAGTAGTCCACCATGTAAATATAGTAGTCCGAGCACTTTTGCGATAGATAGATCGATTGTATGCCCTTGTTTGATTGATTGAAGTAAATTGTTTGTTTTGCCTCATGTGCATATGGGTAGTCTTTTCTCTTTAGACCCCTCTATTCTTATATCTCATCTTTTCTAAACCCTCAGATGCCTCCGAGACGTGACCCCGGATTTGCCTTTCCACTGGAGCTCACCCAGTTGATCCAGCAACAGAACACATTGATGGAGTTGTTAGTCCAGAATCAGAATCAGGGGAACAACAACAACAACAACAACCCACCACCACCACCACCTATTGACCACTTAGCCCGTTTTCTTAGGCTGAATCCGCCGGTGTTTTCTAGTAGCACCGAGTCAATAGTAGCAGATGATTGGCTCCACAAGACAGCTAGGGAGTTGACCACAGCAGGATGCACAGATGTGGAGAAGGTGAAGTTTGCCGCACATCAGTTAGAAGGACCCGCAGCATCATGGTGGGAGAATTTCACAGCCACTTTCCCAGTTGACACTGTCACATGGGACCAGTTTCAGCAGGCTTTTCGTACTGCACACGTTTCAGCAGGAGCTATGGCCATGAAGAAGCGTGAGTTTCGCAACTTGCGCCAAGGAGGAAGGACAGTTGGCCAGTATGTGGAGGAATTTAGTAAGTTAGCACTATATGCCCCAGATGACGTCTCTACGGATGCAGCTAAGCAGGAGAAGTTTCTGGAAGGACTGAATGATGAGCTGAGCATGCAGTTGATGGTAGCAACCTTCAACAACTACCAGGAGTTGGTAGATCGTGCGCTTATGATTGAAGGGAAGCATCAGCAAATTGAGAATCACAAGAGGAAGTATGGACAAGGAAAGTATAATTCAGGAGCTCAGCAGAAGCCACGTTTTACCCCTAGACCCGGAGGACATTTTCAGCATACTCATGGAGGAGGTAGCTCGCACAATCACAATGGCACCAAGAATGGTAATGGCAACGGAGGAAGCAACGGCCAGAACCGCACCAACCCCTCAACCCCAGCTAAGAAGGACCTAAGCCAAGTCACTTGCTTTAAGTGTTCAAAGACAGGACATAATGCCAATGAATGTCCTGAATTACAAAATGGAAATGGCAATGGAAGTTCAGGGAAGAAGCCGAACCCTTTTAACAGGGGACAGGTGAACCACGTTAGCGTGGAGGAGGTTGAAGCTCAGCCCGATGCAGTAATAGGTAAGTTTTTGGTTAAGTCATTTATTGCACTCGTTCTTTTTGATACTGGTGCATCACATTCATACATCTCAAGGGGATTTGTGGATAAGTATAACCTACCAACCCAAGCCCTTAGGTCACCCATGTTAGTAACCTCGCCCGGAGCAGAGTATGTGGCTAGTCTATGGTGTGATCGGTTACCATTAAGGATTGGTAACTATGTTTTTCCCTCAGACCTAATAGTATTGGAATCTCAAGGATTGGATGTGATATTAGGTATGGATTGGTTATCAAAGTATGAAGGGAATATTTAATGTGCTAGTAAGTCAATTTTGCTTACCACCCCAGAAGGGATAAGGATCAAGTATGTATCCCGGCATGTGCCAAAGAGGAATCAAGTAAATTGCCTAACAGGAGTTGTGCAGGAGGAAGTACCAGTGGTAAGGGATTTCCCTGATGTATTTCCAGAAGAGTTGCCAGGCATGCCACCGGATAGAGATATTGAGTTTTTAATTGAGCTATTGCCAGGCACAGGGCCAATATCAAAGAGACCATATAGGATGCCAGCAAAGGATTTGGTGGAAATTAAGAAGCAGATTAAAGAGTTACTGGATATGGGATATATTTGCCCAAGTTCTTCGCCTTGGGGATCGCCAGTACTTCTAGTGGAGAAGAAGGATGGATCGTTAAGGATGGTTGTTGATTATCGAGGATTGAATGAAGTAACGATCAAGAACAAGTACCCGCTACCAATGATCAATGATCTGTTTGATCGATTGCAAGGAGCAAAGGTATTTTCCAAGATCGATCTGCGATCAGGATACCACCAGTTGAAGATTCGAGAACAGGATATTCTGAAGACAGCTTTTACCACCAGGTATGGGTTGTACGAGTATACCGTTATGTCATTTGGTCTGACTAACGCACCTGCCTATTTTATGAACATGATGAACAAAGTGTTTATGGAGTTTTTGGATAAGTTCGTCGTAGTGTTCATTGATGATATCCTGGTTTATTCAAAGAATGAAGAGGAACATAAGGAGCATTTGCGTTTGGTACATGGAAACCTCAGAGAACATCAATTATATGCCAAGTTCAGCAAATGTGAGTTTTGGTTGAAGGAAGTAGGATTCCTCGGACATGTTATATCTGGAGAAGGTATAGCAGTAGATCCCGCTAAAGTTGAAACCGTGACCAAGTGGGAAGCCCCAACAATAGTTGGAGAGATCCGGAGTTTTCTTGGACTCGCAGGATACTACCGGAGATTTATTGAGAATTTCTCAAAGATTGCGAAGCCTATGACTGAGTTGTTGAAGAAAGATACCAAGTTCATATGGACAGAGGAATGTGAGGCTAGTTTCCAGGAGTTGAAGAAACATTTGGTTACCTCACCAGTGTTGATTTTGCCAGACCAAACCAAGGATTATGAGGTGTATTGCGACGCTTCACGTCGAGGACTTGGAGCAGTGCTTATGCAGGAAGGGAGAGTTGTTTCATATGCCTCAAGACAACTGAAGCCTCATGAGTTGAATTATGCTACGCATGATTTGGAGTTAGCAGCCATAGTGCATGCTTTGAAAACATGGAGACATTTTCTCATTGGAAATCATTGTGAGGTGTACACGGATCATAAGAGTTTGAAATACATTTTCACACAGAAGGAATTAAATCTCAGACAAAGGAGATGGTTGGAGCTTATCAAGGATTATGATATGAAATTGCATTATCACCCCGGAAAGGCTAATGTAGTAGCTGACGCATTAAGCCGTAAGAGCCATGTCAATACGTTAACGACGGGAGAAATACCCAAGGAGTTAGCAGATAATCTTCGTGAACTATGTTTGGAAATAGTTCCGAGAGGCTATGTAGCAGCATTGGAGATTCAGTCAACCTTGATGGATAAAATCAAGGAATCTCAGAAAGCTGACAAAGAGATTGCCGCTATAAAGGAGAATCTGAGCAAAGGAAAAGCTAAAGGATTCCGTGAGGATGAGCATGACACCCTATGGTTTGAAGACCGCGTTTATGTGCCCAATGACCCGGAGATCAGGAAGTTGATTTTGCAAGAGGCACACGACTCACTGTATTCAATTCACCCAGGAAATACCAAGATATATCTGGATTTGAAGGATATTTTCTGGTGGACCGGAATGAAGAAGGATATTGCGGAGTATGTAGCAGTTTGTGATGTATGTTAGAGAGTAAAGGCAGAGCATCAGAAGCCAGCAGGATTGTTACGACCATTGCCGATACCCGAATGGAAGTGGGATAAGCTAGGCATGGATTTTATCACGGGATTGCCCAGGACTCGTTCAGGCTATGACTCGATTTGGGTTGTAGTTGATCGATTGACTAAAGTAGCTCATTTCATCCCAGCAAAGACCACTTACACCAGTGCTAAGTTGGCAAAGATATACATGACCAGGATCGTATGTTTGCATGGAGTTCCAAGGAATATCGTATCAGATAGAGGAAACTAGTTTAACTCAAAGTTCTGGAAGCAGTTGCACGAAACTTTGGGAACCAGGATAGAATTCAGTATGGCTTTTCATCCACAGACAGATGGACAGACCGAGAGAGTCAATCAGATTTTGGAGGATATACTGAGAGCTTGTGCGCTAGATTACGGATCTAGTTGGGACGATAATTTTCCATATGTAGAGTTCTCTTACAACAACAGTTACCAAACAAGTTTAAAGATGGCCCCTTTCGAAGCCTTGTATGGAAGGAGGTGCAGGACACCGTTGTCATGGGACGAAGTTGGAGACCGCCAGTTGTTTGGTCCTGACTTGATTAAAGAGTCTGAACAGAAGGTGAAGTTGATTCGCGATAGGCTCAAGGTAGCCCAGTCCAGACAGAAGAGTTATGCGGATTCTAAACGCAAGGAGACAGTTTACGAAGTCGGAGACAGAGCTTATCTTCGAGTATCTCCACTTCGGGGAACAAAGCGTTTTGGAGTTAAAGTGAAGTTAGCACCAGGATTTGTAGGACCATATCGAGTTTTGGAGCGTATGGGAGAAGTGGCCTACAAGTTGGAATTGCCTGAAGGATTGTCAGGAGTACATGATGTGTTCCACGTTTCTCAGTTAAAGAAATGTCACGCGGAGATGGCTGACATACCGTTGAGAGACATAGTGCCTTTGGAAACTATTCAGTTGGATAACGATTTGACCTACAAGGAGAAACCAATTAAGATCCTCGAGTTTGCCAGCCGAGTTACTCGCAGCAAGGTTATTAAGTTTTGCAAAGTTCAGTGGAGCCACCACACGGAGGATGAAGCCACCTGGGAACGAGAGGAAGATTTGCTCAAAGACCACCCTCACCTATTTTCTAGCCAACCCGATCGAATCTCGAGGGCGAGATTCATCTTAAGGGGGGTAGGTTTGTAACATGCCAAATTTTCAATTTGGAATGTTATACATTAGATCATCATGTATATCATATTTTATTTTGCAAATTTGGATGATCCTAGAAATTCTACGCAACTCAATGACCCACGGAGAGAGTTGGGGATATCGTTATTTTCATATTTGAGTTTTCTCAAATTTTGAGAATAGGATCATTTGATTTTAATTATTTTATCGTCAATTATTTCTATTACAAAAATATGAGAGAGGGAATAAAATGACTTTCCCAAAATAAACAAATATTGAGGATTTCATAATAAAATCAAATAAGATTTTTATTTCGGAGTTTTTCGTTGTTTTTTTTGAATTTAGGAAAAATGTGCGTTTTTCAAAATTACATTTAGGGCCCAAATAAATGTTCACCTTGTGCGGCTTGATTTTAGAAGCCCGTGAAAATTTATTTCGGAATTTTTGGAGTCTGTTTAGTATTTCTTTTTATTTTTCTTCCGAGCAGAATAAATAAAAAAACGAACCGACTTCGGGCCGTACCCGAGCGGGACACCGCCCGGGGCCAGCCTTTAAATAGCGCCGCCCCGAGCCGCCCCAGCCCATCAGCCCCGCCTCGATCCGCGCGCGCCGCCGGAGCCGCCGCCGCCGCCGACGACGATCCCGCCGCCCGAGGTTCGTCGCGCCTCGTTTTCCGTGCCGAAAAAAAATAGAAAAAGAAAAAAAAATCGGCGTTCGTCGTTTTTCTTTTTCTCGGATTAAATCCGTGATTTTTCTGATCACGATTCCTGATCCGATTTTCGTTTTAGTTTAACTTTTCGCTCATTTATCGGAATCAGGCGATTCAAGCGCCTAGGGATTCGTTTCGAAACCCTCTATCCGTTTAACCAACTTAAACAAGTTTTTTTTACTGTAAAATTTGCCCTAGATCCAGATTACTAGAACGAAGTTGTTTTCTTTCGCCGTTTGTCTTTTGTTGCTTCGTTCGATTTGATTCTTTTTGCCAACCGGAGTTCTTAAGTTGAACCTTCTGGTTAGATCTCTTATTTGAGTTTTACCTGTGCACTAGATGAGTACTTATTGTATGCTTATTTGTTTGTCTCCGATAGAGTACCCGGAGTGCGCCGCCTGTTACTTCGAATCGTTAGGTTTCCCGGATCATCAGCAAGGCAAGTAACACTTTGATCATACTTTTCTACTACCCAGTTTTATTGCATTAGATCAATCCTTAAACACACATCTGGGTGGATTGAGGCACCTGGGTATTCCAGGACTTGCCTGTTTTCTTTTGGACCGCCACCCAGTCTCAAAGGGATCATGAGACTATTCATACTAGAAACTTCTGTGTGCAGCCACAAGCTATTATGGGCTCTAGCATAGTTGACTAAGTCGTGCGAACTCTTACAGTGGTAGACTAGCAGATGTAGGGGATGTAGGTGGTACGGTCTACCCGATCGTAAGGTCCTACCGCTTTTGAAAGACTATGTCTCGGTCATCCGTCTTCTCAAACACCTTGTAGTGCGAGAAACCAAACGGAGGCGACCGAGTCTTGTGGGGAAAAGTGCGCAAACCTCTGCAGAGTCTAATAAACTAATCATGGTTAGCCGTGTCCCCGGTTATGGACATCTTGAGTATCTAGTACTTGGATTTTCATGTGAATCTCAACATGTTACTCTAAATTAATTTTGTTGGGTTATGTTTAATGATGATATTTAATTGGGATTGAGAATGCTGTCAACCATTCTCAATGTTTAACAACCATCATGATATTTAAATAAATCTATTCCTTTGAAGTAGGGAAAATTGGCTTTACGCAAAAACAGTAACCATAGAGCTTTCCACCAGCCAAATATGCATATAGTATAGCCGTTTCATTCCATTACTCTCTATATGTTACATTGCCAGCATATTCCATGTGCTGACCCGTTTTCGGACTGCAACGTTAATGTTGCAGACTTTTCAGACGACGATTAAGGAGTTTTAGGTCGTGGTCCTATACTCAGTGATGCCGTTGGAGTTGATGGACTCACTTATCTTCCAAGCCTTCCGCTGTTATCGTTATTAGATGGCCTTAAGTCATATTTATTGTAATAAGTTCTCTTTTGAGACACTCGATGTAATAAGCGTGTGATTGCTACTCTGTTATAAATCCTCCGAGTACTGTGTGGTGTCAGCATTACTAATCCAGGGATGACACCGAAGCACAGAGATCAGACTGTTTGAGGTCTGGTCGCTACAGAGATGGTATCAGAGCACACGCTGACTGTAGGACACGACCACTAAGCTAAAGACCTAGATCACTATTCACTCTCTTCTCTTCTGACCTCTCATCTTTTCTACTCTTTAGGATGGCGGATGCAAGGAACAAGTTCAAACAACCGGATGAAGATACACCCTTTGGACGTCACTTGAAGGAAGTCACTAGATACCTGAACATAGGAGTATCAAGCTTCACGGGAACCTACAACGCCACTTTACCTGAAGAAGAGCGCTGGATGATTCAAGTTCAAGTTCCAGGAAGGACGTTCATGCCAGTCACTGAGCCCATAGAATTTTCTTTTGATGCACCAACTTGGAGTCTAGGAAAGAGCATGGCAGCTCACATCGCCATGGGACGCATTGGAGAAGTCTACTGCAAGGATCTCAAGGATACTATCTACCAGATTTGTGGGCGCCGAGATGAACACTGGGAGATGATCAGCACCAGGAAGGATAGATCAATTGCAACTTTTATCCAGGAGCTAAACGAGCACATTCGACGACAGGAGAACCAGATGTGCGCCGACATGATAGATCTGAAGAAGGCTAAGACTAGAATCAAGGAACTGGAGGAAGAACTCAAGGCTACACGTGAAGATTATGAAGAGGAAATTGAAGTATTGGTGGAGAAGAATGACGACCTGATCAAGAAGATTGGAATATTTATGGGAGACCCTACGCCAGTACATGAAGACGAAGAACCTCAGGAAATTAGCCCGAAAGACTGCATCATCATCATCGACGACATCGACTTGGAAGCAGATAGTAGCGGTGATGACTATGTTGATGAAGCTGGAGCAGATATCATGGAGTCAACGACCGTAGAATATTTCTAGTAGACCACCTCATCAGTAGTAGTAGTCCACCATGTAAATATAGTAGTCCGAGCACTTTTGCGATAGATAGATCGATTGTATGCCCTTGTTTGATTGATTGAAGTAAATTGTTTGTTTTGCCTCATGTGCATATGGGTAGTCTTTTCTCTTTAGACCCCTCTATTCTTATATCTCATCTTTTCTAAACCCTCAGATGCCTCCGAGACGTGACCCCGGATTTGCCTTTCCACCGGAGCTCACCCAGTTGATCCAGCAACAGAACACATTGATGGAGTTGTTAGTCCAGAATCAGAATCAGGGGAACAACAACAACAACAACCCACCACCACCACCACCTATTGACCACTTAGCCCGTTTTCTTAGGCTGAATCCGCCGGTGTTTTCTAGTAGCACCGAGTCGATAGTAGCAGATGATTGGCTCCGCAAGACAGCTAGGGAGTTGACCACAGCAGGATGCACAGATGTGGAGAAGGTGAAGTTTGCCGCACATCAGTTAGAAGGACCCGCAGCATCATGGTGGGAGAATTTCACAGCCACTTTCCCAGTTGACACTGTCACATGGGACCAGTTTCAGCAGGCTTTTCGTACTGCACACGTTTCAGCAGGAGCTATGGCCATGAAGAAGCGTGAGTTTCGCAACTTGCGCCAAGGAGGAAGGACAGTTGGCCAGTATGTGGAGGAATTTAGTAAGTTAGCACTATATGCCCCAGATGACGTCTCTACGGATGCAGCTAAGCAGGAGAAGTTTCTGGAAGGACTGAATGATGAGCTGAGCATGCAGTTGATGGTAGCAACCTTCAACAACTACCAGGAGTTGGTAGATCGTGCGCTTATGATTGAAGGGAAGCAGCAGCAAATTGAGAATCACAAGAGGAAGTATGGACAAGGAAAGTATAATTCAGGAGCTCAGCAGAAGCCACGTTTTACCCCTAGACCCGGAGGACATTTTCAGCATACTCATGGAGGAGGTAGCTCGCACAATCACAATGGCACCAAGAATGGTAATGGCAACGGAGGAAGCAACGGCCAGAACCGCACCAACCCCTCAACCCCAGCTAAGAAGGACCTAAGCCAAGTCACTTGCTTTAAGTGTTCAAAGACAGGACATAATGCCAATGAATGTCCTGAATTACAAAATGGAAATGGCAATGGAAGTTCAGGGAAGAAGCCGAACCCTTTTAACAGGGGACAGGTGAACCACGTTAGCGTGGAGGAGGTTGAAGCTCAGCCCGATGCAGTAATAGGTAAGTTTTTGGTTAAGTCATTTATTGCACTCGTTCTTTTTGATACTGGTGCATCACATTCATACATCTCAAGGGGATTTGTGGATAAGTATAACCTACCAACCCAAGCCCTTAGGTCACCCATGTTAGTAACCTCGCCCGGAGCAGAGTATGTGGCTAGTCTATGGTGTGATCGGTTACCATTAAGGATTGGTAACTATGTTTTTCCCTCAGACCTAATAGTATTGGAATCTCAAGGATTGGATGTGATATTAGGTATGGATTGGTTATCAAAGTATGAAGGGAATATTTAATGTGCTAGTAAGTCAATTTTGCTTACCACCCCAGAAGGGATAAGGATCAAGTATGTATCCCGGCATGTGCCAAAGAGGAATCAAGTAAATTGCCTAACAGGAGTTGTGCAGGAGGAAGTACCAGTGGTAAGGGATTTCCCTGATGTATTTCCAGAAGAGTTGCCAGGCATGCCACCGGATAGAGATATTGAGTTTTTAATTGAGCTATTGCCAGGCACAGGGCCAATATCAAAGAGACCATATAGGATGCCAGCAAAGGATTTGGTGGAAATTAAGAAGCAGATTAAAGAGTTACTGGATATGGGATATATTTGCCCAAGTTCTTCGCCTTGGGGATCGCCAGTACTTCTAGTGGAGAAGAAGGATGGATCGTTAAGGATGGTTGTTGATTATCGAGGATTGAATGAAGTAACGATCAAGAACAAGTACCCGCTACCAATGATCAATGATCTGTTTGATCGATTGCAAGGAGCAAAGGTATTTTCCAAGATCGATCTGCGATCAGGATACCACCAGTTGAAGATTCGAGAACAGGATATTCTGAAGACAGCTTTTACCACCAGGTATGGGTTGTACGAGTATACCGTTATGTCATTTGGTCTGACTAACGCACCTGCCTATTTTATGAACATGATGAACAAAGTGTTTATGGAGTTTTTGGATAAGTTCGTCGTAGTGTTCATTGATGATATCCTGGTTTATTCAAAGAATGAAGAGGAACATAAGGAGCATTTGCGTTTGGTACATGGAAACCTCAGAGAACATCAATTATATGCCAAGTTCAGCAAATGTGAGTTTTGGTTGAAGGAAGTAGGATTCCTCGGACATGTTATATCTGGAGAAGGTATAGCAGTAGATCCCGCTAAAGTTGAAACCGTGACCAAGTGGGAAGCCCCAACAATAGTTGGAGAGATCCGGAGTTTTCTTGGACTCACAGGATACTACCGGAGATTTATTGAGAATTTCTCAAAGATTGCGAAGCCTATGACTGAGTTTTTGAAGAAAGATACCAAGTTCATATGGACAGAGGAATGTGAGGCTAGTTTCCAGGAGTTGAAGAAACATTTGGTTACCTCACCAGTGTTGATTTTGCCAGACCAAACCAAGGATTATGAGGTGTATTGCGACGCTTCACGTCGAGGACTTGGAGCAGTGCTTATGCAGGAAGGGAGAGTTGTTTCATATGCCTCAAGACAACTGAAGCCTCATGAGTTGAATTATGCTACGCATGATTTGGAGTTAGCAGCCATAGTGCATGCTTTGAAAACATGGAGACATTTTCTCATTGGAAATCATTGTGAGGTGTACACGGATCATAAGAGTTTGAAGTACATTTTCACACAGAAGGAATTAAATCTCAGACAAAGGAGATGGTTGGAGCTTATCAAGGATTATGATATGAAATTGCATTATCACCCCGGAAAGGCTAATGTAGTAGCTGATGCATTAAGCCGTAAGAGCCATGTCAATACGTTAACGACGGGAGAAATACCCAAGGAGTTAGCAGATAATCTTCGTGAACTATGTTTGGAAATAGTTCCGAGAGGCTATGTAGCAGCATTGGAGATTCAGTCAACCTTGATGGATAAAATCAAGGAATCTCAGAAAGCTGACAAAGAGATTGCCGCTATAAAGGAGAATCTGAGCAAAGGAAAAGCTAAAGGATTCCGTGAGGATGAGCATGACACCCTATGGTTTGAAGACCGCGTTTATGTGCCCAATGACCCGGAGATCAGGAAGTTGATTTTGCAAGAGGCACACGACTCACTGTATTCAATTCACCCAGGAAATACCAAGATATATCTGGATTTGAAGGATATTTTCTGGTGGACCGGAATGAAGAAGGATATTGCGGAGTATGTAGCAGTTTGTGATGTATGTTAGAGAGTAAAGGCAGAGCATCAGAAGCCAGCAGGATTGTTACGACCATTGCCGATACCCGAATGGAAGTGGGATAAGCTAGGCATGGATTTTATCACGGGATTGCCCAGGACTCGTTCAGGCTATGACTCGATTTGGGTTGTAGTTGATCGATTGACTAAAGTAGCTCATTTCATCCCAGCAAAGACCACTTACACCAGTGCTAAGTTGGCAAAGATATACATGACCAGGATCGTATGTTTGCATGGAGTTCCAAGGAATATCGTATCAGATAGAGGAAACTAGTTTAACTCAAAGTTCTGGAAGCAGTTGCACGAAACTTTGGGAACCAGGATAGAATTCAGTATGGCTTTTCATCCACAGACAGATGGACAGACCGAGAGAGTCAATCAGATTTTGGAGGATATACTGAGAGCTTGTGCGCTAGATTACGGATCTAGTTGGGACGATAATTTTCCATATGTAGAGTTCTCTTACAACAACAGTTACCAAACAAGTTTAAAGATGGCCCCTTTCGAAGCCTTGTATGGAAGGAGGTGCAGGACACCGTTGTCATGGGACGAAGTTGGAGACCGCCAGTTGTTTGGTCCTGACTTGATTAAAGAGTCTGAACAGAAGGTGAAGTTGATTCGCGATAGGCTCAAGGTAGCCCAGTCCAGACAGAAGAGTTATGCGGATTCTAAACGCAAGGAGACAGTTTACGAAGTCGGAGACAGAGCTTATCTTCGAGTATCTCCACTTCGGGGAACAAAGCGTTTTGGAGTTAAAGTGAAGTTAGCACCAGGATTTGTAGGACCATATCGAGTTTTGGAGCGTATGGGAGAAGTGGCCTACAAGTTGGAATTGCCTGAAGGATTGTCAGGAGTACATGATGTGTTCCACGTTTCTCAGTTAAAGAAATGTCACGCGGAGATGGCTGACATACCGTTGAGAGACATAGTGCCTTTGGAAACTATTCAGTTGGATAACGATTTGACCTACAAGGAGAAACCAATTAAGATCCTCGAGTTTGCCAGCCGAGTTACTCGCAGCAAGGTTATTAAGTTTTGCAAAGTTCAGTGGAGCCACCACACGGAGGATGAAGCCACCTGGGAACGAGAGGAAGATTTGCTCAAAGACCACCCTCACCTATTTTCTAGCCAACCCGATCGAATCTCGAGGGCGAGATTCATCTTAAGGGGGGTAGGTTTGTAACATGCCAAATTTTCAATTTGGAATGTTATACATTAGATCATCATGTATATCATATTTTATTTTGCAAATTTGGATGATCCTAGAAATTCTACGCAACTCAATGACCCACGGAGAGAGTTGGGGATATCGTTATTTTCATATTTGAGTTTTCTCAAATTTTGAGAATAGGATCATTTGATTTTAATTATTTTATCGTCAATTATTTCTATTACAAAAATATGAGAGAGGGAATAAAATGACTTTCCCAAAATAAACAAATATTGAGGATTTCATAATAAAATCAAATAAGATTTTTATTTCGGAGTTTTTCGTTGTTTTTTTTGAATTTAGGAAAAATGTGCGTTTTTCAAAATTACATTTAGGGCCCAAATAAATGTTCACCTTGTGCGGCTTGATTTTAGAAGCCCGTGAAAATTTATTTCGGAATTTTTGGAGTCTGTTTAGTATTTCTTTTTATTTTTCTTCCGAGCAGAATAAATAAAAAAACGAACCGACTTCGGGCCGTACCCGAGCGGGACACCGCCCGGGGGCAGCCTTTAAATAGCGCCGCCCCGAGCCGCCCCAGCCCATCAGCCCCGCCTCGATCCGCGCGCGCCGCCGGAGCCGCCGCCGCCGCCGACGACGATCCCGCCGCCCGAGGTTCGTCGCGCCTCGTTTTCCGTGCCGAAAAAAAATAGAAAAAGAAAAAAAAATCGGCGTTCGTCGTTTTTCTTTTTCTCGGATTAAATCCGCGATTTTTCTGATCACGATTCCTGATCCGATTTTTGTTTTAGTTTAACTTTTCGCTCATTTATCGGAATCAGGCGATTCAAGCGCCTAGGGATTCGTTTCGAAACCCTCTATCCGTTTAACCAACTTAAACAAGTTTTTTTTACTGTAAAATTTGCCCTAGATCCAGATTACTATAACGAAGTTGTTTTCTTTCGCCGTTTGTCTTTTGTTGCTTCGTTCGATTTGATTCTTTTTGCCAACCGGAGTTCTTAAGTTGAACCTTCTGGTTAGATCTCTTATTTGAGTTTTACCTGTGCACTAGATGAGTACTTATTGTATGCTTATTTGTTTGTCTGCGATAGAGTACCCGGAGTGCGCCGCCTGTTACTTCGAATCGTTAGGTTTCCCGGATCATCAGCAAGGCAAGTAACACTTTGATCATACTTTTCTACTACCCAGTTTTATTGCATTAGATCAATCCTTAAACACACATCTGGGTGGATTGAGGCACCTGGGTATTCCAGGACTTGCCTGTTTTCTTTTGGACCGCCACCCAGTCTCAAAGGGATCATGAGACTATTCATACTAGAAACTTCTGTGTGCAGCCACAAGCTATTATGGGCTCTAGCATAGTTGACTAAGTCATGCGAACTCTTACAGTGGTAGACTAGCAGATGTAGGGGATGTAGGTGGTACGGTCTACCCGATCGTAAGGTCCTACCGCTTTTGAAAGACTATGTCTCGGTCATCCGTCTTCTCAAACACCTTGTAGTGCGAGAAACCAAACGGAGGCGACCGAGTCTTGTGGGGAAAAGTGCGCAAACCTCTGCAGAGTCTAATAAACTAATCATGGTTAGCCGTGTCCCCGGTTATGGACATCTTGAGTATCTGGTACTTGGATTTTCATGTGAATCTCAACATGTTACTCTAAATTAATTTTGTTGGGTTATGTTTAATGATGATATTTAATTGGGATTGAGAATGCTGTCAACCATTCTCAATGTTTAACAACCATCATGATATTTAAATAAATCTATTCCTTTGAAGTAGGGAAAAATTGGCTTTACGCAAAAACAGTAACCATAGAGCTTTCCACCAGCCAAATATGCATATAGTATAGCCGTTTCATTCCATTACTCTCTATATGTTACATTGCCAGCATATTCCATGTGCTGACCCGTTTTCGGACTGCAACGTTAATGTTGCAGACTTTTCAGACGACGATTAAGGAGTTTTAGGTCGTGGTCCTATACTCAGTGATGCCGTTGGAGTTGATGGACTCACTTATCTTCCAAGCCTTCCGTTGTTATCGTTATTAGATGGCCTTAAGCCATATTTATTGTAATAAGTTCTCTTTTGAGACACTCGATGTAATAAGTGTGTGATTGCTACTCTGTTATAGATCCTCCGAGTACTGTGTGGTGTCAGCATTACTGATCCAGGGATGACACCGGAGCACAGAGATCAGACTGTTTGAGGTCTGGTCGCTACAATTGAGCTGCGATGACGCCATGGTGGTCCTAACGGTCGACTATCCCGGACTGCTCCCTACGTCGCACGTAAGAAAAACCAAAATCCCAACTCTAAAAATAGGATCCCCTTTTAGACACTTCACCTACCATACACATATGGTGTTTTACAGGGACGGCATTCGGGACGCCGTGCCGAACCCGCAGCAACTCGCCATCAAGAGGCACCGAAGCTGGTTAGGCCAAAAAGGAAGGCGGTCAGGACGGAGACGCCGGCGCAGAGGTATGACACAAAACCTCGCTCCGTGGTTGTCGTCTTTCTCAAAATGCAATGACGTCCATGCTTCTTTAATAGAAAAAACGCTCGCCGGACTATATCAGGAGAGGCTGCCGATCACGCCTCCACTAGATGGGCTCCAGGGCCGGACATAGAGGCGGAAGCCAACATGGGGCAGACACCAGATACTCCTCCTACAGAGGATGAGGATAGACTATCCGCTAAAAATTCAGAAGTGGAGAGCTCCATGAATCATAGCCGTCGCCGGGCCGTACTCTGTGACGCTTGTTTCTCGCCAGAGGCATTTGATGCCTTCAATTCCGGGGACACGTACATCCGTGCTGCTCAAAATGGTCTAGCCAGAGCCACGGACCAGTATGTAAGGGATATACGGGTAAGCAAATCTGACGATTATATGTATCAGTAGCCCCTGAGACTTAAAATAGTTGACACAACTGATTTAAGGATCATTATTTGTTCAGGTTCTTACGGAGAAGAATTCCAAATTGTCTCAAGAGCTGGATGAGTGCAAGGCCTGACTGGAAGCCGCTGTTGTTGCATTGAAGGAGTCCAAAAAGGGTCCCCTGGTAACTCTTTTGTCTATTGCAAAGAATATTGGTACCAGGTAGTATGCGGCATGTATGAACACCTAACAGTAGATGTTGCAGGTGGCCCTGGAGAGAATCCGGAGGCCGTGGAGGTGGATACGACACGTGATGATCGACAGCGAAATGCTGGCGAGTGCGTGCTGACGTGAGTGAGGCAGGAGAAAATTGATATCCAAGACGCCAATATCCGGCTGGGTGTGGAACTGAAGGATGCCCGAGCCCAGCTTGTGGATTCCGTGAAGGAGAATAAATGGCTTCGGCGCAGCATTTTTAGTAAGTGCATGAACGAACTTTTTAAAGGAGTTCGGCGAAGAAGCCTGCTAACAGCGTTATGTCTGCAGGTATGCTGACGGGTCATCCCGCGGAGGAGATGCCCAGGTCTACGGGTGATCTTCTACCAGAGCTCTCACAACTGCACGAACAAGTTCGGCAGGTGATGCAGAGTATAGCCCAAGCCTTGTGGCCATCCGCGTCCCCGCCAGGAGGCATGGGGGAGCTTATAGAGAAGCTCAAGGGAGCGCGGCGGTGCTTCCGATTATGGAAGATATCAGCTTGCCGACAAGGTGCAAGGGAAGCCTGGGCTATGGTGAAGACACGATATACCAAGGCTGACCCAAACCACATGGCTGAGGTCAGACCTGTGGGACCCGATGGGAAAGAGATCCCCGTCAGTTTAGTGTATGATCAAGTAGAATTAGCCGCAAAGTATTCCCAACAGGATTGTAGGCTAGATAGCCTATTGGATGTTATAGAAAAAGAATTTAATCAGTCTTAGTGACTGTGTACTTCAAGTGACATATGTGATGTCCCTAGCCAGATTGTAAATCATTTGTCATGGCAGACCTTTTCGCTTCGACCTCTGGACCCGATAGTCCAGAGTGTATCCGAATACCCACTTGGTTATGTAAAAACCGGGGTATGCATGGAAACTAGGCGTAGGGGTCATAAGTGCTTGAACAGACAAGTACCCAACTAGCTATGTTATATTACATGGATAGTAAGAAACATCTTCCAGGGAGAATAGTTCCGTTAAGGGTTCGTTTCCCTGGGTACGCATGCCCTAATGTGCATGTACGAACTGCGAGACGCAGGCTAAAAACATCTGGGGGCGTGTAGTAATTTAAATGAAAGTCATCTTTTATTCACCGACCAAATATTCCCTTAAGAACGCTAGCTTTCGGCTTCACCCAGTCTGAGGTCCACATCCGGCTGACCCGGCAGTAACAATCGCAGAGGTGCTCCCCTTATGCCCTAGTCGAATTAACGGGAACGTAGGGCATAAATACAAGAGCCAGGTAACCCAGCTTGGCCAAAACTTAAGTCATATCGATACATATAATGGCGAAAAAAGGTACATGCGGAAGAATAACACATGTGTGGGGCATAAAGCCCGGAAAGATAATTAGATTAAGCTTCTGTATAAGAAGCCCCCAGGTATATTGAGCGCGGTTAGTGCGTCAAAATTGTGTAACCAAGACACAAGTGTAGCTCTTTAGGGCCTTGAAGGGAAACGAGAGAAATAAAGAGAGAAAAATTGATGGAGGTAAGGAGACGAACATAGAGTGCGGCGCTAGGCGTAGAATCTTCGGAGTCTGGCTGCGTTCCATGGGTTTGGCTCGAGTCGATTATCCGATGCATCCCGCAGACGGTACGCTCCACCGGTCAGAACCTGGTCGATAATGAAGGGACCTTCCCATTTGGGCTTGAGCTTGTTCTTTTTCTTCTCCGGCAGGCGTAGAACTAGTTCGCCAACGTTATAGGTTTTGGCCCGCACTTCTCTACTTTGATACCTTCGAGCATGTTGCTGATAGAATGCGGAACGAGCTTTTGCCATGTTGCGCTCCTCCTCCAGGGCATCCAAACTGTCCTGCCGATCGAGCTCGGTCTGTCTTTCTTCGTACATGCGCACTCGAGGTGAGTCATGAATTATGTCGCAAGGCAGCACCGCCTCAGCGCCATACACCATAAAAACGATGTGTATCCGGTTGTGCGATTCGGCGTGGTCTGCAGCCCCCATAGTACGGAGTCGAGCTCCTCTACCCAATGAGTGTCTGATTCCTTTAAGGATCGGACTAATCTGGTTTTAATGCCGCTCATGATAAGACCATTCGCTCATTCGACTTGACCGTTAGTTTGCGGATGATAGACAGAAGCATAATCGAGCTTGATGCTCATGTTGCTGCACCAAAGTTTCACCTCGTCGGCTGTAAAGTTTGTGCCATTGTCAGTGATGATGCTGTGGGGGACGCCATAACGGTGTACAACCCCGGATATGAAGTCTATCACTGGTCCGGATTCAGCCGTTTTGATAGGTTTGCCTTCTATCCATTTGGTGAATTTATCCACCATGACCAGTAAGTATTTTTTCTTATGGGTTCCCCCTTTAAGGGGTCCGACCATATCAAGCCCCCAGACCGCAAAGGGCCAAGTAATAGGGATTGTTTGGAGGGTGGTAGGTGGCATGTGGCTTTGGTTTGCAAAAGGCTGGCAACCGACACAATGTTGTACCAGATGTTGTGCATCTGCCTGGGCCGTCGGCCAATAAAAACATGTACGGAGGGCCTTGCTTACAAGGGCCCGGGCTGCGGCGTGGTGGCCGCCGAGTCCGGCATGGATTTCTGCCAAAAGCTTCCGCCCTTCCTCTTCCAAGATGCACCTTTGAAGGACTCCGGTTGTGCTTTTCTTATAAAGCTCTCCCTCGTGGACCTTGTAGGCTTTAGATAGCGCACTATGCAACGTGCCTCATTTTGGTCCTTGGGTAGTCCCTGCCTAGTTAGGTAGGCTAGAAATGGTTCTATCCACGGGGCGATGATGACCATTATCACGTGGGCTGAAGGTGTTATTTCGGTGGTAGAGCCTCCGATTGTGTCAGAGTGTTCGGTATCTGGGGTTGTGGCCGGGTTCGGACTATTTTTGCCGGTGTCCCCTTCCCATACCACGGATGGTTTAAACAATCTTTCTAGGAATATGTTCGGTGGGATAGGGTCGCGTTTAGCGCCGATACGGGCGAGGATGTCCGCCGCCTGGTTGTTTTCCCGAGCCACATGGTGGAATTCAAGCCCCTCGAATCAAGCTGACATTTTGAGAACGGCGTTGCGATATGCCGCCATTTTCGGATCCTTAGCATCGAATTCTCCATTTATTTGGGATATCGCGAGGTTGGAGTCCCCACGCACCTCTAGGCGTTGGGTGCCCATGGAGACTGCCATCCGAAGACCGTGTAATAGGGCCTCGTATTCGGCCGCGTTATTGGAGTCCATGTATAGTATTTGGAGTACGTATTGCACTGTATCTCCGGTGGGGGACGTCAGGATGATGCCAGCCCCCAGACCAGCCAGCATTTTAGAGCCGTCGAAGTGCATGATCAAATTGGAGTATGCGCCGTACTCTTCAAGGAGTTCGGCTTCAGTCCATTCGGCTATGAAATCGGCCAGTACTTGCGACTTAATGGCTCGTCGTGGCTTATATGTTATGTCGAACGGGAGGAGCTCGATGGCCCATTTGGCAATCCGGCCCGTGGCATCGCAGTTTTTAATTATGTCATTGAGTGGTACTTCGGAGGCCACCGTAATCGAACACTCTTGAAAGTAGTGTCGTAATTTCTAGGATGCCATAAACACCGCGTATGCTATCTTTTGGTAATGTGGGTACCGTGATTTGCATGGAGTGAGGACGGTGGATACATAATATACCGGCTTTTGAAGTGGGAATTTATGTCCGTCCATCTCTCGTTCGACGACGAGCACTGCGCTTACAACATGGTGAGTTGCCGCTATATATAATAGCATTGGTTCGCCAACAGTTGGCGCGGCCAAGATTGGGTTGGTGGCCAGGATTGCTTTTATTTCTTCCAGTCCGGCCGTGGCTGCGTCCGTCCACTTGAAGTCTTCGGTGCGCCGAAGAAGGCGATAAAGGGGAAGTGCCTTTTCTCCTAATCGGGAGATAAAGCGGCTTAAAGCCGCCACACATCCAGTTAATTTGTGGATTTTCTTGAGGTCAGTTGGGATAGCCAACTGTGACAGAGCTCGGATTTTAGCCGAATTTTCTTCAATTCCTCTACTGGAGACGATGAAGCCCAGGAGCTTTCCGACGGGAACGCCGAAAACGCATTTTTCTGGGTTGAGCTTAATGTCGTATGTTCGGAGATTGGTGAACGTGAGCCTCAAGTCATCTATTAAAGAGTCGACCTGTCTGGTTTTAATGACCACATCGTCTACATATGCCTCCACAGTCTTACCGATCTGCTTTTCCAGACATGTCTGGATCATGCGCTGATATGTTGCGCTGGCGTTTTTGAGCCCGAAGGGCGTTGTGTTAAAACAAAAGGGGCCGTATGGCATGATAAATGCCGTTGCGGCTTGATCAGACTCTGCCATCTTAATCTGGTGGTAACCGGAGTATGCGTCGAGGAAGCACAATGATTCGTGTCCTGCGATAGTGTCGATGATTTGATTGATGTGAGGGAGTGGGAAGGGATCCTTTGGGCAAGCCTTATTGAGGTTTTTGAAGTCGACACATAGGCGCCAGGATTTGTCCTTCTTTGGTACCATCACCGGGTTTGCTAGCCAGTCCGGATGTTTTATTTCTCTGATAAATCCAGCCTCGAGTAGCTTGGCTAGCTCCTCTCCCATGGCTTGTCGCTTAGGTTCAGAGAAACGCCGAAGAGTCTGCTTGACCGTCTTGAATCCTTTTAGAATATTAAGGCTATGCTCGGCCAATCTGCGTGGGATTCCTGGCATGTCTGAAGGATGCCAGGCGAATATGTCCCAATTCTCACGCAGAAACTCCCGTAGTGCGGCGTCCACAGCGGGGTCTAACTGTGCCCCGATGGATGCTGTTTTTGTGGGGTCCGTTGGATAGACTTGGAATTTGACTATTTCGTCCGCTGGTTTAAAGGAGGTGGACTTGGATCTTTTGTCTAGTATCACGTCGTCCCTGTCCACCGTGGAGCATAGTGCGGTTAACTCCTCCGCCACAAGGGCTTCGGATAATGCCTCGAGGGCTAGTGCGGCTGTTTTTTCTTCGGCGCGGAGTGCTATGTCCGGGTCACTAACTAGAGTGATGATTACGTTGGGTCCGGGCATTTTGAGCTTCATGTACCCTTAATGGGGTATGGCTTGAAAAATCGTGAATGCCTCCCGCCCTAGAAGGGTGTGGTATCCGCTACTATACGGGGCCACTTGGAATGTAATTTCTTCGGACCTGTAATTCTCTGGAGTGCCGAATACCACATCAAGTGTGATTTTCCCAGCGCAACGTGCCTCCCGACTAGAGATGATTCCTCAGAAGGTCGTACTGCTGTGCTCAATGCGATTGTTATCTATTTCCATTTTTTGGAGAGTTTCCTCATAAATGAGGTTTAATCCGCTGCCACCGTCCATGAGGACCTTATTGAGCCGAAAGCCGTCAACAATTCGACTAAGGAACAAAGCGGCTGGTGTTCGGGCAGTTCGGAATTTAGGTTCGTCACTGGCATTGAAGATGATAGCCGTGTCGCTCCATGGATTTATTGTTGCCACGTGGCAGACTTCGGCGAGGCTGCGGAGTGCTCGCTTACGCCTATTATTTGAGGCGAAGGTCTCGAAGACCGTTAATACTGTATTGTTATCCGTGGGAAGGTGCTCTGAGGTATTATGGGTGAGGAGATCCTCACTGCTTTTGGCCACCTGCCGGAGTACCCAACATGCTCTAAGGCTGTGTGTTGATATGGTGTCCACTGTACTATGGATTTTGCAGGGCCCGTTAAGCCATCCCTCCAATATGGTTCCACGCCCTGTAGTGGGCTTTTGCTTCTTTGTAATTGAGTCGAGCGACTTATGAGAGTGCACCCTTTTAGTCCGGACTGGGGGTTTTGTCAGAGCCGGATTATCCCAAAATTGTGTTTGGGTTTTCCAGGCACTTTCCATCGCACAGTATTTCCGTACTATGGCCGCCAAGTCAGCGAAGTGTGCTATGTCACGATGACTTATGGCGTTAAGGACTCCCTTGTCCGTGCAATTGTTGCAAAAGAGCGAAATTGTGTCTTCCTCGCGACAGTCCGTGACCTTGTTCATTACAAGGAGGAATCTGGCCCAATAGTGATGTACTGTCTCTTGGGGCGCTTGTCTAATGTGGGAAAGATCGTTTGTATCTGGGTGGGTGGGTGGATTTAAGTCCGGACCTTGACCCAATCTGTGATCCCGGGGCAGGGGTGTTTCCGATCTTGGAAGTTCGGGCTCCGGGATGTTGCCCTGTGGGTTCGGTATGCGGCCTGATTCTAGATTCAGGGCTAGGGCGGTGTCCTCCCGTGAATGAGTATCCGGCTCGGGGAGCTCGGGAATCCAGACATAGTTCATCCTCAGGATAGAGGGAGAATCGCCGCATTGCTCCTCGACCACCGCTATCTGATGGGTGACCGGCAAAGAGTTCATCTCCCTTTGGTCGGGTTTATGCCCGATCCGATCGTAGTCCGTAGTGACTCCCAGAGCGGCGATGCGATCCAAGAGCTCGTTCAAAGAGGAGAGATCCATTGGATCCATCTACTCGGCAAATTTCGAGCTAATGTGGAGGCTATATTCGATGACCCGAGAAGTCATCGTCGGCGCAGCGGCCGAGCGGGCGGTCATGACGAAGCCGCCTAGTCGGAGAGTTTGGCCTGCAGCCAGGGCTCCCCCAGAGGTGATGTTTTCCTTGACAACAAGGCGGGCCATCCTCCTTACGATGAAGACACAGTGGAACTCTCAATGAAAGCACCAATGTCGGTGTCAAAACCGGCGGATCTCGGGTAGGGGGTCCCGAACTATGCGTCTAAGGTTGATGGTAACAGGAGACAGGGGACACAAAGTTTTACCCAGGTTCGGGCCCTCTTGGTGGAGGTAATACCCTACGTCATGCTTGATTTATATTGATGAGTATGAGGGTACATGTCGGTGTCAAAACCGGCGGATGTCGGGTAGGGGGTCCCGAACTATGCGTCTAAAGCGGATGGTAACAGGAGGCAGGGGACACGATGTTTACCCAGGTTCGGGCCCTCTTGATGGAGGTAATACCCTACGTCCTGCTTGATTGTTCTTGATGATATGAGTATTACAAGAGTTGATCTACCACGAGATCAAAGAGGCTAAACCCTAGAAGCTAGCCTATGGTATGATTGTATGTTGTCCTACGGACTAAAACCCTCCGGTTTATATAGACACCAGAGGGGGCTAGGGTTACACAAGGTCGGTTACAAAGGAGGAGATATGCATATCCATATTGCCTAGCTTGCCTTGCACGCCAAGTAGAGTCCCATCCGGACACGAGACGAAGTCTTCAATCTTGTATCTTCATAGTCCAACAGTCCGGCCAAAGGATATAGTCCGGCTGTCCGGAGACCCCCTAATCCAGGACTCCCTCATTAGCGCTCACGAGATTTGCTGCCATTTTTTACTGGAGAGTGCTATTTAGTTGATTCTTTTTGAAGATGATTAATAGATACATTCCTCACGTCCAGCAATTTATTTCAGAATTTTTGGGGTTCCATAAGTATACCTTTGATTCAGATTACTACAGACTATTCTGTTTTCTATGTGTTGTTTGTTTATTTTGATGAATCTATGAGTAGTATCGGAGGGTATGAACCATAGAGAAGTTGGAAAATAGTAGATATTACACCAATATTAATTTAGAATGAGTTCACAATAGTACATAAGTGGTGATTTATTTTCTTATATTAATGGATCTTACGAGTTTTCTGTTAAGTTTTGTGTTGTGAAGGTTTCAAGTTTTGGGTAAAGATTCGATGGACTATGGAATAAGGAGTGGCAAGTGCCTAAGCTTGGGGATGCCCAAGGAACCCCAAGGTAATATTGAATGACAACAAAGATCCTAAGCTTGGGGATGCCCCGGAAGGCATCCCCTCTTTCGTCTTCGTTCATCGGTAACTTTACATGGAGCTATATTTTTATTCACCACATGATATGTGTTTTTCTTGGAGCGTCATTTTATTTTCTTTTGTTTAGCTTGATATTTGAATAAAATACCAAGATCTTAAATTATTAAATGTTAGAGAGTCTTCACATAGTTGCATAATTATTCAACTACTCTATGTGCTTCACTTATATCTTTTGAGCTAGATAATTTTTCTCTAGTGCTTCACTTATATCTTTTTAGAGCACGGCAGTTGTTTTATTTTGAAGGAATAGATGAACTCTCATGCTTCACTTATATTATTTTGAGAGTCTTTAGAACAGCATGGTAATTTGCTTGGGTTATAAAATTAGTCCTACTATGATGGGCATCCAAGATGGGTATAAATAAACTTTCATATAAAGTGCATTGAATACTATGAGAAGTTTGATACTTGCTGATTGTTTTGAGATATGAAGATAGCGATAGTAGAGTCATGCTAGTGAGTAGTTGTGAATTTGAGAAATACTTGTGTTAAAGTTTGTGATTCCCGTAGCATGCATGTATGGTGAACCGTTATGTGATAAAGTTGGAGCATGATTTATTTATTGATTGTCTTCCTTATGAGTGGCGATCGGGGATGAGCGATGGTCTTTTCCTACCAATCTATCCACCTAGGAGCATGCGTGTAGTACTTCGTTTCGATAACTAATAGATTTTTGCAATAAGTATGTGACTTCTTTATGACTAATGTTGAGTCCATGGATTATATGCACTCTCACCCTTCCATCGTTGCTAGCCTATCTAATACCGCGCACCTTTCGCCAGTATCATACACCCACCATATACCTTCCTCAAAACAGCCACCATACCTACCTATTATGGCATTTCCATAGCCATTCTGAGATATATTGCCATGCAACTTTCCACCGTTCCGTTTATTATGACACATTTCATCATTGTCATATTGCTTTGCATGATCATGTAGTTGACATCGTATTTGTGGCAAAGCCACCGTTCATAATTCTTTCATACATGTCACTCATGAGTCATTGCACATCCCGGTACACCACCGGAGGCATTCATATAGAGTCATATTTTTTCTAAGTATCGAGTTGTAATTCTTGAGTTGTAAGTAAATAAAAGTGTGATGATCATCATTATTAGAGCATTGTCCTAGTGAGGAAATGATGATGGAGACTATGATTCCCCCACAAGTCGGGATGAGACTCCGGATGAAAAAAAAGAAGGCCCGAGAAAACAAAAAAATGAGAGAAAAAGAGAGAAGGGGCAATTCTACTATCCTTTTACCACACTTGTGCTTCAAAGTAGCATCGTGATCTTCATGATATAGAGTCTCCTATGTTGTCAGTTTCATATACTAGTGGGAATCTTTCATTATAGAACTTGGCTTGTATATTCCAATGATGGGCTTGCTCAAAATGCCCTAGGTCTTCATGAGCAAGCGAGTTGGATGCACACCCAGTTAGTTTCTTCTGTTGAGATTTCATACACTTATAGCTCTAGTGCATCTGTTGCATGGCAATCCCTACTCACTCACATTGATATCTATTGATGGGCATCTCCATAACCCGTTGATATGCCTAGTTGATGTGAGACTATCTTCTCCTCTTTGTCTTCTCCACAACCACCATTCTATTCCACCTATAGTGCTATGTCCATGGCTCATGCTCATGTATTGCATGAAGATTGAAAAAGTTTGTGAACACCAAAAGTATGAAACAGTTGCTTGGCTTGTCATCGGGGTTGTGCATGATTTAAATATTTTGTGTGATGAAGATAGAGCATAGCCAGACTATATGATTTTGTAGGGATAGCTTTCTTTGGCCATGTTATTTTGAGAAGACATAATTGCTTAGTTAGTATGCTTGAAGTATTATTATTTTTATGTCAATATTAAACTTTTGTATTGAATCTTATGGATCTGAATATTCTTGCCACAATAAAGAAGATTACATTGATGAATATGTTAGGTAGGATCCACATCAAAAATTCTGTTTTTATCATTTACCTACTCGAGGACGAGTGGGAATTAAGCTTGGGGATGCTTGATATGTCTCCAACGTATCTATAATTTTTGATTGTTCCATGCTATTATATTATCAACCTTGGATGTTTTATTTGCATTTATATGCTATTTTACATGATTTTTGGGACTAGCCTATTAACCTAGAGCCCAGTGCCAGTTTATGTTTTTCCTTGTTTTTTGAGTTTTACAGAAAAGGAAACCAAACGGAGTCCAATTGACCTGAAACTTCACGGAACTTATTTTTGGACCAGAAGGACATGGAGTAAAAGAGTTGGGCAAGAAGAGTCCCGGGCTGCCCACGAGGGTGGGGGCGCGCCCATCCCCTGGGCCCGCCTCCCTACCTCGTGGATAACCCGGAGAGCCCCCTGACTTATTCTCGATGCCAAAACCTCTTATATATACAGAAACTTCCACGAAGAAACCTAGATCGGGAGTTCCGACGCCAGAAGCCTCCTTAGCCAGCGAAAACCAATCTAGACCCGTTCCGGCACCCTGCCGGAGGGGGGAATCCCTCTCCGGTGGCTATCTTCATCATCCCGACGCTCTCCATGACGAGGAAGGAGTAGTTCTCCCTCGGGGCTGAGGGTATGTACCAGTAGCCATGTGTTTGATCTCTCTCGTGTTCTTGAGTCGGCGCGATATTGATGTATCATGAGCTTTGCTATTATATTTGGATCTTATGATGTTTCTCCCCCTCTACTCTCTTGTGATGAATTGAGTTTTCCCTTTGAAGTTATCTTATCGTATTGAGTCTTTAAGGATTTGAGAACACTTGATGTATGTCTTACATGTGCTTATCTGTGGTGACAATGGGATATCACGTGATCCACTTGATGTATGTCTTGGTGATCAACTTGCGAGTTCTGTGACCTCGTGAACTTATGCATAGGGGTTGGCACACGTTTTCGTCTTGACTCTCCGGTAGAAACTTTGGGGAACTCTTTGAAGTTCTTTGTGTTGGTTGAATAGATGAATCTGAGATTGTGTGATGCATATCGTATAATCATACCCACGGATATTTGAGGTGACATTGGAGTATCTAGGTGACATAGGGTTTTGGTTGATTTGTGTCTTAAGGTGTTATTTTACTATGAACCCTAGGGTTGTTTGTGACACTTATAGGAATGGCCCAATGGATTGATCGGAAAGAATAACTTTGAGGTGGTTTCGTACCCTACAATAATCTCTTCGTTTGTTCTCTGCTATTAGTGACTTTGGAGTGACTCTTTGTTGCATGTTGAGGGATAGTTATATGATCCAATTATGTTATTATTGTTGAGAGAACTTGCAGTAGTGAAAGTAATAACCCTAGGCCTTGTTTCCTAGCATTGCAATACCTTTTACACTCACTTTTACAACTTGTTAACTTGCTGTTTTTATATTTTCAGATTACAAAAACCTATATCTACCATCCATATTGCACTTGTATCACCATCTCTTCACCGAACTAGTGCACCTATACAATTTACCATTGTATCGGGTGTGTTGGGGACACAAGAGATTCTTTGTTATTTGGTTGCAGGGTTGTTTGAGAGAGACCATCTTCATCCTATGCCTCCCACGGATTGATAAACCTTAGGTCATCTACTTGAGGGAAATTTGCTGCTATCCTACAATCCTCTGCACTTGGAGGCCCAACAACGTCTACAAGAAGAAGGTTTTGTAGTAGACATCACCAAGTCCTCTCAATTCGGTGGCGCGCTCTATGGCGCGCCGCGCCCCTTAATCTCGACTATTGTTAGCTATCTCTCTTTAATGATTTTGAACTCCCCAGAGCCATCATCTCCTCCCACCAGGGCTCCGTTCAAACCCTCTGCACCTGTCATGCTACCTAAGCAAGCATACCATGCCCTGCATGGTGGATGCCTGGCTGAAATCCCCTAAATTTACAGAACTACAGCTGCTTGAGTTCTACTATTCCCCAGCAAATCACCTACAAGATACCGAACGCCATGTACTTGTGCCCTCAGCACCGATGTCCATCTCGCGGTTTTCCTCCTCTCTCCACACCGCCACCTTTGCGTTGTGCTACCTACCAGACAATCTGGTACTAAACCTTCGACTCCCATTTCTCAAAAAATTTCACTTGTGTGGGTTCGTATATCGGAGGCCTCATTGCACAGCATCATCCACTCCAGCTGCCCTGCCCTGGAGTGTGTGGTGCTTGTTTTCACAGTTACAATCGGTTGTCTCCAAATAAAGTCGCCTAACCTTGTAAGAATTGGAATTTATTTTGACGGAAGGCAGCTCATCATCCAAGATGCCCCTTCACTTCAAAGGTTGATCCTTGATTCTAGTTATTCACCGTCGCAAATAACCGTCGTCTCTGCACCTAAACTGGAGACCTTGAGCGTAATACATGATCTTTGTGCTCATTTCAAGATGGTGTTTGGCTCCATAGTTCTTCAGGTACTATATATTATCATCTACACTTGTAATCATAAGCTGCATTTTAAATTTCTGTGCATAAGTTATATATCATCTTGGAGTACACATTTTGTACTAATATTATGTTCTACGCTCAATGAAGAGTTTCTCCATGGATAGCCTATCAATGGTGTTGGATTCTATCAAGATCTTATATATCCAAATGAATAGTTTTGATCTAAACAAGATTATGGGCTTGCTGCCATGCTTTCCATGTCTGGAGAAGTTGTACATGAAGGTGATAATTTCACTCACATTGGAATCCCGCATATAGTGTACTAGAATTAACCGTTCAGCTGTTGCTCTTTCGACATTGTTTTCAATCTTCATGTCTATTTAGGCAACAGGACGGGGTGAGAAAGTTATAACCAATCGGTGGATTCATAAGCACCGGGATTTTATCACTTCTCATGACATTCAATTGAAGACAATAACGCTGGAACGATATGTAGCCAACCATGCAAACACTAGATTTGTCACATTCTTCCTGCTGAATGCGAGGTTACTATTGTCCATCAGGCTTAAGTTTATCAGCAGCATGGTTTTGACGGATGGGTATGTTTAAGACCAAAAAAAGAGTTTTAGGTGGACAAAAGAGCTTCTGAACATGTCGTGCTTCTATTCACAACATCTTGTGGTCATAATCCAGTAAATCTTACGACCCATGATGTTCATTCTATCGACTTGACCGATCCATTTGACTGTGACTGCCGAAAACAGTGTTGGAGTTAGATGTTGTTTCCCTTTTCAATTTGGGTTTTGTCTAAACCTGGTGAACAATTAACCCTCGTGCTTTTGTACAGTTTGTAAGCTGGAGTTAGACGTTGTTGCCCTTTTCAACACGGTAGTGACTGTCATATTTTCTTTGGAACAAGGCAAATGGCTTGCCATTTGTTTAATTAAGAGTGAGATATTGTAAAAAATCCCAACCAAGGGAAATAATATCACTCTCATCGGCTGCTTGAGCTCACTGTGCATTACAAAACCCAAGTGATTAGCCCCCACTAGCACCCACAAACTTATTTTGAACTAGCACACCAAATGGGCTGTAATTTTCATAAGAAAGGCTGCATGACCATGACAGATTTGGATTCTGACATTTGGGACCCATGAGGAAAAAGCCTATCCAAGGTGGTGTCGACTTACTAGCTAGTCAACAAAAGATTATGCCTACCAACCGTTGGATTGACATCCAACATCTGTCGTGTATCTTCTATCTCTTGTCTTCTTCCTCCAGCTGCCCAAACCAGACCACCCCATCGGTTCTGCCTGCTCTCGCCTCCCATGGCTGGTTGCGCCTTCGCCGCCCTACCGTACCCTCAAACGTTGGCCGTCCCTCCCTCTATTCTCCCGCACGTCTTGTTATTCTCCGGCGATGTCAACCCCAACACGCACCCACAACCGAACCAGTCAATCCTCGTACTCCCCTCCGCCTGCGAATAGACTGGCCCATCTTCCATGGCTCCTCGTCGCTCCACCCGAGGCCTCGCCGTCGTCCTCCACCTTGGTTCACTCGTCATGCGTGGTGCGCCACCCTCTAGCGTTGTCAATGTCGTCAACAACCGAGAGGAACAAGGAGATGACTGTATGTGGAGAGGATGACAGTAGGGACCCACCAGGGTCATGGCAGTACGCAAGCAAGTGTCTCGTTATTACAAGCCCAAAAAATGGTTCCTCCTAATGGTTGGACATCTGGGGCCCACGCCATTGTCAACGTAGTCAATAAACGAGAGAATTACACAACGAACAGCTGACACCAGGGACCCAGCAGGTCGCGCAGTTGTTATTTGCTTTTTTTGAGGAACAAGCAATTGTTATTTATACTAGCTTTAGAGAGTGATCAGGGTAACAATGGGGCTGTGCGGGGGTTGTGGCCCGTCTAGGTAGGGTTTTATTTATGTTTACCACACCATGAGCCTAGTTGTGTTTTTTTCTTGGTGAAAATGGCTAGCCCAGTTCTACTTTTTTTAAAGAAATACCAAACCGAGGCCTACTTTCTTTGTTAGCCCTGCTGGGCTACAAATCTTTCAAGACGAGGAGAGTTTCATTCGGCTTGCCCAGAAAATGGGCTATCAATAATGAGAAATGGGTTGTACATTTTTAAAACACATCAAACCGGGAATTAGTTTCAAATTTCCTTTTTTCCATTTCAAGATTTTAAATTCCATTGAATTTTATGCATGGAAAATTATTTGGATTTTATATTGATATAAATTTATTTTTCAAATTAGTTTGAGTGTGACTCGAAATTTCAGGATTAAAAACAGTTGGCACCGCACCGAAATATGCAAAATTCCGCATAATTTTTAACCGTGGCCACAATATGGGATGTAATGCTAACAAAAAGAATATGGGCTCCAAAAAATCCTTAAGAATTAGCAAATGGGCTGTAAATTATTAGAAATAATGGCAGATGGGTTGTATGTTGTTTTCCACACATTTGAGGCTGACTTGTGCGCCAACTATAGGTTGACACCTATGCTTTCCTAAAAAAAGGTTGATGCACATGCAACGTCGTGTCAACTTAGTCAACACATGAGAGCAGTGACTATTGGATGTCCATCCAATGGCCATCGTGCTTATTCAATTTCTGTTCTTCCTGCTCCAGCCGCTCAAACAAGCGCTGGTGGGACTGCCTGCTCTCTCCTCCTGTGGCCGGCTGTGCTGCCACTCAGGCCTCACCGCACAACCATACTCCCATCGCTGGCCTAGCCATCCCTCTACTCACTCAGACCTCCTGTTATTCTCCGGCGATGGCAGCCTCACACTGTAGCTAAAGCAGTAAACCCTCATAATCCCCTCCGCGCGGGAAACAACTGCCGAGTCTTCCCTGGCTCTGTGTCGTTCCCTTCCCAGGCCTCGTCGCCGTCCACCGCCCTGGTGCTCTTGGCGACGTCGTCAACGTGGTCAACGAACGACAACCATCGGAGAGGCAGACAGCTGGGTCCACGGCCCCACGCAAGGAAGTGCCTCCTTATTAAGCGCAAAATAATGATTCCTCCACCTGACAGCTGGGACCCACCGGAATGGCCTCTCTATTTCGTGAAAAAAAACATTCCTCCCACTGACAGCTCAGACCCACCAGCTATATATTCGCACGCAAGGAAGTGCCTCCTTGTTACGCACAAAAAAAATGAATACTCCCCCTGCTAGCTGGGACCCACCATAGTGGGAGGCTGACTTGTGGGCCTACTAAGTTGACGCGGATGGAGGGCTTTGTCAACTTAGTCAATACGAATGATTCTAGCTCCAGTGACCGTACGATGTCCATCCAATGGCCGTAGTGCTTCTTCAACCTCTAGTCTTCTTACTCTAGCCGCCCAAACCAGCACCGGTTGTGCCGCCTGCTCCTGCCTCCCGTGGCTGGCTCTGTTGCCGCGCAAGCCTCACCGCCCCACCCTACTCCAACCTCTAGCCAGGCCATCCCTATACTCACCCACAACCCCTGTTATTCTGCGGCGACGGCAGCCTCACACCGCAGCCAAACCAGTCAACCCTCGTACTCCTCTCCGCATGGGCATCCACTGTCGCGTCTTCCCCGGCTCTGCGTCGTCCCCTTCCTAGGCCTCGCTGTCATCCATCGCCTTGGTGCTCTCGGGGTAGCGTGGTCAATGTGGTCAAGGAGCAACTTCCATCGGAAGAGGACTATATGTGGAGAGGCTGAAAGCTGGGTCCACGGCCGCAACAAGGAAGTGCCTCCTTATTACACACAAAATAATGATTCCTCCACCTGACAGCAGGGACCCACCGGACGGGCCACCCTATTTTGTGAAAAAATGTTTCCCCCCTGACTGTTGGGACCCATCGGTTACATCTTCGCAAGGAAGTGCGTCCATATTACAGGAAAAATATAATTCTCCCCCTGACAGCTAGGACCCACCAGCTATATCTTCGCACGCAAGGAAGTGCCTCCTTACCTCCCTGACAGCTGGGACCCACCCGGTCGAACCGTACGTAGGGTTGTTTGTCTGGTCGATTGGTCTATCTGCAGGATGCAGCGATGAACCGTGGCCGAGTAAGCAAAGGGCACGTGTCGTAGTAGAGGCGCGGACATAGCATGTCACGTAGTCCCGTCTATATCGTGTACACGTACGTACAATCAGGGTGCAAGAAAGTAAATACGGTCACGTACGTACATATGGGCGGGGTCTCGAATGCCTACTCATGCATAAGTACGGCCCGGGCTCGTGTACATGGAGAGGCAGTGGAGGGCAGCAATGGCGTCCTATTCATCAGCAGCCAACCGGCTAGGTCGGAACGGAGAAACTGCGTCGTGTTCATCGGGAGGCAACGGAATGTGTCCTGTTCATCGGGAGCCTAATGACCCACAAGTATAGGGGATCTATCATAGTCCTTTCGATAAGTAAGAGTGTCGCACCCAATGAGGATCAGAAGGAAATGACAAGCGGTTTTCAGCAAGGTATTCTCTGCAAGCACTGAAATTGTCGGTAATAGATAGTTGTATGTTGAGATAATTCGTAACGGGTAACAAGTAATGAAAGTAAACAAGGTGCAGCAAGGTGGCCCAATCTTTTTGTAGCAAAGGACAAGCTTGGACAAACTCTTATATAAAGCAAAGCGCTCCCAAGGACACATGGGAATTGTTGTAAAGTTAGTTTTCATCATGCTCATATGATCCGCGTTCGTTACTTTGATAATTTGATATGTGGGTGGACCGGTGCTTGGGTGTTGCCCTTCCTTGGACAAGCCTCCCACTTATGATTAACCCCTCTCGCAAGCATCTGCAACTACAGAAGAATAATTAAGGCAAACCTAACCATAGCATGAAACATATGGATCCAAATCAGCCCCTTACGAAGCAACGCATAAAGTAGGGTTTAAGCTTCTGTCACTATAGCAACCCATCATCTACTTATTATTTCCCAATACCTTCCCCTAGGCCCAAATAATGGTGAAGTGTCATGTAGTCGACGTTCACATAACACCACTAGAGGAGAGACAACATACATCTCATCAAAATATCGAACGAATACCAAATTCACATGATTACTTATAACAAGACTTCTCCCATGTCCTCAGGAAAAAATGTAACTACTCACAAAGCATATTCAGAATCAAGATCAGAGGAGTATTAATTATCATTAAGGATCTGGAAATACAATCTTCCACCAGATAAACCAACTAGCATCAACTACAAGGAGTACTCAACACTACTAGCACCCCACAGGTACCACTCAGAGGTTTTGAGACAGAGATCGGATACAAGAGATGAACTAGGGTTTTGGGAGGAGATGGTGCTGGTGAAGATGTTGATGGAGACTGACCCCTTCTCGATGAGAGGATCGTTGGTGATGACGATGAAGATGATTTCCCCCTCCGGGAGGGATGTTTCCCCGGCAGAACGGCTCCATCGAATCTGTTGATTGGTTCTGCCCAGGTTCCGCCTCGAGACGGCGGCGCTTCGTCCCCAAAGCTTCCTTTTAATTTTTTCCAGGTCAAAATAGACCATATAGCAGAAAATGGACGTCGGAGGCCTGCCAGGGGCCCACAAGGATGGGGGGCGCGCCCTCCACCCTTGTGGCTGGCTGGTGGCCGCCTTTGGTACTTTCTTCGCCCAATATTTTTTATATATTCCAAAAATATTGTCCATGAAGTTTTAGGACTTTTGGAGTTGTGCATAATAGGTCTCTAATATTTGCTCCTTTTCTAGTCCAGAATCCCAACTGCTGGCATTCTCCCTCTTCATGTAAACCTTATAAAATAAGAGAGAGGAGGCATAAGTATTGTGATATAATGTGTACTAATAGCCCATAATGCAATAAATATTTATATAAAAGCATGATGCAAAATGGGCGTATCAACTCCCCCAAGCTTAGACCTTGCTTGTCCTCAAGCGAAAGCCATATCGAAAAATATGTCCACATGTTTAGAGATAAAGGTGTCGATAAAAATAAATACGGACATGAGGGCATCACGGTCATCTTTAGAACAACAACATATAATGCCATATAATTTCTTACGCTAAAGTAACAATTCATTCACAAGATAAAGTATGAATCGGAAACTTTATTGAAAACTAACAAACTGTGATCTCAGTCATTGAGGCAATTTCAATTTATCATAACATCGGAAAGAGTCAATATAAGAGCTTTTCTGCAAGTCCACATACTCAACCATCATTTAATCTTTCACAATTGCTAACACTCACGCGATACTTATGGGTACAAAGTTTCAATCACACACAGAGAAAGATAGGGGCTTATAGTTTTGCATCCCAACCTTTTACCTCAAGGGTAATGTCAACAATAATACTTTATGATAACCTACATCCGAGTGGATATATATATATATATCCAGATCTCCCCAACACATAGTGCTTGCCAAAGGAAAAAGTGTAAAAAGGAAAGGTGATGATCACCATGACTCGTGTATAAGGGTAGAAGATAAAAGTAAAAGATAGGCCCTTCACAAAGGGAAGCAGAGGTTGTCATGCGCTTTTATGGTTAGATGCACAAAATCTTAATGCAAAAGAATGTCACTTTATATTGCCGCTTGTGATAAAGACCTTTATTATGCAGTCTGTCACTTTTATTTCTTCCATATCACAAGTTCGTATAAAGTTTCTTTTCTTCACACTAATAGATCATACTTATTTAGAGAGCAAATTTTTATTGCTTGCACTGATGAAAACTTACTTGAAGGATCTTACTCAATCCATAGGTAGGTATTGTGGACTCTCATGGCAAAACTGGTTTAAGGGATGTTTGGAAGCACAAGTAGTATCTCTACTTGGTGCAAAGAATTTGGCTAGCATGAGAGGGAAAGGCAATCTCAACATGTTGGATGATCCATGACAATATAACTTATATTCGGATATAAGAAAACATAACCCATTATGTTGTCTTCCTTGTCCAACATCAACTTTTTAGCATGTCATATTTTAATGAGTGGTCACAATTACAGAAGATGTCAAAGACAGTATATTTATATATGAAGCCTCTTGATACGTCTCCAACGTATCTATAATTTTTGATTTCTCCATGCTATATTATCTTCTGTTTTGGACATTATTGGGCTTTATTATCCACTTTTATATTATTTTTGGGACTAACCTATTAACCGGAGGCCCAGCCCAGAATTGCAATTTTTTTGCCTATTTTAGGGTTTTGAAGAAAAGGAATATCAAACGGAGTCCAAACGGAATGAAACCTTCGGGAATGTGATTTTTGGAACGAAGAAGATCCAGGAGACTTGGACCCTACGTCAAGCAACCAACAGGGAGGCCACGAGGTAGGGGGACGCGCCTACCCCCCAAGCGCGCCCTCCACCCTCGTGGGCCCCCTATTGCTCCACTGATGTACTTCTTCCTCCTATATATACCTACGTACCCCCAAACGATCAGAGACGGAGCCAAAACCCTAATTCCACCGCCATAACTTTCTGTATCCATGAGATCCCATCTTGGGGCCTGTTCCGGAGCTCCGTCGGAGGGGGCATCGATCACGGAGGGCTTCTGGATCAACACCATAGCCTCTCCGATGAAGTGTGAGTAGTTTACCTCAGACCTTCGGGTCCATAGTTATTAGCTAGATGGCTTCTTCTCTCTTTTTGGATCTCAATACAATGTTCTCCCCCTCTCTTGTGGAGATCTATTCGATGTAATCTCCTTTTGCAGTGTGTTTGTTGAGACCGATGAATTGTGGGTTTGTGATCAAGTTTATCTATGCACAATATTTGAATCTTCTCTGAATTCTTTTATGTATGATTGGTTATCTTTGCAAGTCTCTTCGAATTATCAGTTTGGTTTGGCCTACTAGATTGATCTTTCTTGCAATGGGAGAAGTGCTTAGCTTTGGGTTCAATCTTGCGGTGTCCTTTCCCATTGACAGTAGGGGCAGCAAGGCACGTATTGTATTGTTGCCATCGAGGATAATAAGATGGGGTTTTCATCATATTGCATGAGTTTATCCCTCTACATCATGTCATCTTGCTTAAGGCGTTACTCTGTTCTTGTGAACTTAATACTCTAGATGCATGCTGGATAGTGGTCGATGTGTGGAGTAATATTAGTAGATGCAGGCAGGAGTCGGTCTACTTGTCTCGGACGTGATGCCTATATACATGATCATACCTAGATATTCTCATAACTATGCTCAATTCTTTCAATTTCTCAATAGTAATTTGTTCACCCACCGTAAAATACTTATGCTCTTGAGAGAAGCCACTAGTTAAACCTATGGCCCCCGGTTCTATCTTCATCATATTAATCTTCCAATACTTAGTTATTTCCTTTGCTTTTTTACTTTTCTTTCATTTTACTTTGCATCTTTATCATAAAAGTACCAAAAATCTTATCTTATCATATCTATCAGATCTCACTCTCGTAAGTGACCGTGTAGGGATTGACAACCCCTTATCGCATTGGTTGCGAGGATTTATTTGTTTTGTGTAGGTGCGAGGGACTCGCGCGTAGCCTCCTACTGGATTGATACCTTGGTTCTCAAAAACTGAGGGAAATACTTACGCTACTTTGCTGCACCACCCTTTCCTCTTCAAGGGAAAACCAACGCAAGTGCTCAAGAGGTAGCAAGAAGGATTTCTGGCACCGTTGCCGGGGAGGTCTACACAAAAGTCAACATACCAAGTACCCATCACAAACCCTTATCTCCCGCATTACATTATTTTCCATTTGCATATCGTTTTCGTCTCCCCCACTTCACCCTTGCCGTTTTATTCGCCCTCTCTCTCTCTCTCTCTATCCTCCCTCTCTTTCTCTATTTCCCTCTATTTGCCCGTTCCTCCTTTGCTTGAGTGTTGGATTGCTTGCTTGTCACGATGGCTCTAGATAAAACTAAATTGTGTGAATTTACCAATACCAACAACAATGATTTATTAGCACTCCGATTGCTCCTCTTACCGATGCTGAATCTTGTGAAATTAATGCTGCCTTCCTGAATCTTGTCATGAAAGATCCATTTTCTGGCCAACCTAGTGAAGATGCCGCTACCCATCTAAATAGCTTCGTTGATTTGTGTGATATGCAAAAGAAGAAAGATGTGGACAATGATATTGTTAAATTGAAGCTATTTCCTTTTACGTTTAGAGATCGTGCCAAAGCGTGGTTTTTGTCTTTGCCTAAAAATAGTATTGACTCTTGGAATAAGTGCAAAGATGCTTTTATCTCTAAGTATTTTCCTCCTACTAAGATCATCTCTCTTAGAAACGATATTATGAATTTTAAGCAACTTGATCATGAACATGTTGCACAAGCCTGGGAGAGGATGAAATTAATGATACGTAATTGCCCAACACATGGTTTAAATTTGTAGATGATTATACAAAAAATTTATGACGGATTGAATTTTGCTTCTAGAAATCTTTTAGATTCGGCCGCGGGAGGCACTTTTATGGAAATCACTTTAGGAGAAGCTACTAAACTCCTAGATAATATTATGGTTAATTATTCTCAATGGCACACTGAAAGATCTACTAATAAGAAAGTGCATGTGATAGAAGAAATTAATGTTTTGAGTGGAAAGATGGATGAACTTATAAAATTATTTGCTAATAAAAGTGTTTCTTCTGATCCTAATGATATGCCTTTGTCTACTTTGATTGAGAATAATAATGAATCTATGGATGTGAATTTTGTTGGTAGGAACAATTTTGGTAACAACGCGTATAGAGGAAACTTTAATCCTAGGCCTTATCCTAGCAATTCCTCTAATAATTATGGTAATTCCTACAACAATTATTATGGAAATTATAATAATATGCCCTCTGATTTTGAATCTAATATTAAATAATTTATTACTTTGCAAAAGAATTTCAATGCTTTAATTGAAGAAAAATTGCTTAAGATTGATGAGTTGGCTAGGAACGTTGATAGAATTTCTCTTGATGTTGATTCTTTGAAACTTAGATCTATTCCTCCTAAGCATGATATCAATGAGTCTCTCAAATCCATGAGAATTTCCATTGATGAGTGCAAAGAAAGAACCGCTAGGATGCGTGCAAAGAAAGATTCCTTTATAAGAGCATGTTCTTCTAGTTTCCATGATAATAAAGATGAAGATCTAAAAGTTATTGATGTTTCCCCTATTAAATCTTTGTTTTGCAATATTAATCTTGATAATTATGGGACTTAATATGATCCACCTTTACCTAGAAGGCGTTCCAAAAATTCAGAGTTTTTAGATCTTGATGTAAATTTGATAAAAGTGGGATTGAAGAGATCAAAACTCTTGATGTTAATGAACCTACTATTTTGGATTTCAAGGAATTTAATTATGATAATTGATATTTGATAGATTGTATTTCCTTGTTGCAATCCGTGCTAAATTCTCCTCATGCTTATAGTCAAAATAAAGCTTTTACCAAACATATCATTGATGCTTTGATGCAATCTTATGAAGAAAAACTCGAGTTGGAAGTTTCTATCCCTAGAAAACTTTATTATGAGTGAGAACCTACAATTAAAATTAAAATTAAAGATCATGAATGCTATGCTTTGTGTGATTTGGGTGCTAGTGTTTCCATGATTCCAATAACTTTGTGTGATTTGTTAGGTTTCCGTGATTTTGATGATTTCTCTTTAAACTTGCGCCTTGCGGATTCCACTATTTAGAAACCTATGGGAAGAATTAATGATGTTCTTAATGTTGCAAATAGGAATTATGTGCTCGTAGATTTTATTGTTCTTGACATAGATTGCAATCCTTCATGTCCTATTATTCTTGGTAGACCTTTCCTTAGAACGATTGGTGCAATTATTGATATGAAGGAAAGAAATATTAGATTCCTATTTCCGTTAAGGAAAGGCATGGAACACTTTCCTAGAAGGAAAATTAAATTACCTTATGAATCTATTATGAGAGCCACTTATGGATTGACTACCAAAGATGGCAGCACCTAGATGTATCCTTGCTTTTATGCCTAGCTAGGGGCGTTAAACGATAGCGCTTGTTGGGAGGCAACCCAATTTTATTTTTATTCCTTGATTTTTTTCTCCTGTTTAGTAATAAATAATTTATGTAGCCTATGTTTTGGTTGTGTTTTTTGTGTTTAATTAGTGTTTGTGCCAAGTAGAACCGTTGGGAAGACTTGGGGAAAGTCTTGTTAATCCTGCTGTAAAAAACAGAAACTTTAGCGCTCACGAGAACTGCTGCCATTTCTATTTGGAAAGTGAAATTTAGTTAATTCTTTTTGCAGATGATTAATAGATAAATTCCTCACGTCCAGAAATTTATTTCAGAATTTTTGGGGTTCCAGATCTTGCGCTAGATACAGATTACTACAGACTGTTCTGTTTTTGACATATTCTGTTTTTCGTATGTTGTTTGCTTATTTTGATGAATCCATGGCTAGTAAAATAGTTTATAAACCATAGAGAAGTTGGAATACAGTAGGTTTAACACCAATATAAATAAAGAATAATTTCATTACAGTACCTTGAAGTGGTCTTTGTTTTCTTTCGCTAACGGAGCTCACGAGATTTTCTACTTTAAGTTTTGTGTTGTGAAGTTTTCAAGTTTTGGGTAAAGATTTGGTGGATTATGGAACAAGGAGTGGCAAGAGCCTAAGCTTGGGGATGCCCATGGAAACCCCAAGATAATCTAAGGACACCTAAAAGCCAAAGCTTGGGGATGCCCCAGAAGGCATCTCCTCTTTCGTCCACTTCTATCGGTAACTTTACTTGGAGCTATATTTTTATTTACCACATGATATGTGTTTTGCTTGGAGCGTCTTGTATGATTTGAGTCTTTGCTTTTTAGTTTACCACAATCATCCTTGCTGTACACACCTTTTTTAGAGAGACACACATGATTCGGAAATTATTAGAATACTCTATGTGCTTCACTTATATCTTTTGAGTTATATAGTTTTGCTCTAATGCTTCACTTATATCTTTTAGAGCACGGTGGTGGATTTTTTTTATAGAAACTTTTGATCTCTCATGATTCACTTAGATTATTTTGAGAGTCTTAAATAGCATGGTAATTTTCTTAAATAATCCTAATATGCTAGGTATACAAGATTAACAATAAAATTTTCTTATGAGTGTGTTGAATACTATGAGAAGTTTGATACTTGATAATTGTTTTGAGATATGGAGATGGTGATATTAGAGTCATGCTAGTTGAGTGGTTGTGAATTTGAGAAACACTTGTGTTAAATTTCGTGATTCCCGTAGCATGCACGTATGGTGAACCGTTATGTGATGAAGTCAGAGCATGATTTATTTATTGATTGTCTTCCTTATGAGTGGCAGTCGGGGACGAGCGATGGTCTTTTCCTACCAATCTATCCCCCTAGGAGCATGCGCATAATACTTTGCTTTGATAACTTGTAGATTTTTGGAATAAGTATATGAGTTCTTTATGACTAATGTTGAGTTCATGGATTATACGCACTCTCACCCTTCCACCATTGCTAGCCTCTCTAATACCGCGCACCTTTCGCCGGTATCATACACCCACCATATACCTTCCTCAAAACAGCCACCATACCTACCTATCATGGCATTTTCATAGCCATTCCGAGATATATTGCCACGCAACTTTCCACCGTTCTGTTTACTATGACACGCTCCATCATTGTCATATTGATTTGCATGATCATGTAGTTGACATTGTATTTGTGGCAAAGCCACCGTTCATAATTCTTTCATAAATGTCACTCAAGAGTCATTGCATATCCCGATACACCGCTGGAGGCACTCATATAGAGTCATATCTTGTTCTAAGTATCGAGTTGTAATTCTTGAGTTGTAAGAAAATAAAAGTGTGATGATCATCATTATTAGAGCATTGTCCCGGTGAGGAAAGGATGATGGAGACTATGATTCTCCCACAAGTCGGGTTGAGACTCCGGACGAAAAAAAAAGAAGAGGCCATAAAAAAATAGAAAAGGCCCAAATTAAAAAATATATGAGAGAAAAATAGAGAAGGGACAATGCTACTATCCTTTTACCACACTTGTGCTTCAAAGTAGCACCATGATCTTCATGATAGAGAGTCTCCTTTGTTATCACTTTCATATACTAGTGGGAATTTTTCATTATAGAACTTGGCTTGCATATTCCAATGACGGGCTTCCTCAAAATGCCCTAGGTCTTCATGAGCAAGCAAGTTGGATGCACACCCACTTAGTTTCTTTTTGAGCTTTCATATACTTATAGCTCTAGTGCATCTGTTGCATGGCAATCCCTACTCACTCACATTGATATCTATTGATGAGCATCTCCATAGCCCGTTGATACGCCTAGTTGATGTGAGACTATCTTCTCCACAACCACCATTCTATTCCACCTAAAGTGCTATGTCCATGGCTCACGCTCATGTATTGCGTGAAGATTGAAAAAGTTTGAGAATGTCAAAAGTATGAAACAATTGCTTGGCTTGTCATCGGGGTTGTGCATGATTTAAATACTTTGTGTTATGAAGGTAGAGCATAGCCAGACTATATGATTTTGTAGGCATAATTTTCTTAGGCCATGTTATTTTGACAAGACATAATTGCTTAGTTAGTATGCTTGAAGTATTATTGTTTTTATGTCAATATTGAACTTTTGTCTTGAATCTTTTGGATCTGAATATTCATACCACAATTAAGAAGAATTACATTGAAAATATGCCAAGTAGCATTCCACATCAGAAATTCTGTTTTTATCATTTACCTAGTCGTGGATGAGCAGGAATTAAGCTTGGGGATGCTTGATGCGTCTCCAACGTATCTATAATTTTTGATTGCTCCATGATATATTATCTTCTGTTTTGGACATTATTGGGCTTTATTATCCACTTTTATATTATTTGTGGGACTAACCTATTAACCGGAGGCCCATCCCAGAATTGCTGTTTTTTGCCTATTTTAGGGTTTTGAAGAAAAGGAATATCAAACGGAGTCCAAACGGAATGAAACCTTTGGGAACGTGATTTTTGGAACGAACAAGATCCAGGAGACTTGGACCCTACGTCAAGCAACCAACAGGGAGGCCGTGAGGTAGGGGGGCGCGCCTACCACCCCCCCAGGCGCGCCCTCCACCCTCGTGGGCCCCCTGTTGCTCCATCGACGTACTTCTTCCTCCTATATATACCTACGTACCCCCAAACGATCAGAGACGGAGCCAAAACCCTAATTCCACCGCCGTAACTTTCTGTATCCATGAGATACCATCTTGGGGCCTGTTCCGAAGCTCCGCCGGAGGGGGCATCGATCACGGAGGGCTTCTACATCAACACCATAGCCTCTCCGATGAAGTGTGAGTAGTTTACCTCAGACCTTCGGGTCCATAGTTATTAGCTAGATGGATTCTTCTCTCTTTTTGGATCTCAATACAAAGTTCTCCCCCTCTCTTGTGGAGATATATTCGATGTAATCTTCTTTTGCGGTGTGTTTGTTGAGACTGATGAATTGTGGGTTTATGATCAAGTTTATCTATGAACAATATTTGAATCTTCTCTGAATTCTTTTATGTATGATTGGTTATCTTTGCAAGTCTCTTTGAATTATTAGTTTGGTTTGGCCTACTAGATTGATCTTTCTTGCAATGGGAGAAGTGCTTAGCTTTGGGTTCAATCTTGCGGTGTCCTTCCCAGTGACAGTAGGGGCAGCAAGGCACGTATTGTATTGTTGCCATCGGGGATAACAAGATGGGGTTTTCATCATATTGCATGAGTTTATCCCTCTACATCATGTCATCTTGCTTAAGGCGTTACTCTGTTCTTGTGAACTTAATATTCTAGATGCATGCTAGATAGCGGTCGATGTGTGGAGTAATATTAGTACATGCAGGCAGGAGTCGGTCTACTTGTCTCGGACGTGATGCCTATATACGTGATCATACCTAGATATTCTCATAACTATGCTCAATTCTGTCAATTGCTCAACATTAATTTGTTCACCCACCGTAAAATACTTATGCTCTTGAGAGAAGCCACTAGTGAAACATATGGCCCCCGGGTCTATCTTCATCATATTAATCTTCCAATACTTAGTTATTTCCTTTGCTTTTATTTTACTTTGCATCTTTATCATAAAATACCAAAAATATTATCTTATCATATCTATCAGATCTCACTCTCGTAAGTGACCATATAGGGATTAACAACCCCTTATCGCGTTGGTTGCGAGGATTTATTTGTTTTGTGTAGGTGTGAGGGACTCGCGCATAGCCTCCTACTGGATTGATACCTTGGTTCTCAAAAACTAAGGGAAATACTTACGCTACTTTGCTGCACCACCCTTTCCTCTTCAAGGGAAAACTAACGCAAGTGCTCAAGAGGTAGCACCTCTCTTTCTTTATTACTTCTTATTAATTGCAACAATGACCAAAACTATGTTTGTCAACTCTCAACAATTTTTATTCATCATACTCTTTATATGTGAAATCATTACTCGCCATAAGATCAATATATGATCTTTTTATTTCTTTTTATTCTTTCTTTATTTTATTCCCTCAAGATCATAGCAAGAAAGCAAAGCCCTCAACTCAAAACTACTCTTTCGTATATATAACTCGCGAACTCGATTACATAGATAGAGACTGAAACAAAACTCAAGACTAGATCACACTAAAACTTTATTCTACTAGATCAAGATATAACCAAAAGGATCGAGCTAAGAAAAACGGTAAAGTTAGAGGTGTGATGGTGATATGATACCGGGGCACCTCCCCCAAGCTTGGCAGTTGCCAAGGGGAGTGCCCATACCCATGTATTTATGTATCTTTCTTCGGAGGTGGTGATGATGGAGTTGTTGCATTCTTCTTCTCTAGCTTGTGTCTGAGGCTAAAATTTTCCTCCCTCAGATCCTCATTCTCGAGCTCGAGTTTCATTATCTTTTTGCATAATGCTGACTTGCTGTCCTGCGAAAAACATGGTGGGATAGATTGGACGTTAGGGAGGCTTGACTTCTTGAACTCCACATGCATATCGCCAGGTTGGGGTAGTGGATCATCCTCTTCATCGAATCTTGTCTCCTCCTTCCCCTTTGGATCATAGTCTTCTTCTTCCTCCGTGGTCCAACCATAATGTACCACATCCCCGTATGCTTTTGGGTTTGTGATATAATCAGCCATGTAGCTCTCTCCCTCTGAATCTTGGGACGACATCTTGCTCCAAATCTGCTGCAGAAACAACTCAAAACGAAAATAGAGGATTTTGTCATGGTACGGTGGTCAAAACCTTCAGGAGATTATATAATGAATTTTTACCGACCAAAATAAGTATTGTGCAAGAAAACAGAGTTCAGAGGGCACATGAGGTGGCCACAAGGACGGGGGATGCGCCCTCCACCCTTGTGGTGGCCTCGTGTCTCTTTCCGACTACTTTTAATTTTCCTAATTTTTGAAATATTCCAGAACGGAGAAAAATTGCCATTGGAAACGTTTTGGAGTCGGTTTACTTATCGTACCACATAACTATTCCTTTTAGGAGTCTGAAACATTCTAGAAAGTGTCCCTTATGTACTCCTCCAGTGCGACAGTATTAATTATATTGGTCTCAACATTAATGGGAGTACCTAAGATATAATGTTTGATTCTTTGACCGTTTACCACCTTCGGATTTGTGCCTTCAGCGTTGTTGATTTTTATGGCACCAGAACGATAGTCCTCCTCGATAATGTAAGGGCCTTCCCATTTAGAGAGAAGTTTTCTTGCAAAAAATCTTAAACGAGAGTTGTATAGCAAAGAATGATCATCTACATTAAACTCACACTTTTGTATCCTTTTGTCATGCCATCTTTTAACTTTTTCTTTAAACAACTTGGCATTTTCATAGGCCTGGGTTCTCCATTCATCAAGTGAGCTAATGTCAAATAACCTCTTCTCACCGGCAAGTTTGACATCATAGTTGAGCTCTTTGATAGCCCAATATGCCTTATGTTCTAGTTCAAGAGGTAAGTGACATGCTTTTCCATAAACCATTTTATACGGAGACACGCCCATAGGATTCTTATAAGCAGTTATATAAGCCCATAATGCATCATCAAGTTTCTTAGACCAATACTTTCTAGATCTATTAATAGTCTTTTGCAAAATTCATTTAATCTCTCTATTGCTCAATTCTACTTGACCACTAGACTGAGGATGATATGGAGATGCAATTCTATGGTTAACATCATATTTAGCAAGCATTTTATGGAAAGCACCATGAATAAAATGTGAACCACCATCAGCCATTAAATATCTAGGGACTCCAAACCTTGGAAAAATAACTTCTTTAAGCATCTTAATAGAAGTGTTATGATCAGCACTACTAGTTGGAATAGCTTCTACCCACTTAGTAACATAATCAATAGCAACTAAAATATGTATATGTCCATTAGAGGAAGGAAAAGGTCCCATATAATCAAAGCCCCAAACATCAAATGGTTCAATAACAAGTGAATAGTTCATAGGCATTCATCACAAGACAACACAAACTTACGAGCATCTTTGAAGAGAGTAGGCCGATAAAAACCCGATTGCAATACCTTGTGCGCAGTTCTATCTCCAGCGTGGTGTCCTCCTAAGACTCGGAGTGGCACTTGCGTATGTTCCTGTTCATGCTCAGGTACACAACGTCTAATAACACCATCTACTCCTTCTTTACAAAGCTGTGGGTCATCCCAGAAGTAATGTCTTAAATCATAGAAAAACTTTTTCTTTTGCTGGTATGTGAAACTAGGTGGTATATATTTAGCAACAATGTAATTAGCATAATCAACATACCATGGAGCATTATGAGAAGCATTATGATAGCTAATTGTTCATCAGGAAAACTATCATCAATAGGTAGTGGGTCATCAAGAACATTTTCTAACCTAGACAAGTTTTCTGCAACGAGGTTCTCACCTCCCTTTCTATAAATAATATGCAAATCAAATTCTTGTAGAAAGAGAACCCATCTAATAAGTCTAGGTTTAGCATCTTTCTTTTCCATAAGATATTTAATAGCAGCGTGGTCAGTGTGAATAATTACTTTGGAATCAACAATATAAGATCTGAACTTATCACAAGCAAATACAACTGCTAAAATTCTTTCTCGGTAGTAGCGTAATTTATTTGGGCACTGTCTAGAGTTTTACTAGCATAATGAATAACATTCAATTTCTTGTCCACTCTTTGTCCTAGAACAACACCAACAACATAATCACTAGCATCACACATATTTTCAAAGGGTAAATTCCAATTAGGTGGCTAAACAATAGGACCAGAAATCAAGGCTTTCTTAAGTATTTCAAATGCTTCTACACAATCATCATCAAAAACAAAAGGAACATCTTTTTAAAAGAGATTAGTGAGAGGCCTAGAAATTTTAGAAAAGTCTTTAATAAACCTCCTATAGAAACCAGCATGACCAAGGAAACTTATACCTTTGATATCTTTAGGACACCGCATCTTTTCAATAGCATCTACTTTAGCTTTATCAACTTCAATACCTCTTTCAGAAATTTTATGCCCCAGGGCAATACCTTCATTAACCATAAAGTGGCACTTTTCCCAATTCAAGACAAGATTAGTTTCTTCACATCTCTGCAAAACTCGATCAAGGTTGCTTAAGAAATCATCAAAAGAAGTTCTGTAAACAGAGAAATCATCCATGAAAACCTCAACAATCTTTTCACAAAAATCAGAGAATATAGTAGTCATACATCTTTGAAAGGTAGCAGGTGCATTGCATAAACCAAAAGGCATACGTCTATAAACAAAGGTAACAAAAGGGCAAGTAAAAGTGGTTTTCTCTTGATCAGCTTTTGACACGGGTATTTGAGAGGAACCAGGATAACCATCTAGAAAGCAGAAATGTGTATGCTTGGAAAATCTTTCTAGCATTTGATCAATAAAGGGTAGAGGGTAATGATCTTCTCTAGTAGCTTTATTTAATTTGCGAAAATCAATTACCATTCTTAACCTGTAACAATTCTTTGTGGAATCAATTCATTCTTATCATTAGGAACAACAGTAATACCTCCTTTCTTAGGGACACAATGAAAAAGAGTTACCCATTGACTATCAGCAATAGGATAAATTATACCTACCTCCAGAAGCTTTAGTATTTCATTTCTTACCACTTCCTTCATCTTAGGGTTTAACCGTCGTTGATGATCAACAACTGGTTTAGCATCAAGTTCCAAATTAATTTTGTATTGGCATAGAGTGGGACTAATGCCCTTAAGATCATCAAGAGTATATCCAATAGCGGCACGGTGCTTCTTCAGAGTTTTCAATAATTTCTTTTCTTCATGCTCTGAAAGGTTAGCACTAATACTAACAGGATATATCTTCTGTTCATCAAGATAGGCATATGTCATAGTATCAGGTAACTGTTTAAGCTCAAACACAGGATCACCCTTGGGTGGAGGAGGATCCCCAAGGATTTCAATAGGCAAATTGTGTTTCAAAATAGGGCCTTTATTAAAGAATAATCCATCTATTTCCCTTCTTTCATTCATAAACATATCATTTTCATGGTCTAGCAAATATTGTTCTAAAGGATCGGCTGGAGGCACGGCAATAGAAACAAGACCAATAATCTCATCCTTACTAGGAAATTCTTTATCATGGGGTTGTTTACGAAATTTAGAGAAATTAAAATCATGAGACATATCCCCTAAACCAACAGTAACAATATCTTTCTCGCAGTCTATCTTAGCATTAACATTGTTCAAGAAAGGTCTACCAAATATAATGGGACAAAAGTTATCTTGTGGGGAACCAAGAACAAGAAAATCAGTAGGGTATTTAGTTTCCCACACAAGACTTTAACATCTCTAACAATCCCCATTGGTGATATAGTATCTCTATTGGCAAGCTTAGTAACATGAATATATTCTATCTCAGTAGGTGCAATATCATTCATAATTTCTTCATATAGAGTATAAGGAATTGCACTCACACTAGCACCCACATCACATAAGCCATGATAACAGTGATCTCCAATTTTAACAGAAACAACAGGCATGCCAACAACAGGTCTACGTTTATCTTTAGTATCAGGTTTAGCAATTCTAGCAGCTTCATCACATAAATAAGTAACATGCCCATCAATATTATCGACCAAGAGATCTTTAACCATAGCAATACTAGGTTGAACTTTAATTTGCTCATAGGGTGTAGGTGTTCTAGTATAACTCTTACGAACCATAGTTGAAGCTTTAGCATGATCCTTTATTCTAACAGGAAAAGGTGATTTCTCAATATAAGTAGTAGGAACAATAGGATCGACATTATAAGTAATAGTTTCTTATTCAACTTTGATGGGCTCTACTACTTTAACTTCAATGGGAGGATGATATTTAAACCACTTCTCATTAGGGAGATCAACCTGAGTAGCAAAAGATTCACAGAAAGAAGCTACTATCTCAGAGTCAAGTCCATATTTAGTGCTAAAATCACGAAAAGCATCAGTATCCATAAAAGATATAACACAATCAAACTTAAGGTTTATAGCTGACTCCTTACCTTCGTCGAGTTCCCAATCTTTAGAGTTGCGTTTAATTCTTTCCAATAAATCCCATTTGAATTCAATATCCTTCTTCATATAGGAACCTGTACAAGACGTATCGAGCATGGATCGACCATTATGAGAAAGCCGAGCATAAATTTTTTGAATAATAATTTCTCTTGAGAGCTCATGATTGGGGCATGAATATAACATTGACTTAAGCCTCCCCCAAGCTTGAGCGACACTTTCTCCTTCATGAGGCCAAAAATTATATATATAATTCCGATCACGATGAACCAGATGCATAGGATAAAACTTCTGATGAAATTCCAATTTCAATCGGTTGTAGTTCCATGATCCAATGTCATCACATAGCCTATACCATGTCAATGCCTTTCCCTTAAAATATAAAGGGAAGAGCTTCTTCTTGACAACATCCTCGGGCATACCTGCAATCTTAAATAATCCACAAACTTCATCCACATAGATTAGGTGCATATCGGGATGTAATGTTCCATCTCTTGCATAAGGATTAGCTAGCAGTTTCTCGATCATACCCGAAGGAATTTCATAATAAATATTTTCAGTAGGTGCAGTAGGTTGAGGAGCAACTCTTTGCTCTTCCGGTCGAGGTGAAGATACCCCAAACAAGCCCCTTAAAGGATTCTTTTTCATAGTAACAAGTGACAGTAAATTTCAGCACACTATATAAATATTTCCTTAACAAAGGCGCTTCACTCCTTGGCAACGACACCAGAAAAGAGTCTTGATGACCCACAAGTATAGGGGGTCTATCGTAGTCCTTTAGATAAGTAAGAGTGTCGAACCCAACGAGGAGTAGAAGGAAATGACAAGCGGTTTTCAGCAAGATATTCTCTGGAAGCACTGAAATTGTCGGTAATAGATAGTTGTATGTTGAGATAATTCATAACGGGTAACAAGTAATGAAAGTAAACAAGGTGCAGCAAGGTGGCCCAGTCCTTTTTGTAGAAAAGTACAAGCCTGGACAAACTCTCATATAAAGCAAAGCGCTCCCAAGGACACATGGGAATTGTTGTCAAGTTAGTTTTCATCTTGCTCATATGATTCGCGTTCGTTACTTTGATAATTTGATATGTGGGTGGACCGGTGCTTGGGTGCTACCCTTCCTTGGACAAGCCTCCGACTTATGATTAACCCCTCTCGCAAGCATCCGCAACTACGAAATAAGAATTAAGGTAAATCTAACCTTAGCATGAAACATAAGGATCCAAATCAGCCCCTTACGAAGCAACGCATAAACTAGGGTTTAAGCTTCTGTCACTCTAGCAACCCATCATCTACTTATTACTTCCCAATGCCTTCCCCTAGGCCCAAATAATGGTGAAGTGTCATGTAGTCGACGTTCAGATAACACCACTAGAGGAGAGACAACATACATCTCATCAAAATATCGAACGAATACCATATTCACATGATTACTTATAACAAGACTTCTCCCATGTCCTCAGGAACAAATGTAACTACTCACAAAGCATATTCATAATCAAGATGAGAGAAGTATTAATTATCATTAAGGATCTAAAAATATAATCTTCCACCGGATAAACCAACCAGCATCAACTACAAGGAGTAATCAACAGTACTAGCAACCCACAGGTACCACTCTGAGGTTTTGAGACCGAGATCGGATACAAGAGATGAAATAGGGTTTTGAGAGGAGATGGTTCTAGTGAAGATGTTGATGGAGATTGACCCCCTCTTGATGAGAGGATCGTTGGTGATGACGATGAAGATGATTTCCCCATCCGGGAGGGATGTTTCCCCGGTAGAACAGCTCTGCTAGAGCCCTAGATTGGTTCTGCCCAGGTTCCGCCTCGAGACGGCGGCACTTCATCCCAAAAGCTTCCTTCTGAATTTTTCCAGGTTAAAACACACCATATAGCAGAAGATGGGCGTCAGAGGCCTAATAGAGGGGCCACAAGGACGAGGGACGCACCCGGGGGGTAGGGTGCGCCCTCCACCCTTGTGGATGGATGGTGACCCCCTCTGGTACTTTCTTCGCCCAATGTTTTTATATATGCCAAAAATATTCTCTGTGAACTTTCGGGACTTTTGGAGTTGTGCAGAATAGGTCTCTCACATTGGCTCCTTTTCTAGTCCAGAATCCCAGATGTCGGCATTCTCCCTCTTCATGTAAACCTTATAAAATAAGAGAGGAAAGGCATGAGTATTGTGATATAGTGTGTACTAATAGCCCTTAATGCAATAAATATTGATATAAAAGCATGATGGAAAATGGACGTATTAGAGCCAACTAGCTTGGATGGAACAGACGAAATGAGGCCCGGCGTACCGCCAAACAAAGGAAACAACCTTTTGTTCGACCTCCTACGGTCGAAATGGGATCATGTTCATCGGGAGGGGTCTGGCGTATCACAAAACAGAGGAAACGGACTTCTCTTCGACCTCCTATGGTCGAAACGGAGTCCTGTTGATTGGGAGGGGTGTGGCGTGCTTTAAAACAGAGGAAATGGACTTCTCTTTGACCTCCTACGGTCGAAACGGGGTCTTGTTCATCGGGAGGGGTGTGGCGTACCGCAAAACGGGACTCCACGAGCTACTGTTCATCCACCGTCTACTGCCTCGCTCTAGCCTCCACGAGCTACTGTTCATCCATCGTCGACCTCCTCCGGCCTCCACCTGCGACTGTTCATCCACGATGTCTCCCTCCCGCCTCCACCAACTATTGTTCATCCACGGGCTCCTATTCACCCAGCCTCCACCGGCTACTATTCAACCAACCCTCCATGGGGTCTTGTTCATCCAGCCTCCACCGGCTACTGTGCATCCACCTCCAACCGGCTCGATCGAGGTCTTGTTCACCCAGCGGCAACGGCCTCTACTACCACGGGGTCCTGTTCATCCAACCCCCATCGGGAATTGTTCATCCAACCCCAAACAACGCTCACTTTCACTACTAGGGAAAACCCTAGCAGTAGCGTTGGTTTTGTGCTCACCAGTAGCGCGGGTAGGCGCGCTACTAATAAGGCGCTACAACTATTGCTTAGTAGTAACGCGTGCCCACACACGCTACTGCTAGGACAAATAGCTGCAGCGTTTGTTCACTCCCACGCTACTGCTAATGTAACTACTGGCAGCGTGTTTTCTCTCCATCGCTACTAGTATTCTTTTTTTTATTCTTTTATTTTTAGTGTATTTATGCGCCATCATACAAATATTGGTACAACACCAGGTATGAGGTTTACATCATTATGTCCATAACAGTGTGTCAAATGGAGGTGGATTAGGTTCAAGTGGAGGCAATATGTGGTGCATGTCAAAAGTATACTACTAATCCAAACTTGATCTAGTTTGGACTAGTAGTACTTTCGATGTGCACCACATGTTGCCTCCACTTGAATCTAATCCGCCAGCACAAGCTATTTAATCATCATCATAGTCATTACCACCAACAGTATTTATTTAATCACCACTAACACTAGCTAATAATAATCATCATAGTCCTTACCACCAACACTAGCTATTTTATCATCATAGTAATAGTGTAGCACATCATCATCCTCAAACTCATTTCTAGCTAGCTAATCACTCCTGCTGCTCTCTCTTAGGTAAAATAACATAAAACATGTGTAGCTCTCCTCCTTGATCAAGTTGGAGCATGCAGATGAACCTGTCTCCTAATCGTGGGTAGCGCATCTGTTTGCTGCCCCCTAGTACTTCTCTGCGCTCCCCCATCACATATTTGGTCCAGTCTTGCACTATTAAGCATCCGTCGCTAATCTTGAATGCACTAAAGTAATCCGTAGGATATCTTGGCCGTAAGCTAATAATACTCATGGTACCTTTAGTCTCGATCCCATAAGGCACAACATTCATCGGGAGTCCCTGTTGAAGAACATCGTATGGTAACATACTTAGCAATGAAGTTTAGCTTCAAAAATAATGTATGGAAAAGATGCACTGAGGACAAATAGTAAAAATCTTACCATCCTTCCTAAATAGATGTGACCGTAGTTCATTACGAACACTATTGGTCGCACGTTTTCAGTTCTAACATTTCTAAGTGCAGGAAGAAAATTTGTCTTGACAGTATCAAGATCCTCAAGCCATGAAACATAATGACTTAGCTCCTCGCAGTTTAGTTCAGCCCCGGGACAGTAGTAGGTCCTGTCTACCAAGCGCTGGACATGTTTGCTTGCACCGAAATAAGCTGACAATACAAATTAGTTGTCAACTATTTTTGAATAAACAATATCAAAGACATAAATATGGTTGAGAAACTTACATAATGGTATAACTGGAGGTGTCTGCACATCGACCCAGATGTCGGAATTACCTTCAATATCATCTTCCGGACGAATATCAAAGGTGATAACCATATCAGGCTCAAATGCATAAGTCTTGCATAGTGATCGCCATGTTTTGCATCCAAAATAGGTGTAGTCGTCTGAATTGTATAATTTTACATTGAAAATATAACCATGCTCGGTCTTCAAGTAAAATTTCTTTTCCTCCATAGTACGACTGAAACCTATCTTATCCAATACAAAAACTCTTGCATGGCAGGGGATACGCTAGTAGAATAGTAAAAAAAAGACTTGTCATGCTTAAGGTCATTCTTAAATTATAAGTTGAAGCAAATGAAGCAAATGTCATGCTTAATTACGAAAAAAGACTTGTCGTTGTGACTTACTGTATCCACTTTGAAGTTCTCGTCCAGCTTGATGCTGAAGCGCCTATAATCATCTAGGAAGATTCCGTCGCATAGGCCACGCTTGTCTTCGCAGTATTTGCAAATACCGAAATCCTTTTCATCGTCAGACATTTCCTATGTTCATAGTTAAAACATTAATTGAAAACCGATCGAAGGCAACTACCAGGATACTCAACACACAAATCTGGGGCACTCGATATTTCCTACATATTCTAGCACAAGTCATGCCAAAATTCACGGAAAAATCCGACATGACCTTTGCTAAAATAGGACATATTGAGCACCTGAAATTTGCCGGAACGGAAATGAATCAACACTCCGGAAAAACATAGGCCACTCGGAGGTGTAACCTGGAAACATGACTGGCCACTTGGGCAAGAACATATCCTATTTGAGCAACACAAGATATACATTTCAAAATATCTTATAGGACACAAATTATCATGCATTCAATAAGCAAAAGTAAATCATCTCATGCATCCGTACATCGTCGAATATTATCACTAATACATCCCGAATAGTGTCATACATATAACATCACTAATACAACTAAAACCCTAGCACACGACGGGTATCGGCGCGGGCGGTGGACACCCACAGAGAAGCAACCATCACGGGATCATAGCTCCAGTGAGATCCCTGGAGAACCTGCCAGGTATTGGAGAACCTGTGCTCCAACGCAAACAAGTAGCGACGGACGTGCGCGTCCTCCTCACTGACACAGTGACGCACCACCTCCGCGGGGTCCTCGAGCCTCTGGACCTTCACTGGCCCACGCGACCGCCACCAAAGAAGGTTCAGGTCAACGACAGGCTGGCTCCTCACCAACCTGTGCCTCCCGGTAGGTAGCGCCTCCCAATACCACCCCGGTGGAGCCCAGTCCCGGACATGGCCCGTCTGGTCAAGCAGGTGTCGTCCTCCGCCGACTCGACGACGAGGATGCGGGATAGGCATCGTCGACGTCGATGCGGGAAAAATTGCTTTAACTAAAAAAATAGCAACAAGTTCTTACTAACGAGTTCTATTAATTCAATTAGTTCTTACTAAAAATAAACTTACTATAAATAAAAATAAACTAATACCTAATTAGTACCTAGTTCTTACTAACTAATTAGTACCTAGGAACTACTACCCTAATTACCATATAAGTAATTAACTAACTAGCACTAAAAATAGCCTAGGGTTCATACTAACTAGCACTAAATAATTAGGGTTCATACTAAGCAGAGAAGAAGGATTGGAAGGGGAGAGTGCTTACAGAGGGCGGTGAGAGAGATGGGGTCGGGGGAGACGGCGGCACCGAGGCGCGGCGAGGCGGGGTCGGGGGAGACGGCGGCGTGGCGGAGGCGAGGCGGGGTCGGGGGAGACGGCGGCGAGGCGAGGTCGGGGGAGACGGCGGCAAGGCGAAGGCGACGAGGAATAGTAGAGGAGAATTGGGGGAGGAAGCAGAGGAGAGGGAATCAGGCCACGCGGGGGATTAGGTGAAAATAGCTCTAACAGTAGCGTGGGGAGGCAAAACGCGCTGCTGCTAAAATCTGTAATAGTAGCGTTGTTCGTAGAAAGGCGCTACTACTGCACCTAGCACGTCGCGAACGGTGTGGCAATTATAGTAGTAGCGTGTTCTGTTCCTGCCGCGCTACTGCTAAGCGGGTAACAGTAGCGCCGTTCTAGCAGACGCGCTACTGCTAAGTAGCAGTAGTGCCTCATTTTAACAAGCGCTACTGGTAACATTCTGTGTATAAGGTTTTCCCTAGTAGTGTATTCATCAAGAGACAACAGGTTTGACCGGCTTCAGTTAGCAGCAGTAGCGAAGGAATCGCCTGATCGGGTTCAGTTAACACCCAGGGATCGATCAATCGCTCAGGTACAGTAACGCATAGGTAGCCAGTGCAATCGCTCGGGTTCAGTAAGCGAACACCTCGCTCGGGTTCAATTAGAGCCCAATGCCTCGCACACATGTGCGTACATGTACAATAGAAATGCGCAAATCTCTGTGCATCGCTCGGCCCCGACCACCCACCATAAACAGGAACTCCCAGATATTTTCCTCGCCCTCGCTTCTACCATGGTTTTTTCCATCATGGACGGCCCAAAGAATGTCATGCAGCTGCATCTCCGGCCCGCCTAGGACGAAAAGCCCATTTTCTGTCATGATTTTTTTCATAGAAGTAGGAGCCCACCACATCTATGATGATACCGGGTTTTGTCACAATTATCGGCATACAAGTTTCATAAGCATGACAGAAAAAAATTGTTCGGCCCAAAATGTCACGGATGTGTCTATTTTTTGTAGTGCATGCGGTGTACATCATCCAGATGCATGAGTGTTCTATGGCCTATGGCCTTTAGATTGAAAATGTTGTTACTGTTGGAAGTACAATTAAGGTCCGACTATGGAACCAAAATAAAAGAAGACAACCCCAAATGCTAGATCCCCGATCGTCCCAACAAGGCACCACTACTGATCAACCAGAAAAGACACAAAACAATGATCAAGATCATCTTCGAGCTCCCACTAGAGCTCGGTTGCGTCACCTGCACTGGTATCATCGGCACCTGCAACCGTTTGGAAGTATTTGTGAGTCACGAGGACTCAGCAATCTCACACATGCGAGATCAAGACTATTTAATCTTATGGGTAGGATAGGGTAATGAGGTGGAGCTGCAGCAAGCACTAAGAAAATATGGTGGCTAACGTACGAAAATAAGAGCGAGAAGAGAAGCAACGCAACGGTCGTGAAGCTAGAAGTGATCAAGAAGTGATCCTGAAACTACTTACGCACAATCATAACACAAGAACCGTGTTCACTTCCCGGACTCCGCCGAAAACAGACCATCACGGCTACACACACGGTTGATGCATTTTAATTAAGTTAAGTGTCAAGTTCTCTACAACCGGATATTAACAAATTCCCATCTGCCACATAACCGCGGGCATGGCTCTCGAAAGTTTATACCCTGCAGGGGTGTCCCAACTTAGCCCATCACAAGCTCTCACGGTCAACGAAGGATATTCCTTCTCCCGAAAAGACCCGATCAGTCTCGGAATCCCCGTTACAAGACATTTCAACAATGGTAAAACAAAACCAGCAAAGCCACTCGATGTGCCGACAATCCTGATAGGAGTCGCACGTATCTCGTTCTCAGGGAAACACTGGATGAGACAGGCTACGAGTAAATCTAGCCCTCGAGTTTAGCCGAGGTGGCCCCGCAGGCGGCTCGGTTTGGACCAACACTTAGAGAAGCACTGGCCTGGGGGGTTTAAAATAAAGATGACCCTCAGGTTGGCCGACCCAAGGGAAGGGTAATAGGTTGTTAGGCAAATGTAAAACCAAGGTTGGGCCTTGCTGGAGGATTTTTATTCAAAGCGAACTGTCAAGCAGTTCCCATAACACCCAACCGCGTAAGGAACGCAAAATCAAGGAACATAACACCGGTATGACGGAAACTAGGGCGGCAAGAGTGGAACAAAATACTTGGCAAAAGGCCGAGCCTTCCACCCTTTACCAAGTATATAGATGCATTAATTAAATAAGAGATATTGTGATATCCCAACATATCCATGTTCCAACATGGAACAAACTTCAGCTTCACCTGCAACTAGAAACGCTATAAGAGGGGCTGAGAAAAAGCGGTAACATAGCCAAACAACGGTTTGCTAGGAAGGTGGATTAGAGGCTAGACATGGCAACATGGGAGGCAGGATATAACACGTGGTAGGTAGCGCGACATAGCGATAGAACGAACAACTAGCAAGCAAAGATAGAAGTAATTTTGAGGGTATGATCATCTTGCCTAAAATCCCGCAAGGAAGAAGAACGAGTCCATGAAGTAGACAAACGGACGTAGTCAAACAGATCCTCACAAACACAACGTTACCGGAACTAACAAGAAGAAGCAACACCAGAAAGAAGCAAACACCATGGTAAACAACCATCTCATAAACATGGCATGATGCACAATCAAGTATGATGCATGTCTGGTTTAATGAAACATGGCATGGCAAAGTGCACAAACAACACTACAAGTTAAGTGGAGCTCAATATGCAACGAGTTGCATAGTGACGAAACACCACATGACTTATTTAGTTCTCTTCCGTTTATGTACCCAACAATATTAAATGTTATTAAACATGGCAAGAGGTGAAGCAAAAGTAAACTACACATTTTAGGAAATTTTAAGTGAGGCCAGAAACAACAAATAACCATTCTGGTAAATCCCCACATGTCATTTAGCAATTGAAGCAAACAACAATTTAAACATTCTTGATGTTATCATGATGCGGATGACATTTGCAAGTTTTATGCAATATTTAAGAAAAATGTTGATAAGAGCATGTTATGAAGCATTTGTCATCATGGCGGAAACGAAAGGGGTGCCACGGCAACGACAACGGAAATCGTGCCACGGCAACATTCCGGTTTCGGTAACTCGATCGAGATGCCGGTGCAAAAGGAAGTGTGACGGGAACGTGTCATGCGATGAACGGTGGGGTGCTCCCGGTTACCGGGTTCCCACATGCACCGACAGTTCGGACTCGAGGCAAACAAGGATGCATCTCATGCCACAAAAGTATTCGATCTCGGACGGTCGTCTCAGGGTTATACCTTCGAAGCGTGCGAATGGGATGGTTCGGGTTCGGTGCAATGTAGAGGAAGTAGATGTTCTCGGGACGGTCATAGTGGAAGTAGTCATTCATGTACGGAAAGCGATAGAGGTACGGGTCTTCGACAATGGTCATCGTACACACTCCGAGGTCGTCGGTAGCGGTTCTCGCAATCTCAGCGACGGTAGTAGTAAACGTTTTCGTAGATGTTCGGGGTCACGGCGAGGAACTTTACGTCCATGGAGGCTTCGATGGTTGACGGTAGTGGTACTTGGCAAAATGCACATCGACGATAGTTGTTCTCGTATCATCGCTGAAGTAGTCATACTCTGCGATGTACCCGTCTTCGTAGATGTTTGAGTCATCGGTAGCGGTACTTGGTGAAAACCAAAAAGGTCTTGGCGTCTTTGCGCGTAGGGGTACTTGGCATTTACTGGACTTGACGATTCCGGAGACAACGGTAGACGAATTTGGTGGTCCAGGGTACTTGGTGTGCAGCGAGCAACGTTGTGGTGTGTAGGTGCATCGGTGGTCTCGATCACGAAAGTGTTACTGGGATGTGGCTGTTAACATGAGCATGGCGATGGACATGGACAAGGCCGAAGGAGGCCTCGGCATGGAGGAGAGCAGCGGGGTTTGCGGACCTGGTACTCGCAGCAGCAGGAGAAGAAAAGAAAAAGGTGACCGGGAGGGGCGGGGAGCGGACATGGCTTCGGCGGAGCTGCTCGCTGGCGGTGGCCGGAAACAGGGCTCGCTGGCGGCGGCCGGAAACATGGGCGGGCCCTCGGCGGCGCGATGGTGAAGGGCGGAGCGCCGGGACGACGACGGCGCCATGGGCACGAAGCAGGAGGGAAGAAGAGGGGCGCATCAGGGTGGCCGAGGATGACGGTTTGGCATTGACCAGAGCCAGGGAAGGAGAGGGAGGTGCGGGCGGCGGCTTCCGGGCATCCTAGCAGAGGAGGCAGCACCTCGGCGGGGCAAGGAGGTGGTCGTCGACGGCGGCCGAAAGGCGCGGGGCTGCAAGGGGGCGGGGAGGCAGCGGCTCCTGGCATGATGCGGTCGGGAGGAGGACGAGGGAAGGATAGAGACGAGGGGATCGAGTGAGGCAGCGCTCTGCCTCCTGGTGGCGCGAGGGGAAAATGAGGGGGAGAGGAGGGGATCGAACCAGGGGTTGCTAGGGTTAGGGGAGTGGTCCTAGGGGTTGGATGGGCCGGCCTGGGTGCGGGTGGCCTAGGTGGGCCGGTCCGGATGGTTGAGAGGCCCAGAAGGCCAGCGGGCGCAAGCTCTATCTCTCCCTTTTATTCTTTAGCAGAAAACAAATAAAGAGAAGAAAAGGAACGAGGGGGTTAGGGAAAGAATTTTTGCACACGAACAATTTTCCCGGACTCACAAAAATGTGCTCGTTCCAAGAAAATTGGAGCGGGCAAGATTGCCAGGTTAAATTCAAACTCATTTGATTTGAATTCAAATGATTTGAATAGGAAGTGAGGGTTAGGAAGGTACAAAAATGTTCGGATATTTGGTGGAGCTCCAAAAAATGATGAAAGAAATATATGGCATGGTTGTAGACCAAGAATTGAGATAACAAAGGCATTGGGATAATTTGCATCAACCATCTATGCAATTTATTAGTTGAGTTGAGATGCAAAGATTAATGACATGATGGCATGATGACATGATGCAATGCAAAAATAAAAGAGCAAGCACAAATGAAACACACGGTGATCATGAAAATATGGAAGTCTTCTAGAGCGTCGGTCTTGGGGCGTTACAACACTCCACCACTACAAGAGGATCTCGTCCAGAGATCTAGGATGGCACCAGAGAGAAGCAGAAAAGGAAGAGGAGAGGTAAACTAAGTTGCTTCTTTGGCAAATGAGTGAAACCAAAGAACCTTGCGAGGTTGAACAAATTGAAAGAAAGAATACAACAAAGAGGAACAAAGTTGAAAACACTCCGTTAGGAAAGAGGAACAAGGAACATTACTAGAACCTTCTAGGTTGAAAGACATAAGAAAAGGGGTTGAAATGGACAAGAAGTACATGCAAGCACTCCGGTAGAAACGAGATGTACAAGAAACGATAAGGATCAATTATGACAACACTCTGGTTGGAAAAGGAAGGTAAAGAATATGAACTTGTTAAAATGAAAGCACTTGGATGAGAGTCCGGTTAGAAGAGGAATGATGGCCACAACACTCCGGTTAAAACAAGATAGAGAAGGAATAAGAATGATATAATTTGGACAGCACTCCGACTGTAAATGGAAGGAATTGAACATGAACTTGATAAAACAAGATGATGGGTCGAAGAGAGCAACATCACAATGCCTCCAGAACAAATGTAAGAATGGAATCAAAAGAACGGAGGAGAAAACAACATCTTCTACGTCAAATGATCTTGAAAAAGCATCTTTAGGAGAAGGGTCGAACGGAGTTGTTGGAAAACCAACAACGAAAAGAGTAAGCTTGTTGTGGGCTTATGGAAAACATCTCGAAATCTTGAGGTGAAATGCTGCCACTAACGAAAAACAATAGATTGGATTGATATGAATAAGGAGACGAGAAACTTATTTCACTGGGAGGATAAATGAAGAACTTGGGTCCTTTATGAGCACCATAAATAGCAACAATCCCTAGGGAAAGCTTTAGGTGAAATATAACCCAAGATAATTCCAATGAAGAGATTGATGGATTGAAAAGATGTCTTGAGTGAAGAGAAAATGATGGATTTAGATATGTCACTCTTGAAAACATGTGAATCATGAAACATGAAGGGAAATTATCAACAATGACATAACACCACCTCAAAAGATGAGATATGAAAGAATTGCACTTCGGAATGCAAGATGAAGAATGCTTGAACTCCTCAAAACAAGACATGTGTTGAACACCATGTTTAATTTAGAGTATAGCTTGGCAGATCAAAACCTCGAGAGAAATCTTGAAGAACAATTGAAGAATGAAAGGAATCCTTGACGAACCACCATGTAGAACCTCCGTGAAGAACTCCGGTAATAAAAGAATGATCAAACGAAAGGAAAGTTGAAAAGAACTCCATTAGAAGCCTTGCAATGATTAGATGGAGCTTCGCGACGAGATTATGCGGAAAACTTGGAACTCCGGAAAAGAAAATATGAAGCATCTTGAACCAAGAATGTGATATGACGAACAACTCCAGAAAGAAAGATGAATCACTTGGATGGAACAATAATAAGAATTACGTTATGCATATCCTTCACCAATTTAGATTGATGACAAGCAACGGATTTGGCATACTACTTACTCTCGTAGAAAGGATTAAGATAGATATAGCGTCACTTGGGAAGGTCTTCAAGGAACCACCGGTAGAATTTAGAAACAATGAATGAATTGATATGAAAATGAAGGAAGAAGAATCTTGAATAAACCACCGTAAGAATTGAAAATGAACAAAGAAAAGATAGAGAAACACCGGGAAGAATTAGAAAATGAACGAAGATACTTGAGAGAATTTAGATACAAGTTAACGAAGAGATCCCGAGCTGATTAGATCATACTTGAATGATGCACCGGTATGATTTGGAGAACGAGAGCTGAAAGCTGGAATGAATAATTCTGAGATGATGGGCTCTGGAGAATCAAACTAAAAATACTCCTGAATTGCTTAGGATGGGTGAAAAGAATTATCACAATAGAAAATAATTATGAGAGGGTGGCAACAACCTAGAACCACAAATCTTTGAAAGAACGGGTAAGGAATTAAGAGGAACTCTTCTTCGGTCTTCAAAATCCGAGAATGACGACGAGAAACAACACCATGAATTGTTGAGACACTCCGGAATAATGAAGAATATAAAGGTTGAATCAACAATGAAATGAATTTGAAAGATCTTGGAGAAAGACATTTGACTGTTGATAATTCATTCTTACGAAAACTTTGAAATAATTTGAGGATATCTCCGGGAAAATTAGAAGAGTCAGGTAAGATCTTGGGAAAAGACCTATGGGTTAGGGCCCACTCAAAAGAAACACTGTTGAACGATTACTTGAAAGGGAGATTGCGTCGTTTGAATTAAATGGCTTGAATGAGATAACATCCTCAAAAGAACTTGAGTGAATTGATAATGGAAACTTGAATCTTCTGAGATATCTTCAGCACTTCGGATGTGAATAAAGAGAGGTGAGTGATTAAGAGGTGCACTGGCATGGGAAAACATTTGAAACAAGAAAAGGAATGTGATCAACACTGAAGGCTTGAATTTAGTCCACCAGAGAAGAAAAAGAATGAAGAATGATGAACCTATAGAGCATCTTCATGAGAACCACCGGGTAAGAACATTGACGGAAAAGAATGGAGGACTTCCCATCAATAAAAGGATACTTGATTAAGAAATTTGAGTCCTTGAAGAAAAAGGGTGGGAGGGCGGGAAAAACAAAGGCAACTTGGGGACAGATGAAACGAACAACGTTGGGAAAACTTAGGATTGATCTTGCGAAATGTTTAAATGATTGGATCCACTGGAAGAGGAGCACACCGGTTGGAAAGAATTGACATGACAATCTCGATGATCACAAAGGATTAGCATCCACATAGAAATATGAGAACACCGCTTAGGGAAGGTATGGAATCAACACTTGACATAGAAGCAACTCGAATACCACAACTCAAAACAAAAACAAAGGATTGGCTTGCAAAATAAGCTGAAAACAAACATGTGATAGATCCCATATCGTATCATGTGTCTATTGAAAAGATATTCTAGGAGCCACTTGAATTACCACCTATAAACTCCCGAAACTTTCTGGTTATGCAATCAGGTGTTGGGGATACAGGGGAAGCATAATATCTCACCCAAACTAACAATCCCTACATCCAGATGTATCCATCCTTCAACACATAACCAAGAAACCTTCGGAAATCATGTACCTCAACCTTCGAAAAGCATCCGTTATATGAGTTAGGGCAATACTCCCGAACTCCGCCCCAGTACTGGGTGGCGTCGAGGTTATCTCACCAACAATTGCATAAAAGAAATTTTTGATGTCAGCGAACTCAGGTATTCTAGAACTGCAACGACAAAATTGTGATGACAACACCTCGGAGCTCAACTCCCCGGGACACTGTCACAACCCCTAAATGTCAGGAGGCACCAAGAACAATGTTCTTGTCACAAGACTATCGGAACGATTCCAAGATACCCGCGTGATCCTAAAAAATGTTTGTGAAATTTGAGGAGAGGGAAGTCAAAACTTCTACATCAGGAGGCCTCACCAGAGCGACGAAGGGACCGAGGAGTAAAAAGAATCCTACTTTCCGATATATATAATCCTAAGACTCAAAACATTTTGTTCTAGACTCAACAACGTTAGCGATTCGATCAAGCAGGAGGCTCCTAAGTCGGGGATGGCTCTGATACCAACTTGTAACACCCACTTGTGACTAAACCACCATGCGGTTATGCATCTAAGTCATGCCTTGACACGTGGGAGATATAGCCGCATCATGGGTGTTACACTTGGCGTAGTCTTCCTCGCGGTGGGAGGGGCGGTGGAGACATGGCCGTGGCGTCATCCGCCTGAGGTGACGACGCATCTCCACGAGCGCTCCATGTGATCTCTCTTGGCCCACCTCCACCTCACGTGACTTCCCGCTGCCACGCCGGATTCCTCTATCTCCCGCGCTTGTCCGTCGTCACCCTGCTCCGGCGAACTCCTACCTAGGTCGCCGCACCGCCCCTCCGTTCTCCCTTCTTCTCTCCCTCACCTCCCTATCTTCTTTCTGCCTAGGAGCCGAATTCGCGCTCCAGCCTTCCTCGTAGTCACCAGCGACCCCGTCTCCGGATCCACCTCCCCAACCCCTGTTGCGCATGAATTCTCCCCCAGCAAGCTCCAACTGCCACCGCCGTTCTGCATCAAGGAGCTACGGCACCCCCAGCCATTCGAGCCGCCGACATATGGAGTTTGGGTTGAATATACCAAATTAAAGGGTCTTTTTTGCAAAAATTAAATGTTTTCGCAGATAGCCATTAAAAATAGGACTACAGGTTCAATTATCTAAAAGCCATTCAAAATAGGACTACAGGTTCAATTATATAAAAACACATGGAGTTGTTTGCAAAAATGCCATGATGGTAAACCCGACAGAATCAATGTGTGCCTTATTAGTAGGTAAAGATAAAGAGCAAACCATTCACTTTGGTATTATCAAAGACAACATTCATAATTGTTCTCACACAATGCCTACTGTATCCTATCATTTCCACAATTTATATCACTTAATATAAGCTATATGGAAAAACTAAAATAAGCAAACTATGCATTGAAAACATAATCTATCAAAAACATAACAGTCTGTAATGATCTGGACAATGACTATAATTCTGTAAATCCAAAAATTCTTAAAAATTAGAACAAGCAGGAAATTTGTATATCAATCATCTATAAAGAAATTCAGAATTTTATCACGTTCTAGTGAATTTAAACAATTATGTTACTGGGCATAAAAGTTTCTGTTTTTGCACAGAATCAAGTCAACTGTCATCCACATTATCCCAAAGACCTTAATTGGTACTTAATTGAAACAAAAGCTATAAAACATGACTAGTACAGTAGTTTAATCATGGGAACACACAAAACAATAGGTAATAGTGTTGAGTTGTCTCCCAACAAGCACTTTTCTTTAATGCCTTTTTAGCTAGGCATGATGATTTCAATGATGCTCACATAAAAGATAGGAACTGAAACATAACGGGAGCATCATGAAGCATATGACTAGCACATTTAAATCTAACCCACTTCCTATGCATAGGGATTTGTTGGGCAAACAATTTATGGGAGCAAGAATCAACTAGCATAGGAAGGCAAAACAAGCATGACTTGAAAACTTTCAACACATAGAGGGGAAACTTGATGTTATTGGCATATGTAAAAGAATATGTTTCTCTCTCATAATAATTTTCAGTAGCATCGTGAATGAATTCGACAATATAATTTTCCCATAAAGCATTATTTTCATGACGCACAAGCATAGAAATTGTATTACTAACCGCATAAGCAAATTTATTCTTATTCAAAATAGTGGGAGCAAACTCAACAAAATAACTATCATGAGATACTTGATTGGCATAGTCCAATTGAAAAATAAAATCATGATGACAAGTTTCATGGTTATCATTATTCTTTATATCATACATGCCATCACCATAATCATCATACATAACAACTTTATTTTCCTAATCAATTGAAACCTCTTCCAAAATAGTGGATTCATCACTAAGTAAAGTCATGACCTCTCCAAATCCACTTTCATAATTATTATAATAAGATTCAACACCCTCCAAAATAGTGGGATCATTACCTAGAGTTGACACTCTTCCAAACCCACTTTCATCAATATAATCATCATAAATAGGAGGCATGCAATCATTATAACAAATTTGCACATCAAATCTTGGGGGACTAAAAATATCATCTTCATCAAACATAGCGTCCCCAAGCTTATGGCTTTGCATATCATTAGTGATACGTCTCCAACGTATCTATAATTTATGAAGTATTCATGCCATGTTTACAACAATTTTATATGGTTTTGTTATGATTTGATTAGAACTAACCAGGACTGACATTGTTTTCAGCGGAACCACCGTGGTGATTTTTTATGGACCAAAGGAGACCCACAAAGCACCAGAGCTAGGACAGAAGAGTCCCGAGGCAAACACAAGGGTGTAGGGCGTAGGGCGCGCCCCCTGCCTTGTGGACTCTTCAGGAACCCCCCTGGCGTGAAACTGATGCCAAAAATTCCTATAAATCATGAAACCCCCAGAAACAAACCTAGATCGGAAGTTCCACCACCGCAAGCCTCTGTATCCATGAAAAATCAATCTAGGCCCTCTCTGGCACCCTGCCGGAGGGGGCCATCATCAGCGTAGGCCACGAAGGAGGAAGCCGAAAGGGGCCATCATCACCATGGAGCCCAAGGACCAGAGGGAGAACCTCTCCCCATCTAGGGGGATGCCATGAAGGAGGAAGCAAAAGGGGGAGACTCTCTCCACCTCTCTCTCTCGGTGGCGTCGGGGTGCCGCCGGGGGAACCATCGCCGCAGTGATCGTCTTCATCAACATCACCATCTTCATCACCTTCCTCATCTCTTTTAAGCGGTCCACTCTCCCGCACCCTGCTGTAATCCCCTACTTGAACATGGTGCTTTATGCCACATATTATGATCCAATGATGTGTTGCCATTTTATGATGTTTTGAGTAGATTTCTTTTGTCTTTTGGGTTGATTGATGATCTAGATTGGTTTGAGTTGTATGTTTTATTTTGGTGTTGTCCTATGGTGCCTTCCGTGCCATGCACACGTGAAGGATTCCCGTTGTAGGGTGTTGCAATACGTTCATGATTTCCTTATAGTGGGTTGCTAGAGTGACAGAAGCTTAAACTCGAGTAAGGGGGTTGTTGCGTATGGGTTAAAAGGGACTTGATACTTTAATGCTATGGTTGGGTTTTACCTTAATGATCTCTAGTAGTTGCGGATGCTTGCTAGAGTTCCAATCATAAGTGCATATGATCCAAGTAGAGAAAGTATATTAGCTTATGCCTCTCCTTCATATAAAATTGCAATAATAATTACTAATCTTGTTAATAATTGCCTAGGATAATTCCGCACATCGATCCATCATTATTCCACACTCGGTATTTGTAATATACTATAATATATTCTAACTTTATGTTAATAACCCCTAATTTTATATTTTAGTTATCCGATATTGCAAAGCTATCCTCTTCATACCCACAACGTAGTTTTATTTCTCGTTTCTAGATGGAAGCAAATGTTCGGTGTACGTAGAGTCGTATCAGTTGTAGATAGGACTTGAGAGAATATTGATCTTACCTTTAGCTCCTTATGGGTTCGACACTCCATACTTATCACTTCCACCTCTGGAAATTGCTACAATGATTCCTTGCACTTAGGGATTATCAAACTCTTTTCTGGCGCCGTTGCCGGGGAGCAATAGCGTGGGGTTGATATTCTCGTGTGTGCTTGTTTGCTTTCTTCACTAAGTAGATTTTGCTTTCCCTTTTGTTTTTGTTTTCTTTAGTTGTGGGTTAAACAAAAAAATAAAATAATGAAAAATACAAAAAAGGGTTACTTGCCTCTTATGCCTAAACACTTTTTCAAAAAGAGAAGTGATTGGAAGGTTATGCATTGGAGAAGTGAGGGTCGACCTTGAACACTTGTGTTCATGCTCAAGGAAACAATGTAGAAATTTCATGGAAGTTTCTCAAAAATAATTATCCCCTTCTATATATCCATTTTATTATAAAAAATAATGTGCCAAGATTTGGCTTTAGGATGATTAGATTGCTTGTTTGCTACATGCGGTGCAAACACAGAAACTTTGGTTGTAGTGCGTGAATTTACATTTTTTACTAGAACGTTAAAAGTTTCTGAAATTTTTACACAGTACTGCTATGCAAAAGTTTTTAGAATTTTTGGAGTTACAGAAGTATATGAAGCTTCTAGATTGCTACAGACTGTCCTGTTTTTGACAAATTCTGTTTTCTATGCGTTGTTCGCTCATTTTGATGAACCTATGGGTTGTATCGGGGGGTATGAACCATGGTGAAGTTGGAATATAGTAGATATAATGCTAATATGAAATTGAAATATAGCAGTACCTAAACATAGTGATTTGCTTTATTACACTAATGGATCTCACAAGGTTTTTGTTAAGTTTTGTGTGGATGAAGTGTTCAAAGATCGAGGAGTTATCGATATGAGAAGAATAAGGCGAGGCAAGAGTTCAATATTGGTGATTCCCAAGGCACCCCAACTAAATATTTCAAGGATACTCAAGCATCTAAGCTTGGGGATGCCCCGGTTGGCATCCCATCTTTCTTCTTCAACAATTATTGGTATACCTTGATTTTTGTTTTGTTCACATGATATGCGTCTTTTGTGTGTATTTTTATTTTCTTATCCTATATGCACCATGCTAGTATGAGATAGTCCTTCATCGATTTATAGAATGCTTCATTTGCTTCACTTAAATCTTTTGAGTATCGCTTTATAGAATGCTATTTGTGCTTCACTTAAATCTTTTGAGTATGGCTTTATAGAATGCTTCGTGTGCTTCACTTATATATTTTGAGCTTGATATTGGTCGATCTATATTAATTGTAGAATGCTCTATGAACTTCACTTTTATCTTTTAGAATATGAACAAAAATTACCATCAAGATTGGACTTGGAAGAGTATCATTAAAATATCATGCCTAGCTAAAAAGGCATTAAAGAAAAGCGCTTGTTGGGAGACAACCCAATATTTATCCTTACTATTTTTGTGTGTTCACATGATTAAGCTACTGTAGTAGTCATGTTTTATAGCTTTTGTTTCAATAAAGTGCCAAGTAAGACCTTTGGGGTGGTCTATGGTGGTAGTTGATTTGATCTTGCTGAAAAACAGAAACTTTTGCGCTCATTGCCAGAGTTTAAAAAAATCACAAAGGCGTGATTTTGATCTGAAGTTTTTACACAAGATTTATATACAAATGTATTAGGTTTTTCTAATTTTTAAGAATTTTTGGAGTAGCATAAATATGGTTGTTGTTCAAATCATTGCAGACTGTTCTGTTTCTGATAGATTCTTTTTTCAATGCATAGTTTGCTTGTTTTCTAGTTTCTATAGCTTATATTGCTCAATATAAATTGTAGAAATGATAGGGTATAGTAGGCATTGTGTGAGAACAAGTATGAATCTTATCTTGACAGTACCAAAATGAATGATTTCCTCTTTATCATACTGATACATCTCCAACGTATCTATAATTTTTTATTATTCCATGCTGTCATATTATCATTCTTGGATGTTTTATAATCATTTTATAGTCATTTTTGGAACTAAACTATTGACATAGTGCCAAGTGTCTGTTGTTTTTTGCATGTTTTTTACATCACTGGAAATCAATACCAAACGGAGTCCAAACGCGGCAAAACTTTTCGTGGATTTTTTTGGACCAGAAGACATCCAATGGGCCGAAGAAGCACCTGGGGGCTGCTCCGAGGGGAGCACAACCCACCAGGGCGCGCCTGAAGGCCCAGGCGCACCCTGGTGGGTTGTGCCCACCTCGGGTGCACCCCGGACAGCTTCTTTACTCTATAAATACCCCAATATTCCAGAAACCCTAGGGGAGTCGATGAAAATCAATTCCAGCCGCCGCAGAGTCCAGAACCACCAGATCCAATCTAGACACCATCACGGAGCAGTTCACCACTTCATTGGTGTCTCTCTGATGATGCATGAGTAGTTCTTTGTAGACCTTCGGGTCCGTAGTTAGTAGCTAGATGGCTTCCTCTCTCTCCTTTGATTCTAAATACAATGGTCTCCTAGAGATCCATATGATGTAACTCTTTTGCGGTGTGTTTGTTGGGATCCGATGAACTTTGAGTTTATGTTCAGATCTATATTTTTAACCATGAAAGTTATTTGAGTTTCTTTGATCTCTTATATGCATGATTGCTTATAGCCTCGTATTTATTCTCCGATATTTGGGTTTTGTTTGGCCAACTTGATCTATTTGTCTTGTAATGGGAAGAGGTGCTTTGTAGTGGGTTCGATCTTACGGTGCTTGATCCCAGTGACAAAAGGGGAACCAACACGTATGTATCGTTGCTACTAAGGATAAAACGATGGGCTCTATTTCTACATAAATAGATCTTGTGTACATCATGTCATCGTTCTTATTGCATTACTCCGTTTCTCCATGAAATTAATACAATAGATGCATGCTGGATACGGTCGATGTGTGGAGTAATAGTAGTAGATGCAGGCAGGAGTCGGTCTACTAATCTTGGATGTGATGCTTATATAATGATCATTGCCTAGATATCGTCATGATTATTTGAAGTTCTATCAATTTCCCAACAGTAATTTGTTTACCCATCGTTTAATATTTTTCTCGAGAGAAGCCACTAGTGAAATCTACGGCTCTCGGGTCGCTTTCTCATATTATTTGCCTTTGCGATCTATTTTATTTGCCCTTTTATTTTCAAATCTATTAAACCAAAAATACAAAAAAACCTTGCTGCAGTTTATTCTTATTTATTTTATTTGGCGTTCGATCTATCAATCTACTACAATTTATTCATGTCCGTTTGCCAATTTCTAGCGCCGTCACCCGAAAGGGATTGACAACCCCTTTAATACTTCAGGTTGCGAGTATTTGTTATTTGTGTGTAGGTATCGTTTATGTATTGTTGCTTGGTTATCCTACTGGTTCGAGAACCTTGGTCTCATCACTGAGGGAAATACCTATCGCCGTTGTGTTGCATCATCCCTTCCTCTTTGGGGAAATACCGACGTAGCTTCAAGCTGCATCAAAAGGAATTTTTGGCGCCGTTGCCGGGGAGGATCTTCAACTTATACCGGGTTCCTAATGAAAAATCTCATCTCCTTGCAATTTACATTATTTTCCATTTGCCTCTCATTTTCCTCTCCCCCACTTCACAAAAATTTGACGTTTTATTCGCCCTCTTTTTTGTTCGCTGTTTTCTTGCCTGATCTATTTTTGTGTGCAATCTTGTTTGTTGTTATTATCATCATGGAAAGTACTTCCTCTATTACATGCACTCCCGAGAATGAGGTTCTCAACTTTAAACAAAGTGGAGGGGAGAATTTAAAAGACGCTTGGTATAGAATTTGCAATGCTCATAATAGATCTATCCGTAAGCAATCTACCATGGTTCTTCTTTGTTGTTTTTATGTGGGCATCCCTACTTGGTATAGATTCATCCTTGATACGATTACCGGTGAAAATTTCTTGATGTGTCCCTCTCTTGATGCTTTTAATGCTATGGGAAATTTAGTAGGCTCACCACCTCTTATGATTAATGATACAACTTTGACTCTTGAGCATGTTATGGAAAGATTAGATGCTATTGAAAAGAAAATGCTTACTGAAGAGCATATTGAAAACTTGGATAAAAAGATGCATAATTTTGCTACTAAAATTGGGTCAAAAGCGGGAGATGTTTTTAAGTTGTTAAAAGAAAAGGGAATCGTAATTCATGAAAGAATTGAAGAAAGTCCGTCTCGGATTGATAAACTGGAAGACATCTTTAGTAATTTGAGCACGGCTTTTGCTTCTAATAAAACTATTGAAAAAACTCCTGTAAATATTGGCAAGACTACTCAAGTTACTAAGATCAAGGGTGAAACTTCTAGTAATAATAGTAAAGAGGATCTTAAGATGATTAGTATTCACCCGAATTTTGTTGAAGTTATAAGAGATCCCTTTGGCAAGAATGAATTCTTGAAATTTTTTCCTTGAAGTACTATCATTGAAAATCTTTATGCTAAATCTCTAGAGAATTCTAAGTGTTTGATTTAAGAGTTGGACAAAGATGACGAAACTTGGATCCTTGCTTTATGCCTAGCTAGGGACATAAAGCAATATCGCTTGTTGGGAGGCAACCCGATAAATAAAATCCATTTTTGCTTTTTGCATTCTATTCTTGAGTGTTAGCACAATTATGCTACTATTATGATTGTGTTTTTTATGTTTTAATTAGTGTTTGTGCCAAGTAAAGCCTTTAGATTCTTCTTGGGTGATAGTTGTTTGATCTTGCTAAATAACAGAAACTTTTGCACTCACGAAAATAATTCTAATTTCTAAAAGAGAGCAATAAAATACCAATTATTTTTGCAAAAGATTAATATACAAATTGCCCAGGTCGTCCTAATTTTTTAGAGTTTTTGGAGTTACAGAAGTATTCGAAATATCCAGATTGCAACAGACTATTCTGTCTTTGACAGGTTCTGTTTTTTGTTTTTTGCATTGTGTGCTTGTTTTGATGATTCTATGGTTTACTTTGATGATTTTTTGCCATAGAAAAGTTGGAATACAGTAGATATAATGCAAGAATAAAATATGAATTGGTTTGCTACGGTACTTATAGTAGTGATTTGTTTTCTAATACTAACGGATCTGATGAAGGTTTTGTTGAGTTTTGTGTGATTGAAGTTTTCAAGTTTTGGGTTATCTTACGATGGATGAAGGAATAAGGAGTAAGAAGAGCCTAAGCTTGGGGATGCCCCGACATCCCAATCTATTATCCAAAGAGAGCAAGCAACTAAGCTTGGGCATGCCCTGAGTGGCATCCCCTCTTTCTTCTAACGACCATCGGTATTTTACTCGAAGCTATATTTTTATTCGTCACATACTATGTGTTTTGCTTGGAGCGTCTTGTATGATATGAGTCTTTGCTTGTTTTATTTTGTGTTTTAAGTCTTGATTCCTTGCTGGGCACACCTATTTGAGAGAGCCAAAATTATGCCATGACTTGGTAGAATTGCTCTCTATGCTTCACTTAAAATTTTTATGAGCTATGGATTTGATGTAGTGCTTCACTTATATATTTTTGAGCACGGTGGTCTTTAGTATTTTTGAAGAAATGCTCTCTTGCTTCACTTAGATTTATTTGAGAGTTAGTAAAATTTTCAAGAAAATCTCTCTTGCTTCACTTAAATTAATTTGAGAGAAAGAAATATTATGCTCATGATATTCACTTATATTTGTTTGAGCTTATCAAAAGCAACACATGAAAATTAGTTGCAAAGTGATAGATATCCAAGAAGGATATAATAAAAACTCTCATGACGATCATTGGACAAAATTAACTTGATTCCTTGTAATAGTTTTGAGATATGATGATGTGATATGTGAGTCATGTTGATGATTAATTATGCTTTAGCAAGAATATTGGTGTTAAGGTTTGTGATTCCCTATGCAAGCATGAAAGTCAATAGTTGTGCAATGAAATTACATCCTACTTGTGGTGCATTATTCGGTGTTAATTTTGCTCAATGCTCGCTTATGAGATTATTCATTTCTTGGTTGGTCGCTTCTCAATCTTTTGCTAGCCTTCATTTTGCACTAAGTATGATCACTACTTGTGCATCCAAAATCCTTTAAACCAGTTTTGCCACATGAGTCCACTATACCTACCTATATGCGGTATTATTTTGCCGTTCTAAGTAAATTTGTATGTGCCATCTCTAATTTTCAAAATAAATTTCTCTTTTGTGTTCTTGTACCGCTCGTGAGGCGGTGAGGGGTGGCCAATATTTTCCATGCTATATGTGTTATTCTCACGATGAGTGTTTATTCACTTGTCATTGCACGAGAGTAGGGCAAAGGTATTAGGGATGCCCAGTCCCGAAATGAAAAATGAATTTACTTTATGTTGTCAAATAATAAATTCCTTGGAAAGTGTTGGTATGGAGGGCACCCATGGATACGGTTAGCCATGGAAAGTGAAAGTATGGTGGTAAAAGGAATAAACTTTATTTTCTGTTTGGGAACCGACTATGATATATCTAGCATGGAAAGTTTTGGGAGCTCTAAGTCATTTTCGTTGGTGGGAAAAGTATGCCTCTCAAAATGTTTTTTTATCTCTCAATTTTCGCTTTGAGGTCTCGCACCTCTACAAATCCGTACTTCCCTCTACGAAGGGCCTTTATTTTACTTTATGCAATTTTTTATTTTTAATTTGAGCCTCCATCTCCTCTTATAAAGCACCAACTAGGAGGCACTATGATCGTACTTGAGCATTGGGTGTAGCTAATATGCGAGTGTGTTTCATGAATGGATCAATGATTGAGCATGATGGGCTAGGGATAACTTATTTTAGCGTTGATATTTTGAAAGACATGGTTGCTTGTTGGTATGCTTGAGTATTAAAGTCCTCGTGTCAAAGCTAGACTATTGCTTTGAACCATATAAAAGTCGAAATTTCCATGCTACAAAAGAAAAGAGTTTATGTTGAATATGATAGGTAGCATTCCACAATAAAAATTCCATTTTCAATTGCTACTTTATCATGATAAGTTTTATGAGAAAGAGTTGATGTTATGATGCTAGGAAAAGTGATTGAAATTGTCATTGATCAAACTTGTGCACTTTGCAAGCATTCGCACTTCATAAATTATTTCTTTTATCATTTACCTACTCGAGGACGAGTAGGAATTAAGCTTGGGGATGCTGATACGTCTCCAACATATCTATAATTTATGAAGTATTCATGTTGTTATATTATCATTCTTGGATGTTTTATAATCGTTTTATAGCAACTTTATATCATTTTTTGGGACTAACCTATTGAACCAGTGCCCGGTGCTAGTTGTTGTTTTTTGCTTGTTTTTTACATCGCAGGAAATCAATATCAAATGGAGTCCAAACACCGCAAAACTTTTTGTGGATTTTTATGGACCAGAAGACCACCAGTGGGCCAGAGCAGCACCTGGGGGTGCCCCGAGGGGGGCACATCCCACCAAGGCGTGCATGGAGGCCCAGGCGCGCCCAGGTGGGTTGTGCCCACCTCGGTGGCCTCACGCATCCCTCTTTATCCTATAAATTCACAAATATTCCAAAAACCCTCAGGGTTAATCTAGATCAGAAGTTCCACTGCCGCAGGGCTCTGTAGCCACCGAAAACCAATCTAGACCCTTTCCAGCACCCTGCCGGAGGGGGGATCATCTCTGGTGCCATCTCCATCATCCCGGCGACCACCATGATGAGGAGGGAGTAGTCCACCCTCGGGGCTGAGGGTTCGTATCAGTAGCTATGTGTTTAATCTCTCTCTCTCTCTCTCTCTCGTGTTCTTGAGATGTCACGATCTTGATGTATCGCGGGCTTTGTTAATATAGTCGGATCATATGGTGTTTTCCCCTCTCTATCTTGTTGTGATGAATTGGTTTTTCCCTTTGAGATTTTGTTGTTATCGGATTGAATACTTTTATGGATTTGAGAACACTTGATATATGTCTTGCAATTGAATACTCGTGGTGGCAATGGGGCATCGTATTGATTCACTTGATATATGTTTTGGCACTCAAATCGTGGATTCCCGAGGTGACATTGGGGTAATCTATGCATATGGGTTGATGCACGTTCTTGTCTTTGTTCCGGTAGAAATCTTGGGGCAGTCTTTGAAGTTTTTTGTGTTGGATTGAGTATTATGAATCTGAATTTGCTTTGGTGTTATTTTAGTACAAACTCTTGGTTAGATCGATCGGAAATAATAGCTTCATGTTATTTTAGTACGAACTCTAGGATAGATTTATCGGAGAGAATAGCTTTGAGGTGGTTTCGTACCCTACAAACAATTCCTCTTATGTTCTCCGCTAGATAGGAACTTCGGAGTGATTCTTCGTTGCACTTTGAGGGACGGTTATATGATCCAATTATATTACCATTGTTGAGAGACTGCACTAGCGAAAGTACGGACCCTAGGCCTCATTTTCAATCATTGCAATACCATTTTTTGTGCCCGTTTACTATTTGCTACCTTGCTGCTTTTATTTATTCAGATTATAAAAATATATTTCTACCATTAATATTACACTTTTATCACCATCTCTTCGCCGAACTAGTGCACCTATATAATTTGCCATTGTATTGGGTGTGTTGGGGACACAAGAGACTCTTTTTTATTTGGTTGCAGGGTTGTTTGAGAGAGACCATCTTCATCCTACACCTCCCAGGGATTGATAAACCTTAGTCATCCACTTGAGGGAAAATTTCTACTGTCCTACAAAACTCTGCGCTAGGAGGCCCAAAACAAGTCTACAAGAATAAAGTTGCGTAGTGGACATCAGGCGTGTCGAGGGCTCCTCCACTGGTGCTTGTTGGTGGCTAGGAAGCCCCAGTGTCAGCGTCATCCTCGAGCGGCGAGGCCAAGCCGCATAGCGCCTCCGCCAAGGCCCGGGAAGAGCGTCGGCTTCCACCCCCCTGTCGAAGACGGGTGAGTCATCCTACACCTCCCTAGCAGCCCCTGGCGTGAAGGAAGGACTCGGCCGCGCGTTGGAGCTCGCACGCGGGAGCAACGCCGTCCTCCATGACCTTTTCCAAGAAGCAATGAGTGCGCTGGGTCAGCTTGGGGAGAACTTGTCGACATCGACGCACGCCTCGAGGCAGAGGCCTCCGCCTGGCGCGCGAGTGGCATGAGTTGAAGGTCAGCATCAACCTCGGGCATCTGTAGCACGAGCACGCCAAGGGCGGATGCAGCTGTGTCCCTCGCAGCTTCTCACGAGGCCTGCGCCCGTGCTCTAGAGGAAGCCAGGGCCGCTGACTGCTGCCTTGAGGTGGCTGAGGAGCGGGAGAGGGAGCTTCGAGCTTCAAATGCCGCCCTTGAGCAGCAGGTCCAGGCGCGCAGGGCCTCCCTGGCGGCGCCACCGAGCGACGACCCCTCCAATGAGAAGGAGGTCTAGGTGCGTGAGGACGCGCTGGCGCTTGAGGTCTTGGAGCACAGCCTGGAACTCGGGTGGCTGGAGGTGAGGGAGCGCCAAGTAGCCTCGGCTGAGGACGCCCTTGCTGCTCAGGAAGCCAGGGTCCAGTAAGAGATTGACCAGAGGGTGGCGAAGATCCGCGTGGCTCTTGTTGGCGAGCACCACCGGGAGTTGAGGCTCTAGGAGACCCGCTTCCAACAGCAGCAGGTCAAGCTATAGGGCAGGACCGACGCCCTCAGGGCGAAGCTGGCCGTAGTAGAGCAGCGCGAGATGGCTGCCAAGGAGGCTCTGGCCTCCGCCCAAGCCGACTTGTCCTCACTTCAGCAGTAGGTCGCGGGCATCACGTCTCTTGTGGAGAAGGCCACAAATGAAGAAAGCCATCGTCGGATGATGCAGCGCGGGTGTTCCTCGATGCTTGAGGACCACAGGGTCAGGGCCAACCGGGCCTTAGACACCATCTGCGAAGAGAGCATCTCCCGCCGGCAGGAAGATGATGGCGCCGGCTACCTCCACTTCTTCACTCAAGTCATGACCCGTCTAGAAGACCGGGCCATGAGGGCTCGCCAGCTTGTCGAAGAGAGGAGTCGGGGCCTTCTTGGGCGCGCGCGTTCTCACGCGTCTTGAACTACCTTCTTAGCCTTGACCCCGACTTTGACTTCAATGTTGCGATAGCCCCCGTGCCCATGGTCACCCAGGGCCATCTAGCAAGCTGGGAGAATGACCATGTGGACGACCTGGTCGTGGAGTTCACCCCCGAATACAGCGTGGATGTGCTTGCAGCCGAAGAGGGCAGTGCGGATGGTGATGATGAAGATGCCAACACCGACGACAGCGGGTCTCGCTAGGCTTGCGTTTCCTTTCCTGTCCTGACCTGTATGCCAAAATTTTCGAATACGGCCATGCGGGGCGTGAAAGCATTTTTGGAGGGGGGCTTCCCATATAATGTATGAAATGATGATATGCTTTTGAGATAGATTCTGGAATGTGCTGTCGTGAGCCAGAAGGCTCCTGACTAGAGTAGCTGTCATGACTTATCTTTGGTGTTGGTGGTCTTGAGTGGGTTATTGTATCGCGGAGGCACTCCTCTCTCGAGGTGGGCCCTCCGGGGGCTCGCAAGGGTTTAAGCCTCCTGGGTAGCATGCATGCCCGGCCGAGAGCGCCGTGTGAGGAGCCGATTGCTGGATTACGGCAAGGTGTGCGCATAGTGGTCCTTCGACAGTTGCATTCTTGACCCTAAGGGGGCCTCAACGCCACTCGGGCTAGCCCAAGCGTGCACATAGCACGGACACCATGCCCAGCCCCCACTCGCGGGGTGCCCACGGGGGGGGGGGTGGTAGCAGGCATGAGCCCTACCTTTAAACACAAACCAAAGGGCAAGAAAACACCGCGAATTGAAAAATTTCCCCCCTTTTCCTTTGATTAAGCACACGAAACTCCAAATCTAATTCCAAAAGACGTCAAATTGGGTTATAGAAAGAGGGCGAAAACAAATAGCCGCTTGATACGTCTCCAATGTATCTATAATTTTTTTTATTGTTCATGCTATTATATTATCTATTTTGGATGTTTTATATGCATTAATATGCTATTTATATTATTTTTTGGGACTAACCTGTTAACCTAGAGCCCAGTGCCAGTTTTTGTTTTTTCCTTGTTTTAGAGTTTCGCAGAAAAGGAATACCAAACGGAGTCCAGACAGAATAAAACTTTCGCGATGATTTTTTTTGGGCCAGAAGATATCCAAAGGACTTGGAGTGCAAGTCAGAGAAGCCACGAGGCGCCACAGGGACGGAGGGCACGCCTAGGGGGGTAGGGCGTGCCCCCATCCTTGTGGGCCCCTCGTGACTCCACCGACCTATTTCTTCTGCCTATATATTTTCATATATCCCAAAACCAACAGGGGGAGCAACAAAAACATTTTTCCACCACCGCAACCTTCTGTACCCATGAGATCCCATCTAGGGACCTTTTCTGGCGTCCTGTCGGAGGGGAATTCGATCACGGAGGGCTTCTACATCAACACCATTGCCCTTCCGGTGAAGCGTGAGTAGTTTACCTCAGACCTACGGGTCCATAGCTAGTAGCTAGATGGCTTCTTCTCTCTCTTTGATTCTCAATACCATGTTCTCCTCAATGTTCTTGGAGATCTATTTGATGTAATACTTTTTGCAGTGTGTTGGCCAAGATCCGATGAATTGTGGATTTATGATCAGCTTATCTATGAATAATATTTGAATCTTCTCTGAATTCTTATATGCATGGTTTAATATCTTTGCAAGTCTCTTTGAACTATCGATTTGGTTTGGCCAACTAGATTGGTTTTTCTTGCAATGGGAGAAGTGCTTAGCTTTGGGTTGAATATTGCGATGTCCTTTCCTAGTAACAGTAGGCGCAGCAAGGCACATATTGTATTGTTTCCATCGAGGATAAAGATATGGGGTTTTCATCATATTGCTTGAATTAATTCCTCTACATCATGTCATCTTGCCTAATGCGTTACTCTGTTCTTTATGAACTTAATACTCTAGATGCATGTTGGATAGCGGTCGATGTGTGGAGTAATAGTAGGAGATGCAGAATCATTTTGGTCTACTTGGCACGGACGTGATGCCTATATTCATGATCATTGCCTTAGATATCGTCATAACTTTGTGCTTTTCTATCAATTGCTCGGCAGTGATTTGTTCACCCACCGTAATATTTTCTATCTTGAGAGAAACCTATGGCCCCCGGGTCTATTTTCCATCATATAAGTTTCTGATTTACTTCCTTTGCAATCTTTTACTTTCTGATCTATAAACCAAAAATACCAAAAATATTTACTTTACCATCTGTCTATCTCTATTAGATATCACTTTTGCAGGTAACCGTGAAGGGATTGACAACCCCTTTTTCGCGTTGGGTGCAAGTTGTTTGATTGTTTGTGCAGGTATTCGGTGACTTCTTCATTGTCTCCTACTGGAGTGATACCTTGGTTCTCAAACTGAGGGAAATACTTACTCTACATTTCTGCATCACCCTTTCCTCTTCAAGGGAAAAACCAACACAAGCTCAAGAAGTAGCAGGAAGAATTTCTGGCGCCGTTGCCGGGGAGATCTACGACAAGTCAAGACATACCAAGTACCAATCATAAACTCTCACCTCTTGCATTACATCATTCGCCATTCGGCTCTCGTTTTCCTCTCACCCACTTCTAAAACGATTTCCGAAAATATTTTCTTTTTTCTTCGCCCTTCTTACGTTCGTCTTTTAGTTTGCCCTTATGTCTTACTTGGTTTGTTTGCTTGTTCGCTTGGCATAATTATGTATTTATTTGAAAGCAAGAACAAAAACCTTATGGATCCTCATCCACTTGCTTATCTTTTTAAGAGATCCAATCTTGATGAACCAATTGCTAGTGAGTTGAGTGCACTAGATTATATTTATGAGGTTTTGCTTGAAATTCATGAATCTGAAAATTGTGATGAAGTGTTGAAAGATAAAATTTATGAAGTGATTCACGATAGCACCTTGAATAAAAAGCATGATTGCAATGATATTCGTAGAAATTTTATTAATGACAGTTGTGTTAATGTTATGCAAAACCCTAAGCTTGGGGATGCTAGTTTTGCTACGTCCACTACTTGTTGCAATGATCATGATTGGGGTGATTTTTTTCTTATAATCTTGAAAAACTATTTAAGCCACGTGATAAATATGAGATTGATAATAATGTTTGCAATAATATTGAAAGTGGGTTTGGAAGAGTGTCAACTTTAGATCCCACATATTTGGATAATGTTCAATCTTATGAAGTTCCTTATAAAAGTGGGTCTGGAGAGGTCATGACTTTAGTTAATGATACTCCCACTATTTTGGAAGAGTGTCAACTTTGCATGCATGTGGATCACATTGAGAATTTTTTATGTGATAGTTATATTTTTGAATTTGATTATGCTCCTACATGTAATTATTATGAGAGAGGAAAATATGGTTGTAGAAATTTTCATGTTACTAAATTACCTCTCGTTATGTTGAGATTGCTATTGTTTCTTTATTATTCCTTGCATATGCTAGGTTTTGCTTGTTTCGATAATTTGTTTGATTATAAAATACCTATGCATAGGAAGTATGTTAGAATTAAACTTGTTTTTCACATGCTATTTGATTCTCTCTCTGTGCTTCAATTCTTGTCTTTCATGCGAGCATCATTAAAAATATTAATGCCTAGCTAAAAGGCTTTAAAGAAAAGCGCTTGGTGGGAGACAACCCAATATTTTTCCTTTATGTTTTGCAACAAATAATTCATCTAGCCTCTGGTTAGATGTTGCTTTGTGTTTTAATTAGTGCCTGTGCCAAGTAAGACCTTTGGGATAGCTTACGGTGATAGTTGATTTGATCTTGCTGAAAAACAGAAACTTTTGCGCTCCAGAAAACAATTCCCATTTTTAACAGAAGTGCGATAAAATACTGATTCTTCTCTCCCAAGATAAATAAAAAAATTTCTTAGGTTGTCCTAATTTTTCAGAATTTTTGTAGTTATAAAAGTATTCGAAATATCCATATTGCTACAGACTATTCTGTTTTTGACAGATTCTGTTTTCTATGTGTTGTTTGCTTATTTTGATGAATCTATGGCTAGTATCAGGGGTATGAACCATGGAAAAGTTGGAATACAGTAGATATTACACCAATATAAATAAATAATGAGTTCACAACAGTACCAAAAGTGGTGATTTATTTTCTTATACTAACGGGGCTTATGAGATTTTCTGTTGAGTTTTGTGTTGTGAAGTTTCCAGGTTTTGGGAAGGATTTGATGTACTATGGAATAAGGAGTGGCAAGAGCCTAAGCTTGTGGATTCCAAAGGCACCCCAAGGTAATATTCAAGGACAACCAAGAGCCTAAGCTAGGGGATGCCCCGGAAGGCATCCCCTCTTTCGTCTTCGTCTATCGGTAACTTTACTTGAGGCTATATTTTTATTCACCACATGATATGTGTTTTGCTTGGAACGTCTTGTATGATTTGTGTCTTTGGTTTTTAGTTTTCCACAATCATCCTTTCTGTACACACCTTTTGAGAGAGACACTCATGAATCGTGATTTATTAGAATACTCTATGTGATTCACTTATATCTTTTGAGCTAGGCAATATTGCTCTAGTGCTTCACTTATATATTGTTAGAGCATGGTAGTGGTTTTATTTTATAGAAATTGATGAACTCTTGTGCTTCACTTATATTATTCTGAGAGTCTCTAAACAACATGGTAATTTGCTTTGGCTATAAATTTAGTCCTAATATGATAGGCATCCAAGAGGGATATAATAAAAACTTTCATATAAAGTGCATTAAATACTATGAGAAGTTTGATTCCTTATGATTGTTTTGAGATATGAAGATGGTGATATTAGAGTAATGCTAGTGAGTAATTATGAATTTGAGAAATACTTGTGTTAAAGTTTGTGATTCACGTAGCATGCACGTATGGTGAACCGTTATGTGATGAAGTCGGAGCATGATTTATTTATTGATTGTCTTCCTTATGAGTGGCGCTCGGGGACGAGCGATGGTCCTTTCCTACCAATATATCCCCCTAGGAGAATGCGCGTAGTACTTCGTTTCGATAACTAATAGATTTTTGCAATAAGTATATGAGTTCTTTATGACTAATCTTGAGTGCATGGATTATACGCACTCTGACCCTTCCACCATTGATAGCCTCTCTAGTGCCGCGCAACTTTCGCCGGTACCATAAACCCACCATATACCTTCCTCAAAACAGCCACCATACCTACCTATTATGGCATTTCCATAGCCGTTCTGAGATATATTGCCATGCAACTTTCCACCGTTCCGTTTATTATGACACGCTCCATCATTGTCATATTGCTTTGCATGATCATGTAGTTGACATCATATTTTTGGCAAAGTCACCGTTCATAATTCTTTCATACATGCCACTCTAGATTCATTGCACATCCCAGTACACCACCGGAGGCATTCATATAGAGTCATATTTTGTCCTAAGTATCGAGTTGTAATTCTTGAGTTGTAAGTAAATAAAAGTGTGATGATCTTCATTATTAGAGCATTGTCCCATGTGAGGAAAGGATGAGATGATGGAGACTATGATTCCCCCACAAGTCGGGATGAGACTCCGGACGAAAAACAAGAGGCCAAAAAATGAGAGAAGGCCCAAATAAAAAAATGAGAGAAAAGAGAGAAGGGGCAATGCTACTATCCTTTTACCACACTTGTGCTTCAAAGTAGCACCATAATCTTCATGATAGAGAGTCTCCTATGTTGTCACTTTCATATACTAGTGGGAATATTCATTATAGAACTTGGCTTGTATATTCCGATGACAGGCTTCCTCAAATTTCCCTAGGTCTTCGTGAGCAAGCGAGTTGGATGCACACCCACTTAGTTTCTTTTTGAGCTTTCATAAACTTATAGCTCTAGTGCATCCATTGCATGGCAATCCCTACTCACTCACATTGATATCTATTGATGGGCATCTCCATAGCCCGTTGATATGCCTAGTTGATGTGAAACAATCTCCATCTTTTTGTTTTTCAACAACCACCGTCTGTTCCACCTATAGTGCTATGTCCATGGCTCACGCTCGTGTATTGTGTGAAAGTTGAAAAAGTTTGAGAACATCAAAAGTATGAAATAATTGCTTGGCTTGTCATTGGGGTTCTGCATGATTTAAATATTTTGTGTGATGAAGATGGAGTATAGCTAGATTATATGATTTTGTAGGGATAAGCTTTCTTTAGCCATGTTATTTTGAGAAGACATAATTGCCTTGTTAGTATGCTTGAAGTATTATTGTTTTTATGTCAGTATTAACATTTTGTTTTGAATCATACGTATCTGAACGTTCATGCCACAATAAAGAAATTACATGGATAAATATGTTAGGTAGCATTCCACATCAAAAATTCTGTTTTTATAATTTACTCGAGTACGAGCATGAATTAAGCTTGGGGATGCTTGATACATCTCCAACATATCTATAATTTTTGAATGTTCCATGCTATTATATTATCTGTTTTGGATGTTTTATATGCATTAATATTCTACTTTATATTTTCGGCGTCCTACTAGAGGGGCATTCGATCACGGAGGGCTTCTGCATCAACACCATTGCCCTTCCGATGAAGCGTGAGTAGTTTACCTCAAACGTATGGGTCCATTGCTAGTAGCTAGATGGCTACTTCTCTCTTTTTGATTCTCAATACAATGTTCTCCTCGATGTTCTTGGAGATCTATTCGATGTAATACCTTTTGCGGTGTGTTTGCCGAGATTCGATGAATTATGGATTTATGATCAACTTATCTATGAATATTATTTGAATCTTCTCTGAATTCTTATATGCATGATTTAATATCTTTGCAAGTCTCTTCGAACTATCGATTTGGTTTGGCCAACTAGATTGGTTTTTCTTGCAATGGGAGAAGTGCTTAGCTTTGGGTTTGATGACCCACAAGTATAGGGGATCAATTGTAGCTCTTGTCGATAAGTAAGAGTGTCGAACCGAACGAGGATCAGAAGGAAATGACAAGTGGTTTTCAGCAAGGTAATGTCTGCAAGTGCTAAAATTGTAAGTAAAAGAGTAGTTTGATTGCAAGATATTTTGTAACGAAAAAGTAATGATCATAGTAACAAAAGTGCAGCAAGGTAGTCCAATCCTTTTGAGGCAAAGGACAGGCCAAAACAGTCTCTTATAATAGACAAAGCGTTCTTGAGGGTACATGGGAATTTCATCTAGTCACTTTCATCATGTTGATTCGGTTCGTGTTCGCTACTTTGATAATTTCATATGTGGTTGGACCGATGCTTAGGTGTTGTTCTTACTTGAACAAACCTCCTACTTATGATTAACCCTCCCGCAAGCATCCGCAACTACAAGAAAAGTATTAAGAATAAATTCTAACCATAGCATTAAACTTTTGGATCCAATCGGTCCCTTACGGAATAGCGCATAAACTAGGGTTTAAGCTTCTGTCACTCTCGCAACCCATCATCTAATTGTGTAACGACCCGACCTCAGACGGTGAAGTCTCTGTGCTTAAGTGTCATCCCCGGATCGGTATGCTGACACACACACACAGAGTACTCGAGGATTTATAATAGAGGTAAATCACATGTATAAAATAACGTAAATACTATTACCTCAATCCAAATAGCGAAAGTAAAAACAAGGTTGTGGATTCCCGTCAACACCAACGGCAAAGTTGGGTGTAGAAAACGTAACCCTAACGTATCACTTACTCGCCGTAAGATTCCTGCAACATGAGACGTTGCAGCCATGTAGGTCAGTACATTGAATGTACTGGCAAATTCACATCATAGGATAATGATGAATAATAGCTATCACTACATGCATATTTGGCTGGTGGAGGCTCTAAGTTTAATTTTGCATAAAGCCAATTTTTTCCTACAACAAAGGAATATATTTTATTTAACTACAAAGTTTGTTGAAAACATTGAGAAGGTTCCTCCAACTCAATCCCAAATTAATAATCATCAACCCAACAAATTAATTTTAAGTAACATGATGAGATCAAATCAATAGTTCAAGTACTAGATACTCAAGATGTCCATAACCGGGGACACGGCTAATCATGATTAGTTTGTACACTCTGCAGATGGTTGCGCATTTTTCCCCACAAAACTCGATCTCCTCCGTCGGATTTCTCGCACTTCATGGTGTTTGAGAAACGGAGGACCGAGACACTGTCTTTCCGAATAGGTCCCCTTAACCGATAGATAGGCCGGTACACCTACACTCCCCTACATCTACTAGCCCATCATGGAAAGGTTTCCCACAACTTACTCAACTATGACAGAGCCCATAATGGCATTTGCCTGCATTCGGAAGTTTCTAGCATGAATAATCTTATGATCCCTTTGAGCCTGGGTGGCATTCCATAGGTTGATCACATGGGTACTTCGGGATCCCCTTGGGTAAGCACTGGGTTCTCCAGGTGCCCGGGCAAACCACTAGGTGCTCCAGGGTGCCCCAACCAATCCACCCAGATGTGTATTAAAGTAACCACCTTAAATATCCATTGGTTAAAATCTCTCACATCTTCCATGCGTCTCACAAACCAAAGCACGTCTACGAGCATAGAAAAGTAGTATAAGCATAACGTATAAAGCCAAGGTTGAATGAAGGGCAATAGGTTCCTAATGTATAAGCATACATAACGTCTACGAGCATAGGTTCCTACCTCATCAACTACTTCCCAATACCCACATGTTAAATCAAATCCTAACCATGCAATGTTTGAGGGTGAAACTAATGCAAGTACAACAGGGTATGAAAAGTATGATCAAAGTGTGAACTTGCCTTGTACTATTGATGAAGATGATTCACACTCATAACTCTTGATAGTTCTACTCGTCACACTCCGGTAAATCTATCGTGAGCAAGCAATTGCATACATAAGCACTCATGCAAAAGAATCAAAGAAAAGATCTCGAAAAATTCAAAAACATGCAAATAACTCTTTCAAAAGAAAACAATTTCTAACGGTACCAAAATTAAGTGAATTTGGCCTTATCAGAAAGTTTAGGTCAAGAGCTTCGTTTTGCAAAAAAAATCAATTAAATCGGAGTTATAAAACACAAGTTATGTACAAAAAAAGTTTGAATATGAATCTGAACAAATTTTGGAATTTGAAAATTTCAACAGGTTCACTGGATAGGTGAAAACAAGACAAAACTATAAGCGCTGGTTTCATCAAATTTGGATAAACAAGTAAAAAGTTATGGCTATTTGAAAAATCAGGGCCAAGCTGTTTTATGGAAGAAAAATAGCTACGGCTAAAAGAATTCTAGGTCTAATGTATAAATACATAGACTAATTGATAATCTAATTATTCTATCGTACTAGTCTAGAAATAATAAACTACAGAAGTATAAACAGAAAAAAACGAAGAAAGATACCTTTATAAGGTAGAGACAAGACGACTTCAAAGAGAGGAGACAATTTCCAGAAGTCCCGCTGGAGAGGAGAAAAAATATTTTTATTTAATGAATCTAGTCAAACCAAAATACTGATTTAACCTGAATCGGATGATTTTTGAAGGCTCTATGGGTCTATATTTATAGGTGGTAAAGAAGTTTAGGGGTCAAAGGCTAGGCAATGTGGGATTAAACGTAGACGTAAAAATAGAGAAGAGAAAAACGCATGGGCTAAAGTGTTTGGCCGGCTGGCGCACGCGCGTTGTGTTGTTTTTTTTTGAACTTTTCTTTAAGAAAAAGAAATATTTCTGAAAATAGTATTTTTCTTTTCCAAGCATAACCAAAAAATAAAAAAATAGTTATGGGCCTGTCTGCTGAATATGTTGCGCCCGTGGGCGATGGATAGTTATAGGCCGCACACGCAGTTTGTTTTTTTAAATAGAAACAGAAAGGAAAAACTAAATAAATAAAATAAAAATAAAACTTTATATAGGCATATTATATATTAACGTTTTTTGAATACTATTTTCTACAACATGAACATTTTTTTAGCATCAAATAAATTCCTCCAAAATTTAAATAAAGCAAAGAGTGCTACAGCTCTAATAAAACCCAATAAAAATCATTTTAAAAATACAAAAATGATTTCAAATTTATTTCTCTCCAATTTTCTACTGTAGGGAATCATTTTACCCTATTTTCCATATATTTTATTTTTGGAGAAAAATAATTTGAATAAAAACCCAAATAACTCCAAATTGAAAATAATTTCAAAGGGACTTGAAAATTGCTTCGTTGAAACTCCCAACTCATATTTCATAAGTTTTGAAGAAGGCATTTTATCTTCTCTCATGGAAATCATTGAGTTCCTTAAAGTTTCTGAATTTGAAATAGTTCCAAATGAAATTCAAATATTTTCAAAAACCCCTTTTCATTTATTTAAATGGAAGAAGTCATTTCATCTTCACTCTATGTTTTTGTATTTGAAATGAATTTGAATTCATGGAGATCAAAAATGCAAGGTGAAAGTTTGGGAAGGTCCTTTTAGTCCTTCTCATTTAACTTTCATAAGTTTCAAATTTCACTCAATTTCACTCAAGCAACCACACCACAATCAAACAATCAATCAAAACTATTTATTTAATGTAACATTCCAAAATTTAGAATTTTGGGATGTTACAAACCTACCACCCTTAAAATGAATCTCTCCCTCGAGATTTGGAGAGGCTAGAAAGAAAATAGGTTAGGTTCGGGGCTTCTCAAAGTCCATCGATCGTTGCAAGGGGTCTGGGGTGCTACCAACCTTAGAAGCATGGTTACGGTTCCAACAAAACTCATATACTCCATCCTTATTGTTGGCAGTGTCGGTTGAGGGAGTCATGGATTAGGGGGTGTTCGGATAGCCGGACTATACCTTCGGCTGGACTCCTGGACTATGAAGATACAAGATTGAAGACTTCGTCCCGTATCCGGAAGGGACTTTCCTTGCCGTGGAAGGCAAGCTTGGGGATACGGATATGTAGATCTCCTACCATTGTAACCGACTTTGTGTAACCCTAACCCTCTTTGGTGTCTATACAAACCGGAGGGTTTTAGTCCGTAGGACAACATACACAACAACAATCATACCATAGGCTAGCTTCTAGGGTTTAGCCTCTCCGATCTCGTGGTAGATCTACTCTTGTACTACCCATATCATCAATATTAATCAAGTAGGACGTAGGGTTTTACCTCCATCAAGAGGGCCCAAACCTGGGTAAAACTTCGTGTCCCTTGCCTCCTGTTACCATCCGGCCTAGACGCACAGTTCGGGACCCCCTACTCGAGATCCGCCGGTTTTGACACCGACATTGGTGCTTTCATTGAGAGTTCCTCTATGTCATCGCCGTCAGGCTCGATGGCTCCTATGATCATCAATAGCAATGCAGTCCGGGGTGAGACCTTCCTCCCCGGACAGATCTTTGTCTTCGGCGGCTTCGCACTGCGGGCCAATTCACTTGGCCATCTGGAGCAAATCGAAAGCTACGCCCCTGGCCGTCAGGTCAGATTTGGAAGTTTAAACTACACGGCTGACATCCGCGGGGACTTGATCTTCGACGGATTCGAGCCACTGCCGAGCGCGCCGCACTGTCACGACGAGCATGATCTAGCTCTGCCACCGAACAGTGCCCTGGAGGCCGCACCCGCATCGGCTTTGACCTTTAATTCGGAGCCAACTGCGCCGATCGAGGATAGGCGGTTGGACGCTGCCTCGGGGGCTGCGATCCCAATGGCGATGGAACTGAACACCAGCCCCGCACTCCGCGAGACTCGTGACTCCAAGAAGCCGGACTCCTCTCCGGACTCCGAACCCTCTGCGCCCCTGCCGATCGAATCCGATTGGGCGCCGATCATGGAGTTTACTACCGCGAATATATTTCAGCACTCTCCTTTCGGCGATATTCTGAAGACACTGAAGTCTCTCTCTTTATCAGGAGAGCCCTGGCCGGACTACGGTCAGCAAGGTTGTGGTACAGACGATGAAGAAATTCAAAGCCCACCCACCACCCAGTTTGTAGCCACTGTCGACGATTTAACCGACATGCTCGACTTCGACTCCGAAGACATCGACGGTATGGACACCGATGAAGGAGACGATGAAGAACCAGCGCCTATTAGGCCCTGGAAAGCCACCTCGTCATATGACATATACATGGTGGACACCCCAAAAGAAGGAGATGGCGATGGAACAGCGGAGGATGACCCCTCCAAGAAACAGCCTAAGCGCCGGCGTCAGCGGCGCCGATCAAAATCCCGCCAAAACAAATACTGTGATTCCAGCATGGGAGATAATAATACTCCGGAGAGTGCCGAAGAAAACCCCCTCCAGCAAGATTTAGCATAGGAGGATGGAGAAACCAGCCCTCATGAGAGAGCGGCAGACAGAGAGGTCGAGGACGATTATATGCCTCCCTCCGAAGACGAGGCAAGCCTCGACGACGACGAATTTGTCATGCCAAAGGACCCCGTCGAGCAAGAGCGTTTTCAATGCAGGCTTATGGCCACGGCAAGAAGCCTCAAGAAAAAACAGCAACAGCTTAGAGCTGATCTAGATTTGCTAGTCGACAGATGGACTGAAGTCCTTGCGGCCGAAGAGCATAAACTCGAACGCCCCTCCAAGAGCTACCCAAAGCGCAGGTTGCTACCCCGACTAGAGGAGGAAGCACTTAAACCTGCATCACCTGCACTCGATACGGCCGATCGGACCCTCGTGGCCGCGACAGAGAGGCCTCTCGGCCCTCCACTCAAGCCGCACCCCGTACATGGGAAAATGCGCCGGACCTGCGAGATATGTTGGAGGACAAGGCAAGGCAAACAAGATCGATCTACGGATCGCGTGGGAGCCCCACAACTCGAGACGGTAACCGTCACACTAGCCACAAATTCGGCAGGGCCGAACACAGCAGACAAAGCTCATTGGAGCTACGTCATGATATAGCCCAGTACAGAGGCGCCACACACCCACTATGCTTCATAGACGAAATAATGGATCATCAAATCCCCGAGGGTTTCAAACCCGTAAACATCGAATCATATGATCGCACAACAGATCCCGCGGTATGGATCGAGCATTATCTCCTTCATATCCACATGGCCCGCAGCCATGATTTCCACGCCATCAAATACCTCCCACTCAAGCTTAAAGGACCAGCTCGGCATTGGCTTAACAGCTTGCCAACAGGATCAATCAGTTGTTGGGAGGACCTGGAAGCCGCATTCCTCGACAATTTCCAGGGCACTTATGTGCGACCCCCAGACGCCGATGACCTAAGTCACGTAATTCAGCAGCCAGAGGAATCGGCCAGGCAATTCTGGACACGGTTCCTAACAAAGAAAAATCAAATAGTCGACTGTCCGGACGCTGAGGCCCTAGCAACCTTCAAGCACAATATCCGTGACGAGTGGCTTGCTCGGCACCTTAGACAGGAAAAGCCAAAATCTATGGCAGCACTCACGACACTCATGACCCGCTTTTGCGCGGGAGAAGACAGCTGGCTTTCTCGTAGCAACAACAGGACCAAGAACCCTGGTAATTCAGATACCAGGGACAGTAGTGGCAGGTCGCGTCGCAACAAGCAGAAGCGCCGCATTAATGGCGACAATGCTGAGGATATGGCAGTTAATGCCGGATTCAGAGGCTATAAATCCGGTCAGCGGAAAAAGGCATTCAAAAGAAATCCTAGGGGCCCGTCCAGTTTGGACCGAATACTCGAGCGCTTGTGCCAGATACATGGCACCCCCGAAAAGCCGGCCAATCACACCAACAGGGATTGTTGGGTGTTCAAGTAGGCAGGCAAGTTAAATGCCGAAAATACAGACAAGGGGCTGCATAGCGATGACGACGAAGAGCCCCGGCCGCCGAACAACAGTGGACAGAAGGGATTTCCCCCACAAGTGCGGATGGTGAACATGATGTACGCAACCCACATCCCCAAGAGGGAGTGGAAGCGTGCGTTAAGGGACGTATACGCGATAGAGCCAGTCGCCCCAAAGTTCAACCCATGGTCCTCCTGCCCGATCACCTTCGATCGAAGGGATCATCCCACTAGCACCCGTCATGGCGGATTTACCGCATTGGTTCTAGACCCAATTATTGACGGATTTCATCTCACTAGAGTCCTTATGGACGGCGGCAGTATCCTGAACCTGCTTTACCAGGATACAGTGCAGAAAATGGGCATAGATCCCTCGAGGATTAGGCCCACCAAAACGACCTTTAAAGGCATAATACTAGGTGTAGAGGCCAACTGTACAGGCTCAGTCACACTTGAAGTGGTCTTCGGATCTCCGGATAATTTCCGAAGCGAGAAGTTAATCTTCGACATAGTCCCATTCCGCAGTGGCTATCACGCACTGCTTGGACGAACCGCATTCGCCAAGTTCAATGCGGTACCGCACTACGCATAGCTTAAGCTCAAGATGCCAGGCCCTCGAGGAGTAATTACTGTCAATGGAAACACTAAATGCTCCCTCCGAATGGAGGAGCACACGGCGGCCCTTGCAGCGGAAGTACAAAGCAGCCTCTCCAGGCAGTTCTCCAGTCCGGCCATTAAACGTCCGGACACCGTCAAGCGTGCCCAGAGTAACCTACAACAAGACCACCTGGCACGTTCTGAGCAGGCGTAGCAATGCGGCCCCAACCACAGCCCTGGAAAAAATGCGGCACCAGTACTTCGCGTACATAACTACGCTCTAGAAATACCATGGGTACAGGGGGAGGGGCACCATCACGGCACGCCCAAAACACGGCTTAAACTGCACCAGGGGCTACCGATTTTTTAATTTTCTCTTACTTTCAGGACTCCACTCTTCAGAAGGCATGTTCGGCAGTTCAATTGCCGCACAAACAATGCAAGAACCAGGGAAGCAGACATGCCATGCCGCATTACGGAACTCCCAGGTGGTCTCTATCACGAGCAGTATACCTGTTTCGCATACCATTCCGCAGCCTGCCCCTGGAACGGACATGTTAAAATAGTCCAACCTTTTGCTTATCACATTATTTGTATTGTTCTGCTTTGATCGCAGCCCTTTTTAATAAACAATGCATAGCTTCTGTCTATTTTTGCATTACTCTTTTTTTTACAAATATATGTTCCTTAACGACATGTTGCACCCATGCACTTCGGTACGGCCAAGATATGCCAGGGGCTTTAGTACCCCTCAACATGGTGTGAGAAGTCCAAACACTTTAACAAGTGCGGCACCCCGAACATATAGCATTATATGCATCGGCTCCGAATCATGTTTTGGGTCAATAGTTGGGTTTGCCCGGCTCCTATGTTTTGGTGCCTTACGTTCCGCTATATCGGCTAAGGTAGCACTAGGAGAACCAGTGCGATTGTGCCCCAGTTGAGCTGGGTCGAGCACCTCAGTGGAGAAAGCTAAAACTGACTGTCATGATGAAGCGAGAGCTGGTCCCTATTCGAGAGGTTTTTCGAGTCCCTAAAGACTTATGCCGCTTAGAGCGAGGAGTCGGCTCTGTCCGGCCAAGGCGTGGATAGCGCCCCAAACTCGGTCTTCCGAATACCAGGGGCTTCGCCGAAATTTAAAATTATAGAATTCTATGGCTAAGTGAGAGTGTTCATGCATTATAGTCCGATTGCCTTGTTCGTTGGGCTGAGCGCCTCCCTCGAAGGACCCAAACATGGGAAAAAGAGTGCTCAGGTTTATCCCCGAACACCCCAGCACTAGCAGCACGGGGGGCAGAAGCCGACGACTCGCCATCTCTCAGAATTGATAAACAGCCGCACAGAAGGTAATATTTTAAATTCCAACAGCATTGCTTAGCGCATATGAACAAGTTTTCAGCGCACAGGACAAAACGAGCAAGTTTCACTCAAAAATTACATCCCTAGAACATTCATCCGCCACAAGGCAGGCACCCTTCAGAACATCCTTATAATAATTCTCAGGCTTGCGATGCTCTTTCCCAGGCGGTAGCCCGTCCTTCACAAGCTTCTCAGCATCCAGCTTGCCCCAGTGCACCTTAGCACAGGCAAGGGCCCTACAGGCACCTTCAATGCAGACGGAGCGCTTGATGACTTCGAGCCTTGGACAGGCCTCCACCAGCCGCCGCACCAGCACGAAATAGCTCCCAGGCAGAGCCTCTCCAGGTCACAGCCGAACTATGAGGCCCTTCATGGCCTGTTCGGCCGCCTTGTGGAGCTCGACCAGTTGCTTCAACTGGTCGCTCAGGGGCACGGGGTGTCCGGCCTCAGCATACTGGGACCACATCACCTTCTCTGTTGAGCTGCCCTCCTCGTCTCGATAGAATGCGGCGGCATCGGACACACTCCGGGGAAGATCTGCGAACACTCCTGGAGAGCTCCGGATTCGGGTAAGTAACAAGTAGCTCACATTTATGTGTTTGCTTTGCATAAAGAATGCCTTACCCGCCGCTATCTTCTTCACCTCATCCAACTCCTGGAGGGTCTTCTGGGATTCGGCCTTGGCAGACCTGGCATTTTCAATAGCCACCGCGAGCTCGGACGCTCGCGTCTTTGAGTCAAGCTCCAAACTCTCATGTTTTTTCATGAGAACCTGGAGCTCTTGTTGCACCTTGCCAACCTGGGCCTCATACTTCTCCCGCTCGGTGCGCTCCGTGGCCGCCCTCTCCTCGGCCTCGACCAGCGCTTGCTTAAGGGTCGCCACCTCAGACGTGGCCCCTACAATAGCCACGATAATCCTGTCATTTTTTGCAATTGCAACTTTTTATATATATTTAAACAAGGTATTTCTTACCTTCATTGTCCTCGAGCTGTTTTTGACACGCCCAAGATCTTGCTCGGACCGCTCGAGGTTCTGCTTTAGCGTGTCCACTTCCGCAGTCAGTCCGGCGAACGCAAGCAGAGAAGCCTGCATACGCATATTGACTCCTTTTTGTTAGACTCCTGCGAATTTTATTTGATCCTCTATTCGGCTTTTCTTCCCAAATGCCAAACAGAGCATCAGGGGCTACTGTCTATGCGGTAATATTATTTACACATTCTTTACTTACCTCAAAGCCTATTAAAAGGCTAGTACAAGCTTCAGTCAGTCTGCTCTTGGCGGACTGAACCTTCTGGACCACCGCACTCATAATGGTGCGGTGCTCCTCATCGATGGAGGTGCCTTGGAGCGCCTCCAACAGATTGTCCGGCACCTCCGGTTGAACGGGGGTCACCGGCACGGTGGGCTTGCTCCTCTTGGAAGGAGGTCCCCCACCGGACTCTGGAACCTTTGAAGGTTCCAGAGCGGTGTTCAGCCTAGAGCCAGACTTGGAGCCCTTGGGGGTTTCATCCCCTTTACTCCTGGAGTCTGGGAGGTCGCCTTGCGGCGCCTCCAGGACCACCTCCTCCCGGCTTGGAACCTGTTGAGACAGCACTTCGGCGTCGTCCGTAGGGCGGGGGGAGGAAGTCGTCGGAAGCGAATTCACATCCGATGAGTCCAGTGAACCGCTCGACGATGCGTCGAGCCGGTCTTTGGGTGGGCTGCATAAATCATATTCGACATAAGTGAAAGCTGTGCAATAAAGGAATACTATGAATTACTCTAGTATCCGGATACTTACGATTTCGCTAGGGGCTTGGCCCTGAGCGGCCACTCTTCTCCGCCGTCATCGGTGTCGGTGGAGTAGTCCGGGGGAAGGGTTCTCCCCTTCTTGGACCCTCCGGCCTCCCCAGAGAGGGCGGCCTTCCTTTTCTTCTCTCTTCCCGCTGGAGGGGGAGAGGTCTCTTCTTCTTCCTCCTTGTCTTCACGGGAGGAATGCGCCTCGGAGCTGTCGGGTGATGAACCTGACACCTCCTGGCGCCGGGCACTCTTTTGAGTCCCCGTGGCCTTCGTCGTGGCCTTCTTCTCCGGCACCACATAGGGTTCCAGAACCAGCAGCTTCGCCAAGCGGGCATCAGCTGGGTCTTCGGGCAAGGGAGCCAGAAAGTCGATTTGTCCGGACTTCGCCTTCCAACTCTGTCAAAGGTAAGGGAGCTTAGATCCCACATTGAGTTAAACTATGGAAAACTAATACCCTGTAAAAAGGTACAAACAACTTACCGCGCTAGCGTGACGCTGCGCGCTGAATCCGCGATCCTCGGTGCCGGATGCGGGAGCCTCGACGCCCTTGAAAAGCACCTTCCAGGCATCTTCGTACGTAGTGTCGAAGAGCCTACTCAGAGTTCGGTGCTGCGCCGGGTTGAACTCCCACAGATTGAAGGCCCGTTGTTGACACGGGAGGATCAAGTGGATGAGCATAACCTGGACTACGTTGACGAGCTTGAGCTGCTTGTCCACCAGGGTTTGGATGCATGTTTGCAGTCCAGTCACCTCTGCTTTGTTGCCCCACGACAGGCCCGTCTCTTTCCAGGATGTGAGCCGCGTTGGGGGTCCGGACCGGAACTCGGGGGCTGCGACCCACTCAGGGTCGCACGGCTCGATGATGTAAAACCACCCCGATTGCCACCCCTTCAGGGTCTCCACAAAGGAGTCCTCGAGCCATAAGACATTGGGCATCTTGCCCACCATGGCGCCTCCGCACTCCGTCTGGTTGCCGCGCACCACCTTCGGCTTGACATTGAAAGTCTTGAGCCATAGGCCGAAATGGGGGCGGATGCAGACGAAAGCCTCGCACACGATGATAAACGCCGAGATGTTGAGGATGAAGTTCGGGGCCAGATCATGGAAATCCAGGCCGTAGTAGAACATGAGTCCCCGGACGAATGGGTGGATCGGAAAGCCCAGTCCGCGGAGGAAGTGGGGAAGGAACACTACCCTCTCATGGGGCCTTGGGGTGGGGAGGAGCTGCCCCTTTTCGGGAAGCCAGTACGCGATGTCGTTAGACAAGTATCCGGCCTTCCTCAGTTTTTTGATGTGTCCCTCCATGACGGAGGAGACCATCCACTTGCCACCCGCTCCGGACATGGCTGGAGAAGGTTGAGGTGGGGAGTGCAGACTTGGGCGCTGGAGCTCGAGTGTGCGAGAATGGATAAGCAAGGGAGGAAGAAGGCGTAGGTGAAAAGGTGGATCCTTATCCCCTTATATGGGTGGACGCAACTACGTGTCCCCACCAGCCTGGTAAAACTTGCCTATCTCTAAGCGCCGTAATCAATGGCGCGGTTGGGTTACCCACGCCCGTATTGATGAGAATCCCAGAATAAGGGGACACGATCTCTGCTTTAACAAGACGTGCCAAGGAAACCGCCTCGCATGACGCGCTGAGGTGGGATAATGAAACGAATCGGATAAAGGCTTGGCCGTGGTGTGTCACACTACGGAATACGTCAGCAGATTAGATTTGTGTAAATATTATTCTCTCTATGGCAATATGTGGAAACTTATTTTGCAGAGCCGAACACTATCTTTGTGTTCAAAATCTTCTATGAAGTACTTGGAGGAATCCGCCTTGCAATGCGGAAGACAATCTGCGCACCGGACTCGTCGTCATTGAAGCCTGGTTCAGGGGCTACTGAGGGAGTCCTGGATTAGGGGGTGTTCGGATAGCCGGACTATACCTTCAGCCGGACTCCTGGACTATGAAGATACAAGATTGAAGACTTCGTCCCGTGTCCGGAAGGGACTTTCCTTGGCGTGGAAGGCAAGCTTGGCGATACGGATATGTAGATCTCCTACCATTGTAACCGACTTTGTGTAACCCTAACCCTCTCCGGTGTCTATATAAACCGGAGGGTTTTATTCCGTAGGATAACATACACAACAACAATCATACCATAGGCTAGCTTCTAGGGTTTAGCCTCTCCGATCTTGTGGTAGATCTACTCTTGTACTACCCATATCATCAATATTAATCAAGCAGGACGTAGGATTTTACCTGCACCAAGAGGGCCCGAACCTGGGTAAAACTTCATGTCCCTTGCCTCCTGTTACCATCCGGCCTAGACGCACAGTTCGGGACCCCCTACCCGAGATCCGCCGGTTTTGACACCGACATCGGTCTTCTTAGATCTTCAAGATAATTCCTTCTCTGGCTCTTCCGGTAGTGGCATAACCTTTTCCTCAATGCTTCTATCGTTTTATCTCGGTACGGTCCTCCTATGACTAGGTCTTTTTAGCTGCAGGTCTGGCACCAATACTAAACAACTATCGATAGCTCATGGTGGTAATCAAACAATTAGACTGGGTCCCTGCAGAAAATGGGTCTGGGTTTCATTATCACCGTATGACCTACGATTGGAAAAAGCTGCATTGTACAAGGGAAACTGTCATACCATTCTAGGGTTCAAACAAGGTTTTGGTCGTTGTCTCTCTACTATGGGTAAGTCACGCAGATTTACCACCCTGTATAGCAAGGTGAATAATAAGAGTAAGTCGGTATGGTGATCAATCCATCCCGCACCCAAATCATTACCTTGTACATGGTTTAGTGAATCTCACATTCTAACACTCGGTCATCCTCCCAAGCATTGTAGAATTTCTCTTGTTGATGAACTAATTTTGGAAAAACCCATTGATTCTGCAAGCCAAACAAACATCTATCGTTTCTTCATAACTCTCAGGTTTTGCGTGAACTCCTATAAGATCGTCTGTTGATAAACGTAACTTCTTCCAAGGTTTTTCCTTCAGCAAGAGTGTGCTTGCTTCTTGGCAGGTCCTGGGGCCTGTGGGTTATGGCCCACCTCATCACTTGCAAACCTTGAAATCATCATCTGGGCAACTGATCATTATTTCAATCATCTAGCTTCCCAGCCTTCTTAAATCCATATGATTGTACTGTCTCCCTTTCTTCTATCGGTACCAAACTAAGACGTGATTACTCAGACTCATCGTGGGGCTAAATTTGTTCCATATTACCAACATTATACCTCCTTTATATCCAATAGCATTTCATCCCTTCATACTCTTGGGGTATCCCACATATCGAGATAAAACTCATACTTACTTTGTCCGAAGTCCACTCCGTGGAATATCATTATCTTTTCCATGGGTCAAGTGTCCTCACAGGGTACTACCACCCTTAAAATGCACAAATCTTCCATAGACCATATTTCTCGTATCCTCGAAAATGGTCAAAATCTTTCTTCATAGAGTAACTACTCATAAAATCCAAATCAGTACCCACGATGCTAACTTTATTGATTCTCAAATTATTACAATCTCCTGACTTCCATCACATGCCTGAACTCAACACCTTAATATAAAAAGAAATATTCCCTCTACTACTACTATATTTCTCACAGACTCAAATATTTAGCACAAGCGTCCTTCTCTTTGGGACAATCTCTGGCAAAGTGCCCTACTTTATTACAACGAAAACATATTACTTTTGACAAGTCTCGAGGTTTCCTTGTGATTTCAAAGCCTCCTTGGGTCCTTGGCTTCCTTTTTGGGCAACCGCTAAAGTAGTGCCCTAACTCTTTGCACCTGAAACAAGTGATATGACTCAGGTCCTTCCTGGAATCCAATCTATTTCTCTTCCTGGACTTTTCCGTTCCAATCAGGGCTTCTATTTCCTGTGGGTCATACTCTACTTCCTCTATCGGGAATTCTACTAGGTCTCCATTTAGACAATTTTGGGAGATGTGTCCTTCTTCTCCACATGAATAGCATGACTTGGTGCAGGCTTTAATTTTGTTTCCTTTGGGTGTGTCCTCGACATATTCCTTCATCACAGGTTCTTCCAAAATTTCCATGAGGGCTCCTTTCATTGCTTCTTTCTTCTGCTGGATGGTTCTTTGTACCATGGGGTAAATGTGACACTGAGCAGGGTAGTGGGTAGTCCCTTCACACAAGAAACAAGTAATCTGCTTGGTGGGGCATTCTTCATCTGGGTGACTTCCTTCACAATTAGGGCATTCATCCTTGTGTTCTTTATGGTTGTGTCCTATTTCTCCACAGAGCTTGCAGGCACAAGGTTTCTTCATATCATTTCCATGAGGCTTCAACTGCTGAGACACAAGACAAGACCTTTGTAGAGTCAACTTAAATTCTTCCCAAGTGGTTACTCCTTGCCATCCACTGATGGTTTGGTAAAACCTCCACCAAGTAGCGGCACCTCTTTCAAAGCACTGAAGAGCATGCTGGGCCATATCCTTTTCGGCTATAGTTTTATTCTTCATGTGACCTTCCATGTTCTGAATCCATCAGTCCGTCTCCAATTGACTTATCGGTCCCGGAAATGTGAGTTCATCTCCATTCATCTATATTGGGTCCATGGGTTTTTGGGGTAAGATAAGAGAGATAGAGAGGGTCACACACAATGCCAACAATAGTTTTGAAAAGACAGATTTTTTTGTGGCTGTCAGAAAAACATCAAACAAATGACAGCTCACAAACGTCGCATCTTACGTAGGTATATAACAGGGGTTTGGTCTCCTAAAGGTTAATAAATCTTCAAAGTCGCCAAACTCTTCAAGTCTTATTTATGTTTCCGATGGCTTTTTCCGATCGTGCTTGTCCTTCTCAGGTTCTTTTGCCACGTCATCTCTGTTGACGCGAAGTCTCTCATGACGTCCTTTAATATTTCTAGAGTCGCGTTCCAAACTTCTGGGTTTCAACATCCTTGGCATGAACCATGGTCCTACTGCCCTTCAGTTCCTGACGAATCTCTGGTTTCTCGAGGTTTTGCTCCACCAGCTTGGCTACTTTCAGCTTCTGGGTCCTGAGTTCTTCACAAAATGCTTCCTTGTCAAATACGGCTTCATGCGGGTCCATCCAAAACTTCTTGATGTAATACTCCAGATCCCGGTGATACACCAGCTAAGGTTAAAACTGCATCTTTTGCTGATAGGTGCTCCATTAGCCCTCTACAATCCTTCTAAAGAATGCATGCTTAACCTAGCACAGTGACAATAACATAAGCGGGCGATAACATCATGGATAGTCGTGTTTATGCCCATATCTTTGCCATGAGCTATCATTCCATCGTTGATATCTCCTTCCTTGGGGTTTTCTTGACAAACTTTGAGTTTTAACGCTCCATGTTCCAGGTTTTTTTCTCTGACACACCTTGATCTCGGGTATTGACACCTTCAATAGTCTAACTAATTCCATAAGGGTAACCTTACTAGGTCATACTAATCTAAAATTCTTCAGAGCCTTTAAATTCTCCTAGTCTTCAGAGTCTTCAACCATTGTAGTTTCCATCATTATAATGCACGGTAAAATCTTTCTTCAGTCTAGTGTGGTCTTAGTTGTCTGATATATTTTACTTCTTGGAGTGGTCTTGTCAGTCGAATCTTCATGTGGTCAACAGGGAAAGGGGTATTGTCCAACTAAAAGGGAATATTTGATAAAGCTCGGAAAAGAAGAGAGGTAAAATATCTTTTTGAAAATAAAGTTGTAGAGAAAATCTTTCCTATGGGCTTGCCAGCTTCTAGGGGTCAAATCCTACAGTCAACATGTGCTCTGATACCATCTTGTAGCGACCCGACCTCAGACGGTCAAGTCTCTGTGCTTAAGTGTCATCCCTGGATCGGTATGCTGACACACAGTACTCGAGGATTTATAACAGAGGTAAATCATATGTATAAAATAACGTAAATACTATTACCTCAATCCAAAAAGCGGAAGTAAAAACAAGGTTGTGGATTCCCGTCAACACCAACGGCAAAGTTGGGTGTAGAAAACGTAACCCTAACGTATCACTTACTCGCCGTAAGATTCCTGCAACATGAGACGTTGCAGCCATGTAGGTCAGTACATTGAATGTACTGGCAAATTCACACCATAGGATAATGATGAATAATAGCTATCACTACATGCATATTTGGCTGGTGGAGGCTCTAAGTTTAATTCTGCATAAAGCCAATTTTTCCCTACAACAAAGGAATATATTTTATTTAGCTACAAAGATTGTTCAAAACATTGAGAAGATTCCTCCAACTCAATCCCAAATTAATAATCATCAATCCAACAAATTAATTTTAAGTAACATAATGAGATCAAATCAATAATTCAAGTACCAGATATTCAAGATGTCCATAACCGGGGACATGGCTAATCATGATTAGTTTGTACACTTTGTAGTGGTTTGCGCAGTTCTCCCCACAAGACTCGATCTCCTCCGTTGGATTTCTCGCACTTCATTGTGTTTGAGAAACGAATGACCAAGAAACAGTCTTTCCGAAGAGGTCCCCTTAACCGATAGATAGGTCGGTACACCTACACTCCCCTACATCTGCTAGCCCATAATGGAAAGGTTTTCCACAATTTACTCAACTATGCCAGAGCCCATAATGGCATGTGGCTGCACATGGAAGTTTCTAGAATGAATAATATTATGATCCCTTTAAGCCTGGGTGGCATTCCATAGGGTGATCACATGGGTACTCTAGGATCCCCTTGGGCAAGCACTGGGTTCTCCACATGCCCGGGCAAACCACTGGGTGCTCCAGGGTGCCCCAACCAATCCACCCAGATGTGTATTAAAGTAACCACCTTAAGTTTCCCTTAGTTAAAATCTCTCACATCTTTCATGAGTCTCACAAACCAAACCATGTCTACGAGCATAGAAAAGTAGTATAAGCATAACGTATAAACCCAAGGTTGAATGAAGGGCAATAGGTTCCTACCTCATCAACTACTTCCAAATACCCACATGTTAAATCAAATCCTAACCATGCAATGTTTGAGGGTGAAACTAATGCAAGTAAAATAGGGTATGAAAAGTATGATCAAAGTGTGAACTTGCCTTGTATTTTTGATGAAGATGATTCGCACTCATACCTCATGATAGTTCTACTCCTCACACTCCGGTCAATCTATCGTGAGCAAGCAATTGCATACATAAGCACTCATGCAAAAGAATCGAATAAAAGATCTCAGAAAACTTCAAAAACAGGCAAATAAATCTCGCAACAGAAAAAATCTAACAGTACCAAAATTAAGTGAATTTGGCCTTATCAGAAAGTTTAGGTCAAGAGCTTTGTTTTGCAAAAAAATCAATTAAATCGGAATTACAAAACACAAGTTATGAACAAAAAAATTTGAATTTGAATCTGAACAAATTTCGAAATTTTGAAAATTTCAAAAAGTTGATGTGACAGGTTCACTCGATAGGTGAAAACAAGACAAAACTATAGGCGCTGGTTTCATCTAATTTGGAGAAACGAGTAAAAAGTTATGGCTATTTGAAAAACGAGGGCCAGGCTGTTTTACGGAAGGAAAATAGCTACGGCTAATTCTAGGTCTAGTGTATGAATACATAGACTAATTGATAATCTAATTATTCTATCGTACTAGTCTAAAAATAATAAACTATAGAAGTATAAAAAGAAAAAAAAGATACCTTTATAAGGTAGAGAAAAGACGACTTCGAAGAAAAGAGACAATTTGCAGAAATCCCGTCGAAGAGGAGAAAAAATATTTTTCTTTAAAGAATCTAGTCAAACCAAAATATTGATTTAACCCGAATAGGATGATAGTTGGAGGCTCTATGGGTCTATACTTATAGGTGGAAAAGAGGTTTAGGAGTCAAAGGATAGGAAATGTGGGACTAAACACGTAAGTAAAAATAGAAAAGAGAAAAACGCATGGGCTAAAGTGTTCGGCCGGCCGGCGGACGCGCGCTGCGTTGTTGTTTTTTTTTGAACTTTTTTTAAGAAAAATAAATATTTATGAAAATAGTATTTTTCCAAGCATAACCGAAAAATAAATAAAAACAGTTACAGGCCTGTCTGCTGACTATGTTGTGCCCATGGGCTACTGATAGTTATAGGCCGCACACGTAGTTTGTTTTTTTAAAATAGAAACAGAAAAGAAAAACTGAATAAAAATTTAAAAATAAAGTTTTATATAGGCATATTATATATTAAAGTTTTCAAAAAAATAATTTCTACAACATGAACATTTTTTTAGCGTCAAATAAGTTCCTCAAAAATTTAAATAAAGCAAAGGGTGCTACAACTCTAATAAAACCCAATAAAAACCATTTTAAAAATACAAAAATGATTTCAAATTTATTTCTCTCCGGGAATCATTTTTACCCTATTTTCCATATATTTTATTTTTGGAGAAAAATAATTTGAAAAAAGTCCAAATAACTCCAAATTGAAAATAATTTCAAAGGGAATTTAAATTTGCTTTGTTGAAACTCCCAACTCATATTTCATCTGTTTTGAAGAAGTCATTTTATCTTCTCTCATGGAAATCATTGAGTTGCTTAAAATTTCTGAATTTGAAATAGTTCCAAATGAAATTCAAACATTTTCAAAAAAACCCTTTTCATTTATTTAAATGGAAGAAGTCATTTCATCTTCACTCTAGGGTTCTGTATTTGAAAAGAATTTGAATTCATGGAGATCAAAAACGCAAGGTGAAAGTTTGGGAAAGTACTTTTATTCCTTCTCATTTAACTTTCATAAGTTTCAAATTTCACTCAATTTCACTCAAGCAACCACACCACAATCAAACAATCAATCAAAACTATTTATTTAATATAACATTCCGAAATTTAGAATTTTGGGATGTTACAAATTGGTACTCCACAGTGCATTCCCTTAGGCCCAAATATGGTGAAGTGTCATGTAGTCGACGTTCACATGACACCACTAAGAGAATCACAACATACATACTAATAAAATACCGAACACATATCAAGTTCACATGATTACTTGCAACATGATTTCTCCCATGACCTCAAGAACAAAAGTAACTAGTCACAAGTGATAAACATGCTCAAGATCAGAGGGATATTAAATAGCATAATGGATCTGAACATATAATCTTCCACCAAATAAACCATATAGTAATCAACTACAAGATGTAAGCAACACTACTAGTCACCCACAAGCACCAATCTATAGTTCCGATAACAAGATTGAGAACAAGAGATGAACCAGGGTTTGAGATGAGATGGTGTTGTTGAAGATGTTGATGGATATTTCCCTCCCCAAGATGGGAGAGTTGTTGCTGATGATGATGACGATGATTTCCCCTTCCGGGAGGGAAGTTCCCCCGGCGGAATCGCTCCTCCGGAGGGCAAAAGTGCTCCTGCCCAAGTTCCGCCTCGAGACGGCGGTGCTCCATCCCGAAAGTCCTCTCCTTATTTTTTCTAGGTCAAAATGACTTATATACCAGAAGATGGGAGCCGGAGGTGGGCCTGGGTGAGCACAACCCACTAGGGCGTGCCTGGGCACCCTGGCGCGCCTAGGTGGGTTGTGCCCACCTGGTGGGGCCCTCTGGTACTTATTTTCTCCAATATTATTCATATATTCCATAAAAATTCTCCGTGAAGTTTCAACTTGTTTGGAGTTGTGCAGAATAGGTAGCCTGACGTAGCTTTTCCAGGTCCAGATTTCTAGCTACCGGAATTCTCCCTCTTTGTGTGTACCTTGCAAATTATGAGGGAAAAGGCATTAGAATTACTCCAAAATGCATTATTATGCTTAAAAACACCATAAATAACAATATGAAAACATGATGCAAAATGGATGTATCAACTCCCCCAAGCTAGACCTTGCTTGTCCTCAAGCAATAACCGAAATTGAAAAACATGTCCACATGCTTAGAGAGAGAGAGAGAGGCGTCGATAAAAATAAAATATGGACATAGAAGCATCATGTAGATTATTATAATAGCAATAAACTTAAACCTAAGACTTTTATCATAGAACTTTTATCATAGACTTCTCATGAATAAGTGACAATTCATCACACTATCAAAGTATAAAGCAAAAACTCTATTAGAAACCAACAAACTATGTTCTAAGTGAACTTTGCAACTACAATTCATCATCTTTTCAGGACGGGCCACGTGTCGGAGCCTTTAGGCAAGTCCAAATGCTCAACCATCATATAGTCTTCTATGATTGCTAACACTCACCGCATACACATGATAAAAATGTTTCAACCAGACACATAGAAAGATAGGGGCTTATAGTTTCTCCTCCCAACGTATTCACCTCAAGGGTGATGTCAACGATAATAACTCATGCTACCCATATTCAACTGGACATATGTGCCTAGATCTTTCCTCACCACATGATGCTTGCAAAAGGAGAAAAATAAAAAGGAATACAGAGAAAATTTTGACTCTTTGCATAAAAGTAAATACATAAAAGTAAAAGATAGGCCCTTCGCAGAGGGAAGCAGAGGTTTCCATGCGCTTATTTATTTGTATGCTCAACCCCTTAGTGCAAAAGAACGTCACGTTGTATTGCCCCTTGTGATGGCAACCTTTATTATGCAGTCTGTCGCTTTTATTCTTCACCACCACAAGTTCGTACAACGCTCAATTTTCTCTTACACTAAATGATCTCACACTTTTAGAAGCAATTTTTATTGGCTTACTGCACCGATGACAACTTACCTGAGGGACCTTGCTCAATCCCTAGGTATGTATGGTGGACTCTTGAAAATAAGATTTTGTTTTAAGGGTTTTTGGATGCACACGTAGTATCTCTACTTAGTGCGGAATTTTTGGCTAGCAAAGATTGGGGGCAAGCACCACATGTTGAAGGATCTATGACAATATAACTCCTATGTGAATATGAACAAACATAAATCATTAAGTTGTGTTCCTTGTCCAATGTCAACAATTTTGGCAGATAATATTTTGATGGGGGCTCACAATCACAAAATATTTCTAGGATAGTGCATTTATATGTGAATCTTCTCTTACCTTATTAATTCTTTCATGAGTTGCATCATTGACTAATGCTATGTTTGTCAATCTCTAATAAAATTTTCTACTTATTGTAGCGACCAGACCTCAAGCAGTCTGATCTCTGTGCATCAGTGTCATCCCCGGATCGGTAATGCTGACGCGCACAGTACTTGAGGATTTATAATAGAGTAGCAATCACACACTTATTACATCGAATGTCTCAAAAGAGAACTTAATACAGAAAAATATGGCTTAAGGCCATCTAAAACGATAACAGCGGAAGGCTTGGAAGTTAAAATGAGTCCATCAACTCCAACGGCATGACTAAGTGAAAGACAACGACCTATGGCTCATTACTCGTCGTCTGAAAAGTCTGCAACATGAACGTTGTAGCCCAAAACGGGTCAGCACATGGAATATGCTGGCAACATAACACAAGAGAGTAATGAACGGAATAGTTGCTATCACTACATGCATATTTGGCTGGTGGTAAGCTCTACTGTTACAGTTTTGCATAAAACCTATTTCCCTACAACAAAGGAATAAATTTTATTTAACTATCATGGTGGTTGTTAAACATTGAGAAGTTTCCTCCAACTCAATCCCAATTAAGCATCATCATTAAACCCAATCAAATTATAATAAGGGTGATGAGATCAACATAATAATCCAAGAACTAGATACTCAAAACGTCCATAACCGGGGACACGGCTAACCATGATTAGTTATACACTCTACAGAGGTTTGTGCACTTTTCCCCACAAGACTCGAATACATCCATGGTCGGAGATTCGAGACACAGTCTTTCTGAAGCATTAACTCTCTACTCTGGATAGACAGAAAGACCTACAACCCACTACATCAGCTAGTCTACCTCTTCGAGAGCTTCACGCAACTTACTCAACTATGCGAGAGCCCATAATGGCTTGTGGCTGCACACGAAAGTTTCTAGCATGAATAATCTTATGATCCCTTTGAGCCTGGGTGGCGGGCCGTAGGATGATCACACGGGTCCTCCGGGATATCCTAGGACAACACTGGATTCTCCAGGTGCCCACAAGCAATCCACCCAGATGTGTATTAAAGTTGCCACCTTAAGTTGAACCATTAATTAACAAACTCACATCTGTCATGAATACACTCAAACCCAACCCACGTCTACTAGCATAGCATAGCAATATAAGCAACGTAGAAGTAACTCCCATAGGTTTGATAATAAGCAGGTGAATAGGTACTACCTCATCTACTTCCCAAAACCCACAAGTTAATCAAATCCTAACCATGCAATTGTTTGAGGTTTGATTTAATGCAATAAAACTGGGTAGTAAAAAGGTATTATCAAAGTGTTACTTGCCTTGCTGATGATCCGTGAAACCTAGAGACTCGTAGTAGCACGCTTCGCACTCCGGGTACTCTATCATAATCAAAAAAACATACAATAAGCACTCAACTAGAAGCATGTGTAAAACTCAAATAAGAAATCTAACCAGAAAGTTCAACTTAGGAGCTCAGGTTTGCAAAAAGAATCAAATCAAACGAAGCAACGAAACTCAAACTGCGAAAGAAACAAGATTTGTTTACTAATCTGGACTTAACTCAAATTTTACAGTAGCAAAATCTTGTTCAAGTTGGTTAAACAGAAAGAGGGCTTCGAGTTGGAGATCTAGGCGCTTGAATTGCCTGATTCCGATAAACGAGCGAAAAGATAAACTAAAACGAAAATCAGGTCAGAAATCGCGATCGAAAATAATCGCGGGAAAACCCTGGAAAAAGAAAAACTGATGAACAGGCTAACGAACGAACGTTCGCTCTCTTTGGTTAACGAGTGAAAACCATTCGTTAAAACGAACGTACGAACGGGCGTTCGCTAAATAACTAAACCAGAAAAAAACTAACCTAAAAAATGGGGTTTCTAAAAAACCGAATGGTTTTGTGACAAAAACCGGTGGCTACCTCGATTCGCGTGGCGGTGGCGGCGGTCAACTCCGGCGGCGGGGTCGGTGGCGAGGGAGGAGGCGGCGTCCGGCGGCGGCGACGACGCGGAGTCGCGGCGCGGTGGCGGCAGCGGTGGTGGCGGCGCGGTCGCGGGTTAGGGTTAGGGTTCGATGGCGGTGGCGGGTGGGCTGGGGTGGGCTGCTGGATCGGCGGGGCGGCTTATAAAGCCTGGGGCGGCGGAAAATAAATACTAAATCAACACCCAATATCCTGAAATAAATTTTCCCCGTCCTCTAAAAATATATCGGACAGGGCGAACATTTATTTGGGCCTAAAATGCAATTATGAAAAATGTGTATTTTTCCTAATTCAAACAAAATAGCGATAAAACTCCGAATAAAATTCTTATTTGATTTTAATATTAAATCTCCAATATTTCTTTATTTTGAGGAAGTCATTTTATCCCCTCTCTTTTATTTTCATAAAAGAAATATTTCAAGAGAAAATAATTAAAATCAAACGATCCTCTTTTCAAAATTTGAGAAAACTCAAATATGAAAATTACGAAATCCCCAACTCTCTCTGTGGGTCCTTGAGTTGCATAGAATTTTCTAGGATAAAGACAAAATGCAATAAAATATGATATGCAATGATGATCTAATGTATAACATTCCAAATTGAAAATTTGGGATGTTACAAACCTGCCCTCCTTAAGATGAATCTCGCCCTCGAGATTCGGGTTGGCTAGAAAATAGGTGAGGGTGATCTTTCCGTAGGTCTTCCTCTCGTTCCTAGGTGGCTTCATCCTCGGTATGGTGGCTCCACTGAACTTTGCAGAACTTGATAACCTTGTTGCGTGTGACTCGGCTGGCAAACTCAAGAATCTTCACTGGTTTCTCCTCGTAGGTCAAATCGCTATCCAACTGAATCGCTTCCAGTGGCACTGTATCTCTCGGAGGAATTTCAGCCATCTCTGCGTGGCACTTCTTCAACTGAGAAACGTGGAACACATCATGAACTCCTGACAATCCTTTGGGCAATTCCAACTTGTAAGCAACTTCTCCCATATGTTCCAAAACCTTGTATGGTCCCACAAAACGTGGTGCTAACTTTCCCTTAACTCCAAAATGCTTCACTCCTCGAAGTGGTGATACACGAAGATACACTCTGTCCCCGACTTCGTAAACTGTCTCCTTGCGTTTAGAATCCACATAGCTCTTCTGCCTAGACTGGGCTACCTTGAGTCTATCGCGAATCAGTTTAACCTTCTCTTCGGACTCTTCAATCAAATCTGGTCCAAACAACTGACGGTCTCCAACTTCATCCCATAACAACGGTGTCCTGCATCTCCTTCCGTACAATGCTTCGAAAGGGGCCATCTTCAAACTAGTTTGATAGCACTCTGCATATGGAAAATTGTCGTCCCAACTAGATCCATAGTCTAGCGCACAAGCTCTCAACATGTCCTCCAGAATTTGATTGTCTCTCTCGGTTTGTCCATCTGTCTGCGGGTGAAAAGCTGCACTGAACTCTAGGCTGGTTCCCAAAGTCTCATGCAACTGATTCCAAAACTTTGAGATAAACTGGGTTCCTCTATCTGATACAATGGTCCTCGGAACTCCATGCAGACATACGATCCTGGTCATATATATCTTTGCCAACTTAGCACTGGTGTAAGTGGTCTTAACTGGGATGAAATGTGCTACCTTCGTCAAACGATCGACTACAACCCATATCGAGTCATAGCCTGAATGAGTCCTGGGAAATCCCATGATAAAGTCCATGACTAGTTTATCCCACTTCCATTCGGGTATCGGCAATGGCTGTAACAATCCAGCTGGCTTTTGATGTTCTGCCTTCACTCTCTGACATACACCACAAACTGCTACATACTCCGCAATATACTTCTTCATTCCGGTCCACCAGAAACTATCCTTCAAATCCAGATACATCTTTGTATTTCCTGGGTGAATCGAATACGGCGAATCATGGGCCTCTTGCAGAATCAACTTACTGATCTCCGGATCATTAGGCACATAAACGCGGTCCTCAAACCATAAGGTATCGTCCTCATTCTCACGAAATCGGCTAGCCTTTCCTTTTCTCATTCTTTCCTTTATCTCGGCAATCTCCTTGTCCGTCTTCTGAGCTTCTCGAATCTTATCCATCAAAGTAGACTGAATCTCCAATGCTGCTACATAACCTCTCGGAACTATTTCCAAACATAGCTCACGAACATCCTCTGCTAACTCCTTGGGTAATCCTCCGGTCATGAGTGTGTTGACATGACTCTTGTGGCTCGGCGCATCGGCTACTACGTTAGCTTTTTCGGGATGATAATGCAACTTCATATCATAATCCTTAATGAGCTCCAACCATCTCCTCTGCCTGAGATTCAACTCCTTATGCGTGAAGATATACTTCAAACTCTTGTGATCCCTGTACACCTCACAATGCTTTCTGATGAGAAAATGTATCCATGTCTTCAACGCATGCACTACGTCTGCTAACTCCAAATCATGGGTAGCATAATTCAACTCATGGGGTTTAAGATGTTGTGAGGCATATGAGACAACTCTTCCCTCCAGCATAAGCACTGCTCCAAGTCCTCGACGAGACACGTTGCAATGCACCTGGTAATCCATGTGTTGATCTGGGAGAATCAACACTGGAGCTGTAACCAAGCGTTTCTTCAACTGTTGAAAACTGGCCTCACATTCCTCAGTCCATTTGAACTTGGTGTCCTTCTTCAACAACTCCATCATGGGCTTTGCAATCATTGAGAAATTTTCAGTGAACCTCCTGTAGTATCCTACGAGTCCAAGAAAACTCTGGATCTCTCCAACTGGCGTGGGTGCTTCCCAATTTGTCACAGTGACAACCTTGGTAGGGTCTACAACTATTCCTTCTCCAGATATAACATGTTTGAGGAATCCAGCTTCCTTCAACCAAAACTCACACTTGCTGAACTTGGCATATAGCTGATGTTCTATGAGCTTCCCAAGTACCAAACACAAATGCTCCTTATGCTCCTCTTCATTCTTCGAGTAGACCAGAATATCGTCAATGAACACCACGACGAACTTATCCAAAAACTCCATAAACACCTTGTTCATCATGTTCATAAAATAGGCAGGTGAGTTAGTCGGACCAAATGACATAACGGTATACTCATATAGCCTGTACCTTGTGGTAAAAGCTATCTTAGGTATATCCTGGTCTCGAATCTTCAACTGGTGGTACCCTGATTGCAGATCGATCTTGGAAAACACCTTAGCTCCTTGCAGCTAGTCAAACAAATCATTGATCATCGGCATTGGGTACTTGTTCTTGATCATCACCTCATTCAATCCACGATAATCAACAACCATCCTTCTTCTCCACTAGAAACACTAGTGATCCCCAAGGTGACGAGCTTGGGCGAATATAGCCTTTATCCAGTAACTCCTTTATCTACTTCTTAATTTCCTCTAAATCCTTAGCGGGCATCCTGTACGGCCTCTTAGATATTGGCCCTGTTCCTGGCAAAAGCTCAATCAAAAACTCAATGTCTCTATCCGGTGGCATGCCTAGCAACACTTCTAGAAATACATCCGAGAAATCCTTCACCACTGGTATTTCCTCCGGATGAGGAATTCACTTGAGTCCTATTCGGCACATGCCGGGATACATACTTCATCCTTCTTCCTTCTGGGTGGTAAGCAGAATCGACTTACTGGTGCAGTCAATGTTCCCTCCATACTTCGATAACCAATCCATGCCTAATATCACATCCAGTCCTTGTGACTCCAGTACTATTAGGTCTGAGGGGAACACGTAGCTACCAATCCTTAATGGTAACCGATCACACCATAGGCTAGCCATATACTCTGCTCCTGGCGAGGTTACTAACATAGGTGTCCTAAGGGATTGGGTTGGCAGTTTAAACTTATCCACAAATCCCCTTGATATGTATGAATGCGATGCACCAGTATCAAGAAGAACAATTGTAGTAAATGACTTAACCATAAACTTACCTATTACTGCATCCGGTTGCGCTTCAACCTCCTCCACGTTCACGTGGTTCACTTGTCCCCTATTGAAAGGGTTGGGCTTCTTCCCAGAGCTTCCATTGCCATTGCCATTCTTTGTTTCAGAACACTCCGTGGCATAATGTCCATTCTTCCCGCACTTGAAACAAGTAATGTGACTTAGATCCTTCTTAGCAGGCGTTGCTGGGTTGGAACGGTTCTGACCGTTGCTTCCTCCATTACCATTCCCATTCCTGGGGCCACTATGGTTGTGCAAAATCCCTCCATTGTGGTTGTGACCTCCATGGTTATGTTGAAGGGGCCCTCCCGAGTTTTGGGTAAAATGGGGCCTTTGCTGAGCTCCAGAATTATAGTTCCCTTGTCCATACTTCCTCTTGTGGTTGTCAATCTGCTGGTGTTTCCCTTCAATCATGAGAGCTCTATCTACCAAACGTTGGTAGTTATTAAAAGTTGCCACCATCAATTGCATGCTCAGCTCATCATTCAGTCCTTCCAGAAACTTCTCCTATTTAGCTGCATCCGTAGCAATGTCATCTGGGGCATAACGTGCTAGCTTACTAAAGTCATCCACATACTGGCCAACGGTGCGTCCTCCTTGGCGTAAGTTGTGAAACTCGCGCTTCTTCATGGTCATAGCTCATGCTGATACATGGGCAGTGCGAAAAGCCTGCTGAAACTAGTCCCATGCAAGAGTGTCGATGGGGTAAGTGGCTGTGAAATTCTCCCACCATGATGCTGTGGGTCCATCAAGCTAATGTGCGGCAAAACGCACTCTCTCCACATTTGTGCATCCTGCAGTGGTCAACTCCCTTCCAATCTTGCGGAGCCAATCATCTGCAACTATCAGCTCGGTGCTACTGGAGAACATCGGTGGATTCAGCCTTAGAAAACGGGCTAAGTGATCAACATGTGGTGGTGGTGGGTTGTTGTTGTTGTTCCCCTAATTCTAATTCTAGACTAGTATCTGCATCAATGCATTCTGCTGCTGGATCAACTGAGTGAGCTCCGGTGGGAAAGCAAATCCATTGTCGCGTCTCGGAGGCATCTGATGGGTTTAGAAAAGATGAGAAAACATAATAGAATGAGGTCTAGGGGGAAACACTACCCATATGCACATGAGACAAACACCAACATATCACTTCAATCAATTCAAACAAGGCATACAATCGGTCTAACTATCATTACAAAAGTGCTCGGACTAAGCTATATACATGGGGGAAATACCACTACTGATATGGTGGTCGACTAGAAAAATTGATCGGTGGAAGACTCCATAATATCTACTCCAGCTTCATCAACAAAGTCATCATCGCTATCGTTGGGGTCTGAGTCGGTGTCGTCGATGATGATGTAGTTCTCCGGGCAAGTGGAATCATCGTCTTCTCCTCCTGGCGCGGGGTCTCCCATGAATACTCCTAGCTTCCTTGTCAGATCGTCATTCTTCTCCACTAGTATCGTCATTTCCTTCTCGTATCCATCGCGTGTAGACTTGAGTTCTTCCTCCATCTCCGTGATCCTGGTCATTGCCTTCTTCAGATCTATCATGCATGCGTGCATCTGGTTCTCTTGGCAACGAATGTGCTGTTTTAGCTCCTGGATGAAAGCTGCAATAGATCTATCCTTCCTAGTGTTGAATATCTCCCATTGCTCATCTCGGTGCCCACAAATCTGGTAGATAGTATCCTTGAGATCCTTGTGGTAAACTTCTCCAATGCGTCCCATGGTGATGTGGGCTGCCATGCTCTTTCCTAGACTCCGTGTTGGTGCATCAAAGGAAAACTCTATGGGCTCAATGACTGGCATGAACGTCCTTCCTGGAACTTGAACTCGAATCATCCAACGCTCCTCTTCTGGTAAAGTGGCGTTGTAGGTCCTGGTGAAGCTTGGTATTCCGATGTTCAGGTATCTAGTAACTTCCTTCAAGTGTCGTCCAAAAGGTGTATCTTCATCCGGTTGAGTGAACTTGTTCCTTACATCCGCCATCCTAAAGAGTAGAAAAAGGGAGAGGAGTCAGAAATGAGAAGGGAGTAGTGATCTAGGGTTTTAGCTTAGTGGTCGTGTCCTACAGTCAGCGTGTGCTCTGATACCATCTTGTAGCGACCAGACCTCAAGCAGTCTGATATCTATGCATTAGTGTCATCCCTGGATCGGTAATGTTGACACATACAATACTTGAGGATTTATAACAGAGTAGCAATCACACACTTATTACATTGAATGTCTCAAAAGAGAACTTAATACAAAAAAAATGGCTTAAGGCCATCTAAAACGATAACAACGGAAGCCTTGGAAGTTAAAATGAGTCCGTCAACTCCAACAGCATGATTGAGTGAAAGACAACGACCTATGGCTCATTACTCATCGTCTGAAAAGTCTGCAACATGAACATTGCAGCCCAAAATGGGTCAGCACATGGAATATGCTGGCAACGTAACACAAGAGAGTAATGAACAGAATAGTTGCTATCACTACATGCATATTTGGCTGGTGGTAAGCTCTACTATTATAGTTTTGCATAAAGCCAATTTCCCTACAACAAAGGAATAAATTTTATTTAAATATCATGGTGGTTGTTAAACATTGAGAAGGTTCCTCCAACTCAATCCCAATTAAGCATCATCATTAAACCCAATCAAATTATAATAAGGGTGATGAGATCAACATAATAATCCAAGAAACTAGATACTCAAAACGTCCATAACCGGGGACACGGCTAACTATGATTAGTTTATACACTCTACCAAGGTTTGTGCACTTTTCCCCACAAGACTCGAATACATCCATGGTCGGAGATTCGAGACACAGTCTTTCTGAAGCATTAACTATCTACTCTGGATAGACAGTACGACCTACAACCCACTACATCAGCTAGTCTACCTCTTTGAGAGCTTCACGCAACTTACTCAACTATGCCAGAGCCCATAATGGCTTGTGGATGCACACGGAAGTTTCTAGCATGAATAATCTTATGATCCCTTTGAGCCTGGGTGGCAGGCCGTAGGATGATCACACGGGTCCTCCGGGATATCCTAGGACAACACTGGATTCTCCAGGTGCCCACAAGCAATCCACCCAGATGTGTATTAAAGTTGCCACTTTAAGTTGAACCATTAATTAACAAACTCACATCTTTCATGAATACAATCAAACCCAATCCACGTCTACTAGCATAGCATAGCAATATAAGCAACGTAGAAGTAACTCCCATAGGTTTGATAATAAGCAGGTGAATAGGTACTATCTCGTCTACTTCCCAAAACCCACAAGTTAATCAAATCCTAACCATGCAATTGTTTGAGGATTGATCTAATGCAATAAGACTAGGTAGTAAAAAGGTATGATAAAAGTGTTACTTACCTTGCTGATGATCTGTGAAACCGAGAGACTTGTAGTAGCACGCTCCACACTCCGGGTACTCTATCGCAATCAAACAAGCATACAATAAGCACTCAACTAGAAGCACGGGTAAAACTCAAATAAGAAATCTAACCAGAAAGTTCAACTTAAGGGCTCCGGTTTGCAAAAAGAATCAAATCAAACGAAGCAACAAAACTCAAACTGCGAAAGAAACAAGATCCATTTACTAATCTGGACTTAAGTGAAACTTTACAGTAGCAAAATCGTGTTCAAGTTGGTTAAATATAAAGAGGGCTTCGAGATGAAGATCTAGGCACTTGAATCGCCTGATTCCGATAAACGAGCGAAAAGATAAACTAAAACGAAAATCGGGTGAGAAATCGCGATCGAAAATAATCATGGGAAAACCCTGGAAAAAGAAAAACTGACAAACTGGCTAACAGGCTAACGAACGAACGTTCGCTGTCTGCGGTTAACGAGTGAAAACCGTTTGTTTAAACGAACGTACGAACAGGCATTCGCTAAATAACTAAACCGAAAAAAACAATCTAAAAAAATAACTGGGGTTTCTAAAAAACCAAACGGTTTTCTAACGAAAACCGGTGGCTACCTCGGTTCATGTGGCGGCGGCGACGGTCAACTCCGGCGGCGGGGTCGGCGGTGTCTGGCAGCGGCGTGGTGTCGCGGTGAGGCGGCGGCGGCGACGCGGTCGCGAGTTAGGTTTAGGGTTCGGTGGAGGCGGCGGGTGGGATGGGGTGGGCTGCGGGATCGGCGGGGCGGCTTATAAAGCCGGGGGCGGCGGATGTCCTTGTCGGGTACGGCCCGACTAAGTCGATTGACTTTTAAAAAAAATAATTCCATGCAGAAAAACAAGGAAAATAAATACTAAACGGACTCCAAAAATCCTGAAATAAATTTTCCCCGTCCTCTAAAAATATAGCGGACAAGGTGAACATTTATTTGGGCCTAAAATGCAATTTGGAAAAACGCATATTTTTCCTAATTCAAACAAAATAGCGATAAAACTCCGAATAAAATTCTTATTTGATTTTAATATTAAATCTCCAATATTTCTTTATTTTGAGTAAGTCATTTTATCCCCTCTCTTTTATTTTCATAAAAGAAATAATCGAAGAGAAAATAATGAAAATCAAAAAATCCTCTTTTCAAAATTTGAGAAAACTCAAATATGAAAATTATGAAATCCCCAACTCTCTCCGCGGGTTCTTAAGTTGCGTAGAAATTTCTAGGATCAAGCCAAAATGCAATAAAATATGATATGCAATGATGATCTAATGTATAACATTCCAAATTGAAAATTTGGGATGTTACACTTATACTTTTCCTTATGTGGTGTCATCACCTACCAGAAGATTAGCATATGATCTTCTTGATTTATTTCTTTCCCTTTTATTTATTTCCTTTCTTTTTATTGCAACATGAAAGTAAAGAAAGCAAAAACTCAAACTAAACTTTATTATATATCTCGCACACGATTACAAGGATAGACCACTAAGCAAACTCTCGAAAAGAAAGGATCAAACTAAACTTTTATTCATCTAAAGCAAAATATTAAACAAAAATAAGTAAAGGAAAAAGATAGCGGGGGTGATACGATACCGGGGCACCTCCCCCAAGCTTGGCGGAAGCCAAGGGGAATGCCCATACCCGATACTCAATTTTCTTTTGGTGATGAAGAAGATGCTGGTGGTGATGAAGAAGTTGGTGGTGGTGATGAAGAAGATGGTGGTGGTGATGAAGAAGAGATCTTGTCCTCGGGTTTCCATGGCAGAGGTCCACCATCATAAGAGGAGGAGTGAGTCTCATGGGTCCTGCAACCGGCAGCCAAACTCATACCTTTAAACCTCGCCTCATATTCAAAGACTTGGTTTTGGAGATCGTAGATCTGGCTTTGGAGGAAGTTGATTTGCTCGTTGAGGGTGAAGACGATGTCCTTCATGGACTTGCCATCCACCTTGAGATCATGGGAAAGGTCCGTGATCATGAGGTGATTGGCATTGAGTCCACGCTCCACCATCCCCTTGCACCAGAAGACCTCCCGCTCCATAGCTTCAAGTCTGGCCTCCATGGTTCCCGTCCCCTTAGGACCTGGCACATCACGGAGGCGAAGCACCCCCTCATGCATCTGGATGACTTGAGGGTGCTGCACCACCTCCCGCAAATATGGGTTGATGATGTTCTTGAAGAACTTGTCCTTGGAGGAGCTTGAAGAGGCCATATGGTGGTCAAGAAAAGAACACAGAAGATTTCTCCGCGATATGGTGGTCAATAGGTTTGGGGGGTATATAAAGATTTTTTTATCTTGGGAAACAAGCAAACGGAAGAAAAACAAAGTCCGAAAGGTACCCGAGGTTGGAAAAAACCACCTAGGCGCGCTTGGCGCCCTGGTGTATTGTGCCCACTAGGGTAAGCTTCCTGGAAGTTTCTTATTTTCCTAATTTTCTAAATATTCCAAAACTGACAAAAAATATTTTTGCGGATTTTTCGGAGTCTGTTTACTTACCGTATCACGTACCTCCTTATTTTCACGATTCTAGAGTTTTCTAGAAGGACTACTGTTTTATGTGTTCTTCCAATGTCAAAGTTTGGATAATGTTGCTTTCAACATTAATGGGCGTACCTAAGATATAATGTTTTATTCGTTGCCATTAACAACCTTTGGGTTAGTACCTTCGGCATTATTTATTTTGATAACTCTAGACCGATAAACCTCCTCGATAACATAGGGTCCTTCCCATTTGGAGAGGAGTTTTCCTGCAAAGAATCTGAAATGAGAGTTGTGCAAAAGAACATAATATCCAACTTTAAACTCACGCTTTTGAATTCTTTTATCATGCCATTTTTTAACTTTTTTAAAAATAACTTAGCATTTTCATAAGCTTGGGTTCTCCATTCATCTAATGAACTAATATCAAATAACCTCTTTTCACCAGTAAGTTTGAAATCATAGTTGAGTTCTTTGATTTCCCAATATGCTTTATGTTCTAACTCAAGAGGTAAATGCCAAGCTTTTACATAAACCATTTTGTAAGGAGACATACCCATAGGATTTTTATATGTTGTTCTATAAGCCCAAAGTGCATCATCTAATTTCTTAGACCAATTCTTCCGGGACCTATTGACAGTCTTTTGCAAAATTAATTTTATTTCTCTATTGCTAAGTTCAACTTGACCACTAGACTGAGGATGGTAATGTGATGCAATTCTATGGTTAACATCATACATGGCAAGCATTTTATGGAAAGCACCATGAATAATGTGTGAACCACCATTAGTCATTAAATATCTAGGGACTCCAAACCTTGGGAAAATAACTTCCTTAAGCATTTTAATAGAGGTGTTGTGATCAACACTACTGCTTGGAATAGCTTCTACCCATTTGTAACATAATCAACAACAACCAAAAGATGTGTATACCCATTAGAGGAAGGAAAAGGTGCCATGTAATCAAATCCCCAAACATCAAATGGTTCAACAACAAGTGAATAGTTCATAGGCATTTCTTGACGCTTAACAATATTACCTATTCTTTGGCATTCATCACAAGATAAGACGAACTTACGTGCATCCTTCAAGAGAGTAGGCCAATAAAATCCAGATTGCAATACCTTGTGAGCAGTTCTATCTCCAGCATGATGTCCTCCATATGCTTCAGAGTGACATTTCCGTAGGATTTGTCCCTGTTCATGCTCAAGTACACAACGTCTAATAATACCATCTACTCCTTCTTTATAAAGATGTGGGTCATCCCCAAAGTAATGTCTTAAATCATAGAAGAATTTTTTCTTTTGTTGGTATGTAAAGCTAGGTGGTAAATATTTAGCAACGATGTAATTAGCATAGTCAGCATACCAAGGAGTGTTATGAGAAACATTTATTGAAGATAACTGCTCATCAGGAAAACTATCATCAATAGGTAGTGGGTCATCAAGCACATTTTCAAGCCTAGACAAGTTATCAGCTACGGGGTTCTCAGCTCCTTTTCTATCAGTGATATGTAAATCAAATTCTTGTAGCAAGAGAACCCATCGAATAAGTCTAGGTTTAGCATCTTTATTTTCCATAAGATATTTAATAGCAACATGGTCGGTGTGAACAATAACTTTTGAATCAACAATGTAAGATCTAAATTTATCACAAGCAAACACCACTGCTAGAAATTATTTTAGTAGTAGCATAATTTCGTTGAGCACTGTCTAGAGTTTTACTAGCATAATGAATGACATTCAGTTTCTTATCAACTCTTTGTCCTAGAACAACACCAACATCATAATCACTAGCATCACACATATTTTCAAAAGGCAAGTTCCAATCAGGTGGTTGAACAATAGGTGCAGAAATTAAGGTTTTCTTGAGTGTTTTGAAGGCTTCTAAACAATCATCATAAAAAACAAAAGACACATCCTTTTGCAAAAGGTTTGTAAGAGGCCTAGAAATTTTAGAAAAGTCTTTGATAAATCTCCTATAGAAACCAGCATGACCTAGGAAACTACGAACACCTTTGATATCTTTAGGGCATGGCATTTTCTCGATTGCGTCAACCTTAGCGTTGTCCACTTCAATACCTCTTTCAGAAATTTTATGACCCAAGACAATACCTTCATTAACCATAAAGTGGCACTTCTCCCAATTCAAGACAATATTTGTTTGTTCACATCTCTGCAAAACTCGATCAAGATTGCTTAAACAATTATCAAAAGACTTCCCATAAATAGAGAAGTCATCCAGGAAAACCTCAACAATCTTTTCACAAAAGTCAGAGAATATAGTAGTCATACATATTTGAAAGGTAGCAGGTGCATTGCATAAACCAAAAGGCATACATCTATAAGCATAAGTTCCAAAGGGACAAGTGAAAGTGGTCTTTTCTTGATCAGGTTGAGAAACAAGTATTTGTGAGAAACCAGAGTATCCATCAAGGAAGCAAAAATGTATGTGCTTAGATAATCTTTGTAGCATTTGATCAATAAAAGGCAGGGGGTAATGATCTTTTCTAGTTGCTTTATTTAATTTTCTAAAATCAATTACCATTCTATAGCCTGTAACAATTCTTTGTGTAATAAGTTCATTCTTATCATCAGGAACAACAATAATACCTCCTTTCTTAGGGACACAATGAACAGGACTTACCCACCTACTATCAGCTATAGGATAGATTACACCTACTTCTAGAAGTTTTAATATTTCCGTTGTAACCACTTCTTTCATCTTCGAATTTAACCAACGTGGTGATCAACAATAGGTTTAGCATCTGGTTCCATATTAATCTTGTGCTGACATAGAGTGGGACTAATGCCCTTTAAATCATCAAGAGTATATCCAATAGCAGCTCGGTGCTTCCTTAGAACTTCCAATAATCTTCCTTCTTCATGTTCTGAAAGCTTAGCACTAATAATAAAAGGATATATCTTCTTTTCATCAAGATAAGCATATTTAAAAGTGTCCGGCAATTGTTTTAATTCAAACACAGCATCACCTTTAGGTGGACGAGGAGCTCCTAGAGTTTCAATAGGCAAATTGTGTTTAAGTAGAGGACATTTTTCAGAGAAAATCTTATCTATTTCATTTCTTTCATGCATATGTAAACCATTTTCATGGTCTAGCAAATATTGTTCTAGTGGATCAGTAGGTGGCACAACAATAGAAGCAAGACCAATTATTTCACCCTTACTAGTCAATTCTTTTGCACGACGCTTTCTACTAAACTTGGAAAAAATAAACTCATGAGATTCATCACCAGAACTAACACCGACAGTTTGTTTGTCACAATCTATCTTACCATAATGGTGATCAAGAAAGGTCTACCAGAGATAATGGGACAAATATCATCTTGTGGGGAGCCAAGAACAACAAAATCAGTAGGGTATTTTATTTCCCCACACAAGACTTCAACATCTCTAACAACCCCAAGTGGTGTGATGGTGTCTCTATTAGCAAGTTTAATAGGGGCATCTATTTCTTCTATTTCAGCGAGTGCTATGTCATTCATAATTTCTTGATATAAGGTAAAGGGAATAGCACTCACGCTGGCACCCATGTCACATAAACCATGATAAGAATAATCTCCTATTTTAACTGAGACAACAGGCATGCCAACAACGGGTCTATGTTTTTCCTCTTTATTAGGTTTGGCAATTCTAGTAGCTTCAATGCAGAAGTAAATAACATGCCCATCTATATTTTCTTCCAGGAGATCTTTGACCATAGAAACACTAGGTTCTACTTTGATTTGTTCATCGGGTTTGGGTGTTCTAATATAACTTTTGTTAACCATAGTTGAAACTTTAGCATGTTCCTTTATCCTAACAGGGAAAGGTGGTTTCTCAGTATAAGCAGTAGGAACAACTGTATCAACATTATAAAGTAAAGTTTCTTCCTTAGCTAGTACCGGTTCTTTAATTTCTTATTTAATAGGTGGATGATATTTAAACCACTTCTCCTTAGGGATATCAACATGAGTAGCAAATGATTCACAAAAGGAGGCTACTATCTCAGAGTCAAGTCCATATTTAGTGCTAAACTTTTGAAAAGCATCGGTATCCATAAAAGATTTAACACAATCATATTTAAGCTCATTACCTGACTTTTTACCTTCGTCGAGCTCCCAATCTTCAGAGTTGCGTTTAATTCTTTCTAAAAGATCCCACCGGAATTCAATAGTCTTCGTCATAAAAGAACCAGCACAAGAAGTATCAAGCATGGATCAATCATTATGAGAAAGCCGAGCATAAAAATTCTGGATAATAATTTCCCTTCAGAGCTCATGATTGGGTCATGAATATAACATTGACTTTAGCCTCCCACAAGCTAGAGCGATACTTTCTCCTTCACGAGGCCAAAAATTATATATGTAATTACGGTCACGATGAACTAGATGCATAGGATAATTTTTTTGGTGGAACTCCCACTCGTGCGCGTTGCTACCTCTTGAGCATGTGTTGGTTTTACCTTGAAGAGGAAAGGGTGATGCAGCAAAGTAGCCTAAGTATTTCCCTCAGTTTTTGAGAACCAAGGTATCAATCCAGTAGGAGATAACACGCAAGTCACCTAGTACCTGCACAAACAATCAAGAACCTTGCAACCAACGCGATAAAGGGGTTGTCAATCCCTTCACGGTCACTCGCAAAAGTGGGATCTGATAAAGATAGTAAAATAAATATTTCTGGTATTTTGTGGTATAGATTGGAAAGTAAAGATTGCAAAATAGTAAACGAGGTGCAATAATAAAAGAGATGCAATATAATAAGAAAGAGACCCGGGGACCATAGGTTTCGCTAGTGGCTTCTCTCATGATAGCATGTATTACGATGGGTGAAAAAATTACTGCCGAGCAATTGATAGAAGAGCGTATAGTTATGGGAATATCTAGGCAATGATTATGAATATAGGCATCACGTCCATCTTAAGTAGATCGAAACGATTCTGCATCAACTACTATTACTCCACACATCGATCGCTATCCAGCATGCATCTAGAGTATTAAGTTCATAAAAATAGAGTAACGCTTTAAGCAAGATGACATGATGTAGAGGGATAAACTCAAGCAATATGATATAAACCCCATATTTTTATCCTCGATGGCAACAATAAAATACGTGCCTTGCTGTCCCTACTGTCACTGGGAAAGGACACCGCAAGATTGAACCCAAAGCTAAGCACTTCTCCCATTGCAAGAAAGATCAATCTAGTAGGTCAAACTAAACCAATAATTTGAAGAGACTTGCAAAGATATCAAATCATGCATATAAGAATTCAGAGAAGAACCACATATTATTCATAGATAAACTTGACCATAAATCCACAATTCATCAGATCTCCGCAAACACACCGCAAAAAGTATTACATCGAATAGATCTCCAAGAACATCGAGGAGAACTTTGTATTGAGAACCAAAGAGAGAGAAGAAGCCATTTAGCTAATAACTATGGACCTGAAGGTCTGTGGAAAACTACTCACACATCATCAGAGAGGCTATGGTGTTGATGTAGAAGCCCTCCGTGATCGAATCCCCCTCCAGCAGGTCGCCGGAAAAGGCCCCAGATGGGATCTCACGGGTACAGAAGGTTGCGGCAGTGGAAAAGTGGTTTCATGGCTCCCCCTGATGTTTTTAGGGTATAAGAGTGTATATAGGCGAAAGAAGTACGTCGGTGGAGCTCCGTGGGGCCCACGAGGGTGGGGGCGCGCCTATCCCCTGGGCACGCCCTCCTATCTCGTGGATGCCTCACAGAGTTCCAGACTTCCACTCCAAGTCTCCTGGTTTCCGTTTGTTCCAAGAAAGATCCTCGCGAAGGTTTCGTTCCGTTTGATATTCCTTTTCTGCGAAACACTAAAATAGGCAAAAAAACAGAAAGTGGCACTGGGCCTCCGGTTAATAGGTTAGTCCCACAGATAATATAAAAGAGCATATTAAAGCCCATTAAACATCCAAAACAGATAATATAATAGCATGGAACAATCAAAATTTATAGATACGTTGGAGACGTATCAAGCATCCCCAAGCTTAATTCCTGCTTGTCCTCGAGTAGGTAAATGATAAAAACAGAATTTTTGATGTGGAATGCTACCTAACATAATTTTCAATGTAATTTTCTTTATTGTGGCATGAATGTTCAGATCCAAAAGATTCAAGACAAAAGTTTAATATTGACATAAAAATAATAATACTTCAAACATACTAGCCAAGCAATTATGTCTTCTCAAAATAACAATGCCAAAGAAAGCTCATCCCTACAAAATCATATAGTTTGGCCATGATTCATTTTCGTCACACAAAATGCTCCCATCATGCACAACCCCGATGACAAGCCAAGCAATTGTTTCATACTTTAGCATTCTCAAACATTTTCAACTTTCACGTAATATATGAGCGCGAGCCATGGACATAGCACTATAGGTGGAATAGAACGGTGGTTGTGGCCTGTCGGCATACAAAAGTAGGGATCCTTTTTGTACCCCTTTACTTATGCGCAGGCAGTCGCAGCCTCACGCCTGCGGCCACGCTTGGCAGAGCAGAGGAAGTGAAGACACAAGACTACCACAACAGCGCCAAGATGAAGGCACGAGAACCAGAGGGACAAGGTGGGATTTCCTCGGCTAGAGCCTTACTGGGGGAGCTTACATAGCCCCGGCAAGAGTCTTGCCGGGGAAACTTGCCCAACACCAGCAGAGCCGCCACCCTTGAGCCTAAGAGTTCCGACACCATCGACAACGTTGGAACCAAGGCTCGGGAGGCGCCTGCATGGTGGCATGCGGATCTTTGTAAAGGCCAAGAACATACAAGACTAGATGAGGACCAGAAGACAGAAATCCCCCGACAAGATCCTTGTCAGGGATGCTCACGAGACCCCCGACAAGACCTGTCAGCGTTCTGGGAACGGGGGTCCCCAGACTTGTCTGCCTGTGGCCCACGGCGTGGCTATGCGAGCGGGCCCGTACGGTCCATCTTCACCAGCAAAGACTCAAGACCCTTGCGAGGGGCCAAGCCTCGCGAGGCGGATGACACAAGACCTCCTCAGGAGCGGCCTCACCAGGCTGTCTCGTGAGGGGCGGAGAGTTCAAGGCCAGGAAAACCTCACGAGGTTCCAGTGACATGAGCCATGACGACCAAGGCCTCGCGGGCGCCAGGCGGGCGCCAGCGCGCACAGTGTCCTTGATTCCTCTTCGATGCTAAGGAAGCAGGCGCAGGTGCAGAGTACCGAGGCGTCATTCAAAGGTTTCCATATCAGTGCAACAAGAGCAAGACCAGAAGGACGGCAAGACGGAGGTCACCGTGGAGCCCAAGACGACATCACCACCAGAGCCTTTGACAGGCGAAGACTGCTTTTGTCAGGATAAGTTGTACTAGTTGTCCCCCTTCGAATTGGCCGTTGTTGGCTCCCTTCCCGCTCAATATTTGGAGAGAGGACCAGGGCCTCTATAAATAGGACTAGCCACCACCGTAGCTAGAAAAGGAAAGGATCGACAAACCAGTCTAACCACAAGAGACCAGGACAACCACGAGTCCACCAAGCACAAGAACACCTCTCCTCGGGAGGCTGTTCTTCCCCTTGTACTAATCATCCTCAGCCCAAGAGGCAATCCACCACCCACAATGGAGTAGGGTATTACAACACAACGGTGGCCCAAACCAGTATAAATATTGTGTCCCTTGTGTTGTGAGTTTGTCGAGTTAGTTCGTAAGATCTTAGCCGAGCTAGGACGTGGATCGGTAGGGGGATATCTTCGCGTGCACCCAAGTGTTCGAACCTTGAGGGTTTTGCCAGAACCCGTGATCCGACATTTGGCACACCAGGTAGGTGCGTGCCAAAGCTTCCCTTCTGTCGCTCCGCATCTCGTCGCTCCATCGTCTCCATGTCGGACGCTCGCCGCGCTCGCGCTGAGCGCCGGGCTGCCCTCGCCACCCGTGTTGCTCAGACGGCTCCCGTCGGTGGGCCGCCCCATCATTCTCCATCGCCTGCCGCCACCGGCCCAGCGGGGAACAAGCAGCAAGCATCCTTGCTGCACCCCTCGGTCCGGCGGGACGGCCGCACCGCCACTCCATCGCTGACCCCGGCCGGTTCCTCATCATATGCTCATCGTGCTCCCATACACGCGCAGGCTGCTCTGTGCATGGCGCGCGAGCTCCTGCGCTACCGCCCAATCAATGACCTCTACGAGGACTGGCTCGACTGCATTTCCGAACTTGTCAGCGCCACAGGGCGCTCCCCTGCGCCGTCCCTCTCGCCACCTCGCCCTCTGCTAGCCGCGGGCGGCGTGACCCACAAAGCGCCTCCACCACCTCTGCCACAGGACGAGGTCCTGGCACCCAGGCGCGTGGCCCCACTGTTGGTGTCAAAACCGGTGGATCTCGGATAGGGGGTCCCGAACTATGCGTCTAAGGCAGATGGTAATAGGAGGCGGGGGACACAATGTTTACCCACGTTCGGGCCCTCTCAATGGAGGTAATACCCTACTTCCTGCTTGATTGATCTTGATAATATGAGTATTACAAGAGTTGATCTACCACGAGATCATAGAGGCTAAACCCTAGAAGCTAGCCTATGATTATGATTGTTGTTGTCCTACGGACTAAACCCTCTGGTTTATATAGACACCGGAGGGGACTAGGGTTACACAGAGTCGGTTACAAGGGAGGAGATCTACATATCCGAATTGCCAAGCTTGCCTTCCACGCAAAGGAGAGTCCCACCCGGACACGGGACAAAGTCTTAAATCTTGTATCTTCATAGACCAACAGTCTGGCCAAAGTATATAGTTCGGCAGTCCGAGGACCCCCTAATCTAGGACTCCCTCACCCACGGCATGACCTGTCGCGTCCGGCGCCCACACAAGAAGAAAGAAGCTGCCAAGAAGTCCCTCGACCGCGAGAAAACGCCCCCGCGCTCCCTGCGCCGCCACTGCAAAACCGTGTGTCGCCTGCGGCGGCGGTGCGCGGACCCCATCATGGACAAGTTCTCCACCACCAGAGTCCCGGTGACCACGGCACGCTGTCGCGCCTTCACCCCTGAGTTGTGTAGCATCGCTTGGCTGGGCAAGTTCAAGCCGGATCTGCCTCCTCGCTACGACGGCACCCCCGACCTCGCGGAGTTCCTGTAGCTCTGCTAGCTGAGCATCGAGGCAGCCATCGGCGACGAGAAACTCATGGAGAACTGGTTTCCCATGGCTCTCAAGGATGGTGCCCACTCCTGGCTCCTGAACCCGCCTCCAGGCTCGCTCTCCTCCTGGGACGAGATGCGCGACCGTTTTGTCGCCAACTTCCAGGGCACTCGCGACCGCCCACTGGCTGTGTGACCTATGCCGTGTCAAGCAACAACCAGGAGAGACCCTCCAGAAGTACATCCAGCGCTTCAACAACGTCCGCCTCATCCCCAAGGTGACGGACGAGGCCATAATTTATGTGTTCTCCGATGGCGTCCGCGATGTCAAGATGAAGGAGGAGCTCGCCATCCACGAAGAGCTGAGCACGTCCCTGGAGCTGTTCAACCTGGCGACCAAGTGCGCAAGAGCTGAGGAGGGGCGCCTCTCCCTCCTCGAGCTCCCGGCCGCGGACCCGGAGGAGAAGAAAGCCAAGGCCAAAGACATGAAGCACAAGGGAGCAACCGTGCTTGCAGCGGAGCCGGACACGAAGCGCGGTAGGGACCAGCCCGAGTCATCCAAGAGCAGCCGACCGTTCTACGCCTTCCATAACCTGCATAGCCACAACACTAGCGACTATCAAGACCTCAGAGCCATTCGAGAAGGACGCTTCGGTCGATGCCCCGAGCGCAACAACCGGGGCTACGGCCGAGGAGGAGTACGTGGTGGCGGTGACCATGGCCCGCGCCAGGAGTGGCGCGACTGGCCTCGTGAGGACCACTGGCAGGATCAGCCTCACGTGGGCGCCTGGAGCGATCAGCCTCGTGAGGATCATCCTCAGGGCAACGTCGGTCTCCCTCCACTGCCTCCACCACCAAGGACTGATGACCACCACCAAGACGAGGGGGCTGGGGGCTTCCAGGAGCCGCATGCCATCACCTGCATCTTGGGCGGAGCTCAAGCCCCAGCCTCACAGCGTATCTTCAAGCAGTTTGCTCGCGAGGTGAATGCGGTCCTTCCCAAGCTCGAGGGCACGCGCCCTCTCAGGTGGTCCCAGTGCGCCATCACATTCAGCTCAGCAGACCAGCTCAAGTGCGTGGCTACCGCCGGCGTCCTCCCGATGCTTTGTTCACCCGTCATCAGCAACATGCAAGTCACCAAGACCCTCATCGACGGCGGCATAGGGCTCAACGTCTTGTCCGTCGAGACGTTCGACAGCCTCCAAGTGTCATATGACTAGCTTCAGCCCACCAAACCTTTCTCAAGAGTGATGGACAGCTCCACCATGCCGATCGGTCAGGTCCACCTCCCAGTCACCTTCGGACAGCGCAACAACTACCGCACCGAGCTCATCGACTTCGACGTCGCCCACATCCGTCTGCCATACAATGCCATCCTCGGGTATCCGGCCCTGACCAAGTTCATGGCCATAACGCACCACGGCTACAATGTACTCAAGATGCCAGGAAGCGGCGGGATCATCACAGTCCCCTGCGAAGAAAGAGATGCGGTGGGAGGCGCTCAGTCACCACTTGGAGGCGCTCAGTCACCACTTGGAGGCGCGTTTCACGTCATGTCTCCTTCAGGAGGACACTGGGCAAGGAGCGCCCGGTGCTCAGGAGTTCATCACCGAGGTATCTCAGGAGCTTCAGGAAGCAAGAGCAATACATGGCGACCGCCGCCTACCTGGCGCTGCTCCCCACCCAGGCGAGGGTGGTGAGCTGCGCGTTTGCATCGACATACGAGGGCTTAACCAAGCCGCATCTCAGGAGCACTTCTGACCTTCGCGTGTCGGACGTTGCGAAGGTCCACCTCACAGCTACATTTGCATGCCGTTCGGCTTGCCGAGCGTGGCCGCTACCTTCTAGCGCAACTTGTGGAGCGTCATGGCGGTTCAGGAGGCCAGGCACCACGCAGTCCTGGCGGAGATGGAGACGTCCTCAACGAACCACCTACCCCCAGAGCCTCCCGAGGCTCAGGGCCCCGGTGGCTCATGAGGAGCAACCCCTTCGCCACGTACCTTCAGCTGCCTCAACACCCCTTCATCAACGGAACCAGGTGACATTTTCCAAGTTCGTTTAGCTGGGAGCGCCCAGGGGGCTGCATTATTCCCATACCACGTCTGTCCGTCCCTGTGGCATGTATATTTCCTTGTTTATGTCTTTAGCTTACCTTGCTGGGGGCGCCCTCGGGCTGCAGCATATTGTTAAGGTTCGAACACTGGGGTGCGCGCGAAGTCTTTCCCTCCTACCGATCTACGCTCTAGCTCGCTAGATCTCGCGGACGAACTCAACGAACTCACAACACAAGGGACACAAGATTTATACTGGTTCGGGCCACCATTGTGGTGTAATACCCTACTCCATTGTGGTGGTGGTGGATTGCCTCTTGGGCCGATGATGAACAATACAAGGGGAAGAACAACCTCCTGAGGTTGAGGTGTTCTTGTGCTTTCGGACTTGTGTCTATCTCTGGGTCTCCCCCTTACTATGGTGGTGGCTAGCCCTATTTATAGAGGCACTGGTCCTCTTCCCAAATATCGAGCGGGCAGGGAGCCAACAATGGCGGGCTAATTTGAAGGGGGACAGCTAGTACGAGCCATCCTGACAAAAGTAGTCTTCGCCTACACAAAGCTCTGGTGGTGATGCCGTCTTGGGCTCCACGATGACCTCCGTCTTGCAGTCCATGGTCTTGGTCTTGTTGCACCTAAATGGCAACCTTTTCCTGATGCCTCGGTACTCTGCGACTGCGCTTGCCTCCTTTGCACCAAAGAGGAAACAAGGACGCTACGCGCGCTGGCGCCCGCCTGGCGCCCGCCTGGTGTCGATCGTCATGGCTCACGTCACGAGAGCCTCGTGAGGTTCACCTCGCCCTGATATCTCCGCCCCTCGCGAGCCTGCCTGACTAAGCCGCTCGGGAGGAGGTCTTGCGTCATCCGCCTCGCGAGGGTCTTGGATGCTTTGTTGATGAAGATGGGTCGTACGGCCTGCTGCTTGGCCATGCCGTGGGCCGCAGGTAGGCAAGTCTGGGGACCCCCGTGTCACATCCCTAGTTCTGGTAATGCTTAGTGCTAGCATCTGGTGTTGCATCATGTTTAAATTTCAGTTAAACTTGAAATGGGGATGTTCAAACCCTAGCACCAAATGGAATGCAACTAGGATCAAATTAAAAATATTTTCAATGAACCCAAAATGCCCTTTGAAAATGTTCATGGTTTCTGATAAAGGTAAAAACCTCTGCCAAAAATGATGAACATATTTCTAGGTCATTCCTGGATTTTTGAATTAACTCTTAATGTATTTGAATTGGAGCTACTAATTCCTATAAAATATTTGGTAGCTCCAAATATTCTGAAACTTGGTGAGGGCCTGTGGTTTAAATCAGATAGTGCCCATAAAAGTTTGGAGAATTTTATAAAGTGATTTGGTATTTAAATTAAGTCAAAACATACTGCAAAATATAGAAAATAGAAATATTTATAAAAGAGTAAGACAGAGAGAGAGATAGTGCCTGGGCCTTACCTGGAGCCCAAGTGGCTGGCCCAGCCCACCTTCCTGGCTCCCTCTCGTCTTCCTCCCCGCGCCAATAGGCAGTGCACGTGGCCGACGCACGCCGGCACACGCCCGGCCACCTCCTGCTTCCCGCCACTGCCCCGACGCGTCTGGACGATGCCACGCACCCCCCCCCCCCCGCCCGACCTCTCTCTCCCTCACTCGTGGCCTCTCCCCTCCCCTGGACCTCTTCCCCTCACCCACCCGAATGGGTCCGTCGCCGCCGCACGCCAAAGCCACGGACACCGGACACCCCTTGATCCCTCTCCGTCTCCGGGAGCTAAACCATCGCCTCCTACGTCTCCCCGATGAAGGAAGCAAGCCCAGACGCCCGGAAGCGTCGCCATCGAGCTCGTCCCCCTGCCTCTTCCCGGAGATCACCAGTGTTGATCCGCCCCGTCCAAGCCGTCCCCAAGCCCACTAACCTACCCTACAGAATCACTGTGAGCCCCTGCGCCTCTTCCCGCTCTCCCCGTCGACGCATTTGCCCCCTAGCCGCGATACCGACCTTGGCCGAAGCTCGCCGCTGCCATGGCTGTTGAGTCCCGCGCTCCCGAGCTTCCTCTACTTGCCCTCGTGGCACCATAGTGCTCCTAGCGCCTCCAGGGGGCCGCCTAGCCACTCCGTTTGCCAGCCCGTGCACTTCAGCCCCGTGCCCAAACGCGCCCGTAGCTTCGGCCGTCGCGCTTGTCGCCACTGCCATCGCTTCGCTCCACCTCCAGCCGCCTCGATGTCACTACCCGACGCGCCTCATCGCGCTGCACCCGTAGAGACCAGCCGCGCGCGCTCTCGTCGCCGGAGTCGCCCGGACAAGGAGCATCGCCGCATCCTGCTTAGCACCAGCGGCTAATCGCCATTTAGGTGACGTGGGCATCATTAGTGGCTAATGACCCACTAATTAAACCCTCCAGTGACACAGACAGCTGGGCCCCATGCCTAATTAATGCCAGGTTTATTTTCTGTTTTGTTTAGTTTATAACCTAGCGGGACCCACGCGTCGGAGTTGACTGTGCTGACGTGTCTGTTGACCGGACCCACCTGTCATTGACCTTAGGATGCACTGGGTCACTAACCAGTGGACCCCACTGGTCAGGTTTGACCCAGACCAGCCCTGTTGACTTGCTGACATCACCCTGACGTCAGGCTCACGCAGTAATTACTTTCTGGAATTTTGATATAAATCAGAAATGATTTATTATTTTCATAAAATACCCAAAACTTCTAAAAATCATATAAAATCAACCGTAGCTCAGAATGAAATAATTTATATATGAAAAATGATCAGAAAAATACGAAGAATCTGTTTATGCCATATCCATGCATGTTTGAGCAAATTAACATCACTTTTTAGGACAAACTAAGTGAATGTCATTTGAATTTTAACATATGGGGTTTGAATTTGAGCCTAGGGTTCAAACCAACTTCATTTAATATGGTTGCTAGTTGCATTAGTTCAATCAACAACATATTGCCATGTCATGAGCATGCATCATATTATTGCATTGCATTGATTGTGTTTCTTCCTTGTTTGCCGGTATTGTCCCCTCTTAGTAAATGTGGTTCCGACGATGAGTTCGATGACACCGATGAAGAGCTATTACTATCTTCAGAAGTGCGAGGCAAGCAAAACCCCCTTGTTCATTCTGATACAATCCCACTCTCTTCCTCCTGCTCTCTTTTACTGCATTAGTACAACAACAATTCAACTGTTACATGTTGCGGTAGTTGAACCCCTTTCCTCTACATGACCTGTCATTGCCACAGTAAATAGATGAGACCCACTAACATGAGTAGGAGTTGTTTGAGCCCTGATGTGCCTACTCATTCATGCTTGTTTGTCATGCCTGCTATTGCTTAGAGTTGTGTCAGGTCTGATTCATTGGGGATTTATTGGAAAGTTGTGAACATGTCCTACTGTGTGTGAGCTAATTGTGTTGAACACGATTTGGTAAAGGTATCGATGAGAGGCCATGTAGGAGTACATGGTGGGTTGTTTCATTGGAACCGTCCTTAAGCACCAAGATCTGTATGTGTGATTTAAGAACCAGCTACTACCACGCATTGGGCCCGAAACCAATGGACCCTCTCGGCTTCTTAACCACCCTAGTTCTCTGTCCAGGAGTTGCAACTAGTTTTTGGTGTTTATAGGATATGTGTTGGCGGCCGTGCGTAGCGCTGCCCTAGGGGTGGGCTATGATGCTGTAGATACACCGTGGCCGGGCATGCCGGGCGCCCGTTTGGTGTCTCAGAACCCTGTACACATCGTCCGGGGCCGTATGTGGAAACCTCGACCGGACTCCCTGTGGATGGAACCTGGATAGGCGATAAACCTGGAGAAGAGACTTGAGTGTTTAGGTAGGCCGTGGCCGACACCCTCGTTGGGCTTCCGCTTGAAGGTTGCGGAGTACATGTCGTGTAAACGGCGGTAAGTGGTGAGAGCATGTGTGAAGAAGTACATCCCTGCAGGGTTTACATCATCTATTCGACTAGTCGTGTCCGCGGTAAAGGACTGCTTGGTTGCCTATACAGTTCATAGACAAGTGAAAGTGGATACTCTAAAACTCGCAAGATAAGCGTGAGTGTTATGGATGGCCTTCTCGTAGGGAGACGAGAGTGGATCCATAGTGGTGTATTGATATGGTGAACATGTGGACTCGTGTGCGCCACCTCAAAAGAGTTACTTGCAGTCGTAGTTTAAGATAGCCACCGAGTCAAAGCTGGCTTGCTGCAGTTAAACTCCACCGCCCCTTTGTTGATACCGATGCATATGTAGTTAGTTCTGATGTAAGTCTTGCTGGGTACATTTGTACTCACCTTTGCCTATTTTATGTTTTGAAGAGAGACATCAGTCTCGCTAGTAGTTCCGTGTGGACTTCGACGTTTAGCTTGATACCTCAGCTACGATCTTGTGCCCTCGGCAGGATCTGGTAGATAGTCAGGCTTCTTAGCCTTTTTCATTTGTAGATGTCTGTACCCAGACATGTTAAGCTTCCGCATGTGCTTTGATTTGTATGCTCTAAATGATGGGTCATGATACCCATGTTTGTAATATCTCGCTCCTCGGAGCCTAATGAATAAATACTTTGAGTCATAGAGTCTTGTTGTGATGCCATGTTGTATTTACACATATCGAGCATATTGTGTGTATGATTGAAATGCTTGGTATGTGTGGGATCCGACAACCTAGTTGTTTATCCTTGGTAGCCTCTCTTATGGGGAAATGTAGTCTTGTGCTTCCATGAGCCATAGTAGTCTGCTACATCCCGGTTCACTGGAGTCCTGCAAGCCCAGCACTACTGCTCCGGAACACTTGACTGGCCGGCATGTGATTCACTTTGTTCCTGTGTCTGTCCCTTCGGGGAAATGTCATGCGGTGACATCCGGAGTCCTGCCTAGCCTGCTACAGCCCGGGTTCCCGGAGTCCTGTTAGCCCAGTTCTACAGCCCGAATTCACACGCTTCTGACTGACATGCTCGATGTTGATTCATGTATGCCTGTCCCCGTAAGTTAGTGCCACTTTGGGTTCACGACTAGTTATGTCGGCCCGGGTTCTCTGTCATATGGATGCTAGCGACACTATCATATACGTGGGCCAAAAGGCGCAAACGGTCTCGGGCCATGGTAAGGCAACACACATGGGAATACCGTGCGTGAGGCCGCAAAGTGATATGATGTGTTACCGGCTAGATCGATGTGATTTGGAATCGGGGTCCTGACACCCTGTTCCCAGAACGCCGACAGTAGCCCCCGGGCCCAAGGTGCGCGCGGGCTTGGCTTCACGGCGAAGCCAAGGGTCAAGTTCGGAGCACCGCGGGCTCCAAAAGCCTGCGGCCTTGGTTAACGCATGGCGGTTGACTGGATGTGGGCGTCTCCGCTTCCCACGCTGCCTCGGCAACTGCTTGACCTAACAAAAGACTGGCGCGGGCGGCACTTGCCTTCATTGCTTCTTCCTTGCCTCGCTCTAGATCCCCTTTCTCGCTCTTCACCGCCACTACCTACAGATCTGCTTCGGCCTTGCTCTGCATCTGCTGCCCCTGGCGCCGCACAACGTCAAGACTTCCTCGGCTCCGGCTTGGTACAAGCCCGCTCTTGAGGCGCCCACTGTCATGGAGAAGAGCCTTGCCTCTGTGCGCCTGCTGACGGCAGGAGAGAGCAAGGAATGAGGGAAGACGGAGCTCCAGCTTGCCTCCGACGAGCCGGAGCCTGAGGGGAGCACCTTCTTTCCCTTCTTTTCGAGCAGCGTTGCCGTCGGGTTCGTTCCTCCCTTCTCTGATTTCTTTTATGAAGTCCTCGACCACTACGGGCTGCAAGCGTTGCATCTCCATCCCAACTTTGTCCTCCTCCTGTCCATCTTTGCCTACTACTGTGAGGCGTACCTGGGCGTGATGCCATCCGTGGTGCTCCTGCGCCATTTCTTCTTCCTCCGTGTCAGCGAGGGTCACATCTCTGGATGCGCCAACTTCCTTGCGTCCGGCAAGGCCAAGTCGATCTCGAGCACCGGGAAGAGGGCCGATAACATTCGATCCAAATGGATCATGGTGGACGCCAAGCTCGCCCACCCGCTCCTGGTGTTGCCGACGGAGGCGCCCCAGCAAGGCAAGGAGTGGCCCAGGGCGGAGCTTGTCGACGAGCGGGCATCGTTAGTGTTGGGGCAGATGATGACTGACCTGAAGCCAGGCAATGCGAGGGCGGCCAAAATAATAGGAGCGATGCTCCTGCGGGAAAACAAGGCCCGCCTGAGGCCGGGGGACCTGTCTGACGACGAACTGGACGTTGTCCGGCGTCTCATAGTCGGAGACAACCAGGAGTACCAGCCTAGCGCCTTCATTCCCCTGTTTCAACGCAGAGACCGGGAGGAATTCGTCGCCTCCAGGCCAACTTTTAATGCGCGGGGGCTGGTGCCGCCGGTGTTATCGGGAGCTTCTACGGCGCAGAAACCAGTGGAGGTGTCTTCTGGCGAGTCCCGCGGAGAGGGGGGAGACGAGGTGGACTCAGAGGAAACTCCGGAAGAGGTGGGGGAGACCTCCCCTCCGAGCAAGGCTGAGATTCTCCATGCCCTTCCTGATGATGCCGAGGCCGACACCTACCAAGGAGGGAAGGAGCAACCCCTCGTCCTTGGTCCGCAGGCGGGCAAGTCAGGGGACCCCCGTTCCCAGAATGCTGACACACTGTGGCGCCCCCCTTTGGCTATAATAGGAGGCCTGAGGCATACTGGAGGAGGATTCAGACTTTTTGGACCCTGCATGCTTTGTAGCTAGTCCAAGAGCTCCAGATAAACACAAACCAGCAGGAGTAGGGTATTACGCATCACTTACGGCCTGAACCTGGATAAATTCCCCCGTGTTGATCTTCTAAACCCGCTCTTTCTACAGCCCCACGCTCGCCAACCATAGAAGGGATTCCCTGTGATCCCATAGGTGTCATTCTCACCGGCATCTTTGGCGCGCCAGGTAGGGGGTGCAAGCTGTGAAAATCCGGTTTGGAAGTTAGCGCATTGACTTCATCATCACCATGGCCCCCAAGAAAAAGGGGATCATAGCAATTGGGTCGTCCGGGGCTGGCCCATCCACGCCAGCGCGAGCAGGTGACCGAGAGGCCACGGATGGTGCCGGAGACGTGGCCCACGAGCATCCATGACATTTTGGCGATCAGAGCCAGGCAAGCGGCATCATTCGGGTCCGAGACAACGAGTCGCGCGCCGCTGGGTCCGGGGGTGGGGCCGTGCTGCCCACGGGCGGCACGGCAACCTCTACGGCACCCCAGCTAGCACCGGTGACGCGGCCTTCCCAGGTCGCGCGCGATGAGCAACACCGCGACGCCGGAGCTCCCGGGCACCGCCGCAGGAAGAGGCCCTGTGTGCCACCCTCAGGATGTGCTAGGCCGGCGTGGGAGGACCAGTGACGCTGCAACCATGGTGCACTCTCCTCCCCCGCGGCCGCGACAGCAGCCGCCGGCTCGTCGGGCCGACGCCTGTGACAACGTTTCCATAGCGTCGTCCGACCCGCGAACCCGCTACGACCCACGGCGAGTTCTTCGAGAGCGAACTCAGGAAGACGCTCAGACTACCATCGAGCGGCGGCAGGAGGCGCGCCATCAGTCGAATCGGCGTGCAGGGCCTGCTATGGACCACCCAGCGCCAGGGGGGCTCTGGCGACCTACCTTATGAGGTGAGTTGTCCGGCCTTTACCCAAGAGCTGCGGCAGTTCCAGTGGCCCTCCCACCTGTCAGGACCCCGATTCCAAGTCACTTCGATCTAGTCGGTAACACCTCATATCACTTTGCGGCCTCACGCACGGTATTCCCACGGGTGTGTCCTTACCATGGCTCGGGACCATTTGCGCCTTTTGGCTCACATATATGATAGTGTCGCTAGCATCCATATGACAAAGAACCCGGGCCGACATGGCTAGTCGTGAACCCAAAGCGGCACTAACCTATGGGGACAGGCATACATGAATCACATTGAGCATGTCGGTCAGCAGCGTGTGAATCTGGGCTGTAGCACTGGGCTAACAGGATTCCGGGAACCTGGGCTGTAGCAGGCTAGGCAGGACTCCGGATGTCACCGTGTGACATTTCCCCGAAGGGACAGACACAGGAACGAAGTGAAACACATGCCGGCCAGTCAAGTGTCCTGAGCAGTAGTGCTGGGCTAATAGGACTCCGGTGAACCGGGCTGTAGCGGACTACTATGGCTCATGGAAGCACTAGACTACATTTCCCCATAAGAGAGGTTACCAAGGATAAACAACTAGATTGTCGGATCCCACACATACCAAGCATTTCAATTATACACACAATATGCTCTATATGTGTAAATACAACATGGCATCACAACATAACTCTACAACTCAAGTATTTATTCATTAGGCTCCGAGGTGCGAGATATTACAAACATGGGTCTCATGACCCAACAATCATAGCATACAAATCAAAGCACATGCGGAAGCTTAACATGTATGAGTACAGACATCTACAAATGAAAAAGGCTAAGAAGCCTCACTATCTACCAGATCCTGCCGAGGGCACAAGATCATAGCTGAGGTATCAAGCTAAACGTCGAAGTCCACACGAAACTACTAGCGAGACTGACGTCTCTCTGCAAAATATAAAATAGGGAAACGTGAGTACAAATGTACCCAGCAAGACTTACATCAGAACTATCTACATATGCATCGGTATGAATAAAGGGGGTGGTGGAGTTTAATTGCAGCAAGCCCGCTTTGACTCAGTGGCTAACCTGAACTACGACTGCAAGCAACTCTTTTGAGGTGGCGCACACGAGTCCACATATTCACCATTCAATACACCACTATGGATCTGCTCCCGTCTCCCTACGAGAAACCCATCCATAGCACTCACACTTATCTTGCAAGTTTTAGAGTATCCACTTTCACTTGTCTATGAACTGTTATAGGCAACCCAGAAGTCCTTTACCGCGGACACGGCTATTCGAATAGATCATTTATAACCCTGCAGGGGTGTACTTCTTCACACACGCTGTCGCCACTTACCACCATGTACACGTCGTGTATCTCGGCAACCTTCAAGCAGAAGCCTGGCGAGGGAGTCAGCCACGACCTGACTAACCACACAAGTCTCTAGTCCAGGTTTATCGCCTATTCGGGTTCCATCTGCGAGGAGATCCAGCCGGAGTTTTGCTCACAGCCACAAACGATGTGTGTAGGGTTCCCGAGACACCAAGCGGGCGCCCAGTACACCGTGCCACGGTGTATCTACCGCGTCATAGCCCACCCCTATGGTCAGCGCTATGCACGGCCGCCAACACATATCCTACAAACACTAGTTGCAACTCCTGGATAGAGGACAAGGGCAGTTAATAAGTCGAGGGGGTCCATTGGTTTCGGGCCCAATGCGTGGTAGTAGCTGTTCATGGATCACAAACACAGAATTCAGTTCCTAAGAACGGTTTCAATGAGACAACCCACCATGTACTCCTACATGGCCTCTCACCGCTCCCTTTACCAAATCGTGTTCACACACTTAGCTCACACACAGTAGGACATGTTCATCACTGTTCCAATTCATCCCCGATGAATTAGACCTGGCTCAACTCTAAGCAGTAGCAGGCATGACAAACAAGCATGAATGAGTAGGCACATCAGGGCTCAAACAACTCCTACTCATGCTAGTGGGTTTCATCTATTTACTGTGGCAATGACAGGTCATGTAGAGGATAAGGGTTCAACTACCACAGCAAGTAACAGTTGAATCGTTGTTGTCCTAATGTAGTAAAAGAGAGCAGGAGCGAGAGAGTGGGATTGTATCGGAATGAACAAGGGGGTCTTGCTTGCCTGGCACTTCTGAAGATAATATAGTTCTTCATCGGTGTCATCGATCTCATCGTCGAAACCACGTCTATCGAGAGGGGACAATTACCAGCAAACAAGGAAGAACACAATCAATGCAATGCAACAATTATGATGCATGATAATGACATGGCAATATGCTGTTGATTGAGCTAATGCAACTAGCAACCATATTAAATGAAATTGGTTTGAACCAAGGGTTCAAATTCAAACTCCATATGTGCTTATTTAATTGTCAATTATGCAAATTGCCATGTACAGCAACCTTAGGTTGTTCAAACATGCATGCAAATGCCATAAACAGATTCCTTGAATTTTTCTGATAATTTTTCATATATAATTTATTTCATTCTGAGCTATAGATTAATTTCTATGATTTTTTGAAGCTTATACTATTTTCTGGAATTTCCTAGTTAATCCAAAATAAACTTATTCCAGAAAATGACTTATTGTGTCAGCATGACGTCACTGTGATGTCAGCAGTCAACAGGGCGGTCTAGGTCAACCCTGACCTGTGGGGCCCGCATGTCAGTGTGACAAGGCAGGAACAGACACTGACCAGTGGGGCCCGGTCAATGCTAACTGGGCAGGTCAAACCTGACAGCCGGGCCCCACTTGACTTAATCTAATCCTAAACAGAAACTGATCCAGGTTAATTAAGGGCGCGGGGCCCAACTGTCTATGTCACTGTGGTTAATTAACTAGGTGATTAAACCCTAATTAAGCAGCCATGTCATCATCACCGGATCTTCCTGGCGATGACCAAACCGAGCTCGCCGGACTCACGTTAGGGACGACAGTTCGTCGCATGTTGGCACCAGGGAGGGCCTCTCGCTCGTCCGCATCCAAAGGACTGGACGGGAGGCCGCGGGGTGGCCAGAAATGACGCCAGCGACGACCTCGCGCGGCGGCGCACACACGGGCTCATCAGGGAGGAGGCTACGGAGCACGGGCGAGCAAGCTGAAGCTTTCTACGGCCATCTGGGAGCTCCAGGAGGACGGTAGCGTCCTTGGGCTCTACTGGTTTGAGCTCTGGACTCGTCGGTGACATGGCCGATGACAGTGAGCTCTCGGTGCTCATGGGGAAAGCGCTACAGGAAGAAATCAACGACGATCCTAGGGGGAAACGAAGCAGTGCTCATAGTGAGTTGGATGGCGGCTCGTTTGGCTCGGGGAAGCATCGGAGCAAGCGGGCGGCGAAGGGGATCTCCGGTGACCTGAGGAGGAAGAAGGGGTCGGGGACGTCGTCACGGAGCTCCTGGCGGCTCCTGGCTTGGTGCAGAGGATGCGGGGGTCGAGGTGGAGCTCGTGGCATATCCGGATGGGCGTGGGGAGGTCGGTGGTAGCGGTGAATGGTGGCGGTGGCTCCGTTTGGTGGTGAGAGAGAGAGGTCCAGGGGAGAGGGTGAGGACGAGGGAGAGCGAGAGAGCATCAAGGGGGTCGCGTGGCATCCTCAGGGCGACGGGGAGACAGGCAGGGAGGCAGGAGGTGGCCGGCGCGCGGCGAGGATGCGCCCCTGCCTTCTGGCGCGAGGTAGGGGGTGACTGGCACTGGCCAGTCGACTGGGTCGGCACAGTGCCAGGCCAGCAGTGGCCCAGGTAAGCTTCTGCCTTTTATTATTCTTCTTTCTGTTTTTTACTTTGCCATTGTTTTCAAATTTAAACGAATTCAAAACAGTGGCAACTATCCTCGGAATAATTTATGTTGCTAGATGGACTTTTCCAACAGCACATAAAACATTTCAAAGTTATTTGAAAATATATCCCATATATTATGAATATAATTCCAAATTCAAATACAATAATGATTTAAATTCAGTGCCAAAATAATTCCTTAAAAATGTTCAATATTTTTTGTTTGGATCCAAACCCTTGCCAAAATTATCAAACATTAATGAAGGACATTTTGGTTTCATTGAATGCAAGTTTAAGGATTCTTTCCCCTTTTTTTAAAAGGATTTTTCTGAGGCTTGAGAATTCCCTCAATTCAAATTTGACTAGAATTTAGACATGATGCATGATGCACTCTGATGCAACTAATTGCAAGCAGTAATCTAGGGCTGTGACACCACCGCACGTTCAAGCGTGATGTTGGGGAAAAGTACAATGGCAATACTCACCCGTCAGAGTTCCTCAGCATCTACACCATCGCGATGCAAGCCATCGGGGCTCGCGATGACAAGGTGCTCGCCAACTACTTTCCGTTGGCGCTTAAGCCCAACATCATGTCATGATTGATGCACCTGCCAGTGGATTCCATCTCTTCCTGGTTGGATTTGTGACACGAGTTTGTTGGCGCCTTTACCAGAGGACACCAAGCTCCTGGCCAGGCAAGTGACCTGCATGTCATCGCCCAGAAGGATGGCGAGTCCCTGCGTAAAGATTCAGCCATGTGCAGTACACCATCCGAGATGTTCATCCCGCTGCTGTCATCAGTGCGTTCCATGAGAACGTACGCAACCGTAAGATGCGTGGGGAGCTGGCAATGAGCAAGGTCAAGGATGTAGCCGAACTTTATGTTCTGGCAGATAGATGTGCTCGGGCTGAGGAAGGAAGGAAGTAACCCGGCGAGGATGCCGGTGCGGAAACAGACTCCACGGACGAAGACGTCGCCGCCTCGATGAAGAAGGGCCGGCACCGCAACAGGAAGCGTAAGGGCAAGACTGTGCTTGTCGTTGAGGGATCCGGTGACCCCGGCGCCACCAAGAAGGCCAAGGCTGACGACCCTGGCAAGGAGGTTGCTGGGTGTGCTGCCTGCCGAGCCTTGGCAGCCACCGACAAGCCAGGAGGCTCTGACAAGCAGTACTGCAAGTTCCACTGCACCAAGGGCCATGACTGTCGGCGTTCTGGGAACGGGGGTCCCCAGACGTGCCTGCCTGTGGCCTGCAGCATGGCTCAAGTGGGGGCCCAGCGCGGCCCATGTTCATCAGCTCAAGCTCAAGACCCTCACGAGGGGCCAAGCCTCGCGGGGCGGATGACATGAAGCTTCCTTAGAGGCAGCCTCATCAGGCAGGCTCGCGAGGAGGCGGAGAGACCAAGGTAGGGGTACCTCGCGAGGAACCCGTGACGCAAGCCATGACGATCGAGACCAGGCAGGCGCTGGCCTACGCAGTGTCCTTGTTTCCCCTTTGGTGTAAAGGGGGCAAGCACAGGCCAAGGCATCAGGCAAATGTTGCCATTCTGGTGCAACGAGACCAAGACCAGCAGATTGGCAGGACGGAGGTCACCGTGGAGCCCAAAACAGCGTCATCGCCAGTACTTTTGGCAGCCGAAGACCACCTTTGGTTAGGATAACTTGTACTACATGTTCCCCTTCAAAATGGCCAATTGTTGGTGCCCTTCCCGCTCATTATTTGGGGAGAGTCCCAGGGCCTCTATAAAGAGAGCTAGCCACCACAGAGTAGGGGGACAGCTAGAAATCTGTTAGAACCCTAGCAGAGAGAGAGGGAGAGGCGACTGAACTCACCCTAGCAGTTCATCACACTAGCTCAAGAACACCTCTCTCGAGGCTGTTCTTCCTTTGTACAAATCCTCATCAGCCCCTGAGGCAATCCACCACACCACACACTGGAGTAGGGTATTACAGCACAACGGTGGCTCGAACCAGTATAAACCTTGTGTCCCCTGTGTTGTTTGTTGTTTCCAGCTAAAATCACGCGAGGATATTGGGCGTAGATCGGTAGGGGAGAGATCTCCACGCGCACCCCAGTGTTTGAACCTCAAGGGTCTGCCGGAACCCGAAATCCGACATTTGGCGCGCCAGGTAGGGGTGCGCCGGAGTCCTCCCTCCTGACGACCCGCTCTCCCCTGACATCGCATCCCGCCCTCATGGCTGACAACGCGCCACCCGCTCCAGCAACGGATGCCGACACTGGGGCCAGGGGGCTCCGGGCCTTGGCCCCCGCCTTGCAACAGGTGCAGTGGCCGCACAAGTTCAGGCCCGAGATGCCGCCGTGCTACGACGGCGGGATGGACCCGATGATTTTCCTGCTGGCGTACGAGGAGGCCGTCCTTGGAGCCGGGGTGACGATCGGGTGATGGCCAACTGGTTACCCATGGCCCTCACCAGCATCCCGCGCGCGTGGCTCCTCCACCTCCCGACGGCCTATGTCACCTCCTGGGAGGAGCTGCGCGACCTCTTGGTCGCCCGTTTCGCCACACCAGCGCCGCCCGTCGTCGCAGCTTTCCTGGGTGGCTCCCAGGCACCACCCTCGAGTCATCACGTCAAGCCGTTCGCCCGCCGGATCAGCACCGCCTCCAAGCATCAAGAAGCCCTCCCGGGCTGGGTGGTTCCCGAGGCCGATCTAACCTTCGACTCGGAGGACCACCCCTTCAACCCCATTGGTTCGGGCGCGCTCCCGATGCTATGGACCCCCACCATCTGCCATGTGGCTATCACCAGGACCCTCATCGACGGTGGTGCCGACCTCAGCGTGCTCTCAGTGGAGGCCTTCAGCCTTCTCCACGTGCCACTGGAGCGGCTCCGACCCAGCAGGCTTTTCTCGGGCGTCAGAGCCGGTTCCACCGCCTCCTTGGGACAGATTCGCCTCCGAGTGACCTTCGGCAACTGCAACAACTTCCGCATGGAGCTGATCGACTTCGGCGTTGCCCCCATCAGCCTCCCCTACAATGCCATCCTTGGCTATCCGGCCTTGGCTCGGTTCATGGCAGCAACTCACCCAGCGTACAACCTCATGAAGATGCCCGGGAGCAGCGGCATCCTCACCGTGTCAGGAGACACAAGGGATGCGCTGCAGTTGCTCCGGCTTGTTTTCAGGGCGGCCGTGGTGGCGCAGCCCACTAGCGCCGACGCCCTTGAGCCCAAGGGGGCTGTGCTGGCTAAAAAGAAGTAGTTGTTCACCCAAGACAAGGCGGAAACCAAGCAGGTACCAGTCGACGAGGACGGGTCCACTGGCGCCACCTTCACCATAGGGGCCAACCTCGAGCCTGAGAAGGAGAAGGCCCTGATCAGGTTCCTCCGTGCGAACAAGAAGGTGTTCGCGTGGGAATCAGATCAGTTAGCGGGGGTCCCAAGGGAAGTGATTGAGCATCACCTCAACGTGTGCCCCAATGTGCGCCCCGTGAAGCAGAAGGCAAGGCGGCAGTCTACTGAGAAACAGGCTTTCATCGTTCAAGAGACCCAGAAGCTAGAGGCGGCAGGAGTTATTCGCGAGGTCCGCTACCCTGATTGGCTGGCTAATCCGGTCGTTGTGCCTAAGAAGGGAGGAAAAGAGCCCATGTGCGTCGACTTCACCAACCTCAACAAGGCCTGCCCGCAGGATCCATTTCCGCTCCCTCGCATCGACCAGATAGTCGACTCCACTACAGAGTGTGACCTATTGTGCTTCCTGGATGCCTTCTCGGGCTATCACCAAATCAAGATGGCGGTAGAAGACGTGGAGAATACGGCTTTCCTGACCCCGTGTGGAGTGTACTGCTATACGTGTATGCCATTTGGGCTGCGCAACGCAGGCGCGACCTTTCAGCGGCTGATGCACATCGCCTTAGGCCGGCAGCTCGGGGGGAACGCTGAAGCTTACGTCGATGACATTGTGGTGAAGTCTCATGAGGCAAGAACCCTGATACAGGACCTGGAAGAAACTTTTGCAAGCATCAACGAAGTGGACCTACGGCTCAACCCGGAGAAGTGCGTATTTGGAGTCCCCTCGGGCAAGCTCCTGGGTTTCCTCGTATCCCACAGGGGCATCGAGGCCAACCTGGAGAAGGTCAAGGCAGTCGAAGACATGAGCCCACCGAGGACCCTCAGAGAAATGCAGAATCTCACCGGGCATGTGACTGCGCTGGGACGCTTCATCTCCAAGCTAGGGGAACGAGCGCTGCCCTTCGTCAAGCTGATGAAGAAAAAGGACCCCTTCGAATGGACTGAAGAGGCCGACAAGGCATTCCAAGACCTCAAGAGGTACCTTACCAGTCCGCCAGTGATGGTATCTCCGCGTCCTCGGGAGCCCCTGGTGCTCTACCTTGAGGCCACCCCCTACTCCGCCAGCGCAGCCCTGGTGGCGGTCAGGGAGGAGCGTTGTGCCAAGGCCGCATCGACCGTCCGAACTGAAGCAAAGCAGAGCCAGGAGGGCCTCACGAAGGCCGCAACCACAACCGGAAAGGAACAGCCGCAGCAAGAGAACGCACCCAGAGCAGGAGAGGCCTCTTCGGGTGACCAAGCCCAGGGAGCTCCGTCGTCTCAAGAGACGCCTCGACCTTTGGAGGACGCAAGCTGCGCCAAGACCCTCAACCTCATCGAGCATCCCATGTACTTCGTCAGCATGGTGTTACGGGACACAAGGGCACGGTATCCCATGCCTTAAAAACTCCTCCTCGCGCTACTAGTGGCCTTGCGCAAGCTGCGCCACTACTTCCAAGGACATCCCATCAAGGTCGTCTCAGCATACCCCTTGGAAAGAGTGCTCAGTAGCCCCAACTCAGCTGGAAGGGTCGCCGAATGGAACATTGAGCTATAGGCATTTCAGCTAGAATTCAACACGACCAGAGTTATCAAGGGAGACGCACTTGTAGATTTCGTGGCAGAATGGGCAGAAGCGCCGGGTCTCGAGGCAGGCGAAGACCATTCACTTTCCCCGGGAAGTGAAGCAGCGGACGGTTGGGTCATGTACTTCGATGGGGCGTTCTCCCGACACGGTGCGGGAGCTGGCGCAGTGCTTGTGTCCCCTACCCAGGACAAACTCTATTACGCCGTACGACTCCGCTTCCAGCATGGAGAAAAGGTCTCCAATAACATAGCGGAGTACGAAGGCCTAATAGCAGGCTTGAAGGCCGCAACTGCCTTAGGGGTAAAGCGCCTCGTCATCAAGGGCGATTCGCAGCTCCTTGTCAACTTCTCCAACAAGATATACGAGCCAAAGGACAAGCACATGGAAGCCTACCTCGCTAAGGTTCGCAAGATGGAGAAACAGTTCTGGGGGCTGGAGTTGCAGCATGCGCCTCGCGGCACCAATCAGGAGGCAGATGACATTGCCAAGAGGGCGTCCAGACAGCTGCCTCAGGAGCGGCTCTTCAAACCCTCGGCGGTGCCGCCACTATCGAGCACGGTGCAACCAAGGGAGGAGCTCCCTCAGCCGCCTACATCAGGAGCCCTGGCCTGCGGCCCAGCCTCAGGGGCACGCCTGCTCCTGGCGTTAGAGCCTCAGGAAGGGTGTTGGATCCCAGAGCTCAAGAACTACCTGATGCAAGGGACTCTGCCGGAGAATGAAGAGGAAGCGGAGCATGTGGCGCGGCAGGCCACGGCTTATTGCATCAGGGATGGAGAGCTCTACAGGAAGCGACCAAATGACATGTCCCTACGCTGCATCTCCCGAGAGCAAGGGAAGGAGCTATTGGCGGACATACATGGCGTAGACTGCGGGCACCACTCGTCGTTGCGGACCCTCGTCGGCAAGGCGTTCCGCAGTGGATTCTACTGGCCCACGGCGCTCAACGACGTAGTTGAGCTTGTGAAGGCTTGCGAGGCCTGCCAGTTTCATGCTAAGCAGATCCATCAGCCTGCGGGGGGTCTACAGACTATACCCCTCTCATGGCCGTTCATAGTTTGGGGGCTGGACATTCTGGGCCCGTTTCCTCGGGCGCCAGGGGGCTATCGCTACCTCTACATCACCGTGGTCAAATTCACCAAGTGGGTTGAGGTGGAAGCCGTCCGCACAATCCCGGCAGGCTCTGCGATCAAATTCATCAAGGGCCTCATGAGCCGATTTAGGGTGCCCAACCGCATCATCACCGACAATGGTTCGCAATTCACCAGTAATCTCTTCAAAACGTACTGTGCTAACCTTGGAATGCAGATATGCTACGCTTCGGTAGCACACCCCCGGAGCAACGGCCAGGCCGAGCGGGCCAACGCGGAGGTCCTGAGGGGCCTCAAAGCCAGGACCTTCAAGAAGAAGCTGGAGGCCTGCGGCAGGGGCTGGTACAACGAGCTCCAGTCCGTGCTGTGGTCAATCCGCACAACTGCGACCAAGCCGACTGGCGAGTCCCCGTTCTTCCTCGTCTAAGGAGTAGAGGTTGTCCTCCCTCACGAGGTCAGGCGTCGCTCCGCACGGGTCCTGGCGTTCGATGAGACGCAGCAGGACGCCATGCGGGGGACGGACCTTGTGTTGGGGGAGGAACGCCGTCGAGAAGCCGCGCTGTGAGCGGCAAGGTATCAACAGCGCTGCGACGATACCACTGCCGCAATATCCGCCCCAGAACTCTTGAGGTAGGGGATCTCGTGCTCAGACGGGTTCTCTCCAGGGAGGGGCTGCACAAGCTCTCTCCCATGTGGGAGGGCCTGTTCAAGGTTGTTCATGTCTCCAAGCCTGGCTCCGCGCGCTTGGAGACCATGGAGGGGGTACCCATCCAGAAAGCGTGGAACATTCAACTTCTCCGGAGGTTCTATCCCTGAGCAAGGCCTAGCGCCTAGGAAAGGCCCGGTGCCTGTGAAGAAGGCGAATGCCTGTGAAGCTGCATTTTGGAAAAGGCCCAGTGCGTGTGAAGAAGGCGAATGCCTATGAAGCCGCTGCATTTTGGAAAAGGCCCGGTGCCTATGAAGAAGGTGAATGCCTGTGAAGCCGCTGCATTTTGGAAAAGGCCCGGTGCCTGTGAAGAAGGTGAATGCCTGTGAAGCTGCGTTTTGGGAAAGGCCCGGTGCCTGTGAAGAAGGCAAATGCCTGTGAAGCTGCCGCATTTCGAGAAAGGCCTGGTTCCTGTGAAGAAGGACAATGCCTGTGAAGCTCGCCGCCCATGACACTCTCATGTAATAATGAGTGGGGTTGTACATGCCCCGGAGTCTCCGGAGTGCCGCCCTCGGGCCTCGGGGGCTCCCGCCCATGCCCAGTGGCAGCACTTAGATCCACGCTGGTGAGAAGACGTCGAAGACTAGAATAGGTGCCGGACGCGGCTTTCCCATTTGCTTTCTGCAGTTGGCTTGTTTATTCCCGTTTGAAGATTTATTGGAGTTGCTAATGTTCCTGTCTTGTGACTCTTTGTCTTTCTCGCTCACTCGCCTCGTTTTCTCTCGCACAAGTCTCGCGAGGGAGGTTCGCGGGCGCCCTCGCAAGTGTTTTCTGCCCCGATCGTTTGGAGCTTTCCTATCCGAGTCCTCTGCGGGAGCACCCCTCCCAGTCCGTGCCCCACGGGCATCGCGACACGAGCGCAAGACCTGGGCCGATCGCCCCCACAACTAAGATCCTTGCAGGGCACGAGGAGGCCACGTCCTCGGGAGGCGAGGACCGCGCCAGGCCCCACTGAGCAAAATAGTTCCCGCACATGGGTGCGCGGCACAAAAACACGACGCAGAAATAGCGGAAACAACGCAATGGTTAAATAACAACAGTTCTAATACGCCCCTGCGGGGCCCTACATTACTTTCTATTTTTGCACAGGATAAGAAAGAAAACAAAACGGGCGCGATTCGTCCTGGGCCAACCCACAGCGAAGGCTCGGGCTGCTCCTGGGGCTCAGGCGGATCCCTCCTCTCGCTTCACCAGGGCGCGACAGCGGGCTGACCCGCTACCTTCACCCAGGTAGGCGCGACGGCGAGGAGGTTGGTCGCGGCCCCGCTGGAGGAGCTGCTGCCTGAGAGGGGGTTGCCGAAGCTCGGCGAACCCCGAGCACCGCCGCCTGTACGCCAGTCGCCATCTTCATCCTGGTCAGTGCCAGGGCTGGGCAGGCGGCCGCGGTCATTGTCTTCATGGCAGCACCCGGCACGGCGACCGTCTTCCCCGAACACCCTCACGTAGAGGGTGGTGTCGCCATCAAACTTGAAGTACAGGGTGCACCACCGGCTCAGGCCGTGCGCGCGGGCAAACGTTTGCCAGCCGCGTGTCAGAGCCCCATTCCCATAAACGGAGACCTCCAGTGATGCCCAGGAGGCCCTGCTGCAGCATCCGTCTGCCTGGAGCCAGAAGCCGCACTGGGCGCTGGCCGGCAGTTCATCTACGAAGAAACAGGGGAGTTGAAGCCTGGTGCTGGATGGGTCTGCCGACCACACGACGAACTCCGGCAGCACCTCCGCAGAGCGAAAGCATGGCCTAGGGGGGCGCACACCCATGGCGTGCCCCCCGTTGGCAACCGGGCGCTCACCACCACGCCGGGAACCGCCTCAATGGCCGCGGGAGGCCACCACGGGGACCGTGGTATACTTGCGAGGGCGGCCTCGGCCGCGCTTGGCCGGGGGGGAGTCAGGCCCAGCCTGAGGGGCCTTTCCTTTCTCCGCGGCCGAGAGTCTCTTTGGAGCCATGGGAGCGGTGAGTAATCGAGAAGAAGGAAAGGAGCAGCAAGAAGGGATGGGCCGAAGGGGCTCGCCCAACCCCGTACTTATAGCCAAAGGAGGCCAACCGCCGTGCACCACGATCGCAGGTAATCATGACCAGTTTCTCTGCATGCAGGGACTTATCAAGTCGTGCGGTCGCCGAGGCATCGGGGGGAAGCACAGTCGCCCACGTCCAATCAATCGCCACGCGGCGCCCAAGGCCGTAGGATATTAGGTCCCATGGCGTTTCGCGCTTGCCCCTTTGCTTCCCTGCTAGGCCAAGCCCGGGCGCGCCTTGGGCCCGGGGGCTACTGTCGGTGTTCTGGGAACGGGGGTCCCCAGACTTGCCTGCCTGCGGCCTGCGGCGTGGCTCAAGTGGGGGCCCAGCGTGGCCCATCTTCATCAGCTCAAGCTCAAGACCCTCGCGAGGGGCCAAGCCTCGCGGGGCGGACGACAGGAAGCTTCCTCAGAGGCAGCCCCATCAGGCAGGCTCACGAGGAGGCGGAGAGATCAAGGCAGGGTTACCTCGCGAGGAACCCGTGACGCAAGCCATGACGATCGAGACCAGGCGGGTGCCGGCCTGTGCAGTGTCCTTGTTTCCCCTCTGGTGCAAAGGGGGCAAGCACAGGCCAAGGCATTAGGCAAAGGTTGCCATTTCGGTGCAACGAGACCAAGACCAGTAGAGCGGCAGGACGGAGGTCACCGTGGAGCCCAAGACGGCATCATCACCAGTACTTTTGGCAGCCGAAGACCACCTTTGGCCAGGATAACTTGTACTACATGTTCCCCTTCAAAATGGCCAATTGTTGGCGCCCTTCCCGCTCATTATTTGGGGAGAGGCCCATGCCCTCTATAAAGAGAGCTAGCCACCACAGAGTAGGGGGGCAGCTGGAAATCTGGTAGAACCCTAGCAGAGAGAGAGGGAGAGGCGACTGAACTCACCCTAGCAGTTCATCGCACCAACTCAAGAACACCTCTCGTGAGGCTGTTCTTCCTTTGTACTAATCCTCATCAGCCCCTGAGGCAATCCACCACACCACATACTGGAGTAGGGTATTACACCACAACGGTGGCCCGAACTAGTATAAACCTTGTGTCCCCTGTGTTGTTCGTTGTTTCTAGCTAAAATCACGCGAGGAGATTGGGCGTAAGTAAGTAGGGGAGAGATCTCCGCGCGCACCCCAGTGTTCGAACCTCAAGGGTCTGCCGGAACCCGAAATCCGACAATGACCTCGAGAACTGCTGACAGGTTGAGCTGCTTGCAGAAAGGCAGAAAGCTGAATATGATAGGCAGGACAAGGAGAAGGGTCAGGATGGTGCTGAGGGGTCCAGCAAGAAGCATGGCGGCCAAGGAGGTCGCCGCGGCAAAGATAATCAACAAGAGAGGCCCGCTTGGGGCCGCGATAAGAAGGAGGAAGATGATGATCACGACGAGGATGGCGAGTCTAGCGAGCACGAGTTCCAGAAAGCTACAGAGGCCATGTGCGTCGACGGTGGTGCCTCATTGCACACCTCTCATCACCAACTAAAACAGTGGGCATGAGAGGTCACTGCAGCGGAGCCATCGTTCGATGCCCAGAAGCCACTGAAGTGGTCCCGCATGCCCATCATTTTTGACACCGAGGATCACCATGATCGCACAACTGCGGTCGGGTGTTTGCCATTGATGGTTTCACCAACAATACACAACCTCAAGGTGACAAAAGTGTTGGTTGATGGTGGGGCCGGTTTGAACTTGATCTCGCCCGTTGTGATCAAGAGGCTATAGATTCCTAATGGAGATCTCTAGGAGACGGGCACGTTTCAAGAGGTCAACCTAGGAAGGAGGCAGCCAAAAGGCAAAATCATGCATTACGTTTGGGGGCGAGCTGAACTATAGGACGGAGAAGATCGTTTTTTATGTCGCCGAGATCCCCTTGCCGTACAACGGGATCCTTGCCCGCCCAGCGCTGGCCAAGTTCATGGCGGCATCACACTACGCCTACAACACGATGAAGACACCGGGGCCGCTGACCATCATCACTGTCCCCTCTAACAAGAAAGACGCACTCATCTACGCCGACCAACTCTACCGAGAGGTAGTTGCAGCAACTGCCGCCAAGGCACTTGCGCCTGCCACTGAAGCCCCGGGAAGGAAGAAGGCCGGCAAGACCCCTTCCGGCAAAACCTCTTCCGGCAAGACCTCTTGCACCAACTCCGGCAAGCGCGCCTCTTCGGAGTGTTGCGCTCCCATTGAGGACGTGCTAGAGAGCTCCACCGGCAAAAGCAAGAAGTCCAAGGATGCACCACCACAAACCAAGAAGCTGTCCGTCAAGGAGGATGGCACGGGCGGGGCTTTCACTATAAGCTCCACCCTCGACAGCAAATATAAAAGCGCGCTCGTCGCCTTCCTGGCGGGCGAATGTCGATGTGTTTGCATGGCAAGCATCCGACATCCCCGGCGTTCCCAGTGAGGTGATTGAGCACCATCTTGCTGTCTGTCCTCATGCGCGACCCATCAAGCAGAAGGTCAAGAAGCAAGCTTTGGAGCGACAAGCGTTCATTATCGAGGAGATCAGGAAGTTAGAGGTGGTAGGCCTAGTTAGAGGAGTGCTCCACCCTACGTGGCTGGCCAATCCAGTAGTGGTGCGTAAGGCAAATGGGAAATGGAGGCTGTGTATTGACTACACATATATCAATAATCCTGTCCAAAGGATCCTTTCCCTCTGCCACGCATCGACCAGATTTTGGACTCCACAGCGGGGTGTGACCTATTGTCGTTCCTCGATGCTTATTCAGGATACCACTAGATCTTCATGATGAAGGAAGACGAGGAAAAAACAACGTTCATCACCCCATGTGGTACGTACTGTTTTGTACGAATGCCTTTCGGGTTGAAGAGCGTTGGTTCAACGTTTGCCCGAGCAGTCCAGATTGGTTTTGAGCCCAGCTACATAGAAATATGGAAGCTTATATGGACGACATAGTGGTCAAAACCAACGACAGGGCCACTCTCATGCAAGATTTAGAAGAAACATTTGCAAATCTGCATGAGATGAACCTCAAGCTCAACCCAGAGAAGTACGTGTTTGGTGTCCCCTTCGGCAAACTTCTTGGGTTCTTTGTTTCTCAACGCGGGATCGAGGCATATCCCGACAAGATCAAGGCAATCAAGCAGATTGAGGCGCCAAAATGGGTCAAAGACGTCCGTAGGCTCGCCGACTGCGTTGCTACCCTGAGTAGGTTCATATCCAAATCTACTGAGCGCGCCCTCCCCTTCTTCAAAGTTTTGAAAAAGTCGTGTCCAGTAAAGTGGACTCCGGAGGCAGAGGCAGCGCAGCAAGATTTGAAGAGGTACCTCTCCTCCACACCAATACTAGTCGCGCCTAAACCACAAGAGCCGTTGCTGCTGTACTTAGCAGCAACGAATAAAGTGGTCGGTGCTGCGCTGGTGGCGCAGAGTGAAATTGAGGAAGAAGCAGCAGTAGTGAAAGGGCATGTAGCCCCTAAGTGTGATTTTGGTAATTAAATGACAATCTCTATGGACTAATGTTTCTCAATGAGATATATTTGAAGGTTTTGTCCATAGATGGTGCCTCAAGGATATTCGATGGAATCAAGGATGAAGTCCATATATATGAAGATAGTGCCTCAAGGATATTGCATGGAATCAAGGATGAAGTCCATATATATGAAGATATATTTCTTGTATGCTTTGGAGTTAAATGACAATTCCTATGGAGCATCAAGTACATTGAATCTTATATGAAGATATGTTCCATAGTGATGCTTGAAGTGCATTGGGTTGTTTTGTGAAGTCTGCCATCAAAGCATCTGAAGAAGTCCCCATGGTATCCTTCTTCGGATACCCCTTGCACACGGGCTTGTACCATGCGCATGGGGTCGAGTGTCAACTCTCTGGATACCCCGTGATCACGAGGCCTAGGTGTTGCCTCTCGAGATCCCATATCCAGTGAGGTTTCAAGTTGGTCTTCGAGTACTTCTATTGAATCCATCAAGATTGATTTCTATGCCTAATCTAATTATGTTCATGGTGGAGTTCACTGGAGGATCTCAAAGACTGACATATTTGGGATTTTAAGGATCAAGGGCTTGAGAGAATAATCAAAGATAAGAATTCAAGTTATGGTTTCAAGACAAGATCATGGTGAGCTCATGTGTTGGGTTTAGGTTGATCAAGTCTTGAAGCAAGCAACTAGAGTGAAGAATTCATTGTGCCTCTCAAGATATTATGATGGAGGACTTTTAAGGATCAAGGGTTTGAGAGAATAATCAAAGAGAAGAATTCAATTTATGATTCAAGACAAGATCATGGTGAGCTCACGTGCTGGGTTTCAGTTGATCAAGTCTTAAAGAAATCAACTAGAGTGAATAATTCATTATGCCTCTCAAGAGATTGTGATGGAGTTTTTAGAAGGGCAAGTGGTGATCAAAATGATATTCATAGTGAAACTTGATATGGTCATGAAAGAGTCTTCGGTGATATTGTCTTGAAGCAATGAAGGGAAATTAAGAGTTCATTGTGGCTTTCAAGAAACCAAGATGGAGCTTGGAGTAAAGATGTTGGTTGACCAAGATGAAGCTCGAAGATTATATCTAGATGGTCAACTCTCAAATCGCAAACATTGTACCACGTGGGATCAAGTGATCTAGTAGTATGGTACGTAATTGTGAATTGTTCTTTGTTACCTAACCCATGCTATGTGTTTGTTATGTCTATGTGGGTTAGGTGTTTCTCATGGGCTTGCATCAAAAGGAAAGATCTCAAGTAGCCTATGTATGGATGACATCAAGTGGTGATGGTCATCGGGTTTGAGGAGTCAAAGTGCAAGATGAGAAGCCGGAGGTTATATGCTTTGAAGCTTGCGGTCCACATCATGATAATGCTCATGTGAAGATGGGCTTAAGTTAAGGCTTCCCTCATAGCAATATGAGGAAGCAATTCAAGCATCTTCACCAAGTGGTTGTGGACAAGAAAGGGATTCCAACTTGAGACAAGAATTGGAGTCATCACCAAGCTCAAGTTGAATATGCAAGGCAAAGGTATACCTTAGCTAGGTTTTCCTAGTTTTTCCGGTCTCATGGTGCTTGGAGGGAGACCGGATTATAGGTTTGATAGCCGTACTATCAAGAGGGACTCTCGGGCAAGAAGCTTGATCATGTCGCATGTAGAGAGCTCAAACCTTTGCATTACTTGCATCATTATTTCTTGTTTATCTTTCTTGGTTCTCTATGTGAGGACCTTGGTCTTTTCCATAGCTTCAAAATGAGCCCAAGATCATCGAATTCGGAGTCCGTATGCCAAAGTTATCACAGTTTTAGTGGGCTGCTGCAGGCTGTTCTGGGTACCCCATGGACACGGGGCCCCGTGCACACGGGCTTGTACTGTGCGCACGGGACCCCGTGGGCATGGGGTCTAAACCCTCGTGGGCACGGGCTGTCCAGGAAGTGTCCGTTGGAGCCCCAACGGCTAGTTTTGGAAGTTGGCTATAAAAGAGCCCTTCCTCTCCACCGGTTTGGGGGTTGTTCATTCACATTCTAAACATCATTTTGAGCCTCTTACCACCTCTCCCAAACCCCTATATCCCCTCTAAGTGAAGGGGGGGTGCGGATGGATCTTGGAGTCATTAGTTGATTTCCTCCATTGCATCCCCTCTCTTCAATCTCCCACTTTCTTGAGTTGCATCTTGTGAGATTGAGAGAGTGAGTTGAGCATTTGTTGCTTGACCTTGCATTGCATTTGTTGCATTGTTTTGAGCTCCCTGCATCGATTTGTTCGTGTGAGAGCCTGTGAGTTTATTACTCTTGGTGGCTTCGCCTCCTAGACGGTTTGGTGATACATTGAGAAGATTGTGAAGAGGCCTATGTGGCCAAGGTTCCCCTGGAAGCTTCCTTTTGTGGTGTGCTCCGGGGAAGGGTGTTGAAGTGGCCTAGGTGGTCAAGTTCCTCCGGAAGCTTCCGTGGTTGTGGTGTGCTCTAGAGAAGTTTGTAAAGGTGTGGTGGTCGCCTTCAAGACCAACCCCGAGTGAACCGAGGCTCATCCGTTGGGGGTGACTCGAAAGGGAGAATATAGCGAGTCACTTGGTGACGCTCCGGAGCTTTGGCTTCGGCACCGCTCTAACGGATATTAGCACTCTCACGAGTTTGAACTTCGGGATAAATCCGTGTCCCCGACTCACTTGTGGTTATCTCATACCCACACCCTTTACTTTCCGCAATTCATACTTGCCCATATTGATATATCTTGTGATAGTTGAATTGCTTAGTTGTTCCTTCATTTCCATATCTTATGATATAGTTCGTGCTTGCTAGTTTGCTTAAGTGCCTATCTTGTTTAGCATAGGTTGTTGGTGCACTTAGTTGAGCCTAGCATATTTAGGATTTGTTCTTGAAAAGTATATGTTAGTTTAATTCCGCATTAGGATAAAGCCAAATCCGTAAAAGTTTTAAAACTCCTATTCACCCCCCCTCTAGTCGTCATCTAGATCTTTTCAATTGGTATCAGAGCTTTGGTCTCTCCCTGCTAGGCTTCACCGCCTAGAGAGTAAAGATGTCGACTAGTGGTATAGTGCATGATGACACTTTTTGTTTTAGTGGCACAAACTATCACTTGTGGAAAATTCCCATGCTTTGTCATTTTCGGACCATGGGTCCAAGTTTTGTGTGAATTGTTCTTGTAGGGGCTTCTCCGTGGAAGGACGACCTTTTTCCAACTAGCGAGGAAAATGATGATATGCTTTGTGGATATAGTGCTAAGAATGCCATAATCCGGTTTATATCCCTCAAAGTATTTGAGTCTATCATGACTTGTGTGACGGCTCATGATATGTGGACCAAACTTGAAGAAATATATGGTGGGTCCAATCTTGTTGATGTTCACCATCTTTCGTAGGAGTTAATCGAGGAGGTCTCCACATCTTCAAATCATGAAGATCTCCATATTGCTTCTTCCTCCGTGTACTTGGACATTTCAACTTCTTCTGCCTCACCATCATGTGGCATGTCCCAAGGTAATGACATGGTGAGTGAAAAATATCATTTGTGATGATTGTGATGATGTGCTCAACATTGATGATCTTACTTGTATTCATGCTAGTGTTGTAGATTCTATGGACTTGAACATATCTAGCAAAAATGACTTACATTCTTGTGTTGATAGTCCATGCATATCATTTGGAGATTCCTTGAATACCTTTTGTGATGATATGCTTGATACTCCTTGTTTCCATGATCTATGTGCTTCTATTTCCTCTAGTTGTTGTTTGACTAACCATGTAGAGGAAACAAGAGAAAATAGTGCACACATCATTAATAAGGAAATTGCTAGAGGAGCAAAGAAGTACATCACCTTGTTGGAGAGGAAACGCTATGAGTGTCAAGAGGATGGACATGGATATCCTACTCTTGATGATAAAGAAACTCCCTCTCCAAAAGAATCATCATCAACCTCCGATGTTCACATGTGCCTCATGGCAACAGGTAATACTGAGGTATCATCTACTCCTTGTAATGATATTGATGAGAGTAATGATGAATGTGATAGGGATATGAGTCAAGAAATATATGATATTGGTAATTCTCTTTGTGGGGTAAATAAGAACACTTATGAGATGTTTAAAGATCTTATCACTCATTTTGGAAAGTGTAATGATTTACTTCACGAAGAGCAAGAACAAAATGAAAAACTCGATTGTAAACTTCTTGATTCTCTAGAAACTCTTAGAGACTTAGAATCTTCTAAAGAAGAGATTGAAGTTGCTCATGATCAACTTAAAAAGGATTTTGAGCACCTTGACCTTGTGCACAAGAATGTCAAAGGAGAGCTCACCAAACTCTCTAAGTCTTATGAGGAACTTCAAGCTACTCATGTGAAGTCTCTAGTATCTTCTAGCTCCTCTCATATTGTCAATGATGCTTGTGCTACTAACTCTACTTCTTGTGAAGCATCTATCTTGAAGGAGAATTTTGAGCTAAGGGCTCAACTTGCTTTGCTAACTAGCAATTATGGAAGATTAGAAGAAAGTCATGAAAAGCTCTCGAGCTCTCATGATGACCTTCTAATCTCCCATGAAAGGCTAAAGTTAGCTCATGTGGTTATTTTGACTAAGGTAACATCGTGTGAGCCTCATGTGGACATTAGCACTATTTCTACTCAAAATGCTTTATTGACATGTGCTAGTCCTAGTGATTCATCTAGACATATTATTGCTAATTTTTGTGATGAATTGCTCTCCTTGCCTTGTTGCTCTAACAATGAAGCTTGTACTTCCTCTAGTACTTTTGTTGATACTAAACTTGTAGAGGAAAACAAAGAGCTCAAGGCCCAAGTCACTATTTTGAAGAAAGACTTGCAAATATGTCATGAAGGAAATACCTCTCTCAACGCTATCTTGAGTGTTCAAAAATCCCCTCATGACAAGGGCGGACTTGGTTTCATCTCCAACAACAAGAATTCCAAGAGAAAGAACAAGGGACAAGATCAAGTCAATAATCCGGCCAACATTACATGCTTCAAGTGCAAGAATGTTGGACACCATGTGAGATCTTGTCCATTGAAGAAGAAGGCTTCAAATATGAAGCATCAAGGGAAGTGTCCTCAAGTTCAATCTCAAGTTCAACCTCATGTTGAAGAAAGGCCACTACCAATGATGAACAAAGATAATGCTCCCCAAGTTGATGAAATAAAGAAGAATAGAAGGGGGAGCACATGTTGCTATATTTGTCGTGAGAAGGGGCACATATCCTCATCTTGTCCCAACGGTAACATCCCTAAGCCTCCTCTCATCAATGATCATTACTCTCATAGGAAGGATGTTGTTGGCCATTTGTTTGCCAAGTTTGTTGGTGCCCAAAGTGGTTTGGAAATGGAAAAGACCATTTGGGTTGCCAAGTCTATTGTGACTAACTTCTTAGGACCCAACTTGGTTGGGGACCATCAAGCTCAAACTTGATCAATAGGTGTGTGGAGGACATTGGAGATTTGGCTAGTTCATGAAGAAAAGGATATCCACCATTTATTTGTTCGAGCCAAGTCATGTGGATTATTTTCATATTATCTATCCAATGTTCCTCCTTGCGGTAACTTGTATTTTTATTGCTTTCATTGAAAGTTACTCGCCCCTTGCATGATTAGGTTTTGTATCTAGCATGTGCATTTATATGTTGTGCTTCCTAGTATGCTTGATTTGTGTTATCTAGCATGTGTAGGTTGCATTGCACATCAGATAGTGCTGCTTGTTGTCTTGAGCCTTATTTGTATGTTGTTTGGCTGTTGCGAGATATTAGTGGATCATCACATTATGGGGGAGTGTTATGTTTTGTCTGCATCACAAACCCAAAATGTGAATATGATAAATACTACATAGTATTGATACTCAATATTATCTAGTCACTATGTGGTATGTCAAGCTCATTTGAAATTCAAATTCTTAGAGTATCCATTAATTATCTCTTGTAGGTGTTTATTTGCCTCTATTGTGTGCTTGCCGTGGTATCCAGAAATTTGCACCAGAAAAGTTCTGGATACCCCGTGCGCACGGGGTCTTTTGACCCCCGTGCGCACGGGGTGTTGCGTAACTCTCTGGGTACCCCGTCCGCAAGGGGTCGTTTGACCCCCGTGCGCATGGGGTACTATGTAACTCCTTGGATACCCCATGTGCACGGGGTCTTTTGACCCTCGTGCGCACGGGTTGGTTGTTTATTATGATCTTTGCTTCTTTGGATTCTACCACCGAGTGTTAATTCCAAATACCAATTGGTATTTCTTCTTGTGGTAGAATTTTATGATCATCTTCTTCTCGGCTTGTGCTTCAACTTGCCTTATCTCACTGCTTGTACTATCTTTTATCTACTTGAGTGAGATAAGCCTTTGAGCATGTGTGTAATGTATATCTTATATGCTCTTTGGTATTTGCATAGTTCATATGTTGTACTTTTCTTGCAGTCCTATGTGGATTCGTCTCTTGATATAATTTGGACAACTTGAATGCTTTATGTTATTTTTTGGAGTATTCTTTGTTTAAGTGTTCTTTTGTCCAAATTGTATCTCTTTGGATCTTGGTGGGCATGTGCATGCATATTTATTTATATACTTTTCATGCCTTGATTGCTCTACTTGACCATCTATATAGGGTAAACTCCATCAAATCATTAATGATTAAAAGTGTGCATGAACTTCAAGTTCATATCCTTTTGCACATAGTTAATATGGAGTTTGCCCTATGTATTATGGTTGGACTAACTACTTCGCACCCAATAAGTTTGGGGACCAAATTGTACCTTAATGTGTTTTAGGTACGTTGGAGAAGCATTGGATGCTTGGCTTATTCATGAGGAAGGTGGGGACACCATGGAAAATGATTAGAGCCAAGCTTGGTTGATTCATTGATTTGAGAGAGAAGGTAAATGAAAACCCGGTTCAGTTGTAAGTGTTTCATTCTCACCATGTAAACCCAGTTATACAAAATTTGGGTCTTTTGTTGGATATGCATCAAACTCCCACACTTACTATATTCTCAATAAATCCACGGGATGTATTGAGGAAATGGTGAATGTGGAGTGTGACGAGAATAACGGCTTCCATGCAGAGCAATTTGTTCCAAGTGTTGTAGGTGATGAGGCTCCTTCCCAAGCTACAAGTACTATGGGGATTGGTCATATTCTTCCATAAGAAACACCCCTTGTCCATGTAGAAGAAGAAGGAGTAAGAGCCCCTCTTGTGGATCGACCACAAGGGAAGTCATCACCCCCAGCACAAGAGCAAGATGTTATCGGAGATCATGTACCTATCCAAGAACAAGATCAAGTCCCTCATGTTCGCGTACAAGATCAAGGGCCCCTTGAACCAATGCTTTCTCTCTCAGTAACAAGTACTTACTTCATGCATTTATTTAAATTAGAGTCAACATTGTGTATGTTGCATCATAGCATGATTAGTACTTGTTGAGTGAGTGCTTGTATGTTTTGCATATATGTTTGCACTCATGAATTGTTGGATATATTTTGGACCCATGCTTAGCATGATTATCATGTTGGATATCTCCATTATCCCTTGTACAAAATATGTTCTTTGGATCCTTTGAATGTTTGATTCTCTTGTCATATCATTTTGGTGCATTCTATGGATCCTCAATATAGTGTGAATTTCTTCGTTTGTTCGTAACTAGATATGTGCATTTGATTCCACTCATAATATGAGAAATGCACAAATTAAGGAGAAATCATACTATATTGGCCGTCTAGATTTTTCTTCCATTTTGGCACTTGTTGCCAATGGGGGAGAAGTTTAGAGGGTTTAGGCTTGCTCATTGCATGGATGTGTATATAGAGGAAACTCCACCAAGTTATTTCCTATGCATATATTGTGGGGGAGTTTGCTCTATATATTGTGGTTCTACTAGCATCAAATTCTTGTGTAGTATTTCGATGCTAGTACAACCGTTTTTGATAACATCAACTATCTTTGTGATGTTTGAGGCTATCAAAACCACCTCAAGTATACAATTTATTCTCGGATAGATTGCATACTTGTTTTAATTTCATTATATAAACCCTCTTGTTGAGATTGTCATCAATTACCAAAATGGGGGAGATTGAAAGGGCATGTAGCCCCTAAGTGTGGTTTTGGTAATTAAAGGACAATCTCTATGGAGTAATGTTTCTCAATGAGATATATTTGAAGGTTTTGTCCATAGATGGTGCCTCAAGGATATTCGATGGAATCAAGGATGAAGTCCATATATATGAAGATAGTGCCTCAAGGATATTGGATGGAATCAAGGATGAAGTCCATAAGATATATTTGTTGTATGCTTTGGAGTTAAATGACAATTCCTATGGAGCATCAAGTACATTGAATCTTATATGAAGATATGTTCCATAGTGATGCTTGAAGTGCATTGGGTTGTTTTGTGAAGTCTGCCATCAAAGCATCTGAAGAAGTCCCCATGGTATCCTTCTTTGGATACCCCTTGCACATGGGCTTGTACCATGCGCATGGGGTCGAGTGTCAACTCTCTGGATACCCCATGATCACGAGGCCTAGGTGTTGGCTCTCGAGATCCCATATCCAGTGAGGTTTCAAGTTGGTTTTCGAGTACTTCTATTGAATCCATCAAGATTGATTTCTATGCCTAATCTAATTATGTTCATGGTGGAGTTCATTGGAGGGTCTCGAAGACTGACATATTTGGGATTTTAAGGATCAAGGGCTTGAGAGAATAATCAAAGAGAAGAATTCAAGTTATGGTTTCAATACAAGATCATGGTGAGCTCATGTGTTGGGTTTAGGTTGATCAAGTCTTGAAGCAAGCAACTAGAGTGAAGAATTCATTGTGCCTCTCAAGATATTATGATGGAGGACTTTTAAGGATCAAGGGTTTGAGAGAATAATCAAAGAGAAGAATTCAAGTTATGATTCAAGACAAGATTATGGTGAGCTCACGTGTTGGGTTTCAGTTGATCAAGTCTTAAAGAAAGCAACTAGAGTGAAGAATTCATTATGCCTCTCAAGAGATTGTGATGGAGTTTTTAGAAGGGCAAGTGGTGATCCAGATGATATTCATAGTGGAACTTGATATGGTCATGAAAGAGTCTTCGGTGATATTCTCTTGAAGCAATGAAGGGAAATTAAGAGTTCATTGTGGCTTTCAAGAAACCAAGATGGAGCTTGGAGTAAAGATGTTGGTTGACCAAGATGAAGCTCGAAGATTATATCTAGATGGTCAACTCTCAAAGCGCAAACATTGTACCACATGGGATCAAGTGATCTAGTGGTATGGTAAGTAATTGTGAATTGTGCTTTGTTACCTAACCCATGCTATGTGTTTGTTATGTCTATGTGGGTTAGGTGTTTCTCATGGGCTTGCATCAAAAGGAAAGATCTCAAGTGGCCTATGTGTGGATGACATCAAGTGGTGATGGTCATCGGGTTCGAGGATTCGAAGTGCAAGATGAGAAGCCGGAGGTTATATGCTTTGAACTTGCGGTCCACATCATGATAATGCTCATGTGAAGATGGGCTTAAGTTAAGGCTTCCCTCATTGCAATATGAGGAAGCAATTCAAGCATCTTCACCAAGTGGTTGTGGACAAGAAAGGGATTTCAACTTGAGACAAGCATTGGAGTCATCACCAAGCTCAAGTTGAATATGCAAGGCAAAGGTATACCTTAGCTAGGTTTTCCTAGTTTTGCCGGTCTCATGGTGCTTGGAGGGAGACCGGATTATAGGTTTGATAGCCGTACTATCAAGAGGGACTCTCGGGCAAGTAGCTTGATCATGTCGCATGTAGAGAGCTCAAACCTTTGCATTACTTGCATCATTATTTCTTGTTGATCTTGGTTGGTTCTCTATGTGAGGTCCTTGGGATTTTCCATAGCTACAAAAGGAGCCCAAGATCATCGAATTCGGAGTTCGTATGCCAAAGTTATCACAGTTTTAGTGGGCTGCTGCAGGATGTTCTGGATACCCCGTGGACACGGGGTTTTTGACCCCCGTGGGCACGGGGCCCCGTGCCCGCGGGCTTGTACCTTGCGCACGGGACCCCATGGGCACGGGGTGTCCAGGAAGTGTCCGTTGGAGCCCCAACGGCTAGTTTTGGAAATTGGCTATAAAAGAGCCCTTCCTCCCCACCGGTTTGGGGGTTGTTCATTCACATTCTAAACATCATTTTGAGCCTCTTTCCACCTCTCCCAAACCCCTATCTCCCCTCTAAGTGAAGGGGGGTTATGGATGGATCTTGGAGTCATTAGTTGATTTCCTCCATTGCATCCCCTCTCTTCAATCTCCCACTTTCTTGAGTTGCATCTTGTGAGATTGAGAGAGTGAGTTCAGCATTTGTTGCTTGACCTTGCATTGCATTTGTTGCATTGGTTTGAGCTCCCTGCATCGATTTGTTCGTGTGAGAGCCCGTGAGTTTATTACTCTTGGAGGCTTCGCCTCCTAGACGGTTTGGTGATACATTGAGAAGATTGTGAAGAGGCCTATGTGGCCAAGGTTCCCCCGGAAGCTTCCTTTTGTGGTGTGCTCCGGGGAAGGGTGTTGAAGTGGCCTAGGTGGTCAAGTTCCTCCGGAAGCTTCCGTGGTTGTGGTGTGCTCCGGAGAGGTTAGTAAAGGTGTGTTGGTCGCCTTCAAGACCAACCCCGGGTGAACTGAGGCTCATCCGTTGGGGGTGACTCGAAAGGGAGAATACGGCGAGTCACTTGGTGACACCCCGGAGCTTTGGCTTCGGCACCGCTCTAACGGAGATTAGCACTCTCACGAGTGTGAACTTCGGGATAAATCTGTGTCCCCGACTCACTTGTGGTTATCTCATACCCACACCCTTTACTTTCCGCAATTCATACTTGCCCATATTGATATATCTTGTGATAGTTGAATTGCTTAGTTGTTCCTTCATTTCCATATCTTATGATATAGTTCGTGCTTGCTAGTTTGCTTAAGTGCCTATCTTGTTTAGCATAGGTTGTTGGTGCACTTAGTTGAGCCTAGCATATTTAGGATTTGTTCTTGAAAAGTATATGTTAGTTTAATTCCGCATTAGGATAAAGCCAAATCCGTAAAAGTTTTAAAACTCCTATTCACCCCCCCTCTAGTCGTCATCTAGATCTTTTCAAGTAGCAGCAGAGCCGTCGGATAGCGGGCCGGGGCCTCCCTAGCAAAGCCTGACGCTGGCAAGGCCCGATCCCGGCAAGGCCCGATCTCGGCAAAGCAGAGTCTAAGCAGATGGGCGAAGTGGGACAGAAGAAGAAGCTGGTGCAGCACCCTGTTTATTTTGTCACTTCCCTCTTGCAGGGGGCTAGATCAAGATATTATGGTATGCAGAAGCTACTTTTCAGCCTCCTCATGGCCTCGAGAAAGTTGTGTCACTATTTCCAAGCGCATGAGATCACCGTCGTCACCCGCCTCCCTTTGCAATGGATTTTGCACAACCCAGATGCGACAGGGAGGATTGTGGAGTGGGCATTGGAGCTGTCGAGCTTTGGCCTCAAGTTTGAAAGTACTTCAACAATCAAGAGCCGAGTCTTGGCAGAAGTCATAGTGGAATGGACCGCAACGCCCGACGAAGAGGTTCAAGAAACCACCCTTCTCGGCAAGGAGACCTGCCGCGATTGGGTTATGTACTTTGATGGTGCTTTCTCACTGCAAGGTGCTGGTGCTGGCGTGCTACTCGTTGCACCCACCGGAGAGCACCTCAAGTACGTAGTCCAGATGCACATTCCATGGGAAAAATCAATGAACAACACGGCGGAGTACGAGGGATTGCTTGCCGGTCTCAGGATCGCGGCAGACCTCGGAATCAAGAAGCTCATAATCAGAGGTGATTCATAGCTCATCGTTAAGCAAGTCAGCAAGGATTACCAGAGCCCGTTGATGGAGGCCTACGTGGATGAAGTGAGGAAGTTGGAAGAGTTTTTTGACAGATTGCAAGCAGAACATGTTCCCCGAGCGGAGAACGGCATTGCTAACAACCTGTCGAAGTGTGCTGCCCTGAAGTTGCCTATGGAACCAGGTACCTTTGTGCTTCAATTAACTCAACCATCCATCGAGCCATCAGCAGGACAGAACAAGCGAAGGAAGGCAGGCCCTGGCAAGTACTTTCCCGCCGAGCTCCCAGGTGCCGCCGGCAAGGACGTTGCCGGGTGCCCCAAGCTTGCCGGAGAGCAGCAACCCCTGGCAGAGCCTCGAGCTCTGACCGTAGAGGCAGCTGCCCTTGCGGCTGAAGATGTGTCTTTAGCCCTTTTCGTCGAGCCTCAAGCTCCGGCATGGGCACATCACACCGTCCGTTTCCTCCAAACAGGGGAGCTTCCCGAGGAACAAGAAGAAGAAGAGAAAGTAGCCCGTCGGTCCAGCATGTACCAGTTTGTGGATGATGCCCTATACAGAAGGAGACCGAACGGCGTGAAGTTTAAGTGCATTCCTCAGGAAGACGGACGAGGCTATTGGCAGAGATACATGGAGGCATGTGTGGCTGCCACATAGGCTCGAGAGGCCTTGCCGGCAAAGCATTCCGGCAAGGCTTCTTCTGGCCCACCGCCCTCCAGGATGCAACTTCCCTAGTAACCAAGTGTGAAGCGTGCCAGTTCCATTCAAAGAAGCTTCATCAACCAGCCCAAGCTCTTCAGACAATCCCTCTTTCCTGGCCATTTTCAGTCTGGGGGCTCGACATACTGGGCCCCTTTCCCCATACTGTCGGGGGCTTTGAGTACTTGTACGTCGCGATCGACAAGTTCACAAAGTGTCCGGAAGTGGAACCAGTGAGAAAGGTGACAACACAGTCAGCCGTCAAGTTCTTCAAGGGACTAGTCTGCCATTTTGGTGTGTCCAACAGAGTCATCACCGACAACGGCACGCAGTTCACGAGCCACAACTTCATGCAGTACATTCAAGACCTTGGCAGCAAGGTCTGTTTTGCTTCTGTTGCTCATCCCAGAAGTAACGACCGGGCTGAGAGGGCGAATGCAGAAGTGCTGTGAGGCCTCAAGACCAGAACTTTTGACAAGCTACACAAGTGCGGAAGGCGCTGGATTGATGAATTGCCAACGGTTCTTTGGTCAATTAGGACGACACCAAATCGAGCCACTGGCCAGACACCCTTTGCCCTGGTATGGGCAGAAGCAGTTCTCCCCACGAAACTCATATACGGGTCACCTCGAGTGCTCGCTTATGATGAGCTTGAGCAAGAGCAGTTGCACCAAGATGATGCAACGCTCCTTGAGGAAGATCGTCTTCGGGCTGCTGTGCGAGCCGCTCGCTACCAGCAAACCTTGCACCGCTACCATAGCCACAAGGTTCACGCCCGAAGCCTTGAGGAAGGTGACCTTGTTCTTTGGCAGATCCAATCCGCCAAGAATTCAAACAAGTTAATGCCGAAGTGGGAAGGTCCTTATCGGGTAATACCAGTCACCAGGCCCGGCGCAGTCTGCCTGGAGACCGAAGATGGCATTCCGGTGAGCAATTCCTAGAATATCGAACATCTTCGCAAGTTTTACCCCTAAGGCGCGGTTGCCGGGAGCCCCGGCAACCCCCATTTTGTACTAGACTTGCTGGCAAGGCATGTAACCCTATGTACAAAGCCAGGCGCAGACCTTGTGCACAGTCAGGGAAAGAAATCCCTTAGTATGTATAGTTTCCTATTGATTTCCATGTTTATGTATATACGTATATGCATGCTTGTCCAGGATATTGTGCTACTTTTTGATTCCAACAAATATTAGTGGACCTCCAAGGTTCCATGCTCTTGCCCTCAATCCTTTCCAGCCACGGCGAGGATGCGCGATCCCGGTAAGGACGCGGCTCCAGCAAGAAGTTGAGAAGACCGCCCGGCACGATGATCCCTAGCAAACCAAATAGATAAAGTTTACCTCTTGCCCATTTGTTTTCATAACCTATGACTTGTGCATTAGAAAACCTCGCCACCCTTCTTTAAAAAACTCGGGTGCTCCCATTCCCGGCCCGAACGCTGCTTTGGTCAGAGTGGCCATAGTAGCCCTTGTTAGAAGGGGGTGGACAGGGGGCTGGGCCCTTTGTCTGTAACCCTGCAGATGTGATTCTCCGGCAGGCGCAGAGGGCACCGGCAGGACAGCTTGCCGGGGGACTCGTTTATTTACATTAAGGAGGCATTTTGCCTTTGCACGAACGTATGCATGCACGGGTTCCCGGCAAGGCTGGACTTTTTCATGAACATGTTGATACGAGACAGAGGTTACAGGACACAAGCATGGACTCGAGAGATTACATTATCTAGAAATTGAGATTTGGCAAGTCCCTACAATTTAAAGGAACGATAGGTTCCTCGTGATCTCCGTTCTTGCCCCTTTCCTCCTAGGTGCGGCAGGTGAAGGAAAAAAGGAAGCGACGGGGAACGCGTCGATGGAGAGCTTGACGAGGAAGACCCTCGGCAGGGCGCGTGGCCGAGGGAGCATGGTCAGTCGGAGTCGGCGTTGTCGCTGTCCTCCTCGCCACTCCCGCTCGAGGAGGAGGTTTCGTTATCAGTGGAGCTCTCCACACAACACCTTAGGCGAGTTCCCAAGTGCCCAAAAACCTTGACAGAGAGTAGGCTGTTCTCCATCAATTTGAAGTGGAGGATGAGCCCCTCCGACACGCTATGGGCACGGGTGAAGGTTTCCCACCCGCGGCGGAGATACATGACATGAGGGGCGGGGAAGTCGACATTGACCCACATGCCGCCATTCCCGCAGCCCCTCATATGTAGCCTCAAGGATTGTGGTGGGTCGAGCTCCATCTCTTGGGCGAACGGAGTGGGGAGACGGAGGCGACCGCGCACTGGCTTGTGCAGCCTAATGAAGAATTCATGGGGCTGGTCTCCGACATGGCCCTCCATCAGGGAAGGATCCGCTGGCGGAGGCGTGGCCGGTGCGCCGCCCCATCCTCCTCTCCCCCGAGCGCCACGGCGGCATCGGCCTCGCCCCCTCCCTCTTCCTGTCGCGGTCGGCTCCACCACCATGAGCTCTTAGGGAGGGGGGCACGCTGTCGAGTAGAGACCCTCGTAATTGCCATCGGAGCGCTGGTGCACCCTCTCACCATTGCGAAGGGAAGGAAGGAGTCAAGATGGAAGGAGATGAATATTGAAGGATTGAAGGATGCCATCCCCCTCCCCTTCTTATAAAGTGGCGAGGCCGGGGCTTGACTGCCCCGCTTAGCCAATCCGGCCGCCAGGGGCGTAGGGAATCGGGACCGACCCGCTGCTCCAATTAGCGACGGCCCGGTTTCCCGCCTCGCCATTAAGGCCGTGCCCTCCGCGTCCGCCGCCTACCCTCCTTGGGGCATTGAGGACACGTGGCGAGCAGGCCAGAATCGAGAAGACAAGTGAAGCGACTGTTTTCCACCCCGTGGTCGTGGGGCGCGGGCGCCTTGAAGGCCACAACCCGAGTCCACTTAGTAAATGAGCCGCGCCCCTACACTTTCCTCTTTTTATGGGGAAGGCATGAGCTACCTCTTTACTATCCGCCACGATGTGACGCAAGCGGGCCGCAACCGCCCCACGCACGACCCCCACGTCACGCATTCAATGCGAGCCGTGGGGAAGCACAACTAGCGAGGGAGTTATTGCGGTAAAACTCTGCCACGTGTACCCGCGCACCGTTCTGGGCCTCGTGCAATAACGCTTCATGCTTAAATGTGGCCTAGGCCCAGGGGCTCCTGTCATTGTACAAAAGCAGGGGTCCTTTTTGTACCCCTTTACTTGTGCGCGGGCAATAGCAGCCACATGCCTGCGGCCACGTTGGGCGGAGCAGAGGAAGCGAAGACACAAGACTACCAGAGCAGCACCAAGACGAAGGCGCAAGAAGCAGAGGGACAAGGTGGGCTTTCCCCGGCAAGGGCTCTTGCCAGGGGAGCTTACGTAGCCCCGACAAGAGTCTTGACGGGGCAACTTGCCCAACAACAGCAGAGTCGCCACCCTTGAGCCTAAGACTTCCGACACCATCGACAAAGTTTGAACCAAGGCTCAGGAGGCGCCTGCATGGTGGCATGCGGATCTTTGTAAAGACCAAGAACATACAAGACTAGATGAGGACCAGAAGACAGAAATCCCCTAGCAAGATCCTTGCCGGGGACACTCACGAGACTCCCGGCAAGACCCTTGCCGGGGACACCCGCGGACCCCGGCAAGACCCTTGTTGGGGACATTTGTGGGGCCGTAGCCAGGCCCCCACCTACCAAGGCTCCACCGCCATTCCAACACAGCAGGCAACCCGCTGATGAGGCAGGCACCTGTGTGGCAACGTGTAACTTCCATGCCAACTCAGTGAGCACCTGCGTGGTGGCATGCAGATCATCGTGAAGACTCTGCCACCGCACCAACCCAGCAGCCAGCCAGCGTGGCGTTGCACGCCTAGTCAGCTTGGACGCGTGTCAGAGCGAGACGAGGTGGCGACGGACGAGACGAGCTTCCTTGTCATCCCTGATAAAGTGAGAGGGCACGTCGGCAGCGCATTAAATGCGTTTGTCCTACGGTGCCAGGTGATAGACTTGTCTACAGTGCAAACTTTCCACCTCCTATGTGCCACTGTGGCCTTCGGCGTTCTGGGAACGGGGGTCCCTAGACTTGCCTGCCTGCGGCCCGCGGTGTGGCTCAAAAGGGGGCCCAGCGCGGCCCATCTTCATCAACACAGACCCAAGACCCTCGCAAGGGGCCAAGCCTCGCGGGGCGGACGACACGGAACTTCCTCAGGCACGGCCTCATCAGGCTGGCTCGTGAGGAGGCGGAGAGATCAAGGCGGGGTACCTCACGAGGTGCCCGTGACGCAAGCCATGCCGACCAAGGGTGCCAGGCGGGCGCCAGCCGCGCAGTGTCCTCCTTTCCTCTTTTGTGCAAAGGGAGCAAGCGCAGGCGAGAGCATCAAGCAAAGGCACCCGTTTCGGTGCAACAAGACTAAGACCAGTCCAACGGCAGGGAGGAAGTCATTGTGGAGCCCAAGCCAGCGTCACCACGAGAGCCTTTGGCGGGCAAGGACCAACTTTAGTCAGGATAAGTGTACCAGATGTTCCCCTTCAAAATGGACAATTGTTGGCGCCCTTCCCGCTCAATATTTGGGAAGAGGCCCAGGGCCTTTGCCTATAAATAGGACTAGCCACCCACAGGGTAGAGGAGAGATCAGAGATCGGATCGAAATCAGAGAGAGAATCGAGAAGAGAGAGAGAGATGGGTGACTGAACTCCTCCTAGCAGTTCATCCCCCCAGCCAAGAACAGACCCTCGCGAGGCTGTTCTTCCTTGTATTGCTCATCATCATCAGCCCAAGAGGCAATCCACCACACCACACACTGGAGTAGGGTATTACACCACAACGGTGGCCCGAACCAGTATAAACCCTGTGTCTCTTGTGTTGTTCTTTCCATAGCTTAGATCTTAGCGCGGCGGTGGGGCGCAGGTAGGTAGAGGGCGAAATCTCCGCGTGCACCCCAGTGTTCAAACCTCAAGGGTCTGTCGGAACCCGAAATCCGACATTTGGCGCGCCAGGTAGGGGTGCGCCGGAACTCGTCTTCCACCACCCCGTTCTCCTCCGACCATCGCGTCCATGTCAGACGCTCGTCGGGCCCGCGCCGAGTGCCGGGCCGCTCTCGCTTCCCATGTCGCCCAGACGGCTCCTGTCGGCGGGCGTCCTCACCGTTCCCCGTCACCTGCCGTCAACGCCGCCACCGGACCAGCGGGGGACGAGCAGCAAGCGTCGTCTCAGCATCTGTCCATGCGGCAAGACGGCCGCACTGCTACTCCCTCGCTCACCCCAGCTGGTTCTTCGTCCTGCGCGCTCTGCGCACCCATGGAGGTTCGAGCTGCCGTCCCGTCGACGACGTCTACGAAGAATGGCTCGACCGCATCGCCGAGCTCGTCCGCGCCGCAGGTGGCTCTCCTGCGCCGTCCGTTCCGCTACACCGCACCCCGCCTCGCGTGGGCGACGAAGCCCTGGCAGCACCCCAGCCGCCTCCTCCTCAAGAAGGAGCCATGGCTCCAAGGCACGGGGCCCCTGGGCGGAACCCGCTCCGTCAGGTGCCAGCGCGGCAAGAGCAGAGCTGCCAAGAAGTCCCTTGCCCGCAAGAAGCTGCCCGGGCGCTCCCTGCTCCAGCACGTCGCGACCATGTTCCTGCTCCCGCACGTCAAGACCCCGCGCTGCTCCCAGTTGCAGCACGTGGGGACATGCAAGACCAAGCTCTCCGTCACCCAAGGCCTCCCATGGCCACAGCAGGCTGTCGTGCCTTCACCACCGAGGTACGCAGCATCGCATGGCCCGGCAAGTTCAAGCCAGACCTGCCTCCTCGTTACGACGGCACGGCCGACCGTGCGGAGTTCCTCCAGCTCTATGAGCTGGGCATCGAAGCTGCCAACGGAGACGAGAAGGTCATGGCGAACTGATTTCCCATGGCGCTCAAGGACGGGGCCCGCACCTGGCTCCTGAACCTGGCTCCAGGCACGATCTCCTCCTGGGACGAGATGCGCACCCGCTTCATCGCCAACTTCCAAGGTACTCACGACCGGCCACCCGCCGTGAGCGACATGCGCCGCATCAAGCAACAACCCGGAGAGACCCTGTAGAAGTACATCCAGCGCTTCAACAACGCATGCCTCAAGATTCCCAAGGTGACCGAGGAGGCCATCATCTCAGCCTTCTCCGACGGCGTGCGCGATGTCAAGATGAAGGAGGAGCTGGCGATGCATGAAGACCTGTGCACTTCCTTGGAGTTGTTCAACTTGCCAACCAAGTGCGCCAGGGCTGAAGAAGGGTGTCTCTAGCTCCTCGAGTTGCCTGCCGCGGACCCAGAAGAGAAGAAGCCCAAGGCCAAGGATGTGAAGCGCAAGGGGGCTGCCGTGCTCGCGGCAGAACCAGACACCAAGCGGGGCAGAGATGAGCCTGAATCTTCCAAGGGCAGTCGGTACTGTGTGTACCACGACCTCCACACCCACAACACCAATGAATGTCAAGAGCTCCAAGCCGTGTGAGAAATAAGGATCGGCCGTCGCCCCGACCGCGGTGACCGGGGCTACGGTCAAGGAGGAGGAAGGAACGCAGGGCGCTGGGAAGACCGCTGCCCGCGCCAAGGGTGGCGCGATCAACCTCGCGAGGATCGCTGGCAAGACCAGCCTCGCGAGGGAGACTGGAGGGATCAGCCTCGCGAGGATCGCCCGCCAGGCAACGCAGGCCTCCCTCCGCTGCCGCCGCAGCCAAGGAGAAACGAGGACCGCCATCAGGACGAGGGGGCTGGGGGCTTCCAGGAGCCGCGCGCGATCGCCTGCATCCTGGGCAGGGCTCAAGCCCCAGCCTCTCAACGCATCTTCAAGCAGTTCGCCCGCGAAGTGAATGCACTCCTCCCCAAGCTCGAAGCCACGCGCCCTCTCAGGTGGTCAGCGTGCGCCATCACGTTCAGCTCAGCAGATCAGCTCAAGTGTGCGGCCACAGCCGGAGTCCTCCCGATGCTTTGTTCCGCAATCATCAGCAACGTGGTGGTCACCAGGACCCTCATCGATGGCGGGGCAGGGCTCAACGTCCTGTCCGTGGACACATTCAACAATCTCCAAGTGCCCTACAACCAGCTTCAGCCAACAAAGCCTTTCTCCGGAGTCACCGACGGCTCCATGGTCCCGATTGGGCAGGTCCGCCTCCCTGTCACCTTCGGGGCACGCGACAACTACCGCACCGAGCTCATCGACTTCGACGTCGCTCACATTCGCCTGCCGTACAACACCATCCTTGGGTACCCAGCGCTGGCCAAGTTCATGGCCGTAACTCAACACGGCTACAACGTCCTCAACATGCCAGGAAGTGGCGGAGTCATCACGGTGCCCTATGAAGAGAAGGACGCGATGTGTTCCCTGGAACGAGCCTTTCAGGCTGCATCACTGGAAGACCCGGATCGCGGAAGCAGGAGGCTTCCCGAGACCGCCCCCAAGAAGAAGAAAACATCGTTCGGCCCGGCCCCTCATGAGGCAGGCCCCTCAGGGCCCGCGCCTGCCCAGGGGGAACCTCCTTCCATCGCATAGGAAAGCGTGCCCGGCGCCCTACTCAGGCAGGGCTCGGGGGCTCTCCCGTGGAGGGCCACCAACCTGGCTAAGATCATGAGGGAGGTGCTTGGGCACCACATGGAGGCGTGTTTTGAAGCACGTTTCCCTCAAGAAGGAGTAAGGCAAGGAGAGCCAGACCCTCAGGAGTTCATCAGCAAGGCCATTCAGGAGCTACAGGAGTCAAGAGTCATGAAAGGCGGCCGCCGCCTACCAGCTGTGGCTCCCCATCGAGGCGGGGGTGGTGGGCTGCGCGTCTGCATCGACATACCAGGGCTCAATCGAGTCGCCTCTCTGGAGCGCCTCTGGCCCTCGCGAGTGGGGCACTGCGAAGGTCCACCCCACAGCTACGTTCGCATGCCTTACGGCTTGCCGAACGCGGCTACCACATACCAGCGCCTCATGAGGGGTATCATGGAGGCTCAAGAGGCCAGACGTTCCGCAGCCCTGACGGAGATGGAGATGGTCCGCAAGGAGCCACCAGCGCCTCCGGAGCCTCCCAAGGCCCCTGGGCCTGGGGGCTCGTGAGGATCGGCTTCCGCAGCCCACCGAGTCTGCTATGCCAACACTCCTTCGTCCTCAACATCATCAGGTGACATCTTTCAAGTTTCATTTCCAGCTGGGAGCACCCCCCAGGGCTGCATTATTCCCAGGCCGCGTGGGACCGTCCCTGCGGCATGTATCCCTTTTATTTTATGTTGTTAGCTTACCTTGTTGGGGGCGCCCCTCGGGATGCATCATCCCCAAGTCGCTCGGGCCAGACCCAGTGATGTCCACCTTCCCAGCATCTATTTGAATGAACCCACTCCTTTGCGGCTAATGTGTTTGACCTAGTTGCCCGCTCAACTGACGCCAACTGACGGAGCTGCTCCCAAACGTCACGATGCTTGCGCATGGGTCCGTCCCTGCAACGCCGACAAACCTGAATGGCTGAGCTCTGGCCGCGGCAGCCCCGCATGGCGCCGCCTCGTCAAGCCTTCAGTGCCTCATCGCCCCTCGAAAGCATCCAACGGCTGACTGTCAATTGTCATGGCAACCCCTCGTTCTTTCTATGATGGGTCTACAGGATCTCCTAAAGGAGCTGCGTCAGGCGAGGCCCTTGCGTTGTCTCCTTCACTCTCATCCGCGCGAACCGCTTGCACGTTAAAGGGGGGTGCCTGAGCATCGCGACTCAGGGCTCCTACTGGCTCTCCAGCCCTCACCCTCTGGCCTTGTCCACGGCATCGTGACCTGGCATACCAGCGACGGCTGAGACTCGCTCGAGGGCCGGGACCCGAGGACGTAGAGCGGAAAGGGGAGCAAAGGCGAGAGGGGAGGGACACGCGAGGACCTCGCCGAGCAACCTCACGCCTGCCGATGCACGGACCCAGCGACACACCAGAGAGCGGCCCCTGATTCTCGAGATAAGTCACCACCCGGAAGCACCAGCTACCGTGGCACCATCCCCACACCTAATGCAATCCTGTGTTAGCGACGCCGCTCTCCTTTATCACCGAACGACGGCTGCTTGAGCGCCAAAGGGGACCTCCTGAGCATTGCGACTCAGGGGTTCTTACCGGACCCCGGGTCGCTCACCTCCTGGCCTTGACCACGGCATCGCGACTTGGCATACCAGCGACGGCTGAAGCCGCCTTGGGACTGGGACCTGTTGGCGCAGAGCACCAAGCCCTTGTGAGGTTCAAAAGGGGGAACTGAGCTAAGACGGAATGAGCAACTCGCACAATTCTACGACAAGGGTTATATTAACAAAACAGGATCACAGGCACCTTACAAGCCCCCACGGGACGCGTCTTTGATTCCTCGCAGGGAACAGATCCTAAAAGGACGCTGACTACACGCACCCCTGCAAAAGACGCCATCATCAACAGTGGGCCGTCAAGCACCGGCGCTAACCCCATCTAGATCAGAGTCGGCGACGGCCTGACGAGCCCGCCCTGCTCCAGGAGCGGCGCCGGCTCGGGGGTTCGTAGCTGTCGTCGCTCGTCTCCGGAGTCGCGAAGAGCTCACCGGAGTCGCTGGAACCTCCGACGCCTCCGCCGCCTGAGGAGCCGCCAAGGGAGCGGTTGGTGGGCCCAGTCCTCGCCATAGCAGGGTCCCGACCACCTCTCCCGGGGCAGCACTCCAGCCGGCGCCCGTTAGCATCGAAGACCTTGAAGAACATCACCGAAGCACCGTCATACTCCAAGTGGATCGCGAGGGCGCCTCTTGTCCTGCAAACCCGGGCGATTTCGCTCCAGCCTCGAGTCATGAAGACCTCGCCCGGGGCAACGACCATGACCTCTGCCTCGGTCGCGAGGGTGCTGCAGCCGGCGTGCTGCAGCTAAAGCTTCAGGAGTTCTCCCTGCGGGATAATGGAGGCGAAGAAGGGAGGAAGGCGAATCCAAGACGGAGGAGGCATGGCGGCGTGGAGCACGAACTCTCGGGAGGAGCCCTCGGTGTGGACCCCAGGGGGGATGACCCACACCTTCGTGACCCGTAGGCGCCGACGGCAGCGCCGCTCGTGGCGATCGGCATTGACTCCTTCAGAGCCCTCGATGTGGGCGTACAAGGGAAGCGGGAACCCCGGCGGTGGCCGCTCGCACCAGGGCCTCGACACCACCTGATGGGCCCCCTCATCCCGGCCGCGGAGGGCGAGCCGTTTCTTCGGCAGGAGCAGGTCTGGTTCCTCTCGGGGAGCCTTTCCCTTCTCTGCTGCCGAGAACCGGCGGATCGGAGCCATCGCAGCAAGACGGAGCAAGAACCGGGAAGAAGGAGAAGCAAGAAGGGATGGACTGGAAGGGCGCGCGCCGTTCCGTACTTATGGTCGGCGAAGGGCAACCGCCGACCTCCACGATCGCAGGTAATCATGACCCGCTTTGCATGCAGGGACTTGTCCAGTCCGTGCAGTTGCCGAGGCACCGTGGGAAGTGGAGACGCCCACGTCCAATCAACCGCCACACGGCGCCCAAGGCCGCAGGCTGTTAGGGCCTGCGGCGCTTCGCTCTTGCCCTTTCACCTCCCTACATCGCCAAGTCCGGACGCGCCTTGGGCCCGGGGGCTACTGCCGGCGTTCTGGGAACGGGGGTCCCCAGACTTGCCTGCCTGCGGCCCGTGGCATGGCTCAAAAGGGGGCCCAGCACGGCCCATCTTCATCAACACAGACCCAAGACCCTCGCGAGGGGCCAAGCCTCGCGGGGCGGACGACACGGAGCTTCCTCGGGCACGGCCTCATCAGGCTGGCTCGCGAGGAGGCAGAGAGATCAAGGCGGGGTACCTCACGAGGTGCCCGTGACGCAAGCCATGACGACCAAGGGTGCGAGGCGGGCGCCAGCCGTGCAGTGCCCTCCTTTCCTCTTTGGTGCAAAGGGAGCAAGCGCAGGCGAGAGCATCAAGCAAAGGCACCCGTTTCGGTGCAACAAGACCAAGACCAGTCCAACGGCAGGGAGGAAGTCATTGTGGAGCCCAAGCCAGCGTCACCACCAGAGCCTTTGGCAGGCGAGGACCAACTTTAGTTAGGATAAGTGTACCAGATGTTCCCCTTCAAAATGGACAATTGTTGGCGCCCTTCCCGCTCAATATTTGGGAAGAGGCCCAGGGCCTTTGCCTATAAATAGGACTAGCCACCCACAGGGTAGAGGAGAGATCAGAGATCGGATCGAAATCAGAGAGAGAATCGAGAAGGGAGAGAGAGAAGGGTGACTGAACTCCTCCTAGCAGTTCATCCCCCCAGCCAAGAACAGACCCTCGCGAGGCTGCTCTTCCTTGTATTGCTCATCATCATCAGCCCAAGAGGCAATCCACCACACCACACACTGGAGTAGGGTATTACACCACAACGGTGGCCCGAACCAGTATAAACCCTGTGTCTCTTGTGCTGTTCTTTCCATAGCTTAGATCTTAGCGCGGCGGTGGGGCGCAGGTAGGTAGAGGGCGAAATCTCCGCGCGCACCCCAGTGTTCAAACCTTAAGGGTCTGCCGGAACCCGAAATCCGACAGTGGCACCCCCCACCTTTGACTATAAAAGGAGGCCCGAGGTATACTAGAGGAGGATTAAGACTTTTTGGACCCTGCACGCTTTGTAGCTACTCCAAGAGCTCCAGATAAACAAAAACCAGCATGAGTAGGGTATTATGCATCACTTGCAGCCTGAACATGGATAAACTCCCCCGTGTTGATCTTCTAAACTCGCTCTTTCCACAGCCCCGCGCCCGCCAACCGTAGAAGGGATTCCATGTGATCCCATAGGTGTCGTTCTCACCGACAAAGACAGAAAGAAGGAAGATAGTCTCACCTCAACTAGGCATATCAATGGGCTATGGAGATGCACATCGATAGATATCAATGTGAGTGAGTAGGGATTGCCATGCAACTGATGCACTAGAGCTATAAGTGTATGAAAGCTCAACAAAAGTAACTAAGTGGGTGTGCATCTAACTTGCTTGCTCACGAAGACCTAGGGCAATTTGAGGAAGCCCATCATTGGAATATACAAGCCAAGTTCTATAATGAAAAATTCCCACTAGTATATGAAAGTGACAACATAAGAGACTCTCTATCATGAAGATCATGGTGCTACTTTGAAGCACAAGTGTGGAAAAAGGATAGTAACATTGCCCCTTCTCTCTTTTTCTCTCATTTTTTTGTTTGGGCCTTCCTCTCTCTTTTTTATGGCCTCTTTTTTCGTCTGGAGTCTCATCCCGACTTGTGGGGGAATCATAGTCTCCATCATCCTTTCCTCACATGGGACAATGCTCTAATAATGAAGATCATCACACTTTTATTTACTTACAACTCAAGAATTACAACTCGATACTTAGAAAAAATATGACTCTATGTGAATGCCTCCGGCGGTGTACTAGTATGTGCAATGAATCAAGAGTGACATGTATAAAAAATTATGATTGGTGGGCATGCCACAAATACGATGTCAACTACATGATCATGCAAAGCAATATCACTATGATGAAGCATGTCATTATAAACAGAACGGTGGAAAGTTGCATGGCAATATATCTCGGAATGGCTATGGAAATGCCATAATAGGTAGTTATGGTGGCTGTTTTGAGGAACGTAAATGATGGGTTTATGGTACCGGCGAATGTTGCGCGGCACAAGAGAGACTAGCAATGGTGGAAGGGTGAGAGTGCGTATAATCCATGTACTCAACATTAGTCATAAAGAACTCACATACTTATTGCAAAAATCTACAAGTCATCAAAACCAAGCACTACGCGCATGCTCCTAGGGCGATATATTGGTAGGAAAAGACCATCGCTCGTCCCCGACCTCCACTCATAAGGAAGGCAATCAAAGAACACCTCATGCTTCAAATTTGTCACACAACGGTTACCATACGTGCATGCTACGAGACTTGCAAACCTCAACACAACTATTTCTCAATTTCACAATTACTCAACTAGCATGACTCTAATATCACTATATTTGTATCTCAAAACAATTATCAAGTATCAAACTTCCCATAGTATTTAATGCACTCTATATGAAAGTTTTTATTATACCCATCTTGGATGCCCATCATATTAGGACTAATTTTATAACCAAAGCAAATTACCATGTTGTTCTAAAAGACTCTCAAAATGATATAAGTGAAGCATGAGAGATCAATAATTTCTATAAAATAAAACCACCACCGTGCTCTAAAAAGATATAAGTGAAGCACTAGAGCAAAATTATCTAACCTCAAAAGATATAAGTGAAGCACATAGAGTATTCTAATAAATTTTGATTCATGTGTGTCTCTCCAAAAGGGTGTGTACAGCAAGGATGATTGTGGTAAACTAAAAAACAAAGACTCAAATCATACAAGACGCTCCAAGAAAAACACATATCATGTGGTGAATAAAAATATAGCCTCAAGTAAAGTTACCGATAGACAAAGACAAAAGAGGGGATGCCTTCCAGGGCATCCCCAAACTCAGGCTTTTGGTTGTCCTTGAATTTTACCTTGGGGTGCCTTGGGCATCCCCAATCTTAGGCTCTTTCCACTCCTTGTTCCAAAATCCATCAAATCTCTACCCAAAAAACCTGAAAACTTTACAAAACAAAACTTAACAGAAAATCTCATGAGCTCCGTTAGTATAAGAAAGCAAACCACCACTTTAATGTACTGTAATTAACTCATTCTTTATTTATATTGGTTTTAAACCTAATTTATTCCAACTTCTCTATGGTTCATACCCCCCGATACTAGTCATAGATTCATCAAAATAAGCAAACAACACACAAAAAACAGAATCTGTCAAAACAGAACAGTCTGTAGCAATCTGGAGGTTCCAAATACTTTTATAACTCCAAAAATTCTGAAAAATTAGGAAGACCTAAATAATTTATGAATTGATCTACTTCAGTTGGAATTGGTATTTTATCGCTCTCTGGTAAAAAAATGAAAATTATTTTCATGAGCGCATACTTTCTGTTTTTTCAGCAAGATCAAACAACAATCACCCAAAAAGATCCTAAAGGCTTTACTTGGCACAAACACTAATTAAAACATAAAAAACACAATCATAACAGAGGCTAGATAAATTATTTATTACTAAACAGGAACAAAAAGTGAAGAAGAAAAATAAAATTGGGTTGCCCCCCAACAAGCGCTATCGTTTAACGCCCCTAGCTAGGCATAAAAGCAAGAATGGATCTAGGTATTGTCATATTTGGTAGGCAATTCTTCAATTGAACACTCATACTCCTTAGGAGGTTCTTTGTTTTTGTTCAAGATCAAACTCCTAGGAAAGAAATCAAGAAATTCATTTGTAGCAAAAGGTTCCTTAATGATAGCGAAAAGGTTGGGGTGAACACTTATTGATTTGAGATCTTCATTCTCCTTACTAGAGGATTCACCCTTATTTTTAGGAACATACATAAACTTGGCAAATTTGGTAGGATGAGGGTTTGAGGTGTTTCTAACGGCTGAAAGAGCAGACCCCAAGTTGGTAATAATATACTCAAGTTTATCAATTCTAGTGGAATCTGGATCTATCTTTTCATTAACTATGGGTTCCTTTTCCCTAAAAAAATTCAGAGTAACTCCTACCTTAGATCCATATTGGGTAATTAGGTTGTGAATCTTTTTATCCAAATTCTTGATCAACTCTACGGTGGCAATTTTATTTTCAATAATATCAAGCCTTTGCATAACATGTTCCAAGGTTAAAATAGTTCCATTGACCAAAAGAGGTGATGGGCCTAACAAATCTATCATAGCATTATAAGAATCAAAAGTATGGCTACCCAAGAAATTCCCTCCGGTAATGGTATCAAGAATATATCTATTCCAAGGGGTGAAGCCAACATAAAAATTGCGAAGAAGAACGGAAGTATTGCTTTCTAGTGGATTTATTCTGAGCGTTGCAAATTCTATACCAAGCATCCTTTAGATTTTCTCCCTCCCTTTGTTTAAAATTAAGAACTTCATTATCGTGAGTACTAACAATGATAGAAGGACTAGCCATGAAGGTGAAACAAATGATCTAACACATAGCGAAAGAAGGCTAACGGAAAAGGAGGAATAAAATGGCAAAGGTGGAGTGGGGGAGAGGAAAACGAGAGGCGAATGGCAAATAATGTAATGCAAGGGAGAAGAGTTTATGATGGGTACTTGGTATGTATTGACTTGAGCATAGATCTTCCCGGCAATGGCGACAGAAATCCTTCTTTCTACCTCTTGAGCATGCGTTGGTTTTCCCTTGAAGAGGAAAGGATGATGTAGCAAAGTAGCATAAGTATTTCCCTCAGTTTTTGAGAACCAAGGTATCAATCCAGTAGGAGATAACACGCAAGTCACCTAGTACCTACACAAACAATCAAGAACCTTGCAACCAACGCGATAAAGGGGTTGTCAATCCCTTCACGGTCACTCGCAAAAGTGAGATCTGATAAAGATAGTAAGATAAATATTTTTGGTATTTTTGTGGTATAGATTTGAAAGTAAAGATTGCAAAATAGTAAACGAGATGCGATAATAAAAGAGATGCGATATAATAAGAAAGGGACCCGGGGGGCATAGGTTTCACTAGTGGCTTCTCTCATGATAGCATGTATTACGGTGGGTGAACAAATTCCTGCTGAGCAATTGATAGAAGAGCGCATAGTTATGAGAATATCTAGGCAATGATTATGAATATAGGCATCACGTCTGTGTTAAGTAGACCGAAACGATTCTACATCTACTACTATTCCTCCACAAATTGGTCGGTATCCAACATGCATATAGAGTATTAAGTTCATAAGAACAGAGTAACGCTTTAAGCAAGATGACATGATGTATAGGGATAAACTCAAGCAATATGATATAAACCCCATCTTTTATCCTCGATGGAAACAATAAAATACGTGCCTTGCTGCCCCTACTGTCACTGGGAAAGGACACCGCAAGATTGAACCCAAAGCTAAGCACTTCTCCCATTGCAAGAAAGATCAATCTAGTAGGCCAAACTAAACCGATAATTCGAAGAGACTTGCAAAGATATCAAATCATGCATATAAGAATTCAGAGAAGAACCAAATAATATTCATAGATAAACTTGATCATAAATCCACAATTCATCGGATCTCGGCAAACACACCGCAAAAAGTATTACATCGAATAGATCTCCAAGAACATCGAGGAGAACTTTGTATTGAGAACCAAAGAGAGAGAAGAAGCCATCTAGCTAATAACTATGGACCCGAAGGTCTGTGGTAAACTACTCACACATCATCGGAGAGGCTATGGTGTTGATGTAGAAGCCCTCCGTGATCGAATCCCCCTCCGGCAGATCACCAGAAAAGGCCCCCGATGGGATCTCACGGGTACAGAAGGTTGCGGCGGTGGAAAAGTGGTTTCGTGGCTCCCCCTGATGTTTTTAGGGTATAAGAGTATATATAGACGAAAGAAGTACGTCGGTGGAGCTCCATGGGGCCCACGAGGATGGGGGTGAGCCCTGCTATCTCGTGGACGCCTCACGGAGTTCCAGACTTCCACTCCAAGTCTCCTAGTTTGCGTTTGTTCCAATAAAGATCCTCGTGAAGGTTTCGTTCCATTTGGATTCCGCTTGATATTCCTTTTTTGCGAAACACTAAAATAGGCAAAAAAACAGAAACTGGCACTGGGCCTCTGGTTAATAGGTTAGTCCCAAAAATAATATAAAATAGCATATTAAAGCCCATTATAAACATCTAAAACAGATAATATAATAGCATGGAACAATCAAAAATTATAGATACGTTGGAGACGTATCACACGTCGGTCCTGAACAAACGGTTTTTAACCCCTTTCCACGATGGCATTTGGAATCGTCGCCAAGTGAGTGTGGGCGATAGAGGGGTCCTTCCCACATGACCTGGAAACCATCGGGGATAGGGACCCTACAATACTCCTACTCGTTTCTGCTCACATTGCCATCGTAGTCGGTATTCTGTGGTACTACGTTTATGATGTGCGGCTCATCACAAACGGCTCACTATTATAGAACGTGTATGATGCACGGCCCATCACAAACGGTTCACTATTAAGAAGATTAGCTAATCGTCATACGAGTGTCAGACAGGATTACGAAACGTCGGACCGTCGTAACATTATCGTACACAACAACTATCGCGCACGCTATTCTATGGTGCAACGTTTACGATGCATACTTCATCAAAAACAGTTCATGGCTGTGAATCATGTACAATAAGGCAACTAACACAAAAATTAAGTTTGCCCGCACCATTTGTGATATTGTCTGACATCACAGACGCTTTGGAAACGGCAATTGTGTGCATGCTTGCACACGTTTCCTCTATGTGAATCATCTCAGAGTATGGTGTATATCGCAAACATTTGTGTTTTACCAACCGTGTGTGCCGTAACAACCTGGAGAGCGTAATTTCACCGTAACTTAATTGCTACTATTTCAAATTGTACCGGATTCGAATTTGAATTTGAATGTATGCTACAGCTTTATTCATATCAATCAGGTTCAAACAACCAATGCATTATTCGATTCATAGGTACATATGTTCAAGAATTACATAAGAACCAAATAAAGATTGATGAACCACAGTTGTATCCTTGTATTATTAAAGACGGTAAAGAAAGAGCCAAAATATATTCTGGTTGCTGAACAAGGTGAAGCGGAATGCCCATATTGTGCCCTCCTCCGTGCAGAAGGCACGCACGACTCTAGTCCAACCCCTTGTGATGGCCGACCGCCCATCCTTCACAGTATTCATGAAAACATCTAGATAATCATCGTGTTCTGGTAGAAATACTTTAACCTTTGCATGCCCATAAATCATGTACTTTGAGAGGTAATCTTGAGTAAACTGCTTTGGCAACCACTGCAAAGGCAAAAGATTTGGACATTATCATCTAACACAACTCATTATGGGCAGTAAAAAGAAGGCTGCAGAGTTCTTACTTACCATCCTACAGTTCGCTGTTGTCTTGGATAAAGTGTAAACAAATAGTTTAATTGCCATCTTTGGACCCATTTTGTTGGGTTCTACGTCAGGGTGCATCGACTACAAATTAAAATTTCCTACACGCAGAACAACCAAGAACATGCTACGGGAGATGGATCACAGTCCGTTACCACCAGACATGCAGTGCCGTGCAGCGGAAGAAGAGTTGGGGCAGCGCGTCCACGTGGATCGTCTCCTCCTCGTTCGATCTCCTCTTACAGCCGGTAGTCGGTTCCCACGTACAGGTTTGCCGGAGTGGTGCAAGTGCACCGCCACTAACGGTATCTGCGCGTGCAGGAGGAACGTCATGCGGCAGACTTCTAGGTCCGATCACACAACCGGCGGCAAGTGGAGGTGTCTACTCGCAACACATGCAAACCCTAGTGACAGCACCGAAGCGATCAATCGCATGAGTGTGTGGCACCTCCACTTTATATAGGCGTCCGTCGCAGGCTCAACACTTGGGCCTTGCACGGACCCTAAAGCCCATAAGTCTACTCGGCCACAATCCGAATACAGCTCGGATCCGACCTTGTAGGTTCCTTCCCTTAAGCGCGCGACCCCTTAGGTTCAAGCCAACTTGGTCGTAGTTCGGATCACCTCCAAACTGCATAGTTGGTAGTGGCCTCTAGCAAGGCATGCCGAACACCAAACAGACTATGAAGCTGGTTAGGCGAACCTGTATATCATACTTCCATTCCTTTTGCCACATGATATATGTTGTCGGGCTCAAGGCGAGTCTGTCATCCTTGTGCTAGCCCGACCTCTTTCTCGTTCCAGGGATGCCGACCACAAACCGGATTATCTCATAATCCTTGTCGCATGGCCATGCTTATCCTGGTTGGATCACACGAGGGGCCCAGAGTATATCTCTCCTGATTGGAGGGGCAAATCCCATCTTGCTCGACCATGTCTCGCAGCATGGTTTTGGACAAACCCGAAACCTACCTTTATAACTACCCAGTTACGGAGTAGCGTTTGGTCAGCCCAAAGCAAGTCTGTCACCATCCCGAGTACATGCGTCAGCTCAGGTCTTAGGACATAGAACATATGTTGTACTAGAGACTCACTGGTGGCATATCGCTGCGTCTCATAGTTGGGTCTGTCCGACTCGGACCTTATCTTGACTCGGATCCGACTACGTCGAATCCGACCAGATCCTTCCAAGTCCATATTATCCGGTTAGCATCCAATGCTCCATGGCTAGTGAGACCAAGCCATCGACCGTGTCATATGCTAGTCTAGTTGGCTGCGCGTCCACACAGCCCCTTTGACTAGGGACCTTTTAGGACAATCATCATACAATGCATAGTCCCACAAACAAGTCACATACTTGCTAATACACATCATTGATAATGTCCAAGGACTATCTTTATTCATAAACACATAGGAAATATTATCATACATGATTGCCTCTAGGGCATATCTCCAACACATTTTACTAAAAATCTTTATCAGCTTCCTCACTTGATGCTGGTTCATCGATATCTCATTGCCCCATACGCAGAAAGGGTCGAAGTGCGGATCTTTACCAATGATATATGTACCTAAAAGCACCAAGTTAATATTAGAAGCTAAACAGCAATTGCACAATGATGTAGTACAACACTCTTTTATAATATGTCTATATACATATGTATATGGTAGTCCATTTGAAATGTTTAAAAAGACAAATATTTAGGAACGGAGGGAGTATCTTATAATATCCAATATACTCACATATTAGATGAATTAACATCTTATATTATGGGACGGAAGGAGTTTAGTGCATTCTTACAAATTATTGGCTGAATAACTGCTGATGTATCCAGGGGTTACAGTTAGTTTGAGCTAGTTCGGGCTCAAATAGCCCTAAAGTATATCTAAACATGAGGGCTAGTTTGAGCTAGTTGCATCTATAACCCAGCCGAAAAAACTAACCAACCCAAGAGGTGCTAATTGGAGCTACTTCTCCTAGTGCATTTATTGCCAATCTAACCCTGCCATCCAAACAACTCTTTGGATGGAGTTAGTTCAGGGTTAGTAATGAGCTAGAAACTAACTCTAACCTCTAGCTAACTTGAGTATCCAAACAGGGTTGTGTTGTTGTTGCTGTTGATGCTCTTCTATGTATATCTAGACATCATTAGAACATTAATGTAACACTCTTCCTTGTTGCTATGTAGCCTACGATTGCATATTTAGACATTAAGTACAGTGCAGGTTGCTATGTAGCCTCAGATATATTACATATGGCCCTAGTTAACCTAACGATAAATGGGTTGCAGATATATTTAGTTAAAAGTCAGATTCACCGATAGTCCCTCATCAGCCGTCGACCTATATGGTACCAGCTACCGATATCCTGGACAGTGAGCAGATATAAGTCATGGGATGAAACTAACCTCGATGGAAAACAACAGTCGTTCCAAAAACTGTCCTGTGTAGGTACATTGAGAAGCATGTTAAGCACAACAATTCATACTTGCACATATAGAACATCACATTGTGAATAACTGGAATAAACAAGGCATACTACGAACAACCAAAGATATCTTTTGAAACTGGACATATGCTACTACAAACAATCGAACAATCAAGAAACTCAAAAAGAGGCATATTGTCGGTGTCAAAACTGGCAGATCTCGGGTAGGGGGTCCCGAACTGTGCGTCTAAGGCGGATGGTAACAGGAGGCGGGGACACGATGTTTACCCAGGTTCAAGCCATCTTGATGGAGGTAATACCATACATCCTGCTTGATTGATCTTGATGATATGAGTATTACAAGAGTTGATCTACCACGAGATCGTAGAGGCTAAACCCTAGAAGCTAGCCTATGGTATGATTGTTGTTGTCCTACGGACTAAACCCTCTAGTTTATATAGACAACGGAGGGGGCTAGGGTTACACAGAGTCGGTTACAAGGGAGGAAATCTACATATAGCCAAGCTTGCCTTCCACGCCAAGGAGAGTCCCATCCGGACACGGGACGAAGTCTTCAATCTTGTATCTTCATAGTCCAACAGTCCAGCCAAAGGATATAGTCCGGCCGTCCGAAGACCCCCTAATCCAGGACTCCCTCAGTAGCCCCCGAACCGGGCTTCAATGACGATGAGTCCGGCGTGCAGATTTGTCTTCGGCATTGCAAGGCGGGTTCTTCTCCAAATTCTGAATATCTGCTGAGTAGTGTCCGGCTCCCCATAAATGTTGCACTTCTTGGCTTTCGCGCCCAATAAGGGCTATCTTCCACGTGTCGAGCGAATGCGAGGTGCCAGGGCATTTTTACATTCGCCACCCTAGCCATGTAGGTAAACTGTATATTAAAGAGACGGGGATTCTTAGATCCAGACCACACCATCCTCCCACGGCGAGTATCCATCGGAGCGCGCTAGGAAAAATCCATTCCAACATGGCCGGCCATCGCAGCTCCTCCTCCTGCTCCCGTAGCCCTAAGCCCGGTGACTGGGAGAAGTGTTCCGTCCCGCATAGCCAATTAGTAGAGTTATAGATCCAGGGATTTCTCCCTCCAGCGTATATGGTCCCCGTTTGAGCCGAGCTCGCCACCTATAATGGCGGGGAGCAAGCGGAGAGCTTCCCCAATCCCTCCAAGGGGGAGCGGGTATGCCTTGTCCCTTATTTACTAAGGGGACTTGGATTTCCGATCCATCCATTCCTCCACGGGCTCTTGGAGTTTTATGGCCTCCAGATGCATAATTTCACCCCCGCTTCCATATTACACATCGCTGGTTATGTTGCTCTTTGTGAGCTGTTTCTGGGCTGCCAAGCTCATTTCAAGCTGTGGAAGAGGCTATTCTACCTTGTGCCCCGCACACAGGAGGGGTCAATATATCAAGTGGGCGGAGCAGAAATATGGCGCATTGCCAGGACCGACTATCTATCCGGTACCCCGAAGAAGACGTCCGAAGACTAGCCTTCAGAGTGGTTTTAAATGGAGGACGTCCCCCTTCTAGATCCTATTCGGATGGGTCTTCCCGAGTTCGACAATGCCCCTTTGAAGAAACGCTGAAGTTGGTGCCAACGGAGCCCTCAGGAGGAAGATAACGGAGAAGTCCTTTACCTGATGGTCCGGATAAAAGTGCTGGCTTTATCAGGACTGACAATGATCGAGGTTATGTCAATATTTATAGTGCAGGGGGTGCAACCAGTTCAATATCGAGGGCACCCCATGTGGCGCTTTAACGGGGAAGATGATGCCACCCGCTGTGGGCGTAAGGGGCCGGACTCAGTTGCTGCTTTAGCAAAAAAAAATTCTGATTTATTCAAGGGAGAGGAAGAGGAGTTCATCCGTATTAAGCCACGAGATGGATTCTCCATGTACAACCCCCCAAGCTGGGTGAGCCGTCACTTTTTACTCCCAACCTTCCCACATTCTTCGTCATAAATACTCACCTTGCCGTTTCATGACAGGAACTGCGAAAAGTCGTAAGGGAGGTCAACAGCCCACCTCCACAACCGGAGGACCCTGATCGGGCCCTCGATCCCGGACTCGAAGAGGATCCGGACATATTTGTGGAGCTGATTGACAGGACATTCTATCAATTGAGCTGCGATGATGCCATGGTGGCCATCATAGCCGACTATCCTGGGCTATCCCTGCATCACATGTAAGAAAAACCGGAGTCCCAACTTCCGAGAAGGATCCCCTTTTATGCACTTCACCTACCGTACACATATGGTGTTTTATAGGGAAGGCCCTCGGGACGCCATGCCAAACCCACAGTGACCCGCCAACAAGGGACACCAAAGCCGGGTAGGCTAAAAAGGAAGGCGGTCAGGACTAAGACGCCGGCACAGAGGTATGATACAGAGCCTCGCTCCGTGGTTGTCGTCTTTCTTAAAATATAATGACGTCCATGTTTCCTAGTAGGAAAAACGCTCGTTGAACTATATCCGGAGAGGTTGCCGATCACGCCTCGACCAGTCGGGCTCCAGGGCCGGACATAGAGGCGGAAGCTAGCATGGGGCGAACGCCAGATGCTCCTCCTACAGAGGATGCGGATAGACTATCCACTACAAATTCCAAAGTGGAGAGCGCCATAAATCACATGCGTCGCTGGGCCGTACTTCATGACGCTTGTTTCTCCCAAGAGGCGTTCGATGCCTTCAACTCAGGAGACGTGTACATCCGCGCTGCTCAAAATGGTCTTGCTAGAGCCACAGACCAGTATGTGAAGGATATACGGGTAAGAAAATCTAACAATTATATATATCAGTAGCCCCTGAGACTTGAAACAGTTAACACAACTGATTTAAGGATCATTATATGTGCAGGTTCTTATAGAGAAGAATACCCAATTGTCTCAAGAGCTGGAGGAGTGCAAAGCCCAGCTACGGGCCGCGGTTGCCGCGTTGAAGGAGTCCGAGAAGGCCCCCTCTGGTAACACTTGTTTCCATTGCAAAGAATGACAAGTACCAGATAGTATGCGGCAGGCATGCAAATCTAACAATAGATGTTGCAGATGACTCCGGAGTGAATCCGGAGGCCGTGCCGGAGAATGCGCAACGTGCTAATCGACAGCTAAATGCTGGCGAGAGTGTGCTTACGCGGGTCAGGCGGGAGAAAAATAATCTCCAGGATGCCAATATCCAGCTGGGCATGGAACTGAAAGATGTTCGAGCCCAGCTTGCGGACTCCGTGAAGGAGAATAAGCGGCTTCGACGCGGCATTTTCAGTAAGTGCTTGAACGAACTTTTGAAAGAGTTCGGCGAAGAAGCCGGCTAACAGAGTTATGTCTGCAGGTATGCTGACGGGTCGTCCCGTGGAGGAGATGCCCGGGTCTGTGAGTGATCTTCTACCAGAGCTCTCACAACTGCACGAACAAGTTTGGTAGGTGATGCAGGGTATTGCCCAAGCCTTGTGGTCATCCACCTCCCCGCCAGTAGGCATGGGGGAGCTTATAGAGAAGCTCAAGGGAGCGAGGCGGTGCTTCCGATTATGGAAGATATCAGCCTGCCGACAAGGTGCAAGGGAAGCCTGGGCCATGGTGAAGATGCGATATACCAAAGCTGACCCAAACAACACGGCCGTGGTCGGACCTATGGGGCCTGATGGGAAAGAGATCCCCGTCAGTTTGGTGTATGACCATGTAGAATTAGCCGTAAAGTATTCCCAATAGGATTGTAGGCTAGACAGCCTGTTGGATGGTATAGAAGAAGAATTTAATTAGTCTTAGTGATTGTGTACTTTAAGTGACATATATAATGTCCCTAGCCAGATTGTAAATCATTTGTCATGGCGGACCTTTTCGCTTTGACCTCTCGACCCGATAGTCCGGAGTGAATCCGAATACCCGCTCGGTTATGTAAAAACCGGGGTATGCGTGGAAACCAGGCATAGGGGTCATAAGTGCTTGAATAGACAAGTACCCAACTAGCTAAGTTATATTACATGGATAGTAAGAAACATCTTCCAGGGAGAATAGTTCCGTTAAGGGTTCCTTTCCCTGGGTACGCATGTCCTAATGTGCATGTCCGAACTGCGATAAGAGACGCAGGCTATAAACATCTGGAGGCATGTATCAAAATAAATAAAATTCATCTTTTGTTCACCGACCGAATATTCCCTTAAGAACGCTAGCTTTCGGCTTCACCCAGTTTGAGGTACACATCCGGCTGACCCGGCAGTAACAATCGCAGAGGTGCCCCCCTTATGCCCTAGCCGAATTAACGGGAACGTAGGGCATAAATACAAGAGCCAGGCAACCCATCTTGGCCAAAACTTAAGTCATATCGATGCATATAATGGCGAAAAAGGTACATGCGGAAGAATAACACATGTGTGGGGCATAAAGCCCAGAAAAATAGTTATATTAAGCTTCTGTATAAGAAGCCGCCAGGTATAATGAGCGCGGCTAGCGCGTCAAGATTGTGTAGTCAAGACACAAGTTAGCCTTTTAAGGCCTTGAGGAGAAGAAAAAAGAGGATAGAAAGAGAGAAAAGACAGATAACGGATATGCAAAAAATTGACGGGGGTAAGGAGATGAACATAGAGTCCGGCACTAGGCGTAGAATCTTCGGAGTCTGGCTGTGTTCCATGGGTTTGGCTCGAGTCGATTGTCCAATGCATCCCGCAGACGGTACGCTCCACCCGTCAGAACCTGGTCAATAATGAAGGGACCTTCCCATTTGGGCTTGAGCTTGTTCTTTTTCTTCTCCGGCAGGCGTAGAACTAGATCGCCAACGCTATAGGTTTTGGCCCATACTTCTCTGCTTTGATACCTTCGAGCCTGTTGCTGATAGAATGCAGAACAGGCTTTTGCCATGTTGCGCTCCTCCTCCAGGGCATCCAAACTGTCCTGCGGATTGAGCTCGGCCTCTTTTTCTTCGTACATGCGCACTCGAGGTGAGTCATGGATTATGTCGCAAGGCAGAACCTCCTCTTTGCCGTACACCATAAAAAACGGTGTGTATCCGGTAGTGCGATTTGGCATGGTCCGCATCCCCCACAGTACGGAGTCGAGCTCCTCTACCCAGTGCGTGTTTGATTCCTTTAAGGACCACACTAATTTGGGTTTGATGCCGCTCATGATAAGCCATTTGCTCGCTCGACTTGACCGTTAGTTTGCGGGTGATAGACAGAAGCATAATCGAGCTTGATGCCCATGTTGCTGCACCAAAGTTTTACCTCGTCGGCTGTAAAGTTCGTGCCGTTGTCAGTGATGATGCTGTGGGGGATGCCATAATCGTGTACAACCCCAGATATGAAGTCTATCACCCGTCCGGATTCAGTCATTTTAACGGGTTTGGCTTCTATCCATTTGGTGAATTTATCCACCATGACCAGTAAGTATTTTTTCTTATGGGTTCGCCCTTTAAGGGGTCCGACCATATCAATCCCCCAGACCGCAAAGGGCCAAGTAATGGGGACTGTTTGGAGAAAGGTAGGCGGCATATGGCTTTGGTTTGCAAAAAGCTGGCAACCGATGCAACGTTGGACCAAATACTATGGATCTGCTCGGGCCATCGGCCAATAGAAACCTGTACGGAAGGCCTTGCTTACAAGGGACCGGGCTGCGGCGTGGTAGCCGCCGAGTGCAACATTTATTTCTACCAAAAGCTTCCGCCCTTCCTCTTCGGAGATGCACCTTTGAAGGACTCCGGTAGTGCTTTTCTTATAAAGCTCTCCCTCGTGGACCTTGCAGGCTTTAGATCGCCGCACTATGCAGCGTGCCTCATTTTGGTCCTCGGGTAGTTCCTGCCTGGTCAGGTAGGCCAGGAATGGTTCTGTCCACGGGGCGATGACGGCCATTATCACGTGGGCTGAAGGTGTTATTTCGATGGCAGAGCCTCTGATTGTGTCAGAGTGTTCGGTATCTGGTGTTGTGGCCAGGTCCGGAATATTGTTACCGGTATCCCCTTCCCATACCACGGATGGCTTAAACAGCCTTTCCAAGAAGATGTTAGGTGGGACAGGATCGCGTTTAGCGCCAATACAGGCGAGGATATCTGCCGCCTGGTTGTTTTCCCGAGCCACATGGTGGAATGCAAGCCCCTCGAACCGAGCTGGCATTTTGAGGACGGCGTTGCGATATGCCGCCATTTTCGGATCCTTGGCATCGAAGTCTCCATTTATTTGAGATATTGCAAGGTTCGAGTCCCCACGCACCTCCAGGCGTTGAATGCCCATGGAAACTGCCATCCAGAGACCGTGTAATAGGGCCTTGTATTCGGCTACGTTGTTGGAGTCTGTGTATAGTATTTGGAGTACGTATTGGACTGTATCTCCGGTGGGGGACGTTAGGACGACGCCAGCCCCCAGACCAGCCAGCATTTTAGAGCCGTCAAAGTGCATGATCCAATTGGAGTACGTGCCATACTCTTTAGGGAGTTCGGCTTCTGTCCACTCGGCGACGAAATTGGCCAGTACTTGCGACTTAATGGCTCGCCGTGGTCTATATGTTATGTCGAACGGGAGGATCTTGATAGCCCATTTGGCAATCCGGCCAGTGGCATCGCTGTTTTTTATTATGTCGTTGAGTGGTACTTCTGAGGCCACCGTAATTGAACACTCTTGAAAGTAGTGTCGTAATTTCCGGGATGCCATGAATACCGAGTATGCTATATTTTGATTTTGTTGGTACCGTGATTTGCATGGAGTGAGGACAGTGGATACATAATATACCGGCTTTTGAAGTGGGAATTTATGTCCGTCCGTCTCTCATTCGACGACGAGCACTGTGCTTACAACTTGGTGAGTTGCCGCTATATATAACAACATTGGTTCGCCGACATTTGGCACGGCCAAGATTGTGTTGGTGGCTAGGATGGCTTTTATTTCTTCCAATCCGGCCGTGGCTACGTCCGTCCACTCGAAGTGTTCGGTGCACCGAAGAAGGCGATAAAGGGGGAGTGCCTTTTCTCCTAATCGGGAGATAAAGCGGCTTAAGGCCTCCACACATCCAGTTAACTTCTGGATTTTCTTGAGGTCAGTTGGGATATCCAACTGCGACAGAGCTCGGATTTTAGCCGGATTTGCTTCAATTCCTCTACTGGAGACGATGAAGCCCAGGAGCTTTCCGGCGGGTACGCTGAAAACACATTTTTTCGGATTGAGCTTAATGTCGTATGTTCGGAGATTTTCGAACGTGAGCCTCAAGTCGTCTATTAAGGAGTCGACGTGTCTGGTTTTAACGACCACGTCGTCTACGTATGCCTCCACTGTTTTGCCGATCTGCTTTTCCAGACATGTCTGAATCATGCGCTGATGCGTTGCGCCGGCGTTTTTGAGACCGAAGGGCATTGTGTTAAAACAGAAGGGGCCATATGGAGTGATAAATGCCGTTGCGGCTTGATCGGACTCCGCCTTCTTAATTTGGTGGTAGCCGGAGTATGCGTCGAGGAAGCACAGTGAGTCGTGTCCTGCGATGGCGTCGATAATTTGATCAATGCGAGGGAGGGGGAAGGGATCCTTTGGGCAAGCCTTATTAAGGTCCTTGAAGTCGACACATAGGCGCCAGGATTTGTCCTTCTTTGGTACCATTACCATGTTTGCTAGCCAGTCCGGATGTTTTATTTCTCTGATGAATCCAGCCTCTAGTAACTTGGCTAGCTCCTCTCCCATGGCTTGTCGCTTAGGTTCGGAGAAACGCGGAAGAGTCTTCTTGACCGACTTGAATCCCTTTAGAATGTTAAGGCTATGCTCGGCCAGCCTGCATGGGATTCCTGGCATGTCTGAAGGATGCCAGGCGAATATGTCCCAATTCTCACGCAGGAACTCCCGTAGTGCGGCGTCTACAGTGGGGTTTAACTGTGCCCTGATGGATGCTGTTTTTGTGGGGTCCGTTGGATGGACTTGGAATTTGACTATTTCGTCCGCTGGTTTAAAAGAGGTGGAGTTGGATCTTTTCTCGAGTATCACGTCGTCCCTGTCCACTGTGGAGCACAGCGCAGTTAATTTGTAACACCCATGATGCGGCTATATATCCCACGTGTCCGAGCACGACTTAGAGGCATAACCGCATCGTAGGCATGTCGCAAGAGGGGTAATCTTTACACATCCCATGTATTGAATAAGAAAGGGATAAAGAGTTGGCTTACAATCGCCACTTCACACAATACATAAATATAACATTACATCATCCAGAATACAATCAAGGTCCGACTATGAAACCAAATAAAGAAAGACAACCCCTAATGCTAGATCCCTGATTGCCCCAACTGGGCTCCTCTACTGATCGTCCGGAAAGGAAACATAGTAATGTCCTGAATCCTCGTCGAACTCCCACTTGAGTTCGGTCGCGTCCCCTGCACTGGCATCATCCGCACATGCATCTAGTTTTGGAAGTAATCTGTGAGTCACGGGGACTCAGCAATCTCACACCCTCACGATCAAGACTATTTAAGCTTATGGTTAGGAAAATGGGTAGTGAGGTGGAGCTGCAGCAAGCACTAGCATATATGGTGGCTAACTTACGCAAATGAGAGCGAGAAGAGGAGCAAAGCACGGTCGTGAACTAGAAGTGATCAAAAGTGATCCTGAAACTACTTACGTTCAAGCATAACACAAGACCCGTGTTCACTTCCCGGACTCCGCCGAGAAGAGACCATCATGGCTACACACGCGGTTGATGCATTTTAATTAAGTTAAGTGTCAAGTTTTCTACAACCGGATATTAACAAATTCCCATCTGCCCATAACCGCGGGCACGGCTTTCGAAAGTTCAAAACCCTGCAGGGGTGTCCCAACTTAGCCCATCACAAGCTCTCACGGTCAACGAATGATATTCCTTCTCCCAGGATGACCCGATCAGACTTGGAATCCCGATTACAAAACATTTCGACAATGGTAAAACAAGACCAGCAAAGCCACCCGAATGTGCCGACAAATCCCGATAGGAGCTGCACATATCTCGTTCTCAGGGCACACCGGATGGGCAAGACGTTGGGTTGGCATAGACCCTGGTTGCCCAGGGGGCGCCGGACATCGCCCAGTTTGGACCAATACTTAGAGAAGCACTGGCCCGGGGGGTTAAAAATAAAGATGACCCTTGACTCTGCAGAACCCAAGGGAAAAGGCTTAGGTGGCAAATGGTAAAACCAAGGTTGGGCCTTGCTGGAGGAGTTTTATTCAAGGCAAACTGTCAAGGGGTTCCCATTATAACCCAACCGCGTAAGGAACACAAAATCAAGGAACATAACACATGTATGACGGAAACTAGGGTGGCAAGAGTGGAACAAAACACCAGGCATAAGGCCGAGCCTTCCACCCTTTACCAAGTATATAGATGCATTAAAGTAAAATAAGATATAGCGATGATATCCCAAAAATATCCATGTTCCAACATGGAACAAACTTCATCTTCACCTGAAACTAGCAACGCTATAAGAGGGGCTGAGCAAAGCGATAACATAGCCAAACAACGGTTTGCTAGGAAAGGTGGGTTAGAGGCTTGACATGGCACTATGGGAGGCATGATATAGCAAGTGGTAGGTATTGCGGCATAGCAAAATAGCGAGCAACTAGCAAGCAAAGATAGAAGTGATTTCGAGGGTATGGTCATCTTGCTTGCAAAGTTCTCCGAGTTGACGAAAGCTTGATCGTCGTAAGCATACTCAACGGGTTCCTCGATCACGTACTCGTCTCCCGGCTCTACCCAAAGCAAGAACACAAGCAAAGGAAACTACAATCAACCACGGTGCAATGCACAAGCAACATGATGCAAAACATGGCATGATATGCAGGATGTGATATGCAATGCATATGCGTGCTTCGGAAAGGAAAAATTGAAACAGGCATCAACTTGGCAAACCAAGTGTGCCGCTGGAAAGATGAGTTTATTTCGGTCAAAATTGATATAAAGATCACCGGAATCGGATGCACGGTTTGCAAATGGCAAGCAAAACAATAATGACACATTTCTGCGATTAACAGCACGATGCCATCTAGAATGCAACAAGAAACTAAGCTACTGCACTCCAACATAACAACAAAGCACATGGCAATGATCTACTCAAGATGCTTGACAAAATATGAACCCTGAGCTACGGCTAATTCACACAAGAGCAGGTTCAAACAAGCATGGCAAAAGTGCAAAAGATATCAGCTTCCTAGACTTAATGAAAATGCTAACATGTCAGGAATTAACATCAGGAAGCAATATTTAGAGCAAGATATCAACATGCTACAGGAATAGGACATGGCAAAACAAGGCATGGAATGAATCTACTCAAAGCATAGAACAAAAGGCCCTTACTGACCATAAGCCAAAAAAGGATAAGAAGATATGATGGTACCCATGTAAACATAGCAAGTTTCATTAACAGATTCAGACTTAGCAGAAAACTGGACATGGCATAAACAGAGTTGTGAAGGCCTGTTTGCAAGCTCGATTCACTCAACACAAGGCATTGCATGATAAGCTAAGCATACTACCAGCAAGAAGACATGTTCAGGAAGCTAACCATAGCAAGAACAAACTCATAGCATGCATGGATCAACTACAACAACCTTAGCAAAATTGATTAACACGTAAACAATCTGCCAGGAACATTTTATAGCAAAAGTAGAGCACAATTGAGTCATGCTAGGGCACTCCATAAATGCAAACAGGGGCATGGATGGATAGAGCACAACCAAATGTGCAAATCATCCTTACTGAACATACTCAAAAGAATCATGGATCTCTGTGTAGCAACATGAACACATGGCATAAAAATAACAGTAGAGCAAAGATAGTGAAATTCTAAGTCTTTGAAATTAGAAATATCACGAGAGCTAATTTGCATGGTTGTGCTAGTCACCATATTGATCACAAAAATACATGGCATACACCCCTGTAAATATGGCATGGCATAGCCCAAAACACATATAGAGCTCATGCCCATATGCAGCACACAATAAATGTGGCCAAAATGACAAATGCTCATAATCTGATAAGAATCAACACCTAACATTTTATAGCACTCTTGCATCAAACATTTGGGCATCAAGATGGACACAAACAAACATGTCATAATGGAACAAAATGAAGAGCACATCATGATGAACATTTTGATATATCATATGCACAAAATGGACCACCGAGCACAAAGTTATGGTATGATGAAGGGAGCATCATAAAGTTACAGATCCGTGGACTTAGAGGAATTTCACCTCCGCGAAAAGTCAACGCGGGACGGGCTCAGCCTGGGACGGAGGGATCCGGGATGGGGGCGCGCGTTTGGATGGAGGGCGTGGTGGATCTCGTCCACTCTCCGGGATCTCGTCGGAGTTCTCGCCGGAGTGGAGGAAGACGACGGCCGGAGACGCGGGGGCTCGCTGGAGTTGCGGGGGAGCTTGCCGGGGTGCGGGATCCGGACAGATCTTGCCGGATCCGGCGCCGACGGCGGCGGGGAGGCGCAGGGCGCGGCGGCGCCGGTGAGGCGGCGGAGGAGCGGGCGGTCCGGCGCTGGCGGGAAGATGAGGCGGCTGCCAGAGCGTGGCGCCGGTGGCGATGGTCGAGGGCGGCATGCCGAGTCGGTGAGGCGGGGCGCCTGCAGCCGGGCCAGGCAGGCCGGATCTGGGCCCGCAGGGCCTGGCGCGGTGGAGGGGAGAGAGAGGGTGAGGTGGCAGCGCGTGAGTGGCTGAGGACAGTGCCGGCGGTGACGTGTCGCCCCGGGATTGGTTCGGGCGACATGGCTGAGGGCGGTGGACATGTCCGTCGCAACGCGGACGTGTCCGGACCCACGGAGGAGGAGGAGGTTAGGGTTCATCCACGAAAAAATCGGAGGGAGACGCATATATATAGGTAGAGGGAGCTAGGAGGGTCCAAATAGAGTGCGGTTTTCGGCCACACGATCGTGATCGAACGACTGAGAGGATGGAGGGGTTTCGGATGGGTTATCGGGCCACTTTGGAGGGGTGTTGGGCTGCAACACACACGAGGCCTTTACAGTTCCCCAGTTAACCGTTGGGGTATCAAACGGACTCCAAATGGCACGAAACTTGGCAGGCGGTCTACTGGTGGTGTACCAAGGCCGCTTGGCAAGTCTCGGTGCATTCCGAGAATGTTTAACACCCTCTCACGAAAAAGGCAAAAGGGGGAGCCGAAGGACATAGCAGTGTCGGATTGCAAAACGGACAATGGGGAAAATGCTCGGATGCATGAGACGAACACGTATGCAAATGAGATGCACATGATGACATGATATGAAATGCATGACATGGGCAAAATGCAAAACGAAGACAGAACCCAACCACGAAGAAATATCGTATCGCATCTCCGGAAAAGGCAAGAGTCGAAGATACAAATATGGAAAGTTGTATCCGGGGCGTTACATAATTCCTCCGCCGCAAGGGCTTCGGATAATGCCTCAAGAGCCAGTGCGGCTGTTTTGTTCTCGGCGCGGAGTGCTATGTCCGGATCACTAGCTAGAGTGAAGATTCCATTGGGCTCGGGCATTTTGAGCTTCATGTACCCATAATGGGGTATGGCTTGGAAGATCGTGAATGCCTCCCGCCCTAGAAGGGCGTGGTATCCGCTACTGAACGGGGCCACTTGGAATGTAATTTCTTCGGACCTATAATTCTCCTGAGTGCCGAATACCACATCTATTGTGATTTTCCCAGCTTAACGTGCCTCCTGACTAGGGATGATTCCTCAGAAGGTCGTGCTGCTTTGCTCAATACGGTTTCTGTCTATTTCCATTTTTTGAAGAGTCTCCTCATAAATGAGGTTTAATCCGCTGCCGCCATCCATGAGCACTTTAGTAAGCCGAAAGCCGTCCATAATTGGACCGAGGACCAAGGCGGCTGGTGCTCGGGCTGTTCAGAATTTAGGTTCATCACTAGCATTGAAGGTGATAGCCGTGTCGCTCCATGGATTTATTGCTGCCATGTGGCAGACTTCGGCAAGGCTGCGGAGTGCTCGCTAACGCCTATTATTTGAGGCGAAGATTTCGAAGACTGTCGATACTGTATTGTTATCCACGGGATGGTGCTCTGCGGTGTTTTGAATGAGGAGATCCTCACCGCTCTTGGCCACCTGCTGGAGTACCCAACATGCTCTAAGGTTGTGTGTTGGTATGGTATCCGATGTACTATGAATTTTGCAGGGCCCTTTAAGCCATCCCTCCAATACGGTTCCACACCCAGTAGTGAGATTTTGCTTCTTTGTAATTGAGTTGGGCGACTTATGAGAGTGCACCCTTTTAGTTCGGACTGGGGGTTTTGTCAGAGCCAGATTATCCCAAAATTTTGTTTGGGTTTTCCAGGCGCTTTCCATCACACAATACTTCCGTACTATGGCCGCAGTCAGCGAAGTGTGCTATGCCACGGTGACTTATGGCGTTGAGGATTCCCTTGTCCGTGCAATTGTTGCAAAAGAACGAAATTGCGTCTTCCTCGCGACAGTCCTTGACCTTGTTCATTACAAGGAGGAATCTGGCCCAATAGTGATGCACTGTCTCTTGGGGCTCTTGCTTAATGTGGGAAAGATCATTTATATCTAGGTGGGTGGGTGGATTTAAGTCCAGACCTTGACCCAATCTGAGACCCACGGGCGGGGGAGTTTCCGATCTAGGAAGTTCGGGCTCTGGGATGTTGCCCCGCAGGTTCGGCATACTGCCTGATTCTAGGTTCAGGGTTAGGGCGATGTCCTCCCATGGACAGGTATCCGGCTCAGAGATCTCGGGAATCTAGACATAGTTCGTCCTCAAGATAGAGGAAGATTCGCCGCATTGCTCCTCCACCACCGCTATCTAATGGGTGATCGGCGGAGAGTTAATCTCCCTTTGGTCGGGTTTAAGCCCAACCCGATCATAGTCCGTAGCGACTCCGAGAGTGGCGATGCGATCCGAGAGCTCATTCAAAGAGGATAGCTCCATTGGATCCATCTGCTCGGTGAATTTCGAGCCGATGTGGAGGCTATTTTCGATGACCCGAGAAGTCATCGTCGGCGCAGCGGCCGAGCGGGCGGTCATGACGAAGCCGCCTAGTCGGAGAGTTTGGCCTACAGCCAGGGCTTCCCTAGAGGTGATGTTGTTCTAGACAACGAGACGAGCCATCCCTCCTTATGGTGACGACACAGTGGAACTCTCAATGAAAGCACCAATGTTGGTGTCAAAACCGGCGGATCTCGGGTAGGGGGCCCGAACTGTGCGTCTAAGGCGGATGGTAACAGGAGGCGGGGGACACGATGTTTACCCAGGTTCGGGCCCTCTTGATGGAGGTAATACCCTATGTCCTGCTTGATTGATCTTGATGATATGAGTATTACAAGAGTTGATCTACCACGAGATCGTAGAGGCTAAACCCTAGAAGCTAGCATATGGTATGATTGTTGTTGTCCTACGGACTAAACCCTCCAGTTTAATAGACACCGGAGGGGGCTAGGGTTATACAGAGTCGGTTACAAGGGAGGAAATCTACATATCCATATTGCCAAGCTTGCCTTCCACGCCAAGGAGAGTCCCATCCGGACACGGGACGAAGTCTTCAATCTTGTATCTTCATAGTCCAACAGTCCGGCCAAAGGATATAGTCCGGCCGTCCGGAGACCCCCTAATCCAGGACTCCCTCACATATGCTAGCTATAACAGGCTTAACAGCAAGCAAATATATGCATTCCTATTGGTATGTTTAAAACTGGATTGATGAAATGCACTGCACAGTAAATAATTACACATATAGAGCATCACATTGTGAACAACTAAAATGAACAAGGCATACTACAAACAACCAGATATAGCAATTAAAATTGGACATTTTCTCACTACACTACAAAAGGGACTCGATAAAACAAATCATGGGTTCCCCCTGTGAAGAGGCACGGCAAAACAACTCATGGGTTTCCTCACTTGTCACAGATGGGCTCGTTCCCGTGGGAATAGCATGGACCCTGGATGCGCTCCAGTTTGTCGCAGATGGGCTCCTTCCCCTTGGAAGAGCACGGCTATAGGGTGCCCTCCCTGATGTCGCAGACGGGCGCTCACTACAAAAAAATACACTTCTGTGATGATACGTGTTTGTCACAATAGGTCGAGTTTTTTGTCATGCATGTACATCCATGACAAATTTATGACAGAATCAAGACAGTCACCTGTGCTATCGTAGAAGTGTTCCATGATATTACCAAAATTATCATCACGGAAGTGTCCACTTCCATGACGATAAATCGCGCGTCACAGAAGTGATTTCGTCAACGGTGACCGACACGTGGCATCCACCATAATCGAACGCTGTTAAGCTATCGGGTCGGATTTCGGATCCGATAATCCGTTAACAGCCCCGCCCAATGGGGATTTTCCACATGTAAAATCATCATTGGCTGGAGGAGACACGTGTCAGGTCCGCATTGGCACAGGTGTCACTCATCCAATGGGCGAGACGCGCCTATGATATGTTGACACGTGGACCAGCCCATCAAGTTTAAATGGGCCGGCCCAACTGAATGCCCACAAGATTTTGCGGACTCTAATGGGCCGACCCAGCTAAAGGCCCACGAGATTTTGCGTACCATAATGGGCTAGCCCAACTAAAGGCCCACAAGATTTTGCGGGCCATAATGGACCGACCCAGGTAAAGGCCCACAAGATTTTTGTGTGCCATAATGGACCGGCCCAGCTAAAGGCCCACGAGATTTCGCCGACATTAATGGGCCGACCCAGCTGTAGGCCCACAAGGTTTTGAGGACCCTAGTAGGTCGGCCCATTAACTGGCTGCCATGTTTTGGGCCAAATGCGGCCCATATTTAATCCGGTCCATTAATGGCCTGCCACGCTCCGAGCCTAATAGTGGCCCATATGAGATCCGGCCCGTTAAAAGCCTACCACGTTCTGGGCCAAATTACGGCCCAGATCAGGTCCGGCCCTTTAAGAGGCTTTGGGCTCAATTATGGCCCATATCAGATTCGGCCCGTCAACTGGACACTATGCTTTTGGGCCCACTTGCTAAAGGCCCACTTAGTAATTCGGCCTGATATTAGGCCCGTTTAACATTTCGGCCCTAAATTAATTTCGGCCTGTTAAAAGCCCGTCATATAGTTGGGCCTAACTATGACCCGGTTTGCATCCGGCCTGCTCGCAGCAGATATCTGATTGGGCCAAACAAGGATCGAGACAATTTTGGCCTGTTAAAAGCCCGTGATTTGATTCGCACAATCATGGGCCGGGGTTCATTTCGGGTTGCTGCCGGCCCGTGAGCTGTTTGGCACGTTTCAGGCCCAACCTACATCGTGAATGACGGCCCGATTATGTATCGTAATTTTACGGTTTGGCCGGTTTACTGCGAAGACAGGATATATATATACAGTAAAATAACTGCAGCATCATGAATAAGAAAAAACCTAGACTATACAATAAATAAATTACGGCATATTACATCCACTCGGCATCAAAGTTCGCCACTATGATAATAAAGCACAAGCAGACAACAGATTACATACACTGGGCATCAAAGATCGCCACCAGTGCAAATAAACACGCCGACAAAATAATATACAAAACTGACAGCACTTCAATAGAGTTCAAGAAAGGTTAGCCCTGCTGGGGAGCTGCAGGGCAAGCAGCTGAGCAAGATGATGAGACTGCGCTTGTTCAACACTTATATCTTCCTCACTCTGAAAGATAAACAAGCAGACAAATGACTGGTTTTGCACATAAAAGTATCAGTGCTGACAATTCATCACATTTCTTACTGACGAATAAAGTGACATAGTTTAAAATTGCATTAACACAATATGGTATTGTTCAGGTCAAGACATGGCAGGAAATGACATTGTGAAGGAGTTGGCAGCTTCACGACACCACTGGATTACAGATCAAGAACTCATAAGTATCAATGGTTACTGTGCTGTCAATTTATACCATTTCAGATTGGCAAATAAAGAGACGGTTTAAATAATAGTAGAATGATATGACATTGTTCATAGTTAAGACATTGCAGAATATGACATTGTGTTGTAGTGGGTAGGTTCACCACACCACTGGATTACGGATGAAGAATAGAAGCATACATGCAGTGCAAAAGAAGATCACTTGCTCTGTATAGTTTAATTTACATGGTATGAAGAAGGAACTTGGTTGTACAACTGAAAACTTAAATTGAGGAAGGAAAAACTTTTGTTTATGAACTACATAAACAAACTTTAAACAAGCAATTTGATGCAAACACCAAAAATAAACAGCTGTTGCAGTCATGCCTAACCAAATATATACAACAAAGTTTGAAGGCTTGAGATGGACAAACTTACATTATTGGTGAAGACAGGCTCTATAAAGGCCTTGTCCATGCTGATGGGGGGGGGGAATTCAAGAAGTTTACCACAGAATCTTCTTCAAAAGCATTGCCTTTATTCTACATTTTGTTAAGAGTAAATATAGATGTGATAATATACGAAAAATGGAGAATATTTAAGATAAGATGAAGAGCGATGCTACATAACCAAGTAGCTATAAATGTAAGTGCAGCGATACAGGCAAAAGGTACAGCCAAGAGCAATGCACAGCTAAACTTCTTCAGTACCAACCTTATGGTAAGAGTAAATATAGATCTGATGTGTAGAAAATGGAGGGCAAAGTAAAATAAGTTGCAGAGTGATGGTACATGAACAACTACCTGTCATTATAAGTACACTAATAAAGGACAACATGTACTTAAAAGAACAATGCAGAGCTAAAAAAACATTCGCATTGGATATATTCTACACTAATGTAACCATTCATACAGATTAGATAATTTGGAGCGAACAATTGATAAGCAAGCTATCATGCATACTGCTGTCACATAATGAACCAGGTATGTATGCAAGTACAGTGATACAGGACAACATGTACTAACAAGGGCAAAGCAGAGGGCATCATATTTGTGATATCCTGTCGTTCTTGTCAAACCGGAATTCTTCTTCGAGCAGATTTCCTGCAAAAAAGATCCGTAAGGCACATGCGGAAAAGTAGAAGTTCAAATTGTCATGTGATTTCATGGACAGTACCTCATCCTGGGAACGAGACCAGTGCATAACAAGGTTTTTCCATTCAATGTCTTCTAAATTTAGCACAGGAGACTTCACCGGAAATTCATTCATAGACTTGCCATCAAAGTGTGATTTCCTCAGGTAACACCGATACTGCTGCAATGCCTCCTTGAAAAGCACAAGCAAGCTTTGCTCATCATGACTATCCAGATTGACCCTCGCCTAGTTACATCAATGTAATGTAAGTCATTGATGTGTTCAATCAACAGAAAACAGGAAAATAATAACCATGAATAATAGCACTTACACGTACGTTGGACAGGAAGATGTGAAAATGGTGTTTATCTTCACAATAATCTTCCCATGATGGGAATATATGCACGTAGTCCCTAACAACATTGAAAGCATTGTCTTTTAAACTGGAAATAAATGGAATGGGGTTCCAATCTGCAAGAATTGGCCGTCTCTGCAGTTGGGATAGGTCTTCGGCCGGTGGACTTGCTGTACTTTTTGCTGGAGTGGGATTTTTCTGTGGTACAGCTGGTGCTATGGCAAATGAAATCGGTATACCTTTTGCTCGAGTGCAGGTCCTGTGTGGTGGGGCTAGTGGTCTGGCCAGTGAAGTATGGGTACAATCTGCTGGAGTCGGTCCTACGTTTTGTGTCACTGGTTGTACAGCCAATATAAGTGGGGTGTTGTCTGATTTCTCCGGCACCACCACATTTTTCAAGGACTTTGCTGGTGCTCCTTCAGGTTCGGCAATCACCCTCTTCCTTTTTGATGTCTGATGCACAAGAACAACATTTGAGTGGAAAACATTGTATGATGACAGATGGAATATGTATTGATAATGGATGGGCATGGCATCTCGACATATATGATGAGTAAACTAAGCAGATGGCGGTGCAACAAAGTAGAAGAAATGCAAGACAACATATGCAAGATACCCGCAATCAATAAAACATTGCCAAATTAGAACAGACACCTTGATGGGTGAACAGGACAGGCCATCTGCCTTTGACTCCTCGAGGTTAGAATAGTCATTAGGATCATATTCTGAACAAGAATCAACAGGTGGGGAGTGTATGAGTTTCATTGCATCCAGAATGGCACTCAATGCCTTGGTGCCAATTTTGTAAGTCATTGCAGTGTTTAGCTTCAAGAGTGGACTGCTGCTAGTGCGGCACCAAGCAGCTACATAGATCATAGTGTAGATATAACGGGAAAACCTTAAGCATCAAAGTAAAATCAGCAAAGTGGAACTTGCTGGAATATATGTGCTAGTATTGCCGGTACGGCTAGAAAGGCTTCGGATACCAGCTCTCTTTAAGTGAAGGTGCGGTACTGTTAATATCAGTGTAACTCTCAAAGGCGACACAGCTCCCCGCATTTCCTTGCTATTCTTATAGGATTCAAGTGGGCAGGCCACTACAAATCCTATTCCTATGTTTACAAGATCCTACAAATCAAAGAGGCTCAAAGTGTCCATCACAACCGACCGTATAGACCTCTACACTGCAAATGTCCCTGCTCATCTTCAGTACAAGGAACATACTATACTACTATCATACTCCCTCCGTTCCAAAATATAAGTCTTGGTAGAGATTTCCACTATGGATCACATACAGATGTATCCAGATACATTTTAGAGTGTAGATTCACTCATTTTGCTCCATATGTAGTCCATGGTGGAATCTATACAAAGACTTGTATTTAGGAACGGAGAGAGTACATATTAAAGAAGAACGGAAGAGGAACATGGTAAAGAAGAGCAAGCAGATTTTGGATAATAAAATGTTGGTTGCGCAGTGCCCACACATGATGAACCAGAGCGCATTAAGAATGCAACTCCTAGCTGTCTCTCGACCATTTCAGGTGGTTGGATGAAGATCCTATGTCTCCTAACCCATCTTCTTCCTCGTCTCTGATTCTTCCCATACAGAACAACGCACGGGCCACCGCATGTGTTCCTCTGCCACCCCCACCCCCGCCCCAACCCCCACCCGCGTCGAGTTTTCTTTGTTCGGTGAGGCCCCACAACCACCCAAGCCCCTTCGATCGCACCGGCGAACTCCGGCGAGCTCTGAAAAATCGACTGACCCAATTTTGAAATTTAGTCTACTATGATTTAACTAGTGTGGAATATAAAAGGGGAAAACCATAAGCATTGGGAGTATAGTGTTGAGCGTGCCATGGAGGATCTGAAGGTGCAAACTGGACAAAGGCAACTTCGCAACCAAGATAAGAAATCAGAGTAAAGCAGTGGCGATCTATTTTCTTGATGTGATAAATAAGTTGAGCATATACGAAAGAGTACCGCCTCTGGTGCGGCGCCGTGTACGCATCTGCTGAGAATTTGACAGTGTTGCGGTAGCGATGGCTGTCGGCGGCGTGGAAGCAGATCTAGGAGGGTAGACGGTGGCGGCAGGGCACGGTGGACGAGACGGTCGTAGGAGCGGCGTCGGCAAGGTGGACGACGGCGGGGATGAAGCGAGAGGACGGGATGCAAGGATCCCGGTCTGAAGCCGTGGATGAGAGAGGTCGATCTCTTGTAATGGATGGCGACAACGGGGTATCAGCTCCGGCATGGTGGAGGAGGACAGCGGTGGATGGGGTGGCAGACGGCGGCGGACGAAGGAGGGTGGGGTGGAGAGGGTGTTTTGGCGCCCACGGAGTACGAATGGGGAAAAGGGAGGTAGAGAGGAAGTGGGGAACCATGTATTCATGGCGTGCTTGTCTCAAATGCGAGGAAATTTACAAACTTAGCCCTCGTTTAAAATTTCTACTACATCACAGCAACATTAGTCGGTTGGGGATAGGACGGTAATCTCGCATACACCGAATATTTGCCGACGAGAGTTTGTTTTTGGCGCCCACCGTGTATGAATATGAATCGGGGAGGGAGTCGATTTCGGCCGAGGACACACTGTGTTTTGGCGCCCACCGTGTATGAATCCGGGTGAGAGGCGGTTACGTCACGTTTGGGTGAAATTACATACCCCTATCGAAACCTATAGAAATCCAGCAGATAGGCTTTGCGTGGCAGTGATAGGCAGTAGTGATTTCCATCTCGCAGATCTTGGTTTCGGGCGGTTACTGCGACTTTCCCCGCTTCATTCCAATTTTGCAAAGTGCACGTTTACCGTCCAACTCAATTCGAATCCCGTTTGTATTTCTATTTTTTTTCGGGCGGGATCCATTTTCAATTGGAATTACATTCTATATACATCATTTTTTATATATACTTTCAAAAGCACAACAAAGAATTTTGCTCCTTTATATGTATAATATGATTTACAAATTGAAAGTGCAACTATCCCTAGGTGGTTTTGGTAATTCATAACAACATATAGCTCATTGAGCTAATGCTATTCCAAGATGATTATTTCAGGAAAGCTCAATGATTGGCATGGCATGGATGTGAAAGTGGAACCCTCAAAATGCTAAGGAAAAAGGATTGGCTCAAGCTCAAAAGCTCAAGACTCTTCATTTTATATTTTAGTGATCCAAGATCACATTGAGTCTTTAGGAAAAGCCAATACTATCAAGGAGGGATGAGGTGTTGCTTAATGAGCCTCTTGCTTCATGTGCTTAGTGATATGCTCCAAAAACCCTCAACTACTTTCCCATATCCACATTTGACCTAAACCCTAAGCCAAACTCGGTCCTACCGATTCTTCCTATCCGGCGCCACCGAGTTTCACTTGTCATTAGCCACTGCCAAACCCTAGCAATTCGGTTCTACCGATAGGGATCTCGGTCTCACCGAGATGGGATTGCAAACTCTCTGTTTCCCTTTCGTAACTTTTCGGTCTCACCGAAAGAGCGAATCGGTCCCACCGAGATTGCAATGTAAATTCAGTGTTTCCCCTTTGTAACTTTTCGGTCTCACCGAAAGAGCAAATCGGTCCCACCGAGTTTGCCTGACCAACTCTCTAGTTAGCTAATTACCAAATTCGGTCTCACCGAGTTTGTGTAATCGGTCTCACCGAGATTACGTTATGCCCAAACCCTAACCATATCGGTCCTACCGAGTTGCATGTCAGTCCCACGAAAATCTCTAACGGTCACTAGGTTTACATTTTCGGTCCGACCGAGTTTGTTGATTCGGTCCCACCGAGATTGGAAAACTGTGTGTAACTGTTGGATTTTGTGTGGAGGCTATATATACCCCTCCACCTCCTCTTCATTCGAAGAGAGAGCTATCAGAACACATACATCATTCCAACTCATGTGTTCTGAGGGAGAACCACCTACTCATGTGTTGAGACCAAGAAATTCCATTCCTACCATAAGAATCTTGATCTCTAGCCTCTCCAAGTTGCTTTCCACTCAAATCTTCTTTCCACAAAATCCAAATCCTATGAGAGAGAGTTGAGTGTTGGGGAGACTATCATTTGAAGCACAAGAGCAAGGAGTTCATTACCTACACACCATTTGTTACTTCTTGGAGAGTGGTGTCTCCTAGATTGGCTAGGTGTCACTTGGGAGCCTCCGACAAGATTGTGGAGTTGAACCAAGGAGTTTGTAAGGGCAAGGAGATCGCCTACTTCGTGAAGATCTACCGCTAGTGAGGCAAGTCCTGTGTGGGCGATGGCCATGGTGGGATAGACAAGGTTGCTTCTTCGTGGACCCTTTGTGGGTGGTTGCTTCTTCGTGGACCCTTCGTGGGTGGAGCCCTGTGTGGACTCGCGCAACCGTTACCCTTTGTGGGTTGAAGTCTCCATCAACGTGGATGTAGGATAGCACCACCTATCCGAACCACGGGAAAAACATCCGTGTCTCCAATTGCGTTTGAATTCTCCAAACCCTTCCCTTTACATTCTTGCAAGTTGCATGCTTTACTTTCCACTGCCAATATACTCTTTGCATGCTTGCTTGAATCGTGTGATGATTGCTTGACTTGTCCTAAAATAGCTAAAATCTGCAAAGAACTAAAATTGGGAAAAGGTTAAGTTTTTATTTGGTCAAGTAGTCTAATCACCCCCCCTCTAGACATACTTTCGATCCTACAAGTGGTATCAGAGCTTTGGTCTCCATTTGCTTTGATCTCCATAGCTTTTGGTGGTCATAGCCTTGGTTTCACAACCTAGGAGAGTATGGCGTCTAGCGAGGGAAATTACCACCGTAGAGGTCCCTACTTTGATGGTACTAATTTTGCTAGTTGGAAGCATAAAATGAAAATGCATATTCTTGGACATAACCCCGCCGTTTGGGCTATTGTGTGTGTTGGTTTGCAAGGTGACTTCTTTGATGGGAGAGAACCAAACCGTGAAGCTACCGCGGATGAGTTGAAGATGCTGCAATACAATTCTCAAGCTTGTGATATTCTCTTCAACGGATTGTGCCCCGAAGAATTCAACAAAATCAGCCGTCTTGAGAATGCGAAGGAAATTTGGGACACTTTGATTGATATGCACGAAGGTACCGACTCCGTCAAGGAATCCAAGTTGGATGTGCTTCAAAGTCAACTTGACAAGTTCAAGAGGAAGGATGGTGAAGGTGTCGCTGAAATGTACTCTAGGCTTGCTCTCATCACAAATGAGATTGCCAGCTTAGGAAGTGAAGAGATGACCGACAGATTCATCATCAAGAAGATTCTAAGAGCCTTGGATGGAAAATATGATACCGTGTGCACATTGATCCAAATGATGCCCAATTACAAAGATCTCAAGCCAACGGAGGTGATTGGAAGAATTGTTGCTCATGAGATGTCACTTAAGGATAAAGAGGAACTTCACAACAAATCAAGTGGTGCCTATAAAGCCTCATGTGAAGCCCCTACATCATCAAGTGAGAAACAAGACTTCAATGAAGAATTGAGCTTAATGGTGAAGAACTTCAACAAGTTCTACAAGAGTAGAAGCAAAGATAGAAGCTTCAAGTCAAGGTCCTACAATGACAAAAGATCTTCTAGTCGAGAGCGAAACTGCTACAGTTGTGGAAGACCCGGACACTATTCCAATGAGTGTACGGCTCCCTACAAGAGAAGAGAAGATTCTCCAAAAAGAAGAAACAAAGAATCACCACCAAGAGAGAGGAGGAGTAGAGATGATCGTTAGGAACGAAGATACTCACGGAGAAGCAAGGATTCAGAAAGGAAGGAAAAATCATCAAGGAGCTACACAAGACGAAGACATCAAGCTCATGTTGGTGAATGGGTATCCGGCTCCGACTCCGACAGCCACTCCGAGAGAAGTTATCACTCTAACTCCAAAGATACTCAAGATGAAGGTGTTGCCGGTCTAGCACTTGTGTCAACCAACTCCTACGACATATTTGACTCACCAAATGAAGGAATTGGAAGATGCTTCATGGCCAAAGGTCCTAAGGTAACACACCCCGAGTATATTGATTTCAATAGTGATGAAGATGACTTGTTAGGTGATGATTTGCTTGTTGACAACTCTAGTGGTGAATACTATGATGAAAGGTCAATTAATCATGCTAATCAAGATAAAACGAATGACAATGATAAGGAGAAGATTGAGGCTCTAACTAAAGAACTAAACACTCTTAAGTTAGCTCATGAAACTATCTTCGAAGATCATCGAGAACTTTTAAGAGCTCATGAGAAATTATGCTTTGAAAAGCTCAATCTTGAGCAAGAGCATGAGTTCTTAAAAGCAATCAATGATGATCTCCGCAAGAAAAGTTCTTCTCACATTGCCAAGCGTTTACTCTTATCCACTTACATGCCTCAAGTCAAGTCTAGTAACAAGAACAAGAAAGGTTCTTCCTCTAGCAGTAACAATGATCATGCTAAATCCAATATTGTTGCTTCTAGTAGTTCTCTTGATTCCACTAATGATTCTCTTAGCCAAGTTACACTTGAGCAAGAAAATAGCTTATTGAAGGGAATTATAGAGAAAGGAGTGTACAAAAGCCTTGCCGGGAGTAAGCAATTCGAGGAAATTGTGCGCAAGCAAGGAATGCACCGGAAGAATCAAGGTGTTGGTTTTGAATGAAAGTTCAATGCCAATGGAGTTGAGTGGGAAGAAGATCAATACCCCAAGACAAAGTTTGTTCCTCAACAAGAGAAGTATGATACTTCTTTCAAGGGGACACAAGCTCAAGATGATCTTCCACCACAAGACTACAAGCAAAAAGGCAAGGACAAGCTTCAAGAGGAAATTGATGCATTTGAAGAAGCTCCTAAGACCTTAGTCAAGTGGATTCCCAAGACTACTTCAAGTTCCACTTCATCAAGTACGAGTACAACTCCAAGGATTCCCATCAAGATGGTGTGGATCCAAAAGAAGAAGAACTAGAGAGTTCTTGAGGGTGACTCCGCCAACATACTTCACTCTTATCATTTTGGCAAGAACAAGTGCAATCAACTTCCACATCTTGCACTAGTTCAAGGAGTCACAAACCCTCTTGTTGGTAAGACAAGGGACAAGATAACCTAAAAGTTCTCATGGACATCATCTTGTGTGTGCATCACTCTATGTCTATGGATATCCTTGTTTGTTCCTTGCGGGACTAACCCATGTAGGTATTGAAAGTGCAATTCACTCAAATGGATAGCTCCAAGTGATCTACATCAACATTGAGCGTCCACATCTTCAACATCTACATGAAGTCATCATCGACAAAACCCAAGGTTAGTTCATCCCTCTTAGGGGGGATATCGCATCTAGGGGGAGCTTTACTCTAAGACTTGAGCTAAAGCAACTCTAAAGATGTGAACACAACAATGATTTATGTAAAAGTGGTAACCCCACTTGAGCTTAAACGATGAGTATGACCTATGATCAAGTGCTCTCACTTGACTCCTAAGTCAATATACTCATATATAGATGACCTTGTCATTGCAAATTGCTTGATAGATGCTAGAATTGGTTGTGCATGCCTTGCCACATATTTCATTTGCCATCTTATTGTGTGAGCATGCTGGTTGCATATTTTACTAATTTGAGGACATCCACTTGTTGTTTTGATTGTTTGGTTTTACTTTCTTTTGCCAAGTGGATGGACAAGAATGCCTAAGTACCTCCTCTAGCTATCTATGCTTTTCTCGTCTCAAACTCTATTCATGCTGCATCACAAAATTTGATCAAGTTAGATTCGAACCACTCTGTGTGAGGAGCGCTCGGAGTCCCCGATTCGTCATAGACTTAAACTTCCAAAACCTCTTTATGATTCTCGGTCTGACCGATACCCCACTTTCGGTCCTACCGAGATCATTAAGTTGATCTAGGTTTTCGATCTTGGTGCAACCGATTTGAACATTTCGGTCCCACCGAGTTTCAGTAACTGCCTGCAGTTATGAATCTCGGTGCCACCGAGTTGTTCCACTCGGTCACACCGACAGGGTCGGGCTATATATAGTCACGGGCAAAATTTGGAAATTTCTCCGAACCCCTTCGCCCGCACGATAGCCTGCTCTGCCAACGTGGTCTCCGGATCGTCTTCTCGCCTCCAGTCGCTGGTCTCCGTCGCTGTCAACGGGAATTCTGCCCCGGCGTTGCCGCTGTAGCGAGTCTCCGCCGAACTAGGGTATGGACTCGATCACTGTGCTATTCCTCGTCCGATTCCTAGCACATTGTGTTCTTCATGATTCTTGCCACGATTGAAACACTCCTATCCAGTCAATACGCCCGTAGATTAGCTTTGATTCGAAAATTTTAGGGTTAGGTTTCCACCGAAACCATCTCGGACCCATCGAGTTTAAAAACTCGGTCCCACCGATTTGGCTTATGCCATTGCACAAGTAAGACTCGGTCTGACCGAGAACTACTTATCGGTGTGACCGATTTTGGAACTCTGTGAAACCCTAGCAGTCTTGGTGCCACCGAACTGTGACTCGGTCCTACCGAGTTCACTAGTTTAGGTTCCAAAACTGCTTCGGTATCACCGAGTTTGAAAATCGGTAGATCCGAGATGCTTTCAGTGGGAAACTAAAACTAAGTTTTTGAATTATTCTTTTTGCAAAAATCTCTGCATTTTGTGATGCTCATCCACTCTATCTCATCTATAACCTATTCACAGGGTCAGCAGTCAGTTTTGCATCATGTCAGACCAAAGTGATAGCCAGAACTTGTCAGAGCAGCAAGTGCAAATGAGTGAGGGCACTAGTCCCTCAAGTTCCTCAGATGATGGCAGCAGAAGCACTCCTAGCAATCTGCCTAAAGCTGCCACAAGACAGAGAAAGAAGAGAACCTCAGATTTAGAAGATGAGGATTATGTGGCAGAAGAGGAAGCAACCTCCAAGAGAGTTGAGCCAGCTCAGGGGACAAAGCCAGGGCTGAAGATCAAAAGGCCAGCAGGCAGGCAGCCAATGTCGAAGGCCAGAATGTCAACTGAGAAGCCCATAGAGCCAGTTGCAGCTGAGGGCAAGAAAAGAAAGGAAAGGGTGAAGAAGACTATGGCTAGAGTGCTTGGCAAAGCTTCCATCATGGAAGAGGAAGAAGAAGAAGAAGAGGTAGCTGCACCAGCACCCAAGGCACCCAAGCTAATGGGAGATGCCATAAAATCAGGGGGAGCTGCTTCCAAGGCCAAGCCAGCTCCAAAGCCAAAGCCAAAGAGGAATACAAGGAGCATTCTTGCAGCTGAGAAGAACAAGGCCCCAGTGCCTGAGACTGTTGCTGAAGAAGAGGATGAAGAGCAAGTTCTTAGAAAGCTCAAGCCCAAGATCCCAGACCACAACGATGCTCATCCTGTGGCTGAGGATATGAAGCTCAGGAGAGATTCAGGGCTGAGGAAGTGGAGAGAAGCAGACCCGTATGCTTCAAGGAGAAGGACAGCAGTTGACTACAGGTTTCACACCAAGGAGCAGCAGGATTTTTACGAGACAGTGCTGCTAGATAAGAAGCCCATTGTCTGTGATATGCGATGGGTTGATTGGCAATACATTAAGGACAACGAAGAGTACTACCCAGGAGTTCAGGACAGCTTCAAGGCGTATGGAGTAGAGGACTTTGTTGGGCAGAAGCTCACAAAGTGGACCGAGGAACTCATCATGCAGTTCTACTCCACAGCTCACTTTTATTCAGATGGGAGGATCACATGGATGTCTGAGGGTACAAGGTACCAATCCACAGTTGCTGAGTGGGCACAGATCATTAATGCCCCAGAGGAGCATGATGATGATTTGGACATATATGCCAAGAAGAAGATGGACCATAACTCTATGTCCAATATGTACAAGGAGATCCCAAATGAAGCACTTGATACTTTCAAGTTTGGCTCAGTGCATTATCTTCTGTCAGGTCTGCCTACGATCAATTGGATACTAAGGCACACCCTACTGCCCAAGTCTGGAGATCACAAGATGATCAGAGGCCACGCGATAAATTTGCTTCATGTGTTTGATGTGCCTCAGAAGTTCAAGGTCATGAGCCTCATAGTGGAAACTATCAAAAAGACTGCAGCAGATCAGAAGAGGAGTTGCGGATATGCCCCTCAGATCCAGGAGCTCATTAACTCCAAGATGGGCACGGGCATATATTTATTGGACAAGGAACACCTGCCCATCCGTCCAGATTTTGAAGATAATCAAGTTGTCATGACTAAGAATGAACCATCATCAGCCCAAGCACAAGCCAAGAAGGAGAAGGCGAGGAAGGAGAAAGCTGCCAAGATGCCAACTCAAGAGGAGGCATCTAAATATTTCCTGAAAACCAAACAAGAGCAGCTTGGTTACCTGATTGCATCCACCCTGCGGATTGAGCAAGGACTAGCCACCCTAACTCAGAACCAGGCAAGCTTAGAGAGGATCATGGAACAGAAGTTCTATGACTTGGATGTCAAGGTAACGGAGATTCAGACTGTAGTTGAGCAGCTCCAGGATGACATGCAGGAGAGGAGAGGCAGGACTACCACTCATGCCTTTGCTAGAGTGCCACGAGGTCCGAGGTCGTCTGCCGTGCCAGTTGCTGACACAAGAGCCACCACCTCAGCACCAGCTACAGCCTCAGTTCCACCAGCTCCAGCATCAACTTCAGCTCCAACTCCAGCGTCTACTTCAGCGTCTATAGAAGCCTTCGTCCTTGGAGTGATCCGAACTCCACCACCACCAGAAGATCAAGCCTGAGCGTCGATCTAGTACTATGCATTTTCTAGGAACTTTTTGCTAACTTGTTGCCAAAGGGGGAGAAAAATGTATAGATCATAGGCTTCGAGAGAGAGAGAGTGTTGCTTTTCTCTCTTGCTTTATTTGGTGTTTTTTTCAAACTTGTTTGCTTTTGAGTGCTTGAGATACTATGTCATTGCTCGTGAGACATTGATGATCATGTGTTTGATCATAAGCTACACTTAATGCTTGCTTAATGCTATTATCTTATCTATCTTATGTGATCTTTCACTATTCTTGGTGATGAGTGCATGTATTTCATTCTTATCATTTTAAGCGCTCCACCAAGATGTATGTGACATGGAAGAGTAACCCATGACTCTAACTCCTTGTGCATCTGCAGTCCAAAGCAAATTTTAAATATGCACAAATTTAGGGGGAGCTCTTACTTATCACATACTTCTCAAAGCGACGATATATTTCATGCTTATTATCATTTGTCAAAGCTTTGATCTATATGTTGTTATCAATTACCAAAAAGGGGGAGATTGAAAGTGCAACTATCCCTATGTGGTTTTGGTAATTCATAACAACATATAGCTCATTGAGCTAATGCTATTCCAAGATGATTATTTCAGGAAAGCTCAATGATTGGCATGGCATGGATGTGAAATTGGAACCCTCAAAATGCTAAGGAAAAAGGATTGGCTCAAGCTCAAAAGCTCAAGACTCTTCATTTTATATTTTAGTGATCCAAGATCACATTGAGTCTTTAGGAAAAGCCAATACTATCAAGGAGGGGTGAGGTGTTGCTTAATGAGCCTCTTGCTTCATGTGCTTAGTGATATGCTCCAAAAACCCTCAACTACTTTCCCATATCCACATTTGACCTAAACCCTAAGCCAAACTCGGTCCTACCGATTCTTCCTATCCGGCGCCACCGAGTTTCACTTGTCATTAGCCACTGCCAAACCCTAGCAATTCGGTTCTACCGATAGGGATCTCGGTCTCACCGAGATGGGATTGCAAACTCTTTGTTTCCCTTACGTAACTTTTCGGTCTCACCGAAAGAGCGAATCGGTCCCACCGAGATTGCAATGTAAATTCAGTGTTTCCCCTTTGTAACTTTTCGGTCTCACCGAAAGAGCAAATCGGTCCCACCGAGTTTGCCTGACCAACTCTCTGGTTAGCTAATTACCAAATTCGGTCTCACCGAGTTTGTGTAATTGGTCTCACCGAGATTATGTTATGCCCAAACCCTAACCATATCGGTCCTACCGAGTTGCATGTCAGTCCCACCGAAAATCTCTAACGGTCACTAGGTTTACATTTTCGGTCCGACCGAGTTTGTTGATTCGGTCCCACCGAGATTGGAAAACTGTGTGTAACGGTTGGATTTTGTGTGGAGGCTATATATACCCCTCCACCTCCTCTTCATTCGAAGAGAGAGCTATCAGAACACATACATCATTCCAACTCATATGTTCTGAGAGAGAACCACCTAATCATGTGTTGAGGCCAAGAAATTCCATTCCTACCATATGAATCTTGATCTCTAGCCTCTCCAAGTTGCTTTCCACTCAAATCTTCTTTCCACAAAATCCAAATCCTATGCGAGAGAGTTGAGTGTTGGGGAGACTATCATTTGAAGCACAAGAGCAAGGAGTTCATTACCTACACACCATTTGTTACTTCTTGGAGAGTGGTGTCTCCTAGATTGGCTAGGTGTCACTTGGGAGCCTCCGACAAGATTGTGGAGTTGAACCAAGGAGTTTGTAAGGGCAAGGAGATCGCCTACTTCGTGAAGATCTACCGCTAGTGAGGCAAGTCCTGTGTGGGTGATGGCCATGGTGGGATAGACAAGGTTGCTTCTTCGTGGACCCTTTGTGGGTGGTTGCTTCTTCGTGGACCCTTCGTGGGTGGAGCCCTGTGTGGACTCGCGCAACCGTTACCCTTTGTGGGTGGAGCCCTGTGTGGACTCGCGCAACCGTTACCCTTTGTGGGTTGAAGTCTCCATCAACGTGGATGTAGGATAGCACCACCTATCCGAACCACGGGAAAAACATCCGTGTCTCCAATTGCGTTTGAATTCTCCAATCTCTTCCCTTTACATTCTTGCAAGTTGCATGCTTTACTTTCCGCTGCCAATATACTCTTTGCATGCTTGCTTGAATCGTGTGATGATTGCTTGACTTGTCCTAAAATAGCTAAAATCTGCCAAGAACTAAAATTGGGAAAAGGTTAAGTTTTTATTTGGTCAAGTAGTCTAATCACCCCCCCCTCTAGACATACTATCGATCCTACACAAATACAATGATCTCGAAATCTTAAGGTTGAATTCGAAAAAATTTAACCAAATTATGTTCTACTAAAATGTATGGATCAGTAATATCTACATATTAAATAAGAAAGATGTGCGTGAATTCATATGAGTATGCATGTTTGATAGATCAATTTTGGTTCGAGTATGGATTACATGTATCATCATCTCGAATTCAAATATTTGAATCCCTTTTTTGTTCACTCCTTTCACGCCCATCTCTCTCGCATGCATGCTCCTTTAGGTAGCTATCACTCTCTTTTCTCCAGCTCACCCGCACGCTCACTTCATGTTTCTCCTATCCTCACAAACATGGTCTCCCGACGTCTCCCTTCAGAAGTGTCACACTCTCCCTATCATTATACATTACACGGTTTTCATTATCTCTCACATCTCTACTGTTCTCTGGTATCACTCGGTACCTAAGCTTTCTTTTTCACCGCCACACACACAGTCTCCACTCGTCTTTTACTTTGTCTTTCTCTCTATGGGATTCTCTCACACACCCTATATGTCTCTACATATGACTCATACCACTAAAATTACTCTCTCTCCTGTAGACACAACATTTGTTGCAGTCTCCTTTTCGTCTCCATCCCAGACTGACATTATTCATTTGTTTACCGATCAGACAACCCCAACTACCGTCTCCTCTCTCTCTCTCTCTCACAGACACACACACAACTCCTGCATCCACTCCCCTTCCTGACTACCGTATCTCTCTCACACACACAAAACTCTCGCTTTCGCACCCCGACTCGTATTTCTCTCACAAACATTCATCGACTAGCTAGCCTCTAGATAGGTTTATACACCCGCACACTCGTGCTTCCACCATCGCATACATGTCTCTCTCCCGCTCCTTGTATCTATGTAGATTTTTCTTCCCTTCTTGAGACACGCCCTCTCGATCGTGCACACACACACTATCGCCTAATTTTAAGCTGATACCTATCGCACACACACTCCTTGTGTCTTTGTCACACATGCACTCCGTCCTCCTCCACTCTCCCTCTCTCTCACACACACATGGGCTTTTTGCAACAACTATCAACATGCCCATGCGTTGCACGGAACATCAAGATGAATTTGTATGAGTATTTTATCTTGTGGGGGAAAAGGATGGACGAGGGAAGGCTTTATTTGCAAATGTGGAGAGGGGTGTGGGTATCTTTTTTGCAAAATTGCCATAGTTTCCTTCCTATTCGTCAGATATAGATCGGACGGCCTATATTGCAGGATGGCAGGCACACGATCATCACCAACAATGCTTTTTATAAGAGTAGGGATAAAAAATAGAGTTGGTGATGATGGTGGGTCTGCCATCCTGCAATGTAGGTCGTCCGATTTATATCTGATGGATAGGAAGGAAAATATGGCAATTTACCCGCATTCTTCACCACATTTGCAGATAAGGCCTTTCCTCGTTCATCCTTTTCTCCCACAAGATATTGATGTTCCGTGCAACGCACGGGCGTCTTGCTAGTAAGAGTAGAAATTAGACATATACCACTTCTCGAATCTTGAAGCCAACAACATTCCTCCCTTATCTCATCAAAACCGCCAAAGGAATATATTTTGAGTGAAACATAACATATTTTTAGTGATATACATATTTCAAAACTAGACTTTTTTTCTATCAAATCGGTGAATATGTATTAATCTACTTTGATCGTGTGGAAACGCATTGGCACATTGCTAGTAGTTATTATAATTTTTTGGACACCAGACAAACGGTGGAGTACATATACGAAGAGAAGAGGCGCACGCATGCAGTCAGCCTCTCGCTGTCTCGCACACATGAGTGTTATGTAAAGGCGACGTTAACAAATAAACCCTAAAACCCTAGGTGCACGATTGCTGCATTCGTGGGTACCGGGTACGTGGTGGAGCACCTTTGTAGGAATAGTCAGCTGAGCACGCCTCCTCGCCGCGTAATTGCTCTGACACGGACGCGACCTCTCATAGCACATGCATTGAACCGGCGCACCGGCCAAGAGGGCCGCACTCGCTGCAGGCCTGGCTGAGGACGCCTCCTCGCCGCGTGCAACCAGCTTAAGACTACCCCGCCTGCAGGCATTTTAGAACACAAAAAATGACTAAAATATAATTAATTTACGCATGGTCTTGACTTGTTGTGCTCGCACTGGTAGCAGGAACTAGTAGACGATTTTCTTTATTTATAACTCTCCTCACATTTTTTTAGCTTTGAAGTGAATCATGGTTGTGGACATTATGTATGAATGTGCATATATCTGTGAACATGAGTTTGATCTGGAAGTTGAACTTGGAATGTCAGGCTTGCGCATGAACTATACCATGTCCAATGCTTCGTCTGTTATTTTTTGGAAAGTAATTGTTGTTATTACATGACCCGAAAAAATACATTTTGTGCCACATCAGTAGATACACGGACATCACAACAGGCATGTTGACTGGATAAACATTTGAACCTAGCTATTATGAAGGAAATTTTGTATTGACAACAGTTTTAGATAGCAGGAGACGCCTAGCCTGCTCTGCCTCTACTAGCTTATTTCTGGCTTCTTCCATCTCTTCTTTGGCTTGGGTGAAGAGAGCATCTGATTGCTCTTTTCGCTTCTTCAGGAACTCAGCTACATTCTCAAGGGCTGCTGCCATGAGGACACGAACAGCTGACGACTCCACCTGGCTTGTGTGTAATCCAGCATCATCTCGGAATTTGCACCTTGTGTCTAATCCAGCATCATTAGGGAACTGGCACCTTGTGTGTAATCCAGCCTCATTTTGGAAACATGTTCTCGAGGTTGACCATGCTTCCCTCCTCGCAGGAACTGCATCCTGACATGAAGTTACTTCTTTTGATGATCAATACTCAGAGCAACCTAGATCCATTTAGTAGAAGCCAGATAAACAGAACTCGGAGAAGTGAATTCAAAAGGATAAAAATAAAAACAGACTACAAGGTGAGAACACACACTTCCTACATCAAGCTAAAAACGAAAGCATTAGGACGATTAAGACTCTTCTTATTACACATCGAAGAACACCACGCTTAAGAGAAACAGAAACTACAACATATACCCATCTAAGAACACGAGGCTACACGAATGTAATTGAAAGGGTGTTACTAACCAAAGCTCGTTTTACAGGTTCGGTGCAGCTCCTCTTTAACTTGCCACGCTCCTTGAAGATGTCCCGAATATCTCGTGTTTGGTCTTCATTGCTCCTCTGCATGTTCGCACTCATGGTTTTAAAATCTCAACATGGCAAGAAAAATATACTACTACTAATACTCGCGCATCTTGTGGGCAACATTAAAGCACTCGTCTGCCATGTTAGAGCATCTCCAACAGAATCGCAACGCACGGCACTTTAAAACTCTCAACATGCTATCTCTACTCTCTTATCTACTGTTATATTTATTTTATATTTAATATTTATCTCTACTTCCTTTACTGTCTACTTTTTTTCTCTGTACTTTTTTTCTTGCAATATAGGCTGTCCGGTTTATATCTAACAGATAGGAAGGAAACAAATGGGAATTTTGCAAAAAGATACCCATACCCCTCTCCAGATTTGCAAATAAGGCCTTCCCTCGTTCATCCTTTTCTCCCACAAGATAAACTACTGATACAAATGCATCTTGATGCGTGCAACGCATGGGCATCTTGCTAGTTCTAAAAACCTTTCCATCATTTGCCACACTACTGGTTGCAGATGAAAAACCTACCCAAGCACAGCGCGATACAAGAGCGACGCACAATTACAAGCTGATATTCTTTTGGACAATGGAGGCTATAACCAATTACTTTTACGGGAACAATAGCACCCAGGAAATTTGAAGGGTAGGTATGGACAAAATTGGAACTGAACATGTACTGCTAAGTGATTCAATACACACATTACCAATCGAGGAGGAGAACGATGGTCGCAGCGACCTCTATGAGTCATGGTCGGCAACGGGAGTCAGTTCATTGTCCATGATGGTGGTACTTCTGCGCTTGGCATCGGCTTCCGGGAAGCAGATCCGAGACCGTGGAAGACGATGCCGGGGAAGAGGCTCCATATACGACGATGATAGTGGACCGGCTCCAGTGCGGCGTACGAGGTCGTCGATGAGGCAGATGCACTGAAGTGGACGAGTGCGCCGATGTAAAGGGGAGGAGCACGAAGGCTGCGGTGCCGTGGAGAAGTCTATTTTGCGGTGGGAATAGAAAATGGGGAGTATTCAGGTGTACTACTCTGGGTGCCGGGGTGGGGTTGGCTGGGTAGGGTGAACCTGAAGTTACGAAAACAGCCCCCTACCAAGCATCATTCGTAGGCCTGTTCCGAAGGCTATGATGGTAACTTCCCACTGCTCAAATCAGGGACACGGGACATTTTCCCGCCGACCTCAAAATTTTGTGACACTGGACTCCCCGTGTGGCGTGTTGAGTGATTCAGCTAAGCAACTAGCGAGTAGTAGTAGTAAACTTTGCATATTAGGTTTGACCAAAGTCAAACTTCCTAAAGTTTGACCAAGTTTATAGAAAAATATAAACATTTACCATAACAAATATGTATGACGTGAAAGTACATTCAGTAATGAATCTAATGGTATTTATTTGTTATTGTATATGTTAATATTTTTTGTTATAAGCTTTCTGAGAGTTTACAAAACTTGACTTTGACCAATGCTAATACGCGGACTTAAATAAAAACGGAGGGAGTACACATTTGTTTTCTTAGTTTGTAGTGAACTAATCATTTGTTGAAATTGTGAAATAAATATATTAGGCTATTGACTTCGAATGTAATGGTCTATACAATTCAATAGTTACAATCATTGTCGAATCCCAAGATGTATACAAGGTCTATAGTACTTCACAACATGCTCAAACTCACATAATCCCAGTCAAATGAGAATCTAAATGCATTTCATAGTTATTACTTTGTAGGATGCAACAAAAACAACCATAACTCTACATCAGCCATTATAGAAGCAACATTTTGACATATCCCAATGTGTGAATGAAACGTGCAGAGAGAGCTTTTGAAGATGGAGCAGATAGGGCGGGAAAGATTGTATGTATGTGGACGAGAGAGTAGGAGACAAACCTAACGAGACAGAGAGAGAGAGATAGAGAGAGAAAGAGACAGGAAGAAGTTAGGTCTGTGAGAAAGATGGATACATGTAATATACATGAGATGCATGTGCATCTGGATTCTGTATACGTGGAAGGAGAAGAGACAACATGTTTGATGAGAGAGCTGGAAAAACATGGACGAGAGGGCAAGGATCTCGTGGGTTGAGGGATTGACAATTTTGTGCGGGGGAGAGAGGGATTGGTAATTTTGTGCAAGAGAGAGAGAGAGAGTGGGGGAGGAGTCAGTCAGCCGTCGTCACATCACCCTGCTTCCAAATGACCCCGCATCTCTACCGCGGTGTGGTCGCCGTCTTCGATCTGCTCGATGCCCTCTTTGAAGATTGAGGTGTTGTGCATGTTGGGGTGCAAAGAAGCACAAGCGAGAGTGGTCGCCGTATAACCTTGGATGGGGATGAATTGTGTGCTCGGGGGAGTGTGTGTGTGTGTCAGATATTGAGAGAAAACAAACCTAAGGAGAGAAATGGGTATTCACGAAGAGATTGTGCGGGCCTTGAGGTGGGCAGGGGCCGGGTGAGGGTGTCAAAATGTGTGCGTTGATGCATGTGTTGCATGCGACCGTGCGATGGACAGATGAATCGAGAGAAATGGTTGTTGTGTTACGGATGCTCCTCTCTCTGTCTCTCTCTCTCCCTCTCTCTCTCTCACACACACATGCACACAAGTAAACTAGAAGACCGTTCTCTCATGTATACACAACGTATTGGCATCTGTCTATGTCTCACTCATGCATGATCATTTGCACATTCACACCTCTCTATGTCTGTATCACAAGCACACCGTCTCCACATTGCCCTTCCGCACAACACACATATGGACACATACACACGTTCTCTCTTAGTCACACACACAAAATCCGTATTAAAAAAAACTAGGGCGCACCTAAAACGTCCAAATCCAAATAAACACGAACTGGAGCTAAATTCAAATATATGGAAATATTGCAGCGTCAAGAACTTTCACAGGAAAAAAAGTTGAGTAATATTCGAGGATTGTTTTCACACACACAAAATGGTTTGGTGGATGTCCTTTGAGTGCGACACGGTGACACACCGTTCAATCGACCGTGCGGCCTCGGTTCACGCGCTTGCACATGATTCCGTATCATGGCTGTGGTACTAACTAATAAAAGCGCTGCCTAAGTGTAATGTTTACGTGTACTAGTACGGTTTTATTTTAAGTTTGACCAACCTTATATATAAAACTAAAGTAAGCACCCACACGCGCACTCATCAATATGTCGCCACCGCTGTTGCCCATGCCGCCTGCTCTGGCCAACAATTTCTCGCCCATCACCGCCGTGTCGCCGCCATCCCTATGCCATGAAGCCGAAGGCTCGCCCGCTCACGTCGTCTGCAGTCCCTCCTCGTGATGCCGCCGTGCTACCAAGCACGCGAGCAGCTGGTGGAGCCGCGTCTATGCACGCAGCGTACGAAGAGGAGGACGAGCACATGCTCCAGCACGCCAGCGAGGAGGAACTAGCATGTCATTGTCGTCTTCGCCCGGGCGGAGGAGGCACGCATGGTGGCTGCCGCGGTGAAAGCCGGTCGCGTGCGTGTTGAGCCCGCAAACCGGGTGCGGACGCGGAATCTACCTTCGAGACCTTGAATGCCACGTGGATCCTGCAATCTGAAGGAGCAATTTGGGTCAGTCGACTCATGTGAGCCGTTTGATGCAACATGTATGGCTAGAAGGGCTTCTTCCACCTCTTCAGCCGTCTTGTTCCTTCGCTCCGTCGAACTTCTTTCACAAATCGACTGACCCAAATTATACTACTAGTATGAACGTATTAAGTACAGTAGGAACACGAAGATACGAGTAGTAGTACCAACTGCAAGAAGAACAGTAGTAAGACATAGTACTAGTACTACTGTACGTACTAAAGAGTTCAAATAACGAGAAAGAACATAAACATAGTTCTGCTGGGGCCTCAGCACGACACACCCTTGAAAATAAATTAAGCAACTAGTCCGCTTGACAATACAGTAGAACCAGCATGAGGGACGGCACTGCCACCTACTCGGAGTCCGAGTCCACGTCCTCGACTTCGTCCTCGTCCCTCTTCCTCTTCGCCGACGCTTCTTTGCTTGAACCGGACACTAGCCTCTGCTTCTTCATCCAACCCTTGTAGATATTTAAACAAAGGTAGGCATCATTGCTGCGTACGGATGTGATCTTCATGTAATGTCTTCGACTCCCATGCATAATGAAACTCGTGATGAGGATTCTTCAGTTTAGCGTATGAAGGGTCAATCATGGCTGCTGCCAGGGTCAGCATTGAAGGTTGAGAGGAGGACACCAGGCTTGCCTTCTGGAGATCGAAGGTCTGGCCTACAACGAGACCTATCCGACGCAGGACATCCCTGTCGTTCTTAAAGCCTGCAGTAACAAATTTCACTCTTTTGTCCTTGAGGAAGTTCTTAAAATCCTGGCACTCAACATTGGCATGGAATATGTGGTAGACCAAGAAAACGTTATGTACGCAAACCTGGATCACGGCGGGCTTCTTCCTCTCTTCGTCCTTTAGATCCTTCCCTCGTCCTAGGACTGTGGTGTACTCAACATCTAGCTCAGCGACCCACTCATCCGTTGAACTGTTGAACATGCGTAGGAAGCGAGCAAGCCATGCTTTCACCATTTCGGATCCAAGTGTGTAGATGACGATGAACTAATCGCCGGTGATGGCTCTGACCTGGTACTCAGCGGCGACCATGGAGATTTGGGAGGCCATGGATTTTGGAGGAGGGTTAGGACAAGTTGAACTGTTGTACCCCGCAAAAAAACTGGGAGCGAACTAATGTGAAAGGACGGGACGACTGGGAGCAAACTGTTGTAAGGTAGAAGACAGGGACAAGTAGGGCATGCAAATGACGTGGGGTTGCTGGCATGCCCGGTGGATAAACGGCTGCAAGCCCCCAAAGAGTTCTCGAGAACTATGCGGGACCCACTAGATGTCATGTCCACTAGACCCATAATGTAGGCCTGACAGTATAGCTTCTACCTGTTCGCACGCCATGCCGACGCGTGGATGTAACTTCACTTAATTCCATCAAACATCGCGCCTCCCACGACCTTCGCCTCCCTCGCGTGGTCGCGCCCTTTGAGACTTCGACCGGCTATAAATGAGCAATTTTTTTTGCCTTTTTTTAGACAAGCAAATTTTTTGCCACATCAGCATGTTTGCTATTCCCGTGTGCATGTTTGCTATTCCCGTGTGCATGATACCAGCTAAGATACCACTATTATGGCCAGCCTTAATCATCGCATGCAATAATTTAGTGCACCTTGAAATATGACCATGTGTGGGGCGTGTATGTTTTTAATGACTTGAGACTATACCTAGACCGGCATGCAAGATGACTTATTATGCACCGTTCCCCATGTGTGGAAACAATATGCCTGCCAAACTCTCCTTCTCCCTCTGGCGGTCCCACCACTCCACCCCGTGTGAAAAAATCTGCATGCATGACTCTCCTCCCCCCACGCTCGTCCAATCCATTGTGACCAGCAATATTTCCACCCCTTCACTCCCCCGTAATTTACTCCAACAAATATGCCCACGTAGCTATTACTTAACTGCAGGTGCATTGGATCACTGACATATGGGCTCAACAGGGTTCTGGCCCACATGTCAGTGACGTAACTGGACCTGCAGTTAAGTTAGTGCAGCTCAGTCCAAATCTTACGTAGGTGTGCCATTGCTCGCTATAAATACTGCGTCTCCCACGACATCGCTATCTCCTCCCCCTCACGTTCACGTTCATCGCTATCTCCTCCCCCTCCCTCTCACGTCGACCACCATGGCATCGCCCCTCCCAAGCCCTAGGAGCCCCTCGCTGCACCGCGCGGACGGTCACGCGTCGCCGTTCCGTTCCTCGCTGCCACTAGTCGAGGAGGACACGTCGGTGTTCCGCTCCTCGCCGCTATGCAACGCGTCACCGTTCCGTTCCTCGCCGCCACTAGTCGAGGAGGACGCGTCGGTGTTCCGCTCCTCGCCGCGACGCGTCGCCGTTCCGTTCCTCGCCGCCACTAGTCGAGGAGGACGCGTCGGCGTTCTGCTCCTTGCCGCGACGCGTCGAGGTGGACGCGTCAGCGTTCCCAATCTCACCAACACGCGTGTCGGAGGACGCGTCGGCTCCCCGCTACGAGGAGAACGTCGCGCCGCCCGCCGAGCCCCCCAGCCTTGAGGAGCTTTGGAAAGAAATGGATGTCGCCTTGTGGGAGGCTTTGCCTGCAGCAGAGCGCACCAAAATAGAGGCAGAGAAGAAGGCCGAGGAAGAGAAGCGCACCACGGAACATGCTGCCTGGGAGGCCTATGTCGCGTCCGAGAGAGTCAGGCGATTGGGTCTTTGGCAGAAGGCTCGTGCGAGGGCCATGAGGGTGGCGGAGGACGCTCCTGCCGACACCCTGAGTGCAGTCGGGCCCAAGCGCCTCATCTACGCTTGGCGGTACGTGGACCGGGTGCACGCTTCCAGCAAGGAGGAGTACCTATTGGCGCCGGATCACCACACCGGTGAGATCGCGCTCGCCCGCCGGCAAGCCGCCAGTCAGCACCTCGCGAGTTGCGAGGCTGAGGAAGAGGCATTGTGTCGGCGCGCTGGGAAACGGCCGCGCACCAGGGCACTCATGGCGTGCCGCAAGCGCTCCTGCGAGCACCGTGGCTTTTAGGAGGAGTATAATTTTTGTTTCGTAAGGCGATCTCATTAGTTTTGGGACGCAAATGATAAATCCCGAACGTTCAGGAATTTTTAGCGTCCTTAATTAAGTATGTAAAAGGGAAAGTTTGGAAACCTTATGTATTCGTACGCATTTTGCAAGTACGTGCATATAGCACAAACTTTACTATATACTATCGCACTACACGTCTCTCTCGATATGTGCTTGCAGACTATGCTACTCCCTCCGTCCAGGTAAATAAGTCATCTTTGGTTGTGCACCGTGACCAAGAAGAAGGGAATACTTATATACCTAGATGGAGGGAGTACTACTATTACTTATGTATGTGCAAATGCATGTTTTAACATTATGATGCGGTTTTTGTAAAAGTAGAAAAACAGCACTAGTCAAGCTTGTGAAACGATTCAATGCAAAACAAATGCAAAAATGCTCGTTTGATTGTTTACTTTTAGCTTCCTTCTCTGTGGTTATTTCTCTGTTGTACTTTGTACGGAGTATCTCACTGGTTGGAAAGGCATGCAAATTCCCAAACCGCTTCCTACACACTGTATTGAATTTTTTGCTTAACAAGTTGTGCCGTGCAATTGGAATTCCAACTTGAGTACTACTACTAGTAGGAGTACTAGGGGCCAGTTCTTTTAGGCTTCTAGATTAGTAATCCCATAACTACTACCTTTGTCCTGGTTTATTGTTCCCCATTGTAATCTGTGTCAAATTTTGATCATAAATTTAACTAATGAAATGCTAGTGCATGTCACATGCACTACTCCATCCGTCTAGGTGAGTAAGTCATCTTAGGCTGTGCACTGTGACCAAGGAGGAGGAGAAAACGAGAAACGTAAATGTTTATTTGCTAATTAATAGTATTGCACGCAATGAACTAACCACTGCATGTCGTGTTCGATATCTCAAGTCATTAAAAGCATGCACACTCTTTATCTCTTATTGGTTGATATGTCAAGAAACAAGAAACGATGTAGAAGTTAATGCACCGCGCCTAAGTGTTTTGGGATTATTTGGTTTTCGTAAGACGGAGGGATTACAATGGTGAGGAATAAACCAGTTAAATCTTCAGTCAAAATTTAGCACAAATTACAATGGTGAGGAATAAACCAGGACGGAGTAGTAGTTTAGAAGCCCAAATAAATGAGTGAGGCGCCTTATTATTACTCTCCACTGTGACTAGTCTTGTGGGAAAAGCTGGGGAAGCTGCCAAAAGAACTAGCCCTAGGAGTAGTAGCTAGGGATCGAGTGTACGAGATGAACCGGAGAAAGTAAATGCAGAGAGATGAAATGCAAACAAGACGGAGGGATGTGATGGTTGCTTGTCCGTTTATTTTACCAGGCCACTTATTACTGGGAGTGGTTGGGTTTTGTGATATGACGGCTTTACTGCCGTACCACGAGCGGGGTGAGAGGTGAAACTCCTGTGCAGCGCCGCCCTCTACACTTGTACTACATCGGTTGTGTTTTATTAGTCCCCCATTGAATTTGACTGAAGATTTAACTGACAAAATGTTAGTGCATGTCAACAAAAACTATATCGTTGGATTCGTATTTGAACATAGTTTTGAATGATATAATTTTAGGTGACATGCATCAGCATTTATCGTACTATATATAATGTTAGTTCAATTTTTTGGTCGTACTAATCTATAGTAGTAAGGTGCCCGTGCGTTGCACCGAAGAGTGAAATGCATTGATCGGGGAGTTGTTTATTTTGACAAAGGATGTGGGGGTCATCTCATGTGTAACAGGTATCGATAGGTTTCTTCGGATATTATTTCATCTCTAGAACTCACAAACATCCGGGTGAAATAGAAAAAAGGTATATTTGGCAAACAAAAGTGTTCAACTGTTCAACCTGCATCCAAAACTTGTGAAGAAATAACACTTATTGTGCTTTGCAAGAAATGATATTTAAGAATTAGTTTTTGAGTATCGATTGTTATACATGTTGGCTACAGATGACATGGCACTTTCTTATAGTCAATAGTTGCCTATACTATTAAGTAATATTAACCATGCCCTTATACACCTAGACGGAGGGATTAAATCAGGATGACTTGCAAGCAGGCAGAGGATATGTAATAAATGGTTCATCGTAAGTCTTTCACCAGTATTGTAGTAAAAATTCATACATGGAAGATTCTAGACTAAACCATAAATGGATACACTTTTATTCATGCGTGATACTCCAATAGAGCAAGTCCTGCATGGAAGTCTCCACATGCTTAGACAACGGATTACATTGAGCGAAGACTAATGATCAACATTTAACTTGAAAATGCAGATGTCCAGGTGAACCTCCTTGGAGTCCCCGTGCACATTGTTGGAGTTCAAATAACACCATGGGTTTTCCATGTCCACATTGGCGGGAAGGTCCCATCTCGGCAGAGTCCAAGTATGCTTTAGCGTAGCCAGTGTCGCTGCCCACGTACCTCCAAGGGGTAGTAATAGTGAGCACGCACGCGAACATAGGCCTCGTGTCAGTGTCAGCGTCAGCGGCGTCGCCCCTGACGCACACTACAGAGATGTGGCGGCGGCCTGCGCGGGCCTCGCCGGTGGCCACGATCAAGAGGAAGACGTTGTCGTCCTCCTCCGAGACTAGTAGGCGGCGCTGATCCTCCAGTGACTCCGGCACGGTGAACGGGTAGCACGTCTCGTAATTTATGTTCTTCGCCAAGGGCCAGTGGTGATTGCCGCACGCCTGCGTCAGGTGATGCACGATGTCCGCCGACGAGCCCCAAAACGGCACCGGGCACTCATAGCAGTAGACGAAGGTCTCCTTGTAGGCATTGACTAGGCCATCCATGAAACGGGAGTGGCTGTAGGGGACGTTCCGCCAATTTAATATATGAGCAAGTTACTACGAGATTTACTACAAAATAAATCATGACGACTATAACAGAGATTAAACTAATCATGCAGACTAGCATAGTAGATGAACAGATCGAATCTAGGACACAGACTAGAAACATGAATTCTACCACGATTTCGAACAGGAAGGACAGAAACACATACGGTGCAACTGGAGCAGCACCATTGGCGTTGAGGTTGTCGCCCACGTTGTTGAGGAAGAGGTTGCCGAGGTCGGGGAAGAATTCGTCGTCGGTGAAGTTGTCGCTGCTAGCAGTCGCGAGAGTGCGCTCCCCAAATTTCAACAGCGCCCGCCGAATGGAGCGCAGGAGGGAGTGGCTGTAGGGGACGTTGCGGCCGCCGAATGGAACACAGGAGTAGCCCACGAAGCAGTAGATGGTGCTCCTCCCTAGTCTCTATTCTTATCTCTATCTCTACTGCTCTTCTTTGTTTTTTATAATATACTAGTTGTAGTTGTCAAATCGAATAGTACTGCGCTGTCCACTGCACGCCCGGCTGAACATGCCTCCTCGCCTCCATTAAACCCCTCCGTTAAACCCGCATGCAAACCGAGAAACCTACTCCGGCTCGCGGGAGGAAATTTGCCGGTTGCCGTTGGAGAATAATAGAGTCAAGTCCAATCCATTTGAGTTAATTGCGTGTAGGATTCTCCCTCTATAAAAAGTTAATTGCATCCTTAATCTTGTATTCTAAGTACTCTTTGGGTTCCACTATCAGTACAGTGTACATGACTTGCAGGCTGGCTACAGATTCATACAGAAAGTTAAAAAGAAACAAATCCATGACTTGCAGGATTGGAGTTAGCACCAATGGCAGTTCATAGTCGTTCCACACTCGGGCATTGAAGTTTGTAACTATTTTAGATTAGAAGATACTACTCTGGTGCTAGTAGTAGAGCAGAGTCCTACTCCACTACTACTACTCTACTCAAGCAAGTTAGGGCATAGTAGCAGGTACTGTAGGGAGTACCAATACTGTGATCACTCAAGCAAGTTGTCTGACTTCGATATGACCCTACGCTGCTGGTATGTGTCTCATAAGTCAAGCGGCGTGTTGTAGTCATCATCACCTGTCCACTTCCCGCAACACATATTCACTTCTCCATCTTTGTCCGCTCTTCCATCCCCGCTAAGGCGCCTCCCCCCTCGTCTGAAACCCAAGCACTAACAATGGCAGAACCGAGCAGCGTCCGCCGAAAGAGTGGCTGGAATTCGCTCCCCATAGAGGTAATCAAGCTCATTGTTTCGCGTGTGGACAATCTCAGTACCATGCCGCTCGTCGCGTGCTCGTCGGGGCTATACCGTTTACTCAAAGCCCTCGGGCCGGAGCTTTTTAAGCCAGCTCCTTGCTTGTTGATGCCTCCTGATCTTTAGAAACGACATGTCACATAGCATAACGATCGTAGGGTGGCGAGCATCAACCCCCTTGACTGTGATCCAATCCCTATCAGCCTCAACTACATTAATGGTATGTACTGGGTCGGCATGAACACGTCTTGGATGGTGCTCATCGACGGTCGCGATAGCTGGATGCTCGTGGAGGTCTACACCTGGCGATTGATCCCCCTTCCTACAATTAACACTGCATTACTTTGGCACCGCGGCCCAGAATACTCGGAATCTTACAGTAGCCAACATGATACCAAGTTTGATTTGCTCAAGGTTGTAATCTGCCAAGTGCCCACAAGATCTACAAATTATAAAGACTTCAGGCTAATTGTGTTCTTCAACCGTGGTCTCGCCTATCTGACAGGTCACTACGGTAAGTGGATAAATCTGCACGTCCATCGCAGGATCATACATCCTCCATGGTTCTCTGATGCCGTTGAACAAAAGGGCTTCATTTACGCTGTCGACTCCTTCTATGGCTGGACATATTGCTGGCCTACTCCAGTCATCGCTACAAACGGTTGTTACAGCAGTAAGTTACTTTCCTATGATATCATGATGGCTTGCTTATATTACTGTCAACATTTGCTGAAAAAATATTCATGCTCATAACATGTTGTTCTTAAGATTTACTAAATCAAGAGCCCTTTTTTATTTGACTCCAACTTGATATGATGTTGTAGGCCGCCTGGTGTCCCTACCCTTCCTAATCCCAGAACCTTTCAAAGAAAAGCGGCATGGCAGTTGCAGGTGGTTCCTGGCTCGATCAAACGACGGCGAAAGATTGATGATCGTTCGCACGTACCGAACGTGTTGTTTCGCGGAATACAATCACAATCATTGCAAGGTCTTTGAGCGGGATCCCAGCTTCTCTGGGCCTTCAAGAATTTTTGACTGGAGGCTGGTAAGTAGCCTTGGTACACGCTCTTTGTTTGTCGGACTGAGATAACCGACGACAAGGATCATGATGGCAGCGCGGTTTCGTTCATCAGGCAAAACTGTGTGTACACAGCGTACCATGCGTCTCTGCATGCACCATACCCTGATATGTGCCGCCACGCTCTGCAGCCCAAAGTAGGAGAGAGGGTCGCAAGTATCAAACTTCGACCTGCTGGCTGGAGTTTCCCCCGTCAGGCACCCATCTGGTTCAAGCCGTCAGCCAATCTCCACAGCTTAATAAATAGTAACGTCTAACTGAGCCAGTTAGTTAGATGCGTACACTTGGTGTAGTAGGATCTTTATTTAGTTTGATGCATACACTTGTTCTTTTTTGGTAGCCCTTTTGTAATGATGGCTGATGTTTGGTTTGGAAGAGAGAGCTGCGTCTTCACTCTTCTGGCCTGCTTACTGCTTCTGTTGCACCCCCAGCCCTGGTTGCTGCTGCTGCGGTTTTCAATGTACAATCAGTAGTATATTTCGTCTGTTGGTTGAATAAATGTGTTGTTAGAATGACAAACACAATGTTTTGGAATTCTTTGCACGGTTTGATCCTTTAGTGCCCCGTACCGTATGTAGCGCATACTATTTTTCGTACGTAACACATTTTCCACTTGTTGATAACATGCAGCCCACTGATGAAGGTCCAATGGAGAAGCCCATAATTAACTGGAAGGGAGGCTCTCACATGAATCCGGCCCAGGTACATGCACATGGTCCCCTAAACATAAATAAGTAAATAAATAAATAAATAAAGCTAAATGCTCATGCACCAGTTCTTTGGGAAAATAGGTAGCCCACTATTTCTTTTTGAAGAATACCCAAGCTAGGACTATTTGTTTTCTCCGAATTACTGGGCTGCAAATCTTTCAAGACGAGGAGGGATGCATTCCGGCCTGGCTTAAGAGTATGGTCAATGTCCGTTAAAAGTAATATCAAAAGGGGTTGAAAATTCCAAAAAAATTATAGCAAATGGGATATAAGTTTCTTTTTTGTTTTTGTTCTTCACTGATATCTTATACGTATTTCATTGGATTTAACATGACATAGTACTAATTTATTTTTATATTTTTTTAGCATGGCTATTAATTTTTGGATTAAGAATATTTCGTTCACCAGCAAAAATTTACGAATTTTCAAAATTTCCCACATATTTAGTTAATTTTTTGACCCTGGTACTGACCAGAAAATGTCCAGTAATTCTAAAAATGGAAAACGGGCTGCAATAAATTCCATATGAATTAGAAAATGAGTAAAAATTATAAAAATAATAGCTAATGGGCTGTACACGCCACAGATTTCGAGGCTGACTTGTTTACGCAAGGCTTTGTCAATGAACACACGATTCTAGCAGCAGTGACTGTTGGATGTCCATCCAACGGCCGACGTGCTTCTTCAATCTCTGATCTTCCTGCTCCAGCCGCCTAAACTAGCGCCGGCGGGACTGCCTGCTCCCTCCTCTAGTGGCCCGCTGTGATGCCGCGCAGGCTTCCCCGGCCCACCCTACTCCCTCCGTTGGCCTGGCCGCACGCAATCAACTGCCTCCTTATTACGCGAAAAAATATTCCTCCCACTGACATATGGGGCGCACCGGTTGGGAGGCTGACCTATGGGCCTACTAAGTTGATGTGTACGCAGGGCTTGTCAACTTAGTCAACAAACGATTCTAGCAGCAGTAACCGTTGGATTTGAATCGAACGGTCCTGCTGCTTCTTCAATCGCTGCACTTCTTGCACCAGCCGCCCAAACCAGCGCCGGGGAGACCGTCTGCTCCTGCCTCCAGTGGCCGGCTGTGCTATCGTTGAGGCCTCATCGCCCCCTACTACTCCCACCGCTAGCCAAGCCCCGTGGCGATGGCAGCCTCACACAGCAGCCGAACCAGTGAACTCTCGTACTCCTCTCCGCGTGGGCATCCACTACCGCGTCTTCCCCGGCTCCGTGTTGTCCCCATCCTAGGCCTCGCCGTCGTCCACCGCCTTGGTGCTCTCGGCGCGGCGTGGTCAACTTTGTCAACGACATTCCATCGGAAGAGTACTGTACGTGGAGAGGCTGACAGCTGGGTCCACGGCCACAGCCCAGTTTTTTGTGATTTGCCAAGTAAGTCGCTTTGTCAGGCCTGTTGGGCTGCAAATCTTTCAAGACGAGGAGAGCTTCCATTCGGCTGGCCGAGAAAATGGCCCATCAGTAATGAGAAATGGTTTGTACATTTTTAAAACACATCAAAGCGGCAATTAGATTCAAATATCTTTTTTTCATTTTGAGATTTTAGATTACATTAAGTTTTATGCGTGGAGAATTTGTTGGATTTTATATTGATATACATTTATTTTTAAAATCAGTTTGAATGTGAGTCAAAATTTTGGGATTAAAAACAGTTCGGACCGCACCGAAATATGCAAAATTTCATATAATTTTTTAACCATGGCCACAATATGGGCTGTAATGCTAACAAAAAGAATATGGGCTACAAAAAAACCTTAATAATTAGCAAATGGGTTCTAATTATTAGAAATAATGGCAGATGGGTTGTATGCTGTTTTCCACATATTTGAGGCTTTCCTAAAAAAAGGTTGACGCACAAGCAGTGACTGTTGGATGGCCATCCACCGGCCGTCATCCTTCTTCAATCTCTGCTTTTCCTGCACCAGCCGCTCAAACAAGCGCCGGCGGGACTGGGTGCTCCCTCCTCCCCGCGGCCGGCTCTGCTGCCGCGCAAACCTCACCGCCCCACCGTACTCCCATCGCTGGCCTAGCCATCCCTCTACTCACCCACACCTGCTGTTATTCTCCGGCGACGGCAGACGAACCAGTAAACCCTCGTACAATCGTACTCCCCTCCGCGTGGGAAACAACTGTCGAGTCTTCCCTGCCTCCGTGTCGTTCCCTTCCTAGGCCTCGCCTTCGTCCACCTCCCTGGTGCTCTCGGCGCGGCCTGGTCAACGCGGTCAATGACCGACATGCATCTGAAGTGGACTGTACTTGGAGAGGCCGACAGCTGGGTCCACGGCCACACGCAAGGAAATGCCTCCTTATTACGCGCACAATAATGATTCCTCCACCTGACATCAGGGACCCACCGAAAGGGCCTCTGTATTTCGTGAAAAAAAGGTTACCGCCGCTGACAGCTCAGACCCACCAGCTATATCTTTGCACGCAAGGAAGTGCCTCCTTATTACGCACAAAAAAATGAATACTCCCCCTGTTAGTTGGGACCCAGTATAGTGGCAGGCTGCCTTGTGGGCCTACTAAGTTGATGGGGACGGAGGGCTTTGTCAACTTAGTCAATATGCACGATTCTAGCTCCAGTGACCGTACGATGTCCATCCAACGGCCGTAGTGCTTCTTCAATCCCTGGTCTTCTTGCTCCAGCCGCCCAAACCAGCGTCGGTCATGCCTCGTGCTCCTGCCTCCCATGGCCGGCTGCGATGCGGCGGAGCACTCACCACCCCTACTACTCCCACCGCTGGCCAGGCCATCCCTCTACTCACCCACACCCCATGTTATTCTGCGGCGACGGCAGCCTCACACCGCAGTGAACCAGTGAACCCTCGTACTCCTCTACGCGTGGGCATCCACTGTCGCGTCTTCCCCGGCTCCGCGTCGTCCCCTTCCTAGGCCTCGCCATCGTCCACCGCCCTGGTGCTCTTGGCACGGCGTGATCAACGTGGTCAAGGAACGGCTTCCATCGGACGTGGACTGTACGTGGAGAGGCTGACAGCTGGGTCCACGGCCGCAGCAAGGAAGTGCCAACTTATTACGTGCAAAATAATTATTCCTCCACCTGACAATGAGGACCCACCGGGCGGGCCACCGTATTTCGCGAAAAAAACATTTGCCCCTGACTGCTGGGACCCAGCAGCTACATCTTCGCACGCAAGGAAGTGCATCCGGGCAAAAAGAACGATTCGCCCCCTGACTACTGGGACCCACCAGCTACATCTTCGCAGGCAAGGAAGTGTCTGACAGTCAAGACCCAACTGGTTGAAGCGTACATAGCGTTGTCATTCCGGTCGCGAACGTGTACGTACATATATACTGGTGGATGTAGAGGCGCGCACGTGTCGTAGTAGAGGCGCGCACGTAGCATGTGCACGTACGTACAGCGGCCAGGGTGCAAGAAAGAAAATACGGCCACGTATGTGTACATACGGGCGGGGTCTTGAACGCCTACTCACGCATATGTACGGCCAGGGCTCGTGTACATGGCTGGGTCTGAACGGAGAAACATCATCGTCGTCGTGTTCATGGGGAGGCAACGGAATGCGTCGTGTTCATGGGGAGGCAACGGAATGTGTCGTGTTCATCGGGAGGCAACGGAACGCGTGGGAGCCAACCGGCTGGGTCGGAACGGAATGCGTGGTTGTGTTCATCGGGAGGGCTTGGACGGAACAGGCGATGGAAACGAGGCCTGGCGTACCGCAAAACGGAGGAAACGGCCTTGTGTTAGACCGGCCACATTCGAAACGGGATCCTGTTCATTGGGAGGGGTGTGGCATACCGCAAAACGGACGAAACGGACCTCCTATGGTCGAAACAGGGTCCTGTTGATCGGGAGTGGTGTGGCGTATCGCAAAACGGACAAAACGGACTTGTGTTGGAGCGCTACGGTCGAAATGGGGGTCCTATTCATCGGGAGGGGTGTGACGTACCGCAAAACGGGACTCCACAGGATACTGTTCATCTCCACCGTCGACCTCCTCCAGCCTCCACGGGCTCCTGTTCATCCAGCCTCCACCGCGCGCTACTCCACCGGCTAATGTTCAACCACCCCTCCACCATCTACTATTCATCCAACCCTCCACACCACGGGGTCCTATTCAACCACCCCTCCACGGGCACCCCTCCACTGTCTACTGTTCATCCAGCCCTCCACACCACGGGGTCCTGTTCATCCACCCCTCCACGGGCACCCCTCCACCGTCTACTGTTCATCCAGCCCTCCACCACACCACGGGGTCCTGTTCATTCAGAGGCAACACCACCGCTCACTGTTCATCCAACCCCCCCCCCCCGCAACGCTCACTGTTCATCCCAGAGGCAGCATCGATCGGCTTCAGTTAGCAGCAGTAGCGAAGGAATCGCTCGATTGGGTTCAGTTAACAGCCATCGATCGATTTCTCGGGTTCAGTAACGCGTAGCCTACAGTGCAATCGCTCGGGTTCAGTTAGAGCCCAACGCCTCGCTTGGGTTCAGTTAGAGCCAATGCCTCGCACACACGTGCGTACGTGTACGAGAGAAACACGCATCGCTCGCCCCCCGACCTCCCACCGTAACCGGGAACTCCCTGAAATTTTCCTCCCCCTCGCTTCTACCACAGTTTTTTCCATCATGGACGGCCCAAAGAATGTCATGCAGCTCCGTCTTCGGCCCGCCCAAGACGAAAAGCCCATTTTCTCTCATGTTTTTTGTCATAAAAGTAGGAGCCCACCACATCTATGATGATGCCGGGTTTTGTCACAATTATCGTCATAGAAGTGTCATATGTATGACAGAAAAAAAATTGTTCGGCCCAAAATGTCACGGATGTGTCTTTTTTTTGTAGTGGCTCTCGGTGTCAAAACCGGCGGATCTCGGGTAGGGGGTCCCGAACTGTGCGTCTAAGGCGGATGCTAACAGGAGGCGGGGGACACGATGTTTACCCAGGTTCGGGCCCTCTTGATGGAGGTAATACCCTACGTCCTGCTTGATTGATCTTGATGATATGTGTATTACAAGAGTTGATCTACCACGAGATCGTAGAGGCTAAACCCTAGAAGCTAGCCTATGGTATGATTGTTGTTGTCTTATGGACTAAACCCTCCAGTTTATATAGACACCGGAGGGGGCTAGGGTTACACAGAGTTGGTTACAAGGGAGGAAATCTACATATACGTATTGGCAAGCTTGCCTTCCACCCCAAGGAGCGTCCCATCCGGACACGGGACGAAGTCTTCAATCATGTATCTTCATAGTCCAACAGTCCAGCCAAAGGATATAGTCTGGCCGTCCGGAGACCCCCTAATCGAGGACTCCCTCAGTAGCCCCCGAACCGGGCTTCAATGACGATGAGTCCGGCACGCAGATTTGTCTTCGGCATTGCAAGGCGGGTTCTTCTCCAAATTCTGAGTATCTGCTGAGTAGTGTCCGGCTCCCCATAAATGTTGCACTTTTTGGCTTCCGCGCCCAATAAGGGCTATATTCCACGTGTCGAGCGAATGCGAGGAGCCAGGGCATTTTAACATTTGCCACCCTAGCCATGTAGGTAAACTATCTATTAAAGAGATGGGGATTCTTAGATCCAGACCACACCATCCTCCCACAGCGAGTATCCATCGGAGCTCGCTCGGAAAAATCCATTCCAACATGGCCGGCCATCGCAGCTCCTGCTCCCACTCCTGTAGCCCTAAGCCCGGTGACTGGGAGAAGTGTTCCATCTAGCACAGCCAATTAGTAGAGTTACAGACCCAGGGATTTCTCCCTCCATCGTATATGGTCCCCGTTCGAGCCAAGCTCGCCACCTATAATGGCGGGGAGCAAGCGGAGAGCTTCCCCAATCCCTCCAAGGGGGAGCGGGTATGCCTTGTCCCTTATTTACTAAGGGGACTTGGATTTCCGATCCATCCGTTCCTCCATGGACTCTTGCAGTTTTATGGCCTCCAGTTGCATAATTTCACCCCCGCTTCCATATTACACATCGCTGGTTATGTTGCTCTTTGTGAGCTGTTTCTGGGCTACGAAGCTCATTTCAAGCTGTGGAAGAGGCTATTCTTCCTTGTGCCCCGCACACAGGAGGGTTCAATATATCAAGTGGGCGGAGCCGAAATATGGCGCATCGCCGGGACCGAATATATGTCTGGTACCCTGAAGAAGACGTCTGAAGACTGGCCTTCGGAGTGGTTTTGCATGGAGGACGTCCCCCTTCCAGATCCTATTCGGATGTGTCTTCCTGAGTTCGACAATGCCCCTTTGAAGAAACGCCGAAGCTGGCGTCCACGGAGCCCTCAGGAGGAACATAACGGAGAAGTCCTTTACCTGATGGGCCGGATAAAAGTGTTTGCTCAATCAGGACTGACAATAATCGAGGTTATGTCAATATGTATAATGCGGGGGGTGTAGCCACTTCAATATCGAGGGCACCCCATGTGACGCTTTAACGGGGAAGATGAAGTCACCCGTTGCGGGCATAAGGGACCGGACTCAGTTGCTGCTTTAGCAAAAATTCTGTCTGATTTGTTCAAGGGAGAGGAAGAGGAGTTCATCCGTATTAAACCACGGGATGGATTCTCCATGTACAACCCCCCAAGCTGGGTGAGCCGTCACTTTTTACTCCCAACCTTCCCGCATTCTTCGTCATAAATACTCACCTTGTCGTTTCATGGCAGGAACTACGGAAAGCCGTAAGGGAGGTCAACAGCCCACCTCCACAACCGGAGGACCCTGACCGGGCCCTCGATCCCGGACTTGAAGAGGATTCGGACATATTTGTGGAGCTGATTGACAGGACATTCTATCAATGGAGCTACGATGATGCCATGGTGGCCATCATAGCCGACTATCCTGGGCTACTCCCTGCATGGCATGTAAGAAAAACCGGAGTCCCAACTTCCGAGAAGGATCCCCTTTTATGCACTTCACCTACCGTACACATATGGTGTTTTACAGGGAAGGCCCTCGGGACGCCATGCCGAACCTGCAGTGACCCTCCAACAAGGGACACCGAAGCCGGGTAGGCTAAAAAGGAAGGTGGTCATGACTAAGACGCCGGTGCAAAGGTATGATACAGAACCTTGCTCCGTGGTTGTCGTCTTTCTTAAAATATAACGACATCCATGTTTCCTAGTAGGAAAAACGCTCGCCAGACTATATCCGGAGAGGTTGCCGATCACGCCTCCAGCTCAGGCTCTAGGGCCGGACATAAAGGCGGAAGCTAACATGGGGCGAACATCGGATGCTCCTCCTACAGAGGATGCGGATAGACTATCCGCTACAAATTCCGAAGTGGAGAGCGCCATGAATCACAGGCGTCGTCGGGCCGTACTTCATGACGCTTGTTTCTCCCAAGAGGCGTTCGATGCCTTCAACTCAGGAGACGCGTACATCCGTGCTGCTCAAAACGGTCTTGCCAGAGCCACGGACCAGTGTGTGAAGGATATACGGGTAAGAAAATCTGACGATTATATATATATCAGTAGCCCCTGAGACTTGAAACAGTTGACACAACTGATTTAAGGATCATTATATGTGCAGGTTCTTACAGAGAAGAATACCCAATTGTCTCAAGAGCTGGAGGAGTGCAAAGCCCAGCTACGGGCCGCGGTTTCCGTGTTGAAGGAGTCCGAGAAGGCCCCCTCTGGTAACACTTGTTTCCATTACAAAGAATGACAGGTACCAGATAGTGTGCGGCAGGCATGGAAATCTAACAATAGATGTTGCAGATGACTCTGGAGTGAATCCGGAGGCCGTGCCGGAGAATGCGCAACGTGCTAATCGATAGCTAAATGCTGGCGAGCGCATGCTTACGTGGGTCAGGCAGGAGAAAAATAATTTCCAGGACGCCAATATCCAGCTGGGCGTGGAACTGAAAGATGTTCGAGCCTAGCTTGCGGAATCCATGAAGGAGAATAAGCGGCTGCGACGCGGCATTTTCAGTAAGTGCTTGAACGAACTTTTGAAAGAGTTCGGCAAAGAAGCCGGCTAACAGAGTTATGTCTGCAGGTATGCTGACGGGTCGTCCTGCGGAAGAGATGCCTGGGTCTGCGGATGATCTTCTACCAGAGCTCTCACAACTGCACGAACAAGTTAGGCAGGTGATGCAGTGTATTGCCAAAGCCTTGTGGCCATCCGCCTCCCCGCCAGTAGGCATGGGGGAGCTTATAGAGAAGCTCAAGGGAGCGCGGTGGCGCTTCCGATTATGGAAGATATCAGCTTGCCGACAAGGTGCAAGGGAAGCCTGGGCCATGGTGAAGACGCGATATACCAAAGCTGACCCAAACCACATGGCCGAGGTCGGACCTGTGGGGCCTGATGGGAAAGAGATCCCCGTCAGTTTGGTGTATGACCAAGTAGAATTAGCCACAAAGTATTCCCAACAGGATTGTAGGCTAGACAGCCTGCTGGATGGTATAGAAGAAGAATTTAATCAGTCTTAGTGACTGTGTACTTTAAGTGACATATATAATGTCCCAAGCCGGATTGTAAATCATTTGTCGTGGCGGACCTTTTTGCTTTGACCTCTGGACCCGATAGTCCGGAGTGATTCCAAATACCCGCTCGGTTATGTAAAAAAATGGGGTATGCCTGGAAACCAGGCGTAGGGGTCATAAGTGCTTGAACAGACAAGTACCCAACTAGCTATGTTATATTACATGGATAGTAAGAAACATCTTCCAGGGAGAATAGTTCCGTTAAGGGTTCCTTTCCCTGGGTACGCATGCCCTATGGCGAAAAAAGGTACATGCGGAAGAATAACACATGTGTGGGGCATAAAGCCCAGAAAAATAGTTATATTAAACTTCTGTATAAGAAGCCCCCAGGTATAATGAGCGCGGCTAGCGTGTCAAGATTGTGTAGTCAAGACACAAGTTAGCCTTTTAAGGCCTTGAGGAGAAGAAAAAATAGGATAGAAAGAGAGAAAAGACAGATAATGGATATGAAAAAAATTGACGGGGGTAAGGAGACGAACATAGAGTCCGGCACTAGGCGTAGAATCTTTGGAGTCTAACTGTGTTCCATGGGTTTGGCTTGAGTCGATTGTCCGATGCATCCCGCAGATGGTACACTCCACCGGTCAGAACCAGGTCAATAATGAAGGACCTTCCCATTTGGGCTTGAGCTTGTTCTTTTTCTTCTCCAGCAGGCGTAGAACTAGTTCGCCAACATTATAGGTTTTGGCACGTACTTCTCTGCTTTGATACCTTCGAGCCTATTGCTGATAGAATGCGGAACGGGCTTTTGCCATGTCGCGCTCCTCCTCCAGGGCGTCCAAACTGTCCTGTCGATCAAGCTCGGCCTCTTTTTCTTCATACATGCGCACTCGAGGTGAGTCATGGATTATGTCGCAAGGCAGAACCGCCTCTACGCCGTACACCATAAAAATGGTGTGTATCCGGTAGTGCGATTCGGCGTGGTCCACAGCCCCCATAGTACGGAGTCGAGCTCCTCTACCCAGTGCATGTTTGATTCCTTTAAGGACCGCACAAATCTGGGTTTGATGCCGCTCATGATAAGACCATTTGCTCGCTTGACTTGACCGTTACTTTGCGGTTGATAGACAGAAGCATAATTGAGCTTGTTGCCCATGTTGCTGCACCAAAGTTTTACCTCGTCGGCTGTAAAGTTCGTGCCGTTGTCAGTGATGATGCTGTGGGGGATGCCATAACGGTGTACAACCCCAGATATGAAGTCTATCACCGGTCCGGATTCAGCCGTTTTAACGGGTTTGGCTTCTATCCATTTGGTGAATTTATCCACCATGACAAGTAAGTATTTTTTTCTTATGGGTTCCCCCTTTAAGGGGTCCGGCCATATCAAGCCCCCAGACCGCAAAGGGCCAAGTAATGGGGATTGTTTGGAGAGCGGTAGGCGGCATATGGCTTTGGTTTGCAAAAAGCTGGCAACCGACGCAACGTTGGACCAGATATTGTCCATCTGCTCGGGCCGTTGGCCAATAGAAACCTGTAGGGAAGGCCTTGTTTACAATGGCCCGGGCTGCGGCGTGGTGGCCACCGAGTCCAGCATGGATTTCTGCCAAAAGCTTCCGCCCTTCCTCTTCAGAGATGCACCTTTGAAGGACTCCGGTAGTGCTTTTCTTATAAAGCTCTCCCTCGTGGACCTTGTAGGCTTTAGATCGCCGCACTATGCAGCGTGCCTCATTTTGGTCCTCGGGTAGTTCCTGCCTGGTTAGGTAGGCTAGGAATGGTTCTGTCCACGGGGCGGTGACAGCCATTATCACGTGGGCTGAAGGTGTTATTTCGATGGCAGAGCCTCCGATTGTGTCAGAGTGTTCGGTATCTGGTGTTGTGGCCGGGTCCAGAATATTGTTACCGGTGTCCCCTTCGCATACCACGGATGGTTAAAAAGCCTTTCCAAGAAGATGTTAGGTGGGATAGGATCGCGTTTAGCGCCGATACGGGCGAGGATATTCGCCGCCTGGTTGTTTTCCCGAGCCACATGGTGGAATTCAAGCCCCTCAAACCGAGTTGACATTTTGAGGACGGCGTTGCGATATGCCGCCATTTTCGGATCCTTGGCATCGAAGTCTCCATTCATTTGAGGTATTGTGAGGTTTGAGTCCCCACGCACCTCTAGGCATTGAATGCCCAAGGAAACTGCCATCCGGAGACCGTGTAATAGGGCCTCATATTCGGCCGCGTTGTTGGAGTCTGTGTATAGTATTTGGTGTACGTATTGGACTATATCTCCGGTGGGGGACGTCAGGACGACGCCAGCCCCCAGACCAGCCAGCATTTTAGAGCCGTCAAAGTGCATGATCCAATTGGAGTATGCGCCGTACTCTTTAGGGAGTTCGGCTTCTGTCCACTCGGCGACGAAATCGGCCAGTACTTGCGACTTAATGGCTCGCCGTGGTCTATATGTTATGTCAAATGGGAGGAGCTCGATAGCCCATTTGGCAATCCGGCCCATGGCATCGTGGTTGTTTATTATGTCGTTGAGCGGTACTTCTGAGGCTACCGTAATTGAACACTCTTGAAAGTAGTGTCGTAATTTCCGGGATGCCATGAATATCGTGTGTGCTATCTTTTGATAATGTGGTTACCGTGATTTGCATGGAGTGAGGACAGTGGATACATAATATACTGGCTTTTGAAGTGGGAATTTATGTCCGTCCGTCTCTCGTTCGACGACGAGCACTGTGCTTACAACTTGGTGAGTTGCCGCTATATATAACAGCATTGGTTCGCCGACATTTGGCGCGGCCAAGATTGGGTTGGTGGCCAGGATGGCTTTTATTTCTTCCAATCCGGCTGTGGTTGCGTCCGTCCACTCGAAGTGTTCGGTGCGCCGAAGAAGGCGATAAAAGGGGAGTGCCTTTTCTCCTAATCGGGAGATAAAGCGGCTTAAGGCCGCCACACATCCATTTAACTTCTGGATTTGCTTGAGGTTAGTTGGGATATCCAACTATGACAGAGCTCGGATTTTAGCCAGATTTGCTTCAATTCCTCTACTAGAGACGATGAAGCCCAAGAGCTTTCCGGCGGGTACACCGAAAACGCATTTTTCCGGATTAAGCTTAATGTCGTATGTTCGGAGATTTTCGAACATGAGCCTCAAGTCGTCTATTAAGGAGTCGATGTGTCTGGTTTTAACGACCACATCGTCTACATATGCCTCCACTGTTTTGCTGATCTGCTTTTCCAGACATGTCTGAATCATGCGCTGAAACATTGCGCCGCATTTTTGAGCCCGAAGGGCATTGTGTTAAAACAGAAGGGGCCGTATGGAGTGATAAATGTCATTGCATCTTGATCGGACTCCGTCATCTTTATTTGGTGGTAGCCGGAGTATGCGTAGAGGAAGCACAGTGAGTCGTGTCCTGCGGTGGCGTCGATAATTTGATCGATGCGAAGGACGGGGAAGGCATCCTTTGGGCAAGCCTTATTAAGGTCCTTGAAGTCGACGCATAGGCGCCAGGATTTGTCCTTCTTTGGTACCATTACCAGGTTTATTAGCCAGTCCGAATGTTTTATTTCTCTGATGAATCCGGCCTCCAGTAACTTGGCTAGCTCCTCTCCCATGGCTTGTCGCTTAGGTTCGAAGAAACGCCAAAGAGTCTGCTTGAACGGCTTGAATCCCTTTGGAATGTTAAGGCTATGCTCGGCCAGCCTGCGTGGGATTCCTGGCATGTCTGAAGGATGCCAGGCGAATATGTCCCAATTCTCGCGCAGGAACTCCCATAGTGCGGCGTCTATAGTAGGGTTTAACTGTGCCTCGATGGATGCTGTTTTTGTGGGGTCCGTTGGATGGACTTGGAATTTGACTATTTCGTCTGCTGGTTTAAAAGAGGTGGACTTGGATCTTTTGTCGAGTATCACGTCGTCCATGTCCACTGTGGAGCGCAGCACAGTTAATTCCTCCGCCGCAAGGGCTTCGGATAATGCCTCGAGGGCCAGTGCGGTTATTTTGTTCTCGGCACGGAGTGCTATGTTCGGATCACTAGCTAGAGTAATGATTCCATTGGGCCCGGGCATTTTGAGCTTCATGTACCCGTAATGGGGTATGGCTTGGAAGATCGTGAATGCCTCTCGCCCTAGAAGGGCGTGGTATCCGCTACTGAATGGGGCCACTTGGAATGTAATTTCTTCGGACCTGTAATTCTCCTGAGTGCCGAATACCATATCTAGTGTGATTTTCCCAGCGCAATATGCCTCCTGGCTGGGGATGATTCCTCGGAAGGTCGTGCTGCTTTGCTGAATATGGTTTCTGTCTATTTCCATTTTTTTGAAGAGTCTCCTCATAAATGAGGTTTAATCTGCTGCCGCCGTCCATGAGCACTTTAGTAAGCCGAAAGTCGTCCACAATTGGACTGAGGACCAAGGCAGCTGGTGCTCGAGCTGTTCGGAATTTAGGTTCGTCACTGGCATTGAAGGTGATAGCCGTGTCGCTCCATGGATTTATTGCTGCCACGTGGCAGACTTCGGCAAGGCTGCGGAGTGCTCGCTTACGCCTATTATTTGAGGTGAAGGTTTCGAAGACTGTCGAGACTATATTGTTATCCACGGGATGGTGCTCTGCAGTGTTTTGAATGAGGAGATCCTCACCGCTCTTGACCACCTGCCGGAGTACCCAACATGCTCTAAGGCTGTGTGTTGGTATGGTATCCGTTGTACTATGAATTTTGCAGGGCCCGTTAAGCCATCCCTCCAATACTGTTCCATGCCCTGTAGTGGGCTTTTGCTTCTTTGGAATTGAGTCGGGTGACTTATGAGAGTGCACCCTTTTAGTTCGGACTGGGGGTTTTGTCAGAGCCGGATTATCCCAAAATTTTGTTTGGGTTTTCCAGGAGCTTTCCATCGCACAATACTTCCGTACTATGGCCGCCAAGTCAGCGAAGTGTGCTATTTTCACGGCGACTTATGGCGTTGAGGATTCCCTTGTCTGTGCAATTGTTGCAAAAGAACGAAATTGCGTCTTCCTCGCGACAGTCCTTGACCTTGTTCATTACAAGGAGGAATCTGGCCCAATAGTGATGTACTGTCTCTTGGGGCTCTTGCCTAATGTGGGAAAGATCATTTATATCTGGGTTGGTGGGTGGATTTAAGTCCGGACCTTGACCCAATCTGAGACCCAGGGGCGGGGGAGTTTCCGATCTAGGAAGTTCGGGCTCCAGGATGTTGCCCTGCAGGTTCGGCATACTGCCTGATTCTAGGTTCAGGGTTAGGGCAATGTCCTTCCGTGGATAGGTATCCGGCTCGGAGAGCTCGGGAATCCGGACATAGTTCATCCTCGAGATAGAGGAAGATTCGCCGCATTGCTCCTCCACCACCGCTATCTGATGGGTGACCGGCGGACAGTTAATCTCCCTTTGGTCGGGTTTAAGCCCAAATCGATCATAGTCCGTAGCAACTCCCAGAGCGGCGATGCGATCCAAGAGCTCGTTCAAATAGGAGAGCTCCATTGGATCCATCTGCTTGATGAATTTCGAGCCGATGTGGAGGCTATTTTCGATGACCCGAGAAGTCATCGTCGGCGCAGCGGCCGAGCGGGCGATCATGACGAAGCCGCCTAGTCGGGGAGTTTGTCCTACAGCCAGGGCTCCCCCAGAGGTGATGTTTTTCTTGACAACGAGACGAGCCATCCCTCCTTATGGTGACGACACAGTGGAACTCTCAATGAAAGCACCAATGTCGGTGTCAAAACTGGCGGATCTCAGGTAGGGGGTCCCGAACTGTGCGTCTAAGGCAGATGGTAACAGGAGGCGGGGGACATGATGTTTACCCAGGTTCGGGCCCTCTTGATGGAGGTAATACCCTACGTCCTGCTTGATTGATCTTGATGATATGAGTATTACAAGAGTTGATCTACCACGAGATCGTAGAGGCTAAACCCTAGAAGCTAGCCTATGGTATGATTGTTGTTGTCCTATGGACTAAACCCTCCAGTTTATATAGACACCGAAGGGGGCTAGGGTTACATAGAGTCGGTTACAAGGGAGGAAATCTACATATCCGTATTGCCAAGCTTGCCTTCCACGCCAAGGAGAGTCCCATCCGGACACGGGACAAAGTCTTCAATCTTGTATCTTCATAGTCCAACAGTCCAGACAAAGGGTATAGTCTGCCCATCCGGAGACCCCCAGGACTCCCTCAGGCGATTTCCCCTTGGAAGAGCAGATGGGCTCTTTCCCCTTGGAAGAGCAGATGGGCTCTTTCCCCTTGGAAGAGATGGAGAGGGTGCCCTCCTCGTGGTTGCCGACGATGAGGTCTGACTTGGAAGCTGTGGATCCCAAGCCAGCGTCGCAGAACGTGTCCTTCAAAAATGACAAAAGGGACTCGATGGCGATGTAGAATGGAAATTGTTGACAGCGAGCCAGAGGAGATCAGCGGCGGGGCCATGGATGAGATCGACGACGGTTGAACCCGAGGGGTTGGGGTGGGCCACTTAACCTGTGACATAGCCCACCTAAGGCCATCGCTGTCGATGACCTTGATGTCGTAGCCAGCGGCCGAGACATGCCGCATACTCTAGCCCACTGCTTGAGTGTCTACCGCTAGTAATGGTCGTCATCTTCCTCGGCGGAGTCGGGCGAAGAGACCGCTATACACCTCTTTTGGCCCAATCGCTCCTCGAGCTCCACGAGAAGCGTAGCTGGGCTTAGGCCGCGACGCTGTGGAGTGGGGTGGGGATGGGGATCTGTGGGAAAGGGGGCGTTTGGCAGGCGTCATCTAAGAAACTCAGGGCGGCCTGGGTATGGAGATCGGTGGGTAAGCTGCACGGGCAAACTGGCAGATGTTGACAATGGAGGCCTTGCAGCGGCGGCAGGGGGGGCTTGCTAGGGTTTTGAGCGAGGGAGGGGGTGTGTGTGTGCGCGCGTGCACGCCCGAGGAGGTTTTGGTGTGTGTGTGTTTGTGTGAGAGAGAGAGAGAAAATGACAAGGGTACTGAAAATTTTACTACACGGGAGTCAACGCGGGAGTGAAATGCTGGGCTATTTAAAATTTTGATGATTGTGCATCGCACACGGTCCGGAGATAACAACCGTGTGTTATGAAACAGAAAAACCCTCGAGGCGGGCAGATATTTTCTAGGGATGCAGGTGGGATTGGGAACAAGAAACATCGCACACGGTCCGGAGATAACAACTATGTGTTATGAAACAGAAAAACCCTCGAGGCAGGCAGGTATTTTTGAGAGGGGGAGGCTCGTGGAGCCCAATGTACTATGCGTATGTGTGCGTGACAGGGGCACCGGCGTGGCACACGGTTAGTTTGAGTGAACCGTGTCTGTTGCGTCATCCGACTTGTCTAATGTTCATAAACTTGGCGAAAAATGACCCGGGAGAGGGTCAGAACACAAACACACTTGCATGTGGACCAAATTTATGTATCAAAAGGGTGGTTTGATTTTCAAATACCAAATGCAACTTCGATGTGGCACCTCTCTTGCAAAGCGCACGATATTGCTTGCCCCCACCTCCCCCCCCTCGTGTCAGCATGAATTGGGAATCCTAAGCTATGAATGCATGCCCCCTCCCCCCAATCGAGGTCCACCTAGCAAAGTGTGAAGTAGCTAGCAGCACCCCTCCTCCCTCATGTCGGCACGAAGGGAATCCTAAGCTATGAATGCATGCCCCCCCCCAACCGAGGTTCATTCACGTAGCAAAGTGCGAAGTAGCTAGCATCCCCCTCCCTCATGTCGGCACGAAGGGAATCCTAAGCTATGAATGCATGCCCCCCCAACCGAGGTTCACCCTAGAAAAGTGCGAAGTAGCTAGCAGCCCCCTCCCTCATGTCGGCACAAAGGGAATCCTAAGCTATGAATGCATGCCCCCCCCCAACCGAGGTTCACCCCAGCAAAGTGCGAAATAGCTAGCAGCCCCCCCTCCCTCGTGTCGGCATGAAGGGGATCCTAAGCTATGAATGGATGCCCCCCCAACCGAGGTTCACCTAGCAAAGTGCGAAGTAGCTAGCAGCCCCCCTCCCTCATGTCGGCACGAAGGGAATCCTAAGCTATGAATGCATGCCCCCCCAACCGAGGTTCACCTAGCACAGTGCGAAGTAGCTAGCAGCCATCCCCCTCGTGTCGGCACGAAGGGAATCCTAAGCTATGAATGCATGCCCCCTCCCCCCCCAACTGAGGTTCACCTAGCAAGGTGCGAAGTAGCTAGCATCCCCCCTCCCTCGTGTCGCCGTGAAGGGAATCCTAAGCTATGAATGCATGCCCCCCAACCGAGGTTCACCTAGCAAAGTGTGGAGTAGCAACCCCCCCCCCCACACACACACACACACTTTCAGTCGGCGGGCCAGAGAGGCATATTTCACCAAGATGGATCGTAAAACGGACCAAGAATAATCCACCTTGGTCATACAACCTCTCTCTTGTTGTTGGTCAAAGTGATGGTCATCCATGCGACCCTGGAGATGGGCTAGCTTGCCAATAATCACACAAGTAGCTAGTCCCTGAAGACAACCACTGCATGCGTGTGGCCCAAACATATGTATGGAGAGGTGTGTTTTTTAGTAACAATGGAACAACTTTGATGTGGCACCGTGATTTCGAACTAGAAATCCCCACACTGGGTGAGGGTTAGGTTGACGATGCATATGTATGTTACACCACACTTCAAGCCAATGACGGGGATTCATGCCTGCATGCGTGCATAGTATATGCGCTCAATCTTAAGGTCTAAATCTCACCATGACCTATACTACGATAACATGAACCAAATGAAGAATCCGTCATGGTAACCTATCTTGTTGTTTGTCAAGGTGATCATGGATGTCCACGTGGGCCCACAAATATATAGGCTTGTCGCCGATAACCATGCGAGGGAGTGTACTGTTCGAAGGCAACCATTACATGCATATGTATGGAGGTGATGCGTGCATGCATGTTTGAATACACAACATTGATGTGGCGCATGCGTCAAAAATCATACACTAGCTCCCCACACAGAGCGAGATCGGTTCATGATGTGTCGTCGTACTAGCCACTTCGACTCGATGGGAGGGATTCATGCGTACACATGCATGTGTGTGTGCTCAAACTATATCATGCATGTCATCCCAGAGCAAAAATAATAATCCCCTCCTAAGTCAAATTAACCTCTCTTGTTGTCTGGCAAAAGGTAGTGATGGACCAAGCGGACCCACAGATGGAAAGCATCGATATCGTCAATAACCGCTTAAGTGGGTGCGAGAGGACAACCACCACCGCTTTGCATGTGGGCCAAACATATATATGTTGAATACCCAAAATGCACAACTTTGATGTGCCACATGCCTCAAAAACCGTAAAGCATGCACCCACATAGAGCGAGGTTCATCAAGCGTACTACATATGATGGTTCCCTTCCCCCCTCTTCACCACATACTATATGCTCCTGCCATAATATATGTACAACCCAAAAGAATCCTCATCAATGGTGAAATTAATTAACCTCTCCTGATGTAGGTCAAAGTGACGCATGCATGCGTCGATGATGGCCTCGTGGCCCCATAGATGGAAGCGTCGCACGTGAGTGTCCTAGCTAGGATATGCATGTGGCCCAAAAAGGTGTTGTGTGATGTTTGAATAGCCAATTTCACAATTTTGATGTGGCACATGCCTCGGAAACCAAAAAGTCCCGACACTGAGTGAGGTGTACTTGTTCACGGACGCGTACGTATAGTATATATGCTAGTCCCCTCCCACCTCTTCGACGCGTACTACATACCACCATAACACAAACAAAAAAGATTCTACCTTGCTGGTCAAATTAACCTCACTGCTGGCTGTTCGTCAAAGTGATGGACGACGACCTCGCGGGCCCACAGAAAGCGTCACATGCGAGTATCGAGTGTCAAGTAGGACAACCATCGAGTGCATGTGGCCAAAACATTTATGTATGAAAGGGTTGGGTAATGTTTTAAATAACGATATCACGACTCTGATGTGGCACCGGCCTGCCTAACAAAACAGCCAACCCACACGGTGGCTCACAAGTCGTAGTGTATTGCGAGCCACCCGCCACACCCAGACGCACACGCCCACACACCGCGAATCTACCGCAACTATGATGCATGTTAAATTAATTATCCTGCAGTGAACATATATGTTACCAAAGGAAAGACATTTTAATTTCAAAAAAATCACAGAGATCATTAAGACTTTTTAGTACATTGATTGATTGATTTTCTACGGGTATAATGTGCAAAAATCAAATTTGATCTACATGCACATGTGACAGTGCACCTAAATGGATTGCAAAAACACATGTGTCTCACTGGGTGCATGTTTACTCCACGTGCAACAAATTTCAAACATTGAGAATCTTGATTTTTAAATTCTAGTACATCCAGAACTTATTTGAAGTTCATGAAACTTATCGTGTTGTCATATGCACACCAATACAAAGTGGCATTGTACTTTTTTTGTCAAATTTGAGACCAGTTTTGATGTTATCCTTATCTAATTACATACGGGAGAATAATAGGGAACCAATATCCCAAACGGATTATTTATTTGAACCATGAGCGTTAGACCAACAATGGATACGTGCCATGCTTCGGTTAAGCAATAAAGCAGCGACATTAATCATCCAAATAGAAAAACAATATACTGATGCCGCGCGACCCGTGTGCCGTGTGAGCAGGCATGAGTTGACGGGACGTGTCCGCCACGCAGGCAGACGGGGAGGCGTGCGTGCAGGTGTGTGAATTGACGGAGGTGTGCTTGCTGCGTAGTGTCATTAGGAGGCGTGCAAGTAGATGTGTGAAACTTTGGTAGGTGTCGTGGAATTGTCACGGCAGATGTCCTAGTCTGAGGACTTAGTCGTGAGGCCAACGCATCTATGTGGTAGCTTGAAGGGGTTGGTCAGAATCGAGAGACGCGGGGCAAATCGACACACAAGACAAGGATTTAGACAGCTTCGGGCCCCGGGAAACATCATCCAGTAATAGCCCTACATGTTGTTTGTGGCTAGGTCTCATTATGCTTATCTGGGAGACACCATATAAACCGGCTCTCCTCTCGTTGTGTCTAGCCTAGAGATTGTTTCTTGTTGCTTGTCCCTCTTTGGGGAGCCCTGCCCCTCCTTATATATGTTGAAGGGGCGGTTTACATGACAAGTCCTAGTTGGATTAGGATTACTCTATTACAAGTGGAGTCCTAGTATTGCTTCCTTTGTAGGAGAATATTCCTTGTTCTCTCCTCATAAACCGGCCCATCATAACATGAGCCGGCCTTCCATGAACCGCCTTCTGGGCCGCCGGGTCTTGTCGTTCCTCTGACCCGCTCGTCGGGTCACCCATGAGTCGCCAGGCTCGGGCGGGTCACTTAGTGAGTCGCCAAGTCCGGCCGGGTTACACCGCGGGGTATATCCCCGACATTAGCCACCAAGTTTAGCTTGGATTTATCCATGGTAAACTTATACTGCAAAATAAACACAAGAACAAATTTGACAGGTTGTGCTCCGGGTTAAGAATTCCTGTAAACCGGCACCTAAACATCCTTAAGTCCATGTCATTTCCTTCTTCTAGAAAATCCGGGTCAATAGACCAGCTTCATAATCAACTTGCTTGCAGAAGAAATATTGTAAATAAAGAATCCATTTGAATCGGCCTTCAATGCTCTGACTTGACAAAAATATTGGTTCTGAAATATTCAACTGATATTTAGCCAGCTTGTAGATCTTGCTGAGTTATGAATTCCAAAATCGTCGGGTTATAAAAACTGATAATTCCGGGTTATGATTGTTGCCAACGCCGGGTCATAATTATTGGTGACGCCGGGTCATGATTGTTGGTGACGCCGGGTCATGATTGTTTACTCAAAACTGAGAATTTCAAGATTTTTTATCTCTTATATCCATATTACCTATAGCCCCCAAGTCTTGAGCAGAACAAAGTGATGGCTTTAAGACTTGCTTCAATATAAATATTGCCACTTTGGAGAAATCCATGTTTTTCATCTCAGTACTAGTAAATACTGAATACTCCTTATATGTAGCCCCCAAGTGTCGGGTTGTCATGCTTGTAGCAACCTGGGACTTGTAATTGCCTGATGCTCATAAAAATTCAACCAGTGTAGACCCCAAGGACCAGGTCATTATGCAATAATGAGCAAGGACTTTGTAGATATGGTCATGTAGATTTTGAGCAGCAACATGTAGCCCCCAAGGACCGGCTTAGTAAGATAATACTGAGCTGGGACTTTATACATACTTCATTGGCAATAATATCATATGATGTAACCTCCATCATGGGGCTTGAACCCATGTCCACAAGGTTAAGAGCCTTGTGCTTTATCAACTGAGTAGTGAATCCTTCAATATAATGGACTGAGGCTTGTGTACCTTGAATTTTTGACAGGAGCAATTGGTAGCCCCCAAGGGCCGGCTCATTATGATGTGATGAGTCAGGTATTCAATAAGGCTAGTAAAAAATGACCTTGCATTAGCCCCCAAGTACCATGGTGCATGCTGGCAGTGACATGGGACTTGCATATTTGATGTAATCTCAACTTGAATAATGTAGCCCCCAAGTGCCGGGTTGTAAGCCTGCAGCGACTCGGGACTATTCCTTCCATTGTAGAATAAATTATATACATTGATAAAATAATATCCATTGTGCTGAAGCGACTTTGAAAACATCAATCGTAATATTGGTTATTGATAACCATAATAAAAATCCAGCCATGTTGGCTATTAAAGATTTGAATAATATAACCCGGTTTGAAAAAATGGTTCCTGTGATATCGAATCGTACTGTCGGTTTAGGATACCTGTGCAGTAAGGGTGATAACCCAATCTTTAGAAGCCAAAAACTTCCAAATGTTTATGATTGTCATATATGGCGACTTATCATCCAAAGTCAAGCCGGGTTAATCGAAACCACATATACGCTTCAGATATGAACAAAAAGTCTCAAGACAAGCCCAAAAGACTGCTTTCAAAATACTTAAGTAAAATAGAAAAAAGAATTTGAGGCTTCTAATTCGAATACGATCAGTAAACCAGACCAAAGGGGTTAAGCTAGGATTCGAATATGATCATGTAGCCCCCGGTGGCTTTGGCGTTGCGCCGATCAAGAGGGTACCGACATCTATGTTCTCTTTGGTTCGAATACGACCTATGTTTGAACAGGAAGCCCCCAAATGACCTTGAGAGGTTTTTAACGACCCTGATTTGAATACAATCCAAGTAGGACCCAAAAGGGGTTAAGCTATGATTCGAATACAATCAAGAAGCCCCCTAGTGGGTTTGACATTGCGCCGATCAAGAGGGTACCGACAGCTATGTTCTCTTTGGTTCGAATACGGCCTATGTTTGAATAGGAAGCCCCCAAATGACCTGTAACTATGACTATGAGCCGGATCAAAGGGTAATCATAGCTTAGCTCAATAAGCCGAAAGCCCCCAAGTGATATATTTCTGAGCTGTGCTCGCCGGTTGCCTATGTTTGAGTTATCCTATGCAACAAACTCTCTTTGGTCCCTGTAATTTTTTCTGAAAACTCGAACTTGCGAGAGATGAATAATTTTTTAAACCGGAATTTCAAACCGGATATTGAGAGCTTCAAAGCTTTGTGGGAGACAGGTTTACCTTGAGCCGGATTTTAAACCGGCATTCTTCATTTTGAACCGGAAATTTTCTGACGGCCTTTAAATTCTTATCAATATAGCAGTAGTCTCCGGGGCCGGGTTATTTTTTTCCATCCAATGACCTAGAGTTCTGGATTATTGATACTGGCCAATTTTGCCGAGTCATGCCATTGTAGCCCTCGAGTCTTAAGGCGACTCGAGGAGTTGTCTTGAGATTCTCCATATTTGACCATGATACAAACCGGTATGAGTCCTTCAACAGCTCAATGATATAACTTGTCCTGCATTGGCGAACTTGCAAGCCAGCGTAATTTTTCCTTTTAAAGAAAACAATATATAATATAAAAATATACTAGATGGATTTCACCTGATATGTTAAGCCAGAAATTATGCACCGTGGAGTTGATGATCACCACAGTGACGCTGAAATTAATCACGGCCGCGGCGTTGTAAGCCGGTGCAGACGGCGAGTTAATTCTTGGGTGCGGTCCCAGCAAGTTGATGTAGATCAAACTGTACAGGCGGCGGCTTGCGCGCACCCGTTCAACAGCAAGAGGGCACGGACACCGGGGCATGATGATGCCAATGCGCACTTCATAGACACAGCATGGCACCACCTTTATAATGAATCATTGTCCTGCATATAAATATCACAAACCAGAGTAATTGTTCTCAAACAATTTAATATGTGCTGATAAAATACACAGAAAGGATTGCACCTGGTTTTTATTTGGCGAACGCGGATGTTGGTACTGCATAGTGCTGGACATACTCGGAGCAAAAGATAGCCGAACAGGTGCATGTCTAATGTAGCACTAAGCACCCATGTGGGTCTTCGTTTGTCTTTTCCTCAAAGTGTTGAAAAATTTCCTTTGAAGTAAACACCATCAACATGTTCTAGGTTAGCATCAACCTGCTGGAGCTCATCCTCATTGTCAAATTCTCTCTGCACGTCTGTTCTTTTTAACAGCACGGGATTGATCTACCTGTCCTCCCACCAAGCAGGTGCAACAAGGCGGAGGTGGCGGCTCGATGGTGGAGACCAGTGGAAAAGCAGCAGCGAGTCGGCACCGGCTTGCAAGAAGGGCCGGGTCACGGCCACGGCGCCCTTGAAGGTGAGTTAATGAAGCGAGCTGATGAGGCAGCTTGGCACGCATCCATGGAGGTAACTCGGAGCGGCGGTGTAACGTGGAGCCAGGCAGCTTTCGGCAGGTGCAGTAGCGGGGCAAGCAGCGACAACGGGTCAAACAGCCAGCTCAAGTCGTCAAAAACGGGCGGCTTAACACGAAGGAGCGGTGACTTGTGGGGAAGCCCTTTCAGAATCGTTTTTTACTGCTTCAGAATTGTACTTGCATTACTGGCTAGCTTTTGAAGCTAACATTCAAGTAGCTTAATTGATGATCATTATACGTCTAGCCAGCGTATGCATGTACGCGAACTTTGGTCTTACCAGCGACGATAGGACGATTGGTCTTCTCCTGACAGGAACTCCTGGTGACTTGGTGAAAACACTAGCGATCAAATAAAGTGTCAAAGGAGAAAACAACAGCATTCCTTGGCACCACAGACACAACTCTCGAACTAAACCAAACTCTGCTCATAATCTATTAAGGAAGGTAACGAAGATGCGACTCACGGCAAGTCCAGCGCAATAAGCCGGAGGCCGGAACCAGTAGACGGCCGGGTCGCACGGCGTTGGTGGCATGATCCTTCAAGCCGCCACACCGGTTGAAGTGGCGACCAAAGGCGGCCCGGATGGTTGCGACATGACAGACGGGCTGGGCGGTTTGAAGGCGAGGCTGTGAAGGCTGATTAAAAACAGTCGGAGAAGGCAACTCGAGAGAGCTGCGTAGTGTCATTAGGAGGCATGCAAGTAGATGTGTGAAACTTTGGTAGGTGTCGTGGAATTTTCACGGCAGATGTCCTAGTGTGAGGACTTAGTCGTGAGGCCAACGCATCTATGTGTTAGCTTGAAGGGGTTGGTCGGAATCAAGAGACGCGAGGCAAATCGACACACAAGACAAGGATTTAGACAGCTTTGGGCCCCGGGAAACATCATCCGGTAATAGCCCTACATGTTGTTTGTGGCTAGGTCTCATTATGCTTATCTGGGAGACGCCATATAAACCGGCTCTCCTCTCGTTGTGTTTAGCCTAGAGATTGTTTCTTGTTGCTTGTACCGCTTTGGGGAGCCCTGCCCCTCCTTATATATGTTGAAGGGGCGGTTTACATGACTAGTCCTAGTTGGATTAGGATTACTCTATTACAAGTGGAGTCCTAGTCTTGCTTCCTTTGTAGGAGAATATTCCTTGTGCTTTCCTCATAAACCGGCCCACCATAACATGAGCCGGCCTTCCATGAACCGCCTTCTGGGCCGCCGGGTCTTGTCGTTCCTCTGACCCGCTCGCCGGGTCACCCATGAGTCGCCAGGCTCGGGCGGGTCACTTAGTTAGTCGCCAAGTCCGGCCGGGTTACACCGTGGGGTATATCCCCGATAGTAGGCATGCCAACAGTCCGGTGCGCAGGCTCACCGGGAGGCGAGCCATTGGTTTGACCGCCGCCCGCCTCTCTCCCACAACTCCCACTACTCCATATTAATGGTGCGCCCGAGCGGCCGCACCCCCCATCCTCGCTACACACACAATCCTCTCTCTATGCTTGCATCCTCGACGCTGCTCTCAGTCCTCAAAGCCATCAGCATATGAGGATGCCGCCGAAGCACCCATCGGAGGGAGTGGTGATGCCGGGGCTGCTAAAGCACCGAAGCACGGCATGGAGATGGAGACAGAGGTTGCTGTCACCGCCGGCGAGTTGTCGCTGCACCCTGACATCATCGACGGCGTCGAGCTTCCACAGTCGGAGGCGAAGTTCCACGCCGACACCAACGACCACTCCGGCGACGACTCCGACGACCACTCCGGCAATGACTCCGACGACCACTTCGGCGACGACTCCGACGAGGACGGACAGCTGGTTAGTCATCTATACCCATTTATGTGTCAAATAGATCATAGGGTTTCTCTGGTTACTCCTGCCTCCCCCTTTTTTGAATAGAAATCCTATGATTATGTTCTCCCAATCCATGAAATCTGAGTAAGTTTCGTTAGATCTGTGTAGTGTATTGATTGTTTGAATGGTACAGGTGATAAGTGATTAGTTGTTTCATTTGTGTAAATGATTTATTCTAGTAATCCGACTAGGGTTAGTATTCGTGCTAATAATTCCTAGCCAGGGCTTGACAATGGATTTTGAATGACCTACATATGTTTGTGCCATTATTTTCTTCAAGATTGGTCTGTACATAGACGATTGTGCTTAAAAATCGTACCATAATCTCTGGATATGTATAAATAAATAGCCATAAATTCCTAATCCTATTTCACAGCATGTAATCATTGATTTGATGCCAAAATTGTTTTCTATTTGTATAGGTGTTGTCTGACAATGTGGACAGCAAGGATGAAGATGTCCAAAGGAGGTACAACAGGCAAATCCTGAGGGATCTTTATGCGGGAATGCATAACAGGCATATTAGGACCTGGAACGGCAGCTATGGATGCCCATTTTGCAACCAGAAGCTTCATGACGCGTATCTATGTGTTCTGGCGCATGCAAGAGGACGGGTCGTTGGCTCCTTCAAGCAGAAGTATTCTCGCAGGGTGGTGCACGGCGCGTACGCCGAGTACCTGGAGAAGCTTCAGGATTGTGCCGGCCGCATGTGAGATGAGATGTGGGATGGATCAAACTATGTACGCTTGAGTATGCTTAATGCGGTTGAACTATGTACTACTTATGGTTGAACTATGCTTGTGTACGTGTATGCTTATTATCTATGCCTGAGTATGTTAAATATTTGGTCAAAATTTGGTAAAAATTACAAAAAGGGACCAATAAACCAGGATGGAGGTAGTACGTCAATCACACAAGGTTCCCAAAATTGGAACCGTGTGCAATGACTTTCATTTTGCCTGTTGCGCCAATCACACACGGTTCGCTCTAGCAAACCGTCGCCCCCAAAATTCTTTGTGGGACAGAAAACCCTCACCACCCAATTCAAAAAAGAAAAAAGAAAACCCTCACCCCACGTCACAAAAACCCTCACCCTGCCCTACACCCCCTCAGCCCCTCTGGTACGTTCCCCGTTCACACCTGCACAGGCTCCTCCACGTCTATGCCATGGCACCGCCTATCGAGATGGTAAACACTTAGCTTGCAGCCGGCCACCGCCAGGCTGCCGGCAAAGCCCGCCGCATTTCGCCACTTCCGCTTGCCGCCGCCTATCACCATCGACTTTCTCGACACTGCTCGCGGTCGACCCAACTACGCTCGGTTGGGGAATCTGCCGTACTGAGGGTTCTTTCTCATGGACGACAAGGTAACTAATTTAACGAGATATTATCTCATCTCTTATCCTGGTTCATCTGCCTCCTTTAATCACCCGGCGGAAATCGCCGTGAATTCATTTTTATTTGAGCTGATTTGAGGGTTTTTTTCATTCATATAATGTACAGTGCATGACACTTCAGGACTTTGCGACCTCCTCCAGAGATTCCAACTCACCGTACCAGATAACTTGAGGACGCGCGCAGTATGTTAAATCTCACCCTAAATCGGTTGGCATGGCCTACTTTCCTAAACATATTCTAAATATTGCTACATTTGGATAAAAGGTGCCACATGCACCATATACGTCAAAGGGGATTTCCCCCTCTTCTTTCTATATTAATTAAATTAATGATGTATTGTTCTTTCGATTACTCTCATATTTCCATGACATCATGTTTACCCTATCTGTTTAATTATAGATTTTTGTCATTCGATTTCAACTGTTGTACAGTTCTTTCAATTTGGGCCCATATTTGCATGTTACCGTATTTTCTTTAGCAATCCTACCATTCTCTGCAGAACATCCCTTGCTATGCAACAGATTATGTAGTGCACAATTTTCCCTTTACATAGATGAAGGCTCCACAAATGTCATACTGCACACAAACCATGGATTTACAATCGTTGCTACTGTAAGACTTGATGAACTTGGTGACACCTATTTTGGCACTGGCTTTTGGAAGGAAATTGCAAAGTTTTATGTACTGAAAGCTGGCACTAAAATTGCACTGCACATAAAAGGGCCTGGTCATGAGATATATGCTAACTTCCCTGACAAAACCATCTATCTAGACTTTGTTCGAAGTAAGTTTTCTTTTCAACTATTTGCATGTTGACTTACCCAGCAATGTCAAATGAATTGTGTAGTATTTAAGCAACCAATTGTTATTCAACTTTTCTTACTATATTCCTACCTAATAACTTCTAGTTACCAATACACTTTTCTATTACCATGTTTTAACTAAATATTCACTGTACTCCCGTTTCTATCAGAAAGCGCCGCTGACAAGGAGACTCCGGAGGTGGAGAGCGGGGCTGCCAACAAGCGGAGGCAGGGCGAGCTAGAACCGCAAGCGACTCCAGCAGGCCTAGACTTCATTGGCAGCCTCCCCGATGATATGTTGAGAGTCATCATCTCCCTCCTCCCAATCAAATATGGGGCACGGACAACCGTCCTTTCCCTGCGGTGGCGCACCCTATGGAACTCCAGCCCTCTCGACCTCATCGACACCCACGAGCTCTACCATGGTTATCGCAAAAGCTTGGATGCATTCTCCAAGATCCTCGGCAGTCACCTTGGCCCAACCAAAGGCCTTAGAATGGGCAAGTTCCGTTCCAACGGCATGGACCGGGCCAACCTTGACGACTGGTTTCGATCCCCCGCCCTAGATCAGCTCGAGGAGCTCACTTTTGATGATGGGCATATGCGGTCGCTGCCAACGTCCGCACTCCGCCTCGCGCCCACGCTGCGCGTCACCAAGTTCAGGAACTGCCATTCCCCCCCCCCCTTAATGACACGCCCGCTCTTATGCTACCACGACTGAAGCACCTCGAGCTCATCGTCGTCTACCTCTCAAACGGTGACATGGAGCGCTTGCTCCGTGGCTATACTGCACTCGAGTACCTTCGTCTTCAGGTGATCAATGGGTTGAGTACCTTCCACATCACCTCCATGACTCTCCGGACTATTTATTGGTGCGTCAGGAAGACATCACAAGATGTGTACCACGGTATGGTTATTGAGGACACACCTGCACTTGAGAGATTACTTGTAGTTGATCAAGAAGGTCCAACAAGAATAAATGTCATTTATGTGCCGAAATTGACAGTGGTGGGCTACTCGTCTCACAAATACTCCGAACTTGTTATTGGATCCACACCCGTTCAGGTACAACAGCCGCCTTCTACCTCTCCTTCTACAAATTAACATTATTTCTAATTTTGAAGGTGTTTGTTCGTCTGTCAATCAGAAAATAATTCTGACAAGCTTGACCCCGAAACTGCGCACAGTGAAGGTCTTGGTACTAGAATCTATTGGCCCCAACCTGGAGCAAGTTGTCAGTTTCCTGAGATGCTTTCCGTGCATGGAGAAGCTATATATCGAGGTGATGTAACTTTCCTGTTAAATGTTAACCATAAGGGAGTTCAAGTTTTCTTAGGTAACTTTTCATCCACTCCAACCTCTTGTGAAGAAGGATACATTTTTCTAGAATGTAATCAAATACAAATCCTGCAAACCAAATAGGCATGTAGTAATGTTCAAAACTGCATGTAGGCACTAACACGTTTTCTTCTTTTGCAGATAAGAGTAGGCTCCAAAAATGTTGAATTTCATTTTGGAACTTCAGATGACAGAGTAATCGGAAGTCATCATGTCAACCCCATACATGACTTCTCAGTGGATGTCCCCTTTGCAAAAATTGTGAGGTTTCGAAACCAGACTCGGAAGCGGTGATATTAGTTTGAACCTCTCTGATATCCATGTTCAGCGGATCAGCGTGAGAGTTTGCAGCTGATGAGCTGAATTTCATTTCTAATATCAGTTTGAACCTTGTAATCTGTCGGATCACGGGTTCCGGCAAACCCTTGAGGTTCGAGCACTAGGGTGCATGCGAAGGTTTTCTCCCTATCGATCCACACCCTAGCTCTCTAAGATCTTGCGGACGAACTCAACGAACTCACAACACAGAAAGACACAAGATTTATACTGGTTCAGGTCACCGTTGTGGTGTAATACCCTACTCCAGTATGGTGGTGGTGGATTGCCTCTTGGGCTTATGATGAACAGTACAAGGGGAAGAACAGCCTCCTAAGGTTGAGGTGTTCTTGTGCTTGGTGAACTTGTGTGGGTGAGATGATCTTGGATCTGCTCTCGACTTGTGATAAGGTCGATCCTCTCTTCCCACTGTGGTGGCTAGTTCTACTTATATAGGCCCTGGTCCTCTCCCCAAATATATAGTGGGAAGCGAGCCAACAACGGCCAATGCGAAAGGGGACAGCTAGTACAAGTTATCCTGACAAAAGGAGGTCTTCGCCTGCCAAAGGTTCTGGTGATGACGTCGTCTTGGGCTCCATGGTGACCTTCATCCTGCTGTCCTTCTAGTCTTGGTCTTGTGGCACCAATATGGAAACCTTTGCTTGATGCCTCAGTACTCCGTGCCTGCGCTTGCCCCCTTAGCACCAAATGGGAAACAAGGACACTGCGTGCGCTGGCGCCCGCCTGGTCTCAATCGTCATGGCTCACGTCACGAGGACCTCGCGAGGTTTTCCCTGCCTTGATCTCTCCGCCCCTCGTGATCCTGCCTGGCGAGGCCGCTCCTGAGGAGGTCTTGCATCGTCCGCCTTGTGAGGCTTTGCCCCTCGTGAGGGTCTTGAATGCCTTGTCGATGAAGGTGGGCCGTACATACCTGCCAGCCCAGCCATGTCGTGGGCCGCATGCAGGCAAGTCTGGGGACCCCCGGGCCCAAGGAGCTCTCGGGCTTGGCTTTGAGGCGAAGCCAGAGGATCAAACGCAGAGCGTCGCGGGCCCCAAAAAGCCTGCGGCCTCGGTTAACGCATGGCGGTTGATTGGACGTGGGCGTCTTCGCTTCCCCACGCTGCCTCGGCAACTGCCCGACTTGACAAGTCCCTGCGACATGCAAGGAAAACCATCATTACCTGCGATCGTGGGGGTGCTGGTTGGCCTTCTCCTGCTATAAATGGGGAGGGGGCAGAGCCCCCGTCGCTCATCTCTTCCCATTCCGCTCGCTTCTTCTTCCTTTGTTCCACCACTGACTCCAATGGCGCCGCCGAAGAGGTTCTCAGCCGCGGAGAAAGGAAAGGCCCCTCGCGAGGGGCCCGGCTCCCCAGCGCCTAAACGGGGACATGGCCGCCCCCGCAAGCACACCACGACTCCCGCCGTGGCCCCCTGCTCCCGGGGTGGCGCCGCTGCGCGTGGCGGGGGTCGATCCAGTCGCGGTAGCCCCGTCGATGAGGGGAGACGCGCCGTGGTTGCACGGCCTCCCCGGCCACGCTTCCACTCGACAGAGGTGCTGCCGGAGTTCATTGTCTGGTCGGTGGATCAGGACGGCAACTGGCTCCAGCTTCCGCATTTCTTCGTCAATGAGCTGCCGGCCCCTGGAACAGGCGGGCTCAGGCTGCAGGCGGATGGTTGCTGCAGGAGGGCTTCCTGGGTTGCCGTTGAAGTCTCCATCGTGGGAAACATAGCTCTGGCCCGCAGTTGGCAGACGTTCGCCCGCGCGCACGGCCTAGGCAAGCGGTGCACCCTCCACTTCAAGTATGACGGTGATGCGACCCTCTACGTGAGGGTGTTTGGGGAAGATGGTCGCCGCGCCGGGTGCTGCCCCGAGACGAATGACAGCGAGGAGGTGCTCGGTCTCGGCGATGGCCGCGAGGAGGGTGAGCCCACCGGACACACCTCGTCGAGCTACGGTGCCTCTTCTCTTGGCGAAAGCTCCAGCAGTGGCGGCTACGACCAGCCGCCCCACCGTCGCGCCCGCTTCGAAGGTGGTAGCGGGTCGTCTCGTTGCCTCGCCTCCGTGAAGCGTGAGGAGGGATCCGGCTAAGCTCGGGACATCGCTGGAGACACGCCCTCATGGTTCACTGCAGCACCGCTTTTGTTTTGTTCCTCTTTTCTTTCCTGCATCAAAATGAAACCAATATGGGCCCAGAGGGGCGTGTATCGAACTGTGATTCCTCAATCATTATGCTATGCTTGTTATTTTTGTGTTGTGTTGTTATTTCGTGCGGAGATATCTTAGCCTGGCGCGTTCGGGGCAGCCTCTTCTTCACGAGGCACTTGTCTCCTCGTGCCCGTCTTGGCTTAGTGGTTGCTCAGGAACTGTAAAAAACTTGTTAGGAAGCTCGCTAGGCGACTTATCGTTCACCCGAGCCTTGACCCAGCGCTTCATATCGCGATACCTGGGGGGCACGGATTAGGAGAGATGTGCCGGTTGTGGGCTCGAACGAGGGTGCCTCGCGAGAAGGAAGACCGAAGGCAGAGAGAAGGACCAACATAGGAAGAAGAAGCCCTCGCGAAGGCACCGGCCTAGCCCCTTCACGAGGTATGCGAGAGAGAGAACACAAGCGAACTAGATTTGGAAAAAGGCGACAAAAGGAGACAAAACCAAATCAGCAAGGGACACCAGAAGCAAACTTCGATTAAGAGAAGGTGGGCCAACTATGGAAAGCAAATGAAAAGCCGCGTCCGGCACCTAGTCTAGTCTTCGATGTCTTCTCACCAGCGCGGAGCTAAGTGCTGCCACTAGGCGTGGGAGGGAGCCCCTGAGGCCCGAGGGCGGCTCTCCGGAGACACCGGGGCGTGTACAACCCCACTCATTATTATGTGAGAGTGTCACGGGCGGCGATTCTTCACAGGCACTGGGCATTCTTCACAGGCACTGGGCCATTATTCATAGGCACGGGGCCTTGCTTCACAGGCATGGGGCCTTGCTTCACAGGCACTAGACCTTGCTTCATGGGTAGAACTTCCGGAGGTGCTGGATGTTCCAGGGGTTCTGGACGGGCACCCCATCCTGCGTCTCAGGCGCGCGGCGCCATGCCTGGAGATATGGACGACCCTGAACGGGCCCTCCCACATGGGCGAGAGCTTGTGCAACCCTTCCCTGGAGAGGACCCGCCTCAGGACGAGGTTGCCTGCCCCGAGCGTCCTGGAGTAGATGTTGTGGCAGTGGTACCGCCGCAGCGCCTGCTGGTACCTTGCCGCCCTCAGTGCAGCTACACGGCGTTGTTCCTCCCCCAGTACTGAAGGAAATATGCCCTAGAGGCAATAATAAAGTTATTATTTATTTCCTTATATCATGATAAAAGTTTATTATTCATGCTAGAATTGTATTAACCGGAAACATAATACATGTGTGAATACATAGACAAACAGAGTGTCACTAGTATGCCTCTACTTGACTAGCTCGTTAATCAAAGATGGTTATGTTTCCTAACCATGAACAAAGAGTTGTTATTTGATTAACGATATCACATCATTAGTTGAATGATCTGATTGACATGACCCATTCCATTAGCTTAGCACCCGATCGTTTAGTATGTTGCTATTGCTTTCTTCATGACTTATACATGTTCCTATGACTATGAGATTATGCAACTCCCGTTTGCCAGAGGAACACTTTGTGTGCTACCAAACGTCACAACGTAACTGGGTGATTATAAAGGAGCTCTACAGGTGTCTCCAAAGGTATATGTTGGGTTGGCGTATTTCGAGATTAGGATTTGTCACTCTGATTGTCGGAGAGGTATCTCTGGGCCCTCTCAGTAATGCACATCACTTAAAGCCTTGCAAGCATTGCAACTAATGAGTTAGTTGTGGGATGATGCATTACAGAATGAGTAAAGAGACATCCCGGTAACGAGATTGAACTAGGTATGGGATACCGACGATCGAATCTCGGGCAAGTAACATACCGATGACAAAGGGAACAACGTATGTTGTTATGCGGTCTGACCGAAAAAGATCTTCGTAGAATGTGTAGGAGCCAATATGGGCATCCAGGTCCCGCTATTGGTTATTGACCGGTGACGTATCTCGGTCATGTCTACATTGTTCTCGAACCCGTAGGGTCCGCACGCTTAAGGTTACGATGACAGTTATATCATGAGTTTATGCATTTTGATGTACCGAAGGTTGTTCGAAGTCCCGGATGTGATCACGGACATGACGAGGAGTCTCGAAATGGTCGAGACATAAAGATTGATATATTGGAAGCCTATGTTTGGATATCGGAAGTGTTCCGGGTGAAATCGGGATTTTACCGGAGTACCGGGAGGTTACCGGAACCCCCCGGGAGCTATATGGGCCATAATGGGCCTTAGTGGAAAAGAGAAGGGGCAGCCCAACATGGGCCGCGTACCCCTCCCCTCCCTTTGTCCGAATAGGACAAGGAGAGGGGGCCGACCTCCCTCTCTCTCTTCCCCCCTCCGCGAATCCTATTCCAACTAGGATTGGGGGGGAATCCTACTCCCAGAGGGAGTAGGACTCCTCCTGGTGCGCCTCTCCTAGGCCGGCCGCACCCCCCCCCCTTGAGCCTTTATATACGGAGGCAGGGGCACCCCAGAGAGACACAAGTTGATCCATGTGATCATATTCTTAGCCGTGTGCGGTGCCCCCTTCCACCATAGTCCTCGATAATATTGTAGCGGTGCTTAGGCGAAGCCCTGCTGAAGTAGTACATCAAGATCGTCACCACGCCGTCGTGCTGACGGAACTCTTCCCCGACACTTTGCTGGATCGGAGTCCGGGGATCGTCATCAAGCTGAACGTGTGCTAGAACTCGGAGGTGCCGTAGTTTCGGTGCTTGATCGGTCGGGCCGTGGAGACGTACGACTACATCAACCAAACGCTTCCGTTGTCGATCTACAAGGTATGTAGATCACACTCTCCCCTCGTTGCTATGCATCACCATGATCTTGCGTGAGCGTAGGAAATTTTTGAAATTACTACGAAACCCAACAGTGGTATCAGAGCCTAGGTTTTATATGTTGACGTCATATGCATGAGTAGAACACAAGTGAGTTGTGGGTGATATAAGTCATACTGCTTACCAGCATGTCATACTTTGGTTCGGCGGTATTGTTGGATGAAGCGGCCCGGACCGACATTACGTGTACGCTTACGCGAGACCGGTTCGGCCGACGTGCTTTGCACATAGGTGGCTTGCGGGTGACAGTTTCTCCAACTTTAGTTGAACTGAGTGTGGCTACGCCCGGTCCTTGCGAAGGTTAAAACAGCACCAACTTGACAAACTATCGTTGTGGTTTTGATGCATAGGTAAGATTGGTTCTTGCTTAAGCCCATAGCAGCCACATAAAACTTGCAACAACAAAGTAGAGGACGTCTAACTTGTTTTTGCAGGGCATGTTGTGATGTGATATGGTCATAACGTAATGAGATACAAGTTGTTGTATAAGATGATCATGTTTTGTTGAAGTTATCGGCAACTAGCAAAAGCCTTATGGTTGTCCCTTTATTGCATAAAGATGCAAGCGCCAAATAATTGCTTTACTTTATCGCTATACGATAGCAATAGTTACAAGAGCAATAGTTGGCGAGACAACCATGTGACGACACATTGATATAGATCAAGATGATTGAGATCATGGTGTCATGCCGGTGACGATAGAGATCATGACGGTACTTTGGAGATGGAGATCAAAAGCGCAAGATGATGTTGGCCATATCATGTCACATATTTTGATTGCATGTGATGTTTATCTTTTATGCATCTTATCTTGCTTTGATTGACGGTAGCATTTTAAGATGATCTCTCACTAAATTATCAAGAAGTGTTCTCCCTGAGTATGCACCGTTGCGAAAGTTCTTCGTGCTGAGACACCACGTGATGATCGGGTGTGATAGGCTCTATGTTCAAATACAACGGGTGCAAAACAGTTGCACACGCGGAATACTCAGGTTATACTTGACGAGCCAAGCATATACAGATATGGCCTCGGAACACGGAGACCGAAAGGTCGAGCGTGAATCATATAGTAGATATGATCAACATAGTGATGTTCACCAATGAAACTACTCCATCTCACGTGATGATCGGACATGGTTTAGTTGATTTGGATCACGTAATCACTTAGAGGATTAGAGGGATATCTATCTAAGTGGGAGTTCTTTAAGTAATATGATTAATTGAACCTAAAATTATCATGAACTTAGTAACTGATAGTATCTTGCTTGTCTATGTATGATTGTAGATAAATGGCCCGTGCTGTTGTTCCGTTGAATTTTAATGCGTTCCTTGAGAAAGCAAAGTTGAAAGATGATGGTAGCAATTACACGGACTGGGTCCGTAACTTGAGGATTATCCTCATTGCTGCACAGAAGAATTACGTCCTGGAATCACCGCTGGGTGCCAGGCCTGCTGCTGGAGCAACACCAGATGTTGTGAACGTCTGGCAGAGCAAAGCTGATGACTACTCGATAGTTCAGTGTGCCATGCTTTACGGCTTAGAACCAGGACTTCAACGACGTTTTGAACGTCATGGAGCATATGAGATGTTCCAGGAGTTGAAGTTAATATTTCAAGCAAATGCCCGGATTGAGAGATATGAAGTCTCCAATAAGTTCTATAGCTGCAAGATGGAGGAGAACAATTCTGTCAGTGAGCATATACTCAAAATGTCTGGGTATAATAATCACTTGATTCAAATGGGAGTTAATCTTCCAGATGATTGTGTCATTGACAGAATTCTCCAATCACTGCCACCAAGCTACAAGAGCTTCGTGATGAACTATAATATGCAAGGGATGAATAAGACTATTCCCGAGCTCTTCGCAATGCTGAAAGCTGCGGAGGTAGAAATCAAAAAGGAGCATCAAGTGTTGATGGTCAAAAAAGACCACTAGTTTCAAGAAAAAGGGCAAAGGGAAGAAGAAGGGGAACTTCAAGAAAAACAGCAAGCAAGTTGCTGCTCAAGAGAAGAAACCCAAGTCTGGACCTAAGCCTGAAACTGAGTGCTTCTACTGCAAGCAGACTGGTCACTGGAAGCGGAACTGCCCCAAGTATTTGGCGGATAAGAAGGATGGCAAGGTGAACCAAGGTATATGTGATATACATGTTATTGATGTGTACCTTACTAATGCTCGCAGTAGCACCTGGGTATTTGATACCGGTTCTGTTGCTAATATTTGCAACTCGAAACAGGGACTACGGATTAAGCGAAGATTGGCTAAGGACGAGGTGACGATGCGCGTGGGAAACGGTTCCAAAGTCGATGTGATCGCGGTCGGCACGCTACCTCTACATCTACCTTCGGGATTAATATTAGACCTAAATAATTGTTATTTGGTGCCAGCGTTAAGCATGAACATTATATCTGGATCTTGTTTGATGCGAGACGGTTATTCATTTAAATCAGAGAATAATGGTTGTTCTATTTATATAAGTAATATCTTTTATGGTCATGCACCCTTGAAGAGTGGTCTATTCTTATTAAATCTCGATAGTAGTAACACACATATCCATAATGTTGAAACCAAAAGATGCAGAGTTGATAATGATAGTGCAACTTATTTGTGGCACTGCCGTTTAGGTCATATCGGTGTAAAGCGCATGAAGAAACTCCATACTGATGGACTTTTGGAACCACTTGATTGTGAATCACTTGGTACTTGCGAACCGTGCCTCATGGGCAAGATGACTAAAACACCATTCTCCGGTACTATGGAGAGAGCAACAGATTTGTTGGAAATCATACATACAGATGTATGTGGTCCGATGAATATTGAGGCTCGTGGCGGATATCGTTATTTTCTCACCTTCACAGATGACTTAAGCAGATATGGGTATATCTACTTAATGGAACATAAGTCTGAAACGTTTGAAAAGTTCAAAGAATTTCAGAGTGAAGTTGAAAATCATCGTAACAAGAAAATAAAGTTTCTACGATCTGATCGTGGAGGAGAATATTTGAGTTACGAGTTTGGTATACATTTGAAATAATGCGGAATAGTTTCGCAACTCACGCCACCCAGAACACCACAGCGTAATGGTGTGTCCGAACGTCGTAATCGTACTTTACTAGATATGGTGCGATCTATGATGTCTCTTACTGATTTACTGCTATCGTTTTGGGGTTATGCTTTGGAGACGGCCGCATTCACGTTAAATAGGGCACCATCAAAATCCGTTGAGATGACGCCTTATGAACTGTGGTTTGGCAAGAAACCAAAGTTGTCGTTTCTGAAAGTTTGGGGCTGCGATGCTTATGTGAAAAAGCTTCAACTTGATAAGCTCGAACCCAAATCGGAGAAATGTGTCTTCATAGGATATCCAAAGGAGACTATTGGATATACCTTCTACCACAGATCCGAAGGCAAGACTTTTGTTGCTAAGTTCGGAAACTTTCTAGAGAAGGAGTTTCTCTCGAAAGAAGTGAGTGGGAGGAAAGTAGAACTTGACGAGGTAACTGTACCTGCTCCCTTATTAGAAAGTAGTGCATCACAGAAAACTGTTTCTGTGACACCTACACCAATTAGTGAGGAAGCTAATGATAATGATCATGAAACTTCAGAACAAGACACTACTGAACCTCGTAGATCAACCAGAGTAAGATCCGCACCAGAGTGGTACGGTAATCCTGTTCTGGAAGTCATGCTACTAGATCATGATGAACCTACGAACTATGAAGAAGCGATGGTGAGCCCAGATTCCACAAAATGGCTTGAAGCCATGAAATCTGAGATGGGATCCATGTATGAGAACAAAGTGTGGACTTTGGTTGACTTGCCCAATGATCGGCAAGCAATTGAGAATAAATGGATCTTCAAGAAGAAGACTGACGCCGACGGTAATATTACTGTCTACAAAGCTCGACTTGTCGCAAAAGGGTTTCGGCAAGTTCAAGGGATTGACTACGATGAGACCTTCTCACCCGTAGCAATGCTTAAGTCTGTCCGAATCATGTTAGCAGTTGCCGCATTTTATAATTATGAAATTTGGCAAATGGATGTCAAAACTGCATTCCTGAATGGATTTCTGGAAGAAGAGTTGTATATGATGCAACCGGAAGGTTTTATCGATCCAAAGGGAGCTAACAAAGTGTGCAAGCTCCAGCGATCCATTTATGGACTGGTGCAAGCCTCTCGGAGTTGGAATAAACGCTTTGATAGTGTGATCAAAGCATTTGGTTTTATGCAGACTTTTGGAGAAGCCTGTATTTACAAGAAAGTGAGTGGGAGCTCTGTAGCATTTCTGATATTATATGTGGATGACATATTACTGATCGGAAATGATATAGAATTTCTGGATAGCATAAAGGGATACTTGAATAAAAGTTTTTCAATGAAAGACCTCGGTGAAGTTGCTTACATATTAGGCATAAAGATCTATAGAGATAGATCGAGACGTCTAACTGGACTTTCACAAAGCACATACCTTGACAAGATTTTGAAGAAGTTCAAAATGGATCAAGCAAAGAAAGGGTTCTTGCATGTGTTAAAAGGTGTGAAGTTGAGTAAGACTCAATGCCCGACCACTGCAGAAGATAGAGAGAAGATGAAAGATTTTCCCTATGCTTCAGCCATAGGCTCTATCATGTATGCAATGTTGTGTACCAGACCTGATGTGTGCCTTGCTATAAGTCTAGCAGGGAGGTACCAAAGTAATCCAGGAGTGGATCACTGGACAGCGGTCAAGAACATCCTGAAGTACCTAAAAAGTACTAAGGATATGTTTCTCGTATATGGAGGTGACAAAGATCTCATCGTAAACGGTTACGTTGATGCAAGCTTTGACACCGATCCGGACGATTCTAAATCGCAAACCGGATACGTGTTTACATTAAATGGTGGAGCTGTCAGTTGGTGCAGTTCTAAACAAAGTGTCGTGGCGGGATCTACGTGTGAAGCGGAATACATAGCTGCTTCGGAAGCAGCAAATGAAGGAGTCTGGATGAAGGAGTTCATATCCGATCTAGGTATCGTACCTAGTGCATCGGGTCCAATGAAAATCTTTTGTGACAATACTGGTGTTATTGCCTTGGCGAAGGAATCCAGATTTCACAAGAGAACCAAGCACATCAAGAGACGCTTCAATTCCATCCGGGATTTAGTCCAGGTGGGAGACATAGAGATTTGCAAGATACATACGGATCTGAATGTTGCAGACCCGTTGACTAAGCCTCTTCCACGAGCAAAACATGATCAGCACCGAGGCTCCATGGGTGTTAGAATCATTACTGTGTAATCTAGATTATTGACTCTAGTGCAAGTGGGAGACTGAAGGAAATATGCCCTAGAGGCAATAATAAAGTTATTATTTATTTCCTTATATCATGATAAAAGTTTATTATTCATGCTAGAATTGTATTAACCAGAAACATAATACATGTGTGAATACATAGACAAACAGAGTGTCACTAGTATGCCTCTACTTGACTAGCTCGTTAATCAAAGATGGTTATGTTTCCTAACCATGAACAAAGAGTTGTTGTTTGATTAACGAGATCACATCATTAGTTGAATGATCTGATTGACATGACCCATTCCATTAGCTTAGCACCCGATCGTTTAGTATGTTGCTATTGCTTTCTTCATGACTTATACATGTTCCTATGACTATGAGATTATGCAACTCCCATTTGCCAGAGGAACACTTTGTGTGCTACCAAACGTCACAACGTAACTGGGTGATTATAAAGGAGCTCTACAGGTGTCTCCAAAGGTACATGTTGGGTTGGCGTATTTCGAGATTAGGATTTCTCACTCCGATTGTCGGAGAGGTATCTCTGGGCCCTCTCGGTAATGCACATCACTTAAAGCCTTGCAAGCATTGCAACTAATGAGTTAGTTGCGGGATGATGCATTACAGAACGAGTAAAGAGACTTGTCGGTAACGAGATTGAACTAGGTATGGGATACCGATGATCGAATCTCGGGCAAGTAACATATCGATGACAAAGGGAACAACGTATGTTGTTATGCGGTCTGACCGATAAAGATCTTCGTAGAATGTGTAGGAGCCAATATGGGCATCCAGGTCCCGCTATTGGTTATTGACCGGAGACGTATCTCGGTCATGTCTACATTGTTCTCGAACCCGTAGGGTCAGCACGCTTAAGGTTATGATGACAGTTATATTATGAGTTTATGCATTTTGATGTACCGAAGGTTGTTCGGAGTCCCGGATGTGATCACGGACATGACGAGGAGTCTCGAAATGGTCGAGACATAAAGATTGATATATTGGAAGCCTATGTTTGGATATCGAAAGTGTTCCGGGTGAAATCGGGATTTTACCGGAGTACCGGGAGGTTACCGGAACCCCCCGAGAGCTATATGGGCCATAATGGGCCTTAGTGGAAAAGAGAAGGGGCAGCCCAACATGGGCCGCGCGCCCCTCCCCTCCCTTGGTCCGAATAGGACAAGGAGAGGGGGCCGGCCTCCCTCTCTCTCTTCCCCCCTCCGCGAATCCTATTCCAACTAGGATTGGGGGGGTAATCCTACTCCCAGAGGGAGTAGGACTCCTCCTGGCGCGCCTCTCCTAGGCCAGTCGCACCCCCCCTTGAGCCTTTATATACGGAGGCAGGGGCACCCCAGAGAGACACAAGTTGATCCACGTGATCATATTCTTAGCCGTGTGCGGTGCCCCCTTCCACCATAGTCCTCGATAATATTGTAGCGGTGCTTAGGTGAAGCCCTGCTGAAGTAGTACATCAAGATCGTCACCACGCCGTCGTGCTGACGGAACTCTTCCCCGACACTTTGCTGGATCGGAGTCCGGGGATCGTCATCGAGCTGAACGTGTGCTAGAACTCGGAGGTGCTGTAGTTTCGGTGCTTGATCGGTCGGGCCGTGGAGACGACCGACTACATCAACCAAACGCTTCCGTTGTCGATCTACAAGGTATGTAGATCACACTCTCCCCTTGTTGCTATGCATCACCATGATCTTGCGTGAGCGTAGGAAATTTTTGAAATTACTACGAAACCCAACAAGTACGAGGTCCATCCCCCGCGTGGCGTCCTGTTGCGTTTCATCAAACGCCAGGACCCGTGTGGAGCGATGCTTGACCTCATGAGGGAGGATCGCTTCGGCTCCGTAGACAAGGAAGAATGGGGTCTCGCCCGTCGGCTTCATGGTGGTGGTGCGGATGGACCACGGCATGGACTGGAGCTCGTCGTGCCAGCCCCTACAGCAGGCCTCGAGCTTCTTCTTGAAGATCCTGGTCTTGAGACCTCTCAGGACCTCCGCGTTGGCGCGTTCAGCCTGGCTATTGCTCCTGGGGTGCGCCACCGAAGCGTAGCAGATCTGCGTTCCAAGGTTAGCACAATATGTTTTGAAGAGGTTACTGGTGAACTGTGAGCCGTTGTCGGTGATGATGCGGTTGGGAACCCCGAAATGGCTCACGAGGCCCTTGATGAACTTAACCGTGGAACTGGCGTGGATGGTGCGGACGGCTTCCACTTCCGCCCACTTGGTGAATTTGCCAATGGCGACGTAGAGGTAGCGGTAGCCCCCTGGCGCTCGAGGGAACGGGCCCAAGATATCCAGCCCCCAGACCGCGAACGTCCATGTGAGCGGTATAGTCTGGAGGCCCTGAGCTGGCTGATAGATCTGCTTGGCGTGGAACTGGCAAGCTTCACAGGACTTCACCAGCTCAGCTGCGTCGTTGAGCGTTGTGGGCCAGTAGAATCCACTGTGGAACACCTTGCCGACGAGAGTCCGTGACGACGAGTGGTGTCCGCAGTCCCCGCCGTGTATGTCAATCAGCAACTCCTTCCCCTGGTCCCTGGAAATGCAACGCAATGAAACATCATTTGGTTGCTTCCTGTACAACTTACCGTCCTGGATGTTGTATGTCGTGGCTTGCCAGGCTACACGCTCTGCGTCCTCTTCCTTCTCTGGTAGCGCCCCTTGCATAAGATATTCCTTGAATTCCTTGGTCCAACATCCCACTTGAGGCTCAAGCACCAACAGCAAGCGAGCCCCTGAGGTTGGGCCACAAGCTGGGGGCTCCCATGGAAAGCGGTTATGGGAGCTCCTCCCAAGGCCGTGCTGTGCTTGAAAGTGGTGGTGTCACTGACGGCTTGAAGAGCCGCTCCTCGAAGACGCCAGGCTCTTGGGGTTGCCGCTTGGATGCGCTCCTGGCGATGTCGTCAGCTTCCTTGTTGGTGCCACAGGGCACATGCTGCACCTCCATGCCTAGGAACTGCTTTTCCATCTTACGTACTTCTGCGAGGTATGCCTCCATGTGCTCGTCCTTTGGCTCGTACACTTTGTTGGAGAAGTTGACGAGGAGTTGTGAGTCGCCCCTAACGGTGAGGCGCTTCACCCCTAGAGCTGTCGCGGCCATCAGGCCAGCTATGAGGCCTTCGTATTCTGCGATGTTGTTGGAGACCTTCTCGCCCTGCTGAAAGCAGAGCTGCACGGCGTAGTAGAGCTTGTCCTGCGTGGGTGAGATGAACACTGCTCCAGCCCCCGTGCCCCGGTGCACGAAGGCACCATCGAAATACATGACCCATCCGTCTGGCACCTCACTTCTTGGCGAGGTGGACCGGTCCTCGCCTGCTTCCAGTGCCAGGGCATCCGTCCATTCCGCCACGAAGTCAGCGAGGGCGGCTCCCTTGATGACCCTGGTGGTGCTGAACTCCAACTGGAATGCGTGCATCTCGATGTTCCACTCGGTGACCCTTCCAACAGAGTTGGGGCTCCTGAGCACCCTCTCCAATGGGTAGGCCGAGACGACTTTGATGGGGTGGCCCTGGAAGTAGTGCCGTAACTTGCGCGAGGCCACCAGGAGCGCGAGCAGGAGCTTATGAGGCATGGGATAAAGTGCCCTCGCATCCCGCAGCACCATGCTGACAAAGTACACCGGGTTCTCGACAAGGACCGGCATGTTGGTGAGGCTCGCTTCTTGCGCAAGTTGGGTTGCCTCCTGAGGTGGTGGGACCTCTGGCACCTGGTCGCTTGCGGGAATCTCTATGTGGTCATCCTGCCGAGCTTGGTCTTCTGTTGCTGCCGCTATGGCTCTTGCCGCGCCTTCCTGATCTTGTGTCATCTCAGCTGGCGACGTAGCTTGGCGCGGCGCACTCTTGGCCTAGTGCTCCTCCCGAACTTTCACTAGCACAGCGCTAGCGGAGTATGGGGTGGCGACAAGATAAAGTACTAGAGGCTTGAGAGGCCATGGCGCCACCAACACCGGTGGGCTGGTCAGGTATCTCTTGAGGTCTTGGAAGGCTCAGTCGGCCTCCGGAGTCCACTCGAACGGGCCCTTCTTCTTTATCAGCTTGAAAAAGGGTAAGGCGCGCTCTCCCAGCTTGGAGATGAAGCGCCCCAATGTAGTCACCCGACCAGCCAGCTTCTGCATTTCCTTGAGGGTCTGCGGAGGGCTCATGCCCTCAATGGCCTTGATCTTCTCTGGGTTCTCCTCGATCCCTCTGTGCGACACGAGGAAACCCAGCAGCTTGCCGGAAGGAACACCGAACACGCATGTTTTCGGGTTAAGCCGCAGTTTCACCTAGCACAGGCTTTCGAAGGTCTCCTCCAGGTCTTGGATCAAGGTTCTCGCCTCCCGAGACTTCACCACAATGTCGTCGATGTAGCCCTCCGTGTTCCTCCCGAGCTGCTGATACGTCTCCGTCGTATCAACTTTTCCAAACACTTTTGCCCTTGTTTTGGACTCTAACTTGCATGATATGAATGGAACTAACCCGGACTGACGCTATTTTCAGCAGAATTGCCATGGTGTTATTTATGTGCAGAAACAAAAGTTCTCAGAATGACCTAAAACTTCACGGAGACTATTTTTGGAAATAATAAAAAATACTGGCAGAAGATCAAGACCAGGGGGCTCACACCCTAGCCGCGAGGGTGGGGGGCGCGCCTGCCCCCCTTGGCGCGCCCCCTACCTCGTGGGCTCCCTGGATCTCCTCCGACCTCAACTCCAACTATATATATATATATATATATATTCGTGTTTGGAGAGAAAAAGTCAAGGAGAAAGATTCATCGCGTTTTATGATACGGAGACGCCGCCAAGCCCTAAACTCTCTCGGGAGGGCTCATCTGGAGTCCGTTCGGGGCTCCGGAGAGGGGAATCTGTCGCCATCATCATCATCAACCATCCTCCATCACCAATTTCATGATGCTCACCGCCGTGCATGAGTAATTCCATCGTAGGCTTGCTGGACGGTGATGGGTTGGATGAGATTTATCATGTAATCGAGTTAGTTTTGTTAGGGTTTGATCCCTAGTATCCACTATGTTCTGAGATTGATGTTGTTATGACTTTGCTACGCTTAATGCTTGTCACTAGGGCCCGAGTGCCATGATTTCAGATCTGAACCTATTATGTTTTCATGAATATATGAGAGTTCTTGATCCTATCTTGCAAGTCTATAGTCACCTACTATGTGTTATGATCCGGCAACCCCGAAGTGACAATAATCGGGACAACTTCCGGTGATGACCGTGGTTTGAGGAGTTCATGTATTCACTATGTGTTAATGCTTTGGTCTGGTACTCTATTAAAAGGAGGCCTTCATATCCCTTAGTTTCCACTAGGACCCCGCTGCTACGGGAGGGTAGGACAAAAGATGTCATGCAAGTTCTTTCCCATAAGCACGTATGACTATATTCGGAATACATGCCTACATTACATTGATGAATTGGAGCTAGTTCTGTGTCACCCTAGGTTATGACTGTTACATGATCGATCGCATCCGGCATAATTCTCTATCACCGATCCATTGCCTACGAGCTTTCCATATATTGTTCTTCGCTTATTTACTTTTCCGTTGCTATTGTTACAATCACTACAAAACACCAAAAATATTGCTTTTGCTACCGTTACCACTACTATCATATTACTTTGCTACTAAACACTTTGCTGCAGATATTAAGTTTCCAGGTGTGGTTGAATTGACAACTCAGCTGCTAATACTTGAGAATATTCTTTGGCTCCCCTTGTGTCGAATCAATAAATTTGGGTTGAATACTCTACCCTCGAAAACTGTTGCGATCCCCTATACTTGTGGGTTATCAGCTGCCGCCCTAAAGCGATGTGCACCAGCCGCTGAAAGGTCGCACCCGCGTTGCGCGGTCCGAAGGGCATACAGGTGTAGCAGTACACCCCACACGGGGTCAGGAAGGTTGTCTTCTCTACATGTTCCACCGCCATCTTGATTTGGTGATAACCTGAGAACGCATCCAGGAAGCACAATAGGTCGCACTCAGCGGTGGAGTCGACGATGTGGTCAATGCGCGAGAGAGGGAACAGATCTTGAGGGCACGCCTTGTTGAGGTTGGTGAAGTCAACACACATTCGCTCCTTCCTGCCTTTCTTCGGCACCACGACTAGGTTCGCCAGCCATTCGGGGTACCTAACCTCACAAACGGCACCCGCCGCCTCCAACTTGCGGGTCTCTTGGACAATGAAGGCCTGCTTCTCCATGGACTGCCGCCTTGCTCGCTACTTCATAGGGCGCACATCGGGGCACACCCTTAAGTGGTGCTGAATCACCTCTCTTGGGACCCCCACCAGCTGATTGGGCTCCCATGCGAATATGTCCTTGTTCGCGCGCAAGAACTTCACCAATGCTTCCTCTTGGCTAGGGTTGAGGCTGGCACCTATGCTGAAGGTGGCTCCTAAGGAGCCGCCTCATCGATCGGCACCTGCTTTGTTTCTGCCTTTTCTTGGGTGAACAGCTGCTTCTTATTGGTTGGCGCGGCCTCCTTGGCCTCGGGGGCACCAGTGCCGACGGGTTGCGCCGCCGCAGCGGTCTTGAAGGCAAGTTTGAGCGCCGTCACGGCCTCCTTGGTGTCCCCCTTGATGGTGAGGACATCTTTGCTTCCTGGCATTTTCATGAGGTTGTAGGATGGATGAGTCGCCGCCATGAACTGGGCCAGAGCTGGGTACCCGAGGATGGCGTTGTACGGGAGGCCGATACGGGCGATGTCGAAATCGACCAGCTCGGTGCGGTAGTTGTCGCGCATGCCAAAGGTGACGGGAAGGCGGATCTGCCCCAGGGAGCGGGCAGCGCCACCACCAACTCCTGAGAAAGGCTTGCTAAGGATGAGTCGCTCGAGCGGCACGTGAAGAAGGCTGAAGGCCTCCATGGAGAGCAGGTTGAGGCCAGCACCGTCGTCGATGAGGGTCTTGGTGACGGCCACGTTGCAGATGGTGGGCGTGCAGAGCATCGGAAGCATGCCCGAGCCGGTGGTGGTAACGGGGTGGTCTTCTGAGCTGAAGGTGAGGTCGGCTCAGGCGCGGCCCAGCCCGGTGGAGCCCCCGAGCGCGTGGAAGTGGCGCCGATCTGGCGGAGGAACGGCTTGATGTGGCGCTCTGAAGGAGGCGCCTGTGAGCCGCCTAGCAGGGCCGCGACCGTGTGGTGCACCGGTGCAGCATAGTGCGCAGTGAAGAGGTCGCGGAGCTCCTCCCAAGACACCACCGTGGATCCAGGAAGGTTGAGCAGCCAGGCGTGCGGCTCGCCGGCGAGGGCCATGGGAAGCCAGTTGGCCATGACCTTGTCATGACCCCCAGCTTCGAGGACGGCCTCCTCGTACGCCAGCAGGAAAGCTGACAGGTCCGCCGCACGGTCATAGCGCGATGACATCTCCGGCTTGAACTTGGGCGGCCACTGCACCCGTCGTAGGGCGGGGGCCAGGGCTCAGAGCCCCATGACCCTGTCGTCAACGCTGGCCGTTGGAGTCGGCGGCAGGGCGCCTGCCATGTGGGCGGGGCGCGGATCGGCGGAGCGCAGATCGACGAAAGAGAAGCTACGGCGCACCCCTACCTGGTGCGCCAAATTTCAGATCACAGGTTCCGGAAAACCCTTGAGGTTCGAACACTGGGGTGCGCGCGAAGGTTTTCTCCCTATTGATCCACGACCTAGCTCTCTAAGATCTTGCGGACGAACTCAACGAACTCACAACACAGAAAGGCACAAGATTTATACTGGTTCGGGCCACAATTGTGGTGTAATACCCTACTCCAGTGTGGTGGTGGTGGATTGCCTCTTGGGATGATGATGAACAATACAAGGGGAAGAACAGCCTCCCGAGGTTGAGGTGTTATTGTGCTTGGTGAACTTGTGTGGGTGAGATCATCTTGGATCCGCTCTCGACTTGTGATAAGGTCAATCCTCTCTTCCCACTGTGGTGGCTAGTTCTACATATATAGGCCCTCGTCCTCTCCCCAAATATTGAGCGGGAAGGGAGCCAACAATGGCCAATTCGAAAGGGGACAGCTAGTACAAGTTATCCTGACAAAAGGTGGTCTTCGCCTGCCAAAGGTTCTGGTGATGACGCCGTCTTGGGCTCCATGGTGACCTCCGTCCTGCCGTCCTTCTAGTCTTGGTCTTGTGGCACCAATATGGAAACCTTTGCTTGATGCCTCGATACTCCACGCCTGCGCTTGCCCCCTTGGCACCAAATGGGAAACAAGGACACTACGCGTGCTGGTGCCCGCCTGGTCTCGATCGTCTTGGCTCACGTCACGAGGACCTCGTGAGGTTTGCCCTGCCTTGATCTCTCCGCCCCTCATGAGCCTGCTTGGCGAGGCCGATCCTGAGGAGGTCTTGTGTCGCGTCCCACCATTACAAGAAGCACACCCACCACGAGAAATTCTTAGAGGGTATCCTGCGCGGCTCCGATGGTGCTCCGAGCGGCTGCTGGCGTAGTTCACCATGCATGTTGTGGTGGACACCCACAGAAGGTTCATGGACCTCTCGGTGGTGTACACCAATGACCCGGTCTAGGTGGAGCACTCCATCCACATCATGGAGTTGTTGCTTGCCGCGGAGAAGTACAAGGTGGTCGGGTTCGACCTCGAGTACACCCGCGCTCGTGCCGGGTCTCATCCCAAGGTCGCCGTCGCCCAGATGTGTGTGCGCCACAACATCCTCGTCTACCACTACTGCCTGGCCAAAAGGCCTTGTGAGCGTTTCGCCAGGTTTGTCAAGAGCCCCCACTACATGTTCGCTATGGTGGACATCACCAACGATGTAAAGGCGCTCGATAATTTGGGCATCGCCTGCCAGAATCTTGTCGACATCCAGGGCCAATACAAGATCTAGGGCAGCAAGGAGCATGAGAAGGACTCAGTGGTTCACCTCGCCGAGGCCATCATCGACCCCTATTACAGAGACATGAAGGATTCATGCAACAAGGACAAGCGTGCCTGGCACTCGGCCTGGATGGAGAAACTCAACAAAGCTCACGTCGTGTGCACGGCCAAGGAGGCGTACACGAGCTACGACATATACAGGTGGATCATTGAAATGAGGAAGTGGCTCCTTCCCCAAAACGGCCAGGGATCCAGCCGGAAGTAGAGCAATGGCAAGCGTCGTCGCGACAATAAGTAGATGATTAGATCCTCGTTTCTCCTACTTTAGTATGCACGTAATTGTTTGCTTTGGTGTGTGGAAATGTTATTTGTGTAGTCACTAGTGTAATTGTATGCTTAATTTGGTTATGCAATGTTGTCTTTTTAAGTATATATGTTGATGCTCTATAGACAGAGTGTAGATGTTGTGCGGACAAAGAAAATCACATCGCACATGGACTAAACAATGTAACCCGTTGGTGATGTTTTCATCAATCACTCACAATTGCATACCAGCAATCGTTTGCTCACAACACACATGGCTTGTTAGCAGTAATCGTCTGTGTTGTTATCGGTCTTCGCACACGTTTCCGATTACACACCTCGTATCACACACATCTTGTTCATTTGAACCGTTTCTGCTCTCATGTCTCAACGAAAATAGTTCATCCGAGTGAACCGCATGCCGTATATCGCACACACCTTTGATCTGGCTGACCATTTCTTTTGTGTTGCCTAATCACAAACAGTTCATCCGAGTGAACCGTATGATGTACATCGCACACACCTTCATCTGGATGCCCATTTCTTTTTTTCCTCCTCGTCGCAAACAGTTAATTGAGCTGAACCGTATGCCCTGCATCGCACACGCAACTAAAATCTGAACCGTGTTTGATGCATCCTCCATCGCAAATGTTTTGCACCTTTTTTGATAGGTTTTTTACACCACCGTTTGCGATTATGGCATCGCACACAGTTTCGTCGAAGGGTCTCTGATCGTAGTGTCGTGTTAGCAGCATCCTGAAGTAGTGTCCAATTTCAATTGATTCCAATTCCAAGATCCAATATCATTGCATAGCCTATACCATGCCAATGCTTTTCCCTTCAAAGATAAAGGGAAAACCTTCTTCTTTACTTCATCTCTGAGTAAACCTGCAAGCTTAAACAATCCCCAAATTTGTTCCACATATATCAAGTGCATATCAGGATGTTCGGTTCCATCTCCTACATAACGATTAGCTAGCAGTTGTTCTATCATACCCGAAGGAATTTCATATTCAATATTTTTAGTAGGTGCAGTAGGTTGAGGGGTAGCTAATTGTGGTTCTGGTCGAGGTGAAGATATCCCGAACAAACCCCTCAAAGGATTGTTTTCCATAGTAACAAGTGACAATAAATTGCAGCACAGTATATAAATGTTTCCTTACCAAATTCCACTTACCAAAGGCGCCGCACTCCCCGGGAACGGCGCCAGAAAATAGCCTTGATGACCCACAAGTATAGGGGATCAATTGTAGCTCTTTTCAATAAGCAAGAGTGTCGAACCCAACGAGGAGCAAAAGGAAATGGCAAGTGGTTTTCAACAAGGTAATGTCTCAGAGTGCTGAAATTGTAAGTAACATAGTAGTTTTATAGCAAGATATTTTGTAACGAGCAAGTAATGATAATAGTAAAAAAAGTGCAGCAAGGTAGCCCAATCCTTTTGAGGCAAAGGACGGACCAAAACGGTCCCTTATCATAGGCAAAGCGTTCTTGAGGGTACACGGGAATTTCATCTAGTCACTTTCATCATGTTGATTCGATTCGTGTTCGCTACTTTGATAATTTGATATGTGGGTGGACCGGTGCTTAGGTGTTGTTCTTACTTGAACAAACCTCCTACTTAGGATTAACCCTCCCGCAAGAATCCGCAACTATGAGAAAAGTATTGAGAATAAATTCTAACCATAGCATTAAACTTTTGGATCCAATCGGTCCCTTACGGAACAGCGCATAAACTAGGGTTTAAGCTTCTGTCACTCTCGCAACCCATCATCTAATTGCTACTCCACAATGCATTCCCTTAGGCCCAAATATGTTGAAGTGTCATGTAGTCGATGTTCACATGACACCACTAAGAGAATCACAACATACTTACTATCAAAATATCGAACATACATATCAAGTTCACATGATTACTTGCAACATGATTTCTCCCGTGACCTCAAGAAAAAAAGTAACTACTCACAAGTCATAAACATGCTCAAGATCAGAGGGGTATTAAATAGCAAAATGGATCTGAACATAAATCTTCCACCAAATAAACCATATAGCAATCAACTACAAGATGTAATCAACACTACTAGTCACCCACAAGCACCAATCTATAGTTCCGATAACAAGATTAAACACAAGAGATGAACTAGGGTTTGAGATGAGATGGTGTTGTTGAAGATGTCGATGGAGATTGCCCTCCCCAATATGGGAGAGTTGTTTGTGATGATGATGACAATGATTTCCCCCTCCGGGAGGGAAGTTCCCCCAGCAGAATCGCTCCGCCGGAGGGCAAAAGTGCTCCTGCCCAAGTTCCGCCTTGAGACGGCGGCGCTCCATCTCGAAAGTCGTCTCCTTATTTATTTTTCTAGGTCAAAATGACTTATATACCAGAAGATGGGCACCGGAGGTGGGCCTGGGTGAGCACAACCCACCAGGGCACGCCTGGGCTCCCTGGCGTGCCCAGGTGGGTTGTGCCCACCTGGTGGGGCCCCTCTGGTACTTATTTGCTCCAATATTCTTCATATATTCCATAAAAATCCTCCATGAATTTTCAGCTTGTTTGGAGTTGTGCAGAATAGGTAGCCTGACGTAGCTTTTCTAGGTCCAGACTTCCAGTTGCCGAAATTCTCCCTCTTTGTGTGTACCTTGCAAATTATGAGGGAAAAGGGCATTAGAATTACTCCAAAAAGCATTATTATGCATAAAAACATCATAAATAACAACATGAAAACATGATGCAAAATGGACGTATCAGGGTTCAATGTTGTGGTGTCCTTTCCCAGTGACAGTAGGGGCAGCAAGGAACGTATTGTATTGTTGCCATCGAGGATAAAAGGATGGGGTTTTCATCATATTGCTTGAGTTAATTCCTCTACATCATGTCATCTTGCCTAAGGCGTTACTCCGTTCTTTATGAACTTAATACTCTAGATGCATGCTGGATATCGGTCGATGTGTGGAGTAATAGTAGTAGATGCAGAATCGTTTTGATCTACTTGACACGTACATGATGCCTATATTCATGATCATTACCTCAGATATCGTCATAACTTTTTGCCTTTTTATCAATTGCTCGGCAGTAATTTGTTCACCCACCATAATATTTTCTATCTTGAGAGAAGCCTCTAGTGAAACCTATGGCCTGGGGTCTATTTTCCATCATATAAGTTTCTGATCTACAATTTTAGTTTCCGATTTACTTCCTTTGCAATCTTTTACTTTCCGATCTATAAACCAAAAATACAAAATATTTACTTTATCGTTTATCAATCTCTAAGATCTCACTTTTGTGAGTAACCATGAAGGGATTGACAACCGCTATTTCGCGTGGGTGCAAGTTGTTTGATTGTTTGTGTAGGTATTCGGTGACTTGTTCGTTGTCTCCTACTGGATTGATACCTTGGCTCTCAAACTAAGGGAAATAATTACTCTACTTTGCTGCATCACCCTTTCCTCTTCAAGGGAAAAACCAACACAAGCTCAAGAAGTAGCACCGCATCCGGCGCCTAGACTAGTCTTCTCACCAGCGCGGAGCTAAGTGCTTCCACTGGGCGTGGGCATAGGCATTGGGGGACAGTGTCGACGGCAAGCGCGGAGCATGGTGCTTCCACTTGGACATGGGTGGGAACCCCCGTGAGGCCCGAGGGCAGCGCTCAGGGGACTCCGGGGCGTGTACAGCCCCAACTCATTATTATGTGAGAGTGTCATGAGCGGAGATCTTCACGGGCATCCCCGACGCCTGGCGAGGGCCCCGCCCGGCACCTCCCCCGACAACCGACGGGGTGTCCGGAAACCAGGACGAGACCAAGGGGCAAGGAGGTACGCTAGCGGTGCCCCGGCGATCGTAGTCCCTCCACAGGGGGGAAGGGCTTGCCGGCGCCTTCCCCGACGGAGGACATACCTCCGTGCGGTGTGGGCCACCTTTGTGGCGGTGCCATGCTCCACGTGGCATGGGGGAGGGCCTGGCGCCGGGCTCCCCCTGCGCAGCTCCCAGCGCCTTCCGTCTGCTTGCGGTGGGGCCATCGTCCTGAGATCCATGACCGTTGCCGTGGCTTGGTTCACATGCGGTCCATGGTTAGCATAATCATGCCCCTGAGATATTGGTTGTACCCGGTGGTTGTTGTTGTTGAAGATGCTGGTGAAGCTCCGGGGTGGCTCGCAAAGAGCCTCGACCTCGCATGGTCCCGCTGCCTAGCCTGGCGAGGGAACGAGCAGGGGCTTCTTCCTGGCGCATACAGGAAACCCGTCAGTGGAGGTACAGGGGTGTGATGTCGCTTGAAGCTACGTTGGTATTTTTCCAAAGAGGAAGGGATGATGCAGCACATCGGTGGTAGGTATTTCCCTCAGATATGAAACCAAGGTTATCGAACCAGTAGGAGAACCAAGCAACACAACGTAAACAACCCCTGCACACAAATAACAACACCTCGCAACCCGACGTGTTAAAGGGTTGTCAATCCCTTTCGGGTAACGGCGCCTCAAACGGTGCGTGCATGGGAGAAAGTTGTGATAGATTGAATAAATAGATCGCAAATAAAATAAAATGCAGCAAAGTATTTTTGTATTTTTGGTTTAATAGATCTGAATAAAAGCAAGAGAAAAATAGATCGCAAGCAAATATATGATAAAGAAAACCTGGGGGCCATAGGTTTCACTAGTGGCTTCTCTCGAGAAAAATAGCAAACGGTGGGTAAACAAATTACTATTGGGCAATTGATAGAACCTCAAATAATTATGAAGATATACAGGTAATGATCATTACATAGGCATCACGTCCAAGATTAGTAGACCGACTCCTGCCTGCATCTACTACTATTACTCCACACATCGACCGCTATCCAACATGCATCTAGTGTATTAAGTTCATGGAAAAACAGAGTAATGCAATAAGAACGATGGCATGATGTAGACGAGATCCATTTATCTATGGCGGTAGATATAGATCCCATCTTTTTATCCTTAGTAGCAACGATACATACCTGTTGGTTCCCTTTCTGTCACTAGGATCAAGCACCGTAAGATCGAACCCACTACCGGGCACCTCTTCCCATTGCAAGATAAATAGATCAAGTTGGCCAAACAAAACCCAAATATATAAGAAGAAATACGAGGCTATAAGAGATCATGCATAAAAGAGATCAAAGAAACTCAAATACTTTCATGGATATAAAAAGATAGGTCTGATCATAAACTCGAAGTTCATCGATCCCAACAAACACACCGCAAAAGAGTTACATCATATGGATCTCCAAGAGACCATTGTATTGAGAATCAAGAGAGAGAGATGAAGCCATCTAGCTACTAACTACGGACCCGAAGGTCTACAAAGAACTACTCACGCATCATCGGAGAGGCACCAATGGAGGTGGTGAACCCCATCCGAGATGGTGTCTAGATTGGATTTGGTGGTTCTAGACTCTGCGGCGGCTGGATGAATATTTCGTCGACTCCCCTAGGGTTCTGGGATTTTTGGGGTATTTATAGAGCAAAGAGGCGGTCCAGGGGCACCCGAGGTGGGCACAACCCACCAGGCGCGCCTTGGTGGGTTGTCCCCTCCTCGGGACTCCCCCCAGGTGCAACCAGGGCCCAACATCTTCCTTCTGGTCCATAAAAATCTTCGTAAAGTTTCGTGGCATTTGGACTCCGTTTGATATTGATTTTCTGCGATGTCAAAAACATGGAAAAAACAGCAACTGGCACTTGGCACTATGTCAATAGGTTAGTACCAAATAATGATATAAAATGACTATAAAATGATTATAAAACATCCAAGATTGATAATAAAACAGCATGGAACAATCAAAAATATACGTTGGAGACGTATCAGGGTGCCTGAAGCCGCCATCCCTGAGTCGGCGCCCGGCCACCCGGCGCCGTCGCTTGCCATCCTTGGCACCAGGTCGCGATGACCGTAGGGTGGCATCTTGGCGTGGTCTCGGGAAGGGCCACCCGGGCCCGCCGCACCTAGAGGTAACATATCCCTGGTAAAGTGAGTGGCACCGTGGGCCAGGTTGGTGCCGCGAGGTACTCCGAGCCCCCCGAGGAAGGGCACGTGGGTTTAGCGGGGGCCGATGTGTGGCCCTGGCAACGCCTGTGACGTAGGCAAGGTGTAGAAGGGTGTTCCACCCTCGCAGGCGGCATCGAGCAGCTCGGTGACCCGCTCTAGCAGGGCATCGTGGCCGCCTTCGGCCAGCCTGCACCGTAGCAGCTCTCGCGCCACGATGAGCGCGGCACGCGTGTTTGCCTTCTCCCGGAGGGTGTGTAGCATCACCGCCGTGGCGTAGCCCGAAGACCGTGCGGTGGCGCAGTTGTAGCACAGCGCAGGGGCGGGCGGAGGCGGTCCGTGTCGCCTACGGCTGACGGTGTTGGCCGCCGTGCGGGCTGCAAGGAGCGCGGAGTGGAGAGCTTATTGGGAGGGAGGTGCTGCCTGGGCGGGCCGAGCGACCCAGTGCTCAGCGTGAACTTGAGGGTCTCCCGCCATGGTGGTGATGGAGTGAATGGTGGGAAAGAGACTTTGACACAGCCCTACCTGGTGCGCCAAATGTCAGATTCGAGGCTTCGTTGACCAAAGAAAGGTTCAAACTCTGGGGCTGTACGAAGAACTCAATCTCCCCAGCCTAACAGCCTGTTGCTCTCATCGGCTAGCTCGATGAACGGGAAAGGAAAGAAACACGGCAGATTACCCAGGTTCGGGCCACCTTGTGGTGTAAGACCCTACTCCTGCTTTGTGGTGGATTAGCCTTGAGGTGGGCCGAGGATGAACTAGTACCGAGGAAGAACAGTCTCAAGAGGTCTGTTCTTGTGCTAGTGTGAGCTGGTGAGGGTTCGGATGGCTCGATCCCCTCCTATGGTGGTGGCTAACCTATATTTATAGTGGCCTCGGTCCTCTTCCCCCAAAAATGAAGGCGGGAAGGGATCCCACAACGGCCAAGTTTGAAGGGAGACAAATAGTACATCTTATCCTGACAAAAGGTGGTCTTCGCCTGCAAAGCTTCTGGTCGTGACGTTGTGGTGGGCTCGGCGATGACCTCCGTCCTGCCGTCCTGGCGGTCTTGGTCTTGGACCATGGAAATGGAAACCTTTGGCTGATTCCTCGGGACTCCGCGCCTGCGCTTGCTTCATTAGCACCAAAGAGGAACTTGTTGTACTATTCCTGCTGGCGCCCGCCTGGCCTTGCTCGTCATGGCTTATGTCACCTTAACCTCACGAGGTGGGCGCCTGCATAGGAATCTCCGCTCCTCAGGAGCCAGCCTAGGGAGGCCACTCCCTCTGGAGGTCTTGGCATCATCCGCCTCGCGAGGCTTGGCCCGACGCGAGGGTCTTGTGTTGCCGATGCTAAAGGTGGGCCATACCAGGCCGCTGATGGAGCCACACTGTGGGCCGCAGGCAGGCAAGTCTGGGTACCCTGGTTCCCAGAACGCCGACACTTAAACCACGTTCCATGCCATGAGTGTCCACCATATCTACCTATGGATTGAATAAGGTCCTTCAAGTAAGTTGCCATCGGTGCAAAAAGCAATAAAAATTGCTCCTAAATATGTATGATCTTTTATTGTAAGGGAAAATAAGCGTTGTACGAACTTGTGATGGTAAAGAAATAAAAGTGACAGACTGCATAATAAAGGTTGCTATCACAAAGGGCAATACAATGTGACGTTCCTTTGCATTAAGGGTTTGCACATCCAAAATTAAAAAGTGCATGACAACATCTGCTTCCCTTTGCGAAGGACCTATCTTTTACGTTCATGTATTTACTTTTATGCAAGAGTCAATAGCATTCCTTCTTAGTTCAACCTCAATTATTCTTTAGTTGGCAAGCATCATGTGGTGGGGAAAGATCCAAGCATATATGGCCATTCAAATATAGTTGATCATGAATTATTATTGTTGACAATTATCTATATGATAAATAAGTTGGGAGGTGAAACATTAAGCCCCTATCTTTCTATGTGTTTGATGGATGCTATTTGTTCTAAAGATATGCTTTGAGTGTTATCAATCATGGAACACTATATGATAGTTAAGTATGTGGGATTTGCTGAATCAAAGCTCTTACATAGACCCTTCCTGAAAATAAGATGAATTGCAATTGTTTGGTGACTGAAAACATAGTTTGTTAGTTTTCAAGAAACTTTATGGTATATGCTTTAACATGTGAATAGCTTGTTACTTGATCATGAGAAGTTTTATGAGATGAGCTACTGTTTATGATATAGAATGATGCTAGAAAAAGTGATTGAATTATCATTGATCAAACTTATGCACTATGCTACCATTCACACTTCATCAATTATTTCTTTTATCATTTACCTACTTGAGGACGAGCAGGAATAGCTTGGGGATGCTGATACGTCTCCAACGTATATACAATTTATGAAGTATTCATGCCATGTTTACAACAATTTTATATGGTTTTGGTATGATTTGATTAGAACTAACCTGGACTGACGTTGTTTTCAGCAGAACCACCGTGGCGTCATTTTTTTTGCAGAAATAAAAGTTCTCGGAATGGGCCGAAAATTTACGGTGATTTTATATGAACTTTTATTTTCAGGACATTTTTTATTGCATGGATAATTCAAAAAACAGACGAATAATAGTATTTTTGCTTTATTTATTCTAAATAACAGAAAGTAAAAAGTGGGTCCAGAAAGTTGTGTTTACTAAATTCATCCATCTCATGCCCATCAAAAGGAATCCATTAACAAGGTCGATCAAGTCTTATTAACAAAATTCTTGCGAATGACATGAAACCGGAGAATTTCTGTATAACACTAGGTTACCTCAACGGGGATATGCATGTCCCCAACAATAAGAATATCATATTTCTTTTTTACAGTAGGAATAGGGAATTCAAAACCTCCAATAGCAATAGTTGAAATATTTCCAATAGAATTGATGCTATTAATTTGAGGTTGATTCTTCGGAAAGTGTACCGTAGGCTCATTACTAATGTCTACTACGCAACCTTCTTCTTGTAGACTCGTGTTGGGCCTCCAAGCGCAGAGTTTTGTAGGACAGTAGCAAATTTCCCTCAAGTGGATGACGTAAGGTTTATCAATCTGGGGGAGGCGTAGGACGAAGATGGTCTCTCTCGAACAACCCTGCAACCAAATAAGAAAGAGCCTCTTGTGTCCCCAACACACCCAATACAATGGTAAATTGTATAGGTGCACTAGTTCGGCGATGAGATGGTGATATATGTGTAATATGGATGGTAGATATAGGTTTTTGTAATATGAAAATATAAAAACAGCAAGGTAGAAAGTAACAAAAGTGAGCAAAAATGGATTGCAATGCTTCGAAACTAGGCATAGGGGTCATACTTTCACTAGTGCAAGTTCTCTCAACAATGATAACATAATTAAATTATATGGCAATCCCTCAATGTGCAACAAAGAGTCACTCCAAAGTTCCTATCGCGGAGAACATAAGATGAAATTGCTTGTAGGGTACGAAACCACCTCAAAGTTATTCTTTCTGATCAATCCAATGAGCTATTCCTATAAGTGTCACAAATAGCCCTAGAGTTCATAGTAAAATAACACCATAAGACACACATCAATCAACCCTAATGTCACCTAGATACTCCAATGTCACCACAAGTATCTGTGGGTCAATTATATGATATGCATCAAACAACTTCAGATTCATAATATTCAATCCAACACAAAGCACCTCAAAGAGTGCCCCAAGATTCCTACCAGAGAAACAAGGACGAAAATGTGCATCAACCCCTATGCATATATTACCCCAATGTCACCAAGGGAATCCGTGAGTTGAGTGCCAAAACATACATCAAGTGAATCAGTAGAACACCCCATTGTTACCACGGGTATCCCACGCAAGACATACATCAAGTGTTCTCAAATCCATAATAATACTCAATCCGATAATAGTGAAACCTCAAAGTTGAAACTCAATTCATCACAAGAAGGTCGAGGGGGAGAAACACCATATGATTCAACTATAGTAAGCAAGCTCACGGTACATCAAGATTGTGCCATATCAAGAACACGAGAGAGAGAGAGAGAGATCAAACACATATCTACTGGTACATACCCTCAGCCCTGAGGGTGAACTACTCCCTCCTCGTCATGGAGACCGCCTGGATGATGAAGATGGCCATCGGTGATGGTTTCTCCCTCTGGCAGGGTGCCGGAACGGGCTCCCGATTGGTTTTTTGTGGCTATAGAGGCTTTCGGCGGTGGAACTCCTGATCTAGGTTTCTTTTTGGGGGTTTCGGGATTTATAAGAATTTTTGCGTCGGTTTCACATCAGGGGGGTCCACGAGGCAGCTGCAAGACAGGGGGCACGCCCTCCACCCTTGTCGTCACCTCGGGACTCTTCTGGCCCAACCCCGATGCTCCGTGGGCTTCTTCTGGTCCATAAAAAATCAACGTAAATTTTCAGCTCATTTAGACTCCGTTTGATATTCCTTTTCTGTAGAACTCAAAAACAAGGAAAAACAAAAACTGGCACTCGGCTCTAGGTTAATAGGTTAGTCCCAAAAAATAATATAAAATAGCATATAAATGCATATAAAACATCCAAAGAAAGTGATCGTGTCTTCTCAAAGTAACATGGCCAAAGAAAGTTATCCCTACAAAATCATATAGTATGGCTATGCTCCATCTTCATCGCACAAAATATTTCATAATGCACAACCCCAATGACAAGCCAAGCAATTGTTTCATACTTTTGATGTTCTCAAACTTTTTTAACTTTCACGTAATACATGAGCGTGAGCCATGGATATAGCACTATAGGTGGAACAGAATATGGTGGTTGTGGAGAAGACAAAAAGAACGAGATAGTCTCACATCAACTAGGTGTATTAACAGGCGATGGAGATGCCCATTGAGGGAGTCCTGGATTAGGGGGTCTCCGGACAGCCGGACTATATCCTTTGGCCGGACTCTTGGACTATGAAGATACAAGATTGAAGACTTCGTCTCATGTCCGGATGGGACTTTCCTTGGCATGGAAGGCAAGCTTGGCAATATGGATATGTAGATCTCCTCCATTGTAACCGACTCTGTGTAACCCTATCCCCCTCCAGTGTCTATATAAACTGGAGGGTTTAGTCCGTAGGACAACAACAATCATACCATAGGCTAGCTTCTAGGGTTTAGCCTCTACGATCTTGTGGTAGATCAACTCTTGTAATACTCATATCATCAAGATCAATCAAGCAGGACGTAGGGTATTGCCTCCATCAAGAGGGCCCGAACCTGGGTAAACATCGTGTCCCCTGCCTCCTATTACCATCCGCCTTAGACGCACAGTTCGGGACCCCCTACCCGAGATCCACCGGTTTTGACACCGACATTGGTGCTTTCATTGAGAGTTCCACTGTGTCATCGCCGTAAGGCTCGATGGCCCCTTCGATCATGGGTAATGATGCGGTCCAGGGTGAGGTTTTCCTCCCCCGACAGATCTTCATATTCGGCGGCTTCGCACTGCGGGCCAATTCGCTTGGCCATCTGGAGCAGATCAAGAGCTACGCCCCTGGCCATCAGGTCAGGTTCGGAAACTTAAACTACACTGCAGACATCTGCGGAGACTTGATCTTCGACGGATTTGAGCCCATGTCAGGTGCACCGCACAATCACGACGAGCATGACGTAACTCTGCCGTCGGACAGTATTCGGGAGATCGCATCTGCAACTACTCCGGCCTTCAATCCGGAGCAAATTCCGCCATCCGAGGACGGAGGGATAGACCCCGCCATGGAGGCCGCACTCTCAGTGGCGATGGGCCGAATACTGACTTCACCCATTATGAGAGCCATGTTGCCGAACCACTGGATTCGTCTCCGGCCATGGACTCCGAGCCGCCTGCATCCGTGCCTATCGAATCCGATTGGGCGCTGATCATGGAGTTCACCTCCGCGGATATCTTTCAGCACTCGCCTTTCGGCGATGTGCTAAATTCATTAAGGATCTCTCTCCTTGTCAGGAGAACCTTGGCCGAACTATGTCCGGCTAGAATGGGATGCGGACAATGAAGAAATTCGCTGCCCACCCACCACCCACTTAGTAGCCAGTGTCGATGATTTAACTGACATGCTCGACTTCAACTCTGAAGACATCGACGGTATGGACGACGATGCAGGAGACGAACAGGAACCACCGCCCACAGGGCACTGGACCGCCACTTCCTCATATGATATATACATGGTGGACACCCCCAAAGAAGGCAATGGCGACGAGACAGCGGAGGATGACCCCTCCAAGAAGCAACCCAAGCGCCGATGTCAGCGGCGCCGCTCTAAGTCCCGCCATAGCAAAAGTAGTGATACCGGCACAAGAGACAATAACACTCCGGATAGTGCCGAAGACGACAACAATCCCCCCAGCATGATTTAGAGCGGGAGGGTGAACAAGCTAGCCCTCCAGAGCGGGCAGCAGATGGAGAATCGGAGGAGGACAATTACATGCCTCTCTCCGAAGATGAGGTGAGCCTCGGCGACGAAGAATTTATCGTGCCTGAGGATCCCGTCGAATAGGAGCGCTTCAAGCACCGGCATATAGCCACAGCAAATAGCTTGAATAAAAAGCAACAACAGCTTCGAGCTGATCAAGATTTGCTAGCAGAAAGATGGACCGAAGTCCTTGCGGCCGAGGAATACGAACTCGAGCGCCCAACCAAGAGTTATCCAAAGCGCAGGCTGCTACCCCACCTCGAGGAGGAAGCATTGAAACCGGCATCACCAGCGTATGATGCGGCTGACGGACAACCTCGTGGCCAAGACAGAAAGGCATTTCAGCCAGAAGTCAAGCCCGCACCCCGCCGCCAATCAAACAAAAATACGAAGGCCCGGGGCAACACGCGGGACTTGCGAGACGAATTGGAAAACAAGGCAAAACATGCAAGATCGATCTACGAATCATGGGGGCACGCACCAATACGCGACGATGATCATCACGCTGGATAAACTAAAAGCAAATCCGGCCGAGCCGAACACGACAGACAACACTCCTATGAACCGCATCGCGATATAGCCCAGCACAGAGGTGCCGCACACCCCTTATGCTTCACTGATGAAGTAATGGATCACGAATTCCCAGAAGGGTTTAAACCCATAAACATCGAATCATAAGATGGTACTACAGACCCCGTGGTATGGATAGAAGACTTCTTCCTCCACATTCACATGTCCCACGGGGATGACCTACATGTCATCAAGTATCTCCCGCTAAAACTCAAAGGGTCGGCTCGGCATTGGCTCAATAGCTTACCGGCAAACTCCATCGGAAGTTGGGAGAACCTGGCAGAGGCATTCTCGGACAATTTCCAGGGCACTTATGTGCGACCGCCGGATGCTGACGATTTAAGTCATATAACTCAGCAGCCTGGGGAATCGTCCAGGAAATTTTGGACCTGGTTCCTAACCAAGAAGAACCAAATTGTCGACTGTCCGGATGCAGAGGCCTTAGCGGCATTTAAGCATAATATCCGTGACGAATGGCTCGCCCAGCACCTCGGCCAAGAGAAGCCAAAATCCATGGCAGCCCTCACGACACTTATGACCCGCTTTTGTGTGGGCGAAGATAACCGGTTGGCTCGTAGTACCAATACAGCAAGCAAACCTGGCATATCAGACGCCAGGGATAGCAACGGAAAACCATGACACAACAAATACAAGCGCCGAAAATATGGTGAAAATGCCAAAAATACGGCAGTTAATGCCGGGTTCAAGGACTCAAAGTTCGGTCAGCAGAAAGGGCCGCCCAAAAATACAAATCCGGGTCCATCCAGTCTGGACCACATACTCGCTCACCAATGCCAAATTCATGGCACCCCAGAAATGCCAGCCACCCATACCAATAGAGAATGATGGGTCTTCAAACAAGCCGGCAAAGCAGGCGCCAAAGACGAAGAGGGGTCTCAAAGCGACGATAGCGACGAAGAGCCCAGATCACCGAACACAGGAGGGCAAAAGAAACCCCCCCCCCCATATTCAATCGGTGAATGTGGTAAATACCACCCAAATTACCAACTTGGACCAGATATGCACCCTTAGGGATGGCGGCTCAACGGAACTAGCTGTCCCACAATATAAGCTAGGGCCGGTCACCTTCAACCGCACGGATCGTCCGGTTAACGCAAATCAGGGCAATCCAGTCGCACTAATCCTCGACCCAATAGTAGACGGGTTCCACCTCACTCAAGTCCTTATGGACGGAGGTAGCAGTTTAAATCTGCTGTACCAGGACACAGTGCGCAAGATGGGCATTGATCATTCAGCGACCAAGCCCACTAAAGCCAGTTTTAGAGGCATCATACCAGGTATGGAGGTTAGCTATACAGGCTCCATTGCACTCGAGTTAATCTTTGGATCACTAGAATATTACTGTATGAAAGAGTTAATCTTCGAAATCGCCCCTTTCCGCAGTGACTATCAAGCACTGCTCGGGCGAACCGCGTTCGCTCGATTCAACGCGGTGCCACATTATGCCTACTGTAAGTTCAAAATGCCCGGTCCACGCGGCGTCATCACGATTCATGGCAAGGTCGAACCTTCCTTCGGCACTAACTAATACATCACTGCCTTAGCAGCAGAAACAACGAGCAGCACCTTGCAGCTGAACTTCGAGTCGCCGCCCAGGCTCCCAAACACCGTCATGGGGCTCCGAACTACTTCGCGGAAGGATCCCCGGCTCGTCCAGAGCTCAACTAAAACACTCCGGCGAAGGCCATGACAGGCCGAACTTAGTGGTTCAACCGCCCTCTGGCACGCAAACATTTCTTATATTTCCTTCACAGGTTCACCTTTGCACCGACCAGGACGGACTCCACGGAGGCAGCTTGAATGCGTCAGGGGATCCTTAGACATTCCCCGCAGTGAACGTCCAGCTATAATATGGATCCGCACTCAACCTCTTCCCCCTGGTCACAGCAGGTTCTGCTATCACAACTCTCACATTACTTGTACTCATACGCATAGACATATTATTCAAATACAACATGTGGATTTATATGACGTTTACCTGCTGATTATTTCTTATCGAAATCATTTCATCAAGTGGCATCCGTACACAGCGATATGCCTTAAATATGCCAGGGGCTTCGTTTTTCCCGTAACATGGCAATAAAAGTCCAAACACCTTCATGGAAGTTCGGCACCCCGAACCTATAGCATTATATGCATCAGCTCCGAACCATGTCTTGGGTCAATAGTTGGGTTTTCCCGGCTCCCATGCTTTGGTACCTTACGTTCCCCTATATCGGCTAAGGTAGCACTGGGAGAACTACTGCGATTGTGTCCCGGTTCTTCCGGACGAGCACCTCAGTAGAGAAAGCCAAAAACTGACTGTCATGATACGGCGAGAGCTGGTCAGCTATTTGAGCGGTCACAAAATCTTTAAGGATTTCTCCCGCATAATTCCATAACCAATGCAGCATGCGATGGATCGGTTTTTTCTCCGATCAGGTGCTTATAGAGCCCCTAGTACGGTCTTCCGAACACAAGGGGCTGCGCCGACCATACTAAAGCTCCTATGGCTAAGTGAGAGTGATAAAGCCCTATAGTCCGATTGCCTGGTTCGTTGTGCTGAGCACCTCCTTTGGAGGACCCAAAACTGGGATAAAGAGTGCTCAGGTTTATCCCGAACACCCCCGTACTTCCTACGTGGGGGCAGAAGCCGACAACTGGCCAACTCTCAGTTTCAACATAAAAATGGCCGCACAGGAGGGTAAACTTTTATATAATAGGTGACATATAAACGACCTTGTTCAAACATTACAAAGGACAACATGATTTGCATTCATGGAAATATAATGTCCTTGGTGCATAGCTCCGCTGCAAGGTAGGATCCTTTCAGGACACTCTTATAATATAATTCGGGCTTGCGGTACTCCTTCCCCTCTGGCGGTCCCTCGGTCACTAGCTTTTCAGCATCCATCTTCCCCCAGTGCACCTTTGCGAGGGCGAAGGCCATTCGCACTCCTTCTATACAGACCGACCGCTTGATGACATCAAGTCGAGGGCAAGCGCTTACAAGCCGCCTCACGAGCCCGAAGTAGCTGCTTGGAATCGTCTCGGCAAGCCATAGCCGGATAACCATATCTTTCATGGCTAGTTCTGCCGCCTTATGCAGTTCGATCAGCTGTTTCAGTTGATCGGCAAAAGGCACCGGATAATTCGGCGCCAAATACTGCAACCAAAAGAGCTTATCAGTGGTGTTCCTTCCTTCGGCTCGGTAGAATTGAGCGGCATCTGATATGTTGTGAGGTAGCTCGGCAAATACACCTGAGAAGTCTGGATTCACAATCAGAAACATAGTTTTCCCTTCAAATACTTGCTTTACATGGGAAAAGCCTTACCCGCCGCGATCTTCCTCGCCTCTTGGATCCTCTGCAGGGCGCTTTGGGTTTCCCCCCGGGCATCGCTCATGACTTGACGCGCCTTGGTGAGTTCGGACTCTTTCTCCGTTAAACTCTGCTCCAAGGTCTCGCATTTACTTATGGCCTCTTGCAGCTCCTGCTCAGCTTTAATAACTCTGACCTCGTGTTTCTCACGAAGAGTCCGCTCCGTGGCCGCCTTTTCCTCGGCCTCGGCAACGGCCCTTTTGAGGGCCTCGACTTCGGTCATAACCCCTAGCACAAATTATGTGGATTATTTCATACTGAACATTTATTTCACAATAAATGCGCACAACACTTGTGCATACCTTGTTTATCCCTCAACTGCATTTTCAATTGGCCAATTTCTTCTATGGCCCGCTCCAGACTTTGATTCAGTCCGGAGATCTCCGCAGTACGAGAGGTAGCAGCCGCTACAGGTATCTACTTGAAACAGAAGAGAAATCAATATCATTCAATGAGTCTTCATGTGATCATCAATGTGATCCCCTGTCCGGTTCTTTCTTTCACCAAACAGTGTATCAGGGGCTACTATCTATACTATGACACTCTTCGGCAACTTATAAAACATACCTCAAAGCCTCTTATAAGGCTGATACAGGCTTCGTTCAGTCCACTCTCAGTTGACTGAATCTTCTCAATCAGCGCACCCATAAGGGCACGGTGTTCGTCAACAATGGAGGCATCTCGTAACGCCACCAACAAAGCATCCGACACCTTTGGATGGACAGAGGTCGCTGGCGGAACAGGCACGCCCCCTCCAGCCAAAGGAGGCTACCTTCTTGATTCTGGAGCCGTATAGGCCTCTGGAATCGCATCCGGTGGGGAGCCGAACTCAGGATCGCCCCCGCAGTCAGACCCCATGGGAATCTTTTCCCCCACGTGTCCGGCCCCTGCGGTTTGACCTCCAGGCACCGCCTTAATGGTTTCTTCCTTTCCTCCTTGGCCGGGGTCCTTCTGGGACGAAGCCTCGGTGTTATGCACCTGTTTGGAGGAAGGGGCCTTTGGGGGCGTCCCACTCTCCATAGCATTTGAGCTCAGCAGGTCCTCTGATGAGGATTGTTTGGTATGGGACCTACCGGACTACCAAAAAATATGGCTTAAGGTTAAAATACTAAGCCACGATGAGTCCGGACGCTTAAACGTACTCGGATTTTATATACTTACGAGTTCACCAGGGGCTGGGCCCTGGGATCCCATGTCGGGCCGCTGTCGGCGGCGGTAGTGGACTCCTCCGGAAGAGAAGCCCTTCCCCTTTTGGGCAGTTCGGCCTCCAAGGGTGCGGAGGTCGTCCTCTTCCTTCTCCCCCCCCCCCCCCCCCGCAGGGGATTCATCTTTCGCCTCCTTTTCGTCCTCTTCGGAGGCGGAATGGGCATCAGAGCCTTCGGGTATTGTGTCTGAAGTGCCACGACGACGAAGGCCGCCCCGGGTCTTTTTGGCCTCCTTCTCGGCCGTCTTCTTCAGCACCTTGTAAGGCGCCGGGACCAGCATCTTCGTCAGAAGTGGGATGGCCGGGTCTTCAGGCAGCGGGGCCGGACAATGGATCCGCTCCGCCTTCTTCGTCCAGCTCTGGGAGAATTGAATAAACACGTGTTAAGTGCTTCCTTTGGGTCATGCGGATAGAAAAGTTTGATAAACTCACCGAACTTGCAGGGCGGGACAGTTGGTACCCGCGATCTTCGGCGGAGTCCGGCCATGATTTGCTGGACTTGAAAAGCACCTTCCAAATGTCCTTGTGCTAGTAGCCGAAGAACCCTCGCAAGGTTTGGTGCCTGGCTGGATCGAATTCCCATAGATTGCAAGTCCAGTGTTGACAAGGCAGTATCTGGCGGACTAACATCACCTGGACTACGTTGACAAGTTCAATGTTCTTATCTCCCATATCTTTAACGCGCGTCTGGAGCACCGACAGTTCGTCAGACGAGAACCAGTCCATGCCTTTCTTGACCCAGGATGTAAGCCGTAGAGGGGCGTCGGATCGAAACTCGGGTGATGCGGCCCATTCCTTGTCGCGCGGCTCAGTGATGTAAAATCACTGCTGTTTCCACTCCTTGACAGAATCATTAAAGGTTCCCGTTAGCCATATGACGTTGGGCATCTTGCTCACCATAGCGCCCCCGCACTCGGCATGCTCGCCGCCCACCACCTTGGGCTTCACATTAAAAACCTTCAGCCATAAACCGAAGTGCGGTGAAATGTGGAGGAAAGCCTCGCACACGACAATGAATGTCGATATGTTGAGGAAGGAATTAGGGGACAGATCATGAAGATTGATCCCATAATAGTACATGATGCCACGAACGAATGGGTGGAGGGGAAACCCTAGCCCGCGGACAAAGTGAGGGAGGAATACAACCCTCTCGTGGGGTTCCGGAGTGGGGACGATCTGTCCCACCGTCGGGAGACGATGGCTGATTTTCTTGGCCAGATACCCGGCCTCCCGAAGCTTTTTAATATCCTTCTCTCAGACGGTAGAGGCCATCCATTTGCCTCCTGCTCCAGATCCGTACATCTTTGGAAGGCCTTTTGTGGGCAGAGAAGGTGAACGCTTGGGCGCTGGAGCCTGAGCAGAAGAGAATGAATCGGGAAGAAGGCGTGGGTGAAAAGAGTGAATCCTTGTCCCTTTATAAGGACAGGAGAGGCAGTGCGCCTCCCCACTCACCTGGTAAAAGCTCTTATTCCCCAAGCGCCGTAATTGATGGCACGGTTGGGTTACCCACATCCGTATTGATGAGAATCCCGTGATAGGGGGACACGATCTCTGCTTTGACAAGACGTGTCAAGAAAATCGCCTCACAATATGTGCAGTGTTGGTTGAGAAAAACGGATCGAATAATGACCGGGCCATGACATGATGTCATGTTGCTAAACGTGTCAGCAGATTAGATTTGTGGAAATATTATTCTCTCTATGGTGGTATGTGGAACTTATTTTGCACAGCCGGACACTATCCTCGTGTTCAAGATCTTCTATGGAGTATTCGAAAGAAGAACCCGCCTTGCAATCCCGAAGACAAATCTGCGTGCCGGACTCGTTGTCATTGAAGCGTGGTTCAGGGGCTACTGAGGGAGTCCTAGATTAGGGGGTCTCCGGACAGCCGGACTATATCCTTTGGCCGGACTGTTAGACTATGAAGATACAAGATTGAAGACTTCGTCTTGTGTCCGGATGGGACTTTCCTTGGCGTGGAAGGCAAGCTTGGCAATACGGATATGTATATCTCCTCCCTTGTAACCGACTCTGTGTAACCCTAGCCCCCTCCGGTGTCTATATAAACTGGAGGGTTTAGTCCGTAGGACAACAACAATCATACCATAGGCTAGCTTCTAGGGTTTAACCTCTACGATCTTGTGGTAGATCAACTCTTGTAATACTCATATCATCAAGATCAATCAAGCAGGACATAGGGTATTACCTCCATCAAGAGGGCCTGAACCTGGGTAAACATCGTGTCCCCTGCCTCCTGTTACCATCCGCCTTAGACGCACAGTTCGGGACCCCCTACCCGAGATCCGCCGGTTTTGACACCGACACCCATCAATAGATATTAATGTGAGAGAGTAGGGATTGCCATGCAACGGATGCACTCGAGCTATGAGTGTATGAAAGCTCAACAAGAAACTAAGTGGGTGTGGATCCAACTCGCTTGCTCACGAAGACCTAGGGCAATTTGAGGAATCCCATCACTGGAATATACAAGCCAAGTTCTATAATGAAAAATTCCCACTAGTATATGAAAGTGACAACATAGGAGACTCTAAATCATGAAGAACATGGTGCTACTTTGAGGCACAAGTGTGGAAAAAGGATAGTGGCATTGCCCCTTCTCTCTTTTCTCTCATTTTATCATTATTTTATATATTTTTATTTGGGCTTCTTTGGCCTCTTTTTTCTTTTTTTTTATTCTTCGTCCGGAGTCTCATCCCGACTTGTGGGGGAATCATAGTCTCCATCATACTTTCCTCATATGGGACAATGCTCTAATAATGATGATCATCACACTTTTATTTACTTACAACTCAAGAATTACAACTCGATACTTAGAACAAAATATGACTCTATATGAATGCCTACGACGGTGTACCATGATGTGCAATGACTCAAGAATGACATGTATAAAAAAATATGAAAGGTGGCTTTGCCACAAATATGATGTCAACTACATGATCATGCAAAGCAATATGACAATGATGAAGCGTGTCATAATAAACGGAACGGTGGAAAGTTGCATGGCAATGTATCTCAGAATGGCTATGAAAATGTCATAATAGGTAGGTATGGTGGATGTTTTGAGGAAGGTATATGGTGGGTGTAATGCACCAGTGAAAGTTGCGCGGTACTAGAGAGGCTACCAGTGGTGGAAGAGTGAGAGTGCGTATGATCCATGGACTCAACATTAGTCATAAGGAACTCACATACTTATTGCAAAAGTTTATTAGCTATCGAAACAAAGTACTACACACATTCTCCTACGGTGATAGATTGGTAGGACAAGACCATCGCTCGTCCCTGACCGCCACTCATAAGGAAGATAATCAATAAATAAATCATGCTCCGACTTCATCACATAACGGTTCACCATACGTGTATGCTACGGGAATCACAAACTTTAACACAAGTATTTCTACCAATCCGAAATTACTCACTAGCATGACTCTAATGTTACCATCTCTATATCTCAAAACAATCATAAGGAATCAAACTTCTCATAGTATTCAATCACTTAATATGAAAGTTTTTATTATATCCCTCTTGGACGCCCATCATATTAGGACTAAATTCATAACCTAATCAAATTACCATGCTGTTTAGAGACTCTCAAAATAATATAAGTGAAGCATGATAGTTCATCAATTTCTTCAAAATAAAACCACCACCGTGCTCTAAAAAGATATAAGTGATGCACTAGAGCAACTACCCAGCTCAAAAGATATAAGTGAAGCACTAGAGCATTCTAATAAATTAATAATTAATGTGTGTCCCTCTCAAAAGGTGTGTACAGCAAGGATGATTGTGGCAAACTAAAAAGCAAAGACTCATATCATACAAGACGCTCCAAGCAAAACACATGTCATGTGGTGAATAAAAATATAGCCTCAAGTAAATTTACCCATGGGTTGAAGACGAAAGAGGGGATGCCTTCCGGGGAATATCAAGAATAACAAAGTCCGTTAAGATAGTAACGTTTGCAACCACAACAGGCACATCCTTGCAAATACCAATGGGTATAGAAGTTGATTTATCAGCCATTTGCAAAGAGATTTCAGTAGGTGTCAACTTATTCAAATCAAGTATATGATATCAAGAGAAAAGCTCATATCACATTGTAACACCCTCGATGCGGCTATAGCTCCCACGTGTCGAGGCACGACTTAGAGACATAACCGCATTGAAAGCAATGTCGCAAGTCAGGCAATCATTACAACATCCCATGTAATATATAGTAAAAGGGGGAGATACATAGTTGGCTTACACTCGCCACGTCACATCAAAGTACATAAATAACATCCATCATACAAACACTCATGGCCTGACTATGGCGCCAAAATAGAAGAAAACCCAACATGCGACAAGGCCCTGAATCGAACCCCAACTAGGCACCACTACTGATCGTCGGGAAAGGAAACATAATAACGCTGAGAGTCCTCGGCGAACTCCCACTTGAGCTCGTACTCGTCACCTGGAGTGAAATCACCTGGACCTGCATCTGGAATTATAGTATCTGTGAGCCACGGGGACTCAGCAATCTCGCACCCTCGCGATCAAGACTATTTAAGCTTATAGGAAGGGTAAGGCAAGTATATGTGGAGCTGCAGCAAGCGACTAGCATGTATGGTGGCTAACTTATCCGCAAAAGAGAGCGAGAAGAGGAGGCAAAGCACGAGCGAGAATCTAGAGGAACAACCTGCGCAAGCATAACTCCAACACCGTGTCCACTTCCCGGACTCCGCCAAGAAGAGGCCATCACGGTAACACACTCAGTTGATTCATTTTAATTAATTAAGGTTCAAGTTATCTACAACCGGACATTAACAAATTCCCATCTGCCCATAACCGCGGGCACGGCTTTCGAAAGTTCAATCCCTGCAGGGGAGTCCCAACTTAGCCCATGACAAGCTCTCACGGTCAACGAAGGAATAGACCTCCACCCGAGACACACCGATCAGACTCGGCAACCCGGTACAACAAGACAATTCGACAGGTTAAAACAAGACCAGCAACACTGCCCGAATGTTCGTGCCCATGGCCTTCTGAAAAGAATCCCAAAACTTCAAGGTAAAGATGCTGCCACGGTCTGAAGAGATCACTTGAGGAATACCGTGCAGAGAGACAATGCGAGAGGTATAGAGTTCCGCCAATTGAGCTGCAGGGATCGACTCTTTGATAGGCAGAAAGTGAGCCACTTTGGTGAGCTTGTCGATGACAACGAATATAGCATCATTGCCACGCTTGGACTTTGGAAACCTAGTCATGAAGTCCATTTAAATGTGGTCAAACTTCCATTCTGGAATGGCAAGAGGTTGGAGGAGACCTGCTGGCCTTTGGTGTTCTGCCTTCACTCTTCTGCAGACATCACATTCATTCACGAATTGAGCAATCTCGCGCTTCATTCGAGTCCACCAATAAGCTTTCTTAAGGTCCTGATACATCTTCGTGCTCCCCGGGTGGATGGAGAGGAGAGAATTGTGAGCCTCGTTCATGATCACTTTACGAAGTTCACCTTTGGGCACAACAATACGATCCTCAAAGAAGAGAGTGTCCTTGTCATCAAGGCGGTAGCACTTGTACTTGGACTGACTCTTGGCAATCCCAATCTTCACCTTTTTCACCATAGCATCAAGAAGCTGGGCTTGCCGAATCTGGTCTTCTAAGGTAGGAGAGACTTGAAGGTTGGCGAGGAAACCTTGAGGAACAACTTGCAGATTAAGTTTATGGAAAGCTTCACAAAGCTCGGGTTGATAAGGCTTGAGAATCAGACTGTTGCAGTAGGCCTTTCTGCTCAAATCGTCAGCAATCACATTGGCCTTGCCTGGAGTATACTCAATACTCGGATTATATTCTTGAATCATTTCGACCCATCGAGTTAGCCTTAGGTTGAGATTAGGCTGAGTGAATATGTACTTGAGACTCTTGTGATCAGTGAAAATGTCCACTTTTCTTCCCAATAGAAGATGTCTCCAAGTCAAAAGAGCATGCACAACTGCCGCCAACTCGAGATCATGAGTGGGGTAGTTCTTCTCATTAGGCTTCAACTGGCGAGATGTATAAGCAACAACTTTCTTCTCTTGCATCAATACTGCGCCAAGACCTTGGAGAGAGGCATCACAAAAGACCTCGTACGGCTTGGATTCATCAGGCGGGGTCAGAACTGGAGCAGTGATCAACTTCTCTTTCAAAGTGTTGAAAGCAATATCACACTCCGGAGACCAAACGTACTTGACGTGCTTCTGAAGAAGATTTGAGAGAGGCTTCGCGATCTTAGAAAAGTTTTCAACGAATCTTCGGCAATAGCTTGCGAGACCGAGGAAACTGCGGAGTTGCTTCACATTCTGAGGAGGTTCCCAATTCACAATTGCGGATACCTTCTCGGGATTCACGGAAATGCCCTTGGCAGAGATGATATGACCAAGATAAAGAACCTCATCGAGCCAAAATTCACACTTGGAGAACTTGGCATAGAACTGATGTTCCCTGAGCTTATCGAGAACCAAACGCAAGTGCTTGGCATGATCTTCCTTGTTCTTCGAGAAAACCAGAATGTCATCGAGATAGACCAAAACGAAGTCATTGGTGTAGGCGTTGAAGATGAAATTCATCATGCGAGAGAACGTCGGAGGAGCGTTGGCGAGGCCAAAAGACATGACAGTGTATTCATATGAACCAAAGCTTGTTCTGAATGCTGTCTTGGGAATATCTTCTTCACGAATGCGAATCTGGTGATAACCCATACGGAGATCAAGCTTGGAGAATACTTGGGCACCTTTGAGTTGTTCGAACAGCTCATTGATGTTGGGAAGTGGGTATTTGTTCTTGATGGTCTTCTTGTTCACTGGACGGTAATCAACACAAAGTCGGTCCGTTCCATCCTTCTTCTTCACAAAAAGAACACCACAACCCCACGGAGAAGAACTAGGCCGGATGAGACCCATTCTTTCTTGCTCATCGAGTTGCTTCTTCAGCTCCTTCAACTCTTCAGGTCCGAGCTTGTAAGGACGTTTGCACACAGGTTCCGTGCCAGGTTCAAGTTCAATAACGAATTCAACTGGCCGGTGCGGAGGCCTTCCTGGGAGCTCTTATGGAAAGACGTCTTGATATTCGCAAACGACTGGAATTTGAGAGATGGCATCCAATTCACCCTTCTCATTGAGAGAAAACAGACGGATGGTGTCATCACGAGCGGCAAAGACAATTACATCCTCAGACGAATGAGTCAATTGAATCTGCCTGGCAGCACAATCAAGATGTGCCTTGTGCTTAGAAAGCCAATCCTTTCCGAGAATAAGATCAATATCCGAGTCACCAAGAACCGTAGGAGAAGCCAAGAACTTGTAGTCACCCAAAGTGATAGAAACATCCGGAACGATGGAGTTAGCCTGCATGCGCTTACCGGGAGAGACAACTGCTAAAGGACTAGGCAAAACTTGTGAAACCAATTCATGCCTATTTGTAAACGGTCTCGAGATGAAGCAATGCGATGCACCAATGTCAAAAAGAACTTTTGCAGGAATATCATTAACAGGAAGGTTACCCATGATCACATCTGACGAGTCCTCTGCCTGAGCTGCATTCATCAAATTGACCTTGGCATGCTTGGGGTTATGCTTGACCATAGCTGTACTTGCCGATCTCACAGGAGGAGGTGGAGGAAGACGCCTCTGGTTGAAACACTTGTTGGCATAGTGACCCTTCTGTTGGCACTTGTTGCACGTGACCTCTGAAAGCGGACGGTGATACGGAGCACTCGATCTTGGGGCTTGAGACGAAGTCTTGTTCTGAAAGCCTGGGTTGGGTGGGTGGGAAGAACCACTGCCACCTTTGCTCTTCTGCTGAAACGGCTGACAGAACGGAGGAGGAGGAAGCCAAAACTTCTGCTGCTTGGCCACTTGAGTAGAGGAAGAAGGAGTAACATCTCTGACTCGCTTCCTGGAAGCATCACACCTCAACTGGGCAGCCTCTTGCTTCAGTGCCATGTTGTAGAACTCATCGTATCTCAAGGGCTCGAAGAGAACAAGAGCGAGCTGAATATCTTCTCCGAGACCACCCCTAAACTGATATATCATGCTCTTCTCATCAGGGACGTCCTGCTTGGCAAAGCGGGCAAGCTTCTGGAACAATTTGTTGTAGTCATAGACAGACAAAGAGCCTTGCTTCAGATTGCGGAATTCCTCACGCTTGCTTTCAACCACGCTCTGCGGAATGTGATGAGCTCGGAAATCTCGACGGAAATCATCCCAAGTGATAACACGTCCACCCCTGGAGTCCTTGTACTGCTGGAACCATTCTGCAGCTTGATCTTTGAGTTGGAAGGAAGCGAACTTCACAAAGTCCTCAGGCCTGACGTTGCTGCACTCGAAATGCTTACACAGATCCACAAGCCAATCGTCAGCATCGGTTGCCTCAACACAATTGCTGAAAGTCTTTGGCCCGTTAGCAAGGAACTGGTTGAGTGTAGCAAAGTGACTCTGATTGCTGCCTTGATTCCCTTGACTGCCTTGATTGCGCTCTTGAAGAATTTGCATGATCAGCTGAGTGTTTGCATTGGTTGCGGCCATCACAGCTTGCCATTCCTCTGGAGGAGGTGGAGGCGGTGGCGGATCTTGATTCTGGTTCTGACTGGTGCTCTTAGCGGGAGCCATCCTGAAGAGGTTGACCACCATTAGCACATTGACAGATAAATATTGACGCTGAATCCAATGGAATGAAAATTGCAACATATAGTCTTCACATCCGAACAAAATGAACGAATGCATTCCTCTTCAAATGGTCACATATCCATAAATTGAGAAGCCACGTAGAATTAAGGTAGAGAAATAAATCAACAAGGTACGGTTCAAGAACGAATAATCGGTAAGAAATCCCAATCTCAAACCAATATCCGTGGAAGAAGAACTAGAGCTACTAGAATTCCCACCTATGAAACTCCCGAACTTTTCCGGTTATGCAATCAGGTGTTGGGGATACAGGGGAAGCATAATATCTCACCCAAACTAGCAAATCCTACATCCAGCTATATCCATCCTTCAACACATAACCAAGAAAACTTCGGAAACCATTTACCTCAACCTTCGAAAAGCATCTGTTATACAAGTTATGGCGATACTCCCGAACTCCCGCCCCAGTACTGGGTGGCGTCGAGGTTATCTCACCAACGAACTGCATAAAAGAGATTTTCGATGTCGGCGGACATATCTGAAGTATTCCAGAATTGCAACGATAAAATTATGATGACAACACCTCAGAGCTCAACTCCCCGGGACACTTCCACTAAACCCCTGACAGGAGGCACCAAGACAGTATTCTCATCATAAGCCATCCGAACAAATCCAAGATACTCGCGTGATCCTAAAAAAAAATTTAGTGAAATTTGAGAAGAGAAGAGTCAAAACTCTACGTCAGGATGCCTTACCAGAGCGATGAGGAGACTGGGAAGTAAAAAGAATTCCTAAGCTCTCCGGTATATAATTCCTAAAGACTCAAAACATTTTTCTAGACACAACTCGGCTGCTAAAAACGATCAAGCAATGGGGCTCCTAAGGTCGGGGAAGGCTCTGATACCAACTTGTAACGCCCTCGATGCGGCTATAGCTCCCACGTGTCGAGGCACGACTTAGAGACATAACCGCATTGAAAGCAATGTCGCAAGTCAGGCAATCATTACAACATCCCATGTAATATATAATAAAAGGGGGAGATACATAGTTGGCTTACACTCTCCACGTCACATCAAAGTACATAAATAACATCCATCATACAAACACTCATGGCCCGACTACGGTGCCAAAATAGAAGAAAACCCAACATGCGACAAGGCCCTGAATCGAACCCCAACTAGGCACCACTACTGATCGTCGGGAAAGGAAACATAATAACGCTGAGAGTCCTCGTCGAACTCCCACTTGAGCTCGTACTCGGCACCTGGAGCGAAATCACCTGGACCTGCATCTGGAATTATAGTATCTGTGAGCCACGGGGACTCAGCAATCTCGCACCCTCGCGATCAAGACTATTTAAGCTTATAGGAAGGGTAAGGCAAGTATATGTGGAGCTGCAGCAAGTGACTAGCATGTATGGTGGCTAACTTATCCGCAAAAGAGAGCGAGAAGAGGAGGCAAAGCACGAGCGAGAATCTAGAGGAACAACCTGCGCAAGCATAACTCCAACACCGTGTCCACTTCCCGGACTCCGCCGAGAAGAGGCCATCACGGTAACACACTCAGTTGATTCATTTTAATTAATTAAGGTTCAAGTTATCTACAACCGGACATTAACAAATTCCCATCTGCCCATAACCGCGGGCACGGCTTTCGAAAGTTCAATCCCTGCAGGGGAGTCCCAACTTAGCCCATGACAAGCTCTCACGGTCAACGAAGGAATAGACCTCCACCCGAGACACACCGATCAGACTCGGCAACCCGGTACAACAAGACAATTCGACAGGTTAAAACAAGACCAGCAACACCGCCCGAATGTGCCGACAAATCCCGATAGGAGCTGCACATATCTCTTTCTCAGGGCACACTCAGATTGTCCTAGGTACGGGTAGGCCAGCCCAGAGTTGCCCCTGGTGGCCACCGGTAGCTGACAGGTGGACCAACACTCAGAGGAGCACTGGCCCGGGGGGGTTAAAATAAGATGACCCTTGAGTCTGCAGAACCCAAGGGAAAGAAAAAGGCTAGGTGGAAAATGGTAAAACCAAGGTTGGGCATTGCTGGACAAGCTTTAATCAAGGCGAAATATCAAGGGGTTCCCATTATGACCCAACCGCGTAAGGAACGCAAAATCCGGGAACATAACACCGATATGACGGAAACTAGGGCGAGAGGCCAAGCCTTCCACCCTTTACCAAGTATATAGATGCATTAAGATAACATAGCAATATAATGATATCCCAACAAGTAAATAAAAGATGTTCCAACAAGGAACGGCCTCCAATCTTCACCTGCAACTAGCAACGCTATAAGAGGGGCTGAGCAAAGCGGTAACATAGCCAATCAACGGTTTGCTAGGAAAAGGCGGGTTAGAGGTTGACATGGCAATTGGGAGGCTGACAAGCAAAAGGTAGGCATCGTAGCATTGGCATAGCAAAAGAGCGAGCAAACTAGCATAGCAAAGATAGTAGTGATTTCGAGGGTATGATCATCTTGCCTGCACTGTTGTCAGAGTTGACTGGATCCTCACAAGCAAACTCAACGGGCTCCTCGGTAGCGGGCTCTACCCAACAAGACAAAAAAGCAACAAGGATACAATCAACCACGTGCAAGACCAAGCAATATGATGAAATGATGATATGCTATGCGGGATGCGATGCGGGATGCAAAATGCAAGATATGACAGGAAATGCATGAACCTGGCCTCAACTTGGAATTCCAAGGGTGCCACTGTAAAGATGAGATGAAATCGCTTGAAAACGATATAAAGATCATCGGAATCAGAGTTACGGTTTGGAAATGGCAAGCGTTTCAAAAATGACACCGGTCTGCGATTTACAGCAAGTAGGCATCTAAATGCAATGAAATGAACATGCTACAGCCACCAAACATGACAACAAAATACATGGCAGGGATGCACACAAGATGCTTAACAAAAGACTAGCACTGAGCCACGGCCAATTCATCCATTATGAGGTTCAAACAAGCATGGCAAAAACGCAAATGCAAAACAGATTCCAGACTTAGTGAAATTAACACTTGTCTGAAATTTCAGATCACGAAGCCCTCTTCGGAGCAGCAAAACAACATGATACATGACCTGATTAAGACAAGTAAGAACATGGCATGGAGCTACTCAACAAGCTTAACAAAAGTCCCAAAGTGACCTGGGGCCAAAAGAGATCACAAAATATATAAACGAGCACACGAACATAGCTAAAACACAACCAGTTTTCAGACTTTGTGAAAACTGAGACATGCTGAAATATAACTCACGAAGGCATGTAAACGAGCTCGATACACTCACTACGGTGCAAGTCATGGCAATACAAGCATACATCCATTAAGAAGGCACAAAATTCTAGCTATAAATGGCAAGAACAATGGCATAGCATGCACGGATCAACTACAATAACATCGGCAAAATCGCAAACGAGTTGACGATCTGCCCAGATTCACCACGAAACAAAAGTAGAGCTCCATTGACTCAAGCTAGGGTGCTCCATAATTGCAAACAAAGACATGGATGGTCATAGCATAACATGAATAACAAAACGCCTTAACTGATCATCCTCAAAAGAGGCACGGATCACTAGGAAACAAGCTGAACATATGGCATCATGAACTAAATACTCCCAGACTTAGCGAAAACAACTAAGTCTCTGAAAACAGATTTCCCGGGTGCCTCACTTTGCAAGCTTTCACAAGTCACCACACACATCCTAAAAATGCATGGGTTGCACCTCTGTAAAGAAGACAAAAAGCTTAACAAAACATATGAAGGACTCACAGGCATAGCATGCACACATTAATCATGGCAAAAATGACAAAAGTCTAAGATGAACTAGCAGATCTGACAATTAACTCATGAAGCCTCCTTATAACAGCATTTCGGGAATCAAGATGAGCTCAAATGAAAATCTTGCAATGGAATGAAATGATGTACTCGTTGAGTCGAACATTTTGACATATTATATGCCCAAATCGGAGCTACGGATGCAAAGTTACGGCAGGTCAAAGTAGGCATAAAAATTAGGGGGGAGAGGGAAAAAGTCAACCGAGGTTCAAAATATCCCAGATCTGAGATCCGATCTGCACGCTTCCCGATGCACGCCGGAGTTCGTCAACGCGGTGGCCGGAGCTGTTCAACGTCGTCGGAGAGGAAGGAGAGGGCCGGGGCGAGGCCGGCCGGATCCGGGGCGGCGAGTGGCGGAGGCGCCGGCGGTGGTGGACGGGGGCGGCGCCGGCTCGGGCGGCGCCGGCTCGGGCGGCGACCCGCGGCGAGGCAGGCGGCAGCGGGGCGCGGCTCGCGCGCCGGCGAGGTGCGGCGGTCGCCGGCCGGCGATGGTGGCCGCGGGCGGTGATCGGGCGCGGGGGAGAAGACAGGCGGCGGCGGGCGGCGGAGATGGGCTCGCGGGGGCTTCCCGCGGGCCTAGCGGGCCTCGGGCGTCGGCGGCGAAGCGGTCCCGCGGGTGCTGACGTGGCGGCGGCGGGTGGCGATTTTTGTCCGGCCGGGTCGGACGTGTCCGGCTCGGCGCGGAGATCTGTTTTTTTTTTCTTTCCTAGGGTTTCGTGGGAAGAGATGATCCGAAAATGGTGGGGGCTATATATAGGCATAAGTGGAGCTAGGAGAGTCCAAATGAGGTGCGGTTTTCGGCCACGCGATCGTGATCGAACACTCTAGGACATGGAGCAGAGTTTGGTGGGTTTTGGGCCAAATTGGAGGGGTGTTGGGCTGCAACACACACGATGCCTTTTCGGTCCCTCGGTTAACCGTTGGAGTATCAAACGAAGTCCAATTGATACGAAACTTGACAGGCGGTCTACCGGTAGTAAACCAAGGCCGCTTGGCAACTCTCGGTCCAATCCGGAATTGTTTAATCCCCACACATGAAAGAAAGTTAGAAATGGCCACCGGAGGAGAACGAAGCGCCGGAATGCAAAACGGACAACGGGGAAAATGCTCGAATGCATGAGATGAACACGTATGCAAATGCAATGCACATGATGACATGATATGAGATGCATGAAAACGAAAACAACACACGGAGACAAAACCCGAACCCGAGAAATAAATATAACTTAACGCCGGAAACGGCAAGAGTTGGAGTACAAATAGGGAAAGTTATATCCGGGGTGTTACAACACTCCACCACTACGAAAAGATCTCGTCCCGAGATCTAGGACTGAAAGAACTCCGGGTACCCAGAACGGAGGTGATCCTCGTGTTCCCAGGTAGCTTCACGGTCGGAATGGTGTGACCACTTCACTTTGAGAAATTTGATTGACTTGTTGCGAGTCTTGCGTTCAGTCTCTTCAAGAATAGCAACTGGGTGCTCACGATAGGAGAGATCTTCTTGGAGCTCAATGTCCTCGAAGTTGACTGTGCGATCAGGAGTCTTGAAGCACTTTCGAAGCTGAGAGACATGGAACACGTCATGAACATTTGCAAAGTTTGAAGGAAGCTCGAGTTGATAGGCGAGGTCGCCTCTCTTGCTAACAATCTTGAAAGGTCCCACGTATCTAGGGGCAAGCTTCCCTTTGATACCGAAGCGACGAGTACCTTTCATAGGAGAGACACGGAGGTAAACATGATCTCTGATCTCGAAAGCCAAATCACGGTGCTTACTATCATAGTAGCTCTTCTGACGAGATTGGGCTGCTTTGAGGTTATCACGAATGACTTTGCACATTTCTTCTGCTTCTGTGATTAAGTCATTACCCAGCAGCTGACGTTCACCGGTTTCAGACCAGTTGAGAGGGGTACGGCACTTCCTGCCATACAGAATTTCAAATGGGGCCTTGCCCGAACTTTCTTGAAAACTGTTGTTATAGGAGAATTCAGCATAAGGAAGACAATCCTCCCACTTCATGCCGAAGGAGATCACACAAGCCCTGAGCATATCTTCAAGAATCTGGTTGACACGCTCGACTTGACCACTTGTTTGAGGATGGAAAGCAGTGCTCAAGCGGATGTTCGTGCCCATGGCCTTCTAAAAAGAATCCCAAAACTTCGAGGTAAAGATGCGGCCACGGTCTGAAGAGATCACTTGAGGAATACCGTGCAGAGAGACAATGCGAGAGGTATAGAGTTCCGCCAATTGAGCTGCAGTGATCACTCTTTGATAGGCAGAAAGTGAGCCACTTTGGTGAGCTTGTCGATGACAACGAATATAGCATCATTGCCACGCTTGGACTTTGGAAACCTAGTCACGAAGTCCATTTAAATGTGGTCAAACTTCCATTCTGGAATGGCAAGAGGTTGGAGGAGACCTGCTGGCCTTTGGTGTTCTGCCTTCACTCTTCTGCAGACATCACATTCATTCACGAATTGAGCAATCTCGCGCTTCATTCGAGTCCACCAATAAGCTTGCTTAAGGTCCTGATACATCTTCATGCTCCCCGGGTGGATGGAGAGGAGAGAATTTTGAGCCTCGTTCATGATCACTTTACGAAGTTCACCTTTGGGCACAACAATACGATCCTCGAAGAAGAGAGTGTCCTTGTCATCAAGGCGGTAGCACTTGTACTTGGACTGACTCTTGGCAATCCCAATCTTCACCTTTTTCACCATAGCATCAAGAAGCTGGGCTTGCCGAATCTGGTCTTCTAAGGTAGGAGAGACTTGAAGGTTGGCGAGGAAACCTTGAGGAACAACTTGCAGATTAAGTTTATGGAAAGCTTCACAAAGCTCGGGTTGATAAGGCTTGAGAATCAGACTTTTGCAGTAGGCCTTTCTGCTCAAAGCGTCAGCAATCACATTGGCCTTGCCTGGAGTATACTCAATACTCGGATTATATTCTTGAATCATTTCGACCCATCGAGTTAGCCTTAGGTTGAGATTAGGCTGAGTGAAGATGTACTTGAGACTCTTGTGATCAGTGAAAATGTCCACTTTTCTTCCCAATAGAAGATGTCTCCAAGTCAAAAGAGCATGCACAACTGCCGCCAACTCGAGATCATGAGTGGGGTAGTTCTTCTCATTAGGCTTCAACTGGCGAGATGTATAAGCAACAACTTTCTTCTCTTGCATCAATACTGCGCCAAGACCTTGGAGAGAGGCATCACAAAAGACCTCGTACGGCTTGGATTCATCAGGCGGGGTCAGAACTGGAGCAGTGATCAACTTCTCTTTCAAAGTGTTGAAAGCAATATCACACTCCGGAGACCAAACGTACTTGACGTGCTTCTGAAGAAGATTTGAGAGAGGCTTCGCGATCTTAGAAAAGTTTTCAACGAATCTTCGGCAATAGCTTGCGAGACCGAGGAAACTGCGGAGTTGCTTCACATTCTGAGGAGGTTCCCAATTCACAATTGCGGATACCTTCTCGGGATTCACGGAAATGCCCTTGGCAGAGATGATATGACCAAGATAAAGAACCTCATCGAGCCAAAATTCACACTTGGAGAACTTGGCATAGAACTGATGTTCCCTGAGCTTATCGAGAACCAAACGCAAGTGCTTGGCATGATCTTCCTTGTTCTTCGAGAAAACCAGAATGTCATCGAGATAGACCAAAACGAAGTCATTGGTGTAGGCGTTGAAGATGAAATTCATCATGCGAGAGAACGTCGGAGGAGCGTTGGCGAGGCCAAAAGACATGACAGTGTATTCATATGAACCAAAGCTTGTTCTGAATGCTGTCTTGGGAATATCTTCTTCACGAATGCGAATCTGGTGATAACCCATACGGAGATCAAACTTGGAGAATACTTGGGCACCTTTGAGTTGTTCGAACAGCTCATTGATGTTGGGAAGTGGGTATTTGTTCTTGATGGTCTTCTTGTTCACTGGACGGTAATCAACACAAAGTCGGTCCGTTCCATCCTTCTTCTTCACAAAAAGAACACCACAACCCCACGGAGAAGAACTAGGCCGGATGAGACCCATTCTTTCTTGCTCATCGAGTTGCTTCTTCAGCTCCTTCAACTCTTTAGGTCCGAGCTTGTAAGAACGTTTGCACACAGGTTCCGTGCCAGGTTCAAGTTCAATAACGAATTCAACTGGCCGGTGCGGAGGCCTTCCTGGGAGCTCTTCTGGAAAGACGTCTTGATATTCGCAAACGACTGGAATTTGAGAGATGGCATCCAATTCACCCTTCTCATTGAGAGAAAACAGACGGATGGTATCATCACGAGCGGCAAAGACAATTACATCCTCAGACGAATGAGTCAATTGAATCTGCCTGGCAGCACAATCAAGATGTGCCTTGTGCTTAGAAAGCCAATCCTTTCCGAGCATAAGATCAATATCCGAGTCACCAAGAACCGTAGGAGAAGCCAAGAACTTGTAGTCACCCAAAGTGATAGAAACATCCGGAACGATGGAGTTAGCCTGCATGCGCTTACCGGGAGAGACAACTGCTAAAGGACTAGGCAAAACTTGTGAAACCAATTCATGCCTATTTGTAAACAGTCTCGAGATGAAGCAATGCGATGCACCAATGTCAAAAAGAACTTTTGCAGGAATATCATTAACAGGAAGGTTACCCATGATCACATCTGACGAATCATCTTCCTGAGCTGCATTCATCAAATTGACCTTGGCATGCTTGGGGTTATGCTTGACCATAGCTGTACTTGCCGATCTCACAGGAGGAGGTGGAGGAAGACGCCTCTGGTTGAAACACTTGTTGGCATAGTGACCCTTCTGTTGGCACTTGTTGCACGTGACCTCTGAAAGCGGACGGTGATACGGAGCACTCGATCTTGGGGCTTGAGACGAAGTCTTGTTCTGAAAGCCTGGGTTGGGTGGGTGGGAAGAACCACTGCCACCTTTGCTCTTCTGCTGAAACGGCTGACGGAACGGAGGAGGAGGAAGCCAAAACTTCTGCTGCTTGGCCACTTGAGTAGAGGAAGAAGGAGTAACATCTCTGACTCGCTTCCTGGAAGCATCACACCTCAACTGGGCAGCCTCTTGCTTCAGTGCCATGTTGTAGAACTCATCGTATCTCAAGGGCTCGAAGAGAACAAGAGCGAGCTGAATATCTTCTCCGAGACCACCCCTGAACTGGTATATCATGCTCTTCTCATCAGGGACGTCCTGCTTGGCAAAGCGGGCAAGCTTCTGGAACAATTTGTTGTAGTCATAGACAGACAAAGAGCCTTGCTTCAGATTGCGGAATTCCTCACGCTTGCTTTCAACCACGCTCTGCGGAATGTGATGAGCTCGGAAATCTCGACGGAAATCATCCCAAGTGATAACACGTCCACCCCTGGAGTCCTTGTACTGCTGGAACCATTCTGCAGCTTGATCTTTGAGTTGGAAGGAAGCGAACTTCACAAAGTCCTCAGGCCTGACGTTGCTGCACTCGAAATGCTTACACAGATCCACAAGCCAATCGTCAGCATCGGTTGCCTCAACACAATTGCTGAAAGTCTTTGGCCCGTTAGCAAGGAACTGGTTGAGTGTAGCAAAGTGACTCTGATTGCTGCCTTGATTCCCTTGACTGCCTTGATTGCGCTCTTGAAGAATTTGCATGATCAGCTGAGTGTTTGCATTGGTTGCGGCCATCACAGCTTGCCATTCCTCTGGAGGAGGTGGAGGCGGTGGCGGATCTTGATTCTGGTTCTGACTGGTGCTCTTAGCGGGAGCCATCCTGAAGAGGTTGACCACCATTAGCACATTGACAGATAAATATTGACGCTGAATCCAATGGAATGAAAATTGCAACATATAGTCTTCACATCCGAACAAAATGAACGAATGCATTCCTCTTCAAATGGTCACATATCCATAAATTGAGAAGCCACGTAGAATTAAGGTAGAGAAATAAATCAATAAGGTACGGATCAAGAATGAATAATCGGTAAGAAATCCCAATCTCAAACCAATATCCGTGGAAGAAGAACTAGAGCTACTAGAATTCCCACCTATGAAACTCCCGAACTTTTTCGGTTATGCAATCAGGTGTTGGGGATACAGGGGAAGCATAATATCTCACCCAAACTAGCAAATCCTACATCCAGCTGTATCCATCCTTCAACACATAACCAAGAAAACTTCGGAAACCATTTACCTCAACCTTTGAAAAGCATCCGTTATACAAGTTATGGCGATACTCCCGAACTCCCGCCCCAGTACTGGGTGGCGTCGAGGTTATCTCACCAACGAACTGCATAAAAGAGATTTTCGATGTCGGCGCACATATCTGAAGTATTCCAGAATTGCAACGATAAAATTATGATGACAACACCTCAGAGCTCAACTCCCCGGGACACTTCCACTAAACCCCTGACAGGAGGCACCAAGACAGTATTCTCATCATAAGCCATCCGAACAAATCCAAGATACTCGCGTGATCCTAAAAAAAAAATTTAGTGAAATTTGAGAAGAGAAGAGTCAAAACTCTACGTCAGGATGCCTTACCAGAGCGATGAGGAGACTGGGAAGTAAAAAGAATTCCTAAGCTCTCCGGTATATAATTCCTAAAGACTCAAAACATTTTTCTAGACACAACTCGGCTGCTAAAAACGATCAAGCAATGGGGCTCCTAAGGTCGGGGAAGGCTCTGATACCAACTTGTAACGCCCTCGATGCGGCTATAGCTCCCACGTGTCGAGGCACGACTTAGAGACATAACCGCATTGAAAGCAATGTCGCAAGTCAGGCAATCATTACAACATCCCATGTAATATATAATAAAAGGGGGAGATACATAGTTGGCTTACACTCGCCACGTCACATCAAAGTACATAAATAACATCCATCATACAAACACTCATGGCCCGACTACGGTGCCAAAATAGAAGAAAACCCAACATGCGACAAGGCCCTGAATCGAACCCCAACTAGGCACCACTACTGATCGTCGGGAAAGGAAACATAATAACGCTGAGAGTCCTCGTCGAACTCCCACTTGAGCTCGTACTCGGCACCTGGAGCGAAATCACCTGGACCTGCATCTGGAATTATAGTATCTGTGAGCCACGGGGACTCAGCAATCTCGCACCCTCGCGATCAAGACTATTTAAGCTTATAGGAAGGGTAAGGCAAGTATATGTGGAGCTGCAGCAAGTGACTAGCATGTATGGTGGCTAACTTATCCGCAAAAGAGAGCGAGAAGAGGAGGCAAAGCACGAGCGAGAATCTAGAGGAACAACCTGCGCAAGCATAACTCCAACACCGTGTCCACTTCCCGGACTCCGCCGAGAAGAGGCCATCACGGTAACACACTCAGTTGATTCATTTTAATTAATTAAGGTTCAAGTTATCTACAACCGGACATTAACAAATTCCCATCTGCCCATAACCGCGGGCACGGCTTTCGAAAGTTCAATCCCTGCAGGGGAGTCCCAACTTAGCCCATGACAAGCTCTCACGGTCAACGAAGGAATAGACCTCCACCCGAGACACACCGATCAGACTCGGCAACCCGGTACAACAAGACAATTCGACAGGTTAAAACAAGACCAGCAACACCGCCCGAATGTGCCGACAAATCCCGATAGGAGCTGCACATATCTCTTTCTCAGGGCACACTCAGATTGTCCTAGGTACGGGTAGGCCAGCCCAGAGTTGCCCCTGGTGGCCACCGGTAGCTGACAGGTGGACCAACACTCAGAGGAGCACTGGCCCGGGGGGGTTAAAATAAGATGACCCTTGAGTCTGCAGAACCCAAGGGAAAGAAAAAGGCTAGGTGGAAAATGGTAAAACCAAGGTTGGGCATTGCTGGACAAGCTTTAATCAAGGCGAAATATCAAGGGGTTCCCATTATGACCCAACCGCGTAAGGAACGCAAAATCCGGGAACATAACACCGATATGACGGAAACTAGGGCGAGAGGCCAAGCCTTCCACCCTTTACCAAGTATATAGATGCATTAAGATAACATAGCAATATAATGATATCCCAACAAGTAAATAAAAGATGTTCCAACAAGGAACGGCCTCCAATCTTCACCTGCAACTAGCAACGCTATAAGAGGGGCTGAGCAAAGCGGTAACATAGCCAATCAACGGTTTGCTAGGACAAGGCGGGTTAGAGGTTGACATGGCAATTGGGAGGCTGACAAGCAAAAGGTAGGCATCGTAGCATTGGCATAGCAAAAGAGCGAGCAAACTAGCATAGCAAAGATAGTAGTGATTTCGAGGGTATGATCATCTTGCCTGCACTGTTGTCAGAGTTGACTGGATCCTCACAAGCAAACTCAACGGGCTCCTCGGTAGCGGGCTCTACCCAACAAGACAAACAAGCAACAAGGATACAATCAACCACGTGCAAGACCAAGCAATATGATGAAATGATGATATGCTATGCGGGATGCGATGCGGGATGCAAAATGCAAGATATGACAGGAAATGCATGAACCTGGCCTCAACTTGGAATTCCAAGGGTGCCACTGTAAAGATGAGATGAAATCGCTTGAAAACGATATAAAGATCATCGGAATCGGAGTTACGGTTTGGAAATGGCAAGCGTTTCAAAAATGACACCGGTCTGCGATTTACAGCAAGTAGGCATCTAAATGCAATGAAATGAACATGCTACAGCCACCAAACATGACAAAAAAATACATGGTAGGGATGCACATAAGATGCTTAACAAAAGACTAGCACTGAGCCACGGCCAATTCATCCATTATGAGGTTCAAACAAGCATGGCAAAAACGCAAATGCAAAACAGATTCCAGACTTAGTGAAATTAACACTTGTCTGAAATTTCAGATCACGAAGCCCTCTTCGGAGCAGCAAAACAACATGATACATGACCTGATTAAGACAAGTAAGAACATGGCATGGAGATACTCAACAAGCTTAACAAAAGTCCCAAAGTGACCTGGGGCCAAAAGAGATCACAAAATATATAAACGAGCACACGAACATAGCTAAAACACAACCAGTTTTCAGACTTTGTGAAAACTGAGACATGCTGAAATATAACTCACGAAGGCATGTAAACGAGCTCGATACACTCACTACGGTGCAAGTCATGGCAATACAAGCATACATCCATTAAGAAGGCACAAAATTCTAGCTATACATGGCAAGAACAATGGCATAGCATGCACGGATCAACTACAATAACATCGGCAAAATCGCAAACGAGTTGACGATCTGCCCAGATTCACCACGAAACAAAAGTAGAGCTCCATTGACTCAAGCTAGGGTGCTCCATAATTGCAAACAAAGACATGGATGGTCATAGCATAACATGAATAACAAAACGCCTTAACTGATCATCCTCAAAAGAGGCACGGATCACTAGGAAACAAGCTGAACATATGGCATCATGAACTAAATACTCCCAGACTTAGCGAAAACAACTAAGTCTCTGAAAACAGATTTCCCGGGTGCCTCACTTTGCAAGCTTTCACAAGTCACCACACACATCCTAAAAATGCATGGGTTGCACCTCTGTAAAGAAGACAAAAAGCTTAACAAAACATATGAAGGACTCACAGGCATAGCATGCACACATTAATCATGGCAAAAATGACAAAAGTCTAAGATGAACTAGCAGATCTGACAATTAACTCATGAAGCCTCCTTATAACAGCATTTCGGGAATCAAGATGAGCTCAAATGAAAATGTTGCAATGGAATGAAATGATGTACTCGTTGAGTCGAACATTTTGACATATTATATGCCCAAATCGGAGCTACGGATGCAAAGTTACGGCAGGTCAAAGTAGGCATAAAAATTAGGGGGGAGAGGGAAAAAGTCAACCGAGGTTCAAAATATCCCAGATCTGAGATCCGATCTGCACGCTTCCCGATGCACGCCGGAGTTCGTCAACGCGGTGGCCGGAGCTGTTCAACGTCGTCGGAGAGGAAGGAGAGGGCCGGGGCGAGGCCGGCCGGATCCGGGGCGGCGAGGGGCGGAGGCGCCGACGGTGGTGGACGGGGGCGGCGCCGGCTCGGGCGGCGACCCGCGGCGAGGCAGGCGGCGGCGGGGCGCGGCTCGTGCGCCGGCGAGGTGCGGCGGTCGCCGGCCGGCGATGGTGGCCGCGGGCGGTGGTCTGGCGCGGGGGAGAAGACAGGCGGCGGCGGGCGGCGGAGATGGGCTCGCGGGGGCTTCCCGCGGGCCTAGCGGGCCTCGGGCGTCGGGCGTCGGTGGCGAAGCGGTCCCGCGGGTGCTGACGTGGCGGCGGCGGGTGGCAATTTTTGTCCGGCCGGGTCGGACGTGTCCGGCTCGGCGCGGAGATCTGTTTTTTTTTCTTTCCTAGGGTTTCGTGGGAAGAGATGATCCGAAAATGGTGGGGGCTATATATAGGCATAAGTGGAGCTAGGAGAGTCCAAATGAGGTGAGGTTTTCGGCCACGCGATCGTGATCGAACGCTCTAGGACATGGAGCAGATATTGGTGGGTTTTGGGCCAAATTGGAGGGGTGTTGTGCTGCAACACACACGAGGCCTTTTCGGTCCCTTGGTTTATCGTTGGAGTATCAAACGAAGTCCAATTGATACGAAACTTGACAGGCGGTCGACCGGTAGTAAACCAAGGCCGCTTGGCAAGTCTTGGTCCAATCCGGAATTGTTTAATCCCCACACACGAAAGAAAGCTAGAAATGGCCACCGGAGGAGAACGAAGCGCCGGAATGCAAAACGGACAACGGGGAAAATGCTTGAATGCATGAGATGAACACGTATGCAAATGCAATGCACATGATGACATGATATGAGATGCATGAAAACGAAAACAACACACGGAGACAAAACCCGAACCCGAGAAATAAATATAACTTAACACCGGAAATGGCAAGAGTTGGAGTACAAATAGGGAAAGTTATATCCGGGGTGTTACACACATAAAGCAGTTTGAACATAGTTTTTTTTAATGGAGCATGGTATAGTTGGTATTCCTGGATCTCCTAGTTTCTTTGGTAATCCACCCTTAAAAGTATGACTAGGAAGCATGGTGGAAATTTCAGCTTACGGAATCTTTCTTTTATTTGTCACAATTTCCTTCATATACTTAGCATAAGGAGACATTTTCAGAATATCAGTCAAACGCATGCGCAAAAAGACAGGTCTAAGAATTTCAACAAAGCGCTCAAAATCCTCATCATCCTTTTTCTTGGATGGTTTAGGAGGAAAGGGCATGGGTTTCTGAACCCATGATTCTCTTTCTTTACTGTGTTTCCTAGCAATGAAATCTCTCTTATCATAGCGTTTATTCTTAGGTTGTGGGTTATCAAGATCGACAGCAGGTTCAATCTCCACATCATTACCATTACTAGGTTGAGCATCAACATGAACATCATCATTAACATTAGCACTAGGTTCATGTTCATCACCAGATTGTGTTTCAGCATCAGAAATAGAAATATCATTTGGATTCTCGGGTATTTCTATAACAGGTTCACTAGAAGCATGCAAAGTCCTATCAGCTTTCTTTTTCCTCCTTGAAGGACTAGGTGTATCAGTATTAATTCTTTGAGAATCTTGATCAATTCTCTTAGGATGGCCCTCAGGATACAAAGGTTCCTGAGTCATTTTACCACCTCAAGTCATAACCCTAATAGCATGATCATTGTTCTTACTATTCAACTCATTCAACAAATCATTCTGAGCTTTGAGAACTTGTTCTACCTGAGTTTTTACCATGGAATCATGCTTACTAATAATCTTATGATCATTAATAGTTCTACTCATATAATCACCCAAGCAGTCAACATATAAGCATTACGTTTCAATTGTCTACTAACATAAGCATTGCAATTTTCTTGTTTAACAATAAAGTTATCAAACTCATCCAAGCATTGACTAGCGGACTTATTATGAGGAATATCTCATTCATCAAATCTATAGAGAGATTTTATCTCTACTACCTGTGTCGGGTTATCAAGACCATGTATTTCTTCAATAGGTGGTAAATTCTTAACATCTTCAGCTTTAATACATTTTTCTTTCATAGATTTCTTTGCCTCTTGCATATCTTCAGGACTAAGAAACAGAATACCTATTTTCTTCGGAGTTGGCTTAGGATTTGGTTCAAGAAGAGTCCAATCATTATCATTACTCAATATATTATTCAATGGCAATTCAGCTTGCTCAACAGTTCATTCCCTGAAAACACAACCAGCACAACTATCTAGGTGGTCCCTAGAAGCATCAGTTAGTCCATTATAAAAGATATCAAGTATTTCATTTTTCTTGAGAGGATGATGAGGCAAAGCATTAAGTATTTGGAGAAGCCCCCCAAGCTTGTGGGAGACTCTCTTCTTCAATTTGCACAAAGTTAAATATTTCTTGTAAAGCAGCTTGTTTCTTATGAGCAGGAAAATATTTTTCAGAGAAGTAATAAATCATATCCTGGGGACTACGCACACAACCGGGAGCAAGAGAATTAAACCATAACTTAGTATCACCCTTTAATGAGAAAGGAAACAACTTAAGTATATAGTAATAGCGATTGTTTTCCTCATGAGCAAATAGGGTGGCTATGTCATTCAGTTTAGTAAGATGTGCCACAACAGTTTCAGATTCATAACCATGGAAAGGATCAAATTCAACCAAAGTAATTAACTCTGGATCGATAGAGAATTCATAATCCATATCAGTAACAAAGATAGGTGAATTAGCAAACTTAGGATCATATTGCATTCTAGTATTCAAAGATTTTTCTTTCCACTTGCATAATAATTTCTTAAGATCATCTTGATACGTCTCCAACGTATCTATAATTTTTTATTGTTCCATGCTATTATATTATCTGTTTTGGATGTTTAATGGGCTTTAATATACCTTTTTATATTATTTTTGGGACTAACCTACTAACCAAAGGCCCAGTGCAAATTGCTGTTTTCTTGCCTATTTCAGTGTTTCGCAGAAAAGGAATATCAAACGGAATCCAAACAGAATGAAACCTTCGGGAGAGTTATTTTTGGAACAAACGTGATCCATGAGACTTGGAGTGGACGTCAAAAAAGAAGCAAGGAGGCCACGAGGCAGGAGGGCACGCCCAGGGGGGTAGGCACGCCCCCACCCTCGTGGGCCCCTCGCAGCTCCACCGACGTACTTCTTCCTCCTATGTATACCAATATACCCCAAAAACATTCGGGAGCACCATGAAACCCTATTTCCACCACTGCAACCTTCTGTACACGTGAGATCCCATCTTGGGGACTTTTTCGGCGCTCTACCGGAGGGGGAATCAATCACGGAGGACTTGTACATCAACACCATAGCCTCTCCGATGATGTGTGAGTAGTTAACCATAGACCTTCGGGTCCATAGTTATTAGCTAGATGGCTTCTTCTCTCTCTTTGGATCACACTACAAAGTTCTCCTCGATTCTCTTGGAGATCTATTCGATGTAATTCTTTTTGTGGTGTGTTTGTCGAGATCCGATGAATTGTGGGTTTATGATCAAGATTATCTATGAACAATATTTGATTCTTATCTGAAATCTTTTATGCATGATTTAAATATCTTTGCAAGTCTCTTAGAATTATTAGTTTGGTTTGGCCTACTAGATTGATCGTTCTTGCAATGGGAGAAGTGCTTAGCTTTGGGTTCAATCTTGCGGTGTCATTTCCCAGTGACAGCAGGGGCAGCAAGGCACGTATTGTATTGTTGCCATCGAGGATAGAAAGATGGGGTTTATATCATATTGCTTGAGTTTATCCTTCTACATCTTGCCTAATGTGTTACTCTGTTCTTATGAACTTAATACTCTAGAGGCATGCTGGATAGCGGTCGATGTGTGGAGTAATAGTAGTAGATGCAGAATCATTTCGGTCTACTTGTCGCGGACGTGATGCCTATATACATGATCATGCCTAGATATTCTCATAATTATTCTCTTTTGTATCAAGTGCTCGACAGTAATTTGTTCACCCACCATAGAATTTGCTATCTTGAGAGAAGCCACTAGTGAAACCTATGGCCCCCGGGTCTATCTTCCATCATGTTATTTTCATATCAACTTGCTATTTCTATTACCGTTTATTTTTCTATCTTTATTTTCCAATCTATATCATAAAAATGCCAAAAATATTTATCTTATTACCTCTATCAGATCTCACTTTCGTAAATGACCGTGAAGGGATTGACAACCCCTTTATCGTGTTGGTTGCGAGGTTCTTGTTTGTTTGTGCAGGTACTAGGCGACTTGCGTGTTACCTCCTACTGGATTGATACCTTGGTTCTCAGAAACTGAGGTAAATACTTACGCTACTGTGCTGCATCACCGTTTCCTCTTCAAGGGAAAACCAACGCATGCTTAAGAGGTAGCAAGAAGGATTTCTGGCGCTGTTGCCGGGGAGGTTGCATCAAGTCAAGACATGCCAAGTACCCATCACAAACTCTTATCCCTCGCATTGCATTATTTGCCATTTGCCTCTCGTTTTCCTCTCCCCCACTTCACCCTTGCCGTTTTATTCACCCTCTTTTCCGCTCGCCTCTTTTTCGTTCGCCTCTTTTTGCTTGCCTCTTACTTGCTTGTGTGTTGGATTTTTTGTCACGATGGCTCAAGATAATAATAAATTGTGTGTTTTTTCCAATACCAACAATAATGATTTTATTAGCACTCCGATTGCTCCTCTTACTGATGCCGAATCTTGTGAAATTAATACTGCTTTGTTGAATCTTATGATGAAAGATCCGTTTTCTGGCCTTCCTAGTGAAGATGCCTCTACCCATCTAAACAGCTTTGTTGATTTGTGTGATATGCAATATAAGAAAGATGTGGATAATGATATTGTTAAATTGAAGCTATTTCCGTTTTAACTTAGAGATCGTGCTAAAACTTGGTTTTCCTCTTTACCTAAAAATAGTATTGATTAATGGAATAAGTGCAAAGATGCTTTTATCTCTAAGTATTTTCCTCCCGCTAAGATCATCGATCTTAGAAACGATATTATGAATTTTAAGCAACTTGATCATGAGCATGTTGCACAAGCTTGGGAGAGGATGAAATTAATGATACGTAATTGCCCTACACATGGTTTGAATTTATGGATGATCATACAAATTTTTTATGCTGAATTGAATTTTGCTTCTAGAAATATTTTAGATTTGGTTGCGGGAGGCACTTTTATGGAAATCACTTTAGGAGAAGCTACTAAACTTCTATATAATATTAGGGTTAATTATTCTCAATGGCACACCGAAAGATCTACTAGCAGAAAGGTTCATGATATAGAAGAAATTAATGTTTTGAGTGGAAAGATGGATGAACTTATGAACTTGTTTGCTAATAAGAGTATTTCTTCTGATCCTAATGTTATGCCTTTGTCTACTTTGATTGAGAATAATAATGAATCTATGGATGTGAATTTTGTTGGTAGGAACAATTTTGGTAACAACGCGTATAGAGGAAACTTAAATCCTAGGATGTTTCCTAGTAATTCCTCTAATATTTATGGTAATTCCTACAATAACTCTTATGGAAATTTTAACAAGATGCCCTCTGATTTTGAGACTAGTGTTAAAGAATTTATGAGTTCGCAAAAGAATTTTAATGCTTTGCTTGAAGAAAAATTGCCTAAGATTGATGAGATGGCTAGGAACGTGGATAGAATTTCTCTTGATGTTGATTCTTTGAAACTTAGATCTATTCCACCCAAGCATTATATCAATGAGTCTCTCAAAGCCATGAGAATTTCCATTGATGAGTGCAAAGAAAGAATCGCTAGGATGCGTGCTAAAAAAGATTGCTTTATAAAAGCGTGTTCTTCTAGTTTCCATGATAGTAAGGATGAAGATCTAAAAGTGATTGATGTGTATCCTATTAAATGTTTGTTTTGCAATATGAATCTTTATAATTATGGTACTGGAGATGAGTCAACTTTAGTTAAAAGGCGTCCCAATGATTCAGAGTTTTTAGATCTTGATGGCAAAATTGGTAAAAGTGGGATTGAAAAGGTCAAAACTTTACATGTCAATGAACCCACTATTTTGGATTTCAAGGAATTTAATTATGATAATTGCTCTTTGATAGATTGTATTTCCTTGTTGCAATCCGTGTTAAATTCTCCTCATGTTTATAGTCAAAATAAAGCTTTTACCAAACATATCATTGATGCTTTAATGCAATCTTGTGAAGAAAAGCTTGAATTAGAAGTTTCTATTCCTTGAAAACTCTATGATGAGTGGGAACCTACTATTAAAATTAAAGATCATGAATACTTAGCTTTATGTGATCTGTGTGCTAGTGTTGATTCCAAAAACTTTGTGTGATGTGTTAGGTTTCCGTGAATTTGATGATTGTTCTTTAAATTTGCATCTTGCGGATTCCACTATTAAGAAACCTATGGGAAGTATTAATGATGTTCTTATTGTTGCAAATAGTAATTATGTGCCCTTAGATTTGATTGTTCTTGATATAGATTGCAATCCTACATGTCCTATTATTCTTGGTAGACCTTTCCTTAGAACGATCGGTGCAACTATTGATATGAAAGAAGGGAATATTAGATTCCAATTTCCATTAAGGAAAGGCATGGAACACTTTCCTAGGAAAAAAATTAAATTACCTTATGAATCTATTATGATAGCCACTTATGGATTGCATACCAAAGATGACAATACCTAGATCTATCCTTGTTTTTATGCCTAGCTAGGGGCATTAAACGATAGCGCTTCTTGGGAGGCAACCCAATTTTATTTTTGTTTCTTGTTTTTTGTTACTGTTTAGTAATAAATAATTCATCTAGATTCTGTTTAGATTTGGTTTTATTATTTTAATTAGTGTTTGTGCCAAGTAGAACCTTTGGGAAGACTTGCGGGAAGTCTTTGCGATCTTGCTGTAAAAAACAGAAACTTTAGTGCTCACGAGATTTGCTGCCATTTTTTACTGGAGAGTGCGATTAGGTTGATTCTTTTTGAATATGATTAATAGACAAATTACTCACGTACAAAAATTTATTTCAGAATTTTTAGGATTACATAAGTATTCGAAACCTACATATTACTACAGACTTTTCTGTTTTTGACAGATTCTGTTTTTCGTGTGTTGTTTGCTTATTTTGATGAATCTATGGCTAGTATCGGGGGGTATGAACCATAGAGAAGTTGGAATACAGTAGGTTTAAAACCAATATAACTAAAGAATGAGTTCATTACAGTACCTTGAAGTGGTGGTTTGTTTTCTTATACTAACGGAGCTCATGAGATTTTCTGTTGAGTTTTGTGTTGTGAAGTTTTCAAGTTTTGGGTAAACATTTGATGGATTTTGGAATAAGGAGTGGAAAGAGCATAAGCTTGGGGATGCCCAAGGCACCCCAAGGTAAAATTTAAGGACAACCAAAAGCCTAAGCTTGGGGATTCCTTGGAAGGCATCCCCTCTTTCTCTTCGTCTATCGGTAACTTTACTTGAGGTTATATTTTTATTCACCACATGATATGTGTTTTGCTTGGAGCATCTTGTATGATTTGAGTCTTTGCTTTTTAGTTTACCACAATAATCCGTGCTGTACACACCTTTTGGAGAGACACACATGAATCGGAATTTATTAGAATACTCTATGTGCTTCACTTATATCTTTTGAGCTAGATAATTTTGCTCTAGTGCTTCACTTATATCTTTTAAGAGCACGGTGGTGGTTTTATTTTATAGAAATTATTGATCTCTCATGATTCACTTATATTATTTTGATAGTATTATAGAACAGCATGGTAGTTTTCTTTGGCTATAAAATTAGTCCTAATATGATAGGCATCCAAGATGGGTATAATAAAAACTATCATAAAAAGTGCATTGAATACTATGAGAAGTTTGATACTTGATGATTGTTTTGAGATATGAGGATGGTGATATTAGAGTCATGCTAGTTGAGTAGTTGTGAATTTGAGAAATACTTGTTCTAAGGTTTGTGATTCCCGTAGCATGCACGTATGGTGAACCGTTATGTGATGAAGTCGGAGCATGATTTATTTATTCATTGTCTTCCTTATGAGTGGCGGTTGGGGACGAGCGATGGTCTTTTCCTATCAATCTATCCCCCTAGGAGCATGCGCATAGTACTTTGTTTCGATAACTAATAGATTTTTGCAATAAGTATGTGAGTTCTTATGACTAATGTTGAGTCCATGGATTATACGCTCTCTCACCCTTCCACCATTGCTAGCCTCTCTAGTATTGCGCAACTTTCGCCGGTACCCTACACCCACCTTATACCTCCCTCAAAACAGCCACCATACCTACCTATTATGGCATTTTCATATCCATTCCGAGATATATTGCCATGCAACTTACCACCGTTCCATTTATTATGACACGTTACATCATTGTCATATTGCTTTGCATGATCATGTAGTTGACATCGTATTTGTGGCAAAGCCACATTCATAATTCTTTCATACATGTCACACTTGATTCATTGCACATCACGGTACACCGGCGGAGGCATTCACATAGAGTCATATGTTGTTCTAGTATCGAGTTGTAATTTTTGAGTTGTAAGTAAATAAAAGTGTGATGATCATCATTATTAGAGCATTGTCCCAAGTGAGGAAAGGATGATGGAGACCATGATTCCCCCACAAGTCGGGATGAGACTCTGGACGAAAAAAAGAGAGAAAAGCCATAAAAAATAGAAGGCCCAAAAAATGAGAGAAAAAGAGAGAAGGGACAATGCTACTATCCTTTTACCACACTTGTGCTTCGAAGTAGCACCATGATCTTCATGATAGAGAGTCTCCTATGTTGTCACTTTCATATACTAGTGGGAATCTTTCATTATAGAACTTGGCTTGTATATTACAATGATGGGTGTGGGAGTCCTGGATTAGGGGGTCTCCGGACAGCCAGACTATCTCCATTGGCCGGACTGTTAGACTATGAAGATACAAGATTGAAGACTTCGTCTCTTGTCCGGATGGGACTCTACTTGGCGTGAAAGGCAAGCTAGGCAATACATATATGGATATCTCCTCCTTTGTAACCGACCTTGTGTAACCCTAACCCTCTCTGGTGTCTATATAAACCGAAGGGTTTTAGTCCGTAGGACAACATACAATCATACCATAGGCTAGCTTCTAGGGTTTAGCCTCTCTGATCTCGTGGTAGATCTACTCTTGTAACACCCATATCATCAATATTTATCAAGCAGGACGTAGGGTTTTACCTCCATCAAGAGGGCTCGAACCTGGGTAAAACTTCGTGTCCCTTGCCTCCTGTTACCATCCGGCCTAGACGCACAGTTCGGGACCCCCTACCCGAGATCCGCCGGTTTTGACACCGACATTGGTGCTTTCATTGAGAGTTCCTTTGTGTCGTCGCCGTTAGGCTTGATGGCTCCTACTATCATCGATAGCGATGCGGTCTAGGGTGAGACTTTTCTCCCCGGACAGATCTTCTTATTCGGTGGCTTTGCACTGCGGGCTAATTCGCTTGGCCATCTGGAGCAGATTGAAAGCTACGCCCCTGGCCATCAGATCAGATTTGGAAGTTTGAATTACACGGCCAACATCCGTGGGGACTTGATCTTCGATGGATTTGAGCCACAGCCAGGCGCGCCACACTATCGCGATGGGTATGACCTAGCTCTGCCACCGGACGGTACTCTAGAGGCCGCGCCCGCATCAGCTCCGACCCTTAGCTCGGAGCCAACTACGCCAATCAAGGACGGGTGGCTAGACACCACCTCAGGGGCTGTAGTCTCGACGGCGATCGAGCCAAACACCAGCATAATCCTCTGCACGGCCCATGACTCCAAGGTGCCAGACTCTCTTCCGGACCCCGAATCATCCGCGCCCCTGTCAATCGAATCCGATTGGGCGCCGATCATGGAATTCACCGCCATGGATATCTTTCAGCACTCGCCCTTCGGCGACATTCTGAATTCACTAAGGTCTCTCTCTCTGTCAGGAGAGCCCTGGCCGGATTATGGCCAACAGGATTGGGATGCGGACGACGAAGAAATTCGACGCCCACCCACCACCCACTTCGTAGCCACTGTCGATGATTTAACCGACATGCTCGACTTCGACTCCGAAGACATCGACAGTATAGACGACAATGTAGGAGACGAACATGAACCAGCACCTACAGGGCATTGGACAGCCTCTGCATCATATGACGTATACATGGTGGACACACCAAAAGAAGACGACAACGAGGAATGGAAGGATGCACCGAAGGCTTGTTCCCTCGAGAAGCAATCAAAACGGCGGCGCAAGCGCCGCCCCAAATCCTGCCTCGCCAGAAATAACGATCACACAGACCCAACGTTGGAGCAGGGCGAACCACTGCCGGACCACGGCAATACAGAGAATCAAACCGAACAAACCAATTTTGTCAAAGATAATAGTCCAGACGACACAACGCCGGACAGGCACCCGGAGCAGCAGAATGGCCGTCAAAGGCTTGTTGCCACCGCGAGGAGTCTGAAAAAGTAGAAGCAAAGGCTCAAGGTTGCGCAGGACACACTCCAAATCAGATGGAGTAAAGTACTCAACACAGCAGCAAAGTACGGCGGCAATCGCCCCACCAAGAGCTACCCAAAGCGGAAGTTGCTACCTGAATTCAATGAGGAGGACTTAGACCCCTCACAACCAAAAATCAAAACAGCCACCTGGCCGGATAGACGACCTCACGGCCAACATAGAGCGGCAAACAATGCCACTCACAAGACAATACGCGATTCACGCGGGGGCTTGCACCAAAAGGACAACGCAACCAGATCCATCTATGGACCACGCAAGAACGCCCCAGCATACGATATAACATCTGAACAACGCGGTACACCCAGATACAGGGGTGTCGCACACCCCCTATGTTCCACCGATGAGGTGCTGGATCATGAATTTCCAGAGGGATTCAAACATGTAAACATAGAGGCATACGACGGAACAACAGACCCTGGGGTCTGGATCGAGGACTATATCCTCCACATCCATATGGCTCGAGGAGATGATCTCCACGCTATCAAGTACCTACCACTCAAACTTAAAGGGCCAGCCCGTCACTGGCTTAAAGGCCTCCCCGAAAACTCCATTGGAAGCTGGGCAGAGCTCGAAGATGCTTTTCGGGCAAACTTTCAAGGGACTTATGTCCGACCTCCGGACGCGGATGATTTGAGTCATATAACTCAACAGCCCGGAGAGTCAGCCCGAAAGCTTTGGAACAGGTTTCTTACTAAAAAGAACCAAATTGTCGACTGTCCGGATGCCGAAGCCTTGGCAGCTCTTAAGCACAGCGTCTGTGACGAATGGCTTGCCCGACACCTCGGTCAAGAAAAACCGAGAACAATGGCAGCATTAACAAGCCTCATGACCCGCTTTTGCATGGGTGAGGACAGCTGGCTAGCCCGATGCAGCACCAGCGACCCTAGTACATCTGAAGTTAGAGATGGAAACAGGAAATCACGGCGTAACAGCAATAACAAACGCCGGAATAAAGGAGACAGCACGAAGAGCACGGCGGTAAATGCCGGATTCAAAAGCTCTCGGCCAGGTCAGCAAAAGTAGCCCCCTAAAGGGTCCAGAGATGAACTGTCCAGCCTAAACAAAATTCTGGACCAAATATGTCAGGTCCATAGCACCCCTGGCAAACCAGCCAATCATACCCACAGAGAATGTTGGGTCTTCAAGCAGTCCGGCAAGCTCAATGCCGTACACAAGGGGGAGGATACACCAAGCAAAGACGAGGACGAGCCTCTCAAGGAATACACTGGGGAACAAAAGAAATTTCCATCAGAAGTCAAAACAGTAAACGTGCTACACATAATCAATGGAAGAAACAAAACGGCACTCCCAGAAAAATATGCCCGAAGGCCTATCACCGCCGAGTCCTGCCACTGGTCATCTCAACCGATCACTTTCGACCATCGTGACTACTCAGCAAGTATCCGGCATGCAGGATGAGCTGCCCTGGTATTAGACCCAATAATTGACGGATACCACTTCACGCGAGTCCTGATGGACGGTGGCAGTAGTCTAAACCGAATATACCAGGATACACTCCGCGAAATGGGGATAGACCCAACAAAAATTTGCCATAGCAATATTACCTTTAAAGGAGTAACGCCAGGCCCAGGGGCTCATTGCACGGGCTCCCTGCTACTAAAAATTATATTCGGCTTCCCCGATAACTTTCGTAGCGAACATTTAACCTTCCACATCGCTCCGTTCCAAAGTGGCTATCAAGCACTACTCGGACGCGAAACTTTTGCTCGCTTTAATGCAATACCACACTACGCTTCCCTCACACTCAAGATGCCCGGTCCACGTGGCATCATTACAGTGAACGGAAGTATTAAGCGACCTTTCCGCGCCGAAGAGCGTGCGGCTGCCTTGGCAGACGCACACTAAAAACGGCCTCACCAACTAAAGCATTTAGCAGGTCGTCACGACCTCGGACACAGTTGGACAAGTCCGGCGCAGCTATATGCAATTTATATCGGATCAATGATCACACCCCTCTTACAAATACAAGGGGCTCAACGTGCGCAGACAAGTGGCAATTCTTACTCACCTTGAATTATACATGGTTTCTTTAAAAACTATCTTTTTGCACGACAGCTTTTTCACCTCAGCTCCTCTCTTTTACAGATAATCATCGTGCTACACCCGTCCAGGATATGGCACAACGGAGACACAGGCGCAGATGTGCAGCAGGGACCCGCTCCAAGGATTCTTTTTAGATTAAGACCCTGAGTAAACCTTTTTTACTGTCTCTTGTTGATACATATCCACCGAATTCTCAGCACAGTTGAGAAGGATGATGATGTCTTGGCATGCGGCCACGTCAGAATAATGCACGTACTTGGACACAAGGGGCTTCTTACAAGCGGCACTATTTCGGCCCGGTTTATACCATAAAGACCGAATACCTTAGGGAGTGTTCAGCGTCGCGAGTTCAGCCTTATATGCATCAGCTCCGAATCATTGTCTTTGGTCAAATGTTGGGTTTGCCCGGCTCCTGTGTTTTGGTGCCTTACGTTCCGCTTTACCGGCTAAGGTAGCAATAGGAGAACTACTGCGATTGTGCCCTGGTTCATCCGGACGAGCACCTCAGTAGAGAAAGCCGAAAACTGACTGTCATGATATAGCGTGAGACTGGTCAACCACTCGATGACCTACCAGAATGTTAGAATTCCTCCGCCTTAACGAAGGGCTGTTTTCCGGCCAGGAATATACGCACCCCGCGATCGGGAGAGTGCGGAGCCACCAAGGGCTATCTAGTAGCCCCACTATCAAACTCCTATGGCTAAGTGAAAGTGTTAAAGCATTATAGTCCGTTTGCCTCGCTCGCTGCGCTATCACCTCCTTATTAGGACCAAGACGTTGGGTTAAGTGTGAACACGCGTTTTTTGCGAGCACCTCCGCATTATATGCATGGGGGTTGAAGCCGACGGCTGCAATCTTTTAGGTTATACACATGTATACATAAACGGCCGCACAGGAGGCTTCATACTATTTTCAGGCAAAAGTATAAACATAGCCTTATAAAAACTTCATAAAAGCATTGCGTTTACAATGAGAATACATGTCACTCAAACATAATATTCTTCGAGCACTGGGCCTCTATCAAACGATCACCCTCGAGAACCTCCTCGAAATAATGCTCGGCTGCCACTCGGCCTATGGCCGAACCCTGCGCCGCGACTACGGAAGCGTCCATCTCCGCCTAGTATGCTTTAACACGGGCAAGGGCCATCCGCGAGCCTTCTATGCACGCCGACCTCTTCATTGCATTAATGCGCGGCACCACACCAAGGACATGCTGCACTAAGCTGAAATAGCTATCCGGCTTTTGCTTCTCCGGCCACAGCTGATCCACAACAGCCCTCATGGCGAGTCCGGACAACCTATTCAGTTCGGCCCATTCGGCTAGCCGGTCAGTCAATGAAAGCGGATGCTCTGGAACATTGAACTGCGACCAGAACAGCTTGTCCACTTCATGATCTGTCTGACCTTAGAAGTACTTGGCAGCATCGGCAGCGCTCGCCGCCAAATCCATATACGCATCTGCCGAACTCCACAGCCGATCTAGAGGGGCATACCGTGGGTCTCCAAACTTCCTCCGTAACATGAAGGGTTTCCCAGCCACAATATCTCTGGCTTCCCGCAGCTCCTCCTTCTTCGCTCTCATAGCAGAACGGGTGTCCTTCTCCGCCGCCGTGGCCTTCTCAAGGTTCGCTGCCTTTGCTCGGTTTTCCTTTTCAAGGACCTGGCAACGGTTGGCAGTGTCTTTTAATTCCACGGCCATCTTGGCCATCTTCTCTTGGCTCTCGCCATGTGCGGCCTTCTCGGCCTTCAACTCTTCGGCCGCCTTCAAAGCAGCGGCATTACTAATCCTCGCTTGTTCCTTGGCTCGGGCAAGTTCTGCCCACAAGGCTTCCACGGAGGCAGCTCCATCTGTAGTCACAACATATTAAAGATACTGGCATTATGCTGCTCTTACTATGTGCCGTTCACCAGATAATAACACTTACCCTGTGCCTCGTCAAGCCTCTTGTTAACAAGCTCGAGGTCGGCGTCTGCTGCATTCAGTTGTCGTTTTAATTTGGCAAACTCACTAGTCCGGCTAGCTACCGGAGCCTCCACCACCTACACATAAGGGCAGTCTGGTTATTGCCTGAGAATATGATCCTCTGTTCGCCGCCATTCTCTATGGCAACCAGAGTCTCAGGGGCTACTATCTACATAGTGCACACCTAACACGTGCAGACTATCACATATTATCTTACGTACCTCAAAGCCTGTCAGTAGACTCATAAAGGCTTCATGTAATCCGCTTTCGGCGGATGAGATTCTCTCCATCACCGTACCCATCAGCACACGGTGTTCTTCTGAAATGGCCGCTCGCCCCACCAACTCCCTCAGAACGTCCGACCACACACCAGACGGTGCCGGACTCTTTTGTCTGCTCTCCTCAGGAGCCGGACACTGGGGACTTCGGGGGTCTATGGGATTATCTTTTGGCCTCACTGGATTCGGAGAGGCCCTCCGTGACGACACTTCGGGGTCGCCCGCTTCTGGAGTGGAGGAGTCCGGGGGAGGCGTTTCGCTATCCATCATCTCTGGAAGGAGATCCCCCGAAGACGAGCTCATCTGAGAGGGGCTAAGGCCTGAACTGCAAGACATATGCGGTGGTTATTTTCTCAGAAGAAAGATAGCATACCTTAAAGTATTTTGGGATCACTTACGACTAGTTGGAGGGCAGATCCCCCCGCGGACTGTGTGCGGTAGGAGCACCCCCCAAGGCGGGACCTTCTGTGGGAGATTTCTTCTCCCGTTTGGAGGCTTCGGCTTCCGGATCCATGGAAGCAGTCCTTTTCCTCCCCCGTTTGTCCTCCTTCATGGAGATGCTCATTCCCTCAGTTGGAACGAGCGGCGACGGGGGCCCACGTCTGCCCGTATTATCCCCCCCCCCCCCCCCCCGGTATCTTCCTTCGAGGGCTCTGGGCAAGGTGCGACCTCGAGCATCTTTTCCAATACCGGATTTTCCAAACCCTCGGGAAGGGGGGACAAACACCGAATCATCTTCGCCTTCGTTAGCCAGTCCTGGTCAAAAAGCAAACTCTCAGAAACAACTTCGAATAAAAGACAGTGTGTTCGGCCAGAGGATTTCTTACTTGTTCGGCGGCGCAGTTACTGCTCAGGCCCACGTCCTCGGTAATATCCGGACACTCCACTTGAGATTCGAAGAATGACTTGTACATCTCCTCGTGCGTCAGGCCGAGGAAACTTTGAATGGCACACGGTCCCTCTGGGTTGAACTCCCACAAGCGAAGGGGTCGGCGTCTGCAAGGCTGGACTTGACGAACCAGCATAACTTGTACTACCATAGCCAAATTAAAATCTCCCTCGAAGAGATCTCGAATGCGGCTTTGCAGTATAGGCACGTCCTTGGCTGGACCCCAGCTCAGGCCTCTGCTAACCCATGACATCAGTTGTGGTGGGGGGCCTGAGCGGAAAGCGGGGGCAGCCGCCCACTTGGCACTTCGGGGAGCCGTGACGTAAAACCACTCCCATTGCCATAATTCGGACACCACTGGAAAGGAACCTTCCGGCCATGGAGCTCCTGCCATCTTGCCTATTGATGCACCTCCGCACGCTGCCTGTTGCTCCTCGATCATCTTCGGCTTTACTTCAAAGGTCTTGAGCCACAGGCCAAAGTGAGGGGTAACACGGAGGAAGGCCTCACACACGACAATAAACGTCAAGATGTGGAGAAAGGAGTCCGGAGCTAGATCGTGAAAATCTAGCCCATGATAGAACATCAAACTCCTGACGAAAGGATCCAGAGTGAGGCCTAGACCTCGGAGGAAGTGGGAGACGAAAACAACATTTTTGTTGGGTTCGGGAATAGGGATGACCTGCCCACGAGCAGGCAGCCGATGCGAAACCTCAGCGGTCAGGTATATGGCCTCCCTCAACTTCTTAATGTCCTCTTCCGTAACGGAGGAGGGCATCCATCGGCCTTGAAGGCTGGATCCGGACATGATTGAAGATCTGGAGCACCTAACCTGGGCTTTGGGTGTTAGAACTCAAGGCGAAGGAAGGGTTCGATTGAGCACGAGAGAGAAAAAGCAAAAACCTCGTCCCTTTATAAAGAGGTTGAATATCAAGCGTCCTCTCTGTAGCCGTTTAGGACTTACCTATAATCTAGGAGTCCTAGACACGGTTGGGTTACCCACGACCGCATTAATGAGAATCCCGTAATTGGGGGAACATGATCTCCGCTTCGGCAAGACGTGTCACGAAACCACCTCGCATTATGTGTGGAGCTGGTTAAAAGAAATGGTTCGAATAATCACCGGGCCGTGACGTAACGTCATGCTGCCAAAACAAGTCGGCAAATTAGATCTGCGAAAACGTTATTCTCTCTACGGGAGAGTGTGGAATTTATTTTGCAGGGTCGGACACTATCCTCGTATTCAACTTCTTCTATCATGTATTCGGAGAAGGAACCTGCCTTGCAATGCCGAAGACAATACTGCGCGCCGGACTCATCATCATTGAAGCCTGGTTCAGGGGCTACTGTGGGAGTCCTGGATTAGGGGGTCTCCGGACAGCCGGACTATCTCCATTGGCTGGACTGTTAGACTATGAAGATACAAGATTGAAGACTTCGTCTCGTGTCCGGATGGGACTCTACTTGGCGTGAAAGGCAAGCTAAGCAATACGTATATGGATATCTCCTCCTTTGTAACCGACCTTGTGTAACCCTAACCCTCTCCGGTGTCTATATAAACCGAAGGGTTTTAGTCCGTAGGACAACATACAATCATACCATAGGCTAGCTTCTAGGGTTTAGCCTCTCTGATCTCGTGGTAGATCTACTCTTGTAACACCCATATCATCAATATTAATCAAGAATGACGTAGGGTTTTACCTCCATCAAGAGGGCCCAAACCTGGGTAAAACTTCGTGTCCCTTGCCTCCTGTTACCATCCGGCCTAGAGCACAGTTCGGGACCCCCTACCCGAGATCCGCCGGTTTTGACACCAACAATGGGCTTCCTCAAAATGCCCTAGGTCTTCGTGAGCAAGCAAGTTGGATGCACACCCACTTAGTTCTTTTGTTAAGCTTTCATACACTTATAGCTCTAGTGCATCCGTTGCATGACAATCCCTACTCACTCACATTGATATCTATTGATGGGCATCTTCATAGCCCGTTTATACGCCTAGTTGATGTGAGACTATCTTCTCCTTTTGTCTTCTCCACAACCACCATTCTATTCCACCTATAGTGCTATGTCCATGGCTCACGCTCATATATTGCGTGAAGATTGAAAAAGTTTGAGAACACCAAAAGTATGAAACAATTGATTGGCTTGTCAACGGGGTTGTGCATGATTTAAATACTTTGTGTGGTGAAGATAGAGCATAGCCAGACTATATGATTTTGTAGGGATAACTTTCTTTGGCCATGTTATTTTGAGAAGACATGATTGCTTTATTAGTATGCTTCAAGTATTATTATTTTTATGTCAATATTAAACTTTTGTCTTGAATCTTTCGGATCTGAACATTCATGCCACAATAAAGAAAATTACATTGAGAATTATGCTAGGTAGCATTCCACATCAAAAATTCTGTTTTTGTCATTTACCTACTCGAGGACGAGCGGGAATTAAGCTTGGGGATGCTTGATACATCTCCAACGTATCTATAATTTTTTATTGTTCCATGCTATTATATTATCTGTTTTGGATGTTTAATGGGCTTTAATATACCTTTTTATATTATTTTTGGGACTAACCTACTAACCAAAGGCCCAATGCAAATTGCTGTTTTTTGCCTATTTTAGTGTTTCGAAGAAAAGGAATATCAAACGGAATGAAACCTTCGGGAGAGTTATCACTACAAAAAATACACTTCCGTGATGATACGTGTTTGTCACAGTAGGTCACATTTTCTGTCATGCATGTACATCCATAACAAATTTATGACAGAATCAAGATAGTCATACTTGTGCTATCATAGAAGTGTTCCATGACATTACCAAAATTATCATCACGGAAGTGTCCACTTCCATGACGATAAATCACGCGTCACAGAAGTGCTTTCGTCAAGGGTGACCGACACGTGGCATCCACCATAAAAGAACGCCGTTAAGATATTGGGTCTGGTTTTGGATCCGATGACCCGTTAATAGCCCCAACCAATGGGGATTTTTCACATGTAAAATCATCATTGGCTGGAGGAAACATGTGTCGGCTCATCGCTGGGACAGATGTCATCCACTCACTGGACCCAAAGTGCTTATGATACGTCGACACGTGGCACGGCCCAACAAAGGCCCATTCCTGTGAAAAGGACGGCCCGTTTGACTTGGTCAAAAGGTGGCGGGCCGGCCCACGGCAAGCCTGTTAACGGCCTATTTGCATATAGCCCATTTATAGCCCGCTAACCCAGGGCCCATTTACGGCCTATCCAAATTAGGCCCAGTAGCGTCATCTGGGCCGTCCAATATAATTCCAGCCCGTTTTAACTTCTGGCCCATGACGTCTTTTGGCCCATATGAGGCCCTTATTAATCTCGGCCCATTAACGGCCCGTGGTAAAACTGGCCCGTAATGAACAGTGTATCACTTTATACCCATTAACGGCACGTGGTGAAATTGGCCCGTAATGAACAGTGTATCACTTTATGCCCATTAACGGCCCATTATTCCGTTGGGCCATTTCCAGCCCATATTATCTTTCGGCCTTCTCGGGGCCCATTTATTCTTGGGCTCATTTCCACATTCGTGTACTTACGGCCTGTTACTGTCATTTTCTGCTTGTGGGCCAAATTCAGCCCGTGATTACAGTCGGCCCGTTTGTGGCCCGTTAATACGTTGGGCCGTTTTCATAGCATCATCAAAATATGGCCCGTTATGGTCGGCCCATGAACGATTTCAACTCTAGCCCATTTACGGCCATAATGTGGTCTGTTATTGGCCCATGTTTGGCCAACCGATCATACGGCCCGTAGAAGGCCCATTGATGATACGGCCCATAGAAGGCCCATTGTGTCTACGGCCCGTATAAGGCCCATTATTTCTATGCCACGTAGAAGGCCCATTATTTCTACGGCCCTTAGAAGGCCCATTGTTTCTACGGCCCATAGGAGGCCCATGTTAACTACAGCCGGTGGGCATCAAAGTTCGCCACCAGTGCAAATATAGGGAACACCCTACACTATACAAAAATGCCTTGCTATTTTCTTCAGCCGGTGGCTGCACGTTAAGAACAAATTTTGTATCGCACCAAAACAAATTACAACTATAAAACAAAAGGAAGGTTGGCATAAAAGTTAACAGTCTAGCAGATAAATGCACCACCACAAGTTCAGAAGCTCAGTTCATTTGACCTGACTGTTACATTTTCATGATGTATTGTCCGATGGAGCACCATAACCTTCGCCTTCAGTTCTCCTAGGCTCCTGAACAACATAGAAAATGTCCGATGGTCTGGTTTCAAAACCATGCATATCTTGACAACATCGAACAATGTCTCTCCTTGTTTCACAAAAGGTCTCTGTTAGGGAATGGACTTGTGTCTAGAGCGCGGATACAACATTGTTTTGAGCTTGCATATCTTGATCATGAGGCAGTTTGGACGAGATTGCCTTAACAACCAAGCCAGTATTACGCAGGAATGTGCTTTTGGCACTGTTAGTGGATAAGTACTGACCCACTGCAGCAAGAGCTGACATTGCGGTTATAGTTGCCTCGCCACCTTAAGAAGGTGGCGGTTCCACCATTTTTTCCATAGCTCACTGAAAAGTTGTGGTTTTACATTAGTAGTACCAGAATAGAAGATATTAAGGAGGCAGCAAAACCAAACAAAATAGCTTTGGTCTATATACAGAACTTATTCTGGTGAACCCATGTAAAATAATAGTTGTATTTTATTGCAAAGTACATAATAAAACCAGGTTCCAAACATATGACCATGTACCATCACTAATATATTGTCTATTTCTTCACATTGTATTGAGGGCTAAGGATAAAGTGACGAAGTTTATAATACGGTAAACATAGTATGACATCATTCGTATCACAAAACAACTGAGAACAGACAAATAGGCAATTGTAACATTGTGTGGGCAAGTCCAGCACGGAACTAGATTACAGGTCAAGATCAAAGGAACATCACTCCTCTCTTTAAAATCTTGTAAGGTGCAATGATATGCTAAGACAATTGTGTATAAAATTGAAACGAGTAATAGACATTGGTTGCAAACCATGCAGTTCAAGGCACAAGTCAGAGTAAGTAGTAGTTAAAAGGCATGAGGATTAAGGACTTACAACAACGGCTTTGACTGGTGTAGTCATGCCCTTCTTCTTGCTGGTGTGACAGTCCTTGAAGATTTCCACGGCATTTGGTTCAGGTACTTTTTGGTCCTTGCAGGCTTTCCTCTGCATTTGGAACAAGTCAATATAGATATGATAATATGGTACAGTGAAAAGAGTGAAATAGCAACTAATTACAAGAGCCTCACAGTGTGCAATATAGCTACGAGATCCTGTCGTCTGTTGGAATTTCACTTTCGTATGGTTGGCCTTGTTCTTTGAACAGTTCACCTACAAGAAGATAGATTTGTGTGGCACATGCGTAAATAGGACTTCAACATGTGATCTGATCACATATATATAATGTACCTGATACTTCGGATCGGACCAGTGTTTAACGAGGCCTCTCCAGTCTTCATCAGATATATTTTCCACTGGAGATGTTTGAGCAAGTTCAATGTTAGCCTTGCCTTCAAAGTGAGTTTTCCTCAAGTTATACCGATACTGTCACAGAGCAGACTTGAAAACATGGGTGCAAGCTTGTCTGGTTGCATCATCTTGGCTATCCAACTTGAACCTCATCTGTTGAAAATTATGGGAGTCTCATTATCAGCAACCTAGAAAGTATTGGACAGAGCAAGACAATATTACTAGTTTCCATACATAACCATACTTACAGATAAATGGTCAAGGAAGGTGTTGAACTGGGTTTCGTCTTTGTCATTCCTATACTGAATCCATGTTGGGAGGATACGTACATGACACCTAACAGCAACCGCTGCCTCTGATACTAACTTGGCTGACTCTATAGCATCACGTGGCCTTTTTAAACCTGCCTCAAAACGGATCTCCATTCTTCCTCCTCTAGATTTAGTTAACCTATCAAGCATTATCCTTGATGTTTGTTTCCTCTTGCGCCTAGGTGCTAGTCCAACAACAAACATAGGAAGTGTTAGTGTACATCAAATTGTGACACTACATATAAAGAAGCATGCAACTGTAACTTGACTCCAACAACTACCTTCTTGCTGTTGAAGCTCACAAAGTTCATCTGATCTTGCCAACTCATCTTATGTCAAGAGTGCTTTGGAAGTAGTGTTAGGTGGCAAGGGAGCTTGGGAACGTGCTGCTAGCTGAGTTGACCAACGAGTAAATCATGCAGCTGGTGGTACTATGGAAGGTGTTGCAACAACTAGGGTTGTCTCTGCTTGTTTGGTGGCAGCTATTTGTTTCTGTTTGGCTTGTTCTGCAGCTCGTGTAGCATGGGATACCCTGTCGGTACAATTTTCCGCTGGACTTTGACCTTCTATTACACCATCAATACCAGCAGAATCTGCAGGATTGTTCCACTTCCCTTTCCTTGTCGCTCTGTCTTGCTTCCTCTTTCTCTGTGCCATGTTAAGTCAAGCCAACAATAAAAATGAATAACAATTTAGTTCTTCAGAAAAAATGTACTGTGATGTAAGAACATGGTGTGATAGACAGATATTGTATGTTCTAGAAACAGGAACATGTGTCTTAGTCACAAGTATAATGTGTAAAGTAAGCAGATGAAATTCAACAAAATTAGAAGCAATACAAGCTAGACATCATACATAACATGCAACCACATATAACAGTGCCAAGTTAGAGGGAGCACCTGTGATGGTGCACTAGGGGAGACGTGCTCATCACCAACACAGCTACGTTGAGTGTCTATGCATGTGTTGTCTTGGAAATCATCTTGGGGGGTGGAGGAGTAGAATCTGTAGAGGCCCTCCATTTGGAAGGAGCACCTTCATCCGCTGCCTTGCTAACTTCCTTCCGCTTTATTGATTTTGAATTGTCAAGTAAAACCGACAAGAAAAAGCAATAAAATTCACTCTTCAGAACTCATCCCTGCGTGATACTGACAATCACTACTTTGATGTAAGGAAAACATATGATTCCAGGATGGGATAATACAAAAAACAGGATGACATGGCATATTCACAATTGTTTGTGCAAACTAAGCAAAAACCATTTCACCAAATAAGAAGCAATGCAAGCTAGACACCACGTGAAAGATGCAACCAATATGACTCCGCCAAGTTAAAAGTGTCTCATCATAAATGGCATTTCAACAAATTAGAAGCAGCGCATGTTATAAATCATATCAAAGATGCAACTAATATCACACTACATATACTGAAGGTGTCTCGTCATATTAATTTATGCGGGATACAAAAAAACAATAGTTTTATGTGAGGACATGCTTAATAGACAGATGTACTATGTACTAAATACAGGAAGGCATGTCACATTAACAGGTATAATGTATAAGCTAAGCAGAATAGCACATGTAGTTTAACCAGATTAGAAGAATTACAATCTAGACACCATATGCAACATGCAACCACATATCACGCTGCCAAGTTAGAGCAAGCACCTACGATGCTAGTGTAGGGGAAATGCGGTAATCAACTACAGAGCTACATTCTTTAAATAAGGAGTGATCCACTTGCATGGCTGCCCCATCATAAGTGATTGATGAGGGATACACAAGAACATTAGTTTGATGTAAGAACATGGTTAATACATAGATGTACTAGTATGTACCAAAAACAGAAAGGCATGTCATATTCAAAGGTATAATGTGTAAGCTAAGTAGATGCAATTTAACCAAATTGGAGGCAATACAAGCTAGACATCCGGCTAGAGTGGTAAGCATGATCATCTAGGACCTGAGAGCCTGGTGGGAGGCGGGCTGCTTCGCCACCATCATGGCTTTTTAGTTGGCTTCTAGGTGATGCCTCTCTTTGATGGGCTTGTCACTGGCTCGGCCAGTGCCCTGACTAGCTATTTGTCTTCTGGTGCTCAGGGGATGGTGGTTCATGTAAAAAATATCTTCCCTTATCTTAATAAAGACCGACTTCAGCCTTTCGAATACAAGCTAGACACCATATGGAACATGCAACCACATATGATACCGTGAAGTTAAAGCAAGCACCTGGGATGGTGGTTCATTGCGAGCGAGGTCATCAACTCCAGAGCTACGTTTACCGTCTCCATCTGCTGACACTGCACCTATTATAATGCTGAAACGTGTCTGGCCTATCCGCGTACGACGCTGGAGCGACTTCTCTCTTTTCTTTTTTGCTTCTCTCATAGCAGCAGAGTCTGAAATACCCTTGCATAAAAAACACAATAGTGAGAGTATGGGTGAAGTGTGTGCAGAACTAGTGCATTGTAAAAGTAGCAGATAGCAGGTGGCTGAAAAATAAATGACAGGACACATATGATAGCACTACAACATTGCATGGTAACCAAAATTAGATTCTACTCCGTATGATTTTGTAATATATGAGCACAGGAAATGTAGGTACTCCTCCAGCACACCACCACATGTAGTCATATCAAGATAACAGTCGACTAAAAATAAATAGGTCAGTCGATTTTTTTAATGAACCATCCGGTCTATAAGGAACAGGCAGATGACCTTCGTCTACCTCCCGCCAGTCACTGTTGATGATCTTTCTCGAACCGCCAGCGACCACCGGCCCAGACCCCTGCCTCCGCCGCCCCGCCGTCCCCTCGACCTCACACCACCACCGTGCTTGGCAGCACCCCCAGGCCATCCCTTTAATCCCGGCCAACCTCCAGATCGGGCGCCAGTAGCTCTAGGCCCCACACGCCCCTAAGATAAGCACCGAGGCGCTGCTTCCCCGGTGTAATAGGCGGACTAGCGCCTGTTACGCCGGCGAATGCTTCCGTTAATTGGGAATCAACTGACCGGGAATTGAAATTCAGGGGAGCGACGTACCTCTAGCTAAGGTGAAATAGTATATGAGGAGAAACCTTGTGCATCATGAGTTACTAGGAACATCTAGTATCAAGAAGAAGCGGTCAACTAGTGTCTTCTGTGGGATGAATACCGTGCAAGCAGACACGTAAGATTTGCACGAATAAGGGAAGAGGAGTACCATTTTCGGTTGTTGGTGTGGTCGCCTCCACATGTCGCGCCGATCTTCTTCTTTTTGCCGGGGAAACCGATGTTCTGGAGGAGGGTGCAGGCTTGGACGAACCCATGGCCAAATTGTTGACTATGTTGCCATGGCCGTATGTCAGCGGAGGGGAAGTAGATTCGAGGCAGCGAAGGACGGCATAGCAGGAACAGCTCCGGTGTGGTGGAGGGTGGCGAAGTTGGAGCGGCAGCGATGAGGCGCAGGACAGCATGGTTGAACTGGCTCGGGTACGGACAGCTCGGCCTCAGCTTCAACTACTAGCCGTCGAGGGCGTTGCGGTTGAAGTTGTGGTGACGACGACATCGGGGTATTGGCTCTGGCGTGATGGAGGAGGGCGGCGGTTGATGGGTGGAATGGGGTGGTGGACGGAGGACGCCGGGGTTTCGCCACTGGTGGAGAGGTAGTTTTTGCGCCCACGGAGTACGAATGGGGAATCAGACGGGTGGGCGGGGGAGGGGGAGAACCAAGTTTCGGTCTGGGACGCGCTTGTTTTTGGCTTTTTTGAACAGAAGATGGGACGCGCTTGTTTGAAATTTGGGGAAAGTGCAAAATTTGTCCCACTCTTAAATTTCGGACCTACTGCGGGTCAGGGGTAGGATGGTAATCCCAGGTGTCCCAAATAGTGGGCGGGAGCGATTTCGGCCGCGCGCATGTGTGCTTAGGCGGCCATTGTGTATGAATGTTTTTCGGAGGCGGTTGTGTGGCGTCTAGATGAAGCTACAAACCTACCCCGGTTTGGACCTTTGGACGTCGGGCCTGTAGGTTTCACAGGTCGGAGTTATTAGAAAAGTAATTTTCCTTGTACTACCAAACATTGGTCTCACGCGGTTTCGGGCGAGTAGAGGCTCTTTTGGCGCTTCGTTTGAAATTTTGAAACACAAGCATTCACGTTTAGAGTACTCTTGAACTTTGAGGATTGACCTAAATAGACAACGTTAAATTTGACCTTGTATGTTTGAAAAGCTCATTAAATTATACGCTTCTTTTTGAAAGTTTGACACTTGAAAATCCTATAACTACAATTATTTCGGAATGGAGGAGCTAAACTAGAATCTATTTTGTACACGACTACATATGCTATTACGTACAAAATCAGAGCAAAGATTGGTGCCCCCATAATTTAGGTATGATTTACAAATGCCATGATATCAAATTCAAATAATTGAATGGACTTCATGATGAGTTCGATTTTTTTAAACCACCTTAAGTTGAATTCAAATGTATGCTAGTTCATAGGTAGCTATTTATAATGTTCATTGTGTAACTTTCATATGTATAATGTGCTTTACACACACAACATAAACTATACTGACGTTTATATTTGATTGCTAAAGCGATGCATTGTCTAGAGTTCAAAATACTAACTATGTGGATCAATTGTGTTGAATAATAACATAGACATGATCAAATTCGATAGAATCTAGATGTCTGATGGATCAATGACCGTTCCTTACGCGAATTGCAAATATCATGATCCCATCCTAATATTTGGATACAATTTATATCTTTAATCAATGTGTACATTAGTCTTGTATGTGTAGTTTCACTCTCCATCGGTGGTCTCTCACACATGATCACACACTCTCTCCCGAGGTGTCTTTCTCGCACACATGCTCTCGATATAACCTGTCGGCGTTCTGGGAACGGGGGTCCCCAGACTTGCCTGCCTGCGGCCTGCGGCGTGGCTCAAAGGGGGGCCCAGCGCGGCCCATCTTCACCAACACAAACCCAAGACCCTCGCGAGGGGCCAAGCCTCATGGGGCGGACGACGCGGAACTTCCTCAGGCGCGGCCTCGTCAGGCTGGCTCACGAGGAGGCGGAGAGATCAAGGCGGGGTAACTCACGAGGTGCTCGTGACGCAAGCCATGACGACCGGGGGCGCCAGGCGGGTGCCAGCCCGCGCAGCGTCCTCCCTTCCTCTTTGGTGCAAAGGGGGCAAGCGCAGCCGCGGAGTACCGAGGCATCAGGCAAAGGTTGCCATTTCGGTGCAACGAGACCAAGACCAGGAGGACTACGAGACGGAGGTCACCATGGAGCCCAAGACGGCGTCATCACCAGAGCTTTGCGCAGGCGAAGACTACTTTTGTCAGGATAGTTGATACTAGTTGTCCCCCTTCAAATTAGCCCGCCATTGTTGGCTCCCTTCCCGCTCGATATTTGGGAAGAGGACCAGGGCCTCTATAAATAGGACCAGCCACCCACAGAGCAAGGCAGGCAGAGAGAGGGACGAGGGAGAGAGAGAGAGAGAGAAGAGAGAAGGGTGGATGAACCCCTCCCAGCAGTTCATCGCCCCCAGCCAAGAACAGACCCTCGCGAGGTTGTTCTTCCTTGTATTGTTCACCATCATCAGCCCAAGAGGCAATCCACCACACCACACACTGGAGTAGGGTATTACACCACAACGGTGGCCCGAACCAGTATAAACCCTGTGTCTCTTGTGTTGTTCTTTCCTTAGTTTAGATCCTAGCAAGGCGGTGGGGTGCAGGTAGGTAGGAGGCGAAATCTCCGTGTGCACCCCAATGTTCGAACCTCAAGGGTCTGCCGGAACCCGAAATCCGACATTTGGCGCGCCAGGTAGGGGTGCGTTGGGATTCGTCTTCCACCACCCCGTTCTCCTCCGACCATCACGCCCATGTCTGACGCTCGTCGGGCCCGCGCCGAGCGCCGGGCCACGCTCGCTTCCCTTGTCGCCCAGACGGCCCCTGTCGGCGGGTGTCCTCGCCGTTCCCCGTCACCTGCCGTCAACGCCGCCACCGGCCCGGCGGGGGACGAGCAGCAAGCATCGTCCCAGCATCCGTCCGTGCGGCAAGACGGCCGCACCGCGACTCCCTTGCTCACCCCAGCTGGTTCTTCGTCCCGCGCGCTCCGCGTGCCCATGGAGGCTCGGGCTGCACTCATCGTGGCGAACGAGCTCCTGCGCTACCGTCCCGTCGACGACGTCTACGAAGAATGGCTCGACCGCGTCGTCGAGCTCGTCCACGCCGCAGGGGGATCTCCTACGCCGTCCGTTCCACTGCAGCGCACCCCGCCCCGCGCGGGCAATGAAGCTCCGGCGGCGCCCCAGCCGCCTCCTCCTTAGGAAGGCGCCATGGCTCCAAGGCGTGTGTCCCCTGGGCGGAACCCGATCCGTCAAGCGCCAGCGCAGCAAGAGCAGAGCTATCAAGAAGTCCCTCGCCCGCAAGAAGTTGCCCGGGCGCTCCCTGCTCCAGCACGTCGCGACCATGCTCCTGCTCCCGCACGTCAAGACCCCGCGCTGCTTCCAGCTGCAGCGCGAGGGGACATGCAAGACCAAGTTCCCCATCATCCAAGGCCTCACGTGGCCACAGCAGGCTGCCGCGCCTTCACCGCCGAGCTACGCAACGTCGCGTGGCCCGGCAAGTTCAAGCCAGACTTGCCTCCTCGCTACGACGGCACGGCTGACCCTGCGGAGTTCCTCCAGCTCTACAAGCTGGGCATCGAAGCTGCCAACGGAGACGAGAAGGTCATGGCGAACTGGTTCCCCATGGCACTCAAGGACGGGGCCCGCACCTGGCTCCTGAACCTGGCTCCAGGCACAATCTCCTCCTGGGACGAGATGCGCACCCGCTTCATCGCCAACTTCCAAGGCACTCGCGACCGGCCACCCGCCGTGAGCGACATGCGCCGCATCAAGCAACAGCCCGGGGAGACCCTGTGGAAGTACATCCAGCGCTTCAACAACGCGCGCCTCAAGATTCCCAAGGTGATTGAGGAGGCCATCATCTCGGCCTTCTCCGACGGCGTGCGCGACGTCAAGATGAAGGAGGAGCTGGCGATGCATGAAGACCTGTGCACTTCCCTGGAGCTGTTCAACCTGGCAACCAAGTGCGCCAGGGCCGAGGAAGGGCGTCTCTCCCTCCTCGAGCTGCCTGCCGCAGACCCAGAATAGAAGAAGCCCAAGGCCAACGATGTGAAGCGCAAGGGGGCTGCCGTGCTTGCGGCAGAACCAGACACCAAGCGGGGCAGAGATCAGCCCGAACCTTCCAAGGGCAGCCGGTACTGTGTGTACCACGACCTCCACACCCACAACACCAACGAATGTCAAGAGCTCTGAGCCATGCGAGAAGGAAGGATCGGCCGTCACCCTGACCGCAGTGACCGGGGCTACGGCCGAGGAGGAGGAAGGAATGCAGGACACTGGGAAGACCGTGGTCCGCGCCAAGGGTGGCGCGATCAACCTCGCGAGGATCGCTGGCAAGACCCGCCTCGCGAGGGAGGCTAGAGAGATCAGCCTCGCGAGGGAGACTGGAGGGATCAGCCTCGCGAGGATCGCCCGCAAGGCAACGCAGGCCTCCCAACGCTGCCGCCGCAGCCAAGGAGAAACGAGGACCGCCACCAGGACAAGGGGGCTGGGGGCTTCCAGGAGCCGCGCGCGATCGCCTGCATCCTGGGTGGGGCCCAAGCCCCAGCCTCTCAGCGCATCTTCAAGCAGTTCGCTCGCGAAGTCAACGCAGTCGTCCCCAGGCTCGAAGCCACGCGCCCTCTCAGGTGGTCGGCGTGCGCCATCACATTCAGCTCTGCAGATCAGCTCAAGTGTGCGGCTACAGCCGGAGTTCTCCCGATGCTTTGCTCCCCAATCATCAGCAACGTGGTGGTCACCAAGACCCTCATCGATGGTGGGGGCAGGGCTCAACGTCCTGTCTGTGGAAACATTCAACAACCTCCAAGTGCCCTACAGCCAGCTTCAGCCAACCAAGCCTTTCTCCGGTATCACCGACGGCTCCACGGTCCCGATTGGGCAGGTCCGCCTCCCTGTCACCTTCGGGGCACGCGACAACTACCGCACCGAGCTCATCGACTTCGACTTCGCTCACATTCGCCTGCCGTACAACGCCATCCTTGGGTACCCAGCGCTGGCCAAGTTCATGGCCGTAACTCACCACGGCTACAACGTCATCAAGATGCCAGGAAGCGGCGGAGTCATCACGGTGCCATGTGAAGAGAAGGACGCGGTGTGTTCCCTGGAACGAGCCTTTCAGGCCGCGTCACTGGAAGACCCGAATCGTGGAAGCAGGAGGCCTCCCGAGACCACCCCTAAGAAGAAGAAGACATCGTCCAGCACGACCTCTCAGGAGGCAGGCCCTTCTGGGCCCGCGCCTACCCAGGGGGAACCTCCTTCCATCACATAGGAAAGCGCGCCCGGCGCCCTCCTCAGGCAGGGCTCGGGGGCTCTCCCCTGGAGGGCCACCGACCTAGCCAGGGTCACGAGGGAGGCGCTTGGGCACCACATGGAGGCGTGTTTCGAAGCACGTTTCCCTCAAGAAGGAGCAAGGCAAGGAGACCCAGACCCCCAGGAGTTCGTCAGCAAGGCCATTCAGGAGCTATAGGAGTCAAGAGTCATGAAAGGCGGCCGCCGCCTACCAGCAGTGGCTCCCCATCCAGGCGAGGATGGTGGGCTGCGCGTCTGCATCGACATACCAGGGCTCAACCGAGTCGCCTCTCTGGAGCGCCTCTGGCCCTCGCGAGTGGGGCGCTGCGGAGGCCCACCCCACAGCTACGTTTGCATGCCTTACGGCTTGCCGAACATGGCTGACACGTACCAGCGCCTCATGAGGGGCATCACGGGGGCACGAGAGGCCAGGCGTCCCGCAGCCCTGGCAGGGATGGAGATGGCCCGTGAGGAGCCCCCGGCACCTCCGAAGCCTCCCGAGGCCCCTGGGCCTGGGGGCTCGTGAGGATCGGCTCCCGCAGCCCACCGAGCCTGCTACACCAACGCTCCTTCATCCTCAACATCATCAGGTGACATCTTTTGAGTTTTATTTCCAACTGGGAGCGCCCCCCAGGGCTGCATTATTCACAGGCCGCGTGGGTCTGTCCGTGCGGCGTTTATCCCTTTTTTATTCCATGTTGTTAGCTTACCTTGTTGGGGGCGCCCCTCGGGCCGCATGATCCCCAAGCCGCTCGGGCCAGGCCCATCGGCATGTATCCCGTTTGCGTTTATTTCCGATTATGCGTTAGACCCACCATGCTTGATTATTTAATGCCGGTCCACGGCACCTCTTCTTCTCCATGACGACCACTTGCACATTAAAGGGGGGGTACCTGAGCATCGCGACTCAGGGCTACTACTGGCTCTCCAGCCCTCACCCTCTGGCCTTGACCACGGCATCGCGACCTGGCATACCAGCGACGGCTGAGACCAGCTCGAGGGCCGGGACCCGAGGACGTAGAGTGCCGACATCTAACCAAATTTGCAGGGACACATCACAAGATAAGGGCCAGTGCCAGGCGCAACCCGCCTAGAGGTAGGGCCCCGTGAGTCCCGCGCTGGCTCACGGGTGCCCAGATACACCTCGCCAGGCCCTACCGTGCCAGCCACGTGTCAGGGCGGGGTTGTACACGCCCCGAGGGCTCCTCCCGGAGGGGGGACCCCTCCCACGTACCAGTGGAAGCACCATGCTCCGTGCTGGCTGACAACACTGCCGAGGAGCGGCTATGCCCGTACACATACGGTAGCGCTATGCTCCGCGCTGGTGATAAACAACTGAGGGTGGCCCCCGGGCCGCACCAACCTCAGGGAGCCCAGAGCTTAGTGTCTAGCCTCATCGTAACGCCTCCCCCCGGGAGTGCCGCGCAAGGGGGCTGGGCACGGGGGCTGCACCTGGGTCACACCCAGACGCACGCCGCTCAGCCAGGTCCCCCCGGGCCTGGTTCGTCACGCGTCTCTCCCCGAGCGGAGCCAAGGTACGAAGGCCATTTGAGCGTCAAGGGGGACTCCTAAGCATCGCGACTCAGGAGCCTAACTGGTCACGTAGCCCCTCACTCCGTGGCCCCGTCCCGGTTTCCGGTCGGGACCAACGCTGGGTGAGGTACGCGCGCGGCCGGGCTCTGCAGACATAGAACGGTAGATCCACCCGCATCACGCCTCCATACTTACTATTCGCGCGTCAAGGGGGACTCCTGAGCATCGCGACTCAGGAGCCTAACTGGTCACGTAGACCCTCACTCCATGGCCCCGTCCTGGTTTCCGGTCGGGACCAACGCTGGGTGAGGTACGCGTGCGACCGGGCTCTGCAGACGTAGAACGGTAGATCCACCCGAAACCCTCCTCCCTACTTGTTGTTCGTGCGCCAAGGGGGACTCCTGAGCATTGTGACTCAGGAGCCTAACTTGTCACGTGGCCCCTCACTCCTTGGCCCCGTCCTGGTTTCCGGTCGGGACCAACGCTGGGTGAGGCATGCGCGGGGCCGGGCTCTGCGGGCGTAGAACATAAGCAAGTAGGAAGGAAAGGCACAAATTTCAAGAAGTTCAAAAGCAAATATTACAGTCCACATTGTTATCCCAATGCCAAACGCAAGTTTAAACGCCTCCCCGAGGCATGATACATGTGCAGGAATTAAAGGCAGGACAGGAGCCGCGACGGAGTCACTTGTCGGCGATGGAGCAGCGCGGATTGAGTACGCCTCACGGAGCGGTGGGGTCGCCAGCGCCTTGCTTCGGCTTGGTGCTGAAGGCCCGGAACTTCCCCAACAGGGCCTCTACGCGACCCTTCACGGCCTCGGCAGCGGTAGCGGCACGCTCGCCGCTCACTGGCTCCAGCAGGCTATCGAGGTCGACACCTGGATCGCGAAGGTGGATGTGGGTGAGGACCCGCGTCATTGCTGCAGAAGACAGGACACGCGCCTAGGCCGCGGGGCCAAGGCCAAGGGCGACATCTTCAAGGGCGTGAACCAGGAAGGGAAGCAGCTTGGCGGGGCCGTCCTCGGCGCCAGCCAGTGGGCTCTCCAGGCCGCTGTCGTAAAGCGTCCTCAGTGAGGAGCGAGCCCTCGCCTCCATCTCCGCGAAGGCCACGCGGTCCTCGGCAAGAACCAGGGCCTCGTCGTCCAGCCTGGCCTTCCTCGCCCCCAACTCCTGCTCCAGCGCGCCTAGGCGGTCGCGACGTTTCTTGAGCTTGATCTCCCTCTCCTTGAGAGCCGCCTCGCGAGCCTTCACGCCTTCTTCCTGCTCTTGGCGAAGGCGGACCTCGTTCGCGAGCTGGTCCCGCAGACCTTGCAGTTCTCCCTCCAGCGCCTTGCAACGACCACGGACGTCGACCACCTCCCCCAGGGCTGCATCACGAGCAGTCTTCGCCTCAAGGACGGCCTGCTTCTCCTCGTCGCATGCCGTCAAGGCCTGGACCAGCGCCGCCCGAATCGAAGCGTCGGAGCGAACCCATCCTGAAGCCAGCTCCAAGCGCCCGGCCACCAAGCGGGGGTCGGCGCCAAGAAGATCCTGACGCAGTCGGTCCAGCTCAGCAACAGCACGATCCAGAACGGCAGAAGGAGTCGGAGAGACAGCAGCCGGTGGAGTAGGAGGAGAAGACGGCAGTGCGGCCACAGCATCCTGAGGCGGAGTCTGCCGCGCCCGACAGCTGAAGCGGCGGCGGCACGCAAGAGCACCTCGGGAGCCACTTGGGCCGTGGGGGCTGAGCTCGCCCCAGCCGGCTCAACCAGGCCTCGCGCGGATGACCGGGCAGGAGAAGCCTGTGCGTCGCGGTCACCCTCCTTCGCAGGCAGAAGCGCTGCCACGGATGGAACCTCGGGAGCCCCCTTCGGCTTCTTTGCGGCGGGCACCAGCCTACCCAAGAGATGCGGACGTCAAGCTTCAGAAGCAGAGCAAGAGATAAAGACAAGAATCGAACGCTTATGGGTCGTCGCCAGTGAGCTCAAGCGGCCTCCGGCCAAATTTGAAGCCTGAAAGCCGGCTGGAAGGGTCAACCTCGGGAAGCATCGAAGCGGAAGGCGCATCTGCAGTCCGCCCCGGGGCCGGGGCAGACCCGCGGGAGATCAGCCCGGTTCTGTCCTTCTTAGGGATCGGGGGTGAGCTCCCGCCGTCCTGATCGTCGTTGTCCTCGTCGTCGTCGTCATCCTCATCGCCATCGCTCGGAGAGAGGCGGACAACGCGGGACCGGCGCCGGGGGAGGGGAGCCCTCGACTCCCCGTCAGTCGCCTCGGAGTCAGGCCCTTTTCCCCGCTCCCCTCCTTCCTCCTCTTTGCTAGAGTCGTCGGAGGGCACGTCCACCGGTTCCTCGGGAGTTTCCACAGGCACGGGCCCATCCTCGTTGAAGACGGGCATGGACTTCACTACCTGCTCCCAGTCGTCGCGGAGGAACAAGGGCGTAGGAGCGCCCGCCAACCTCGCCACATCGCCCCCGACCAGAGATTAGAGGACAGCAGCCAGATCTCCGTCGGCTAAGGCCGCGGGGCTCGGACGGGGCCTCCACATCGGAAGTGAGTACTGCCGAAGCGGAGCCAACTGGTGCTCCAGGAATTCCCTCAGCAGCAACGTGCCGGTCAGCTTCGCCGCCGCCATGTTGGCCGGCCTCAGATCCGCGTCCATCTTCTCCAACATCAGCTTCGCGCGGGGGTCCGTGAGCTCTGCTCGACCCCAATCGCTGGAGCTCGTGGGCTGCTCCGTCGGCAAGATCAGCCGAGGATGGATGCGCCCAGCATCCACCAAGACCCACTTGCTCCTGAAGCCCTCAATCCATTTCCCGGGGTTCGAAATGGCAATGGCGCCACCGTACGCGACGAAGCTCGCACACGCGGAAGCAGTACCACGAGAGGTCCGGAGGTAGAAGTAGCGGCGCAGCAAGGCCACCGAGGGCTGCACCCCTACGTGAGCCTCGCAGTAATAGGCGAAGATTGCCAAGAGAAGGACGGAGTTGGGGTGGAGATGCAGGGCTTGTAGCTTATAATGGCGGAGGACAGAGAAGAAGAACTCGGAGAAGGGAGGCACCAGGCCAGCAGCAATGGCACTTACGAAGAGCGGATAGAAGGTGCTCCCTTGACCCTCAGTGGTGGCGGAGCTAGCTTTAAACACCTTCGCCCCATTCATGCCCCGCGCCATCGCCATCCGGCGCAACCGGGCAAGGCTCGCCTCCGACACGTTCGGTGGGTCCAGGGCAGACGAGTACCAAGCTACGGCCGGGGGCTGACGAGGCGCCATGGCTTCCTAGGTCACACGGTCGGAGTGGATCTGGAAATTTTGGAGGAAGGAGAGGCGCAGGAAAGGGGATCTCAGCAGCAACCGGGGAAAGCAAGAAGCAAAGCCTAGGTGGATGCCGCTCCTTTATCAACTCGCGCGGTTGCTAAGGTGCCCACGACCAACCAATCGCCACGCGGCGCCCAAGGCCGCAGGCTGTTAGGGCCCGCGGCGCTTCGCTCTTGCCCTTCCGCCTCCCTGCACGGCCAAGTCCGGGCGCGCCTTGGGCCCGGGGGCTACTGTCGGCGTTCTGGGAACGGGGGTCCCCAGACTTGCCTGCCTGCGGCCTGCGGCGTGGCTCAAAGGGGGGCCCAGCGCGGCCCATCTTCACCAACACAAAACCAAGACCCTCGCGAGGGGCCAAGCCTCGCGGGGCGGATGACGCGGAACTTCCTCAGGCGCGGCCTTGTCAGGCTGGCAAACGAGGAGGCGGAGAGATCAAGGCAGGGTACCTCACGAGGTGCCCATGACGCAAGCCATGACGACCGGGGGCGCCAGGCGGGTGCCAGCCCGCGCAGCGTCCTCCCTTCCTCTTTGGTGCAAAGGGGGCAAGCGCAGCCGCGGAGTACTGAGGCATCAGGCAAAGGTTTCCATTTAGGTGCAACAAGACCAAGACCAGGAGGACTATGAGACGGAGGTCACCGTGGAGCCCAAGACAGCGTCATCACCAGAGCTTTGCGCAGGCGAAGACTACTTTTGTTAGGATAGTGGATACTAGCTGTCCCCCTTCAAATTAGCCTGCCATTGTTGGCTCCCTTCCCGCTCGATATTTGGGAAGAGGACCAGGGCCTCTATAAATAGGACCAGCCACCCACAGAGCAAGGCAGGCAGAGAGAGGGACGAGGCAGAGAGGGAGAGAGAGAGAGAGAGAGAGAGAGAGAGAGAGAGAAGGGTGGCTGAACCCCTCCCAGCAGTTCATCACCCCCAGCCAAGAACAGACCCTCGCGAGGCTGTTCTTCCTTGTATTGTTCATCATCATCAGCCCGAGAGGAAATCCACCACACCACACACTGGAGTAGGGTATTACACCACAACGGTGGCCCGAACCAGTATAAACCCTGTGTCTCTTCTGTTGTTCTTTCCTTAGTTTAGATCCTAGCAAGGCGGTGGGGTGCAGGTAGGTAGGAGGCGAAATCTCCGCGCGCACCCCAGTGTTCGAACCTCAAGGGTCTGCTGGAACCCGAAATCCGACATAACCCTCCCTCCCTCTCGGAACCATTTATGACTATTTTCACTAACCTTTATCACAAGCACTCTTCCTCTCGCAAGCATACACACGCACAATCCCCATCGACCCTTTCTATATACATAGACCTGCCTACGTGTCTCCTGTACGCAAATTATCTTTAGGCCTGTCTCTCACGCATCGTCTCACACCTCTCTTCCTAATCGACGAGTATGGTTCTAACAGCGCATTCTGTAGGATGCCCTTAAAGTTAGGTTGGATGAATAGTAATATCAGAGATAAAGGGGTTACCTTAGTCCGAGAACCTAGGGTTACAAATCCTAGCTGGTTTTGTCAGTGGACATAGAGTCCTTCACAATTATGCTATCTTTGCCTTGTACGAGTAGTCATCCATGGGTCTCCCTAAATGCGTCATGGGCTGACCAATGTGGCGCAGGACGGGACCGAACGAAGGGCCTCACCTCGACCCACCGGACCTCACGCGGTGGCACACCCTCTGCCCCCACGTCTCGTTATCTTCTCACACCCACACATACCAACACAGACACCACACACACAAAATATATTCTCCTGGTGCCTCTATCCACTCCCCCCTTGCATATACACACTCAAGGGAATCTCTCGCCGTGACGTCATATTCATCTCTCTCACTCTAGACCACTCTCATTTCTCGTGCTATCTCTCCCACGCCCCCCTGTCGGCCCCTCTATCCATGCCTCTCTCGAATACGTAATACACACACATACCTCTCTAGGCCATGCCAAATGCATCAACTACACATTCACACATGTTACATCACGTACCTCATTGATCTAAAAAGCCCTCTCTTCACGTTTATTTCGCATACAACATTCCTTTTGAATAAAGTGTGGCCAAAAAAATATTTTAGAATTTCTACATATATACAACATTACAAAGTTATATGGAGGAGTATGAACACTTGCATTGCATGGTGCCCACAATGATATTTATTCCACACTGTGAATTTGTATATTTTTATACTATATATAAAGTTAGTCATAATAAAGATAAATGAAGAGCATCTCTCTCTCCATCGCATACCCCCCCCCCCTCTACGCCCCTTTCACGTACGCACACAAACTATCTCCAGGTCCTCTAAAAGTAAGCCCCCAGCACATTCACGCATGTTTCATCTTTCTCTCACGATATATACAGTGGCGATCATTGTATTTGAAGCGAAAGCAGGATACGTACATTGGACTTCAGAATCCACTCATTACGGTCACCATTTATGTTTTGTGGTTATTATACAATCACGGGCTCACCGTACAACTCTGTATTTGCTTAAGACACGACTAGTTAACCAGTTAAACGCTCCACTGGCACCTCTAGTGTTGCATCACATTATCTCACTACCATCGGGCACACCTGTCGGCTTGTATCTACTCTACATCTACACTCTTATAAAATATTAGCAAGATGCCCATGCGTTGCACGGAACATCAAGATGCATTTGTATGAGTAGTTTATCTTGTGGGAGAAAAGGATGAACAAGGGAAGGCCTTATTTGCAAGTGTGGAGAGGGGTGTGGGTATCTTTTTGCAAAATTGCCATAGTTTCCTTCCTATCCGTCAGATATAGATCGGACGGCCTATATTGCAGGACGGCAGGCACACGATCATCACCGACTATGCTTTTTATAAGAGTAGGGATAAAATACACTCTTATAAAAAATAAAGTTGGTGATGATGGTGTGCCTGCCATCCTGCAATATAGGACGTCCGATTTATATCTGACGGATAGGAAAGAAACTATGACGATTCTGCAAAAAGGTACCCACACACCTCTCCAGATTTGCAAATAAGGCCTTCCCTCGTTCATCCTTTTCTCTCACAAGATAAACTAGTCATACAAATGCATCTTTATGTTACGTGCAACGCACGGGCATCTTGCTAGTAAGAATGAAAACAAACGACAAAAAAATATTGGACGGTGGTTCGAAGTCATGACCGCGGGCACTGCGGACAAGGTGGCCTTGTATTCGTATGCTGATCCGTCTATTTTAACACACATGAGCTGGTGTGGTGATTATACACACACGCACGCATGCACACGAACTGCATGCATGCAACACTCACACGAACACATGCACCCACGCATGCACGCAACACTCACACGTACACACGCAGCCACGCACGCACGCAACACTCACACGCACACACATACGCGTGCATGCACACACCAGTACACCACACGACCAACACACACTCTCACGCTCAAGTGCTCAACCTACACGTGCATGTGCACACATCAGGCCCTAACAGACACATACACAACCAGGTGATTCCCGTGCACGGGGTGGAGTCTTGTCGCGCCTGCGTAAATTTGTGTTTATCTGACCTTTTCCCTATGCGAACTGACAGGTGGGACCCACAAGGAACATGGTCAATTTAACTAGTCAACATGGTGCCACGCAGACTATTTGGCCGGTCAACAGAGTGCAATCCGATGCTGAACCATGAGCAAGTGACCGTATAATCACCGCAAAACGTATATAGTGACTGTAATCAGCTTATTCTGAAGTTCGGTGAATGTATTACGCTTTTCTCTCTGTGGGCCCTCCAAAACTACATCTCTACACGTTCTCGCATGTTACATCTAACAACTATGCAATACAGCACTACTACTACACTCTAACACAATAAATCATAGTGTGTGTTTTTGGTTTTACTAGATATCATATTTTTACTTAATTATTCAGTTTGCATACATTAAAATTGCCTTTGAAATGTATGGCCAGTATCATATACCGCGCGGGAAAAATCCCGCACTTTCCTGTTTAATCGGGTTTGTATCGATGGATCATGCGAAACAGCAAAACTATAGTACTATATACAGTACAAGTGACAGTTCACTGGGCCGTCGTGTCATGTACTCCTCCGTCATAAGAGTGGAGCGCTCGCTTTCATAAATCTTCTAGTCCCTTTCGCCGACATGTGGGGCATCAAGCTACCGGGTCCACGTGCCATACCGGAATACAGTGCAGAGCAGCCGGGGTGAAGCACCTAGTCATGGCGTCGGCGTAGTAATGAGCAATGAGGCGTCAAATCACAAAGTTGCACCTTTCCCGCAGTTAAGTTGGAGGGACGAAGTAATAATGCTAAAAAAATAAGTTGGAGGGACGAAGGAACCATCATTTCACTCCTGCTAAATCCGCTTGTCCCTCATCTTCTTCAAGTGAACCACGTGTTGCTTCTGCCGTTATTCTACCTCATATGGGAAGCGGATCAGCTTGGTAAAGCACTGACACATGGGACCGCATGTTAGCAAACCGCCATGACAACGTCCTCTAAAAATAAGAAACCTCCCCCACCATCCGCGCGGCAAAATCACCTCCTTTTTACTAATCTTGATTCTATAATTTTTTAGATCAATATAATTGAGATTTGTATAGATAGCACACAGGAGCAAAACCAAGTGGTACGGTTAAGGGCATCCACAATGTGTAGCCAAATGTGAAAATAGCTTTTGGCATCGTGGGAACCATTGTGGACGGTGTTGCCAAAGCCAAAAGGATGGAACCGAAGCTCCCTGATTGATTGATTGAAGGAATAGAAAAATGCAATGTCTCTCCTCTTTCTCCCGTGCTTGGAAGCATGTACAGTATAGAGGACAGAGTCTACTCCCATGTCCCTTCTATCACAAATCACAAAGCAGTGAGGTGTCAAATCACAAAGCACAGACGAAGCAACCATCATTTCACTCTTCGCTGACTCCGCTTCTCCACCGTCTTCTTCGAGAAACCATCTCACCGCACTAAGCTGGACAGACGACGGTATTGTGTACGAGTAGTACTAGTACATTTACGCGTCCTTTGGTTCAGTGGACTTCATGGATGCAAACAAGGCGGTTGTCTCGGCTTGCAGGCGGCACTTGCGAACGACTTACCATGGTCTCCCTCAATGGTGTTCTCCGTCGAACGCACTTCGCCAAACCACAACGTTCGAGATATCGTCGACGTCACCGCAATGGGGAAGAAAGTCAAATATAGTTACTACCTCCATTTTTTTGTACACAAGGCCAGTATATCAAAATTACAATTTGCAAAAGGCCACTAACACTAATCGAGGCAAAATTGATGGGGTTTGCCTCGTACTAGCAACCAAGGACATTAATATCCGCTGCATGCATGCAAAAGTGAGAAGGTTGGTTTGCATGGCGCTGCATTAATCAAGCGATGAGGAGTGAGATGGTTGGCTCTTTGGGCTTTGGAGAAAAAATGTGCATTAATTGACACGTGAAACGAGGATTTGTTATCGATTAATCCCGTGAAGGAAAACCCCGCCTTTCTTTTTTAACACTAGTGCTCCTAGTATGTAGTACGTACTACGTACTTATCCTGTTTGGGTCTAGGCCTTGCATTGCCATACTTCGCCACACATTTTTGCCAAGCTTGCCTAAAGTTTTCAAAATTAAAAGGAGGTACACTTGTGCACGGCTGTCACGATCGCACCGTACCCTCACACGATCGCTCCTGCACGCCGCAAACCCAACCAAGGGAACGCACCCTCACTGACACGTGCTGTCGCATGTCAACAAACCAAACTTAGACATCCTACCGCTGACACATAATTTTCGTTCATAGAGTATGTTTATCCAACCGCATGTTGGGGAGTATCCGTATGGCCCGTGCGGTGGTCTGTTGGGGAAGAAGAAGAGGTGAGGAAGAAGGGTTAGGAGACGTAGGATATTCATCCAACCGCCTGAAATGGTAGACTGACCCAAGTCAGGCGACTTGCATAACAATATATGTTTTTACACAACAAAAGATACATAAAAACAACAACATAAAGAAAAACTATCACTACACTCGAAATGAGACGGCCTCGTCGTCTTTGGCTGCCGGCGCGAACCAGTCGTAGTTGCCGACGTTTGTCTCCGCACCGTGGTTGGCCTCGATGGCAGCGGCATCTGCGCACTCCGTGTCGAGTCGAGCCTCCTCCGCCCGGTTCAAGTCCAGGATGTCTGGTTCCGCCTGCAGGAGGGCCTCGATGAGAGCAGCATCCACGCGCTCCGCCTCGAGTTGAGCCTCTGCCGCCCGGTTCAAGTCCAGGAAGTCCGGTTCCACCTGCAGGAGGGCCTCTATGGCAGCGGCATCCACGTGCTCCGCGTCGAGTTGAGCCTCTGCCGCCCGATTCAAGTCCAGGACATCCGGTTCCGCCTGCAGGAGGGCCTCGATGGCAGCGGCATCCGCGCGCTCCGCCTCAAGTTGAGCCTCCGCCGCCCGGTTCACATCCACGACATCTGGTTCCGCCTGCAGGAGAGCCTTGATGGCAGCGGCATGCGCGTGCTCCGCGTCGAGTTGAGCCTCTGCCTCCTGATCCTCCTTTAGTATCGCCAGGTTGAACCGCTGGTCCGGCTGCACCATGGGGGACTCGGACGCCGACACGAAGATGACGTCCATCGTCTCATACCCATGGGGGCCTTCTGCGCCGCGACCTCTGCCATGAACATTGGATCAGCTTCCTCCTCCTTGTAGCTTGGCTCCAGAGAACTCGGGGATTGGCCTGCTGCAAAGTGAGCTTGGGAACGGAGGTCTCTGGCGCCGACCGCCGCCGCGATTTCTGCGCGGCGCTCCGGCATCAGCATCTTGTAGTACGTGATCTTGCGGCGCACCATGGCTTTCCGGCAAACTAGGGGACGCTTGATGCAGTCTAGGGGATCGAAAGGTGGGGGAAGGGGCTAGAGATTAGGTGTGGTTTTAGGGCAGTGGCTGGCGTAGGCCGAGCAGCGAAGGTTCTGGTGTGAATAGTGGTTCCGGTGATGACCGGTCAATCGGTTTTGACTGTACATCACTCTTGTCGCGTCCGCGTTGCAGCCCGGCACGCTGGACCCTCCACGTCGCTCACCGAATAGAACGCGCTTCGTCTTGCGTTTTCGCTCGCTTGTGGGACCGCAGTTGAGAGCAAACCGACATCCCTCCCCTCCCCCGCCCGCGTCATTTTATGTGGAGTAAATAAAAACAGAGGGAGTATACTACGGATGAGGATCCCCTGACGTGGCCGAACCCATTGAGTAACTGACATGCGGGGCCTAGCAAGCATGGGGTCCGCCAGTAAGTGATCGAAAGGGAGGGTAAGGCAGGGATACGTATGTGAAAGGAGCTTCCAATACTATAATTTTCACATTATACATCTCATGTACTATTAATCTTGTCAATAGTCAAATGCGGTTTTGAAAAACGCATTAGAGCATGGTTAATAATATAGCCAGTCGATGGCTATAAGGAACTGCCATGTCATCTATAGCCATCATCTATTATATGCACTCATACAGTAGTGTGGGCTATAAGGTTGGTTATTTCCCGCAAACAAATTATAAGGTTGGCTATTGTATTATTACTTTTTCCATCTCTTTCTTCATATTTATTGTACGTATTTAACTAGGAATGCGTATATAGCTAGGCTCTTGCATGAGAGCTCACTCCCCTTAATTTTTCACATCTCTCTCCTCCACATAGGCCCTATATAAATGGAAGGAGGGAGTACAACTATGAGCACTGCATACTCTAGTACAGATGTTGTCAGTACTCCACTAGTACTATTGGACAGGGATCTTAAAAAAGTTACTATTGGACTGGCTATACGTGGCGAAATCCTAGTAGGAAGAGCATGAGCGAGAACAAGCACATTCACGTGGTTGAAAACAAATTGAAAACCATCTTGAGTACAAATATAGGAGTACGTACGAATCTAACAATATTGATTGGGCGTTGTTGAATGTTGATACTTTTTTTATCAAAGTAGAGATACTTTGACTACACATAAAACTTATATGTAAACTAGAAAGAATCGGAGGGAGTATATTGTACGTTCAAAAACGAAACGAACATTGAATACCCTTTATATATGATTTGCGGATGCTATGATCACCGGTTCAAAATTTTGAATCCGCCTTACGTATCACACATGCCCCCACTCGTTCTCTATTGATTTCATCTCGGGGTTCGGAGATCGATTGAAAGAGGACTAGGGTGGGTACAATACGTCCGTTTCGCTTATGAACATACAATATACTCCCTCTGATCCCCATAGACCCCCCCCCCTGCGGGTCATTTCTATCATAGAAACAGACCAAACCTTTATCTCCTTGCACGACACGCAATTGATCTATGAACATCAATCGATCTCGTCAACATGTGTCGGGGCATGAACCGAATGGGATGTCAAAACTAAGACGCGAAGCGACATGTACTGGAGGCAAAGTGAAACTTCAAACGAACCGTTTGTTTGTATGCATGTCTGACAAATTACAAATAAACATTGGAAATACAGACATGGTCTAGGCTCACATGCGAATGATACTCGGCGAAATGTTCAAATGAGGCATGCGGGAGGATGGACTCGACCGGAGGGCGACATGATCGATGGAGAAGAGGGTTGGAGAGGAATGAGAAATAAGCAAACGCCACATGATTATACTTGAACGGCTCAAATAAACAATAAGTTGTCTCGCTTGGCCTACATAGTGAAAGGCCTAATGCACAACGCGGAGCACTGACGCTCAAATATGGCCAGGAAAACAGGGAAACCAACATGTGGGGCACACCTGTCGGGACGACGTAGCGCAAACTAGTCCAATGGAGAGCTGGCCCACGACCTCCTCGCCACCGGCAGCCGTTCATGTGGGTCGTGGGGGCCAACAACGTGACGTAGCTCCAGCACCGCCTCTGGACACGGTGAGCGCGGTGAGCGACACGCTCATCGTCGCTAGACACGGTCGTCTTGCTTTTTCAATGACATGCATCGATCACATGTGAGGAAAGGGCATCTCCAACGTTGCCACGACCGCAGCTGACTACCCTGGCACACCAAAAACCCTCGTCCCTCGCGTCGTCGCGTGGTGCATTCCCAGCCGGCACCAGTTGCCCGCATTCATGCCGTCCATCCGTATGTCGTCGTTAAGAGGCTCGGTGCCCGAGGAACCAACTCTGGTGACTTAACGACGCACCAGGACGCTTGGACTCACCGGAATGCGCTACTTAAAGCGGCAATGCCGAGCTAACCTCCACACCATAGCGCATCGTCCTCCTACCTGGTACCACATCCGCCATGACCGCAAGCGCGAACGCTCTGCGGGAGAGCTTGTCTTCGGGGATGGAGCTCGAGGTCGCCGCCCTCGCTCAAGTCGCCACACAAGCGGTGGCCACGCTGGCGGCCGACGATGGGAGCACCGTTAGCCACGCGTCCTACTTGCCGTCGTCCAACGTCCGGCACCGCCGAGGTCGGGGACTCCTCCGAGGATGAGTAGGGCATGGGAGGCGGCAGGGCATGGTGTGCCAACTAGCCGGTCCGTCTCCCGTGTTCTACTTTTCCTCGCCGGAGACCGCACCTCCACTTCACGGGTCTTGAACCCCGCCCCCGTACATGGAGATCGCAGATGGAGGACGTCGGTCGCCGTCGTAGAATAGGTTTAGGGTCGGGTTTCTTTTATTTTTCTGTCCTATAAAAGTTCGAAATGTAATGAAAATTTGCCGTGTTTGCATTAATCTCGGCCGGTGTATATGAACTTTCACAATAATATAGCATATTGTAGGAGTACTAGCAAGATGCATGTGCGTTCCACGGAAGATCAAGATCTTGTGGGAGAAAAGGATGAACGAGGGAAGGCCTTATCTGCAAATGCACATTCACGCATTTCACATATTTCTACATCTACAGGAACCTATGAAAGGGTTAACATAAATTGCCTCTCTCTCTCCTCCCCTGATTTTCATGGTGGTGGGCCCCTCCCTCCCCCCAATCTACAATCAACAGCTCACACGTTTTACATTATGTTAATTTCGTAACTGGGACTATGTAGGTGTAGCATTACTTGTCCTAAAAAACCCAACTAAGCCAACCTCCCAGCATATCGCGCGGGAAAAGACCCGGTCGCGCCGTTTTAGTCGGGATTACCGAATTACTAGTAGTAGTATCGATGGATCGCGCGAAGCAACAAGTTTTTTTTAGGGGGAGAAGCACCTAGTTTAAAAGGAAAAAAAGGCGGTACACTCACAGCACCCCTGTCGCGGTCGCATTGCACCCCACACACGTTCGGTCCTGCACACAGCTCATGCAAACGGAACGCACTTCGGCTTGCCTCTTCACTGACACGTGGGACTGCACTTGGAGAAACCGACCATGCGCCAAACTCCCCCCGCCCACCGCACGAAAATCCTCCCCCCCCCCCCACCCACCCAAAAATTCCCCCCAAATCCTAGATTCAACCGCCCTTCGGTCAACTAGCCAATAATATTCCCCAAACCACCTCCCCCATCCCCCTCCACTCCATTCGCTCTGCCAAAGCCGCCCTCCCTGCCATGCCGATATGTCGGTGCCGCGGTTCATCAAGGGGATGCACGGCGATCCTCTCGCTCCCACAGTACGCCCTCATAGACTGCCGTCCTCTAGCCGCGCAACCACCGCTGGCGACGTTCTTGTGGAGGCGCGTGGCGGTCAGCGCCGTCACCGCTGGCGACGTTCGTGTGGAGACGCTCGGTGGTCAGCTTCTCCCATGGTACGCACATTCTAGACTGAGGCCCCGTGCATGTCGGTGTAGCGCTGAATGTTAGCCGATAGACATTGTTAATCTCATTGTTTGTCGAAATAGTTTACAGTCAATATGCTTTGCTTAAGAAGCTTCCTTGCCCTATTCCATAGTCAATCTGCTTAGCTGAGATGGCATGCCAAGGCCGATTAGTTGCTAAAATATCCTGCCATATATTTATTGTGATGTAGATTGCCATGGTCTAGTAGCCAATCTGTTAGGTGAAATAGCTCTACACCGTTTTATACTCGATCTTTGTTGCTGCGATGGCCTTCGATAGTTCGATGGTTGTGTGCTCGGCCTCATTGACTGCTGAAACAGCCTGCCATAATTTAGGACTCAAAAATGTTTGCTGAATTAGCTTTACATATATTTCGTTACTTAGATCTGCTCGTCCAAATATCTTGCCATAGCTTTAGACATCAACCTAGGTATTTTCTTCTGGACTTCATAAAAAAGCATATATGTTTTTCCTGTAATATCTAGTAGAAGAACTAATTTGTATGTCTAACAGATGGACATGACTTGGATATCTTCTACTCGAAGATTCTCTGCTGCATATGTCGAGGGGGTTGAAAACTTCATGAACTTTATCAGAGCTGAGTACGGTGGTCCGAAATCAGACATGCTCTGCCCATGTAGCAGTTGTATGAATTCAGTTACAAGACCCCAGTCAACTGTGCAAAATCATCTACACTTGTATGGGATGTCGGTCACATATAATAGGTGGGTTCATCATGGTGAAGCTGTGAACGTCAATGTTATTGACTACGTGGAAGCAGCGGATCACCATCTTGATCTGCCTGATGCTCAGGTGGAAGAGGAGGAGGAGGTGGTGGTGGCAGAGCCGGTGAGTTTGACCAACATTGAAACAATGGTACGAAATGCTCGTGCATTCCGTGAACTTGCACCTATAGAAGAAAAACGGTGGGCCCGTATGTTGGAACAATGCAACGTGGCTGTCACCCTAGGAAATAAGCTGTCGGTATTCTCAGCTATGGTCACCTTTCTTCAGGTGAAGACATCTGAGCGGATGATGAACAAATCATTCGATGCAATGTTGGCTGCTTTCTGCAAAGCTTTCCTAGATGCGTCTGAGCTGCCACACACCTACAGTAAAATGAAGAATTTCCTTCATGCAGTTGGAATTGGATATGATATGATCCATGTTTGTAAGAATAATTGTGTTTTGTTCCGGAAGGATTATGCCAACTTAAGTGAATGCCCGAAATGCAAATCATCAAGATGGAAAGATGGCGATGCTGTGAAGAGGATTCCTCATAATTTTCTGAGACATTTTCCAATTACACCAAGATTGCAGAGGTTCTTTCATGATGCTGAAACAAGAGAGGATGTACTATGGCATTCTAGGAACCAGGAGTACAGAGATCAGAATGTAATGAGCCATCCATCACATGGTAGTGAGTGGAAAAGCTTCAATCAGAAGCATGAAAAGTTTGTTGCTGACCCGAGAAACATTAGACTTGGCTTAGCTTCAGATGGATTTAACCCATTTGGCCACCAGAGCGCCACATATAGCATGTGGCCAGTGCTTGTTATCCCTTACAACATGCCTCCAAATGTCTGCACCGAAGAATCAAACTACATGATGGCCTTGCTCATCCCAAGTCCAAAAAGTCCTGGAAAGAATTTTGATTTGTTCATGGAGCCTCTTGTGGAGGAACTTCAACAGCTATGGAGGGGTGTTCTCACTCGAGACCTATATAGCAACCCACCAGCTGATTTCTTTCTGCGTGCTGTTATAATTTGGTGCATCCATGATTATCCGGCTTTGGGAACTATGTCAGGGCGAACGACACATGGTTACAATGCATGTGTTCGCTGTGACAGGAATCCGCTGTCATACGCAATACTTAGCAAGATTTGTTACATTGGACACCGCCGTTTCCTTACCAAGGACAAGCCGCATCCTAGAAAATATCGAAGACATGTGTTCAATGCAAAGCATGAAAATCGTGAAATGCCAAAGAGGCTCACCGCCGATGAGTTGCAAGTGTAATTAGAGAAGGTTAGGCATATTACACCAGGAAACCATCCTGATAATGGTAGCGGGAAAAGGAAGCGTGGCAAGGCAGAAGAGAGATTATTGTTTACCCGCAGGTCCACTTTGTGGGACTTGGAGTATTGGAAAGATTTGGATCTGCGGCAAAATCTTGATGTGATGCACATCGAGAAAAATATATGTGACAGCATTATCGGCACATTTCTTAATATTGAAGGTAAGACGAAAGATACCTTAAAATCTAGGATTGATTTGACACACCTGGGTATCAGACAGGATTTGCAGGTGCAAGATGAAGGTAAACCATGAGATATGGCACCAGCTGTGTACGTCTTGGACAAGGTAAAAAGAAAAGAATTCTGCGAGGTCCTGTCATGTGTGAGATTCCCACATGGATTTGCTTCCAACCCTGAAAGGAGAGTCAGTGCAGATGGAAACAAGGTATAAGGGTTGAAAACTCATTACTGCCACGTCCTACTTCAAAGGGTTTTACCTGTTATCCTTAGAGGATTGGGCCGCCCTGACTTATACAGAGCAGTTGCAGAGTTGGGACAACTCTTCAGGGAACTCTACAGTAGAAATATCAGGATAGATGCTTTGGAGCGTCTTAGAGACAAGATACCAGCCTTGTTTGATATATCCTATGCGTCCTTGAGAAGATATATCCTCCAGCCTTGTTTGATGTGATGGTGCATTTGGTTGTTCATCTACCTGATGAGGCACTACTTAGAGGTCCAGTATAGTATGGCTGGATGTACCCTATTGAAAGGCGGCTAGGCACTTTCAAGGGCTATGTTAGGAACAGAGCTAGACCCGAGGGTTCCATTGCAGAGGCCTACATTGCTACAGTAGCGTTGACATTCTGCTCAAAATACAATGAAACAGCTGATCAGCTTAGCAAAGAGGTGGATGAAGACAATCCCAGGCTCAATGTTTTCGATTATTTTGTTCGAGTTACACGGAAGAGTCGATAAGAGGACAAACCTAAAGATTTGGACAAAATGGTTTGGTATGTGTTGAATAACTGTCCTGAGATACTACCTTATATCAAGTAAGTGCTAAGTACTGCAGCTTATACATCATAATCTACTAAACTTGCAGCACATTCTTATATATTTAGATGTTTGACGCGATCACTATGTTGTGCAGCATCTACAAAAAGGAGTTACTGCCGCAAAATCTAAGAAACAATGACAAACTAGTTATGGTAGGATTTGCGAAATGGTTCAAGAGCCATGTAAGCTTTTGAATTGCACTGTCAGTTTTTTTAATATATTGAGTACATAAGATGATCAGCTTGTCTATTTTCTAACCATATGTTAAGAAGATGCAGGAGGATGGGCATGCAGTTGATGATGCCCTTTACTCACTAGCGATGGGTCCTGATACTCGGGTAAGACATTATGAATCCTGCGTTGTTGGAGATGTGCGCTACATCACCCTTGCACGAGAAGAAGGCAGGAAGACACAAAACAGTGCCATCATGAGCACGTATACGTATGATAAAGAGACAACTGAAATGTATGCTAACATAACAGACATTTTTCAGTTGCAGTATATCTCCAGTTTCGAGGATCATCGGCGTGTGGTTCTGTTGTGTTGTCATTGGTATAACCTATTTTCCAGCATCGCAAAACCCAGAGCTGATGATTATTTCAAATCCATCAATGTTAAGGTGGCGTACCAGACCAACGAGCCTTTTATTTTGGCAAATCAAGCAACACATATATTTTTCTTGGAAGACACATTTGCACATAGCGATGACTGGAGAGTATTGCAAAGGTTTGAGCAGAGGAATTCGTTTAATGAAGTTGCACAACAAGATGATGCTTACACTGCTCCTGATGTACAAGATAACACAGATGTTTCTAATATCTTTGAGAACCATCACGTCAATGACGTCGACGAAAATATTGCCTGTCGTGTTGTGGACATACAAGAGTTGATCAAGAAGAAGCCAACGTTCAAGGACGTTGAGGACGAAGAAGAAGATGACACCGTGGGGAATTACGATTCAGACTGATACACATGGCAAAGATGTTGACGCTGCTGCTGTGGATGATGATTACATTGCTTTTGTCGTATTTTCCTGTGAGAAGACGTTTTTTATCTACTTTGTGAAATTGTGTTTGTTGTGACAACTGAAACCTGATGAACATGTTGTTTAGTATTTTCCTGTGAGAACATCACTTGTTATGTATGTTGATTTGTGTTTGGTGATTGTATGACGACTAAAACATGATGACATTGTTGTTTAGTTGTACTCATATTTGGCTGTGAAACTTGAATTTGATGACATAGTTTGTTGTTGGACTGCAATTTGCTCGATGTCTTCGAATGAGAACAAAGCTGACCCGACAGGGCCTCTGCTAATTTATTTATTTATTACCAAAAGGGCCTCTGCTATTTATTTATTTATGAGCAAAAGGGGATACCCCCTGATTTCCGTTAATAGAAATCATTAGATGTTCACAACACTACGCCCAGCCTGCTACACAAGTTTCATTCATTACTAGTTTCAGCAAAGTGCTCATGTCATAGCCACTGAATACATCATGAGTGCTACATACACTGCAAATAAAGAGACAATCATCCTACAGAGCACATCGGTTTTGCCCATTATCTTTACAAGCTCTTTCATCTCCTCATTGTTGTCAAGGCCGTACAGCAGCTGTTGCTTGGCCATGATCAGAGGAACTGCATCTTTAACCTTCTGCTCTGCATCTTCCTCTTCTGCCGTTCCTTCAGTTACTTGTCCAACACCCCAACCTGGTGGTATTGGGATTCCTCGGCTAACCAAATAATCAGCGTAGTTGCACTCCCCCACATCAGCAACTTCCCAGAAATACAAATCACACGAATCTTCCCTTTTCTACATGAATCAAATTGGAAGATCATCAACCAAACTATTAAAAAAATCAGCAACTGAAAGCAAAAGAACAACACTTAAACATATTATTACCCCATGATTCAGGCATTTGTAGAAGACTCGGCCAGGGTTGAGGATTGTGGTTGAGACGCGACGGATGACTCTGCGTAATTTGCAGCAGTGGCACCACACCAACGGCAGCGGGTTGCGATGAGCAACCGGCTGCGGTGCGCGTGCCGGCGGGGGTGTGATGAGACCCACAGGTGATGGTACGGGTGGCGACTTGGCGCATATTTGGTTGTTGCCTCTGAAGAGCAGGTGGACGAGCAGCCAGCGGACATGGTTGTTGCGGCCAGAGCTTCTCATGCTAGGCAGAGTAAGTAGAGAAGAGGAGAAGCGAACGTTGAATATGTCAGTTTCATTACTTGTAGAGTAGCATAGCACCATATATAGTCATAGTCTAGGTTTGGATTCGAACCAGCTACAGGAGCACGCCTCTCTTGTTTCTAAAACTCGGCAACATCTCTTTACTGGTATACTAGCTTGTTCTGTACGCCTTCTCAGGTCTTTGATTCCTCCACCTGTGTCGGAGTTATTGGCCACGGGTACCCCGAAGACGGCAAGACAATAATTCAAGACATCGGGGCTAGCAAAGCCCCTTAGTCTGACTGCCCGGCCGCTCCTACCGGCTCCCTGTCCGACAACTCTGCCCGGCCGGCTGCCGACTACTGACTGCGCCGACCAGCCGGCTGCCGACTGCAGCCTGACCCGACACCGACAAGACACCGACGAGACGGTCGTACCGCGACGCCATCATGTATAGTGTCACCTGTCCCTGGGCACTATTCATGAAGTGACCCAGGAGACATGTGTGACACCCCCACCATGCCTCTAGCTAGGTAGCTACCATACCACTACCTAGCTTACATACTAAGCTACTACACACTATAAAAGGAGGCCTCATCCATCCAGGAGGATGGACTCACGCACACACACACAAGCAAGCTAGCTAGCAAGAGAGCTAGCTAGCCAGCCATCCACACACACACGTATGAACACACACCCATTCGGCCATGCACACACTTGTGCTCATCTGGCCACCCGCATATGTAAAGCCAGATGCCTATGGCACTAAGCTAAGATATAGCTCCAGGAGCACTCTGTACCACATATACCAGATATACTCAGACATGCAGGAGTAGGGGTGTTATCTCTCCGGAGAGCCCCAAACCTGGGCAAACTAGCGCGTGCTACTCGCATACCCGTCCCTGGATATTCCGACAACAGTCTTACCCTCACACAAAGCCACCTCGTGGCATCTGTCGTCTTGCACCCCCCGTGAGAATACCACGACAGTTGGCGCCCACAGTGCAAGACGACATATGCCAAAAGGTGGCGTCATGTGAGGGCAAGACTGCTGCCGGAATATCCAGGGACGGGTATGTGAGTAGCACGCGCTAGTTTACCCAGGTTCGGGGCTCTTCGGAGCGATAATACCCCTACTCCTGCATGTCTGAGTATATATGTGGGATGTACATCTGGCAGTACAAAGTGCTCCTGGAGCTGTATCTGAGGTCAGTGTTGTAGGCATCTGGCCTCGTATATATGCGGGTGGCCAGATGAGCATGCAAGCTCTAGTGGCCGAGTGGCATGGGGTTGCCTAAATGGGTGTGTGCCCATGGGCATGTATGCGTGCGTGTGTGTTCATCCTGGATGGATGGATAGCTAGTTAGCTTGCTAGCCTATGTGAGGCCTTGTGGCCATGGGCCGATGGCTTGCTCCCCTGGGTCACTTTATATACTAGTGCCCAGGGGACAAGTTGCACTATTGATGGTACTGCACACTGTTGATGGTGATGGATGAATAGTGTACGCCTATGCAGCAATAGTGGCCAGGCATGGCCGCGGTGTGGCTGTCTTGTCGGTGTTTTGTCGGTGTCGAGTCGAGCTGCAGTCGGCAGCCGGCTGGTTGGCGCTGTCGGCAGCCAGTTGGTTGGCGTTGTCGGCAGCCGGCAGCTGGCTGGTTGGTGCAGTCGGCAGCCGGCAGCCGGCTGGTTGGCGCAGTCGGCAACCGGCAGCCGGCCGGGCAGAGCAGTCGAACGGGGAGCCGGCAGGAGAGGCGGGGCAGTCGGACTGAGGGGCTTTGCTAGCCCCGATGTCTTGATTTATTGTCTCGCCGTCTTCGAGGTATCCGTGGCCAATTACTTCGACAGTAGCCCCCAAGCCTCTGGGCCACTTGGCAAAGTTGGGCGGAGATTTTTTGGCGGGTGTTCGCGGAAATGATCATGCAAAAGGAAAAGTTAGTCCACGCAGATATATCAAATGAATGCTTTTAGTATTGCAAGTTTTATGCGGAGGGTGCCGAGTCAGTTTCGTCCGAGCCCCCTTAATCTTTTTCATGTTCCCTCCGCTTTTTGGCTTGTGCTCTTGCTTGCCGGACAGCCGCTCTGCGGTCTGTGGTTGAGAGTGGGCTGCGAAATGGAGTGTACAGTACTCAGAGTCTGGGAGCAGATTCAACCGAGTATATACTTGTAAAGGAAACGACCGGGGTCGCCCGAACCGTTTTTCTTCTCGGGCGTTTTTTCGCGTGGGTGGCCTCCAGCACTCACTCTTGCTAGCCGGACAGCCGCTCTGCGGTCTGTGACTAAGAGTGGGCCTTTTGTACCGCGCACGCTACTAAGCTGTCTGCGGGAACTAACGTCTCAGGCCAAGCGGCCAGCCCCCGGGCCAGCTCTGGCTGGCGCCGGGGCGAACAGTGATGCAATTGTAATGAAATGCGGAGATAGTTCCCCGAGCATCGCTCGGGGTTATCCGTGCTTGCGTGGTGCAAAAATATGCGGGTGAGGAGCTCATATTGATTTTTGTGTAGTCGCGGTAGTCGAAGACAACCGGCGCGACTCGGCGCTCGCAGAGCGCATCAGTGCACCCGCTGAGTGTAGCCTTCGAGCCTCCCGGCCGGTCAGGCTCGACCGGCCAGGCGGCGAGGCATCTTGTTGCGCCCTTTTTCTTCTTTTTCTCTTCTGCCGGCTGCTAGCAGCCGGACAAAACTCTTGTCTTGTTCGCAATCTTCTGTGGGGGCGTGCCAGCGCACCCACTGGGTGTAGCCCCCGAAATTCGGGCTGACTGCTGAGCAGTGGGGCCGGATCTCCCGGCAACTACTTTGTCTTCTTCGCGGGGGCGCGTCAGCGCACCCGCTGGGTGTAGCCCCCGAGATTCGGGTCGACTGCTGTGCAGTCGGGCCGGATCTCCCGGCAACTACTTTGTCTTCTTCGTGGGGGTGCGCCAGTGCACCTGCTGGGTGTAGCCCCCGAGATTCGGGCCGAGTGTTGAGCAGTCAGGTCGGATCTCCCGGCGACTACTTTGTCTTCTCTTGTTGAAGTTTGTGTTTTTTTCTTCTTCTCTTTGTCCGCCCACACAGTCGAACGGATACGTCTTCTATCCGTCCAGCCAGGTAGGCAGCCGACAATATTTTTCCAGCTGGCCTCTCTCTCTTTTTTTTTGTCCGACTGCATGTGAGCAGCCGGACGCCACCAGTCGGCCTCAACTTTTCTCTTCAGCCGGCTAGCAGGCACTCTGCCTCTTCTTTGTTTGGGCAGCCGGCATCTCTTTTCCACCCGGCCCAATTTCATTCATTTTTTTCTTAGCAAGCAGCCGGCCCAACTTTTCCTCTAGCCGTCCACACTTTTTTTCTTTCTTTCTTGCTTTGCCCGTGTATTGGCCGGGCAGTGGCCATATAATCCCTGCGCTCCACCACATGCGGCAGTCGTCGTGCTCCCCGCATTGGCGCTGCTCCTCGCCGCTCGTCGCTCCAGCTACCTTGCAAGCCTACTCCGCCGCACCGCGCAGGCTCCTCGCGCCCGCAGCCGCGTCCAGCTCCGGCTCCGCATCACTCCACCTCCCTGTGGCCGCGCCACCGCCTGCTGCTCCTACTGCCGGCTGCTGCCCACTGCTTCCACCACCGCCCAAGCCCGCGGGCACTGCGGCTCCTCCTGCGATTGTGCCGACGTGTCCCTCGACCACCAGCCCGTCGCGCCCGAGCACATCCACCGGCCGCTCCCCGCGCATCGCTCCGCTCGGCCATCCCGGTCTCTGCCTCGCCCGGCTTCGCGTGTGTGCGCGCCCACCGCCTCCACCTCGTGGGCGCCGAGGCCCGCGCGTGCGTCTCCCCATCGCCGCGCCCCTTCTGCTACACATGCGCGCGTCCTCGTGGCCTCGCATTCCCATCGCCGGCTCCGACCTGCTCCTTCGTCAGCCTCCTACGGCTCCACCCGCACCGCGTCGTCCTCGTCACACGTCGTCGCGCGCCTCCAGCCGATCCTTCTGGCGCCTGCGCGGCCAAGCACGGTCCGCCATGGCCTCTGCGCCGCCGGCGCGGCCTCGACCGCCTGCGTCTGCCGGCCTCCACCCCCTGCTCTCTCACTACGCGGCTCCGCCCACTCGTCCGCCTCGCCCGCAAGACGGCTCCCCGGCCGGGTCCGCCTCCGCGCGCCGCGCCCGCCGGGTGTGCACGTGGCCGCCTGCTCCACCGCCGGCTGCCGGCTCCCTCCCGCGTCGCCCCGGCTCCCTCCCGCGTTGCCCCGGCTCTGTCCGCGTGGGCGGCTTCGCCAGCGCCCGGCCTCCATGTCGCTGTGCCCCTCTACTCCGCCCTGGCCGCATCCCGATCCCGGGTGGCCGACTCCCCGCCTGGCCAACTTCGCCTACGGCCGCCTGCCGCCCGCCTCGGCCCGGCACCCCGCCGGGTTGCGCCCCAGCCGGCTGCTCCGTGCAGATGGAAAAAGGGTCGCTTGCCCAATGGCCGGCTGGAAGAGAAAGACGAGGCCGGCTTGATGAAAAGAAGTGGAGGCCGGCTGCGCATGTACGAGCTGGTTAGAAAAGTCAAGGCCGGCTCCCCATCCTGTCCAGCTGGGAAAGAGATGGTGGCCCATCGCTGAAAAAAAAGAAAAAAGAAAAGAGTGAGGTGGGGGCCAGCTGCTCGCAAAGGGCCGACTGGTGGAAAAGCAAAGGGCCGAGTGCCCAGCCGGCTTAAAAAAGAGAGAAAACAAAATATACATGCATTGCATGCATGGCCGGTTGCATGGCCACAAGCGCGCCCGTGTGCATGGCCGGCAGCACAACGACGTGCATAGCTGGCTGCGCGGACTGCAGTCCTGTCAGCTGCTCCGGTCGCCTACCCACGTCGCCGCTCGGCCGACTGGCTCGCTTGTCCGCTTAGCCGCCAGCCGCCGGCTGAGGGGCCCGTCCGGCTGGCTCCTCTTCACAACCTGACCGGTCAAGCCCGACCGTTGGACACTCCTTGAGCGCCCGGAGACTCAGAGGCTTCATCCAGCGGGTGCGCTGACGCGTCTCCGCGGTGAAGAAGACAAAGTAGTTGCCGGGAGATCCGGCCCGACTGCTCAGCAGTCGGCCCGAATCTCGGGGGCTACACCCAGCAAGTGCGCTGACGCGCCCCCGTGAAGGATAAGACAAAGTAGTTGCCGGAAGATCCGGCCCGATTGCTCAGTAGTCGGCCCGAATCTCGGGGGCTACACCCAGTGGGTGCGCTGGCGCACCCCCACGGAAGATTGTAGACAAGAGAAGAGTTTTGTCCGGCTGCCAGCAGCCAGCAGAAGAGAAAAAAAGAAGAAAAAAGGGCGCTGCAAGATGCCTCGCCGTCTGGCCGGTCGAGCCTGACCGGCCGGGACCCCCCTTCAAGCACTCGGAGGCTCGAAGGCTACACACAGTAGGAGCGTCGGCGCGCTCCGCGAGCGCCGAGCCGTGTCGGCTGTCTTCGGCAAACTCTGCCTCGGATGCACGAAAATCAATGTGAGCTCCTCACCCGCATATTTTTGCACCGCGAAAGCACGGACAACCTCGAGCGATGCTCGGGGGCTATCTCCGCATTTTATTATAGTTGCATCATTGTTCGCCCCGGTGCCAGCCAGAGTTGGCCTGGAGGCTGGTCGCTTGGCCTGAGACGTTAGTTTCCGTAGACGGCTTAGTAGCGTGCGCGGTACCAAAGGTCCACTCTTAGTCACAGACCGCGGAGCTGCTGTCCGGCTAGCAAGAGTGAGCGCTGGAGGCCACCCACACGAAAAACATCTGGGAAGAAAAACGGTTCGGGCGACCCGGCCATTTCCTTTACAAGTATCTACTCGGTTGAATCTGCTCCCAGACTCTGAGTACTGTACACTCCACTTCGTGGCCCACTCTCAGCCACAGACTGCAGAGCGGCTGTCCGGCAAGCAAGAGCACAAGCCCAAAAGCAGAGGGAACATGAAAAAGATTAAGGGGGCTTGGACGAAACCAAGTCGGCACCCTCCGTATAAAACTTGCAATGCTAAAAGCAAACATTTGATATATTTGCGTGGACTAACTTTGTCTTTTTGCATGGTCATTTCCATGGGGAACTCCCCCCTCCCCGCTCGGAGGCTCGGAGACTACACCTGCCAAGGAACTTCCGCCCAACTTTGCCAAGTTGCCCGGAGGCTCGGGGGATACTGTCAGAGTTATTGGCCACGGGTATCCCGAAGACGGCAAGACAATAATTCAAGACATCAGGGCTAGCAAAGCCCCTCAGTCTGACTGCCCGGCCGCTCCTGTCGGCTCCCTGTTCGACTACTCTGCCCGGCCGGCTGCTGACTGCTGACTGCACCGACCAAACCGCTGCCGACTGCACCAACCAGCCGGCTGCCGACTGCAGCCCGACCCGACACCAACAAGACACTGACGAGATGGCCGTACCGCGACGCCATCATGTACAGTGTCACCTTTCCCTGGGCACTATTCATGAAGTGACCCAGGAGACATGTGTGACACCCCCACCATGCCTCTAGCTAGCTAGCTACCATACCACTACCTAGCTTACATCCTAAACTACTACACACTATAAAAGGAGGTCTCATCCATCCATCCAGGAGGATGGACTCACACACACACACAAGCTAGCTAGCTAGCAAGAGAGCTAGCTAGCCAGCCAGCCACACACGTATGAGCACACACCCATTCGGCCATGCACACACTTGTGCTCATCCGGCCACCCGCATATGTAAAGCCAGATGCCTATGGCACTGAGCTAAGATATAGCTCCAGGAGCACTATGTATCACATATACCAGATATACTCAGACATGCAGGAGTAGGGGTGTTATCTATCCGGAGAGCCCCGAATCTGGGTAAACTAGCGCGTGCTACTCGCATACCCGTCCCTGGATATTCCGGCAGCAGTCTTACCCTCACACGAAGCCACCTCGTGGCATCTGTCGTCTTGCACCCCCCGTGAGAATACCACGACAACCTGACATCTGGGACCCACCGGAAGGGCCTCTGTATTTCACGAAAAAACGTGCCCCCCGTTGACAGGTCGGACCCACCAACTATCTTCGCACCCAAGGAAGTGCCTCCTTATTACGCACAAAAAATGAATACTCCCCCTGCCAGCTGGAACCCAGCATCGTGGGAGGCTGACTTGTGGGCCTACCAAGTTGACGGGGACGGAGGGCTTTGTCAACTTAGTCAATATGAACGATTCTAGCTCCAGTTACCGTACGATGTTCATCCAACGACAGTAGTGCTTCTTCAACCTCTGGTCTTCTTGCTCCAGCCGCCTAAACCAGCACCGGTCGTGCCGCCTGCTCCTGCCTCCCGTGTCCGGCTATGATGCCGAGGTCACCGCCCCCTACTACTCCCACCGCTGGCCATGGCATCCCTCTACACACCGACACCCCCTGTTGCGGCAACAACAGCCTCACACCGTAGCCGAACCAGTGAACCCTCGTACTCCTCTCCGCGTGGGCATCCACTGCCACCTCTTCCTCGGCTCCGCGTCGTCCCCTTCCTAGGCCTCGCCGTCGTCCACCACCTTGGTGCTCTCGGCGCGGCGTGGTCAATGTGGTCAACGACCGACTTCCATGGGAAGAGTACTGTACGTGGAGAGGCTGACAGCTGGGTCCACGGCCACAGCCCAGTTTTTTTGTGATTTGCCAAGTAAGTCGCTTTGTCAGGCCTGTTGGGCTGAAAATCTTTCAAGACGAGGAGAGCTTCATTCGGCTGGCCAAGAAAATGGCCTATCAGTAATGAGAAATGGGATGTACATTTTTAAAACCCATCAAACCGGCAATTAGTTTCAAATTTCTTTTTTTTCATTTTGAGATTTTAAATTGCATTGATTTTTATGCGTGGACAATTTGTTTGATTTTATATTGATATATATTTATTTTTAAAATCAGTTTGAATGTGACTCGAAATTTCAGGATTAAAAACAGTTTGGACCGCACCGAAATATGCAAAAATTCATATAATTTTTTAACCGTGGCCACAATATGGGATGTAATGCTAAAAAAACAATATGGGCTCCAAAAAAACCTTAAGAATTAGCAAATGGGCTGTAAATTATTAGAAATAATGGCAGATGGGATGTATGATGTTTTCCATAGATTTGAGTTTTTCCTAAAAAGGTTGACGCACAAGCAGTGACTGTTGGATGTGCATCCAACGGCCGTCGTGCTTCTTCAATCTCTGCTCTTCCTGCTCAGCATTGACAGGACTGCCTGCTCTCTCCTCCCTGTGGCCGGCTATGCTGCCGCGCAGGCCTCACCGCCCCACCGTACTCCCATCACTGGCCTAGCCATCCCTCTACTCACCCACACCTGCTGTTATTCTCCGGCGACGGCAGACGAACCAGTAAACCCTCGTACAGTCATACTCCCCTCCGTGTGGGAAACAACTGCCGAGTCTTCCCTGCCTCCGTGTCATTCCCTTCCTAGGCCTCGTCGGCGTCCACCGCCCTGGTGCTCTTGGCGCGGCCTGGTCAACGTGGTCAACGACCGACATGCATCTGAAGTGGACTGTACGTGGAGAGGCTGACAGCTGGGTCCACGGCCGCACGCAAGGAAATGCCTCCTTATTACGCACAAAATAATGATTCCTCCACCTGACATCTGGGACCCACCGAAAGGTCCTCTGTATTTCACGAAAAAAACGTTATCGCCGCTGACAGCTTGGACCCACCAGCTATATCTTCGCACACAAGTGCCTCCTTATTACGCACAAAAAATGAATACTCCCCCTGCTAGTTGGGACCCAGTATAGTGGCAGGCTGACTTGTGGGCCTACTAAGTTGACGGGGACAGAGGGCTTTGTCAACTTAGTCAATATGCACGATTCTAGCTCCAGTGACCGTACGATCTCCATCCAACGGCCATAGTGCTTCTTCAACCTCTGGTCTTCTTGCTCCAGCCGCCCAAACCAGCGCCGATCGTGCCTCGTGCTCCTGCCTCCCGTGGCCGGTTGCGATGCGGCGGAGGCCTCACCGCCCCCTGCTACTCCCACCACTGGCCAGGCCATCCCTCTACTCACCCACACCCCATGTTATTCTGCGACGAAGGCAACCTCATACCGTAGTGAACCAGTGAACCCTCATACTCCTCTACGCGTGGGCATCCACTGTCGTGTCTTCCCCGGCTCCGCGTCATCCCCTTCCTAGGCCTCATCGTCATCCACCGCCCTGGTGCTCTCGGCTCGGCGTTGTCAATGTGGTCAAGGAACGACTTCCATCGGAAGAGTACTGTATGTGGAGAGGCTGACAGTTGGGTCCACGGCAGCCGCAAGTGCCTCCTTATTACGCGGAAAATAATTATTCCTCCACCTAACAACAGGGACCCACCGGACGGGCCACCGTATTTGGCAAAAAAATGTTTCCCCCCTGACTGTTGGGACCCACTGAACGGTCCACCGTATTTCGCAAAAAAAACGCTCCCCCCACTGTCAGCTCGGACCCACCAGAAGTGCCTCCTTATTACGCACACAAAAAATGAATACTCCCCCTGCTAGTTGGGACCCACCTTGGTGGGTGGCTGACTTGTGGGCCTACTAAGTTTACGGGGACAGAGTGCTTTGTCAAGTCAATATGAACGATTCTAGCTCCAGTGACCATACGATGTCCATCCAATGGTCGTAGTGCTTCTTCAGCCTCTGGTCTTCTTGCTCCAGCCGCCCAAAGCAGCGTCGGTCGTGCCGCATGCTCCTGCCTCCCGTGGCCGACTGTGCTGCCGCGGAGGCCTCACCGCCCCCTACTACTCCCACCGCTGGCCAGGCCCTGCGGCGACGGCAGCCTCACACCACAGGCGAACCAGTGAACCCTTGTACTCCTCTCTGTGCGGGCTTCCACTGCAGCGTCTTCCCCGGCTCCGCATCATCCCCTTCATAGGCCTCGCCGTCTTCCACCGCCCTGGTGCTCTCGGTGCGGCATGGTCAACGTGGTCAAGGAACGGCTTCCATCGGACGTGGACTATACGTGGAGAGGCTGACAGCTGGGTCCACGGCCGCAGCAAGGAAGTGTCTCCTTATTACGCGCAACATAATTATTCCTCCACCTGACAGTGGGGACCCACCGGACGGGCCATCGTATTTCATGAAAAAACGTTTCCCCCTGACTGCTAGGACCCACCAGCTACATCTTCACATGCAAGGAAGTGCGTCCGGGCAAAAAAAAAAAGATCCGCCCCCTGACTGTTGGGACCCACCAGCTACATCTTCGCAGGCAAGGAAGTGCCTGACAGTCGGGACCCACCTGGTCGAAGCGTACGTAGCGTTGTCATTCTGGTCGCGAACATGTACGTACATACTGGTCGATGTAGAGGCGCGCACGTGTCATAGGAGAGGCGCGCACGTAGCATGTACACATACGTACATCGGACAGTGTGCAAGAAAGAAAATACGGCCACGTACGTACATACGGGCAGGGTCTCGAACGCCTACTCGCGCATACGTACGGCCAGGGCTCGTGTACATAGATGGGTCGGAACGGAGAAACATCGTCGTCGTCGTGTTCATGGGGAGCCAACCGGCTGGGTCGCAACGGAATGCATCGTCGTGTTCATCGGGAGGGCTTGGACGGAACAGCCGATGAAAACGAGGCCTGGCGTACCGTAGAACAGAGGAAACAGCCTTATGTTCGACCGGCCACAGTCGAAACGGGATCCTGTTCATCGGGGGGGTCTGGCATACCGCAAAACGAAGGAAACGGACCTCCTACGGTCGAAACGGGGGTCCTGTTGATTGGGAGGGGTGTGGCGTAGCGCAAAACGGAGGAAACGGACTTGTGTTGGAGCACTATGGTCGAAACGGGGGTCCTGTTCATCGGGAGGGGTGTGGCATACCGCAAAACGGGACTCCATGGGATATTGTTCATCTCCACCGTCGACCCCCTCCAGCCTCCACGGGCTACTGTTCATCCATCGTCGACCTCCTACAGCCTCCACCTGCGACTGTTCATCCACGGGCTCCTGTTCATCCAGCCTCCACCGCGCGCTACTCCACCGGCTACTGTTCAACCAGCCCTCTCCATGGCCTCCTGTTCAACCACCCCTCCACGGGCTACTGTTCATCCAGCCCTCCACCTTCTACTGTTCATCCAGCCCACCACGGGGTGGTCCTATTCATCCTGCCCTCCACGGGGTCCTGTTCATCCAACCCCAACCGGCTCGATCGATCGGGGTCCTGTTCATCCAGAGGCAACACCACAGGGTCCTGTTCATCCACCCCCACCGGGAACTGTTCATCCAACCCCCCAGCAACGCTCACTGTTCATCCAGAGGCAGCATCGATCGGCTTCAGTTAGCAGCAGTAGCAAAGGAATCGCTCGATCGGGTTCAGTTAACACTCATCGGTCGATTGCTCAGGTTTAGTAACGCGTAGCCCACAGTGCAATCGCTCGGGTTCAGTTAGAGTCCAATGCCTCGCCCGGGTTTAGTTAGAGCCCAACGCCTCACACCCACGCGCGTGTGTGTATGAGAGAAACGCGCATCGCTCGGCCCCGACCACCCATCGTAACCAGGAACACCCCGATATTTTCCTCGCCCTCGCTTCTACCACGGTTTTTTCTGTCATGGACGACCCAAAGAATGTCATGCAGCTGCGTCTCCGGCCCGCCCAGGATGGAAATCCCATTTTCTATTATGATTTTTTGTCATAGAAGTAGGACCCCACCACATCTATGATGATACCGGGTTTTGTCACAATTATCGTCATAGAAGTGTCATAAGTATGACAGAAAAAACTCGTTCGGCCCAAAATGTCACGGATGTGTCTTTTTTTTGTAGTGTATTTTTTGGAACAAACGTGATCTAGGAGACTTGGAGTGGACGTCAAGAAAGAAGCAAGGAGGCCACGAGGCAGGAGGGCGCGCCCAGGGGGTAGGTGCGCCCCCACCCAAGTGGGCCCCTCGCAGCTCCACTGACGTACTTCTTCCTCCTATATATACCCATATACCCCGAAAACATCCAGGAGCACCACGAAACTCTATTTCCACCGCCGCAACCTTATGTACCCATGAGATCCCATCTTGGGGCCTTTTCTGGCGCTCTGCTGGAAGGGGAATCGATATACAGAGGGCTTCTACATCAACACCATAGCCTCTCCGATGATGTGTGAGTAGTTTACCACAGACCTTCGGGTCCATAGTTATTAGCTAGATGGCTTCTACTCTCTCTTTGGATCTCAATACAAAGTTCTCCTTGATTCTCTTGGAGATCTATTCGATGTAATTCTTTTTGCGGTGTGTTTGTCGAGATCCAATGAATTGTGGGTTTATGATCAAGATCATCTATGAACAATATTTGATTCTTCTCTGAAATCTTGTATGCATGATTTAAATATCTTTGCAAGTCTCTTCAAATTATCAGTTTGGTTTGGCCTACTAGATTGATCGTTCTTGCAACGGGAGAAGTGCTTAGCTTTGGGTTCAATCTTGCGGTGTCCTTTCCCAGTGACAGCAGGGGCAGCAAGGCACGTATTGTATTGTTGCCATCGAGGATAAAAAAGATGGGGTTTATATCATATTGCTTGAGTTTATCCCTCTACATCATGTCATCTTGCCTGTTGCGTTACTCTGTTCTTATGAACTTAATACTCTAGATGCATGCTGGATAGCGTTTGATGTGTGGAGTAATAGTAGTAGATGCAGAATCGTTTCGGTCTACTTGTCGCGGATGTGATGCCTATATACATGATCATGCCTAGATATTCTCATAATTATTCTCTTTTCTATCAATTGCTCGACAGTAATTTGTTCACCCACCGTAGAATTTGCTATCTTGAGAGAAGCCACTAGTGAAACCTATGGCCCCCGGGTCTATCTTCCATCATATTATTTTCATATCAACTTGCTATTTCTATTACCATTTATTTTGCAATCTTTATTTTCCAATCTATATCATAAAAATACCAAAAAAAATTATCTTATTATCTCTATCAGATCTCACTTTCGTAAGTGACCGTGAAGGGATTGACAACCCCTTTATCGCATTGGTTGCGAGGTTCTTGTTTGTTTGTGCAGGTACTAGGCGACTTGCGTGTTACCTCCTACTGGATTGGTACATTGGTTCTCAAAAACTGAGGGAAATACTTACGCTACTGTGCTGCATCACCCCTCCTCTTCAAGGAAAAACCAACGCATGCTCAAGAGGTAGCACATCTCTGTCCTTACAAGCAAGGAAGCCCCTAGCTACCTCCCCATCCATAACATAACCCTCAGGCATGACAGGCAATTCATATCTAGGAGAGCTAGGTTTAACAGGTGTTTCAAAGTGTTCGGTTTCAATAATTTCATTAGTTTCAAAAATATCATCATCTTCAGCATACTCAAAAGTTCTAGCTCTAGCAAGATGTTCATCAAGCAATTCACCCAGTGGCATAGTTTTATCAAGCAAAGTAGTAGCATCATGAGCATCATTCATAGCAGAAGTAGCATCATCAATAACATGCGACATATCAGAATCAATGGCAGGTGTAGGTGTCGCAAGCTTACTCAAAACAGAAGGTGAATCAAGTGCAGAGCTAGATGGCAGTACCTTACCTCCCCTCGTAGTAGAGGGAAAAATCTTGGTTCTGGAATCTTTCATATTCCTCATAGTGATCAACAGATATAAATCCCAAGTGACTCAGAGAATAGAACTGTGCTCCTCGGCAATGGCGCCAGAAAAAGGTCTTGATAACCCACAAGTATAGGGGATTGCAACAGTTTTTGAGGGTAGAGTATTCAACCCAAATTTATTGATTCGGCACAAGGGGAGCCAAAAGTTATTCTCAAGTATTAGCAGCTGTGTTGTCAATTCAACCACACCTAGGACACTTAATATCTGCAGCAAAGTATTTAGTAGCAAAGTAATATGGAAGTAATGGTAACGGTGGAAAAAGTAACATTAACAGTTTTGTAGTGATTGTAATAGCAGTAGCAACGAAAATAACTTACCAAAGATCAATATGTGAAAATCTCATAGGCAATGGATCGGTAATGATAGTTATGTTGGATGATATTCATCATGTAGTAGTCATAACCTAGGGTGACACAGAACTAGCTCCAATTCATTAATATAATGTAGGCATGTATTCCTTATATAGTCATACGTGCTTATGGAAAAGAACATGCATGACATCTTTTGTCCTACCCTCCTGTGGCAGCGGGGTCCTAATGGAAACTAAGGGATATTAAGGTCTCCTTTTAATAGAGAACCGGACCAAAGCATTAGCACTTAGTGAATACATGAACTCCTCAAACTATGGTAATCACCGGAAAGAATCCCAATTATTGTCACCTTGGGGTATGCAGATCATAACTCGTAATAGGTGTCTACAACTTGCAAGCTAGGATCAAGAACACAAATATATTCATGAAAACATAATAGGTCCAGATCTCAAATCATGGCACTCGGGCCCTAGTGACAAGCATTAAGCATAGCAAAGTCATGGCAACATCAATCTCTGAGCACAGTGGATACTAGGGATCAAACCCTAACAAAACTAACTCGATTACATGATAAATCTCATCCAACCATCACCGTGCAGCAAGCATACGATGGAATTACTCACGCATGACGGTGAGCATCATGAAATTGGTGATGGAGGTGTTGGGAACATAGTAATTTCAAAAAAAATCCTACGCACACGCAAGATCATGGTGATGCACAGCAACAAGAGGGGAGAGTGTTGTCTACGTACCCTCGTAGACCGGAAGCGGAAGCGTTATAACAACGCGGTTGATGTAGTACGTCTTCACGGCCCGACCGATCAAGCACCGAAACTACGGCACCTCCGAGTTTTTGCACACGTTCAGCTCGATGATGATCCCCGGACTCCGATCCAGCAAAGTGTCGGGGATGAGTTCCGTCAGCACGACGGCGTGGTGACGATCTTGATGTTCTACCGTCGCAGGGCTTCGCCTAAGCACCGCTACAATATTATCGAGGATTACGGTGGAGGGGGGCACCGCACACGGCTAAGAGATCAATGATCAATTGTTGTGTCTCTGGGGTGCCCCCCTCCCCCGTATACAAAGGAGTGGAGGAGGGGCCGGCCAAGGAGGGTGGCGCGCCCAAGGGGGGGAGTCCAACTCCCACCGGGAGTAGGACTCCCCTTTTGCCTATTAGGAGTAGGAGAGGGAAGGAAGAGGAAGGAGGGAGGAAGGAAAGGGGGGGCCGACCCCCCTCCCAATTCGGATTGGGCTTGGGGGGGCGCCCCCTCCCTTGCTTTCCACTAAGGCCCAATAAGGCCCATATACCTCCCCGGGGGTTCCGATAACCTCCCGGTGATCCGGTATTGTCCCAATCTTACCCGGAACCTTTCCGGTGTCCAAATATAGTCGTCCAATATATCGACCTTTATGTCTCGACCATTTAGAGACTCCTCGTCAAGTCCTGAATCTTGGCTCACTTGTGTTCACTTGTGTTCTACTCGTGCATATAACATCAACACATAAAACCTAGGCTCGGATGCCACTGTTGGGAATGTAGTAATTTCAAAAAAATTCCTACGCACACGCAAGATCATGGTGATGCACAGCAACGAGAGGGGAGAGTGTTGTCTACATACCCTCGTAGACCGGAAGCGGAAGCGTCATAACAACGCGGTTGATGTAGTCGTACGTCTTCACGGCCCGACCGATCAAGCACCGAAACTACGACACCTCCGAGTTTTTGCACGCGTTCAGCTCGATGACGATCCCCGGACTCCGATCCAGCAAAGTGTCGGGGATGAGTTCCGTCAGCACGACGGCGTGGTGACGATCTTGATGTTCAACCGTCGCAGGGCTTCGCCTAAGCACCGCTACAATATTATCGAGGATTATGGTGGAGGGGGGCACCGCACACGGCTAAGAGATCAATGATCAATTGTTGTGTCTCTGGGGTGCCCCTCTTCCCCCGTATATAAAGGAGTGGAGGAGGGGGCCGGCCAAGGAGGGTGGCGCGCCCAAGGGGGGGAGTCCAACTCCCACCGGGAGTAGGACTCCCCTTTTTCCTATTAGGAGTAGGAGAGGGAAGGAAGAGGAAGGAGGGAGGAAGGAAAGGGGGGCCGGCCACCCTCCCAATTCGGATTGGGCTAGGGGGGCGCGCCCCCTCCCTTGCTCCTTTCCCCTCCTTTCCACTAAGGCCCAATAAGGCCCATATACCTCCCAGGGGGTTCCGATAACCTCCCGGTGATCCGGTATTGTCCCAATCTTACCCGAAACCTTTCCGGTGTCCAAATATAGTCGTCCAATATATCGATCTTTATGTCTCGACCATTTTGAGACTCCTCGTCAAGTCCGTGATCACATCCGGGACTCCGAACAACCTTCGGTACATCAATATATATAAACTCATAATGAAACTGTCATCGTAACGTTAAGCGTGCGGACCCTACGGGTTCGAGAACAATGTAGACATGACCAAGACACGTCTCCGGTCAATAATCAATAGTGGAACCTGGATGCTCATATTGGCTCCTACATATTCTATGAAGATCTTTATCGGTCAGACCGCATAACAACATACATTGTTCCCTTTGTCATCGGTATGTTACTTGCCCGAGATTCGATTGTCGGTATCTCAATACCTAGTTCAATCTCGTTACCGGCAATTCTCTTTACTCGTTCCGTAATACATTATCTTGCAACTAACTTATTAGTTGCATTGCTTGCAAGGCTTAAGTGATGTGTATTACCAAGAGGGCCCAGAGATACCTCTTTGACAATCGGAGCGACAAATCCTAATCTCGAAATACGCCAACCCAACATGTACCTTTGGAGACACCTGTAGAGCACCTTTATAATCACCCAGTTACGTTGTGACGTTTGGTAGCACACAAAGTGTTCCTCCGGCAAACAGGAGTTGCATAATCTCATAGTCATAGGAACATGTATAAGTCATGAAGAAAGCAATAGCAACATACTAAACGATCAGGTGCTAAGCTAATGGAATGGGTCATGTCAATCACATCATTCTCCTAATGATGTGATCCCGTTAATCAAATGACAACTCATGTCTATGGTTAGGAAACATAACCATCTTCGATTAACGAGCTAGTCAAGTAGAGGCATACTAGTGACACTTTGTTTGTCTATGTATTCACACAAGTATTACGTTTCCGGTTAATACAATTCTAGCATGAATAATAAACATTTATCATGATATAAGGAAATAAATAATAACTTTATTATTGCCTCTAGGGCATATTTCCTTCAGGAGGAAGGTTGGTGATGATGATGGCGATGAATCCCCCTATCCGGAGCCCGAACGGACTCCAGACCAATCCTCCCGATGAAGAACGGGAGGCAACGACGGCTCCGTATCGTAAAACACGATGAATCCTTCTCTCTGATTTTTTTCTCTCCGGATGTGAATATATAGCATTGGAATTAGGGTCGGAGGAGGTCCAGGGGGCCACAAGCCACCTAGGCGCACCCCAGGGGGTGCCCCCAGGCTTGTGGCCAATGGGTGGACCCCCTCTGGTTGATTCTTTCGCCAATATTTTTTATATATTCCAAAAATATTATCCGTAAATTTTTAGGTTATTTCGAGAACTTTTATTTCTGCACAAAAATAACACCAAGTCAATTCTGCTGAAAACAACGTCAGTTCTGGTTAGTTCCATTCAAATCATGCAAATTAGAGTCCAAAACAAGGGGAAAAGAGTTTGGAAAAGTAGGTACGATGGAGACGTATCAATCAGCAGATTGTAGATAATGTTGTGATTGATTTCTTGTCAAGGATCTGGAGTTGGCGTGCTAGGATGTGTCCCAGCCAGAGTCCCTTTGGAGTGGATGTAATCACCGTTTGTCGTTGTTCCGCTGCTAGAAGTCATTTCGCTGCTATGATTTGTTCCGTTGCTAGCATAGAACTACCTAAGCAGGCGTAGTGTCACCATGCCGACGAGCCTTTGTGATATCAAAACCCTTGTACCTCAAGTATTTGTAGTAAAGTGCTGATTTGTTCTATGCCAAGCAGTGCCGTATTACAGAAGACTTGATCTCTGGGCTGGAATACGGGGTGTTCCGGTCTCTCTAAGCCGGGGTGCCACATGTCGACTGACATGGCGCCCTTCGTTGGGTCAGGAATCAACGTCTTCAACTCCTCCGGCGTCGCCTTCTTCACCACAACGTCTGACTCTTTCTGCATGTCTTCCATGCCGCTGAAGTTCAAGCAGACTTCCACAGTGTTCTCGATCTTGGGTGCGGTCACTGAGCGAGCACCCAAGAAAGAAAGCCCTCCATCCGATTTCCCAAGGGAAGGGGTTGAGGATGAGGCTGGAGTTGCTGCTGGAGTTCATGGCGATGGATAGGAGGAAGAGTGAGAGTCAGAGAGATAACCGAGTAAGATGGTGGGTAAGTAGTGACCGTGCAGATGGGTAAATAAAGGGGTTATGGATGATAGGTTTTAATGGCGACCGACCTAGGAACTTTGTGCTCTTCATAATGCGTGCTCTTTGTAATGTAGATTGACACGGAGAACAAGGGAAAGGAGGTGGTGCCGTCCATGGAGAAGGGCAAGGAGGTGGTGCCACCCATGGAGGTTGTGCCAACCACACCTGAGGAGGTGGCCACGGATGACGACGTGGTGTCGGAGGAGCCCCCTAGAGGGGAGCACCAGAACTAAGGGCACTACCATGAGGAGAGTGGTCCAACCCACTTCTGCAATGTGATCCTTGCCCCTCAGCTTGAGTGCATCCTGATGCTCCTAGACTTCAGCAAGCACTTCCCGGCCGTGTCGCAAGAGGTGAAAACCGAGGATGAACATCGGCTGCTCATGAAGGGTCACTGTACGGCTGATGGATGACAGGGTGACCCTCAATCAGGATTGGGCCCCCTTCGCCGTCGTTCATCAGATCAAGATCGGCTGCATGGTGACGTTCAAGCTGCTGAGACCCGCCACGCTCAAGGTCATCGTCTTCAACAATGACGACATTGAAGTGGTGATAAGCGCGGGAAGCACGAAGACGACAATGAAGTGGTGACCAAGTGCGAGAAGCACGACGACACCTTCACCGTAAACGTCTAGGACAACCCTTCCTATGCTCTAGCTGGTTTAGTTTCATATTGTACTGCTTTGCTTTTGAACTGATATGTTTAAGTGTGGCACTATATTTAAAATTGCAGCTTGCTATGGTTTACACCTATCTTCTGTTGCGTGTCTATGGATTATTCTTCACGCCACTGTGTGCTGGTAACCTCACCACCTCGCCAAAGAGATTACCAGACAACATGTGTTGCATGGAACCAAGCACCATGCCTTGCGTTTGTGCCTAAACAAGCAGGCAACCAAACAAGCTACCTTTCATTACATCCCATGCATGCTAGATGGTATGCATGCAACTAAGGGCATGTTTGGTTACCTGCATCAATTTTGGGCACTTTGCATACTTGTCCCAACTGGGCCTGGCCGAGCATATGCAGGCAAAAAACCAACATTTGCATGTTGATTGGTTGCCTGCATTGCATCAAGGCCCAGATGGATGCAAATTATTTGGTGGCGTGTATTTGTGCTTTCGGTGCGAGCAAATGCAAAGCACGGCTGTTTGGTTGTGTGCAAGTGCTTGATCTGCTCACCCCTTTTAAATGTGGTGGAGTTACCACCCATTTGACAACACACAACACACACACACAACACACTATGATCAACATCAACACAAAAACAGCAAGAACAAGCAAAGAACAGGCATATCGTAAGCTACTAGGCATAAGGTTAAAACAACAGGGCATCCCATGCCCCTGCTATCCCCTAGGGTGCTGCTCCCTGGGCAAAATATGGACATGTTAACAGCAAAAGAGACGCCCGGGCTTCATTTCAAACTTACACTACTTAAGTTCAGACTACTACTCATGGTTCAGAGTACTACGCATGGTTCAGACTAGATAGATGAACTAGAGGCCTGAGTGATGTTGCCGACGCAGTTGTGCCTCGTGCACCGAACAGTGCAGATGTTGGAGCTGTTGGCGTTGTACATTAGCACCTTGAGCCCCAGGCCAGAGAGCTTGAAGACGATAAAGTCGCCAGGGACGATCTTGTGCCGGCCGCAGAAGTACTCCCAGTCGCACCCCAACACCATGTGCCCCTTGAACATCTGCACCTAGACCCAAAACTCGCACCACTTATTGGCAGAGAGGCTGACGGTGCAAGGAGGGACGCTGACCAGCCGTTGCTTCATCACCGGCCTATACCGCCGCGGGATGATGATCATGGCGATGTCCTCCTGGTCAGCGATCTGCACGTAGAACCTCATAGGTTCCCGTGCACCCTCTTCGTGCCCCGTCCTCGACCTCCTGCCAGCACCCAGCGGCATCCGCATGAACTCCACCCTGCGAGGGAGCACCACCCTCTTCAGCCATCGGTTCATGGGGATGAGGTCCGCCGCCCCCTCTGCGCCAGCGACGACCTGCACCACCGCCGACTCTGTCCCACTCCGCCTTCATTATCTTGTCAGCAAGATGGCCATCAATTAGCAACACATCAAAGCTAACAAGTAGAACATGATGTATGCTCACTAAACACAACTTACAATGATCACTACTAAGTACTAACACATTATCAATGCTACTCTAATCAGTGGTTATTGTCGGACTTTGGGTTCCGGCAGACCCTTGAGGTTCGAACACTGGGGTGCGCGCAGAGATTTCGCCTCCTACCTACCTGCACCCCTCCGCCTCGCTAAGATCTAAGCTGTGGAAAGAACAACACAAATGACACAGGGTTTATACTGGTTCGGGCCACCGTTGTGGTGTAATACCCTACTCTAGTGGGTGGTGTGGTGGATTGCCTTTTGGGCTGATGATGATGAACAATACAAGGAAGAACAGCCTCGCGAGGGTCTGCTCTTGGCTGGGGCGATGAACTGCTGGGAGGAGTTCAGTCTCCCTTCTCTCTCTCTCTGATTCTCTAATTCTTGATTCTCTCTCTCCCTGATTCTCGATCCCCTCTCCCCTGGGGGTGGCTAGTCCTATTTATAGAGGCCCTGGTCCTCTTCCCAAATATCGAGCGGGAAGGAAGCCAACAATGGCGGGCTAATTTGAAGGGGGGCAGCTAGTACTAGCTATCCTAACAAAAGTAGTCTTCGCCTGCACAAAGCTCTGGTGGTGACGCCGTCTTGGGCTCCACGATGACCTCCGTCTTGCAGTCCTCCTGGTCTTGGTCTTGTTGCACCGAAATGGCAACCTTTGCCTGATGCCTCGGTACTCCGCGGCTGCGCTTGCTCCCTTTGCACCAAAGAGGAAAGGAGGACGCTGCGCGGGCTGGCACCCGCCTGGCGCCTTTGGTCGTCATGGCTTGTGTCACGGGCACCTCGTGAGGTACCCCTCCTTGATCTCTCCGCCTCCTCGCGAGCCAACCCGATGAGGCCGTGCTTGAGGAAGCTCCGCGTCGTCCACCTCGCGAGGCTTGGCCCCACGCGAGGGTCCTGGGTCTGTGTTGGTGAAGATGGGCTGTGCTGGGCCCCCCTTTGAGCCACACCGCAGGCCGCAGGCAGGCAAGTCTGGGGACCCCCGTTCCCAGAACGCCGACAGTAGCCCCCGGGCCCAAGGTGCGCCCGGACTTGGCCGTGCAGGAAGGCGGAAGGGCAAGAGCGAAGCGCCGCGGGCCCTAACAGCCTGCGGCCTTGGGCGCCGCGTGGCGGTTGATTGGACGTGGGCGTCTCCACTTCCCCATGGCGCCTCGGCAACTGCACGGATTGGACAAGTCCTTGCATGCAAAGCGGGTCATGATTACCTGCGATCATGGGGGTCGACGGTTGGCCTTCGCCGGCTATAAGTACGAAGCGACGTGCGCCCTTCCAGTTCATCCCCCCTTGCTTCTCCTTCTTCCCGGTCCTTGCTCCGTCTTGCTGCGATGGCTCCGATCCGCCGGTTCTCGACGGTAGAGAAGGGAAAGGCTCCCCGAGAGGAACCTGACCCGCTCTCGCCGAAGAAACGGCTCGTCCTTCGTGGCCCGGACGAGGGGGCCCATGTGCCGAGGCCTTGGTGCGTGCGGGCACCGCCGGGGTTCCCTCTTCCCTTGTATGCCCACATCGAGGGCCCTGAAGGAGCTGATGCTGATCGCCATGGGCGGCGCCGCCGTCGGCGCCGACGGGTCACGAAGGTGTGGGTCGTCCCCCCTGGGGTCCATACCGAGGGCTCCTCCCGAGAGCTCGTGCTCCACGTCGCCATGCCTCCTTAGTCTTGGGTTTGCCTTCCTCCCTTCTTCGCCTCCATCGTCCCGCAGGGAGAGCCCCTGGAGCTTTGGCTGCAGCACGCCGGCTGCAGCACCCTCGCGACCGAGGCAGAGGTCACGGTCGTTGCCCCGGGCGAGGTCTTCATGACTCGAGGCTGGAGCGAAATCGCCCGGGTTTGCAGGGTAAGGGGCGTCTTCGCGGTCCACTTGGATTATGATGGTGCTTCGGTGATGCTCTTCAAGGTCTTCGACGCGAGCGGGCGCTGGCTGGAGTGCTGCCCCGGGGAAGGTGGCCAGGACCCTGCCGCGACGAGGACTGGGCCCGCCAACCGCTCCCTTGGCGGCTCCTCAGGTGGTGGAGGCGTCAGAGGCTCCAGTGACTCCGGCGAGCTCTTCGCGACTCCGGAGACGAGCGACGACAGCTATGAGCCCCCGAGCCGGTGCCGCTCCTGGAGCAGGGCGGGCTCGTCAGGCCGCCGCCGACTCTGATCTGGATGGGGTTGGCGCCGGTGCTTGACGGCCCACTGTTGATGATGGCGTCTTTTGTAGGGGCGCGCGTAGTTAGCGTCCCTTTAGGATCTGTTCCTTGCGAGGAATCAAAGACGCGTCCCGTGGGGGCTTGTAAGGTGCCTGTGATCCTGTTTTGTTAATACAACCCTTGTCATAGAACTGTGCGAGTTGCTCATTCTGTCTTAGCTCAGTCCTCCCTTTCGAACCTCACGAGGGCTTGGTGCTTTGCGCCGACAGGTCCCAGTCCCAAGGCGGCTTCAGCTGTCGCTGGTATGCCAGGTCGCTATGCCGTGGTCAAGGCCAGGAGGTGAGCGACCCGGAGTCCGATAAGAGCCCCTGACTCACGATGCTCAGGAGGTCCCCTTTGGCGCTCAAGTAGCCGTTGTTCGGTGAGAAAGGAGAGCGGCGTCGCTAACACGGGATTGCATTAGGTGCGGGGATGGTGCCACGGTAGCTGGTGCTTCCAGGTGGTGACTTATCTCGAGAATCAGGGGTCGCTCTCTGGTGTGTCGCCGGGTCCGTGCATCGGCAGGCGTGAGGTTGCTCGGCGAGGTCCTCGCGTGTCCCTCCCCCTCGCCTTTGCTCCCCTTTCTGCTCTACGTCCTCGGGTCCCGGCCCTCGAGCGAGTCTCAGCCGTCGCTGGTATGCCAGGTCGCGATGCCGTGGACAAGGCCAGAGGGTGAGGGCTGGAGAGCCAGTAGGAGCCCTGAGTCGCGATGCTCAGGCACCCCCCTTTAACATGCAAGCGGTTCGCGCGGGTGAGAGCGAAGGAGACACCGCAAGGGCCTCGCCTGACGCAGCTCCTTCTGGAGATCCTGTAGACCCATCATAGAAAAACGAGGGGTTGCCGTGACAATTGACAGTCAGCCGTTGGTTGCTTCCGAGGGGTACGAGGCACTGAAGGCTTGACGAGGTGGCGCCATGTGGGGCTGCCGCGGCCAGAGCTCAGCCATTCAGGTTTGTCGGCGTTGCAGGGACGGACCCATGTGCAAGCGTTGTGCCGTTTGAGAGCAGTTCCGTTAGTTGGCGTCAGTTGAGCGGGCAGCTAGGTCAAACACATTAGCCGCGAAAGGAGTGGATTCATTCAAATAGATGCTGGGAAGGCAGACATCACTGGGTCTGGCCCGAGCGACTTGGGGATCATGCAGCCCGAGGGGCGCCCCCAACAAGGTAAGCTAACAACATGAAATAAAAGGGATACATGCCGCAGGGACGGACCCACGCAGCCTGGGAATAATGCACCCTGGGGGGGCGCTCCCAGCTGGAAGTGAAACTTGAAAGATGTCACCTGATGACATTGAGGACGAAGGGGTGTTGGTGTAGCAGACTCGGTGGGCTGCGGAAGCCGATCCTCACGAGCCCCCAGGCCCAGGGGCCTCGGGAGGCTCCGGAGGCGCTGGTGGCTCTCTGCGGACCATCTCCATCTCCGCCAGGGCTGCGGAACGCCTGGCCTCTTGTGCCTCCATGGTGCCCCTCGTGAGGCGCTGGTGCGTGACAGCCGCGTTCGGCAAGCCGTAAGGCATGCGAACGTAGCTGTGGGGTGGACCTCCGTAGCGCCCCACTCGCGAGGGCCAGAGGCGCTCCAGAGAGGTGACTCGGTTGAGCCCTGGTATGTCGATGCAGACGCGCAGCCCACCATCCTCGCCTGGATGGGGAGCCACTGCTGGTAGACGGCGGCCGCCTTTCATGACCCTTGACTCCTGTAACTCCTGAATGGCCTTGCTGACGAACTCCTGAGGGTCTGGCTCTCCTTGCCTTACTCCTTCTTGAGGGAAACGTGCTTCGAAACACGCCTCCATGTGTTGCCCAAGCGCCTCCCTCGTGACCCTAGCCAGGTCGGTGGCCCTCCAGGGGAGAGCCCCCGAGCCCTGCCTGAGGAGGGCGCCGGGCGCGCTTTCCTATGTGACGGAAGGAGGTTCCCCCTGGGAAGGCACGGGCCCAGAGGGGCCTGCCTCCTGAGGGGCCGGGCCGGACAATGTCTTCTTCTTCTTGGGGGCGGTCTCGGGAAGCCTCCTGCTTCCGCGACCCGGGTCTTCCAGTGACGCGGCCTGAAAGGCTCGTTCCAGGGAACACACCGCGTCCTTCTCTTCACAGGGCACCGTGATGACTCCGCCACTTCCTGGCATCTTGAGGACGTTGTAGCCGTGGTGAGTTACGGCCATGAACTTGGCCAGAATGGGTACCCAAGGATGGCGTTGTACGACAGGCGAATGTGAGCGACGTCGAAGTCGATGAGCTCGGTGCAGTAGTTGTCGCGTGCCCCGAAGGTGACAGGGAGGCGGACCTGCCCAATCGGGACCGTGGAGCCGTCGGTGATTCCGGAGAAGGGCTTGGTTGGCTGAAGCTGGCTGTAGGGCACTTGGAGATTGTTGAATGTTTCCACGGACAGGACGTTGAGCCCTGCCCCGCCATCGATGAGGGTCCTGGTGACCACCACGTTGCTGATGATTGGGGAACAAAGCATCGGGAGGACTCCGGCTGTAGCTGCACACTTGAGCTGATCTACTGAGCTGAACGTGATGGCGCACGCCGACCACCTGAGAGGGCGCGTGGCTTCAAGCCTGGGGAGGACTGCATTCACTTCGCGGGCGAACTGCTTGAAGATGCGTTGAGAGGCTGGGGCCTGAGCCCCGTCTAGGATGCAGGCGATCGCGCGCGGCTCCTGGAAGCCCCCAGCCCCCTCGTCTTGGTGGCGGTCCTCGTTTCTCCTTGGCTGCGGCGGCAGCGGAGGGAGGCCTGCGTTGCCATGCGGGCGATCCTCGCGAGGCTGATCCCTCTAGTCTCCCTCGCGAGGCGGGTCTTGCCAGTGATCCTCGCGAGGTTGATCACGCCACCCTTGGCGCGGGCCACGGTCTTCCCAGTGTCCTGCGTTCCTTCCTCCTCCTCGACCGTAGCCCCGGTCACCGCGGTCGGGGCGACGACGATCCTTCCTTCTCGCACAGCTCGGAGCTCTTGACATTCGTTGGTGTTGTGGGTGTGGAGGTCGTGGTACACACAGTACCGGCTGCCCTTGGAAGGTTCGGGTTGATCTCTTCCCCGCTTGGTGTCTGGTTCTGCTGCGAGCATGGCAGCCCCCTTGCGCTTCACATCCTTGGCCTTGGGCTTCTTCTCTTCTAGGTCTGCGGCAGGCAACTCGAGGAGGGAGAGACGCCCTTCCTCAGCCCTGGCGCACTTGGTCGCCAAGTTGAACAGCTCCAAGGAAGTGCACAGGTCTTCATGCATCGCCAGCTCCTCCTTCATCTTGACATTGTGCACGCCGTCGGAGAAGGCTGAGATGATGGCCTCCTCGGTCACCTTGGGAATCTTGAGGCGTGCGTTGTTGAAGCGCTGGATGTACTTCTGCAGGGTCTCCCCGGGTTGTTGCTTGATGCGGCGCATGTCGCTCACGGCGGGTGGCCGGTCGCGAGTACCTTGGAAGTTGGCGATGAAGCGGGTGCGCATCTCGTCCCAGGAGGAGATCGTGCCCAAAGCCAGGTTCAGGAGCCAGGTGCGGGCCCCGTCCTTGAGCGCCATGGGAAACCAGTTCGCCATGACCTTCTCGTCTCCGTTGGCAGCTTCGATGCCCAGCTCATAGAGCTGGAGGAACTCCGCAGGGTCAGCCGTGCCATCGTAACAAGGAGGCAGGTCCGGCTTGAACTTGCCGGGCCACGCGACGCTGCGTAGCTCGATGGTGAAGGCGCGGCAGCCTGCCGTGGCCACGGGAGGCCTTGGGTGACGGAGAGCTTGGTCTTGCATGTCCCCACGCGCTGCAGCTGGGTCTTGACGTGCGGGAACAGGAGCATGGTCACGACGTGCTGGAATAGGGAGCGCCCGGGCAGCTTCTTGCGGGCGAGGGACTTCTTGGCAGCTCTGCTCTTGCCGCGCTGGCACCTGACGGAGCGGGTTCTGCCCAGGGGCCACGTGCCTTGGAGCCATGGCGCCTTCTTGTGGAGGAGGCAGCCGGGGCGCCGCCGGAGCTTCGTCGCCCGCGCGGGGCGGGGTGCGGTGCAGCGGAGCGGACGGCGCAGGAGAGCCCCCTGCGGCGCGGACGAGCTCGGCGACGCGGTCGAGCCATTCTTCGTAGACGTCGTCGACGGGTCGGTAGCACAGGAGCTCGTTTGCCGCGATGAGCGCAACTCAAGCCTCCATGGGTGGGCGGAGCGCGCGGGACGAAGAACCAGCTGGGGTGAGCGAGGGAGTAGCGGTGCGGCCGTCTTGCCGCACGGACGGATGCTGAGACGATGCTTGCTGCTCGTCCCCCGCCGGGCCGGTGGCGGCGTTGACGGCAGGTGACGGGGAACGGCGAGGACGCCCGCCGACAGGAGCCGTCTGGGCGACACGGGAAGCGAGAGCGGCCCGGCGCTCGGCGCGGGCACGACGAGCGTTAGACATGGGCGCGATGGTCGGAGGAGAACGGGGCGGTGGAAGACGAATTCCGGCGCACCCCTACCTGGCGCGCCAAATGTCAGATTTCGGGTTCCGGCAGACCCTTGAGGTTCGAACACTGGGATGTGCGCGGAGATTTCGCCTCCTACCTACCTGCACCCCTCCGCCTCGCTAAGATCTAAGCTGTGGAAAGAACAACACGAATGACACAGGGTTTATACTGGTTCGGGCCACCGTTGTGGTGTAATACCCTACTCCAGTGGGTGGTGTGGTGGATTGCCTCTTGGGCTGATGATGATGAACAATACAAGGAAGAACAGCCTCGCGAGGGTCTGCTCTTGGCTGGGGCGATGAACTGCTGGGAGGAGTTCAGTCTCCCTTCTCTCTCTCTCTAATTCTCTAATTCTTGATTCTCTCTCTCTCTGATTCTCGATCCCCTCTTCCCTGGGGTGGCTAGTCCTATTTATAGAGGTCCTGGTCCTCTTTCCAAATATCGAGCGGGAAGGGAGCCAACAATGGCGGGCTAATTTGAAGGGGGACAGCTAGTACTAGCTATCCTAACAAAAGTAGTCTTTGCCTGCACAAAGCTCTGGTGGTGACGCCGTCTTGGGCTCCACGATGACCTCCGTCTTGCAGTCCTCCTGGTCTTGGTCTTGTTGCACCGAAATGGCAACCTTTGCCTGATGCCTCGGTACTCCGCGGCTACGCTTGCTCCCTTTGCACCAAAGAGGAAAGGAGGACGCTGCGCGGGCTGGCACCCGCCTGGCGCCTTTGGTCGTGATGGCTTGCGTCACGGGCACCTCGTGAGGTACCCCGCCTTGATCTCTCCGCCTCCTCGCGAGCCAGCCTGATGAGGCCGTACCTGAGGAAGCTCTGCGTCGTCCGCCCCGCGAGGCTTGGCCCCTCGTGAGGGTCCTGGGTCTGTGTTGGTGAAGATGGGCCATGCTGGCCCCCCTTTGAGCCACGCCGTAGGCCGCAGGCAGGCAAGTCTGGGGACCCCCGTTCCCAGAACGCCGACAGTTATAATTATCAGTGCTAACACTGGTCATATGAAACCACCGCTCACATGTCCTACTTGCACATACTATTTTTGGCATTTAGGTATGTCCTACTTGCATGCCACATGCACTCACGTACCCTAGCAACAAGAGCAACATAACAACAACAGCAAGAAGAGTAGCACCAATAATAGCAGCAAAAGAGTAGCATGAACAACATCAGTAAGAACTAACAACAGTATCATATACACTAGTATTAGCATCAAGAACACATAATGTGGCACCACAAACTAACAATTTGGCAGTAGAAAGTAACAATGTGACACTAAAACGATGCAAGCTACCACTACATTATGTACAATCTAGGAATATGGGATGAACAAAGTAAACATGCACTCTTGTTCATCCCCAAAACAGTGGATTATCACCGAATCCGGTCGTATCTAGTAGAATCCAGTCGAATGGGATCGAATGTACGGGCCACAATCTATTCTAGCACACTATGAACTACCCTAAGAACCCCAACTAAGAAGCAGAGGAGGATTAGAGAGCTTACAGTGGGGGTTGGCGGTGTAGCGTACGCTAGCCGTGGTGAAAACTCCGGCTGGAAGAGGGGTGCTGCCGCCGCCGATGAAGAGGACCCGACCATTCCCAGGGCCGCGGCCGTGCACCTCAGCTTGCGCCGGCTCGAAGATGACGTCGGCGTCCTCGAGATCCCCTCCCCTTGCACCGGCTCGAAGATGACACCGGCGTCCTCGAGATCCCCTCCCCTTGCACCGGCTCGAAGATGACACCGGCGTCCTCGAGATCCCCTCCCCTTGCACCGGACGCAGATGAGAAAACCTCTCTTATGGGGGGGGGCCTGCAAAGGACGCCGCCGGCAGGTATTGGATCCCCGCGATGTTTGAGCCGATGGAGAGGACCACCGGCTCCGGTGGCGGAGCCGGAGCGACCGGTGCCGGCGCTGCATTGGCCCGGGGCGGCGGCATGATGCAGACAGGGGAGGGAGCTCGCAGTGCCGCCGCCAGATCTACTCCGGCCGCGGAGTGGCCGTCAACCCACCTCTCTTGGATGGGATTGCTGCCGGCGATGACCGGAGTGGGTGGGGCGTGGCGAGACGCCGGCGTGGCCATCGGAGAAACCGAACGGGCGGTGAGGTGAGAGAGAGGGAGTGGGTGTGAACCGGCGAGGGAGGTGACGAGGGAGGGCGTGGGGAGTTATGAGCAATCACGTCGTCTCCCGCGCGTCCTAAGGCGTGCAGGCGCTCGCCATACGTGGCTCGAGCGAGCCTGGACCACAAAAAAATGACCGATTCGGCCGTTCCTCCAGAGCCAGGCTGATGCCTACTTTGAGGTTCGTGCGGGCCAGGTTTTTGATACAGCTCAGGCAATCAAATAAGTCAGATTCTTTCGGCACGGGTCTGGCCCAACCTAATGCGACCAACCAAACACGTCCTAATAGATGCAGATGTTGGTTTTCTCACTGTTTTAGCTCACCTAGGCTCGAGGGGCCAGGCTTGCTCTGGGCTTGCTGCCTTGCGCTGCAGCCTCTAACCGCAGCCGTCCGATCTGACAAATCACGCATCCTAGCCGCACACTCCAAGGTCCTGAGTTATTTCTCTCGTCTCCTTCCCCCACCTCGGCCGCACGCCCTACCCTCGGCGCCTCGACTACGATACATCCTACAGATTCCCCCGTCCAAAGGCAGGCGAGATGGCTTCCCCCGACGCGGCGGCGCCGCCGCCAACGGAGCCCGAAAGGTGGAGAGACCTGGACATGCTCCTCTCCCGCCCCGGGAACCTCGTTCACTCCACCTTCGATCCCAGCCCCGTGGTGAGCCGCCGCCGCCACCGCTCCAACCCCTGTCCGGCGTTTTCGATCCTTCTCGCGATTTCACACTGAATCGGCTACTTGCGCCGTGCTTGCAGCTGCGGGACCTTATTGGGAGCTACGTCGAGGTGCTGGTGGTGGGGGCGGGCGGGCTGGGCTGCGAGCTCCTCAAGGACCTCGCCCTCTCCGGGTTCAAGAACCTGCACGTCATCGACATGGACACCATCGACGTCTCCAACCTCAACCGCCAGTTCCTCTTCAGGTCCTTCTCGACACCCAGTCCTTCTGATTATACACAAGAATAGGGTTTATGCAGTATAGTGGTATTAAACTTTGCTGCCTTGTTCACGTGCTAAGCGCTAGATTTAAGGTTGTTTGCTCCACGGGATAATATTTCTGGCTTGCATAGATAGTGAGCAATGTACGGATTGGAGAATAGATAAATAGAAGGACGTTCTACTGTTAGGTCCTCTAAAATGAAACTGGGTTCAATTATTTGCAAGTTCTGAGTGACCGGAAGTGAGGAACAGTAGAGAGGATTTCAGGTTAACATATACTTTTGTCCCATGTGATGTGATGTCAACAATATATCAGCATTTGGAAAATATTATGTGGGCATGGTACATTAGAAATTAGATAACTACAAGAACGCATTATCCATGGTATATATTAGATAAATATTATGCGAGTTTCTGAAGCAATAACAAATATATTGGTAAAAAAGGAATCCTCATTCTCCATAAAATTTGGTCAGCATGGTATACGGTGGATTATGATAATCTTGTGTCATTGAATCCCTTCTAAGATATTAGATAGATACTGTATGTTTTGCTACCTGTTCTTAATTTTTTTTTTGAAACGCTACCTGTTCTTAATCAAGTTGCAAGCAGCCAAACAATTATTGTGGTCATAAACATGCAAGATCATTGGAGGCCAATCATTGAATACGACACTTTGTCTAACTTCAGTATGATTGCCAAACCAGTGATAGATTCTCACACACACAATAAATAATTGAATTGACAGCAGCTGTAAACATAAGCACTGCACAGGACAACAACTGCAAACCAAGCCTTACTCATCGAGTAAGGCCAAAACCTCACTTTATTGCGGCATCAACTGTATATCTGTTTGGATTTTGCATGTTCTATTTACGTTTCTCTGTAATGTTACCATCTCAATGAGCATTGCATGTGATTTTGTACAGGATTCAAGACGTTGGGAAGCCCAAGGCTGAAGTAGCTGCGAAGAGGGTTATGGAGCGAGTTAGTGGAGTGAACATTGTGCCCCATTTTTGTAGGATTGAAGATAAAGAGCTAGAGTTCTATAATCAGTTCCAAATAATTGTTCTTGGTCTGGACTCAATTGAAGCTCGAAGCTACATCAATTCTGTGGCTTGTGGTTTCTTAGGTATATATTTCAATGCCGTTTTTATGGATCTCTAGTCTTTTACTTGGAAAGAAGGCTTCAACTAGTAAATATCTTTGGTCGGCAATGTGTTCATATGTCCTTTCCTTGTATAAATTCCAATTTAAATTTGCAAGTGACTATAACATGCACATTCATAGCAACTATAGATTGAGACTGAAGAAAGTTTTGCAAAAAAAGTGCTAGAGATAAATGTGAATCAATACTGTTCTGTGTTAATATTTCCATCCCAAGTAAAACGGTATGTTGGGCTGCACATAAAATGATAAAATCAAGGTTCTCTAATTTAATACAGGTAGTATTTTCCCGTTTATGACTCAAATGATGAGAAACTAGTACATTTACACAATGAAACTCATAATATCCTTCATTTATGTACTGATGCCGGTATGTCTTTGAAATTGCAGAGTATGACGCAGACGACAAACCAGTCCAGGAGACAGTTAAACCTATGGTAGATGGTGGGACAGAAGGTTTCAAAGGTCACGCTAGAGTCATTATACCAGGGACGACGCCTTGCTTTGAATGCAACATATGGCTTTTTCCTCCCCAGGTCAAGTTTCCCTTATGTACCCTTGCTGAGACTCCAAGAACTGCAGCTCATTGCATTGAGTATGCTCATTTGATCAAATGGGACGAGGTATAATTCTTGTATCTGTAATTTGCCCTTTAATTTATTTTCATTTGTAACAAATATATTTTGTCTTGTAGGTTCACAGTGGAAAACCTTTTGATGCTGATGATACAGAACATATGCAGTGGATTTATTCAGAGGTTTGCTCTAGTGTGATGACATACAAAATTATATAGTGTCCTATCTTTTTTTCTGTCTAATCTTTTGTCATGTATACTTGACAGGCTTTAAAGAGAGCAGAACTTTTTGGTATTTCCGGAGTTACGTATTCTTTGACTCAGGTGTGTCATCTTCTCCGTTTATTTATTCTCCAGGCCTAAGATGTAACTTTAATCCCTATCTATCCCAGAATGTTTCAATGTTATACTCCTCTATTGTGAACTGTGCTTGTGCCCTTGTTAATAATGCATTCTATCGTAAAACTAATAACAATCAAAATTCTTGGCAGAATCATAGTATTTTGTTATTTATACCTTTATATATCAAAGCAAACCCACCCTTATTACGTTAAATTCATGTTAAAGGGGGCCAACAATATTGTGCTGGCAAGGTGAAAATTCCAGTGCTGGGTTGGTCGGAAGTTTTGTGAGTGAGTGTGGATGCAGCTCAAATTCAATATCTGCCATATACTCCAAATTCCGCCCTGTTAAGATTATCTCGTTTTTCTAGTAGTCTGCTGTGCTCCAATAGTAGGTGATTTTGCTACTAGTATTTGCTGTTATAATCATTGTGTAGTTGGATTAGGCTGTGTGCAGGTTTGCACTATGGGCAAGCTGGCACTGGTAGCATTATCCACTTCAATAGTGGACAGATTGATATTTAAGAAGTTGTAAATAAGAATGGTCTTAGTTTATAACTTGTGTAAGTTTTGTTTAATCATAGCAACGTTTAAAGTTAACTAGCCTTGTAATCCACCTACATATGATTTTTCTGAATAAATATCTATTCACACAATAATCTCTGTCTCTTTTCTGCATGCTGCTCTTTTGCTTTGTGCAAAAAAATATCTATTCACACATGATTTAGCTGTCACCTATGCAGCTTCAGCATGCTTGTCAATGTTTAATTTCCACAGTATTGCGTTATGTCCAATTTTTTCTTCTGACAGAAGTTTTTGTGCCATTTAGTTAGTTTATCAGCAACTAATTCTCTATATGCCACTGATGCTTCTTTGGTCTGTTACATCCGCCTACTTAATGTCAATTATAAAATAAAATTACCACCGCTTAATGGGAATCCCACAACTTAGAATGTATCTTAGTGTCCTTCAGATAGTAGGCATTTCAGAGAGAACCTTTTCACATTTCGTAGTATGTGGAGGCATTTTTGCTATTGTTGCGCCAGTGATCTAATCTGCAAATTTTCTTATCCCTCTATATTCCTTCAGGCCAATTAATTTGGATTCTCAGTTATTTAGATGACCCAAGTACAATTTTATTATTTTTTCTGTTGTATACATCTTGGAATCAGGAAGCACAGAGTTGTTAATTTTAAGAGGGCATTGAAATTTGTATTCCTGATTACAGGGTGTTGTCAAGAATATCATCCCAGCTATTGCTTCAACAAATGCAATTATTTCTGCCGCATGTGCACTTGAAGCTTTGAAGCTTGTCTCTGGCTGCAGCAAAAGCGTGTCAAATTATCTCACGTGAGTTGCATTACTCCCATTCTTACTCTGTTACTCAAATAGTCGGTATCCCCAAAAAGTAAGACCGAAGTTTTTTTATCGTGTTACTTGTAAATACTTTTATTCTTATCTTTTAGCCAAAACTATTACTGTTTGAATGCAAAACATACATGCCAAAACTCCTGCAGCAAAGTGGACCATGCATTGGTTAGTCAGGAAGGCACACCATAAGAGTATTCAGAAAATGATAGGTTGATTCATGTTGTATTACTTGTAATGGTTCATTTCACTCACCTGAGTTTATTTCAGTGTATGAACTGGATAAAACTGCAGGCGCACATGTCTGACAACCTAAGCAACAGATTCCAAACAGACTAATATTTTAGATAATAAATTATAAATGAACCATACACACCAACTTTCAATTGATGACAAAAGGAAAACATATAATCTTCACTATTATTCACGTCTGTTCGCGGTAGGCAATATCTCGCATGCAAAGCTTTTTTGAAAAAGGAACATGCAAACTTTCTGATTTCGAGACAAATACAGCTTGTTGAAAGAAACTCTTCGGTTATTTGAGCGCACACATTCAGAAGTAAAGCTTCATTAGCAATGTGGCGCATTATGAATCTAATTTGCTTGAATTGCTCCTATTGATTTGGGTGTTTGGCTAGCTATTATTTTCTCTTAATCATGTGGCAAATAAATATTATTTTTCATTCCAAACTACATAGCTATTATTTGCTTGAGGTTCTTTTTTTGTCTTGTGATAGCATTCTATTCTATCCTTGATTGGTTGAAATCATTTGGTTAAAATTGGTTATTGACTTATTGTATCATATGTCGCCATATTCCCTCAAAATATTGTTTACATACACCACATGGTATTGTTGCTGGTAACTTGTTTGACAACCATATCTAAAGGAGATGCATTTCGGTTACAAAAACATGACGCATTGCCAATTTGAAGAGCCTAACAGTTATTTTATGTTCTCATGCAGGTACAATGGTCTTGTAGGAACTCATATTAAAGTCACAGAGTTTGTTAGAGATACAGATTGCCTTGTATGTGGGCCTGGTACCCTTATTGAGCTGGATACAACATCGACGCTTTCGGAGGTCAGTAACACTCAAATCATAAAAACTTGCATACCTTGTGCACATCTATTCGTATAATGAAGGTATATATCGACTTGAAAGGGGCTGAGATGAATCATGAACTACATATGTACACAAAATATGGATGGTGCTAAGATGTTAACTTTCAAATACATAAACATGAAGTTTTATTTAGCTCACACGTGCACATACATGAATGCATTCATCATGTAAAAAAATACATCATTTGGCTCAAAAGACAAGTATATTTTGCTGCATTGCCTGCAAACTTCAAAACATGTGCCGTATTTTCAGCAAAATGGTATTTCAAAATAGTGGGTTTTACCCAAAAAGGCTTTCGCCCCGCTTTATAAATAAAGCAAATAGTGGGTTTTACTATATTCTGAACAACGAGAAAGTTGAAAAGAAAACACTTCCTCACTGACACAAAGACTAGGCAGTTTAATACCTAGGTTTATGTTCCTAGTTGCATCAACATATAATTCTAAAATGGCACTGAATAGAGAATGTACTGTTGTGCATACGGAGCCTGTGTGCCTGTAGATTTCTGAATCCCCTTTCCACTTATCATGGACAGTTCATCAAGATGCTTGAGGAGCACCCCAAATTGCTGATGTCAAAAGCTAGCGTAACGCACGGAGGCAACAATCTGTACATGCAGTCGCCAGAAGTTCTTGAGCAGATGACACGGCCAAACCTGAGCATCCCCATGTTTGAGCTCCTTAAAGGAACCCCATTTGCTACTGTGCATGTTAGTGGTATGGCGGAGAGCAATGGCAAGAAAGTGTCATCGCTGAGGAAGCTGCGAGTGGCCTTCAAGGGCGTCGAGGAAGCTTCGAAGATGGATACAACTGAGAGCTCGTGATATCATCGTTTAGATAATATTAACCTCCCATTTCGTTGAGAGAGTAGTGTATTTGGAAGCACAGATGAAACAGAAGCTGAAATTTACACTTGCACAATCTCTTCGGTTTAACTTAAAATATATTTGGCAAAACTTAGTAGTCTGTAGTAGTTTGACTTGTATCTCAGTGGTGGACTGGTCATGCTATTTCACGTTTAAGACGCAACAGTTTTGCCGAGAAGATGGTTCCTGTCATGATCTCATAAAATAGTAGTGCCAAAATTAGTTCAGTTATGCAGTTCAATGCCAAAAATATAAGTACTAATAATCTCATAAAATAATTCGAATACCCGGGAGCCTGAGAAATCCTTGCATCTCGGACAAGCCCTTTCCTTCTGTAACTGTTTCAGGGTCTCTTTAGCTGAGAGGAAAAACATAATCCTATATGTAGAATTTTGGTTGGGATACTCAATTTTATGCCCCTAGTTGTGTCCCATTCAGCTGTTTTGTCTCTAGTTTCCAAGGTCCTGCCCAAGCCACTTCTTGACCGTTTGACTGTCACTTTAAAAAGTTCATAACAAATTCATATTAACTCGGAAAATTACAAATACGATATCAAAATGTTTAGAAAAACATCACCTATATGTGCATGTCATTTGCATTCACGAGGAAAGTGTTGTTTAAACCACACGATGTTATTAATATTATTAAACCTAAAAATGTATGAACAACACTTTTGTAATACAAATGACATGCACATATAGATGATGTTTTTCTGAACATTTTGATATCTTATTTGCATTTTCCCAAGTTAATATGAATTTATTATGAAGTTTTCAAAGCGACGAGCAAACGGTCAAAGGGTGGTCAAAGGCAAATGCATAAGAGGAGTGAAGTGCCTTGGGCAACGCAAAACAACTGAGTGGGACACAACTAGGGACACAAAAATAATTATCCCATTTTGGTTTGTTTGATCGTATCATAAGAAAAACAAATGATTTTTTCAAAATATTTTAGTGGATGCTAAAATTCCTTTGGAATGTAGTACAAATGAATCCTTTTCATATAGGATTTAGTCCTATATCAAACAACCAACATAGAAAAAATTCACAAGGATTCTAATCTTTCAAAATTCCAGTGAAATCCTTTGAATCAAAGGAGGGCTCAATTTTTGTTTCTGGTTATGACAAGACAGTGGCAACGACCTGGACCCCCCCTCCCCCCTCGAAATTAGCCCATCAGAGCCTCGCGTCCGCGTCGCTCCCATGGGGGCGACACGGATGAACCCTAGCCTGTCGCCGCCCACCACACCTCCTCTCCCCGCCCCCCTCGCCACCGCCAGGTGACGCCGCTGGGCAAAGGTCCGATGGTCGGCGGCGGCGGCGGGGTTTTCTCCCTCGCGCGACCTTATCTGCGGCGGCGGATTCCTTCCCCGCCCGACTTGGTTGGCAGGGATCCGGCCGGTGCAGTGCGCGGTCCCTGGACGGCGAGTTGCTCAGGCGGTTCGTCGGCGTCGGGGAGTTGGCCTCGGGCTCCTTCAACGACGCGGTGGTCGGCTTGGATGGGGAGTGACTCGGGGAAAGGAGCTTCAAGGCGGCAGTTGCGGGCTGCCGATCTGGCGCGACTTGAAAGGCGGCGGTGTGCTCGTGCTCTCGATCTGGCGCGCTAGAAGGGTTCTGGCGCGGCTAGAAGGGAGACGTGTTGCTCATGTTCTCGTCCAGGTGCGGCTAGAAGAGCCGCAGCAGTTGTGGTGCATTGGGACGTCAGATCTAGCTTGGTGTTGCCGGATCTGGCTTCGGTGGTGATGTTCGTGCCGCTTGGCCGGTCATCTCTGCATGGTGCAGGTGATGGCGGTAGGGAAGCTCTCGCCTTTGGTTCCTCGCCTTGTGGTGTCGCCAAGGCTGACTACTGCTGGGCACCGTGGTGGTGTTGGTGGTTGCAGTGTGCTTGGTGGGGTGGTGCCGACTGTTTGGTGGAGGTTTGGAGGCACAGCGGGGACACGACGAGGGCGTTTGCCGGATCCTGGCGAGGAGCACTACTGGTAGGTGGCTGCAGGTGGAGCGCCAGCAACGGCGGTGGCGGCGGCGTTGGATCAGCCATGGTGGCGGCGACGCCGAGATGGCCCTGACAGGAAGGTGTCCTGGCATGTAGCGGGCTTCCGGCCGCCTCCGTGTGAGGGGATCGCGGCGATGCCCCGATGGAGGGGTGGGCCAGATCCAATCTGGCGGCAGTCTCTCGATGTCGATGAAGGTTGATGGAGCGGATCTGGCTTTTGCTCCGCTTGGAGGATGTGGTTGCTTCTCGATGACGATGTTGGTGGAGGTCTGGTTCGTGCTCTCTCGGCAGTGCGGGTGGTGTTGGACCACGGCTACGCGGCTTCGGCGGATTTGCTGTGGTGACGGCGGTGCGAGGCTTCAGGAACGGTGCTGCCCGGTACCTCTTCGGAGTGGAGATGCGCAACATTATGGATGAAAATCTTGTCCGGTTTTGGCCGGCCGGCGTCGATGGCACCCGCGGGTGTCGTTCTCCTCATCATGGGTCATTAGTGATTGCCAGGAGACTGAGTTTCCTGTTGGCGCTCCTCCGGTGTTCGTCATGGCCCTGACCGCTCTCCTTCGGCGTTATGCATGGTCATCGTGGATGAATTCAAAGAAAGCTGGAGTTGTTGTTCTTCGGAGGTGTTCGGTGTCGATCAAGACGCGGCGAGGTTTTCAGTTTTGGGCAGGTTTTTCCGTGTTGTAGTTGCGTTGTCGTGTGTGACTATCCTGAAGATAGCCGGATGTGGTGTTGTGCTACGCTTGTTGTTTGCAGCAAGTGATAGATGTCATGTACTAATTTTCTCTTGTTCTATAAAACTATGATACGCAATTTGCATACTCTCGACAGGACTATAACAACAAGGAAGCACGCGAGCATTTCCAGATTACGTAAACTTAGCTGCCGGGCTCACCTGCTCCTACCTGTGAACTAGAAAATTTCAGAAAAAAAAATCTTATAAAAGAAGTTTTGAGTGTGTGATGTCCGTACCAATTTTCGATGCGTTCAGGCATCTGAATAGCTCCCAGCAAAAAAAAAGGGTTTGTGGAATAGTTTATAGACCGATTTTGTTTGTTTTGATGAGAGATACGATGTTTGAAGGCGATGAATAGGCGCAGACCTCACGCACTCAAACATTTTTCATGCAATAAAAACTTAGGATTTTTTTAATTTTTTCAATACTAGCAAATATGATCGTGCGTTGCAACGGGAGAAAACAACCCTCACATGCCCTTACCCATTGAGCATGGGTAAGGACCTCACCCCCATGCCCATAACATAATAAACATGACTAATACCTCATCCTCAGGTCCACATCATCCATTTCAATATAACACCACACACATATTTCCGCTTGTCATCTTTGTCGTCCTCGTCGCCGGTGGTCGCAGCACCAGTTGTCACTAACCAAGGTTAGCCAGGTCCAATAGGATTGTTGAGCCGTCTTCATGTTCGACGAAGATCAAGAGGGTTGAACAAAGTTTTTTTTTATCATCTGACTAATATAATAAGGAAAAGCACTGCACATAATATATGTTCGTGTCATTATGTAAATTGAGTAGTTTGTGTAAGATAGACCATGAAATCTTAGTTGGACTCCTCGTGTATTTTGACAGGAGTCACTCGGCCGAGTGAGACTGGTCGTACGTGAAGACGTGACAGAGAAAAAGATTCTTTCCATATCCCTAGTTTAATAAATTAAACTAAAACAATGAATCAGGTGGGCGTATTTAAAAAACTCATCAAGTTTTATTAATAGGTATAGATTAAAACAATTTAGCTACAGTTCCTCCCAGTTTTTTTTAAAAAAATCTTGTTTAAAAAAAGGTTTGCCGTTTCAAATTTAAAGCTCAAAAAATATTTGTGTTTTAAAAATGTTTGCAAATTCGAAAAATAATCACAAAAGTACCTCCTAGTTTTTAAAACTTGTTTGTGTTTTAAAAGATACTCGGGTTTCAAAAACAATAAATACAAATATTGTTATTTAAAAAATGTTTGAGTTTAATTTTTTTATTACCAACTTTGCAAAATTTTCGTGTTCTAAAATAGATTCACTTTTTCAGAAAAACCCTTTTCCTCTCCGTATCTGGCACAACTGTGAGCTTAATTTTAAATTTTGTGCTGCTAATTAAACACCAAATCTTGTTTAGTCTAGTGTCTAGCATTCTGAGCGAGCTAGCATGAGCGGCTGCATTCCATTCCTCGTGGTGTAGTATTTTTTCTTGAATTTTATTACTGGTGCGGGCTGTTTGTACGCTAATGGGCCTACCCATTGCTGCCCTGTGTGTCCTCTGATATTTTTTTGACAGAAACCAATCGGGAGAACAAGAAAACGCCCGCACGAGGAAACGCCTGGGACGTACAAAAATTTTCTAGGTCCCACCGTAAATGAAAAAAAATGAAGAAACAATCCTCCCGTTAGGTAAAGATTTTTAATTTTATTTACTGTTCACCGAGATCAGATGCAGGGCCGACTCTATGTTTCGGAGGGGCCTTGGACGAACTCCACGATAATATACTAAAATTGGGATGAATGAATCATGTACATATTTTTGAAAGACTGAGAGGACGGTGTTCGATGAACTTGCGTTGTAGCACCATCGCAGTCTCACAGACAGCTGGATGGCATGAGCAAGGCGGGCCAACGGCGGCACAACACAAGGCGGCAAGAGCAGTCAGCAGCCTGTTACAGCGGAAGCGGCAAGATTAGGGAGCGGCAGTTCAAAGATGAAGAAGCGATCACGATGGGATTGTTTTATGAGAATGCCATCATGATGGATCGATGCACGAATCCACTAATTGAGAAGTACTCATTGCAAAGATCATTCTCATCTTCCTCGGTTGTGACAAGTGGCGTGCTGCATGTGCGTCACTTGTCGCAACCTGTAAGTTTTTCCTTTTTCGTAGATCCGTTTATTCAAAACGATTTTGAAAGTGCAACTATCCTCGAGTGGTTTTGATAATTCCTAACAATATATAGCTCATTGAACTAATGCTATTTCAAAATGACCATTTCAGAAAGTTCAATGATTAGCATGGCATGGATTAGGAATGTGGACCCCTCAAAATGCTAAGGACATATATTGGCTCAAAAGCTCAAGACTCTACATTTTCATTTTAGTGATCCAAGATCACATTGAGTCTATAGGAAAAGCCAATACTATTAAAAGGGGATGAGGTGTTGCTTAATGGCTTGCATGCTCAAAATGCTTAGTGATATGCTCCAAAAGCCCTCAACCACTTTCTCATATCCACAAATGTCCCAAACCAAAATTCAAACTCGGCCCTACCAATTTGATCTATCCGGTGCCACCGAGTTCACTTGACATAGCCACTGCCAGAAACCCTAGTCACTTCGGTCTCACCGATAGGGATCTCGGTCTCACCGAGATGGGATTGCAAACTCTCTGTTTCCCTTCGTAACGTTTTGGTCCAACCGAGATGAGCGACCAGTCCCACTGAATTCGCAATGCAAACTCTCTATTTCCCTTTTGTAACATTTCAGTCCAACCGAAATGAGCGAATCGGTCCCATCGAGTTTGCCTGACCAATTCTCTGTTTGCCTATTACAGAAATCGGTCCTACCGAGTTTATGTGATCGGTATCATCGAGATTACGTTATGCCCTAACCCTAATGAAATCGGTCCCACCGAGTTGATCATGTCGGTCCCACCGAAAATCCTAATGTTCACATTTTGAACTAAATCGGTCTGACCGAGTTTCATGATTCGGTCCCACCGAGTTTGGTGATTTGTATGTAACGGTTAGATTTTGTGTGGAGGCTATATATACCCCTCCACCCTTCCTTCATTAGCAAGGAGAGCCATCAGAACGTGCCCACACTTCCAACATACATTTTCTGAGAGAGAACCACCTACTCATGTGTTGAGACCAAGATATTCCATTCTAACCACAAAAATCTTGATCTCTAGCCTTCTCCAAGTTGTTTTCCACTCAAATCATCTTTCCACCAAATCCAAATCTGTGAGAGAGAGTTGAGTGTTGGGGAGACTATCATTTGAAGCACAAGAGCAAGGAGTTCATCATCAATACACCATCTATTACCTTTTGGAGAGTGTTGTCTCCTAGATTGGTTAGGTGTCACTTGGGAGCTTCCGTCAAGATTATGGAGTTGAACCTAGGAGTTTGTACGGGCAAGGAGATCGCCTACTTCGTGAAGATCTACCCTAGTGAGGCAAGTCCTTCGTGGGCGAAGGCCATAGTGGGATAGACAAAGTTGCTTCTTCGTGGACTCGTGCAACCGTTACCCTTCGTGGGTTGAAGTCTCCATCAACGTGGATGTACGATAGCACCACCTATCGGAACCACATCAAAAATCTCCATATCTACATTGCGTTTGCTCCCTCCAAACTCCTCCCTTTACCTTCATATGCAATGTTTTACATTCCGCTGGTATACTCTCATGTGTAGGTTGATTGCTTGACTTGTGCTAAGTTGCTAAAATCAGCCAAAACTCAGAATTGGGAAAATGCTACATTTTTATTTGGTCAAGTAGTCTAATCACCCCCTCTAGACATACTTTCGATCCTACAAGTGGTATCAGAGCTTTGGTCTCCATTTGCCTTGATTTTCATAGCTTTTGGTGATCATAGCCTTGGTTTCACAACCTAGGAGAGTATGGCGTCTAGCGAGGGAAATTACCACCGTAGAGGTCCTTACTGTGATGGTACTAATTTTGCTAGTTGGAAGCATAAGATGAAAATGCACATTCTTGGACATAACCCCGCCATTTGGGCTATTGTGTGTATTGGCTTGCAAGGTGAATTGTTTGATGGGAGAGAACCGAACCGTGAAGCTACCGCGAAAGAGTTGAAGATGCTGCAATACAATGCTCAAGCTTGCGATATCCTCTTCAACGGATTGTGCCCCGAAAAATTCAACAAAATCAGCCGTCTTGAGAATGCAAAGGAAATTTGGGATACTTTGATTGATATGCACGTGACTCCGTCAAGGAATCCAAATTGGATGTGCTTCAAAGTCAACTTGACAAGTTCAAAATGAAGGATGGTGAAGGTGTCACTGAAATGTACTCTAGGCTTGCTCTCATCACAAATGAGATTGCTGGCTTGATGATGAATCTATCAAGGTCGGAGTCTGTGTCGTCTAGTATGATGTAATCCTCTGAATGAATGTCCACTCCAGGTTCAAGATCCCCCATGAATATCCCTAGCTTCTTCTTCAGGTCTTCATTCTTCTCCAGTAGTACAACAATTTCTTCTTCATAACCATCGTGTGTAGACTTGAGTTCATCCTCCAGCTCCATGTTCCGGGTCATCACCTTCTTTGTGTCTATCATGTTGGCGCACAACTGGTTCTCATAGCGTCGAATGTGCTGGTTCAACTCCTGTATGTAGGCTGCAATGGATCTATCCTTCCTGGTGCGAATTATCTCCCATTGCTCATCTCGGCGTCCACATGTCTGGTAAATGGTGTCCTTAAGATCCTGGTTATACACCTCGCCTATGCGTCCAATAGCGATGTGGGCGGCCATGCTCTTTCCTAAACTCCAGGTTGGTGCATCAAAGGAAAACTCGATGGGCTCGGTAACTGTAAGTGCATCTAGTGCCACCCCTAGTTGGTTTTGGAGTATTGACGACAAACCTAGTTGAGGGACTAATGTGTTTGTGAGAATTGCAGGAAAACACAGGTAGAAGTCCCTCATTGATTCGGTTTTATTACCAGAGATGACCCCTAAAAATGTACGAAGACATTGAAGACAATGGTGGTTTATGAAGATATTCATATTGAAGACAATGACATGAGAAGACTCCCTATGAAGCTTATGGAACTCGAAGACTTAGATCCTTCGTAGTTTTATTTCATTTATGTAGTGTCATAGGAATCACCGTACTGTTAAGTGGGGTCCAAAAGAACCAGTCAGAATGACTGTAGTGATGCCTAATTCAAATCCTATGTCTTCGAGCGAAGACTTTGAGAGAAAATCTTGTCCAGAGCCAGACAAGTCAGCTTTACTTGTAGCCCAAGTAAAGTTGCCGTGTGAGTTCAAAATTCGACCGTTGGTACACGTGTCAGTTCCTTAGTGACCCAGGGTCATTTTGGACAGATCAGGTCGGGTTGCCAAGTGGCTATAAATAGTCCACCCCCACAACCATAAACGGTTGGCTGCTCAGATTTCAGTGCACGGCTTTTGTCGTTTGAGAGCAACCCACCTCGAAGCCTTTGAAAGAAAAATTCCCAGTGAGGAGAAAAGCCCTAACCACCCAGATCCAGAGTAAATTGGGCATCACTTAAGTCTTCGTGTCTGTGTGATTTGAAGACTTATTACACTTGAGGACTGTGCATCCTCCAGACGGTTAGGCATCGCGTTCTGAGCATCCAAGAGAAATTGTGGATTGCCAGTGAACGAAGTCTGTGAAGGTTTGGGAGTCTACCTTGAAGACTTACCTGAGTGATTGGGCGAGGTCTGTGTGACCTTAGCTCAAGGAGAAAACGGTGAGGACTGGGTGTCTTGGACTAAGTGTCCTTGACTGGGTGTCCGGGACTGTGTGTCCTTTGGTTTAAATACCTAGCCGCTCCAACCAGACGTACAATTGTCACAGCAACTGGAACTGGTCCAACAAATCATTGTCTTCAACGTGTCACTGGTTTCATCTTCACTTCCTTTCACTTACAGTTATTCATTGTGAAGCCATTGCATGCTTGCTTTATCTTTTGTCTTCACAACATGAATGTATGATCTGTTCGGCTTCATAACTTCTTCCTACCTGATCCTTATTACACTGAAGCTGTTTGTCATTGCGCTTTCACTCTATTGAATACATGACCATGGCTGGCCTAGTGTAATCTAACTTCCGCTGCATAGTAATAGGCATGATCTTCACTGTTTGTCTTCACAACTCTCACTTTTGAAGACTTTCATAAAAATCGCCTATTCACCCCCCTCTAGTCGATATAACGCACTTTCAATTGGTATCAGAGCAGGGTGCTCCCTTGTTCTGTGTGATTCGGTTTAACCACTTGGAGTTTTAGCTATGTCGACTGCAGGGATAATCAAAGTCTCCGCTGCTTGTCCCGTCTTCGATGGAACTGAATATCCCTACTGGAAGAATAAGATGCGCATGCATCTTGAAGCCATTGACGTCGACCTATGGTATGTCGTCGAAAACGGCGTTCCCAAGGCTGGAGAAGGTGTCACTGCTGCTGATGTCAAGAAGTTCGTTCAACTGGACTCTACTGCCAAGAATATCATCTGTGGTCATCTGACCAAAGGACAGTATGGCCGTGTGAGTGCCTTGAAGACATCCAAACTGGTCTGGGATTGGCTCTCCAAAGTTAATGAAGGCATATCAACCCAGAGAGATCAAAGAATCAGTGTCCTTCGCAATCTTTTCAACCGCTTCAAACGAAATGACAATGAGAATGTCCATCACATCTTTGATCGGCTCACTGACATCACAAATGAGCTTCAAGCCCTCGGCGCTACTGAGATCACCAAACATGAAATCGTCAAGACGCTGCTGAGATCACTTGATAGTTCATTTGACATTCTGGCCCTGATGATTCAAGAACGTCCTGATTTCAAGACACTCGATCCGTCTGACATACTTGAGAGGCTCAACACACATGAGTTTCAGCTTTCTGAGAAAAGAGATATCTACGGTCCAAACTATGGGCGAACTCGTGCCTTGAAGGCAAAAGCTGTCTCCTCATCTGAAGAAGAATCTGACTGCAGTTCTGATGATCCTGAAGACATTGGAAGAGAACTTGCAATGCTAGTGAAGAAGTTTCAAAAATTCACCAAGAAGAAAGGCTTCAGAAAATCTTCACGATCAAGCTCAAGGAATGATGAAGCTTCTGCTCATGAATACAAGAAGAAAACATGTCACAAGTGCAAGAAAACTGGGCACTTCATCTCTGAGTGTCCACAGTGGGACAATGAGAATAGAAGGAAGAAGAAGAGCAAGGAATATGATTCTGACGACAAGAAAAAGAAGAAAAACTCAAAGTCTTCTTCCAAGTCTTAATCAAAGTCTTCATCACACAAGAAGAGCTCATCTGGCAAGGCGCGTGCGTTTGTAGGCAAGGAGATGGATTCAGAGGAGGAATCCGCATCTGAGGAGGCAGAGGTGGAATCTGAGGAGGAGTCTGATTCTGGCATTGCGAGTCTGGCTACAGCATACATCGCCAAGTCCATCTTCAACACTGAAGACAATAATTGCATCACCGACACCGACGCAAATGACAAGAACGACTCCACTCCTACCTACTGCTTCATGGCACGCGGTGCCAAGGTAAACACACGCACCACTCGCTATGAAACATCCAGTGACGATGACTCTGAATGTGATTCAAAACCTAGCTACAAAACACTTGCTAAAATTGCAACTGAACAACAGAAAGCTATGGAACACATTCAAAAACTGTTAGACAGAAGCGATGATCTGTTGGGTGCTGAAATGACTCGATCTGAATCCTTAATTGAAGACATAAAAAACCTTCACGTTAAGTATCAGGAACTTGAAGATCGTCATGATACTCTCTCAACAACTCATGAAAAGCTTTCCTATGACTATCTTCAAAGGAAGCAAGAACTTGAGAAATTGAGGGTGGCTCATGAAGATCTTCAAAAGGAAAACGAGTCACTTCGCGCCGAACAGATCAGTCCCGCTCAGGAAGGATTTGAACCACCATGTCTTAAATGCATTGAGCGTAATAATGCTAATTCTGTTGCTGAATGTTCCACTGCTACTACTGTTCCAATATCTTCAACTGTTGATGTGGCAACTAACCCCTCTACTGAGGATACCACTGCTATTGCTGATGAGAATGCTAGGTTGAAGACATTGCTTGAAACAGGGATGTACAAAAGTCTGAAAGGGCATCAAACATTATGTGATGTCCTTAAGAAGCAGATTCTGAACCGAAACCCTAGGAAAGAGGGTGTTGGGTTCGTGAGGAAAATCAATGCAGATGGCTCTTACTGGAAACCTGAGCAGTACCCCAAAACTACATGGGTTGCTGCAAAGGAACTTTCAGCAGATCCATCCAATTTATCTGGCTTCACTTGTGCTAACCCAATTATCATTGATGAATCCTTTGATGCAAACTATAAACTGTTTAAGAATCAGAATGGTGAAGTGTTTGCCAGGTACATTGGTACTAACTGCAGGAATGGACCGCCTATGAAGAAGATCTGGGTTCCGAAAACATGTCTGGAAAATCTTCCTGTGAATGTCTTCATGACACCTCACTTGAAGAAGACAAACCTCGGTCCAAAGGCTTCATACAGACAGAGGACTCACCTGAGTCACACTAATGCAAATGTTTTGCAGGGAAACCACACTCAGGCATATGAATATGAGAGCGGTTCATCGAACCGTCATGTTCATATGACCAAAAATTATTCTGCTTATGCCTATGAGTATTATTGTCCCCCTGCTAGACTGTTTGCTAAGGCTTCAAAGCCAAAATTCTCAGATGCTGCACTTAGACTCATAGCTTCTAAGCCACCCTTGAAGATGTGGGTGGTTAAGAAAGCTTAACTCTCTTTTGCAGGGAAAGGTCTCCAGCACAAAAACAAAATCGTCTGATGCTATTGCTGGGGACCATAAAAATCTTGTGGGGCGCAAGATAAACTGCCCAAATGGCATCATTATGTACTTCGTTCCTAAATCGCATGCTATTCTCCCCATTAGTCCTAATCTGGATCTAAGTTTTCATAACCCACTGGTTCGTCAAATGTTTATGCTTCACAACACTCTTCGTGAAGCCTATCCCCCTAACTGCACTGTAGGGTACGACACCAGCGACTTCAAAGTCTTCAGAATGGATTATTGACAGTGGGTGTACAAATCACATGACTGGCAGAAGAAGCCTTCTTATGGACTCAACTTTATGTCCATCCGACAAGAGCCACATTACATTCGCTGACACTGGTAAAAGTAAGGTATTGGGTCTAGGTAGAGTTGCAATCTCAAAGGATCAACACATGGATAAAATCATGCTTGTTGAATCCCTTGGCTTCAACTTAATGTTTGTCTCAATGCTTTGCGATTTGAATATGATTGTAATGTTTGGCAAATATCGCTGCCTGGTGCTAATGGAATCTGACAAATCTCTAGTGTTTGAAGGGTATAGGAAAGGTGATTTGTATGTGGTAGATTTCTCAGCAGGACCACAACTTGCAGTATGTCTTCTTGCAAAAGCTTCAGAATGCTGGCTTTGGCATCGAAGGCTTGGGCATGCTGGCATGAGGAACCTCCACACCCTTGCGAAGAAAAAGCACGTCATAGGCATCGAGGGCGTCAAGTTCAAGAAAGATCACTTATGCGGTGCTTGTGAAGCAGGGAAGATGACAAGGGCAAAACATCCTTCGAAGACAATCATGACCACTACTCAACCCTTCGAACTGCTCCACATGGATCTTTTCGGTCCCACTCACTACTCAACTTTTACTACTTCTGCATGCCTCTATGGCTTCGTAATTGTTGATGATTATTCTAGATATACTTGGGTGCACATAATCCTTTACAAGACTGAAGTGCAGGATGTCTTCAGACGCTTCGCAAATCGAGCTATGAACAATTTTGACGCCAAGATAAAGCACATCAGAAGTGACAATGGCACTGAATTCAAGAACACTGGCCTTGATACATATCTGGATACCTTGGGCATCACACATGAATTCTCAGCTCCATACACGCCACAGCAGAATGGCGTCGTCGAACGCAAGAACAGAACACTCATTGAGATGGCCAGAACAATGCTAGATGAATACAAGACTCCAAGAAAGTTCTGGACTGAAGCCATTGATACTGCATGCCATACAATCAATCGTGTTTATCTTCACAAGCTTCTGAACAAGACATCCTATGAACTCCTAACTGGCAAGAAGCCAAATGTCAGTTATTTCAGAGTATTTGGCGCAAAATGCTGGATCAAGGACCCACACCACACCTCAAAGTTTGCACCAAAAGCACATGAAGGCTTCATGCTTGGATATGGAAAGGATTCGCACTCCTACAAAGTCTTCAATCTCTTCCACTACAAAGTGGTTGAAACAGTGGATGTGCGATTTGATGAAACCAATGGATCACAAAGAGAGCAATTGCCAAATGTGCTAGATGAAGTTCCAGCAAATGAATCAATCAAGCTTATGGGAACTGGAGAAATTGTACCTTCTGAAGCTCATCCTGAAGAAGAACTTATCATCTCAGCACCTGATCCACATGAAGACAATGCTCAGCCTGACGATATACCTTCAAATGACCACATAGATCAGCAAGAGCAAAGTCTTCGCCCCACACACCCTCGTGTTGCAAATGAAGTACAAATTGACAAAATACTGGACAGCATCAATGCACCTGGTCCACTCACTCGTTCAAGGGCAACTCAGCTAACAAACTTCTGTGGGCATTTCGCATTCGTCTCAATATCAGAACCCAAGAAAGTTGAAGAAGCCTTCATGGAACCTGAATGGATTCAAGCTATGCAAGAAAAGCTTCAACAGTTTGAGCTGAATAATGTATGGGAACTGGTTAAGCGTCCTGATCCACGGAAGCACAACATAATAGGCACCAAATGGATATACCGCAACAAGCAAGATGAGCATGGTCAAGTTGTCAGAAACAAAGCTCGTCTCGTTGCTCAAGGATATACTCAAGTGGAGGGCATTGACTTCGATGAAACATTTGCTCCTGTGGCTAGGCTTGAAGCCATACGCATACTGCTGGCCTATGCAAATCATCATAACATACTTCTCTATCAGATGGATGTGAAAAGTGCCTTTCTCAATGGCAAGATTGAAGAAGAAGTGTATGTTGCACAACCACCTGGCTTTGAAAATCCAAAACATCCTGATATGGTATACAAGCTCAACAAGGCACTATATGGCCTCAAACAAGCCCCTAGGGCCTGGTATGATACACTCAAGTACTTTCTGAAAAGCAAAGGCTTCATACCTGGTTCCCTGGATCCCACTCTTTTCACGAAGACATATGATGGTGAACTATTTGTGTGCCAAATATATGTGGATGACATTATCTTCGGCTGCACCAATCAGAAGTATAGTGAAGAGTTTGGATATATGATGCAAGAGCAATATCAGATGTCCATGATGGGGGAGCTGAAGTTCTTTCTCGGTCTTCAAATACGGCAACAACGCAACGGCATCTTCATATCTCAAGAGAAATATCTTAAAGAGTGCCTGAAGAAGTTCGGTATGCAAGACTGCAAAGGCTTCACAACACCAATGCCAGCCAAGCATCATCTGGGTCCCGACGACAATGGTAAAGAGTTCGATCAAAAGGTATACCGCTCCATGATTGGGTCTTTGCTTTATTTATGTGCATCTAGGCCAGATATCATGCTTAGTGTTTGCATGTGTGCTCGATTTCAAGCGACACCAAAGGAGTCGCATCACTTAGCTGTGAAGCGAATTCTTCGATATTTGGCTCACACCCCAACTCTAGGATTATGGTATCCAAAGGGCTCAGAGTTTGATTTAGTTGGATTTTCGGATGCTGATTATGCTGGTGACAAAGTTGATCGCAAGTCTACATCAGGCACATGTCACTTTCTGGGACGATCACTTGTATGTTGGTCTTCAAAGAAGCAGAACTGTGTATCACTCTCCACTGCTGAATCTGAATACATTGCTGCTGGATCTTGCTGCGCTCAGCTTCTGTGGATGAAGCAAACACTCAAGGATTATGGCATTCATCTGAAGCAAGTGCCACTTTACTGCGACAACGAAAGCGCCATCAAGATTGCCAACAACCCAGTTCAGCACTCGAAGACAAAGCACATTGAAATTCGTCATCACTTTCTCAGAGATCATGTTGTGAAGGAAGACATTGATATCATACACGTCAACACTGAAGAGCAATTGGCAGATATCTTCACAAAGCCCTTGGATGAGAAGAGATTTTGCAAGTTACGGTGTGAGCTAAATATCTTGGAATCCTCAAATGTCCTGTGATCAGGCACACATCCTAACACTTAAGCATATTGATGACTTAGATGTGCAACACACGAAGTAGCGTATATCTTCAGACAATGAAGACATACATTCTAAGTGTGAATACATTAATGTGGAATTTGACTTCGGAGCGCCACGATAATTGTGCGCCGTGTCTGGGTCTAATACTTCCTATACGGTGGGTAACGCCACCACCAAACGTTCCATTTTGAAGTGTTTCTCTCATGGCGTTACCTCTCAATGTCTTCACAATTGGTTTGGTTTCATTCTCAATATGTCTTCATGATTATCTTCACTGCGTTGATTATATCGATATATATATATATATGTACTGATGTTCTGTCCTCTACAGCATTCACTTATAGCTATGTCTTCTTGGTTGAATCTTTTGAACTAAGTGAATGTGATCGGACCCTAACCTATCTATGCTTTCTATTTCAAACTCTATCTCTCCAAGTCATATGCATTCTGTTGTAACTGTCAAATGTCTTCACTGTGTCCTTGTCAGCTGAAGACATAGTGACAACCATAAAAGTCCGTTTTTAATGCTCATTCCTCCACATAAGATCCGGAGAAGCAGGAACGACCGCCCGACAATTTAGGCGTGCGTGGGACGTGGAACAAATCCCAATCGTCCTCTAACTGGCCACGCGTGCCTCAAATGCGAACCGCCAGGGGTACCTGTGTAATAGCGCAGTGCCGCCTCTATCCCTATAAATATACGATTCACTGCGGTCATTATCTCCTTCTTCCACCCTCGCACGAACCCTAGCGCCACCGCTAGCACTCGACGACTCCGGCGACGAAGCGCTTCACTGCCGCAACCTCTCCGACGCCGTTTTCACGCCGACAGCGGACATCGCTCTCTCCGCCGTCGCCGTAGGTGTCTTCCGTCGCCAAGTTAGGGCACGGAGGATCGAACTGCTCGGCCTCAACTCTCACTTCGTCTAGCAGTTCCAAGTGTGGTAAATAAAACCTCTTCTTACAGCCTCTTTTGATCCCATAGTTCAGTCACTTTCTGCCATAAGGAGTTTCTCTTCACATCAGTTAGTTATCTCGCTACATCTCATGACATGCCTAATATATTCACTTGTGCTTCATAAGGTAGTTAGATTCCTCACTTGTACTGATCTGTGGGTTCGTACAAATCTGGAACCAACTTCTTATCTGTGAGTGAATGTCTTCGCACAATGAGGTCTATGTCTTCTAAACCAATTTATCTTCAAAATCTTCTGAGAATGCATATGACCTCTTCCCCTTCCCTCGCACCTTAATGCTGTCACAGGTACATGTCCGTGGGAGAATCCTTTGGTTCTCATAGTCTGCATTCATTTGCAGAGTACTTGCAGCATCACATCAACTCTCCTGAAGCCAGTTCTTGCAAAAGGAAGCCTTTGAAGCCTTTGAACATCTTGAAGCCTTCCAAGTTATTCATGGCTTCAGAAACAGCAGCAAGGAAGGGAGGCAGACAGCGACGTGGTGAAACGTCCAAAGATCTGCCTGATGAATTGGCAGAGATGTACAAAACTGATCCTGAAGAAAGCTATGGTCAGCGCAAGACACGAATCCAATGGATTCGAAGATATTGGGCAGAGCAATGGTTCCACTACCGCTTCGTCACTCAGGAATATGCGGAGAAGTGCACCATCAAAAGACCGTGGGGAGACGTACTATACAAAAATCTTGTACCCAGGTCCAGAGTCGAAGCCATTGCTCAAGGCTTCTATCCATGCATGGTGAGAGGACCACAGCCAGCTGAGGCACATCCGTCATCACTTCTCTGGTGCCGCGATGATAATCTCTTCAAGCGCAACTTTCAGTTTGCACAACAGTCAGCGAAGATAAACAAGAAGAAATTTGGGCTTGACTTCAACCCTGGTCCCTCCTCACCAAGGGCAGACGGCACACGCAACGCCGATCCCAATATCATCGGGCCGTATGCCAATCTTGCAGGCCTCATCACTCGCATCCTAGTCCAAGGGACTGCTGTGAATGACCCTCCAGCAGATACTGAGTCAGATGACGCCCCTGCTGCTCCGAAGCCAAAGCAGAAGAAGCCAAAAGCTCCAAAAGCTTCAAAGCCAGCCGCTTCTCCCAAGATCGCAAGAGTGAAGCCTTTAGCAACTGCACCTCCTGAAGCCAGTGTGCAGTCAGAAGGCTTATCACGAGTGTCCAAGCCCCAAGAAGCCAAGAAGCCTCAGCCACACACAGGCAAAGAGCTCACAGCTGCTGACATTCTGCGCTGCGAAGCCATTGATCTCTCAAGCGATGAAGATCTTGGAGATGATGCTCTTGAGCAGCTCATCAAGAGCAAGGAGGAGGCTGAAATCTTCAACAATCTGCCTCTGTTTGATGTCGCCATCATCCACAACTTCATCGATGAATGGTTTGACACACCAGACATAAGCTTCAATGATCTGCAGCTACCCATAGGCCTCAGCGTTGCCTTTCAAGGTGCAATTGCTTCAGAACTTGCAATAGCCCAGCGAATTGTAGAACTGAAGCAAAAAATTGATCATGAAAAGGCTCAGTTCAAGAAGCACGTGGCCAAGCTCAGTGTGCAAGAAGTGAAAAACTTCAAGATCATGTTGCACGAGCTGAAAGAGAACTTCCTGAAGACGCGTGCCGAATCTCAAGGCTCGCGAGAACGCATGAAGACTTTGGCTGATCGCTGCGTGCAAGCCTACAATGAGGCAGAAAAGCGCAAGGCACTTGGGCGTCCCGGCATTGACCCCAGGATGGCCGCGAAGAAGAAAAAGAAGGCGGCTGTGCCCGAACCTGAAGCGCCAAGGTCAGAAACTGCTCCGATTGTCTTCCCCGCTGCAACGACTGGCTCGAAGCCAAAGAGTCGATCAACCGCCTCACAGCACAAGAAGACACGGACTGCAGAGGCTGAAGCTAAGAAGAGAAAACATTCTGAAGCCTCTCCTTCTGAACCCATCATCAAGAAGCGCAAGACCAAGAAATCTCGGGCTGCTCCCACAGAGCCCCTGATAGTTGAACCCCTCTGCGTCCGCTATCCTGACACAGATCGTCAGTTGACTGTGCATGAACCCAACACTGAAGACATTCCAGCAGACGAACCCTACGCTGCTGAAGACATTGGTCTCCAAGACAATGTGCAAGGTGATGCAGCCCTTCCTCAGCTTGAGACAAGCGAACTGATCAGTATTGGTCGTCCCTTGACGCCAATCACACAAGCAGCATCATGGGCAGATCGCCCACAGGAGGAAGATGAGCCACAGCCCACTGCAACTCCACAAGCGTCGCCCAAATTCTGTAGGCTTCGCAAAGGGCCAAGGGCTCAGGCTGCTGACGACATTCCGGCTGCATCAGCCGAAGAGCATGCAGAGATACCACAAGCTCCAACTCCCCCACACCAATAAGAAGCAGTTCTCCAGGAGAACGTGCCTGAGTCTGCAAATGTTGAGGTTGCCACAAACAACGCCGAAGCAAATGTGGAGCCCAACCCAACAATAGCTTCAGAAGACAATGAAGCTACTGCTCCTGAACATTCTGTGCCTGAGTCTGCTGCAGGACCACAATTCAACTATCATATTGCGTACAGACCCCAGGTCCAGAAGCCGATCCCACGACTGCCAAGGTTCCCAGGTCCTGCATCAGCTCCTGGTTCCTTCAACATCAACGGCTTCAGGGCAGATAACACGTTTTTCGACCGCTCCAAGAACCCTTATTCAAGGGAACGGATTGTATCAGATAGGTTCTGGAGCCATCAACAGCGCAGCTATTATTCATGCATCCTTTACAACCAAGGCCGCATCTTTCCTCACAAGCGCCTTGAGGTTGAAGCTGTTGCTGGTCTGCCTGGTCTAGAAGAAGCACTGGATTGCTTCAAGCAAGTGGGTTTGCTGCCATTTATCACTGATGAAGAGCACTGGAACGAAGAGCTTCTGCTCCAGTTCTATGCCACTGTGCATATCAAAGGCTATAACAGAGATCAGAAGACATGGATTCTGGAGTGGATGACAGGCAATATCCATCATGAAGCCAATGATTTCGACCTAATTGAGCTTACCGGCCTTCCCACTCCTGGCGAATTCTTTGAAGAAGGGTGCCAACTCCATGCTGAAGCAATTGAGAGCATATTTCAGCGTCCTGAGCCAGATATGAGTCAGATGCTCTCAATGATGAAGCCACTGCCTCCGAATGCACCCTATCCAACTAGGTTCTTCGTTGAAGACTTAGAGTACCTGCCCAGAACAATATATCATATCATAAGGCGGACTCTATGGCCTGTAAAGGGACACTCTCGATATGCTACAATTGATGGTGCAATGAAGACTCTCATCTTCTGCATTCTACATGGCAAATGCTTCAATGCACAGGATCTCTTCATCCATCACTTTGCAGCGTCTGCCTCAGAACTGTTTGGATTAAAGTTCTATGCTCCTTGGGTTATGAGGCTGATCAAGCTTCACTCTGCAATCTCCTATCAACCCTTAGCCCGCAACCATAGGATATTTTTGCCAGATGTGGACACATCTGCTGAAGCAATATATCCAGAGCCTGGCAAGCAACCATTAAGTCTTCAAAATGCGGAACACCAGAGCTTCACTCAAAATATTGAAGGTGTTGAAGCTCTCTCCCGAGTGTATCCAATGGCTGGCACCACACGTGCCCCTGCATCAACTGAAGCCACTGACAGCACAGCTGCCAAGAGACCCAAGAAGCGCGTTCGAACACTTAATGACCGAGAGCTTCTTGTGGCTCTTCACCAAAAGCAAGATAGGCATCACGACTGGCTCAAACGGCAGATGAGAAGCATCATGCAAGACGTCAATCGCATCAGAAATCTGGCAACCAAGAATGCGTTTGTCGCACACGAGACCTGTCGCCGCACTTGGAAAGGCCTCACCATGATGAGCAATGAAGCTGAACTGCAAGAGGATGGCTTCAGAGAGAGATTCCAATTTGACTCCACGCCTCCAAGAAGAGCTGTGATGCGAAGCACACCATCACTTGAAGAGTCAGAATTCTCTTCTTCTGCTGCCACCGTGTCTGCCCGGATTATTGAAGAAGACGACGACGCGACATCATCTCCACCTGCTTCAACACACGTCGAATCTGCACCAAGCTCATCTGCACCGCCACCAAACAACTCCACCGACCCTGCTGCGCCTGGGAACGCGTAGGAAACTCTATGTCTTCAAACCTTTTTGGTCATCACTGACAAAAGGGGGAGAAGCATGATGTTTATAGTCTTCAAGCGGGTCACTTTGGGCGGGTGCCACTATATTTTGCTACATTTTGCTTCGTGCTTACAACTCCCGTTTTTGCTACATTTGCTTCTTTGAGTTGTAACACTTAGCCTTGATGGCCGTCTGCTACCTGCTTGTCACTCCGTTATGCGAAGATAAATTCCGCATGTGCGACGATAAATTCCGCACTCATCTCTTACTGCAGACGTCCATTTTCCATTATGCATGTCATTATCTTCATATACTTTCACATGCATAGTGGATTGTCATCATAAGTTGAAGTGGATCTCCACAAGTACAACCTGCCATGTGCATTTGCATTCAAAAGGCAAATTACTTATATGCACATCTTCAGGGGGAGCCCTTGCAACTTATGAAGACAAATTCCTTTACTATTTCACAAATTATGTTCCCCGTTGAAAACTTCAACTAGTTTGTCATCAATCACCAAAAAGGGGGAGATTGTAAGTGCATCTAGTGCCACCCCTAGTTGGTTTTGGAGTATTGACGACAAACCTAGTTGAGGGACTAATGTGTTTGTGAGAATTGCAGGAAAACACAGGTAGAAGTCCCTCATTGATTCGGTTTTATTACCAGAGATGACCCCTAAAAATGTACGAAGACATTGAAGACAATGGTGGTTTATGAAGATATTCATATTGAAGACAATGACATGAGAAGACTCCCTATGAAGCTTATGGAACTCGAAGACTTAGATCCTTCGTAGTTTTATTTCATTTAGGTAGTGTCATAGGAATCACCGTACTGTTAAGTGGGGTCCAAAAGAACCAGTCAGAATGACTGTAGTGATGCCTAATTCAAATCCTATGTCTTCGAGCGAAGACTTTGAGAGAAAATCTTGTCCAGAGCCAGACAAGTCAGCTTTACTTGTAGCCCAAGTAAAGTTGCCGTGTGAGTTCAAAATTCGACCGTTGGTACACGTGTCAGTTCCTTAGTGACCCAGGGTCATTTTGGACAGATCAGGTCGGGTTGCCAAGTGGCTATAAATAGTCCACCCCCACAACCATAAACGGTTGGCTGCTCAGATTTCAGTGCACGGCTTTTGTCGTTTGAGAGCAACCCACCTCGAAGCCTTTGAAAGAAAAATTCCCAGTGAGGAGAAAAGCCCTAACCACCCAGAGCCAGAGTAAATTGGGCATCGCTTAAGTCTTCGTGTCTGTGTGATTTGAAGACTTATTACACTTGAGGACTGTGCATCCTCCAGACGGTTAGGCGTCGCGTTCTGAGCATCCAAGAGAAATTGTGGATTGCCAGTGAACGAAGTCTGTGAAGGTTTGGGAGTCTACCTTGAAGACTTACCTGAGTGATTGGGCGAGGTCTGTGTGACCTTAGCTCAAGGAGAAAACGGTGAGGACTGGGTGTCTTGGACTAAGTGTCCTTGACTGGGTGTCCAGGACTGTGTGTCCTTTGGTTTAAATACCTAGCCGCTCCAACCAGACGTACAGTTGTCACAGCAACTGGAACTGGTCCAACAAATCATTGTATTCAACGTGTCACTGGTTTCATCTTCACTTCCTTTCACTTACAGTTATTCATTGTGAAGCCATTGCATGCTTGCTTTATCTTTTGTCTTCACAACATGAATGTATGATCTGTTCGGCTTCATAACTTCTTCCTACCTGATCCTTATTACACTGAAGCTGTTTGTCATTGCGCTTTCACTCTATTGAATACATGACCATGGCTGGCCTAGTGTAATCTAACTTCCGCTGCATAGTAATAGGCATGATCTTCACTGTTTGTCTTCACAACTCTCACTTTTGAAGACTTTCATAAAAATCGCCTATTCACCCCCCCTCTAGTCGATATAACGCACTTTCAGTAACTGGCACGAACGTCCTTCCTGGAACACGAACTTGAATCGTCCAACGCTCCTCTTCTAGTAAAGTGGCGGAGAAGGTTCCGGTGAAGCTTGGTATGCCGATGTTCAGGTAGCTAGTGACTTCCTTCAAGTGTCGTCCGAAAGGGGTGTCATCATCTGGTTGAGTGAACTTGTTCCTTGGGTCCGCCATCTATAGAGTAGAAATGGGGAAGAGTTAGAAATGAGTAGAGAAGAGTATCCTGTGGCTTTTTCCTAGTGGCCCGTCCTACAGTCAGCGTGTGCTCTGATACCATCTTGTACAGACCCGATCCCAATGGGCCGTAGTCTCTGTGCTTAAGTGTCATTGAAAGTGCAACTATCCCCGGGTGGTTTTGGTAATTCCTAACAACATATAGCTCATTGAGCTAATGCTACTTGAAGATAAATATTTCAGGAAAAGCTCAATGATTGGCATGGCATGGATTAGAAAGTGGACCCCTCAAAATGCTAAGGACAAAAGAATTAGCTCAAGCTCAAAGCACAAGACTCTACATTTCATTTTTATTGACCCAAGATCACATTGAGTCCATAGGAAAAGCCAATATTATTAAGAGGGTATGAGGTGTTGCTTAATGATGTTCTTGCTCAAAGTGCTTAGTGATATGCTCCACAACCCTCAACCACTTTCTCATATCCAAATATATCCCAAACCAAAAGTCAAACTCGGCCCCACCGATTTGATCTATCCGGCGCCACCGAGTTCACTTGACATAGCCACTGCCACAAACCCTAGTCTTTTCGGTCCCACTGATAGGGATCTTGGTCTCACCGAGATGGGATTGTAATCTCTCTGTTTTCCTTCGTAAAGTTTTGGTCCAACCGAGATGAGCGATCGGTCCCACCGAGATTGCAATGCAAACTCTCTGTTTCCCTTTCGTAACGTTTCGGTTCTACCAAGAGAGAGATTTGGTCCCACCGAGATTGCCTGACCAACTCTCTGGCTAGTCTATTACCAAAATCGGTCTCACCGAGTTTGTGTAATCAGTCTCACCAAGATTATGTTATGCCCTAACCCTAATGATATCGGTCCCACCAAGTTGACATGTCGGTCCCATCGAAAACCCTAATGGTCACATTATGAACTAAATCAGTGACCGAGTTGTATGATTCGGTCCCACCGAGTTTGGTGATTTGTGTGTAACGGTTAGATTTTGTGTGGAGGCTATATATACCCCTCCACCCACTCTTCATTCATGGAGAGAGCCATCAGAACATGCCTACACTTCCAACATACATTTTCTGAGAGAGAACCACCTACACTTGTGTTGAGGTCAAGATATTCCATTCCTACCACACAAATCTTGATCTCTAGCCTTCCTCGAGTTGCTTTCCACTCAAATCATCTTTCTACCAAATCCAATCCTATGAGAGAGAGCTGAGTGTTGGGGAGACTATCATTTGAAGCACAAGAGCAAGGAGTTCATCATCAACACACCATCTATTACCTTTTGGAGAGTGGTGTCTCCTAGATTGGTTAGGTGTCACTTGGGAGCCTCCATCAAGATTGTGGAGCTGAACCAAGGAGTTTGTACGGGCAAGGTGATCGCCTACTTCGTGAAGATCTACCCTAGTGAGGCAAGTCCTTCGTGGGCGATGGCCATGGTAGGATAGACAAGGTTGCTTCTTCGTGGACCCTTCGTGGGTGGAGCCCTCTGTGGACTCACGCAACCGTTACCCTTCGTGAGTTGAAGTCTCCATCAATGTGGATGTACGATAGCACCACCTATCGGAACCACGCCAAAAATCTCCGTGTCTACGTTGCGTTTGCTCCCTCCAAACTCCTCCCTTTACCTTCTTATGCAATTGTTTTACATTCCGCTGCTATACTCTTAGAATTGCATGTGTAGGTTGTTTGCTTGACTTGTGCTAAGTTGCTAAAATCTACCAAGAATTAAAATTGGCAAAAGGCTAGATTCTTATTTGGTCAAGTAGTCTAATCACCCCCCCTCTAGACATACTTTCGACCCTACAAGTGGTATCAGAGCTTTGGTCTCCATTTGCCTTGATTTCCATAGCTTTGGTGATCATAGCCTTGGTTTCACAACCTAGGAGAGTATGGCGTCTAGTGAGGGAAATTACCACCGTAGAGGTCTTTATTTTGATGGTACTAATTTTGCTAGTTGGAAGCATAAGATGAAAATGCATATTCTTGGACATAACCCCGCCGTTTGGGCTATTGTGTGTATTGGCTTGCAAGGTGAATTCTTTGATGGGAGGGAACCGAACCGTGAGGCTAGCGCGGAAGAGTTGAAGATGCTGCAATACAATGCTCAAGCTTGTGATATTCTTTTCAACGGATTGTGCCCCGAAGAATTCAACAAAATCAGCCGTCTCGAGAATGCAAAGGAAATTTGGGATACTTTGATTGATATGCACGAAGGTACCGACTCCGTCAAGGAATCCAAATTGGATGTGCTTCAAAGTTGACTTGACAAGTTCAAAATGAAGGATGGTGAAGGTGTCGCTGAAATGTACTCTAGGCTTGCTTTCATCACAAATGAGATTGCCGGCTTAGGAAGCGAAGAGATGATCGATAGATTCATCATCAAGAAGATCCTAAGAGCCTTGGATGGAAAATATGATACCGTGTGCACATTGATCCAAATGATGCCCAATTACAAAGATCTCAAGCCAACGGAAGTCATTGGAAGGATTGTTGCTCATGAGATGTCACTCAAGGATAAGGAAGAGCTTCACAACAAGTCAAGTGGTGCTTACAAAGCCTCATGTGATGCTCCCACATCATCAAGTGAGAAACAGAACTTCAATAAAGAATTGAGCCTAATGGTGAAGAACTTCAACAAGTTCTACAAGAGTAGAAGAAAGGAAAGAAGTTCCAAGTCAAGGTCCTATAATGACAAAAGATCTTCAAGTCGTGAACGTAATTGCTACAATTGTTGAAGACCCGGACACTACTCCAATGAGTGTACGGCTCCCTACAAAAGAAGAGAAGGTTCTCCCAAAAGAAGGAGTAGTAGAGAAGAATCACCACCAAGAGAGAGAAGGAGTAGAGATGACCGTTATGAACGAAGAACATCACGGAGAATCAAGGATTCAGAAAGGAAGGACAAATCATCAATGGGCTACACAAAACGAAGACATCAAGCTCACGTTGGTGAATGGGTATCCGGCTCCGACTCCAACGATCACTCCGAGAGAAGTTATCACTCCGACTCCGAATATACTCAAGATGAAGGTGTTGCCGGTCTAGCACTTGTGTCAACCAACTCCTACGACATATTTGAGTCACCAAATGAAGGAAGTGGAAGATGCTTCATGGCTAAAGGCCCAAAGGTATCACACCCCGGGTATGTTGATTTCAATAGTGGTGAAGATGACTTGCTAGGTGATGATGATTTACTTGTTGACAATTCTAGTGATGAAAACTATGATGAACTTGCTATTAATCATGCTAATCAAGACAAAACAAATGACGATGATAAGAAGGAGATTGAGCGTCTAGCTAAAGAGCTAAACACTCTTAAGTTAGCTCATGAAACTACCTTGGAAAATCATCGAGAGCTTTTAAAGACTCATGAGAAGCTACGCTTTGAAAAGCTCAACCTTAAGCAAGAGCATGAGTTCTTAAAGGCGATCAATGATGATCTTCGCAAGAAAAGTTCTTCTTACATTGCCAATCATTTACTTTTGTCTACTTACATGCCACAAGTTAAATCTAGCAACAAGAGTAAGAAAGACTCTTCTTCTAGTAGTAACAATAATCATGCTAAACTCAATGATGTTGCTTCTAGTAGTTCTCTTGATTCCACTAATGATTCTCTTAGAAAAGTTATACTTGAGCAAGAAAATAGCTTATTGAAGGGAATTATAGAGAAAGGTGTTTACAAGAGCCTTGCCGGAAGTAAGCAATTTGAGAAAATTGTACGCAAGCAAGGAAGACACTGGAAGAATCAAGGTGTTGGTTTTGAACGAAAGTTCAATGCCAATGGAGTTGAGTGGGAAGAAGATCAATACCCCAAGACGAAGTTTGTTCCTCAACAAGAGAAGTATGATCCTACTTCTCTCCAAGGAACACAAGCTCAAGATGATCTTCCACCACAAGACCACAAGCTAAAAGGCAAGGACAAGCTTCAAGAGGAGATTGATGCATTTGAAGAAGCTCCCAAAGCCTTGGTCAAGTGGGTTCCCAAGACTACATCAAGTTCTACTTCATAAAGTACGACTACAACTCCAAGGATTCCCATCAAGATGGTGTGGACCCTGAAGAAGAAGAACTAGAGAGTTCTTGAGGGTGACTCCGCCAACACACTTCACTCATATCATTTTCGCGAAGACAAGTGCAAACAACTTTCATATCTTGCACTAGTTCAAGGAGTCACAAACCCTCTTGTTGGTAAGACAAGGGACAAGGTAACCTAATGCATTCATGGAGATCATCTCATGTGAATATCACTCTATGTCTATGGATATCCTTGTTTGTTCCTTGTGGGACTAACCCGTGTAGGTATTGAAACTGCAACTCACTCCAAAGGATTGCTCCAAAGGATCTACATCAACATTGAGCATCTACATCTTCAGCACCTACATGAAGTCATCATCGACAAAACCCAAGGTTAGTTCATCCCTCTTAGGGGGGATATCACATCTAGGGGGAACTTTACTCTAATCAATTGAGCTAAAGCAACTCTAATGGTGTGAACACAACAATGCTTTATGTAAAAGTGGCAACCCCACTTGTGCTTAAACGATGAGTATGACCTACGATCAAATGTTCTCACTTGACTCCTAAGTCAATATACTCATATATAGATGACCTAGTCATCGCCAAATTGCTTGATAGATGCTAGAGTGTTTGTGCATGCTTTGTCACATATTTCATTTGTCATCTTATTGTGTGAGCATGTTGGTTGCATATTTCACTCATTCAAGGACATCCATTTGTTGCTTTGATTGTTTGGCTGTAACACCCTCGATGCGACTATATCTCCCACGTGTTGAGGCACGACTTAGAGGCATAATCGCATTGAAGGCGTATGTCGCAAGTTAGGCAATCTTCACAACATCCCATGTAATATGTATGTAATAAAAGCGGAGATAACATAGTTGGCTTACACTCGCCACGTCAATCAAGTACATAAATAACATTACATCATCCAAACACTCATGGCCCGACTACGGCGCCAAAATAAAAGATAACCCAACATGCGACACGGTCCCGATCACCCCCAACTGGGCACCACTACTGATCATCAGGGAAAGACACGTAGTATCGTTGAGAGTCCTCGTCGAACTTCCACTTGAGCTCTACATCTGGTGTAATAGTAATCTGTGAGCCACAGGGACTTAGCAATCTCGCACCCTCGCGATCAAGACTATTTAAGCTTAATAGGTATGGCAAGGTAAGTATGTGGAGCTGCGGCAAGTGACTAGCATATATGGTGGCTATCCTGTTCGCAAAAGAGAGAGCGAGAAGAGAAGGCAAAGCGCGAGCGAGAAACTAGAGAGCAACCTGCGCAAGCATTACTCCAACACCGTGTCCACTTCCTGGACTCCGCCGAGAAGAGACCATCACGGTAACACACTCAGTTGATTCATTTTAATTAAGTTAAGGTTCAAGTTATCTACAACCGGACATTAACAAATTCCCATCTGCCCATAACCGCGGGCATGGCTTTCGAAAGTTCAAATCCCTGCAGGGGAGTCCCAACTTAGCCCATGACAAGCTCTCACGGTCAACGAAGGAATAGACCTCCTCCCGAGACGTTCCGATCAGACTCGGTACCTCGGTTCTTCAAGACACTTCGACAGGTTAAAACTAATCCAGCAACACCGCCCGAATGTGCCGACAAATCCCGATAGGAGCTGCACATATCTCTTTCTCAAGGCACACTCAGATTGTCCTAGGTACGGGTAGGCCAGCCCAGAGTTGCCCCTGGTGGCCACCGGCAGCTGACAGGTGGACCAACACTCAGAGGAGCACTGTCCCGGGGGGGGGGGGGGGGGGGTTTAAAATAAGATGACCCTCGGGCTCCGGAAACCCAAGGGAATAAGAGGCTAGGTGGAAAATGGTAAAACCAAGGTTGGGCATTGCTGGAAAAGCTTTAATCAAGGCGAACTATCAAGGGGTTCCCATTATCACCCAACCGTGTAAGGAACGCAAAATCCGGGAATATAACACCGATATGACGGAAACTAGGGCGGCAAGAGTGGAACAAAACACTAGGCGAGAGGCCGAGCCTTCCACCCTTTACCAAGTATATAGATGCATTAAGATAACAAGATAATATAATGATATCCCAACAAGTAAATAAATGTTCCAACAAGGTACAGTCTCCAATCTTCACCTGCAACTAGCAACGCTATAAGAGGGGCTGGGCAAAGCGGTAACATAGCCAATCAACGGTTTGCTAGGACATGGTGGGTTAGAGGTTTGACATGGCAATTTGGGAGGCTTGAAAGCAAGTGGTAGGCATCGTAGCATTGGCATAGCAAAAGAGCAAGCATCTAGCAAAGCAAAGATAGTAGTGATTTCGAGGGTATGATCATCTTGCCTGCAAAGTTTTCAGAGTTGACTGGATCCTCGAAAGCAAACTCAACGGGCTCCTCGTTAGCGAACTCGTCTCCCGGCTCTACCCAAACAAGACAAACAAACAAATGGAACACAATCAACCACGTGCAAAGCTCAAACAATATGATGCAAAGATGGTATGCTATGCGGGATGCAATGCGGGATGCATATGCAAGATTCGACAAGGGATGCATGAACCTGGCCTCAACTTGGAAATCCAAGTGTGCCACTGGAAAGATGAGATGAAATCTCTTGAAAACGATATAAAGAACAACGGAATCGGAGTTACGGTTTGGAAATGGCAAGCGATTCAAATATGACACCGGCCTGCGATTTACAGCAAGTAGCCATCTAAATGCAAAGAGATGAACAAGCTACAGCACCCAAACATGACAATAAAATATATGGCAGGGATGCATTCAAGATGCTTAACAAAAGTCTAGCACTGAGCTACGACCAATTCATCCATTAACAGGTTCAAACAAGCATGGCAAAAATGCATATGGTAAAAACAAATTTCAGACTTAGTGAAATTAACACTTGTCTGGAATTTCAGATCACATAGCACTCTTCGGAGCAACAAAACTATATGCTACAAGACCTGAACATGGCAAGGTAAAGCATGTCATGGAGCTACTCAAAGAGATTAACAAAAGTACCTTAGTGACCTTGAGCCAAAAGGGATCAGAAAATACAATTGCAGGCATGTGAATATGGCAAAAACATAATCAGTTCTCAGACTTAGTGAAAACTGGAGCATGCTGAAAACAGCTATCAAGTAGGCATGTTTACGAGCTCGATGCACTCACTACGGAGCAAGTCATGATAATCTAAGCATACACCCATCAAGAATACACAAAATTCAAGCTAGACATGGCAAGAACAATAGCATAGCATGCACGGATCAACTACAACATCCTCGGCAAAATCGCTAACAAGTAGACAATCTGCCCAGATTCACGAAGTATCAAAAGTAGAGCTCGATTGACTCAAGCTAGGGTGCTCCAAAATTGCAAACAAAGACATGGATGGATAGAGCACTACAAGTCAACAAAACATCCTTACTGATCATCCTCAAAAGAGGCACGGATCACTAGGAAACAACATGAACATATCGCCATATGAGATAAACAGGTCAAGGACTTAGTGGAAATGCTAAGTCCCTGAAATCAGCATTACCAAGTGCCTCACTTTGCAAGCTCGTGCTAGTCACCACACACATCACAAAAATACATGGGTTACACCTCTGGAAAGATGGCAAAACCCTTAACAAAACATATGTAGAGCTCATGGGCATATCATGCACACATTAATCATGGCAAAATTGACAAATCTCTAAATGGAGTAGCAGATCTGACAATTATCTCAAGTAGCACTCTTCTAACAGCATTTCGGGCATCAAGATGAACTCAAATGAAAATGATGCAATGGAAAGAAATGATTTACTCTCTGAGACAAACATTTTGATATGCCATATGCCCAAAACGGAGTTACGGATGCGAAGTTACGGCATGAACAAGAATGCAAAATAATATGCAGACTTAGGAAAAATCAAGGTCAACCCTAGGGTTACTGTAGCTCCGAATCCAGATTTGGCGCACACGCACTGTAGCAGCTCGGGCGCCGGAGTTCGTTGTTGTCGCCGGAGCTTGGGGTCGCCGGGGCCGGAACCGGGCCGGAGGTGAACGGGGACGGCGGAGGAGGTCGTCGGGCGACGGCGGAGGAGGTCGTCGGCGCAGGGTAGCGCGACGAGCTTGCTGCGGCGGCGGGGCGAGGTTCGGCCGGCGAGCGGTCGGCGCGGTGGCGGCCGGCAATGACGGCGCGGCGGCCGGCCAGGAGAAGAGGCGCCGGTCGCGGGGAAGATGGGAGGCGGCGCGGTCGGGGCGCCTCGGCCCGAGTCGGGCGGCGCGAGGGCCGACCACGGGCCTAACGGGCCCCCGCGGTCGGCGCGATGTGGGGACCGGCCCAGGGACAGGTGTCGCATGGAGATTGGCCGAGGGGGAGCGGGGCGGACATGTCCGGCCGTCCGGATTTCGTCCGACGGCGGCGGGTGGAGTTTTTCTAGGGTTTCGTCCGTGATTTCGAATGGGGGGTCTTTATATAGGCATAGAGGGAGTTAGAAGAGTCCAAATGAGGTGCGGTTTTCGGCCACGCGATCGTGATCGAACGCTCTAGATGATAGAGAGGGTTTAGGTGGGTTTTGGGCCAAAATGGAGGGGTGTTGGGCTGCAACACACACGAGGCCTTTTCGGTCCCTCGGTTAACCGTTGGAGCATCAAACGAAGTCCAAATGGTACGAAACTTGACAGGCGGTCTACCGGTAGTAAACCAAGGCCGCTTGGCAAGTCTCGGTCCAATCCGGAAATGTTTAATCCCCACACACAAAAGAAAGGTAGAAATGACCACCGGAGGAGAACGAAGCGCCGGAATGCAAAACGGACAACGGGGAAAATGCTCGAATGCATGAGATGAACACGTATGCAAATGCAATGCACATGATGACATGATATGAGATGCATGACAACGACAACAACACACGGAGACAAAAACCCGAACCCGAGAAAATAAAATAACTTAACGCCGGAAACGGCAAGAGTTGGAGTACATATTGGGAAAGTCATATCCGGGGTGTTACAACACTCCACCACTACGGAAGGATCTCGTCCCGAGATCTAGGACTGAAAGAACGCCGGGTACTCAGTACGGAGGTGATCCTCGCGTTCCCAGGTAGCTTCACGGTCGGAATGGTGTGACCACTTGACTTTGAGGAATTTGATTGACTTGTTGCGAGTCTTGCATTCAGTCTCTTCAAGAATAGCCACTGGGTGCTCACGATAAGAGAGATCTCTTTGGAGCTCAATGTCCTCAAAGTTGATGGTGCGGTCAGGAGTCTTGAAGCACTTTCGAAGCTGAGAGACATGGAACACGTCATGAACATTTGCAAAGTTTGAAGGAAGCTCGAGTTGATAGGCGAGATCGCCTCTCTTGCTGACAATCTTGAAAGGTCCCACGTATCTGGGGGCAAGCTTCCCTTTGATATCGAAGCGACGAGTACCTTTCATAGGAGAGACGCGGAGGTAAACATGATCTCCGATCTCGAAAGCCAAATCACGATGCTTGCTATCATAGTAGCTCTTCTGGCGGGATTGGGCTGCTTTGAGGTTATCTCGAATGACTTTGCACATTTCCTCTGCCTCTATGATTAAGTCATTTCCCAAAAGTTGACGTTCACCGGTTTCAGACCAGTTGAGAGGGGTACGGCACTTCCTTCCATACAGAATTTCAAATGGGGCCTTGCCCGAACTTGCTTGAAAACTGTTGTTGTAGGAGAATTCAGCATATGGAAGACAATCCTCCCACTTCATGCCGAAGGAGATAACACAAGCCCTGAGCATATCTTCAAGAATCTGATTGACACGCTCGACTTGACCGCTAGTTTGAGGATGGAAAGCTGTGCTGAAGCGGATGTTGGTGCCCATGGCCTTCTGAAAAGAATCCCAAAACTTGGAGGTAAAGATGCTGCCACGGTCTGAAGAGATCACTTGTGGAATACCGTGCAGAGAGACAATTCGAGAGGTATAGAGTTCCGCCAATTAAGCTGCAGTGATTGACTCTTTGATAGGCAGAAAGTGAGCCACTTTAGTGAGTTTGTCGATGACAACAAATATAGCATCATTGCCACGCTTGGACTTTGGAAACCCAGTCACGAAGTCCATCTCAATATGGTCAAACTTCCATTCTGGAATGGCAAGAGGTTGGAGGAGACCCTCTGGCCTTTGGTGTTCTGCCTTCACTCTTCTGCAGACATCACATTCATTCACGAATTGAGCAATCTCGCGCTTCATTCGAGTCCACCAATAAGCCTGCTTAAGGTCCTGATACATCTTCGTGCTCCCAGGGTGGATGGAGAGGAGAGAATTGTGAGCCCCGTTCATGATCACTTTACGAAGTTCACCTTTGGGCACGACAATACGATCCTCAAAGAAGAGAGTATCCTTGTCATCAAGGCGGTAGCACTTGTACTTGGGTTGACTCTTGGCAATTCCAATCTTCACCTTTTTCACCATAGCATCAAGAAGCTGGGCTTGGCGAATCTGGTCTTCCAAGGTAGGAGAGACTTGAAGGTTGGCGAGGAAACCTTGAGGAACAACTTGCAGATTAAGTTTGCGGAAAGCTTCACAAAGCTCGGGTTGATAAGGCTTGAGAATCAGACTGTTGCAATAAGCCTTTCTGCTCAATGCATCAGCAATCACATTGGCCTTGCCTGGAGTATTCTCGATACTCGGATTATACTCTTGAATCATTTCGACCCATCGAGTTTGCCTGAGGTTGAGATTAGGCTGAGTGAAGATGTACTTGAGACTCTTGTGATCAGTGAAAATGTCCACTTTTCTTCCCAATAAGAGATGTCTCCAAGTCAAAAGAGCATGCACAACTGCCGCCAACTCGAGATCATGAGTGGGGTAGTTCTTCTCATTGGGCTTCAACTGGCGAGAGGTATAAGCAACAACTTTCTTCTCTTGCATCAACACTGCGCCAAGACCTTGGAGAGAGGCATCACAAAAGACCTCGTATGACTTGGATTCATCAGGCGGAGTCAGAACTGCAGCAGTGATCAATTTCTCTTTCAAAGTGTTGAAAGCAATATCACACTCCGGAGACCAAACGTACTTGACGTGCTTCTGGAGAAGATTTGAGAGAGGCTTCGCGATCTTAGAAAAGTTTTCAACGAATCTTTGGCAATAGCTTGCGAGACCGAGGAAGCTACGGAGTTGCTTAACGTTCTGAGGAGGTTCCCAATTCACAATTGCAGACACCTTCTCAGGATTCACGGCAATGCCCTTGGCAGAGATGATATGACCAAGATAAAGAACCTCATCGAGCCAAAATTCGCACTTGGAGAACTTGGCGTAGAACTGGTGTTCCCTCAACTTATCGAGTACCAAACGCAAGTGCTTGGCATGATCTTCCTTGTTCTTCGAGAAAACCAGAATGTCGTTGAGATAGACCAAAACGAAGTCATTGGTGTAGGCGCTGAAGATGAAGTTCATCATGCGAGAGAACGTCGGAGGAGCGTTGACGAGGCCAAAAGACATGACAGTGTATTCATATGAACCATAACTTGTCCTGAAAGCCGTCTTGGGAATATCTTGCTCACGGATTCGAATCTGATGATAACCCATACGGAGATCAAGCTTGGAGAATACTTGGGCACCTTTGAGTTGTTCGAACAGCTCGTTGATGTTGGGAAGTGGGTATTTGTTCTTGATGGTCTTCTTGTTCAATGGACGGTAATCAACACAAAGTCGGTCCGTTCCATCCTTCTTCTTCACAAAAAGAACACCACAACCCCACGGAGAAGAACTAGGCCGGATGAGACCCATTCTTTCTTGAATATCGAGTTGCTTCTTCAGCTCCTTCAACTCTTCAGGTCCGAGCTTGTAAGGACGCTTACACACTGGTTCCGTGCCAGGCTCAAGATCAATAACGAATTCAACTGGCCGGTGCGGAGGCATTCCTGGAAGCTCTTCTGGAAAGACGTCTTGATATTCCCAAACGACTGGAATTTGCGAGATAGCATCCAGTTCACCCTTCTCATTGAGAGAAAATAGACGGATGGTATCATCACGAGCGGCAAACACAATTACATCCTCAGATGAATGAGTTAATTGAATCTGCCTGGCTGCACAATCAAGCTGAGCCTTGTGCTTAGAAAGCTAATCCATCCCGAGAATAAGATCAATATCCGAGTCACCAAGAACCGTTGGAGAAGCCAGAAACTTGTAGTCACCCAAGGTGATAGTAACATCCGGAATGATGGAGTTAGCATGCATGCGCTTACTGGGAGAGACAACTGCTAATGGACTAGGCAAAACTTGCGAAACCAATTCATGCCTAGATGTAAACGGTCTTGAGATGAAACAATGTGATGCACCAGTGTTAAAAAGAACTTTAGCTGGAATATCAGTAACAGGAAGGTTACCCATGATGACATCTGACGAATCCTCTGCCTGAGCTGCATTCATCAAGTTGACCTTGGCGTGCTTGGGGTTATGCTTGACCACAACTGTACTTGCCGATCTCACAGGAGGAGGAGGAGGAAGACGCCTCTGGTTGAGACACTTGTTGGCATAGTGACCCTTCTATTGGCACTTGTTGCACGTGACCTCTGAAAGCGGACGGTGATACGGAGCACTCGATCTTGGAGCTTGAGACAAAGTCTTGTTCTGAAAGCCAGGGTTGGGTGGGTGGGAAGAACCACTGCCACCTTTGCTCTTCTGATACGGCTGACGAAACGGAGGAGGAGGAAGCCAATACTTCTGCTGCTTGGCCACTTGAGTAGAGGAAGAAGGAGTAGCATCTCTGACTCGCTTCTTGGAAGCATCACACCTCAGTTGAGCGGCCTCTTGCTTCAATGCCATGTTGTAGAACTCATCGTATCTCACGGGTTCAAAGAGAACAAGAGCGAGCTGAATTTCTTCTCTGAGACCACCCCTGAACTGGTATATCATGCTCTTCTCATCAGGGACGTCCTGCTTAGCAAAGCGGGCGAGCTTCTGAAACAACTTGTTGTAGTCATAGACAGACAAAGAGCCTTGCTTCAGGTTGTGGAATTCCTCACGCTTGCTTTCAACCACGCTCTGAGGGATATGGTGAGCTCTGAAATCTTGACGGAATTCATCCCAAGTGATAACACGTCCACCTCTGGAATCCTTGTACTGCTGGAACCATTCTGCAGCTTGATCTTTGATTTGGAAGGAAGCGAACTTGACAAAGTCCTCAGGCCTGACGTTACTGCACTCGAAATGCTTGCACAGATCCACGAGCCAATCGTCAGCATCGGTTGCCTCAACACAATTGCTGAAAGTCTTTGGCCTGTTAGCAAGGAACTGGTTGAGTGTAGCAAAGTGATACTGATTGTTGCCTTGGTTCCCTTGGCTACCTTGATTGCGCTCTTGGAGAATTTGCATGATCAACTGTGTGTTTGCATTGGTTGCGGCCATCACAGCTTGCCATGCCTCCGGAGGAGGTGGAGGTGGTGGCGGATCAGGATTCGGAGTCGTGCGCGTTGGAGGAGCCATCCTGAAGAGGTTGACATCCATTAGCACATTGATAGATAAATATTGAAGCTGAATCCAACGGAATGAAAATTGCAACATATAGTCTTCACATCCAAACAAAATGAACGAATGCATTCCTCTTGAAATGGTCACATATCCATAAATTGAGAAGCCACTTAGAATTAAGGTAGAGAAATAAATCAACAAGGTATGGATCAAGAACGAATAATCGGTAAGAAATCCTAATCTCAAACCAATATCCGTGGAAGAAGAACTAGAGCTACAAGAATTCCCACCTATGAAACTCCCGAACCTTTCCGGTTATGCAATCAGGTGTTGGGGATACAGGGGAAGCATAATATCTCACCCAAATCTAGCAAATCCTACATCCAGCTGTATCCATCCTTCAACACATAACCGAGAAAAACTTCGGAAACCATCTACCTCAACCTTCAAAAAGCATCTGTAATACAAGTTATGGCGATACTCCCGAACTCCCGCGGTGGCGTCGAGGTTATCTCACCAATGAACTGCATAAAAGAGATTTTTGATGTCGGCGTACCAAACTCAGGTATTCCAGAAATGCAACGATAAAATTATGATGACAACACCTCAGAGCTCAACTCCCCGGGACACTTCCACAAAACCCCTGACAGGAGGCACCAAGACAATGTTCTCGTCATAAAACCATCGGAACGATTCCAAGATACCCGCGTGATCCTAAATTTTTTTAGTGAAATTTGAGATGAGAAGAGTCAAAACTCTACGTCAGGATGCCTTACCAGAGCGATGAGGAGACTGGGAAGTAAAAAGAATTCCTAAACTCTCCGATATATAATTCCTAAATGACTCAAAACATTTTTCTAGACACAACCCGGCCGCTAATAACGATCAAGCAATGGGGCTCCTAAGGTCGGGGAAGGCTCTGATTACCAACTTGTAACACCCTCGATGCGACTATATCTCCCACGTGTCGAGGCACGACTTAGAGGCATAATCGCATTGAAGGCGTATGTCGCAAGTTAGGCAATCTTCACAATATCCCATGTAATATGTATGTAATAAAAGGGGAGATAACATAGTTGGCTTACACTCGCCACGTCAATCAAGTACATAAATAACATTACATCATCCAAACACTCATGGCCCGACTACGGCGCCAAAATAAAAGATAACCCAACATGCGACATGGTCCCGATCACCCCCAACTGGGCACCACTACTGATCATCAGGGAAAGACATGTAGTATCGTTGAGAGTCCTCGTCGAACTCCCACTTGAGCTCGAGCGCGTCACCTGGAGCGAAATCATCAGGCCCTGCATCTGGTGTAATAGTAATCTTTGAGCCACAGGGACTTAGCAATCTCGCACCCTCACGATCAAGACTATTTAAGCTTAATAGGTATGGCAAGGTAAGTATGTGGAGCTGCGGCAAGCGACTAGCATATATGGTGGCTATCCTGTTCGCAAAAGAGAGAGCGAGAAGAGAAGGCGAAGCGCGAGCGAGAAACTAGAGAGCAACTTGCGCAAGCATTACTCCAACACCATGTCCACTTCCCGGACTCCGCCGAGAAGAGACCATCACGGTAACACACTCAGTTGATTCATTTTAATTAAGTTAAGGTTCAAGTTATCTACAACCGGACATTAACAAATTCCCATCTGCCCATAACCGCGGGCACGACTTTCGAAAGTTCAAATCCCTGCAGGGGAGTCCCAACTTAGCCCATGACAAGCTCTCATGGTCAACGAAGGAATAGACCTCCTCCCGAGATGTTCCGATCAGACTCGGTACCTCGGTTCTTCAAGACACTTCGACAGGGTAAAACTAATCCAGCAACACCGCCCGAATGTGCTGACAAATCCCGATAGGAGCTGTACATATCTCTTTCTTAGGGCACACTCAGATTGTCCTAGGTACGGCTAGGCCAGCCCAGAGTTGCCCCTGGTGGCCACCGGCAGCTGACAGGTGGACCAACACTCAGAGGAGCACTGGCCCGGGGGGGTTTAAATTAAGATGACCCTCGGGCTCCGGAAACCCAAGGGAATAAGAGGCTAGGTGGCAAATGGTAAAACCAAGGTTGGGCATTGCTGGAAAAGCTTTAATCAAGGCGAACTATCAAGGGGTTCCCATTATAACCCAACTGCATAAGGAACGCAAAATCCGGGAACATAACACCGATATGACAGAAACTAGGGCGGCAAGAGTGGAACAAAACACCAGGAGAGAGGCCGAGCCTTCCACCCTTTACCAAGTATATAGATGCATTAAGATAACAAGATAATATAATGATATCCCAACAAGTAAATAAATGTTCCAACAAGGAACGGTCTCCAATCTTCACCTGCAACTAGCAATGCTATAAGAGGGGCTGGGCAAAGCGGTAACATAGCCAATCAACGGTTTGCTAGGACATGGTGGGTTAGAGGTTTGAGATGGAAATTTGGGAGGCTTGAAAGCAAGTGGTAGGCATCGTAGCATTGGCATAGCAAAAGAGCAAGCATCTAGCAAAGCAAAGATAGTAGTGATTTCGAGGGTATGATCATCTTGCCTGCAAAGTTGTCAGAGTTGACTGGATCCTCGAAAGCAAACTCAACGGGCTCCTCGTTAGCGAACTCGTCTCCCGGCTCTACCCAAACAAGACAAACAAACAAACGGAACACAATCAACCACGTGCAAAGCTCAAACAATATGATGCAAAGATGGTATGCTATGCGGGATGCAATGCGGGATGCATATGCAAGATTTGACAAGGGATGCATGAACCTGGCCTCAACTTGGAAATCCAAGTGTGCCACTGGAAAGATGAGATGAAATCTCTTGAAAACGATATAAAGAACAACGGAATCGGAGTTATGGTTTGGAAATGGCAAGCGATTCAAATATGACACCGGCCTGCGATTTACAGCAAGTAGCCATCTAAATGCAAAGAGATGAACAAGCTACAGCACCCAAACATGACAATAAAATATATGGCAGGGATGCATTCAAGATGCTTAACAAAAGTCTAGCACTGAGCTACGACCAATTCATCCATTAACAGGTTCAAACAAGCATGGCAAAAATGCATATGGTAAACAAATTTCAGACTTAGTGAAATTAACACTTGTCTGGAATTTCAGATCACATAGCACTCTTCGGAGCAACAAAACTATATGCTACAAGACCTGAACATGGCAAGGTAAAGCATGTCATGGAGCTACTCAAAGAGATTAACAAAAGTACCTTAGTGACCTTGAGCCAAAAGGGATCAGAAAATACAATTGCAGGCATGTGAATATGGCAAAAACATAATCAGTTCTCAGACTTAGTGAAAACTGGAGCATGCTGAAAACAGCTATCAAGTAGGCATGTTTACGAGCTCGATGCACTCACTACGGAGCAAGTCATGATAATCTAAGCATACAACCATCAAGAATACACAAAATTCAAGCTAGACATGGCAAGAACAATAGCATAGCATGCATGGATCAACTACAACATCCTCGGCAAAATCGCTAACAAGTAGACAATCTGCCCAGATTCACGAAGTAGCAAAAGTAGAGCTCGATTGACTCAAGCTAGGGTGCTCCAAAATTGCAAACAAAGACATGGATGGATAGAGCACTACAAGTCAACAAAATATCCTTACTGATCATCCTCAAAAGAGGCACGGATCACTAGGAAACAACATGAACATATCGCCATATGAGATAAACAGGTCAAGGACTTAGTGGAAATGCTAAGTCCCTGAAATCAGCATTACCAAGTGCCTCACTTTGCAAGCTCGTGCTAGTCACCACACACATCACAAAAATACATGGGTTACACCTCTGGAAAGATGGCAAAACCCTTAACAAAACATATGTAGAGCTCATGGGCATATCATGCACACATTAATCATGGCAAAATTGACAAATCTCTAAATGGAGTAGCAGATCTGACAATTATCTCAAGTAGCACTCTTCTAACAGCATTTCGGGCATCAAGATGAACTCAAATGAAAATAATGCAATGGAATGAAATGATGTACTCTCTGAGACAAACATTTTGATATGCCATATGCCTAAAACGGAGTTACGGATGCGAAGTTACAACATGAACAAGAATGCAAAATAATATGCAGACTTAGGAAAAATCAAGGTCAACCCTAGGGTTACTATAGCTCCGAATCCAGATTTGGCGCACACGCACTGTAGCAGCTCGGGCGCCGGAGTTCGTTGTTGTCGCCGGAGCTTGGGGTCGCCGGGGCCGGAACCGGGCCGGAGGTGAACGGGGACGGCGGAGGAGGTCGTCGGGCGACGGCGGAGGAGGTCGTCGGCGCAGGGTAGCGCGACGAGCTTGCTGCGGCGGCGGGGCGAGGTTCGGCCGGCGAGCGGTCGGCGCGGTGGCGGCCGGCAATGACGGCGCGGCGGCCGGCCAGGAGAAGAGGCGCCGGTCGCGGGGAAGATGGGAGGCGGCGCGGTCGGGGCGCCTCGGCCCGAGTCGGGCGGCGCGAGGGCCGACCACGGGCCTAACAGGCCCCCGCGGTCGGCGCGATGTGGGGACCGGCCCAGGGACAGGTGTCGCATGGAGATTGGCCGAGGGGGAGCGGGGCGGACATGTCCGGCCGTCCGGATTTCGTCCAACGGCGGCGGCTGGAGTTTTTCTAGGGTTTCGTCCGTGATTTCGAATGGGGGGGTCTTTATATAGGCATAGAGGGAGTTAGAAGAGTCCAAATGAGGTGCGGTTTTCGGCCACGCGATCGTGATCGAACGCTCTAGATGATGGAGAGGGTTTAGGTGGGTTTTGGGCCAAAATGGAGGGCTGTTGGGCTGCAACACACACGAGGCCTTTTCGGTCCCTCGGTTAACCGTTGGAGCATCAAACGAAGTCCAAATGGTACGAAACTTGACAGGCGGTCTACCGGTAGTAAACCAAGGCCGCTTGGCAAGTCTCGGTCCAATCCGGAAATGTTTAATCCCCACACACAAAAGAAAGGTAGAAATGACCACCGGAGGAGAACGAAGCGCCGGAATGCAAAACGGACAACGGGGAAAATGCTCGAATGCATGAGATGAACACGTATGCAAATGCAATGCACATGATGACATGATATGAGATGCATGACAACGACAACAACACACGGAGACAAAAACCCGAACCCGAGAAAATAAAATAACTTAACGCCGGAAACGGCAAGAGTTGGAGTACATATTGGGAAAGTCATATCCGGGGTGTTACAACACTCCACCACTACGGAAGGATCTCGTCCCGAGATCTAGGACTGAAAGAACGCCGGGTACTCAGTACGGAGGTGATCCTCGCGTTCCCAGGTAGCTTCACGGTCGGAATGGTGTGACCACTTGACTTTGAGGAATTTGATTGACTTGTTGCGAGTCTTGCATTCAGTCTCTTCAAGAATAGCCACTGGGTGCTCACGATAAGAGAGATCTCTTTGGAGCTCAATGTCCTCAAAGTTGATGGTGCGGTCAGGAGTCTTGAAGCACTTTCGAAGCTGAGAGACATGGAACACGTCATGAACATTTGCAAAGTTTGAAGGAAGCTCGAGTTGATAGGCGAGATCGCCTCTCTTGCTGACAATCTTGAAAGGTCCCACGTATCTGGGGGCAAGCTTCCCTTTGATATCGAAGCGACGAGTACCTTTCATAGGAGAGACGCGGAGGCAAACATGATCTCCGATCTCGAAAGCCAAATCACGATGCTTGCTATCATAGTAGCTCTTCTGGCGGGATTGGGCTGCTTTGAGGTTATCTCGAATGACTTTGCACATTTCCTCTGCCTCTATGATTAAGTCATTTCCCAAAAGTTGACGTTCACCGGTTTCAGACCAGTTGAGAGGGGTACGGCACTTCCTTCCATACAGAATTTCAAATGGGGCCTTGCCCGAACTTGCTTGAAAACTGTTGTTGTAGGAGAATTCAGCATATGGAAGACAATCCTCCCACTTCATGCCGAAGGAGATAACACAAGCCCTGAGCATATCTTCAAGAATCTGATTGACACGCTCGACTTGACCGCTAGTTTGAGGATGGAAAGCTGTGCTGAAGCGGATGTTGGTGCCCATGGCCTTCTGAAAAGAATCCCAAAACTTGGAGGTAAAGATGCTGCCACGGTCTGAAGAGATCACTTGTGGAATACCGTGCAGAGAGACAATTCGAGAGGTATAGAGTTCCGCCAATTAAGCTGCAGTGATTGACTCTTTGATAGGCAGAAAGTGAGCCACTTTAGTGAGTTTGTCGATGACAACAAATATAGCATCATTGCCACGCTTGGACTTTGGAAACCCAGTCACGAAGTCCATCTCAATATGGTCAAACTTCCATTCTGGAATGGCAAGAGGTTGGAGGAGACCCTCTGGCCTTTGGTGTTCTGCCTTCACTCTTCTGCAGACATCACATTCATTCACGAATTGAGCAATCTCGCGCTTCATTCGAGTCCACCAATAAGCCTGCTTAAGGTCCTGATACATCTTCGTGCTCCCAGGGTGGATGGAGAGGAGAGAATTGTGAGCCCCGTTCATGATCACTTTACGAAGTTCACCTTTGGGCACGACAATACGATCCTCAAAGAAGAGAGTATCCTTGTCATCAAGGCGGTAGCACTTGTACTTGGGTTGACTCTTGGCAATTCCAATCTTCACCTTTTTCACCATAGCATCAAGAAGCTGGGCTTGGCGAATCTGGTCTTCCAAGGTAGGAGAGACTTGAAGGTTGGCGAGGAAACCTTGAGGAACAACTTGCAGAATAAGTTTGCGGAAAGCTTCACAAAGCTCGGGTTGATAAGGCTTGAGAATCAGACTGTTGCAATAAGCCTTTCTGCTCAATGCGTCAGCAATCACATTGGCCTTGCCTGGAGTATTCTCGATACTCGGATTATACTCTTGAATCATTTCGACCCATCGAGTTTGCCTGAGGTTGAGATTAGGCTGAGTGAAGATGTACTTGAGACTCTTGTGATCAATGAAAATGTCCACTTTTCTTCCCAATAAGAGATGTCTCCAAGTCAAAAGAGCATGCACAACTGCCGCCAACTCGAGATCATGAGTGGGGTAGTTCTTCTCATTGGGCTTCAACTGGCGAGAGGTATAAGCAACAACTTTCTTCTCTTGCATCAACACTGCGCCAAGACCTTGGAGAGAGGCATCACAAAAGACCTCGTATGACTTGGATTCATCAGGCGGAGTCAGAACTGGAGCAGTGATCAATTTCTCTTTCAAAGTGTTGAAAGCAATGTCACACTCCGGAGACCAAACGTACTTGACGTGCTTCTAGAGAAGATTTGAGAGAGGCTTCGCGATCTTAGAAAAGTTTTCAACGAATCTTTGGCAATAGCTTGCGAGACCGAGGAAGCTACGGAGTTGCTTAACGTTCTGAGGAGGTTCCCAATTCACAATTGCAGACACCTTCTCAGGATTCACGGCAATGCCCTTGGCAGTGATGATATGACCAAGATAAAGAACCTCATCGAGCCAAAATTCGCACTTGGAGAACTTGGCGTAGAACTGGTGTTCCCTCAACTTATCGAGTACCAAACGCAAGTGCTTGGCATGATCTTCCTTGTTCTTCGAGAAAACCAGAATGTCGTCGAGATAGACCAAAACAAAGTCATTGGTGTAGGCGTTGAAGATGAAGTTCATCATGCGAGAGAATGTCGGAGGAGTGTTGACGAGGCCAAAAGACATGACGGTGTATTCATATGAACCATAACTTGTCCTGAAAGCCGTCTTGGGAATATCTTGCTCACGGATTCGAATCTGATGATAACCCATATGGAGATCAAGCTTGGAGAATACTTGGGCACCTTTGAGTTGTTCGAACAGCTCGTTGATGTTGGGAAGTGGGTATTTGTTCTTGATGGTCTTCTTGTTCAATGGACGGTAATCAACACAAAGTCGGTCCGTTCCATCCTTCTTCTTCACAAAAAGAACACCACAACCCCACGGAGAAGAACTAGGCCGGATGAGACCCATTCTTTCTTGAATATCGAGTTGCTTCTTCAGCTCCTTCAACTCTTTAGGTCCGAGCTTGTAAGGACGCTTACACACTAGTTCCGTGCCAGGCTCAAGATCAATAACGAATTCAACTGGCCGGTGCGGAGGCATTCCTGGAAGCTCTTCTGGAAAGACATCTTGATATTCCCAAATGACTGGAATTTGCGAGATAGCATCCAGTTCACCCTTCTCATTGAGAGAAAATAGACGGATGGTATCATCACGAGCGGAAAACACAATTACATCCTCAGATGAATGAGTCAATTGAATCTGCCTGGCTGCACAATCAAGCTGAGCCTTGTGCTTAGAAAGCCAATCCATCCCGAGAATAAGATCAATATCCGAGTCACCAAGAACCGTTGGAGAAGCCAGAAACTTGTAGTCACCCAAGGTGATAGTAACATCCGGAACGATGGAGTTATCATGCATGCGCTTACCGGGAGAGACAACTGCTAATGGACTAGGCAAAACTTGCGAAACCAATTCATGCCTAGATGTAAACGGTCTCGAGATGAAACAATGTGATGCACCAGTGTTAAAAAGAACTTTAGCTGGAATATCATTAACAGGAAGGTTACCCATGATGACATCTGACGAGTCCTCTGCCTGAGCTGCATTCATCAAGTTGACCTTGGCGTGCTTGGGGTTATGCTTGACCACAATTGTACTTGCCGATCTCACAGGAGGAGGAGGAAGACGCCTCTGGTTGAGACACTTGTTGGCATAGTGACCCTTCTGTTGGCACTTGTTGCACGTGACCTCTGAAAGCGGACGGTGATACGGAGCACTCGATCTTGGAGCTTGAGACAAAGTCTTGTTCTGAAAGCCAGGGTTGGGTGGGTGGGAAGAACCACTGCCACCTTTGCTCTTCTGATACGGCTGACGAAACGGAGGAGGAGGAAGCCAATACTTCTGCTGCTTGGCCACTTGAGTAGAGGAAGAAGGAGTAGCATCTCTGACTCGCTTCTTGGAAGCATCACACCTCAGTTGAGCGGCCTCTTGCTTCAATGCCATGTTGTAGAACTCATCGTATCTCACGGGTTCAAAGAGAACAAGAGCGAGCTGAATTTCTTCTCTGAGACCACCCCTGAACTGGTATATCATGCTCTTCTCATCAGGGACGTCCTGCTTAGCAAAGCGGGCGAGCTTCTGAAACAACTTGTTGTAGTCATAGACAGACAAAGAACCTTGCTTCAGGTTGCGGAATTCCTTACGCTTGCTTTCAACCACGCTCTGAGGGATATGGTGAGCTCTGAAATCTTGACGGAATTCATCCGAAGTGATAACACGTCCACCTCTGGAATCCTTGTACTGCTGGAACCATTCTGCAGCTTGATCTTTGAGTTGGAAGGAAGCGAACTTGACAAAGTCCTCAGGCCTGACGTTACTGCACTCGAAATGCTTGCATAGATCCACGAGCCAATCGTCAGCATCGGTTGCCTCAACACAATTGCTGAAAGTTTTTGGCCTGTTAGCAAGGAACTGGTTGAGTGTAGCAAAGTGATTCTGATTGTTGCCTTGGTTCCCTTGGCTACCTTGATTGAGCTCTTGGAGAATTTGCATGATCAACTGTGTGTTTGCATTGGTTGCGGCCATCACAGCTTGCCATGCCTCCGGAGGAGGTGGAGGTGGTGGCAGATCAGGATTCGGAGTCGTGCGCGTTGGAGGAGCCATCCTGAAGAGGTTGACATCCATTAGCACATTGATAGATAAATATTGAAGCTGAATCCAACGGAATGAAAATTGCAACATATAGTCTTCACATCCGAACAAAATGAACGAATGCATTCCTCTTGAAATGGTCACATATCCATAAATTGAGAAGCCACTTAGAATTAAGGTAGAGAAATAAATCAACAAGGTACGGATCAAGAATGAATAATCGGTAAGAAATCCCAATCTCAAACCAATATCCATGGAAGAAGAACTAGAGCTACAAGAATTCCCACCTATGAAACTCCCGAACCTTTCCGGTTATGCAATCAGGTGTTGGGGATACAGGGGAAGCATAATATCTCACCCAAATCTAGCAAATCCTACATCCAGCTGTATCCATCCTTCAACACATAACCGAGAAAAACTTCGGAAACCATCTACCTCAACCTTCGAAAAGCATCCGTAATACAAGTTATGGCGATACTCCCGAACTCCCGCCCTGGTACTGGGTGGCATCGAGGTTATCTCACCAATGAACTGCATAAAAGAGATTTTCAATGTCGGGGTACCAAACTCAGGTATTCCAGAAATGCAACGATAAAATTATGACGACAACACCTCAGAGCTCAACTCCCCGGGACACTTCCACAAAACCCCTGACAGGAGGCACCAAGACAATGTTCTCGTCATAAAACCATCGGAACGATTCCAAGATACCCGCGTGATCCTAATTTTTTTTAGTGAAATTTGAGAAGAGAAGAGTAAAAACTCTATGTCAGGATGCCTTACCAGAGCGATGAGGAGACTAGGAAGTAAAAAGAATTCCTAAACTCTCCGATATATAATTCCTAAATGACTCAAAACATTTTTCTAGACACAACTCGGCCGCTAATAACGATCAAGCAATGGGGCTCCTAAGGTCGGGGAAGGCTCTGATTACCAACTTGTAACACCCTCGATGCGACTATATCTCCCACGTGTCGAGGCACGACTTAGAGGCATAATCGCATTGAAGGCCTATGTCGCAAGTTAGGCAATCTTCACAACATCCCATGTAATATGTATGTAATAAAAGGGGAGATAACATAGTTGGCTTACACTCGCCACGTCAATCAAGTACATAAATAACATTACATCATCCAAACACTCATGGCCCGACTACGGCGCCAAAATAAAAGATAACCCAACATGCGACACGGTCCCGATCACCCCCAACTGGGCACCACTACTGATCATCAGGGAAAGACACGTAGTATCGTTGAGAGTCCTCGTCGAACTCCCACTTGAGCTCGAGCGCGTCAGCTGGAGCGGAATCATCAGGCCCTGCATCTGGTGTAATAGTAATCTGTGAGCCACAGGGACTTAGCAATCTCGCACCCTCACGATCAAGACTATTTAAGCTTAATAGTTATGGCAAGGTAAGTATGTGGAGCTGCGGCAAGCGACTAGCATATATGGTGGCTATCCTGTTCGCAAAAGAGAGAGCGAGAAGAGAAGGCGAAGCGCGAGCGAGAAACTAGAGAGCAACCTGCGCAAGCATTACTCCAACACCGTGTCCACTTCCTGGACTCCGCCGAGAAGAGACCATCACGGTAACACACTCAGTTGATTCATTTTAATTAAGTTAAGGTTCAAGTTATCTACAACTGGACATTAACAAATTCCCATCTGCCCATAACCGCGGGCACGGCTTTTGAAAGTTCAAATCCCTGCAGGGGAGTCCCAACTTAGCCCATGACAAGCTCTCACGGTCAACGAAGGAATAGACCTCCTCCCGAGACGTTCCGATCAGAATCGGTACCTCGGTTCTTCAAGACACTTCGACAGGTTAAAACTAATCCAGCAACACCGCCCGAATGTGCTGACAAATCCCGATAGGAGCTGCACATATCTCTTTCTTAGGGCACACTCAGATTGTCCTAGGTACGGGTAGGCCAGCCCAGAGTTGCCCCTGGTGGCCACCTGCCGCTGACAGGTGGACCAACACTCAGAGGAGCACTGGCCCGGGGGGGTTTAAAATAAGATGACCCTCGGGCTCCGGAAACCCAAGGGAATAAGAGGCTAGGTGGAAAATGGTAAAACCAAGGTTGGGCATTGCTGGAAAAGCTTTAATCAAGGCGAACTATCAAGGGGTTCCCATTATAACCCAACCGCGTAAGGAACGCAAAATCCGGGAACATAACACCGATATGACGGAAACTAGGGCGGCAAGAGTGGAACAAAACACTAGGCGAGAGGCCGAGCCTTCCACCCTTTACCAAGTATATAGATGCATTAAGATAACAAGATAATATAATGATATCCCAACAAGTAAATAAATGTTCCAACAAGGAACGGTCTCCAATCTTCACCTACGACTAGCAACGCTATAAGAGGGGCTGGGCAAAGCGGTAACATAGCCAATCAACGGTTTGCTAGGACATGGTGGGTTAGAGGTTTGAGATGGAAATTTGGGAGGCTTGAAAGCAAGTGGTAGGCATCGTAGCATTGGCATAGCAAAAGAGCAAGCATCTAGCAAAGCAAAGATAGTAGTGATTTCGAGGGTATGATCATCTTGCCTGCAAAGTTGTCAGAGTTGACTGGATCCTCGAAAGCAAACTCAACGGGCTCCTCGTTAGCGAACTCGTCTCCCGGCTCTACCCAAACAAGACAAACAAACAAACGGAACACAATCAACCACGTGCAAAGCTCAAACAATATGATGCAAAGATGGTATGCTATGCGGGATGCAATGCGGGATGCATATGCAAGATTTGACAAGGGATGCATGAACCTGGCCTCAACTTGGAAATCCAAGTGTGCCACTGGAAAGATGAGATGAAATCTCTTGAAAACAATATAAAGAACAACGGAATCGGAGTTACGGTTTGGAAATGGCAAGCGATTCAAATATGACACCGGCCTGCGATTTACAGCAAGTAGCCATCTAAATGCAAAGAGATGAACAAGCTACAGCACCCAAACATGACAATAAAATATATGGCAGGGATGCATTCAAGATGCTTAACAAAAGTCTAGCACTGAGCTATGACCAATTCATCCATTAACAGGTTCAAACAAGCATGGAAAAAATGCATATGGTAAACAAATTTCAGACTTAGTGAAATTAACACTTGTCTGGAATTTCAGATCACATAGCAGTCTTCGGAGCAACAAAACTATATGCTACAAGACCTGAACATGGCAAGGTAAAGCATGTCATGGAGCTACTCAAAGAGATTAACAAAAGTACCTTAGTGACCTTGAGCCAAAAGGGATCAGAAAATACAATTGCAGGCATGTGAATATGGCAAAAACATAATCAGTTCTCAGACTTAGTGAAAATTGGAGCATGCTGAAAACAGCTATCAAGTAGGCATGTTTACGAGCTCGATGCACTCACTACGGAGCAAGTCATGATAATCTAAGCATACACCCATCAAGAATACACAAAATTCAAGCTAGACATGGCAAGAACAATAGCATAGCATGCACGGATCAACTACAACATCCTCGGCAAAATCGCTAACAAGTAGACAATCTGCCCAGATTCACGAAGTAGCAAAAGTAGAGCTCGATTGACTCAAGCTAGGGTGCTCCAAAATGGCAAACAAAGACATGGATGGATAGAGCACTACAAGTCAACAAAACATCCTTACTGATCATCCTCAAAAGAGGCACGGATCACTAGGAAACAACATGAACATATCGCCATATGAGATAAACAGGTCAAGGACTTAGTGGAAATGCTAAGTCCCTGAAATCAGCATTACCAAGTGCCTCACTTTGCAAGCTCGTGCTAGTCACCACACACATCACAAAAATACATGGGTTACACCTCTGGAAAGATGGCAAAACCCTTAACAAAACATATGTAGAGCTCATGGGCATATCATGCACACATTAATCATGGCAAAATTGACAAATCTCTAAATGGAGTAGCAGATCTGACAATTATCTCAAGTAGCACTCTTCTAACAGCATTTCGGGCATCAAGATGAACTCAAATGAAAATAATGCAATGGAATGAAATGATGTACTCTCTGAGACAAACATTTTGATATGCCATATGCCTAAAACGGAGTTACGGATGCGAAGTTACGACATGAACAAGAATGCAAAATAATATGCAGACTTAGGAAAAATCAAGGTCAACCCTAGGGTTACTGTAGCTCCGAATCCAGATCTGTTAACAGGAAGGTTGGGGTCGCCGGGGCCGGAACCGGGCCGGAGGTGAACCGGGACGGCGGAGGAGGTCGTCGGGCGATGGCGGAGGAGGTCGTCGGCGCAGGGCGGCGCGGCGAGCTTGCTGCGGCGGCGGGACGAGGTTCGGCCGGCGAGCGGTCGGCGTGGTGGCGGCCGGCAATGACGGCGCGGCGGCCGGCCAGGAGAAGAGGCGCCGGTCGCGGGGAAGATGGGAGGCGGCGCGGTCGGGGCGCCTCGGCCCGAGTCGGGCGGCGGGAGGGCCGGCCACGGGCCTAACGGGCCCGCGCGGTCGGCGGCGATGTGGGGACCGGCCCAGGGACAGGTGTCGCGTGGAGATTGGCCGAGGGGGAGCGGGGCGGACACGTCCGGCCGTCCGGATTTCGTCCGACGGCGGCGGGTGGAGTTTTTCTAGGGTTTCGTCCGTGATTTCGAATGGGGGGGGGTCTTTATATAGGCATAGAGGGAGTTAGAAGAGTCCAAATGAGGTGCGGTTTTCGGCCACGCGATCATGATCGAACGCTCTAGATGATGGAGAGGGTTTAGGTGGGTTTTGGGCCAAAATGGAGGGCTGTTGGGCTGCAACACACACGAGGCCTTTTCGGTCCCTCGGTTAACCGTTGGAGCATCAAACGAAGTCCAAATGGTACGAAACTTGACAGGCGGTCTACCGGTAGTAAACCAAGGCCGCTTGGCAAGTCTCGGTCCAATCCGGAAATGTTTAATCCCCACACACAAAAGAAAGGTAGAAATGACCACCGGAGGAGAACAAAGCGCCGGAATGCAAAACGGACAACGGGGAAAATGCTCGAATGCATGAGATGAACACGTATGCAAATGCAATGCACATGATGACATGATATGAGATGCATGACAACGACAACAACACACGGAGACAAAAACCCGAACCCGAGAAAATAAAATAACTTAACGCCGGAAACGGCAAGAGTTGGAGTACATATTGGGAAAGTCATATCCGGGGTGTTACATTGGCTTTTTCTCTTTTGCCAAATGGATGGACAAGAATGCCTAAGAACTCCCTCTAGCTATCTATGATTTCCTCATCTCAAACTCTATTCATGCTACATCACAAAGTTTGTTCAAGTCAGATTCGAACCACTCTGTGTGAGGAGCACTCGGAGTCCCCGATTCATCGTAGACTTAAACTTCCAAAACCTCTTTGTGCATTTCGGTATGACCGAGTAATCCATTTCGGTCACACCGAGATCACTAAGTTGATCTAGGTTTTCAATCTCGGTGCAACCAATTAGAACTTTTCGGCCACACCGAGTTGCAGTAACTGCTCACAATTTTGCATCTCGGTGCCACCGAGTTGTTCCACTCGGTCACACCAATAGGCAGGTTATATATACTGACGTGTCAAATTTTGGATTTTTTTCTGAAACCTTTCACCCGTGCGTGACCTGCTCTGCCTCCTCGGGTCTCCGGATCGTCCTCTCGCCGCCAGTGAGCTCCTGCCGCCGGTCTCCGCCGCCGTCAACGGCAATCTACCCCGCCGTTGCCACCGTAGCAAGTTCACCGCCCAAGTAGGGTATGAACTTGATCTTTGTGCTATTCCTTAACTCCGATTCGTAGCACATTCCTTGCCATGATTCTTGCCACGTATGAAATCATCCTGTCCAGCGAAAGCGTCCCGTAGATTAGATTTGACTTAAAAATTTAGGGTTAGGTCTCCGCCGAACTCATCTCAGACCGACCGAGTTGTAGAAATCGGTCTCACCGATTTGGCTTAGGCTATTGCACATGCGTTTTCGGTCTGACCAAAAATTCCAAATCGGTGTGACCGAGTTCGATTCTCTGTGAAACCCTAGCAGTCTCGGTGCCACCGAACTATGACTCGGTCTGACCGAGTTCACTAGTTTAGGTTCCAAAAGCTACTTCGGTATCACCGAGATTACAAATCGGTAGATCCAAAATGCCTTCTGTGAAGAACTAAAACTAAGTTTTTAAGTCATCTGTTTTGCAAAAATTCTGCACTTTGTGATGCTCATCTACTCTACCCCATCTACAATCTATTCACAGGGTCTGTGACAGTTTGATTGCAAGATGTCTGATCAAAGTGACAGCCAGAACAAGTCTAAGGAGTAGGTTCATTTGAGTGAGGGCACTAGTCCCTCTAGCACTTCTGTTGAGGGCAGCAGGAGCACACCAAGCAACTTGCCCAAGGCAGCCGCCAGAGCAAGGAAGAAGAAGACCTCAGATTCTGAGGATGAGGATTATGTGGCTGTTGAAGAAGAAGTTAGCTCCAAGAAAAAGGTGCCGAAGAAAGAGTATGGCTCAGCTTCTACAACAAAGCCAGGGATGCACAAGAAGGCTCCAGCAAAGAGGATTCCCATGTCAAAGGCCAGAGCCTCAACTGCTGAAACTTCCAAGCCAACTGAAGAGGCAGTTGGAGAAGGAAAGAAAAGGAAGGAAAGGGTCAAGAAGACCACTGCCAGAGTACTTGGTAGATCCTCCATTATGAGAGACTCAGAAGAAGAAGAAGAGGAAGAGGATGGTGCACCAGCTCCTAAGGCTCAGAAGCTCATGGGAGATGCAATTAAATCAGGGGCTGCAACATCTAAGCCAAAGTCTGCTCCTAAAGCTCAAGCTCAGAAACCTCCAATGCCCAAGATAAACACCAGGAGTATACCTGCCGAGGAAAAGAACAAGGCCCCAGTGCCTGAAGCTGAAGAAGAGGATGATGAATCCCATGTTTTGCGAAAGTTGAAGCCCAAAATTCCTGACCATAATGATGCTCATCCAGTCGCTGAGGACATGCACATCAGGAAAGATGCATGATTGAGGTTATGGAGACAGTCTGACCCATATGCTATCGGGAGGAGAACTGTTGTGGATTACATGTTCCATACAAAGGAACAACAAGATTTCTATGAAACCATTCTGCTTGACAAGAAGCCCATAGTGTGTGACATGAAATGGGTGGACTGGGAGTTCATCCGGGAAAATGAAGATCACTTCCCTGGAGTGTATGACAACTTTAAGGCATGTGGAGTTGATGAATTCATTGGACAAAAGTTCACCAAGTGGAATGATGAGTTGATCATGCAGTTCTACTCCACTGCCCACTTCTATCCAGATGGGAGGATAGTTTGGATGTCTGAGGGTACCAGGTACCAGTCCACAGTTGATGAATGGGCTAAGCTGATTAATGCCCCTGTAGAGCATGAAGATGACTTGGATATATATGCCAAGAAGAAGAAAGACCACAACTCCATGGAAAACATGTACAAGGAGATCCCCGACAAGGCTTTGGAAACTCACAAGCTTGGATCTGTGCATTTCTTGTTGTCTGGTCTGCCTACGATCAACTGGATCTTGAGGCACAGTCTGCTACCCAAGTCAGGAGATCACAAGATGATCAGAGGGCATTCGATCAATCTGCTCCAACTGTTTGATGTCCCTCAAAAGTTCAAGGTTATGAGCTTAATGGTAGAAACAATCAAGAGGACTGCTGCTGACCAGAAGAGAAGTTGTGGGTATGCTCCACACATTCAGGAGCTCATCAACTCTAAGATGGGCACAAGAACTTATTTGCTAGACAAGGAGCATCTACCCATATATCCTGATTTTAAAGACAATACCGTTGTGATGACTGAGGAAGATCCATCATCTGTGCAAGCACATGAGAAGAGAGAGAAGGCAAGGGCAGAGAAAGCTGCAAGGATGCCAACTGCTGAAGAGGCATCTCAAGTATTCCTGAAGAGCAAGCAAGATCAGCTTGGATACATGATTCAAGCTACATTGAGGATTGAGAAGGGCTTGGCCACCCTGACTCAGAATCAGGAGAGCATGGAGAGGATTGTGGAAACAAAATTCTATGATCTTGATCTGAAGGTGACTGAGATTCAGACTGCAGTTGAGCAGCTTCAGGTAGAAGCAGAGGAGAGGAGAGGAAAAGCAACCACTGATGCTTTCAAGCGTGTGCCACGAGGTCCAAGGTCTGCTGCAGTGCCAGTCTCAGATGCTAGAGCTTCAGTGTCAGCACCAGCAGCTACAGCTCCAGTGCCACCTCCAGCACCCACTCCAGCAGCTCCAACTACTTCATTGGAAGCCTTCGTCCTTGGAGTTCTATCCACACCTCCTCCCGAAGACCAAGCCTGAGAGACGTATAGCACTATGCATTTTCAAAATTTTTGGTAACTTGTTGCCAAAGGGGGAGAAAAATGTATAGATCATAGGCTTTAAGAGAGAGTGTCTTGCTTTTTATCTCTCGTGCTATTTTGGTTGAACTACTTTTATTGTGTGCTTGTGTGAGATACCTTATGTCCTTGTGGGATACTTATATGATCATGTGGTTGATCATATGCTACATTAATGTTTGGTTGAATGATGCTATCCTTTATATTCCATATATGATCATTCACTTGCTTGGTGATGAGTGCATGCTTTTAATTTCTATTATTTTGAGCGCTCCACCAAGATGTATGTGACATGGAAGAGTAACCCATGATCCTAATTGATTGTGCATTTGCATTCAAAAACAAATCTTAAATAATGCACAAATTTAGGGGGAGCTCTTGCTTATCACATACTTCTCAAAGCGATGATGTTTTTAAATCTTATAATCATTTGTCGAAGCTTTGATCTATATGTTGTCATCAATTACCAAAAAGGGGGAGATTGAAAGTGCAACTATCCCCGGGTGGTTTTGGTAATTCCTAACAACATATAGCTCACTGAGCTAATGCTACTTGAAGATAAATATTTCAGGAAAAGCTCAATGATTGGCATGGATGGATTAGAAAGTGGACCCCTCAAAATGCTAAGGACAAAAGAATTGGCTCAAGCTCAAAGCACAAGACTCTACATTTCATTTTTAGTGATCCAAGATCACATTGAGTCCACAGGAAAAGCCAATACTATTAAGAGGGGATGAGGTGTTGCTTAACGAGGTTCTTGCTCAAAGTGCTTAGTGATATGCTCCACAACCCTCAACCACTTTCTCATATCCAAATATATCCCAAACCAAAAGTCAAACTCGGCCCCACCAATTTGATCTATCCGGCTGTGGGGACCCCGACTCATAAGTCGAGATCACCGAATGCACGTGTACAGTGATCCCAGAGATCAATGCTCACTGAACACACAGAAGCTGAATAACAAGAGTCTTACATCCATCCATACCGTCTAACACAAATTATGACCATTATGGTCAAGTCTTACATTGATAAAGCCTTAAGGACTGAACATCAAATGAAACACAAGCAGCGGAAATCTTCGTCGATAAGTAGAACCCATGCCATCTGCCTTAACCCTACAGGCATTCTAACTGGGAAGCGTCCCAGTTCGCATGTTCGTCTCCAAAGAATTCTTCTTCAAACTCCTGTTCTTCCATGCCTGGCCAATTCAATAACCAGTGGCAAGCCAATGAGTACTTTGAATGTACTCGCAAGCAACCCATGTTTTGGTTCAAGATACAACAATGCATGATATAGGTAAATTTTTGCGGAAAGCTAGTTTTGAGTGCAATGACAAGTTCAACAACGTGTAAGACATGCATCAGGAGAATTCAAGTAACCATGAGGACAAGTTACAGATATCAACATAAATAGAGTGGGCACCAACCCAACTCAATCATGTCATGTCCTTGACTTGACCCAAGTAGTTCTTCCCACTTATCCAACACACACACTGGTTTGTAAACACGTGGACTTAGTTTAAGCAGCACCACCCAACTATCCTTGACCTTGGACACGGCTATTCGAATAGTTTTACACTCTGCAGAGGTTGCACACTTTACCCACAAGATCCGGGGAACTTCCGTGTCATCCACGACCCGTGATACCTCAAGTACCCGGGGTAAGCACCCGATCATTATCTTTCCCTAGACGACACTAACAAGGAGTCCACTCGTTGTTCCGTATCCTCATGACGTACATCATGCGAGACTCACTTGAGATCATAACATCCGAGAGGGGACACAACGGTGTATCCGGTGCCCTGTAAAAACAGTCATGGCCGCCCTACCTGGCACGACCCCATCTCGAGAGAGAGCACCAACTCTCCCCCGTCACTAGTAATGCGGGCTCCAAGCTAGTATCGACCTAAGTAATCAATAATGCCCTTTCCCATATAAGGGTAGAGTGGTTGCGCATGTAAGGTTGGGGCAGTCGACAAATCTTAAATCTAATCCATTTTTGAAAACAACACACACTTGCCTCGGTACACCACTTCGTCATCAAGTGGTTACCCATCTCATTGTCTCCCTCGGGCATAAGTGGCACCCGATGGGGTTTTCGAAAAGTCTTTTGAAAATACTGTGTCTCCATCACCATGCATATACCCGTCCCTTTGCGTAGCACTACTTAGCATCCTATCTACTCCCACCGGCATAACCCTCATAAGGAGGTAGGGTCATGCACAATGCAAGTATCAATGAGGAAGTAACAGAGGCAACCCATCAAAGTGGTTACCATCTCATCATGATTCAGATGCAACACTAATAAAGTGCTATATGACATGCATAAAAAGGGTTTCATAGACATGGTCAAAGGGCTGCTTGCCTGGCTCAGCAAAGTCTTCTGGGTCTTCAAAGTCTTCTGGTCCAACTCCTTCTCAGCAACGCAATCTATCGTCGCAAAATAATAACGAGAAAATAAGGCAATAATTAAACAGAAAAACCAAAGTGCTCAGAAAAATGTCAACTCATTTTTGTAAAATACTAAGTTGAAAACTAAGAAGGGGAAAATTCCTAGTTTTGGACTTGGTGTAGCAGAATAGGAGAAATGGATTTACAAAGGCATATTTAAATGCTTAAAATCACATTTAAATATTTACAGTGAAGAAAAGGTTGCTGGATTTGAATGAAAGCTGCACCATCAAATAGGTTGCAATATTCTAGGAATTTAGGAATTGGAATTAATTTATTTGGACATATATTTTGTCCTGTGGAATTTTTGGAAAAATGATAGAAAAGAAAAAGAAAAAGGGCCCTGTGCCTGCTGGGCCAGAACAGCCGCAGGGCAGCAGGCCCAGCCAGAGAGGCGGCCCAGCGCACTGGTGCACGCGCGCGCCAGGTTCAAACCTGACGGGCGGGGCCCAGGCGTCAGGGCGAGAGGCTGACGGACGGGCCCCACGGCCGTTGTCGTCAACCCTAGGTCAGAGGGGACGGCGAGCTCACCGGCGACGACGTAGGCCACGGCTGGACTCAGCGTCGAGTCGCCGTTCGGGTGGAGGTGGTGGACGTCACCGGAGTTGCCTGGCTCGTCGGCGACGAGGTCCCGGAGCGGAGAAGCTTCGGGCATGGACGGCTCCGGCCGTTTCCGGCTGCAAAAGAGGCGGGGAAGAAGGGGGAAATGGTCAGGGGTGCTCGGGGGTTCCAGATCGAGGCAGAGGAGGAGCAGGGGAGGCCTGTACCGTGGGATCGACGGCGACCCGAGGCGGCGGAGCTCGAGCTCGATCTCGAGCTTGGGCTCGTCTGGAGAGGGGCGAGTGGTGTACGGGGGTGTTTAGGGGAGTGAGAGAGCGAGCGGTGAGGAGAGAAGGGCTCGGGGAGGCCTTTAAATAGGCGAACGGCGAGGACTAGTAGACCCATGCGCCGGCGAGCTCATGCTCGTCGCTGCAGGGCTCGGGAGGAGCTGGCGCCGTGTCTGGGGTGTTCCTGGGCATGGACTACGCCGAGGGGAGCTAAGGGAGAGAGCGGGGAGAGGTCAGAGACGCGCACGTGTGAGCCGCTCCATTGGCGCGCTCGGGCGGCCTCTGTTCGCTAGCGCGGAGGCGCGGGGAGGAGGAGAGAGGAGGGGGCCGACCGCGTAGCATGCTGCGGACGCCGAGGCGCATCGGCAGGCGCGCGGGGGAGGCCCGAGGTGGCCGGAGGTGGTTGGAAGGGGGCGGCTACAGTGCGGGAGCGCACTGTAGCGCGCTCCAGAGCGCCCAAATGGCATGCCATGGCATTTTATATGCCTTGTGGGTGCAGCCACTAATGTCTGGTAGCTCTAGGAGGGAGTAAAGAAAGGGTAGGAAGCATTGGATGCCATGGATGGCCACTGGGGTGAGGGGAGAGCAAGGAGAAGTGTGCAAATGGGCTGTCCAGAGAGAGGAAGTGGGGTTTTACCCATCCAATAAGTGAGCTATGGATTTGCCATTGTTACTGGAGGTGAAAGGGGACTAGGAGGAGCTGTGGTAAAAAGTTGAGCTCAAGGAGATTAGTGGAAGAGGTCAAAATGATGATTTTGGGAAAATGGCAGAAGGTGTTTGCTGTTGGTTTGGGCAAGAAAATTAATTCCACTTGCCATGAGAATTAACAGGATGGAATGGCACATAGAAGTAGGATGTTCCACCAAGTTTGAGCTCATTTGGGCAAAGTAGCCAATGTAACTTTGGTAAACCCTAGAAATGAGTAGAAATGGCTTTACCAAGATTTAGTCATGCAAATCTATTCTCCTTGATGCACCACTTGGTGTAGTGTCATCATTTGAGGATTTGAACATGTACACAAAAATTCAGATCAAAAGGACACACTTGGCAATGTAGAGTTGTTCAAATTTGATTCTGGTCAGAGAGGGTTTTGGGGTACTTTGATCAAGATGACATTCTCTCCAACTTGTTCCATTTGGTCTAGATGCATTATTACACCATTTGAGCATGTGCACCAAGTTTGAGAGCATTTGGACATGTTTGACAGTGCAAAGTTGTTCAAACTTGAAAAAGGACAGAAGTGGTTTTGAGAGGGTTTCATGGGGTTATACTATTCTCCATGACATGAGACTTGTCAAGAGCATCAAAAATGTCATATGTGACATGCTAGAATTTTCTTGGAATTTTTGGGGAATATTTCCTTTGTAAATATTTCAAAAGCTTGAAATATCCAGAAAGGGTTTTTGAGGGATTTGACCAATATTTTGAACATGACCATGTGTTGAAACTCTTATATATGGGAAATATATGCCCCCTGAGTTTCCCCGATTTTTCTCAAATATTTTTGAAACAATAAAATAATTTTTCCCTATTAAAGACCATTTCTGGCCTTAAGAAAAAGCTTTTAAATAAAATAGGAAAATAACTTTTAAAATTATATTTTTGTGGTTTTTGGGTATCCTATATCTAATAGGAGTCAAATATATTTTTGGAAAGATTTTTACTGCCCTGAATTAAGTACTTGCAGTACAAGTCTTAATTCAGGGGTTTTTGGAAAACTAATTTTTGAAAATACTTTTTGGACAAATTATTTTTGTAAGAAAATACTATATTGCTCTATACACATGGCATGATCATTGGTTCAAGAGTTTGGAGCAAGGAGATGAAGTATAGGAGTTGGAGGATCTATTTGATTTTTAGAGCACTTGCAAACAACAGACAAAATCCAAACAAGGCAAGGTCCAAAACACTCAAAAGTTTTTGCCAAACCACATTTTATCATGATTTATTAGCTTAAGTGTTGTGGCATGAAAATCAGGGTGTGACAGACCTACCCCCCTTACAAGAATCTCGTCCCCGAGATTCCCAGACTAGGCGCGGAAAGGAATACGGAAACTTGGTTTTGTGTTAGTCTTCACGTCCTCATACTGGTTCTGCTTCCGTTTTGTGCTCCATTGAACCTTGAAGTACTCGATGGCATGGATTCGTGTTTGTCGTCCTGCTTGATCCAGATTGCAATTGGGATCTCTCGCGTAGGTCATATTGGGCTGGAGGTCGATGGCTAGTGGTCGATGTCCTTGTAGAGACCGGGCTAGTTAGGAAGTTGGAAACGTTTCCGGAGTTGTGTCATGTGGAAATATTATGCACAGTGGGTAACTCAAGTGGTAACTCTAGCTGGTAGCCGTCTACTTTTCGTCTCGCAGTGATCTCGAAGAGGGCCGATGAATCTTGGTGTGGGTTTCCTTGTCATGGAAATGCTTGGTTCCTTTGAGAGAAGTGGCTTGCAGATACACCTGGTCTTTAACGCGGACGTTTATTTCTTGGTGATGGTGGTTGGTATAGTTCTTCCTCCTTGGCATGGCGGTCTTCAAATGTTTCTTCACCAGCTCAGTGATTCTTCTTCCGTCTTCGGGTAGACAAGTATGTTACCAAAATAAGGATGACAACTATCTTGTCTAAGCACTCCATGAAAACTTTGTTCACGGGGTACATAAAGTAGGCTGGGGGTATTGGTGGTGGTCACGGTTGAGTATGGTCCGAGGTGTTCTCGATTTAGAGTCAAGACCTATGGTAATGACCCGACCATGTTGTGGCTTAGTAGGGCTTAAGGGTTTCAAGGATTCTAGTGTGCAAGTGAACATTTTATTATCTTATCCTTAAGCACGGTTTCTGAGATGCCAATAGTCTATCTAGTCCTTCAAACAAATAACCTTATACCATTGAAAGCATCATCTCGTATAGGCCAAATCCAATCATCACTCATGATTTACCAAAGTCTCAGATAATTCCTCAGGGTCACTGATACAAACTCATGAAGTCATTTGTCCTCTATTCCTATATCCTCAAATTGGTCTTCCTTATGGCATCGTCAGTTCTTGTGCTATATTAGGGTGATAATGTGCTCGTTCACTATGTCCACTAGTTCCGTAATGAACCCAGTGCTGTGCAAGGTTTACAGAGGCTTAACTGGTTCTCTTGCAATTCTATGGGTTAAGCACATGGTTAAGGACTCGAGCTGGGGTATCTCGTGAAGTCTCGAAGGGTCTAAGAATGGGTTTCTAGTCTGGAGGGTTAAATATAACTCTACGGGGTTTCACTTGGTCGAGGAGACGGTAGAAAAAGTCTTCATTGCCAGTTGGTTGCCGAGGTAGAATCCTTGGTGCATCTTGTCTTGCTAGCCTTAAGTTGATGAGAGAGATGATAGGGAAAAGTAGCATAGAGGAGGGGATGCTTAAAGGGGGTTCTATAGTGCAAGTCCAAGCAAACAAGTGCCGTTGAGGCCACACACATTCATTAAGATAAGATAGGTGATATAGTCGCGTACAAGCTGCCTAGGGCAAATGTGCGACTTATATCAAAACACAAACAAGTAAAAACAAGCAACACAAAACGTGGTTCCATTCGAACCATCTCACGGACTCGACTACGCATATGGGGGTACACGACTCATCCTACCCTAGGGGTCCTCGGACTCGGTAGTCGTGCTTGATCGGAGAGAAGGGTGCTCAGTCTTCAGTTTCTGGGTTCCCCTTGTGGTGCCAAAGGGTATGCGACAGTCGGCTGCTTGTTGGGACACATCCTTTTAATGTGCCCAAGTTCACCACACCCGTGACATGTGACGGAAGCACAAGGGTTTCTTTTCAGTCTTGGGTATTGTCGTCGGGGGCCTGACGATGATCCTCTATGAGGTGGATACGGAAATCCATTCCCATGCCTTTTGCGTGGGGTTGGGTTGCGAGCTTTCCGAAGTCCCTTGATTTGCTTCTCTTGATTAAAAATGTGGGCTTCTAAGGCAGTGATTTGCTGTTCTTGCTCGACCACCTTCTTCTTCTCGAGGCAGTGGAGGTGCAGAAGTGAAGGGAGGTCTTGGCGAGCCTTAAGGAATGCTTCGGTAAGGTGACGCAGAAGGTAGTCTCCGGTGTTGATGAAGCGGATCTGGTACTTGAGGGTTGGATCCTCATCTTCTGGGGAAATCATCACTTGAGCTGGGGCTCCAAATCCGTTCTTTCCAGGTAGGTAGCGGGTGGCGTGTTCTTCTTTCATTTCTGGAAGGAGGCCTCGAAGACGGAGAAGCGCTTCATATGCCACTTGCTGAATGGCCAGGTCTTGTGTTGGCATGGGTGGTCCAATGAAGAACCACCCCTGGGGTGAGGTCTTGGCAGGCACAAAAACCTTGGCATAGAACTCCTTCTCGAGCACATCATTTTCCAGTTCATGCAGGGGGTATATGGGCAGCAAGGGATAGTGGCATTGTTGGAGGCAGTCTTTTAGGAGTGATGGAAATCCTGTCATAAGGAGTCTCAAGGGGGCGACAGCCATCTACAAAAGTTGAATAGGGGAGGTCAATATGGAAAATATCCCTCGGGCTTGGTAAGCTTAGAAAAGAAGAGAAGTTTAGAAGGTCTCAAGCTAACTAACGTCCATGCTAACTAAGGCTTCCTATAGTCAGGATGGCTCTGATACCAGCTCTGTGGGGACCCCGACTCATAAGTCGAGATCACCGAATGCACGTGTACAGTGATCCCACAGATCAATGCTCACTGAACACACAGAAGCTGAATAACAAGAGTCTTACATCCATACATACCGTCTTACACAAATTATGACCATTATGGTCAAGTCTTACATTGATAAAGCCTTAAGGACTGAACATCAAATGAAACACAAGCAGCGGAAATCTTCGTCGATAAGTAGAACCCATGCCATCTGCCTTAACCCTACAGGCATTCTGACTGGGAAGCGTCCTAGCTCGCATGTTCGTCTCCAAAGAATTCTTCTTTGAACTCCTGTTCTTCCATGCCTGGCCAATTAAATAACCAGTGGCAAGCCAATGAGTACTTTGAATGTACTCGCAAGCAACCCATGTTTTGGTTCAAGATACAGCAATGCATGATATAGGTAAATTTTTGCGGAAAGCTAGTTTTGAGTGCAATGACAAGTTCAACAACGTGTAAGACATGCATCAGGAGAATTCAAGTAACCATGAGGACAAGTTACAGATATCAACATAAATAGAGTGGGCACCAACCCAACTCAATCATGTCATGTCCTTGACTTGACCCAAGTAGTTCTTCCCACTTATCCAACACACACACTGGTTTGTAAACACGTGGACTTAGTTTAAGCAGCACCGCCCAACTATCCTTGACCTTGGACACGGCTATTCGAATAGTTTTACACTCTGCAGAGGTTGCACACTTTACCCACAAGATCCGGGGAACTTCCGTGTCATCCACGACCCGTGATACCTCAAGTACCCGGGGTAAGCACCCGATCATTATCTTTCCCTAGACGACACTAACAAGGAGTCCACTCGTTGTTCCGTATCCTCATGACGTACATCATGCGAGACTCACTTGAGATCGTAACATCCGAGAGGGGACACAACGGTGTATCCGGTGCCCTATAAAAACAGTCATGGCCGCCCTACCTGGCACGACCCCATCTCGAGAGAGAGCACCAACTCTCCCCCGTCACTAGTAATGCGGGCTCCAAGCTAGTATCGACCTAAGTAATCAATAATGCCCTTTCCCATATAAGGGTAGAGTGGTTGCGCATGTAAGGTTGGGGCAGTCGACAAATCTTAAATCTAATCTGTTTTTGAAAACAACACACACTTGCCTCGGTACACCACTTCGTCATCAAGTGGTTACCCATCTCATTGTCTCCCTCGGGCATAAGTGGCACCCGATGGGGTTTTCGAAAAGTCTTTTGAAAATACTGTGTCTCCACCACCATGCATATACCCGTCCCTTTGCGTAGCACTACTTAGCATCCTATCTACTCCCACCGGCATAACCCTCATAAGGAGGTAGGGTCATGCACAATGCAAGTATCAACGATGAAGTAACAGAGGCAACCCATCAAAGTGGTTACCATCTCATCATGATTCCGATGCAACACTAATAAAGTGCTATATGACATGCATAAAAATGGTTTCATAGACATGGTCAAAGGGCTGCTTGCCTGGCTCAGCAAAGTCTTCTGGGTCTTCAAAGTCTTCTGGTCCAACTCCTTCGTCAGCAACGCAATCTATCGTCGCAAAATAATAACGAGAAAATAAGGCAATAATTAAACAGAAAAACCAAAATGCTCAGAAAAATGTCAACTCATTTTTGTAAAATACTAAGTTGAAAACTAAGAAGGGGAAAATTCCTAGTTTTGGACTTGGTGTAGCAGAATAGGAGAAATGGATTTACAAAGGCATATTTAAATGCTTAATATCACATTTAAATATTTACAGTGAAGAAAAGGTTGCTGGATTTGAATGAAAGTTGCACCATCAAATAGGTTGCAATATTCTAGGAATTTAGGAATTGGAATTAATTTATTTGGACACATATTTTGTCCTGTGGAATTTTTGAAAAAATGATAGAAAAGAAAAAGAAAAAGGGCCCTGTGCCTGCTGGGCCAGAACAGCCGCAGGGCAGCAGTCCCAGCCAGAGAGGCGGCCCAGCGCACTGGTGCACGCACGCGCGCCAGGTTCAAACCTGACGGGCGGGGCCCAGGCGTCAGGGCGAGAGGCTGACGGACGGGCCCCACGGCCGTCGTCGTCAACCCTAGGTCAGAGGGGACGGCGAGCTCACCGGCGACGACGTAGGCCACGGCGAGGTCGGGCGAGGGTACGGCTGGACTCAGCGTCGAGTCGCCGTTCGGGTGGAGGTGGTGGACGTCACCGGAGTTGCCTGGCTCGCCGGCGACGAGGTCCCGCGGCGGAGAAGCTGCGGGCGTCGATGGCTCCGGCCGTTTCCGGCTGCAAAAGAGGTGGGGAAGAAGGGGGAAATGGTCAGGGGTGCTCGGGGGTTCCAGATCGAGGCAGAGGAGGAGCAGGGGAGGCCTGTACCGTGGGATCGACGGCGACCCGAGGCGGCGGAGCTCAAGCTCGATCTCGAGCTCGGGCTCGTCTGGAGAGGGGCGAGTGGTGTACGGGGGTGTTTAGGGGAGTGAGAGAGCGAGTGGTGAGGAGAGAAGGGCTCGGGGAGGCCTTTAAATAGGCGAACGGCGAGGACTAGTAGACCCATGCACCGGCGAGCTCACGCTCGTCGCTGCAGGGCTCGGGAGGAGCTGGCGCCGTGTCTGGGGTGTTCCTGGGCATGGACTACGCCGAGGGGAGCTAAGGGAGAGAGCGGGGAGAGGTCAGAGACGCGCGTGTGTGAGCCGCTCCATTGGCGCGCTCGGGCGGCCTCTGTTCGCTAGCGCGGAGGCGCGGGGAGGAGGAGAGAGGAGGGGGCCGACCGCGTAGCGTGCTGCGGACGCCGAGGCGCATCGGCAGGCACGCGGGGGAGGCCCGAGGTGGCCGGAGGTGGTTGGAAGGGGGCGGCTATAGTGCGGGAGCGCACTGTAGCGCGCTCCAGAGCGCCCAAATGGCATGCCATGGCAATTTATATGCCTTGTGGGCGCGGCCACTAATGTCTGGTAGCTCTAGGAGGGAGTAAAAAAAGGGGAGGAAGCATTGGATGCCATGGATGGCCACTGGGGTGAGGGGAGAGGAAGAAGAAGTGTGCAAATGGGCTGTCCAGAGAGAGGAAGTGGGGTTTTACCCATCCAATAAGTGAGCTATGGATTTGCCATTGTTACTGGAGGTGAAAGGGGACTAGGAGGAGCTGTGGTAAAAAGTTGACCTCAAGGAGATTAGTGGAAGAGGTCAAAATGATGATTTTGGGAAAATGGCAGAAGGTGTTTGTTGTTGGTTTGGGCAAGAAAATTAATTCCACTTGCCATGAGAATTAACAGGATGGCATGGCACATAGAAGTATGATGTTCCACCAAGTTTGAGCTCATTTGGGCAAAGTAGCCAATGTAACTTTGGTAAACCCTAGAAATGAGTAGAAATGGCTTTACCAAGATTTAGTCATGCAAATCTATTCTCCTTGATGCACCACTTGGTGTAGTGTCATCATTTGAGGATTTGAACATGTACACAAAAATTCAGATCAAAAGGACACACTTGGCAATGTAGAGTTGTTCAAATTTGATTCTGGTCAGAGAGGGTTTTGGGGTACTTTGATCAAGATAACATTCTCTCCAACTTGTGCCATTTGGTCTAGATGCATTATTACACCATTTGAGCATATGCACCAAGTTTGAGAGCATTTGGACATGTTTGACAGTGCAAAGTTGTTCAAACTTGAAAAAGGACATAAGTGGTTTTGAGAGGGTTTCATGGGGTTATACTGTTCTGCATGACATGAGACTTGTGAAGAGCATCAAACATGTCATATGTGATATGCTAGAATTTGCTTGGAATTTTTGGGGAATACTTCCTTTGTAAATATTTCAAAAGCTTGAAATATCTAGAAAGGGTTTTTGAGGGATTTGACCAATATTTTGAACATGACCATGTGTTGAAACTCTTATATATGGGAAATATATACCCCCTGAGTTTCCCTGATTTTTCTCAAATATTTTTGAAACAATAAAATAATTTTTCCCTATTAAAGACCATTTCTGGCCTTAAGAAAAAGCTTTTAAATAAAATAGGAAAATAACTTCTAAAATTATATTTTTGTGGTTTTTGGGTATCCTATATCTAATAGGAGTCAAATATATTTTTGGAAAGATTTTTACTGCCCTAAATTAAGTACTTGTAGTACAAATCTTAATTCAGGGGTTTTTGGAAAACTAATTTTTGAAAATACTTTTTGGACAAATTATTTTTGTAAGAAAATACTATATTGCTCTATACACATGTCATGATCATTGGTTCAAGAGTTTGGAGCAAGGAGATGAAGTATAGGAGTTGGAGGATCTATTTGATTTTTAGAGCACTTGCAAACAACAGACAAAATCCAAACAAGGCAAGGTCCAAAACACTCAAAAGTTTTTGCCAAACCACATTTTATCATGATTTATTAGCTTAAGTGTTGTGGCATGAAAATCAGGGTGTGACACCGGCGCCACCGAGTTCACTTGACATAGCCATTGCCACAAACCCTAGTCTTTTCGGTCCCACCGATAGGGATCTTGGTCTCACAGAGATGGGATTGTAATCTCTCTGTTTTCCTTCGTAACGTTTTGGTCCAACCGAGATGAGCGATCGGTCCCACTGAGATTACAATACAAACTCTCTATTTCCCTTTCGTAATGTTTCAGTTCTACCGAGAGAGCGAATCGGTCCCACCGAGATTGCCTGACCAACTCTCTGGTTAGTCTATTACCAAAATCGGTCTCACCGAGTTTGTGTAATCAGTCTCACTGAGATTATGTTATGCCCTAACCCTAATGATATCGGTCCCACTGATTTGACATGTCGGTCCCACCGAAAACCCTAACAGTCACATTATGAACTAAATCGGTCTGACCGAGTTGTATGATTCGGTCCCACCGAGTTTGGTGATTTATGCGTAATGGTTAGATTTTGTGTCGAGGCTATATATACCCCTCCACCCACTCTTCATTCGTGGAGAGAGCCATCAGAACATGCCTTCACTTCCAACATACATTTTTTTGTGAGAGAACCACCTACACTTGTGTTGAGGTCAATATATTCCATTTATACCATATAAATCTTGATCTCTAGCCTTCCTCAAGTTGCTTTCCACTCAAATCATCTTTCTACCAAATCCAATCCTATGAGAGTGAGCTGAGTGTTGGGGAGACTATCATTTGAAGCACAAGAGCAAGGAGTTCATCATCAACACACCATCCATTACCTTTTGGAGAGTGGTGTCTCCTAGATTGGTTAGGTGTCACTTGGGAGCCTCCGTCAAGATTGTGGAGTTGAACCAAGGAGTTTGTATGGGCAAGGAGATCGCCTACTTCATGAAGATCTACCCTAGTGAGGCAAGTCCTTCATGGACGATGGCCATGGTGGGATAGACAAGGTTGCTTCTTCGTGGACCCTTCGTGGGTGGAGCCCTCCATGGACTCACGCAACCGTTACCCTTCGTGGGTTGAAGTCTCGATCAATGTGGATGTACGATAGCACCACCTATCAGAACCACGCCAAAAGTCTCCGTGTCTACATTGCGTTTGCTCCCTCCAAACTCCTCCCTTTACCTTCATATGCAATTGTTTTACATTCCGCTGCTATACTCTTAGAATTGCATGTGTAGGTTGTTTGCTTGACTTGTGCTAAGTTGCTAAAATATGCCAATAATTAAAATTGGGAAAAGGCTAGATTTTTATTTGGTCAAGTAGGCTAATCACCCCCCCTCTAGACATACTTTCGATCGTACAGTCATCCCTGGATCGGTATTGCTAACACACATAGTACTCGAGGATTTATTGCAGAGTTCAATCACACACTTATTACACGAGTGTCTCAAAAAGATTACTTATTACAATAATATGGCTGAAGGCCATCTAAATAAGGTAACTGCGGAAAATTCGAAGATAAACGAGTCCATCCAACTCCATGACAAAACTGAGTGCATGACAACGACCCATCGCACCTTACTCTTTGTCTGAAAACTCTGTAACATGATACGTTGTAGCCATGTAGGTCAGCACATGGAATATGCCGGCAAGATAACACCATAGAGAAATATACAAAATAACAACTATCACTACATGCATATTTGGCTGGTGGAGGCTCTACGGTTATCATTTGCATAAAGCTAATTTTTCCCTACAACAAAGGAATATATTTTATTCAACTACAAAGTTTGATGAAATTATTGAGAAGGTACCCCCAACTCAATCCCAAAATTAACATTAATATCCCAACAAATTCATTAAGTAGAGTGATGAGATCAACATAATAATTCAAGTACTAGATACTCAATAAGTCCATAACCGGGACACGGCTAACCATGATTAGTTTATTCACTCTGCAGAGGTTTGCGCACTTCTCCCCACAAGACTCGATCTCCTCCATTGTATTTCCTGCACTGCGTGATGTTTTAGAAATGGATGACCGAGACACAGTCTTTTCGAAGAGGTCACCTTAACCGATAGATAGGCCGGTACACCTACAATTCCCCTACATCTACTAGCCCATCATGGAAAGGATTCCCACAACTTACTCAACTATGCCAGAGCCCATAATGGCTTGTGGCTGCACATGGAAGTTTCTAGCACGAATAATCTTATGATCCCTTTGAGCCTGGGTGGCATTCCATAGGATGATCACACGGGTACCCCGGGATCTCCTAGGACAACACTGGATTCCCCAGGTGCCCACAACCAATCCACCCAGATGTGTATTAAAGTAGCCACCTTAAGTTTCCCTTAGATATAAATAACTCTCACATCTTTCATGAATCTCACAAACCAATCCACGTCTACGAGGATAGCAAAGTAGTGCAAGCATAACGTAATAATACCCAGGGTTTGTATATAAGATAATAGGTTCCTACCTCATCAGCTACTTCCCAATACCCACATGTTATCATAGTCCTACTCATGCAATGTTTGAGGGTTTATAAACTAATGCATAAAAACTGGGTAATAAAGGGATATGATCAAAGTGTTACCTGCCTTGCTGACGATCGAAAAAACCCTAGAGATTCGTAGTAGCAAGCCTCGCACTCCGGAAACTCTATCGTGAACAAACAATAGCATACATAAGCACTCAAGCATAAGATGCAAAGGTAAAACCAAAATAAAAGATCTAAACAGAAGGTTCAAGTGAAGAGCTTCGATTTGCAAAAACAATCAATCAAAGCGGAGTTACGAAACATAAACTACGATCAAAAGAAGTTTGAATTAAAATCTGCTTGAAACCAAATTTTAAATTTTCAAAACCATATTCAAGTTGTTTATCTAGACAGAGCGGAACAAGACGAAGATTTTGGCGTTGGTTTCACTGGATTTGGATAAACGAGCAAAAAGTAGGGAGGGTTTGAAGATCAGGGACTAATCTGAAAAAAACTATTCGCGGATAGGTCCTTGGCCGAAAATTAAACTAAAAAGAAAATCTAACGAACAAGCGTTCACTAACAGAAACTAACGAACGAATTCGTTCATTAACCGAATGAATCGAGTGAAACTTCGCTATTTAGCATAACCTAAAAAAACCGATCTAATACGCGAAATCGAAACAAACCATGGCAGTTTTTTGTGGTTTTACCGGTTCTGGGAGGGAAAACCAGTGGCCGCACGGCTACTCCGGCGAGGCGGCGGCAGCAGTGGTGGGCGGCATCGGCGGCGGCGGGGTGGCGGCGGCGCGACGCCATGGTGCGGGGCAGGCGGCGGCGCGAGGCGGCAGCGGCTTGGGTGGCGGGGCGGCTCGGTGAGGAGAGGAGGCCGGGCCTCGGCCCTATATAAAGAGCCCCGGGGGTGCTTGGGGGAGGGGGCAAGGCGGCGGGGAGGCGGAGTCCGTGCCGGACTCTGGCGGCGTGCGGGAGCCGGTCTTCGTCCCGGGGACGGGGACGAGGCGGTGGCGAGCTGGGCCACGGCCTAGCACTAGCTGGGCCGGCCCAGTTTTGGCGGAGAGAATATTTTTTTAAAAATAATTCCGCCACAGAATAAAATCCAAAATAAAATAAATAAAAATCCTAGAATCCCAAAAATAATTTTTATGGTCCTCTCCTAATATTTAGGACCACGTGAACATTTTTCTGGGCTAAAAATGCAATTTTCCCTAATTTAACCAAATAAAAACTCAAATAAAATTCAAATAAAAATATATTTTTATTCAAAATTAAATTTCCATTATTTCCTCTATTTTGAAGAAGTCATATTATCTTCTCTCATTATTTTATTTATTTTGAAATAATTGGAAAAATAATTTCAAATAAAAATCACTTTGATCCAACTTACCAAATTTTCAAAATTAAAAAAATGGAATTTTATGAAAACCTCTAACTCTCTCACATGGTCCTTGAGTTGCTTAAGGTCTCTAGGATCAAAATGCCCAAACAAACCAAATTTAAAATGCTCAAAATATGGATGCATATGATGACCTAATGATTAACATCCAAATTGAAAATTGGTTTGTTACAGATGAAGATCAATACCCCAAGACGAAGTTTGTTCCTCAAGAAGATAATTATGATACTACTTCTTTCCAAGGGACACAAGCTCAAGATGATCTTCCACCACAAGACCACAAGGAAAAGGGCAAGGACAAGCTTCAAGAGGAGATAAATGCATTTGAAGAAGCTCCTAAGGCCTTGGTCAAGTGGGTTCCCAAGACTACATCAAGTTCTACTTCATCAAGTACGACTACAACTCCAAGGATTCCCATCAAGATGATGTGGATCCCGAAGAAGAAGAACTAGAGAGTTCTTGAGGGTGACTCCTCCAACATACTTCACTCATATCATTTTGGCGAGGAAAAGTGCAAACAACTTCCACAACTTGCACTAGTTCAAGGAGTCACAAACCCTCTTGTTGGTAAGTCAAGGGACAAGGTAACCTAATGCTTTCATGGATATCATCATTTATGAACTTCATTCTATGTCCATGGATATCTTTGTTTGTTCCTTGTGGGACTAACTCGTGTAGGTATTGAAAGTGCAACTCACTCCAATGGATTGCTCTGAATGATCTACATCAACATTGAGCATCCACATCTTCAACATCTACATGAAGTCATCATCGACAAAACCCAAGGTTAGTTCATCCCTCTTAGGGGGATATCATATCTAGGGGGAGCTTTACTCTAATCAATTGAGCTAAAGCAACTCTAATGGTGTGAACACAACAATGCTTTATGTAAAAGCGGCAACCCCACTTGTGCTTAAACGATGAGTATGACCTATGATCAAATGTTCTCATTTGACTCCTAAGTCAATATACTCATATATAGATGACCTAGTCATCGCCAATTGCTTGATAGATGCTAGAGTGTTTGTGCATGCTTTGTCACATATTTCATTTACATTTTATTGTGTGAGCATGTTGATTGCATATTTTACTCATTCAAGGACATACATTTGTTGCTTTGATTGTTTGGCTTTTTCTCTTTTGCCAAATGGATGGACAAGAATGCCTAAGAACTTCCTCTAGCTATCTATGCTTTTCTCGTCTCAAACTCTATTCATGCTACATCACAAAGTTTGATCAAGTCAGTTTCGAACCACTCTGTGTGAGGAGCACTCGGAGTCCCCGATTCGTCATAGACTTAAACTTCCAAAACCTCTCTGTGCATTTCGGTCTGACCGATCCATCTACTTCAGTCACATTGAGTTCACTGAGTTGATCTATGTTGTGGAAGTGTCACGGCAAATGTCCTCATGGAAGGACTTAGTTGTCGAGCCATGGAGACGAGGTTAGCTTAAAGGGGTTAGAATGGGACAAAGGACACAGGGAGTTTATACTAGTTCGGCCCCTTGCGGTGAAGGTAAAGGCCTACTCCTGTTTGAGGTGGTATTGCTAGGGTTTCGATTACCAGGGAGCAAACACGCTTGCCTGGCTTTCGATATGATGTTTTTCCTTGCCCTAAGCCGCCACTGGGTCGTCCCCTTGTATACATGGATTGACGCCCTGTGACCTACAGAGTCCCGGACGGTTTATACAATGTGTCCGGCTCGGTGACGTATCTTACGTGCCTTACATTACAAGTCTACACATACATGGCGGTTTATACTTATGGGCCTTAAGCCACCTCTGGGCTTGGGCCTCTTACAAGCCTAACTGTGAACCGCCATCTTGTATACTCTTGGGCTTCATTTAGATGAACCGCCATTGTGGTTGACCCGGCCCCTCCTGGGCGGGTCATATCTGATAGCCATATCCCCAACATTAGGCCCCAGGTTGATTTGAACTTGTTCATGTCAATCTTCAACATTTAAAAAAAAATCCTTCTTCATCTGCTGTGATACATTGTAACCCGCCATGACGTCATCTCCAAAAATTTCGGAAACCCGCCACGACGTCATCTTTAACGGATCTTTTATCTTTAATGACCTTCCGAAAATCGAGGTGTTCAATTAGTTGGATAATGATCATTTGGCCTCCTCGTTTTTGTTCCTGCCTATTACTCTTTTCCTTATAAATAGGGTCAACCCGCTCCTTTCTCATTCTCCTCTCTTCTCCTTCTCGTCTTCTTCCTCCTCGCGACGCACCAGCACGCACGAGCTCCGCCACCGTCGACCTCCATCCCCTTCGTCAACTCCGGCCGCTGCATCGCCCTGAGCGGACCAGAAAGGCCGCGGCACTCCTCCCTGTCAGCTAGCACCAGTAAGTCCTCCCCTTTCCTTTTCATGGATCTGTTCTTAGGGTTTCGGTGTTCGTCGATGTTCATCACCGTTTCTTCCCTTTCTCCTTTCTAGATTGTGTAGTTTAATATGAAAATAACATAGGTCCTGTGCGGTAGCAGTTTTAGCACCCGCTTTTGATATTAGAGCATATCCTCATCACGACAGATCTCCTCTGGGGCACCTCCACTTTTCTGCTGCCGCCTCTGTAGGTTTAGAATTTATTTCCTTTTTCTGAACAGTTGCAGATCCGAATTTGTAGCTTTAACTTCTGGAACCTATTTATCCCAACACTTAGCAAATTTTGCTCTTGTTAGATCTTGAATATATTAGTCATGGCGGCTTACTTTACCGGCTTATCATTACTTCATATATCATTAGCCCTCGCTTAAGCCACCATTTTGAATGTACATTGCAACCGTTAACTTGTGATTTCACCAACTAACTTGAGCCGGCAAATTATTTCCCTTCCTTTAGGTTGTCCTTCTTTCACAATGTCGCCAAAGATAGTTACTACATGTAACTGGGTTCCCTCCATCGTCACTGAGGGTACTTTAAAAGATTTTGTCAAAGTTGGATATTTGCCAGAGAAGAGTGTCATGCATTACCACACTCCTGACCCGGGCAAAGAGAGACCTCTGCCAAAGGACGGTGAAGTCATTGTATTCATTGATCATATAAACCGGGGCTTCTCATCGCCCGACTCTAAGTTTTTTCGAGATGTTCTGCACTTCTTCAAACTCCATCCTCAAGACATTGGACCCAACTCCATGTCAAACATCTGTAACTTTCAAGTTTTTTGTGAATTATACCTTCAAGAAGAGCCTAGTGTCAAGATTTTCAGGGAATTCTTCTATCTGAACCGCCAAAATGAGTTCACAAATGGGACCAGCTTGGAACTTGGTGGAATCTTGATTCAATGCAGAAGAGACACCATCTTCCCTCAAGCAGCCCTACCGAGTCACCCCAAGGACTGGAATCAGACATGGTTCTATTGTAAAGATATCTCGCCGGCTAATGAAAATCCAGTGCCGGGTTATCGTGCTGAATGTCTTGACCCAAAACATCAACTCCCTGAAAAACTTACCACCGCCGAACTTAAGAAACCCGCCCCTACTATCAGAAAGGTCCAAGCCCTTCTAGGAAATGGTTTAACCGGAGTGGATTGGTCCGATGCTGGGTCTCGTGGCGGATCATACCCTTAAGCCGCTGATCTGGCTTGATGTGTACTTATACCGGAGAAAAAGATGATCCATTACGCCATAGCTCTCTGCGTCTGACTGAAGAGGGCATTATTGAAATGGCAACAACACTTGTAAATGGAAAATTCGAAGACTGGAGCAAAGTGGGTGTGAACCCTTTCTGCAAGCTTAACCCGCCGCCATATGTAAGTCTCTTGATTTCCCTTACTTTATCTCATCATCCAAATATTATGTGAACTCAAGTATGTTACTCTTCCGCATGCTAAATCTGACTTCTGGAAAGGCAAAATATGACCACGAAGCCGCCAAAAAGGCTAGAGTTGTCGCCAAAGCCGCCAGAAAGACTAGCAAGAAACCTAAGAAGAAATCAAGCGCCTCTGATCTACTTAAGCTGGATGGCACCTCTGAGTTGGAGGTAGCCCTTGACTCTCTTGGCTTGTTTTTCAACCATCTTATTAACACTGACTATTACTAGGATGACACGGGAGCCAACCAAGCAGTTGAAGAAGAGGTAACTATTATTTCCTCCGACTCAGAACCTTTGCCAAGACAGAGACTTCGGCGAGTAACCCAGAAAGTAAGGTTTTCACACCCCTTGGCTTATTTAGATCCTCACTTTCTTTTGAAACGACAGCAACACGAGAGTCGACGTCAAACCCGGACCAGTGAAGGTGACGAGCTGTCCTCCGGCTTACCAAACATCCCCGCTCCTCGAAAACATCGAAATGAGGTTCTTTTTAACTTTAAACTCTTTCCACCTATCGCGGGTCTTATCTTCCTTCCTCCTAACTCTGTTGAGCCAACTGACCAGGAGCTTGCCCGTTCCTCCTCTGGCGATTCATCGCAAACCGAATTGCCGACTTTTAAAACTGCCCCTGGGTAATGGCAATTAATTTCACTCTGTACCTCTTTATACTCTTAAACTTGTACTGACTTGTCATAAACCGAGTAGTGGTCAAGCAAAACCTAACAAGAGGGTGAAAGTGATCAAGCCAACTGAGGCGCCTGAAGTTGCTGAGCTGGAGCAACAAGTTTCTGCACCTGAAGTTTCTGACAAACAGCTGGAAGATTTTGTCTCGGACCCTGCACCTGAAATTCCTGACCTTTCCCATGACCACACGGATGTCAATCCTACGCCCACCAAGTCATCCAACCCACTTAAGCCGCCAGAAGAACATGGTGATGACATTGTGGTTACTGGCACCGGTTTCCAAGAACCGGGACGTCCAACTGTCTTGGCCAAACACTCCGTGAAGGATGAGTTCATTGAGAAGCGGAAATTGAAACTTAACATCGCTGATTATTCTCAACTGTCCGTCAATGAAGTATTCTCTGGTTATCTTAACCAAGTTCATTCCAGTGGCGACCGTGAGATTGATATGGTGAAATAGATGCACCAAAAATATGAGGTATGACTTCCGGCTTTTTAAATAAGTTATGTACCTCCTGCCAGTCCCCAAGTCTTCTGATTATGATAAGATTGAATAATCTATAGACTTAGAGGGATCATAAGATTCTATCCTAGACTCCCTCCATGGCCGGTTTTAAACTAACCCGAATGTTGAAATAGCATAATTTTGCATTCGTAGTCCCCAAGGGTCGGTTTAATCAGTATGAATGAGCCGACCCCATTTATCACTGTGTAAGAAAGTAGAGCTTAACTGCATAGCCCCCATGAGTCGGCTGAGACTGTTTACAGCACATCCGGCTCATCATTACGAAGATACAAGCATATGCATTAGCCCCCAAGTGCCAAGCAGTGTCGCTTGCAAAGTGCTTGGGACTTTATTTATAAGAGCCGTTTCTTTGAAAAATTGTTTTGACAGACATTAGCCCCCAAGTGCCAAGTGTTGTTGCTTGCAAAGGACTTGGGACTTATATTGTTGTAATCCGCCATGAAATATGTTTGATAAATCTATGGTGCATGCAGGCTGCTACTGCTGAATTGGAATCTCAACTGAATGATACCAAGACCCGGCTGGCGGCTCAAGAAAATGAGGCCTGGAAAGCTGAGTCAAAATTCCAATTTAGTGTGGCTGAGTCGGAAAAGTTGATGACCGGCTTTAAGGCGGAGAAAAATACTTGGGTTGAAGAAAAGACTGCTTTAACATAGTGGGATGAGAAAGCAGAAGCAACTCTTCAGGAGGTGACCACTAAGCTCTCCGGCTTAAAACACCGTGTGTCTCAGATGGTTTCTGCTATCTTCGGTGAGTCGCCTTGTTATTCATCCGAAGTGAGTACTTGTCTCCATAATGTAAGTCGCCATTTAACCAATCTGTAACTTACTCAGGTCCCAGGAGTAGAAACCTTAGCCAAGACACCCTTGTGAAGCTCAAGGCAGTCTATACTCTTGTCGAGTAATTGTATACTAGATCTCAACGAACATTGGCTACCATCTCCTCGGCTAATCAAGGACCCAATCTGTTAAGCGATGTGCTGAAGAAATTATCAATCTTGCCCACCAGGATTCAAGAGATAAAACGGTCGTGTGCGAGAGCCGGTGTGGTGACGGCCTTGAGCCGTGCTAAGGGGTGGGTACCGGAGTTAGACCCGGCTGATGTAGCTAGTGGATATCCAAGCCTGAAGGAGGACGGTACTTCTTTTGATCAACAGGACTTCGCTGCTTGTGTTAAAGCAATCCGTCCCCATGCGACAGTCGTTGCCGAAGAAACCAACCTCTCCAAATATCAGTCGGCTTATGACGCAGAGAATCAAAAGATGCATACCCCCACGTACAATGTGATGGACTTAATTCCGCCGATTCGTAAGCACACGTTCGCTCCTGAAATTGACCCATCCAATCTGATTGACGACGAAGCTGAATTCTTCGCCTTGCGTGGCTTTGATTGGTCAAAACCAAACTTCCAGATGGCAAAGGATGAAGAAGAACCGGAAAGGGATGAACCGGAGGCCTCCCATCAGCAAGGTCAAGAAGATTAAACCGCCGGGCAACTTAGAGACTTAATATTTTGGAAAAACACTTGATCTCCTTTTGGCTCATGGAACCATGTAATAGGGTAGCTAAAACTTATCTTTGCCGTGCCATCATGCACATTTCTGTTGTGCGTAATACTACTGATCCACTAGTTTAAAAAATCATTCTGGGTATGATAGTCTTTGATTTATGCAGAGTTGAATTATTATTATCCCGCACACAAAGAAAACACAAGGGTCCTTGGCGGCTTACCGCCGGGCTGTTACGGGATATCTCTCTCAAGGTAGTTTTGGTGATTGATGACAACATGTTTGCGGACTAATCTTGTGCTTTGAATAATTCACAGATTCTCCCCTGGCACGAGACGCTTTCTTCCCCTCGGAGTGTATTTCAAGATGGTGTAGCTCTTTCATTTCTTTCTCGGTGGACTAGTTGCGTAGAGGGCACCGTACTATCAAGAGGGGGTCCGCTGGGGTATTGCATGGGTGGAATCATCACGTACACATCTGCTTCTCACCCTCTGAGCGTCTCCATTCCATTGAAGAGATCTCTCCTCTCTTCCTTGTCCTGTCTGGGTCCAAGCGGTAGTACCGCGCAACCCAGCGGTAGTACCGCTGAGGAGCCACAAGCGGCAGTACCGCTCCACAGCGGTAGTACCGCTCGTGGCTCCACAGGAGTAGTACCGCTGGGGTGCCTGGCACCTCCGCCTCGTCCTCAGCATCTTTGAGAGATTCTCTCTCTCTCTCTCTTGTGCGCCCCAGCGGTAGTACCGCACTGCCAGCGGTAGTACGGCCGAAGGGTCACAAGCTGCAGTACCGCTCCACAGCGGTAGTACCGCCCGTGACCCCGCTGCCGTAGTACCGCTGGGCAGTCTGGCTCCTACCGCCTCGATCCGAGAGGTCTTTTTCTCGTGTCGGGTTTTGCGGCACTAGTCGCAGTTGTAGAGGCGGTAGTACCGTTCTAGGAGCGGTAGTACCGTCCCTACCACCGCGGTAGTACCGCGGTTGGGTCCTTTCCTACTAGTCTCCTCTGCGCGGCAGTGCCGCTGGCTGGAGCGGCAGTACCGCTGTCCTGGCGGTAGTACCGCCCCCTCTCAGCGGTAGTACCGCCCTGTGCGGGGCTGGTTGGTGGGGGGCAACGGTTGGATTGTTGCCCCCACTATAAAAGGGAGTCCCCTTCTTCTCTTTGACCTACCTCTTCCTCCCCCCAAGCTCCATTTATTGCTCAAGCTCCATTAAATGCTCCAAGCTCCATTTTGCCCGATCTATCTCTCTAGCCAATCAAACTTGTTGATTTGCTCGGGAGTGGTTGAGAAGGCCCCGATCTACACTTCCACCAAGGGATTTTCGATTCCCCCACTCATCCCTAGCAGATCTTGTTACTCTTGGGTGGTTGAGCACCCTAGACGGTTGAGGTCACCACGGAGCCATAGTCCATTGTGGTGAAGCTTCATGGTCTTGTTGGGATCCTCCGATTAAGTTGTGGAGATTGCCCCAACCTTGTTTGTAAAGGTTCGGTCGCCGCCTTCAAGGGCACCAATAGTGGAATCACGGCATCTCGCATTGTGTGAGGGCGTGAGGAGAATACGGTGGCCCTAGTGGCTTCTTGGGGAGCATTGTGCCTCCACACCGCTCTAACGAAGACGTACTTCCCCTCAAAAGGAAGGAACTTCGGTAACACATCCTCGTCTTCACCGGATCCACTCTTGGTTATCTCTTACCTTTACTTGTGCAAGCTCTTTAGTGTTTCTTCCCTTGCTTGCTTGTATGCTTGTTGTTATTGCATCATATAGGTTGCTCACCTAGTTGCACATCTAGACAACCTACTTTGATGCAAAGTTTAATTTGGTAAAGAAAAGTAAAAATTGGTAGTTGCCTATTGCCCCCCCTCTAGTCAACCATATCGATCCTTTCAATTGGTATCAGAGCCTCGTCTCTTTATTGAGGACTTTACCGTCCAAAGAGTATGGTTGATACCGTAGACGGTGTGGAGGAACACTCCGGTGTGAACCCGATCTCGTCTACGGGCGATGGGGGAACCTCGGTCTCTCGTGAGGAGTTCAATGTGGCCTTGGAGACATTGAAAACCTCCATGATGACCGAAGTTGAAAGCATGTTTACTAAATTTCTTGAGGGGCTTAAACTATCCACCGCACCGTTGAAAGTGGGTGACCCCGCCAACAAGGTGACGGATGCTATCCCCGACAAGGGGGAAGCTAGTAGTGAAAAGGCTCCTTCTAGTGGTAAGAATGGCACCGGCATCTTTGCCCATGTGGAACCACCACTTGTTTATGGTGGACCGGTTCCTTCCACTCATTTGAATCATGCCAGTCCTCCCCCTAAGATTGTGAAAAATGAGGATTTTGATTCTTGGGTTTACCGCTTTAAACGTCATTTAAATCATGTGAACACTAACCTTTGGAGAATCATTGAAGAAGGTTTCTATCCACATGATCCAAGCAACTTCACTCCTCGAGAAGCCGCGGATAATCAATTCAATGAGAATGCTCTCTTCATCATTCAAGATGCAATTCCACCCAAATACCTACCTCATCTTCGTCCCTTTGCCTTGGCCAGAGATGCATGGCATTGTGTTGTCTCTCTCTACCGAGGAAGCGCAAGCATTCAACGCTCCAACTATGAAGTGGTACAAGATGAGGCCGATGAGTTTGCAATGAAAGAAGATGAAGAACCTCGTGAGCTTTATCGGAGAGTAACCAAACTCGCGGTCTCACTACGAGATCACGGGAGCAAGGACATGGATGACAATTGGATCAAGCGCAAATTCCTCAAGGCAATGATGCCCTATCACAAGGCCATGTCCTCCGTCATTCGTCAAAGACCGGACTTCCACACTTTGACCTCAAGCGAAGTGTTGGATGAGTTTGTGGCCATGAACATTTTGGACAAGACCGCCGACAATGTGGTGCTCCGTTCTCAATGGGCAAAGAAGCCTAACCTTGCATTGAAGGCCAAGCTCACCGTGGAAGAAGAAGAAGAGGAAGAAGAGGAGAGCAACCCCGAAGATACGAAGTATGCATATCATGAACACATGGCACTTGCTTCAAGGCAATTTTGGAGCAAGAAAAACTCGAGGCCAAACTTTAGAAAAAACAACTCGAGTGGCACGAGGGGCAAGCAACGTGTAAGGAATTGCTATAATTGCGGCAACGTGAGTCATTTCGTTGCGGAATGCCCGTATGAGAAGAGGGAAGACAATGGTGGCAAGCTCATCCGAAAGGACAAGGCCAAGTCATTCCCCAACAAGAACAACTTCACCAAGAAGACTCCTCCCAAGGCTTTGGTTGTGCAAGAAGAGTACAATGAGGATGATGATGATGATGAAGATGATGAGTCGGTTGCCATGGCCTCCGTTGCCATTGCAACGACGTCACGGGTGTCTCTCTTCGACTCACCCAATGAGAGCATCACCGCCAAGTGCCTCATGGCTAAAGCCACCAACAAGGTAACTCCCAACATCAAAACTACCATCATTAATCATCCTTCTCCGACGGATAGCGTTAATGAACTTGAGGGAGCTAATGTGGAGGCTAACGAGTTTGAGGCCTTTATGGGCAAACTCAAGGGAAAATCCAAGAAGCACTTTGTTGCTCTCTTGGAACAACTTGGTGAAGACAATGACATGATCGAGGCTCACGAAGACACCATCACTAAGATGGAAGGGCGTAGTCATGACTATGCCAATGAGATTTTAGATCTTTCCAATGCTCTTGAGGAAGAGCGTGGTCTACGTTTGGCTCTTGAGGAGTCACACAACGTTGATCATGCTAAGTTAAAGAAAGATTATGATCATGTCCTCATAGTTTCTCATGTGCTAAACTCCAAGAAGGCCGAACTTGAGGTTGATCTTGCTAGACTCAAAGAGGAGTTTGATCTAGTTGACAAGGCTCACAAGGTCTTGAAGGGTGCTCATGCTAGCCTCAAAGAGTCTCATGATCAACTTCAAGTAAAGCTAACCAAGGAAAAAGCCACTTTCCCTCGTATGATGTTAATTGATAATGCAAATGCTACTAACCCGTGTTGTGAGCATGTGCATCTCGTTGAGGAGAACGCTAAGCTAAAAGGACAACTTGAGAGAGGTCTTGCAACTTGCATACAAGGCAAGAAGAACCTCAACGATCTCTTGATCAACCAAAAGGGGGTTGTGGCCAAGGAAGGGGTTGGGTACGTGCCCGACTCCAAGAACAAGAAGAAGAATGACAAGACCAAACGACCTCCTCCTCTCATGCAAACCTTTGTGAAGGAGGGAGAGAGTGCCTCCGAGCAGAAGAAGAAGAACAATGTCAAGAAGGGCAATGTCACCCCTCCCAACAAAGCCGGCGATTTTAATCCTTCTTATGTGTTATGCCGTGCTAGTGATGGGCATGTTTATGCCAAATTTGTTGGTTCTCTTCATGAGTACATTGAATGGTCTATTTGGGTTCCAAAGACCCTTGTTACTAACATCAAAGGAACCATTACAAAATGGGTACCTAAAACCAAGCATTGATCTCTTGTAGGTGTTTGCTTCCGGTGGTGGATCATGGTTGCTCAATAGCGGAGCTACAAATCATATGACCGGAAGCAAGGACTTGGTGGTGGACGTGCACAAGGTTCCATCTATGCTCACCAATGTCGAGTGGGGTGACGCCTCATCTTCTAAGGTATTGGGACTTGGCAAGGTGGTCATCTCTCATGATCTCACGATCGAGAAGGTCATGCTTGTTGAGTCCCTTGCATACAATTTACTTTCCGTTCGTCAACTTGCAATCATGGGCTTTGCCACTTTCTTTGATATCGATACCGTGGCCCTCTTGTGGAGCAAGACTCTTAAAGTAGCCTTTGTTGGGCATGTCGAGAACGGTCTATATGTGATTAACTTTTCGGAGCGACCCACTAAGACCGCGACGTGCCTAATGGCTAAAGTTAATGTGGGATGGCTTTGGCATCGCCGTTTAGCCCATGTCAATATGAGATCTTTGCAAAGTCTCCTCAAGGGGGACCATGTCTGTGGACTAACGAATGTTAGTTTTGCTAAAGATCGTGCTTGCAGTGCCTGTATCGAAGGAAAGCTACATGAGAAGGCTCACCCTCCCACGATGATCATTTATTTGAAGAGGCCTTTGGAGCTCCTTCACATGGATCTCTTTGGGCCTCCATCTTTCGATAGTCTTGGAGGTAGGAAGTATTGCTTGGTGATTGTGGATGACTACTCAAGGTACACCTGGGTGTATTTCTTCAAGAGGAAGAGCGAGACCCAACAAACCGTCATTGACTTTGCAAATGAAGCACAACGTCAACACAATGCAAAGATCTTGACAATAAGAAGTGACAACGGCACCGAGTTCAAGAACTACACCTTGGATGAATTTCTTAGTGATGAGGAAATCAAGCATCAATATTCCGCACCCTACACCCCTCAACAAAACGGTGTTGCAGAGAGGAAGAACCGGACATTGATGGATGCGGCAAGGACCATGATGGCGGAGTTCAAGTCTCCGTACAACTTTTGGGCCGAAGCCATCAACACCGCGTGTGATGCATCCAATCGGCTCTACCTTCGCAAGGGCTTGAACACGACTCCATATGAGATACTCACCGGTAACAAGCCCAATCTCAAGTACTTCTGGGTATTCGGGTGTAAGTGTTTCATTCTCAAGAAAGGTGTTCGGTTGTCTAAATTTGAGGCTAGAGCTTATGAGGGCATATTTGTTGGCTATGCTACAAACTCTCATGCTTACCGTGTCCTCAATAAATCCATGGGACTTATTGAGGAGACGTGTAACGTGGAGTTTGATGAGAATAACGGCTCCCAAGTGGAGCAAAGTGGCACTTGTGATGTAAGTGATGAAATTCCTCCCCAAGCCATAAGAAGAATGGGTGTTGGCTTTATCCTACCCATTGAGGAACCCCTTGTAGCCGAAGGAGAAGGACAAAGCTCCACTCAAGTGGATCCTTCACCAACCCAAGGCCCACACGCTTCCGAAGAACAACATGAAGGCCCTCATCCTCAAGAACATGACCAAGGGCAAGATCACGCTCAAGACGGTGTTGACACATCAGGTGATGCCCAAGGTCAAGTTCTCTCCTCCGAGCAAGTTCAAGTACAAGAACAAGCCCAAGACGACGCTCAAGATGATCAAGTGACCACTCCTCGTCTCATCCCTGAGGAGGAATTAGAGCGTCGTGCCGCCAAGGTTGCTTCCAAGATCTCCACCAAGGATCATCTCATGACGAATGTGCTTGGAAGCTTAAGAAAGGGGGTAAGCACTCGTAGACAATTAGCAAATTATTGTGAGCATCACGCGTTTGTCTCTTGTGTGGAACCCCACAAGGTCTATGAAGCGCTAGAAGATCCGGATTGGCTCAATGCCATGCATGAAGAACTCAACAACTTCGAGCGCAACAAAGTGTGGAGATTGGTGCCAAGACCGACTGGGAATCACAATGTCATAGGAACCAAGTGGATATTTAAGAACAAGCAAGATGCCCATGGGATTATCATTCGCAACAAGGCTCGTTTGGTAGCACAAGGCTACTCCCAAGTCGAGGGTATCAACTACGGCGAAACCTTTGCTCCCGGTGCTCTTCTTGAATCCATTCACATGTTGATTGCATATGCTTCTCATCATAACTTTAAGTTACAACAAATGGATGTGAAGAGTGCTTTTCTTAATGGTCCTATTAATGAATTGGTTTACGTCAAGCAACCCCCCGGGTTCGAGGATCCCTACTTTCCCGATCATGTGTATCAACTCAACAAGGCACTCTATGGCCTTAAACAAGCCCCACGTGCGTGGTATGACCACCTTACCGAGTTGCTACAAGACCGTGGTTTTGAAGTTGGGCTAATCGACCCCACTCTTTTTACTAAGAAGGTCAAAGGGGAGTTGTTTGTGTGCCAATCATATGTTGATGATATTATCTTTGGTTCCCCTAACAAAGCTTTCAATGAGGAATTTGCCACTCTCATGACCTCAAAGTTCGAGATGTCCTCCATGGGAGAGTTGAAGTTCTTTCTAGGGTTCGAAGTGAAGCAAAGAAGAGAAGGAACCTTCATCAATCAATCCAAATACACTCAAGACATGCTCAAGAGATTCAAGCTAAGTGACGTCAAGCCGGCCTCCACTCCAATGCCCACCAAGTGCCAACTTGACTTAGATCCCAATGGTAAAGTGGTGGATCAAAAGGTATATCGCTCCATGATTGGATCCTTGCTTTACCTTTGTGCATCTAGATCGGACATCATGTTGAGTGTGGGAATTTGTGCACGGTTTCAAGCCGCACCTAAGGAAAGTCACTATGTGGCGGTCAAACAAATCTTTCGATATTTGGCTCATACCCCAAACTTTGGCTTATGGTACCCAAGAGGATCAAACTTCAAGCTTGTAGGGTACTCGGATTCCGATTGGACGGGAGACAAAGTGGATAGGAAGTCCACTTCCCGAGGGTGCCAATTCCTTGGTTGCTCTTTGGTAAGTTGGTCTTCCAAAAAGCAAAGTTGTGTGTCTCTCACGTCCACTGAGGTGGAGTATGTTGCCGCCGGTAGTTGTTGTGCACAACTCCTATGGATGAGGCAAACTTTAAAGGATTACGGTGTCAGTTGTGACAAAGTGCCTCTTTGGTGTGACAATGAAAGTGCCATCAAGATTTCTCTCAACCCGGTGCAACACTTCAAGACGAAGCATATTGAGATTCGGTATCACTTCATCTGGGATCACATTAGGCGAGGAGAGATCGAGCTCAACTATGTCAACACTCATGACAACCTTGCAGATATTTTCACGAAGCCCTTGGATGAAGCAAGATTTCGCGAGTTAAGGCATGAGCTAAATATCATTGATTCGAGCAATGTGGCTTGAACCCTTGCACACCCTACCACGCTCAATTTGTTGTCTAGTTTAGGTGTAGGCATAGACATAGGGGGAGTGTTGTTCTCTCGATGAACTCTCCCTCCCCCCATTATGCATAAATTGATCAAGTCTTGCACTTTAGCCATTGTTGATGGTACTTGTGCTTCAAAGACGAGTTTTGGTCATGGGCCCAAGGTTAAAATCTTCGCGGCGCCATACCTTTTGACTCAAACATAGGTGGCCTCGGCCACCGCCCTCGTTTGAAGAGGTGTGTCTTGGTCTTTTTGCTGGCTCTTTTTTTTCTCTTGCCGTTTTTGTCGTTCCTTCGAGCAAAAGCCTTGTTGGTTTGGTTGCCTTGGCGTGCTGGGCGGTACTACCGCTGGTGGTGCGCGGTACTACCGCTCATGAGCGGTACTACCGCCCCCCAGCATGGTACTATCGCTGAGGGACAGGACCAGGGGGTTAAGTCGGGGCAGGGGGAGGTTTCTTCTCCCCCATACCCATTCACTTCGCCCCCTCTTTCCTCTTCCTCTCTCCAGCCTCCACTCGCCGCGGGAGGGCTCCGGCGGATCTCCGTCTCCGGGGCGTCCCTCTCCATTTCCTTTGGTGGAGTCGATCCCCACCCCGTTCTCTTGCCATGGATGCCGGTATTGCCCCTGTTCCTTCTTTCATTGTGTCTCATTTTCAGATCTTGTTTCTTAAGGGCAATGGTGGTTGCATCTCTAGATTTTTGGACAAATCTAGGCTTGAGTTGGTTGGAGAAGGCAACTAGACTATCTTGATTAGAGTCTGGTAGGAATATTTTTGAATTTGGTAGGCCGGTAGTGCCAGATCTGACCACGGTAGTAGGAAACCTCTGTTTCACCGCCTCGTGCTGTAGGAAACTGCTGTTTCTCCGCCTCGAGCAGTACTACCGCTCTTATTGGAGCGGTACTACCGCTTGACCTCGAGCGGTACTACCACGGGCATGTCACGGTACTACCGCTGCATGTCAAATTCCATCATTTTCCTGCCTTACCTTGATCTTTTTTATTGAGTTCGTTGGCTTATGCTCGTTCTTTCTGGTTGTTTTGCGTGTTCTTGTGTTTGGCTCCAGGTGATGACCATTCCGAGCAGCAAGGTCGCCGTATCAACCCCGGGCATGCTACATCAAAATGCTACCGCACCTCAGAGCCAGTCGGTGGTTCCTCGAGCACCCAACCGCCTCCATCAAGTGCATCTGCAAGTGTTCCTCTACCTCCTCAGCAATCGAAGCGATCCGCCAACAAGCCAAAGGGGAAGACTATGACTGAGATGACCAACAAGGAGTTTTGGGAGAAGCATCGCTGCAACCCCTATGCGGTGGACCAAGAACCCACTTTGGTCAACCTCCCGTTCTGGAACCGTTTTCAGTTTGCCATCTACTTTGATGTGATCAAGGCCAAGAAGAATCTTTTTGTTGATGTTCGCTCCATTGACACTGATGCTATGGAGAAGGACCCGGAGTACTTTGGTGAAGCCCTTCAGATGTGCACTCAGCTGAACATTCTCAGGATCATGCAATTCAACAAGGATTTTGATGCAGATTTAGTGGCTCAATTCTATTCCACCGTCCATCTTGGGGTGGATGTCGAGAGGACTCTGACATGGATGACCAATGGCAAGCTGCTTTCGGTCAAGTGGAAGGCTTTCATGGAGTTACTTGATGTGGTGGATCACGGGCTTGAGACTCCTGTCGGTTTCCGCCCTCACCGCAATGCTACGTCCACCCACAAGCAAGCCCTTTGGCCCTACTACACTGTGAAAGTTCACCCAGTAACTGAGAAGAAGACCTATGAGCTGTCTCCGTATCTGGACATTCTTCATCGCATCTTTCGTGAGACTCTCTTCCCTCGGATAGGGAATCTGGATATGGTCCACTCTTACCTCGTGGACATGCTCCTTTTCTGTCAGCATGAGAAGGAAGCAAGCACTGGAGAGAGCCTGGATATTTCTCATGTCATGTGGTCTGAACTTCTCTCTGCCGTGTCTGAGCGCAAGTGCCCTATATATATGGTCCATTCATCATGAGGCTCATTGAGAGGGCCTGGGCACAGACTTATCCCAGAGTGTTGCTAGAAACTGGAGACTTGGTTTCTCCTGAGATCAAGCGTCTGAGGAAGAAGGACAATTGGACAGCGCCTCACACAGGGGGTCCATCTGCTACTGCTGCCACAGGGGGTCCGTCTGCTGCTACTGCCATGGGGGATCCGTCTGCTGCTGCTGCTGCCATGGGGACCGAGGGTGGGGCTGCTACTGATGATCATGAGGAGGACTTTGGCCCCTCTAGTACAGAACCGTCGTGGGCACAGAAGCTTAAGCGCAAGATGAAGAAGCTTTTCTGCATGGAGTCTCATGGTCAGTACATGACTCATGTGGCGGAGAAGCATGCCAGGACGCGCCACAAGGAGCTCATGCGTCAGATGGGAGCAACAGTTTCCAGTGGGTCTGAGGGTCAGATCACTAAAGAGGAGGAATGGATTCATCAGCATTGCCCTTGGACCGACTCCGATGCCGAGCAGTTTTCGACCCATGATGAAGATGCAGAGATGTGATGTTCGAGATCTTCATCTTCCCATCACCTGGAGTCATAGAGTCACTCTTTGCCCTTTTTGGTGTCTCACTGCCAAAGGGGGAGAGAGTGTAGGGATTTGTGTTTGTTGCCGTGCTTTGAGTCGTCTTGTGGGTTCTTGTGTGTTTTCTCGGTGTCTTTTTTTGGTTTGGTTTAGTGTGAGACCTAAGTTCTAGACATATGGTGTGAGATATATGCTCCCTATCACTACCTTATTACTTATGTCTATTCAGAGTACTGTAGTTTATTATGAGATGCATGCTTGTCCTGTTTATTCTCTTCTCTCAGATATCTTGTGCTTAGTATTGTTGTACTATAAAATATAGGGGGAGTGTTGATCCGAATGTGTGTGTCTTGCCATATCTAGGTGCACACATTCTGGGGGAGCCCGTATATATTTTGTAGTTCTTAGTTTTCTTCGTTTTATTTCTTTTCCTTGCGCAAATCCATAGTTGTCAACAATCCACCAAAAAGGGGGAGATTGTTACGGCATATCTCTCTCAAGGTAGTTTTGGTGATTGATGACAATATGTTTGCGGACTAATCTTGTGCTTTGAATAATTCACAGATTCTCCCCTGGCACGAGACGCTTTATTCCCCTCGGAGTGTATTTCAAGATGGTGTAGCTCTTTCGTTTCTTTCTCGGTGGACTAGTTGCGTAGAGGGCACCGTACTATCAAGAGGGGGTCCGCTGGGGTATTGCATGGGTGGAATCATCACGTACACATCTTCTTCTCACCCTCCGAGCGTCTCCATTCCATTGAAGAGATCTATCCTCTCTTCCTTGTCCTGTCTGGGTCCAAGCGGTAGTACCGCGCAACCCAGCGGTAGTACCGCTGAGGAGCCACAAGCGGCAGTACCGCTCCACAGCGGTAGTACCGCTCGTGGCTCCACAGCAGTAGTACCGCTGGGGTGCCTGGCACCTCCGCCTCGTCCTCAGCATCTTTGAGAGATTCTCTCTCTCTCTCTTGTGCGCCCCAGCGGTAGTACCGCACTGCCAGCGGTAGTACGGCCGAAGGGTCACAAGCTGCAGTACCGCTCCACAGCGGTAGTACCGCCCGTGACCCCGCTGCCGTAGTACCGCTGGGCAGTCTGGCTCCTACCGCCTCGATCCGAGAGGTCTTTTTCTCGTGTCGGGTTTTGCGGCACTAGTCGCAGTTGTAGAGGCGGTAGTACCGTTCTAGGAGCGGTAGTACCGTCCCTACCACCGCGGTAGTACCGCGGTTGGGTCCTTTCCTACTAGTCTCCTCTGCGCGGTAGTGCCGCTGGCTAGAGCGGCAGTATCGCTGTCCTGGCAGTAGTACCGCCCCCTCTCAGCGGTAGTACCACCCTGTGCGGGGCTGGTTGGTGGGGGGCAACGGTTGGATTGTTGCCCCCACTATAAAAGGGAGTCCCCTTCTTCTCTTTGACCTACCTCTTCCTCCCCCAAGCTCCATTTATTGCTCAAGCTCCATTAAATGCTCCAAGCTCCATTTTCGCCCGATCTATCTCTCTAGCCAATCAAACTTGTTGATTTGCTCGGGAGTGGTTGAGAAGGCCCCGATCTACACTTCCACCAAGGGATTTTCGATTCCCCCACTCATCCCTAGCAGATCTTGTTACTCTTGGGTGTTTGAGCACCCTAGACGGTTGAGGTCACCATGGAGCCATAGTCCATTGTGGTGAAGCTTCGTGGTCTTGTTGGGAGCCTCCGATTAAGTTGTTGAGATTGCCCCAACCTTGTTTGTAAAGGTTCGGTCGCCGCCTTCAAGGGCACCAATAGTGGAATCACGACATCTCGCATTGTGTGAGGGCGTGAGGAGAATACGGTGGCCCTAGTGGCTTCTTGGGGAGCATTGTGCCTCCACACCGCTCTAACGGAGACGTACTTCCCCTCAAAAGGAAGGAACTTCGGTAACACATCCTCGTCTTCACCGGATCCACTCTTGGTTATCTCTTACCTTTACTTGTGCAAGCTCTTTAGTGTTTCTTCCCTTGCTTGCTTGTATGCTTGTTGTTATTGCATCATATAGGTTGCTCACCTAGTTGCACATCTAGACAACCTACTTTGATGCAAAGTTTAATTTGCTAAAGAAAAGTAAAAATTGGTAGTTGCCTATTCCCCCCCCTCTAGTCAACCATATCGATCCTTTCACGGGCGGGTCATGATACCCAATTAAAGCTGTTGGGGACGAATAGTCCATAACCAGAGCCGGTCTAGCAACTGTAAGTAAAACGACATACCTGTAGTATATACTTAAACTGCCGGCTTATCAGCTTCGTACAATTGAGAGGTGTTAGAGTTATACCTCCAACCATAGGATTCATCACACTTCGGTGATTTAGAGTCTGTCCTGCTGACGGGTTGTATAAACCCAAAGTATGCTTCAAATATGAGCCATAAACGGGGCAGCTGGGCCCGACTTACAAGTACCAGAAACCAACGAAAAAGCCAAACACAAATAAGAAATCAAAGAGATCCGAGGCTCTTGTAGGCTACCAAGCCAAAGTGTCTTCTTCAATGAAACTAGCCTGAGCCACTGGATTATTCGTGCTGCTGTGATCCTGACTCACAGTGTGCCCAATCAACATTTGAACCCTGGAATAAGTCTGGTCTTGCTCAAAGACTTATCAGGAGTACGCGGGGCCAGAGTAACATTATCATGGGCCGATTTATCCAAGTTCCAAGGAAGGCAGCTTATGAAGCCTGGATCCATCCTAACTACCTGTAAACCGTGCTCTCGCATGACAAACCACCATTTGAACCTTAATCGAGCTCAGATCTTGGTCGAATACGCCATAAATACTGATCATTAAGAGTTCGGCGGGTCAATCAGGATGACCTGATGGAGTTGAAGTAGCTGGTGTACAGGTAGGACGACCCGGTCAGAGTTTGTTCTCTTTGGTCGAATACACTTATGTTTGAACAAACCTGGTCAAGAGGGTAGTAACGCTATGCTCTCTTTGGTCGAATACGCCTATGTTTGAGCAGGAAGCCCCCAAGTGACATACTTACAAGTGTAGCATTGAGCCGATCAAGAGGGTACCGACAACTATATTCTCTTTGGTTTATATACCTATGTTTGAACAGGAAGCCCCCAAGTGACCTTATGAGTTTTGGCATTGCGTCGATCAAGAGGGTACCAACAGCTATGCTCGATGAGCAGGAAGCCCCCAAGTGATCATATAATTTTTGGCATTGCACCGATCAAGAGGGTACCGACATCTATGCTTAATGAGCAGGAAGCCCCCAAATGATCATCAGGGACCTATGTTTGAGATGTGCTGTGCATCCAACTCTCTTTGGTCCCTGAGGTTGTGGGCGTTGAGCCTCTTAAATGATGATAAAGACTCAACTTCGAAGAAGTGAAACGACAGAGGCCCTGAATTATCAGGGATGCGAGCTTTATTATACTGCTTATAATATATACATTAGATAACTATGTACATCACGAGAGCTGGAGGCTCAAGTATAGTAGGGTCGAAGATGAGCGATGTTCCAGAGCCGACGGGTCTCCTCCTCCGATGTGTGTGAGTCCTTGTTGTCTCGAACATCGATAAGGTAGTATGACCCATTATGCAAATTCTTGCTGACCACAAAAGGCCCTTCCCAAGGTGGTGACAACTTATGCATATCTGTCTAATCTTGGATGAGCCGGAGCACTAAGTCGCCTTCTTGAAAGGTTCTGGTTTTGACCCGGCGGCTGTGATAACGCCATAGATCTTGCTGGTAAATCGCCGAACGAGCCGCCGCAAGATCACACTCTTCATCCAATAGGTCAAGTGCATCTTGACGCGCCCTTTCATTGTCAGCTTCAACATAAGCCACCACCCGAGGTGAGTCATGACGGATGTCACTAGGGAGAACCGCTTCTGCCCCATAAACCATGAAGAAAGGTGTGTAACCCGTAGACCTGTTGGGGGTTGTGTTGATGCTCCATAACACTGAAGGTAACTCCTCTACCCAACAACCCGGCGTTCTCTGCAAAGGAACCATAAGCCGGGGCTTGATACCCTACAGAATCTCCCGATTTGCTCGTTCTGTTTGACCATTGGACTGAGGGTGAGCTACGGAGGAGACATCAAGCCGGATGTGCTCACGTTGACAAAATCTTCCATGGCGTCTTTAGATAAATTAGTGCCATTATCTGTGATAATGCTGTGTGGAAAACCAAAATGGAAGATCACCTTCTTCATGAATTGAACCGTCGTTGCTGCATCACATTTACTAACCGGCTCTACTTCAACCCATTTAGTAAACTTATCAACTGCCACCAAGAGGTGGGTCTTCTTATCCTTGGACCTTTTAAAAGGCCCAACCATATCAAGCCCCCAAGTTGCAAATGGCCAAGTAATTGGAATCATCCTCAATTCCTGAGCCGACACATGAGCTCGTCGTGAAAATTTCTGACAGCCGTCACATCTTCTTACCAAATCCTCAGCGTCAGCGTGAGCCGTCAACCAATAGAACCCATGACGGAAGGCCTTGGCTACAAGAGATTTAGAACCGGCATGATGACCACAATCTCCTTCGTGGATCTCTCGTAAAATCTCACAACCTTCTTCAGGAGAGATGCAACGTTGAAATGCCCCTATGACACTGCGATGGTGCAACTCCCCATTGGAAATCGTCATCGACTTAGACCGCCGGGTTATCTGTCTGGCCAAGATTTCATCCTCTGGCAACTCACCTCGGGTCATGTAAGCCAAATACGGAACCGTCCAATCAGGGAGAACATGAAGAGCCATCACCAATTGCGCCTCCGGATCAAGAACAACAAGATCCTCTTCTATGGGTAATTTAACAGACGGGTCAAGCAAGATTTCCAGAAACGTGTTAGGTGGCACTAGCTTATGCTGAGACCCTAGCCTGCTTAAAGTATCAGCCGCCTTGTTCTTCCGGCGATCAATATGCTCAACTTGGTAACCATTGAAGTGACCTGCAATGGCATCAACCTCTCGTCGATAAGCCACCATCAGCAGATCTTTGGAATCCCAAGTACCAGAAACTTGCTGAGCCACCAGATCTGCATCGCGAAAGCACCTCACCCGGCTTAAAGCTCATCTCCTTAGCCATCAGAAGACCATGGAGTAAGGCCTCATACTCAGCCGCGTTGTTAGTACAAGGGAACATTAATTGGAGAAGATAAGAAACTTGTCACCTCGCGGGGAAGTCAACAACTCCATCCCCGAGCCCTCCAACTGTCTAGATCCATCAAAGTGAATAGTCCAATATGTGTTATTCGGATTTTCCTCACGTGCCTTAACTCTGTCCAATCATTGATGAAATCCACAAGTGCTTGAGACTTGATGGCCATGCACGGTACATACTTTAAACCATGAGGACCAAGCTCAATGGCCCATTTAGCAACCTGGCCTGTGGCTTCCCTATTTTGGATGATATCTCCTAAAGGAGTAGAACTAACCACAGTGATGGGATGACCCTGGAAATATTGTTTAAGCTTCCGGCTTGCCATGAAAACCCCATACACAAGCTTCTGCCAGTGTGGGTACCTCTGTTTGGACTCGATGAGCACCTCACTGATGTAATAAACCGGCCGTTTTTTTGACAGAAAGACTATAAGGGAACCCCCTACAGTATAATTGGTGCAACAAACCCAAATTGCAAGTACCATGCCTTGAACCTGGGTGGGTGGGAAGGCATCAACCCCTTCCCACCACTAGGCTATGCCTGAGTCTGCCTCCTTTCTTTCCACCATGATGGCTACACTAACAACCCGTCTATTAGCAGCCACATATAACAACAGAGGCTCTTTATCAACAGGGGCAGCAAGCACGGGCGGCTCAGCCAGCTGTTTCTTCAGATCCTCAAACGCCTGATTAGCAGCACCATTCCAAACAAAGTGATCTGTCTTCTTCATCATCTGACAAAGAGGAATAGCCTTCTCACCCAGCCGGCTTATGAACCGGCTCAGAGCCGCAATATGACCCGCCAGATGCTGAACATCATTAACACATGCCGGCTTAGCCAATGAAGTAATGGCTTTGATCTTCTCCGGGTTAGCTTCAATGCCTCTGTTAGAAACCAGGAAACCCAAGAGCTTGCCTGCTGGCACACCAAAGACACACTTAGCCAGGTTGAGCATCATCTTGTAGACCCGGAGATTGTCAAACGTCTCCTTCAAATCATCAATCAGGGTCTCCTTCTCTCTTGACTTCACCACAATGTCATCTACATAAGCATGAACATTGCGCCCAATCTGATTGTGAAGGCAATTTTGCACACACCGCTGATAAGTCGCCTGGGCATCTTGAGCCCAAAAGGCATAGACACATAGCAGAAGGCTCCAAACGGAGTAATGAAGGCTGTCTTCTCCTGGTCCTTAACTGCCATATTGATCTGATGATAACCAGAATAAGCATCCAAAAAACTCAAATGCTCACAACCTACCGTAGCATCAATGATTTGATCAATATGAGGGAGAGCAAACGGATCAGCCGGACAAGCTTTGTTTAAGTCTATGTAATCCACACACATTCGCCAAGTGCCATTCTTTTTGAGTACCAGCACCGAATTAGCCAACCACTTAGGATGAAAAACCTCAATGATAAACCTGGCCGCCAAAAGCCAGGCCACTTCCTCACCAATGGCCTTCCGCCTCTCCTCATTAAACCGGCGAAGAAATTGCTTGACCGGTTTAAACTTCGGATCAATATTAAGAGTGTGCTCAGTGAGTTCCCTCGGTACACCCGACATGTCTGAAGGCGTCCATGCAAAGATGTCCCGGTTCTCACGGATGAACGCGATGAGCGCGCTTTCCTATTTTGGACCCAGATTAGCGCTGATGTTGAACTGCTTAGATGAGTCGCCAGGGATGAAATCAACCATCTTAGTATCGTCCGCTGACTTAAATTTTAACGAAGGATCATGCTCTGTGGTCAGTTTCTTCAAAGACGTCATGTCTGCCGGTTCAACATTGTCCTTGTAAAATTTTAGCTCCTCTGTTGCACAAACTGATTCCGCATAAGACGCATCACCCTCTTCACATTCCAAGGCCACATTGCGACTCCCATGCACTGTGATGGTGCCCTTATAACCTGACATTTTAAGCTGTAAATAGACATAACAGGGCCTCGCCATGAACTTAGCATAAGCCGGCCGCCCAAACAGAGCATGATAAGGGCTTTTGATCTTGACCACTTCAAAGGTTAACGTCTCAGACCTGGAATAGTGCTCATCTCCAAAGGCAACTTCTAACGATATCTTCCCCACTGGGTAGGCTGACTTACCCGGCACGACACCATGGAAGACAGTGTTTGACGGCTTAAGCTTCTTATCTATCAGTCCCAGGCGATGGAAGGTCTCATAATAAAGTATGTTAATGCTGCTACCTCCATCCATGAGTACCTTAGTAAACTTATAACCCCCAACCTGAGGTGCCACTACCAGAGCCAGGTGACCTGGATTATCGACCCGGGGCGGATGATCCTCACGACTCCACACAATAGGCTGCTCTGACCACCACAAATAACGTAGCACCGCCGACTCAATTGCGTTCACGGCCCTCTTGTGAAGCTTCTGGTCCCGCTTACATAAGCTAGTGGTGAAGACATGATACTGCCCACTATTCAACTGCTTCGGGTTGGTCTGATAACTAGACTGCTGCTGCTGTTGACCCCCCTGATTACTCTGCCGATTATAACCACCCTGGTTACCGTGACCTTGAAACTCGGAACTTGAACCGCCGCCTCCATGACCTGGACCATGAGAACCGAACCCTGATCCGCCGTTCGGGCCATGGTGGCACTGGATGGACTCTCTAAAGCTTCTCATTATGCTGCAATCTTTCCACGAATGACTAGCCAGCTTCCGATCCGTTCCGTGTTTCGGACACGGCTGATTTAACATTGCCTCAAGGTCGAATCCTGTCCTTGGAGCCATATGTCCCTTACGATGCTGGTTATAATTGCGCGCATCGGTGTTAGCCACAAAGTCATCAGCTTTGCACTTACCGTTGCCACCCTGATTGGTAGAGTTATACTGTTGTCCCTTCACGCTGTTACTCTTCTTTCCCTTTCCCGATCTTTCATCCTCAGAATTGGGGTCCTTGGTACCATCAGAGTTGGCATATTTTACAAGAGCCGCCATTAACTCCCCCATGTCATTGCAATGACGCTTGAGCCGTCCAAGCTTCTGCTTGAGTGGAATGAACCAACAATTTTTCTCCAACATCAGAACCGATGAGCCGACGTTGATACTATCTTAAGAATGTATGATGGTCGAGACCCGGCGCACCCAGCTGGTTGTTGACTCGCCCTCGGCCTGCACACATGAAACCAAATCCACAACCGACATAGGTTGCTTGCACGTATCTTCGAAATTCTGGATAAACCGGGTGTCAGTGTCAAAACCGGCGGATCTCGGGTAGGGGGTCCCGGACTGTGCGTCTAGGCGGATTGTAACAGGAGGCAGGGGACATAATGTTTTACCCAGGTTCGGGCCCTCTTGATGGAGGTAAAACCCTACATCCTGCTTGATTAATATTGATGATATGGGTAGTACAAGAGTAGATCTACCACGAGATCAGAGAGGCTAAACCCTAGAAGCTAGCCTATGGTATGATTGTTGTTCGTCCTACGGACTAAAACCCTCTAGTTTATATAGACACCGGAGAGGGCTAGGGTTACACAGAGTTGGTTACAATGGTAGGAGATCTACATATCCGTATTGCCAAGCTTGCCTTCCACGCCAAGGAAAGTCCCTTCCGGACACGGGACGAAGTCTTCGATCTTGTATCTTCATAGTCTAGGAGTCCGGCCGAAGGTATAGTCCGGCTATCCGGACACCCCCTAATCTAGGACTCCCTCAGTAGCCCCTGAACCAGGCTTCAATGACGACGAGTCCGACGCGCAGATTGTCTTCGGCATTGCAAGGCGGGTTCCTCCTCCAAGTACTTCGTAGAAGATTTTGAACACAAAGGTAGTGTCCGGCTCTGCAAAATAAGTTTCCACATATTGCCATAGAGAGAATAATATTTACACAAATCTAATCTGTTGATGTATTCCGTAGCGTGACATCACACCACAGCCAAGTCTTTATTCAAATCGTTTTACTGTTCTACCTCAGCGCGTTTAGCGAGGCGGTTTCCTTGGCACGTCTTGTCAAAGCAGAGATCGTGTCCCCTTATTCTGGGATTCTCATCAATACGGGCGTGGGTAACCCAACCGCGCCATTGATTACGGCGCTTGGGAGATAAGCGAGTTTTACCAGGCTGGTGGGGACGCATAGTCGCACCCACCCATATAAGGGGATAAGAATCCACCTTTTCATCCAAGCCTTCTTCCTCCTTTGCCTATCCATTTCCGCGCACTCGAGCTCCAGCGCCCAAGTCCGCACACCCCACCTCAACCTTCTCCAGCCATGTCCGGAGCGGGAGGCAAGTGGATGGTCTCCTCCGTCATGGAGAGACACATCAAAAGATTGAGGAAGGCCGGATACTTGTCTAACGACATTGCGCACCGGCTTCCCGAAGAGGGGCAGCTCATCCCCACCCCTAGTCCCCATGAGAGGGTGGTGTTCCTCCCTCATTTCCTCCGCGGACTGGGCTTCCCTCTCCACCCATTTGTCCGGGGGCTCATGTTCTACTATGGCCTGGATTTCCACGATCTGGCCCCGAACTTTGTCCTCAACATCTCGGTGTTCATCATCGTGTGCGAGGCTTTCTTTCGCATCCGCCCCCATTTCAGCCTATGGCTCAAGACTTTCAATGTCAAGCCGAAGGTGGTGCACGGCACCCAGGCGGAGTGCGGAGGTGCCATGGTGGGCAAGATGCCCAACGTCCTATGGCTCGAGGGCTCCTTCGTGGAGTCCCTAAAGGGGTGGCAATCGGGGTGGTTTTACATCACCGAGCCGCGCGACCCTGAATGGGTCGCAGCCCCCGAGTTTCGATCCGGACCCCCTATGCAGCTCGCCTCCTGGAAAGAGACGGTCCTGTCGTGGGGTAAAAAAGGAGAGCCGACCGGACTCCAAACATGCGTCCAAACCCTGGTGGACAAGAAGCTCAAACTTGTCAACATAGTCCAGGTTATGCTCATCCGCCGGATCCTCCCGTGTCAACAACAGGCCTTCAACCTGTGGGAGTTCGACCCGGCGCGACACCAAACTCTGAGCAGGCTCTTTGACACGGCGTACGAAGATGCCTGGAAGGTGCCTTTCAAGGGCGCCAAGGCCCCCGCATCTGCTACCGAGGATCGCGGATTCAGCACGCAGCGTCACGCTCGCGCGGTAAGCTGTTTTTACCTTTTACAGGGTATTTACTTTTTCATAGTTTGACTCCATGCGGGATCTAAGCTCTCTTACCTTTGACAAGATTGGTAGGAGACGTCCGGACAGATCAACTGTCCGGCTCCTTTGCCCGAAGGCCCAGCGGACGCTCGTTTGGCGAAGCTGCTGGTTCCGGCACCCTATGTGGTGCCGGAGAAGAAGGCCAAGAAGAAGGCCATGGGGACTCGAAAGAGTGCCCGGCGCCAGGAGGTGTCGGATTCATCATCCGACGACTCCAAGGCGCACTCCTCCCATGAAGACGAGGAGGAGGAGGAAGAGACCTCTCCCCCTCCAGCGGGGGGAGGGAAGAAAAGGAAGGCCGCCCCAACTGGGGAGGCCGAAAGGTCCAAGAAGGGGAAGACCCCTCCTCCGGACTACTCCACCAACACCGACGACGGCGAAGAGGAGTGGCCACACAGGGCCAAGCCCCTGGCAAGATCATAAGTATCCGGATACCAGAGTGATTCATAGTATTCCCCCATTGCACAGCTTTTCCTTACGTCGAACATGTTTATGCAGTCCACCCAAAGACCAGCTTGACGTGTCGTCGAGCGGTTCCCTGGATTCGTTGGATGTGAATTCGCTTCCGATGGATACCTCCTTCCATCCTACGGACGACGCCGAGGTGGCGTCCCAACAGGTTCCGAGCCAGGAGGAGGTGGTCCTGGAGGCACCGCAAGGCGACCTCCCGGACTCCAGGCGTGAAGGGGATAGAACCCCCAAGGGTTCCAAGTCCGGCTTTGAGCCGGACACCGCGCCGGAACCTTCAACGGTTCCGGACTCCGGTAGGCAGCCTCCTTCCAAGAGGAGCAAGCCTACCGAGCCGGTGACCTCCGTCCAACCGGAGGCACCGGACAATTTGCTGGAGGTGCTTCACGGCGCCTCCATCGACGAGGAGCACCGCACTATTATGAGTGCGGTGATCCAGAAGGTTCAGTCTGCCAAGAGCAGACTGACTAAAGCCCGTGCCAGCCTTCTAACAGGCTTCGAGGTAAGTAAAGAATATGTAAAAATATTACCGCATAGACAGTAGCCCCTGATGCTCTGTTCGGCATTCGGAAAGAAAAGCCGAATAGAGGATCTAATAACGTTCGCAGGAGTCTAACAAAAGTATGTCAATATGCGTATGCATGCTTCACTGCTAGCATCCGCCGCACTGACTGCGGAGGTGGGCACGCTGAAGCAGAACCTCGAGCAGTCCGAGAACGAGCTCGGCCATGCCAAGAGGCAACTCGAGGAGATGGAAGGTAAGAAATACCTTATTGAAATATGTGAAAGGTGCAATTGCAAAAAGTGACAGGATTAACACGGCTATTGTAGGGGCCACAACTGAGGTGACGACCCTTAAGCAAGCGCTGTCCGAGGCCGAGAAGAGGGCGGCCACGGAGCGCACCGAGCGGGAGAAGCATGAGACGCAGGTTGGCGAGGTGCGGCAAGAGCTCCAGGCTCTCATGAAAAAACACGAGAGTTTGGAGCTTGACTCGAAGACGCGAGAGTCTGAGCTCGCGGCAGCCATTGAAGATGCCAAGTCTTCCAAGGCCGAAGCCCAGAAGGCCCTCCAGGAGGTTGAGGCAATAAAAAAGATAGCGGCGGGTAAGGCATTCTTTATGCAAAGCAAGCATGTAAAAGTGAATTACTTGTTACTTACCTGAATCCGGAGCTCTCCAGGAGCATTCGCAGACTTGCCCCGTAGCGTGTCAGATGCCGCCGCCTTCTACCGAGCCGAGGAGGGGAGCTCGATGGAGAAGGTGTTCTGGTCTCAGTATGCTGAGGCCGAACACCCGGTGCCCTTAAGCGACCAGCTGAAACAGCTGGTCGAGCTCCATAAGGTGGCCGAACAGGCCATGAAGGGCCTCATAGTCCGGCTATGGCCTGGAGAGCCCATGCCTGGGAGCTACTTCGGGCTGGTGAGGCAGCTGGTGGAGGCCTGTCCAAGGCTCGAAGTCATCAAGCGCTCCGTATGCATCGAGGGTGCCCGTAGGGCGCTTGCCCGTGCGAAGGTGCACTGGGGCAAGCTGGATGCTGAGAAGCTTGTGAAGGACGGGCCACCGCCGGGCAAGGAGCATCGCAAGCCCGAGATGTATTATGAGGGCGTTTTGAAGGGTGCCCGCCTTGTGGCGGATGAATGTTCCATGGATGTAATTTTTCAGTAAACTCGCTCGTTTTGTCCTGTGCGCTGAAAACTTGTTCATGTGCGCTAAGAAATGCTTTTTGAATTTAAAATATTACCTTCTGTGCGGCCGTTTATCAAATTTGAGAGATGGCGAGTCGTCGGCTTCAGCCCCCATGGCACGAGTGTTGGGGTGTTCGGGATAAACATGAGCGCTCTTTTTCCCATTCTTGGGTCCTTCGAGGGAGGCGCTCAACACAACGAACAAGGCAATCGGACTATAATGCTTGAACACTCTCACTTAGCCATAGAATTCTATAATTTTAAATTTCGGCGAAGCCCCTAGTGTTTGGAAGACCGAGTTCAGGGCTCTATCCACGCCTAGGCCGGACAAAGCCGACTCCTCGCTCTAAGCGGCATAAGTCTTTAGGGACTCGAAAACCTCTTGAACAGCGACCAACTCTCGCCTCATCATGACGGTCAGTTTTAGCTTTCTCTACTGAGGTGCTTAGCCCAGCTCAACTGGGGCATAATCGTAGCAGTTCTCCTAGTGCTACCTTAGCCGATATAACGGAACGTAAGGTACCAAAACATAGGAGCCAGGCAAACCCAACTATTGACCCAAGACATGATTCGAAGCCAATGCATATAATGCTATAAGTTCGGGGTGCCGCACTTCTAAAGTGTTCGGACTTCTCACACCGTATTGTGGGGTACTTAAGCCCCTGGCGTATTGGCCGTACCAAAGTGTATGGGTGCAACATGTCATTAATGAACATATATTCGTAAAAAAAGAGTAATGCAATAATAGACGGAAGCTATGCATTGTTTATTTAAAAAAGCTGCGATCAAAGCAGAATGATACAAATACTGCAATAAGCAAAAGATGGGACTATTTAACATGTCCTTTCCAGGGGCAAGCTGCGGAATGTTATGTGAAACAGGTATGCTGCTCGTTATAGAGACCACCTTAGAGTTCCATAGTGCGGCGTAGTTTTCTGCTTCCCTGGTTGTATCATTTGTGCAGCAATTGTACTACCGGACAAGCCCTCGGAAGAATGGAGTCCTGAAAATAAGAGAAAATTAAGAAATCGGCAGCCCCTAGTGCGGTTTAAGCCGCGTTTCGGGCGTGCTGTGATGGTGCCCCTCCCCTTTTGCCCATGGTATTTCCAGAGCGTAGTTATGTATGCACAACACTGGTTTCGCAAGTTCGCGAGGGCTGGGGTTGGGGCCGCATTGCTACGCTTGCTCGGAACGTGCCCGGTGGTCTTGTTGTAGGTTACTCCGGGCGCGCTTGACGGTGTCTAGACGTTTAATTTCCGTACTGGAGAATTGCCTTGAGAGGCTGCTTTGTACTTCCGCTGCAATAGCCGCCGTATGCTCCTCCGTTCGGAGAGAGCGTTCGGTGTTTCCATTGACTGTGATGACTCCTCGAGGGCCTAGCATCTTGAGCTTGAGGTAGGCGTAGTGCGGCACTGCATTGAACTTGGCAAATGCGGTTCGCCCGAGCAGTGCGTGATAGCCACTGCGGAACGGGACTATGTCGAAGATTAACTCCTCGCTTCGGAAATTATCTGGAGATCCGAAGACCACTTCAAGTGTAACTGAGCCTGTACAGTTGGCCTCTACACCTGGTATGACGCCTTTAAAGGTCGTTTTAGTGGGTTTAATCCTCGAGGGATCGATGCCCATTTTCCGCAGTGTATCCTGGTAAAGCAGGTTCAGGCTGCTGCCGCCGTCCATAAGGACTCTAGTGAGGTGAAATCCGTCAATAATTGGGTCTAGAACCAATGCGGCGAATCCGCCATGACGGGTGCTAGTGGGGTGGTCCCTTCGATCAAAAGTGATCGGGCAGGAAGACCATGGGTTGAACTTTGGGGCGACTGGCTCCATCGCGTATACGTCCCTTAGCGCACACTTCCGCTCCCTCTTGGGGACGTGGGTTGCGTATATCATGTTCACCGTCCGCACTTGTGGGGGAAAACCTTTCTATCCACCGTTGTTCGGCGGCCGGGGATCCTCCTCATCATCGCTATGCAGCCCCTTGTCTTTTCTTTCGGCATTTAACTTGCCCGTCTGCTTGAACACCCAACAATCCCTGTTGGTGTGATTGGCTGGTTTTTCGGGGGTGCCATGTATCTGGCATGAGCGGTCGAGTATTCGGTCCAAACTGGACGGGCCCGGAGTATTTCTGTTGAATGCCTTTTTCCGCTGACCGGGTTTAGAGCCTCTGAATCCGGCATTAACTGCCGTATCCTCAGCATTGTCGCCGTTAATGCGGCGCTTTTGCTTGTTGCGACGTGACCTGCCACTGCTGTCGTTGGTATCCGAATTACCAGGGCTCTTGGTCATGTTATTGCTGTGAGCTAGCCAGCTGTCTTCTCCCACGCAAAAGCGGGTCATAAGTGTCGTGAGGGCTGCCATAGATTTCAGCTTTTCCTGTCCTAGGTGCAGTGCAAGCCACTCGTCGCGGATGTTGTGCTTGAAGCCTGCTAGGGCCTCTGCATCCGGACAATCGACGATTTGATTTTTCTTGGTTAGGAACCGTGTCCAGAATTGTCTGGCCGATTCCTCTGGCTGCTAAATTATGTGGCTAAGGTCATCGGCGTCTGGTGGTCGCACATAAGTGCCCTGGAAATTGTCAAGGAATGCGGCTTCCAGGTCCTCCCAGCAACCAATTGATTCTGCTGGCAAGCTGTTAAGCCAATGCCGAGCTGGTCCTTTAAGCTTGAGTGGGAGGTATTTGATGGCGTGTAGGTCATCACCGCGGGCCATGTGGATATGAAGGAGATAGTCCTCGATCCACACCGCAGGATCTGTTGTGCCATCATATGATTCGATGTTCACGGGTTTGAAACCCTCAGGGATTTGATGATCCATTACTTCATCTGTGAAGCATAGTGGGTGTGCGGCGCCTCTGTATTGGGCTATATCACGACGCAGCTCAAATGAGCTCTGTCTACTTTGTTCGGCCCGGAAAGATTGACTGTTCCGGAGTGACGATTACCGTCTCATGCCATGGGGCGCCCACGCGATCCGTAGATCGATCTTGTTTGCCTTGCCTTGTCCTCCAATATATCTCGCAGGTCTGGCGCATTTTCCCATGCCTTGGTATTATTTGAGCGGCGCCGGGGTGCGGCTTGAGTGGAGGGCCGAGAGGCTTCTCTGTCGCGGCCACGGGGTGGCCGATCGGCCGCATCATGCGCTGGTGATGTAGGTTTAGGTGCTTCCTCCTCTAGTCGGGGTAGCAACCTGTGCTTTGGGTAGCTCTTGGAGGGGCGTTCGAGTTCATACTCTTCGGCCGCAAGGACTTCAGTCCATCTGTCGGCTAGCAAATCTTGATCAGCTCTAAGCTGTTGCTGTTTGAGGCTGCTCGCTGTGGCCATAAGCCTGCGTTTGAAACGCTCTTGTTCGACGGGATCCTCCGGCATGACAAATTCGTCATCGTCGAGGCTTGCCTCGTCTTTGGAGGGAGGCATATAATTATCGTCCTCGACCTCTCTGCCTGCCGCTCTCTCATGAGGGCTGGCTTCTCCATCCTCCTGTGCTGAATCTTGCTGGAGGTGGTTGTCTTCGGCACTGTCCGGGGTGTTATTATCTCCCGTGCCGGAATCACTATTTTTGCTTTGGCGGGATTTAGAGCGGCGCCGCTGACGCTGGCCCTTAGGCTGCTTCTTGGAGGGGTCATCCTCCCCCGTTCCATCGCCATTGCCTTCTTTTGGGGTGTCCACCATGTATATATCATACGACAAGGTGGCTTTCCAGTGCCCTATAGGCGCTGGTTCTTGATCGTCTCCTGCATTGGCGTCCATACCGTCGATGTCTTCGGAGTCGAAGTCGAGCATGTCGGTTAAATCATTGACAGTGGCTACGAAGTGGGTGGTGGGTGGGCTTTGAATTTCTTCATCATGCGCATCCCAACCTTGCTGACCATAGCCCGGCCAGGGCTCTCTTAAAGAGAGAGACTTTAGTGAATTCAGAATATCGCCGAAGGGTGAGTGCTGAAAGATGTCCGCGGCGGTGAACTCCATGATCGGCGCCCAATCAGGTTCGATCGGTAGGGGCGCGGAGGGCTCGGAGTCTGGAGAGGAGTCTGGCTCCTTGGAGTCACGGGCTTCGCAGAGAATAGGGCTGTTGTTCGGCTCGATCGCCGTAGAGATTGCAGCCCCTGAGGCGGTGTCCAACCACCCATCCTCGATTGGCGCAGTTGGCTCCAAATTAAGGGTCGGAGCTGATGCGGGTGCGGCCTCCAGGGCACTGTTCGGCGGCAGAGCTAGATCATGCCCATCGTGATAGTGCGGCGTGCTCGGCTACGGCTTGAATCCGTCGAAGATCAAGTCTCCACGGAGGTCCGCTGTGTAGTTTAAACTTCCAAATCTAACCTGACGGCCAGGGGCGTAGCTTTCGATCTGCTCCAGATGGCCAAGCGAATTGGCCCGCAGTGCAAAGCCGCCGAATACGAAGATCTGTCCGGGGAGAAAGGTCTCACCCTAGATCGCATCGCTGTTAATGATCGGAGAAGCCATCGGGCCTAAAAGTGACGACACAGAGGAACTCTCAATGAAAGCACCAATGTCGGTGTCAAAACCGGCGGATCTCGGGTAGGGGGTCCCGGACTGTGCGTCTAGGCGGATGGTAACAGGAGGCAGGGGACACAATGTTTTACCCAGGTTCCGGCCCTCTTGATGGAGGTAAAACCCTACGTCCTGCTTGATTAATATTGATGATATGGGTAGTACAAGAGTAGATCTACCACGAGATCAGAGAGGCTAAACCCTAGAAGCTAGCCTATGGTATGATTGTTGTTCGTCCTACGGACTAAAACCCTCCGGTTTATATAGACATCGGAGAGGGCTAGGGTTACATAGAGTCGGTTACAATGGTAGGAGATCTACACATCCGTATCGCCAAGCTTGCCTTCCATGCCAAGGAAAGTCCCTTCCGGACACAGGACGAAGTCTTCGATCTTGTATCTTCATAGTCCAGGAGTCCGGCCGAAGGTATAGTCCGGCTATCCAGACACCCCCTAATCCAGGACTCCCTCACCGGGCCTTCAACTCTGCCCATGACCCGATGGAATTAGCCGGCAATCCCTTCAACCAGGTATGAGCCGTCCCTTCTAACATCATGGTGAAGTACTTGCTGTAAGCAGCTTCACTAACATCCAGCATCTCCATGGCCATCTCATAACTCTCCACCCATGCCTCAGGGGGTTGATCGGCTGTATAATTAGGCACCTTATGAGGGCCTTTGAAGTCCTTGGGCAGACGCTCGTTTCGTATAGCTGCCGTTAGACACAGCACACCGGAAGCCTTGGAAGTCACACCTGCCTCAATTGAAGCTGTCGGGTAAACCGGCGCGTGCTGATGAGCCGCCAGCTCAGCCTCCCGACGTGTTTTGGCCTGGTCCACCAAATTCTGTGCATTGACTCCATTGTGTGCCAGGTCATGCCCGTGAGGTTGGTTACGGCGCTGTTCAGTACTTGAGACCGCTAGAGAGTCAATGTGCCTGCCGTAGCTCCGGCTCGGGCGAGGGGTCGCATGAAGCCGATCACGACTATAAGAATAAGCCTGCTACTGTACCAAAGCTGTTTGAAGAAGCTCCCTCGCTCTTCGGGTTTCAACCGCCGCTGGAGTTTCACCCTCGACAGGCAGAGTCGCCAATCGTGTAGCTGTAGCAATCATGTTGTCCAGAGGGGTGGAGTAATGACCCAGTGGTGTCACCACATGCTGAGGCGGAGTGCTGTTCATATGTGGCTGGCCTGCCGGGTCAACCATCCGATTCACCACCGGCGGGTTACTAGCCCCTACTCTAGGGGTGTTGAAGAGGTCCCTCGACTCATAAACCAAGGGCAAACGACTCCAGTGCTTTCTCCTCAAGACCTCGTGTGAAGCGTTCCGATCTACCATGAGCCGATATGAATCTGCTTGAATCCGCTGTGCTTGGGCTTCCAAAACGGCCCGCTCTGCAGCCATCCTGGCGTTTTCTGCCGCTAAGTCAGCTTTAGCCTACGCTATCTCGTCACGCAACCTGGCTATCTCTACTTTTGTGCTGCTCCTGGTTGTCTGGGGTTACCTCAACCTCCATCAGAGTCGCTAGAGCATCCAATAGATTTGCTAAAACTTGAGCCATCGGGCGGGCTGACCCGCCAACACCTGCAGTTGTCATTGCTGCCGCACCAGATGTTATAGCCGCGACGGCTGTTGAGCTGAGAACCGGCTGGGTGCCTGCCATGAAGATAGCCACCCTATTCGGCGGCTCATGGGGGTCTAGAATACTGTCGCCATCGGAACAACCCCCAAGCCGTCCATCTTGTAGTTGATACATTGAATTGGTCTTGCCTGTGGACTCATCCTCAGAGAAGATTTCCGTCTCACCACCAGAGACAGAGCCTTCCAACTCAGCCCCATGGGTGAACCCAACAAAGACATGTCTGACGGCGGGCCGAGCCCGGGCGGGTCGTGCACGCTGAACCATCTCGATGATGTCGGTGCAGATGTCCGGCTCAGGGCCCGACTCGCCAATCTTGCCGATGAAGACGTGGATTCTGCCAAAGGGGACCCGGTACCCGTACTCAATTGAGCCGGCTTCGGGGCCCCAGCCTGCATCGTCGATGTAGAGCTTGCCCCGGCAACTCTTGGTCATCCGGCCCACAGCGTATCCCTTTAGCCCTTCGAAGCTGCCCTTTAAGAACTCAAAACCACCGTGCGCTGGCCCCACGGTGGGCGCCAACTGTCGTGGAAGTGTCACGACAGTTGTCCTCATGGAAGGAATTAGTTGTGGAGCCATCGCGACGAGGTTAGCTTAAAGGGGTTAAAACGAGACAAAGGACACGGGGAGTTTATACTAGTTCGGCCCCTTGCAGTGAAGGTAAAGGCCTACTCCAGTTTGAGGTGGTATTGCTAGGGTTTCGATTACCAGGGAGCAAACACGCTTGCCTGGCTTTCGATCCGATGTTTTTCCCTGCCCTAAGCCGCCACCGGGTCGTCCCCTTATATACATGGGTTGACGCCCTGCGGCCTACAGAGTGCCGTCCGGTTCATACAATGTGTCCGGCTCGGTGACGTATCTTACATGCCTTACATTACAAGTCTATACATACATGGCGGTTTATACTTACGGGCCTTAAGCCGCCTCTGGGCTTGGGCCTCTTACAAGCCTAACTGTGAACCGCCATCTTGTATACTCTTGGGCTTCATTTAGATGAACCGCCATTGTGATTGACCCGACCCCTCCTGGGCGGGTCATATCTGATAGTCATATCCCCAACAATCTAGGTTTTCAATCTCGGTGCAACCTATTTGAACTTTTCAGTCACACCGAGTTGCAGTAACCGCTTGCGATTCTGCATCTCGGTGCCACCGAGTTGTTCCACTCGGTCACACCGACAAAGTCGGGATATATAAACCCACGGGTGAAATTTTGGAAATTTCTTCAAAACTCCTCAGCCCGCGCGTGTCCTGCTCTGCCGTCTTGGGTCTCCTGGTCGTCTTCTCGTCGCCAGCGACCTCCCGCCGCTGGTTTCCATCGCCGTCAACGGGATTCAACCCCTCCATTGCCGCCGTAGCGAACTCACCGCCGAACTAGGGTACGAGTTTGATCTTTTGTGCTAATTGCTTACTCCGATTCTTAGCACAATGCAATGCCATGTTCTTTACCACGTATGAAATCAATCTATCCAGAGAAAATGTTCCTTAGATTAGGTTTGATTCGAAAATTTAGGGTTAGGTTTCCGCCAAACTCATCTCGGACCGACCGAGTTGTAGAAATCGGTCTCACCAATTTGGCTTAGGCCATTGCGCTTGCACTTTTCGGTCCGACCGAAAGTTACAAATCGGTGCGACCGAGTTCGACTCTCTGTGAAACCCTAGCAATCTCGGAGCCACCGAACTGTGGCTCCATCCGACCGAGTTCACTAGTTTAGACTCCAAAATTTGCTTCGGTGTCACCGAGTTTAACAAATTTGTAGCTCCGAAATGATTTCTGTGGAGAACTAAAACTAAGTTTTTGACTCATCTGTTTTGCAAAAACTCTGCACTTTGTGATGCTCATCCACTCTACCTCATCTATATCAATTCACAGGGTTTGCTGTCAGTTTGCTTGCCAGAATATCTGACCAGAGTGATAGCCAGAACAAATTAGAAGAGCAAGTGCACATGAGTGAGGGCACTAGTCCCTCTAGCAGCTATGATGATGGCAGCAGGAGCACTCCAAGCAATTTGGCCAGGCAGCCACTAGATCAAGGAAGAAGAAAACCTCAGATTCTAAGGATGAGGACTATGTGGCCACTGAGGAGGAAGTAAGCTCCAAAAAGAAAGTGCTGAAGAAGGAATATGGTACTGCTACTACAACAAAGCCTAGATCACATAAGAAGGCCCCTGCCAAGAGGGTGCCAACCTTAAAAGCCAGGGTCTCAACTGTTGAAACATCTAAGCCAACTGAAGAGGCTGCTGGAGAGAGTAAGAAAAGGAAAGAGAGGGTCAAGAAGACCACTGCCAGAGTCATTGGTAGATCCTCTACAATGAGAGATCTAGCTGAAGAAGATGAAGATGAAGAGGATGCCCAAGACTGCCCCCAAGGCTGCTGCTCAAGATCAAAAGACTTCTAAGCCCAAGAGAAGCACTAGGAACATCCCAGCTAAAGAAAATAACAAGGCCCTAGTGCCTGAGATGTAAGAAGAAGATGCTGAAGCTCAAGTGCTAAGGAAACTTAAGCCAAAGATTCCAGATCATAATGACAGTCATCCAGTGGCAGAGGATATGAGCATCAGGAAGGATGCATGTCTGAGAATTTGGAGACAGTCTGATGCATATATTTTGAGGAGGAAGACTGCAGTGGACTATAAGTTCCACACCAAAGAACAACAAGATTTCTATGAGACCATTTTGCTTGAAAAGAAGCATATAGTTTGTGACATGAAGTGGGCTGATTGGGAGTACATTGATGAGAATGAAGATTATTTTCTAGGTGTACATGAGAGCTTGAGAGCATGTGGTGTTGACGAGTTTGTGGGTCAAGAGCTAACAAAATGGAATGATGAACTCATCATGCAATTCTACTCCACTGCTCATCTTTATCCAGATGGTAGGATTGTATGGATCTCTGAGGGTACAAGGTACTAGTCAACAGTTGACGAGTGGGCCAAGTTGATAAATGCCCCTGAAGAGCATGAAGATGACTTGGATGTCTATGCCAAGAAGAAGAAATACCACAACTCTATGACCAACATGTACAAAGAGATCCCAAACAAAGCTTTGGAAACATATAAGCTTGGATCTGTACATTACTTGTTGTCTGGTCTAGCTACAATCAACACAATCTTGAGGAATACTTTGTTGCCCAAATCTAGAGATCAGAAGATGATCAGAGGCCATTCAATCATCTTGCTGCAGATATTTGATGTGCCTCAGAAATTCAAAGTTATGAGCCTAATTGTTGAAACAATCAAGAGGACAGCTGCTGATCAAAAGAGATCTTGTGGGCATGCACCACACATTCAGGTGCTCATCAACTCCAAGATGGGCACATGCACTTATTTGTTGGACAAGGAGCACTTACCTTTGAGACCAGAATTTGAAGATAATACAATTGTGATGAATGAGGATGATCCCACATCTGTGCAAGCACAAGAGAAGAGAGCAAAGGCACAGGCTGAGAAGGCTGCAAAGATGCCAAGTGTTGAGGAGGCATCTCAAGTTTTTCTGAAGTAAAAACAAGATCAGCTTGCATATCTAATTCAAGCAACTTTGAGGATTGAGAAGGGCTTGGCCACCCTGAACAAGAATCAGGAGAGCTTGGAGAGGATCATAGAGACCAAATTTTATGATCTTGATCTTGAAGAACTGAGATGCAGACAGCTGTTGAGCAGCTCCAGGAGGAAGCAGAGGAGAAGAGAGGGAAGGCTACTACAGATGCTTTTCAGAGAGTGCCTAGAGGTCAGAGGTCTACTGCAGTGCCATGGCTGATACTAGAGCAACTACTTTAGCACCAGCAGCAATAGCTTTAGTGCCACCTCCAGTTACCACTCCACCAGCTCCAACAACATCAACTGATGCCTTCGTCCTTGGAGTCCCCTCTACACCACCTCCCAAAGATCAAGCCTAGAGAGACGCATAACACTATGCATTTTCAAACTTTTTGGTAACTTGTTGCCAAAGGGGGAGAAATGTATAGATCATAGGCTTCGAGAGAGTGTTTTGCTTCTTTTGTCCCTATTGCTATTTGGTGGATACTCTTGTGTGTGCTTGTTTAATACTTTATGTCTGTGCGTGAGATACTTGTATGATCATGTGTTTGATCATATTCTACCTTAATGCTTGCTTGGATGATATTATCTTTTATATCTCATATATGATCATTCACTTTGCTTGGTGATGAGTGCATGTTTTAATTCCTATCATTTTGAGCGTTCCACCAAGATGTATGTGACATGGAAGAGTGACCCATTATCCTAATCGATTGTGCATTTGCATTCAAAAGCAAATCTTAAATAATGCACAAATTTAGGGGGAGCTCTTGCTTATCATATACTTCTCAAAGCGACGATGTAATTTAAATCTTATTATCATTTGTCGAAGCTTTGATCTATATGTTGTCATCAATTACCAAAAAGGGGGAGATTGAAAGTGCAACTATCCCTGGGTGGTTTTGGTAATTCCTAACAACTTATAGCTCATTGAACTAATGCTATTTCAAGATGATCATTTCAGAAAGTTCAATGATTGGCATGGCATGGATTAGGAATGTGGACCCCTCAAAATGCTAAGGACACATATTGGCTCAAAAGCTCAAGACTCTACATTTTCATTTTAGTGATCCAAGATAACATTAAGTCCATAGGAAAAGCCAATACTATTAAAAGGGGATGAGGTGTTGCTTAATGCCTTGCTTGCTCAAAATGCTTAGTGATATGCTCCAAAAGCCCTCAACCACTTTCTCATATCCACATATGTCCCAAACCAAAAGTCAAACTCGGCCCTACCGATTTGATCTATCCGGCGCCACCAAGTTCACTTGACATAGCCACTGCTAGAAACCCTAGTTACTTTGGTCTCACCGATAGGGATCTCGGTCTCACTGAGATGGGATTGCAAACTCTCTGTTTCCCTTCGTAACGTTTCAGTCGAACCGAGATGAGCGATCGGTCCGACCGAGTTCGCAATGCAAACTCTCTATTTCCCTTTCATAACATTTCAGTCCAACTGAAATGAGCGAATCGGTCCGACCGAGTTTGCCTGGCCAACTCTCTGTTTGCCTATTACAGAAATCGGTCCTACTGAGTTTATGTGATCGGTCTCACCCAGATTACGTTATGCCCTAACCCTAATGAAATCGGTCCCACCGAGTTGATCATGTCGGTCCTACCAAAAATCCTAACGTTCACATTTTGAACTAAATCGGTCTGACCGAGTTTCATGATTTGGTCCCACCGAGTTTGGTGATTTGTGTGTAACGGTTAGATTTTATGTGGAGGCTATATATACCCCACCACCCTTCCTTCATTAGCAAGGAGAGCCATCAGAACATGCCTACACTTCCAACATACATTTTCTGAGAGAGAACCACCTACTCATGTGTTAAGACCAAGATATTCCATTCTAACCACAAGAATCTTGATCTCTAACCTTCCCCAAGTTTCTTTCCACTCAAATCATCTTTCCACCAAATCCAAATCTCTGTGTGTGTGAGAGAGAGAGTTGAGTGTTGGGGAGACTATCATTTGAAGCACAAGATCAAGGAGTTCATCATCAATACAACATCTATTACCTTTTGGAGAGTGGTGTCTCCTAGATTGGTTAGGTGTCACTTGGGAGCCTCTGTGAAGATTGTGGAGTTGAACCAAGGAGTTTGTACGGGCAAGGAGATCGCCTACTTCATGAAGATCTACCCTAGTGAGGCAAGTCCTTCGTGGGTTGAAGTCTCCATCAACGTGGATGTACGATAGCACCACCTATCAGAACCACGCCAAAAATCTCCGTGTCTACATTGCGTTTGCTCCCGCCAAACTCCTCCCTTTACCTTCATATGCAATGTTTTACATTCCGCTGCTATACTCTTATGTGTAGGTTGATTGCTTGACTTGTGCTAAGTTGCTAAAATCAGCCAAAACTTAAAATTGGGAAAAGGCTAGATTTTTATTTGGTCAAGTAGTCTAATCACCCCCCTCTAGACATACTTCCGATCCTACAGTTTTATCTCTTAAACCGTGCGTCCAAATCTCGAACCGTTTTCACTGTTGAATTCCTGGGGTCGATATCTTCAAAACTAGATCTCATGTTTAGGGTTTTGACAAACTTTATTTTCATGAAAAAACTGGATGAAAAAACTTCACCAGGAGAACGGGTTTTTTCCCTTTCCGAAAGAGGCACGCCTATGCCTCTTGCGAAATCAAAATCGTGCCTCTCGCGAAAGCCAAACTGTGCCTCTCACGGAAGAAAAAAGAAGAAGAGAAACGTTTTTTCTTTTTCCAAGGAGGCACGACCGCGCCTCTCACGGAAGGAAAAAAACATAAAACCTGTTTTTTTCATTTATGAGAGGCACAGCCGTGCCTCTTGCGAAAGCACAACCGTGCCTTTCACGGAAGTAAAACCGTGCCTCTCACGAAGGAAAAAAACAGAATATGTGTTTTTCTCGTTTCCGAGAGGCACGGCCGTGACTCTTGCGAAAGCACAAGCGTGCCTCTCGCGAAAGCAAAACCGTGCTTCTCACGGAAAAAAAATAGAAAATGTTTTTCTTTTCTGTTTCCAAGAGGCACGACCGTGATTCTTGCGAAAGCAAAACCATGCCTCTCGCGGAATCAAAACCGTGACTCTCGCGGGGAAAAAAAAGAAAAACACATTTTTTCATGCAAATTTTTTTGATTTTTTTTAAAAGCTAAGAAAGACCGGTGGAAAACCGAAACGGCGAAAAAACCCATTTATAAAGCCGAAAACACGTGCGAAAAAATAAAAAAATTCCGAAGGGAGTGCCCAGAGCGCGATACGTGGCGGGCGGCTGCGAGCACGCCTAGTGGCGCTGATCAATCTAGGCCATCGATGCATGTGAGATGCAACATTCGTGCGGGTGATTTCCTAGCGCTAGGGATCAATTGGGCTATCCCATCACGTTGTTCCTTTCTTCCCTTTTCTCTATTTTTTGGCTAGATACCAGATCATGCGCCCGGCCCCCTCCAGGGCTGGGCCCTAGGCCATCGCCCCTCTAACCATACACCAGGTCCATCCCTGATCAGATGAGCCCGAGCTTAGAATTGGATATTCCAAAACTTACTTGATATCCGTAAAAACCCAACTCAATAGCAATATCCGTTCAAAATATGTCATAAAGGTAATACTATTTGAGTATTATTTATTTTCAAGTTTATAATTAATGTTTATATTCTATGCTATAACTGTTATGGTTTTCAAAATGTGATTCAGAGATAAACTCATAAGCACGTGTAGAGTTATAAATGGTAAAACAAGATTCCTAGTCAGGCCGTTAGGACTAGCTCAAGTATTACATGATGGTTCTGTTTTCTTGATCATGGGCATAGTTAAGTGTGTTGGGAATGGTAGTAGAAAACAAAATTTTCATCCTACGATCACGATCAATGAACACTATGAAGATGCATTAGAGGTTTAGATCCTATCATTACCAACTTCGAGTTGCAGTGGTAGAAGAGTTGGTGTAGATCGTTGATGAAGTCCCTCAAACCGTTCATGAACGACCCCTCGAACCGAAGACCGAAAGCACAACCTCTCTACGGATTGCAGTTGTATAGGCCTCACGATCCGGCAACGCTTCGCCATCTAGACATAATCGTCGCCAAAGAATTAGAGGGATGAGAAGAGAACCACATAGGGCTTCTTTGTTATAAGTATTAGAGAGATCTAGGTCTAGCTCTAATTAGAAGAACTCTAAATTAAAACTAGAACTAGAGAACTAGAGGAGGCTCCAAAAACTTGTGTGTCTCAATGGGAAAATTCCTCTAGTATATATAGGTGTAGGGGAGAGGGGAGGGGGCGCCACACATGGGAGGAGGACTCCCCTTCTTTGTGCACCGGCCTAGGGGAGGAGTCCTCCTCCCTCTCCAATTCATACCCGTCTAGCTTGTCATACAAGCTAGGGACGCAAGTGTTATTGGGCCCTCCACCACTTGGCCTTATAGTATTTTCTTTGGTTTGTTGATGTTTATTCAATTCTAAAAGCCCCCTAATCAATATTAGTACCTTTTATTATTAATTTCATATCTTTGAAAACATTTTCGACCTATATATCAATTCCCCGTATTATCCGTTAAGCCCCAAAACGCTTCCGATTTCTCTCGAAACTAATTCTAATATTCCCAAGACTATTTCATGAATATTTTCTCATAAATCTTACTCCATTAACACTCAACATATAGTAATTTCCTTAAGCGTGTGACCCTGAAGGTTCTGTAGAACGTAGACATGAACGAAACTCTCTTTCGTTCAATGATTAATAGCGGTACCATGGACATTCATATTGATCCCTATGAATACACAAATGATATTCAAGTGAACATGTGGTTATCATGTGCTATTGCTCCGTGATACTTTACAAAACCCGAGGTGAGATATATCGCATATCCTCTTGAGTCATTCTCATGCTCACTATATAGGCCTCCTCATTATCAATTTTGTTCTTTTTTCTCATTGATATGTGTTCCAGCATCCTTGTGACCTAGTCACCTGTGTTTGGCCAGACGATGATGGATGCATCACACCGTGAGGGCCCTGAATATCTCTACATCGCCGCACGAGCAAATCCCACTCTTGAGCTATCTAGCCCTTGCCATACTTTCCGTTGAACCTGAAAGTTGTTGTTATGATCACCGTGTTATAGATGGCGTTTGAGCAACCCCAAAGTCCATCATTCAGTAAGAAGTGATTACAATAGTATCATGGTCTAAGGAACTAAAGCATACCTTAACTATCCATGTTATAGCAATAAACTTGTGACGATTGCATCTCAAAGTATAACAAACAAGTTGGGTCAATTTCATATGATCGTTCTTCTAACATCATACCCTCAATGTTGTTTTAAGACTATCATTACACTTAACAATATCCCAATATCCGGAAAACATGATCACTATACAACACTTGAGCTAGTCCTAGAGGCAATACTAGGAATCAAGTTTTACCATTTATCATTCCACGCGTGCTTATGAGTTTTCCTCCAAGTCACATATTCCAGAATCATAGCAGTTATATCATAGAATATAAACTCTTAATTATAAATTTAGAAATAAGTAATACAATATTATTGCCTCTAGGGCATATTTCTGACAAAGTGTAACAATGACGCGAACAAATATTGAGAGCACGATGTTGGTAGAACACTTGTGTTGAATTGACCCAAGTTGTATGTTATACTTAGGGATTATATCATTTGAACTCTATAGTCCATAACACGAGAGTTCACATATGTATGATTCCTTAGACCATGAGAGTATCGAGTCACTCCATATAGCACGATGCACTTTAGGGTTGTTCCAACGTCATTCGTAACAGGGTAAGCATAACACAACTTATGGGTTCACCGGAAACGTAGGACAAGGGACTAGATAGCTCGAGACCGAGATTTGTTCCTCCGACGATGGAGAGATATTCTTAGGTTCCTTTCGATGTGCTGACATCCTTCATTGTCTGGTCAGACACATTGTGAATTGATCACGGGGATGCCAGAACATGAGAACGAGGAAAGAGAACAAAATCGATAACGAGGAAGATTGGTATAGTGAGCATGTGTTGATGTCAAGGGGATATTGATATATCTCACCTTGGGGTTTTTAACGTATCACGAAGCAAAAGGAATAACATATGGTAACCAAAGGTTCACTCGGATATCATTTGTATGAGTGTAGGGGCCTATATGGGTGTCCATGATTCCGCTAATGATTATTGAACATAAGTATTTTTGTTCACGTCTATATTTCACCGAAACCACAGGGTCACATGCTTAAGGCATTATGATCTCTTGAGTTTTACAGAACTTAAGAATATGAGAAAATATTAATGTAAAGGTTTTGATAATAGAGACAATAGTTTTGAGAGAAACCATAAGCGTTTCGGGGTTACCGGAAGAGTTTCAGATAATATAGGGTAATAGTGTACAGGCGGAAATACTTTCCAAGGACTTAATATAAATAATAGAGGGCTTTGATATTTGCCGGGAGGTCCATAGTATTTATTTAGGCGCTATGAGCTAATAGAATTGTGATGACCCACAAGTATAGGGGATCAATTGTAGTCCTTCCGATAAGTAAGAGTGTCGAACCCAACGAGGAGCAGAAGGAAATGACAAGCGGTTTTCAGCGAGGTATTGATACGTCTCCAACGTATCTATAACTTTTGATTGTTCCATGCTGTTATATTATCATTCTTGGATGTTCTATAACCATTTTATAGTCATTTTATATGATTTTTGGTACTAACCTATTGACATAGTGTTGGGGAACGTAGCATGCAATTTCAAAAAAATTCCTATGATCATGCAAGATCTATCTAGGAGATGCATAGCAACGAGAGGGGGAGAGTATGTCCATGTACCCTCGTAGACCAAAAGCGGAAGCGTTAGTTTAAGGCGGTTGATGTAGTCGAACGTCTTCTCGATTCAACTGATCAAGTATCGAACGTACGGTACCTCCGAGTTTAGCACATGTTCAGCTCGATGAAGTCCCTTGAACTCTTGATCCAGTAAAGTGTCGAGGGAGAGTTTCATCAGCACGACGGCGTGGTGACGGTGATGGTGGTGTGATCCGCGCAGGGCTTCGCCTAAGCACTACGAAAATATGACCGGAGGAGTAAATGGTGGAGGGGGGCACCGCAGACGGCTAAGAAACAATTGATGTGCTTCGGGGTGCCCCCTGCCCCCGTATATAAAGGACGAGAGGGGAGGAGGCCGGCCCTAGGGGCAAGCCAAGTGGGGGGGGGGAACCCAATTGGACTCCTAATCCTAGTCGGTCCCCTTCCTTCTTTTGGAGGGGGAAAGGGGGAGGGAGAGGGAGAGAGAGAAGGAAGGGGGGCCGCACCCCCTCCCCTTGTCCAATTTGGACTCCCCATGGGGGGGGGCGTGCCACCCCTTGTGGGGTGCCCTCTCTCTCCCCTATGGCCCATGTGGCCCATTACTTACGCCCGGGGGTTCCGGTAACCCCTTGGTACTCCAATAAATATCTGAAACACCCCGAAACCATTTCGGTGTCCGAATACTATCGTCCAATATATCAATCTTTACCTCTCGACCATTTCGAGACTCCTCGTCATGTCCGTGATCTCATCCGGGACTCCGAACAATATTTGGTCACCAAAACACATAACTCATAATACAAATCATCATCGAACGTTAAGCGTGCGGACCCTACGGGTTCGAGAACTATGTATACATGACCGAGACACATCTCTGATCAATAACCAACAGCGGAACCTTGATGCTCATATTGGTTCCTACATATTCTACGAAGATCTTTATCGGTCAACGCAATGAAAACATACATCATTCCCTTTGTAATCGGTATGTTACTTGCCCGAGATTCGATCGTCGGTATCTTCATACCTAGTTAATTCTCATTACCGGCAAGTCTCTTTAGTTGTTCCGTAATGCATCATCCCGCAACTAACTCATTAGTCACATTGCTTGCAAGGCTTATCGTGATGTGCATTGCCGAGAGGGCCCAGAGATACCTCTCCGATACTCGGAGTGACAAATCGTAATCTCGATCTATGCCAACCCAACAAAAACCTTCGGAGACATCTGTAGAGCATCTTTATAATCACCCAGTTACATTGTGGCGTTTGATAGCACACAAGGTGTTCCTCCGGTATTCAGAAGTTGCATAATCTCATTGTCAAAGGAATATGTATAAGTCATGAAGAAAGCAATAGCTATAAATCTTAACGATCATTATGCTAAGCTAATGGGTGGGTCTTGTCCATCACATAATTCTCCTAATGATGTGACCCCATTCATCAAATGACAACACATGTCTATGGTCAAGAAACTTAACCATCTTTGATTAATGAGCTAGTCTAGTAGAGGCATACTAGGGACACTTTGTTTTGTCTATGTATCCACACATGTATCAAGTTTCCAGCTAATACAATTCTAGCATGAATAATAAACATTTATCATGATATAAGGAAATATTAAATAACAACTTTATTATTGCCTCTAGGGCATATTTCATTCACATTGTGCTAAGTGCAAGTTGTTGTTTTTTGCATGGTTTTTACATCGCAGGAAATCAATACAAAACGGAGTCCAAATGCACTGGAACTTTTTATGGATTTTTTTGGACCAGAAGACATCCAGTAGGCCAAAGAAGTACCAAAGAGGGAGCCCGAGGTGAGCACAAGACACCAGGGCGCGCCTGGAGGCCCAGACACGCCCTGGTGGGTTGTGCCCACCTTGGCGGCCTCCCAAACCGCCTCTTTGCTCTATAAATACCCCAATATTCCAAAAACCCTAGGGGAGTCAACGAAAATCAATTCTAGCCGCCGCAAGTTCCCTAACCACCAGATCCAATCTAGACACCATCACGGAGGGGTTCATCATGTCCATTGGTGCCTCTCCGATGATGCGTGAGTAGTCTTTTGTAGACCTACGGGTCAATAGTTAGTATCTAAATGGCTTCCTCTATCTCTCTCTCTCTCTCTCTTTTGATTCTCAATACAATGGTCTCTTGGAGATCCATATGATGTCACTTGCGGTGTGTTTGTTGGGATCCGAAGAGCTTTGAGTTTATGATCAGATCTATCTTTTTATCCATGAAAGTTATTTGAGTCTTCTTTGATCTCTTATATGCATGATTGCTTATAGCCTCATATTTCTTCTCCGATATTTGGGTTTTGTTTGGGCAACTTTATCTATTTATCTTGCAATGGGAAGAGGTGCTTTGTGATGGGTTCGATCTTACGATGCTTGATCCCAGTGACAGAAGGGGAACCGACATGTATGTATCGTTTTCATTAAGGATAACAAGATGGGGTCTATTTCTACATAAATAGATCTTGTCTACATCATGTCACCATTCTTATTGCATTACTCCGTTTTCCCATGAACTTAGTACAGTAGATGCAAGCTGGATAGCGGTCGATGTGTGGAGTAATAGTAGTAGATGCAGGCAGGAGACGGTCTACTAATATTGGATGTGATGCATATATAATGATCATTGCATGGATATAGTCATGATTATTTGATGTTCTATCAATTGCCCAACAGTAATTCGTTTACCCGTCGTTTACTATTTTTCTCGAGAGAAGCCACTAGTGAAATCTACGACCCCCGGGTCTCTTATTTAATATATTTGCCTTTGCGATCTATTTTATTTGCTTTTATTTTCAGATCTATTAAACGAAAAATACAAAAATACCTTGCTGCACTTTATTTTATTTGGCATTCTATCCATCAAATTATTACAACTTTCTCTCGTCCTCTTGCCAATTTCTGGCACTATTACCCGAAAGGGATTGACAACCCCTTTAACACGTCGGGTTGCAAGTATTTGTTATTTGTGTGCAGGTGTCGTTCACGTAGTGTTGCGTGGTTATCCTACTGGTTCGATAACCTTGGTCTCATCACTAAGGTAAATACCTACCGTTGATGTGCTGTATCATCCCTTCCTCTTTGGGGAAATACCGACGTAGTTCTAGCAGACATCAAAAGGAATTTGTGGCGCCGTTGCCGGGGAGACATCATCAACATCTACCAGGTTCCTAATCTCAAATCTCATCTCCTTGCAATTTACATTATTTGCCATTTGCCTCTCGCTTTCCTCTCCCCCACTTCACAAAAATTTACCGTTTTATTCACCTTCTTTTTCTTTCGTAGTTTCCTTGCCGGATCTATACCTGTTCTTGCTTTCTAGCCATAATGGCTAGCATCTCTTCTCCTCCTTTGTCACGAGACTTTGAAGTTTTATACTTCAAGCAACGACAAGGAGAAAATTTGAAAGATGTTTGGTATAGGCTAATGGAACCCTATCATGTTTGCAACCTAAAGGGGGACGCAAAGATTTTGCTTCGTAATTTTTACATAGGTTTGGCTTTGCATCATAGACAACTCTTAGACTTTGCCGCTAAAGGGAATTTCATTGAGCTTGATGCTAATGCTGCCTATGAAATCTTAGAAGGAATTCTGGGGGTTCCACCTCAAAATAAGGGGTTTTCCTTCACCCTAGTAGGAGTTCAAATGTTGGATAAACTTGGTGATTTGCACAAACATATGGTTGAATTACAAAAATATAATGAACCCCTCAAACATCTTAATGGTAGTATCAATCGCATGAATACCTTGATTACTCTTTGCAATAAGCGATTGGATATTTTAGATCTCCAGATGGCTTCTTTTCCTGAGAATTTAGGGATGCGCAAAGAGCCTCCCGGGTTTGAGAAAGCCCTTGAAAAGTTGCCAAAACTACGGATGACAAGACTTAGACCTTTGCTTTATGCCTAGCTAGGGGCGTAAAACGATAGAGCTTGTTGGGAGGCAACCCAATGAATTAAATTTATTTTTGTCTTTTGCTTTCTGTTCTTGAGTGTTTGCACAATTATGCTACTGTTATGATTGTATTTTTTGTGTTTTAATTAGTGTTTGTGCCAAGCAAAGCCTTTAGGATCATATTGGGTGATAGTTGATTTGATCTTGCTAAAAAACAGAAACTTTTGCGCTCACAAAAATAATTATCGTTTTTAACAGAAGCGTGATAAAACACCAATTATTCTTGCAGAAGATCAATATACAAATTTCTCACGCAGTCCTATTTTTTCAGAATTTTTGGAGTTACAGAAGTACTCGAAATATCCAGATTGCTACGGACTGTTCTGTTTTTGACAGATTCTGTTTTCTTTGCATTGTGTGCTTTTTTTCCTGATTCTATGATTTTCTTTGAAGAGTTTTTGCCATAGAAAAGTGGGAATACAGTAGAAACAGTGCAAAATAAAATATGAATGGGTTTGCAACAGTACTTATAGTAGTGATTTGTTTTCTTGTACTAACGGATCTCACGAAGGTTTTTTTGAGTTTTGTGTGATTGAAGTTTTCAAGTTTTGGGTGATGTTATGATGGATGAAGGAATAAGGAGTAAGAAGAGCCTAAGCTTGGGGACTCCCATGGCATCCCAATCTATTATCGAAAGAGAAGCAATCAACTAAGCTTGGGGATGCCCGAGTGGCATCCCCTCTTTCTTCTAACGACCATCGGTATTTTAGTCGAAGCTGTATTTTCATTCGTCACATACTATGAGTTTTGCTTAGAGAGTCTTGTATGATATGAGTCTTTGCTTGTTTTGATTTTTGTTTTTAGTCTTGAATCCTTGCTAGACACACCTATTTGAGAGAGCTAAAATGATGCCATGACTTGTTAGATATGCTCTCTATGCTTCACTTAAATCTTTATAAGCTATGGAATTGCTCTAGTGCTTTACTTATATCTTTTTGAGCATGGCGCGCTTTAGTATTTTTGAAGAAATGCTCTCTTGCTTCACTTAGATTTATTTGAGAGTTAGTAGATTTTTTAAGAAATTCTCTCTTGCTTCACTTAAATTAATTTGGGAGAAAGAAATATTATGCTCATGATCTTCACTTGTATTTGTTTGAGCTTATCAAAAGCAACACATGAAAATTAGTCCCAAAGTGATAGATATCCAAGAAGGATATAATAAAACTTTTATGAAGATCATTGGACAAAATAAACTTGATTCTTTGTAATAGTTTTGACATATGATGATGTGATATGTGAGTCATGTTGATGAGTAATTATGCTTTAGTAAGAATATTGGTGTTAAGGTTTGTGATTCCCTATGCAAGTACGAAAGTCAATAGTTATGCAATGAAATTACATCCTACTTGTGGTGCATTATTCAGTGTTAATTATGCTTAATGCTCGCTTATGACTGTCGGATTTTGGGTTTCGGCAGACCCTTGAGGTTCGAACACTGGGGTGCGCACGGAGATCTCGCTTCCTACCTACCTGCACCCCTCCGCCTCGCTAAGATCTAAGCTATGAAAGAACAACACAAGAGACACAGGGTTTATACTGGTTCGGGCCACCGTTGTGGTGTAATACCCTACTCCAATGTGTGGTGTGGTGGATTGCCTCTTGGGCTGATGATGATGAATGATACAAGGAAGAACAGCCTCGCGAGGGTCTGTTCTTGGCTGGGGCGATGAACTGCTGGGAGGAGTTCAGCCACCCTTCTCTCTCTCTCTCTCTGATCGAACCCCCCCTCCTCTGTGGGTGGCTGGTCCTATTTATAGAGGCCCTGGTCCTCTTCCCAAATATCGAGCGGGAAGGGAGCCAACAATGGTGGGCTAATTTGAAGGGGGACAGCTAGTACTAGCTACCCTGACAAAAGTAGTCTTCACCTGCACAAAGCTCTGGTGGTGACGCCGTCTTGGGCCGCACGATGACCTCCGTCTTGCAGTCCTCCTGGTCCTAGTCTTGTTGCACCGAAATGGCAACCTTTGCCTGATGCCTCGGTACTCCGCGGCTGCACTTGCCCCCTTTGCACCAAAGAGGAAAGGAGGACACCGCGCGGGCTGGTACCCGCCTGGCGCCCTTGGTTGTCATGGCTTGCGTCACGGGCACCCCGTGAGGTACCCCGCCTTGATCTCTCCGCCTCTTCACGAGCCAGCCTGGTGAGGCCGTGCCTGAGGAAGCTCCGCGTCGTCCGCCCCGCGAGGCTTGGCCCCTCGCGAGGGTCTTGGGTCTGTGTTGATGAAGATGGGCCATGCCAGGCCCCCTTTTAAGCCATGCCGCAGGCCGCAGACAGGCAAGTCTGGGGACCCCCGTTCCCAGAACGCTGACAGTAGCCCCCGGGCCCAAGGCGCGCCCGGACTTAGCCGTGCAGGGAGGCGGAAGGGCAAGAGCGAAGCGCCGCGGGCCCTAACAGCCTGTGGTCTTGGTCGCCGCGTGGCGGTTGATTGGACGTGGGCGTCTCCACTTCCCCATGGCGCCTCGGCAACTGCACGGATTGGACAAGTCCCTGCATGCAAAGCAGGTCATGATTACCTGTGATAGTGGGGGCCGACGGTTGGCCGTCGCCAGCTATAAGTATGGATTGGCGCGCGCCCTTCCAGTTCATTCTCCCTTGCTTCTCCTTCTCCTTCATGGCCCCGTCGAGGAGGTTCTCGGCCGCAGAGAAGGGGAAGGCTCGCCGGGTAGAGCCTGCCTCTTCCCCACCCAAGCGCAGCCGAGGGCGCCCTCGCAAGCATCCTGTGGCCTCCACGGCAGCTCCCCGCGGCCGCGGAGACGATTCCCAGCATGGTGACGGTCGGACTGCTGCGGCCGAGGGGTGCGCTTCGGTCGCGCATCCCCCTAGGCCGCGCTTTCGCGCTGCAGAGGTGCTGCCGAAGTTCGTTGTGTGGTCGGCGGAGCCGACTAGCACCCGGCTTCCACTTCCTCGCTTCCTCCTCGGCGAGCTCCTGGCCGGCGCCCCGGGCGGCCTCTGGTTCCAGGCTGGCGGCTGCTGCAGCCGGGCCTCATGGGCTTCACTGGAGGTCTCCGCAGCTGGGAGCCTGGCCTTGGCCCGCGGTTGGCAGACGTTTGCCCGCGCGCGCGGCCTGAGGCGTCGGTGCACCCTGCACTTCAAGTTTGACGGTGATGCCACCCTCTATGTGAGGGTGTTTGGGGAGGATGGTCATCGCGCGGGGTGCTGCCCTGAGGATGACGACCACGGCCGGGAACCTAGCTCCGACAACGATGGAGAGGACAGCGCTCGGGTGACTGGCGGCGCTCAGGGTTCCTCAAGCTTCTCCGGTTCTTCTTCAAGCGGCGACTCCTCCAGCGGTGGCCGCGGTCAGCCTCCACGCCGTCGTATCTGCTTGGGAGGCGGTGGCGTGTCTGCCCGCCGTCGCGCCCCGGTGAAGTGCGAGAGGGAGTCTGCCTGAGCCCCGTGGGCGGCTCGAGTCCTCCCTGCAGTCCGGTGTGAGGCGAGCTACGCCTGATTTGTTCTTTCTTTTCCTTTTTCCTGCGCAATAAGATAGTAGTGTGGAGCCCCGCGGGGGCGTGTTTGGGTTATTGCCGTTAATCATCATTTGCTTCCGCTATCGTGCCTTCCGGCTACGTGCCCGCGCGTGGGTAGGGGGGCGACCGACCCATGCCCTGTGTTCGTGTCGCGGTGCCCGTGGGGCACGGACTGGAGGGGTGCTCCTATAATGGACCCAGGTCGAGAAACCTTTGAATGACTAGGATAGGAACACTCGCGAGGGCGCTCGGCTACCCCCCCTCCCTCGCGAGGCCTTGCAAAAGAGAAATCGAGGCGGGAGAGCGAAAAGTCGAAGAACCACAAGCCAAAGACGGCAACAACTTCAATAAAACTTCGAATGAGAAGGAGCAAGCCAACTGCAGAAAGCAAATGAAAAGCCGCGTCTGACACCTAATCTAGTCTTCGACGTCTTCTCACCAGCGCGGAGCTAAGTGCTGCCACTGGGCGTGGGAGGGAGCCCCAGGGCCTGAGGCCGGCACTCCTGAGACTCCGGGGCGTGTACAGCCCCAACTCATTATTACGTGAGAGTGTCACGGGCGGCGAGCTTCACAGGCATTGGCCTTCTTCACAGGCTCCGGGCCTTTTCCAAAACGCGACAGCTTCACAGGCATTCGACTTCTTCACAGGCTCTGGGCCTTTTCCAAAACGCGACAGCTTCACAGGCATTTGCCTTCTTCACAGGCTCTGGGCCTTTTCCAAAATGCGACAGCTTCACAGGCATTCGCCTTCTTCACAGGCTCCGGGCCTTTTCCAAAACGCGATGGCTTCACAGGCATTCGCCTTCTTCACAGGCTCCGGGCCTTTTCCAAAACGCGATGGCTGCACAGGCATTCGCCTTCTTCACAGGCTCCGGGCCTTTTCCAAAACGCGATGGCTTCACAGGCATTCGCCTTCTTCACAGGCTCCGGGCCTTTTTAGGGGTAGAACCTCCGAAGGTGCTGGATGTTCCATGCGTTCTGGACTGGCACCCCTCCTGAGTCTCCAAGAGCGCGAAGCCGGGCCTGGAAACATGAACAACTTTGAATGGGCCCTCCCACATGGGAGAGAGCTTGTGCAACCCCTCCCTGGAGATAACCCGCCTGAGCACGAGGTCTCCTACCTCGAGAGTTCTGGGGCGGATGTTGCGGCAGTGATATCGCCGCAGTGCTTGTTGGTACCTCGCCGCTCGTAGCGCGGCTTCTCGGCGACGTTCCTCCCCCAGCACGAGGTCCATCCCCCGCATGGCGTCCTACTGCGCCTCGTCGAACGCCAAGACCCGCGCGGAGCGACGTCTGACCTCGTGAGGGAGGACCGCTTCGGCTCCGTAGACCAGGAAGAACGGGGTCTCTCCAGTCGGCTTGGTCGCGGTTGTGCGGATGGACCACAACACGGACTGAAGCTCGTCGTACCAACCTCTGCCGCAGGCCTCCAGCTTCTTCTTGAACGTCCTGGTCTTGAGGCCCCTCAGGACCTCCGCGTTGGCTCGCTCGGCCTGGCCGTTGCTTCGGGGGTGCGCCACCGAAGCGTAGCATATCTGCGTTCCAAGGTTAGCACAGTATGTTTTGAAGAGGTTACTGGTGAACTGCGAACCATTGTCCGTGATGATGCGGTTCAGCACCCCGAACCGGCTCACGATGCCCTTGATGAACTTGACCGCGGAACCCGCAGGAATGGTGCGGACAGCCTCTACTTCAGCCCACTTGGTGAACTTGTCCACGGCGACGTAGAGGTAGCGGTAGCCCCCTGGCGCCCGAGGAAACGGGCCCAAGATGTCCAGCCCCCAGACTGCGAATGGCCACAAAAGGGGTATAGTCTGCAGGCCTCCTGCTGGCTGATGGATCTGCTTGGCATGGAACTGGCAGGCCTCACAAGCTTTCACTAGTTCGACGACGTCATTGAGCGCGGTGGGCCAATAAAACCCACTGCGGAACGCCTTGCCGATGAGGGTCCGTGATGATGAATGATGTCCACAGTCTCCGCCGTGTATATCTTCCAGCAGTTCCTTCCCTTGCTCCCTGGAGATGCAGCACAGGGATACATCGTTTGGTCGCTTCCGGTAGAGCTCTCCATCCTTGATGCAGTATGCCGTGGCCTGGCGTGCCACTCGCTCCGCTTCCTCCTCCTTCTCCGGCAGGGTCCCTTGCGTTAAGTAACTTCGGAGCTTCGTGATCCAACATCCCTCCTGAGGTTCCATCGTCAGGAGCAGGCGTGCTCCTGAGGCCGGGCCATAGGCCGGAGCTCCTGAGGAAGGTGGCTGGGGGAGTTCCTCCCGGGGCTGAGCCATGTTTGATAATGACGGCAGGGCTGAGGGCTTGAAGAGCCGCTCCTCGAAAACGCCAGGCTCCTGAGGTAACCGTCTGGACGCCCATTTGGCGATGTCATCGGCCTCCTGATTGGTGCCACGGGGCACATGCTGCAACTCCAACCCCCAGAACTGCTTCTCCATCCTGCGGACCTCCGCAAGGTAGGCTTCCATGTGCTCATCCTTCGGCTCGTACACCTTGTTGGAGAAATTGACAAGGAGCTGCGAATCGCCCTTGATGGTGAGGCGTTTCACCCCCAGGGCAGCTGCGGCCTTCAAGCCCGCTATTAAACCTTCATGCTCCGCTATGTTGTTGGAGACCTTTTCACCTTGCTGGAAACAGAGCTGCACAGCGTAATAGAGCTTGTCCTGAGTGGGCGATATAAGCACCGCCCCAGCCCCAACGCCATGCCTGGAGAACGCCCCATCGAAGTACATGACCTAGCCTTCTGGCGCCTCGCTTCCCGGGGATAGGGACCGATCCTCGTCGGCCTTGAGGCCTGGCGCCTCCATCCATTCTGCCACAAAATCCACCAACGCTGCTCCCTTGATGACTCTGGTCATGCTGAATTCGAGCTGAAATGCTTGCAGTTCTATGTTCCACTCAGTGACCCTTCCAGCTGAGTTAGGGCTCCTGAGCAATCTCTCCAGGGGGTATGACGAGACAACCTTGATGGGGTGACCCTGAAAATAGTGTTGCAGCTTGCGCGGGGCCACCAGTGGCGCGAGGAGGAGTTTCTGAGGCATGGGGCACCGTGCCCTCGCATCCCGCAACACCGTGCTGACGAAGTACACCGGGTGCTCTACGAGGTTGGGCACATCAGTGCTGGCGGCTCCCTTCGGAGAACATGGCGCCTCTTGAGGCGACGAGGCCTCCTGGGGCTGGCCATCTGGGGGAGGAGCCTCTTCCGCCTCCGGTGCACTCTGCAGTGGCTGATCCTCCTCAGCCGCGGTGGCGGTTTCTGTGGGTCTTCCTTGTTCATGCTTTGCCTTGTCCCGGGCTGCTGCTGCGGTTTTGATTCGACGCTCCTCTCTAACCGCCACCAGGGCTGCGCTGGCAGAGTACAGAGTGGCGGAGAGGTAAAGCACCAGGGGCTCTTGAGGGCGCGGAGCCACCATGACCAGTGGGCTGGTCAGGTATCTCTTGAGATCCTGGAACGCCTTGTCGGCCTCTTCAGTCCACTCAAAGGGCCCCTTTTTCTTCATTAGCTGGAAGAAGGGCAGCGCTCGTTCCCCCAACTTGGAGATGAAGCACCCTAGCGCGGTCACGCGCCCGGTGAGCTTCTGCATTTCTCTGAGGGTCTTTGGCGGGCTCATGTCTTCCACCGCCTTGACCTTTTCCGGGTTAGCCTCGATGCCTCGGTGGGACACGAGGAAACCCAAGAGCTTGCCCGAGGGGACTCCGAACACACACTTCTCTGGGTTGAGCCGTAGGTTCACTGCGTTGAAGCTCGCGAAGGTTTCCTCCAAGTCTTGTATCAGGGTCCTGGCCTCCCGAGATTTTACCATGATGTCATCGACGTAAGCTTCAACATTCTTCCCGAGCCGCGGGCCCAAGGTGATGTGCATCAGCCGCTGAAAGGTCGCTCCTGCGTTACGCAGCCCGAATGGCATGCACGTGTAGCAGTACACCCCACACGGGGTTAGGAAGGCTGTCTTTTTGACATCTTCCACCGCCATCTTGATCTGGTGATACCCAGAAAAGGCATCCAAGAAGCATAGCAGGTCGCATTCCGCGGTGGGATCGACGATCTGGTCGATGCGGGGAAGCGGGAACGGATCTTGCGGGCATGCTTTGTTGAGGTTGGTGAAGTCGACACACATGCGCTCCTTCCCTCCCTTCTTTGGCATAACGACAGGGTTGGCCAACCAATCCGGGTATCGGACCTCACGAATGACCCCAGCGGCTTCTAATTTGCGGGTCTCTTGGACGATGAAGGCCTGCTTTTCTGTGGACTGCCGCCTGGCCTTCTGCTTCACAGGGCGCACGTTGGGGCACACATTGAGGTGATGCTCGATTACTCTCCTAGGGATCCCTGCCAACTGGTCAGGCTCCCAAGCAAATACCTTCTTGTTTGCGCGAAGGAACCCGACCAGGGCCTCCTCCTGCTCGGGTTCGAGGTTGGCGCCTATGGTGAAAGTGGTGTTGGTGGACCCATTCTCATCGATGGGTATCTTCTTGGTTTCTGCCTTGTCCTGGGTGAACAATTGTTTCTTCTTGGCGGGTGCAGCCCCCTTGGGCTCTGGGGTCTCCAAGTCGGCGGGCCGCGCCGACGCCGCCGTCTTGAAGGCGAGCTTGAGCACCCGCAGCGCGTCTCCGATGTCCCCGTGCACGGTGAGGGCACCGCTGCTCCCGGGCATCTTCAAGAGGTTGTACGCCGGGTGCGTCATGGCCATGAATTGGGCCAACGCTGGGTAGCCGAGGATGCAGTGGTAGGGGAGGCCGATGGGGGCGATGTCGAAGTCAACCAGCTCCGTACGGAAGTTGTTGTAGGTGCCGAAGGTTACTCGGAGCCGGATCTATCCGAAGGAGCTGGATGATCCGCCCCCAACGCCTGAGAAGGGCTGGCTGGGTTGCAGCCGTTCCTGGGGTATGCGGAGGAGGTCGAAGGCCTCGACTGAGAGCATGCTGAGGCCCGCACCGCCATCGATGAGAGTTCTGGTGATGGCCACCTGGCAGATGGTGGGGGTGCACAGCATGGGGAGCGCACCCGAGCAGGCCGAGTTGGGAGGGTGGTCCTCCGAGCTGAAGGTCAGGCCGGCCTTGGGCGCCGCCTGGTCCGGGAGAGCCCCCTGCCGCGTGGAAGCGGCACTGACCCGGCGGATGAACGGCTTGACGCGGTGACTTGTAGGCGGCGCCTGCGAGCCGCCCAGGAGGGCCGCGACGACCGGGGGTGTTGGTGTAGCACGATGGGCGGGGAAGAGGCCGCGGGGCTCTTCCCAAGAGGCCATGGAGGCTGCCGGTGGGTGGAGCAGCCATGTGCGCAGAGCGCCGGTGGGGGCCATGGGGAGCCAGTTGGCCATAACCCTATCGTCACCTCCAGCTTCGAGGAGGGCCTCCTCGCTCGCCAGCAAGAAGGCCAGCGGATCTGTCGCACCATAGCGCGGCGGCATCGTTGGCTTGAACTCGTCCGGCCACCATACCCGTTGCAGGGCTGGGGCCAGGGCTCGGAGCCCCCTAGCCCCCGTGCTGGCGCCAGCGGCCTGAGCGGGCAACGCGCTACTCATCGCGAGGCAGGCCGTGGCGGTGGCGGAAGAGAAAACTCCGGTGCACCCCTACCTGGCGCGCCAAATGTCGGATTTCGGGTTCCGTAGACCCTTGAGGTTCGAACACTGGGGTGCGCACGGAGATCTCACTTCCTACCTACCTGCACCCCTCTGCCTTGCTAAGATCTAAGCTATGGAAAGAACAACACAAGAGACACAGGGTTTATACTGGTTCGGGCCACCGTTGTGGTGTAATACCCTACTCTAGTGTGTGGTGTGGTGGATTGCCTCTTGGGCTGATGATGATGAATGATACAAGGAAGAACAGCCTTGCGAGGGTCTGTTCTTGGCTGGGGCGATGAACTGCTGGGAGGAGTTCAGCCACCCTTCTCTCTCTCTCTCTCTCTGATCGAACCCCCCTCCTCTGTGGGTGGCTGGTCCTATTTATAGAGGCCCTGGTCCACTTCCCAAATATTGAGCGGGAAGGGAGCCAACAATGGCGGGCTAATTTGAAGGGGGACAGCTAGTACTAGCTACCCTGACAAAAGTAGTCTTCGCCTGCACAAAGCTCTGGTGGTGACGCCGTCTTGGGCCCCATGATGACCTCTGTCTTGCAGTCCTCCTGGTCCTGGTCTTGTTGCACCAAAATGGCAACCTTTGCCTGATGCCTCGGTACTCCGCGGCTGTGCTTGCCCCCTTTGCACTAAAGAGGAAAGGAGGACACCGCGCGGGCTGGTACCCGCCTGGCGCCCTTGGTCGTCATGGCTTGCGTCACGGGCACCTCGTGAGGTACCCCGCCTTGATCTCTCCGCCTCTTCACGAGCCAGCCTGGTGAGGCCGTGCCTGAGGAAGCTCCGCGTCGTTCGCCCCGCGAGGCTTGGCCCCTCGCAAGGGTCTTGGGTCTGTGTTGATGAAGATGGGCCATGCCGGGACCCCTTTTAAGCCACGCTGCAGGCCGCAGGCAGGCAAGTCTGGGGACCCCCGTTCCCAGAATGCCGACAACGACATTATTCGTTTCTTGGTTGGTCACTTCTCAATCTTTTGCTAGCCTTCATTTTGCACTAAGTATGATCACTACTTGTGCATCCAAAATCCTTTATACCAGTTTTGCCACATGAGTCCACCATACCTACCTATATGCGGTATTCTTTTGCCGTTCTAAGAAAATTTGTATGTTCCGTCTCTAAGTTTTAAAATAAATTTCTCTTCTGTGTGCTTGTACCGCTCATGAAATGGTAGGGGGTGGCTAATATATTTCCATGCTAGATATGTTATTCTCACGATGAGTGTTTGTTCACTTGTCATTGCACGAGAGTAAGGCAAATGTATTAGGGATGCCCAGTCCCGAAATGAAAAATGAATTTACTTTATGTTGTCAAATAATAAATTCCTTGGAAAGTGTTGGTATGGAAGGCACCCGTGGATACGGCTAGCCATGGAAAGTGAAAGTATGGTTGAAAAAGGAATAAACTTTAATTTCTGTTTGGGAACCGCCTATGATATATCTAGCATGGAAAGTATTGGGAATTACTCGATCGTTCTCGTTGACAGGAAAAGCATGCCTCCCAAAATGTTTTTATCTCTATCTTTTTCGCTTTGAGCTTTGGCACCTCTACAAATCGCTACTTCCCTCCGCGAAGGGCCTTTCTTTTACTTTATGCAATTTTTATTTTTATTTGAGTCTCCATCTTCTCTTATAAAGAACCAACTAAGGGGCACTATGATCATACTTGAGCATTGGGTGTAGCTAATATGCGAGTGTGTTTCATGAATGGATCAATGATTGAGCATAATGGGCTAGGGACAACTTATTTTAGCGTTAATATTTTGAAAGACATGGTTGCTTGTTGACATGCTTGAGTATTAAAGTCCCGATGTCAAAACTAGACTATTGCTTTGAACCATATAAAAGTCCAAATGTCCATGCTATAAAGAAAAGAATATGTGATGACATGTTAGACAACATTCCACATCAAAAATTCTGTTTTTATCATTTACCTACTCGAGGACAAGCAGGAATTAAGCTTGGGGATGTTGATATACATCTCCAACGTACCTATAATTTTTTAATTGTTCCATGCTGTTATATTATCATTCTCGGATGTTTTATAATCATTTTATATCATTTTTGGTACTAACTTATTGACATAGTGTTGCTGTTTTTTGCATGTTTTTTACATGGCAGGAAACTAATACCAAACCGAGTCCAAAAGCAGCGAAACATTTTGTGTATTTTTTGGACCAGAAGACATCCAATGGGCCAAAGAAGTACCGAAGAGGGAGCCCGAGGTGAGCACAAGACACCAAGGCGCGCCTGGAGGCCCAGGTGCGCCCTGGTGGGTTGTGCCCACCTCGGTGGCCTCCCGAACCACCTCTTTGCTCTGTAAATACCCCAATATTCCAGAAACCCTAGGGGAGTCGAAGAAAATCAATTCCAGCCACCTCAAGTTCCAGAACCACCAGATCCAGTCTAGACACCATCACAGAGGGGTTCGTCATGTCCATTGGTGCCTCTCTGATGATGCGTGAGTAGTCTTTTGTAGACCTACAGGTCCGTAGTTAGTAGCTAGATGGCTTCCTCTCTCTCTCTTTTGATTCTCAATACAAAGGTCTCTTGGAGATTAATATGACGTAACTCTTTTGCTGTCTGTTTGTTGGGATCCGATGAACTTTGAGTTTATGATCAGATCTTTCTTTTTATCCATGAAAGTTATTTGAGTCTTCTTTGATCTCTTATATGCATGATTGCTTATAGTCTCGTATTTCTTCTCCGATATTAGGGTTTTGTTTAGCCAACTTGATCTATTTATCTTGCAATGGGAAGAGGTGCTTTGTGATGGGTTCGATCTTACGGTGCTTGATCCCAGTGACAGAAGGGGAACCGGCACGTATGTATCGTTGCCATTAAGGATAACAAGATGGGGTCTATTTCTACATAAATAGATCTTGTCTATATCATGTCATCGTTCTTATTGCATTACTCGATTTTCCATGAACTTAATACACTAGATCCATGCTGGATAGCGGTCGATGTGTGGAGTAATAGTAGTAGATGCAGGCAGGAGACGGTCTACTAATATTGGATGTGATGCATATATAATGATCATTGCCTGGATATCATCATGATTATTTTAAGTTCTATCAATTGCCCAACAGTAATTTGTTTACCCACCGTTTGCTATTTTTCTTGAGAGAAGCCACTAGTGAAACCTACGGCCCCCGGGTCTCTTTCTCATATTATTTGCATTTGCGATCTATTTTATTTGCCTTTAATTTTTAGATCTATTAAACTAAAAATACAAAAATACCTTGCTGCACTTTATTTTATTTGGTGATCTATCTATCAAATTATTACAACTTTCTCATGTCCTCTTGCCAATTTCTGGCGCAGTTACTCGAATGGGATTGACAACCCCTTTAACACGTCGGGCTGCGAGTATTTCTTATTTGTGTGCAGGTGCCGTTCATGTAGTGTTGCGTGGTTCTCCTATTGGTTCGATAACCTTGGTCTCATTACTGAGGGAAATACCTACCATTGTTGTGTTGCATCATCCCTTCCTCTTTGGGGAAATACCGACGTAGTTCTAGCATACATCAGGTATTTTCTGCACGCACCGAAATTATCGGTAATTGATAGTTTTGTGATAAGATAATTCGTAACGGTAACAAGTAATAAGTGTAGCCAAAGTGAAGCAAGGTGGCCCAATACTTTTTGTAGCAAAGGATAGGCCTGGACGAAATCTTATATAAAACAAAGCGCTCTGGAGAACAAATGGAATTACTGTCAAGTTAGTTTTCATCATGCTCATATGATTCACGTTCGTTATTTTCATAATTTGATATGTAGGTGGACCGGTGCTTGGGTGATGTCCTTACTTGGACAAGCCTCCCCTTATGATTAACCCCTTTAATAAGCATCTACAACTACGAAAGAATAATTAAGATAAATCTAACCATAGGATGAAACATGTGGATCCAAATTAGCCCCTTACGAAGCAACGCATAAACTAGGGTTTAAGCTTCTGTCACTCTAGCAACGCATCATCTACTTATTACTTCCCAATGCCTCCCCCTAGGCCCAAATCATGGTGAAGTGTCATGTAGTCGACGTCCACATAACACTACTAGAGGAAAGACAACATACGTTTCATCAAAATATCAAACGAATACCAAATTCACACGTTTACTTATAACAAGACTTCTCCCATGTCCCCAGGAACAAATGTAACTACTAAAAAAGCATGTTCATGTTCAAGATCAGAGGGGTATTGAATATCATTAAGGATCTGAACATATGATCTTCCACCAAATAAACCAACTAGCATCAACTACAAGGAGTAATCAACACAACTAGCAACCCATAGGTACCAATCTGAGGTTTTAGGACAAGAATACAAGGGAAGAAGTCCACATGACCCCCTGGCATTTCACGAGCTGGCTAATTTACCCCCTGAGATCTAAAACCGGGTATTTAACCCCCTCAGCTTTCCTAAACCATGCGAATCATCCCCTGACACTGATAGGAGTGGTTTTGCAAGCGGTTTTGGTGACGTGGCACACCATCTCCACCCTGGCACGAGGGCTGTGTTCTTGCTTGATGCAAACTCGGTTTGCCATCACATCCCTCGTGCGCCGTAGTCGCCTCAGTAGCGCTCTCGTCGGTCGTGTCTGCTTCTTCCTCCGTTGACAAGAACTCATCAAGCTCGCGCCATGGGCAGCCTGCGGCTTCCGCCGGCAGATAACTATGTCCACTGCTAGAGCTAATCAAGATTATGTTAGTCCTACCTACCTCGGACATAGTGGTACATACTTCTTGCGTGTACGTGAGTGCTTGTCCTCGAATCAATCCAGTAGGTCTGCACGTGCATATTGTATCCAAAAGAGCGTTCTAGAAATAAGGTGCGTCTCGTGAGCGACGCTCCGGCTCCTTGCCGCTTCCGGCGCCAATGCCTTACTCGTCGATGAACTCGACCACTCTATCTGTTTGCCACGGAGAGCTTGAGTATGAAGCCTTGCCGCACTCGATCCGCGCGTACAGTGAGGGGTCGCCAAATCTAGAACTTGCGTTTGTTGGCTGGTTGCTCTGCACGCCGGTGCCGTAGCCCCATCCGCGCAGCAAGAGCCCAACGGTGCAGATGGCTAGACCAATCCTGCGAGCCCTGGTAGCATGCGCTAGGCCGGAGAAGTAGCATCTACGATGCAATCTTCACTTGATCGAAGGAATGCCTTCAACTCTGGCGGGGGTGGAAGATGGTGCTTGCTTCATGAAGGCTGCATGGTGACCTGGAGACTAGGAAGTTCACGAAGCTAGAAGAATGTGACTCGGCAAGCTACTAATAATTAATGTTAGGCATCGACGCATTGCGCCCAAGTTGTATGATGCTGGCTCGTGCTTAGATGAGGGCCAAAACCACCTTCAAAACCACTCTAATCAGGGTTAGGGGGTAATTCACATGGTTTGGGAAAGCTTGGGAAATACCTGGTTTTAGACCTTAGGGGGTAAACTGATCGGTTTGTGAAACTTCAGGGGGTTATGTGGAATTCTTTCGAATACAAGAGATGAACTAGGGTTTGAGAGGAGATGGTGCTGATGAAGATGTTGATGAAGATTGACCCTCCCTTGATGAGAGGATCATTTGGTGATGACGATGGCTTCGATTTCCCCATCCCGGAGGGAAGTTAACCCGACAAAACTGCTCCACCGGAGCCCTAAATTGCTTCTGCCCATGTTTCACCTTGAGACCGCGGCGCTTCGTCCCAAAAGCTCTCTCATAATTTTTTCTGGTTCAAAATCCTCCATATAGTAGAAGATGGGCACCAGACGATGGCCAGGGGGCCCACAAGCCCTGGGAGCGTGCCTTGGGGGTAGGGCACGCCCCCCCAGGCTTATGGCCACCTGGTGGGTCCCCTTATGTATTTTCTTCGCCCAATATTTTTTTGTATATTCCAAAATAATTCTCCTTAAAATTTCAAGACTTTTGGAGTTGTGCAGAATAGGTATCTCAGATTTGCTCCTTTCTGGTCTAGAATTCCAGCTGCCGGCATTCTCCCTCTTTGTGTAAACCTTGTAAAATAAGAGGGAAAAGGCATAAGTATTGTACCATAATGTGAAATAACAACCCATAATGCAATAAATATCAACATAAAAGCATGATGCAAATGGACGTATCAACTCCCCCAAGCTTAGACCTCGCTTGTCCTCAAGCGAAAGCCAAAATCGATAATCATATCCACATGTTTAGAGACAAAGGTGTCGATAAAATAAAATACGGGCATGAGGGCATCATGATCATCTTTATAACAACAACATATTGTCATATAACTCCTTGTGCTAAAGTGACGATTCATTCACAAGGTAAAGTATGAATCAAAAACTTTATTGAAAACCAACAAACTATTATCTTGGTCATTGGAACTATTGCAATTTATCATAACATCTGAACGAGACAATATAAGAGCTTTTATTTAGCAAGTTCGCATACTCAACCATCATTTAATCTTTCATAATTGCTAACACCCACGTGATATTTATGAGATCAAAGTTTCAATCAAACACATAGGAAGATAGAGGCTTATAGTTTCTCCTCCCAACCATTTACCTTAAGGGTAACGTCAACAGTAATAATTTATGAGCACTTACATCCGAGTGGATATATATGTCTGGATCTTCCCCAACACAGAGTGCTTGCCAAATAGAGAAAATATAAAAGGAAGGGTGAAAATCACCATGACTCTTGTATAAAGGTAGAAAGTAAAATAAAAGATAGGCCCTTCGCAGAGGGAAGCAGAGGTTGTCATGCGCTTTTATGGTTGGATGCACAAAATCTTAATGCAAAAGAACGTCACTTTATATTGTCGCTTGTGATAAAGAACTTTATTATGTAGTCTGTCGCTTTTATTTCTTCCATATCACAAGTTCATATAAAGCTTATTTTCCTCACACTAAAAGATCATACATATTTAGAGAGAAATTTTTATTTCTTGCACCGATGACAACTTACTTGAAGGATCTTACTCAATCCATAGGTAGATATAGTGGACTCTCATGGCAAAACTGGTTTGATGGATTTTGGATGCACAAGTAGCATCTCTACTTGGTGCAGAAGATTTGGCTAGCATAGGATGAGAAACAAGCTCAACATGTTGGAGGATCCATGACAATATAACTTCTATTGGGATATAAGAAAACATAACCCATTATGCTATCTTCCTTGTCCAACATCAACCTTTTAGCATATATTATTTTAATGAGTGCTCACAATCACAAAAGATGTCCATGATAGTATATTTATATGTGAGACCTCTCTTTCTTTATTACTTCCTATTAATTGCAACAATGACCAAAACTATGTTTGTCAACCCTCAACAAATTTCATGCGACATACTTCCTATATGTGAAATCATCACTCTCCATAAGATCATTATATATTTTTTCCTTCTTTTATTTTTTTCTTTTCCAAGATCAAGGCAAGAAACCAAAGCCCTCAACACAAAACTAATCTTTACTATACAACTCTCGGACTTGATTACATAGAGGGAACACAAAGCAAAAGTCAAAGACTAGATCATACTAAAACTTTTATTCTACTAGATAATGATTAAACTAAAAGGATCGAACTAAGAAAAACGATAAAGATAAAGATGTGATGGTGATACGATACCAGGGCACCTCCCCCAAGCTTGGCACAAGCCAAGGGGAGTGCCCATTCCCATGTACTCAAGTCTCCTTCTTCAGAGGGGGTGGTGATGAGGTTGATGATGTGGAGGGCTTGTCCTCCGTCTTCCAAGTCATAGGCTCACCATCATAAAAGGATGAACGGGTCTCTGGGATCCTCAAATCTGCAGCCAAACTCATCCTCTTAAATCTGTATTCATACTCATAGTTTTGGTTTTGCGGGTCATAGATCTGGGCTTGGAGATGCTTGTTTTTCTCATGAAGCTTGAAGATGGCCTCTCTAATGTCCTTGGTGTCCACTTGTGGTCACGAGTGAATTACATGATCATGGAGTGATTGGCATTGAGTTCGCATTCCACCATCCCTTCGCACTTGAAGACTTGCTGGTCCATTGCTTCGAGCCTGGCCTCCACACTTTCGGTCCCCCTTGGCCCTTGAACATCCCGGATGTGCACCATTCCCTCACGCAACTCAATGATTTGAGGGTGTTGCAGAACCTCCGGAAGGTATGGGCTGATGACCTTCTCATAGAACTTGTCCTTGGGAGCGCTTGGAGACGTCATGGCGATCTAGATCTGTCAGAAAAATAGCTCGAAACAAGAATAGAGGATATTGCCGTGATACAGTGGTCAAAACCTTCAGGAGATTATATAATGAATTTTTACCATGTAAAACAAGTATTCTAGGATAAAACGGAGTCCGGAGGGCACACGAGGTGGCTGACACGTCTCCAACGTATCTATAATTTTTGATTGTTCCATGCTGTTATATTATCATTCTTGGATGTTTTATAATCATTTTATATCATTTTTTGGTACTAACCTATTGACATAGTGCCAAGTGCCAGTTCCCGTTTTTGCATGTTTTTTACATCGCAGGAAATCAATACCAAACGGAGCCCAAACACAGCGAAACTTTTTGTGGATGTTTTTGGACCAGAAGACAACCAATGGGCCGAAGAAGCACCTGGGGGGTGCTCGAGGGGAGCACAACCCACCAGGGCGCGCCAGGAGGCCCATGCGCGCCTCGGTGAGTTGTGCCCACCTCAGGTGCCCCCTGAACCGCCTCTTTACTCTATAAATACCCCAATATTCCAGAAACCCTATGGGAGTCGACAAAAATAAATTCCAGCCGCCGTAGAATCCAGAACCACCAGATCCAATCTAGACACCATCATAGAGGGGTTCACCACTTCCATTGCTGCCTCTCCGATGATGCGTGAGTAGTTCTTTGTAGACCTTCGAGTCTGTAGTTAGTAGCTAGATGGCTTCCTCCCTCTCGTTTGATTCTCAATGCAATGGTCTCTTGGAGATTTATATGATGTAACTCTTTTTGCGGTGTGTTTGTTGGGATCAGATAAACTTTGAGTTTATGATCAGATCTATCTTTTTATCCATGAAAGTTATTTGAGTCTTCTTTGATCTCTTATATGCATGATTGCTTATAGCCTCGTATTTCTTCTCTGATATTTGGGTTTTGTTTGACCAACTTGATCTATTTATCTTGCTATGGGAAGAGGTGCTTTGTAGTGGGTTCGATCTTACGGTCCTTGATCCCAGTGACAGAAGGGGAACTGACACGTATGTATCATTGTCATTAAGGATAACAAGATGGGGTCTATTTCTACATAAATAGATCTTGTCTACATCATCTCATCATTCTTATTGCATTACTCCGTTTTTCCATGAACTTAGTACACTAGATGCATGCTGGATAGCGGTCGATGTGTGGAGTAATAGTAGTAGATGCAGGCAGGAGACGGTCTACTAATATTGGATGTGATGCATATATAATGATCATTGCATGGATATCGTCATGATTATTTTAAGTTCTATCAATTGCCCAGCAGTAATTCGTTTACCCATCGTTTACTATTTTTCTTGAGAGAAGCCACTAGTGAAATCTACGGCCCCGGGGTCTCTTTCTCATATTATTTGCATTTGTGATCTATTTTATTTGCCTTTAATTTTCAGATCTATTAAACCAAAAATACGAAAATACCTTGCTGCAATTTATTCTTATTTATTTTATTTGGCGTCCGATCTATCAATTATTACAACTCTCTCATGTTCGTTTGCCAATTTTTGGCGCCGTTGCCCGAAAGGGATTGACAACCCCTTTAATACGCCGGGTTGCGAGTATTTGTTATTTGTGTGCAGGTGCCATTTACGTATTGTTGCTTGGTTCTCCTACTGGTTCAATAACCTTGGTCTCATCACCAAGGGAAATACCTACCGTTGCTATGCTGCATTTTCCCTTCCTCTTTGGGGAAATAGTGACGTAGCTTCAAGCCGCATAAAAAGGAATTTCTGGCGCCGTTGTCGGGGAGGATCTTCAACATCTACTAGGTTCCTAGTCACAAATCTCATCTCCTCGCAATTTACATTATTTGCCATTTGCCTCTCGTTTTCCTCTCCCCCACTTCACAAAAAAATGTCGTTTTATTCGCCCTCTTTTTTGTTCGCCTTTTTCTCGTCAGATCTCTTGTTTTTTATCTTTGCTTCTATTACCATGTGCATTCTATTTGCTTGCATCTTTGCTTGCTAAAAATCTATTGATATGGATCCTCATCCACGTGCTAATCTTTTTAGAAGATCCAATTATGATGAACCAATTATTAGATTATCTTTGTGAAGTTTTGCTTGAAATTTATGAATCTGAAAATTGTGATGAAGTGTTGAACGAAGATATTTATGAAGTGATTCATGATAGCTCCTTGAATGAAAAGCATGATTGCAATGATGTTATTATAAATTCTATTAATGTCAATTTTGCTAATAATATGCAAAACCCCAAGCTTGGGGATGCTAATATTGCTATGTTCGCTACTTATTGCAATCATCATGATTGGGGTGATAATGATATTTATTATCTTAAAAATTTATTAAAAACTCATGATGAATATGCGCGCGATAATATTAAAAGTGGGTTTGGAAGAGAGTCAACTTTAGGTAAAAACAATCCTACTATTTTGGAAGAGTGTCAGCATTGCATGCATGTGGATCATATAGAGAATATGTTATGTGATAGCTATATTGTTGAATTTGAATATGATCCCGCATATAGTTATTATGAGAGGGGGAAATATGGTTGTAGAAATTCTCTTGCTACTAAATTACCTCTCTTCATGTTGAGATTGTCTATGTTTTATTCTTCTTCCTTGCATATGCTAGTCTTTGCTTGTTTTGATAATTTGTTTCCTTATAAAATGCCTATGCATAGGAAGTATGTTAGACTTAAATGTGTTTTCACATGCTACATGATGCTCTCTTCCTGTATCAGTTACTATCTTTCATGCGAGCATCATTGAAATTTTATGCCTAGCTAGGGGCATAAAACAATAACACTTGTTGGGAGGTAACCCAATGAATAAAATTTATTTTTGCTTTTTGCTTTCTGTTCTTGAGTGTTTGCACAACTATGCTACTATTATGATTGTGTTTTTTGTGTTTTAATTAGTGTTTGTTCCAAGTAAATCCTTTAGGATCTTCTTGGGTGATAGTTGTTTGATCTTGATGAAAAACAGAAACTTTTGCGCTCATGAAACCAATTATCATTTTTAACCAGAGCATGATATACCAATTCGTTTTGCAGAAGATTAATATACAAATTGCCCAGGTCGTCCTAATTTTCCAGAGTTTTTGGAGTTACAGAAGTATTTGAAATATCCAAATTGCTACACACTGTTCTGTTTTTGATAGATTCCATTTTCTTTGCGTTGTGTGCTTGTTTTGATGACTATGTGGTTTTGTTTGACGAGTTTTTTCCATAGAAAAGTTGGAATGCACTAGATATAATGCAATAATAAAATATGAATTTCTTTGCTACAATACTTATAGTAGTGATATTTTTCTTATACTAACAGATCTCACAAAGGTTTTATTGAGTTTTGCGTGATTGAAGTTTTCAAGTTTTGGGTTATCTTACGATGGATGAAGGAATAAGGAGTAAGAAGATCCTAAACTTGGGAATGCCCCGGCATCCCAAGCTATTATCCAAAGAGAGCAAGCAACTAAGCTTGGGGATGCCTCGAGTGGCATCCCCTCCTTCTTCTAACGACCATTGGTATTTTACTCGAAGCTATATTTTTATTCGTCACATACTAAGTGTTTTGCTTGGAGCGTCTTGTATGATATGAGTATTTGCTTGTTTTATTTTGTGTTTTAAGTCTTGATTCCTTTCTGGACACACCTATTTGAGAGAGCCACAATTATGCCATGACTTGTTAAAATTGCTCTCTATGCTTCACTTAAAAATTTTATGAGCTATGGATTTGCTCTAGTGCTTCCCTTATATCTTTTTGAGCACGGTGTGCTTTAGTATTTTTGAATAAATGTTCTCTTGATTCACTTAGATTTATTTGAGAGCTAGTAAAAAAATTCAAGAAATTCTCTCTTGCTTCACTTAAATTAATTTGAGAGAAAGAAATTTTATGCTCATGATCTTCACTTATATTTGTTTGAGCTTTTCAAAATAAACACATGAAAATTACTTCCAAAGTGATATATATCCAAGAAGGATATAACAAAAACTTTCATGAAGATCATTGGACAAAATAAGCTTGATTCTTAGTAATAGTTTCAAGATATGATGATGTGATATGTGAGTCATGTTGATGAGTAATTATGCTTTAGTAAGAATATTGGTGTTAAGGTGTGTGATTCCCTATGCAAGCACGAAAGTCAATAATTATGCAATGAAATTATATCCAACTTGTGGTGCATTATTCGGTGTTAATTATGCTTAATACTCGCTTATAAGGTTATTCGTTTCTTGGTTGGTCGCTTCTCAATCTTTTGCTAGCCTTCATTTTGCATTAAGTATGATCACTACTTGTGCATCCAAAATCCTTTAAACCAGTTTTGCCACATGAGTCCACTATACCTACCTATATGCGGTATTTTTTGTCATTCTAAGCAAATTTATATGTGGCATCTCTAATATTCAAAATAAATTTCTCTTTTGTGTGCTCGTACCGCTCACGAGGCGGTGAGGGGTGGCTAATATTTTCCATGCTAGATGTTTTATTCTCATGATGAGTGTTTATTCACTTGTCATTGCACGAGAGTATGGCAAAGGTATTAGGGATGCCCAGTCCCGAAATGAAAAATGAATTTACTTTATGTTGTCAAATAATAAATTCCTTGGAAAGTGTTGGTATGGAAGGCACCCGTGGAGACGGTTAGCCATGGAAAGTGAAAGTATGGTGGAAAAAGGAATAAACTTTAATTTATGTTTGGGAACCACCTATGATACATCTAGCATGGAAAGTGTTGGGAACTCTAAGTCATTTTTGTTGGTGGGAAAATTATGCCTCTCAAAATGTTTTTATCTCTAAATTTTCGCTTTGAGCCTGGCACCTCTACAAATCCCTACTTCCCTCCGCGAAGGGCCTTTCTTTTTCTTTATGCAATTTATTTTTGAATTTGAGTCTCCATCTTCTCTTATAAAGCACCAACTAGGGGGCACTGTGATCATACTTGAGCATTGGGTGTACATAATATGCGAGTGTGTTTTATGAATGGATCAATGATTGAGCATGATGGGCTAGGGATAACTTATTTTAGCGTTGATATTTTGGAAGACTTGGTTGCTTGTTGATATGCTTGAGTATTTAAGTTATCATGTCAAAAATAGACTATTGCTTTTTACAATATAAAAGTCGAAATGTCCATGCTATAAAGAAAAGAATATGAGATAACATGTTAGGCAGCATTCCACATCAAAAATATTGTTTTTATCATTTACATACTTGAGGACGAGCAGTAATTAAGCTTGGGGATGCTGATACGTGTCCAATGTATCTATAATTTTTGATTGTTCCATGATGTTATATTATCATTCCTGGATGTTTTATAATCATTTTATATCATTTTTGGTACTAACCTATTGACATAGTGCCAAGTGCCAGTTGCTGTTTGCATGTTTCTTACATCGCAGGAAATCAATACCAAACGGAGTCCAAACGCAGCGAAACTTTTTATGGATTTTTTGGACCAGAAGACAACCAATGGGCTGAAGAAGCACCTCGGGGGTGCTCCGAGGGGAGCACAACCCACCAGGGTGCTCCAGGAGGCCCAGGCACGCCCCGGTGGGTTGTGCCCGCCTCGGGTGCCCCTGGACCGCCTCTTTACTCTATAAATACCCCAATAATCCAGAAACCCTATGAGAGTCGACGAAAATCAATTCCAGCCGCCGCAGAGTCTAGAACCACCGGATCCAATCTAGACACCATCACGGAGGGGTTCACCACTTCCATTGGTGCCTCTCCGATGATGCATGAGTAGTTCTTTGTAGACCTTCGGGTCCATAGTTAGTAGCTAGATGGCTTCCTCTCTCTCGTTTGATTCTCAATACAATGGTATGTTCCATATGATGTAACTCTTTTTGCGGTGTGTTCGTTGGGATCAGATGAACTTTGAGTTTATGATCAGATCTATCTTTTTATCCATGAAAGTTATTTGAGTCTTGTTTGATCTCTTATATGCATGATTGCTTATAGCCTCATATTTATTCTCTGATATTTGGGTTTTGTTTCGCCAACTTGATCTGTTTATCATGCAATGGGAAGAGGTGCTTTGTGATGGGTTCGATCTTCCGGTGCTTGATCCCAGTGACAGAAGGGGAACCGACACGTATGTATCGTTGCCATTAAGGATAACAAGATGGGGTCTATTTCTATATAAATAGATCTTGTCTACATCATGTCATCATTCTTATGGCATTACTCCGTTTCTCCATGAACTTAATATACTAGATGCATACTGGATACCGGTCGATGTGTCGAGTAATAGTAGTAGATGCAGGCAGGAGTCGGTCTACTAATCTTGGACGTGATGCCTATATAGTGATCATTGCCTGGATATCATCATGATTATTTGAAGTTCTATCAATTGCCCAACAATAATTTGTTTACCCACCGTTTGTTATTTTTCTTGAGAGAAGCCACTAGTGAAACCTACGGCCCTCGGGTCTCTTTCTCATATTATTTGCATTTGCGATCTATTTTATTTTCCTTTAATTTTCAGATCTATTAAACCAAAAATAAAAAAAATACCTTCCTGCAATTTATTCTTATTTATTTTATTTGCTATTCGATCTATCAATTATTACAGCTCTCTCACGTCCGTTTGCCAATTTCTGGCGCCATTACCCGAAAGGGATTGACAACCCCTTTAATACGTCGGGTTGCGACTATTTGTTATTTGTGTGCAGGTGCCGTTTACGTATTGTAGCTTGGTTCTCCTACTCACTCGTACACGTCGGTGCTATACAAACGGTTTTTAACCCCTTTTCGCTACGACGTTCGGAACCGTCACCTAGTGAGTGTGGGTGATAGGGGGGTCCTTCCCAAACGACCCAGAAACCGTTGGGGATATGCTCTCCTGGCACACACGCTTGGCAAAATGAGGACGTGTGTGACCGGCGAGCACTCAAATATAGAAATACATTCAGTAGTGCTAAAAAATACAAGTATACAGGCGAAATCATTTCCGGTCGTAAGTACATCCCACACAGCCAGTCACCGCTAAATGTTTCCGTTCGTATATACATCCCACATAGTCACTCCAAGGAAAACGTTTGTGCAAGGTGGCGTAACGCAAACAGTTTTCAAGAGAATGTCGTGTGTGGTTGTTCATTGATCCAACACGGTTTATTCCTAGAAACTGTGTGGGTTGCCTGAGGTCATCGCCCATGGTGTTTTCTCAATAACCGTTTGCAATAGGAAAACCCAATTAGCAAGCTAATTGGCCAATTAGCGGGCTAATTGCCCTATTATTAATAATCAATTTACTAATCTAATTGACATTCATATTAAGCACATAATATATTCCATTTCCATATAAGGAAGCAGGATTTCATAATTGAAATACATCGGAGTACAACATGATATAGCTTCAGCACTCAGCTACCCCATTACACAACTGCACCAGCAGCAAGTTTCACATGCAACATCTAGAACCTTACGAAATTAGCATCATAGACAATACATAGAGAGATGCATCTCATCTGGAAAACTGCTGAAGCGGAAGGTGAATATTGAGCCTTCATTTATGTTGAAGATCTTTGCAACTTTAGGCCAGTACCTGTGGATGATTGACCGTCCATCCTTTGACCTCTTCAGGAACACTTCAATATTGAACCGTGGGTGTTGTATGAAAACGTTCCTCGCTCCTGACCACAGAGGTGGTTTGAGAGGTAATCATCAGTGAACCCTGAAAACAAGGATGTGCATAAATATCTTCTCTATATTGGAAATGGGGCAAAGGAATAAAAAAGGCAAGGTATAATAGTTAGTACCATCTTGTAAACCTCGGTGCTTCCCATTGTTTCCTTGCAACACATATAAGGTAGTTAGTCATCAAGTTAAGTAAGGGTTCGCATGCTATCAGTAAAATATGTTGATGAAAAGTAAGCACATTGCAGATTCATCAGATTAATTCAAGCCACATGGAAAACCCATTTATCCAAAGCAAGCATGATTAAGAACTAGGAAATATATCACTTGTATATGTTTCTCATGTATTAAGTGCAGCCAAATTCGATTTATTCCTCAAATGGTATACAATAACAGAATGCAGCCACAACAATTGAACATCGCATTGCAGAATTGAACCAAGCAGTTAACTAAACACCACAACAAATGAACCAAACGTTAACTGAGAACCACATTGCACAATATAACATACTCCTAATAGAAGATTAGATAGTTAACCAAACCAAGCATGCTTTACAACTTGGAAATATTGCACCCTGAAGAATTGAACATCACATTTGCAGAATTGAACTAAGCAGTTAACTGAACACCACATTGCACGACATATAGAACATATACACTATAGCATAAGATTACATGGTAAGAGTAGATAGCACAATTCACTAGAATTTGTTAAGGAAAGGCACTAGCTAGCACAAACTGGAAATGGGTCCTTATAGTGAGCTAATAAGACAAGCTACTCCTCATTGTCGGAGATTTCGATGACGATTGGCTCCTTTGACATGGAAGAGGGCGAGGCCTCCACATCGTGGGTGCCCTCGTTGTAGTGGTCAGTTGCCTGAGCCGCTCTGGGCACCAACCTGCTGGCTCTCGAGATGAGGTAAGCACGTGCACGCTGAGAAAACACCTCATAGTCTTCGTCGAAGGCACCGCTGGTGGCCTCGAGAAAATGCCATGAAATGTTGTTTAAAGCAGCCAGCCGCGTCGTGGCATCGGCACATGAGGCGTCAAAGATCTGGGGGTCAGCACGAATGGCAGCCATCGTGACCTCATCTGCGCGTGCGGCCGCGATTTGCTTCTCCGCTGCCAAATGCTCCTTGATATCCTGCCTATACTACATGCATCATGGCTTAGGTCGGCGCTTATTTGGTGGAGGGGTCGGTGATTTGGGTGGAAGGTGTCGCGCTTGCGCCAGTGGTTGGGGCATGTGGGATGTGAAAGGAGGAGGAGGATGGGGGTCGGGTGTGGATTACCTGCCTGGATAGGTGAGGCCGAGCAGCATGAAGGAGGGTCGCCAGCGAGGAGGGGGTGATGCAGGAAAGGAGTGAAGGTTTCAACTTGGAAAGGAAGGCGGAAACAGGGGAAATGTGGCTTTTGGTAAGGGGGCGGGGAGGTAGATATTTCCGCAGAAGCCGAAAATTTGGAATCGCTTCAGCGAAAAAGCTGGCGCGCTAAGTGTCAGCAGACACGGTCCCTTATTCAGAGCGGGCTGTGGATTGTAGCTGTCGCACCTTCCACTACTGCAGGATGCTGCTAACGCGACACTACAATCAGAGATCCTTTCATGAAACTGTGTGCGATGCATTAATCACAAACGGGGATGTAAAAAACCATCAAAAAAGGTGCAAAATGTTCGCAGTGGAGGATGCATCAAACACGGTTCAGATTTTAGTTGTGTGTTCGATCCAGGGCATACAGTTCAGTCCAATGAACCGTTTGCGATGAGGCGGAACAAAAGAAACGGGTAGCCTGATGAAGGCGTGTGCAATGTACAACATATGGTTCACTTGGATGAACAGTTTGTGATTAGGCAACACAAAAGAAAAGGTCAGCCAGATCAAGGTGTGTGCGATGTACATCATACAGTTCACTCGGATGAACCATTTGCGATGAGGCGGAACAAAAGAAACGGGCAGCCTGATGAAGGCGTGTGGGATGTACAACATACGGTTCACTCGGATGAACTGTTTGTGATTAGGCAACACAAAAGAAACGGTCAGCCAGATCAAGGTGTGTGCGATGTATGACATGCCGTTCACCCGGATGAACAGTTCGCGTTGAGACAAGAGAACATAAACGGTTCAATATAACAAATACCATAAATATTGCAAGGTTCAAGTTCAAAGATTACAACGCCCAAATTCAAACATTGCAAGCTGCGCCATTTCTAAAAAGGGATCAGCCGCCGACAAGTCATGTATGGGTTCGACACAATAACTTCCAATTGCTTTGCCATATGCTCTTCCAATACAAAGTTTGGCATTTTTGGAGGCACTTCCATTCCGCAGTACCAGTCGCCTCAGATAATCATATCATTGATATTTCCTAATTAAATGCATGTTCAACCTCAGTACCCTCAGCACCTTTGCTGTGGCAAGAAAGAACATGGCGAGTGTAATCTCCGGTGGGGTACCTCGGTAGGAGTTCAAAGTAATATTTGAGATATGCAAATCAGGCATTCGATGTGATTGTCATTATCAATATCTTCCACCGGGCCTAATATGCATTGCAAAAGAAGAGAACGTGTTAGTGCCTACATGCAGTTTTGAATAGTGCTACACGCCCATTTGGTTTGCAGGATGTGTCAAATGCACCAACGTGCCATCTTCGATCTGTCATGATTAACATGGGCATTAATTTGATTACAATCTAGAAACATGTAGCCTTCTTCACAAGAGGTTCGACTGGATGAAAAATTCCCTAAGAAAACTAGTATGGATGAATCCAAAAGAGAAATGCTTATGGACGATTGTAACCATATGAATGAAGCAACCAATATGGGGTGGGGGTGTATGTCCTAGAATCCTCCAAAATTCCTTCAGAAATCATAGTACATAGTCATTGTAAACTTTGGAAAAGGTGCAGAAAATTGAACTCCCTTATGATTAACATTTAACAGGAAAGAAACATCACCTCGATATACAGCTTCTTCAGGCACAGAAAGCATCTCAGGCAACTGAAAACTTGGTCCAGGTTGGGGACGACAAATTCTAGTGCCAAGACCTTCACTGTGCCCAGAGTCTGGGTGAAGCTTCGCTGGATGACAGACAAACATACATCTTCAAAACTAGTTATAACGTTGATATCAAGAATGAGAGGTATATAAGGCGATTGTTGTACCTGAAAGTTGTAGTATTTGACAGACGAGTAGCCCACCACTTTTAATTTTGGCGCAGAAATTACATTGATTCTTGTTGGACCTTGGTGATCAACTACAAGTAATCTCTCAAGTGAATGTGTGTCCTGGATGACCATATTGTGGTCCATGTTTTGTGATCTCTCGTTGCAGCACCAACAACACACATAAATAGTGCGGAGAGTCCTGGAGGTGATGTGCAAGGTACTCGACCAATTCATCGCCTGAGGACGAAGGGACTCGAGTGTAGCACAGCCACGGAGCAGGTGCTCCATGTCATCCTTTGGGATGCGGACGGCGACGAGCTCGAGGTGCTTCAGTCATGGTAGAAAAAGAGCAGGCACGCCATTAAGGGGGGATGGCAGTTCATGAACTTGGCGAGGCGCAGCATGGGCGCGAATCGGAGCATGGATGTTGGCAGCAATCTCATATGCCCATCATTATAACTTAGCTTCTCGAGCTGATCTATGGCGTGGGATCGGAACCACTCGTCAAGCTTGGCTTGCTCCTTGCCATTGGAACGGAACTTGCCCGCGATAAGGCCTTTGGTTGGGCCATGGTGACTGCCGAGGATTTGGGAGAACGCATCCAATCTTTGGCGATAGCCATGGCAGAGCTTGTGGGCGTGGAGGAGGTCGACAGGGGTGCAGAGCCATAGGATGCGCCACCGTCGGGAAACAGCCGCTGTCCTCGCCCGATTTCTGATTGGGAGGAGGGATATGATGACTATCAACATATCATCGGAGAGGTTGTTGATGAAGTCTAGGCCTGCTGGAGTCGCTTACGGTTCTTTCTCGACCCGCCTCCTCTTGCTGGCAGCTTCGTTCTCCACCTCGTCGGTGGGGACGGGAACCTCTGTCTCCATATTCATGCCGTGTTCCAGTGCTTCAGCAGCCCCGGCGTTGCCATTCCCTCCGATGGGGCGCTTCGGCGGCATCCTCGTACACTTACGGCTTTGAGGACTCAGAGTGGCGTCGAGGATGCAGACGGAGAGAGAGGAATTGTGTGTGTGGCGAGGATGGGGGGTGCGGCCGCTCGGTGGCGCCATTAATATAGACCAGTGGGAGCGAGGTGGGCGGCGGTCCAATGATGTCTCGCTTCCCAGTGAGAACAACTTCTTAATCTCTAGTATGAATAAAATATATGCTTAATTACTAAATTTTAGTTGCAAAAAATAGATGGTGACATTGATTTTTAGGTGCATATTTTGACAAATTGTAGTGTCTCTTGGCTTAGCACCGAAGTCTGGCTTTAATTTGCATACCGTAATCTGAACCGTTTGCATTGAAGAGATGCACAGATCCTGCGTTGAACAACTTGTACGCTTCCCGGTGAGCCTACGCATCGGACTGCGGTCGCACGCCTCCCGTTCCATCGATCAGCTGTCCACACGACACCTCCTATAGCCATTAAAACCAAGACACATGGCATCACGTGAATGGTTAACCGAACGCACACGGTTTGAATTATACAAGCGTTCGAGATATTAAAGTGGCAGCTATTTTTTTTCAAAATGCCTTTGTTGGCTGTCATTATTCGAGTGCGCCTTCTCACAAAATGGACACGAAAAATACCACATCATGTTGGGTGTCCTTCCATGATAGCATGCCAAGTTTCATGAATTTCAGACGAGTTTTGGATTTACTAGAATTTAAAAAGTAGGCATCTCAATGTTTTTCCGGCAATCAACGGTGCCCTGGTGTTTGAAATTCATTCCCTTTTCTTGCATGGGACCTAAGCATGCACCCAAGAACACATATTTGATTTTTCAACAAATTTATATGCACTGGAGCATGCGCATGTAGTTCAAATTTGAATTATGCACATAAGTGCATTGAAAACTTTCGTTAATGCATAAAAATGTCCAAACGAACCCCAAATAATATCAAAAATTCACACAAGACTCCTGTTGTTCTATGTTGACATGAGAAAAAACTTGAAAGCAATAAGAGGCAATGGATATCGTTTCGTCCCCAAAGGTGGGACGTTCCTTTCCGAAAACCATCATGCTTCTTATGAGAAGCTCCGGTTTGTGAGAAGCATATACCCAAACCTGCCCCAAATGGGACAAAATTTGTACCACGGCATGTTGATGATGCTCCATGATAGCATGCCAAGTTTCATGAATTTCAGACGAGTTTCAGATTTACTAGAATTTAAAAACCAGGCATCTCACTGTTTTGCCGGCAATCAACGGTGACCTGGTGTTTGAAATTCATTCCCATTTCTTGCATGGGACCTAAGCATGCACCCAAGGACATATATTTGATTTTTCAACGAATTTATATGCACTGGAGCATGCGTATGTAGTTCAAATTTGAATTATGCACATAAATGCATTGAAAACTCAGTTAATGCATAAAAATGTCCAAACGAACCCTGAAAAATCACAAAAATTCACACAACACTCCTGTTGTTCCATGTTGACACAAGAAAAAAACTTGAAAGCAATAAGAGGCAATGTGTCGGATGTGGGGCTCCGGCTAACCCTTAAGGTTCGAACACTGGGGTGCGTGTGAAGTCTTTCCCTCCTACCAATCTATGCTCTAGCTCGCTAGATCTCACGGACGAACTCGACAAACTCACAGCACAGAAAGACACGGGGTTTATACTGGTTCGGGCCACCGTTGTGGTGTAATACCCTACTCCAGTGTGGTGGTGGTGGATTGCCTCTTGGGCTGATGATGAATCATACAAGGGGAAGAACAACCTCTTGAGGTTGAGGTGTTCTTGTGCTTTCGGACTTGTGTCTATCTCTGGGTCTGATTCGGCCCTACTATGGTGGTGGCTAGTCCTATTTATAGAGGCCCTGGTCCTCTTCCCAAATATTGAGCAGGAAGGGAGCCAACAATGGCGGGCAAATTTGAAGGGGGATAGCTAGTACAAACTATCCTGACAAAAGCGGTCTTCGCCTGCACAAAGCTCTGGTGGTGACGCTGTCTTGGGCTCCACGATGACCTCCGTCTTGCAGTCCATGGTCTTGGTCTTGTTGCACCGAAACGGCAACCTTTGCCTGATGCCTCGGTACTCCGCGGCTGCGCTTGCCTCCTTTGCACCAAAGAGGAAACAAGGACGCTGCGCGCGCTGGCGCCCGCTTGGTGTCGATCGTCAGGGCTCATGTCACGAGAGCCTCGTGAGGTTCGCCTTGCCTTGATATCTCCACCCCTCGCGAGCCTACCTAACTAGGCCGCTCGGGAGGAGGTCTTGCGTCGTCCACCTCGTGAGGCTTGGACCCTCACGAGGGTCTTGGATGCTTTGTTGATTAAGATGGGCCATACGGCCTGCTGGCTCCGCCACGCCGCGGGCCGCAGGCAGACAAGTCTGGGGACCCCCGTTCCTAGAATGCACACACAATGGATATCATTTCATCCCCAAAGGTGGGACGTTCCCTACCTAAAACCATCATGCGTGTTGTGAGAAGCTCCGGTTTGTGAGAAGCATATACCCAAACCTGCCCCAAATGGTACAAAATTTGTACCACGGCATGTTGATGCCGCTCCATGATGGCATGCAAAGTTTCATGAATTTCAGACGAGTTTTGGACTTACTAGAATTTAAAAACCAGGCATCTCACTGTTTTGCCGGCAATAAACGGTGCCATGGTGTTTGAAATTCATTCTCATTTCTTGCATGGGGCCTAAACATGCACCCAAGGACAAAGATTTGATTTTTCAACGCATTTATTTGCACTGGAGCATGTGCATGTAGTTCAAATTTTAATTATGCACATAAATGCATTGAAAACTCACTTAATGCATAAAAATGTCCAAACGAACCCTGAATAATTCCAATTCTTTTATGATCACTGCAGATAAAAGGTCTAGCAGTTCAAACACTGTCCATGGCCGCTGTGACCCCATTATGTAATTCAAATCAAGATCAAAAATCAAGTAGATCCCACACAGTTTATTATAACCAACCGTGTGAGATGCAGCACAAAATATATTCGGACCGTGTCTGAATAAGGGACCGTGTCTGATGACACTTTGCACGCCAGTTTTTTGGTTGAAGCGATTCCAAATTTTCGGCTTCCGCGAAAATATCTACCTCCCCGCCCCTCCCCCTTACCAAAAGCCACATTTCCCCCTTTTTGCCTTCCTTCCCAAGTTGAAACCTTCACTCCTTGCTTGCAGAGTTGCCGCCTCCTCGCCGGTGACCCTCCTTCACGCTGCCCGGCCTCGCCTATCCAGGCACGTAATCCACACCCAACCCCCATCCTCCTCCTCCTTCCACAACCCACATGCCCTGACCACCGGCGCGATCACGACACCTTCCACCCAAATCACTGACCCCTCCACCAAATAAGCGCCGGCCTAAGGCATGGTGCACGCAGTGTAGCCAAGGCCTCAAGGAGCATTTGGCAGCAGAGAAGCAAATCGCGGTCGCACGTGTGGATGAGGTCGCGATGGCTGCCATTCGTGCCGACCCCCAAATCTTGGAGGAGCACCTCACTATCGAGGCCACCGTTGACGCCTCATGCGCCGATGCCGTGACGCGGTTGGCTGCTTTAAACGACAGTTCGTGGCGTTTTCTCAGGGCCACCGTTGGTGCCTTCGACAAAGACTACGAGGTGTTTTCTCAGCGTGCACGTGCTTACCTCATCTCGAGAGCTAGCAGGTTGGTGCCCGGAGCGGCTCAGCCAACTCACCACTACAACAAGGGCACCCACGATGCGGAGGCCTCACCCTCTTCCATGTCCAAGGAGCCAATCATCATCAATATATCCGACAATGAGGAGTAGCTTGTCTACTTTTACCATGCAATCTTCTGCTATAGTGTATATGTTCTATATGTCATGCAATGTGGTGTTCAATTAACTGCTTGGTTCAATTCTGCAAATGTGATGTTCAATTCTTCATGGTGCAATATTTCCAAGTTGTTAAGCATGCTTGGTTTGGTTAACCGTGATCTTCTATTAGGAGTATGTTATATTGTTCAATTGGTGTTTACTTAACTGCTTGGTTCATTTGTTGTGGCTTGGTTCACTTGTTGTGGTGTTTAGTTAACTGCTTGGTTCAATTCTGCAATGCGATGTTCAATTGTTGTGGCTGCATTCTGTAATTGTATACTATGTGAGGAATAAATCAAATTTGGTTGTATTAAATACATGAGAAACAAATACAATTGATATATTTCCAAGTTGTTAAGCATGCTTGGTTTGGTTAACTGTCTGATCTTCTATTAGGAGTATGTTATATTGTGCAATGTGGTGATCAGTTAACGTTTGGTTCATTTGTTGTGGTGTTTAGTTAACTGCTTGGTTCAATTCTGCAATGCGATGTTCAATTGTTGTGGCTACATTCTGTTATTGTATACCATGTGAGGAATAAATCGAATTTGGCTGCACTTAATACATGAGAAACATATACACGTGATATATTTCCTAGTTCTTAATCATGCTTGGTTTGGATAAATGGGTTTTCCATGTGGCTTGAATTAATTTGATGAATCTGCAATGTCCTTATTTATCATAAACATATTTTACTGATAGCATGCGAACCCTTACTTAACCTGATGACTAACTACCTTATATGTGTTGCAGGGAAACAATGGGAAGCACTAAGGTTTACAAGATGGTACTAACTATTATACCTTGCCTTTTTGTATTCCTTTGCCCAATTTCCAATATAGAGAAGATATTTATGCACATTCTTGTTTTCAGGATTCATTGATGATTACCTCTCAAATCACCTCTGTGGTCAGGAGGTGAGGAAACTTTTCATACAACAGCCACGGTTCAATATTGAAGTGTTCCTGAGGAGGTCAAAGGATGGACGGTCAATCATCCACAGGCACTGGCCTAAAGTTGCAAAGACCTTCAACATGAATGAAGGCTCAATATTCGCCTTCCGCTTTAGCAGTTTTCCAGATGAGATGCATCTCTCTATGTACCGTCTAAGATGCTAATTTCGAAAGGTTCTAGATGTTGCATGTGAAACTTGCTGCTGGTGTGGTTGTGTAATAGGGTAGCTGAGTGTTGAAGCTATATCATGTTGTACTCTGATGGATTTCAATTACGAAATCCTGCTTCCTTAATATGGAAATGGAATATATTATGTGCTTAATATGAATCTCAATTAGATTAGTAAATGGATTATTAATAATAGGGCAATTATCCTGCTAATTGGCCAATTAGCTTGCTAATTGGGTTTTCCTATTGCAAACGGTTAATGAGAAACCACCATGGGCGATGACCTCAGGCATCGCACACAGTTTCTAGGAATAAACCGTGTTGGATCAATGAACAATAACACACGACATTCTCTTCAAATCTGTTTCCGTTACGCCACCTTGCGCAAACGTTTTCCTTGGTGCGACTGTGTGGGATGTACATACGAACGGAAACGTTTAGCGGGGACTAACTGTGTGGGATGTTCTTGTGACCTGAAACAATTTCGCCGTATAATTGTATTTTTAGCTATACTATATGTATTTCCATATTTGCGCACTCGCCGGTCGCACACGGCCATATTTTGCCGAACGTGTGTGCCAGGAGGGCATATCCCCGACGGTTTCTAGGTCGTGTGGGAAGGACCCCCCTATCACCCACACTCACTTGGCGACAGTTTCAGATGCCGTCCCGAAAGGGGTTAAAAACCGTTTGTTTAGGACCGATGCGCACCAGTGTTTTCGCGTAAGCCGTATGCGTACTATACCCCGATGGTGCTCCAAGATATTTTGTGCCGCATCTCACATGGTTGGTTATAGTAAACTGTGTGGGGTCTACTTGATTTTTCGTCTTGATTTGAATTACATAATGGGGTTACAGCGGCCATGGACGGTGTTTCAATTGCTAGACCTTTTATCTGCAGTGAACATGCAACTATATGTGTGTCCTAAAAGAATTAAAATTATTCAGGGTTCGTTTGGAAATTTTTATGAATTAATTGAGTTTTCAATGCATTTATGTGCATAATTCAAATTTGAACTACATGCACATGCTCCAGTGCATATAAATTGGTTGAAAAATCAAATCTTTGTCCTTGGGTGCATGCTTAGGTCCCATGCAAGAAATGGGAATGAATGTCAAACACCCTGCCACCGTCACTCGGCCGCAAACATTGAGATACCTTGTTTTTAAATTCTAGTAAATCCAAAACTCGTCTGAAATTCATGAAACTTGGCATGCTATCATGGAGAGGCATCAACATGCCGTGGTAAATATTTTGTCCCATTTGGGGCAGGTTTGGTATATGCTTCTCACAAACCAGAGCTTCTCATAACAATCATGATGGTTTCGGTAGGCAACGCCTCACCTTTGGGGACGGAACGATATCCATTGCCACTTATTGCTTTCAAAAAATTTCTCGTGTCAACATAGAACAACAAGAGTGTTGTGTTGTTTTTTGTGATTTTTCGGGGTTCGTTTGGACATTTTTATGCATTAAGTGAGTTTTCAATGCATTTTATGTGCATAACTCAAATTTGAACTACATGCACATGCTCCAGTGCATATAAATTGGTTGAAAAATCAAATCTTTGTCCTTGGGTGCATGCTTACGTCCCATCCAAGAAATGGGAATGAATTTCAAACACCCTGCCACCGTCACTCGGCCGCAAACATTGAGATACAATACTGCAGGATGCTGCTTACGCGACACTACGATTAGAGACCCTTCGAGAAACTGTGTGCGATGCAATAATCGCAAACGATGGTGTATGAAAACCGTTAGAAATGTGTAAAAAGTTTGCAATGATGGATGCATCAAACACGGTTCAGGTTTTAGTTGCGTGCGCGGTGATGGGCATACGGTTCAGTTCAATTATCTATTTGCGATGAGGAGGAACAAAAGAAACGGGCAGCCAGATGAAGGCGTGTACGATACACAGCATACGATTCACTTGGATGAACTGTTTGTGATTAGGCAACACAAAAGAAATGGTAAGCTAGGTCAAGGTGTGTGCGATATACGGCATGCGGTTCACTCGGATGAACTCTTTGCGTTGAGACATGAGAACAGAAACGGTTCAACTTAACAAGATGTAACGCCCCGGATGCAAGTTTCCTTATTCGTAACTCCGACTCTTTCCTTTTCTAGAGATGTGATCTGAGATTTCCCTTCATGGTTGGGTTTTGTCTTCGTTTTGCTTTTTGTTCATGTCATGCATTTCATATCATGTCATCATGTGCATCGCATTTGCATTCGTATTCGTCTCATGCATCCGAGCATTTTCCCCGTTGTCTATTTCTCAATCCGACACTCCTACGTTCTCCGGCGCCCTCTTTTGTCTCTTTTCGTGAGCGGGTGTTAAAAATTCTCGGAATGGACCGGGATTTGCCAAGAGGCCTTGGTACACCACCGGTAGACCGCCTGTCAAGTTTCATGCCATTTGGAGTCCGTTTGATACTCCAACGGTTAACCGGGAACTGTAAAGGCTTCGTGTGTTGCAGCCCAACACCCCTCCAAAGTTGCCCAATAACCCATTCAAACCTCTTGCATGTCCTCTGCCATCGGATCATGATCGCGTGGTCGAAAACTACACTCCATTTGGACACTCCTACCTCCTCCTACCTATAAAAAGATCTCCCCCGTCCAAAATCGCAGTCTAAGCCCTAGCAAACTTCCTCTCCGCGCCGCCGGACAAATCTTCCACCGGCTGGACATGTCCGCCACTTCCCTCCACGTCGCGCAGACCAATGGCAGGCCGCCACCTCAGCTCCGCCACCGCCTCTAGCCAATCCACCGCCGCCATGTGTCGCACCGCGCCTCCTCTCTCTCCACCCCGCCGCCAGGCCCGCCGGGGCCCGAGGCCGGCCCGCCCCGGGCCGCACCCAGGCCGTGCCCTGCGCCGTCGTCCGAGGAGCCTCGCCCGCCACCCGTGCTCCTCTCGCGGGCTCCCTCGCCGCCGCGGCTTCGCTCCGCCGCCTAGCGCCCGCCGCAGGCCACTGCCATGCCTGGATCCGCCGCCCCTGCGTCATACGTCGCCGCTCGCGCCGCCTCTTCCGCGCGCTCACCAACCCTAACTCTGGCGACTGGCCGTTGCAAACTCCGGTGACCTGACCCTGGATCCCGCTCGCGGATCTACTCCGGCCACCTTCATCCAACTCCGGCGAGCCACAGTTCGACGAGATCCACTCCAGTCGAACCTCGACATCCGTGCAAGACGAAACCCTAGATCTGGGAATTTTAGAGGTCTAATTTTCCCTAAGTCATTTCCCCCTCATATTTTATTGCTCTGTTCAACGCATCATAACTTCATCACCGTAGCTCCGTTTCATGCGCATGATATATCAAAATGTTCATTAGATGATGCTCTTGATTTCATTCCATTGTGCCATGCTTGTTTGAGTCCATCTTGATGCCCAAATCATTGATTCAAGAGTGCTATAAAATGTTAGGTGCTGATTCTTATCAGAGTATGAGGATTTGTCATTTTTGCTACATTTGTTGTGTGCTGCATATGGGCATGTGCCTACATCTGTTTTGATCTATGCCTTGCCATCTTTACAGGGGTACATGCCTTGTATTTTTGAGATATTTGTGGTGACTAGCACAAGCATGCAAAATAGCCTTCGTGTAATTGCTGATTTCAGGATCTCAGAATTTTGGCTAAGTCTTTGTCTGCTGTTATTTTGATGCCATGTAACCATGTTGCTACAGTGAGATGCATGCTTTATTTGAGTTGCTTCAGTAAGGATGATTTGGACATATGGTTATGCTCTATCCATCCATGCCCCTGTTTGCAATTATGGAGTGCCCTAGAATGACTTAATCTTGCTCTACTTTTGCTATAAAATGTTCCTGGCAGATTGTTTACATGTTAATCAATTTTGCCATGGTTGTTGTAGTTGATCCATGCATGCTATGAACTTGCTATTGCCTTGGTTAGCTTCTTGGACATGCCATCTTGCTAATGCTATGCTTATCTTGTCATGCAATGCCTTGTGTTGAGTGAATCGAGCTCGCAAAGATGCCTTCATAACTCTGTTTTGCCATGCTCAGTTTTCTGCTAAGTCTGAATCTGTTAACGAAACTTGCTATGTTTATATGGGTGCTGTCATATCTTTTGATCCTTTTTGACTCATGGTCAGTAAGGGACTTTTGTTCTATGATTTGAGTATATTCATGTAATGCCTTGTTTTGCTATGATAAGCTCCTGTAGCATGTTGTTGGCTTGCTCTAAACATGGCTTCCTGATGTTAATTCCTGGCATGTTAGTATTTTCACTAAGTCTGTGATGCTGATATCTTTTGCACTTTTTCCATGCTTGTTTGAACCTGCTCTTGTGCGATTTAGCCGTAGCTCAGTGTTCATCTTTTGTCAAGCATCTTGGGTAGATCACTGCCGTGTTCTTTGTTGTTATGTTGGAGTTCAGTAGCTTAGTTTATTGTTGCATTCTAGATGGCATCGTGCTGTTAATCGCAGAATTGTGCCATTCTTGTTTTGCTTGCCATTTGTAAACCGTGCATCCGATTCCGGTGATCTTTATATCATTTTCGACCGAAATCATCTCATCTTTCCAGCAGCACACTTGGTTTGCCAAGTTGAGGCGTTTAGTCTTTTCCTTCCAAAGCACGCATATGCATTGCATATCACATCCCGCATGTCATGCCATGTTTTGCATCATGTTGCTTGCACATTGCACCGTGGTTGATTGTTGTTTTCCTTTGCTTGTGTCCTTGCCTTGGGTAGAGCCGGGAGACGAGTGCGTGAACGAGGAACATGTTGAGTACGCTTATGAGGATCAAGCTTTCGTCAACTCTGGGAACTTTGCAGGCAAGATGACCATACCCTTGAAATCACTTCTATCTTTGCTTGCTAGTTGCTCGCTCTATTGCTATGTTGTGATACCTACCACTTTCTATATCATGCCTCCCATATTGCCATGTCAAGCCTCTAACCCACCTTTCCTAGCAAACCGTTGTTTGGCTATGTTACCGCTTTGCTGAGCCCCTCTTATAGCGTTGCTAGTTGCAGGTGAAGATGAAGCTGGTTCCATGTTGGAACATGGATATGTTGGGATATCACAATATCTCTTATTTAATTAATGCACCTATATACTTGGTAAAGGGTGGAAGGCTCGGCCTTATGCCTGGTGTTTTGTTCCACTCTTGCCGCCCTAGTTTCCGTCATACCAGTGTTATGTTCCTTGATTTTGCGTTCCTTACACGGTTGGGTGTTATGGGAACCCCTTGACAGTTCACTTTGATAAAACTCCTCCAGAAAGGCCCAACCTTGGTTTTACATTTGCCTAACAACCTATACCTTTCCCTCGGGAGTAATTAACCCGACGGACATCTTACTTTAACCCCCCGGGCCAGTGCTTCTCTAAGTGTTGGTCCGAACTAGAGCACCGTGCGGGACCGTCCCTTGGCAACTTGGGTTATGTTGGTACCTGTACGCTTAGCTTATCCGGTGTTGCCCTGAGAATGAGATATGTGCAGCTCCTAACTTGTGAGATATGTGTAGCTCCTATCGGGATGTCGGCGCATCGGGCGGTCTTGCTGGTCTTGTTTTACCATTGTCGAAATGTCTTGTAACCGGGATTCCGAGACTGATTGGGTCTTTCCAGGAGAAGGAATATCCTTCGTTGACCATGAGAGCTTGTGATGGGCTAAGTTGGGACACCCCTGCAGGGTTTTGAACTTTCAAAAGCCGTGCCCGCGGTTATGGGCAGATGGGAATTTGTTAATGTCCGGTTGTAGAGAACTTGACACTTAACTTAATTAAAATGAATCAACCGCGTGTGTAGCCGTGATGATCTCTTTCCGGCGGAGTCCGGGAAGAGAACACGGTCTCATGTTATGCTTGAACGTAAGTAGTTTCAGGATCACTTCTTGATCACTCCTAGTTCATGACCATTGCGTTGCCTCTCTTGTAACGCCCAAAATGCGGCTATATCTCCCACGTGTCGAAGCACGACTTAGAGGCATAACCGCATTGTAAGCAATGTCGCAAGTGAGGTAATCTTCACAATCTGAGAATTAAGAGAAACTCTTCTTCGGTCTTCAAAATATGAGAATGACGACGAGAAACACCGCCGTGAATTGTTGAGATACTCCGGAATGACGAATTTAAAGGTTGAGCCAACGGTGATAAGAATTTGAGAGATCCTGGAGAAAGGCATTAGACTGATGATAACGCGTTCTTACGCCAAACTTTAAAAGATTAGAGAATAGCTCCATTAAAATTAAAAGAGTCAGGTAAGATCCTGGGAAAAGACCTGTAGGTTAGGACCCACTCAAAAGAAACACCGTAGGACGATTTAAAAGAGAGAATGCACCGGTTGAATTAAATGGCTAGAATGAGAGAACATCCTCGAATGTAGAGTGGAAACACGAATCTTCGAGATATCTTGAGCACTCCGGAACAATTGAATAGCAAGAAATGAATGAATATGAGGAGCACCGGCATGAGAAGGTATTTGAAACGAGGAAAAAGATATGATGAACAAAGCTTGAATTAAATCCACCGGAGAAGAAAAGAATGAAGAATGACGTACTTGAAGAGCATCTTCATGAGAATCATCGGATAAGAACATTGACAGAAAAGGAATGGAGAGGCTTCCCATCAAAAAAAGGATACTTGACTAAGAAATCTGAGTCCTTGAAGAAAAAAGGTGGGAGGGTGGGAAAAACAAAGGCAACTTGGAGGTGGAAGAAACAAACAACATTGAGAAGACTTTAGTTTATCTCGCGAAAGTTGGAGTGATCGGATCCACTTGAAGAGAAACATGCCAGTTGAAAAGGATTGACATGACAATGTCGAAGATCGAGAGGGATTGGTATTCACATAGAGGTATGAGAGCACCGCTTAGGAAAGGTATGGAATCAACATTTGACTTCGAAGCAACTCGAATACCACAACTGAAAACAAAACAAAGGATTGACTTGCCGAATAAGCCAGAACAAACATATGATAGAGATTTCGTCCGATGTTTTCGTGGTGGGGCCCACACGGGCTCGACCGTACAGCACCATCATGTACAAGGCAGTGCACATGACATACGAAGCATCCCCGAGTCAGCATAGCCAAGGACTCCTTAAGACACAACGAGACCACTGTAAAACCAACCGTGGATAGGCGGACCACTAGACGTCGAACCCCATTTTCGTATCATACATCTGTCGGAAAGATATCCTAAGAGCTACTTGAAGTCCCACTTATAAAGTCCCAAAACTTTCCGGTTATGCAATCAGGTGTTGGGGATATAGGGGAAGCATAATATCTCACCCAAAACTAACAAATCCTACATCCAGCTGTATCCATCCTTCAACACATAACCAAGAAACCTTCGGAAATCATCTACCTCAACCTTCGAAAAGCATCCGTTATACGAGTTCTGCCAATACTCCCGAACTCCCGCCCCAGTACTGGGTGGCGTCGAGGTTATCTCACCAATAACTGCATAAAAGAGATTTTCGATGTCGGCGAAACTCAGGTATACCAGAATTGCAACGATAAAATTGTGACGACAACACCTCGGAGCTCAACTCCCCGGGACAGTGCCACAACCTTTAAATGTCAGGAGGGACCAAGAAAAATGTTCTCGTCACAAAACCATCAGAACGATTCCAAGATACCCGCGTGATCCTAAATTTTTTTAGTGAAATTTGAGAAGAGAAGAGTCAAAACTCTACGTCAGGATGCCTCACCAGAGCGATGAAGGGACTGAGGAGTAAAAAGAATTCCTAACTCTCCGATATATATAATCCTAAATAACTTAAAACATTTTTCTAGACTCAACAACGCCAACGATTCGATCAAGCAGGGGGCTCCTAAGGTCGGGGAAGGCTCTGATACCAACTTGTAACGCCCAGAATGCGGCTATATCTCCCACGTGTCGAAGGATGACTTAGAGGCATAACCGCATTGTAAGAAATGTCGCAAGTGAGGTAATCTTCACACAACCCATGTAATACATAAGGGAAAGAGATACATAGTTGGCTTACAATCGCCACTTCACACAATACATGAATAAAGCATTACATCATCCAGATACAATCAAGGTCCGACTATGGAACCAAAATAAAAGAAGACTACCCCAAATGCTACACAGATCCCCGATCGTCCCGACTAGGCTCCACTACTGATCAACTAGAACGAAACAACATAAAGGACAAGATCTTCATCGGGATCCTCCTTGAGCTTGGTTGCGTCACCTACACGGTATCATCGGCACCTGCAAGCTGGTTTTGGAAGTATCTTTGAGTCACGGGGACTCAGCAATCTCACACCCTCGCGATCAAGACTATTTAAGCTTATAGGAAGGGTAAAAGTTATGTGGTTGAGCTGCAGCAAGCGACTAGCATATTTGGTGTCTAACATACACAAATGAGAGCGAGAAGAGAAGGCAAAGCACGTACGAGAAATCTATGATCAAGAAGTGATCCTAGAACAACCTACGTCAAGCATAACTTCAACACCGTGTTCACTTCCCGGACTCCACCGAGACGAGACCATCACGGCTACACATGCGGTTGATGCATTTTAATTAAGTTAATGTTTCAGGTTTTCTACAACCGAACATTAACAAATTCCCATCTGCCCATAACCGCAGGCACGGCTTTCGAAAGTTCATAACCCAGCAAGGGTGTCCCAACTTAGCCCATCACAAGCTCTCACGGTCAACGAAGGATATTCCTTGTCCCAGGAAGACCCAATCAGGCTCGGAATCCCGGTTACAAGACATTTTGACAATGGTAAAACAAGACCAGCAAAGCCACCCGGATGTGCCGACAAATCCCGATAGGAGCTGCACATATCTCGTTCTCAGGGCACACCGGATTGTCCAAGGTTCCGGTAGGCCAGCCTAGAGTTGCCCCTGGTGGCCACTGGCAGCTGACAGGTTGGACCAACACTCAGAGGAGCACTGGCCCGGGGGTTTAAATAAAGATGACCCTTGAGTCTGCAGAACCCAAAGGAAAGAAAAGGCTAGGTGGCAAATGGTAATACCAATGTTGGGCCTTGATGGAGGAGTTTTATTCAAGGCGAACTGTCAAAGGGTTCCCATTATAACCCAACCGTGTAAGGAACGCAAAATCCGGGAACATAACACCGATATGACGGAAACTAGGGCGACAAGAGTGGAACAAAACACCAGGCATAAGGCCGAGCCTTCCACCCTTTACCAAGTATATAGATGCATTAAGTAAATAAGAGATATTGTGATATCCCAACAAAATAACCATGTTCCAAACATGGAACAAGCTCCAATCTTCACCTGCAACTAGCAACACTATAAGAGGGGCTGAGAAAAGCGGTAACATAGCCAAACAATGGTTTGCTAGGACAAGGTGGGTTAGAGGCTTGGCTTAACAATATGGGAGGCATGATAAGCAAGTGGTAGGTATCGTAGCATAGGCATAGCAAGCAAAGATAGAAGTGATTTCGAGGGTATGGTCATCTTGCCTGAAATCCCGCAAGGAAGAAGAACGAGTCCATGAAGAAGACAAACGAACGTAGTCGAACGCATCCTCACAAACGCGGCGTTATTGGAACTAACCCAAAGAAGCAACACCGGAAAGAAGCAAACAACATAGTAAACAACCACCACATAAACATGGCATGATGCATAACCAAGTATGATGCATGTCCGATTTAAATAGGCATGGCAATATGCAACAAACAATTCTACAAATTAAGTGGAGCTCAATATGCAATGAGTTGCATATTGATGAAACACCACATCAATTATTTAGTTCACTCTCGGTTAGATACTCAACAATATTAAATGTTGTTAAGCATGTCAAGAGGTGAAACATAACAAAACTATACCATCTAACAATTTAAATGAGGCCGGATATAACAAACAACAAATCTGGTAAATCCCCATATGCATTAGTAATTTAAAGCAAACAACAATTTTAAACATTCTTGATGTTGTTATCATGATGCGGATGACATTTGCAAGTTTTATGCAATTTTTTATTAAAAGTTGACAAGAGTATTATGAAGCATTTGTCACCGTGGTGGAAAGAAAAGGGGTGCCACGGCAACGATAACGAAAATGGTGCCACGGCAGTGTTCCGGTTCCGGTAACTCGATTGAGATACCGATGCAAAGGAGAACTGTGCGGATGCGTGCAAAAGATGGTGGGGCGCTCCCGGATTCCGGGTCTCCCACGAGTCGGCGACAAGGAAACGAGTGACAATTTGGACACGGTGCAAACACGAGCACCTCAAACATCACAAGCATTCGTTCACGGACGTCGTCTCGAGGTTATACCGTGCAAGCGGGACAGTTCTTGTTCGGTGCAAAGTAGAGGAAGTAGACGTTCCGCAACGGTAGTCGTTCACGTTCACAGTGGAAGTAGCGGTTCACGCGACGGTAGTCGAACTTGACGTTCGCGTTACACGGGTCTTCGGCGACGGTTGTCGTACATGGTTCGGAGTGGTACTTGCACCCTTGGACTTGACGAATCCGAGGGCTTCGGGGTTCACCGTTGAACTTGACGAAACCCACAGCGACGGAGAGGTACGCGTCGGTGGTAGTCGTTCGGGCGGAGAGCGTCGTCGAACTTGGTGTTCTTCGGACTTGCTGGTCTCGTCGAAACGAAGGGGTACTTGGTACAATCCGCGTAGTCATGCACTTGTCGTCGAGGGACTTGATGGTCTTGACAAAATGAAGGGGTACTCGGCAAAACCCTGTTCTTCGAAGGTCGACGGTAGTCGTTCCCATATCAACACGGTGTGGTTGTACTTGACGGGTCCGGTCTTGGCGTGGGGACGAAGGATCACCGAATCATGGGGGTGCAAGTGGTGCCGAGGTGGAATTTTGCAGCGATCATGAAGAGTCTCGGGGCTGCATCTCGGCAATCCAACGACAAGAAGCGGTCACGGTGAGGTACATGGGTCGTCGAAGGATCTCTGCGGCCAAAAACAAGAGGCAACAGGGGCAGCGCTGGAGAGGAAACAGGAGCATGGCGAGGTGGATGAACTTCTGCGGATGCTCGCCGGAGGTGAACGGTGGCGAGGCAGGGCATCGTCCTGCTGGATCGAGGGGCACGTGACCATGGCAAGGGGCGCGAGGAAGAAACCCAGGGCACGGGGCTTCGAGGCGAGGAGGAAGAAGACCATGGAGGAGGCACATGGGTCGCGGACTCCTGGCGGGCAGAGTTAACGCAGGGGAGGCGCTGATCCTGGCGCGGCGGCGGGCTTGCCGGCATCGGGGATGGTGCAGGAGAGGAGAGGCCGGCTGCTGTGGTACAAGAAGCAACCGAGGCGCGGCTTCCGGCCATGGCGACGGTGAGGCGGGTCAAGGGCGGCGTCGCTCCTGGTTCCAGCGGGAGGAAGAACATCCCAGTCGTCTCTCGGGAGGTGTGAAGCAGAGGGAGGAGAGGAGGCTCCAGCTTGGTCGTGGCCTCGTCGGCCGGCGGGGTGAAGCTCCGGCAGTGGCTCGATGGACAGAGGAACTGGGTGGCTATGCGCGGGATCCAGAGAGAGAGAGATGGGGTCGGGTTGAGGCGCAAGGAGAGGAGAGGAACTGCGAGCAAAAGAAGGTATCGGGCGAAGGGGAGAGGTCGAGGGATCTCTCGATCCCTCTGGAGGCACGAGGGAAGATGCGAGGGAGAGGATCGATCGGGATGGGGTTGGCTCGGGCGCCTAGGGTTAGCGCAGGGCGCTGGGCCTAGGGTGCAAATGGCTTAGGTGGGCCGGCGCAGGATGCCCAGTGTGGAGGGCGCCTGCTGGGTCTTAGAAGGAGAATGGGCCTGCTGCTCTCTCTCTCACTCCTCTCTAATTTGCTTTAACAAAAAAACAAATAGAGAAAAAAAAGAGGGTTAGGGAAAGAATATTTCAGAAAATAAAATATTCTTGGAGCGCCGGAACTTGGCACAAATAGAATAAAATGGTTTGGCAATATTTTAGAGAAAGAAAAATAATTCAAGTTTGAATTAGATTCAAACTTGAGCCATTTTTGAATCCAACCAAAACAAGTCCAAAGTATCTGAAAATTGGAGGAGGTGTTCCTGGCACGGTCTAGAATTTATAGGAAAAGAATGGACATTAATAGAGAAGGGGAAAATGGGACTATCAAAAGACAGGAAATAGAAGGAAAGGAGAAGGAGATGATGCATGGGACGAAGGCATGGGGAAATATTTTGCAAGTGTGTTCATGGGTGATTCCGAAAATGGAATATTTAATATAGCTCCCTAATATTGGGAGGATATGTTATAAAGAGAACTCACCCTATGAATTCCCTCTGTTTAAATAGATCAACGATCGATGCAATTTATTTAGTTGAGTTGCAAAAGATTTATGAGAAGATGGCATGATGACATGATGCAATGCAAAAATAAAAGGGCAGGCAAAAATGAAACACACGGCGAAACCCAGAACATATGGAAGTCTTCTCGAGCATTGGTCTTGGGGCGTCACAACACTCCACCACTACGAGAGGATCTCGTCTCGAGATCTAGAATGGCACCGGAGAGAAAAGGAAGAGGAAGACGAGAGGTAAAACTAAGTTTCTTCTTTGACAAAAGAGTGAAACCAAAGAATCTTGCGAGGTTGAACAAATGGAAAGAAGAATACAACGGAGAAGAACGAAGTTGAAAACACTCCGTTAGAATAGAGCAACAGGGAAGAACAAATTCGGGCAGCATTCCGGTTGAAAAGAGATGAAAGACTTGATATGATGAAAAGACCTTGAGCAAAAGGGCACAACACTCCGGTTAAATGGATAAGCATGAAACGAACAAGGTCCTGACAAAAAAAAGATAGGTTGAAGAGAGCAACATCACAATGCCTCCGGAAGAAAAGAGAGAATGGAATGGAATGAACGGAGGAGAAAACAATATCTTCTATGTCAAATGAGATTGAAAGCATCTTTAGGAGAAGTGTTGAACGTAGTTGTTGGAAAACCAACAACGAAAAGAGTAAGCTTGTAGTGGGATTATGAAGAACATCTCAAAACTATGTGGTGAAATTCTGCCACTAACGAAAAACAATAGATTGGATTGATATCAACACGGAGACGAGAAACTTATTTCACCGGGAGGATAAATGAAGAACTTGGATCATATATAAGCAGCATAGATAGCAACAATCCTTAGGGAAGGCTTTAGGTGAAATATAACCCAAGATAATTCCAATGAAGAGGTTGATTGGTTGAAAAGATGTCTTGAGCGAAGAGAAAATGATGGATTTAGATATGTCACTCTTGAAAAACTTGCGAATCGTAAAACACGAAGTGAAAATTATCAATAATGACATAACACCACCTCAAAAGATAAGATAGAACGAATTGTACTTCAGAACGCAAGATAAAGAATACTTGAAGTGTAGGTTGATGGATCATAGCTTCGAGAGATATCTTGAAGAACAATTGAAGAGTGAAAAAGGATCCTTGACGCACCACCATGTAGCCTTCATGAAAAACTCTGGTAACAAAAGGATGATCAAACGGAAGGAAAGAGAGGTTGAAAACACAAAGTGAAGCCTTGCCATGATTAGATGGATCTTCATGACGAGGAAAATTGAGAGAGCTTGGAACTCCGGGAAAAAAAGGATGAAACAATTGAAATAGAGAATTTGATGAACCTTTGGAATAAGGAATAGAATTTACTCGATGAAACAAGAATAAGAATTACATTATGCTTATCCTTCACCAATTTGGATAGATGACAAGCAACTGATTTGGCATACCACTTATTCTCGTTGAAAAGGATTAAGAGAGATATAACATAAACTTGTGAAGGTCTTCAACGAACCACCGGTAGGATTTGGGAACAACGAATGAATCTGTATGATAACGAAGGAGAATAACTCTTGAACGAACCATCGTAAGAATTGGAAATGAGAGTAGCAAAGGCACAAATCATCGGGTAGAATTGGAAAAACGAATGAAGATACTTGAGGGAATTTGATACAAGAGAAGGAAGAGATCACGAGCTGATTATAGAATATTTGAATGATGCACCGATAAGATTTGGAGACAATAGCTGAAAGCTGAGAATGAATAAAACTGAATTGATGGCCTCCAGAGAATCAAATTGAAAAAGAATCTTGAATTGCTCTGGATGGTCGAAACGAATTCTCACAATCGAAAATAATTATGAGAGGATAGCACGAAGCTAGAACCATGAATCTTGAAGAGAATGGAGCAAGATTGAAGAGAAACACTTCTTCGGTCTTCAAAATCTGAGAATGACGACGAGAAACACCGCCGTGAATTGTTGAGATACTCCAGAATGACAAATTTAAAGGTTGAGCCAACGGTGATAAGAATTTGACAGATCTTGGAGAAAGGCATTAGACTGATGATAACTCATTCTTACGCCAAACTTTAAAAGATTAGAGAATAGCTCCGGTAAAATTAAAAGAGTCAGGTAAGATCCTGGGAAAAGACCTGTGGGTTACGACCCACTCAAAAGAAACACCGTAGGACGATTTAAAAGAGAGAATGCACCAGTTGAATTAAATGGCTAGAATGAGAGAACATCCTCGAATGTAGAGTGGAAACACGAATCTTCGAGATATCTTGAGCACTCCGGAACAATTGAATAGCGAGAAATGAATGAATATGAGGAGCACCGGCATGAGAAGGTATTTGAAACGAGGAAAAAGATATGATGAACAAAGCTTGAATTAAATCCACCGGAGAAGAAAAGAATGAAGAATGACGAACTTGAAGAGCATCTTCATGAGAATCACCGGATAAGAACATTGACGGAAAAGGAATGGAGAGGCTTCCCATCAATAAAAGGATACTTGGCTAAGATATCTGAGTCCTTGAAGAAAAAGGGTGGGAGGGTGGGAAAAACAAAGGCAACTTGGAGGTGGAAGAAACAAACAACACTGAGAAGACTTTAGTTGATCTCGCGAAAGTTGGAATGATCTGATCCACTTGAAGAGAAACACGCCGGTTGAAAAGGATTGACATGACAATCTCGAAGATCGAGAGGGATTGGTATTCACAAAGAGGTATGAGAGCACCGCTTAGGAAAGGTATGGAATCAACATTTGACTTCAAAGCAACTCGAATACCACAACTGAAAACAAAACAAAGGATTGACTTGCAGAATAATCCAGAACAAACATATGATAGAGATTTCGTCCGAAGTTTTCGTGGTAGGGCCCACACGGGATCGATCGTACAACACCATCATGTACAAGGCAGTGCACATGACATACGAAGCGTCCCCGAGTCAGCATAGCCAAGGACTCCTTAAGACACAACGAGACCATTGTAAAACCAACCATGGATAGGCGGACCACTAGACGTCGAACCCCAATTTCATATCATACATCTGTCGGAAAGATATCCTAAGAGCTACTTGAATTCCCACTTATAAACTCCCGAAACTTTCCGGTTATGCAATCAGGTGTTGTGGATACAGGGGAAGCATAATATCTCACCCAAAACTAACAAATCCTACATCCAGCTGTATCCATACTTCAACACATAACCAAGAAACCTTCGGAAATCATCTACCTCAACCTTCGAAAAGCATCTGTTATACGAGTTATGCCAATACTCCCGAACTCCCTCCCCAGTACTGGGTGGCGTCGAGGTTATCTCACCAACAACTGCATGAAATAGATTTTCGATGTCGGCGAAACTCAGGTATACCAGAATTGCAACGATAAAATTGTGGCGACAACACCTCGGAGCTCAACTCCCCGGGACACTGCCACAACCTCTAAATGTTAGGAGGCACCAAGAACAATGTTCTCGTCACAAAACCATTGGAACGATTCCAAGATACCCGCGTGATCCAAATTTTTTTTGTGAAATTTGAGAAGAGAAGAGTCGAAACTCTATGTCAAGATGCCTCACCAGAGCGACGAAGGGATTGAGGAGTAAAAAGAATTCCTAACTGTCCGATATATATAATCCTAAATGACTCAAAACATTTTTCTAGACTCAACAACGCCAACGATTCGATCAAGCAGGGGGCTCCTAAGGTCGGGAAAGGCTCTGATACCAACTTGTAACGCCCAGAATGCGACTATATCTCCCACGTGTCGAAGCACGACTTAGAGGCATAATCGCATTGTAAGGAATGTCGCAAGTGAGGTAATCTTCACACAACCCATGTAATACATAAGGGTAAGATATACATAGTTGGCTTACAATCGCCACTTCACACAATACATGAATAAAGCATTACATCATCCAGATACAATCAAGGTCCGACTACGGAACCAAAATAAAAGAAGACTACCCCAAATGCTACACAGATCCCCGATCGTCCCGACTGGGCTCCACTACAGATCAACTAGAACGAAACAACATAAAGGACAAGATCTTCATCAGGATCCTCCTTGAGCTTGGTTGCGTCACCTGCACGGTATCATCGGCACCTGCAAGCTGGTTTTGGAAGTATCTGTGAGTCACGGGGACTCAGCAATCTCACACCCTCGCGATCAAGACTATTTAAGCTTATAGGAAGGGTAAAAGTTATGTGGTGGAGCTGCAGCAAGCGACTAGCATATTTGGTGGCTAACATACACAAATGAGAGCGAGAAGAGAAGGCAAAGCACGTACGAGAAATCTATGATCAAGAAGTGATCCTAGAACAACCTACGTCAAGCATAACTCCAACACCGTGTTCACTTCCTGGACTCCGCCGAGAAGAGACCATCGCGGCTACACACGTGGTTGATGCATTTTAATTAAGTTAAGGTTTCAGGTTTTCTACAACCGGACATTAACAAATTCCCATCTGCCCATAACCGCGGGCACGGCTTTCGAAAGTTCATAACCCAGCAAGGGTGTCCCAACTTAGCCCATCACAAGCTCTCACGGTCAACGAAGGATATTCCTTCTCCCAGGAAGACCCGATCAGGCTCGGAATCCCGGTTACAAGACATTTCGACAATGGTAAAACAAGACCAGCAAAGCCACCCGAATGTGTTGACAAATCCCGATAGGAGCTGCACATATCTCATTCTCAGGGCACACCGGATTGTCCAAGGTTCTGGTAGGCCAGCCCAGAGTTGCCCCTGGTGGCCACCGGCAGCTGATAGGTTAGACCAACACTCAGAGGAGCACTGGCCCGGGGGCTTAAATAAAGATGACCCTTGAGTCTGCAGAACCCAAGGGAAAGAAAAGGCTAGGTGGCGAATGGTAAAACCAACGTTGGGCCTTGCTGGAGGAGTTTTATTCAAGGCGAACTGTCAAGGGGTTCCCATTATAACCCAACCGTGTAAGGAATGCAAAATCCGGAAATATAACACCGATATGACGGAAACTAGGGCGGAAAGAGTGGAACAAAACACCAGGCATAAGGCCGAGCCTTCCACCCTTTACCAAGTATATAGATGCATTTAGTAAATAAGAGATATTGTGATATCCCAACAAAATAACCATGTTCCAAACATGGAACAAGCTCCAATCTTGACCTGCAACTAGCAACACTATAAGAGGGGTTGAGCAAATCGGTAACATAGCCAAACAATGGTTTGCTAGGACAAGGTGGGTTAGAGGCTTGGCTTAACAATATGGGAGGCATGATAAGGAAGTGGTAGGTATCACAGCATAGGCATAGCAAAAGAGCGAGCATCTAGCAAGCAAAGATAGAAGTGATTTCGAGGGTATGGTCATCTTGCCTGAAATCCCGCAAGGAAGAAGAACGAGTCCATGAAGAAGACAAACGAACGTAGTCGAACACATCCTCACAAACGCGACGTTATCGGAACTAACCCGAAGAAGCAACATCGGAAAGAAGCAAACAACATAGTAAACAACCACCACATAAACATGGCATGATGCACAACCAAGTATGATGCATGTCCGGTTTAAATAGGCATGGCAATATGCAACAAACAATTCTACAAATTAAGTGGAGCTCAATATGCAACGAGTTGCATATTGACAAAACACCACATCAATTATTTAGTTCACTCTTGGTTAGATACTCAACAATATTAAATGTTTTTAAGCATGTCAAGAGGTGAAACATAACAAAACTATACCATCTAACAATTTAAATGAGGCCAGATATAACAAACAACAAATCCGGTAAATCCCCATATGCATTAGTAATTTGAAGCAAACAACAATTTTAAACATTCTTGATGTTGTTATCATGATGCGGATGACATTTGCAAGTTTTTTGCAATTTTTAATTAAAAGTTGACAAGAGTATTGTGAAGCATTTGTCACCGTGGTGGAAAGAAAAGGGGTGCCACATCAACGATAACGAAAACGGTACCACGGCAGCATTCCGGTTCCGGTAACTCGATTGAGATACCGATGCAAAGGAGAAGTGTGCGGATGCATGGAAAAGACGGTGGGGCGCTCCCGGATTCCGGCTGTCCCACGAGTCGGCGACAAGGAAACGAGTGACAATTTGGACACGGTGCAAACACAAGCACCTCAAACATCGCAAGCATTCGTTCACGGACGTCGTCTCGAGGTTATACCTTCGAAGCATGCAAGCGGGACAGTTCTCGTTCGGTGCAAAGTAGAGGAAGTAGACGTTCCATGACGGTAGTCGTTCACGTTCATAGTGGAAGTAGCAGTTCACGCGATGGTAGTCGAACTTGACGTTTGTGTTACATGGGTCTTCGGCGACGGTCGTCGTACATGGTTCGGAGTGGTACTTGCACCCTTGGACTTGACGAATCCGAGGGCTTCAGGGTTCACCGTTGAACTTGACGAAACCCACGGCAACAGAGAGGTACGCGTCGGTGGTAGTCGTTCGGGTGGAGAGCGTCGTCGAACATGGCGTTCTTTGGACTTGCTAGTTTCGTCGAAACGAATGGGTACTTGGTACAATCCGCGTAGTCGTGCACTTGTCGTCGAGGGACTTGATGGTCTTGACAAAACGAAGGGGTACTCGGAAAAACCCTGTTCTTCGGAGGTCGGCGGTAGTCGTTCCCGTATCAACACGGTGTGGTTGTACTTGACGGGTCCGGTCTTGGCGTGCGGACGAAGGATCACCGAATCATGGGGGTGCAAGTGGTGCCAAGGTGGAATTTTGCAGCGATCATGAAGAGCCTCAGGGCTGCATCTCGGCAGTCCAACGACAAGAAGCGGTCACGGCGAGGTACACGGTTCGTCGAAGGATCTCTGCGGCCAAAAACAAGAGGCAACAGGGGCAGAGCTGGAGAGGAAACAGGAGCATGGCGAGGTGGATGAGCTTCTGCGGATGCTCGCCGGAGGCGAGCAGCGGTGAGGCAGGGCATTGTCCTACTGGATCGAGGGGCACGTGACCATGGCAAGGGGCGCGAGGAAGAAACCCAGGGCGCAGGGCTTCGAGGCGAGGAGGAAGAAGACCATGGAGGAGGTGCACGGGTCGCGGGCTCCTGGCGGGCGGAGTTAACGCAGGGGAGGCGCTGATCCTGGCGCGGCGGCGGGCTTGCCGGCATCGGGGATGGTGCAGGAGAGGAGAGGCCGGCTGCTGTGGTACAAGAAGCAACCGAGGCGCGGCTTCCGGCCATGGCGACGGTGAGGCGGGTCAAGGGCGGCGTCGCTCCTGGTTCTAGCGGGAGGAAGAACATCCCGGTCGTCTCTCGGGAGGCGCGAAGCAGAGGGAGGAGAGGAGGCTCCAGCTTGGTCGTGGCCTCGTCGGTCGGCGGGGTGAAGCTCCGGCAGTGGCTTGATGGACAGAGGAACTGGGTGGCTATGCGCGGGATCCTGAGAGAGATGGGGTCGGGTCGAGGCGCAAGGAGAGGAGAGGAACTGCGAGCGAGAGAAGGTATCGGGCGAAGGGGAGAGGTCGAGGGATCTCTCGATCCCTCTGGCGGCGCGAGGGAAGATGCGAGGGAGAGGATCGATCGGGATGGGGTTGGCTCGGGCGCCTAGGGTTAGCGCAGGGCGCTGGGCCTAGGGTGCAAATGGGCTAGGTGGGCCGGCGCAGGAGGCCCAGTGTGGAGGGCGCCTGGTGGGTCTTAGAAGGAGAATGGGCCTGCTGCTCTCTCTCACTCCTCTCTAATTTGCTTTAACAAAAAACCAAATAGATAGAAGAAAAAAAGAGAGGGTTAGGGAAAGAATATTTCAGAAAATAAAATATTCTTGGAGCGCCGGAACTTGGCACAAATAGAATAAAATGGTTTGGCAATATTTTAGAGAAAGAAAAATAATTCAAGTTTGAATTAGATTCAAACTTGAGCCATTTTTGAATCCAACCAAAACAAGTCCAAAGGATCTGAAAATTGGAGGAGGTGTTCCTGGCACGGTCTAGAATTTATCGGAAAAGAATGGACATTAATAGAGAAGGGGAAAATGGTACTATCAAAAGACAGGAAATAGAAGGAAAGGAGAAGGAGATGATGCATGGGACGAAGGCATGGGGAAATATTTTGCAAATGTGTTCATGGTTGATTCCGAAAATGGAATATTTAATATAGCTCCCTAATATCGGGAGGATATGTTATAAAGAGAACTCACCCTATGAATTCCCTCGGTTAAATAGATCAACGATCTATGCAATTTATTTAGTTGAGTTGCAAAAGATTTATGATATGATGGCATGATGACATGATGCAATGCAAAAATAAAAGGGCAGGCACAAATGAAACACACGGCGAAACCCGGAACATATAGAAGTCTTCTCGAGCATCGGTCTCGGGGCGTCACATCTCTTCTCGCTCTTATTTGCGTATGTTAGCCACCATATATGCTTAGTGCTTGCTGCAGCTCCACCTCATTACCCTATCCTACCCATAAGCTTAAATAGTCTTGATCTCGCGGGTGTGAGATTGCTGTGTCCTCGTGACTCACAGATACTTCCAAACAGTGGCAAGTGTCGATGATACCAGTGCGGATGACGCTACTGAGCTCAAGTGGGAGCTCGATGAAGATCTTGATCTTTGTTTTGTGTCTTTTCCGTTTTATCAGTAGTGGAGCCCAGTCGAGACGATCGGGGATCTAGCATTTGGGGTTGTCTTCTTTTACTTTGGTTCCATAGTTGGACCTTGATTGTATTCTGGATGATGTATGTATAACTTGTATTTGTGTGAAGTGGCGATTGTAAGCCAACTCTTTATCCCTTTCTTATTCAATACATGTGATGTGTAAATATTACCCCTCTTTGCGACATGCCTACCATGCGGTTATGCCTCTAAGTCATGCTCCGACACGTGGGAGATATAGCCGCATCGTGGGTGTTACACAAGATGTGTGTGATACGTGGCAAACAGGTCTGTAATCAGAAATGTGTGTGAAGACCGATAATAACACAGACGGTTGCTGCTAATAAGGCGTGCGTGTTGTGTGATGGGATTGCATACGGAATGACAACATATATATACACACATACTTATAAGGACATGCTTGCATAACCAAGTTAAACATGCACTTACATAGGTGGCTACTACAACCATGGCATTTGCACACACCAAAGTAAACTATTACATGCATAATTACATAGGTGGCTACTACACACATGACATTTCCACACACACAATAAAGTAAACTATATATTACATGCATGATTAACTAGCATATATGATCATCTGATCATCATCTACTTATTGTGACGCTTGCTCTGCTTGTGGCTCGATCCGGGCTCGTTGATTTGGGAAACAAGGCACTTCCTCATGTCAATGATCCGCCTGTGCATCTCGTAGCATGTGTACATGCTCTTGGTCATGAACCTGAGGTGAGGTTCATCCAGTTGCCGCATCTAGGCCTTGTGCCAGGATACGGGACTTATTCTCTGGGCATCCTGCTTCATCTTTTCGTAGTAGGGGTCGATGATGGCCGAGGCGAGTTCGACCAGGGAGTCCTGCTTCGTGCTGCCCCAGACCCTATAGTGGTCACAGATTTCGACAAGGTTCTTGCAGGCCAAGCCCGTAACACTGAGTGCTTTTACATCGTCTTTGGTATCCACCATGGCGAACTTGTAGTCGGTGCTGTTGACAAACCTGTTGAAACGGTCGCAAGGCTCTATGGCCATGCATTAGTGGTAGATGAGGACATGATGGCGCACGCACAACTGGGCGATGGCAACCTTCTGATCTATGTCGGGACGACTAGCGGTGTACTGGAGGTCGATGCCGACCACCTTGTACTTGTCTCCAACAAGCAATTGCTCAATGTTGTTGATGTAGTCGTCCACCACGGCCGGGTCGATGGTGTACACCACCGAGAGATCCGTCTCCCTCGCGTGGGCCTCCACTCTATGCTCGCCGAACTCCATTGGAGCGCCGCCGGACATCCCCTCTCTATGTGTCGTCGTGGGTGTGCTTGTTGTGTTGTGGGGCACGATCGAAAGGTTGAAGAGACTAAGGTTATAATGGCTGCAGGAATTAAAGGGGAAGCTGGACGACCAGGAATATCGGCAGGCCCTGATGGCAGTTCTAATTTGCAGCATGTAACTCCATCATGCCGCATGTAACTGCATCACGTGGCAACGCGCGCGGGGTAACCGCATGCATATGGGGGCCCCAACGTGATCGTGCGCACACCCAACCGCTAGCAGAGCGCGCGCGGAGGGATGTGAGTAGAGCGCTCCACGGTTGCCTCAAGGAAAAGTTGTCCACAAGTCGAGCGCGCCGACGGACGCGAGCAGAGCGCGCCAATGGACGCGACAGAGCACACCGCGACGCCTAATGGCGAGCAGAGCTTGCCAAGGGACGCGAGCAGAGGACGACACAGTGATACGTGGCAAATAAGATGAACTGTGCAAGCGATGTCAGAGACATCAAGCATGAATGAGATTAGAGTTGCGTGTGCGATACATGGCAGACAGTTGATCCATTAGAGCTATTTGTGATGGAATAAGCCGTGTGTGTTGCGGGCAAACACTTGCTAGTGTATAACCTTAAATTTAACCAAAAAAGTGTTAATGCATGTTACAAAAATTGTATAGCTGGAAACTATGTTCAAATACGACTCCAATGATATAATCTATGGCGACATGCATTCGTATTTTATTAGTTAAATCATCCTTATAAACAAGGACGAGGTATAGTAGTTAATTAAATCGAAAATGGTATTTTTATTAACTGTATGTGTAGGTGTCCTCTCGTCCTCCTCTCGCACGTCTTGTCACCCCGCTGCCGCAGACGACTTACAGCGCAAGCTTGCGCAGCACACGGGGGCATTCTTTTGGCCAAACGGTGGCGCCAATGTATCGTCGGTGAGCCCGTTCCCACGCAACCTCGAAGGTTCCCGCACAAGCTTCCCGCCCGACTCGGTGAAATCCCCTAAAATCCCAATGCTTGCCGGCCTGCTATAAAAATCCTCATGGCCGGCGAGTCCTGCGTCGCATTTTCCCCTCCCTCCCTGTAGCTTATCTCATCTACTTCTCCCACAATCGCCAATGGCACCGGTCCGTCGTCGTCGCTCAGCCACTCCGCCGTCATCAGAGGACAACTCCAGCTGGGAGGCTACACCGCGATGGCAGTGCAGTCCCTGGCATAGTGTAGTGCGCATGGCGTCCCTGTTGGGTGTGCGCGGAACACCTACCACATGCTCCATTGCCGCTGCCCGTCGGCAACTGTTGCCGGCCGCCGTTGCCGCCACACCACCGTCAAAAGCCAGGGCCATCTCCTGCTCCGCCGCCGCGGCCCGAAGGCGGGAGGTGGCCGTCGTGGCCGCCACCCCACTGTCGGCCACCGTGGCCATCACCCGCTCCGCCACCGCGGCCCGAAGGCGGGAGGTGGTGGTCATGGCCGCCACCCCATCGTCAGCCACCATGGCCGCCAACCCACCGTCGACCGTCGAGATTATCACCCGCTCTGCCACCGCCGCCCGAAGGAGGGAGGCAGAGGTGGAGGCCTGCACGTGTGTCAGCGACCTTGCGCGCTACATCGAGTTCCTGCAGGAGGAGGAGGAGCACTTCGTCGAGCATGCAAAGAGCCTTACCGCAGCAGTGGCCACATCACACGCCGACGCAGAGGCGAGGAATCAGGAGATATACGAGCAGTCCAGACGCTTCGAGAGGGATCGTCTGGAGCGGCAGTGGGCGTTTGAGCCGGCGAGTGTCGCTAAACGTGCAGCAGCGGCAGGCACCGTATTGCATTTGTCCAGCTCGTCGGTAGGCTCCTCCTCCTCCTCTACCTCTTACTGAGCGCGCTCGGCAGAGGAGAGGCTGCCGGAAGTAGCACAAAGCCCCTCTATGGTAGTGGTAGTATTTAGGGGCTATTTTGTTCAGTTCATCTGACTATAGATGTGTGGTCGAACTGTACAACGTACTTAAAATTAGCTAGTATATATAGTTGAACTAGCTATTTCAGTACATGGTTGGCAACAATTGGGGAGAAGTTTGGTCGGTTTAGCTGTCGAGTTGAACTGTTTGTATAAATTAAGAATGACTGCTTAATCTATGAATAAAATCTATGCTTAAATACTGAATTTTAGTTGCAAAAATTACATAGTGCTAATGATTTCTAGCTCCATATTTTGACAAATCGCAGTGTTACAAGTATTGACAAATGGCAACGTTACTAGATCAACAAATGTAAATCTTTCTAGTTTGACAAATGGCAACATACCCAATATGACAGATGCAAATCTTACCAAATTGTTTGTACATGGTTGCACACGGGTCATCCAAAACAACCATTTGCGTTGAAGGGATGAACAAATCATGCATTGCTCTCACTTTGCATACGGGTGTTCTATCTAAATCATTTGTGATCAAGAGCTGCAGAAATCCCGCTCGACATATTTTCTCTTGGCTTCCTTGAGAAGCTGTCAGTTTGCATACGGGTGTTCTAACTAAAACATTTGCGATGAGTGTTTTATATTTAAAAAGCAAATTAAACTGTGGCTTGGGCACCATTAATGGAGAGGATGCGAGCAAGGCGGACGGCCATGGAAGTCAAAGGGCTCGCTTCCCAGTGAGCCTGCGCAGCGTACAGCTCACACGCTTCCCGGTGAGCCTGCGCACTCGAGGACAGCTTGCACGCCTCTCGGCCAGCCTACACACCGGACGACGCTCGCACGCCTCCCGTTCAGTCAACGTTAAGCAGCTGTCCGCACGGAACCTCCTACAGCCATTAAAACCAAGACACGTGGCGTCACGTGAATTTAAAAACCAGGCATCTCAATGTTTTGCCGGCAATCAATGGTGCCCTGGTGTTTGAAATTCATTCCCATTTCTTGCATGGGACCTAAGCATGCACCCAAGGACACATATTTGACTTTTCAACCAATTTATATGCACTGGAGCATGTTCATGTAGTTCAAATTTGAATTATGCACATAAATGAATTGAAAACTCAGTTAATGCAAAAAAAATGTCCAAACGAACCCCGAAAATTCACAAAAATTCACACAGCACTCATGTTGTTCTATGTTGACACGAGAAAAAAATTTGAAAGCAATAAGAGGCAATGGATATCATTTCATCCCCAAAGGTGGGGCGTTCCCTACCAAAAACCATCATGATTGTTGTGAGAAGCTCCGGTTTGTGAGAAGCATATACCCAACCCTGCCCCAAATGGGACAAAATTTGTACCATGGCATGTTGATGCCGCTCCATGATAGCATGCCAAGTTTCATGAATTTCAGACGAGTTTTGGATTTACTAGAATTTAAAAACCGGGCATCTCAATGTTTTGCCGGCAATCAACGGCGCCCTAGTGTTTGAAATTCATTCCCGTTTCTTGCATGGGACCTAAGCATGCACCCAAGGACACAGATTTGATTTTTCAACCACTTTATATACACTGGAGCATGTGCATGTAGTTCAAATTTGAATTATGCACATAAATGCATTGAAAACTCAATTAATGCATAAAATGTCCAAACGAACCCCGAGAAAGCACAATAATTCACACAACACTCCTGTTGTTCTATGTTGACACGAGAAAAGAATTTGAAAGCAATAAGAGGCAATGGATATCGTGTCGTCCCCAAAGGTGGGACGTTCCCTACTGAAAAACCATCATGATTTGTTGTGAGAAGCTTTGGTTTGTGAGAAGCATATACCCAAACCTGCCCCAAATGGGACAAAATTTGTACCATAGCATGTTGATGCCGCTCCATGATAGCATGCCAAGTTTCATGAATTTCAGACGAGTTTTGGATTTACTAGAATTTAAAAACCAGGCATCTCAATGTTTTGCCGGCAATCAACGGTGCCCTGGTGTTTGAAATTCATTCCCATTTTTGCAAGGGACCTAAGCATGCACCCAAGGACACATATTTCGTTTTTCAACCACTTTATATGCGCTGGAGCATGTGCATGTAGTTCCAATTTGAATTATGCACATAAATGCATTGAAAACTCAGTTAATGCATAAAAATGTCCAAACGAACCCCCAAAAATCACAAAAATTCACACAACACTCCTGTTGTTCTATGTTGACACGAGAAAAAAATTTCAAAGCAATAAGAGGCAATGGATATCGTTTCGTCCCCAAAGGTGGGACGTTCCCTACCAAAAACCATCATGCTTGTTGTGAGAAGCTCCGGTTTGTGATAAGCATATACCCAAACCTGCCCCAAATGGGACAAAATTTGTAGCACGGCATGTTGATGCCGCTCCATGATAGCATGCCAAGTTTCATGAATTTCAGACGAGTTTTGGATTTACTAGAATTTAAAAACCAGGCATCTCAATGTTTTGCCGGTAATCAATGGTGCCCTGGTGTTTGAAATTCATTCCCATTTTTGCAAGGGACCTAAGCATGCACCCAAGGACACAGATTTGATTCTTCAGCCAACTTATATGCACTGGAGCATGTGCATGTAGTACAAATTTGAATTATGCACATAAATGCATTGAAAACTCACTTAGTGGATAAAAATGTCCAAACGAACCCCGAAAGATCACAAAAATTCACACAACACTCCTGTTGTTCTATGTTGACACGAGAAAAAATTGAAAGCAATAAGAAGCAATGGATATCGTTTCGTCCGCAAAGGTGGGACGTTCCCTACCGAAAACCATCATGCTTGTTGTGAGAAGCTCCGGTTTGTGAGAAGCATATACCCAAACCTGCCCCAAATGGGACAAAAAATTTACCACTACATGTGGATGCCGCTCCATGATAGCATGCCAAGTTTCATAAATTTCAGACGAGTTTTGGATTTACTAGAATTTAAAAACCAGGCATCTCAATGTTTTACCATCAATCAACAGTGCCATGGTGTTTGAAATTCATTCCCATTTCTTGCATGGGACCTAAGCATGCACCCAAGGACAAAGATTCGATTTTTCAAAGAATTTATATGCAATGGAGCATGTGCATGTAGTTCAAATTTGAATTATGCACATAAATGCATTGAAAACTGACGTAATGCATAAAAATGTCCAAACGAACCCTGAATAATTCCAATTCTTTTATGATCACTGCAGATAAAAGGTCTAGCAATTCAAACACCGTCCATGGCCGCTGTGACCCCATTATGTAATTCAAAATCAAGTAGATCCCACACAGTTTATTATAACCGACCGTGTGAGATGCAGCACGAAATATCTTTGGACCGTGTCTGATGACACTTTGCGCGCAAGTTTTTTGGCTGAAGCGATTCCAAATTTTTGGCTTCCGCAGAAATATCTACCTCCCCGCCCCTCCCCCTTAGCAAAAGCCATATTTCCCCTCTTTTTGCCTTTCTTTCGAAGTTGAAACCTTCACTCCTTGCTTGCAGCGCTGCCGCTTCCACGCGGCGACCCTCCTTCACGCTCCTTGGCCTCACCTATCCAGGCAAGTAATCCACACCTGACCCCCATCCTCCTCCTCCTTCCACATCCCACATGCCCCTACCGTCGGCGTGAGCGCGACACCTTCCACCCAAATCACCGACGCCTCCACCAAATAAGCGCCGGCCTAAGCCATGGTGCATGCAGTATAGCCAGGACCTCAAGGAGCATTTGGCAGCGGAGAAGCAAATCGCGGCCGCACTCGCGGATGAGGTTGCTATTTTGTATTGTCTTCCATGTGAGAAATAAATCAAATTTATCTTTACAAAATTGTGGGTACATTCTGTTATTGTATACCATGTGAGGTATAAATTGAATTTGACTGTAGTAAATACATGAGAAACAAATACAATTACTACAATTGGCTGTAGTTAACTGTTTGGTTAACTATCTGATCTTCTATTGGGAGTATGTTATATTGTGCAATGTGGTGCTCAGTTAATATTTTGTTCATTTGTTGTGGTGTTTAGTTAATTGCTTGGTTCAATTCTGCAATGCGATGTCTAACTGTCGTGGGTAGAATTTTGTATTGATGTGCATGTGAGGAATAAATCGAATTTGGCTGCACTTAATACATGAGAAACATATACAAGTGCTATATTTCCTAGTTCTTAATCATGCTTGGTTTGGATAAATGGGTTTTCCGTGTGGCTTCAATTAATCTGATGAATTTGCAATGTAATTATTTTTCATCAACATATTTTACTGATAGCATGCGAACCCTTACTTAACCTGATGACTAACTACCTTATATGTGTTACAGGGAAACAATGGGAAGCACTGAGGTTTACAATCGAGGTTAGCACATGCATGGTCCGTTGTCTAATAGCACATTATTCTGCAATTGCAGGAACCATTCTAAGATTTAGGTTTTTAACAATTTGGTCTTGCACATGTAGGTCATGCTGTTAGAGGTTTTGACCCATTGTTCGACCCTTTTTGCATATGGGGAAATGAGTTGTCCATGAATATCAGTCAAGTCAAGGAACTCAAAAAGATTGTTAGGACAAAGAAATTAGCGATAAAAAACAACAAGATCTTTGTCTGCACAATGAAGAAGACATCAGTTCACTACAGGATGGTACTAACTATTATACCTTGCCTTTTTTATTCTTTTGCCCCATTTCCAATATAGAGAAGATATTTATGCACATCCTTGTTTTCAGGCCTTTCCAAAGCAGTTCACTGATGATTACCTCTCAAACCACCTGTATGGTCAGGAGGCGAGGAAGGTATTCATACAACACCCACGGTTCAATATTGAAGTGTTCCTGAAGAGGACGAAGGATGGGCAGTCAATCATCCACAGCCACTATTGGCCTAAAGTTACAAAGACCTTCAACATCAATGAAGGCTCAATATTCTCCTTCTGCTTCAGCAGTTTTCCAGATGAGATACATCTTTCTATGTATTGTCTATGATGCTAATTTTGAAAGGTTATAGATGTTGCATGTGAAACTTGCTGCTGGTGCAGTTGTGTAATGGGGTTGCTTAGTGCTGAAGCTATATGATGTTGTACTCTGATGTATTTCAATTATGAAAATGAAATATATTGTGTGCTTAATATGAACTGTCAATTAGATTAATAAATGGATTATGAATAATCGGATAATTAGCCTGCTAATTGGGTTTTGCTATTGCAAACGGTCATTGAAAAAATACCATGGGCGATGACCTTAGGCAACACACACTGTTTCTAGCCATAAAACGCGTTGGATCAATGAATAATCACACACGACTTTCTCTTGAAAACTGTTTGCGTTAGGCCACCTTGCGCAAACGTTTACCACATGAAAACTGTGTGTGATGGACAGCCTTTTCCACACAGTTTGTTCCATGGACCGTGTGTGATATATTCAATAACGCAAGCGATTTAACGGGAAAATTGTGTGTGATGTACCTGTGAACGGAAACATTTTCCTTGGAGCGGCTGTGTGGGATGTACATATGAACGGAAACGTTTAGTGGGGACTGACTGTGTGGGATGTACTTGCGACCGGAAACAATTTTGCCGTATAATTGTATTGTGTTAGCTCTATTGTGCGTATTTCTGTATTTGAGCGCTCGCCGGTCACACACGACCTCATTTTGCCGAACGTGTGTGCCAGGAGGGCAAATCCCCGACGGTTTCTGTGTCGTGTGGGAAGGACCCCTCTATCGCCCACACTCACTTGGCGACGGTTCCAAATGTCGTCGCGGAAATGGGTTAAAAACCGTTTGTTTAGCAGCTCGCTGTACCAGTGATACCTTGTTTTAAATTCCAGTCAATCCAAAACTCGTTTGAAATTCATGAAACTTGGCATGCTATCATGGAGCGGCATCAACATGCCATGGTAAAAATTTTGTCCCATTTGGGGCAGGTTTGGGTATATGCTTCTCACAAACAAGAGCTTCTCACAACAAGCATGATGGTTTCGGTAGGGAACGCCCCACCTTTGGGGACGAAACAATATCCATTGCCTCTTATTGCTTTCAAAAAAAATTCTTGTGTCAACATAGAACAACAGGAGTGTTGTGTTATTTTTTGTGATTTTTCAGGGTTTGTTTGGACATTTTTATGCATTAATTGAGTTTTCAATGCATTTATGTGCATAATTCAAATTTGAACTACATGCACATGCTCCAGTGCATGTAAATTGGTTGAAAATCAAATCTTTGTCCTTGGGTGCATGCTTAGGTCCCATAAAATAAATGGGAATGAATGTCAAACACCCTGTCACCGTCACTCGGCCGCAAACATTGAGATACCTTATTTTTAAATTCTAGTAAATCCAAAACTCGTCTGAAATTCATGAAATTTGGCATGCTATCATGGAGCGACATCAACATGCCGTGGTAAATTTTTGTTGTCCCATTTGGGGTAGGTTTGGGTATGTGCTTCTCACAAACCAGAGCTTCACACAACAAGCATGATGGTTTCAGTAGGGAACGCCCCACTTTTGGGGACGAAACAATATCCATTGCCTCTTATTTCTTTCAAAAAAAATCTCGTGTCAACATAGAACAACAAGAGTGTTGTGTTATATTTTGTGATTTTTCGGGGTTCGTTTGGACATTTTTATGCATTAAGTGAGTTTTCAATGCATTTATGTGCATAAGTCGAATTTGAACTACATGCACATGCTCTAGTGCATCTAAATTGGTTGAAAAATCAAATCTTTGTGCTTGGGTGCATGCTTAAGTCCCATGCAAGAAATGAGAATGAATGTCAAACACCAGGGCACCGTTGATGGACGCCAAAACGTTGAGATACCTGGTATTTAAATTCTAGTAAATCTAAAACTCGTCTGAAATTCATGAAACTTGGCATGGTATCATGGAGCGGCATCAAGATGATGTGGTAAAAAATTTGTCCCATTTGGGGCAGGTTTGGGTATAAGCTTCTCACGAACGAGAGGTTCTCACAACAAGCATCATGGTTTCAATAGGGAACGTCCCACCTTTGGGGACGAAACGATATCCATTGCCTCTTATTGCTTTCAAATTTTTTCTCGTGTCAACATAGAACAACAGGGGTGTTGTGTCAATTTTTGTGATTTTTCGGGGTTCGTTTGGACATTTTTATGCATTAACTGAGTTTTTAATGCATTTATGTGCATAATTCAAATTTGAACTAAATGCACATGCTCCAGTGCATATAAATTGGTTGAAAAATCAAATATGTGTCCTTGGGTGCATGCTTAGGTCCCATGCAAGAAATGGGAATGAATTTCAAACACCAGGGCACCATTGATTGCCGGCAAAATGTTGAGATGCCTGGGTTTTTAATTCTGGTAAATCCAAAACTCGTCTAAAATTCAGGAAACTTGGCATGCTATCGTGCAGCGGCATCAACATCCGTGGTAAAAAAATTGTCCCATCTGGGGCAGGTTTGGGTATATGCTTCTCACAAACCAGAGCTTCTCACAGCAAGCATGATGGTTTCGATAGGGAACGTCCCACCTTTGGGGACGAAACGATATCCATTGCCTCTTATTGCCTTCATATTTTTTCTCGTGTTAACATAGAACAACAGGAGTGTTTTGTCAATTTTTGTGATTTTTCAGGGTTCGTTTGGACATTTTTGTGCATTAACTGAATTTTCAATGCATTTATGTGCATAATTCAAATTTGAACTACATGCACATGCTCCAGTGGATATAAATTGGTTGAAAAATCAAATCTGGGTCCTTGGGTGCATGCTTAGGTTGCAAGAAATGGGAATGACTTTCAAACACCAGGGCACCGTTGATTGCCGGCGAAGTGTTGAGATACTTTGTTTTTAATTCTAGTAAATCTAGAACTCTTCTAAAATTCATGAAACTTGGCATGCTATCATGCAAGGGCACTAGAGATGATGTGGTATTTTCCGTGTCCATTTTGAGAGAAGGTGCACTCGAATAATGACAGCCAATAAAGGCATTTCAAAAAAATAGCTGCCACTTTAATATCTCAAACGTTTGTATAATTCAAACCGTGTGTGTTCTGTTAACCATTCACGTGACGCCACGTCTCTTGGTTTTAATGGTTGTGGGAGGTGCTTTGTGGATAGCTGCTTGACTAAACGGGAGGCGTGTGTGCGCAGTCCGGTGCGCAGGCTCACCGGGAAGCGTACAAGCTGTTCAATGCAGGATTTGTGCATCTCTTCAACGCAAATAGTTCAGATTACAATATGCAAATTAAAGCCAGACTTTGGCGCTAAGCCAAGAGACACTGCTATTTGTCAAAATATGCGGCTAAAAGCAATAGCACTATCTATTTTTTGCAACTAAAATTCAGTAATTAAGCATAGATTTCATTCATACTAGAGATTAAGCAGTCGTTCTCACCAGGAAGTGAGACAGCCTTGGGCTGCCGCCCGCCTCTCTCCCGCTAGTCTATATTAATGGCGCCGCCAAGCGGCCGCACCCCCCATCCTCGCCACACACACAATTCCTCTCTCTCCGCCCGCATCCTCGACGCCGCTCTGAGTCCTCAAAGTCGTAGTGTACGAGGATGCCGCCGAAATGCCCCATCGAAGGGAGTGGTGACGCCGGGGCTGCTGAAGCACTGGAGCACGGCGTGAATACGGAGATAGAGGTTTCCGTCACCACCAACGAGGTGGAGAACGAGGCTGCCAACAAGCGGAGGTGGGTCGAGAAAAAACCGCAAGCGACTCCAGCAGGCCTAGACTTCATCAACAACCTCCCCGATAATATGTTGATAGTCATCATATCCCTCCTCCCAATCAAATATCGGGCGAGGACAGCCGCCCTTTCCTGGCAGTGGCGCCCCTATGGCTCCTCACCCCTGTCGACCTCCTCGACGCCCACAATCTCTGCCATGGCTATCGCCAAATCTTGGATGTGTTCTCCCAGATCCCTGGCAGTCACCATGGCCCAATCAAAGGCCTTATCACAGGCAAGTTCCGTTCCAATGGCAAGGACCGAGCCAAGCTTGACGAGTGGTTCCGATCCACCACCATAGATCAGCTCGAGAAGCTCAGTTATAATGATGGGCATATGCGCTTGGTGCCAACATCCGTGCTCCGCTTCGCGCGCATGCTGCGCCTCGCCAAGTTCATGAACTGCCATTGAGGGAGTCCTGGACTAAGGGGTCCTCGGGCGTCCGACCAATTGGATATGGGCCGAATTGATGGGCCGTGAAGATACGAAGACCGAAGACTCTACCTGTGTCCGGATGGGACTCTCCTTGGCGTGGAAGGCAAGCTTGGCGTGCGAATATGAACATTCCTTTCTTTGTAACTGACCTTATGTAACCCTAGATCCCTCATGTGTCTATATAAACCGGAGGGCTAGGTCCGTAGACAGATTCAGATAATCATAGTCAGACAGGCTAGACTTTTAGGGTTTAGCCATTATGATCTCGTGGTAGATCAACTCTTGTAACACTCATATTCATCAAGATCAATCAAGCAGGAAGTAGGGTATTACCTCCATAGAGAGGGTCCGAACCTGGGTAAACATTGTGTCCCCGGTCTCCTGTTACCATCAACCTTAGATGCACAGTTCGGGACCCACTATCGGAGATCCGCCGGTTTTGACACCAACAGCCATCCCCCCTTAATGACGGGCCCGCTCTTTTTCTACCACGACTGAAGCACCTCGAGCTCGTCGCCGTCCGCATCCCAAAGGATGACATGGAGCGCCCGCTCTGCGTCTGTACTGCACACGAGTTCCTTCATCTTTAGGCGATGAATTGGTCGAGTACCTTGCACATCACCTCTAGGACTCTCCGGACTATTTATGTGTGTTGCTAGTGCTGCAACGAGAGATCACAAAAGGTGGACCACAATATGGTCATCCAGGACACACCTTCACTTGAGAGATTACTTGTAGTTGATCAACAAGGTCCAACAAGAATCAATGTCATTTACACGCCAAAATTGGAAGTGGTGGGCTACTCGTCTGTCGAATACTACAACTTTCAGGTACAACAGTCGCCTTATACCTCTCCTTCTTGATATCAACGTTGTTTCTAGTTTTGAAGATGTATGTTCGTCTGTCATCCAGCGAAGCTTCACCCAGACTCTAGGCACAGTGAAGGTCTTGGCACTAGAATCTGTCGGCCCCAACCTGGACCAAGTTCTCAGTTGCCTGAGATGCTTTCCATGCCTGAAGAAGATGTATATCGAGGTGATGTTCCTTTCCTGTTAAATGTTAACCATGGGGAGTTCAATTTTTTGCACCTTTTCCCAAGTTTACAATGACAATGTACTATGATTTCTGAAGGAATTTTGGATGATTTTAAGACATACACCCCCACCCCATATTGGTTGCTTCAATCATATGGTTACAATCGTCCATAAGCATTTCTCCTTTGGATTCATCTGTACTAGTTTTCTTAGGGAATTTTTCATCCAATCCAACCTCTTGTGAAGAAGGCTACATGTTTCTAGATCATAATCAAATGCCCAAGTTAATCATGCCAGATTGAAGATGTCACGTTGGTGCATTTTACGAATCCTGCAAACCAAATGGGCATGTAGCAGTGTTCAAAACTGCATGCAGGCACTAACACGTTCTCTTCTTTTGCAGATAATAATAGGCCCGGAGGTGGATAATGTTTATAACGACAATCACATCGAATGCCTGAATCTACATCTCTCAAATATTACTTTGAACTCCTACCGAGGGACCTTACCGGAGATTACACTCGCCAGGTTCTTTCTTGCCAGAGCAAATGTGCTGAGGGTACTGAGGTTGAACACACATTTAATTAGGAAAGATGAATGGTATGATTATCAGAGCTGGCGGGTACTGTGGAATGGAAGAGCCTCAAAAAATGCCAAACTTCGTATTGGAAGAGCATATGGCAAAGCAATTGGGAGTCATTGTGTCAAACCCATACATGTCTTGTCAGCAGCTGATCCCTTTTCAGAAATGACGCAGCTTGCAATGTTTGAATTTGGGTGTTGTAATCTTTGAATTTGAACCGTGCAATATTTATGGTATTTGTTATATTGAACCGTTTCTGTTCTCTTGTCTCAACGCAAACAGTTCATCTGAGCGAACCGCATATCGTATATCGCACACACCTTGATCTGGCTGGCCGTTTCTTTTGTGTTGTCTAATAACAAACAGTTCATCTGAGTGAACCGTACGTTGTACATCGCACACACCTTCATCTGGCTGCCCATTTATTTTGTTCCTCCTCATCGAAATTTGTTAATTGAATTGAACCATATGCCCTGAATCGCACACGCAACTAAAATCTGAACCGTGTTTGATGTCGGATGTGGGGTTCCGGCAAACCCTTAAGGTTCGAACACTGGGGTGCGCGCGAAGTCTTTCCCTCCTACCGATCTGCGCCCTAGCTCCCTAAGATCCCGCGGACTAACTCGACGAACTTGCAACACAGAAAGACACAGGATTTATACTGGTTCGGGCCACCGTTGTGGTGTAACACACTACTCCAGTGTGGTGGTGGTGGATTGCCTCTTGGGATGATGATGAACAATACAAGGGGAAGAACAGCCTCCTGAGGTTGAGGTGTTCTTGTGTGTGGCTAACTTGTGTGGGTGAGAGAGTGATCTAAGATGTCGTCCCCTTGGCCCCCCTTTCTATGGTGGTGGCTAGCCCTACTTATAGAGGCCCTGGTCCTCTTCCCAAATATTTGAGCGAGAAGGGAGCCAACAACGGCGGGATAATTTGAAGGGGGATAGCTAGTACAGGCTATCCTGACAAAAGGTGGTCTGCGCCTACGAAAGGCTATGGTGGTGACGCCGTCTTGGGCTCCACGATGACCTCCGTCTTGCCGTCCTTCTCGTCTTGGTCTTGTTGCACCAAAATGGCAAGCTTTGCCTGATGCCTTGGTACTCCTCGCCTGCGCTAGTTTCCTTAGCACCAAATAGGAAACAAGGACGCTGCGTGTGCTGGCGCCCGCCTGGTGTCGATCATCATGGCTCACGTCACGAGAGCTCGTGAGGTTCGCCTCGCCTTGATATCTCCGCTCCTCGTGAGCCTGCCTGACTAGGCCGCTCCAGAGGAGGTCTCGTGTTGTCCTCCTCGCGAGGCTTGGCCCCTCGCGAGGGTCTTGGATGCCTTATTGATGAAGATGGGTCATACGGCCTGCTGGCCTAGCCACGCAGCGGGCCACAGGCAGGCAAGTCTGGGGACCCCCGTTCCCAGGATGCCAACAGTAGCCCCCGGGCCCAAGGTGCGCTCGGGCTTGGCTTCGCGACGAAGCCAAGGGCCAAGCACGGAGCACCGCAGGCCCCCAAAGCCTGCGGCCTTGGTTGACGCATGGCGGTTGGTTGGTTGTGGGCATCTCCGCTTCCCCATGCTGCCTCGGCGACTTCACGACTTGATGAGTCCCTGGGACATGCAAGGGAAACCATCATTACCTGGGGTCGTGGGATGTGCTGGTTGGACTTCTTTTGCTATAAATGGGGAGGGGGCCGGAGCCCCCGTCGCCCATCTCTTCCTCGCTCGCTGCTTCTTCTTGGTCGCTCCACTCCTAGCTTCTTCTTCCTCGCTTCGTTGCTCGTTGTGCCACCAATGGCGCCACGAAGGAAGTTCTCCGCCGCTGAGAAGGGAAAGGCCCCTCGTGAGGGACCCAGCTCACCAGCACCCAAGCGCAGACGTGGTCGTCCGTGCAAGCACACTGCGTCCCCTGTCGCGGCCCACTGTCGGAGTGGCGCCACGGCACATGGAGTGGGTCGTCCCGGCCAGGGCGATCCAACTGATGAGGGGAGGCATGCTTTGGTGGCGCGACCCCCCCGTCCGTGCTTCCACGCGGTGGAAGTGTCGCTGGAGTTTGTCGTCTGGTCGGAGAACCTGGCCGGCAACTGGCTCCAACTTCCGCGCTTCTTCGCCAATGTGCTGCCGGCCTCCAGTCCAGGCGGACTCTGGCTGCAAGCGGATGGTTGCTGCAGCAAGGCCTCTTGGGTTGCAGTCACGACTTCCGTCGCGGGAAACATGGCCCTGGCCCGCGGTTGGCAGACGTTCGCCCGCGTGCGCGGCTTGGGTTGGCGGTGCGCCCTCCACTTCAAGTACGACGATGAATCAACCCTCTACATGAGGGTGTTTGGGGAAGATGGTCGTCGCGCCGGGTGCTGCCCCAAGGCGAATGATGGTGAGGAGGTGCTCGGTCTCGGGGACGGTCGCGACGAGGTTGTGGGCGAGCCTGCCCTCGGGGGCGGCTGCATCTTGTCCCGCTACGGCGGCTCTTCCTCTAGTGACAGCTCTAGCAGCAGTGGCCACGACCAGTCGCCGCGCAGCCGCGCCCGCTTTGGAGGCGGCAATGGGTCATCCCATCGCCGCGCATCCGTGAAGCGCGAATAAGGATCCGGCTAGGTTCGGGGTGCCGCTAGGGGCCTACCTCCGTAGATTGCTGTGACGCTACTTTTGTTTTACTCTTTTTCCTGCATCAAGAATGTAACTAGTTTGGGCTCAAGGGGCATGTATTGAATTGTGGTTCCTCGATTGTGGCACCGTGCGTGTTGTGTCGTTATTTCGTGCAAAGATGACTTAACTTGGTATATCCGGGACGCCCTCTTCCTCACGAGGTGTTCATTTCCTCGTGCACATCTTGCCTTGGTGGCCTGCATCTGCTAGGGAACTGTGAAAGCTCGTTTGGCAGTGTGTTAAAAGATTTGCCGTTCGCCCTGGTCCTGTCCTGGCGCCTTGTATTGCGGTACTCGAGGGGCACGGACTAGGAGAGGCACGCCAGCTTTTAGGCTCGAACAAGGGTGGCTCGCGAGAAGGCAAAGAAGGGAGAAAATGCTTGCGAGGGCACCTGCCCAACCCCCTCGTGAGGCATGCGAGAGAGAGAACACGAGCTAACCCGAGCCAGAAAATGCAGCAAGAAGTGAGAGGGTCAACTCAGCAAGGAATGCCAAAAGAAAATTTCGATTAAGGAAAAGGGAGCCAAATACGGAAAGCAAATGAAAAGCCGCGTCCGGCACCTAATCTAGTCTTCGAGTCTTCTCACCAGCGCAGAGTTAAGTGCTGTCCACTAGGCGTGGGCGGGAGCCCCAGGGCCTGAGGCCGGCACCCCTGAGAATCTGGGGTGTGTACAGCCCCAACTCATTATTACGTGAGAGTGTCACGGGTGGCGATTCTTCACAGGCACCGGGCCTTCTTCACAGGCTCTGGGCCTTTCTTCTCAGGCTCTGGGCCGTGCTTCACAGGCACTGGTCCTTCCTTCTCAGGCTCTGGGCCTTGCTTTAGGGGTAAAACCTCCGGAGGTGCTGGATGTTCCAGGTGTTTTGGACTGGTACTCCGTCTTGTGTCTCCAGGCGCACGACGCCAGGCCTGGAGATGTGGACGACCTTGAACGGGCCCTCCCACATTGGTGAAAGCTTATGCAGCTCTCCCTGGAGAGGACCCGCCTCAGGACTAGGTCTCCCATCTCAAGTGTCCTGGAGCAGATGTTGCGGCAGTGGTATCGCCGCAGTCCTTGCTGGTACCTCACCGCCCGCAGCGCAGCTCCGCGGCGATGTTCCTCCACTAACACGAGGTCCGTCCCCCGCGTGGTGTCCTGCTGCGTTTCTTTGAACGCCAGGACCCATGCGGAGCGATGCTTGACCTCGTGAGGGAGGACCTCTTCAGCTTCGTAGACGAGGAAGAATGGAGTCTCTCCCGTTGGCTTGGTGGCGGTGGTCCGGATGGACCACAGTACAGACTAGAGCTCGTCGTGCCAGCCCCTGCCGCAGGCCTCCAGCTTCTTCTTGAAGGTCCTGGACTTGAGGCCCCTCAGGACCTCCGCGTTTGCACGTTTGGCCTGACCATTGCTCCTGGGGTGGGCCATCGAAGCATAGCAGATCTGCGTTCCAAGGTTAGCACAGTAGGTTTTGAAGAGGTTGCTAGTAAACTGCGAACCATTATCTGTGATGATGCGGTTGGGGACCCCGAAGAGGCTCAGGAGGCCCTTGATGAACTTGACAGCAGAACCATCTGGGATGGTACGGACGGCTTCCACTTCCGCCCACTTGGTGAACTTGTCGATGGCGACATAGAGGTAACGATAGCCCCCTGGCGCCTGAGGGAACGGGCCTAGGATATCCAGCCCCCAGACCACGAACGGCCATGTGAGCAGGATAGTTTGAAGGCCCTGAGCTGGTTGATGGATTTGCTTGGCGTGGAATTGGCAGGCTTCGCAAGACTTCACCAGCTCGACTGCGTCGTTGAGTGTTGTAGGCTAGTAGAATCCACTGCGGAACACCTTGCCAACGAGGGTCCATGATGACGAGTGGTGTCCACAGTCCCCGCCGTGTATGTCAATCAGCAACTCCCTTCCTTGGTCGCTGGATATGCAGCACAGTGTGACATCGTTCGGTCGTTTCCTATATAACTTGCCATCTTGGATATAGTATGTCGTGGCTTGCCGGGCCACACCCTCCGCCTCCTCTTCCTTTTCCGGCAATGTCCCGTGCGTTAAGTACTCCTTAAATTCCTTGGTCTAGCATTCCTCCTAAGGCTTGAGCGCCAAGAGCAGCCGAGCCCCGGAGGTCGATCCACAGGTCGGGGCTCCCGTGGCCGGATGCTGGGGGAGCTCCTTCTGAGGATGGGTCGTGCTTGAAAGAGGTGGCGCGGCTGATGGCTTGAAGAGCCGCTCCTCAAAGATGCCCGGCTCCTGCGGTTGCCGCTTGGATGCTCTTCGGGCGATGTCGTCAGCTTCCTTGTTGGTGCCCTGGGGTACGTGCTGCAGCTCCAAGCCCAAGAACTGTTTCTCCATCTTGCGCACCTCCGCGAGGTAGGCCTCCATGTGCTCGTCCTTTGGCTCGTACACCTTGTTGGAGAAGTTGACAAGGAGTTGTGAGTCGCCTCGGACAGTGAGGCGCTTCACCCCTAGGGCCGTTGCAGCCTTCAAGCCAGCTATGAGGCCTTCATACTCTGTGATGTTGTTGGAGACCTTCCCGCCGTGCTGAAAGAAGAGTTGCACGGCGTAGTAGAGCTTGTCCTGGGTGTGCGAGATTAGCACTGCTCTAGCCTCCGCGCCCTGGTGTGCGAAGGCGCCATCGAAATACATGACCCAACCGTCCGGAGCCTCACTCCCTGGGGAGGTGGACCGGTCTTCTCCTTCCTCAAGTGTCGGGGCATCCGTCCATTCTGCCACAAAGTCAGCGAGTGCGGCCCCCTTGATGACCCTAGTAGTGCTGAACTCCAACTGGAATGCTTGCAACTCGATGTTCCACTCTGCGACCCTTCCGGCTGAGTTAGGGCTCCTAAGTATCCTTTCTAGTGGGTAGGCTGAGACGACCTTGATGGGGTGGCCCTGGAAGTAGTGTCGCAGCTTGCGTGAGGCCACCAGGAGTGCGAGCAGGAGCTTCTGGGGCATGGGGTAGCATGCTCTCGCGTCTCGTAGTACGGTGCTAACAAAGTACACCGGGTGTTCGACGAGGGCTGGCATGCTGTCGAGGCTCGGGTCCTACGGAGATCGGGACATATCCTAAGGTGGAAGGGTCCCTGAGACCCTGGTGTCCTCAGGAGCTTTTGCGACGCCGCCCTGCTGAGCTTGGCCTTCCACCGCTGATGCCTTTGTTGCGCCTTCCTGACCCCGCGCTACTTCAGCCTCGGCCTGGCGGGGCGCGCCCTTGGCTTGGCGCTCCTCCCGAACCGCCACCAACGTCGCGCTGGCGGAGTACGGGGTGGAAGAAAGGTAGAGTACCAGAGGCTTGAGGGGCCGCATGCCACTATCACTAGGGGCTAGTAAGGTATTTCTTGAGGTCTTGGAAGGCTCGGTCGGCCTCCGGGTTCCACTCGAACGGGCCCTTCCCCTTCATGAGCTTGAAGAATGGTAAGGCGCGTTCTCCTAGTTTGGAGATGAAACGCCCTAACGCGGTCACCCGCCCTGCTAGCTTCTGCATCTCTTTGAGGGTTTGCGGTGGGCTCATGTCCTCGATGGCCTTGACCTTCTCTGGGTTCGCCTCGATCCCCCTGTGGGATACAAGGAATCCCAGCAGCTTGCCAGAGGGGACACCGAACACGCACTTCTCCGGGTTGAGCCTTAAGTTCACTTGGCGCAGGCTCTCGAAGGTCTCCTCCAAGTCTTGAATAAATGTCCTTGCCTCGCGAGACTTGACCACTATGTCATCGACGTAAGCCTTTGCGTTCCTCCCGAGCTGCCGCCCCAGAGCGATGTGCATCAACCGCTGAAAGGTCGCGCCCGCGTTGCGCAGCCCGAAGGGCATGCAGGTGTAGCAGTACACCCCACATGGTGTCAGGAAGGCCGTCTTCTCCACATCTTCTACCGCCATCTTGATTTGATGATACCCTGAGAACGCATCCAGGAAGCACAGCAGGTCACACTCGGCGGTGGAGTCAACAATCTGGTTGATGCGCGGGTGTGGGAATGGGTCTTGAGGGCAGACTTTGTTAAGATTGGTGAAGTCGATGCACATCTGTTCCTTCCTGCCTTTTTTCGGCACCACGACAGGGTTCGCTAGCCATTCTGGGTACCGGACCTCTCGGATGGCACCTGACGCTTCCAGCTTGCGTGTCTCTTGGACGATGAAGGCCTGCTTCTTAGTGGACTACCGTCTCGCTCGCTGCTTCACAGGGCAGATGTTGGGGCATACCCTTAGACGATGCTGGATCACCTCCCTCGGGACCCCTACCAGCTGATTTGGCTCCCACGCGAATATCTCCTTGTTCACGCGCAAGAACCTCACCAGAGCTTCTTCTTGTTCCCGGTCGAGACCGGCTCCTATGGTAAAGGTGGCTCCTGAAGGCCCATCCTGATAGACCGGTACCTGCTTGGTTTCCGCCTTGTCTTGGGTGAACAACTGCTTCTTCTTGGTGGGCGCGGCCCCCCTGGCCGCAGGGGCACCTGCGTCGGCGGGTTGTGCTGCTGTCATGGTCTTGAAGGCGAGCCTGAGCACCGTCATGGCCTCCTTAGTGTCCCCCTTGATGGTGAGGACGCCCTTGCTCCCTGGCATCTTCATGAGGTTGTAAGCCGGGTGAGTCGCTGCCATGAACTAAGCGAGAGCCGGATACCCGATGATGGCGTTGTACGGGAGGCCGATGCGAGCGACGTCAAAGTCCACCAGCTCGGTGCGGTAGTTGTCACGTGTGCCGAAGGTGACAGGGAGGCGGATCTGTCCCAGGGAGTGGGCAGCTCCACCACCCACTCCTGAGAAGGGCTTACTGTGGCTGAGCCGCTCGAGTGGCACGTGGAGAAGGCTGAAGGCTTCCACAGGGAGCAAGTTGAAGCTGGCACCACAGTCGATGAGGGTCTTGGTGACGGCCACGTTACAGATGGTGGGCGTGCAGAGCATCGGAAGCACTCTGGAGCCGGCGGTGGAGTCGGGTGATCTTCTGAGCCGAAGGTAAGGTCGGCCTCTGTCGTAGCCCAACCTGGGGGAGCCCCCAGGCGCCTGGAGGTGGCCCCGATCTGACGGAGGAACGGCTTTCTGTGGCGGTCTGAAAGCGGTTCTTGAGAGCCGCCCAGCAGGGCCGCAACTGCGTGGTGCGCCGGCACCGCGTAGCGAGCAGTGAAGAGGTCACGGAGCTCCTCCCAAGATGCCACCGTGGATCTGGGAAGGTTGAGCAGCCAGTTGCGTGGCTCGCCGGCAAGGGCCATGGGAAGCCAGTTGGCCATGACCTTGTCATCGCCCCCGGCCTCGAGGACGGCCTCCTCGTACGCCAGCAAGAAAGCTGGCGGGTCCGCCGCACCTTTGTAGCGCGGCAACATCTCCAGCCTGAACTTGGGCGGCCACTGCACCCATCGCAGGGCGGGGGCCAGAGCTCGGAGCCCCTGGCCCCATTGTCGATGCTGACCGTCGGAGCCGGCGGTAGGGCGCCTGTCATGTGGGTGAAGCGCGGTGACGATGGAGCGCAGATCGATGGAAGGGAAGCCGCGGCGCACCCCTACCTGGCGCGCCAAATGTCGGATGTGGGGTTCCAGCAAACCCTTAAGGTTCGAACACTGGGGTGCGCGTGAAGTCTTTCCCTCCTACCGATCTACACCCTAGCTCGCTAAGATCTCGTGGACGAACTCGACGAACTCGCAACACAGAAAGACATAGGATTTATACTGGTCCGGGCCACCATTGTGGTGTAACACCCTACTCTAGTGTGGTGGTGGTGGATTGCCTCTTGGGCTGATGATGAACAATACAAGGGGAAGAACAGCCTCCTGAGGTTGAGGTGTTCTTGTGTGTGGCTAACTTGTGTGGGTGAGAGAGTGATCTAAGATGCCGTCCCCTTGGCCCCCCTTTCTATGGTGGTGGCTAGCCCTACTTATAGAGGCCCTGGTCCTCTTCCCAAATATTTGAGCAGGAAGGGAGCCAACAACGGCGGGCTAATTTGAAGGGGACAACTAGTACAAGCTATCCTGACAAAAGGTGGTCTGCGCCTGCGAAAGGCTCTAGTGGTGACGCCGTCTTGGGCTCCACGATGACCTCCGTCTTGCCATCCTTCTGGTCTTGGTCTTGTTGCACCAAAACTGCAACCTTTTCCTGATGCCTCGGTACTCCTCGCCTGCACTAGTTTCCTTAGCACCAAAGAGGAAACAAGGACGCTGCGCGTGCTGGCGCCCGCCTGGTATCGATCGTCATGGCTCACGTCACGAGAGCCTCGTGAGGTTTGCCTCGCCTTGATATCTCCGCTCCTCGTGAGCCTGCCTGACTAGGCCGCTCCAGAGGAGGTCTCGTGTCGTCCTCCTCGCGAGGCTTGGCCCCTCGCGAGGGCCTTGGATGCCTTATTGATGAAGATGGGCCCTACGGCCTGCTGGCTTAGCCACGCAGCGGGCCGCAGGTAGGCAAGTCTGGGGACCCCCGTTCCCAGGACACCGACATTTGATGCATCCTCAATTGCAAATGTTTTGCACCTTTTTTGAACTTTTTTTACACCACCGTTGCGATTATTGCATCGCACACAGTTTCGTCGAAGGGTCTCTGATCGTAGAGTCGCATTAGCAACATCGTGCAGAAGTGACTAGTTCGATAACCTTGGACTCATCACTGAGGGAAATACCTACCGTCGCTGTGCTGCGTCATCCCTTCCTCTTTGGGGAAATACCGACGTAGCTTCAAGATGCATCAGTGGCCACAAGCCTGGGAGGCGCGCCCAGGGGGGTAGAGTGCGCATCCACGGCTTGTCGCCTCCTCATGCGCTATTCAGACTACTTCTTATTTTCCTAGTTTTTTAAATATTCCAAAACAGAGAAAATTTGTTGTTGGGAAACTTTTGTAGTCAGTTTACTTACCGTATCACATACTTATTCCTTTTTAGGGTTGATACGTCTCGTCGTATCTACTTTTCCTAATGCTTTTCCTCCTGTTTTGGACTCTAATTTGCATGATTTGAATTAAACTAACCCGGACTGATGCTGTTTTCAACAGAACTACCATGGTGTTGTTTTAGTGCAGAAAGAAAAGTTCTCGGATTAGACCGAAACTTTGCAAGGATTTTTTATTCAATAAAAGAGAATTTCTGGAGCCAAGAACCACCGGAAGTGGGCACCTGGGTGGGCACAACCCACCAGGGCGCACCACCCCATCCAGGCGCGCCCAGGTGGGTTGTCCCCACCTGGTGGCCTCCCCGACCCTAAAACCAACGCTATAAAATCACATTTTTCCAGAAAGAAAATCAGGGAGAAATAATTATCGCATTTCACGAGACAGAGCCACCGCCGCCTCCTGTTCTTCATCGGGAGGCCACATCTGGAGTCCGTTTGGGGCTCCGGAGAGGGGGATCTTCGATTTTCGTCATCACCAACCCTTCTCCATCGCCAATTCCATGATGCTCCCCACTGGGAGTGAGTAATTCCTTCGTAGGCTCGCTGGTCGGTGAGGAGTTGGATGATTCCTTCATAGGCTCGCTGGTCATGTAATCGAGTTAGATTTGTTAGGGCTTGATCCCTAGTATCCATTATGTTCTGAGATTGATGTTGCTATGACTTTGCCATGCTTAATGCTTGTCACTTTGGGCCCGGGTGCCATGATTTCAGATCTGAACCTTTTATGTTATCAGCATTATATTTATGTTCTAGATCCGATATTGCAAGTTATATCACCTACTACGTGTTATGATCCAGCAACCCCGGAGTGACAATAGTCGGGAACTTCCCGGTGATGACCGTAGTTTGCGGAGTTCATGTATTCACCGTGTGTTAATGCTTTGTTCCGGTTCTCTATTAAAAGGAGGCCTTAAAATCCCTTAGTTTCCAATAGGACCCCACTGCCACGGGAGGGTTGGACAAAAGATGTCACGCAAGTTCTTTCCATAAGCACGTATGACTATTTACGGAATACATGCCTACATTATATTTATGAACTGGAGCTAGTGTTGTATCGCCCTAGGTTATGATTGTTATATGATGAATATCATCCGAATTCACCGATCCAATGCCTACGATTTTCCAACATATTGATCTTGCTAAGTTACTACTGCTGCTGTTACTATTGGCACTGCTACAAAACTATTGCTATCACTGTTATCGTTACTATTGTTGTTGCTACTACTATCAAAACTATCATATTACTGTGCTACTGATCACTTTGCTGCAGATAATTAATCTCCAGGTGTGGTTGAATTGACAACTCAGCTGCTAATACTTGCAAATATTCTTTGGATCCCCTTGTGTCGAATCTACAAATTTGGGTTGAATACTCTACCCTCAAAAACTGTTGTGATCCCATATACTTGTGGGTTATCAAGGGTTCTGGAGCGTTATGGAAAGTTTCCCTTATGTATTCCTCTGGTGTTATGGTATGAATAATATTAGTTTCAACATTTATGGGCGTAACTGAGATATAATGTTTGATTGTTTACCCATTCACCACCTTCGGGTTATTGCCTTCGGCATTGTTGATCTTGATGGCATCGGAGCGGTAAACTTCCTCGATGATGTAAGGACCTTCCCACTCAGAGAGAAGTTTTCCTGCAAAAAATCTTAACCGAGAGTTGTATAGCAAGACATGGTCACCTACATTAAATTCATGCTTTTGTATTCTTTTATCATGCCATATTTTAACCTGTTCTTTAAACAATTTGGCATTTTCATAGGCCTGGGTTATCCATTCATCAAGTGAGCTAATGTCAAATAACCTCTTTTCACCGGCAAGTTTGAAATCATATTTGAGCTCTTTAATTCCCAATAAGCTTTATGTTCTAGTTCGAGAGGTAAGTGACATGCTTTCCCATAAACCATTTTATATGGAGATATACCCATAGGATTTTTATAAGCAGTTCTGTAAGCCCATAATGCATCATCAAATTTCTTAGACCAATTCTTCCTAGATCTTTTAACAGTCTTTTGCAAGAACAATTTCATTTCTCTGTTACTTAATTCTACTTGACCACTAGACTAAGGATGATATGGAGATGCAATTCTATGGTTAACATCATACTTAGTGAAAGTGCAACTATCCCCGGGTGGTTTTGGTAATTCCTAGCAACATATAGCTCATTGAGCTAATGCTACTTGAAGATAAATATTTCAGGAAAAGCTCAATGACTGGCATGGTATGGATTAGAAAGTGGATCCCTCAAAATGCTAAGGACAAAGGATTGGCTCAAGCTCAAATCACAGGACTCTACATTTTTTATTTTAAGTGATCCAAGATCACATTGAGTCCATAGGAAAAGCCAATACTATCAACAGGGGGTGAGGTGTTGCTTAATGAGTTTCTTGCTCAAAGTGCTTAGTGATATGCTCCGAAAACCCTCAACTACTTTCTCAGATCCACATTTATCCAAAACCAAAAGTCAAACTCGGCCCCACCGATTTGATCTATCTGGCACCACCGAGTTCAGTTGACATAGACACTGCCACAAACCCTAGTCTTTTCGGTCCTACCGATAGGGATCTCGGTCTCACCGAGATGGGATTGCAAACTCTCTATTTCCCTTCGTAACGTTTCGGTCAAACCGAGATGAGTGATCGGTCCCATCGAGATTGCAATGCAAACTCTCTGTTTCCCTCTCGTAACGTTTCGGTACAACCAAGAAGAGCGAATCGGTCCCACCGAGTTTGCCAGACCAACTCTCTGTTTGTCTATTACCAAAATCGGTCCCACCGAGTTTGTGTAATCGGTCTCACCTAGATTACGTTATGCCCCAACCCTAACAAAATCGGTCTCACCGAGTTGACATGTCAGTCCCACTGAAAACACTAATGGTCACATTATGAACTAAATCGGTCTGACCGAGTTGTATAATTCGGTCCCACCGAGTTTGGTGATTTGTGTGTAACGGTTAGATTTTGTGTGGAAGCTATATATACCCCTCCACCCACTCTTCATTCGTGGAGAGAGCCATCGGAACATGCCTACACTTCCAGCATACATTTTCTGAGAGAGAACCACCTACACTTGTGTTGAGGCCAACATACTTCATTCCAACCACATAAATCTTGATCTCTAGCCTTCCCAAGTTGCTTTCCACTCAAATCATCTTTCCACCAAATCCTATCCTATGATAGAGAGTTGAGTGTTGGGGAGACTATAATTTGAAGCACAAGAGCAAGGAGTTCATCATCAACACACCATTTGTTACCTCTTGGAGAGTGGTGTCTCCTAGATTGGCTAGGTGTCACTTGGGAGCCTCCGTCGAGACTCTAGAGTTGAACCAAGGAGTTTGTACGAGCAAGGAGATCGCCTACTTCGTGAAGATCTACCCTAGTGAGGCAAGTCCTTCATGGGCGACGGCCATGGTGGGATAGACAAGGTTGCTTCTTCATGGACCCTTCGTGGGTGGAGCCCTCTGTGGACTCACGCAACCGTTACCCTTCGTGGGTTGAAGTTGCCATCAACATGGATGTACGATAGCACCACCTATAGGAACCACACCAAAAATCTCCGTGTCTACATTGCAATTGCTCCCTCCAAACTCCTCCATTTACCTTCATATGCAATTGCTTTACATTCCGCTGCTATACTCTTAGAATTGCATGTGTAGGTTGTATGCTTGACTTGTGCTAAGTTGCTAAAATCTACCAAGAATTAAATTTGGGAAAAGGCTAGATTTTTATTTGGTCAAGTAGTCTAATCACCCCCCTCTAGACATACTTCCAATCCTACAAGTGGTATCAGAGCTTTGGTCTCCATTTGCTTTGATTTCCATAGCTTTTGGTGGTCATAGCCTTGGTTTCACAACCTAGGAGAGTATGGCATCTAGCGAGGGAAATTACCACCATAGAGGTCCTTACTTTGATGGTACTAATTTTGCTAGTTGGAAGCATAACATGAAAATGCATATTCTTGGACATAACCCTGCCGTTTGGGCTATTGTGTGTATTGGCTTGCAAGGTGAATTCTTTGATGGGAGAGAACTGAACCGTGAAGCTACCATGGAAGAGTTAAAGATGATGCAATACAATGCTCAAGCTTGTGATATTCTCTTCAACGGATTGTGTCCCGAAGAATTCAACAAAATCAGCTGTCTTGAGAATGCAAAGGAAATCTAGGATACTTTGATTGATATGCACGAAGGTACCGACTCCGTCAAGGAATCCAAATTGGATGTGCTTAAAAGTCAACTTGACAAGTTCAAAATGAAGGATGGTGAAGGTGTCGCTGAAATGTACTCTAGGCTTGCTCTCATCACAAATGAGATTGCCGGCTTAGGAAGTGAAGAGATGACCGATAGATTCATCATCAAGAAGATCCTAGGAGCCTTGGATGGAAAATATGATACCGTGTGCACATTGATCCAAATGATGCCCAATTAGAAAGATCTCAAGCCAACAGAAGTCATTGGAAGGATTGTTGCTCATGAGATGTCACTCAAGGATAAGGAAGAGCTTCACAACAAGTCAAGTGGTGCTTACAACGCCTCATGTGATGCTCCCACATCATTAAGTGAGAAACAGAACTTCAACAAAGAATTGACCCTAATGGTGAAGAACTTCAACAAGTTTTACAAGAGTAGAAGCAAGGAAAGAAGTTCCAAGTCAAGGTCCTACAATCACAAAAGATCTTCAAGTCGTGAACGTAACTGCTACAATTGTGGAAGACCTGGACACTATTCAAATGAGTGTACGGCTCCTTACAAAAGAAGAGAAGATTCTCCCAAAAGAAGAAGTAGGAGAGAAGAATCACCGCCAAGAGAGAGAAGGAGTAGAGATTACCGTTATGAACGAATAACATCATGGAGAAGCAAGGATTCGGAAAGGAAGGACAAATCATCAAGGGGCTACACAAAACGAAGACATCAAGCTCACGTTGGTGAAGGGGTATCCGGCTCCGACTCCGACGATCACTCCGAGAGAAGTTATCACTCCGACTCCTAATATACTAAAGATGAAGGTGTTGCCGGTCTAGCACTTGTGTCAACCGACTCCTATGACATATTTGACTCACCAAATGAAGGGATTGGGAGATGCTTCATGGCTAAAGGCCCAAAGGTATCACACCCCGAGTATATTGATTTCAATAGTGATGAAGATGACTTGCTAGTTTTGGGACTATAATTTTTGATTGCTCCATGCTATATTATCTACTGTTTTGGACATTCTTGGGCTTTATTATCCACTATTATATTAGTTTTGGGACTAACCTATTAACCGGAGGCCCAGCCCAGAATTGCTGTTTTTTGCCTGTTTTAGGGTTTCGAAGAAAAGGAATATCAAACGGAGTCCAAACGGAATGAAACCTTCGGGAACGTGATTTTCTCAACAAACAAGACCCGGGAGACTTGGACCCTACGTCAAGAAATAAAACAGGAGGCCACGAGGTAGGGGGGCGCGCCCACCCCCACCAGGCGCGCCCTCCACCCTCGTGGGCCCCCTGTTGCTCCACCGACATACTGCTTCCTCCTATATATATCCACGTACCCCCAAACGATTAGAACAGGAGCAAAAACCCTAATTCCACCGCCGTAACTTTCTTTATCCACGAGATCCCATCTTGGGGCCTGTTCCGGAGCTCCGCCGGAGGGGGCATCGATCACGGAGGGCTTCTACATCAACACCATAGCTTCTCCGATGAAGTGTGAGTAGTTCACCTCAGACCTACGGGTCCATAGTTAGTAGCTAGATGGCTTCTTCTCTCTTTTTAGATCTCAATACAATGTTCTCCCCCTCTCTTGTGGAGATCTATTCGATGTAATCTTCTTTTTGCGGTGTGTTTGTTGAGACTGATGAATTGTGGGTTTATGATCAAGTCTATCTATGAATAATATTTGTATCTTCTCTGAATTCTTTTATGTATGATTGGTTATCTTTGCAAGTCTCTTCGAATTATCAGTTTGGTTTGGCCTACTAGATTGATCTTTCTTGCAATGGGAGATGTTCTTAGCTTTGGGTTCAATCTTGCGGTGTCCTTTCCCGGTGACAGTAAGGGCAGCAAGGCACGTATTGTATTGTTGCCATCGAGGATAACAAGATGGATTTTTCTTCATATTGCATGAGTCTATCCCTCTACATCATGTCATCTTGCTTAAGGTGTTACTCTGTTTTTAACTTAATACTCTAGATGCATGCTGGATAGCGGTCGATGAGTGGAGTAATAGTAGTAGATGCAGGCAGGAGTCGGTCTACTTGTCTCAGACGTGATGCCTATATACATGATCATACCTAGATATTCTCATAACTATGCTCAATTCTGTCAATTGCTCAACAGTAATTTGTTCACCCACCGTAGAATACTTATGCTCTCGAGAGAAGCCACTAGTGAAACCTATGGCCCCCGGGTCTATCTTCATCATATTGATCTCCTACTACTTAGTTATTTCCTTTGCTATTTACTTTGCATCTTTTATCATAAAAATACCAAAAATATTATCTTATCATATCTATCAGATCTCACTCTCGTAAGTGGCCTTATAAGGATTGACAACCCCTATTTTAGTTGGTTGCGAGGATTTATTTGTTTTGTACAGGTGCGAGGGACTCGCGCGTAGCCTCCTACTGGATTGATACCTTGGTTCTCAAATACTGAGGGAAATACTTACGCTACTTTGCTGTATCATCCCTTCCTCTACGGGGAAAACCAACGCAGTGCTAAAAGAGGTAGCATTTAGCTCATGAAACTACCTTGGAAAATCATCGAGAGCTTTTAAATACTCATGAGAAGTTACGCTTCGAAAAGCTCAACCTTGAGCAAGAGCATGGGTTCTTAAAAGCGATCAATGCTGATCTTCGCAAGAAAAGTTCCTCTTACATTGCCAAGCGTTTACTTTTGTCTACTTACATGCCACAAGTTAAATCTAGCAACAAGAGTAAGAAAGATTCTTCTTCTAGTAGTAACAACAATCATGCTAAACTCAATGATGTTGCTTCTAGTAGTTCTCTTGATTCCACTAATGATTCTCTTAGCCAAGTTACACTTGATCTAGAAAATAGCTTATTGAAGGGAATTATAGAGAAAGATGTTTACAAGAGGCTTGCCGGAAGTAAGCAATTTGAGGAAATTGTACGCAAGCAAGGAAGACACCGGAAGAATCAAGGTGTTGGTTTTGAATGAAAGTTCAATGCCAATGGAGTTGAGTGGGAAGAAGATAAATACCCCAAGACGAAGTTTGTTCCTCAACAAGGGAAGTATGATCCTACTTCTTTCCAAGGAACACAAGCTCAAGATGATCTTCCACCACAAGACCACAAGCTAAAAGGCAAGGACAAGCTTCAAGAGAAGATTGATGCATTTGAAGAAGCTCCCAAAGCCTTGGTCAAGTGGGTTCCCAAGACTACATCAAGTTCTACTTCATCAAGTACGACTACAACTCCAAGGATTCCCATCAAGATGGTGTGGATCTCGAAGAAGAAGAACTAGAGAGTTCTTGAGGGTGACTCCGTCAACATACTTCACTCATATCATTTTGGCGAGGACAAGTGCAAACAACTTCCATATCTTGCACTAGTTCAAGGAGTCACAAACCCTCTTGTTGGTAAGACAATGGACAAGGTAACCTAATGCTTTCATGAACATCATCCTATGTGAACATTACTCTATGTCTATGGATATCATTGTTTGTTCCTTGTGGGACTAACCCGTGTAGGTATTGAAAGTGCAACTCACTCCAAAGGATTGCTCCAAAGGATCTACATCAACATTGAGCATCTACATCTTCAACACCTAGATGAAGTCATCATCGACAAAACCCAAGGTTAGTTCATCCCTCTCAGGGGGGATATCACATCTAGGGGGAGCTTTACTCCAATCAATTGAGCTAAAGCAACTCTAATGGTGTGAACACAACAATGCTTTATGTAAAAGTGGCAACCCCACTTGCGCTTAACGATGAGTATGACCTACGATCAAATGTTCTCATTTGACTCCTAAGTCAATATACTCATATATAGATGACCTAGTCATCGCCAAATTGCTTGATAGATGCTAGAGTGTTTGTGCATCCTTTGTCACATATTTCGTTTGCCATCTTAATGTGTGAGCATGTTGGATGCATATTTTACTCATTCAAGGACATCCATTTGTTTCTTTGATTGTTTGGCTTCTTCTCTTCTGCCAAATGGATGGACAAGAATGCCTAAGAACTCCCTCTAGCTATCTATGATTTCCTCGTCTCAAACTCTATTCATGCTACATCACAAAGTTTGATCAAGTCAGATTTGAACCACTCTGTGTGAGAAGCACTCGGAGTCCCCGATTCGGCATAGACTTAAACTTCCAAAACCTCTTTGTGCCTTTCGGTATGACCGGGTCATCCATTTTGGTCACACCGAGACCACTAAGTTGATATAGGTTTTCAATCTTGGTGCAACCGATTAGAACATTTCAGTCACACCGAGTTGCGGTAACCGCTTGCAGTTCTGCATCTCGGTGCCACCGAGTCATTCCACTCGGTCACATCGATAGGGTCAGGTTATATATACTGACGGGTCAAATTTTGGAAAAATTTCCGAAACCCCTCACCCGCGCGTAACCTGCTCTGCCTCTTCGGGTCTCTGGATCGTCCTCTCACCGCCAGCGACCTCCCGCCGCTGGTCTCCACCGCCATCAACAGCAATCTGCTCCGCCGTTTGCCACTGTAGCGAACACTCGCCGCTCTAGGGTAAGTGTTCGACCCCTTGTGCTGTCTTCTTCACTCCAATTCCTAGCACAAGAACAATGCCATGTTTCTTGCCACGATTGAGATTGATTCATCCAGATAAAACTCCCTTAGGTCTAGATTGAATCGAAAATTTTAGGGTTAGCTCTTCGCAGAACTCATCTCAGATCGACCGAACTGTAGAAATCGGTCTCACCAATTCGGCCTTGGCCATTACACATGCCCTTTTAGGTTTGACCGAAACGTGCAAATCGGTGTGACCGAGTTCAAGATTTTTTGAAACCCTAGCAATCTCGGTGCCACTGAACGGTGACTCGGCCCTACCGAGTCCACTAGTTTAGGTTCCAATTGTTGCTTCGGTATCACCGAGTTGGTCAATTCGGTAGCTCCGAGATCACTTCTGTAGAGAACTAAAACTAAGCTTTTTGACTCAATTATTTTGCAAAACCTCCATACTTTGTGATGCTCATATACTCTACCTCATCTACAACCTATTCACAGGGTCTGCTGACAGTTTGCCTGCAAGATGTCTGGTCAAAGTGATAGCCAGAACAAATCTGAAGAACAGGTCCAGATGAGTGAGGGCACTAGTCCCTCCAGCTCTTCTGATGATGGAAGCAGGAGCACTCCAAGCAACTTACCTAAGGCAGCAACCAGATCCAGGAAAAAGAAAACCTCAGAATCTGAGGATGAGGATTATGTGGCCATTGAGGATGAGGCCACTTCAAGGAAAAAGGTGCTGAAAAAGGAGTATGGCTCAGCTGCTACAGTTAAGCCAGGGATGCATAAGAAAGCACCAGCAAAGAGAGTTCCTATGTCTAAGGCCAGAGCATCCACTACTGAAACCTCCAAGCCAACTAAAGAAGCAGTTGGAGAAGGGAAGAAAAGGAAGGAAAGGGTCAAAAAGACCACTGCCAGAGTGCTTGGCAGATCATCCATAATGAGAGGTTCAGATGAAGAGGAAGAGGATGCTGCACCAGCTCCTAAGGCTCAGAAGCTTATGGGAGATGCAATCAAGTCAGGGGCTGCTCCATCTAAGCCCAAACCTGCTCCCAAAGCTGCTGCTCAGAAACCTCCAAAACCCAAGAGGAACACCAAGATTATACCAGTTGAAGAAAAGAACAAGGCCCCAGTGCCTGAAGCTGCTGAAGAAGAGGATGATGAATCCCATGTTTTGTGGAAGTTGAAGCCCAAAATTCCTGACCATAATGATGCTCATCCAGTTGTTGGGGACATGCACATCAGGAAAGATGTAGGATTGAGGTTATGGAGACAGTCTGACCCATATGCTGTCAGGAGGAGAACTGTTGTGGATTACATGTTTCACACAAAGGAACAACAAGATTTCTATGAAACCATTCTTCTTGACAAGAAGTCCATAGTGTGTGACATGAAATGGGTGGACTGGGAGTTCATACGGGAAAATGAAGATCACTTCCCTAGAGTGTATGACAGCTTTAAGGCATGTGGAGTTGATGAATTTGTTGGACAAAAGCTCACCAAGTGGAATGATGAGTTGATCATGCAGTTCTACTCCACTGCCCACTTCTATCCAGATGGGAGGATAGTTTGGATGTCTGAGGATACCAGGTACCAGTCCACAGTTGATGAATGAGCTAAGCTGATCAATGCCCCTGCGGAGCATGAAGATGACTTGGATGTATATGCCAAGAAGAAGAAAGACCGCAACTCCATGGCAAACATGTACAAGGAGATCCCCAACAAGGCTTTGGAAACTCGCAATCTTGGATATGTGGATTTCTTGTTTTATGGTCTGCCTACGATCAACTGGATCTTGAGGCACACTCTGCTACCCAAGTCAGGAGATCACAAGATGATCAGAGTGCATTCTATCAATCTGCTCCAACTGTTTGATGTCCCTCAGAAGTTCAAGGTTATGAGCTTAATGGTAGAAATAATCAAGAGGACTACTGCTGACCAGAAGAGAAGTTGTGGGTATGCTCCACACATTCAGGAGCTCATCAACTCTAAGATGGGCACAGGAACTTATTTGCTAGACAAGGAGCATCTACCCATATATCCTGATTTTGAAGACAATACCGTTGTGATGACTGAGGAAGATCCATCATATGTGCAAGCACATGAAAAGAGAGAGAAGGCAAGGGCAGAGAAAGCTGCAAGGATGCCAACTACTGAAGAGGCATCTCAAGTATTCCTGAAGAGCAAGCAAGATCAGCTTGGATATCTGATTCAAGCTACACTGAGGATTGAGAAGGTCTTGGCCACCCCGACTCAGAATCAGGAGAGCCCGGAGAGGATTGTGGAAACAAAACTCTATGATATTGATCTGAAGGTGACTGAGATTCAGACTGCAGTTGAGCAGCTTCAGGAGGAAACAGAGGAGAGGAGAGGAAAAGCAACCACTGATGCTTTCAAGCGTGTGCCATGAGGTCCAAGGTCTGCTGCAGTGCCAGTCTCAGATGCTAGAACTTCAGTGTCAGCACCAGCAGCTCCAGCTCCAGTGCCACCTCCAGCACCCACTCCAGCAGCTCCAACTACTTCATCGGAAGCCTTCGTCCTTAGAGTTCTATCCACACCTCCTCTCGAAGACCAAGCCTGAGAGACGTATAGCATTATGCATTTTCAAACTTTTGGGTAACTTTTTGCCAAAGGGGGAGAAAAATGTATAGATCATAGGCTTCGAGAGAGAGAGTGTGTCTTGTTTTTTATCTCTCTTGCTACTTTGGTTGAACTGCTGTTATTGTGTGCTTGTGTGAGATACCTTATGTACTTGTGAGATCCTTATATGATCATGTGGTTGATCATATGCTACATTAATGTTTGGTTGAATGATGATATCCTTTACATTCCATATATGATCATTCACTTGCTTGGTGATGAGTGCATGCTTTTAATTTCTATCATTTTGAGAGCTCCACCAAGATGTATGTGACATGGAAGAGTAACCCATGATCCTAATCGATTGTGCATTTGCATTCAAAAGCAAATTTTAAATAATGCACAAATTTAGGGGGAGCTCTTGCTTATCACATACTTCTCAAATCGATGATGTTTTTCAATCTTATTATCATTTGTCAAAGCTTTGATCTATATGTTGTCATCAATTACCAAAAAGGGGGATATTGAAAGTGCAACTATCCCTGGGTGGTTTTGGTAATTCCTAACAACATATAGCTCATTGAGCTAATGCTACTTGAAGATAAATATTTCAGGAAAAGCTCAATGATTGGCATGGCATGGATTAGAAAGTGGATCCCTCAAAATTCTAAGGACAAAGGATTGGATCAAGCTCAAAGCTCAGGACTCTGCATTTTTTATTTTAAGTGATCCAAGATCACATTGAGTCCATAGGAAAAGCCAATACTATTAAGAGGGGGTGAGGTGTTGCTTAATGAGTTTCTTGCTCGAAGTGCTTAGTGATATGCTCCAAAAACCCTCAACTACTTTCTCACATCCACATTTATCTCAAACCAAAAGTCAAACTTGGCCCCACTAATTTGATCTATTCGGCGCCATCGAGTTCAGTTGACATAGCCACTGCCACAAACCCTAGTCCTTTTGGTCCTACCGATAGGGATCTCGGTCTCACCGAGATGGGATTGCAAACTCTTTGTTTCCCTTCGTAATGTTTCGGTCAAACCGAGATGAGCGATCAGTCCCACCGAGATTGCAATGCAAACTCTCTGTTTCCCTCTCGTAATGTTTTGGTACAACCGAGATGAGCGAATCGGTCCCACAGAGTTTGACCGACCAACTCTCTGTTTGTCTATTACCAAAATCGGTCCCACCGAGTTTGTGTAATCGGTCTCACCAAGATTACGATATGCCCTAAACCTAACAAGATCGGTCTCACCGAGTTGACATGTCGGTCCCACCGAAAACCCTAACGGTCACATTATGAACTAAATCGGTCGGACCGAGTTCTATGATTCGGGCGCACCGAGATTTGTAATTTGTGTGTATCGGTTAGATTTTGTGCGGAGGCTATATATACCCCTCCACCCACTCTTCATTCATGGAGAGAGCCATCAAAACATGCCTACACTTCCAACATACATTTTCTGAGAGAGAACCACCTACACTTGTGTTGAGGTCAAGACACTTCATTCCAACCACATAAATCCTGATCTCTAGCCTTCCCAAGTTGCTTTCCACTAAAATCATCTTTCCACCAAATCCTATCCTATGAGAGAGAGTTGAGTGTTGGGGAGACTATCATTTGAAGCACAAGAGCAAGGAGTTCATCATCAACACACCATTTGTTACCTCTTGGAGAGTGGTGTCTCCTAGATTGGCTAGGTGTCACTTGGGAGCCTCCGTCAAGATTATGGAGTTGAACCAAGGAGTTTGTACGGGCAAGGAGATCGCCTACTTCATGAAGAACTACCCTAGTGAGGCAAGTCCTTCGTGGGCGACGGTCATGGTGGGATAGACAAGGTTGCTTCTTTGTGGACCCTTCGTGGGTGGATCCCTCCGTGGACTCGCGCAACCGTTACCCTTCATGGGTTTAAGTCTCCATCAACATGGATGTACGATAGCACCACCTATCGGAACCACACCAAAAATCTCCGTGTCTACATTGCGTTTGGTCCCTCGAAACTCCTCCCTTTACCTTCATATGCAATTGCTTTACATTCCGCTGCTATACTCTTAGAATTGCATGTGTAGGTTGTATGCTTGACTTGTGCTAAGTTGCTAAAATTTGCCAAGAATTAAATTTGGGAAAAGGCTAGATTTTTATTTGGTCAAGTAGTCTAATCACCCCCCTCTAGACATACTTTCGATCCTACACTTAGCGAGCAATTTACGGAAAGCACCATGAATAAAGTGTGAACCAGCATTAGTCATTAAATATCTAGGGACTCCAAACCTCGGGAAAATTACTTCTTTAAGCATTTTAATAGAGGTGTTATGATCAGCACTACTAGTTGGAATAGCCTCTACCCACTTAGTAACATAATCAACCACAACTAAAATATGAGTATAGCCATTAGAGGAAGGAAAATGTCCCATATAATCAAATCCCCAAACATCAAATGGTTCAATAACAAGTGAATAATTCATAGGCATTTCCTGGCTTCTACTAATGTTACTAATTATTTGACATTCATCACATGACAAGACAAACTTACGAGCATTTTTTAAAAGAGTGGGGCCAATAAAAACCAGATTGTAATACCTTGTGTGTAGTTCTATCTCTAGCATGGTGTCCTCCATAAGCCTTAGAGTGACACTTGCGTAGGATCTATTCCTGTTCATGCTCGGGTACACAACGTCTAATAACACCATCTACTCCTTCTTTATAAAGGTGTGGGTCATCCCAAAAGTAATGTATAAAATCATAGAAAAACTTTTTCTTCTGTTGGTATGTAAAACTGGGTGGTATATATTTAGCAACAATATAATTAGCATAGTCTGCATACCATGGAGTGCCACAAGAAGCATTTATAACAGCTAATTGTTCATCAGGAAAGCTATCATCAACAGGTAGTGGGTCATCAAGAACATTTTCTAACCTAGACAAGTTGTCTGCTATGGGGTTCTTAGCTCATTTTCTATCAGTAATATGTAAATCAAATTCTTGTAGCAAAAGAACCCACCTAATGAGTCTAGGTTTAGCATCTTTATTTTCCATAAGGTATTTAATAGTAGCATGATCAGTGTGAACAATTACTTTGGAATCAACAATGTAAGATATAAATTTATCACAAGCAAACACAACTTCTAAAAATTATTTTTCAGTGGTAGCATAATTTCTTTGAGCATTGTCTAGAGTTTTACTAGCATTATGGGTAACATTTAGTTTCTTATCAACTCTTTGTCCTAGAACAGCTCCAACAACATAATCACTAGCATCACATATAATTTCAAAGGGTAGGTTCCAATTAGGTGGTTGAACGATAGGTGCAGAAATTAAGGCTTTCTTAAGTATTTCAAATGCTTCTACATAATCATCATCAAAAACAAATGGAACATCTTTTTGCAAAAGATTAGTGAGAGGCCTAGAAATTTTAGAGAAGCCTTTAATAAATCTCCTATAGAAACCAGCATGACCAATGAATCTTCTTATACCCTTGATATCTTTAGGACACGACATCTTTTCAATAGCATCTACTTTAGATTTATCAACTTCAATACCTCTTTCAGAGATTTTATGCCCCAAGACAATACCTTCATTAACCATAAAGTGGCACTTCTCCCAATTCAAGACAAGATTAGTTTCTTCACATCTCTGCAAAACTTGATTAAGGTTTCTTAAGCAATCATCAAAAGAAGTTTTGTAAACGAAGGAATCATCCATGAAAACCTCAACAATCTTTCCATGAAAGTCAGAGCATATAGCAGTCATACATCTTTGAAAGGTAGCAGGTGCATTGCATAAACTAAAAGGCATACGTCTATAAGCAAAGGTACCAAAAGGGCATGTAAAAGTAGTTTTTTCTTGATCCTCTTGTGACACAGGTATTTGGGAAAAAACAAAGTATCCATCTAAAAAGCAGAAATGTGTATGTTTTGATAGTCTTTCTAGCATTTGATCAATAAAAGGTAGAGGATAATGATCTTTCCTAGTAGTTTTGTTTAATTTTCTACAATCAATTACCATTCTATAACATGTGACAATTCTTTGCGGAATCAATTTATTTTTATCATTAGGAACAACAGTAATACCTACCTTCTTAGGGACACAATGATATGACTTACCCATATACTATCAGCAATAGGATAAATTATACCTGCTTTCAGAAGCTTTAATATTTCATTTCTTACCACTTCTTTCATCTTTGGATTCAACCGTCGCTGGTGATCAACAACTGGTTTAGCATCAGGTTCCATATTAATTCTATGCTGACATAGAGTGGGACTAATGCCCTTGAGATCACCAAGAGTATATCCAATAATCTTTTTTCTTCATGCTCTGAAAGGTTAGCACTAATAATAACATGATATATCTTCTTTTCATCGAGATAAGAATATTTCAAAGTATCAGGTAATTGTTTATGATCGAACACAGGATCACTCTTGGGTGGTAGAGGATCTCCAAGAGTCTCAACAAGCAAATTGTGTTTCAAAACAGGCATTTGTTTAAATAATATATCATCTATTTTGTTTCTTTCATTCATAAACATATCACTTTCATGGTCTAGCAAAATTCTAAAGGATCAGTAGGAAGCACAACAATAGAAGCAAGACCAATAATTTCATCTTTACTAGGCAATTCCTTATCACAAGGTTGTTTACGAAATTTGGAGAAATTAAACTCATGAGGCACATCACCAAAATTAACATTGACCATTTCTTTCTCACAATCTATCTTAGCATTAATAGTATTCAAGAAAGGTCTGCCAAATATAATGGGACAAAAATCATCTTGTGGGGAACCAAGAACTATAAAATATGTAGGGTATTTTATTTTCCCACACAAGACTTCAACATCTCTAACAATCCCAAGTGGTGTGATAGTATCTCTATTAGCAAGCTTAATAGTAACATCAATATCTTGTATTTGAATAGGTGTAATATCTGCTACCTCTTGAGCATGCGTTGGTTTTCCCTTGAAGAGGAAAGGGTGATGCAGCAAAGTAGCATAAGTATTTCCCTCGGTTTTGAGAACCAAGGTATCAATCCAGTAGGAGACAATGCACAAGTCACCTAGTACTTGCACAAACAATCAAGAACCTTGCAACCAACGCGATAAAGGGGTTGCCAATCCCTTCACGGTCACTCGCAAAAGTGAGATCTAATAGAGATAGTAAAGTAAATATTTTTGGTATTTTTGTTGTATAGATTGGAAAGTAAAGATTGCAAAATAGTAAACGAGATGCGATGTAAATAAAAGAGATGTAATATAATAGGAAAGAGACCCAGGGGCCATAGGTTTCACTAGTGGCTTCTCTCAAGATAGCATGTATTACGGTGGGTGAACAAATTACTGCCGAGCAATTGATAGAAAAGCGCATAGTTATGAAGATATCTAAGGCAATGATCATGAATATAGGCATCACGTCCGCGTCAAGTAGACCGAAACGATTCTGCATGTACTACTATTACTCCACATCGACCGCTATCCAGCATGCACCTAGAATATTAAGTTCATAAGAACGGAGTAACGCATTAAGCAAGATGACATGATGTAGAGGGATAAACTCAAGCAATATGATATAAACCCCATATTTTTATCCTCGATGGCAACAATACAATACGTGCCTTCCTGCCCCTACTGTCACTAGGAAAGGACACCGCAAGATTGAACCCAAAGCTAAGCACTTCTCCCATTGCAAGAAAGATCAATCTAGTAGGCCAAACTAAATCGATAATTCGAAGAGACTTTCAAAGATATCAAATCATGCATACAAGAATTCAGAGAAGAACCAAATAATATTCATAGATAATCTTGTTCATAAATCCACAATTCATCGGATCTCGACAAACACACCGCAAAAGAGTATTACATTGAATAGATCTCCAAGAACATTGAGGAGAAGTTTGTATTGAGAATCAAAGAGAGAGAAGAAGCCATCTAGCTAATAACTATGGACCTAAAGGTCTATGGTAAACTACTCACGCTTCATCGGAGAGGCAATGGTGTTGATGTAGAAGCCCTCCGTGATCGATTCCCCCTCCGGCAGATTGCGGGAAAAGGCCCCAAGATGGGATCTCATGGGTACAGAAGGTTGCGGCGGTGGAAAGTGGTTTTGTGGCTCTCCCTGATGTTTCTAGGGTATAAGAGTATATATAGGCGAAAGAAGTACGTCGGTGGAGCTACGAGGGGCCAATGAGGGTGGGGGCACGCCTACCCCCCTGGGTGCGCCCTCCTGCCTCATGGCTTCCTCGTGGAGTTCCAGACTTCGACTCCAAGTCTTTTGGATTGCTTTTGGTCCAAGAAAGATCATCGTGAAGGTTTCATTCCATTTGGACTCCGGTTGGTATTCCTTTCCTGCAAAACTCTAAAATAGGCAAAAAAACAGAAACTGACACTGGGCCTCCGGTTAATAGGTTACTCCCAAAAATAATATAAAAGGGCGTATTAAAGCCCATTAAACATCCAAAACAGATAATATAATAGCATGGAACAATAAAAAATTATAGATACGTTGGAGACGTATCAATCATCCCCAAGCTTAACTCCTGCTCTCCCTCGAGTAGGTAAATGATAAAAACAGAGTTTTTTTATGTGGAATGCTACCTAACATAATTATCAACGTAATTTTATTTATTGTGGCATGAATGTTCATATCTGAAAGATTCAAGACAAAAGTTTAATATTAACATAAAAACAATAATACTTCAAGCATACTAACAAAGCAATCATGTCTTCTGAAAATAACATGGCCAAAGAAAGCTATCCCTACAAAATCATATAGTCTGGCTATGCTCTATCACTACTGCAGGATGCTGCTAACGCGACACTACGATCAGAGACCCTTTGAAAAACTGTGTGTGATGCCATAATCGCAAACGGCGATGTATGAAAACCGTCAAAAAAGGTGAAAATATTTGCGATGGAGGATGCATCAAACACGGTTCAGATTTTAGTTGCGTGTGCGATCCAGGGCATACGGTTCAGTCCAATGAACTGTTTGCGATGAGGAAGAACAAAAGAAACGGGCAGCCTGATGAAGGCATGTAGGATATAGAGCATACGGTTCACTCGGATGAACGGTTTGTGATTAGGCAACACAAAAGAAACGGGCAGCCAGATGAAGGTGTGTGCGATATAAAGCATACGGTTCACTCGGATGAACTGTTTGTGATTAGGCAACACAAAAAACGGTCAACCAGATCAAGGTGTGTGTGATTGAGGGCATATGCTTCAGAAGGATTAACTGTTTGCGATTAGGCAACAGAACGGAAACGGGTAAGCCAGGTCAATGTGTCTGCGATTGATGGCATACACTTCACATGGATGAATTGTTTGCGATTAGCCACAACAAAGTGAAATAGTTAGATAGATCAACGTGTGTGCGCTAGATGGGCACACCCATTCTAATTAAAAGACGTCTGCTGACATTGCCTATTGCGGTGCATCCTATGGTGCAAACGCCATGTACGAGGCCGAGAAGGCGTACGTGCCCACGTTACGCCTTCCAGGAATAGTGCTTAACTTATAACCGTCAGTAAATTTTGAGCATGCGTCCCATCACATTCCAAATTGCAAACCTATTCACACCGATCAAAACCTAAACGGTTTCACACTTAGGAGCGTATTACTACGCGGTTGTAAATACTACTACTCCAAGATGAGTGCACATTCCTCCTCAACTCCTCATCCACAAAAAGTCAAAAACAAACAAGTCATTCATCATCGTTCCCTTGCGTCCGCCATGGCCAGCGTGAGTTCTGGGTCGAGAGATTGCGAGCAGGGAGAGGCGAGCCTGGAAGAGGGAGCACGAGAGATGCCCCGCCTCGCCGCGATAGCGGCCAACATGTCCTGCCGCACGGCCGTAGCAGCAGAGAGGTCCCGCCGCGTCGCCGAAGCAGCACGGAGGACCCGCCACGCCGTCGATGCAGCAGACTAGTCCGGCCGCGCCGCGGAAGCAGAAGAGATGTCCCGCCACGCCGCGAATGCAGCAGAGATGTCCTCCCTTGCCGCGGCAGCCTGGGAAAATGCCTCGCGGGCAGGCGAGGACTCTTACAAGCGCATGCGTGCCCTGGTCCATAGGCAGACGGATCAGATCTCCAGGTGGTCAAGGTTGCAGGATGACCTACCAGCCTCGGTTGAACAGTCTACCAACGTCATCCGGCAACTAAATGAGAGCAATGCGAAGCTCCGGGCCGAGCACGACCTGCTGAGGGCGAAGATCGTCAGAAGTGCGGAGCAGGAGGAGCAGACCACTACCTTGTTGAAGAGGGCCGGCATCATCGTCGAGAAACTTATGGACGAGAATAACAAGCTGCGCATCGAGCGCAGAAGGCTGGTGGAGGAATCCATGGATGTTCTCAAGCAGCATCTTGAGGACAAGAAAGAGCTCGTCGCCGCTCGCCGCGGAGACTAGTTCCCGCGGCCTGCAGGAACGCATCAAGAAAGTAGAGATCAGCGAGCCAGATCGTTGTCTTCCTTCTTCTTTTGACCTCGTATATTTCGGGCATTGCTGCATGTGGCTTTTTTTAATTATGTTTCTAAATATGTAAGACAATTATTATCCACTGTCATCGTCCTTATATTCATCATGCTTGCTATAAGTCACAGTCGATGCTATATAGGTCCGTCCGATCTTACATCAAGATCCGTGCAAAACTTTCTTTTCAGATTTTCATTTTTCTCTCTTAAATATCAATCCAGTGAGACATATCCATGTCGTAAAATGGGTGCTCTTGTGCCATTAATGGAGACGTTGGGAGGGAGGTGTGCGGCGGGTAGTAGTCAAATGGCTCTCCCCCCGATGAGCACGCGCAGGGGTGTGATCGCACGCCTCCCGTACTCAAATAGCTACCCCGTACGGCACCTCCTAACCAATAAAAAAAGGGGACGTGTGGCCAGACGTAATTGGTAAGTCGAACACCCACGGTTTCAATAATACTTATGTTTCCGATTTGTAACGTGACAGCACTTGTTCCAAAATGACTTTGTTGATTGTTAATGTGTCGGCCTTCGCAAATAGAACAGAAAAATTACCACAGCATGTTGGTGCCATGTCATGAGACCATGCCAAGTTCCATGATTTTCAGGCATATTTTGGAATTACAGGAATTAAAAAACTAAGTTTCTCAATCTTTCCGGCCGAGCCACGACGCCCAGATGTTTGAATTTCACTCTCATCTCTTACATGGGACCTAGAAATTCACCCAAGGACACACATGTGATTTTTCAAACAACTTTGGTGCACTAGAGCATGTGCTTGTAGTTCAAATTTGAATTACGCACATTAAATGCCCAGAAACTCAATTAATGTATAAAAAATGACAAACGAACCTGGACTAATTCCAAAATTTAGCACATTACTTCTATTTGGTCTAATCTAGCTTTGTATAAAAAAATAAGGCGGGAGAAGGCAGTGTACGTATGTCGTTTCGCACACGGAGGTGACACGTTCCCTCTCAGAAACACGAGCCTTCTTGAGGGAAGCTCCGGTTTGCAAGAAGCTTATAGCAAAGCTTGTCCCAGTTCGGCCAAAAATATTACCGCAGCATGTTGGGGCCATGTCATGACACCATGCCAAGTTTCATGATTTTCAGGCGTGTTTTGGAATTACAGGAATTAAAAAACCAAGTTTCTCAATCTTTCTGGACGAGCCACGATGCCCAGATGTTTGAATTTCACTCCCATCTCTTGCATGGGACCTAGAAATTCACCCAAGGACACACATGTGATTTTTCAAACAACTTTGGTGCACTGGAGCATGTGCTTGTAGTTCAAATTTGAATTATGCACATTAAATGCCCAAAAACTCAATTAATGTATAAAAAAGGCGAAACGAGCCCGGAATAATTCCAAAATTTAGCACGGTACTTCTATTTGGTCTAATCTGGCTGTGTAAAAAAATAAGGTGGGAGAAGGCAGTGTACGTATGTCGTTTCACACACGGAGGTGACACGTTCCCTCCAAGAACCACGAGCCTTATTGAGGGAAGCTCTGGTTTGCAAAAAGCTTACACCAAAGCTTGCCCCAATTCGGCCAAAAATATAACCGCAGCATGTTGGTGCCAGGTCATGACACCATGCCAAGTTTCATGATTTTCAGGCGTGTTTTGGAATTACAGGAATTAAAAAACCAAGTTTCTCAATCTTTCTGGACGAGCCACGATGCCCAGATGTTTGAATTTCACTCCCATCTCTTGCATGGGACCTAGAAATTCACCCAAGGACACACATGTGATTTTTCAAACAACTTTGGTGCACTGGAGCATGTGCTTGTAGTTCAAATTTGAATTATGCACATTAAATGCCCAAAAACTCAATTAATGTATAAAAAAGGCGAAACGAGCCCGGAATAATTCCAAAATTTAGCACGGTACTTCTATTTGGTCTAATCTGGCTGTGTAAAAAAATAAGGCGGGAGAAGGCAGTGTACGTATGTCGTTTCACACACGGAGGTGACACGTTCCCTCCAAGAACCACGAGCCTTATTGAGGGAAGCTCTGGTTTGCAAAAAGCTTACACCAAAGCTTGCCCCAATTCGGCCAAAAATATAACCGCAGCATGTTGGTGCCAGGTCATGACACCATGCCAAGTTTCATGATTTTCAGGCGTGTTTTGGAATTACAGGAATTAAAAAACAAGTTTCTCAATCTTTCCGGCCGAGCCACGACTCCCAGATGTTTGAATTTCACTCCCATCTCTTGCATTGGACCTAGAAATTCACCCAAGGACACACATGTGATTTTTCAAACAACTTTGGTGCACTGGAGCATGTGCTTGTAGTTCAAATTTGAATTATGCACATTAAATGCCCAGAAATTCAATTAATGTATAAAAAAGGCAAAATGAGGCCGCAATAATTCCAAAATTTAGCACGGTACTTCTATTGGTCTAATCTGGCTGTGTAAAAAAGGCGGGAGAAGGCAGTGCACGTCTGTCGTTTCGCACACCGAGGTGACACGTTCCCTCTGGGACCCACGAGCCTTCTTGAGGGAAGCTCCAGTTTGCAAGAAGCTTACACCAAAGCTTGTCCTAATTCCGCCAAAAAAATTCGCAGCATGTTGGTGCCATGTCATGACACCATGCCAAGTTTCATGATTTTCAGGCGCGTTTTGGAATTACAGGAATTAAAAACCAAGTTTCTCAATCTTTCTAGCCGAGCCACGACGCCCAGATGTTCGAATTTCACTCCAATCTCTTGCGTTGGACCTAGAAATTCACCCAAAGACACACATGTGATTTTTCAAACAACTTTGGTGCACTGGAGCATGTGCTTGTTGTTCATATTTGAATTATGCACATTCAATGCCCAGAAAATCAATTAATGTATTAAAAAGGCGAAATGAGCCCGGAATAATTCCAAAATTTAGCATGGCACTTCTATTTGGTCTAATCTGGATGTGCAAAAAAATTAAGGCGGGGAAGGCAGTGTACGTATGTCGTTTCGCACACGGAGGTGACACGTTCCCTCTCGGAACCACGAGTCTTCTTGAGGGAAGCTCCGGTTTGCAAGAAGCTTACACCAAAGCTTGTCCCAATTCGGCCAAAAAAATTACCGCAACATGTTGGTGCCATGTCATGACACCATGCCAATTTTGATGATTTTTTGGCATGTTCTGGAATTACAAGAATTAAAAAACCAAGTTTCTCAATCTTTTCGTCCGAGCCACAATGCCCAGATGTTTGAATTTCACTCCAATCTCTTGCATGGGACCTAGAAATTCACCCAAGGACACACATGTGATTTTTCAAACAACTATGGTGCACTGGAGCACATGCTTGTAGTTCAAATTTGAATTATGCACATTAAATGCCCAGAAACTCAATTAATGTATAAAAAGGCCAAACGAACATGGAATAATTCCAAAATTTAGCACGATACTTCTATTTGGTCTAATCTGCCTGTGTAAAAAAAGTAAGGCGAGAGAAGGTAGTGTATGTATGTCGTTTCGCACACGGAGGTGACACGTTTGTCGGATCACTGGTTCCAGTAAAACCCTTAAGGTTCAAACACTGGGGTGCGCGCGAAGATCTCCCCCCTACCGATCCACGTCCTAGCATCGCTAAGATCTCTGGGACTAACTCGATGAACTCGCAACACAGAGGACACACGATTTATACTGGTTCGGGCCACCGTTGTGTTGTAATACCCTACTCCAGTGTGGTGGTGGTGGATTGCCTCTTAGGCTAAGGATGAACAGTACAATGGGAAGAACAACCTCCTGAGGAGAGGTGTTGTTGTGCTTGGTGAACTTGCGGATGGGTTGGATCTCTCTGAGACGAGTTCTTGATCTGTCCCCCCCTTTCCTACTATGGTGGCTAGTCTTATTTATAGAGGCCCTGGTCCTCTCCCCAAATATTGTGCGGGAAGGGAGCTAACAATGGCCAATTCGAAAGGGGACAGCTAGTACAGCTTATCCTGACAAAAGTAGTCTTCGCCTGCCAAAGGCTCTGGTGGTGACGCCGTCTTGGGCTCCATGATGACCTCCGTCTTTTCGTCCTTCTGGTCTTGGTCTCATTGCACCGATATTGAAACCTTTGCTTGACGCCTCGGTACTCTGCGTCTGCGCTTGCCCCCTTAGCACCAAAGAGGAAACAAGGACACTATGTGTGTTGGCGCCCGCCTGGCCTTGGTCGTCATGGCTCATGTCATTGGAACCTCGCGAGGTTTGCTTGGCCTTGATCTCTCCGCCCCTCACGAGCAAGCCTAGTGAGGCCGCTCCTGAGGAGGTCTTGTGACCTTCGCCTCGCGAGGCTTGGCCCCTCGCGAGGGTCTTGAATGCTTGATGATGAAGATGGGCCATACGGGCCCGCTTGCAGAGCCACGCCGTGGGCCGCAGGTAGGAAAGTCTGGGGACCCCCGTTCCCAAAACGCCGACAGTAGCCCCTGGGCCCAAGGCGCACTCGGCCTTGGCTTCGAGGCGAAGCCAAGGGGCAAGCGCGGAGCGCCGTGGGCCCCAATAGCATGTGGCCTTGGTCGACGTGTGGCGGTTGATTGGACGTGGGAATCTCCGCTTCCCCATGCAGCCTCGGCAACTGCCCGACTTGACAAGTCCCTGCCACATGCAAGTAAAACCATCATTACCTGTGATCGTGGGGGGCGCTGGTTGTCCTTCTCCTACTACAAATGGGGAGGGGGGCAGAGCCCCCGTCGCCCATCTCTTCCCATTCCACGTGCTTCTCCCCCTTTGCTCCATCGCCATACGTGACACCAATGGCGCCGTCGAAGAGGCTCTCCTCCGCGGAGAAGGGGAAGGCCCCTCGCGAGGGGCCCGGCTCTCCGGTGCCCAAGCGAGGACGCGGCCGTCCCCGCAAGCACACCGCGACCCCCGCCATGGCGGTGCCGCTTCACGTGGAAGGGGTCGCTCCGGTCGTGGTTGTCCTGTCGATGAAGGGATACGCTGTCGGATGTGGGTTTCCGGCAAACCCTTAAGGTTTGAACACTGGGGTGTGCGAGAAGTCTTTCCTTCCTACCGATCTATGCCCTAGCTCGCTAAGATCTCACGGATGAACTCGCAACACAGAAAGACATGAGGTTTATACTGGTTCGGGCCACCGTTGTGGTGTAATACCCTACTCCAATGTGGTGGTGGTGGATTGCCTCTAGGGCTGATGATGAACAGTACAAGGGAAGAACAGCCTCCTGAGGTTGAGGTGTTCTTGCGAGTAGGCTCTCGATCGGGTTGGATCAAGCTAAGATGAGATGCCTATACTATGGTGGCTAGCTCTACTTATATAGGCCCTGGTCATCTTCCCAAATATCGAGCGGGAAGGGAGCCAACAACGGCGGGCAAATTTGAAGGGGACAGCTAGTACAAGCTATCCTGACAAAAGTGGTCTTCGCCTGCAAAAAGCTCTGGCGGTGACGCCGTCTTGGGCTCAACGATGACCTCCATCTTGCCGTCCTCCTGGTCTTGGTCTTGTTGCACCAATATAGAAACCTTTGCCTGATGCCTCGGTACTCGTCGTCTGTGCTAGCCTCCTTAGCCCCAAAGAGGAAATAAGGATGTTGTGCGCGTTGGCGCCCCCCTGGTGTCGTGCGTCATGGCTCACATCACGAGGGCCTCGTGAGGTTTGCCCGTCCTTGATATCTTCGCTCCTCGTGAGCCTGCCTGGCTAGGCCACTCCAGAGGAGGCCTTGCGTCATCCGCCTCGCGAGGCTTGGACCCTCGCGAGGGTCTTGGATGCTTTGCTGGTGAAGATAGGTCGTACGGCCTGCTGGCTCAACCACGCCGCAGGCCGCAGGCAGGCAAGTCTGGGGACCCCCATTCCCAGAACACCGACAGTAGCCCCCGGGCCCAAGGTGCGCTCGGGCTTGGCTTCGCGGCGAAGCCAAGGGTCAAGTTCGGAGCACCACGGGCCCCAAAAGCCTGCGGCCTCGGTTGACGTGTGGCGGTTGATTGGACGTGGGTGTCTTCGCTTCCCCATGTTACCTTGGCAACTGGAAGACTTGACAAGTCCCTACGACATGCAAGGAAAACCATCATTACCTGCGATCGTGGGAGACGCCGGTTGGCCTTCTCTTGCTATAAATGTGGAGGGGGCGGAGCCCCCATTGCCCATCTCTTCCTTGCTTGCTTGCTCCTTCCTCCTTGCTCCACTGCTGACAACAATGGCGCCCATGAGAAAGTTTTCTACTGAAGAGAAAGGCAAGGCTCCCCAAGATGATCCGAGGCCTCTCCCGCCAACCCGTGCCGAGGGCTCGGGAGGACGAAGTGACGAGCAGCACCGCCCACACCGCATCCGGGGTTGCCGCGCCAAGGCAACGCGCGTCGTCGCCCCTGGGGTTCACGTCGTGGACTCATCGCGCGAGTTGGTGTTGTGGGCGCCGATGCCTCCAAGCTCCTGGATCCGCTTCCCGCGGTTCTTCTCCAATGTGATGCCACCGAGGGGGCCTCTCGAGCTCTGGCTGCAGCACACCGACTGCAGCGCTCCGGTGACCGGAGCGGAGATGGAAGCAGTCCCCACCGGCAAGATCTTCATGACTCGCGGCTGGGGCGAGATCGCGCGGGTCTGCCGTGCGAGGGGTGCCCTCGCGATCCACTTCGAGTACGACGGCATCTCCACGCTCTTCTTCAAGGTCTTCGATGCTGAGGGCCTCCACCTGGAGTGCTGCTCCAGGGAGGAGCATGAGGCTGACACGCATCCCACTCGCGGCCACTCCAGCAGCATCAGCCCTTGGGAGTCCAGCAGCTCTCCTGAGCTCTACGAGACTCCGGAGACGAGCGACGATAGCTACGTGCCCCCGAGCTCTCTGTCGGCGTTCTAGGAATGGGGGTCCCCAGACTTGCCTGCCTGCGGCCTGCGGCGTGGCTCGAGTGGGGGCCAGTGCGGCCCAGCTTCATCAACTCAAGCTCAAGACCCTCGCAAGGGGCCAAGCCTTGCGGGGTGGACGACAGGAGGCTTCCTCAGGAGCAGACTCATCAAGCAGGCTCGCGAGGAGGCGGAGAGATCAAGGCAGGGGTGCCTCGCGAGGATCCCGTGACGCAAGCCATGACGATCGAGATTAGGCGGGCGCCAGGCGGGCGCCGGCCTGCGCAGTGTCCTTGTTTCCCCTTCGGTGCAAAGGGAGCAAGCACAGGCCAAGGCATCGGGCAAAGGTTACCATTCCAATGCAACGAGACCAAGACCAGCAGAGCGGCAGGACGGATGTCACCGTGGATCCCAAGACGGCATCATCACCAGTGCTTTTGGCAGCCGAAGACCACCTTTGGTCAGGATAACTTGTACTAGATGTTCCCCTTCAAAATGGCCAATTGTTGGCGCCCTTCCCGCTCATTTTTTGGGAAGAGGACCAGGGCCTCTATAAATAGGACTAGCCCCCGAGGTCCAAAGGGGGAGTGGTCCAGGGAGAAGAAAGAGAGAGAAGAGAAAGAAAGAGAGAAAGACCCCGGACCAAGTAGAACATACCACACCAGCTCAAGAACACCTCTCGCGAGGCCGTTCTTCCCCTGTATTGTTCATCATCAGCCCCTGAGGCAATCCACTAAACCACACACTAGAGTAGGGTATTACACCACATCAGTGGCCCGAACTAGTATAAACCTCGTGTCCCTTGTGTGTTCTTCTTTCGAGCCTAGATTCCTTGCGAGCCATAGAAGCACGAGTCGGTAGGGGAAAGATCTCCGTGCGCACCCCAGAGTTCGAACCTTAAGGGTCTGCCGGAACCCGAAATCCGACATTTGGCGCGCCAGGTAGGGGTGCATCGGAATCTTTCTTCCACTGTTCGCTTGTGATCTTCCGTCGTGTCCATGGCTGACGCTCGTTGGGCTCGCGCCGAGCGCCGGGCTGCTCTCGTCACCCGCGTCGCCCAAACAGCGCCCGTCGGTGGACGCCCTCATCGTTCCCCGTCGCCTGCCGCCAACACCGCCACCGGCCCGGCGGGGAACGAGCAGCAGGCCTCGTCCCAGCATCCTTTGGTGCGGCGGGAGGGCCACACCGCAACCCCATCACTGACTCCAGCCGGTTCGTCCTCCCACGCCCGTCGTGCCCCCACGGACGCGCACGCCGCGCTGCTCCTGGCAAGAGAGCTCCTGCACAACCGCCCCGTCGACAACCTCTATAAGGACTGGCTCGCCCGCATCACCGAGCTTGTCAGCGCCGCAGGGGGCTCTCCTTTTCCATCCCTCTCGCTGCCTCGCCCTCCATTCCGCGCAGGGGGCGAGGATCAGGAGGCGCCTCCGCCACCTCCTCCCCAAGAAGGCGCCCTGGCTCCAAGGCGCGCAGCCCCAGGGCGAGACCCTCCATGTCCGGAGCCTGCACGGCAAGAAGGGAGCTGCCAAGAGATCCTTCGTCCCCAAGAAGGTGCTCGCGCGCTCCTAGCACCGGCACGCCAAGATCGCGTCCCTGCGCCTCCATGCCGAGACCCCATGTTGCTCCAAGCGGTGGCGCGTGGTAATCACCAGGAGCAGGCCCAGCACCAGCAAAGGGCGTTGGTGGCCACAACAGGCTGCCGCGCCTTCACCCTTGAGCTACGCGGCGTCACATGGCCAGGCAAGTTCAAGCCTGATCTGCCCCCCTCGCTACGACGGCATGGCGGACCCCGCGGAATTCCTGCAGCTCTACGAGCTAGGCATCGAAGCCGCCAACGAAGACGAAAAGGTCATGGCGAACTGGTTTCCCATGGCGCTCAAGGACGGCGCCCGCACCTGGCTCCTGAACCTGGCTCCCAGCACGATCTCCTCCTGGGACGAGATGCGCACTTGCTTCATCGCCAACTTCCAGGGCACTCGCGACCGGCCCCCGGCCATAAGCGACCTATGCCGCATCAAGAAACAGCCAGGGGAAACCCTGTAGAAGTACATCCAGCGCTTCAACAACACTCGCCTCAGGATCCCCAGGGTGACTGAGCAAGCCATTATCTCAGCCTTCTCCGACGGCGTGCGCAACATCAAGATGAAGGAGGAGCTGGCAATCCATGAAGACTTGTGCACATCCCTGGAGCTGTTCAACTTGGCGACCAAGTGCTCTAGGGCTGAGGAAGGACGCCTCTCCCTCCTCGGGCTCCCAACTGCCAACCCAGAAGAGAAAAAGCCCAAGGCCAAGGATGTGAAGCGTAAGGGAGCTGCCGTGCTCGCAACGGAACCAGACACCTAGCGAGGCAGGGATCAGCCTGAGTCATCCAAGGGCAGCCGATACTGCGTGTACCACGACCTCCACACCCACAACACCAATGAATGCCAAGAGCTCATGGCCGTGCGAGATGGGCATATCGGCCGACGCCCCGAGCGCAATGACAAGGGCAATGGCCGAGGGGGAGGAAGAGGTGGAGGACGATGGGAAGACCGTGGCCCTCGCCAAGGGTGGCGTGACCGACCTCGCGAGGATCGCTCGCAGGACCAGCCTCGCGAGGGAGGCTTGAGGGATCAGCCTCGTGAGGATCGCCCGCATGGCAACGCATGACTCCCTCCTCTACCGCCACCACCAAGAAGGAACGAAGACCAACATCAAGACGAGGGGGCTGGGGGCTTCCAGGAGCCGCGCACAATCACTTGCATCTTGGGTGGCGCCCAGGCCCCAGCATCACAGCGCATCTTCAAGCAGTTCGCTCGCAAGGTGAATGCAGTCCTCCCCAAGCTTGAGGCCACACGCCCTCTCAGGTGGTCTGCGTGCGCCATCACGTTCAGCTCAGTGGATCAGCTCAAGTGCGCGGCAACGGCCGGAGTTCTTCCGATGCTTTGCTCCCCAGTCATCAGCAATGTGCAGGTCACCAAGACCCTCGTGGATGGTGGAGCAGGACTAAACGTCCTGTCCGTCGAGACGTTCGACAATCTCCAAGTGTCGTATGATCAGCTCCAGCTGACCAAGGCTTCCTCAGGAGTCACTGATGGTTCCACCGTTCCGATAGGGCAAGTTCGCCTGCCAGTCACCTTCGGGCAGTGCAACAACTACCGCACCAAGCTCATTGACTTCGACGTCGCCCACATTCGCCTGTCTTACAACGCCATCCTCGGGTACCCAGCCCTAGCCAAGTTCATGGCAGTGACTCACCATGGCTACAATGTCCTCAAGATGCCAGGAAGCAGTGGAGTCATCACCGTACCCTGTGAGGAAAGGGACGCGGTGTGTTCACTTGAGCGTGCATTCCAAGCCGCAGCAATCGAAGACCCAGATCACGGGAGCGGAAGACTTCCCGAGGCGGCCCTTAAGAAGAAGAAGGCTTCGCCTGGCCCAAGCCATAAAGAGGCAGGCGCCTCCGGAGGCGTTGCGTCAGGATTCACGCCCGTTTAAGGAGCGCCACCCTCTGTCGCATAGGAAAGCGTGCCCGGGGCCCTCCTCAGGCAGGGCTCGGGGGCTCTTTCTTGGAGAGCCACCGACTTTGCCAAGGTCATGAGGGAGGCGCTCGGGCACCACTTGGAGGGGTGCTTCCGGGAACGTTTCCCTCAGGAACGTATGAGGCAAGGAAGACCAAACCCTCAGGAGTTCATCGCATGAAACACCCAGGAGCTACAGGAGTCGGGAGTCATGCGTGGCGGCCGCCGCTTGCCCGCCGTGGCCCCACATCCAGGCGAGGATGGTGGGCTGTGCGCCTGCATCGACGTGCCAGGGCTCAACCAAGCCGCGTCTCAGGAGTGCCTCTGGCCTTCGTGCGTGGGGCGTTGCGAGGGTCCACCTCACAGCTATGTTCGCATGCCCTTCGGCCTGCCTAACGCGGTCACCGCTCATCAGCGCCTGCTGAGAAGCATTCTGGAGGCTCAGGAGGTCAGGCATTGTGCGGACCTGGCGGAGGTGGAGATGGCCCTCGAAGACCTACTCGTGCCCCCGGAGCCTCCCGAGGCTCCTGGGCCTGGGGGCTCGTGAGGGTCGACGTCTTCACCGCGCGTCGCCCACTTCTACGACATCGCTTCATCTTCAACAGCATCAGGTGACATCTTTCAAGTTCCATTTTAGCTGGGAGAGCCCACAGGGCCGCGTCGTTCCTAGGTCGCGTGGGTCCATCCCTGCGGCACGTATCCGTTTTACTTACGCGCTTTGCTTACCTTGTTGGGGGCGCCCCTCGGGCTACATCATCCCCAAACTGCTCGGGCCTGGCCCAGCGGCGTTTGCTTTTCCCGCATCTACTTGAAATGAATCTGCTCCTTCGTACTTAACATACCTGACCTAATCGCCTGCTCGATTGACACCTACCCATGGAGCTGCTCGCTCTGGCACGACGTCTGCGTACGGGTCCGCCCCTTCAACACGGATAAATCTGAGTGGTCGAGCTCTGGCCACGGCAGCCCCGCAAGGCGCCACCTCACCAGGCCCTCGGTGCCCCAATCACTCCCTCGGAGCGACCGATGGTTGGCTGGCAACTGTAGCGACAGGTCTTGTCTCTCCTTGTGATTGGTATGCAGGACCCACTCCAGGAGCAACATTGGGGGCGTCGTGAGCTATCTCTCCCTCTCTCCGGGACGGACCGCTTGCATGTTAAAAGGGGGGCGCCTGAGCATCGTGACTCATGGGCTCCTACTGGCTCTCCAGCCCTCACCCCCTGGCCTTGACCCATGGCATCGCGACCTGTCATACCAGTGGCGGCTGAGGTCGCTCGAGGGCCGGGACTTGAGGACATAGAGCATTAAGGAAAATGTGGGGAAGTGGGAAGAAGCTCGCGAGGACCTAACCCAGCAGCACCTCAGCTACCGCCGCTCGGGCAGGGCGCCCCGCCGAAGGACTACCCCAAACTCAAAAGATAAGTCATGCCCTTACAGGAGTTGGACCAACGCAGCACCAAACCCTCTCCTAGTGCAGCTCTGTCACGGCGACGTTGCCTTCCTTTCTCGCCCAGCGAGGGCTGCTTGAGCGCTAAAGGGGACCTCCCGAGCATCGCGACTCGGGGGCTCTTACCGGACCTCGGGCCGCTCACCTCCTGGCCTTGACCATGGCATCGCGACCTGGCATACCCGCGACGGTTGAAGCCTGCCTGGGGACTGGGACCTGTCAGTGTAGAGTGCTAAGTCCTCGCGAGGATAGAAAGGGGGAGCCGAGCCGGGACAGGACAAGCATCTCGCATCGATTCATATTAGGGATATAATGTTCGAGAAAGACATGGCAGGCGCCTTACATGCCCCCGCTGGGTGTTGCTTCGATTCCTCACAGGGAACAAAAGGTTCTAATCCTAAGGAATGCTAATTGCACGCGCCTCCACAAGCGACGCCATCATCAACAGTGGACTGCCCGGCGCCGGCGCCAACCCCACCTAGATCAGTGGTGTCGGTGGCCAGATGCAGTTGCCCTACTCCGAGCACGGCGCGAGCTCGGAGGCACGTAGTTGTCGTCGCTCGTCTCCGGAGTCCCTAGAAGCTCGGGGGAGCCACTGGATTCCCCAGCTCCTCCGCTGCTACCTGAAGAGCTGCTGGAGGGCCGATGGGCAGGCCAGGTCCTCGCCAGTCCGATGCCCCTGCCGCTCTCCTTGGGGCAGCACTCCAACCGGCGTCCTTCAGCATCGAAGACCTTGAAGAACATCAGGGAGGCGCCATCGTACTCAAGAGGAATTACGAGGGCACCCTCCATGCGGCAGACCCGGGTGATCTCACCCCAGCCCCGGGTCATATAGACCTTGCCCGGAGTGACGACCGCGACCTCCGCTCCGGTCGTGAGGGTGCTGCAGCCAGCGCTCCAGAGACCCGCTCGTCGGCATCTCGAAGGCGAAGGAGGGAGGAAGGCGGATCCAAGAGCTTGGGGGCATGGCGGCATGAAGCACGAGCTCACAGGAGGAGCCCTCGACATGCACTCCAGGAGGAACTACGCGCACCGCCGTGACTCGCCGGTGTCGGCGGCGGCACCGTCGGTGTCGCTCGACGCCCTCTTCCCCAGGGCCCTCAATTTGGGCGTACAGGGGCAGTGGAAACCCAGGCGGCGGCCGCTCGTACCAGGGCCTCGGCGCCTCCTGCCAAGCACCCTCATCTCGGCGGTAGGGGACTGGCCGTTTCTTCTGCAGAAGAGGGTCAGGACCTTCTCAGGGGGCCTTTCCTTTCTCTTCTGCAGAAAACCGGCGGATTGGTGCCATTGGCATAGGGAGAAGCAAGGACGAGGAAGGAGAAGGAAAGGAGTAGCAGGAAGGCATAAGCTAACGAGGCTCACGCGGCCCCGTACTTATAGTCGGAGAAGGCCAACCGCCGGCCACCACGATCGCAGGTAATCATGACCCATTTCTCTGCATGCAGGGACTTGACAAGTCGAGCGGTTGCCGAGGTGTCGTGGGGAAGCGCGGACGCCCACGTCCAATCAATCGCCACGCGGCGCCCAAGCCCGCAGGCTATTGGGGCCCGCGGCGCTTCGCGCTTGCCCCTTAGCTTCTCTGCTAAGCCAAGCCCGGGCGCGCCTTGCGCCCGGGGGCTGCTGTCAGAGTTCTGGGAACGGGGGTCCCCAGAATTGCCTGCCTGCGGCCTACGGCATGGCTCGAGTGGGGGCCCAGTGCAGCCCAGCTTCATTAGCTCAAGCTCAAGACTCTCGCAAGGGGCAAAGCCTTGCGGGGCGGACGACAGGAGGCTTCCTCAGGAGCAGCCTCATCAGGCAGGCTCGCGAGGAGGCGGAGAGATCAAGGCAGGGGTGCCTCGCGAGGAGCCCGTGACACAAGCCATGACGATCAAGATTAGGCGGGCGCCAGGTGGGCGCCGGCCTGCGCAGTGTCCTTGTTTCCCCTTCGGTGCAAAGGGAGAAAGCACAGGCCAAGGCATCGGGCAAAGGTTACCATTCCAGTGCAACGAGACCAAGACCAGCAGAGCGGCAGGACGGAGGTCACCGTGGAGCCCAAGACGGCGTCATCACCAGTGCTTTTGGCAGCCGAAGACCACCTTTGGTCAGGATAACTTGTACTAGATGTTCCCCTTCAAAATGGCCAATTGTTGGCGCCCTTCCCGCTCATTTTTGGGAAGAGGACCAGGGCCTCTATAAATAGGACTAGCCCCCGAGGTCCAAAGGGGGAGAGATCCAGGGAGAAGAAAGAGAGAGAAGAGAAAGAAAGAGAGAAAAACCCCGGACCAAGTAGAACATACAACACCAGCTCAAGAACACCTCTCGCGAGGCCGTTCTTCCCCTGTATTGTTCATCATCAGCCCCTGAGGCAATCCACTACACCACACACTGGAGTAGGGTATTACACCACATCGGTGGCCCGAAACAGTATAAACCTCGTGTCCCTTGTGTGTTCTTCTTTCGAGCCTAGATTCCTTGCGAGCCATAGAAGCACGAGTCAGTAGGGGAAAGATCTCCATGCGCACCCTAGAGTTTGAACCTTAAGGGTCTGCCGGAACCCAAAATCCGACACTCTCGCCACGCTCGGAGCAGTGCTGCAGCGTCCGGCCGTCGCCGCCGCTGATCTGGATGGGGTTGGCGCCGACCTCCTGTGGCCCACTGTTGATGATGGTGTCCACCACGGAAGGATGTAGATAGGATTCCCCTTAGTATCAGCTTTTCTTTCCTGCGACATGTATTAGGCCTCGTGGAGGTGTTTGGACTTTTCATTTGGTATTGTGAGAACAATATGTTTTGCGATTTCCTTCCTATTTGCTTGCGCTCTGCGTCGGCAGAGCCCGGCCCCGCGCATACCTCAACCGCCATTGGGCCGACTGAATACCAGGACGGACCAAGGAGTGAGAGGCTACGTGACCAGTTAGGCTCCTGAGTCGCGATGCTCAAGAGTCCCCCTTGATGCGCAAACAACATATAGGGAGAGTTCATGAGGATAGATCAATGTTCTACATCGGCAGAGCCCGGCCACGTGCATACCTCAGCAGCCATTGGGCCGACCGGAGATCAGGACGGACCAAGGAGTGAGGGGCTACGTGACCAGTTAGGCTCCTGTGTCGCGATGCTCAGGTGTCCCCCTTGACGTGCAAACAATTTCCATACCTGCCCTCGCCGAGGCCTCGGGAGGTCCGGCAGACCTGGTTGGGTGGCATGCGCTTGGGCGTGACCCAGGCGCAGCCCCCGTGCCCAGCCCCCTCGTGCGGCTCTCCCAAGGGGAGGCGTTGTGGTGAGGCTGGGCGCTGAGCTCTGGGCTCCCTGAGGTTGGTACGGCCGTGGGGCCGCCCTCAGTTGTTTATCACCAGCGCGGAGCATAGTGCTTCCGCTTGTGCACGGGCATAGCCGCTCCTCGGCAGTGTCGACAGCCAGCACGGAGCATGGTGCTTCCACTTGGGCGTGGGATGGGGGCCCCCTCCGGGAGGAGCCCCCGGGGCGTGTACAACCCTGCCCTGACATGTGGCTTGCACGGCAGGGCTGCGAGGTGTATCTGGGCACTCGTGAGCCAGCACGAGACTCACGAGGCCCTACCTCAAGGCGGGTTGCGCCTGGTCTTGAGTATTGGTGACTGTATGTCCCTGCAAGGCGGTTAGATGCAAGCACTCCACGTCCTCAGGCCCCAGCCCTCGAGCGAGCTCAGTCGCCGCTGGAATGCCAGGTCGCGATGCCATGGTCAAGGCCAGGGGTGAGGGCTGGAGAGCCAATAAGAGCTCCTGAGTCGCGATGCTCAGGAGCCCCCCTTTTAACGTGCAAGCAAATTGCATAGGATGAACAGACCCGTGGTGGGCAGCAATCGAGCAGGTGGCAGCAGTTGGCAGGTTAAGCATGGAGAGCAGATCACCTTGGATAAATGCAGGAAGATGCGTGCCACCGGGTCGGCCCGAGTGGCTTGGGGATGATGCAGCCCGAGGGGCGCCCCCAACAAGGTAAGCTAAAGACATAAGCAAAAGGGATACATGCCGCAGGGACGGACTCACGCGGCCTAGGAATAATGCAGCCCGAGGGGCGCTCCCAGCTAAACAAGATTGGAAGATGTCACCTGGTTCTATATACGAAGTAGAGTTCGTGCAGCTGAAGGCGTGCGTTGAAGAAATGACTCCTCATGAGCCGCCAGAACCCTGAGCCTCGGGAGGCTCTGGGGGCTCGGGAGGTTCCCTGAAGACCGTCTCCATCTCCTCTAGAACGGCGTGGTACCTGGCTTCCTGAGCCGCCAGGACACGTCGCATGTTGTGCTGATAGGCCGACGCCATACTCGGCAAGCCAAAGGGCATACGAACGTAGCTGTGCAGCGGGCCCTTGCAGCGACCCACACGCAAAAGCCAGAAACACTCCTGAGATGCCGCCCTGTTGAGCCCTGGGATGTCGATGCAGACACGCAACCCAGCATCCTCGCCAGGATGCGGAGCTGCGCCTCGTGGGCGGTTATCGCCGCGCATGGCTCTTGCTTCTTGCAGTTCCTGGATGGTCTTGGTGATGAACTCCTGAGTGGTGGGCACTCCTCGCCCTGTGCTCTCCTGAGGGTCACGCGCCATGAAGCACGCCTCCAAGTGGTGCCCAAGCGCCTCCCTCGTGAGGTTGGCAAGGTCTGAGGCCCTCCAGAAGAGAGTCCCCGAGCCTTGCCTGAGGAGGGCACCGAGTGCGCCTTCCTATGCGATGGAGGGAGGCACCCCTGGAGCCGGTGCTAGTCCTGACGAGGCTCCTGCCGCGACGCCATCCTCCTAAGGTCCTGCACGGCGCGGCTTCTTCTTCTTGGGGGTGGCCTCTAGAGGGCCTTCATTTCTGCTGTCAGGGTCGTCAATTGCTGCGGCTTGAAAGGCGCGCTCGAGGGAGCGCACCGCATCCCTCTCTTCACATGGACCGTGATGATTCCTCCGCTTCCTAGCATCTTGAGAATGTTGTAGCCATGATGAGTGACTGCCATGAACTTGGCCAGGGCCAGATACCCGAGGATGGCATTGTACGGCAGGACGATGTGCGCGACGTCGAAGTCGATGAGCTCGGTGCGACAGTTCTTGTGCTCCCCGAAGGTGATGGGCAGGCGGACCTGCCCTATCGGTGTGATGGAGCCATCGGTCACTCCTGAGAAAGGCTTGGTGGGCCGGAGCTGTTCATATGGCACTTGGAGGTTGTCGAACGTGCCGATGGACAGGACGTTGAGCCCTGCACCGCCGTCGATGAGAGTCTTGGTGACCTGCACATTGCTGATGACTGGGGAACACAGCATAGGGAGAGCGCCAGCGGTGGCTGCGCACTTGAGCTGATCCGTCGAGTTGAAAGCGATGGCGCATTGGGACCACCTGAGCGGGCGCGTGGCCTCGAGTTTGGGGAGCGCCGTCTTCACCTCGCGAGCGAACTGTTTGAAGATGCGCTAAGAAGCTGGGGCCTGGGCGCCGCCCAAGATGCAGGCGATCGCGCGCGGCTCCTGGAAGCCCCTAGGCCCCTCGTCCTGGTGGTGGTCGTCGTTCCTTCTAGGTGGCGGCAGCGGGGGAAGACCAGTATTGCCCTGGGGGCGATCTTCACGCGGCGAGTCCCTCCAGGCGCCCTCGCGAGGTTGGTCCTGCCAGCGGTCCCCACGAGGTCGGTCGTGCCACTCCTGGCACGGGCCATGGTCGTCCCAGTGTCCGCCTCCACGTCCTCCTCCGCGGCCATAGCCCTGGTCGTTGCGCTCTGGGCGTCGACCGTAGCGTCCTTCCCGTGTGGCTTTGAGCTCCTGACAGTCGCTGGTGTTGTGGGTGTTCAGGTTGTGGAAGGCACAGAACGGTCAGCCGTTCTTGGATGACTCGGGCTGATCTCTGCCTCGCTTGATGTCGGCCTCTGCTGCGAGCATAGCTGCCTCCTTGCACTTCACGTCCTTGGCCTTGGCCTTCTTCTCCTCCGCGCCCACGGCTGGCAGCTCAAGGAGAGAGAGAGGTGCCCCTCCTCATCTCTTGCGCACTTGGTCGCCAGGTTGAACAGCTCCTGAGATGTGCAGAGCTCCTCGTGGATGGCGAGCTCTTCCTTCCTCTTGACGTCACGGACGCCGTCAGAAAACGCGGAGATGATGGCCTTGTCCGTGACCTTGGGGATCTTGAGGCGGGTGTTGTTGAAGCGCTGGATGTACTTCTGGAGGGTCTCTCCTGGTTGTTGCCTGATGCGGCGTAGATCACCCGCGGCCGGTGGGCGGTCACGAGTGCCCTGGAAGTTGGCGACGAAGCGGTCGCGCATCTTGTCCCAGGAGGAGATTGAGCCGTGCTACAGGTTCAGGAGCCAGGAGCGAGCTCCATCCTTGAGAGCCATGGGAAACCAGTTCGCCATGACCTTTTCATCGCCCTTGGCCGCTTCGATGCTCAGCTCATAGAGTTGTAGGAACTCCACGGGGTCGGCGGTACCGTCATAGCGAGGAGGCAGATCCGGCTTGAACTTGCCCGGCCAGGCGATGCTACACAGCTCGGGAGTGAAGGCGCGGCAGCCAGCCGTGGTTGCCGAGGCCCGCTTCGGAGGTGGAGCTCAGTCTTGACGAGGTCCACGCTACGCCGATGTGGGCGGTGCGCGGTCTTGACGAGGTGGCACGGGGAGCGCAGGTGCAGCTTCTCGCGGCCGCGGAATTTCTTGGCAGCTTCTCTCTTCGCGCGCAGGCGCCGGGCGCGGCGGATCATGCCGCGGAGCCGTGCGCCTTGGTGCCAAGGCACCGTCTTGGGGCTGAGGTGGTGGAGGCACGCCATGAGCCCCGTCGCCCGTGGCTGGTTGAGGGGGAGGCAGAGAGTCGGATGGCGCCAGAGAGCCCCCTGCGGTGCAGACGAGCTCGGCGACGCGGTCGAGCCACTCCTCGTAGAGGTCGTCGACGGGGCGGTAGCGTAGGAGCTCGTTTGCCACGAGGAGCGCGGCCCGCCTCCATGGGAGTGCGGTGCACGTGAGACGAAGAACCAGCAGGGGTCAGCGATGGAGTGGCGGTGCGGCCGTCCTGCCACACCGAAGGATGCAGCAAGGACGCCTGCTGCTCGTTCCCCGCCGGGCTGGTGGCAGCGGCGGCGGCAGACGGAGTATGGCGATGTGGCCCGCCGATGGGAGCCATCTGAGCGAGATGGGCGGTGAGGGCAGCCCGACGCTCTGCTTGAGCACGGCGAGCGTCCGCCATGGAGATGACGGAGCGACAGAGCGACGAACTGATGGAAGGGAAGCTACGCCGCACCCCTACCTGGCGCGCCAAATGTCAGATGTAGGGTTCTGGCAAACCCTTAAGGTTCGAACACTGGGGTGCGCGTGAAGTCTTTCCTTCCTACCAATCTACGCCCTAGCTCGCTAAGATCTCGCGGGCGAACTCGATGAACTCGCAACACGGAAAGACACGAGGTTTATACTGGTTCGGGCCACCGTTGTGGTGTAATAACCTACTCCAGTGTGGTGGTGGTGTATTGCCTCTGGGGCTGATGATGAACAGTACAAGGGAATAACAGCCTCCTGAGGTTGGGGTGTTCTTTCGAGTAGGCTCTCGATCGGGTTGGATCAAGCTAAGATGAGATGCCTCTACTATGGTGGCTAGCTCTACTTATATAGGCCTTGGTCCTCTTCCCAAATATCGAGCGGGAAGGGAGCCAACAACGGCGGGCAAATTTGAAGGGGGGCGGCTAGTACAAGCTATCCTGACAAAAGTGGTCTTCCCCTGCGAAAAGCTCTGGCGGTGACGCCGTCTTGGGCTCCATGATGACCTCCGTCTTGCTGTCCTCCTGGTCTTGGTCTTGTTGCACCAATATAGCAACCTTTGCCTGATGCCTCAGTACTCTTTGTCTGCGCTAGCCTCCTTAGCACCAAAGAGGAAATAAGGACGCTGTGCGCGCTGGCGCCCGCCTGGTGTCGTGCGTCATGGCTCATGTCACGAGGGCCTCGTGAGGTTTGCCCCGCCTTGATATCTCCGCTCTTCGTGAGCCTGCCTGGCTAGGCCACTCCAGAGGAGGCCTTGCGTCATCCTCCTCGCGAGGCTTGGACCCTCGCGAGGGTCTTGGATGCTTTGCTGGTGAACATGGGCCGTACGGCCTGCTGGCTCAGCCACGCCGCGGGCCGCAGGCAGGCAAGTCTGGGGACCCCCGTTCCTAGAACGCCGACAGACGCGACGTGGTTGCGCGGCCTCCCCGGCCGCGCTTCCACTCAGCTGAGGTGCTGCCGGAGTTCTTCGTCTGGTAGGAGAACCCGGCCGGCAACTGGCTTCAGCTCCCTCCTTTGTTCGTCGACGAGCTGCCAGCCTCTGGTCCAGGCGGGTTCTGGCTGTAGGCGGACGACTGCTGCAGCAGGGCTTCCTGGGTCACGGTCGAGGTCTCCGTCGCAGGCAACATAGCCCTGGCCCGTGGCTGGCAGATGTTTGCCCGCGCGCGCGGCCTGGGCAGGCGGTGCACCCTTCATTTCAAGTATGACAGCGACGCGACCCTCTAGGTGAGGGTGTTTGGGGAAGATGGTCACCGCGTCGGGTGCTGCCCCAAGGTCAACGATGGCGAGGAGGTGTTCGTCCTTGGCGATGGTCGTGATGAGGATGAGGGCGAACCCGCCCTTGGGGCCGACCACGTATTGTCCAGCTCCGGCGGCTCTTCCTCCGGCGACAGCTCCTGCAGCGGCGGTTACGACCAGCCGTCGCGCCCGTTTCAAAGCCGGCAGTGGGTCGTCTTGTCCCCGCGTCTCCATGAAGCGTGAGGAGGGGTCTAGCTGAGCTCAGGACAACGCCAAGAGCCCGCCCTCGTGGGTCACTGTAGGGGCACGCGCTGCTTTTATTTTGTTCTTCCTTTCCTTCCTGGATCAGAAAGAAACCAGAATGGGCTCCGGAGGGGCGTGTATCGAATTATGATCTCAATCATTATGCTGCGTTTGTGGTCCCTGTGCTGGGTCGCGACATCGTCATTTTATGTAGGGATAACTTAGCTTGATTTTCTCGGAGTAGCCTCCTCCTCACGAGGCACTTGCTTCCTGGTGCCTGTCGAGGCCTCCCTGGCCAGGTAGGCGCTTAGGAACTACAAAAAAAACTCGTTAAGAGGCATGTCGTTCACCCGAGCCTTGGTCACAGGCGCCGCTGGCCTTGACCCAGCGCTTTGTATCATGGTATCCGCGGGGCACGGATTAGGAGCGCCAGCTTGTGGGCTCGAACGAGGGTGCCTCGCGAAAAGAAGACGAAAGGCAGAGAAGGAAAAACGCTCATGAGGGCACCCGTCCAGCCCCCTCGCGAGGAACACGAGAGAGAGTACAGGCCGACCAAAGAAATGAAGGCAGAAACAGAGACAAGAAGCGATAGGGCGAGATCAGCAAGAGACACCAGAAAGCAAATTTCAATTAAAGAGGGGCGAGCCAACTTCAGAAAGCAAATGAAAAGCCAGGTCCGGCACCTAGTCTAGTCTTTGACGTCTTCTCACCAGCGCAGAGCTAAGTGCTGCCACTAAGACGTGGGAGGGAGCCTCCGAGGCCCAAGGGCGGCACTCCTGAGACTCCGGGGCGTGTACAGCCCCACTTGTTATTACGTGAGAGTGTCACAGGCGGCGATCTTCACAGGTGCTGGGCCTTCTTCACAGGCGCTGGGCCTTTCTTCAGGGGTAGAAGTTCCGGAGGTGCTGGATGTTCCAGACATTCTGGATGGGTACCCCGTCCTGTGTTTCCAGGCGCGCGGCGCCAGGCCTAGAGACATGGACAACCTTGAACGGGCCCTCCCACATGGGTGAGAGCTTATGCAACCCTTCCCTGGAGAGTACCCGCCTCAGGACGAGGTCGCCCACCTCGAGCGTCCTCGAGTGGACGCTGTGACAGTGGTACCGCCGCAGCGCCTGCTGCTACATGCTGCCCGTACTGCAGCTTCACGGCGACGTTCCTCCCCCAGCACGAGGTCCATCCCCCGCCTGGCGTTCTGCTGCGTTTCATCGAACGCCAGGACCCATGCGGAGCGATGTTTGACCTCGTGAGGGAGGACTGCTTCTGCTCCGTAGACGAGGAAGAACGAGGTCTCGCCCGTCGGCTTGGTGGCGGTGGTGCGAATGGACCACAACACGGACTTGAGCTCGTCGTGCCAGCCCCTGCCGCATGCCTTGAGCTTCTTCTTGAAGGTCCTGGTCTTGAGGCCTCTCAGGACCTCCGCGTTGGCGCGTTTGGCCTGGCCATTGCTCCTGGGTGCGCTACTGAAGCGTAGCAGATCTGCGTTCCAAGGTTAGCACAATATGTTTTGAAGAGATTACTGGTGAACTACGAACCATTATCGGGGGTGATGCGGTTGGGGACCCCGAAACGGCTCATGAGACCCTTGATGAACTTGACCGTAGAGCCAGCTGGGATGGTGCGGACGGCTTCCACCTCCGCCCACTTAGTGAAGTTGTCGATGGCGACATAGAGGTATCGATAACCCCCTGGCGCCCGAGGGAATGGGCCCAGGATATCCAGTCCCCAGACCGCGAACGGCCATGAAAGTGGAATGGTCTGGAGGCCCTGAGCTGGCTAATGGATCTGCTTCGCATGGAATTGGCAGGCCTCGCAGGAATTCACCAGCTCAGCCACATCATTGAGTGCCGTAGGCTAGTAGAATCCGCTGCAGAATGCCTTGTCAGCGAGGGTTCGTGATGATGAGTGGTGCCCGCAGTCCCCGCCGTGTATGTCGGCTAGCAGCTCCTTCCCCTGTTCCCTGGAGATGCAACACAATGAAACGTCATTCGGCTGCTTCCTGTATAACTCACCATCCCGGATGTAGTATGTTGTGGCTTGCCGGGCCACACGCTCCGCGTCCTCCTCCTTCTCTGGCAGCGTCCCTTGCATTAGGTATTCCTTGAATTCCTCGGTCCAGCATCCCTCCTGGGGCTCGAGCGCCAAGAGTAGGCACGCTCCCGAGGTCGGGGCACAGGCTGGGGCTCCTGTGGCAGGCGGTTACGGGAGTTCCTCTGAGGCTGAGCTGTTCTCGAAAGCGGTGGCGTTGCTGATGGCTTGAAGAGCCGCTCCTCGAAGACGCCGGGCTCTTGGGGATGCTGCTTGGATGCCCTTCTGGCGATGTCGTCAGCTTCCTTGTTGGTGCCATGGGGCACGTGCTGCAACTCCAGGCCCAGGAATTGCTTCTCCATCTTGCGCACCTCTGCGAGGTATGCTTCCATGTGCTCGTCCTTCGGCTCGTATACCTTGTTGGAGAAGTTGACGAGGAGCTGCGAGTCGCCCCTAATGGTGAGGCGCTTCACCCCCAGAGCTACCGCAGCTTTCAGGCTGGCTATGAGTCCTTTGTATTCTGCAATGTTGTTGGAGACCTTCTCGCCTTGCTGGAAGCAGAGCTACACGGCGTAGTAGATCTTGTCCTGAGTGGGCGAGATGAGCACTGCTCCAGCCCCCGCGCCTTGGCGCGCGAAGGCACCATCGAAATACATGACCCAGCCGTCGGGCTCCTCGCTTCCCGGCGAGAGGGACTGGTACTCGCCTATTTCAAGCATCGGGGCGTCCGTCCATTCTATCACAAAATCGGCGAGCGCGGCCCCTTTGATGACCCTGATGGTGTTGAACTCCAGCTGGAATGCCTACAGCTCGATGTTCCACTCGGCGACCCTCCCGGTGGAGTTGGGGCTCCTGAGCACCCTCTACAGTGGGTAGGCCGAGACGACCTTGATGGGGTGGCCTTGGAAGTAGTGCCGCAGCTTGGGCGAGGCCACCAGGAGTGGAAGTAGGAGCTTCTGAGGCATGGGGTACCGTGCTCTTGCATCCTGCAACACCGTGCTGACGAAGTATACTGGGTGCTCGATGAGGGTAGGTGCACTGATGAGGCTTGCGCCTTCCGGGAGTTGGGGTGCATCCTGAGGTGGTGGAGCCCCCAACGCTTGATCGCTTGTCGGGGCCTTTGCGGGTTTGGGGGCATCGTTCTACTAAGCTTGATCCTCTGCTGTCGCTGCTACGGCCCTTGTGGCGCCCTCCTGGTCTTGCATCGTCCCTTCTAGGGGCGTAGCTTGGCGCGATGCGCCCTTGGCTTGGTGTTCTTCCCGAACCGCCACTAGAGCCGCGCTGGCGGAGTAGGAAGTGGCGGCAAGATAAAGCACTAGGACCTCGAGAGGTCGCGGCACCACCATCACTGGAGGGCTGGTTAGGTACCTCGTGAGGTCTTGAAATGCTCGGTCGGCCTCCGGGGTCCACTCGAATGGGCCCTTTTTCTTCATCAGCTTGAAGAAGGGTAGGGCATGCTCTCCCAACATGGGAATAAAGCGTCCCAACGCAGTCACCCATCCAGCAAGCTTCTGCAATTCCTTGAGGGTTTGCGGTGGACTCATGTCTTCAATGGCCTTGACCTTCTCTGGGTTGGCCTCGATCCCCCTGTGGGACACAAGGAAGCAAAGCAGCTTGCCGGAAGGGACGCCAAACATGCACTTCTCCGGGTTGAGCCGCAAGTCCACCTGGCGGAGGCTTTCAAAGGTCTCCTCCGGGTCTTGGATCAAGGTCCTCGCCTCCCGAGACTTAACTACGATGTCATCGACGTAAGCTTCAGCGTTCCTCCCGAGTTGCCGACCCAAGGCGATGTGCATGAGCCGCTGGAAGGTTGCGCCTGTGTTGCGCAGTCCGAAAGGCATGCAAGTGTAGCAGTACACCCCACATGGGGTCGGGAAGGCTGTCATCTCCACATCTTCTACCGCCATCCTGATCTGGTGATATCCTGAGAACGCATCCAGGAAGCACAGCAAGTCGCACTCGGCAGTGGAGTCGACGATCTAGTCGATGCGTGGAAGCGGGAACGGTTCTTGGGGGCAGGCCTTGTTGAGGTTGGTGAAGTCGACGCACATCCGCTCCTTCTCGCCTTTATTGGGGACGACGACGGGGTTTGCCAGCCACTCGAGGTACCAAACCTCGCGAATTACACTCGCAGCCTCCAACTTCCGGGTTTCTTGGACGATGAAAGCTTTCTTCTCCGTGGACTGCCGCCTTGCCTTCTGCTTCATGGGGCGTACATTGGGGCACACCTTCAGGTGGTGCTCTATCACCCCTCTTGGGACCCCCACCAGCTGATCGGGCTCCCAAGCGAACACTTCCTTGTTTGCGCGCAAGAACCTCACCAACGCCTCCTCCTGACCAGGCTCGAGGTTGGCGCCTATGGTAAAGGTTGCCTCTGAGGACCCATCCTCCTCGACTGGTACTCGCTTGGTTTCTGCCTTGTCTTGAGTAAAAAACTGCTTCTTCTTGGTTGGTGCGGCTCCCTTGGCCTTGGAGGTATCCGCACCGACAGGCTGCGCTGTTGCGGCGGCCTTGAGGGCGAGCTTGAGCGTCATCAAGGCTTCCTTGGTGTCCCCTTTGATGGTGAGGATGCCGTTGCTCCCCGACATCTTCATGAGGTTGTAAGCCGGATGGGTTGTTGCCATGAACTGGGCCAAATCCAGGTACCCGAGGATGGTATTGTATGGGAGGCCGATGTGGGCGATGTCAAAGTCGATGAGCTCGGTGCGGTAGTTGTCGCGCATGCCGAAGGTCACGGGGAGGCGGATCTATCCCAGGGAGCAGGCGGAGCCCCCACCAACCCCCGAGAAAGGCTTGCTAGGGCAGAGCCGCTCGAGCGGTACGTGAAGAAGGCTGAAGGCCTCGACGTAGAGCACGTTGAGGCCGGCGCCGCCGTCGACGAGCGACTTGGTGATGGACACATGGCAGATGGTGGGCGTGCAAAGCATTGGGAGCGCACCCGAGCCGGCGGTGGAGGCGGGTTGATCCCCTGAGTCGAAGGTGAGGTCGGCCTCGGGCGCGGCCCAGCCCGGCGGAGCCCCCGGGCGCTTGGAAGTGGCGCCGATCTGGCGAAAGAACGGCTTGACGTGACGATCTGATGGTGGCGCTTGTGAGCCACCGAGGAGGGCCGCAACCACATGGTGTGCCGGCGCTGCGTAGCGTGCGGCAAAGAGGCCGCACAGCTCCTCCCAAGACGCCACCGTGGACCCGGGGAGGTTGAGCAGCCAGGCGCGCGGTGCGCCAGTGAGGGCCATGGGAAGCCAGTTGGGCATGACCTTGTCGTCGCCCCCGGCCTCAAGGACGGCCTCCTCATACGCCAGCAGGAAAGCCGTCGGGTCCGCCATGCCGTCGTAGCGCGGCGGCATCTTCGGCTTGAACTTGGGTGGCCATTGCACCTGCCGCAAGGCAGGAGCAAGGGCTCGGAGCCCCCGAGCGCCACCGTGGGCACCGGTAGATCTAGCCGGAAGGGCGGCGCCAGCCATGGGGAATGGGCGCGAAGATGGTAGAGCATGAACCGACGGAAGGAAAACTCCGGTGCACCCCTACCTGGCGCGCCAAAAGTCGGATCACGGGTTCCAGCAAAACCCTTAAGGTTCGAACACTGGGGTGCACGCGAAGATCTCCCCCCTACCGATCCACGTCCTAGCCTCGCTAAGATCTCTGGGACTAACTCGATGAACTCACAACAAAAGGACACAAGATTTATACTGGTTCGGGCCACCGTTGTGGTGTAATACCCTTCTCCAGTGTGGTGGTAGTGGATTGCCTCTTGGGCTAAGGATGAACAGTACAATGGAAAGAACAGACTCTTGAGGAGAGGTGTTCTTGTGCTTGGTGAACTTGCGGATGGGTTGGATCTCTCCGAGACGAGTTCTCGATCTGTCCCCCCCCTTTCCTACTATGGTGGCTAGTCCTATTTATAGAGGCCCTGGTCCTCTCCCCAAATATTGAGCGGGAAGGGAGCCAACAACGGCCTATTCGAAAGGGGACAGCTAGTACATCTTATCCTGACAAAAGTAGTCTTCGTCTGCCAAAGGCTCTGGCGGTGACGCCGTCTTGGGCTCCACGATGACCTCCATCTTGTCGTCCTTCTAGTCTTGGTCTCGTTGCACCGATATGGAAACCGTTGCATGATGCCTCAGTACTCTACGTCTGCGCTTGCCCCCTTAGCACCAAAGAGGATTCAAGGACACTGTGCACGCTGGCGCCCGCCTGGCCTTGGTCATCATGGCTCACGTCATTGGAACCTCGCGAGGTTTTCCTAGCCTTGATCTCTTCGCCCCTCGCGAGCCAGCCTGGTGAGGCCGCTCCTGAGGAGGTCTTGTGTCGTCCACCTCGCGAGGGTCTTCAATGCTTGTTGGTGAAGATGGGTCGTACGGGCCCGCTTGCAGAGCCACGTCGTGGGCCACAGGCAGGCAAGTCTGGGGACCCCCGTTCCCAGAACGCCGACAACGTTTCCTCTTGGAACCAGGAGCCTTCTTGAGGGAAGCTCTGCTTTTGCAAGAATCTTACACCAAAGCTTGTCCCAATTCGGCCAAAACATTTACGGCGGCATGTTGGTGCCATCTCATGACACCATGCCAAGTTTCATGATTTTCAGCCGTGTTTTGGATTTACAGGAATTAAAAAACCAAGTTTCTCAATCATTCCGGCTGAGCCACGACACCCAGATGTTTGAATTTTATTCCCATTTCTTGCATGGGACCTATAAATTCACCCAAAGACACACATGTGATTTCTCAGCAAACTTTGGTGCATTGGAGCATGTGCTTGTAGTTCAAATTTGAATTATGCACATTAAATGCCCAGAAACTCAATTAATGCAAAAAAATGCCAAACGAACCCGGAATAATTCCAAATTTAAACACGACACTCATGTACTAGTTGCATGTTCACTGTACGTAAATGTTCTAGCAATTCAAACACCATCCTTTCCCTCCGTAACACCATTTTGTCTTTCAAAACATAATGAAAAAAATCAGGTATACCACAAAACAGTTTACTAGAAAGAATCATGTGGGATGCGATAAAAAATATCTTGGCACACCGTCTTGTCTGGCTTACGTAGGAAGCTTCGTCGTCTACAGTCCATCGCCCCCGCTTGAACCACACTTGCGCGCCACTTTCTCGCGACATCGAGCGAAGTTTTTTTGCACCACGGAAATATCTATCTCCCCGCCCCCTCCCTCCTACCAAAAGCCACATTTCCACTGTTCCTCCTTGCTTTCCAAGTTCAAACCTTCACTGCTGCTTACTGGCAGCTCAGCCTCCTCACCGGTGACCCTTCTTCTTGCAGCGCCGCCTCCTCGCCGGCTACCCTTCTTCTTGCAGCGCCGCCTCCTCACCAGCGACCCTGCTTCTTGCAGCGCCGCCTCCTTGCCGGCTACCCTTCTTCTTGTAGCGCCACCTCCTCGCCGGCAACCCTTCTTCTTGCAGCGCCGCCTCCTCGCCGGCGACCCTTCTTCTTGCTGCGCGGCCTCGTCGATATGGTCGGGTAATCCACACCCCACCCACACCATCCTCCTCCTTTCCCGTCCCACATTCCCCGACTGACAGAGCGACACCTTCCACCGAAATCACTGCCCCCTCCTCCAATTAAGCGTCGCTCACAGCCATTTTACACGCAGTATAACATGGAGCTGAGTAGCATGCGGTCACACGCGCGAACGAGGTCGCTATGGCTGACATGTGTGTCGAGCGCCAGATCTTGGAGGAGCACCTTGTCTTCGAGGCGACCGTCGACACTGTCACGTGGTTGTCTACTTTAAAATACAGTTCGTGATGTTTTATCGAGGCCACCGCCAATGCCTTCTAGTGATTTGTCCTCTGTAATGTTAATATGCAATCTGATATTCAATTCACAGTTTGGTCCTCTGAAATGTAATGTTCAGTTAACACTTTGGTCCAACAATTGCTACATTTCGTAGTACTGTTCTCAAGCATTCTTTGTTTTGTTAACTGTCTTATCTTCTAGTACATGTTTCTATTCTGCAACATCGTGCTCAGTTAACTATTTTGGTTCATTTGGTCTGCTGTCCATTTAACTGTTTGGTTCAGTTCTGCAATTTGAATTTCATTTGCTGCGGGTACAAGTTTGTATTGTTATGCATGTGACACCAATCCAATTTGGCTGTACTCAATACATATTCTACTGATAGTAAGGCAACTCTCGGTTAACCTGATCAAGATCTTCCTTATGTGTGTTGCAGAGAAACAATGGGAGACATTGTGGTTTATCATCGAGGTTTGTTCAAGCAGGGTCCTTTGGCTAATAGCACATTATTGTGCAGCTGCAGGAATCATTCTAATATTTAGGTTTCTTACAATTTGGTCTTGTACATGTAGGTCCTGCTATCAGAGGCTTAGACTCACTGTTCGACCCATTTTGCATATGGGGAAATGAGATGTCCATGAATATCAGTCAAGTCAAGAAACTAAGAAAGATTGCTAGGATGAAGAAACTTGCGACGAATAATAGCAAGATCTTTGTTTGCACAATAAAGAAGACATCAGTCAACTATAGGATGGTACCAACTCTTTTCCCTTGTTTTTACCCCTTGCGCCATTTCAAAATTTACAACAGCGATTTATGCATAGCTTTGTTTTCAGTACTTTTCAAAGTACTTCACCGATGATTACCTATCAAACCACCTGCATGGTCAAGAGGTGAGGAAGGTATTCATTCAACACCCACGATACAAAATTGAAGTCTTGCTGAAGAGGACGAAGGTTGGGCGGGCAATTATCCATAGCCACTGGCCTAAAGTTGCAAGGACATTCACCATCACTGAAGGCTCAATATTTGCCTTCCGCTTCTGTAGGTTCCCAGATGAGATTCATCTGTCTATTTACCATGTATGATGCTACTTTCCAAAGGTTTTTGATGCTGCATGTGAAACTTGCTATTGTTGTGCAATGGCGTAACTGAGTGCCGAAGCTATCTGATGTAATTTGATTATGAAATCCTGGTTGCTTTTATACGATATGAAATATCTAGCGTGTTTTATAAGAAATATCAGTTTGATTAGTACATGGATTATCAATAATAGGCTAATTACCCTTCTTATTGGGGTTTTCTATTGCAAACGGTTACCCAGACAGCACCGTGGGCGATGAACTCAAACAACCTACACGGTTTCTAGAAAGTAGGCGTGTTCGATCAACTAACAATCACACACAGCTTCCGGTAGTGAACTCTTTGCGTTAGGCCACCTTGCACACACGTTTCCACACAAAGAACTGTGTGGGATGTACATACCTACGGAAATGATTTTCTGGGATTCACCGTGTGGGATGTACATACCTACGGAAATGATTTCTGGATTCACTGTGTGGGATGAAGATACCTATGGAAATGATTTCCGGGATTCGCCATGTGGGATGTACATACATACGGAAATGATTTCTGGGATTTACCGTGTGGGATATACATACCTACGGAAATGATTTCTAGGATTCACCGTGTGGGGTGTACATACCTACGGAAATGATTGGGTTTCCATGCCTCGCCCGATCGCACACGGCCCCAGCCTGGGTCCCACGAGGGCCTATCCCTGACGATTTCTGGGTCGTGTGGGAAGGACCCCCCTATCGCCCACACTCACTTGGCGACGGTTCCAAAGGTCGTCGCGGAAAGGGGTTTTAAACCATTTGTTTAGGATGTCACTGTACCAGTGTATCTTCATCACACAAAATATTTAATCATGCACAACCCCGATGACAAGCCAAGCAATTGTTTCATACTTTTGATGTTCTCAAACTTTTTCAATCTTCACACAATACATGAGCGTGAGCCATGGATATAGCACTATAGGTGGAATAGAGGGGTGGTTGTGGAGAAGATAAAATGGAGAAGATAGTCTCACATCAACTAGGTGTATCAACGGGCTATGGAGATGCCCATCAATAGATATCAATGTGAGTGAGTAGGGATTGCCATGCAACGGATGCACTAGAGCTATAAGTGTATGAAATCTCAAAAAGAAACTAAGTGGGTGTGCATCCAACTCGCTTGCTCACGAAGACCTAGGGCAATTTGAAGAAGCCCATTGTTGGAATATACAAGCCAAGTTCTGTAATTAAAAATCCCCACTAGTATATGAAAGTGACAAAATAGGAGACTCTCTATCATGAAGATCATGGTGCTACTTTGAAGCACAAGTGTGGAAAAGGATAGTAGCATTGTCCCTTCTCTCTTTTTCTCTCATTTTTATGGGCCCTCTCTTTTTTTGCCTCTTTTTTATTTTTTATCTTTTTCGTCCGGAGTCTCATCCCGACTTGTGGGGGAATCATAGTCTCCATCATCCTTTCCTCACTGGGACAATGCTCTAATAATGATGATCATCACACTTTTATTTACTTACAACTCAAGAATTACAACTCGATACTTAGAACAAAATATGACTCTATGTGAATGCCTCTAGCGGTGTACCAGGATGTGCAATGAATCAAGAGTAACATGTATGATAGAATTATGAATGGTCGCTTTGCCATAAATACGATGTCAATTACATGATCATGCAAGGCAATATGACAATGATGGAGCGTGTCATAATAAATGGATCGGTGGAAAGTTGCATGGCAATATATCTCGGAATGGCTATGGAAATGCCATAATAGGTAGGTATGGTGGCTGTTTTGAGGAAGGTAAATGGTGGGTTTATGGTACGGCGAAAGTTGTGTGGTACTAGAGAGGCTAGCAATGGTGGAAGGGTGAGAGTGCGTATAATCCATGGACTCAATATTAGTCATAAAGAACTCACATACTTATTGCAAAAATCTATTAGTTATCAAAACGAAGTACTACGTGCATGATCCTAGGGGGATAGATTAGTAGGAAAAGACCATCGCTCGTCCCCGACCGCCACTCATAAGGAAGACAATCAATAAATAGATCATGCTCCAATTTCATCACATAACGGTTCACCATACGTGCATGCTACGGGAATCACAAACTTTAACACAAGTACCTCTCAAATTTACAACTACTCTACTAGCATGACTCTAATATAACCATCTTCATAACTCAAAACAATCATAAAGAATCAAACTTCTCATAGTATTCAACGCACTTTATATGAAAGTTTTTATTATACCCATCTTGGATGCCCATCATATTAGGACTAGTTTTAGAGCCAAATCAAATTACCATGCTGTTCTAAAATACTGTCAAAATAATATAAGTGAAGCATGAGAGGTCAACAATTTCTATAAAATAAAACCACCACCGTGCTCTAAAAAGATATAAGTGAAGCACTAGAGCAAAATTATCTAGCTCAAAAGATATAAGTGAAGCACATAGAGTATTCTAATAAATTCTGATTCATGCGTGTCTCTCCCAAAAGGTGTGTACAGCAAGGATGATTGTGGTAAACTAAAAATCAATGACTCAAATCATACAAAACGCTCCATGCAAAACACATATCACGTGGTGAATAGAAATATAGCCTCAAGTGAAGTTACCAATAGACGAAGACGAAAGAGGGGATGCCTTCCGGGGCATCCCCAAGCTTAGGCTTTTGGTTGTCCTTGAATTTTACCTTGGGGTGCCTTGGGCAGCCCCAAGCATAGGCTCTTGCCACTCCTCATTCCAAAATCCATCAAATCTTTACCCAAAAACTTGAAAACTTCACAACACAAAACTTCAACAGAAAATCTCATAAGCTCCGTTAGTATAAAAAAATAAACCACCACTTTAAGGTACTATAATGAAATAATTCTTTATTTATATTGGTGTTAAACCTACTGTATTCCTACTTCTCTATGGTTCATACCCCCCGACACTACTCATAGATTCATCAAAATAAGCAAACAACAAACGAAAAACAGAATCTGTCAAAAACAGAACAGTCTGTAGCAATATATAACTTTCGAATACTTCTGTAACTCCAAAAATTCTGAAAAAATAGAACGACCTGAGAAATTTGTATATTGATCAACTGCAAGTGGAGTAGGTATTTTATCGCTCTCTGGTAAAAAATGAAAATTAATTTCATGAGCGTAAGAGTTTCTATTTTTTACAGCGAGATCAAACAACTATCACCCAAGAAGATCCTAAAGGTTTTACTTGGCACAAACACTAACTAAAACATAAAAAACACAATCATAACATAAGCTAGATGAATTATTTATTACTAAACAGGAGCAAAAAGCAAAGAACAAAAATAAAATTGGGTTGCCTCCCAACAAGCGCTATCGTTTAACGCCCCTAGCTAGGCATAAGAACAAGAATAGATCTAGGTATTGCCATCTTTGGTATGCAATCCATAAGTGGCTCTCATAATCGATTCATAAGGCGATTTAATTTTCTTCCTAGGAAAGTGTTCCATGCCTTTCCTTAACGGAAATTGGAATCTAATGTTTCCTTCTGTCATGTCAATAATTGCACCAATCGTTCTAAGGAAAGGTCTACCAAGAATAATAAGACATGTAGGATTGCAATATATATCAAGAACAATGAAATCTAAGGGCACATAATTCCTATTTGCAACAATAAGAACATCATTAATCCTTCCCATAGGTTTCTTAATGGTGGAATCCGCAAGATGCAAATTTAAAGAACAATCATCAAATTCACGGAAACCTAGCACATCACACAAGGTTTTTGGAATCGTGGAAACACTAGCATCCAAATCACACAAAGCACAGCATTCATAATCTTTAATCTTAATTTAATAGTAGGTTCCCACTCATCATAAAGTTTTCTAGGGATAGAAACTTCTAGTTCAAGCTTTTCATCATAGGATTGCCTTAAAGCATCAACGATATGTTTAGTAAAAGCTTTATTTTGATTATAAGCATGAGGAGAATTTAACACAGATTGCAACAAGGAAATACAATCTATCAAAGAGCAATTATCATAATTGAATTCCTTGAAATCCAAAATAGTGGGTTCATTGCTATGTAAAGTTTTGACCTCTTCAATCCCACTTTTATTAATTTTTGCATCAAGATCTAAAAACTCTGAATCATTGGGATGCCTTTTAACTAAAGTTGACTCATCTCCAGTCCCATATTTATCAATATTCATATTGGAAAACAAAGATTTAATAGGAGTCGCATCAATCACTTTTAGATCTTTGTCATTATTACCATGAAAACTAGAAGAACACGCTTTCACAAAGCAATCTTTTTTTGCACGCATCCTAGCCGTTCTTTCTTTGCACTAATCAATGGAAATTCTCATGGCTTTGAGAGACTCATTGATGTCATGCTTAGGTGGAAGATCTAAGTTTCAAAGAATCAACATCAAGAGAAATTCTATCCACGTTCCTAGCCAACTCATCAATCTTAAGCAATTTTTCTTCAACCAAAGCATTGAAATTCTTTTGCGAACTCATAATTTCTTTAACACTAGTCTCAAAATCAGAGGGCATCTTATTAAAATCTCCATAAGAGTTGTTGTAGGAATTACCATAATTATTAGAGGAATTACTAGGAAATGGCCTAGAATTAAAGTTTCCTCTATATGCGTTGTTACCAAAATTGTTCCTACCAACAAAATTCACATCCATAGATTCATTATTATTCTCAATTAAAGTGGACAAAGGCACATCATTAGGATCAGAAGAAACACTTTTATTAGCAAACAATTTCATAAGTTCATCCATCTTTCCACTCAAAACATTAATCTCTTCAATCGCATGAACTTTTTTACTAACGGGTCTTTTGGTGTGCCATTGAGAATAATTAACCATAATATTGTCTAGGAGTTTAGTAGCTTCTCCTAAAGTGATTTCCATAAAAGTGCCTCCCGCGGCCGAATCTAAAAGATTTCTAGAAGAAAAATTCAGTTTGGCATAAAAGTTTTGTATAATCATCCACAAATTCAAACCATGTGTAGGGCAATTACGTATCGTTAATTTCATCCTCTCCCAAGCTTGTGCAACATGCTCATGATCAAGTTGCTTAAAATTCATAATATCGTTCCTAAGAGAGATGATCTTAGCGGGAGGAAAATGCTTAGAGATAAAAGCATCTTTTCACTTATTCCATGAATCAATACTATTTTTAGGCAAAGAAGAGAACCAAGTTTTAGCACGATCTCTAAGCGAAAACGGAAATAGCTTCAATTTAACAATATCATTATCCACACCTTTCTTCTTTTGCATATCACACAAATAAACAAAGTTGTTTAGATGGGTAGCGGCATCTTCACTAGGAAGGCCAGAAAATTGATCTTTCATAACAAGATTCAACAAAGCGGTATTAATTTCACAAGATTCAGCATTGGTAGCAGGAGCAATCGGAGTGCTAATAAAATCATTGTTGTTGGTATTGGAAAAGTCACACAATTTAGTATTATCTTGAGCCATCGTGACAAACAGTCAATCCAACACACAAGCACACAAGAAGCAAGCGAAAAGAGATGAATGGAAGAGGGGCAAAGAAAAGGCAAAGGTTTTCGAAAATCGTTTTAGAAGTGGGGGAGAGGAAAACGAGGGCGAATGGCAAATAATGTAATGCGAGGGAGAAGAGTTTATGGTGGGTACTTGGTATATCTTGACTTTGTGTAGATCTCCCCGGCAACGGCGCCAGAAATCCTTCTTGCTACCTCTTGAGCATGCGTTGGTTTTCCCTTGAAGAGGAAAGGGTGATGCAGCAAAGTAGCGTAAGTATTTCCCTCGGTTTTGAGAACCAAGGTATCAATCCAGTAGGAGACAACGCACAAGTTACCTAGTACCTGCACAAACAATCAAGAACATCGCAACCAACGCGATAAAGGGGTTGTCAATCCCTTCACGGCCACTCGCAAAAGTGAGATCTAATAGAGATAGTAAAGTAAATATTTTTAGTATTTTTGTTGTATATATTGGAAAGTAAAGATTGCAAAATAGTAAACGAGATGCAATGTAAATAAAAGAGATTTAATATAATAGGAAAGAGACCCAGGGGTCATAGGTTTCACTAGTGGCTTCTCTCAAGATAGCATGTATTACGGTGGGTGAACAAATTACTGCCGAGCAATTGATAGAAAAGCACATAGTTATGAAGAAATCTAAGGCAATGATCATGAATATAGGCGTCACGTCCGTGTCAAGTAGACCAAAATGATTCTGCATCTACTACTATTACTCCACACATCGACCGCTATCCAGCATGCATCTAGAGTATTAAGTTCATAAGAACGAAGTAACACATTAAGCAGGATGACATGATGTAGAGGGATAAACTCAAGCATATGATAAAAACCCCATCTTTTTATCCTCGATGGCAACAATACAATACGTGCCTTATTGCCCCTACTGTCACTGGGAAAGGACACCACAAGATTGAACCCAAAGCTAAGCACTTCTCCCATTGCAAGAAAGATCAATCTAGTAGGCCAAACTAAACCGATAATTCGAAGAGACTTGCAAAGATATCAAATCATGCATATAAGAATTCAGAGAAGAACCAAATAATATTCATAGATAATCTTGTTCACAAATCCACAATTCATCGGATCTCGACAAACACACCGCAAAAGAGTATTACATCGAATAGATCTCCAAGAACATCGAGGAGAACTTTGTATTGAGAATCGAAGAGAGAAAAGAAGCCATCTAGCTAATAACTATGTACCCGAAGGTATGTGGTAAACTACTCACGCTTCATCGGAGAGGCAATGGTGTTGATGTAGAAGCCCTCCGTGATCGATTCCCCCTCCGGAAGATTGCGAGAAAAGGTCCCAAGATGGGATCTCACGGTACAAAAGGTTGCGGCGGTGGAAAAGTGGTTTTGTGGCTCTCCCTGATGTTTCTAGGGTATAAGAGTATATATAGGCGAAAGAAGTACGTCGGTGGAGCTACGAGGGGCCCATGAGGGTGGGGGCACGCCTACCCCCCTGGGCGCGCCCTCCTGCCTCGTGGCTTCCTCGTGGAGTTCCAGACTTCGACTCCAAGTCTTCTGGATTGTTTTCGGTCCAAGAAAGAGCATCGTGAAGGTTTCATTCCATTTGGACTCCGTTTGGTATTCCTTTTCTGCAAAACTCTAAAATAGGCAAAAAAAACATAAACTGGCACTGGGCCTCCGGTTAATAGGTTAGTCCCAAAAATAATATAAAAGAGCATATTAAAGCCGATTAAACATCCAAAACAGATAATATAATAGCATGGAACAATCAAAAATTATAGATACATTGGAGACGTATCAATATCATTCATAATTTCTTGATATAAATGAAAAGGAATTGCACTCATACTAGCACCCAAATCACATAGGCCATGATAGGAATGATATCCTATTTTAACAGAGACAACAGGCATGCCAACAACAGGTCTATGTTTATCCTTTTCATCAGGTTTAGCAATTCTAGCAACTTCACTACATAAATAAATAACTTGCCCATCAATATTTTTACCCAAGAGATCTTTAACCATAGCAACATTAGGTTTAACTTTAATTTTCTCAGGGGGTGTAGGTGTTATAGTATAACTCTCACGGGCTACAGCTGAAGCTTTAGCATGTTCTTTTATCCTAACAGGAAAAGGTGGTTTCTTAATATAAGAAGTAGGAATAACTGGATCAACATTATAAGTAATTGTTTCTTCTCCAGCTTTAACGGGTTCTACTATTTTTACTTCAACAGGAGGATGATATTTAAACCACTTCTCCTTAGGGAGATCAACATGAGTAGAAAATGATTCCCAAAAGAAACTACTATCTCAGAGTCAAGCCCATATTTAGTGCTAAATTCATGAATGACATCGGTATCCACAAAATATTTAACACAATCAAACTCAAGGTTTATACCTGACTCCTTAACTTCGTCGAGCTCCCAATCTTGAGAGTAGTGTTTAATTATTTCCAAGATATCCCATTTGAATTCAATAGTATTCTTCATAAAAGAACCAGTAGAAGAAGTATCGAGCATGAATTGATCATTACGAGAAAGCCGAGCATAAAAATTCTGAATAATAATTTCTCTTGAGAGCTCATGATTGGGGCATGAATATGAAATTGACTTAAGCCTCCCCCAAGATTGAGCGATACTTTCTCCTTCACGAGGACAAAAATTATATATATAATTCCGATCATGATGAACCAGATGCATAGGATAAAATTTATGACGAAATTCCAATTTCAATCGGTTGTAATTCCAGGCTCCAATATCATCACATAGCATATACCATGTCAATGAACTTCCCTTCAAAGATAAAGGGAATACCTTCTTCTTGACTTCATCCTCAGGTAAACCTGCAAGCTTAAATAATCCATAAACTTCATCCACATAGATTAGATGCATACCAGGATGTAGTGTTCCATCTCCTGCATAAGGATTAGCTAGCAGTTCATCTATCATACCTGAAGGAATTTCATAATAAATATTTTTAGTAGGTTCAGTAGGTTGAGGAGCAACTTCTCATTCTTCCGGTCAAGGTGAAGATACCCCGAACAAGCCCCTCAAAGGATGATTTCCCATAATGACAAGTGACAGTAAATTTCAGCACGTAATATAAACTTTTCCTTACCAAATTCCACTTACCAAAGGCGTTTCACTCCTCGGAAACAGTGACATAAAAGATTCTTGATGACCCACAAGTATAGGGGATCAATCGTAGTCCTTTCGATAAATAAGAGTGTCGAACCCAACGAGGAGCAGAAGAAAATGACAAGCGGTTTTCAGCAAGGTATATTCTGAAGGCACTGAAATTATCAGTAACAGATAGTTTTGTGATAAGATAATTCGTAATGGGTAACAAGTAATAAGTGTAGAAAAAGTGCAGCAAGGTGGCACAATCCTTTTTGTAGCAAAGGATAAGCCTGGACGAACTCTTATATAAAACAAAGCACCCCCGAGGACACATAGAAATTACTGCCAAGTTAGTTTTCATCATGCTCATATGATTCACGTTCATTAATTTCATAATTTCATATATGGGTGGACCGGTGCTTGGGTGATGTCCTTACTTAGACAAGCCTCCCACTTATGATTAACCCCTCTCGCAAGCATCCGCAACTACAAAAAAAGAATTAAGATAAATCTAACCATAGCATGAAACATGTGGATCCAAATCAGCCCCTTACGGAACAATGCATAAACTAGGGTTTAAGCTTCTATCACTCTAGCAACCCATCATCTACTTATTACTTCCTAATGCCTTCCCCTAGGACCAAATCATGGTGACGTGTCATGTAGTCTACGTTCACATAACACCACTAGAGGAAATAAAACCATCAAAATATCGAATGAATACCAAATTCACATGATTACTTATAACAAGACTTCTCACATGTCCTCAGGAACAAACGTAACTACTCACAATGCATGTTCATGTTCAAGATCAGATGGGTATTGAATATCATTAAGGATCTGAACATATGATATTCCACCAAATAAACCAACTAGCATCAACTGCAAGGAGTAATCAACACTAGTAGCAACCCATATGTACCAATATGAGGTTTTGGGATAAAGACTGAATACAAGAGATGAACTAGGCTTTGAGAGGAGATGGTGCTGACGAAGATGTTGATGAAGATTGACCCTCCCTCGATGAGAGGATTTTTGGTGATGATGATGGCTTCGATTTCCCCCTCCCGGAGGGAGGTTTTCCCGGCAGAATTGCTCCGTCGGAGCCCTAGATTGCTTCTGCCCAGGTTCCGCCTCGAGACAGCGGTGCTTCGTCCCGAAAGCTCTCTCCTGGGTTTTTTTTCTGGGTCAAAACCCTCCATGTAGCAGAAGATGGGCACTAGACGATGGCCAGGGGGGCCACAAGCCCTAGGGGTAAGGCGCGCCCCCCAGGCTTGTGGCTACCTGGTGGGTCCCCTTCTGTATTTTCTTCGCCCAATATTTTTTATATATTCCAAAATAATTCTTCGTAAAATTTTAGGACTTTTGGAGTTGTGCAGAATAGGTATCCCAGATTTTTCTCCTATCCGGTCCAGAATTTCAGTTTCCGGCATTCTCCCTCTTTGTGTAAACCTTGTTGTCGGTGTAAAAACCGGCGGATCTCGGGTAGGGGGTCCTGAACTGTGCGTCTAAGGCGGATGGTAATAGGAGGCAGGGAACACGATGTTTTACCCAGGTCCGGCCCCTCTTGATGGAGGTAAAACCCTACGTCCTGCTTGATTAATATTGATGATATGGGTAGTACAAGAGTAGATCTACCACGAGATCATAGAGGCTAAACCCTAGAAGCTAGCCTATGGTATGATTGTATGTTGTCCTACGGACTAAAACCCTCCGGTTTATATAGACACCGGGGGGGCTAGGGTTACACAAGGTCGGTTACAAAGGAGGAGATGTACATATCTGTATTGCCTAGCTTGCCTTCCACGCCAAGTAGAGTCCCATCCGGACACGAGACGAAGTCTTCAATCTTGTATCTTCATAGTCCAACAGTCCGGCCAAAGGATATAGTCTGGCTGTCCGGAGACCCCCTAATGCAGGACTCCCTCGGTAGCCCCTGAACCAGGCTTTCAATAACGATAAGTCCGACGCGTAGTATTGTCTTCGGCATTGCAAGGTGGGTTCCTCCTCCGAATACATCACGGAAGAATTTGAATACAAGGATAGTGTCCGACCCTGCAAAATAAGTTCCACATACCACCATAGAGAGAATAATATTTCCACAAATCTAATTTGCTGACTTGTTTTGGCAACACGACATTATGTCATGGCCCGGTGATTATTCGAACCATTTCCTTTAACTAGCCCCGTACATAATGTGAGGCAGTTTTTTGACACGTCTTGTCAAAGCAGAGATCGTGTCCCCTTATCACGGGATTCTCATCAATATGGGCGTGGGTAACCCAACCGCGCCATCGATCACGGTGCTTGGGGGATAAGCGAGTTTTACCAGGCTAGTGGGGACGCATAGTTTCATCCACCCATATAAAGGGATAAGGATTCACATTTTCATCCACGCCTTCTTCCTCCTTTGCTCGTCCATTTTCGCACACTCGAGCTCCAGCGCACAAGTCCGTACTTCCCACCTCAACCTTCTCCAACCATGTCCGAAGCAGGAGGCAAGTGGATGGTCTCCTCCGTCACGGAGGGACACATCAAGAAGCTGAGGAGAGCCGGATACCTGCCCGACGACATCGCGCACCGGCTCCCAGATGAGGGGCAGCTCATCCCCACCCCCAGGCCCCATGAGAGAGTAGTGTTCCTTACCCATTTCCTCTACGGTCTGGGATTCCCTCTCCACCCATTCGTCCAGGGGCTCATGTTCTACTATGGCCTGGATTTCCACGATCTGGCCCCGAACTTCATCCTCAACATCTCGGCGTTTATCGTCGTGTGCGAGAACTTCCTCCGCATCAAGCCCCACCTTGGCTTATGGCTGAAGACCTTCAATGTCAAGCTGAAGGTTGTGAGCGGCCGCCAGGCGGAGTGCGGAGGCGCCATGGTGGGCAAGATGCCCAATGTCACATGGCTCGAGGGCTCCTTCGTGGAGACCGCAAAGGGGTGGCAATCGGGGTGGTTCTACATCACCGAGTCGCGTGACCCTAAATGGGCGGCGGCCCCCGAGTTCCGATCTGGCATCCCCACGCGGCTCACCTCCTAGCAAGAGAAGGGCCTGTCCTAGGGTAGTTCAGGAGAGCTGACCGGACTCCAAACATGTATTCAAAACATGGTGAACAAGAAGCTCAAACTCGTCAACGTAGTCCAGGTCATGCTCATCCGCCGGATCCTCCCGTGCCAACAACGGGCTTTCAACTTGTGGGAGTTCGACCTGGCCCAGCACCGAACTCTGAACAGGCTCTTCGACACAACTCACGAGGATGCCTGGATGGTACTATTCAAGGGTGCCGAGGTTCCCCCTCCCACTACCGAGGATCGCGGATTCTGCGCGAAGCGCCAAGCCAACACAGTAAGTTGTTTTACCTCTCACGGGATACTTGTTTTTCATAGTTTGACTCTATGCGGGATCTAAGCTCCCGTACCTTTGACAGGACTAGTAGGAGACGGCCGGACAGATCGACTATCCGGCTCCTTTGCCCGAAGGCCCAGCAGACGCTCTCCTGACGAAGATGTTGACTCCGGCTCCTTACAAGGTGCCGGAGAAGACCAAGAAGGCCAAGGGAACCCGAAAGGGTACCTGACGCCAGGCATCATCGGACTCATCGTCCGATAACTCTGCGACACACTCCTCCCCCGAAGACAAGGAGGAAGAAGAAGATGATCCCCCTTTAGATGGGGGAGACAAGAAAAGGAAGGCCGCCCCAACTGGGGAGGCCGAGGGGTCCAAGAAGGGAAGGACTCTCCTTCCGGACAGTTCCACCACCGCCGCCAAAGGCGAAGATGACTGGCTGCTCAGGGCCAAGCCCCTGGCGAAGTCGTAAGTATTCGGATACCGGAGTAACTCATAGCATTCCTTTGTCGCACTGCTTCCCCTAACGCCGAATATGATTATGCAGGCCGCCACGAGCCAGTATCGATGTATCGTCGGATGGCTCCCTAGGCTCGTCGGATATGGATAGCGATCCACTTCCGAACGCCACCTCCCCTTGCCCTGGGGACGATGCTGAGGTATTGTCTCAAGAGGCACCGGGTCGAGGGGAGACAGTCCCGAAGGCGCCTCAAGGCGACCTTCCGGACTCCGGGAGCAGAGGGAACAAGGCCCCTAAGGGCTCCGAGTTCGGCCCTCAGCCGAACACCGCGCCGAAACCTCCAGTGGTTCCGGACTCGAGCAGGCGGCCTCCTTCCAAGAGGGGCAAGACGCCTGTGCCGGCGACCTCTGTCCATCCAGAGGCGCCGGACAATCTGCTGGGAGCGCTTCGCAGCACTTCCATCGATGAGGAGCACCGTACTATTATGACTGCGGTGGTCCAGAAGGTTCAGTCCACCAAGAGCGGATTGACTGAAGCCTGTGCCAGCCTTCTAACAGGCTTTGAGGTAAGTGTTTAAAATATAGGAAAAATATTACCGCATAGACAGTAGCCCCTGATGCTCTGTTCAGTGTTCACAAAGAAAAGCCGAACAGAGGATCAAACAATATCGCAGGAGTCTAATATAAGTATGTCAATATGCGTATGCAGGCTTTGCTAATGGCATCTGCCGCACTGACTGCGGAGGTCGCCGCACTAAAGCAGGACCTTAAAGGGTCCAAGGACGAGCTCGGCCCTGCCAAGAGGCAGCTCGAGGAGAACAAAGGTAAGTAGTACCTAGTCTATGGATATGTATAAAAAGAATGCGATTGCAAAATGATAGGATCATCATGAATTTGCCAGGGGCCACGACCGAAGTGGCGACCCTAAAGCAAGCGCTGTCCGAGGCCGAAGATAAAGCAGCCAAGGAGCGCACCGAGCGGGAAAGGCAAGAGGCTCGGGTGGGCGAGGTGCAGCAAGAGCTCCAGGCTCTCGTGACGAAGCACGAGGCGTTGGAGCTTGACTCGAAGACGCGAGAGTCTGAGCTTGCCGTGGCCCTCGAGAGCGCAAAGAGTGCCAAGGCCGAAGCCCAAAAGGCCCTCTAGGAGATTGACGCGATGAAGAAAATAGCGGCGGGTAAGGCATTATATATGCAAAGCAAGCATGTGAAAGTAAATTACCTATTACTTACCCGAATCCGGAGCTCTCCAGGAGCATTCGCAGATTTGCCCCACAGCGTGTCGGATGTCGCACAGTTTTATTAGGCCGAGGAGGGAAGCTCAACGGAGAAGCTATTCTGGTCTCAGTATACTAGGACCAAACACCCGGTGCCTATGAGCGACCAGCTGAAACAGCTGGTCGAGCTACACAAGGCGGCCGAACAGGCCATGAAGGGCCTTATAGTCCGGCTGTGGCCTGGCGACGCCCTTCCGAACAGCTACTTCGGCCTGGTGAGGCGGCTTGTGGATGCCTGCTCACGGCTGGAAGTCATCAAGCGGTCTGTCTGCATCGAAGGTGCACGCCGGGCTTTCGCCCATGTGAAGGTGCAATGGTTCAAGCTAGACGCCATGAAGCTGATCAAGGAAGGGTCGCCGCAGGGCAAGGAGCATCGCACCCCCAAAATATATTATGAGGGTGTCTTGAAGGGTGCCCGTCTTGTAGCGGACGAATGTCCAAAGGATGTAATATTTGAGTAAACTTGCTCGTGTGATCCTGTATGATGAAAACTTGTTTCATATGCGCTATGCAACGCTTGTTTGAATTTAAAATATTACCTTCTGTTTGGTTGTTTATCCAATCTGAGAGATGGCTAGTCCTCGGCTTCTGCCCCCATGCCGCGAGTGCTGGGGTGTTCGGGATAAACCTGAGCACTCTTGTTCCCATTTTTGGGTCCTTCGAGGGAGGTGCTCAGCACAACGAACAAGGCAACCAGACTAATAAAGCTTTATCACTCTCACTTAGCCATAGAATTCTATAATTTTAAATTTCGGTGAAGCCCCTGGTATTCAGAAGGCCGAATTCGGGGCGCGATACACGCCTTTAAGCCGGGCAGGACCGGCTCCTCGCTCTAAGTGGCATAAGTCTTTAGGGACTCGAAACCTCGCCGAACAGCGACCAGTCTCTCGCCTTATCATGACAGTCAGTTTTAGCTTTCTCTACTGAGGTTCTTAGCCCAGCAGAACCGGGGCACAATCGCAGTAGTTCTCCTAGTGCTACCTTAGCCGATAGAGCGGAACATAAGGTACCAAAACATAGGAGCCGGGCAAACCCAACATTTGACCAAAGACATGATTCGGAGTTGATGCATATAATGCTATAAGTTCGGGGTGCCGCACTTGTGAAAGTGTTCGGACTTCTCACACCATAATGTGGGGTACTTAAGCCCCTGGTGTATTGGTTGTACCAAAGTGTACGGTTGCAAGGCGTCATTAATGAACACATATATATAACAAGAATGCAATAATAGTCGTAATGTTATGCATTGTTTATTCAAAAAGGTGTGTTAAAGCAGAATGATAGAGGTAGTGCGATAAGCAAAAAGTAGGACTATGTCCCTTCCAAGGGCAAGCTGAGGAATAGTATTAAAGCAAATATTTCACTCGTTATCGTAATCCACCTGGGAGTGCCGTGGTGTGACGTAGCTTTCTGCCTCCTTGGTTGCTGCATCATGTGTTCGGCGATCATGATGCCGGACAGGGTTTCCAGAGATTAAAGTCCTGAAAGAGAAAAATAACAAAGCGGGAAGCCCCTAGTGCGGTTTAAGCCGCGTATTGGGGCGTGCCGTAGTTGTGCCCCCCTCCCCGCCTGTGCCCATGGTATTTTTAATGCGTAATTATGTACGTGTGGCACAAATTTCGCCGTTTGGCTCGGACTGGGGTGGGGGCCGCATTGCTACGCGAGCTCAGGTCGTGCCAGGCAGTCTAGTTGCCGATTACTCTGAGCGCGCTTGAAGGTGTCCGGGTCTTGAAACACCGAACTGGTGGATTGCCTTGAAAGGCTACTTTGCGCTTCTGCTGCGAGGGCCGCAGTGTGCTCCTCCGTGCAGAGAGAGCGCTCTGTGTTTCCATTAACTGTGATGACCCCCCGAGGTCCTGGCATCTTGAGCTTGAGGTATGCATAATGCGGTACCACATTGAATCTCGCAAATGCGGTTCGCCCGAGCAGTGCATGATAGCCACTGCGGAATGGGACTATATCGAAGATTAATTCTTCACTTCGGAAGTTATCCAGGGATCCGAAGACCACTTCCAGTGTAATTGAGCCTGTGCAATGGGCCTCTACACCTGGAATGACGCCTTTAAAGGTCGTTTTTGTGGGTTTGATCCTTGAGGGGTCTATGCCCATTTTGCGCACTGTGTCCTGATAAAGCAGGTTCAGGCTGCTGCCTCCATCCATAAGGACTCGAGTGAGGTGAAATCCGTCAATGATTGGGTCTAGGACTAGTGCGGCAAATCCGCCATGACGGATACTAGTGGGGTGGTCCCTGCGATCGAAGGTGATCGGACAGGAGGACCATGGGTTGAACTTTGGGGCGACTGGCTCCAACGCATATACGTCCCTAAGCGCACGCTTCCGCTCCCTCTTGGGGATGTGGGTTGCGTATATCATGTTCACCGTCCGCACTTGTGGGGGGAACCTCTTCTGTCCTCCGGTGTTCGGCTGTCGGGGCTCTTCCTCGTCATCGCTATGTGGCCCCTTATCTTTGTTTTCGGCAATTAACTTGTCGGCCTGCTTGAATACCCAAGAATACCTATTGGTGTGGTTGGCTGGCTTGTCGGGGGTGCCGTGTATTTGACACGAGCGATCGAGTATGCGGTCCAAACTGGATGGGCCCGGAGTGCTTCTTTTAAATGGCTTTTTCCGCTGACCGGGTTTAGAGCCTTTGAATCCGGCATTGACTGCCGTATCCTCGGTATTGTCGCTATTAATGCGACGCTTATGTTTATTTCGACGTGACCTTCCATTGCCGTCCTTGGTATCCTAAGTACCATGGTTCTTTGATATGTTATTACTACGAGCCAGCCAGCTGTCTTCTCCCGCACAAAAGCGGGTCATGAGTGTCGTGAGGGCTGCCATAGATTTCGGCTTTTCCTGACCAAGGTGCCAGGCTAGCCACTCGTCATGGATGTTGTGTTTGAAAGCTGCTAGGGCCTGTGCATCCGGACAGTCAACGATTTTATTTTTCTTTGTTAGGAACCGAGTCCAGAATTGCCTGGGCAATTCTTCTGGCTGCTGAATTATGTGGCTCAAGTCATCGGCATCTGGTGGTCGCACATAAGTGCCGTGAAAGTTGTCGAGGAATGCGGCCTCCAGATCTTCCCAACAGCTAATGGCCTCTGCTGGCAAGCTGTTAAGCCAATGCCGCGCTGGTCCTTTGAGCTTTAGTGGGAGGTATTTGATGCCGTGTAAGTCATCACCGCGGGCCATGTGGATGTGGAGCAGGAAATCCTCGATCCATACCGCAGGATCTGTTGTGTCGTCGTATGATTCTATATTTACGGGTTTGAAACCCTCTGGGATTTGATGATCCATGACTTCGTCTGTGAAGCATAAGGGGTGTGCGGCGCCTCTATATTGGGCTATATCGCGACGCAGCTCGAATGGGTCCTGCCCGCTGTGTTTGGCCCGGCCGGATTTACTTTTACTGTATTCGGCGTGACGTTTATCGTCTCGCATAGTGGCACGCCCTCGTGATCTATAGATCGATCTTGCATGCTTTGCTTTGTCCTCCAATACGTCTCGCAGGTCTGGCGTATTTCCCCATGCCTTTTTATTTGAATGATGTCGGGGTGCGGGCTGAGTTTTTGGCTGGAATGCCTCTCTATCGCGGCCATGAGGTGGCCGATCAGCCGGGTCATACGCTTCTTCCTCCAGTCGGGGTAGCAACCTGCATTTTGGGTAACTCTTGGAGGGGCGTTCGAGTTTATATTCCTCGGCCGTGAGGACTTCAGTCCATCTGTCAGCTAGCAGATCTTGATCAGCTTGAAGTTGCTGCTGCTTTTTCTTAAGGCTATTTGCCGTGGCCATAAGCCTGCGCTTGAAGCGCTCTTGTTCGACGGGATCCTCTGACACGAAGAATTCTTCATCGCCGAGGCTTGCCTCATCTTCGGAGGGGGGCATGTAATTATCATCCTCCGCCTCACCATTTGCCGCTCTCATAGGAGGGCTGGCTCCTCCATCTTCCTGCTCTAAATCTTGCTGCAGGGGATTGTTGTTGTCTTCGGCACTATCCGGAGTGTTATTATATCTTGTGCCGGTATCACCACTTTTGCTTTGGCGGGACTTAGAGCGGCTCCGCTGACGTCGGCGCTTGGGTTGCTTCTTGGAGGGGTCATCCTCCGCTGTCTCGTCGTCATTGCCTTCTTTGGGTGTGTCCACCATGTATATATCGTATGATGAGGTGGCTGTCCAGTGCCCTGTGGGCAGTGGTTTCTCTTCGTCTCCCGCATCGTCGTCCATACCGTCGATGTCTTCGGAGTCGAAGTCGAGCATGTCGGTTAAGTCATCGACAGTGGCTACTAAGTGGGTGGTGGGTGGGCCGCGAATTTCTTCGTCGTCCGCATCCCAATCCTGCCGGACATAGTTCGGCCAGGATCCTCCTGACAAGGAGAGAGACCTTAATGAGTTCAGTATGTCGCCAAAGGGCGAGTGCTGAAAAATATCTGCGGAGGTAAACTCCCTGATCGGCGCCCAATCGGATTCGCTAGGAACGGGCGCAGGCGGTTCGGAGTCTGTGGCCGGAGAAGGATCCGGCAGTTTGACAACATGGCTCTCGTGCAGGGTAACGTCGATGTCCGGCTCGATCGCCGATGAGGATAAGGCTTCTGTGGCGGGGTCCATCCACCCGTCCATGGACGGCGCAACTGGCTCTGAATTGAGGGTCGGAGCGGCTGCCGGTGCGGTCTCCTGAACACTGTCTGATGGTAGAGCTAAATCGTACTCATCGTGACCACGTGACGCACAAGGCAGAGGCTCGAATCCGTCGAAGATCAAGTCTCCGCAAATATCGGTTGTGTAGTTTAAGCTTCCAAACCTGACCTGGTGGCCAGGGGCGTAACTCTCGATCTGCTCCAGATGGCCAAGCGAGTTGGCCCGCAGTGTGAAGCCGTCGAACACAAAGATCTGTCCGGGGAGAAAAGTCTCACCCTGGCCTGCATCGCTATCGATGATAGTAGGAGCCATCAAGCCTAACGGCAACGACACAGAGGAACTCTCAATGAAAGCACCAATGTCGGTGTCAAAACCGGCAGATCTCGGGTAGGGGGTCCCGAACTGTGCGTCTAAGGCGGATGGTAACAGGAGGCAGGGAACACGATGTTTTACCCAGGTTCGGGCCCTCTTGATGGAGGTAAAACCCTACGTCCTGCTTGATTAATATTGATGATATGGGTAGTACAAGAGTAGATCTACCACGAGATCAGAGAGGCTAAACCCTAGAAGCTAGCCTATGGTATGATTGCATGTTGTCCTACGGACCCTCCGGTTTATATAGACACCAGGGGGGCTAGGGTTACACAAGGTCGGTTACAAAGGAGGAGACGTACATATCCGTATTGCCTAGCTTGCCTTCCACGCCAAGTAGAGTCCCATCCGGACACGAGACGAAGTCTTCAATCTTGTATGTTCATAGTCCAATAGTCCGGCCAAAGGATATAGTCCGGCTGTCCGGAGACCCCCTAATCCAGGACTCCCTCACTTGTAAAGTAAGAGGGAAAAGTATAAGTATTGTACCATAATGTGAAATAACATCCCATAATGCAATAAATATCAACATAAAAGCATGATGCAGAATGGTCGTATCAAATTGCTAAAGGCCTCATAGGGGAAAAGTTGATGGGCCTATTGGGCCCGATAAGGGGTGGTGCCCCTTGGCGTGCCAAGGGAGGATTCATCCCTCCCAAGTCGGTTGCCCCCTCTAGTTCTCTCTCCCTCTCTAGTTCTAGTCTTGATCTAGAGTTGATCTACTTCTAGTTTTCTCTATTTCCTCCCATGAGGTCCTGTTCTACCCTCTTTAGTTCTCAAGTGACATCAAGCTCTAGATTGTGAAGCGCTGCCAGATCGTGAAGCCCATATGCGTGCGATTCATGGAGAGATCGTGCTTTCAATCTTTGTTCGAGCGGTCATTTGTGGGACGGTTCAAGGGATTTACCGAATGATCTACACAAACAGTACTTCCACTGCAAATCGAAGTTGGTAACGGTCTGATCTAACCTTGTATGCATATTCATAGTGTTCTCAAGATCTTGATCATAGCCAATTTTTTCCGTTTTCTACTACATTTTCCAACAATATCCACCTAGCATTTTTTTGGAAATGATCCACTTAGTGGATTGGTAAAACTTCAAACTTAGCGCAGGAGAAGGAACAACCTGGGCTTGGAAATTTCCATGCCGCCTAGTTGCCACTAACTCATCGCCTTGACCCACTTTGATCACCATTTGGCACCTCCCCTGGTCCGCTCTGCATGTTGTCCCACGTTTGTGGCCTAGCACCACTTCGTCTATCTTCTCAGTTGTTACCGGTAAGGGAAGGCGTCAATGGCATGGAGGCACCTCCTCCCACCACTCATGCTTCGCATTGAAGGTCGTTTCTCCCCTAAAGTAGGTGTGCCCACCTCGGGTTAGTTGCCCTCCCCCCAGTCGTGACCGTGATCGTTCCCTGCACTACCACTACACCCTCATATCCGCCTTCGCCACCCCATCGGAGGTGACAACTACCATCACACAAGGAAAGGGCAAGGATGTTGAGTTCATGAACTCTTATGTGTGGCACCTAATAAGTGAGTTGTTCACTTTCACCCAGATCAGTGATCGATGTGTGATGGCATTGAACAGATATTTAAAAAGTTGGGAATGCAAACTAGAGTAAAGAGTAACTTATTTTTGCTCTGATTGTGAATAAGAAAAGAAGGGACTATAGATGTAGGTGGAGTCATATGGAGTCTAGGAGTAGCAACGGTACTCATGGCACCTAATAAGCTCAAGTCCTAATGTACATGAAAGTTTGACACATAAATGAATTCAATATGGTGGAGAATATTCGTCAAGATGAAGTTTATTGGTATTGTGTTGAATATTTGTACAAGGTAGGTTATGATATCTCCAACGTATCTATAATTTTTTATTGTTCCATGCTATTATATTATCTATCTTGGATGTTTCATATGCATTAATGTGCTATTTTATATGATTTTTAGGACTAACCTATTAACCTAGAGCACAATGCCAGTTTTTGTTTTTTCCTTGTTTTTGAGTTTCGCGGAAAAGGAATATCAAATGGAGTCCAATTGACCTGAAACTTTACGACGATTCTTTATGGACCAAAAGAAGCCCCCGAAGCAAAAGAGTTGGGCCAGAAGAGCCACGAGGCCTCCACAAGGGTGGAGGGTGCGCCCTCCGTCCTTGTGGTTGACTCGTGGACCCCCCCCCCCCCCCCGACATGAAACCCACGCCAAAAATTCCTATAAATATAGAAACCCCCGAAAAGAAACCTAGATCGGGAGTTCCATCGTCGCAAGCCTCTGTAGCCACCAAAACCAATTGGAACCATGTTCCGGCACCCCGCCGGAGGGAGGAATCATCACCGGTGGCCATCTTCATCATCCCGGCGCTCTCCATGAGGTGGAGGGAGTAGTTCACCCTCAGGGCTGAGGGTATGTACCAGTAGCTATGTGTTTGATCTCTCTCTCTCTTGTGTTCTTGATTTGGCACGATCTTGATGTACCGCGAACTTTGCTATTATAGTTGGATCTTATGATGTTTCTCCCCCTCTACCTTCTTGTAATGGATTGAGTTTTCCCTTTGAAGTTATCTTATCAGATTGAGTCTTTAAGGATTTGAGAACACTTGATGTATGTCTTGCATGTGCTTATCTGTGGTGACAATGGGATATTCACGTGATCTACTTGATGTATGTTTTGGTGATCAACTTGCGGGTTCCGTGACCTTGTGAACTTATGCATAGGGGTTGGCACACGTTTTCGTCTTGACTCTCGGGTAGAAACTTTGGGGCACTCTTTGAAGTTCTTTGGGTTGGTTTGAATAGATGAATCTGAGATTGTGTGATGCATATCGTATAATCAAACCCGCGGATACTTGTGGTGACATTGGAGTATCTAGGTGACATTAGGGTTTTGGTTGATGTGTGTCTTGAGGTGTTATTTTAGTACGAACTCTAGGGCTGTTTGTGACACTTATAGGAATAGCCCAATAGATCAATCAGAAAGAATTACTTTGAGGTGGTTTTGTACCCTACAATAATCTCTTCGTTTGTTCTCCACTATTAGTGCCTTTGGAGTGACTCTCTGTTGCACATTGAGGGATTCTTATATGATCTAATTATGTTATCATTGTTGAGAGAACTTGCACTAGTGAAAGTATGAACCCTAGGCCTTGTTTCGAAGCATTGAATACCGTTTTTGCTCACTTTTATTATGAGTTACCTTACTGTTTTTATAATTTTAGATTACAAAAACCTTTATCGACCATCCATATTACACTTGTATCACCATCTCTTTGCCGAACTAGTGCATCTATATAATTTACCATTGTATTGGGTGTGTTGGGGACACAGGAGACTCTTTGTTATTTGGTTGCAGGGTTGTTTGAGAGAGACCACCTTCATCCTACGCCTCTCACAGATTGATAAACCTTAGGTCATCCACTTGAGGGAAATTTGCAACTGTCCTACAAACTTTGCGCTTGGAGGCCCAACACGAGTCTTCAAGAAGAAGGTTGCGTAGTAGACATCAAGCTCTTTTCTAGCGCCGTTGCCGGGGAGGTTAGTGCTTGAAGGTATATCTTTAGATCTTACAATCGTATCTTTTGGTTTCTTGTTTCATCACTAGTTTAGTTTATAAAATAAAATTACAAAAAAATGGAAATTGATGTTTCCTCACATGCTTCATCTTTTTAATGTCTTCCGTGAGAATAAGGATTCTGATAATTGTGCCAAAGTGTTAGAAGAAGAATGCATTAAAATGTTTGGCACTAAATCTTTGAATGATGAGCATGGTTGCAATGTTGTTAGTATGAATTCTATGAATATCCATGATGCTAATGATATGCAAAGCCACAAGCTTGGGAATGCCATGTTTGATGAAGATGATATTTTTTTCTCCCAAAGTTTTGATGAGAAAATTCATTATGATGATAGAATGCCTCCTATTTATGATGATTATATTGATGAAAGTGGATTTGGAGAGGTCATGACTTTATTTAATGATGATTCCATTATTTCGGAAGAGGTTCCAATTGATTATGAGAACAAAGTTGCTATATATGATGATTATTGTGATGACATGTATGCTATAAAGAATAATGATAACCATGGAACTTGTCATCATGATTTTAATTCTCAGTTGGATTATGCCTCACATGATAACTATTTTGTTGAGTTTGCTCCCACTACTATTAGAATAAATTTGCTTATGTGGAGAGTAATAAAAAATATGCTTGTAGATCATGAAAATAATGCTTTGTGTGATAGCTATATTGTTGAATTCATTCATGATGCTACTGAAAATTATTATGAGGGAGGAATATATGCTTGTAGGAGTTGCAGTAATATCAAGTTTCATTTCTATGTGTTGAAAGTTTTGATGTTTTGCTTGTTTTACCTTCCTATGCTAGTAGATTCTTGTTCCCATGAATTATTTGCTCACAAAATCCCTATGCATAGGAAGTGGGTTAGACTTAAATGTGCTTGTCATATGCTTCATGGTGCTCCCATTATGTTTCAAATCTTATCTCTTGTGTGAGCATCATTGAAATCATCATGCCTAGCTAGAAAGGCAATAAAGAAAAGCACTTGTTGGGAGACAACCCAATATTTACCCCTTACTGTTTTTGTGTGTTCACATGATTAGGCTACTGTAGTAATCATGTTTTATAGCTTTTGTTACAATAAAGTGCCAAGTAAGACCTTTGGGATGGCTTACGGTGATAGTTGATTTGATCTTGCTGAAAAACAGAAACTTTTGCACTCAGGAAAACAATTCTCATTTTTAATAGAAGCCTGAAAAATACTGATTATTTTTTCAAAAGATTAATAAACAAATTTCTCAGGTTTTCCTATTTTTCAGAATTTTTGGAGTTACACAAGTATTCAAGAGTTACAAATTACTACAGACTGTTATATTTTTGACAGATTCTATTTTCGATGCATAGTTTGCTTGTTTCCTAGTTTCAATGGCTTATATTGCTTAATATAAATTGTAGAAATGATAGGGTACAGTAGGAATCATGTAGTAAAAATTATGAATCTTGTCTTGATAGTACCTAAGTGGTGATTTGCTTTATTATACTAACGGAGCTTACGAGTTTTCTGTTAAGTTTTGTGTTGTGAAGTTTTTAGGTTTTGGGTAAAGATTCGATGGACTACGGAATAAGGAGTGGCAAGAGCCTAAGCTTGGGATGCCCAAGGCATCCCAAGGTAATATTCAAGGACAACCAAGAGCCTAAGCTTGGGGATGCCCCGGATGGCATCCCCTCTTTCGTCTTCATTCATTGGTAATTTTACTTGGAGCTATATTTTCATTCACCACATGATATGTGTTTTGCTTGGAGCGTCATTTATTTTATTAGGATTTTCTTGATGTTAAATAGAGTTATGTTTTGCATCTTTTAGTTCAATAGAAGGTCAAGTGTAGCCTTTACCATGCTTATTCTACAAGTCTATATGTTGTTGTTTTAAAAACAGAAAGTTTGTTGTTATATTTTGAATATTTGTGAATAGTTAGAACATGATAAAATCTTGAAATTTTTACACAATGAGTAAAAAAATCTACAGTGTGGTAATTTTTCAGAATTTTTGGAGTTAGGGGAGTATGGTTCCTCTTGCATTCTTTACAGGTTGTTCTGTTTAGACAGATTGCTGTTATGTTTGCATTGTTTGCATATGTTTGCTTGTTTAATGATTCTATTTGTGGAAAGGACTATTATGCAAAGGCATTTAGTATGAAATGTCAAATAATAATTTTAGTGATTTGCTACAGTAGAGAATGATAAGGTTTATGCATTGATTTATACTAACTTATCTCACAAGTTTTTGTTGAGTTTTGTGTGCATGAAGTTTTAAGAATTAGGGAAACCGTGATATGAGAGGAATTAATGAGACACAAAAGCTCAAGCTTGGGGATGCCCAAGGCATCCCAAGTTAATATTTCAAGAAGTCTCAAGCATCTAAGCTTGGGGATGCCCTGGTTGGCATCCCACCTTTCTTCTTCAACAACTATCGACCAGTTTTGGTTGAGCCTAAGTTTTTGCTTCTTCACATGATATGTGTTATCCTTGCAATTTCGTTTTATTTATTTTTTTGCTTGCTGTTTGAATAAAGTACTTAAGATCTGAATTTATTTATGATAAGGAGTCTTCACATAGTTACATAATTATTCAACTACTCATTGATCTTCACTTATATCTTTTGGAGTAGTTTGTCATTTGCTCTAGTGCTTCACTTATATCTTTTTAGAGCACGGCGGTAGTTTTATTTTGAAGAAATTGATAAACTCTCATGCTTCACTTATATTATTTTGAGAGTCTCTTAACAGCATGGTAATTTGCTTTGTTTATGAATTTAGTCCTAATATGATGGGCATCCAAGAGGGATATAATAAAAACATTCATATAAAGTGCATTGAATACTATGAGAAGTTTGATTCCTTATGATTGTTTTGAGATATAAAGATGGTGATATTAGAGTCGTGCTAGCGAGTAGTTGTGAATTTGAGAAATACTTGTGTTAAGGTTTGTGATTCCCGTAGCATGCACGTATGGTGAACCATTATGTAACAAAGTTGGAGCATGAGGTATTTATTGATTGTCTTCCTTATGAGTGGCGATTAGGGATGAGCAATTGTCTTTCCCTACCAATCTATCCCCCTAGAAGCATGCGTGCAGTACTTCATTTCCATAACTAATAGATTTTTTCAATAAGTATGTGAGTTCTTTATGACTAATGTTGAGTCCATGGATTATACGCACTCTCACCCTTCCACCATCGCTAGCCTCTCTAGTACCGCGCAACTTTCGCCGGTACCTTAAACCCACCTTATACCTTCCTCAAAACAGCCACCATACCTACCTATTATGGCATTTCTATAGCCATTCTGAGATATATTGCCATGCAATATTCCACCGATCTATTTATTATGACACATTCCATCATTGTCATATTGCTTTGCATGATCATGTAGTTGACATCGCATTTTTGGAAAAGCCACCATTCATAATTATTTTATACATGTTGTCGTGGAGTTGTCACGGCAGATGTCCTTAGTGTCAGGACTTAGTCGCGAGGCCAACGCATCTATGTGGTAGCTTGAGAGGGGTTGAGCGGGACGAGAGACACGACGTTTTACCTAGGTTCGGCCCCTCATGGTGGAGGTAAAAGCCTACATCCTGCTTCATTGATATTGATGATGATGATCACAATTACAAGAGTGCTCTATCTCGAGAGCTATTGTCTAAACCTAACTTGTCCAATTCATGGAACTTGTGAATCTTGTCCCTTTTGGGGAGCCCTGCCCCTCCTTATATATGTTGAAGGGGCGGGTTACATCTAGAGTCCTATTAGGATTAGGACTAGTCTATCTCTAATACAAACCGGATACAAGTCCTGGTCTTAACTCCTTGTAAGAAAAATGTTCCTCATGCCTTTCCTCTTAAACCGGCCCACCATTAAACGTGAACCGGCCTTCTGGGCCTTGGGCCTTGTCATCCGTCTGTCCCGCACGCCGGATCACCAGTGAGTCATAATGACCAGGTGGGTTGCTTGTAAACCGCCAGGTCAGGGCGGGTCGCCAGTAACTCGCCAAGTGTTAGCGGGGTCTTCAGATAAACCGCCAAGTCCGCCGGGTTAACTTCCGGCCGGTTTACACCGCGGGGTATATCCCCGACATTAGCCCCCAAGTTTAGCTTGGATTTATTCATGGTAAACTTATGCTGCAAAATAAACACAAGAACAAATTTGACAGGTTATGCTCCGGGTTAAGAATTTTTGTAAACCGGTACCTGGTCATCCTTAAGTCCTTGTTATTTCCTCCTTCTAGGAAATCCGGGTCAATAGACCAGCTTCATAATCAATTTGCCGACATTGGCTTGTCACCGAGAAATATTGTGAAGAATAACTCCTTTGACTCAGCTCCGCCGGTTTAAGAAATATGGGTCTGAAAATACTTATCTGATATTCAGCCGGTTTGAAGATGTAAAACTTGCTGGTTTAATATTACCAAAATGGCCGGTTTATAAATATTGATGGCCCCGGGTCATAATTGTTGTCGACACCGGGTCATGTAATTGATCTTCCTGGTTTGCTCAAAACTAATAAAATGAAGATGTTCCTCCTTTATATGCATAATACCTGTAGCCCCAAGTCTTAAGAGGAGAACATAGTGATAACTTAAGACTTGCTCCAATAAGTGTTTCAACCTTGAAGAAATCCGGTTTGTTCATCTCAATCATATAAACTGAATACTCCATATATCTAGCCCCCAAGTGCCGGGTTGTCATGCTTACAGCAACCTGGGACATGCAATTGTTTGATGCTCATAAAAACTTCAACCAGTGTAGCCCCCAAGGGCCGGGTCATTATGCAATAATGAGCAGGGACTTTGTAAATATAATATTGTAAACTTTGAACAGCAACGTGTAGCCCCCAAGGACCGGCTTAGTAAGATAATATTGAGCTGGGACTTTATATATACTTCATTGAAAATAATATCATATGATGTAACTCCCATCATGCGGCTTGAACCCACGTCCACAAGGTTAAGAGCTTTGTGCTTTACCAACTGAGGAGTGGGCCCTTCAATATAATGGATAAAAACTTGTGTACCTTGAATTGTTGACATGAGCAATTGGTAGCCCCCAAGGGCCGGCTCGTTATAATATGATGGGTCGGGTCTTCAATAAGACTAAAAATGACTTGGCATTAGCCTCCAAGTGTCATGATGCATACTTGCAGCGACATGAGACTTGCATGTAATCTCGATTTGAATAATGTAGCCCCCAAGTGCCGGGTTGTAAGCCTGCAGCGACTCGGGACTATTCCTTCCATTGTAGAATAAATCATATCCTTTGATAAAATAATAGACATTGCGCTATAGCGACTTTGAAAACTCAATAATACCGGTTATTAATAACCATAAAAATCCAGCCATGTTGGCTATTCAAGATAATATAATCCGGTATGAAAACCTTATTCATTCACTATCATAATGAAAATCCATCCAAGTGTGGCTATTTGAATAATATAACCCAATGATTTATAAGCGCATGATTCCAATGGCGCAATCCAAATATATATACTGGCGACTTATAGTCCAAAGCCAGACCGGTTTAACAAACCTGTTTCTGCATACAATAAGTTTAAAGTGTCCTGGCGGTTTACCGCCGGACGGGTCATAATGCCCAACATATAACCCGGGTTTATAACCAAGGCTGCCCTTAAGAATAATCAAATATGAAATAGATCATACCTGTGACATTGAATCACATTGTTGGTTTTACCAACAGTAAGGGTGATAACCCAAATCTTGAGTACTGATAACTCCTTCCATATTGTGCCGGTTTATGATAAAACCGTGCCGGGCTGTGATAAACACCGGTTTACTCCATAAGAGGATGTTAACCACAAGGATCAAACCGGGCAAATAGTCTCCGGATTGACGTGAACTGTGTTCCGTCAATTGATTGGTTGAAAACTTTGTCGGTTTTAAAAAAACGCAAAAAAAAGAAAAAAGTATCTTGCAAAGAAAAGTGCGAAGCAAAAGCAATGACAAAACCGTTTGCAAAAAAGGTTTATTTGAGCTGATCAAATGGCGTTACCATTGCCGAACACGACCAAGCTCCCGTTAGGTGTAACTATGGTTCTAGTCAGCCAGGTCCCCAAATGAAACCGTGGCATTTATGCCGACCAAGTGGCATGGCGATGGTTCGGGTTCGACCAAGCCCCCAAGTGATTCTGTGGCCTTAGGCCGATCAAGAGGCATGAGTGGTTCAGACGTGACCAAGTCCCCAAGTGATCTGGTGGCTCTCGCCTATCAAGAGGTATGGTATTGGTTCGGACACGACCAATCCTCCAAGTGATATAACACAATGCTTTAAAAAGCAAACTCAAGGGGTAAACCGGAGGCCGCTTTAGAACAACTCCGTGTAACCACACATGATGTAAAAGAACAGATACCCCGCTTTATGAAGCAGAAGCCCCCATGTGATCAATAATATGTCAGGCTAGTAAGGTGGGATACCCATGTTTGAACCACGCATCATGGCAGCAGGTCCTCTTTGGCAATTTTTAACTTTTTGCAAGAGATAAATTCTTCTTGAACCGGATGTTAAACCGGATATTGAGAGCTCCAAAGCTTTGTGATTTAATTTGTCCTACATTGAAGAACTTGCAAGACAAAGTAATGGCTCCTCTTTTTTAAAAGAAAGCAATATATAATATAAAAATATACCGGATGGATTTCACCTGATGCGTCAGGTCAGAGATTATCACCGCGGAGTTGATGATCACCGGGTGAAGCTGAAACTACCCGCAGGTGAGTCGGCCGCGGGAGCTAAGCAGATGAGCCGGCTCGGTGTTGTAAACCGACACGGACGAGCAAATTGTCCTCCACGTTGTAGACCGGCGCAGACGCGTGAACCGGCCGCGAGGGTGGACCGGCGAGTTGTCCGTGTCGTCGTGAACCGGTGCGGCCGCGAGAGACGGCCACGGCGTTGTAAACCGGCGCGGGAGTTCGTCGAGTAACGACGACCACCCGTGCCAAAAGATGTTGGCGTGCTTCCATCTCCGAGGTATAATATTATTTTTTGTCATAAATAATTGCCCTGCATAAACAATATTGCACACCAAGGCAAAGATAAACTTGTTCTTTGACCAAAAAAATATGTGCTAATAAATCAAATTTGGATGGATATCACCTAATTTGTTTCGGCGACGGATGATCCGTTTATCGCGTCAGAGGTGGCTCAGGCAGACCAGCGGCTCAATATAGCTCCGGCGGCTCAGGCAGACCGGCGACTTAATATAACCCCGGCGGCTCAAAACGGCAAGGACGGCTCAACGCGGCTCCGGCGGGTTGATGTAGATTAAGCTGCACAGGTGACGACTTGCGCACACTTGTTCCATCAGTAAGCGGGCGTAGACGCAGGTGCGTGATGGTGCTGACGTACACTTCATAGGCACAACACGACACCACCTTTGTTGCACATTAAAATATACATACCAAAGTAATTGTTTTTTGATGAAAACAATATGTTTAATAAAATAGACTTAGATGGATATCACCTCATGATTTGTTGGATGACCGTGGATGCTGATTTTGGATAATGCTAGACACAGCCACGACGCAAAAACAACATATGTACACGTCAATCTGATGGGACGTGAGAAGCACATTTGCTTGACGTCACATGGCTAGCTTGGCCGCTTCTTCTCAGTATTTCTTCTGATCAGAGGGTTTCGGCCAGGTTTACTTTTGCCATTCGTAACGATTGTCACCAGCTTGTAGTACTCTGGTTTCATGGAGTTCTCGTATCACTTCTAGTAGTACTAGTGTTTGTCAAATTTTGAGACTTGTGCCAATAAACAATGTAATGGAGATCTTTTGCATTCTCTGTTTTCCATGCATGTGGCTGACCGGAACGTCCCCAATAACGGAGACACCTGCTGCTATACCATATTCATGTCTCCGACTCACTCTCTTCCCTTTCTTCTTTCTTTTCTGCTCTAGTAAATAGCTGCAGCTGGAGTGCTCAAAACATCTTATACGGACAACTTAGACGCGGGCACGGCGGCTCAGTAGAAGCAAGCAGGGGCGGAGTCAGGCCGGCTCTGCGCAGAGGAGGCCGACTTATCGAGAGAGCCACGGATCATGACCCGGCGGTGCAGAGCCACACGAGGCGGCGCAGGAGAGGCAGCACTACCAAATTGCGGGGCGCGACCAGGGCGGCTCGGAGATGAAGACGACGACGACTAGCAACACTGTGTAGAGGCAAAGTGACCCGAAACCGAGGTGGCTTGAAGGAATAGCAGCCGCAGAGGCGCTTCGAAGCTGCAGCGATGACCCAGAAACAGAGGCCAAGCGGGGGTCGAACCGGCCGTCGATCCACGGCAGCAGCCCGGAGGTAGGGCCAGGGCAGCTCGGCGAAGAAGCCAAGACGGCAAGGCGCCGTTTGACGAAGGCCCCCCAATAGCGGCTCAAGCCAACTGGGGCCGCGGCGACTCAGGGCCGCGGGCGTGAGCTCGCGTGGGGGCGACTCAAGGTGGGACGGCGGCGGACAGGCCTTCGGACAGCGGCCGACGGGGTGGCTCAATGGCGCCGCAACCCGGTGGCGAATCAAAACCAGGGGCCGGAACCGGCCAGAGCGGCAGCGGCAACTTTGGCGACTTGGTGATGCATGGGCGGCCCGGTCCGGACGGAGAACAACAGCTTAGTGATGCAGGGGCGGCAGGTCGGCAATGGCTTAGACACGACTAGGGAGGAACGAAACAGAGGCGATGGTGGCCGGGGCGGTTCACAGACGGAAACGGCGTCTCAGTAAAGATGCATTGGAGGCCGACGCGGAGTCCGGATCAGCCAAGGGTCGTGGTCAACTTTGGAAACTTTTGCCTTTTCTCCTTGGCGTTATCTTGCTCATCTTCTCTTCGCCTTCTCTTATTTAGTTTTGTTGCTGTGGGGTTACCGCGTGATTGTGTTGGGACACGGGCACAGAACATGCTTGGATCGGATCACCTGTCCGTTTTGGTCGACTCGGCGACTTCATCGGTGGCATATCTGATGTGCAACTGTTTTTTTACTGATCCAATTGGCTTTGACCTCTGATGATTTTCCAACACAACTGATGTCAGCTGGCAAAAAAGTTCTAAGATTGATCTAGCGAACTCATAGTTGATGTAGATCCTTCCAAAACCGGATTTCGTTCATCCGAACAACTGCGAACTTCTCAAACCCTGGAAAATCCTTCCAAGAACTCAACACCACCGTGCGCAGGCCCCACGGTGGGCGCCAACTGTCGTGGAGTTGTCACGGCAGATGTCCTTAGTGTCAGGACTTAGTCGCGAGGCCAACGCATCTATGTGGTAGCTTGAGAGGGGTTGAGCGGGACGAGAGACACGACGTTTTACCCAGGTTCGGCCCCTCACGGTGGAGGTAAAAGGCTACATCCTGCTTCATTGATATTGATGATGATGATCACAATTACAAGAGTGCTCTATCTCGAGAGCTATTGTCTAAACCTAACTTGTCCAACTCGTGAAACTTGTGAATCTTGTCCCTTTTGGGGAGCCCTGCCCCTCCTTATATATGTTGAAGGGGCGGGTTACATCTAGAGTCCTATTAGGATTAGGACTAGTCTATCTCTAATACAAACCGGATACAAGTCCTGGTCTTAGCTCCTTGTAAGATAAATGTTCCTCATGCCTTTCCTCTTAAACCGGCCCACCATTAAACGTGAACCGGCCTTCTGGGCCTTGGGCCTTGTCATCCGTCTGTCCCGCACGCCGGATCACCAGTGAGTCATAATGACCAGGTGGGTTGCTTGTAAACCGCCAGGTCAGGGCGGGTCGCCAGTAACTCGCCAAGTGTCAGCGGGGTCTTCAGATAAACCGCCAAGTCCGGCCGGGTTAACTTCCGGCCGGTTTACACCGCGGGGTATATCCCCGACACATGTCACTCTTGAGTCATTGCACATCCCGGTGCACCGCCGAAGGCATTCATATAGAGTCATATTTTGTTCTAAGTATTGAGTTGTAGTTCTTGAGTTGTAAAGTAAATAAAAGTGTGATGACTTTCATTATTAGAGCATTGTCCCATGTGAGGAAATAAAAAAAGAGAGAAGGCCCAAAAAAACAAAAAAAGGAGAGAAAAAGAGAGAAGGGACAATGTTACTATCCTTTTACCACACTTGTGCTTCAAAGTAACACCATGATCTTCACGATATAGAGTCTCCTATATTGTTACTTTCATATAATAGTGGAAATTTTTCACTATAGAACTTGGCTTGTATATTCCAACGATGGGCTTCCTCAAATTGCCCTAGGTCTTCATGAGCAAGCAAGTTGGATCCACTCCCACTTAGTTTCCTTTTTGAGCTTTCATAAACTTATAGCTCTAGTGCATCCGTTGCATGGCAATCCCTACTCACTCACATTGACATCTATTGATGGGCATCTCCATAGCCCATTAATATGCCTAGTTGATGTGAGACTATCTCCCTCTTTTTGTCTTCTCCACAACCACCTTCTACTCCACCTATAGTGCTATGTCCATGGCTCACGCTCATGTATTGTGTGAAAGTTGAAAAAGTTTGAGAACGTCAAAAGTATGAAACAATTGCTTGGCTTGTCATCGGGGTTGTGCATGATTTGAGTATTTTGTGTGATGAAGAAGGAGCATAGCCAGACTATATGATTTTGTAGGGATAAGCTTTCTTTGTCCATGTTATTTTGAGAAGAAATAATTGCCTTGTTAGTATGCTTGAAGTATTATTGTTTTTATGTCAATATTAAACTTTTGGTTCGAATCTTATGGATCTGAATATTCTTGCCACAATAAGGAAAATTACATGGATGAATATGTTAGGTAGCATTCCACATCAAAAATTCTGTTTTAATCATTTACCTACTTGAGGACGAGCAGGAATTAAGCTTGGGGATGCTTGATACGTCTCCAACGTATCTATAATTTTTTTTCTTGTTCCATGCTATTATATTATCTATCTTGGATGTTTTATATGCATTAATGTGCTATTTTGTATGATTTTTGGGACTAACCTATTAACCTAGAGCCCAGTGTCAGTTTCTGTTTTTTTCCTTGTTTTTGAATTTCGTAGAAAAGGAATATCAAACAGAGTCCAAATGAGCTGAAAAATTACGGTGATTTTTTTATGGACCAGAAGAAGCCCCTGAAGCAAAAGAGTTGGGCCAGAAGAGCCACGAGGCTTCCACAAGGGTGGAGGGCATGCCCACCCCCTAGGGCGCGCCCTCCGTCCTTGTGGTTAACTCGTGACCCCCCCTGACGTGAAACTGACGCCAAAAATTCCTATAAATACATAAACCCCCGAAAAGAAACCTAGATCGGGAGTTCCGCCGCTGCAAGCCTCTGTAGCCACCAAAAAGCAATCGGGACCCTGTTCCGGCACCTTGCCGGAGGGGGGAATCGTCACTGGTGGCCATATTCATCATCCCGGCGCTCTCCATGACGAGGAGGGAGTAGTTCACCCTCGGGGCTGATGGTATGTACCAGTAGCTATGTGTTTGATCTCTCTCTCTCTCTTGTGTTCTTGATTTGGCACGATCTTGATGTACCGCGAGCTTTGCTGTTATAGTTGGATCTTATGATGTTTCTCCCCCTCTACCTTCTTGTAATGGATTGAGTTTTCCCTTTGAAGTTATCTTATTGGATTGAGTCTTTAAGGATTTGAGAACACTTGATATATGTCTTGCATGTGCTTATTGTTGGGAACGTAGTCATTTCAAAAAAAATCCTACGCACACGCAAGATCATGGTGATGCATAGCAATGAGAGGGGAGAGTATCGTCCACGTACCCTCGTAGACCGTTAAGCGGGAGCGTTATTACAACGCGGTTGATGTAGTCATACGTCTTCACGATCGACCGATCCTCAGTACCGAACGTACGGCACCTCCGTGTTCAGCACACGTTCAGCTCGGTGACATCCCGCGAACTCACGATCCAATAGAGCTTGAAGGAGATTTTCGTCAGCACAACGGCGTGGTGACAATGTTGATGAAGCTAGCGTCGCATGGCTTCTCCTAAACACCGCTACAGTATGACCGAGGTGGATTATGGTGGAGGGGGCACTGCACACGGCTGGGAGAGATCAGTGATCAACTTGTGTATTCTAGGGTGCCCCCTACCCCCATATATAAAGGAGCAAGGGGGAGGCCGGCCGGTTCTATAGGGCGCACCAGGAGGAGGAGTCCTCCTCCTAGTAGGAGTAGGACTCCCCTCTTTCCTACTCCTACTAGGAGGGGGAAAGGAAGGGGGAGAAGGAGAAGGAAAGGCCCCCCTCCTAGTCCAATTCGGACCAAAGGGGAGGGGGCGCGCGGCCTGCCCTGGCCGGCCCCTCTCTCTCTCTCCACTAGGGCCCAACAAGGCCCATTAACCCCCGGGGGGTTCCGGTAACCCCTCCGGCACTCCGGTAAAATCCTGATTTCACCCAGAACTCTTCCGATGTCTAAATGTAGGCTTCCAATATATCAATCTTTATGTCTCGACCATTTCAAGACTCCTCGTCATGTCCGTGATCAAATCCGGGACTCCGAACTACCTTCCGTACATCATAACATATAAACTCATAATACCGATCGTCACAGAACTTTAAGCGTGCGGACCATACGGGTTCGAGAACTATGTAGACATGACCGAGACATGTCTCCGGCAATAACTAATAGCGGAACCTGGATGCTCATATTGGTTCCTACATATTCTACGAAGATCTTTATCAGTCAAACCGCATAACAACATACGTTGTTCCTTCTGTCATCGATATGTTACTTGCCCGAGATTCGATCGTCGGTATCTCAATACCTAGTTCAATCTCATTACCGGCAAGTCACTTTACTCGTTTCGTAATTCATCATCCCGCAACTAACTCATTTGTTACATTGCTTGCAAGGCTTATAGTGATGTGCATTACCGAGAGGGCCAAGAGATACCTCTGCGACAATCGGAGTGATAAATCCTATTCTTGATCTATGCCAACTCCACGAACACCATCGGAGACACCTGTCGAGCAGCTTTATAATCACCCAGTTATGTTTTGACGTTTGGTAGCACACAAAGTGTTCCTCTGGTATTCGGGAGTTGCATAATCTCATAGTCATAGGAACATGTATAAGTCATGAAGAAAGCAATAGCAGTAAACTAAACGATCAAGTGCTAAGCTAACGGAATGGGTCAAGTCAATCACATCATTCTCTAATGATGTGATCCCGTTAATCAAATGACAACTCATGTCTATGGTTAGGAAACATAACCATCATTGATTTAACGAGCTAGTCAAGTAGAGGCATACTAGTGACAATCTGTTTGTCTGTGTATTCACACATGTGCTAAGTTTCCGGTTAATACAATTCTAGCATGAATAAAAAACATTTATCATGAAATAAGGAAATAAATAATAACTTTATTATTACCTCTAGGGCATATTTCCTTCAGTCTCCCACTTGCACTAGAGTCAATAATCTAGTTCACATCTTTATGTGATTAGTTCACATCTCCATGTGACTAATACCCAAAGGGTTTACTAGAGTCAATAATCTAGTTCACATCGCTATGTGATTAACACCCAAAGAGTGATCATGTTTCGCTTATAAGAGAATTTTAGTCTACGGGTCTGCAACATTTAGATCTGTATGTATTTCACAAATTCTATGTCTACAATGCTCTGCATGGAGCTACTATAGCTAATTGCACCCACTTTCAATATGTATCCAGATCGAGACTTAGAGTCATCTAGATTGACGTAAAAAGCTTGCATTGACGTAACTCTTTACGATGAACTCTTTTATCACCTCCATAGTCGAGAAATATTTCCTTAGTTCTCTAAGGATAATTTTGACCGCTGCCCAGTGATCTACTCCTAGATCACTATTGTACTCCCTTGCCAGAAAGATGCTAAGGTATACAATAGGACTGGTAAACAGCATAGCATACTTTATAGAAACTATGACTGATGCATAGGGAATGACTTTTCATTCTCTTTCTATTTTCTGCTGTGGTTGGGTTTTGAGTCTTTACTCAACTTCACACCTTGCAACACAGGAAAGAACTCCTTCTTTGACTGTTCCATTTTGAACTACTTCAAAATCTTGTCAAGGTATGTACTCATTGAAAAAACTTATCAAGCGTCTTGATCTATCTCTATAGATCTTGATGCTCAATGTGTAAGCAGCTTCATCGAGGTCTTTCTTTGAAAAACTCTTTTCAAACACTCCATTATGCTTTCCAGAAAATTCTACATTATTTCCGATCAACAATATGTCATTCACATATACTTATCAGAAATGCTATAGTGCTCCCACTCACTTTCTGGTAAATACAGGCTTCACCGCAAGTCTGTATAAAACCATATGCTTTGATCACTTTATCAAAGCATATATTCCAACTCTGAGATGCTTGCACTAGTCCATAGATGGATCGCTGGAGCTTGCTCACTTTGTTGGTACCTTTAGGATCGACAAAACCTTCTGGTTGCATCATATACAACTCTTCTTTTAAGAAATCCATTAAGGAATACAGTTTTGACATCCATTTGCCAGATTTCATAAAATGCGGCAACTGCTAGCATGATTCGGACAGACTTTTAAGCATCAATAAGAGTGAGAAAATCTCATCGTAGTCAACACCTTGAACTTGTCAAAAACATTTTTGCAACAATTCGAGCTTTGTAGATAGTAACACTACTATCAGCATCCATCTTCCTCTTGAAGATCCATTTATTCTTAATGACTCACCGATCATCAGGCAAGTCAATCAAAGTCCATACTTTGTTCTCATACATGGATCTCATCTCAGATTTCATGGCCTCAAGCCATTTCGCGGAATTTGGGCTCATCATCGCTTCCTCATAGTTTGTAGGTTCGTCATGGTCAAGTAACATGACATCCAGAACAGGATTACCATACCACTCTAGTGCGGATCTCACTCTGGTTGACCTACGAGGTTCGGTAGCAACTTGATCTGAAGTTACATGATCATCATCATTAGCTTCCTCACTAATTGGTGTAGGAGTCACAGGAATAGAGTTTTGTGATGAACTACTTTCCAATAAGGGAGCAGGTACAATTACCTCATCAAGTTCTACTTTCCTCCCACTCACTTCTTTCGAGAGAAACTCCTTCTCTACAAAGGATCCATTCTTAGCAACAAATGTCTTGCCTTCGGATCTGTGATAGAAGGTGTACCCAACTTTATATTTTGGGTATCCTATGAAGACACCTTTCTCCGATTTGGGTTTGAGCTTATCAGGATGAAACTTTTTCACATAATCATCGCAACTCCAAACTTTAAGAAACGAAAACTTTGGTTTCTTGCCAATCCACAGTTCATATGGCGTCGTCTCAGCGGACATAGATGGTGCCCTATTTAACATGAATGCAGCTGTCTCTAATGCATAACCCCAAAACGATAGTGGTAAATCGGAAAGAGACATCATAGATTGCACCATATCTAATAAAGTACGGTTACGATGTTTGGACACACCAGTAAGCTGTGGTGTTGCAGGTGGCGTGAGTTGCGAAACTGTTCTGCATTGTTTCAAAATGAAGACCAAACTCGTAACTCAAATATTCTCCTCCATGATCAGATCGTGGAAACTTGATTTTCTTGTTACTATGATTTTCCACTTCACTCTGAAATTCTTTGAACTTTTCAAATGTTTCAGACTTATGTTTCATCAAGTAGATATACCCATATCTACTCAAATCATCTGTGAAGGTGAGAAAATAACGATACCCGCTGCGTGAAGGAAATATGCCCTAAAGGCAATAATAAAGTTATTATTTATTTCCTTATATCATGATAAATGTTTCTTATTCATGCTAGAATTGTATTAACCAGAAACATGATACATGTGTGAATACATAGACAAATAGAGTGTCACTAGTATGCCTCTACTTGACTAGCTCGTTAATCAAAGATGGTTATGTTTCCTAGACATAGACAAAGAGTTGTCATTTGATTAACGGGGTCACATCATTAGGAGTATGATGTGATTAACTTGACCCATTCCGTTAGCTTAGCACTTGATCGTTTAGTTTGTTGCTATTGCTTTCTTCATGACATATACATGTTCCTATGACTATGAGATTATGCAACTCCCGTTTACCGGAGGAACACTTTGTGTGCTACCAAACGTCACAACGTAATTGGGTGATTATAAAGGTGCTCTACAGGTGTCTCCAAAGGTACTTGTTGGGTTGGCGTATTTCGAGATTAGGATTTGTCACTCCAATTGTCGGATAGGTATCTCTCTAGGCCCACTCGGTAAAGTACATCACTATAAGCCTTGCAAGCAATGCAACTAATGAGTTAGTTGCGGGATGATGTATTACGGAACGAGTAAAGAGACTTGCCGGTAACGAGATTGAACTAGGTATTGAGATACCGACGATCGAATCTCGGGCAAGTAACATACTGATGACAAAGGGAACAACGTATGTTGTTATGTGGTTTGATCGATAAAGATCTTTGTAGAATATGTAGGAGCCAATATGAGCATCCAGGTTCCGCTATTGGTTATTGACCGGAGACGTGTCTCGGTCATGTTGTAACATCCCAAATTTTCAATTTGGAATGTTATACATTAGACCATCATTGCATATCATAATTTATTTGCTTTTGGTTTTGATCCTAGAAATTCCACGCAACTCAAGGACCCACGGAGAGAGTTGGGGATTTCGTTATTTTCATATTTGAGTTTTCTCAAATTTTGCGAATAGGATCATTTGATTTTAATTATTTTATCATCAATTATTTCTATTACAAAAATATGAGAGAGGGAATAAAATGACTTTCCCAAAATAAAGAAATATTGAGGATTTAATAATAAAATCAAATAAGATTTTATTTTAGAGTTTTTCGGCATTTATTTGAATTTAGGAAAAATGTGCATTTTTCAAAATTGCATTTAGGCCCCAAATAAATGTTCACCTTCTGCAGCTTGATTTTAGAAGCCCGGGAAAATTTATTTCGGGATTTATGGAGTCCGTTTAGTATTTCTTTTATTTGTTTTTCTCCGCGAAAAAAAAACGCGAACCGACTTTGGGCCATACCTGAGTGGGACTTCGCCCGGGGGCAGCCTTTAAAATAGCCGCCGCCCGAGCCGCCCCAGCCCACTAGAGCCGCCGCCAACCCTAACCCTAGCCGCGCCTCGATCCGCGCGCCCACCGCCACCGCCGGAGCCGCCGCCGACCCGCCTCACGAGGTAAAAAAAGAATTAAAAAAGGGGGTCATGGTTTTATTTTTTTTAGTTTTGGTTTTTTAAATAGATCGGTTTTTCTGATTTATTTATTTAGCGAGCGTTCGTCCGTTCTTTCGTTCTAACGAACATTCGTCGTTTTTATTTTTCTCAGATTAAATCCGCGATTTTTCTGATCACGATTCCTGATCCGATTTTCGTTTTAGTATAACTTTTCGCTCGTTTATCGGAATCAGGCGATTCAAGCACCTGGAGTTTCGTCTCGAAACCCTCTATCCGTTTAACCAACTTAAACAAGTTTTTGCCACTGTAAAAATTGCCCTAGATCCAGAATAGTAAACGAAGCTTGTTTCTTTTGCCGTTTGACTTTCGTTGCTTCGTTTGATTTGATTCTTTTTGCAAACCGGAGTTCTTAAATTGAACCTTCTGGTTAGACTCTTATTTGAGTTTTACCTATGCATTAGATGAATACTTATTGTATGCTTGTTACTTTGTCTGCGATAGAATACCCGGAGTGCGCTGCCTGTTACTTCGAATCTCTAGGTTTCGCGGATCATCAGCAAGGCAAGTAACACTTTGATCATACCTCCTACTACCCAGTTTTATTGCATTAGATCAATCCCCAAACATTGCATGATTAGGATCTAATTAAATTGTGGGATGGGAAGTAGTTGAGGTAGTACCTATTACCTGTTATATTATCAAACCTTTGGGAGTTACTTCTACGTTTGCCTATTATGCCATGCTATGCTAGTAGACGTGGATTGGGTGAGTGATATCCATGACAGATGAGAGTTTGTTAATTAAGGGTTTATCTAAGGGGGCAACTTAAACACACATCTGGGTGGATTGAGGTACCTGGGTATTCCAGGATTGCCTGTTTTTCTTTATGGACCGCCACCCAGGCCCAAAGGGATCATGAGATTTTTCATACTAGAAACTTCCGTGTGCAGCCACAAGCTATTATGGGCTCTAGCATAGTTGATTAAGTCGTGCGAACTCTTACAGGATAGACTAGCAGATGTAGGGGAAAGTAGGTGTAACAGTCTATCCATCGTAAGGTGCTAGCGCTTCTGAAAGACTGTGTCTCGGTCATCCGTTTCTCAAACACCATGTAGTGCGAGAAACCAAACGGAGGCGATCGAGTCTTGTGAGGAAAAGTGCGCAAACCTCTGCGGAGTGTATAAACTAATCATGGTTAGCCGTGTCCCCGGTTATGGACATCTTGAGTATCTAGTACTTGGATTATCATGTGAATCTCAACATGTTACTCTAAATTAATTTTGTTGGGTTTTGTTTAATGATGATGCTTAATTGGGATTGAGGATGCTGTCAACCATTCTCAATGTTTAACAACCACCATATAGTTAAATAAATTTATTCCTTCGCAGTAGGGAAAAATTGGCTTTACGCAAAACTGTAACCATAGAGCTTTCCACCAGCCAAATATGCATATAGTATAGCTGTTTCATTCCATTACTCAATATGTGTTACTTTGCCAGCATATTCCATGTGCTGACCCATTTCGGGCTGCAACGTTAGTGTTGAAGACTTTTCAGACGATGATTAAGGAGTTTTTAGGTCGTGGTTCTATACTCAGTGATGCCATTGGAGTTGATGGACTCACTTATCTTCCAAGCCTTCCGCTGTTATCGTTATTAGATGGCCTTAAGCCATACTTATTGTAATAAGTTCTCTATTGAGACACTCGATGTAATAAGTGTGTGATTGCTACTCTATTATAAATCCTCCGAGTACTGTGTGGTGTCAGCATTACTGATCCAGGGATGACACCTGAGCACAGAGATCAGACTGTTTGAGGTCTGGTCGCTACACATGTCTACATAGTTCTCGAACCCGTAGGGTCTGCACGCTTAAAGTTAGATGACAGTTATATTATGAGTTTCTATGTTTTGATGTACCAAAGGTAGTTCGGAGTCCCGGATGTGATCACGGACATGACGGGGAGTCTCGAAATGGTTGAGACGTAAAGATTGATATATTGGACGACTATGTTTGGACACCGGAAAGGTTTCAGACATTTATGGGAGTACCGGGGGTTACCGGACCCCCCCCCCCCCCCCGGAAATAATGGGCCTTGTTGGGCCTTAGTTGAGAGAGAGAGGGGCCGGCCAGGGCAAGAGGCGCGCCCCCTCCCCTTGAGTCCGAATAGGACAAGGAAAGGGGGGCGACGCCCCGCTTGCCTTTCCCCTCTCCCACTCCTTCCTTCCCCCTCCTTGGATTTGGAAAGGGAGGGGCAAACCTACTTGGAGTAGGTTTCCCCCTCCTAGGGCGTGCCACCCCCTTGGCCAACCCTCTCCTCTTCCCCCCCCTTTATATACAGAGGAGGGGGCACCCTAGAGACACAGCAATTGATCTCTTGATCTCTTAGCCGTGTGCGGTGCCCCCCCTCCACCATAATCCATCTCGATCATATCATAGTGGTCCTTAGACGAAGCCCTGCATCGGTAGAACATCATCATAGTCACCACGCCATCATGCTGGTAAAACTCTCCCTCAACACTCGGCTGGATCAGAGTTCGAGGGACGTCATCGAGTTGAACATGTGCAGAACTCGGAGGTGCCGTGCGTTCGGTACTTGATCGGTCAGATCGTGAAGACGTACGACTACATCAACCACGTTGCGCTACCGCTTCCGCTTTCGGTCTACGAGGGTACGTGGACACACTCTCCCCTCTTGTTGCTATGCATCACCATGATCTTGCGTGTGCGTAGGAAATTTTTTGAAATTACTATGTTCCCCAATAGTGGCATCCGAGTCTGGTTTTATGCGTAGATGTTATATGCATGAGTAGAACACAAGTGAGTTGTGTGCGATACAAGTCATACTGCTTACCAGCATGTCATACTTTGGTTCGGCGGTATTGTTGAATGAAGCGGCCCGGACCGACATTACGCGTACGCTTACACGAGACAAGTTCTACCAACGTGCTTTGCACACAGGTGGCTGGCGGGTGTCAGTTTCTCCAACTTTAGTTGAACCGAGTGTGGCTACGCCCGGTCCTTGAGAAGGTTAAAACAACACTAACTTGACGAACTATCGTTGTGCTTTTGATGCGTAGGTAACAACGGTTCTTTCTCGGCCCATAGCAGCCACGTAAAACTTGCAACAACAAAGTAGAGGACGTGTTTTTGCAGGGCATGTTGTGATGTGATATGGTCAAGACGTGATGAGATATAAGTTGTTGTATGAGATGATCATGTTTTGTTGAAGTTATCGTCAACTGGCAAAAGCCTTATGGTTGTCTTTCTATTGCATAAGATGCAAGCGCCAAATAATTGCTTTACTTTATCGCTATGCGATAGCAATAGTTGCAAGAGCAATAGTTGGCGGGACGACCATGTGACGACACATTGATATAGATCAAGATGATGGAGATCATGGTGTCATGCCGGTGACGATGGAGATCATGACGATACTTTGGAGATGGAGACCAAAGGCACAAGATGATGATAGCCATATCATGTCACATATTTTTGATTGCATGTGATGTTTATATTTTATACATCTTATTTTGCTTAGTTATGACGGTAGCATTATAAGATTATCTCCCACTAAAATTCAAGATAAAAGTGTTCTCCCTGAGTATGCACCATTGCGAAAGTTCTTCGTGCTGAGACACCACGTGATGATCGGGTGTGATAGGCTCTACGTTCAAATACAACGGGTGCAAAACAGTTGTACACGGGAATACTCAGGTTAAACTTGACGAGCCTAGCATATGCAGATATGGCCTCGGAACACTGAGACCGAAAGGTCGAGCGTGAATCATATAGAAGATATGATCAACATAGTGATGTTCACCATTGAAAACTACTCCATCTCACGTGATGATCGGACATGGTTTACTTGATTTGGATCACGTGATCACTTAGATGATTAGAGGGATGTCTATCTAAGTGGGAGTTCTTAAGTAATATGATTAATTGAACTTTAATTTATCATGAACTTAGTCCTGGTAGTATTAGCATATCTATGTTGTAGATCAATAGCTCGCAATGTTGCTCCCCGTTTATTATGTTCCTAGAGAAATACTATGTTGAAAAATGTTAGTAGCAATGATGCGGATTGGATCCATGATCTGAGGATTATCCTCATTGCTGCACAGAAGAATTATGTCCTTGATGCACCGCTAGGTGACAGACCTATTGCAGGAGCAGATGCAGACGTTATGAACGTTTGGCTAGCTCAATATGATGAATACTTGATAGTTTAGTGCACCATGCTTAACGGCTTAGAATCGGGGCTTCAAAGACGTTTGAATGCCATGGAGCATATAAGATGTTCCGAGAGTTGAAATTGGTATTTCATACTCATGCCCGTGTTGAGAGGTATGAGACCTCTGACAGTACTTTGCCTACAAGATGGAGGAGAATAGCTCAACCAGTGAGCATGTGCTCAGATTATCTGAGTACTACAATTGCTTGAATCAAGTGGGAGTTAATCTTCCAGATAAGAGAGTAATTGACAAAGTTCTCTAGTCACTATCACCGAGTTACTAGAACTTAGTGATGAACTATAATATGCAAGGGATGAATAAGACAATTCCCGAGCTCTTCGCGATGCTAAAGGCTGCGGAGGTAGAAATCAAGAAGGAGCATCAAGTGTTGATGGTCAATAAGACCACCAGTTTCAAGAAAAAGGGCAAAAGGAAGAAGAAGGGGAACTTCAAGAAGAACGGAAAACAAGTTGCTGCTCAAGAGAAGAAACCCAAGTCTGGACCTAAGCCTGAGACTGAGTGCTTCTGCTGTAAGCAGACTGGTCACTAGAAGCGGAACTGCCCCAAGTATTTGGCGGATAAGAAAGATGGCAAGGTGAACAAAGGTATATATGATATACATGTTATTAATGTATACCTTACTAATGCTCGCAGTAGCACCTGGGTATTTGATACTGGTTCTGTTGCTAACATTTGCAACTCGAAATAGGGGCTACGGATTAAGCGAAGATTGGCTAAGGACGAGGTGACAATGCGCGTGGGAAATGGTTCCAAAGTCGATGTGATCGCGGTCCGCACACTACCTCTACATCTACCTTCGGGATTAGTTTTAGACCTGAATAATTGTTATTTGGTGCCAGCGTTGAGCATGAACATTATATTTGGATCTTGTTTGATGCGAGACGGTTGTTCATTTAAATCAGAGAATAATGGTTGTTCTATTTATATGAGTAATATATTTTATGGTCATGCACCCTTGAAGAGTGGTCTGTTTTTGTTAAATCTTGATAGTAGTGATACACATATTCATAATATTGAAGCCAAAAGATGCAGAGTTGATAATGATAGTGCAACTTATTTGTGGCACTGCCGTTTAGGTCATATCAGTGTAAAGCGCATGAAGAAACTCCATACTGATGGAATTTTGGAACCACTTGATTATGAATCACTTGGTACTTGCGAACCGTGCCTCATGGGCAAGATGACTAAAACGCCGTGCTTCGGAACTATGGAGCGAGCAACCGATTTGTTGGAAATCATACATACAGATGTGTGTGGTCCGATGAATATTGAGGCTCGCGGCGGGTATCGTTATTTTCTCACCTTCACAGATGATTTAAGCAGATATGGGTATATCTACTTAATGAAACATAAGTCTGAAACATTTGAAAAGTTCAAAGAATTTTAGAGTGAAGTTGAAAATCATCGTAACAAGAAAATAAAGTTTCTACGATCTGATCGTGGAGGGGAATATTTGAGTTATGAGTTTGGTCTTCATTTGAAACAATGCGGCATAGTTTCGCAACTCACGCCACATGGAACACCACAGCGTAATGGTGTGTCCAAACATCATAATCATACTTTATTAGATATGGTACAATCTATGATGTCTCTTACCAATTTACCACTATCGTTTTGGGGTTATGCATTAGAGACAACTGCATTCACGTTAAATAGGGCACCATCTAAATCCGTTGAGATGACACCATATGAACTGTGGTTTAGCAAGAAACCAAAGTTGTCGTTTCTTAAAGTATGGGGTTGTGATGCTTATGTGAAAAAGCTTCAACCTGATAAGCTCGAACCCAAATCGGAGAAATGTGTCTTCATAGGATACCCAAAAGAGACTGTTGGGTACACCTTCTATCACAGATCCGAAGGCAAGACTTTTTGTTGCTAAATTTGGAATCTTTCTAGAGAAGGAGTTTCTCTCGAAAGAAGTGAGTGGGAGGAAAGTAGAACTTGATGAGGTAATTATACCTGCTCCCTTATTGGAAAGTACTTCATCACAGAAATCGGTTCCTGTGACACCTACACCAATTAGTGAGGAAGTTAATGATGATGATCATGAAACTTCAGATCAAGTTGTTACTGAACCTCGTAGGTCAATCAGAGTAAGATCCGCACCAGAGTGGTATGGTAATCCTGTTCTGGAGGTTATGTTGCTAGACCATGACGAACCTACGAACTATGAAGAAGCGATGGTGAGCACAGATTTCGTAAAATGGCTTGAGGCCATGAAATCTGAGATGGGATCCATGTATGAGAACAAAGTATGGACTTTGGTTGACTTGCCCGATGATCGGCAAGCCATAGAAAATAAATGGATCTTCAAGAGGAAGACGGACGCTGATAGTAGTGTTACTATCTACAAAGCTAGACTTGTCAAAAAAAGGTTTTTGACAAAGTTCAAGGTGTTGACCATGATGAGATTTTATCACTCGTAGCGATGCTTAAATCTGTCTGAATCATGTTAGCAAATTGTCGCATTTTATGAAATCTGGCAAGTGGATAAACAAAACTGCATTCCTTAAAGGATTTATTAAAGAAAAAGTTGTATATGATGCAACCAGAAGGTTTTGTCAATCCTAAAGGTGCTAACAAAATATGCAAGCTCCAGCGATCCATCTATAAACTGGTGGAAGCATCTCGGAGTTGGAATATACATTTTGATAAGTTGATCAAAGCATATAGTTTTATACAGACTTGTGGTGAAGCCTGTATTTACAAGAAAGTGAGTGGGATCACTACAACATTTCTGATAAGTATATGTGAATGACATATTATTGATCGGAAATAATGTAGAATTATTCTGCAAAGCATAAAGGAGTGTTTGAAAGGAGTTTTTCAAAGAAAAACCTCGGTGAAGCTGCTTACATATTGAGCATCAAGATCTATAGAGATAGATCAAGGCGCTTGATAAGTTTTTTCAATGAGTACATACCTTGACAAGATTTTGAAGTAGTTCAAAATGGAACAGTCAAAGAAAGAGTTCTTGCCTGTGTTACAAGGTGTGAAATTGAGTAAGACTCAAAGCCTGACCACGGCAGAAGATAGAAAGAGAATGAAAGTCATTCCCTATGCCTCAGTCGTAGGTTCTACAAAGTATGCCATGCTGTGTACCAGATCTATTGTATACCCTACACTGTTTTTGGCAAGGGAGTACAATAGTGATCTAGGAATAGATCACTAGACAACGGTCAAAATTATCCTTAGTGGAATAAGGATATGTTTCTCGATTATGGAGGTGACAAAAGGTTCGTCGTAAAGAGTTACGTCGATTCAAGCTTTGATACCGATCTGGATGACTCTAAGTCTCGATCTAGATACATATTGAAAGTGGGAGCAATTAGCTAGAGTAGCTTCGTGCAGAGCATTGTTGACATAGAAATTTGCAAAATACATACGGATCTGAATGTGGTAGACCGGTAGACTAAACTTCCCTCACAAGCAAAACATGATCACACCTTAGTACTCTTTGGGTGTTAATCACATAGCGATGTGAACTAGATTATTGACTCTAGTAAACCCTTTGGGTGTTGGTCACATGATGATGTGAACTATCAGTGTTAATCACATGGCAATGTGAACTGTGGGTGTTAATCACATGATGATGTGAACTATTGGTGTTAAATCACATGGCGATGTGAACTAGATTATTGACTCTAGTGCAAGTGGGAGACTAAAGGAAATATGCCCTAGAGGCAATAATAAAGTTATTATTTATTTCCTTATATCATGATAAATGTTTATTATTCATGCTAGAATTCTATTAACCGGAAACATGATACATGTGTGAATACATAGACAAACAGAGTGTCACTAGTATGCCTCTACTTGACTAGCTCGTTAATCAAAGATGGTTATGTTTCCTAGCCATAGACAAAGAGTTGTCATTTGATTAATGGGGTCACATCATTAGGAGAATGATGTGATTGACTTGACCCATTCCGTTATCTTAGCACTTGATCGTTTAGTTTATTGCTATTGCTTTCTTCATGACTTATACATGTTCCTATGACTATGAGATTATGCAACTCCCGTTTACCGGAGGAACACTTTGTGTGCTACCAAACGTCACAACGTAATTGGGTGATTATAAAGGTGCTCTACAGGTGTCTCCAAAGGTACTTGTTGGGTTGGCGTATTTCGAGATTAGGATTTGTCACTCCGATTGTCGGAGAGGTATCTCTCTGGGCCCACTCGGTAATGCACATCACTATATGCCTTGCAAGCAATGCAACTAATGAGTTAGTTGCGGGATGATGTATTACGGAACGAGTAAAGAGACTTGCCGGTAACGATATTGAACTAGGTATTGAGATACCAACGATCGAATCTCGGGCAAGTAACATACCGATGACAAAGGGAACAACATATGTTGTTATGCGGTTTGACCGATAAAGATCTTCATAGAATATGTAGGAGCCAATATGAGCATCCAGGTTCCGCTATTGGTTATTGACCAGAGACGTGTATCGGTCATGTCTACATAGTTCTCGAACCCGTAGGGCCCGCACGCTTAAAGTTAGATGATGGTTATATTATGAGTTTATATGTTTTGATGTATAGAAGGTAGTTCAGAGTCCCGGACATGATCACGGACATGACGGGGAGTCTCGAAATGGTCGAGACGTAAAGATCGATATATTGACAACTATGTTTGGACACCGGAAAGGTTTCGGACATTTATCGGAGTACCGGGGGTTACCGGACCCCCCCCCCCCCCCCGGGGAACTAATGGGCCTTGTTGGGCCTTAGTGGAGAGAGAGAGGAGCCGGACAGGGCAAGAGGCGCGCCCCCTCCCCTTGAGTCTGAATAGGACAAGGAAAGGGGGGGCGGTGCCCCCCTTGCCTTTCCCCTCTCCCACTCCTTCCTTCCCCCTCCTTCTTGGATTAGGAAAGGGAGGGGCAAACCTACTTCGAGTAGGTTTCCCCCTCCTAGGGCGCGCCACCCCCTTGGACGGCCCTCTCCTCCTCCCCCCTTTATATACGGAGGAGGGGGCACCCCCATAGACACAACAATTGATCTCTTGATCTCTTAGCCGTGTGTGGTGCCCCCCTCCACCATAATCCACTTCGATCATATCGTAGCGGTGCTTAGGCAAAGCCTTGCGTTGGTAGAACATCATCATCGTCACCACGCCGTCATGCTGACGAAACTCTCCCTCAACACTCGGCTGGATCGGAGTTCGAGGGACGTCATCGAGTTGAACGTGTGCAGAACTCGGAGGTGTCGTGTGTTCGGTACTTGATCGGTCGGATCATGAAGATGTACGACTACATCAACCGTGTTGTGCTAACGCTTCCGCTTTCGGTCTACGAGGGTACGTGGACACACTCTCCCCTCTCGTTGCTATGCATCACCATGATCTTGCGTGTGCGTAGGATTTTTTTTGAAATTACTATGTTTCCCAACACCGCGAGCCTCAATATTCATCGGACCACATACATCAGTATGTATGATTTCCAACAAATCTGTTGCTCGCTCCATAGTTCCGGAGAATGGCGTTTTAGTCATCTTGCCCATGAGGCATGGTTCGCAAGTACCAAGTGATTCATAATCAAGTGATTCCAAAAGTCCATCGAAATGGAGTTTCTTCATGCGCTTTACACCAATATGACCTAAACGACAGTGCCACAAATAAGTTGCACTATCATTATTAACTTTGCATCTTTTGGCTTCAATATTATGAATAAGTGTATCACTATGATCGAGATTCAATAAACCATTCACCTTGGGTGTATGACCATTGAAGGTTTTATTCATGTAAAAAGAACAACATTTATTCTCTAACTTTAAATGAATAACCGTATTGCAATAAACATGATCGAATCATATTCATGCTTAACGCAAACACCAAATAACATTTATTTAGGTTCAACACTAATCCCGAAAGTATATGGAGTGTGCGATGATGATCATATCAATCTTGGAACCACTTCCAACACACATCATCACTTCACCCTTAACTAGTCTCTGTTCATTCTGCAACTCCTGTTTCGAGTTACTAATCTCAGCAACTAAACTAGTATCAAATACTGAGGGGTTTCTATAAACACTAGTAAAGTACACATCAATAACATGTATATCAAATATACCTTTGTTCACTATGCCATCCTTCTTATCCGCCAAATACTTGGGGCAGTTCTGCTTCCACTGACCAGTCCCTTTGCAGTAGAAGCACTTAGTCTCAGGATTAGGTCTAGACTTGGGCTTCTTCACTTGAGCAGCAACTGGCTTGCTATTCTTCTTGAAGTTCCCCTTCTTCCCTTTGCCCTTTTCTTGAAACTAGTGGTCTTGTCAACCATCAACACTTGATGCTTTTCTTGATTTCTACCTTCGTCGATTTCAGCATCACGAAGAACTTGGGAATCGTTTCTATTATCCCTTGCATATTATAGTTCATCACGAAGTTCCAGTAACTTGGTGATAGTGACTAGAGAACTCTGTCAATCACTATCTTATCTGGAAGATTAACTCCCACTTGATTCAAGTGATTGTCGTACTCGGACATTCTGAGCACATGCTCACTAGCTAATCTATTCTCCTCCATCTTGTAGGCAAAGTGCTTGTCAAAGGTCTCATACCTTTCGACATGGGCATGAGTCTGAAATACTAATTTCAACTCTTGGAACATCTCATATGCTCTGTGGCGTTCAAAAACATCTTTGAAGCCCCAATTCTAAGCCGTAAAGCATGGTGCACTAAACTATCAAGTAGTCATCATATCGAGCTCGCCAAACGTTCATAACGTCTGCATCTGCTCCTGCAATCGGTCGGTCACCTAGCGGTGCATCAAGGACATAATTCTTTTGTGCAGCAATGAGGATAATCCTCAGATCATGGATCCAATCCACATCATTTCTACTAACATCTTTCAACTTAGTTTTTCTCTAGGAACATATCAAAATAAATGGGGAGCTACATCGCAAGCTATTGATCTACAACATAGTTATGCAAATACTATCAGGACTAAGTTCATGATAAATTTAAGTTCAATTAATCATATTACTTAAGAACTCCCACTTAGATAGACATCCCTCTAATCATCTAAGTGATCACGTGATCCATATCAACTAAACCATAACCGATCATCACGTGAAATGGAGTAGTTTTCAATGGTGAACATCACTATGTTGATCATATCTACTATATGATTCACGCTCGACCTTTCGGTCTCAGTGTTCCGAGGCCATATCTGCATATGCTAGGCTCGTCAAGTTTAACCCGAGTATTCTGAGTGTGCAAAATTGTCTTACACCCGTTGTAGATGAACGTTGAGCTTATCACACTCGATCATCACGTGGTGTCTCGGCACGACGAACTTTGGCAATGGTGCATACTTAGGGAGAAAACTTTTACCTTGAAATTTAGTGAGAGATCATCTTATAATGCTACCGTCAAACAAAGCAAAATAAGATGCATAAAGGATAAACATCACATGCAATCAAAATATGTGACATGATATGGCCATCATCATCTTGTGCCTTTGATCTCCATCTCCAAGGTACCGTCATGATCTCTATCGTCACCCGCATGACACCATGATCTCCATCATCTTGATCTCTATCAATGTGTCGTCACATGGTCGTCTCGCCAACTATTGCTATCGCATAGCGATAAAGTAAAGCAATTGTTTGGCACGTGCATCTTATGCAATAAAGAGACAACCATAAGGCTTCTACCAGTTGCCGATAACTTCAACAAAACATGATCATCTCATACAACAACTTATATCTCATCACATCTAGACCATATCACATCACAACAAGCCCTGCAAAAACAAGTTGGACGTCCTCTACTTTGTTGTTGCAAGTTTTACGTGGCTGCTACGGGCTGAGCAAGAACCATTCTTACCTACGCATCAGAACCACAACGATAATTCGTCAAGTTAGTGTTGTTTTAACCTTATCATGGACCGGGCATAGCCACACTCGGTTCAACTAAAGTTGGAGAAATTGACACCCGCCAGCCACCTCTGTGCAAAGCACGTCGGTAGAACTAGTCTCCCATAAGCGTATGCGTAATGTCGGTCCGGGCCGTCTCATCCAACAATACCGCCGAACCAAAGTATGACATGCTGGTAAGCAGTATGACTTGCATCGCCCAAAACTCACTTGTGTTCTACTCATGCATATAACATCTATGCCTACACCTGGCTCGGATGCCACTGTCGGGAATGTAGTAATTTCAAAAAAAATCCTACGCACACGCAAGATCATGGTGATGCATAGCAACGAGAGGGCAGAGTGTCTTCCACGTACCCTCGTAGACCGTTAAGCGGAAGAGTTATTACAACGCGGTTGATGTAGTCGTACGTCTTCACAATCGACCGATCCTCAGTATCGAACGTATGGCACCTCCGCGTTCAGCACACGTTCAGCTCGGTGACGTCCCGCGAACTCACAATCCAGTAGAGCTCGAAGGAGAGTTTCGTCAGCATGACGGCGTGGTGATGATGTTGATGAAGCTACCATCGCAGGGCTTCGCCTAAGCACCGCTACAGTATGACCGAGGTGGATTATGGTGGAGGGGGGCACCGCACACGGCTGGGAGAGATCAATGATCAACTTGTGTGTTCTAGGGTGCCCCCTGTCCCGTATATAAAGGAGGAAGGGGGAGGCCGGCCGGTCCTGTAGGGCGCACCAGGAGGAGGAGTCCTCCTCCTAGTAGGAGTAGGATTCCCCTCTTTCCTACTCCTACTAAGAGGGGGAAAGGAAGGGGGAGAAGGAGAAGGAAAGCCCCCCCCCCCTTCTGGTCCAATTCGGACTAGAGGGAAGGGGGTGCGTGGCCTGCCCTGGCCGGCCCCTCTCTCTCCAATAGGGCCCAACAAGGCCCATTAACCCCCAGGGGGTTCCGGTAACCCCTTCGGCACTCCGGTAAAATCCTGATTTCACCCGGAACTCTTCCGATGTCCAAATGTAGGCTTCCAATATATCAATATTTATGCCTCGACCATTTCGAGACTCCTCGTCATGTCCGTGATCATATTCGGGACTCCGAACTACCTTCGGCACATCAAAACATATAAACTCATAATACTGATCGTCACAGAACTTTAAGCGTGCGGACCCTATGGGTTCGAGAACTATGTAGACATGACTGAGACATGTCTCCGGTCAATAACCAATAGCGGAACTTGGATGCTCATATTGGTTCCCACAAATCCTACGAAGATCTTTATCGGTCAAACCGCATAACAACATACGTTGTTCCTTTTGTCATCGGTATGTTACTTGCCCGAGATTCGATCGTCGGTATCTCAATACCTAGTTCAATCTTGTTACCGGCAAGTCTCTTTACTCGTTCTGTAATGCATCATCCTGCAACTAACTCATTAGTTACATTGCTTGCAAGGCTTATAGTGATGTGCATTACTGAGAGGGCCCAGAGATACCTCTCCGACAATTGGAGTGAAAAATCCTATTCTTGATCTATGCCAACTCAACGAACACCATCGGAGACACCTATAGAGCACCTTTATAATCACCCAATTACGTCGTGACGTTTGGTAGCACACAAAGTGTTCCTCCGGTATTCGGGAGTTGCATAATCTCATAGTCATAGGAACATGTATAAGTCATGAAGAAAGCAATAGCAGTAAACTATACGATCAAGTGCTAAGCTAACGGAATGGGTCAAGTCAATCACATCATTCTCTAATGATGTGATCCCGTTAATCAAATGAAAACTCATGCCTATAGTTAGGAAACATAACCATCATTGATTTAACGAGCTAGTCAAGTAGAGGCGTACTAGTGACAATCTATTTGTCTATGTATTCACACATGTACTAAGTTTCCAGTTGATACAATTCTAGCATGAATAATAAACATTTATCATGAAATAAGGAAATTAATAATAACTTTATTTTTGCCTCTAGGGCATATTTCCTTCACTTATCTGTGTGACAATGGGATATTCACGTGATCTACTTGATGTATGTTTTGGTGATAAACTTGCGGGTTTCGTGACCTTGTGAACTTATGCATAGGGGTTGGCACACATTTTCGTCTTGACTCTCAGGTAGAAACTTTGGGGCACTCTTTGAAGTTCTTTGTGTTGGTTTGAATAGATGAATCTGAGATTGTGTGATGCATATCATATAATCAAACCCGCGGATACTTGTGGTGACATTGGAGTATCTAGGTGACATTAGGGTTTTGGTTGATGTGTGTCTTGAGGTGTTATTTTAGTACGAACTCTAGGGCTTTTTGTGATACTTATATGAATATCCCAATAGATCGATCAGAAAGAATAACTTTGATGTGGTTTCGTACCCTACAATAATCTCTTCGTTTGTTCTCCGCTATTATTGAATTTGGAGTGACTCTCTGTTGCACATTGAGGGATTCTTATATGATCTAATTATGTTATCATTGTTGAGAGAGCTTGCACCAGTGAAAGTATGAACCCTATGCCTTGTTTCGAAGCATTGCAATACCGTTTTTGCTCACTTTTGTTACGAGTTACCTTGCTGTTTTCATATTTTCATATTACAAAAACCTTTATCTACCATCCATATTACACTTGTATCACCATATCTTCGCCAAACTAGTGCACCTATACAATTTACCATTGTATTGGGTGTGTTAGGGACACAGGAGACTCTTTGTTATTTGGTTGCAGGGTTGTTTGAGAGAGACCATCTTCATCCTACGCCTCCCACGGATTGATAAACCTTAGGTCATCCACTTGAGGGAAATTTGGTACTGTCCTACAAAACTCTGCACTTGGAGGCCCAACACGAGTCTACAAGAAGAAGGTTGTGTAGTAGGCATCAGGTTACAGTTGGGCTTGGATTTCAACTATGTGTAGATAGGGGTACAGAGACGTGTTCGAGTAGGACAATTGTATCCTAGATCTCTTATATAATGTGGTGGTGGATACATGATGTAACATATGCAAACATAATAACAAAAGCATGCAGTGGGAGAAGACGGCGTGTGTCGGAGCCCAAGTGGTCGGGGTGCGATATTATAGCGGTACATGAAGAGGAGCGCCCATAGTTAGGCCCCGAGGATGTAGCCTATATTTGTTGTTCTCATGTGACTGTTTGGTCCATCGTAGAATGATGACGTGCCTCTAATTATATTCTGACAGGACTGCCACTAGAGAGATGAGGCACCCCTGTGTCATAACATCATTATGAACCAATGGTGCACAAAACAAAAACCAACATATATATAGTAACTTGAAATACTCTGAACCAAATCGATACTTTCCGTTCTTTGTCCCACTCATCATTTTCTTAAAATAAGAAACACTCTACTATTTAGAGCATGTGCAATGGTTGATAAGATAGTCTTATCTTAAGCATTGCATGTAATTCAGAGATGACAAAGAAAGCATGTATACCATGGGTTATCTCTTAGCTTTGTCTTCAATAACTAGCAATTCCGAAAAACGTGGTGAGACATATTATGCTAAGAGGTCATCTCTTAAATAAGAGAAGACAAATCTTTTCTTATGATTTCTCTCTCCTCCATCTCAGCATTTATCCTACATGGCACTTGATGTCTACTACACAACTTATTCTTGTAGACTCGTGTTGGGCATCCAAGCACAGAGTTTTGTAGGACAATAGCAATTTTCCCTCAAGAGGATGACCTAGGGTTTATCAATCCGTGGAAGGTGTAGGATGAATATGGTCTCTCTCAAACAACGGTGCAACCAAATAACAAAGAGTCTCTTGTGTCCCCAACACACCCAATACAATGGCAAATTGTATAGGTGCACTAGTTCAATGAAGAGATGGTGATAAAAGTGTAGTATGGATGGTAGAAATATAATTTTATAATCTGAATTAATAAAAACAACAAGGTAACTAGTAAAAAAAAGTGAGCAAACATGATATTGCAATGCTTGAAAACAAGGCCAAGGGTTCATACTTTCATTAGTGCAAGATCTCTCAACAATGATAACATAATTGGATCAAAGTTCCTATCTTGTAGAACATAAGATGAAATTGCTTATAGGGTACGAAACCACCTAAAATTATTCTTTCTGGTCAATCTTTTGAGCTATTCCTATAAGTGTCACAAACAACCCTAGAGTTCATACTAAAATAACACCATATGACACGCATCAATCAACCCTAATGTCACCTAGATACTCCAATGTCACCACAAGTATCCGTCGGTCAATTATACGATGTGCATCACACAATTTCAGATTCATAATATTCAATCCAATACAAAGAACTTCAAAGAGTACCCCAAGATTTCTATCAGAGAAAGGAATCTGAAAACACGTATCAACCTCTATGCATAGATTACCCCAATGTCACCACGGGAATCCTCAAGTTGATAACCGAAACATACATCAAGTGAATCAATAGAACATCCCATTGTCTCCACGGATATCCCATCGCAAGACACACATCAAGTGCTCTCACATCCAAAAGATTCAATCCAGCATAACAAAACCTCAAAGGAAAAGATTCAAATCATCACAAGAAGGTAGAGAGGGAAGAACACCATACGATCCAAATGTATTAACAAAGCTCGTGGTACATCAAGATCATACCAAATCAAGAACATGAGAGAGAGAGATCAAACACATCGCTACTGGTAAATACCCTCAGCCCCGAGGGTGAACTACTCCCTCCTTGTCATGGTGGCCGCCGGGATGATGAAGATGGCCTCCGGTGATGATTTCCCCCTCCGCCAGGATGCCGGAATGGGTCCCGATTGTTTTTTATTGGCTACAGAGGCTTGTGGCGGCGGAACTTCTCATCTATGGTTCTTTCTGGAGGTTTGGGTATTTATAGAAATTTTTGGCGCCGGTATCATGTCAAGGGGGTGCCCGAGGGGCCCACAAGCTCGGAGGGCGCACCCCCAGGCTTGTGGCTCCCTCAGCCACTTCCTGGCCCAGCTCTGCTGCTTTGGGGTTCTCTTTTGGTCCATAAAAAATCACCATAAATTTTCAGCCCATTCCCAGACAGAAAACGACACCACGGTAGTTCTGCTGAAAACAACATCAGTCCCGGTTAGTTCTAATCAAATCATATCGAAACCATATAAAATTGTTGTAAACATGGCATGAATACTTCATAAATTATAGATACATTGGAAATGTATCAACACTTTTAAGATATCACCATTGTACATGCCCTTAAAAAAGGAGTTGGTAGGTTTGTCTCACCTCCTCCCCGGTTTTTCTCCCCATGCCTCCATCCTTGCTTAGTTTTTTGTAGATGTTGGACAAAAAAGTCCAAATATATAGAGTAACTTAAAATAATTTGAACCAAAGGGAGAGAAGAAGCCATCTAGCTACTAGCTATGGACCCGTAGGTCTATGGTAAACTACTCACGCATCATCGGAAGGGCAATAGAGTTGATGTAGAAGCCCTCCGTGATCGAATCCCCCTCTGACAGGGTGCTGGAAAAGTTCCCTAGATGGGATCTCACGGGTACAGAAGGTTGCGGTGGTATAAACGTGTTTTCGTGGATTCCTCTGGTGCTTTGGGGATATTTGGGAATATGTAGGCGAAAGAATTAGGTCAGGAGGTGCACGAGGGCCCACTTGGGTGGGGGTGCGCCCTACCCCCTAGACGCGCCCTCCGTCCTTGTGGCCGCCTCGTGGCTCCTCCAACTTCATCTCCAAGTCTCCTGGTTGCCTTTTGGTCCAAGAAAAATCATCGCAAAGGACTCCGTTTGGTATTCCTTTTCTCCAAACTCAAAAATAGGGAAAAATAGTAACTGGCACTGGGCTCTAGGTTAATAGGTTAGTCCAAAAAATAATATGAAATAGCATATTAATGCATATAAAATATCCAAAACAGATAATATAATAGCGTGAAACAATAAAAAATTATAGATACGTTGGAGACATATCAGGTACTACCACTCCCCTAGAGCGATACTACCACTTGTAGGCGGCACTACCACTCTTTGGCAGCGGTACAACCGCTCGGGGTGCCATATTCCATTCCTCTCATACAAATCCTTGATTCTTCTTACTTTTTCTGCTGGCTTAGTTTTTCCTTTGCTTTCCTTGCCGGTGTGTGTGGTTCCAGGTGATGGAACTTCGGAGCACCTTGCCCGTCATATCAACACTGATCATCCTGGTGGGTCAAAACGCTATCACACTTCTGAGGCGGCTGCTGCGTCATCAAGTGCTCAACCATCGCAACCCAAGCCTCCTTCCAAACAAGTTGCAAACAAGCCCAAGCCGAAGTCCAAGTCTGTGTCAGAGATTACTGCTATGGAGTTCTGTGTGGCTCGTCGCCGCAACCCGTATTCTCAAGATCAGGATCCAACTCTTCTGAACCTCCCCTTCTGGAACTAGCAATAGTGGTATATCTACTTTCATGTGCTCAAAGCAAAGAAGAGTCTCTTTGTAGATGTCCGCTCCATCGACATTGCATATTTGGAGAAGGATCGTGCCTATTTTGGCGAGGCACTTGATATGTGTGCTTAGTTAAAAATCCTCATGCTCATCGAGTTCAACAAGGACTTTGATGCAGATATGGTGGCTCAGTTGTAAGCCATGGTTCACCTTCGCACTAATGAGGAAAGGACCTTGACTTGAATGACCAATGGCATACTTCTCTTAGTCAAATGGAAGGCGTTCATGGAACTTTTGGGTGTTGAAGATCAGGGGCTTGACAACCCAGTTGGCTTTCGTCCCCACAAGGAGGCTACTTCTACTCACAAGTCGGCTCTTTGGCCATACAACACAGTGAACGTTCACCCAGACACGCAGAAGAAGACATATGAGTTGTTTCCTTTCCTGGATATCCTTCATCTCATCTTTAGGAACACCCTTTTCCCTCGTATTGGGAACTTTGATCAGCTTCATTCTCACCTCGTGGATATGTTACTGTTTTGCCAGCATGATATGGAGAACAACACAGGAGAGTCCTTGGATATTTCTCATGTCATGTGGCCAGAGCTCCTCTCTACCATCATTGAGCACAAGTGCCCCATCTATGCCCCCTACCTGATGTTGCTCATTGAGAAGGCATGGGCTCACTCTTATCCTGGTGTCAGGCTGGAGACGGGGGACTTGGTCTCTCAGGAGATTAAGCGACTAAGACAGAAGGAGCACTGGGGCACTCCTATTCTAAAGACTGAGATTCCTTCTAGAGCTGATGAGGCTGAGGCCGATGATGATGAGGATTATGAACCCTCTAGAGTGGAGCCTTCGTGGGCTAATCTCAAGCGCAAGATGAAGAAGTTGTTCTGCATGGGGTCTCACGGGCAGTATATGGCTCATGTGTCTGAGAAGAAGTCATGTAGCCATCACAAGGTTCTTATGCATCAGCTTGAAACTGAAGTTAATAATGGGTCCGAGGACAAGATCACAAATGAGGAGGAGTGGATTTCTCAGCACTGTCCCTGGACTGACTCAGAGACTAAGCAACCTACTGCTGATGTCGGAGGCGCGAGCGACCACGCGGGGCTGTGATGATGGAGATCTTCGGTTTGCTTATTACCTGTGACCGTAGTAGCACTCTTTGCCCTTTTGGTGTCTCAATGCCAAAGGGGGGAGAGTTCACGGATTTGTTCAGTTTTGAGTGCATCTTATTTGCCTTGTCTTTCTCTCTCTCGCAAACTCTTTTATTGGTTGTTTGCTTTGGTTTTGTTTGTGCTTGTGAGACTTGGTTACCCTATCATATGATGTGAGACATATGCTATCCTATCTTATTATTATCTTATGCTTGTCTAGTACTTTGGTAGTATGTGAGTTGCATGCTTAACCTATGTCCTCTTATGCTCACTTACTACTCCTTGAATCCTAGCTTATATTTCCCTTATTATATGCAAGTGTCACTACTACAAGATGCTGCTAACGCGACACTACGATCAGAGACCCTTCGACGAAACTCTGTGCGATGCAATAATCGCAAACGGTGATGAAAAAAACCGTCAAAAAATATGCAAAATGTTTGCGATGACGGATGCATCAAGCACGGTTCAGAATTTAGTTGTGTGTGCGATGAGGGGCATACGGTTCAGTTCAATGAACTGTTTGCGATGAGGCAGAAGAACAGAAATGGGAAGCCAAATGAAGGTGTGTGTGATATATAGCATACGGTTCACTTGGATGAACCGTTTGTGATTAGGCAACACAAAAGAAATGGTCAGCCAGATCAAGGTGTGTGCGATATACGGCAAACGGTTCACTCGGATGAACTGTTTGCGTTGAGCCAAGAGAACATAAATGGTTCAATTTAACAAGATGTGTGTGATACGCGACAAACAGGTATGTAATCAGAAATGTGTGCGAAGACTGATAATAACACATACGATTGCTGCTAATAAGACATGTGTGTTGTGCGTTGGGATTGCATACAAAACAACAACATATATATACATATATATACACACATACTTATAAGGACATGGTTACATAACCAAATTAAAGATCCAATTACATAGGTGGCTGATACGTCTCCAATGTATCTATAATTTTTGATTCTTCCATGTTGTTATATTATCAATCTTGGATGTTTTATAATCATTTTATAGTCATTTTATATCATTTTTTGGTACTAACCTATTAACATAGTGCCAAGTGCCAGTTGCTGTTTTCTGCATGTTTTTTACATCGCAGGAAATCAATACCAAATGGGGTACAAACGCAGCGAACCTTTTTATGGATTTTTTTCTGAACAGAAGACATCCAGTGGGCCGAAGAAGCGCCTGGGGGCTGCTCCGAGGGGAGCACAACCATGGGTTGTGCTCTCCTCGGGTGCCTCCCGAACCGACTCTTTGCTCTATAAATACCCCAATATTTCAGAAACCCTAGGTGATTCGACGAAAATTAATTCCAGTCCCCGCAAAGTCCAGAACCACCAGATCCATCTAGACACCATCACAGAGGGGTTCATCATGCCCATTGGTGCCTCTCCGATGATGCGTGAATAGTTCTTTGTAGACCTACGGGTCCGTAGTTAGTAGCTAGATGGTTTCCTCTCTCTCATTTGATTCTCAATACAATGGTCTTTTGGAGATCCATATGATGTAACTCTTTTTGCGATGTGTTTGTTGGGATCGGATGAACTTTGAGTTTATGATTGGATCTATCTTTTCATCCATGAAAGTTATTTGAGTCTTCTTTGATCTCTTATATGCATGATTGCTTATAGCCTCGTATTTCTTCTCCGATATTAGGGTTTTTTTTGGCCAACTTGATCTATTTATCTTGCAATGGGAAGAGGTGTTTTGTGATGGGTTCGATCTTACGGTGCTTCATCCCAGTGACAGAAAGGGAACCGACACATATGCATCGTTTCCATTAAGGATAACAAGATGGGGTCTATTTCTACATAAATAGATCTTGTCTACATCATGGCGTCGTTCTTATTGCATTACTCTGTTTCTCCATGAACTTAATACACTAGATGCATGCTGGATAGCGTTCGATGTGTGGAGTAATAGTAGTAGATGCAGGCAGGAGTCGGTCTACTAATCTTGGACGTGATGCCTATATAATGATCATTGCCTGGATATCGTCATGATTATTTGAAGTACTATCGATTGCCCAACAGTAATTTGTTTACCCACCGTTTGCTATTTTTCTCGAGAGAAGCCACTAGTGAAACCTACGGCCCCGGGTCTCTTCTTTAATATATTTGCCTTTGCGATCTATTTTCCTTTGCTTTTATTTTCAGATCTATTAAACCAAAAATACAAAAATACCTTGCGCCACTTTATTTTATTTGGCGTTCGATCCATCAATAATTACAACTATCTCACGTTCGTTTGCCAATTTCTGGCGCCGTTACCTGAAAGGGATTGACAACCCCTTTAACACGTCGGGTTGCGAGTATTTGTTATTTGTGTGCAGGTGCTGTTTACGTAGTGTTGCTTGGTTCTCCTACTGGTTCGATAATCTTGGTCTCATCACTGAGGGAAATACCTACCGTTGTTGTGCTGCATCATCCCTTCCTCTTTGGGGAAATACAGACGTAGTTCTAGCAGACATCAAAAGGAATTTCTGGCGCCGTTGCCGGGGAGGATCATCAACATCTACCAGGTTCCTAATCACAAATCTCATCTCCTCGCAATTTAAATTATTTGCCATTTGCCTCTCGTTTTCCTCTCCTCCACTTCACAAAAATTTTACCGTTTTATTCGCCCTTTTTTCGTTCGTTGTTTTCTTGCTTTCTAGTCCTGATGGCTAGCGTGTCTACTCCTCCTTTGTCGCCGGATTTTGAAGTTCTATACTTCAAGCAAAGACAAGGAGAAAATTTGAAAGATGCTTGGTATAGGCTTATGTAATCCTATCTTATTTGCAATTTAAAGAGGGGCGCTAAGATCTTGCTTCATAACTTTTACATAGGATTGGCTTTGCATCATAGACAACTCCTAGATTTTGACACTAAAGGGAATTTTATTGAGCTTGATGCTAATGCTGCCTATGAAATTTTAGAAGGAATTCTGGGGGTTCCACATCAAAATAAGGGGTTTTCTTTCACCCCAGAAGGTGTTCAAATATTGGACAAACTTGGTGATTTGCATAAACATATGGTTGAATTACAAAAATATAACGAACCCCTCAAACATCTCAATGGTATTATCAATCGCATGAACACCTTGATTACTCTCTGCAACAAGCGGGATATTTTGGATCTAAATATAGTTTATTTTCCTGATAATTTAGCGGAGCGTAAAGAGCCTCCCCGGTTTTAGAAAACCATTAAAGAAGTTGCCAAAACTACGGATGACAAAACATAGATCCTTTGCTTTATGCCTAGCTAAGGGCGTAAAATGATAGCACTTGTTGGGAGGTGATGACCCACAAGTTTAGGGGATCTATCGTAGCCTTTTAGATAAGTAAGAGTGTCGAACCCAACGAGGAGCAGAAGGAAATGATAAGCAGTTTTCAGTAAGGTATTCTCTGCAAGCACTGAAATTATCGGTAACAGATAGTTTTGTGATAAGGTAATTTGTAGCGAGTAACAAGTAATGCAAGTAAATAAGGTGCAGCAAGATGGCCCAATCATTTTTGTAGCAAAGTACAAGCTTGGACAAACTCTTATATAAAGGAATGCGCTCCCGAGGACACATGGGAATTATCGTCAAGCTAGTTTTCATCACGTTCATATGATTCGTGTTCGGTACTTTGATAATTTGATATGTGGGTGGACCGGTGCTTGGGTACTGCCCTTACTTGGACAAGCATCCCACTTATGATTAACCCCTATTGCAAGCATCCGCAACTACAACAGAAGTATTAAGGTAAACCTAACCATAGCATGAAACATATGGATCCAAATCAGCCCCTTACGAAGCAACGCATAAACTAGGGTTTAAGCTTCTGTCACTCTAGCAACCCATCATCTACTTATTACTTCCCAATGCCTCCCTCTAGGCCCAAACAATGGTGAAATGTCATGTAGTTGACGTTCACATGACACCACTAGGGGGATGACAACATACATCTCATCAAAATATCGAACGAATACCAAATTCACATGACTACTTATAGCAAGGCTTCTCCCATGTCCTCAGGAACAAACGTAACTGCTCGCAAAGAATATTCATGTTCATAATCAGACGGGTATTAATATGCATAATGGATCTGAACATATGATCTTCCACCAAGTAAACTAACTAGCATCAACTACAAGGAGTAATCAACACTACTAGCAACCCACGGGTACCAATCTGAGGTTTGGATACAAAGATTGGATACAAGAGATGAACTAGGGTTTGAGATGAGATGGTGCTCGTGAAGATGTTGATGGAGATTGACCCCCTCCCGATGAGAGGATCGTTGGTGATGACGATGGTGATGATTTCTCCCTCCCAGAGGGAAGTTTCCCCGGCAGAACAGCTCTGCCGGAGCCCTAGATTGGTTCCGCCAAGTGGCGGCGGAGTTTCGTCCCGTGAGCTTGCTTATGAATTTTTTCCAGGGTAAAAGACTTCATATAGCAGAAGATGGGCACCGGAGGCCTGCCAGGGGGGCCACGAGGGAGGGGGCGCGCCCTCACCCTCATGGTCAGGGTGTGGGCCCCCTCTGGTGCTTTCTTCGCTCAGTATTTTTTATTAATTCCAAAAATGACTTCCGTGAAATTTCATGACTTTTGGAGCTGTGCAGAATAGGTCTCTAATATTTTCTCCTTTTCCAGCCCAGAATTCCAACTGCCGGCATTCTCCCTCTTCATGTAAACCTTGTAAAATAAGAGAGAATAGGCATAAGTATTGTGACATAATGTGTAATAACAGCCCATAATGCAATAAAGATCAATATAAAAGCATGATGCAAAATGGACGTATCAACTCCCCCAAGCTTAGACCTTGCTTGTCCTCAAGCAAAAGCCGAAATCGAAAAATGTGTCCACATGTTTGGAGATAGAGGTGTCCATAAAAAAATAAAATACGGACATGAGGGCATCATGATCATTCTTAGAACAGCAATATATATATATATATTCATATGATCTCTTATGCTAAAGTAACAATTCAATCACAATTTCAAGTATGAATCATAAACTTCATTGAGAACCAACAAACTCTAATCTCAGTCATTGAGACAATTGCAATTTATCATAACATAGGAAAGAGTCAATATAAGAGCTTTTTTGCAAGTCCACATACTCAAATATCATTTAGTCTTTCACAATTGCTAACACTCACGCAATATTTATGAGTATGAAGTTTTAATCGGACACAGAGAATGATAGGGGCTTATAGTTTTGCCTCTCAACTTTTTACCTCAAGGGTAATGTCAACAATAATAGTTCATGAAAACTCACATCCAATTAGCTATATATATCTGGATCTTTCCAACATTGTGCTTGCCAAAGGATAAAATGTAAAAAGGAAAGGTGAAGATCACCATGACTCTTATATAAGGTAGAGGATAAAAGTAAAAGATAGGCCCTTTGCAGAGGGAAGCAGAGGTTGTCATGCGCTTTTGTGGTTGGATGCACAAAATCTTAATGCAAAAGAACGTCACTTTATATTGCCACTTGTGATATGGACCTTTATTATGCAGTCTGTCGCTTTTATTTCTTCCACATCACAAGATCGTATAAAGCTTATTTTCTCCACATTAATAGATCATACATATTTAGAGAGCAAATTTTATTGCGTGCACCGATGACAACTTACTTGAAGGATCTTACTCAATCCATAGGTAGGTATGGTGGACTCTCATGGCAAAACTGGGTTTAGGGATATTTGGAAGCACAAGTAGTATCTCTACTTGGTGCAAAGAAATTGGCTCGCATGAGAAGGAAAGGAAAGCTCAACGTGTTGGACGATCCATGACAATATAATTTATCTCAGATGTAAGAAAACATAACCCATTGCGTTGTCTTCCTTGTCCAACGTCAACTCTTTAGCATATCATACTTTAATGAGTGCTCACAATTATAAAAGATGTCCAAGATAGTATATTTATATGTGAAGTCCTCTCTTTCTTTATTACTTCCTATTAATTGCAACGATGACCAAAAATATGTTTGTCAACTTTCAACAACTTTTATTCATCATACTTTTATATTGAAGTCATTACTCTCCATAGGATCCATATGATCCCTTTATTTCTTTTTATTCTTTCTCTTTTTATTTCCTCAAGATCATGGCAAAATAATCAGGCCCTTGACTCAACACTGATCTTTATTATATATAGCTCACGGACTCGATTACATAGAAGGATCATAAAGCAAAGCTCACAACTAGATCATACTAAAAAATTATTCTACTAGATCAAGATATTATCAAAAGGATCGAACTAAGAAAAATGGTAAAGATAAAAGGTGTGATGGTGATATGATATCGGGGCACTCCCACAAGCTTGGCTGTTGCCAAGGGGAGTGCCCATACCCGTGTGTTTATGTCTCTTTCTTCGGATATGGTGACGTGATATTCTTGGCGATGATGCCCTTCAGGATACGGTTCTCTTCTTAAAGCTTATTGACTTGCTACTTGAGGTCCATTATTTCCTTACGGAGCTTGCCCGTAACGGCTAAAGCTCCTTTCACCCATGTATGTTGCATAGCTGCTGGAGAACAAATAACACTCTTTTTCGTATTTTCATAAGAAAGAAATCTAACATTGGAAGGGATGACCGAGTTTGGAATGGATGAGCTCTGTAGTTCCCCCATCGTGAATCTGGCTCGGAAACGAGAAGTAACTTCTTCATCCTCTTCCATGGCATATATCCTTTTCAAGTCACCCTCCATCTCTTCCTCGGTTGATGGCCCAAAGTGGTCAGCATTTCTGTTTGCTCTTGGTCCCGGTGTCGGATGGGACACCCGACTCTCCCCGACTGACTCTTGGGAAGACATCTTGCTCTAAATCTGCACCAGAAACAGCTCGAAACAAAAACAGAGGAATTTTGCGTGATACGGTGGTCAAAACCTTCGGGGGATTATATAATGAATTTCTACCGACCAAAAGAAGTATCGTGCAAGAAAACAGAGTCTGGAGAGCACACAAGGTGCCCACGACGCAGGGGGTGCGCCCAGGGGGGTAGGTGTGACGCCCCCGATTTGACCGTACACTAATCATACACGGAAACGTGTACGATCAAGATCAGGGACTCACGGGAAGATATCACAACACAACTCTACAAATAAAATAAGTCATACAAGCATCATATTACAAGCCAGGGGCCTCGAAGGCTCGAATACAAGAGCTCGATCATAGACGAGTCAGCGGAAGCAACAATATCTAAGTACAGACATAAGATAAACAAGTTTGCCTTAAGAAGGCTAGCACAAACTGGGATACAGATCGTAAGAGGCGCAGGCCTCCTGCCTGGGATCCTCCTAACTACTCCTGGTCGTCGTCAGCGGGCAGCACGTAGTAGTAGGCACCTCCGGTGTAGTAGGAGTCGTCGTCGACGGTGGCGTCTGGCTCCTGGGCTCCAGCATCTGGTTGCGACAACCAGGTAGAAAGGATAGAGGGAAGGGAAGGAGAAAGCAACCGTGAGTACTCATCCAAAGTACTCGCAAGCAAGGAGCTACACTACATATGTATGCATTGGTATCAACTGGAATAAGGCTATTATATGTGGACTGAACTGCAGAAAGCCGGGATAAGGGGGGATAGCTAGTCCTTTCGAAGACTACGCTTCTGGCAGCCTCTGTCTTGCAGCATGTAGATGAGAATAGACTGAAGTCCTCCAAGTAGCATCACGTAGCATAATCCTAACCGATGATCCTCCCCTCGACGCCCTGTGAGAGAGCGATCACCGGTTGTATCTGGCACTTGGAAGGGTGTGTTTTATTAAGTATCCGGTTCTAGTTGTCATAAGGTCAAGGTACAACTCCAAGTCGTCCTGTTACCGAAGATCACGGCTATTCGAATAGATTAACTTCCCTGCAGGGGTGCACCACATAACCCAACACGCTCGATCCCATTTGGCCGGACACACTTTTCTGGGTCATGCCCGGCCTCGGAAGATCAACACGTCGCAGCCCCACCTAGACCAACAGAGAGGTCAGCACGCCGGTCTAAACCTAAGCGCCCAGGGGTCTGGGCCCATCGCCCTTAGCACACCTGCACGTTACGTGGGCGGCCGGAAGCAGACCTAGCCTAGTAGGCGTTCCAGTCCAATCCAGCGTGCGCCGCTCCGTTGCTGACGTCACGAAGGCTTCGGCTGATACCACGACATCGAGTGCCCATAACTGTCCCCGCGTAGATGGTTAGTGCGTATAGGCTAGTAGCCAGACTCAGATCAAATACCAAGATCTCGTTAAACGTGTTAAGTATCTGCGAACGCCGACCAGGGCCAGGCCCACCTCTCCCCTAGGTGGTCTCAACCTGCCCTTTTGCTCCGCCTCAAAGTAACAGTCGGGGGCCGTCGGGGTCCCAGGCCCACCTCTACCGGGATGGAGCCACCTGCCCCTTCAGCCCCCATCTCCGAACAGTATCACAGGTAATGTAACTGTGTAAAGTATATTGTATATGCCCGTGATCACCTCCCGAAGTGATCACGGCCCAGTAGTATAGCATGGCAGACGAACAAGAGTGTAGGGCCACTAATGGAACACTAGCATCCTATACTAAGCAGTAGGATAGCAGGTAATGGTAACAACAGTAGTAGTAAGGACAGGCTATGCATCAGGATAGGAATAACGGAAAGCAGTAACATGCTACACTACTCTAATGCAAGCAGTATAGAGAAGAGTAGGCGATATCTGGTGATCAAGGTGGGGGCTTGCCTGGTTGCTCTGGCAAGAGAGAGTGGTCGTCAACCCCGTAGTCGTACTGGGTAGCAGCGGCGTCGGTCTCGGTGTCTAGCGAGAGAAGAGGGGGAAGAAACAATAAATATAATGCAAACAAAAGCATGACGATGCATGACATGACAAAGCGTGACGCTAGGTGAGCCCTAACGCAGTACGAGGTGGTACCGGTGAAGGGGGGAAACATCCGGGAAATTATCCCCGGTGTTTCGCGTTTTCGGACAAACGAACCGGAGGGGGAAAGTTGCATGTTCGCTATGCTAGGGATGCGTGGCGGGCGAACGGGCTGCGTATCGGGATTCTTCTCGTCGTTCTGAGCAACTTTCATGTACAAAGTTTATCCATCCGAGCTACGGTTTATTTTATATTAATTTTCTAAAGTTTTAATTATTTTTAGAATTTATTTAATTATTTTAAAACAACATTATCCAGAATAGTGCATGCTGACGTCATCATGGCGCCAGCAGTCAACAGGGCGTTGACTGGGTCAACTGACGTGTGGGTCCCGCATGTCATTCACTGTTAGTTAATTAATCAAAGTTAATTAGGTGAAACTAGTTAATTAGGCTAATCTAATTAGAATTAATTAAGTTAATTAATTAATTAATATTTTTATTTTTATTTAGTTTTTTTAATCTTTTTTTTATTAAACGTTCTGGGGCTGGGCCCCATGTGTCATTGGCCCTGGGGCCGTTGCGGGTTAGCGGGCGCTACGGGCGCCTGTGCGAGCGCTCGCCCGCAGGGAGCGGCGGGGCGAGGCCAGAGGTCAGGGCGGCGGGCTTAGCACGGGGGCTGCTGGAGGCGCGCGGCGGCGCAGGCGGGCAACCAGCGAGGCCGGCGAGGAGGGGGCGGTCGGCGCAGCGAAGCAACAACGGTGGCGGGGGCGCTGCAGGGCACGCGCGGCGTGGCGCGGCGGTGGCGGTGGCGGCACGGCCTAGGCGACGGCGCGGGCAAGCAGCTGCAGCAGCAGGGGAGGAGGCGCACGCCGGGGCGAGGCCGTGGGGGGGCAGCGGCAGCGGCGCTGCGATGCGCGGGCGCGCGCGCGTTTGGCATGGCCAGGGGTAGGGGCGGCCACGGCGCGGGCACAACGTGTGCGGGCGCGATGCCGCGGGGGTCCGGACGGCGTTGGTGAGCGCGTGCGGGTGCGCGTGGGCGTGGCAGTGCAGACGCGGCCGCGGCGAGCAGGAACAGGGAAGAGAGGAGGAGGAGCGCGGGGCGTGCTCACGGGGCCGGTAGGGATAGGGCAGCGGGACATGGGGTGGATGACGAGGACGAGGCAGCGAGGGGGAGGCAGGCTGGTGGGGGAGGGGGCGCCGGCGAGGTGATGGTCGGCGACGGCGATCCGGGCGGCGGCGTCCTGGCGCGACGAGGTCCTCCTCCCTCGATCCCGATCTAGTCGGGGGAGAGGGGGATATTTTCATGGGGAGGGGAGTGAGAGTGTCGGTGGAGTGGTGGGGGACAGTGGGGGGGATAAGGGCGCGGCGGGGTGGGCCGGCCGAATCGGCTGTGGCCTGATGGGCCAAAGCCCAAGGGGCCGGGGGGCTTTCTCCTCCTTTTTTTCTGTTTGTTTTTCCCTTTTGCATTTTCTTTCTTCTATTTATTTTCTCTCTGTTTTATTTCATTTTAAGTCATTTAGGCATTTTATAAAAATGTGTTTTCTTTACGATAATTACCGATGCAATAATAGACATAGACCGAACATTTTATTTTAATATTTGAAAACTTTTGTCGTTTGACTTATTTAGGATTTAAATTTGAAACGGTTTTGAATTAACCCGAGATTAATTACAGTGACAGAGGTGACGTGTCACCATTAACGTGAGATCACTGTAGCATGATTATCCGGGCGTTACAAATCTCCTCCACTACAAGAAATCTCGTCCCGAGATTTAGGAGGTAGAAGGAAACAGTGCAGGGTATTCATCGCGAAGACGATCCTCGCGTTCCCAGGTGGCTTCGTCTTCAGAGTGATTCGACCACTGGACCTTGAGGAACTTGATCGCCTTCTGACGGATGCGGCGTTCAGCTTGGTCGAGAATGCGGACCGGATGCTCTTTATAGGAGAGGTCCTGTTGCAATTCGAGCACTTCATGGTCCACTGCTCGGATTGGGTCCTTGAAGCAGCGTCGAAGTTGCGACACGTGGAACACATCGTGAACCTGAGAAAGGTTTGACGGAACTCCAGTTGATATGCCACTTTTCCATGCTTTTCGAGAATAGTGAAAGGACCAATATAGCGGGGAGCTAGCTTTCCTTTGATCCCGAAGCGGTGTGCACCCTTCATTGGTGTAACTCGAAGATAAGCCTTTTCGCCAGGTTGATAGACCATGTCTTGGTGATGACGGTCATACTGACTTTTCTGACGTGATTGAGCAGTCTTGAGATTCTCGCGAATAATGCGAACTTGTTCTTCGGCCTGTTGGATAATATCCGGACCGAAGAGTGGACGTTCCCCAGTTTCTGACCAGTTCAGAGGGGTTCGACACTTTCGTCCATATAGCACTTCGAAGGGGGACATCTTCAGACTAGCTTGATAGCTATTATTATAAGAGAACTCGGCATATGGAAGAGATTCCTCCCATTTCTTGCCGAAATAGATTACACAAGCTCGAAGCATGTCTTCGAGAACTTGGTTGACACGTTCAACCTGTCCTTGCGACTGAGGATGAAACGCGGTACTGAACGACAGATGAGTTCCCATAGCTTCTTGGAAACTCGCCCAAAACCTTGAAGTGAATAAGCTGCCACGGTCTGAACTGATAACCAGTGGAATACCGTGAAGTGAAACAATTCTGGCCATGTAGAGAGTAGCAAGCTGACTAGCAGTGATTGTCTCTTTGACCGCCAGAAAATGGGCAACTTTGGAAAGCCGGTCAATGACGACAAGAATAGCATCATTACCTTTCTGCGATTTGGGAAATCCAGTGACGAAGTCCATTTCAACATGGTCCCATTTCCATTCAGGAATAGAGATAGGTTGCAGAGTTCCAGCAGGCCTCTGATGCTCTGCTTTGATACGACGGCAAACGTCACACTCCGCAACATAACGAGCAATGTCCTGCTTCATATTAGACCACCAGAATCTTTGGCGAATATCCTGATACATCTTCGCACTACCAGGATGGATGGACAGAGGTGTATCATGAGCTTCTTGCATAACCCTTTTAGTCTTATCCAGGTTTTTCTTCGAACATGGTACCACTAGGCGGCCTTTGAAATACAAGGCGCCATCGTCGGCGATAGTGAAGAATGAGGGCTTTCCTTCTGCTAGATGGCGTTTAATCTTATGGACTTCAGAGTCATAACCTTGAATAGTCTTTATACCAACTACGAGATCTGGTACGACAGCCAGGGTATCTAGAGAACCCTTAGTAACAACAAGAAGATTCATCTTGCGGAACTCCGGGGGAGGGGGAGCGAGTGCTCCAGGAGGAACAATATGGAGGTTCAGCTTTCTAAATTCTTCGACAAGCGAGGGCTGAACTTTGTGAACCTGGAGGTGGTTGCAGTAAGACTTGCGGCTCAAGGCATCAGCCATTACATTAGCCTTGCCGGGGATATATGATATACCCACGTCAAAGTCTGCAACAGTCTCCATCCATCTTTGCTGACGGAGGTTCAGGTCTGGCTGAGTAAACAGATACTTTAGACTTTGGTGATCGGTGAAGATCTCGCAACGATTACTGAGAAGGTAGTGTCGCCACTGCTTTAGTGCATGAATGACAGCAGCAAGCTCGAGGTCGTGAACTGGGTAGTTTTCTTCGTGAGGGCGCAGTTGACGAGAGGCATAAGCAATCACTCTGCGCTCTTGCATTAGGACACAGCCTAATCCTTGACGGGAAGCGTCGCAGTAAATGACGAAGTCCTTCTTAGTATCAGGTGGAGCAAGCACGGGGGCAGAAGTCAACTTGTCTTTGAGCGCCTGGAAACTTTCCTGACACTTGTCTGTCCATTCGAACTTGACACCCTTATGCAATAGATTAGTCAGAGGCCTGGCAATCTTGGAGAAGTTCTCGACGAATCGACGGCAATAGCTGGCGAGACCGAGGAAACTTCGGACTTGCTTCACATTCTTCGGAGGAGTCCAATCGAGAATAGCCTGAACTCGTTCAGGGTTGACTGCAATACCATCCTTGGAGATGACATGCCCAAGATAGGTTACTTCGGGGAGCCAGAATTCACACTTGGAATACTTAGCATACAGCCGATGCTCCCGAAGCTTTTCCAGCACAAGACGAAGATGTTCAGCATGTTCTTCCTTGTTTTTAGAAAATACAAGGATATCGTCCAAATAAACCACGATGAACTTGTCGAGGTAATCCATGAATATATAGTTCATCAGACGAGAGAAGGTGGCTGGAGCATTCGTTAAGCCGAATGACATGACGGTGTACTCGTATGATCCATACCGAGTCACGAAGGCGGTTTTTGGGATGTCCTCTTCACGAACACGGATCTGGTGGTAACCCAACCTCAAGTCGAGTTTGGAGAACACTGATGAGCCAACCAGTTGATCATAAAGATCATTGATCCGGGGAAGAGGATATTTATTCTGAATGGTAGCTTGGTTTATAGGATGGTAGTCTTGGACTAATCGGTTTGTCCCATCCTTCTTCTTAACAAAGAGAGAAGGTGCTCCCCAAGGAGAGAAACTTGGGCAAATGAAACCTTTGACAAGAGATTTGTCGATTTCCTCCTTAAGCTCAATGAGCTCATGCGGCGGCATCTTGTAGGGTCGTTTAGCTATAGGGGTGGTGCCGGGTTTCAAGTCGATGATGAATTCGACAGCTCTAGCAGGGGGAATCCCTGGAAGTTCTTCTGGGAAGACATCTTGGAATTCACGAACGACGGGAATGTTTTCAATGCCCTCAAGTGGTGCAGCGTTCAATGCATTCAAGGCATAAAGCCGTGCCTCGGCGTTTTGCACCAGATGAGCTTGGTAAGTAACTATTTCGTCTGAAGGGTGTAGCAGATGGACGGTCTTAGTGGCGCAAACTATAGAAGCAGTATGCGCTTTTAACCAATTCATTCCCAGAATGAGATCAATGCTACAGGACTTCAGTACGATGGGAGAGACAAGGAACTCCAGTCCTTCGATCTCTACAGGGACGTCATTGCAAATCATGGAGGTTCGACATTGGCCCGCAGGGGTGTGTACTAATAGTGAAGCATTCATGTCCTCACATTTAATGTCATGCAAGCATGCAAAACCTTCTGACATGAATGAATGTGATGCGCCTGTATCAAATAAAACGGATGCTGGTACTGAATTTACGAGGAGGGTACCCATCACAGTAGCAGGCTGGTCTTGAGCTTCGCTCAGATCAACGTGGTTGGCATGAACACGACCATAAGACTTGGCATTGTTGCTGCGGGGCTGGTTGCTTCCACGGCCAGTTGCTGGAAGGGCCAGTTGATTCTGGTTCTGGTTGCATTCCCTAGCACGGTGGCCTGGTTGTCCACACCTGAAGCACAACCCATTATTGGGAGTGGGAACAGGAGCTTGTGGTGGTGGAGCTGGGAGTCTTGGCTGCCTAGTCGGAGGAGCAGGCATACGAGGTGCAGCATAGGTCTGCCTTGGGGTAGGTGCATCCGGCTGGTACAAGCTATTGGGAATCCATATCTTGCGCTTCTGCGAGGACGGGCCCGAAGATGAGCCCGCATCACGGTTGCGCCTGTGAGAGCTCTGGTATTCTTGCAGACCAGTTTCGACATTGATGGCCTTGTTCACCAGAGTGGCGAAATCAGCAAAGTCATGCACTAGAAGTGCGAGCTTGATGTCAGCTTGAAGGCCATCACGGAACTTCTCCTGTCTGCATGCATCAGTTGCAATGTCCTCTTCAGCATAGCGGGACAAGTCAAGAAACTCCCGCTGATAAGCTTCAACAGTCTTGTTGCCTTGGGTGAGGTTGCGAAACTCACGCTTCTTACGGTCCATGACTCCCTGAGGAATGAAGCGAGCATGGAAGGCAGCTTGGAAGTCTGGCCAGGTGATGATTGTTCCAACTGGCAGAGTATGCCTGTGGCTGTCCCACCATTGAGTTGCGGGTCCCTTCAGGAAGAAGGAAGCAAAGGTGACATAGCTGGCAGGGGCTACATCGGCAGACTCCATCTCATAGGTGATGTCACGGAGCCAGTCATCAGCATCCAGAGGCTGAGTTGAGCTGCGATACACAGTTGGGTTCAGGCGCATGAAATCCTGCAGAGTTACTGGGGTTGGCTGCTGGTTCATATTGGGGCGAGGAAACTGAGCCATCATATTCTCCATGAACTGGCGATTCATCTCAAGCTGTGGGATCATACCAGCCATGTACTCAGGCGGTGGTGGGCGGTTGCCACCACGTCCACGACCACCTGGTCTAACCATCCTGCTAATATATAACAAGGGTAGTTCAGCATCAAGAAATTTTGCAAGGACAAGAATCATTCATGGTGAAACATGCACAATGAAAGCAGCACGATAGATACTACATAGTAGATGGCATATCTTACAAAAGAGATCATGCATAGAGTTCGGTACACAGAGTTCAATACATAGACTAATACATCATAGGCGGCACGCAGGCTCACGAAGAATGCATCTAACACTAATAAGCAAGCCTTCATCAGTCCCAGGAGGAACTGTGGAGGTAGGTGTAGCCTGACAGCTGGTAGTGACGCGAAGGGAAGACCTCCACACGAATAGCCTGGGGTCCGCGGATACTCTGGTGCGGAACCCGATGCGCAGGTGGCAGGAGAGGACCAAGTGCAGGAGAGTAGCCTCCCACATCTGGCCAGCCGACGCCCTGGGGCATCACGGTCCTGGCAGGGTAGACCACAGAACGCGACAAATCACCAGATCGGACAGAGGGGTGCAACAGCGTCAGAGCACGGTACAGGTGCTGACGGGTGGTGTACAACTCGTGGCGAAGAGCTCGGTTAGCTCTATCCAGCCCATCGGCATGCAGAACCAGGTTCTGATGGTAGAAGGGCTCTCGGGTGACGGTGGAGTAGGCAGCAGTGTAGTATCCCTCCGCACCAACATCAGATGCGATAGCAATGTGCCTGAAGGGGGAGGTGTCCAACTCCTGATACTCTCCGCGAAGACGTGTCAGAGCAGCATAAGCAGCATCGTGGACCGCCATGTCGGTGGTCACTCCAACACCATGAGCAGTGTGCAGCACGGTAGTGGAGTCATACTCTCGAGAGTAGAGGTGGACGATGGCACGGTACTGCTCCTGGTTGAAGTCCTGGTACTCCTCATAGACGGTGTATTCAGGGTGCCAGCAATAACCCAGATAGGTCATCATCTCAACCAACACAGCAGGCGATCCTGAGGCACCAATGGCCGTCGTGTGGCGCACGACCTGCCTTGTGGGTTCCATCTGAAAACAAAGATGTTTTCACAGGAGTCAAATGACAATGTGGATAAGGTTCAAATACTAATTCCAAAGAATAACTAGGGCTTATCCAACTATGGGGTGAACGTGGTCACGAGATCCTGGCGTTAGAGTTAGTAAAATCGTTTAACCCGAGTAGGAGAGAGTTCAGAGTCCCAGAGTAAGGATCGAGGAGTAAAAGAGCCTAATACCACCCAGATGGCGATGTGGGCCCGTAAGGCACACAGCCATGTTAGTAAAAGTTTTTGTAATGTCTAGACTCAACTTCGGCCAAGGAGTGTGGAAGGGGGATTCCTACAGGCAGTCGGCTCTGATACCAACTTGTGACGCCCCCGATTTGACCGTACACTAATCATACACGCAAACGTGTACGATCAAGATCAGGGACTCACGGGAAGATATCACAACACAACTCTACAAATAAAATAAGTCATACAAGCATCATATTACAAGCCAGGGGCCTCGAAGGCTCGAATACAAGAGCTCGATCATAGACGAGTCAGCGGAAGCAATAATATCTGAGTACGAACATAAGATAAACAAGTTTGCCTTAAGAAGGCTAGCACAAACTGGGATACAGATCGTAAGAGGCGCAGGCCTCCTGCCTGGGATCCTCCTAACTACTCCTGGTCGTCGTCAGCGGGCAGCACGTAGTAGTAGGCACCTCCGGTGTAGTAGGAGTCGTCGTCGACGGTGGCGTCTGGCTCCTGGGCTCCAGCATCTGGTTGTGACAACCAGGTAGAAAGGATAGAGGGAAGGGAAGGAGAAAGCAACCGTGAGTACTCATCCAAAGTACTCGCAAGCAAGGAGCTACACTACATATGTATGCATTGGTATCAACTGGAATAAGGCTATTATATGTGGACTGAACTGCAGAAAGCCGGGATAAGGGGGGATAACTAGTCCTTTCGAAGACTATGCTTCTGGCAGCCTCTGTCTTGCAGCATGTAGATGAGAATAGACTGAAGTCCTCCAAGTAGCATCACGTAGCATAATCCTAACCGATGATCCTCCCCTCGACGCCCTGTGAGAGAGCGATCACCGGTTGTATCTGGCACTTGGAAGGGTGTGTTTTATTAAGTATCCGGTTCTAGTTGTCATAAGGTCAAGGTACAACTCCAAGTCGTCCTGTTACCGAAGATCACGGCTATTCGAATAGATTAACTTCCCTGCAGGGGTGCACCACATAACCCAACACGCTCGATCCCATTTGGCCGGACACACTTTTCTAGGTCATGCCCGGCCTCGGAAGATCAACACGTCGCAGCCCCACCTAGACCAACAGAGAGATCAGCACGCCGGTCTAAACCTAAGCGCCCAAGGGTCTGGGCCCATCGCCCTTAGCACACCTGCACGTTGCGTGGGCGGCCGGAAGCAGACCTAGCCTAGTAGGCGTTCCAGTCCAATCCAGCGTGCGCCGCTCCGTTGCTGACGTCACGAAGGCTTCGGCTGATACCACGACGTCGAGTGCCCATAACTGTCCCCACGTAGATGGTTAGTGCGTATAGGCCAGTAGCCAGACTCAGATCAAATACCAAGATCTCGTTAAACGTGTTAAGTATCTGCGAACGCCGACCAGGGCCAGGCCCACCTCTCCCCTAGGTGGTCTCAACCTGCCCTGTTGCTCCGCCTCAAAGTAACAGTCGGGGGCCGTCGGGGTCCCAGGCCCACCTCTACCGGGATGGAGCCACCTGCCCCTTCAGCCCCCATCTCCGAACAGTATCACAGGTAATGTAACTGTGTAAAGTATATTGTATATGCCCGTGATCACCTCCCGAAGTGATCACGGCCCAGTAGTATAGCATGGCAGACGGACAAGAGTGTAGGGCCACTGATGGAACACTAGCATCCTATACTAAGCAGTAGGATAGCAGGTAATGGTAACAACAGTAGTAGCAAGGACAGGCTATGCATCAGGATAGGAATAACGGAAAGCAGTAACATGCTACACTACTCTAATGCAAGAAGTATAGAGAAGAGTAGGCGATATCTGGTGATCAAGGTGGGGGCTTGCCTGGTTGCTCTGGCAAGAGAGAGTGGTCGTCAACCCCGTAGTCGTACTGGGTAGCAGCGGCGTCGGTCTCGGTGTCTAGCGAGAGAAGAGGGGGAAGAAACAATAAATATAATGCAAACAAAAGCATGACGATGCATGACATGACAAAGTGTGACGCTAGGTGAGCCCTAACGCGGTACGAGGTGGTACCGGTGAAGGGGGGAAACATCCGAGAAATTATCCCCGGTGTTTCGCGTTTTCGGACAAACGAACCGGAGGGGGAAAGTTTCCTGTTCGCTATGCTAGGGATGCGTGGCGGGCGAACGGGCTGCGTTTTCGGATTCTTCTCGTCGTTCTGAGCAACTTTCATGTACAAAGTTTATCCATCCGAGCTACCGTTTATTTTATATTAATTTTCTAAAGTTTTATTTATTTTTAGAATTTATTTAATTATTTTAAAACAACATTATCCAGAGCATGACGCCAGCAGTCAACAGGGCGTTGACTGGGTCAACTGACGTGTGGGTCCCGCATGTCATTCACTGTTAGTTAATTAATCAAAGTTAATTAGGTGAAACTAGTTAATTAGGCTAATCTAATTAGGATTAATTGAGTTAATTATTTAATTAATTAATATTTTTATTTTTATTTAGTTTTTTTAATCTTTTTTTATTAAACTTTTGGGGCTGGGCCCCATGTGTCATTGGCCCTGGGGGCCGTTGCGGGTTAGCGGGCGCTACGGGCGCCTGTGCGAGCGCTCGCCCGCAGGGAGCGGTGGGGCGAGGCCAGAGGTCAGGGCGGCGGGCTTAGAACGCGGGCTGCTGGAGGCGCGCGCCGGCGCAGGCGGGCGAGCAGCGGGGCCAGCGAGGAGGGGGCGGTCGGCGCAGTGAAGCAACAATGGTGGCAGGGGGCGCTGCAGGGCATGCGCGGCGCGGCGCGGCGGTGGCGGTGGCGGCACGGCCCAGGCGACGGCGCGGGCAAGCAGCTGCAGCAGCAGGGGAGGAGGCGCACGCCGGGGCGAGGCCGTGGGGGGGCAGCGGCAGCGGCGCTGCGATGCGCGGGCGCGCGCGCGTTTGGCATGGCCAGGGGTAGGGGCGGCCACGGCGCGGGCACAACGTGTGCGGGCGCGACGCCGCGGGCGTCCAGACGGCGTTGGTGAGCGCGTGCGGGTGCGCGTGGGCGCGGCAGTGCAGACACGGCCGCGGCGAGCAGGAACAGGGAAGAGAGGAGGAGGAGTGCGGTGCGTGCTCACGGGGCCGGTAGGGATAGGGCAGCGGCACATGGGGTGGATGACGAGGACGAGGCAGCGAGGGGGAGGCAGGCTGGTGGGGGAGGGGGCGCCGGCGAGGTGATGGTCGGCGACGGCGATCCGGGCGGCGGCGTCCTGGCGCGACGAGGTCCTCCTCCCTCGATCCCGATCTAGTCGGGGGAGAGGGGGATATTTTCGTGGGGAGGGGAGTGAGAGTGTCGGTGGAGTGGTGGGGGACAGTGGGGGGGATAAGGGCGCGGCGGGGTGGGCCGGCCGAATCGGCTGTGGCCTGATGGGCCAAAGCCCAAGGGGCCGGGGGGCTTTCTCCTCCTTTTTTTCTGTTTGTTTTTCCCTTTTGCATTTTCTTTCTTCTATTTATTTTCTCTCTGTTTTATTTCATTTTAAGTCATTTAGGCATTTTATAAAAATGTGTTTTCTTTACAATAATTACCGATGCAATAATAGACATAGCCCGAACATTTTATTTTAATATTTGAAAACTTTTGTCGTTTGACTTATTTAGGATTTAAATTTGAAACGGTTTTGAATTAACCCGAGATTAATTACAGTGACAGAGGTGACGTGTCACCATTAACGTGAGATCACTGTAGCATGATTATCCGGGCGTTACAGTAGGGCGTGCCCTCCACCCTCGTGGAAGCCTCGTGTCCTTTTGGGTCTGCTTCTTATTTTCCTATTTTCTTAAATATTCCAAAACAGAGAAAATTGTGATTTGAACTGTTTTGGAGTCGGTTTACTTACCGTACCACGTACCTATTCCTTTTCGGAGTCTAAAACGTTCTGGAAAGTGTCCCTTATGTATTCCTCTGGGGTTACAGTTTCAATAACATTAGTTTCAACATTTATAGGATAACCTGAGATATAATGTTTGATTCTTTGGCCGTTCACCACCATCGGATTTGTGCCTTCGAAGTTGTTGATTTTTATGGCACCGGAACGATAGACCTCCTCGATGATGTAAGGACCTTCCCATTTAGAGAGAATTTTGACTACAAAAAATCTTAAACGAGAGTTGTATAGCAATACATAATCACCTGCATTAAACTAGTGCTTTTGTATCCTTTTATCATGCCACCTTTTAACCTTTTCCTTAAATAGTTTGGCATTCTCATAAGCCTGGGTTCTCCATTCATCAAGTGAGCTAATGTCAAAAAGCCTCTTCTCACCAGCAAGTTTGAAGTCATAATTGAGCTCTTTGATGGCCCAATATGCCTTATGTTCTAATTCGAGAGGTAAGTGACATGCTTTTCCATAAACCATTTTATACAGAGACATATATACCGATAGGATTTTTATATGCAGTTCTATATGCCCATAATGCACCATCAAGTTTCTTGGACCAATTCTTTCCAGATCTATTGACAGTCTTTTGCAAAATTAATTTAAGCTCTCTATTGCTAAGTTCTACTTGATCACTAGACTGTGGATGATATGGAGATGCGATTCTATGATTAACATCATACTTAGCAAGCATTTTACGAAAAGCACCATGAATAAAATGTGAACCACCATCAGTCATTAGGTATCTAGGGACTCCAAACCTCGGAAAAATAACTTCTTTAAGCATCTTAATAGAGGTGTTATGATCAGCACTACTAGTTGGAATAGCTTCTACCCACTTAGTAACATAATCAACAACAACTAAAATATGTGTGTGTCCATTAGAGGAAGGAAACGGTCCCATATAATCGAAGCCCCAAACATCAAATGGTTCAATAACGAGTGAATAATTCATAGGCATTTCTTGACGTCTACTAATATTACCAATTCTTTGACATTCATCACAAGATAATACAAACTTACGGGCATCCTTGAAGAGAATAGGTGAATAAAAACCGGATTGCAATACCTTATGTGCAGTTCTATCTCCAGCATGGTGTCCTCCATAAGCTTCGGAGTGACACTTGCGTAGGATCTGTTCCGGTTCATGCTCAAGTATACAACGTCTAATAACACCATCTACTCCTTTATAAAGGTGTGGGTCATCCCAGAAGTAATGTCTTAAATCATAGAAAACCTTTTTCTTTTGCTGGTATGTGAAACTAGGTGTCATAAATTTAGCAACAATGTAATTAGCATAATCATCATACCATGGAGCAATATGAGAAGCATTTATGACATTTAATTGTTCATCAGGAAAGCTATCATCAATAGGTAGTGGGTCATCAAGAACATTCTCTAACCTAGACAAGTTGTCTGCAACGGGATTCTCAGCTCCCTTTCTATCAATAATATGCAAATCAAATTCTTGTAGCAGGAGAACCCATCTAATAAGTCTAGGTTTAGCATCTTTCTTTTCCATAAGATATTTAATAGCAGCATGATCAGTGTGAATAGTTACTTTAGAATCAACAATATAAGGTTTGAACTTATCACAAGCAAATACAACTGCTAAGAATTCCTTTTCAGTAGTAGCATAATTTCTCTGGGCATTGTCTAGAGTTTTACTAGCATATTGAATAACATTTAATTTTTTTATCAACTCTTTGTCCTAGAACAACACCTACAGCATAGTCACTAGCATCACACATGATTTCAATGGCTAAAGTCCAATCAGGTGGCTAAACAATACGTGCAGAAATCAAGGCTTTCTTAAGTATTTCAAATGCTTCTACACAATCATCATCAAAGACAAAAGGAATATCTTTTTGTAAGAGATTAGTTAGAGGCCGAGAGATTTTAGAGAAGTCCTTAATGAACCTCCTATAAAAATCGGCGTGACCAAGGAAACTTCTTATACCTTTGATGTCCTTAGGACACGGCATCTTTTCAATAGCATCAACCTTAGCTTTATCAACTTCAATACCTCTTTCAGAAATTTTATGCCCCAAGACGATACCTTCATTAACCATAAAGTGGCACTTCTCCCAATTCAAGACAAGGTTAGTTTCTTCACATCTCTGCAAAACTCGATCAAGGTTGCTCAAGCAATCATCAAAAGAGGATCCATAAACAGAGAAATCATCCATGAAAACTTCACAAATCTTTTCACAAAAGTCAGAGAATATAGCAGTCATACATCTTTGAAAAGTAGCAGGTGCATTACATAAACCAAAAGGCATACATCTATAAGCAAAGGTACTGAAAGGGCAAGTAAAAGTGGTCTTTTCTTGATCCTCAGCTGACACAGGTATTTGAGAGAAACCAGAGTAACCATCTAGAAAGAAAAAATGTGTATGTTTGGATAATCTTTCTAGCATTTGATCAATGAAAGGCAAAGGGTAATGATCTTTTCTAGTAGCTTTATTTAATTTGCGGAAATCAATCACCATCCTATAACCTGTAATAATTCTTTGCGGAATCAATTCATCTTTATCATTAGGAACGACAGTAATACCTCCCTTCTTAGGGACGCAATGGATAGGACTTACCCACTGACTATCAGCAACGGGATAAATTATACCTGCTTCAAGGAGCTTTAATATTTCCTTTCTTACCACTTCTTTCATCTTAGGATTTAGCCGTCGTTGGTGATCAATAACTGGTTTGGCGTCTTTCTCCAAATTTATTTTGTGTTGACATAGAGTGGGACTAATGCCCTTAAGATCATCAAGAGTATATCCAATAGCAGCACGGTGCTTCTTCAGAGTTTTCAATAATTTCTCTTCTTCATGCTCTGAAAGGTTAGCACTAATAATAATAGGATATATCTTCTTTTCATCAAGATAAGCATATTTAAGAGTATTAGGCAATGATTTAAGCTCAAACACGGGATCACCCTTGGGTGGAGGAGGATCCCCTAGGATTTCAACATGCAAGTTGTGTTTCAGAATAGGTCCCTGTTTAAAGAATACTTCATCTATTTCCCTGCTTTCATTCATAAACATATCATTTTCATGGTCTAGCAAATATTGTTCTAAAGGATCACTAGGAGGCATGACAATAGAAGCAAGACCAATAATTTCATCTTTACTAGGTAATTCTTTATCATGGGGTTATCTATGAAATTTAGCAAAATTAAACTCATGAGACATATCCCCTAAATCCACAAAAACAATATCCTTATTGCAGTCTATCTTAGCATTAACAGTATTCAAGAAGGGTCTACCAAATATAATGGGACAAAAGTCATCTTGTGGGGAACCAAGAACAAGAAAATCAGCAGGGTATTTAACTTTACCACACAAGACTTCAACATCTCTAACAATCCCAACTGGTGAAATAGTATCTCTATTGGCAAGCTTAATTGTAACATCAATCTCTTCTCTCTCAGCAGGTGCAATATCATGCATAATTTCTTGGTATAAGGAATGAGGTATTGCACTTGCACTAGCACCCATATCACAAAGCCATGATAGCAGTGATCTCCTATTTTAACAGAAATAACAGGCATGCCTACAACAGGTCTATGTTTATTTTTAGCATCAGGTCTAGCAATTCTAGCAGCTTCATTGCAGAAGTAAATAACATGCCCATCAATATTATCGGCCAAGAGATCTTTAACCATAGCAATTTTAGGTTCAACTTTAATTTGCTCATGGGGTTTAGGTGTCTTAATATTACTTTTGTTGACTACAGTTGAAGCTTTAGCATGATCCCTTATTCCAACAGGGAAAGGTGGCTTCTCAATATAAGCAGCAGGAACAACAGGATCATTATAAGTGATAGTCTTTTCTTCAAATTTAATAGGTACGACTACTTTTACTTCAGTGGGAGGATTATATTTAAACCACTTCTCCTTTGGGAGATCAACATGAGTAGAAAAGGGTTCACAGAAAGAATCTACTATCTCAAAGTCAAGTCCATATTTAGTGCTAAATTCACGGAAAGCATTGGTATCCATAAAAGATTTAACACAATCAAACTTAGTTGTTATACTTGACTCCTTAGAGCATCTCCAGCCGTTCAGCCCCCTAGGGGGCCGAAAAAGAGCGGCCTGGGGGCGAACCGGCGCCAGGTTAGCCCCTGGGGGCGACCTAGCTCCCAGCCACGCCCCCAGCCGCGGCAAATTCAAACATAGTCTTCCCCGCTCACAAAATAGAGGCCACAAATCCGGCGATCAAGCGGCCACAAGTTCGGCATACAAAAACAGAAAGGACGCACGTGCGCATCAGATGGCAAGGTCGGCCTGCGGCGTCGGCGGAGATCGGCGTGCGTGGGCTTGGCAGGGTCTCTGTGCTGGGTGGCGGCGGAGTGGCTTCTGTGTTGCGGGTGTTCTCCGCGGCATCATCAGTCGGGCTTGGCGGCGGTGGCGTGGGCGTCGTCGTCGATGGAAGTTGGTTCAGGATGAGGCCCCGCTCCGCCAAGTACCACGCCTTGACCGCCTCGTCGTTGCTCTGGAGCATGTCCGCCCCGCCCAGCAGGAAAGCCAGGTCGGTGTTTCTCTTATTCGCGGCGACGTTGGTCTGGAGTAGGTCGAGCTTGATGGCGCTACTCGACATCAACGCTGACCACTGCGCCTCAGTCTTCTCTTCACGAAGGGCGGCCCGGGCCTGTGCGTCGGTGATGTAGTGCTCGATGGACTCCTGGACTCGAGCGGTGGCCGCGTTGGCGTATTTCTCCTTCTTGGCAAATTTGTTGCCGTCCGGCCGCCCGTCTGACGTGCCCGGAGTCGGCGTGTCCGGCTTGTAGGTCTCCTTGGCCTTGTCGAGGGTGCACCGGACTTCCGCCCACTTCTCGCATTTGTCAATGCGCTTGTAAACATGGAGGTACTTGAATTCAGCGTCGTTGTTGCCCTGCCGATACATGGAGAACATGTGCAGCAACTGCACGGAGGAACAAACAGTTGGCGGGCGCACACGGCGAAGAGAGGCGGGAGACCGGCATGCCATACCTGATCCTCAACGCTGGTGCCGCTCTGCCGGCGAGCCGCGGCCTCCTCGACGATCCCATGCCATTTGTTGCATGCCCCCTGAATACGCCCCCAATGGTTCGCCATCGCCTTCGACCCGCGCTGCATGTAGACGCCTTTGAAGTAGGGGTCGACGAGCTTGCGCTTGTCGAACTCGGCCTTGATGCGCTCCCAGTACGTCTCGATGCTCTGGTTCATGCCGGTGGTCGGGTTGAGGCAGACGACCTTCCATGCTTCGGTGAGGCATTCCTCCTCCTTGGACGCCCACTTGATGCACGGCTCGCCGGACCTGGCCGCCCGCTTCTTCTTCTTGCTCCTCCTCGCCGGAACAATCGCCGGCTCCTCCTCCTCCTCTTCGTCCTCCTCCTCCTGCTCCTCCTCGCCGTAGACATAGCCGAGCTCGCCTTCCATGCCACCGCTCAGATCCACGGTGTCGTCTGGGGTGGCGAACCTGGGAGACGCGGCGGCCGCAGCCGAGCCTGTCGCGATGATGTCATCCATGTCGGCCTCGGTCTCATTGGTGTCGCCGAGGTGCGAGAAGGGCAGCGCGCCACGACGGAGAGGGGGCATCGGGGAGGACGCGTAGGCGGGCGGCGAGTAGTTGTATGGAGGGTACTGCACGCCGGTGAAGGCGGGCGAAGGCGTCGGCTGGGCCGGGTGTCCATGGGGGAAGGTGACGTTGGGGTTGAACCCACCGTGCGCATCCCCGTCGGCATAGCCCGGTGAGGGCGTGCATCCCCATGGCTGCAGCAACGGAGAACCAACGCCTTGCTGGCCCCAGGGCGCGTCCTGGGCGTGGCTGCCAGGTGGATTCATCATTCCCGCGCGAGTCGCCTCGGCCTCGGCTTGGTCCGCCGAAGCCGTCGCCGCGTTGTCACGGGCCTTCTTGGCCATCGCCCTGTTCCGCCGGTCGGCGGTGACAGCCTCCCGTCGCTGAACCTCCACCCTCCACTCGGCGTTTGTCATGCCCAGTGGCTTGGACAGTGGCGCCCTTGGCTTCCTCTGCTTCAGCTGGGCAACGGGGCGGTCGTGGTTGTCGCGGCGCGGGGGGCGACGTACTTCTTCGGTGGCATGGCGGCGGAGGCGAGCGAGAGATTGGCGGGAGGAATTGAGAGAATGGGAGGGAAGTGGGGGGAAAGCGGGATGAAACGGCGAGAACAGGCGCTTGACTCGCCGACAGGGCGGACCCACGCGACCTTTTTGCTTGTGCTAGCGCCCCTAGGCGCCCTGCAGGGTGCCGGGTTCGGCCTGGGTCCACCGGCACTAGTTTCGGCCCGAGCCGGCGAAAAACAGGCTTATGGGGGCGTGACTGGGCCGTTTTTTCGCCGCCGGCACGGCAAAAACACATGGGGAGGGCCTGTTGGGGGCACGGCTGGAGATGCTCTTACCTTCGTCGAGGTCCCAATCTTCAGAGTTGCGTTTAATTCTTTCCAATAAATCCCATTTGAATTCAATAGTCTTCATCATAAAAGATCCAGTACAAGAAGTATCGAGCATGGAGCGATTACTGAGAGAAAGCCGAGCATAAAATTTTGAATAATCATTTCTTTTGAGAGCTCATGATTGGGGCATGAATATAACATTGACTTTAGCCTCCCCCAAGCTTGAGCGATGCTTTCTCCTTCGCGAGGCCAAAAATTATATATATAATTACGATCACGATGAACAAGATGCATAGGATAAAACTTCTGATGAAATTCCAATTTCAATCGTTAGTAGTTCCATGATCCCATATCATCACATAGCCAATACCATGGCAATGCCTCTCCCTTCAAAGATAAAGGGAAGACCTTCTTCTTGATAACATACCTGCAAGCTTAAATAATCCACAAACTCCATCTCCTGCAAAAGGATTAGCTAGCAGTTTCTCCATCATACCCGAAGGAAATTCAAAGTAAAATTTTCAGTAGGTTCAGTAGGTTGAGAAGCAACTCTTTGCTCTACTGGTCGGGGTGAAGATACCCTGAACAAGCCCCTCAAAGGATTATGTTCCATAGTAACAAGTGACAATAAATTTCAGCACAGTATATAAATTTTTCCTTACCAAATTCCACCTACCAAAGGCGCTTCACTCCCCGGCAACGGCGCCAGAAAAGAGTCTTGATGACCCACAAGTGTAGGGGATCTATAGTAGCCTTTTCGATAAGTAAGAGTGTCGAACCCAACGAGGAGCAGAAGGAAATGATAAGCAGTTTTCAGTAAGGTATTCTCTGCAAGCACTGAAAATATCGATAACAGATAATTTTGTGATAAGGTAATTTGTAGCGAGTAACAAGTAATGTAAGTAAATAAGGTGCAACAAGATGGCCCAATCCTTTTTGTAGCAAAGGACAAGCCTGGACAAACTCTTATATAAAGGAAAGCGCTCCCGAGGACACGTGGGAATTATCGTCAAGCTAGTTTTCATCACGTTCATATGATTCACGTTCGTTACTTTGATAATTTGATATGTGGGTGGACCGGTGCTTGGGTACTGCCCTTACTTGGACAAGCATCCCACTTATGATTAACCCCTATTGCAAGCATTCGCAACTACAACAGAAGTATTAAGGTAAACCTAACCATAACATGAAACATATGGATCCAAATCAGCCCCTTACGAAGCAACGCATAAACTAGGGTTTAAGCTTCTGTCACTCTAGCAACCCATCATCTACTTAGTACTTCCCAATGCCTCCCTCTAGGCCCAAACAATGGTGAAGTGTCATGTAGTCAACGTTCACATGACACCACTAGAGGGATGACAACATGCATCTCATCAAAATATCGAACGAATACCAAATTCACATGACTACTTATAGCAAGACTTCTCCCATGTCCTTAGGAAGAAATGTAACTACTCACAAAGCATATTCATGTTCATAATTAGAGGGGTACTAATATGCATAATGGATCTGAACATATGATCTTCCACCAAGTAAACCAACTAGCATCAACTACAAGGAGTAATCAACACTACTAGCAACCCACAGGTACCAATCTGAGGTTTGGATACAAAGATTGGATACAAGAGATAGAGTAGGGTTTGACATGAGATGGTGCTTGTGAAGATGTTGATGGAGATTGACCCCCTCCCGATGAGAGGATCGTTGGTGATGACGATGGTGATGATTTCCCCCTCCCGGAGGGAAGTTTCCCCATCAGAACAGCTCTGCCGGAGCCCTAGATTGGTTTCGCCAAGGTTCTGCCTCGTGGCGGTGGAGTTTCATCCCGTGAGCTTGCTTATGATTTTTTTTCCAAGGTAAAAGACTTCATATAGCAGAAGATGGGCACCGGAGGCCTGCCAGGGGGCCCACGAGGCAGGGGGTGCGCCCCCACCCTCGTGGCCAGCGTGTGGGCTCCCTCTGGTGCTTTCTTCGCTCAGTATTTTTTATTAATTCCAAAAATGACTTCCGTGAAGTTTCAGGACTTTTGGAGCTGTGCAGAATAGGTCTCTAATATTTGCTCCTTTTCCAGCCTAGAATTCCAGCTACCGGCATTCTCCCTCGTCATGTAAACCTTGTAAAATAAGAGAGAATAGGCATAATTATTGTGACATAATGTGTAATAACAGTCCACAATGCAATAAATATCAATATAAAAGCATGATGCAAAATGGACGTATCAGGAGGCAACCCAATGAATAAAATTTATTTTTGCTTTTTGCTTTCTGTTCTTGAGTGTTTGCACAATTATGCTATTGTTATGATTGTGTTTTTTCTGTTTTAATTAGTGTTTGTGCCAAGTAAGCCTTTAGGATCTTCTCGGGTGATAGTCGTTTGATCTTGCTGAAAAACAGAAACTTTTGCGCTCACGAAAATAATTCTCATTTTTAACAAAAGCGCGATAAAATACCAATTCTTTTTGCAGAAGATTAATATACAAATTGCTCAGGTCGTCCTAATTTTCAGTATTTTTGGTGTTACAGAAGTATTCGAAATATCCAGATTGTCATAGACTGTTCTGTTTTTGACAGATTCTGTTTTCTTTGTGTTGTGTGCTTGTTTTGATGATTTTATGGTTTTATTTTAAGAGTTCTTCCATAGAAAAGTTGGAATACAGTATATATAATGCAAGAATAAAATATGAATGGGTTGCGACAGTACTTATAGTAGTGATTTGCTTTCTTATACTAACGGATCTCATGAAGGTTTTGTTGAGTTTTGTGTGATTGAAGTTTTCAAGTTTTGGGTGATGTTACGATGGATGAAGGGATAAGGACTAAAAAGAGCCTAAGCTTGGGGATGCCCATGGCATCCCGAGCTATTATCCAAAGAGAAGCAAGCAACTAAGCTTGGGGATGCCCCGAGTGGCATCCCCTCTTTCTTCTAACGACCATCGGTATTTTACTCGAAGCTATATTTTTATTCGTCACATACTATGAGTTTTGCTTAGAGCGTCTTGTATGATATGAGTCTTTGCTTCTTTTGCTTTTTGTTTTAAGTCTTGATTCCTTGTTGGACACACCTATTTGAGAGATCCAAAATTTTGCCATGACTTGTTAGAATTGCTCTCTATGCTTCACTTAAATTTTTATGAGCTATGGAATTGCTCTAGTGCTTCACTTATACCTGTTTGAGCATGGTGTTCTTTAGTATTTTTGAAGAAATGCTCTCTTGCTTCACTTAGATTTATTTGATAGTTAGTAAAATTTTCAAGAAATTCTCTCTTGCTTCACTTAAATTAATTTGAGAGAACAGAAATTATGCTCATGATCTTCACTTATATTTGTTTGAGCTTATCAAAAGCAACACATGAAAATTAGTTCCAAAGTGATAGATATCCAAGAAGGATATAATAAAAAAATTCACGAAGATCATTGGACAAAATAAACTTGATTCTTTGTAATAGTTTTGAGATATGATGATGTGATATGTGAGTCATGTTGATGAGTAATTATGCTTTAGTAAGAATATTGGTGTTAAGGTTTGTGATTCCCTATGCAAGCACGAAAGTCAATAGTCATGCAATGAAATTACATCCTACTTGTGTTGCATTATTCGGTTTTAATTATGCTCAATGCTTGCTTATGAGATTATTCGTTTCTTGGTTGATCGCTTCTCAATCTTTTGCTAGCCTTCATTTTGCACTAAGTATGATCACTACTTGTGCATCCAAAATCCTTTAAACCAGTTTTGCCACATGAGTCCAGTATACCTACCTATATACGGTATTCTTTTGCCGTTCCAAGCAAATTTGTATGTGCCATCTCTAATTTTTAAAATAAATTTCTCTTTTGTGTGCTCGTACCGCTCGCGAGGCGGTGAGGGGTGGCTGTAGGATCGAAAGTATGTCTAGAGGGGGGGTGATTAGACTACTTGTCCAAATAAAAACTTAGCCTTTTCCCAATTTTAGTTCTTGGTAGATTTTAGCTATTGTAGGACAAGTCAAGCAATCATCACACAATTCAAGCAAGCATGCAAAGAGTATATTGGCAGCGGAAAGTAAAGCATGCAACTTGCAAGAATGTAAAGGGAAGGGTTTGGAGAATTCAAACGCAATTGGAGACACGGATGTTTTTCCCGCGGTTCGGATAGGTGGTGCTATCCTACATCCACGTTGATGGAGACTTCAACCCACAAAGGGTAACGGTTGCGCGAGTCCACAGAGGGCTCCACCCATGAAGGGTAACGGTTGCGCGAGTCCACGGAGGGCTCCACCCATGAAGGGTCCACGAATAAGCAACCACCCACAAAGGGTCCATGAAGTAGCAACCTTGTCTATCCCACCATGGCCATCGCCCACGAAGGACTTGCCTCACTAGCGGTAGATCTTCACGAAGTAGGCGATCTCCTTGCCCTTACAAACTCCTTGGTTCAACTCCACAATCTTGTCGGAGGCTCCCAAGTGACACCTAGCCAATCTAGGAGACACCACTCTCCAAGAAGTAACAAATGGTGTGTAGGTAATGAACTCCTTGCTCTTGTGCTTCAAATGATAGTCTCCCCAACACTCAACTCTCTCTCATAGGATTTGGATTTTGTGGAAAGAAGATTTGAGTGGAAAGCAACTTGGGGAAGGCTAGAGATCAAGATTCATATGGTAGGAATGGAATATCTTGGTCTCAACACATGAGTAGGTGGTTCTCTCTCAGAACATATGAGTTGGAATTGTGTATGTGTTCTGATGGCTCTCTCCACGAATGAAGAGGAGGTGGAGGGGTATATATAGCCTCCACACAAAATCCAACCATTACACACAGTTTTCCAATCTCAGTGGGACCGAATCAACAAACTTGGTCAGACCGAAAAGGTAAACCTAGTGACCGTTAGAGATTTTCGGTGGGACTGACATGCAACTCGGTAGGACTGATATGGTTAGGGTTTGGGCATAACGTAATCTCGGTGAGACCAATTACACAAACTCGGTGAGACCGATTTTGGTAATTAGCTAACCAGAGAGTTGGTCAGGCAAACTCGGTGGGACCGATTTGCTCTTTCGGTGAGACCGAAAAGTTACAAAAAGGAAACACTGAATTTACATTGCAATCTCGGTGGGACCGATTCACTCTTTCGGTGAGACCGAAAAGTTACAAAAGGGAAACAGAGAGTTTGCAATCCCATCTCGGTGAGACCGAGATCCCTATCGGTAGAACCGAATTGCTAGGGTTTGGCAGTGGCTTATGACAAATGAAACTCGGTGGCGCCGGATAGAAAGAATCGGTAGGACCGAGTTTGGCTTAGGGTTTAGGTCATAAGTGGATATGGGAAAGTAGTTGAGGGTTTTGGAGCATATCACTAAGCACATGAAGCAAGAGGCTCATTAAGCAACACCTCATCCCTCCTTGATAGTATTGGCTTTTCCTAAAGACTCAATGTGATCTTGGATCACTAAAATATAAAATTAAGAGTCTTGAGCTTTTGAGCTTGAGCCAATCCTTTGTCCTTACCATTTTGAGGGTTCCACTTTCACATCCGTGCCATGCCAATCATTGAGCTTTCCTGAAATAGTCATCTTGGAATAGCATTAGCTCAATGAGCTATATGTTGTTATGAATTACCAAAACCACCTAGGGATAGTTGCACTTTCAATCTCCCCCTTTTTGGTAATTAATGACAACATATAGATCAAAGCTTCGACAAATGATAATAAGCATGAAATATATCGTCGCTTTGAGAAGTATGTGACAAGTAAGAGCTCCCCCTAAATTTGTGCATATTTAAAATTTGCTTTGGACTGCAAATGCACAAAGAGTTAGAGTCATGGGTTACTCTTCCATGTCACATACATCTTGGTGGAGCGCTTAAAATGATAAGAATGAAATACATGCACTCATCACCAAGAATAGTGAATGATCACATAAGATAGATAAGATAATAGCATTAACCAAACATTAAGTGTATCTTATGATCAAACACATGATCATCAATGTCTCACAAGCATAGTATCTCAAGCACTCAAAAGCAAACAAAGTTCGAAAAACCACCAAATAAAGCAAGAGAGAAAAAAAAAAGCAACACACTCTCTCTCGGAGCCTATGATCTATACATTTTCTCCCCCTTTGGCAACAACTTACCAAAAAGTTTCTAGAAAATGCATAGTGCTAGATCGACGCTCAGGCTTGATCTTCAGGTGGTGGTGGAGTCCGGATCACTCCAAGGACGAAGGCTTTTGTAGACGCTGAAGTAGACGCTGGAGTTGGAGCTGAAGTAGATGCTGGAGCTGGTGGAACTGAGGTTGTAGCTGGTGCAAAAGTGGTGGCTCTGGTGTCAGCAACTGGCACTGCAGACGACCTCGGACCTCACGGCACTCTGGCAAAGGCATCAGTTGTAGTCCTGCCTCTCCTCTCCTGCATGTCATCCTGGAGCTGCTCCACTGCAGTCTGAATCTCTGTCACCTTGACATCCAAGTCATAGAACTTTTGTTCCATGATTCTCTCTAGGCTTGCCTGGTTCTGAGTTAGGGTGGCTAGTCCTTTCTCAATCCGCAGGGTGGATGCAATTAGGTAACCAAGCTGCTCTTGTTTGGTTTTCAAGAAATACTCAGATGCCTCCTCTTGAGTTGGCATCTTGGCAGCTTTCTCCTTCCTTGCCTTCTCCTTCTTTGCTTGTGCTTGGGCAGATGATGGTTCATTCTCATTCATCACAACTTGATTGTCCTCAAAATCTGGACGGATGGGCAGGTGTTCCTTGTCCAACAGGTATATGCCCGTGCCCATTTTGGAGTTAATGAGCTCCTGAATTTGTGGGGCATATCCACAGCTCCTCTTCTGATCAGCTGCTGTCCTCTTGATAGTCTCTACTATGAGGCTCATGACTTTGAATTTCTGAGGTACATCAAACACATGAAGCAAATTGATTGCATGGCCTCTAATCATCTTGTGATCACCTGACTTGGGCAAGAGAGTGTGCCTCAAAATCCAATTGATAGTTGGCAGCCCTGACAGAAGATAATGGACTGAGCCAAACTTGAAAGTGTCAAGTGCTTCATTTGGAATTTCCTTGTACATGTTTGACATTGAGTTGTGGTCCATCTTCTTCTTGGCATAGATATCCAAGTCATCCTCATGCTCCTCTGGGGCATTGATGAGCTGTGCCCACTCAGCAACAGTAGATTGGTACCTCGTACCTTCAGACATCCATGTAATCCTTCCATCTGGGTAGAAGTGTGCTGTGGAGTAGAATTGCATGATAAGCTCCTCGTTCCACTTTGTGAGCTTCTGACCAACAAAGTCTGCAACTCCACAAGCACTAAAGCTGTCATACACTCCAGGGTAGTGTTCCTCATTTTCCTTCATGTACTCCCAATCAACCCATCTCATGTCACAAACTATGGGCTTCTTATCAAGCAGCACTGTCTCATAGAAATCTTGCTATTCCTTGGTGTGAAATCTGTAATCCACAGCAGTCCTTCTCCTTGAAGCATACGGATCTGCTTCTCTCCACTTCCTCAGCCCTGAGTCTCTCCTGAGCTTCATATCCTCAGCCACAGGATGAGCATCGTTGTGGTCTGGGATCTTGGGCTTGAGTTTTCTGAGAACTTGCTCTTCATCATCTTCTTCTGCAGCTTCAGGCACTGGGGCCTTGTTCTTCTCAGCTGCAGGTATGCTCCTTGTATTCCTCTTTGGCTTTGGCTTTGGAGCTGGCTTGGCCTTGGAAGCAGCTGCCCCTGATCTTATGGCATCACCCATTAGCTTGGGTGCCTTAGGTGCTGGTGCAGCTACCTCTTCTTCTTCCTCTTCCATGATGGAAGCCTTTCCAAGCACTCTGGCTACGGTCTTCTTCACCCTTTCCTTTCTTTTCTTTCCTTCAGCAGCAACTGGCTCAGGAATCTGAGTTGAGGCTCTGGCCTTTGGCATAGGCTGCCTACCTGCTGGCCTTTTGATTTTTCATCCCTGGCTTTGTGCCTTGAGCTAGTTCAACTCTCTTGGAAGTTGCTTCCTCTTCTGCCACATAATCTTCATTCTCAGAATTTGAAGTTCTCTTCTTCCTCTGTCTGGTGGCAGCTTTTGGCAAATTGCTAGGAGTGCTCCTGCTGCCATCATCTGACGAACTTGAGGGACTAGTGCCCTCACTCATCTGCACTTGCTGTTCTGACACATTCTAGCTATCACTCTGGTCTGACATGATGAACAAGCTGACTGCTGACCCTGTGAACAGTTTATAGATGAGGTAGAATAGATGAGCATCACAAAATGCAGAGATTTTTGCAAAAGAATGATCCAAAAACTTAGTTTTAGTTTCCCACTGAAATCATCTCGGATCTACCGATTTTCAAACTCGGTGATACCGAAGCAGTTTTGGAACCTAAACTAGTGAACTCGGTCAGATCGAGTCACAGTTCGGTGGCACCAAGACTGCTAGGGTTTCACAGAGTTCCAAAATCGGTCACACCGATAACTAATTCTCGGTCAGACCGAGTGTCACTTGTGCAATGGCATAAGCCAAATCGGTGGGACCGAGTTTTTCAACTCGGTGGGTCCGAGATGGTTTCGGTGGAAACCTAACCCTAAAATTTTCGAATCAAAACTAATCTACAAACGCATTGACTGGATAGGAGTGTTTCAATCGTGGCAAGAATCATGATGATCACAATTTGCTAAGAATCAGATTGGAGAATAGCACAAAGATCGAGTCCATACCCTAGTTCGGCGGAGACTCGCTACGGCGGCAACGGCGGGGTAGAATTCCGTTGACGGCGATGGAGACCAGCGACTGGAGGCGGCTGGCGGCGAGAAGACGATCCGGAGACCACGTTGGCAGAGCAGGCTATCGCGCGGGCGAAGGGGTTCGGAGAAATTTCCAAATTTTTGCCCGTGACTATATATAGCCCGACCCTGTCGGTGTGACCGAGTGGAACAACTCGGTGGCACCGAGATTCATAACTGCAAGCAGTTACTGAAACTCGGTGTGACTGAAAGGTTCAAATCGGTTGCACCGAGATCGAAAACCTAGATCAACTTAATGATCTCGGTAGGACCGAAAGTGGGGTATCGGTTAGACCGAGAATCATAAAGAGGTTTTGGAAGTTTAAGTCTATGACGAATCGGGGACTCCGAGCGCTCCTCACACAGAGTGGTTCGAATATGACTTGATCAAATTTTGTGATGTAGCATGAATAGAGTTTGAGACGAGAAAAGCATAGATAGCTAGAGGAGGTTCTTAGGCATTCTTGTCCATCCACTTGGCAAAAGGAAATAAAACCGAATCAATCAAAACAACAAGTGGATGTCCTCGAATGAGTAAAATATGCAACCAGCATGCTCACACAATAAGATGGCAAATGAAATATGTGACAAGGCATGCACAAGCAATTCTAGCATCTACCAAGCAATTTGCGATGACAAGGTCATCTATATATGAGTATATTGACTTAGGAGTCAAGTGAGAACACTTGATCATAGGTCATACTCATCGTTTAAGCTCAAGTGGGGTTACCACTTTTACATAAAGCATTGTTGTGTTCACATCTTTAGAGTTGCTTTAGCTCAAGTCTTAGAGTAAAGCTCCCCCTAGATGTGATATCCCCCCTTAGAGGGATGAACTAACCTCGGGTTTTGTCGATGATGACTTCATGTAGATGTTGAAGATGTGGATGCTCAATGTTGATGTAGATCACTTGGAGCTATCCCTTTGAGTGAATTGCACTTTCAATACCTACATGGGTTAGTCCCGCAAGGAACAAACAAGGATATCCATAGACATAGAGTGATGCACACACAAGATGATGTCCATGAAAACTTAGGTTACCTTGTCCCTTGTCTTACCAACAAGAGGGTTTGTGACTCCTTGAACTAGTGCAAGATGTGGAAGTTGATTGCACTTGTTCTTGACAAAATGATAAGAGTGAAGTATGTTGGCGGAGTCACCCTCAAGAACTCTCTAGTTCTTCTTCTTTTGGATCCACACCATCTTGATGGGAATCCTTGGAGTTGTAGTCGTACTTGATGAAGTGGAACTTGAAGTAATCTTGGGAATCCACTTGACTAAGGTCTTAGGAGCTTCTTCAAATGCATCAATTTCCTCTTGAAGCTTGTCCTTGCCTTTTTGCTCATAGTCTTGTGGTGGAAGATCATCTTGAGCTTGTGTCCCCTTGAAAGAAGTATCATACTTCTCTTGTTGAGGAACAAACTTTGTCTTGGGGTATTGATCTTCTTCCCACTCAACTCCATTGGCATTGAACTTTCGTTCAAAACCAACACCTTGATTCTTCCGGTGCATTCCTTGCTTGCGCACAATTTCCTCGAATTGCTTACTCCCGGCAAGGCTTTTGTACACTCCTTTCTCTATAATTCCCTTCAATAAGCTATTTTCTTGCTCAAGTGTAACTTGGCTAAGAGAATCATTAGTGGAATCAAGAGAACTACTAGAAGCAACAATATTGGATTTAGCATGATCATTGTTACTGCTAGAGGAAGAATCTTTCTTGTTCTTCTTACTAGACTTGACTTGAGGCATGTAAGTGGATAAGAGTAAACGCTTGGCAATGTGAGAAGAACTTTTCTTGCGGAGATCATCATTGATTGCTTTTAAGAACTCATGCTCTTGCTCAAGATTGAGCTTTTCAAAGCGTAATTTCTCATGAGCTCTTAAAAGTTCTCGATGATCTTCGAAGATAGTTTCATGAGCTAACTTAAGAGTGTTTAGTTCTTTAGTTAGAGCCTCAATCTTCTCCTTATCATTGTCATTCGTTTTATCTTGATTAGCATGTTTAATTGACGTTTCATCATAGTATTCACCACTAGAGTTGTCAACAAGCAAATCATCACCTAACAAGTCATCTTCATCACTATTGAAATCAACATACTCGGGGTGTGTTACCTTAGGACCTTTGGCCATGAAGCATCTTCCAATTCCTTCATTTGGTGAGTCAAATATGTCGTAGGAGTTGGTTGACACAAGTGCTAGACCGGCAACACCTTCATCTTGAGTATCTTCGGAGTCGGAGTGATAACTTCTCTCGGAGTGGCTGTCGGAGTCGGAGCCAGATACCCATTCACCAACATGAGCTTGATGTCTTCATTTTGTGTAGCTCCTTGATGATTTTTCCTTCCTTTCCGAATCCTTGCTTCTCCGTGAGTATCTCCGTTCATAACGATCATCTCTACTCCTTCTCTCTCTTGGTGGTGATTCTTTGCTTCTTCTTTTTGGAGAATCTTCTCTTCTCTTGTAGGGAGCCGTACACTCATTGGAATAGTGTCCGGGTCTTCCACAACTGTAGCAGTTTCGCTCTCGACTAGAAGATCTTTTGTCATTGTAGGACCTTGACTTGAAGCTTCTATATTTGCTTCTACTCTTGTAGAACTTGTTGAAGTTCTTCACCATTAAGCTCAATTCTTCATTGAAGTTTTGTTTCTCACTTGATGATGTAGGGGCTTCACATGAGGCTTTGTAGGCACCACTTGATTTGTTGTGAAGTTCCTCTTTATCCTTAAGTGACATCTCATGAGCAACAATTCTTCCAATCACCTCCGTTGGCTTGAGATCTTTGTAATTGGGCATCATTTGGATCAATGTGCACACGGTATCATATTTTCCATCCAAGGCTCTTAGAATCTTCTTGATGATGAATCTATCGGTCATCTCTTCACTTCCTAAGCCGGCAATCTCATTTGTGATGAGAGCAAGCCTAGAGTACATTTCAGCGACACCTTCACCATCCTTCATTTTGAACTTGTCAAGTTGACTTTGAAGCACAACCAACTTGGATTCCTTGACGGAGTTGGTACCTTCGTGCATATCAATCAAAGTGTCCCAAATTTCCTTTGCATTCTCAAGACGGCTGATTTTGTTGAATTCTTCGGGGCACAATCCGTTGAAGAGAATATCACAAGCTTGAGCATTGTATTGCAACATCTTCAACTCATCCGTGGTAGCTTCACGGTTTGGTTCTTTCCCATCAAAGAAGTCACCTTGCAAACCAACACACACAATAGCCCAAACGGCGGGGTTATGTCCAAGAATATGCATTTTCATTTTATGCTTCCAACTAGCAAAATTAGTACCATCAAAGTAAGGACCTCTACGGTGATAATTTCCCTCGCTAGACGCCATACTCTCCTAGGTTGTGAAACCAAGGCTATGACCACCAAAAGCTATGGAGATCAAAGCAAATGGAGACCAAAGCTCTGATACCACTTGTAGGATCGAAAGTATGTCTAGAGGGGGGGTGATTAGACTACTTGACCAAATAAAAACTTAGCCTTTTCCCAATTTTAGTTCTTGACAGATTTTAGCTATTGTAGGACAAGTCAAGAAATCATCACACAATTCAAGCAAGCATGCAAAGAGTATATTGGCAGCGGAAAGTAAAGCATGCAACTTGCAAGAATGTAAAGGGAAGGGTTTGGAGAATTCAAACGCAATTGGAGACACGGATGTTTTTCCTGTGGTTCGGATAGGTGGTGCTATCCTACATCCACGTTGATGGAGACTTCAACCCACAAAGGGTAACGGTTGCGCGAGTCCACGGAGGGCTCCACCCACGAAGGGTAACGGTTGCGCGAGTCCACGGAGGGCTCCACCCACAAAGGGTCCATGAAGAAGCAACCACCCACAAAGGGTCCACGAAGTAGCAACCTTGTCTATCCCACCATGGCCATCGCCCACGAAGGACTTGCCTCACTAGCGGTAGATCTTCACGAAGTAGGCGATCTCCTTGCCCTTACAAACTCCTTGGTTCAACTCCACAATCTTGTCGGAGGCTCCCAAGTGACACCTAGCCAATCTAGGAGACACCACTCTCCAAGAAGTAACAAATGGTGTGTAGGTAATGAACTCCTTGCTCTTGTGCTTCAAATGATAGTCTCCCCAACACTCAACTCTCTCTCATAGGATTTGGATTTTGTGGAAAGAAGATTTGAGTGGAAAGCAACTTGGGGAAGGCTAGAGATCAAGATTCATATGGTAGGAATGGAATATCTTGGTCTCAACACATGAGTAGGTGGTTCTCTCTCAGAACATATGAGTTGGAATTGTGTATGTGTTCTGATGGCTCTCTCCACGAATGAAGAGGAGGTGGAGGGGTATATATAGCCTCCACACAAAATCCAACCGTTACACACAGTTTTCCAATCTCGGTGGGACCGAATCAACAAACTCGGTCGGACCGAAAAGGTAAACCTAGTGACCGTTAGAGATTTTCGGTGGGACTGACATGCAACTCGGTAGGACCGATATGGTTCGGGTTTGGGCATAACGTAATCTCGGTGAGACCGATTACACAAACTCGGTGAGACCGGTTTTGGTAATTAGCTAACCAGAGAGTTGGTCAGGCAAACTCGGTGGGACTGATTTGCTCTTTCGGTGAGACCGAAAGGTTACAAAAAGGAAACACTGAATTTACATTGCAATCTCGGTGGGACCGATTCACTCTTTCGGTGAGACCGAAAAGTTACGAAAGGGAAACAGAGAGTTTGCAATCCCATCTCGGTGAGACCGAGATCCCTATCGGTAGAACCGAATTGCTAGGGTTTGGCAGTGGCTTATGACAAATGAAACTCGGTGGCGCCGGATAGAAAGAATCGGTAGGACCGAGTTTGGCTTAGGGTTTAGGTCATAAGTGGATATGGGAAAGTAGTTGAGGGTTTTGGAGCATATCACTAAGCACATGAAGCAAGAGGCTCATTAAGCAACACCTCATCCCTCCTTGATAGTATTGGCTTTTCCTAAAGACTCAATGTGATCTTGGATCACTAAAATATAAAATGAAGAGTCTTGAGCTTTTGAGCTTGAGCCAATCCTTTGTCCTTACCATTTTGAGGGTTCCACTTTCACATCCGTGCCATGCCAATCATTGAGCTTTCCTGAAATAGTCATCTTGGAATAGCATTAGCTCAATGAGCTATATGCTGTTATGAATTACCAAAACCACCTAGGGATAGTTGCACTTTCAGTGGCTAATATTTTCCATGCTAGATGTGTTATTCTCATGATGAGTGTTTATTCACCTGTGATTGCACGAGAGTAAGGCAAAGGTATCAGGGATACCCAATCCCGAAATGAAAAATGAATTTACTTTATGTTGTCAAATAATAAATTCCTTGGAAAGTGTTGGTATGGAGGGCACCCATGGATATGGTTAGCCATGGAAAGTGAAAGTAAGTGGAAAAAGGAATAAACTTTATTTTCTGTTTGGAACCGCCTATGATATATCTAGCATGGAAAGTGTTGGAAGCTCTAAGTCGTTTTCATTGGTGGGAAATGTATGCCTCTCAAAATGTTTTTATCTCTCAATTTTCGCTTTGAGCTCTGGCACCTCTACAAATCCCTACTTCCCTCCGCAAAGGGCCTTTCTTTTACTTTATACAATTTTTTGAATTTGAGACTCCATCTTCTCTTATAAAAGCACCAACTAGGAGGCACTATGATCGTACTTGAGTATTGGGTGTAGTTAATATGCGAGTGTGTTTCATGAATGGATCAATGATTGAGCATGATGGGCTAGGGCTAGCTTATTTTAGCGTTGATATTTTGAAAGACATGGTTGCTTGTTGATATGCTTGAGTATTTAAGTCTCATGTAAAAACTAGACTATTGCTTTGAACCATATAAAAGTCCAAATGTCCATGCTATAAAAAAAGAATATGAGATGACATGTTAGGCAGCATTCTACATCAAAAATTCCGTTTTTATCATTTACCTACTCGAGGATGAGCAGGAATTAAGCTTGGGGATGCTGATACGTCTCCAACGTATCTATAATTTTTGATTGTTCCACGCTGTTATATTATCATTCTTAGATGTTTTATAATCATTTTATATCACTTTTTGGCACTAACCTATTGACATAGTGCCAAGTGTCGGTTGCTGTTTTCTGCATGTTTTTTACATCGCAGGAAATCAATACCAAACGGAGTCCAAACGCAGCGAAACTTTTTGCGATTTTTTTTTGGATCAGAAGATATCCAGTGGGCCGAAGAAGCACCTGGGGGCTGCTCCGAGGGGAGCACAACCCACCATGGCACGCCCGGAGGCCCAAGCGCACCCTGGTGGGTTGTGCCCACCTCGGGTGCCTCCTAAACCGACTCTTTGCTCTATAAATACCCCAATATTACAAAAACCCTAGGGGAGTCGACGAAAATCAATTCCAGCCGCCGCAGAGTCCAGAACCACCAGATCCAATCTAGACACCATCACGGAGGGGTTCATCACGCCCATTGGTGCCTCTCCGATGATGCGTGAGTAGTTCTTTGTAGACCTACGGGTCTGTAGTTAGTAGCTAGATGACTTCCTCTCTCTCGTTTGATTCTCAATACAATGGTCTCTTGGAGATCCATATGATGTAACTCTTTTTGCGGTGTGTTTGTTGGGATCGGATGAACTTTGAGTTTATGACCAGATCTATCTTTTTATCCATGAAAGTTATTTGAGTATTCTTTGATCTCTTATATGCATGATTGCTTATAGCCTCATATTTCTTCTCTGATATTTGGGTTTTGTTTGACCAACTCAATCTATTTATCTTGCAATGGGAAGAGGTGCTTTGTGATGGGTTCGATCTTACGGTGCTTGATCCCAGTGACAGAAGGAGAACCGACACGTATGTATCGTTGCCAATAAGGATAACAAGATGGGGTCTATTTCTATATAAATAGATCTTGTCTACATCATGTCATCATTCTTATTGCATTACCCCGTTTCTCTATGAACTTAATACACTAGATGCATGCTAGATAGCGGTCGATGTGTGGAGTAATAGTAGTAGATGCAGGCAGGGGTCGGTCTACTAATTTTGGACGTGATACTTATATAATGATCATTTCCTGGATATCGTCATGATTATTTGAAGTTCTATCAATTGCCCAACAGTAATTTGTTTATCCACCATTTGTTATTTTTCTCGAGAGAAGCCACTAGTGAAATCTACGGCCCCGGGGTCTCTTCTTTAATATATTTGCCTTTGCGATCTATTTTCCTTTGCTTTTATTTTTAGGTCTATTAAACCAAAAATACAAAAATACCTTGCTGCACTTTATTTTATTTTACGTTCTATCCATCAATTATTACAACTCTCTCACATCCGTTTGCCAATTTCTGGCGCCGTTACCTGAAAGGGATTGACAACCCCTTTAACACGTCGGGTTGCGAGTATTTGTTTTTTGTGTGCAGGTGCTATTTACGTAGTGTTGCTTGGTTCTTCTACTGGTTCGATAACCTTGTTCTCATCACTGAGGGAAGTACCTATCGTTGTTGTGATGCATCATCCATTCCTCTTTGGGAAATACCGACGTAGTTCTAGCAGACATCATTATGCCACATGATTCTACCCTACGACGTCTATGTGGGACTGGCCATAGGAAAAAAACATTAATGATGTATTTTCTTTTGCGAAAATTCTTGTATTACTCAAAACTCAAGAATTGCAATCATGACGTATAATATCAAGGACTTCTCTGAGTCCGGACCCAAGCCATACCATAGTACGAACTTGAGCCCTACCAAAGTTGGCCATTAAATGACTAGCTAGATTTTGACTACGTCAAATATGAGTAATACAAGTACCATGTTCCGCTAGATTGTCCTTGATCTCTTTGTCAGAAAAGCAAATTTTGACCTATTCGTAACGACACTCAGCGATGTCTTTGTTGAGACACTTATAATTGATATTGAATCATCAAAATATGTTTACCTCGGTGGCACATTTCTTCTCTTTTTTTAGGGATGTTGCAAGTTTCTTCTGAAATGCCGACTCCGGATGCCCGTGTCCAATTTTTTAAAGGCACACGAAGGGATTACATAATCTTTTTTAAAACATGGAGTATACATAATAAATTAGAAACAACTAGAAAAGCATATGATCCTCCCTTGTAGTAAAGCAAAGGAGGTCTGGAAAAGGTTGGGGATGGATGATATTATTGATAAAGCTTGCGAGGTTGACCGTGTTGGAGAGGCGGTGCTGGAGTACCTACTACTCCTACCAGATCAATATTTGTGGATAATGGGTCACCATAATGTGCGTGAGATGATTGCTATCTCAGCATTGTATCTATGATAGGAAAGAAGGAAGTTGGTGTACAAGGAGAAAACTCAAAATGCACTTCAGATTTCAATGGGGATTCTTGCTCTTACCACAAACTTTGTTAATGCATTACCCCCAAGGCGTTTATTAAAAAGGGGGTTGGTCTTGTTCTCCTAGAGGTTTCGTGAAACTCAACGTTGATGCTTCTTTTGATCACGACCTCTTTAGGTGTACAATGGGACCGGTCTTGAGAGCGGGTTTATTACTGAAGGCAATGGAAAGATAAACTATTGTGCGGATGTGTTGATGGCGAAAGCTTTAGCTCTTAAATTTGGTCCAACGCTGGCGCAAAGGGCGGGATGTAATCATCTTATTATAAATTTGATAATCTGGAGGTGATTGATACTGCGGGAGCAGCGGCAACATTTTTTGATGATTGTTTTTATTATGCCTGTGATTTCGTTATTACTAGTTTTGAGCACTGTAATAGAGAAACAAATAAAGTAGCTCATGAGCTTGCTAGATTAGCTAGATTTTCTTTGACTTCTGATTGGTTTGAGGAACCTTTAAATGAAATTTAATGATCCTCGCAAACAATGTATCATTTATCACAAATGAATAATTTTTCTGGGTTTTTCAAACAAAAAAAATGGACGCGTCTGGCTAGCGACCGTTGGCCTGCTAGCGCTCGCGAGCGGCCGGACGGGCAAGGTAACTTTTTTGTCCCCACTATTCCCATAAAGGAAACTTCGTTCCGACTCCTAGAATATGTGAAGAATCAGAAAACAAAAGCCGGTCGGTATCACGTGATAGCTCACTAACTCCCGAAGCCTCCACGCACCCCTCGCCCACACTTCCTTCTCCACAGGGCCCCTTCTTGTTCTTCACAACAAAAGAAAGGGTCCCAGCCTGGATCCAAAACAGAGCTATCATGGCAAAGCAATGAACACAAGAACGGAAGTGGTAAAGAAGAGGGAGGAGAGAGGCGTACCAGGCAGTCTCCATCAGGTAGCCAGCTTGTGACTGTCGTTCAACATTATCTGGTTCATTACTCTCATTCGCTTGAACAATATCTTGGGGTTTGCAAAAAAAGGCAGAGGTGATTAGTTATCATTACATACAAATATTTGTTCTCTGGAAAACTAGATTAAAAAGTTGAGGATGGCAACTTGATATCTTGTTTGTTCTGCAACTAGGAATGCTGGTTGACAATTAATGAGATATTCTTGTGCAACTAGAAATGCTGATGATGCCAACTAATGAGATATTCTTGTGCAACTAGAGAGGCTGAGGATGTCAACTACTTGGATAATGTTGTCCAACTAGAATTGCAGAGGGTGCCAGCTAAATAGATACTCTTCTGCAACTAGAAAGCCTGAGGGTGCCAGTCATTAGATACTATTGGGCAATCCTCAAAAAATTGAAGTGTTGGCGCCGCCTCTCGCAGCGCCGCTCTTCTTCTACCTCGAGCTGCCTCCCACAACTCTCCTTGGGTTCCTCTCTTCTTCTCTTCTATGGTTTCTCTCAAGAACACACACAACATGATGAAACTACACACACGCGCGCGCGCATGTATACCAAGGAAGAAAAACAACTAGCTTTTGCCGAGAGGTACTCTTCCTTGACAACCACAAGTGCTACATCTTTTCTCTTGAGCCCTCATGGCCTCTATTTTTTCATTGCTCAGTGTGACATATATATAAATAGACTGTTGGCCCTCACGCACATCCTAGCCGGGCCACTAAGTCACGCACGAACTAACAGGCCGCCACGCTCGGCCACTAACAAACTAATCCATGCATGCACTACCACACTCACTAACTGGCCTTATCCTACTCCAGGAATCTCTGTAGGATCTTAACGACTATGCATCTAACCACCTCAACATGCAGAACTACATGCACGGCCAGTACTTGGGCAGCCTCATGAACGGCCACAGACCCAACCAAACTAGCATGTATGTAGCTGATATTGACTTGCCGGATCGCCCGGTTCAACCTCTTCATGCAGCCCGTCATGCTCCAGCCTCTCACGTGCTTGCTGCATCACACGGCCATGCTGCCTCGCGCAGCACTGCAGCCTCACGCTGCTATCGGCATCTCGCCGTGCTCGCCGTATCGCACGAAAGCCCAACATCTTGCCTCCTCTGCATGTTGAGCTGAAGCTTCACGGGATAAACATCAACCTACACTAGACTACATGCTAAACGAAAATACAATGCAGATACATAATCAAGATTAATCCTAACATTAAGATGGGATTAATCTGAATTCTTGTGCAACTAGAGAGGCTGAAGATGTCAACTACTTGAATAATGTTGTCCAACTAGAATTGTAGACGGTGCCAACTAAATAGATACTCTTCTGCAACTAGAAAACCCGAGGATGCCAAGTCAATAGATACTGTTGGGCAATCCCTTAAAAAAAATTTAAGATGGGATTAATTTGAATTCTTGTGCAACTAGAGAGGCTGAGGATGTCAACTACCTGGATAATGTTGTCAAACTAGAATTGCTGAGGGTGCCAACTAAATAGATACTCTTCTACAACTAGAAAACCTGAGGGTGCCAAGTCGTTAGATACTGTTGGGCAATCCTCAAATTTTTTTAGATGGGACTAATCTGAGTTCTTGTGCAACTAGAGAAGTTTAGGATGTCAACTAGTTGTATATTATTATGCAACTAGAATTACTGAGGTTGCCAACTAATTAGATACTATTCTGCATATAGAAAGCCTGAGGATGCCAAGTCATTACATACTCTTGGGCAATCCTCAATTTTTTTAAGATGGGACTAATCTAAGTTCTTGTACAACTAGAGAAGCTGAGGATGTCAACTAGTTGTATATTGTTGTGCAACTAGAATTACTGAGGTTGCCAACTAATTAGATACTATTCTGCAACTAGAAAGCATGAGGATGCCAAGTCGTTACATACCCTTGGGACAATTTTAAAAAACTTAAAGATGGCAACGTTGAGCAAATGAGAAAGTTGAACACGCCAATGCTTAATTAGTCCTTCTGCAACTATGTATGAAAATTAATACACTTGGCTGCCTGTATGTATGTGGAGTAAAAAATATTCATGGTGGAATTTTATGTTACTCAGCGGCTGCTGCAGAAGATCTGGCATCTACCCCTTTGGATACTGCCTCCGCGCGCACCTTTCTTCTCTGCAGTTTTACTAAGAGAAATCTTTCGCCGCCCTAAAGTTGTATAAGAAAAAAAGGAACAAGCATAAGGGGTTGAGAAAAAAATTAGACATGTATGTGTGCCATATAAAAACCTAAAGGACAAAAGAAAAATGAAGGAAAATAAATTCCAAAGGACTGCTGTTCTCCACTCACATCGTCACCCTCTCCATTCCCGTCCTTATCATCTCCATGCGGCTGCCGCTTAGCAGCCCTTTTTGAGTTCCGTCGTGAGATCGGATTTGCAGAACCCTACAATGAACAAAACATTGGGATACTAAGAGGGTATAAGAAAAGGGCATAATAAAATGTCAGAGGATAAAACTCAAAAAATTAAAATGCTAATAGGGTAAAAATAATAAAAAATGGGAACCTCTGTTTCATTGTCAGCCACATCTCCTTCTCCAGCCATTTTGGTCTCTGCAAAAAAAAATACATCTATACAAGTTGAGGATACATCTCCTTCACTAGGGGCCGCATCTCCTTCTACAAACATTTTTGGTCTGTGAAAAAAGCAAACGAACAAATTATTCGAAGCAACCAAATGTATAAAGAAAATAATGAGCATAAACAATTGATATAAAAAATGCCATGAGGTAAGCAACTCATGATGGTTTTTCAAAGCACACCTGCAAAACAAAAAAAATGTGTGCAACTCGATGCACGGTATGGCCAACTGGGCACTTATGAGTGTGCAACCAAAAAAAATCAGCATACACACTGCCTAACATGTTTTAGGCACTGGAGCCAAAGCTAAACTAGCCGTCAACCATGCAACTAGATAGCCCTCCCCTATGCAACTTCTAAGTGTGGCTAATGCAGCTAGGATATGTACTACGTTGGTCTGTAAACTCCTGTACACCCAAATACCCTGCAACTAAAAACCCACATACATTGCATGAACATGGTTTACACAACGTATCAATTTGAATACCATCGACTGTGCAACTGGTTAGCCTTCATTGTGCAACTTCATAAGTTGGCTAGCCAACTAAGACATGTATATGTGTCATCCAACTACGTTTGCGTTCATGTGTAACTATTACAACAAACTAGCAACTGGTTACTTATATGCATGCGACTTATGAGAAAACAGAGAAACCACACGGATGCATTTACGAGAAAAGGAGGTCAATAATGTAATGAAGCTCTACAGAGAGTATCATGTTTAACGAGACAATTGCAATCTAGGCAAGAATAGATGGGTCAAATAAGGATCCTGAACCATATCAGTAGTGACAAAATCTGAACAGCTCGCCATGAAAATCCAACTCAACCCCACCACTATAATCCTAATCATCGTACAAACCCACCATTTATCCTAGTCGACGTAGCTCCTTGAGAAAGATGCCGAAACTCCTGTATAGATCAACACTCCAATCATCAACGCTCCAAGCATCATACCGGAGATTGACTAGTAGGATCACAAAAGTGATGCATCTGTACATGAATTTGACTACATTTCCTGAAAAAATACCTAGAAGAGGTTGAGTTAACAATATGTGAGTTTGAAAATGTTGTTCATATTTCAGTACTAGTACTATTTGGGTAGGGTATAGACTAGACAAGCATAAGTGGAGGTGAATTAGATGTCTGAATAAAAATTGTCGATAACATGTAGATGAACTGCACAGACATCAAAAATCTTATTGCTCCCATCAATATCCGGCAGATTAGACTATAGTTATTAAGCTACAAATTTGTATTTTCTACTCCAGCTGCCATAGAAAACCCAAGTTGAATCAACATTGCAATTAAATTTCCCGTGTCCAGACTACTAAATATAGGAACTGTCCAAAGTAAATTGATGAAGTAGGAAAATGACAGAGTATTAATCAGATTTAGATCCAACAACATTCATTCCTGTAAATCCAAACAAGTTCACGGCTGAATCATCTCGAAGAGAGAGAGAGAGAGAGAGAGAGAGAGAGATCACGGAGGTAGCTTGGGGGAAGGGAGATAAATAAGTGGAGAAAAGGAAAGGGAATACTGCCTGCATGTAGGCGGCGGAGCCCTCGCGGCTAAGTGTGAGGAATCACTGCTGTGCCCGTCGCAGAAGATGAGTCACGGCGGCGCCGGAGGTTGGGGATTGCTTCCTGCGGCGGCTCATGGTGGCGCCTTGGAGGGAAAGACGTGAAACCTGCTGGGGTGGCGATTGGCAATCGCGACGACGAGTTGGCGTAGTCAGGAGGCGGCGCGAGGGAGGAGGCGGGGTGCACAACGACGGTGGTTAGTGGAGGAAGAAGGTCGTGCTGCTCGAGAGTGGATAAGATTTTCCTTTTTTTTAGTGGAGAGATGGACCGAGCATGTGAGGTCGCTGTCCATTGTCGCGCAGCGCGGCCGCTCGGTCTCGTGAAATAGTGCGCATGCACTTTTAAGATTTTAGGGAAAAAAATAGAAACAACTAGACCTCCATCTGGGCTTCGTCATAGAAAGGGCCTCCAACTGAGCTACCTCCCCAGCCAAGCCGAAACCCTAGGCAAGCACGCAGCCGCCGCGTATCCCCGACCGCCATAGCCGCGGCTCTACGTTTCAGCCGAAATCCGGTAATCCCCGTCCAGAACACCAGAACCCGCGGATCGAAGAGGCGGAGAAGATGACGCAGAAGCAGACCATGTTCAAGGGGCAGACCAAGAAGAAGTCCATCCCTCCCAGCCGCCATGGCAAGGCGCCCCACATCCGCAAAGGTTTGTGCCCCAGCCGACTGCTTTTGCTTTTCTGCTTCGTTGATGGTGCCGTATGCTTGCTCGCTTGTTTGTTTGATTGGCTGGTTGATGGATTCCTGTAGGGAAGAGGGCCGTGAAGCCGACCAAGTGCACCAAGGACATGGACGCCGACAAGGTATGTTATAGCTTGTAAATTTATCGCCCTATCTGTCAGGAGTCAGGATGCGCCGTCTTCCGTTAGGAAAATCAACATTGGTTGTTGTAATTGGGTTGCACCAGAGGCGATTGTGTAGAGAGGCTGCCACGAATGCCAATCTGAACTGACTGTTTCTGAATTTGTTTGCCAACACCTCTAATATATCTTACATCTTACTAGCTGTTGTGTTTTAGTTGATGGTTCAGGATGCCTCCAAATTAATGTATTACCTGTCTCCTGTAACACCTGATGTGGAATTTGAGAACTGTGATGCTTGTCGACATTCTACATATCTGCCTAGCTCTGGTTTAATCCATAAATTCATACTACTTGCCATTTTAGCTTCATTGGGTTTCCCAATTTCCATTTATCACAACAAGACTGGTATTTCATTTGACCATGTAAAGTTTGTAGCGTCATACTGTTACGAATCTTGATTCGCGATGAGATAAGTTGGGTGGGGTAAAGGTCTGTAGACTGGGATATTGCACTCGCCCCCAACAATCCAGCGACAGGGCTCGTCCCTGGCCAGTGTCTGAGGCTCAGAGAACTTTTGTTTATTTCTTTGCTTGTTTAAACTTGTTACTACATGATAGTCCTTTATATAGGACGAAACTTGATTCACAAGTACGATCCAGATTCATACTCGCAATAATCCAGCATGAAAACTGGATGATAATTGACCTGTGTGTGTAGAAGACAATATTTTGAACTACCGATACTTAGGTTGAAATTTATTTAGCATGATTCTGTATGCTTTCTTTGTGTTGTGAGCTCCAAAAAATCAGTGTAATATCAGTAACCCCTTTCATCAGTGCAAGAAAGGCGTTAGATGTATAGAGTTTACCCATTCTACAGTGATCATCATTGTTGTATCTATTGTCGAAGACACCCATATACACGCAGACATAAATCTTAGGATCCATTTATATATTTCGCGATGGTTGTTTTGGTGGCGTTTTTCATTGTAGCCATAAAGTTAGTTTGTCTCTTTATTTCTGTACAGTCTATCTGTGTTCTTTATCACAGAGTGTGCACACCATGGTAACATCATTTTTTCTCTCATTTCCTTTGTAAGCCGTACTACAATACTTTCCATCCAATATGACCAATAGCGCGATCCTTTGACATTTGAGTTTAACAGTAATGCTGTGAATCAACTAGTTGGCAATAACATACTGTGAACCAACTAGTTTGCAATCAAGAAAAAAAGATCAGGCCTTTGAATTTATCATAACTTCTAATTTAAAACATTATATTTGTTTAATGATCTTGTAATGTGGTTCATATATTGATTTTGTTTTTGCTAACAATCAATACAATCTATGAATTTTCAGGACCTCACAAAGTTCATCAACCACGCGAACGAAATAAAAGCTGCAAATAAGGCTAGCAAAGAAGGTGGTGACCTCAGCATAGTGAAGTCCGACGCGGATACTTCCAACTCGAAGCAGTAGGCTGGAGGCTTATGCTGCTTACTGTGATGCACACTACAAGATCAGTGTGTGAAATGATCCATATATCATGTTTTCATGAAGAGAGTATGTTTCGTTCACTCTACATTGTAATCTGTAACCAGTTTTGTGAAATCAAATTTTGTTCTGTGAATCTCTTTTCGGGATGCTAAAAGGCTAGATTATCTGTAGCCTCCCCAAAAACCTTCTCCGATGTCACTTTTGCGAGTTACCACAACTCTCTAGCCCGTCTCTCAAAATTGTATAACTTCCAAATCTTGCTTGGGATCTTGGTGGGAGTAAACTTCCTTTCATAAACTGCCGCCAAAGACCAAAGAGGAAAGAAATTATATGAGACCAGGTCTTACGGTTAGCAGGTGAGGCCCACCCTGATGGATGACACGTGACATTCATAAATCTTAAAGCATCTAATTTCTTCTCCTGATTTTAAGTGAGGGATGGGGTAGATGTTTTGTGATTTGTAAATGCCATGTGTCATTCATCAGAATGGATCTCGCGTGAGACCTGGTCTTATAAAATTCTTACGAAAGACATCTGCATCTCTGCTGGTTCACTGCCTTGAGACGATTCTTGAGCTGAGTCGCCCTTGCTTTCCTCCTTGGCTCCTTCGGTCCAAGAGCTTGTAGTCGTATCGGTACTCTCCCTGCAGCCAATGCGCCCCTGTCGTCCGGTCATCGCTTTTCTGCACCATGAGCTCTCCGCCTACAGTCTCGGCCTTTTCTGCACTGTAAGAGCAACTTCAATGAGGTGACTGTCGTCCGTTTTTTTATCTGTTTGAATCAGACGTCGGACCCGACGGCGATTTCATCCGTTTTTTACTCGTTTGGGTTGGTCGTCCACCCGGCGTCCGCCCTATTTTAAATATGGGTCGGCAGCGCGCCTAACGCACCGACCCATATGTGCCGGCTGGCCGCCCTATTTTATATCGATGAATTGCATTCAAACATATTGTTAAATAGCATAGTTTAAACCGAATAAAATAATATAGTTTATGAGCCGAATACAAATAAAAATATTTCACATAGTTTTACAAACGAATAAAAAAATACATCTATTGATTGCTAACATGAGCCCACATATGTTTAATCAAATCATTTTGCAGTTGCACATGAGTTTCTCAATCACGCATGTCATGATGAAATTGGGTAAACTGTTCAAACGTTGCCGCTCCTCCATGCTCAGGCACAACATTCTCACCCTGAAACTGAAACCCTTGATCGTACAGGCGTTCCGGGCGCTCGTCTTCTACGATCATATTGTGCATGATCACACAAGCAGTCATCATCTCTCACGGTTTCTGCGTGCTCCGGGTATTAGCAGGATACCGAACGATGCCCCATCGAGATTGCAGAACACCAAAGGCACGCTCGACATCCTTCCTAGCACTCTCTTGCTCTTGGGCAAATCTTTTCCTCTTCTTTCCGACAGGATTGGGTATTGTCTTGACAATAGTGGTCCATTGAGGATAGATATCGTCACCCAGGTAGTATCCTTTGTCGTAGTTGTGGCCGTTGACAGTAAAGTTCACCGGTGGGTTGTTGCCTTCGGCAAGCCTAGCAAACACCGGCAAGCGCTGAAGCATGTTGATATCATTGTGTGATCCAGCCATGCCAAAGAAAGAGTGCCAGATCCAGAGATCTTGAGACGCCGCAGCCTCTAGTATGACAGTGCAAGCCCTGACATGGCCCTTATACTGCCCTTGGCAAGTAGAAGGGCAGTTCTTCCACTCCCAGTGCATGCAGTCTATACTGCCAAGCATTCCTGGGAAGCCCCTACTGGCATTCATCGCTAACAAGTGGGTTGTATCTTCAGTTGTCGGCTCTCCCAAGTACTCAAGGCCAAACATAGCAATAACAACCTTGCAGAACTTATACAGGGACTCTAGACATGTAGACTCGCTTATACGGACGTACTCGTCAATGAGATCACCGGGCACTCCGTATGCAAGCATTCGGATGGCGGCAGTGCATTTTTGATAAGAGGAGAAACCAATCTTGCCGACGACATCCTCTTTGCACTCGAAATAGTCATCATAGCTGACCACCCCCTTTCTAATACGGTTGAAAAGATGCCTACTCATACGAGAACGGCGGCGGAATTTTTGATGTTTGAACAAGGGGTTGTTGTATCAAAGTAGTCCTTCAAAAGAAGAAAATGTCCGCTCTCTCGGTTGCGATTCAACGCCGGAAGGTGGCCCGGAATGGAGCCACGGAACAACGGCGGCTGCCTGTTGAGGTGGTGATGGACCAACACGGCAGCCAATATCTCCTCCTCGTCGCCGGACGACGAATCGTCGGAGTCGCAAAGGAAATTGTGGAAAAAGAACTCGTCGACGGAGTCCATTTTGTACCCTGGCAAACTGTCGAACAGCTTGCGGGCGTCGACGAAGGAGACGGCCGGCGAGGGGAGTCGCGTCGCGCACGGACTAGCTAGCTGCCCTGCCGGCACCCGTCGAGTGGGCCGGCGTCCGACGAGCGTGCCGGTGAGGATCTGGCCGGGGCGGCGAGGTGGCTTCTTGGTCGTGGGCGGCTGTGTGGTGGTAGTCAGCTCCTCGACGGCAAGACGGCGGTGGCGGGAAACGTGGGAGTGGGCGGCGTTGCTGGGAAGATGTGGAGGCGGCGGCGGCGGCTGGCAGAGTTACCGACCAAAATGGGCGGCGGCGGCGACGACGAAGGAGGCGGACGAGGGTTGCTGTTGGATGGGGGGGTGGGGTGGGAGGAAGGTCAATGTGCCACCGACCAGCGGGTCCCGGGTAAGGAGAAAGCGAGCATGCACGCGTCCGTCGCATGTCCGCACCGACGCAAATCTGACTTAAAAATGGGCCGGAAATGGGTCGTCCGCGGACGAAAAGCGAACGCGCGTCCGTTTGGGTCGGCGCGTTGGGCCGTGTTTTATGTCTGCGCCGAACCAAACAAATGGCGACGGACAAAATAGATCGTCCCATTGAATTTGCTCTAAGCTATCTGCCTACATCCAGTAAGCTTTCCATCACCTTCCTCCTGCCATGACGCCCTCAGACGGCGATGCACGTAAGGTGTCCGACGCAATGTCTGGGAGAGAGCAGCCACAATTTAACTATGAAGATATGGACATGCCCAATGACCCGACGCAATGTCTGGGAGAGAGCAGCCACAATTTGACTATAAAGATATGGACATGCCCAATGACGCCGATGGAGAGACAGAGGATGATGGTGATGTGGACAAAGCCATCAACTCTACCACCGAGGAGGTCGAGGACGATGATGATGACATGGATGAGACCATTGGTGATGCAGTTGTGAATATAAAGGACTATGAAGACCATCGACCATGTCGCTGCGGAAATAGATGACGACGACATGGGCAAGGCCACTATGGAGACACAAGACAACGACGATGCCGCTGAGTCTTCGGCTTCAGTTGCGCACTTCGCGGCTCCTACAGAGGCAAGTGGCCGATGGTGGATTTCTAGATATAGGGTTTAATTGACTGTTTGGCCAAATGCCTACTTTCATTATGCTTGTCCTGTAAAGATGGATCTATAGTTCCGCTACTTTGAATGTTTGTTTCGTCTCTAACTCGACCCTTACCTCTTTCTTGACTCGGTTTGGCTCAGGGGCACCAAATTATTTGAAAAAAAACACCTTTGTGGGGCGATCACCTGCCGCCTTGAGGCGACCACAAGAGGTGGCTCAACTCGTTCAAGGAGTAGGAAACATGATGAGACATCCCTACCAATTTTACACTCACACGCCTTGCCGCTGCATGTTCAAGTTCAAAAGAATGGATCGCTTACCAGAGTTACCCGAGGCTTGGTTACGGACTAGACTTACAGATGTATGTGTCTTTATCCCCACAAACCCTCTCTAATTTTCACTACTGCTCCCCTTGGTTACCACGTGACCAACTACCTTGTTTCGTAGCGAACCAACCTGTGGTTGAGATGGTTAGGTGAACAGTGGTATCCCCAACCCATCAGGATTTGCTCGCATTATTCCTGAATTTATTTCAGAATTTCTGGCGATGCGCTTTCAGTGGGAGTAGACGTTCCCGTCGACGACGAGGCGCCTACGGTGACTTCGTAAATCTCAAGATGATATGCCGGCTTAGTCTCTCGGAGGTGCTCATAGGGGTAGGGTGTGCGTGTGTGCGTTCATAGAGATGAGTGTATGCGCGTGTATATGAGCGCTTATGTCTGTACTGATGCTCAAAAAAAAAACTACCTTGTTTCGTAAATTCAATCCGTAAGAATTTTTACTTGAATGTAGCGTTGCTCGGGAGAGAGATTTTCTTTACAATTAACACTACAAGGTGAAAAATAGCAATTTTGATCTCTCTACTAACTCGGAATTAACGAGCCTATATAGTGGTGAGAGAAGTAAAAAGTTTTTTTGCGGGTAAGAGAGAAGAAAAAAGTTGGTACAATAGAGAATTCATAATAACCAGCACCTAAATATACCATAGAAGGAACCGGTTTATTTGATAGTGGCATGTAAGTAAACTTTCATGGTTAAAATGCATGCGTGGTCCTTTTTTTTTATCAAAGTGTCGATTAGGTTTTAATTCTTTCAAAATGCATGTCTGGGTCATAAATCTTTTTAAGTTGTTCATCCAGGTCCTAATTCCTTCTAACCACCATTGACCCGCCTGTGTGGCGCTTTGACCCTGACCACGTAGACAGGAGGTCCAACGATGGTTGGATATTTATGCTAAGTGGCCATGTAATTGATGGGCGGTGATCACTTATATTAAACATGATCATCGATAGCCTTAGTTTGAGAGAGATTGAGCTTACTGGTAGACAATATACTTGGACTAATACGTTACCTACACCGACTAATGAGAAGTTGGATAGGGTTCTCGCTAGTGTTGAATGGGAACAGAAATGCCTATTGGTGTCGGTTCATGCGATGCAGAGGGCAATTTCAGACCACACACCATTAGTAGTTGACTCGGGAGAAGCAACACATATTGGTAATAAGAACTTTTTCTCTTTCGAACTAAGCTAGATTGAAAAACATAACTTTTTGGCCATTGTTGCACGAGAATGGGCAAAGCTTGTTGCTGGACGAACAAGTATAGAGAGATGGCAGAACAAGATTAGACATCTAGGCAATTTCTAAGGGGCTAGGCCAGAAACGAGAGTGGAATTTATAAAAAAGAGAAAGAAAGGCTTATTCAATTAATTGATACCCTTAACATTAAAGCAGAGGGGACCCTGCTAGATGTAGCAGAACATGCCATGAAGTCTGAAGCAGAGCAAAGCCTGCGAGCTCTTCTGAGGCTAAGGTTCTCAAGGTTGTTCATGGGGATGATAATACACAATTCTTTCATATGATTGCGAATGGTAAACATAAAAAGAAGAAAATCATCCACCTTGAGCAAGATGAAGGAACCATAGTGCGTCATGAGAACCTTAAAGCATATATCTCCAACTATTATAAACAATTATTCGGGCCACCGGCAGAGAGCACGTTTCCATGAATGAGTCTGATATTGGAGGTATCCCTCAGCTTATGACGGAAGAGAATGAGATCCTAACCGCGCCTTTCACTAAAAAGGAGGCGCTAGATGCAATATCACAAATGAAACCGAATAAAGCACCGGGACCAGATGGGTTCCCTGCGGAGTTTTATAGGAAATGTTGGCATATTATTAAGGACGACCTAATGCCTATGTTCCACGATTTCTTTAATGGGCATCTAGAACTCTTTCATCTAAACTTTGGTACGATTACATTATTGCCAAAGAAAGAAGGGGCGGTTCGTATCGAGCAGTTCAGGCCGATATGTCTCTTAAACATGAGTTTCAAGATATTCACGAAGGTGGGGACGAACCGGTTGACGCGGATCGCACATTCGGTGGTACAATCGAGTCAGGCGGCCTTCATGCCTGGTAGACATATCCTAGAAGGGGTAGTTTTCCTCCGGCCTTCATGCCTGGTAGACATATCCTAGAAGGGGTAGTTTTCCTCCATGAAACGATCCACGAAATCCATTCGAAGAAACTAGATGGGGTTATCTTCAAAGTGGATTTCGAGAAGGCTTGCGATAAAGTTAAATGGCCGTTTCTTCAGCAAGCAATGTGTATGAAAGGTTTTTCTGAGGCTTGGAGGAACCAAGTGAGTTCTCTTGTCCAAAAAGGTAGTGTCGGCATTAAGGTTAATGATGATATAGGCCACTATTTTCAGCCTCATAAAGGCTTGAGACAAGGGGATTTGATGTCTCCCCTCTTATTTAATATAATGGCAGATATCTTGACCGTGCTTATTGGCAGGGCTAAGGAGAATGGCCTAGTAGATGGATTAGTTCCTCATCCGGTGGATGGGGGAGTGTCCATTTTACAGTATGCAGACGTCCTATTCTTTTCATGGAGCATGACGTTGCAAAACCTTAGAATATGAAATTGGTATTATGTCTCTTCGAACAATTATCGGGGCTAAAAATTAACTTCAACAAAAGTGAGCTATTCTGCTTTGGTAGGGCCAAAGAGGACCAAGACACTTATTGACAATTGTTCGGTTGTGAGTTAGCTTCTCTGCCATTTAGTTATTTGGGCATACCAATTCACCATCGAAAGCTTTCTATTAAGGAGTGGAAGTGCATCGAAGGTCGAATTGAAAAAACGCTTAGTTGTTGGAAGGGCAAGTTAATGTCGTATGGTGGTCGACTAGTACTCATTAACTCAGTACCGATGAGTATGCCGATGTTTTTGTTATCCTTCTTTGAGGTAACCAAAGGGGTACGGAGGAGACTAGACTTCTTTCGATCTCGATTTTTCTGGCAGTCAGATGAGGCCAGGAAGAAATATCGCTTAGCTCGCTGGGATATATTATGCCGACCCAAGGATCAGGGAGGTCTCGGTATTGAGAACCTGGAGATCAAGAATAAATGCCTTATGAGAAAATGGCTATTTAGGCTTTCGGTAGAGAATGATGGTATATGGACAAAAAATTTACGCAACAAATATCTACAATCGAAAACTCCGACACAAGTCACCGTGAGGCCGACAGATTCGCCTTTCTGGAAGGGGCTTATGAGAATTAAAGACTTATTCTTTCGTAGAACCAAATTTGTTGTTGGTAATGGGATGGCAACACGATTTTGGGAGGATACATGGCTAGGGGAGGCGCCATTACCCATTCAATATCCAAGTCTTTATAACATTGTCCAACGTAAGGAGGGTTATGTTGGCACGATATTACAATCGATCCCTTTAAATATTCAGTTTAGGCGATCTTTAGTTGGGGAGCGATGGAATTCATGGATACATTTGGTACGGAGATTGATGGATGTTCAATTATCCGACCAACCTGATTCATTACATTGGAAGTTGAATACGAATGGATTGTTCACGGTCAAATCCTTTTATTTGGATTTAATTAATTCTAGCAAAAGTCCGAGATCTATTCATATCTGGAAAGTTAAGGTTTCCTTGCACATTAAAATCTTTATGTGGTTTGTTCATAAGCAAGTGATCCTCACCAAAGATAATCTGTTAAAGCGAGATTGGATAGGCAGCTCACGATGTTGTTTTTGTGATAATAATGAAACAATACAACATCTTTTCATAGATTGCCCTTTGGCCAAATTATTGTGGCGAACAATTCATATAGCCTTCAAGATTGTCCCTCCAGTTAGCATTGAATCGTTGTTTGGGACGTGGTTAGCTGGGGTGGAACGCACTACTGCGGCTCGTATTTGAATTGGAATATGCGCACTACTATGGGCTATATGGAACTGCAGGAACGACATGATTTTTAACAGACAACAATTTTTAACCTTCTTGTAGATCATCTTCAGAGCTACCGCATGGATCCGTACGTGGTCCTTACTCACTCCTATGGACTCCATGGAGCCGCTGGTTATTGGGTGCAACCAATGGGAGATGGTAGATCAGGCTATATTCAACCGGTTTGGATGGCGGTCGTTTAACATGATAGGAGTCTAGGTCTCTAGTCCTGTATCTACCACCGTTGAGTTCCTTTTTGTCGTTCTACTCCTTTTGCAAGCTATAATACTTTGAATATTGTTTGCTTTGAGACTCTTAATAATATGACTGCATACATCGTTCAGATGCAGAGGCTGGGGGCATGCCTCCTTTTCCAAAAAATGTAATATTTCTCCTCCACAATCCTCACCCCCTAGGTCTTCTCCCCCACTTTCTTCTCTTTGCCAGCACAAGCTCGTCTATGATCAAGCGCCACGGGAAGAAGCGGTTCGGTGCATCCCTGACCTTGGCAACGCCGTGTCCACCGCTAGTATTAGCTCCTCCTACGCCATCGCTACCATCGGGGATGCTGCCGTTGGTGCTACGCCCTCGACCCTGCGCGCCTTCCAGCGCGACCAACCCGAGCCGGAGCTCGCCTCTACCGGCCGCCAGCAGCAGCTGCTGCGTCCTAGCACCGCCCAGCTCCCCCTTGCTCCTGTTCCTTCCTTCACCTCATCCTCACTCCCGGTCTCTCATCTCCCTATCTCTCCCGGCGCAGGAACCACCATGGGTAAACGCTCGAGCTCCCTTTCGACGTTCTGGATGTCGTCCGTCGGAACCCTTGAGTCACCGGCTAGATCCGGTGCCTCGCGGCCAGATTTTCCCATCCCCACCGCCGCAACTCTTCTCCTCCTCGGCTCCGATGAGTCCCTTCAACACTCCTCGCTCATCCCCAGCGGGTGTGCGAGCGTCCTGTGGGCCACCAGCGCTTTCGCTGGCCACGCTCGCTCCTGTGTCGCACACAATGCATGCACACGCACGGCGTTATCATGATAGATGATGGATTATTCCCAGCGGCATTGGCGCCATCCTAGCGGCCAATGCTACTGGACAACCGCCGCTCATGACCTCCGCTTTGTTGGGGAATGCAGTACTTCAAAAAAATTCCTACAATCACGCAAGATCTATCTAGGAGATGCATGGCAATGAGAGGGGAGAGTGTGTCCACGTACCCTCGTAGACCGAAAAAGGAAGCGTTTAGTAACGCAGTTGATGTAGTCGAATTTCTTCACGATCCAACCGATCCAAGTACCGAACATAGGGCACCTCCGTGTTCAACACACGTTCAGCACAATGATGTCCCTCGAGCTCTTGATCTAGTTGAGGACGAGGGAGAGTTCCGTCAGCACGAGGGTGTGGTGACGGTTATGATGAAGTTACCGGCACAAGGCTTCGCCTAAGCACTACGACGATATGACTGAGGTGGTAAACTGTGGAGGGGGGCACCGCACACGGCTAAGAGATTGTCTGTTGTGCTTTGGGGTGCCTCCTTCCCACGTATATAAAGGAGGGGGAGGAGGAGGCCGGCCATAGGAGGTGCGCTCCATAGGGGAGTCCAACTAGGATTCCCAATCCTAGTTGGAGTCCCCTTCCTTTCCAAGAGAGGGAGAGAGGGAAGGAGGAGGAAGGGAGAAGGAAAGAGGGGGGTGCTGCCCCCTCCCTAGTCCAATTCAGACTGTCCATGGGGGGGCCTCCCTTGCGGCCCTCCTCTCCTTTCCACTAAGGCCCATGAAGGCCCATTACTTCCCCGGGGGGGGGGGGGTCTGGTAACCCCCGGTACTCCAAAACTTCGTGAAACCATCCCGGTGTCCGAATGTGACCTTCCAATATATGAATCTTTACCTCTCGATCATTTTGAGACTTCTCGTCATGTCTGTGATCTCATCCGGGACTCCGAACAAACTTCGGTCATCAAATCACATAACTCATAATACAAATCGTCATCGAACGTTAAGCGTGCGGACCCTACGGGTTAGAGAACTATGTACACATGACCGAGACACATATCCAGTGAATAACCAATAGCGGAATCTAGATTCTCATATTGGCTCCTACATATTCTACGGAGATCTTTATCGGTCAAACCGCATAACCACATATGTTATTCCCTTTGTCATTGGTATGTTACTTACCCGAGATTCGATCGTCGATATCATCATACCTAGTTCAATCTCATTACCGGCAAGTGTCTTTACTCGTTCTGTAATGCATCATCTCGTAACTAACTCATTAGTCACATTGCTTGCAAGGCTTATAGTGATGTGCATTACCGAGAGGGCCCAGAGATACCTCTCCGATACTCGGAGTGACAAATCCTAATCTAGATCTATGCCAACTCAACAAACACCATCGAAGACACCTTTAGAGCATCTTTATAATCACCCAGTTACGTTGTGACGTTTTATAGCATACAAGGTGTTCCTCCGGTATTCGGGAGTTGCATAATCTCATAGTCAGAGGAACATGTATAAGTCATGAAGAAAGCAATAGCAATAAAAATAAATGATCATTATGCTAAGCTAACATATGGGTCTTATCCATCACACCATTCTCTAATGATGTGATCCCATTCATCAAATGGCAACACATGTCTATGGTCAGGAAACTTAACCATCTTTGATTAACGAGCTAGTCTAGTAGAGGCATACTAGGGACACTCTGTTTGTCTATGTATTCACACATGTACTAAGTTTCCGGTTAATACAATTCTAGCATGACTAATAAACATTTATCATGATATAAGGAAATATAAATAACGGCTTTATTATTGCCTCTAGGGCATATTTCCTTCAGTCTCCCACTTGCACTAGAGTCAATAATCTAGATTACATAGTAATGATTCTAACACCCATGGAGTCTTGGTGCTGATCATGTTTTGCTCATGAGAGAGGCTTAGTCAACAGGTCTGCAACATTCAGATTCATATGTATCTTGCAAATTTCCATGTCTCCCTCCTTGACTTGATGCGGATGGAATTGAAGCGTCTCTTGATGTGTTTGGTTCTCTTGTGAAATATGGATTCCTTCGCCAAGGCAATTGCTCCAGTATTGTCACAAAAGATTTTCATTGGACCCGATGCACTAGGTATTACACCTAGGTCGGACATGAACTCCTTCATTTGTTGCTTCCGAAGTAGCTATGTACTCCGCTTCACACATAGATCCCGCCACGACGCTCTGCTTGGAACTGCACCAACTTACAGCTCCACCATTCAATATAAATACGTATCCGGTTTGTGACTTAGAGTCATCCGGATCAGTGTCAAAGCTTGCATCCACGTAACCATTTACGACAAGCTCTTTGTCACCTCCATAAACGAGAAACATATCCTTAGTCCTTTTCAGGTATTTCAGGATGTTCTTGACCACTGTCCAGTGATCCACTCCTGGATTACTTTGGTACCTCCCTGCTAAACTTATAGCAAGGCACACATAATGTCTGGTACACAACATTGCATACATGATAGAACCTATGGTTGAGACATAGGGAATGACTTTCATTTTCTCACTATCTTCTGCAGTGGTCGGGCATTGAGTCTGACTCAACTTCACGCCTTGTAACACAGGTAAGAACCCTTTCTTTGACCAATCCATTTTTAACTTCTTCAAAACTTTATCAAGGTATGTGCTTTATGAAAGTCCAATTAAGTGTCTTGATCTATCTCTATAGATCTTGATGCCCAATATATAAGCAGCTTCACCGAGGTCTTTCATTGAAAAATTCTTATTCAAGTATCCTTTTATGCTATCTAGAAATTCTGTATTATTTCCAATCAACAATATGTCATCCACATATAATATTAGAAATGCTACAGAGCTCCCACTCACTTTCTTGTAAATATAGACTTCTCCAAAAGTATGTATAAAAGTATATGCTTTGATCACACTATCAAAGTGTATATTCCAACTCCGAGAGGCTTGCACCAGTCCATAAATGGATCGCTGGAGGTTGCACACTTTTTTAGCACCTTTTGGATCGACAAAACCTTCTGGTTGCATCATATACAACTCTTCTTTAAGATATCCATTAAGGAATGCGGTTTAGACATCCATTTGCCAAATTTCATAATCATAAAATGCGGCAATTGCTAACATGATTCGGACAGACTTAAGCATCACTACGGGTGAGAAGGTCTTATCATAATCAACTCCTTGAACTTGTCGAAAACCTTTCGCAACAAGTCAAGCTTTGTAGACAGTAACATTACCGTCAGCGTCATTCTTCTTCTTGAAGATCCATTTATTCTCTATGGCTTGCCGATCATCGGGCAAGTCAACCAAAGTCCACACTTTGTTCTCATACATGGATCCCATCTCAGATTTCATGGCCTCAATCCATTTCGTGGAATCTGGCCTCATCATCGCTTCCTCATAGTTTGTAGGTTCGTCATGGTCAAGTAACATGACCTCCAGAACAGGATTACCATGCCACTCTGGTGCGGATCGTACTCTGGTTGACCTACGAGGTTCGGTAATAACTTGATCAAAAGTTTCATGATCATCATCATTAGCTTCCTCACTGATTGGTGTAGGAATCACTTCAACTGATTTATGTGATGAACTACTTTCCAATAAGGGAGAAGGTACAATTACCTCATCAAGTTCTACTTTCCTCTCACTCACTTCTTTCGAGAGAAACTCCTTCTCCAGAAAGGATCCATTCTTAGCAACGAATATCTTGCCTTCAGATCTGTGATAGAAGGTGTACACAACAATTTCCTTTGGGTATCCTATGAAGACACATTTCTCTGATTTGGGTTCGAGCTTATCAGGTTGAAGCTTTTTCACATAAGTATCGCAGCCCCAAACTTTAAGAAACAGCATCTTCGGTTTCTTGCCAAACCACAGTTCATACGGTGTCGTCTCAACAGATTTAGATGGTGCCCTATTTAACTTGAATGCAGCCGTGTCTAAAGCATAACCCCAAAACGATAGCGTTAAATCGGTAAGAGACATCATAGGTCGCACCATATCTAATAAAGTACGGTTACGACGTTCGGACACACCATTACGCTGCGGTTTTCCAGGTGGCGTGAGTTGCGAAACTTTTCCACATTGTTTCAAATGAAGACCAAACTCATAACTCAAATATTCACCTCCACAATCAGATTGTAGAAACTTTATTTTCCAGTTAGGATGATTTTCCACTTCACTCTAAAATTCTTTGAACTTTTCAAATGTTTCAGACTTATGTTTCATCAAGTATATATACCCATATCTGCTCAAATCATCTGTGAAGGTCAGAAAATAATGATACCCACCGCAAGCCTCAACACTCATCGGACCGCATACATCAGTATGTATTATTTCCAATAAGTCAGTTGCTCGCTCCATTGTTCCGGAGAACGGAGTAGTCATCTTGCCCATAAGGCATGGTTCGCAAGCATGAAGTGATTCATAATCAAGTGATTCCAAAAGCCCATTAGCATGGAGTTTCTTCATGTGCTTTACACCAATATGACCTAAACGGCGGTGCCACAAATAAGTTGCACTATCATTATTAATCTTGCATCTTTTGGCTTCAATATTATGAATATGTGTATCACTACAATCGAGATTCAACAAAAATAGACCACTCATCAAGGGTGCATGACCATAAAAGATATTACTCATATAAATAGAACAACCATTATTCTCTAATTTAAAAATAACCGTCTCGCATCAAACAAGATCCAGATATAATGTTCATGCTCAACGTTGGCACCAAATAACAATTATTTAGGTCTAAAACTAATCCCGACGGTAGATGTAGAGGTAGCGTACCGACGACGATCACATCGACTTTGGAACCATTTCCCACACGCATCGTCACCCCGTCCTTAGCCAATCTTTGTTTAATTCGTAGCCCCTGTTTCGAGTTGCAAATATGAGCAACAGAACCAGTATCAAATACCCAGGCGCTACTACGAACATTAGTAAGGTACACATCAATAACATGTATATCAAATATACCTTTAACTTTGTCATCCTTCTTATCCGCCAAATACTTGGGGCAGTTCCGCTTCCAGTGACCAGTCCCTTTGAAGTAGAAGCACCCAGTCTCAGGCTTAGGTCCAGACTTGGGCTTCTTCACTTGAGCAGCAACTTGCTTGCCATTCTTCTTGAAGTTCCCCTTCTTCCCTTTGCCCTTTTTCTTGAAACTAGAGGTCTTGTTAACCATCAACACTTGATGCTCCTTCTTGATTTCTACCTCTGCAGCCTTTAGCATTGCGAAGAGCTCGGGAATTGTCTTATCCATCCCTTGCATATTATAGTTCATCACAAAGCTTTTGTAGCTTGGTGGCAGTGATTGAAGAACTCTATCAATGACACTATCATCAGGAAGATTAACACCCAGTTGAGTAAGTGGTTGTGGTACCCAGACATTCTGAGTATATGTTCACTGACAGAACTATTCTCCTCCATCTTGCAGCTATAGAACTTATTGGAGACTTCATATCTCTCAATTCGGGCATTGGCTTGAAATATTAACTTCAAATCCTGGAACATCTCATATGCCCCATGACGTTCAAAACGTCTTTGAAGTCTCGATTCTAAGCTGTAAAGCATAGCACACTGAACTATCGAGTAGTCATCAGCTTTGCTCTGCCAGACGTTCATAACATCTGGAGTTTCTCCTGCAGCGTTTCTTGCACCTAGCGGTGCTTACAGGACGTAATTCTTCAGTGCAACAATGAGGATAGTCCTCAAGTTATGGACCAAGTCCGTGTAGTTGCAACCATCATCTTTCAACTTAGCTTTCTCTAGGAACACATTAAAATTCAAGGGAACGGTAGCACGGGCCATTGATCTACAACAACATAGACATGCAAATACTATCAGGTACAAAGTTAATGATAAATTAAAGTTCAATTAATCATATTATTTAAGAACTCCCACTTAGATAGACATCCCTCTAGTCATCCAAATGATCACATGATCCATATCAACTAAACCATGTCCGATTAACCCGAGTATTCTGCACGTGCAAAACTGGCTTGCACCCGTTGTATGTGAACATAGAGCTTATCACACCCGATCATCACGTGGTGTCTCGGCACGATGAACTGTAGCAACGGTGCATACTCAAGGAGAACACTTGTACCTTGAAATTTAGTGAGGGGTCATCTTATAATGCTACCGCCGTACTAAGCAAAATAAGATGCATAAAGATAAACATCACATGCAATCAAAATATGTGACATGATATGGCCATCATCATCTTGTGCCTTTTGATCTCCATCTCCAAAGCACCGTCATGATCTCCATCGTCACTGGCTTGACACCTTGATCTCCATCGTAGCGTTGTTGTCGTCTCGCCAACTATTGCTTCCATGACTATCGCTACCGCTTAGTGATAAAGTAAAGCAATTACATGGCAATTGCATTTCATACAATAAAGCGACAACCATAAGGCTCTTTCTAGTTGCCGGTAACTTTACAAAACATGATCATATCATACAACAATTTATATCTCATCAGGTCTTGACCATATCACATCACAACATGCCCTGCAAAAACAAGTTAGACATCCTCTACTTTGTTGTTGCAAGTTTTACGTGGCTGCTACGGGCTTCTAGCAAGAACCGTTCTTACCTACGCATCAAAACCACAACGATTTTTCATCAAGTGTGCTGTTTTAACCTTCAACAAGGACCGGTCTTAGTCAAACTCAATTCAACTAAAGTTGGAGAAACAGACACCCACCAGCCACCTGTGTGCAAAGCACGTCGGTAGAACCAGTCTCATGAACGTGGTCATGTAATGTCAGTCTGGGCTGATTCATCCAACAATACCGCCAAATCAAAGTAAGACGTTGGTGGTAAGCAATATGACTATTATCGCCCACAACTCTTTGTGTTCTACTCGTGCATATAACATCTACGCATAGACCTGGCTCGGATGCCACTGTTGGGGAGCGCAGTATTTCAAAAAAAATTCTACGATCACGCAAGATCCATCTAGGAGATGCATAGCAACGAGAGGGAAGAGTGTGTCCACATACCATCGTAGACCGAAAGCGGAAGCGTTTAGTAAAGCGGTTGATGTAGTCGAATGTCTTCATGATCCAACCGATCCAAGTACTGAACGTACGGCACCTCCGTGTTCAGCACACATTCAGCACGATGACGTCCCTCGAGCTCTTGATCCAATTGAGGATGAGGGAGAGTTCCGTCAGCACGACGGTGTGGCGACGGTGATGATGAAGTTACCGGCGCAGGGCTTCGCCTAAGCACTACGGCGATATGAGCGAGGTGGTAAACTGTGGAGGGGGGCACCGCACACGGCTAAGAGATTGTCTGTTGTGCTTTGGGGTGCCCCCTGCCCACGTATATAAAGGAGGGGGAAGAGGAGGCCAATCATAGGGGGCGCGCGCCATAGGGGAGTCCAACTAGGATTCCCAATCCTAGTTGGAGTCCCCTTCCTTTCCAAGAGAGGGAGAGAGGGAAGGAGGAGGAAGGGAGAAGGAAAGAGCGGGGCACCGCCCCCTCCCTAGTCCAATTCGGACTGGTCATGAGGGGGCGTGCGGCCTCCCTTGCGGCCCTCCTCTCCTTTACACTAAGGCCCATGAAGTCCCATTACTTCCCCGGGGGGGGGGGGGGGTCCGGTAACCCCCTGTACTCCGAAACTTATCTGAAACTTCCCGAAACCATTCCGGTGTCCGAATGTAACCCTCCAATATATGAATCTCTACCTCTCGACCATTTCGAGACTCCTCGTCATGTATGTGATCTCATCCAGGACTCCGAACAAACTTCGCTTCTCAAATCACATAACTCATAATACAAATTGTCATCGAATGTTAAGCGTGCGGACCCTACGGGTTCAAGAACTATGTAGACATGACCGAGACACATCTCTGGTCAATAACCAATAGCGGAACCTGGATGCTCATATTGGCTCCTACATATTCTACAAAGATCTTTATCAATCAAATCGCATAACAACATACGTTATTCCCTTTGTCATCGGTATGTTACTTGCCCGAGATTCGATCGTCAGTATCATCATACCTAGTTCAATCTCGTTACCGGAAAGTCTCTTTACTCGTTTCGTAATGCATCATCCCGTAACTAACTCATTAGTCATATTGCCTTCAAGGCTTATAGTGATGTGCATTACCGAGAGGGCCCAGAGATACCTCTCCGATACTCGGAGTGACAAATCCTAATCTCGATCTATGCCAACTCAACAAACACCATCGGAGACAGTTGTAGAGCATCTTTATAATCACCCAGTTACGTTGTGACGTTTTATAGCACTCAAGTTGTTCCTCCAGTATTCGGGAGTTGCATAATCTCATAGTCAGAGGAACATGTATAAGTCATGAAGAAAGCAATAGCAATAAAACTAAACGATCATTATGCTAAGCTAACAGATGGGTCTTATCCATCACATCATTCTCTAATGATGTGATCTCGTTCATCAAATGACAACACATGTATATGGTCTGGAAACTTAACAATTTTTATTAACGAGCTAGTCTAGTAGATGCATACTAGGGACACTCTGTTTGTCTATGTATTCATACATGTACTAAGTTTCCGGTTAATACAATTCTAGCATGAATAATAAACATTTATCATGATATAATGAAATATAAATAACAACTTTATTATTGCCTCTAGGGCATATTTTCTTCACGCTTCTCACTGGAGTAGTGCTGCTGCCGTCGCTCGCTTTCGGTTTCGCCAGAGAGGGGTGGGGAAGAGGAAGGGTACTGCGACTATGAAAAAATTAGTGTTTGAGGTTTTTTTGCAAATATGCATGGCCGGTCGTTATTCCTCTTGGGCCCTTTTGTCCATGTGGCCATAGTTAAAGCGCCATGCAGTAGGTCAGCTCTAGTCAGACAGATTTAGGACCTCGGATGAACAACTTTAAAAGATTTAGGACCCAGATGTGCATTTTGAAAGAATTAGGACCCAATCGACACTTTGGTGAAAAAATTTAGGACCTTCCATGCATTTAACTCAAGTTTTATTTGCCTAAGAGCATCTACAGTTGGACTTGGCAAATCCGCCCCCCTACACGCCCGCGGGCACGTTTGCGGATAGCGCCGGGCAACTCCTCATTTGGGCTACTACACATCCACACATCTTAAATGCGGAAATCCGTGCAATTCATGCACGTTGATCATACGATACAAATCATCCCAATTCGACAGTTCGAAACAAACAAGACAAAGCAAAACAAACCATAATTCAACAATCCGGACGTGCCAAAATGAAATCAGTGTCCGATCGTGTCGGATCACTCGCCGGACGCCATCCATGCCGCTTGCTCCTCCGCTATTCTTGTATCCCACCCCTCCTGCTTCGCCCTCTTGCCTTTGTCGTCTCCGGTTTCTTTTCTTGCTCGGATTGAGATTTGATGTTATCCCAACTTCAAATGAAGGGCAAGTTGGATCCCCCAATTCATAGTCCATTTTGGTCAAATATTGATTATCATTGATCATGTCCGACATGATCAACTCCTAAATGATCAATGTTTGCAAGCATTCATCATGTCCAAAATGAACTAGAGGTCTATTGAAAAGATTGAACATGGCATATGCAAAGTTGATCGAACATGGGCAACTAGAACATACCGAGTCTTGTTGTGTCATTTCGTCGAACAAATCATGGGCAGCCCGGGCACCGTCGATGCCCGTGCTTCTCCGCGCCAGAACGAGCTGCGACGAGTGACAGACGTCCACTAGCGACATTTGTGTGGGCGTAAAGCTCTACGGAGTGCTCCAACCGGCCATTGGATCCTCTTACGTCCCAACCTGGTCCGACATCGCAACCCTTGTCAGTGGCAGGATGGATGGGTGCAGGGTTCCAGGCCCAGGGGAGGACAACTACTTGTCCATCTATGCATCCGCTCCCTACGCCGCTATAACACCCACAATGCGGCTATATCTCCCACGTGTCGGGGCACGACTTAGAGGCATAGCCGCATGGTAGGCTTGTCGCAAGAGGGGTAATCTTCATACATCCCATGTATTGAATAAGAAATGGATAAAGAGTTGGCTTACAATCGCCACTTCACACAATACATAAAAAAATCATACATCATCCAAAGTACGATCAAGGTCCCACTATGGAACCAAAATAAAAGAAGACAACCCCAAAAGCTAGATCCCCAATCGTCCCAACTGCGCTCCACTACTGATCAACAGGAAACGAAACAAAACAACGATCAAGATCTTCATGGAGCTCCCACTTGAGCTGGTTTGCGTCACCTACACTGGTATCATCGGCACCTGCAACTGTTTGGAAGTATCTGTGAGCCACGAGGACTCAGCAATCTCACACCCGCGAGATCAAGACTATTTAAGCTTAAGGGTAGGAAAGGGTAGTGAGGTGGATCTGCAGCACTAAGCATATATGGTGGCTAACATACGCAAATAAGAGCGAGAAGAGAAGCAACGCAACGGTCGTAAGCTAAAAGTGATCAAGAAGTGATCCTGAAACTACTTACGCACAATCATAACACAAGAACCGTGTTCACTTCCCGGACTCCGCCGAGAAGAGACCATCATGGCTACACACGCGGTTGATGCATTTTAATTAAGTTAAGTGTCAAGTTCTCTACAACCGGATATTAAAAAATTCCCATCTGCCCATAACCGCGGGCAAGACTTTCGAAAGTTCAAACCCTGCAGGGGTGTCCCAACTTAGCCCATCACAATCTCTCATGGTCAACGAAGGATATTCCTTCTCCTGGGAAGACCTGATCAGTCTCGGAATCTCGGTTACAAGACATTTCGACAATGCTAAAACAAGACCAGCAAAGCCGCCTGATGTGCCGACAAATCCCGATAGGAGTCGCACGTATCTCGTTCTTAGGGCACACCGGATGGGCCAGGCGTCGGATTGCCATAAACCCTGGTTGCCCAGGGGGCGCCGGACATCGCCCAGTTTGGACCAACACTCGGAGGAGCACTGGCCCGGGGGTTTAAAATAAAGATGACCCTTGAGTCTGCAGAACCCAAGGGAAAAAGGCTTAGGTGGCAAATGGTAAAACCAAGGTTGGGCCTTGCTGGAGGATTTTTATTCAAAGCGAACTGTCAAGGGGTTCCCATAACACCCAACCGCGTAAGGAACGCAAAAATCAAGGAACATAACACCGGTATGACAGAAACTAGGGCGGCAAGAGTGGAACAAAACACCAGGCATAAGGTCGAGCCTTCCACCCTTTACCAAGTATATAGATGCATTAAAGTAAATAAGATATAATAATGATATCCCAACATATCCATGTTCCAACATGGAACAAACTTAAACTTCACCTGCAACTAGCAACGCTATAAGAAGGGCTAAGCAAAAGCGGTAACATAGCCAAACAACGGTTTTCTAGGAAGGTGGGATTAGAGGCTTGACATGGCAATATGGGGGGCATGATATAGCAAGTGGTAGGTAGTGCGACAAAGCGATAGAGCGAACAACTAGCAAGCTAAGATAGAAGTGATTTTGAGGGTACGATCATCTTGCCTGAGACCCCGCAAGGAAGAAGACGAGTCTATGAAGAAGACAAACGGACGTAGTCGAACGGATCCTCACAACTCCGGAATGAAACCAAAGCTAACAAGAGAAGCAACCCGGAAAGAAGTAGGCAACATAGTAAACAACCATCACATAAACATGGCATGATGCACAACCAAGTATGATGCATGTCCGGTTTAATGAGTCATGGCATGGCAAAGTGCACAAACAATACTACAAGTTAAGTGGGGCCCAATATGCAACGAGTTGCATATTGACGAAACACCACATCAATTATTTAGTTCACTCCCGGTTATGTACCCAACAAATTAAATGTTCTTAACATGGCAAGAGGTGAAACATGAGTAGAATACACAATTAGGCATTTTAAATGAGGGCGGAAACATCAACCAACAATTCCGATATATCCTCATGTGCATTAGCAATTTAACGCAACAACAATTTTAAACATTTTAAATGTTATTATCATGATGCGGATGACATGTTCAAGTTATGCAATTTTTATGAAAATTTTGACATAATAAGATATGAGGCATTTGTCACCGTGGTGGAAAGAAAGGGTGCCATGGCGACGAATTCGAAAATGATGCCACAACAACATATCGGTTCCGGTAGCTCATGGAGATACCGGTGCAAAAGAAATGTGGCAGGAGCGTGCAAAAGATGGTGGGGTGATCCCGGTTACCGGGTTCCCACGAGTCGATGGCACGGAAGCGAGAGACACTACAGACACGGTGCAGACAAAGGGTGCATCTCATACAACACAAGCAATCATTCTCGGATGGTCGTCTCGGGGTTATACCTTCAAAGCGTGCAAACGGGACAGTTCGAGTTCGTCGAGGGAAGTAGAGGAAGTAGTCGTTCCGCGACGGTAGTAGAAGTAGTGGTTCTATCGGTCCTCGTCGGTAGTGGTACACGAGTCGAAGAGGAAATGGTCGTTCATGTTCGGGAAGCGGTAGAGGTACGGGTCTTCGACAACGGTCGTTGTACACGTTTCAAGGTCGTCGGTGGAGGTTCTCACGATCTCGGCGATGGTAGTGGTACCTGTTTTCGTAGACGTTCGGGGTCGTGGGTAGTTGAGCACAGTCGTTTGTTGTACTTGACGGATCTGATGCCTCCGGGCATAGTGGTACATGTTCGTTTTTGGAGAGGTACTTGGCGTTCTTCGTCTCGCAGTGTAGTCAAACTTGACGTATCCGAGGGCTCCGGGCGTCGTGGTACTTGTCGAAATCCATATCGAATGTAGTTGAACATCTTTAAACGGAACTTGGCGCATTTGATGTTCCCGGGGGTGACGGTAGTTGTGCACAATCATTGTTGGACTTGACGGGTCCGAGGTCTCCGGGTGGCGTCTCGTCGTGTAGTCGTTTGTTGTAGTCGGACTTGACAAAAATGCACACCGGCTGTAGTCGTGGTACTTGGCAGCAGAAAACACACAGCATGGGTACACGAACTTGTCATAGGTAAGTTCTTCGGGGATGGCCTTCGAGCTTGCCAGCGTGTGAATCAGGGAAAGCAGCGGCAGCGGCAGGACATGGCAGAAGGGCGAGGCGGCGCTGCTGATGGGGGTTTCGGCGAGATGGGACCTGCAGGCACGGGAAACAACGGGGATCCGCTGGATCTGACGATGGGATCTGGTCCCCGATGGTGCGAGTTGAATAGGACGACGACGGGGCCTTCGAAGCTTCGCCACAGTCGTGCGGGCGCGGCGAAGCTTTCGGAGAAGATGCAAGCGACGAGGAGGGTTCGGGATGGGGATGCCTGCGTGGCGAGGAGCGCTCGGGCTACGGCTTGCTTGCCGGCAATGACTGGAGGCGGAAGTCGCCAGCGCAGGTTGGTAGAGGAGGGCGGCTGACATCCTCGGGGTCCCCCGCTCGCGAGCACAGGGGTGCGCAGGGCGTAGGAGGAGGCAAACGGGCGAGGGGACGACAGAGATGGTGCAGGGCAGGTCGGGTCACCGGCGCGGGTGCCATTGCCGGAGTCGGGGAGGCAGCGGCGAGGTCTTCCAGGTGTTCATGGCGGGGCAAGGCAGGGCGCAAGGTAGGAGAGGGCGTCGGGGAGGATGGGATCGAGGGAGACGGTGAGGAGGCATTGGTTCTGCCCTCTATGCGTGACGGGGCTTTGAGGGAGATGGGGATCGAGCAGGAGGAAGGAGCGGTCTGCGGCGCTTGGCGGAGGGGCGCGAAGGACGAGGGGGAATTGGGGGAGAGAAAGAAACAGGCGCGGGCGCTCCTCTCCTAGCGGCACTGGAGGGAGGATGAGAGGGAGAGGGTGAGAACGGGCAGAGGGGTGCAATGCGTGCGTTGGCGGCGCTAGAGGAGGGGACGAGGGAGAGTGGGGGTCGAGCGAAACAGGCTAGGGTTAGGAAGGAGTGGGGCGGCTGGGCCTTAGGGAGGCCGCGGATGGCTGCTGAGAGGCCCAGCTGGGCTGCAGGGAAGTAGGCCGACCTGGCCGCTGGGCTCTGATACGTCTCCGTCGTATCTACTTCTCCAAACACTTTTGCCCTTGTTTTGGACTCTAACTTGCATGATTTGAATGGAACTAACCCGGACTAACGTTGTTTTCAGCAGAATTACCATGGTGTTATTTATGTGCAAAAACAAAAGTTCTCGAAATGACCTGAAACTTCACAGAACAACTTTTCGGAAAATATAAAAAATCCTTGCAAAAGATGAAGGCCAGGGGGCCCACCACCTGTCCACGAGGGTGGGGGGCGCGCCTGCCCCCTAGGGCGCGCCCCCTACCTTGTGGGCCCCCTGGAGCTCCTCCGACCTCGACTCCAACTCTATATATTTGCTTTCGAGGAGAAAAAAAATCAGAGAGAAGAATTCATCACGGTTTACGATACGGAGCTGCCGCCAAGCCCTAAAACCTCTCGAGCGGATTGATCTGGAGTCCGTTCGGGGCTCCAAAGAGGGGAATCCGTCTCCATCGTCATCATCAACCATCCTCCATCACCAATTTCATGGTGCTCACCGCCGTGCGTGAGTAATTCCATCGTAGACTTGCTGGACGGTGATGGGTTGGATGGGATCTATCATGTAATCGAGTTAGTTTTGTTAGGGTTTGATCCCTAGTATCCACTATGTTCTGAGATTGATGTTGCTATGACTTTGCTATGCTTAATGCTTGTCTCTAGGGCCCGAGTGCCATGATTTCAGATCTGAACCTATTATGTTTTCATCAATATATGAGAGTTCTTGATCCTATCTTGCAAGTCTATAGTCACCTATTATGTGTTATGATCCGTTAACCCCGAAGTGACAATAATCGGGATACTTACCAGTGATGATCGTAGTTTGAGGAGTTCATGTATTCACCATGTGTTAATGCTTTGTTCCGGTACTCTATTAAAAGGAGGCGTTAATATCCCTTAGTTTCCGTAAGGACCCCGCTGCCACGGGAGGGTAGGACAAAAGATGTCATGCAAGTTCTTTTCCATAAGCACGTATGACTATATTCGAAATACATACCTACATTACATTGATGAACTGGAGCTAGTTCTGTGTCACCCTAGGTTATGACTTTTACATGATGAACCGCATCCGGCATAATTCTCCATCACTGATCCATTGCCTATGAGCTTTCCATATATTGTTCTTTGCTTATTTACTTTTCCGTTGCTATTGCTATCATCACTACAAAATCCCAAAAACATTACTTTTACTACTGTTACCTTTTGCTACCGTTACCACTACTATCATATTACTTTGCTACTAAATACTTTGCTGCAGATACTAAGTTTCCAGGTGTGGTTGAATTGACAACTCAGCTGCTAATACTTGAGAATATTCTTTGGCTCCCCTTGTGTCGAATCAATAAATTTGGGTTGAATACTCTACCCTCGAAAACTGTTGCGATCCCCTATACTTGTGGGTTATCAAGACTATTTTCTGGCGCCGTTGCCGGGGAGCATAGCTCTATTCTTTGAGTCACTTGGGATTTATATCTGCTTATCATTATGAAGAACTTGAGAGATCCAAAAACCAAGATTTATCCCTCAACTACGAGGGGAGGTAAGTAACTGCCATCTAGCTCTACACTTGATTCACCTTCTGTTTTGAGTAAGCTTGCGACACCTAAACATGCTTTTGCTATTCGTTCTGATATGTCGCATGTTATTGATGATGCCACTTCTGCTATACATGATACTTATGATGAAACTACTTCTATGCTTGATAGTACTTTGCCACTTGGTGAATTTCTTGATGAACAACTTGCTAGGGCTAGAGAGAATGAAATTATTGAATCTGATAATACTGATGAAAGTGATGATGAAGACTCACCTGTTATTCCTGAGGGTTATGTTTTTGATAGAGAAGCTTCTTCACCTATTTTAGCTTGCAAAGATACGAACTCAAGAGGTTATTAGATAAATGGAATAAGCAATCTCTAAATGCTAGGATGAAACCTGACCCTGCTTTCGCTACTTCACCTATCTGTGTTACTGATAAAGATTATGAATTCTCTGTTGATCCTGATATAATTACTTTGGTTGAATCTGATCCTTTTCATGGCTATGAATCTGAAACTGCTGTGGCACATCTTACTAAATTAAATGATATAGCCACCCTGTTCACTACTGATGAGAGAACTCGTTACTTTTATATCCTTAAAATATTTTCGTTCTCATTAAAGGGTGATGCTAAGATATGGTTTAATTCTCTTGATCCTGGTTGTGTGCGTAGTCCCCAGGATATGATTTATTACTTCTCTGCTAAATATTTCCCTGCTCATAAGAAACAAGCTGCCTTAAGGGATATATATAATTTTGTGCAAATTGAAGAAGAGAGTCTCCCACAAGCTTGGGGGAGGCTTCCCAAGTTACTTAATGCTTTGCCTGATCATCCTCTTAAGAAAAATGAAATACTTGATATCTTTTATAATGGACTAACCGATGCTTCTAGAGACTGCCTGGATAGTTGTGTTGGTTCTGTTTTCAGGGAAAGAACACCGGATGAAGCTGAAATTCTATTGAATAATATGTTGACAAATGAAAATAATTGGACACCTCCGGAGCCAATTCCTGAGCCTTCCTAAACCAACTCCGAAGAATAGGGGTATTCTATTTCTGAGTCCTGAAGATATGCAAGAGGCAAAGAAATCTATGAAAGAAAAAGGTATTAATGCTGAAGATGTTAAGAATTTACCTCCTATTGAATAAATACATGGTCTTAATTTACCGCCTATTGAAGAAACATATGATCTTAATCCTTTACCTATTGAAGAAACTCATGGTCTTGATAACACGACATATGTAGTAAAGGTAAATTCTCTCTATAGATATGATAAAGCTGAAATCCCATTTACTAAGTTTGCTAGCCCATGCTTAGATGAGTTTGATAAATTTATGGCTAAGCAAGAAGATTTCAATGCTTATTTTGGTAGACAATTGAAATACAATTGAAATATGCTTGAACACTTGGGTGATTATATGGCTAATGTCAAAGGTGAACTTAAACTTATTAGTAAACATGCTTCTATGGTTACCACTCACGTAGAACAAGTACTTAAAGCTCAAAATGATTTGCTCAATGAATTGAATAGTAAGAATAATGATAATGCTGTTAGAGTTATGACTAGAGGTGGTAGAATGACTCAGGAACCTTTGTATCCTGAAGGACACCCTAAGAGAATTGAGCAGGATTCTTAGAGAAATAATGTGGATGCACCTAGTCCTTCTAAAAGGAAGAAAAAGAAAAATGATAGGACTTTGCATGCTTCTAGTGAACCTGTTATTGAAACACCTGAGAATCCAAATGATATTTCTATTTCTGATGCTGAAACACAATCTGGTAATGAACCTGAAACTAGTGATAATGCTAATAATAATGTTCATGATGATGCTCAACCTAGTAATGATAATGATATAGAAATTGAACCTGCTATTGATCTTGATAACCCACAATCAAAGAATCAACGTTATGATAAGAAAGACTTTGTTGCTAGGAAACACGGTAAAGAAAGTGAACCATGGGTTCAGAAACCCATGCCTTTTCCTCCCAAACCATCCAAGAAAAAGGATGATGAGGATTTTGATCGCTTTGCTCAAATGATTAGACATATCTTTTTGCGTATGCAATTAACTGATATGCTCAAACCCATGCCTTATGCTAAGTATATGAAAGATATTGTTAAAAATAAAAGAAAGATACCAAAAGCTGAAATTGCCACCATGCTTGCTAATAATACTTTTAAGGGTGGAATACCTAAGAAACTTGGAGATCCATGAGTACCCACTATACCATGCTCCATTAAAAGAAACTATGTTAAAACTACTTTATGTGATCTTGGAGACGGTGTTAGTGTTATTCCTCTCTCTTTATATCGTAGACTTGATTTGAATAAGTTGACACCTACTGAAATATCTTTGCAAATGGCTGATAAATCAACTGCTATACCTGTCGGTATTTGTGAGGATGTGCCTGTTGTGGTTGCAAACGTTACTATTTTAACGGACTTTGTTATTCTTGATATTCCCGAGGATGATAGTATGTCTATTATTCTTGGAAGACCCTTTTTGAATACTGCAGGGGCTGTTATTGATTGCACTAAAGGCAATGTCACTTTTCATGTTAATGGTAATGAGCATACGGTACACTTTCCGAGGAAACAACCTCAAGTTCATAGTATCAACTCTATTGGAAAAATCCCATCGATTATATTTGGAGGTTTTGAATATCCTCTTCCCACTGTCAAGAAGAAATATTATATTCTTATTATTGGGGATGTGCATATCCCTGTTGATGTAACATAGTGTTATTCGAAATTTCTCCGGTTCCATGTTATTCGGAATGAGTTCGTTAACAAGACTTGATCAACCTTGTTAGTGGATTCCTTTTGATGATCATGAGTTGGATGAAACTAGAAGGCACAACCTTCTGTACCCCACTTTTACTTTCTGTTATTTATATTAAATAAAATAAAAATAGTATTTTTCTGTCTGTTATCTGATTATCCGTGCAATATAAAAATACCCTGAAAATAAAAGTTCTCCAATTGCCCTGAAATTTAAATATGATTTTTCTGGAATATTTGAGAATATTTGGCACTGAGAACACAGCAGGGGGGTCACCCACCTGCCCACGAGGGTGGAGGACGCGCCCTACCCCCCTGGGCGCGCCCCCTGCCTCATGGGCCCATGGTGGCCCTCCTCCACTTATCCTTTCACCCACACACTCCTTCTTCCTCCCACAAACACGAATATCCAGCTCAAACCCGAGTCCAAGCTCATTTTGCTGCCATTTTCGATCTCCTTGCTCAAAGCACCTCTCACAAAACTGCTGGGGGAGATTGTTCCTTGGTATGTGACTCCTCCATTGGTCCAATTAGTTTTTGTTCTAGTGCTTTATTCATTGCAAATTTTTGCTGCTTAGGTGACCCTGTTCTTGAGCTTGCATGTCAAATTTATATGGTCAAAAGTAGTATTGATGCATGATATAGGCCCTAGGCAATTGTAGGAGTAGTTGCTATCAATATCATTGAGTTTGGTTTACTTTTATTTTGAAGTTACTGAAAATTTCAGAATTTTTCAGAAAATAATGAAGAGACTTTTGAGGGGCTCATCGAGCCGAAGCTCGAAGGAAAAGGCACAAAATCCCAAGTATAATTTGCCTCGCACCGCGGAGGTTCAGTCGTGTGAATGGCCTTCCGATGATTTCTTGAGAGCAGTCGGGATTTATGAAGATTTTTATGAATTGGCTAAGAATGCAGACATCACCGCTTTCCTCCACGACCAACGTGATCAGTATCTCTTACTCACAAATATCTTTGTGCACAACTTTAATTTCCATTCTAGGAGCTCACCACCTACGGTGGAGTTTTCTTTATATGATGAGCATAAGGAGATTTCACTTTATGATTTTTGTCGGATTTGTTTGGTCCCTTTCGAGGGCACGACAGAGGAACCACATCGCAGCGATGTGGATGGGTTTATTGATATCATCACTGTAGGGGAAACGAGGAAGGTTTTCGATGCACGAATCACTAGCATACATTTTCGTGTTTTACGCTATTTTGCATTATTTGCTAGTCGTTGCTTAATTGGTCACGGAAACTGTGGAAACCTTAGTGTTCCTGATATTATTATTTTGCTCCTCGGTTTATTCAGTGATAACTCTGTTAGTATGGGCGGCATTATTGCTAAACGGTTAAGTCTGAACCCTACAAAGGGCCCCATCTTTGGAGGCATCTATGCTTCACGCCTAGCTGCACATTTTAATATACCTATTAGGCATTATGAGAAGGAAGAAAAAGTGTTGCCTCGTGTTTATTTAGATTATAAGAGTATGGTAGCGCATGATTTTATTGTTAAGAATAGGGAAGGAGAGCTTAAATACAAATTGTTTTTTGATAAACATCATCCTGAGACTATTACCCTGCCTGCTCCTTCCTTGTTTGATTTATCCGCGGGCCAGTACCTTGTTCCGTTAGAGGCTATTCACGCCTATCGGAACCCTACATTAGCCACAGAGCCAGAGCCGGAACCACAAGTTGATCCTCCACGATAGTCTAATTACCAGTGGGATTCGGAGATGATTGTCAACCAGTGGCAATCAGAGTCTTCTTCTTCGCAGTACGACCCCAACTTCTATTATGGATATCCGACAGGCCAGCCATGGCCATAGACCAACTTAGGCCAAAAGCCTAAGCTTGGGGGAGTACGTATTTCTCACCGACATTACATTTATGTTCACACACTCATTGCCAAATGTCGGTGCTCATATTTTTTCATTGTATCATCCATGCTAGTTTATTTTCCTTTTATGCTTTCTTCTTGTGTGTTTGATAAACTTTAAGAAAAACCAAAAAAATAGTTGTAGCCTTTAATTAGTTTACCTTCCATGCTTGTAGTAGTAATTAAAAAGAAAACCCAAAAAGATTTCTTGTTCTTCTTTTACTTGTTGGGAGCTCTCCCGTGTAAATAGTTTTATTTCTTTTATTTTCTTTGGGGGTCGATAGGAGAAGACCATAATTAAATTGCTGAAGTGGCTCTTGTATGCATTATTGTTGATCTGACAAAAGAGCCCATATTTCCTTGTCTTCTCCTGTTTATTGAATGCTTGCAGATTACAGCTTAGTCCAATGCACGTGCACTATTATTATTATTCACATCGTTTGGTCATGCAAGTGAAAGGCAATTATGACGATATATGATGGACTGACTGAGATGAGAAAAGCTGATATGAACTCGACCTCTTTTGTTTTTGTAAATATGATTAGTTCATCATTCCTGATTCAGCCTATTATGAATAAACATGTTTGCAATGACAACTAGAGATCATAGTTTCTTGTTCCTTGCTTGATTAGCTATGAGTTATAATGGTTTACCTTGCGTGCCAACATGCTATTAAAATGGTTGTGATGTGGTATGATAGGGTGGTATCCTCCTCTGAATGACTTAAGTGACTTGACTTGGCGCATGTTCACACATGTAGTTGAAACAAAATCAACATAGCCTTCACGATATTTATGTTCATGGTGGATTATATCCTACTCATGCTTGCATTCGGTGTTGATTAATCTTAATGCATGTTCATGACTGTTGTCGCTCTTTAGCTGGTCGCTTCCCAGTCTTTTGCTAGCCTTCACCTGTACTAAGCGGGAATACTGCTTGCGCATCCAACTCCATAAACCCCAAAGTTATTCCATATGAGTCCACCATACCTACCTATATACGGTATCTACCTGCCGTTCCAATTAAATTTGTATGTGCCTGTAACATCCCAAATTTTCAATTTGGAATGTTATACATAGATCATTCTTGCATATCATATTTTATTGCATTTCGTCTCGCGATCCTCGAAATCCTAAGCAACTCAAGGACCCTTGGAGAGAGTTGGGGATTTCCCGGTTTTCAAATTTGATTATTATCAAATATTGAAACGAGGATTTTTGGTTTTAATTATTTTTCTCTCCGAAAATATTTCATATTAAAGTATATGAGAGGAGATAATATGACTTCTCCAAAATAATTGAAATATTGGAGGAAAAATATTAAAATCAAATATTTGTCTTTATTTGGATTTTATTGCAATTTTGTTTGCATTAGAAAAATTGCATGTTTTCAAAATTGCATTTTAGGGCCAAGAAAATGTTCATCTCGTTCTAATGTTTTATTTAGACGGTGAAAAATTGATTTGGCATTTTTATATTTTTATTTTATTTTCTAGGATTTATTTTCTGTTCGATGGAATTGTATAAAAAAACTTCGGGCGCCGACTGGGCCGAAACCCAGCCGGGCCGGCCCATCTCCCGCACCGCCGTCTCCTCGAGGACGCGCGCCGCCGCCGTCGCCGACTCGGAAAGGAGTCCGAGCCGGACTCCTCCGCCGCCGCCTTGCCCCCTCCTCCAGGCCACCCCCTCCTTTATATACCCCCCCCGCCACCACCACCCAAACCCGCCGCCACGCAGCAGCCTCCCGAGCCTTGCCGTCTCACCCTGCGCCTCGCCGCCGCCGCCCCTCGCCGCGCCCGCCGCCTTGCCCCGCCGCCCCACTACCGGAGCCCGCGTCTTGCCGGACCCGACGAGGTAGCCGTTCGCCGCCGGTTTTTTTAAGAAAACCGATTCGGTTTTTTTTTGAAAAATCTAGTTCGTTCTTTTAGATCGGTTCGCCGGTTTTTCCCGGTTCTTCTCTTTAGCGGACGTTCGTCCGTACGTTCGTTTAAACGAACGGTTTTCGCTCGTTAGTTACAGACAACGAACGCTCGTTTGTTAGTCTGTTCGTCAGTTTTCTTTTTCTTGGATTTTTCCACGATTATTTTCAATCGCGATTTCTGATCCGATTTTCGTTTCAGTTTATCTTTTCGCTCGTTTATCGGAATCAGGCGATTCAAGCGCCTAGATCTTCGTCTCAAGACTCTCTTTCTGTTTAATCAACTTAAACAAGATTTTGCTACTGTAAAATTTGACCTTAGTCCAGTTTAGTAAACGGGTCTTGTTTCCTTTCGCCGTTTGAGTTTCGTTGCTCCGTTTGATTTGATTCTTTTTGCAAACAGGAGTTCTTAAGTTGAAATTTCTGGTTAGATCTTCTTATTTGAGATTTACCTGTGCTTCTTTCCTTGATTGCTTATGTATGCTATTGTTTATTTGCGATAGAATTCCCGGAGTGCGAAGCATGCTACATCGAGTCCCTAGGTTTCGCGGATCGTCAGCAAGGCAAGTAACACATTGATCATACTTTTTCCATACCCAGTTTTATGCATTAGTTTCAATCCTAAAACATTGCATGATTAGGATGCCATTAACATGTGGGTTGGGAAGTAGTTGAAGATGTAGAACCTATTGCCCTGTTACATTCAAACCCTTGGGAGTTACTTCGACGCGTTGCTTATATTGCTATGCTATGCTCGTAGACGTGGTTTGGGTGAGTGAAATCCATGAAAGATGTGAGATTGTTAATTAATGGTTCAACTTAAGGTGGTAACTTGAATACACATCTGGGTGGATTGAGGCACCTGGAGAACCCAGTGTTGCCTGTATTTTTGGAAATCCCGGGGTTCCGTGTGATTTTCCTATGGACCGCCACCTAGGCTCAAATGGAACTGAGATGATTCTGTTGGGGAACGTAGCAGAAATTCAAAATTTTCCTACGTGTCACCAAGATCTATCTATGGAGAGACTAGCAACAAGGGGAAGGAGAGTGCATCTACATACCCTTGTAGATCGCTAAGCGGAAGCGTTCAAGTGAACGGGGTTGATGGAGTTGTACTCGTCGTGATTCAAATCACCGATGATCAAGTGCCGAACGCACGGCACCTCCGCGTTCAACACACGTACAGCCCGACGATGTCTCCCACGCCTTGATCCAGCAAGGAGAGAGGGAGAGGTTGAGGAAGACTCCATCCAGCAGCAGCACAACGGCGTGGTGGTGGTGGAGGAGCGTGGCTATCCTGCAGGGCTTCGCCAAGCACCACAGAAGAGGAGGAAGAAGAGATGCAGGGCTGCACCAACGAGAGATCGAATCACACGTGTGTCTTATGGGCAGCCCTATGCCTCATATATATAGGGAAGGGGAGGGGCTGCGCCCCTCTAGGGTTCCCACTCCTAGGGGGGGCGGCAGCCCTAGATGGGGAGCAAGGGGGCGGCCAAGAGGGGATGGGAGAGGGAGGCGCACCAATATGGGCCCTAAGGCCCATATCCCATTAGGGTTTGCCCCCTCTCCATCTCTTAGGCGCATGGGCCTTAGTGGGGATGGTGCCCTTGGCCCATGTAGGCCAAGGAACACTCCCTACAGCCCATGTGGCCCCCCCGGGGCTGGTGGCCCCACTTGGTGGACCCCCGGGACCCTCCCAGTGGTCCCGGTACGTTACCGATAAACCCCGAAACTCTTCCGGTGACCAAAACAGGACTTCCCATATATAAATCTTTACCTCCGGACCATTCCGGAACTCCTCGTGACGTCCGGGATCTCATCCGGGACTGCGAACAACATTCGGTAACCACATACAAACTTCCTTTACAACCCTAGCGTCATCGAACCTTAAGTGTGTAGACCCTACGGGTTCGGGAGACATGCAGACATGACCAAGACGTTCTCCGGTCAATAACCAACAATGGGATCTGGATACCCATGTTGGCTCCCACATGTTCCACGATGATCTCATCGGATGAACCACGATGTCAAGGACTTAATCAATCCCGTATACAATTCCCTTTGTCTAGCGGTACGATACTTTCCCGAGATTCGATCGTCGGTATCCCGATACCTTGTTCAATCTCGTTACCGGCAAGTCTCTTTACTCGTTCCGTAACACATCATCCCGTGATCAACTCCTTGATCACATTGTGCACATTATGATGATGTCCTACCGAGTGGGCCCAGAGATACCTCTCCGTTTACACGGAGTGACAAATCCCAGTCTCGATTCGTGCCAACCCAACAGACACTTTTGGAGATACCTGTAGTGCACCTTTATAGTCACCCAGTTACGTTGTGACGTTTGATACACCCAAAGCACTCCTACGGTATCCGGGAGTTGCACAATCTCATGGTCTAAGGAAATGATACTTGACATTAGAAAAGCTTTAGCATACGAACTACACGATCTAGTGCTATGCTTAGGATTGGGTCTTGTCCATCACATCATTCTCCTAATGATGTGATCCCGTTATCAACGACATCCAATGTCCATGGTTAGGAAACCATAACCATCTATTGATCAACGAGCTAGTCAACTAGAGGCTCACTAGGGACATGGTGTTGTCTATGTATCCACACATGTATCTGAGTTTCCTATCAATACAATTATAGCATGGATCATAAACGATTATCATGAACAAGGAAATATAATAATAACTAATTTATTATTGCCTCTAGGGCATATTTCCAACAGTCTCCCACTTGCACTAGAGTCAATAATCTAGTTCACATCGCCATGTGATTAACACTCACAGGTCACATCGCCATGTGACTAACACCCAAAGAGTTCTGGGTTTGATCATGTTGCTTGTGAGAGAGGTTTTAGTCAACGGGTCTGAACCTTTCAGATCCGTGTGTGCTTCACAAATCTCTATGCCATCTCCTAGATGCAGCTATCACGTTCTATTTGGAGCTATTCCAAATAACTGTTCTACTATACGAATCCAGTTTACTACTCAGAATAATCTGGATTAGTGTCAAAGTTTGCATTGGCGTAACTCTTTACGACGAACTCTTTTACCACCTCCATAATCGAGAAAATTCCTTAGTCCACTAGTTACTAAGGATAACTTTGACCACTGTCCTGTGATCCGTTCTTGGATCACTCTTGTACCCCTTGACTGACTCATGGCAAGGCACACTTCAGGTGCGGTACACAGCATAGCATACTGTAGAGCCTATGTCTTAAGCATAGGGGATGACCTTCGTCCTTTCTCTCTATTCTGCCGTGGTCGAGCTTTAAGTCTTAACTTCATACCTTACAACTTAGGCAAGAACTCCTTCTTTGACTGATCCATCTTGAACAACTTCAAGATCATGTCAAGGTATGTGCTCATTTGAAAGTACCATTAAGCGTTTTGATCTATCCTTATAGATCTTGATGCTCAATGTTCAAGTAGCTTAATCCAGGCTTTCCATTGAAAAACACTTTCCAAATAACCCTATATGCTTTCCAGAAATTCTACGTCATTTCCGATCAACAATATGTTAAAACATATACTCATCAGAAATTCTATAGTGCTCCCACTCACTTCTTTGGAAATACAAGTTTCTCATAAACTTTGTATAAACCCAAAATCTTTGATCATCTCATCAAAGTGTACATTCCAACTCCGAGATGCTCACTCCAGTCCTCAGAAGGATTGCTGGAGCTTTGCATCCTTATTAGCATCTTTTCAGGATTGACAAAACCTTTCGGTTGTATCACATACAACCTTTCCTCAAGAAAATCGTCGAGGAAACAATGTTTTGACATCCTATCTGCAAGATTTCATAAATAATGCAGTGACTGCTAATATAATTCCAACAGACTCTTATCATCGCTACGAGTGAGAAAATCTCACCGTAGTCAACTCCTTGAACTTGTCAGAAAACATCTTAACGACAAGTCGAGCTTTCTTAATGGTGACATTTACCATCATTGTCCGTCTTCCTTTTAAAATCCATCTACACTCAACAGCCTTACGACCATCAAGTAGTTCTTCCAAAGTCTACACTTTGTTTTCATACATGGATCCTCTCTCGGATTATATGGCCTCAAGCCATTTATCGGAATCCAGGCCCACCATCGCTTCTCCATAGCTCGTAGGTTCATTGTTGTCTAGCAACATGACTTCCAAGACATGATTACGTACCACTCTGAAGTAGTACGCATCCTTGTCATCCCACGAGGTTTGGGAGTGACTTGATCCGAAGTCTCATGATCAATATCATAAGCTTCCACTTCAATTGGTGTAGGTGCCACAGGAACAACTCTTTGTGCCCTGCTATACACTAGTTGAAGTGACGGTTCAATAACCTCATCAAGTCTCCACCATCCTCCCACTCAATTCTTTTGAGAGAAACTTTTCCTCGAGAAAGGACCCGATTCTAGAAACAATCCTTTATTGCTTTCGGATCTGAGACAGGAGGTATACCCAACTGTTTTAGGTATTCTATGAGGATGCATTCATCCGCTTTGGGTTTGAGCTTATCAGCCTGAAACTTTTTCACATAAGCGTCATAGCCCCAAACTTTTAAGAAATGACAGCTTAGGTTTCTCTAAACCATAGTTCATACGGTGTCATCTCATCGGAATTACGTGGTGCCCTATTAAAGTGAATGTGGTTGTCTCTAATGCCTAACCCATAAAATATCGTGGTAATTCGATAAGAGACATCATGGTATGCATCATATCCAATAGGGTGCAGTTATGATGTTCGGACACACCATCACACTATGGTGTTCCAGGCTGTATTAGTTGTGAAACAATTTCCACAATGTCTTAATTCTGTGCCAAACTCGTAATTCAGATATTCATCTCTATGATCATATCATAGATCTTTTATCCTCTTGTCACGACGATCTTTCAACTTCACCCTGAAATTACTTGAACCTTTCAATAATTCAGACTCGTGATTCATCAAGTAAATATACTCAACATCTACTCAAATCATCTGTGAAGTAAGAACATAACGATATCCACTACATACCTCAGCACTCATTGTACTGCACACATCAAAATGTATTACTTCCAACAAGTTGCTTTCTAGTTCCATTTTACTGAAAACGAGGCTTTCAGTCATCTTGCCCATGTGGTATGATTTGCATGTCTCAAGTGATTCAAAATCAAGTGAGTCAAAACGGTCCATTTGCATGGAGTTTCTTCATGCATATACACCAATAGACATGGTTCGCATGTCTCAAACTTTTCAAAAACGAGTGAGCCCAAAGATCCATCAACATGGAGCTTCTTCATGCGTTTTATACCGATATGACTTATGTGGCAGTGCCACAAGTAGGTGGTACTATCTTATATCTTTTGGCATGAACATGTGTATCACTACGATCGAGATTCAATAAACCATTCATTTTAGGTGCAAGACCATTGAAGGTATTATTCAAATAAACAGAGTAACCATTATTCTCCTTAAATGAATAACCATATTGCGATAGACATAATCCAATCACGTCTATGCTCAACGCAAACACCAAATAACAATTATTCAGGTTTAACACCAATCTCGATGGTAGAGGGAGCGTGCGATGCTTGATCATATCAACATTGGAAACACTTCCAACACATATCGTCAGCTCACCTTTAGCTAGTCTCCGTTTATTCCGTAGCTTTTGTTTCGAGTTACTAACACTTAGCAACCGAACCGGTATCTAATACCCTGGTGCTACTAGGAGTACTAGTAAAGTACACATCAACACAATGTATATCCAATATACTTCTATCAACCTTGCCAGCCTTCTAATCTACCAAGTATCTAGGGTAATCCCGCTCCAGTGGCTGTTCCCCTTATTACAGAAGCACTTAGTCTCGGGTTTGGGTTCAACCTTGGGTTTCTTCACTAGAGCAGCAACTGAATTGCCGTTTCATGAAGTATCCCTTCTTGCCCTTGCCCTTCTTGAAACTAGTGGTTTCGCCAACCATCAACAATTGATGCTCCTTCTTGATTTCTACTTTTGTGGTGTCAAACATCGCGAATATCTCAAGGATCATCATATATGTCCCTAATATATTATAGTTCATCACGAAGCTCTAGCAGCTTGGTGGTAATGACTTCGGAGAAACATCACTATCTCATCTAGAAGATCAACTCCCACTCGATTCAAATGATCGTTGTACTCAGACAATCTGAGCACAAGCTCAACAATTGAGCTTTTCTCCTTAGTTTGTAGGCTAAGAAAATCGTCGGAGGTCTTATACCTCTTGACGTGGGCACGAGCCTGAAATTCCAATTTCAGACCTCAAAACATCTCATATGTTTCGCGACGTTTCAAAACGTCTTCGGTGCCTCAATTCTAAACCGTTTAACTGAACTATCACGTAGTTATCAAAATGTGTATGTCAGATGTTCGCAACATCCATAGACGACGTTCGAGGTTCAGCACACTAAGCGGTGCATTAAGGACATAAGCCTTCTATGAAGCAATGAGGACAATCCTCAGTTTACGAACCTAGTCCGCACAATTGCTACTATCAACTTTCAACTAATTTTTCTCTAGGAACATATCTAAACAGTAGAACTAAAGCGCGAGCTACGACATAATTTGCAAAATCCTTTTTGACTATGTTCAGGATAAACAAGTTCATCTTATGAACTCCCACTCAGATAGACATCCCTCTAGTCATCTAAGTGATTACATGATCCGAGTCAACTAGGCCGTGTCCGATCATCACGTGAGACGGACTAGTCAACATCGGTGAACATCTTCATGTTGATCGTATCTTCTATACGACTCATGCTCGACCTTTCGGTCTTCTGTGTTCCGAGGCCATGTCTGTACATGCTAGGCTCGTCAAGTTAACCCTAAGTGTTTCGCGTGTGTAAATCTGTCTTACACCCGTTGTATGTGAACGTTAGAATCTAACACCCGATCATCACGTGGTGCTTCGAAACACGAACTGTCGCAACGGTGCACAGTTAGGGGAGAACACTTCTTGAAATTGTTGTAAGGGATCATCTTATTTACTACCGTCGTTCTAAGAAAATAAGATGTATAAACATGATAAACATCACATGCAATCAAATAGTAGTGACATGATATGGCCAATATCATATAGCTCCTTTGATCTCCATCTTGGGGCTCCATGATCATCTCGTCACCGGCATGACACCATGATCTCCATCATCATGATCTCCATCATCGTGTCTTCATGAAGTTGTCTCGTCATCTATTACTTCTACTACTACAGCTAACGGTTAGCAATAAAGTAAATTAATTACATGACGTTTATGTTGACATGCAGGTCATAAATAAATAAAGACAACTCCTATGGCTCCTGCCGGTTGTCATACTCATCGACATGCAAGTCGTGATTCCTATTACAAGAACATGATCAATCTCATACATCACATATATCATTCATCACATCCTTTGGGCCATATCACATCACATAGCATACCCTGCAAAAACAAGTTAGACGTCCTCTAATTGTTGTTTGCATGTTTTACGTGGCTGCTATGGGTTTCTAGCAAGAACGTTTCTTACCTACGCAAAACCACAACGTGATATGCCAATTGCTATTTACCCTTCATAAGGACCTTGTTCATCGAATCCGATCCGACTAAAGTGGGAGAGACAGACACCCGCTAGCCACCTTATGCAACTAGTGCATGTCAGTCGGTGGAACCTGTCTCACGTAAGAGTACGTGTAAGGTCGGTCCGGGCCGCTTCATCCCACGATGCCGCCGAATCAAGATAAGACTAGTAACGGCAAGCATATTGAACAAAATCAACGCCCACAACTACTTTGTGTTCTACTCATGCATAGAAACTACGCATAGACCTAGCTCATGATGCCACTGTTGGGGAACGTAGCAGAAATTCAAAATTTTCCTACGTGTCACCAAGATCTATCTATGGAGAGACTAGCAACGAGGGGAAGGAGAGTGCATCTACATACCCTTGTAGATCGCTAAGCGGAAGCGTTCAAGTGAACGGGGTTGATGGAGTCGTACTCGTCGTGATTCAAATCACCGATGATCAAGTGCCGAACGCACGGCACCTCCACGTTCAACACACGTACAGCCCGACGATGTCTCCCACGCCTTGATCCAGCAAGGAGAGAGGGAGAGGTTGAGGAAGACTCCATCTAGCAGTAGCACAATGGCGTGGTGGTGGTGGAGGAGCGTGGCTATCCTGCAGGGCTTCGCCAAGCACCACAGAAGAGGAGGAAGAAGAGATGCAGGGCTGCACCAACGAGAGATCGAATCACACGTGTGTCTTATGGGCAGCCCTATGCCTCATATATATAGGGAAGGGGAGGGGCTGCGCCCCTCTAGGGTTCCCACCCCTAGGGGGGCGGCAGCCCTAGATGGGGAGCAAGGGGGCGGCCAAGAGGGGATGGGAGAGGGAGGCGCACCAATATGGGCCCTAAGGCCCATATCCCATTAGGGTTTGCCCCATCTCCATCTCTTAGGCGCATGGGCCTTAGTGGGGCTGGTTCCCTTGGCCCATGTAGGCCAAGGAACACTCCCTACAGCCCATGTGGCCCCCCCGGGGCTGGTGGCCCCACTTGGTGGACCCCCGGGACCCTCCCGGTGGTCCCGGTACGTTACCGATAAACCCCGAAACTCTTCCGGTGACCAAAACAGGACTTCCCATATATAAATCTTTACCTCCGGACCATTCCGGAACTCCTCGTGACGTCCGGGATCTCATCCAGGACTCCGAACAACATTCGGTAACCACATACAAACTTCCTTTACAACCCTAGCGTCATCGAACCTTAAGTGTGTAGACCCTACGGGTTCGGGAGACATGCAGACATGACCAAGACGTTCTCCGGTCAATAACCAATAGCGGGATCTGGATACCCATGTTGGCTCCCACATGTTCCACGATGATCTCATCGGATGAACCACGATGTCAAGGACTTAATCAATCCCGTATACAATTCCCTTTGTCTAGCGGTACGATACTTTCCCGAGATTCGATCGTCGGTATCCCGATACCTTGTTCAATCTCGTTAGCGGCAAGTCTCTTTACTCGTTCCGTAACACATCATCCCGTGATCAACTCCTTGATCACATTGTGCACATTATGATGATGTCCTACCGAGTGGGCCCAGAGATACCTCTCCGTTTACACGGAGTGACAAATCCCAGTCTCGATTCGTGCCAACCCAACAGACACTTTCGGAGATACCTGTAGTGCACCTTTATAGTCACCCAGTTACGTTGTGACGTTTGATACACCCAAAGCACTCCTACGGTATCCGGGAGTTGCACAATCTCATGGTCTAAGGAAATGATACTTGACATTAGAAAAGCTTTAGCATACGAACTACACGATCTAGTGCTATGCTTAGGATTGGGTCTTGTCCATCACATCATTCTCCTAATGATGTGATCCCGTTATCAACGACATCCAATGTCCATGGTTAGGAAACCATAACCATCTATTGATCAACGAGCTAGTCAACTAGAGGCTCACTAGGGACATGGTGTTGTCTATGTATCCACACATGTATCTGAGTTTCCTATCAATACAATTATAGCATGGATAATAAACGATTATCATGAACAAGGAAATATAATAATAACTAATTTATTATTGCCTCTAGGGCATATTTCCAACAGATTCATGCTAGAAACTTCCGTGTGCAGCCACAAGCTATTATGGGCTCTAGCATAGTTGAGTAAGTTACGTGTAGGGATGGCAATTTTATCCATGGATCTGGATACCCATGGATACTCGACCCAGTTGGGCAAGGGTATGGAGCACATTTCTGCCCATGGGTCCGTGGATATGGATACCCACGAACAGCCAGGTTGGGCATGTTTATAGTTTGTGCTCCATGGATATCCAATGGATACCCGTATGACATGTGGGGTCATATGCCGGTGACAGTAGAAAGAGCGAATCAATTGTAAATGGCAGGAAATATGCAACTTGTGCCATGAGCTATATGCTACATAATCAACCTCTGGTATGTCACACTTAAGGACTCATCGTATTACTTGTTACCTACTTATGCATGTAGCTTATGTTGTCATTTGTGAGTGAATGATGATGAGTTGATTTGATATTTGGGAAGGCTTCATGCTGACTTTTCTATGCCCATGGAGCTCCATGTGTATGTGGGTATCCAGCGGGTTTGGGCATGGGCACAAGTTGTGCCCATGGATAATTTGGTGGATGGGTAGAGGGTAGGAAGACGGGTCATGGGTTGGATTTGGACCAGCTCCACCTGCCCCAAACCTGCCCCATTGCCATCCCTAGTTACGTGAAGCTCTCGAAGAGGTAGATCAGCAGGTAGTGGGTTGTAGGTTTGGTATGGTCTGCCCGGAGTAGAGAGTTAATGTTTCTAAAAGACTGTGTCTCAGTCATCCGTTTCTCAAACACCATGTAGTGCGAGAAATTCAACGGAGGCGATCGAGTCTTGTGGGGAAAAGTGCACAAACCTCTGCAGAGTGCACAAACTAATCATGATTAGCCGTGTTCCCGGTTATGGACAAATCTTGAGTATCTAGTACTTGGAGTATCTTAAGTACCTCATCACTCTTTAAATTAATATTGTTGGGTTGATAATTACTTTAATTGGGATTGAGTTGGAGGAACCTTCTCAATGATGTTTCAACTACCATGATAGTTAAATTAAAATTTATTCCTTTGTTGTAGGGAAAAAATGGCTTTTCGCAAAAACTATAACCATAGAGCTTTCCACCAGCCAAATATGCATGTAGTGATAGCATTATTCTGTTCTTCCTCTACTGTGTTATATTGCCAGCATATTCCATGGGCTGGCCCATTTCGGGCTGCAACATATTATGTTGCAGACTTTTCAGACGAGGAGTAAGGTTCGTTAGGTCATTGCCGTGCATCTCAGCTATGCCGTTGGAGTTGATGGACTCACTTTATCTTCCAAGCCTTCCGTTGTTATCTTCTTAGATGGCCTTAAGCCATATTTATTGTAATAAGTTCTCTTTTGAGACATTCGATGTAATAAGTGTGTGATTTCTACTCTGTTATAAATCCTTCGAGTACTGTGTGTGTCAGCATTACCGATCAAGGGATGACACGGAAGCACAAAGACTTGACCGTTTGAGGCCGGGTCGCTACAAGATGGTATCAGAGCCCATGCTGAGTGTAGGACACGACCACTAAGCTAAAGCCCTAGATCACTATTCTCTTCTCATTTCTGACTCCTCTCCATTTTCCACTCTTTAGGATGGCGGACGCAAGGAACAAGTTTGCACAACCGGATGAAGGCACACCTTTTGGATGACACTTTAAGGAAGTCACTATGTACCTGAACATAGGAATACCAAGCTTCATCGGGACTTACAACGCCACTTTACCAGAAGAGGAGCGATGGATGATACAAGTTCAAGTTCCAGGAAGGACATTCACGCCAGTCACTAAGCCCATAGAGTTTTCCTTTGATGCACCAACCTGGAGTCTAGGAAAGAGTATGGCAGCTCACATCACCATGGGATGCATTGGAGAAGTTTACCAAAATGAGCTTAAGGATACTATCTACCAGATCTGTGGGCGCCGAGATGAGCAATGGGAGATGATCAGCACCAGGAAAGATAAATCAATTGCAGCTTTCATCCAGGAATTAAACCAGCACATTTGACGCCAGGAGAATCAGATGTGCGCAGGCATGATAGATCTGAAGAAGGCAAAGACAAGGATCATCGAGCTGGAAGAAGAACTTAATTCTACACGTGATGGATACGAGGAGGAAATTGCGACACTATTGGAGAAGAATGATGACCTGCTTAAGAAGATCGGAGTATTCATGGGAGACCCCGCACCAGGAGAAGAAGACGAAGAACCCAAGGAGATTCGTCAGGAGGACTACATCATCATCGACGACACCGACTCCGACCCTAGTGATGATGACTTTGAAGATGAAGCTGGAGCAGATATCATGGAGTCTTCAACCGAGGAATATTTTTAGTAGACCACCACATCAGTAGTAGTATTCCACCATGTAAATAGTGTCGTCTGAGCACTTTTGCAATAGTTCTAGATCGATTGTATGCCCTTGCTTCATTGATTGAATGAAATGATTGTGTTTGTCTCATGTGCATATGGGTAGTGCTTTCTCATTAGACCTCATTCTATTCTAATCTCTCCCCTCTAAACCCATCAGATGCCTCCGAGACGTGACCCCAGATTTGCTTTCCCACTGGAGCTCACTCAGTTGATCCAGCAGCAGAATACCCTGATGCAGTTGTTAGTCCAGAACCAAGGCAACAACAACAACAACAACAATCCACCACCACCACCAGTTGATAACTTAGCCCATTTTCTAAGGTTGCAACTGCCGGTGTTTTCCAGTAGCACCGATCCCATAGTAGCAGATGATTGGCTCCGCAGGATTGGAAGGGAGTTAACCACTGAAGGATGTACCGATGGTGAGAAGGTGCGTTTTGCCACACATCAGTTGGATGGACTAGCAACCTCATGGTGGGAGAATTACACTGTCACCTACCCTATAGCCACGGTGACATGGGATCAGTTTCAGCAAGCTTTCTGCACAGCCCATGTTTCAACTGGAGCCATGAATATGAAGAAGCGTGAGTTTCACAACTTACGCCAGGGGAACCATACTGTGGCTCAGTACGCGAATGAATTTAGCAAGTTATATCGCTATGCCCCTGATGATGTGGCCACAGATGCCGCGAAGCAGGAGAAGTTTATGGAAGGGCTAAATGATGAGATGAGCATGCAGTTGATGGTGGCAACATTCAACAACTACCAGGAGTTGGTAGATAAGGATCTTATGATTGAAGGGAAGCAGCAGCAGATTGAGAACCGTAAGAGGGAGTATGGACAAGGGAGGTATAATTCAGGAGCTCAGCAAAAGCCTCACCTAACCCCGAACTCGGGAGGACTTGTTCATAACCATGGAGGCCAGACCCATAATGGAGGAAGTAACCATAACCATACTGGCCCAAGGAATGGGAATGGGAATGGAGCAAGCAACAATTAGAACCACCCCAATCTAGCCACACCCGCCAAGAGAGACCTAAGCCACGTTACTTGTTTCAAGTGTGGGAAGACTGGACACTATGCCACGGAGTGCCCTGAAGGGAAGAATGGAAATGGAAATGGGAGCACTGGGAAGAAGCCCAATCCATTCAACAAAGGACAAGTGAACCACGTTAACATGGAGGAGGTTGAAGAGCAGCCAGACACGGTTATAGGTAAGTTTTTGGTTAAGTCATTTAACGCTCTTGTTCTTTTTGATACTGGTGCATCGCATTCATACATATCAAGGGGATTCATGGATAAGTTTAGACTACCAACCCAAACCCTTAGGACCCCTCTGTTAGTAAGTTCACCCGGAGCAGAGTATATGGCTAGTCGATGGTGCGACCAGATACCCTTAACCATTGGCAACCATGTTTTTCCGTCCGACCTAATTATCTTGGAGTCACAAGGATTGGATGTGATATTAGGAATGGATTGGATGTCAAAGTACGGAGGAAGCATTGACTGTGTTAGTAGGTCAATTTGTCTCACCACCCCTGAGGTAAAAAGGATCAAGTATTTATCTAGGCATGCGCCAAGAAGTAGCCAAGTAAATACCCTCACGGGAGTTGTTCAGGAGGAAGTGCCTGTAGTAAAGGATTACCCGGATGTTTTCCCAAAGGAATTACCAGGCATGCCACCGGATCGAGATATCGAGTTTTTGATAGAATTATTACCAGGTACACGGCCAATATCCAAGAGACCCTATCGGATGCCCGCGAATGATCTGGAGGAGATTAAGAAACAGATCAAGGAGTTATTGGAGAAAGGTTACATTCGACAGGGTTCATCACCATGGGGAGCCCCAGTGCTTTTCATAGAGAAGAAGGATAAGTCCCTAAGAATGGTTGTTGATTATCCGGACTTGAATGAAGTGACGATCAAGAACAAGTACCCATTGGCGATGATCAATGATCTGTTTGACCAGCTGCAAGGAGCTAAGGTGTTTTCAAAGATCGATCTGCGATTAGGATACCACCAGTTGAAGATTCGGGAGAAGGATATACCCAAGACAGCATTCACCACACGGTACGGGCTATACGAATATACGGTCATGTCGTTTGGACTGACTAACGCCCCTGCCTATTTCATGAGCATGATGAACAAGGTGTTCATGGAGTATTTGGACAAGTTCATTGTGGTGTTTATTGATGATATAATGGTATACTCGAAGAATGAAGAGGAGCACAAGGAGCATTTGCGTTTAGTTCTCGAGAAACTCAGGGAACACCAGTTGTATGCCAAGTTCAGCAAATGCGAGTTTTGGTTGAAGGAAGTCAGATTCCTTATATCAGGAGAAGGTATAGTAGTAGACCCCACCAAGGTTCAGTCAGTCACTGAATGGTTGGCACCCACTTCAGTTAGCGAGATCCGCGGCTTTCTTGGACTCGCAGGATACAATCGGAGATTCATTGAGAATTTTTCCAAGATCGCGAAGCCAATGACAGAATTATTGAAGAAAGATACCAAGTTTAAATGGACGAAAGATTGCGAGGCAAGTTTCCAGGAGCTGAAGAAACGTTTGACTACAGCCCCAGTGCTGACACTGCCAGATATACGTAAGGATTTCCAAGTGTATTGCGACGCCTCTCGCTTAGGACTTGGAAGTGTGCTTATGCAGGACGGAAGAGTTATTTCATATGCCTCACGACAACTAAAACCACACGAGTTGAATTATGCCACGCATGATTTGGAGCTAGCAGCCGTAGTGCATGTGTTGAAGACTTGGAGACATTACCTTATTGGAAACCGTTGTGATGTGTACACGGATCATAAGAGTTTGAAGTATATCTTCACACAGAAGGAGCTGAACCTTAGGCAGAGAAGATGGTTGGAGCTTATAAAGGATTATGACTTGAAGCTGCACTATCATCCAGGGAAGGCCAATGTCGTTGCGGACGCTTTGAGCCGGAAGAGTTATGCTAATACCCTAGAGAGCATGGGATTGCCGAAGGAGTTAGCAGAGGATCTCCGGGAACTTCAATTGGAGATTGTTCCTAGAGGTTTTGTTGCAACAATGGAGGTTCAGTCTACATTGTCGGGAAAGATTCGACAAGCTTAGAAGGATGACAAAGAGATTGCCAAGATAAAAGAGAGAATGAGCAAAGGAAATGCCAAAGGTTTTCGTGAGGATGAGCACGACACCTTATGGTTTGAGGACCGAGTTTATGTGCCCAATAACACAGAGATCGGGAAATTAATACTTCAGGAGGCTCATGACTCACCATATTCGATACACCCTGGAAACACCAAGATGTATTTGTATTTGAAGGAACATTTCTGGTGGACAGGGATGAAGAAGGATATTGCCGAGTATGTAGCCATATGTGACGTTTGTCAGAGAGTGAAGGCAGAGCATCAAAACTCAGCAGGATTGTTACAGCCTATGCCGATACCCGAATGGAAGTGGGATAAACTTGGCATGGATTTTATCACCGGATTACCCAAGACCAAATCAGGTTATGATTCTACATGGGTAGTAGTTGATCGCTTGAACAAAGTGGCTCACTTTATCCCAGTGAAAACAACTTATACCAGTGCGAAGTTGGCCAAGATATATATGTCTAGGATCGTATGTCTGCATGGAGTTCCAAGGACCATCGTATCCGATACAGGAACACAGTTTACCTCAAAGTTTTGGCATCAGTTGCACCAGACTTTGGGAACAATATTGGAGTTCAGTACAACATTTCACCCGCGGACGGATGGACAGACCGAGAGAGTCAACCAGATTCTGGAGGACATGTTGAGAGCCTGTGCGCTAGATTATGGATCTAGTTGGGATGACAATTTGCCTTACGCAGAGTTCTCATACAACAATAGTTACCAAGACAGCTTGAAGATGGCACCGTTCGAAGCCCTGTATGGACGAAGGTGCAGAACACCGTTGATGTGGGATGAAGTTGGAGACCGACAGTTGTTTGGACCAGACTTGATAAAAGAGTCTGAGGAGAAAGTTAAACTGATTCGAGATAGACTGAAGATAGCTCAGTCCAGACAGAAGAGTTATGCAGATTCGAAACGCAAGGAGGTAACCTATGAAATTGGAGATAGAGCATATCTGCGAGTATCACCTTTGCGAGGAGTGAAACGTTTTGGAGTTAAGGGAAAGTTAGCCCTGAGATTTGTAGGACCGTATCGTGTTTTGGAAAAGATGGGAGAAGTTGCCTACAAGTTGGAGTTACCTGAAGGACTGTCAGGAGTTCACGATGTGTTTCACGTTTCCCAGTTGAAGAAGTGTCATGCTGAGATGGCCGATATACCATTAAGAGATACAGTACCCTTGGAGGCAATTCAGCTGGACGGTGATTTGATTTATGAGGAGAAGCCAGTCAAGATTTTGGAGTTTGCCAGTCGAGTCACCCACAGCAAGGTTATCAAGTTTTGCAAAGTTCAGTGGAGCCACCATACCGGGGATGAAGCCACCTGGAACGAGAGGATGATCTTTGCAAAGACCACCCACACCTATTTTCTAGCCAACCCAAATCTCGAGGGCGAGATTCATCTTAAGGGGGGTAGGTTTGTAACATCCCAAATTTTCAATTTGGAATGTTATACATAGATCATTCTTGCATATCATATTTTATTGCATTTCGTCTCGCGATCCTCGAAATCCTAAGCAACTCAAGGACCCTCGGAGAGAGTTGGGGATTTCCTGGTTTTCAAATTTGATTACTATCAAATTTGAAACGAGCATTTTTTGTTTTAATTATTTTTCTCTCCGAAAATATTTCATATTAAAGTATATGAAAGGAGATAATATGTCTTCTCCAAAATAATTGAAATATTGGAGGAAAATATTAAAATCAAATCTTTGTTTTTATTTGGATTTTATTGCAATTTTGTTTGCATTAGAAAAATTGCACGTTTTCAAAATTGCATTTTAGGGCCAAGAAAATATTCATCTCGTTCTAAATGTTTTATTTAGACGGTGAAATTTTTTTGGGGCATTTTTATATTTTTATTTTATTTTCTAGGATTTATTTTCTGTTCGGTGGAATTGTTTTAAAAAAAACTTCGCGCACCGACTGGGCGAAAACCCAGCCGGGCCGGCCCATCTCCCGCGCCGTCGTGTTTCCTGGACGCGCGCCGCCGCCGACTCGGACAGGAGTCTGAGCCGGACTCCTCCGCCGCCGCTTTGCCCCCTCCTCCAAGCCACCCCCTCCTTTATATATCGCCCCCTCGCCACCACCACCCAACCCCGCCGCCCCGCAGCCGCCTCCCGAGCCGCGCCACCTCGCCCCGCGGCTCGTCGCCGCCGCAGCGCCGCCGCCGCCGCCCCTCGCCGCGCCGCCTCGCCTCGCGGCCCCGCAAGCCTGCCGCCCCGCGGCCTCGCCCCGCCACCGGAGCCCGCGTCTCGCCGGACCCTACGAGGTAGCCGTTCACCACCGGTTTTTTTAAGAAAACTGATTCGCTTTTTTTTGAAAAACCTAGTTCGTTTTTTTAGATCGGTTCGCCGGTTTTTCCCGATTCTTCTCTTTAGCGGACGTTCGTCCATATGTTCGTTTAAACGAACGGTTTTCGCTCGTTAGTTACAGACAACGAACGCTCATTCGTTAGTCTGTTCGTCAGTTTTCTTTTTCTCGGATTTTTCCGCGATTATTTTCAATCACGATTTCTGATCCGATTTTCGTTTCAGTTTATCTTTTCGCTCGTTTATCGGAATCGGGCGATTCAAGCGCCTAGATCTTCGTCTCGAGACTCTCTTTCTATTTAATCAATTTAAACAGGATTTTGCTACTGTAAAATTTGACCTTAGTCCAGTTTAGTAAACGGGTCTTGTTTTATTTCGCCGTTTGAGTTTCGTTGCTCCATTTGATTTGATTCTTTTTGCAAACCGGAGTTCTTAAGTTGAACTTTCTGGTTAGATCTTCTTATTTGAGATTTACCTGTGCTTCTTTGCTTGATTGCTTATGTATGCTATTGTTTGTTTGCGATAGAATTCCCGGAGTGCGAAGCGTGCTACATCGAGTCCCTAGGTTTCGCGGATCGTCAACAAGGCAAGTAACACATTGATCATACTTTTTCCATACCTAGTTTTATGCATTAGTTTCAATCCTCAAACATTGCATGATTAGGATGCCATTAACATGTGGGTTGGGAAGTAGATGAAGAGGTAGAACCTATTGCCCTGTTACATTCAAACCCTTGGGAGTTACTTCGACGCGTTGCTTATATTGCTATGCTATGCTCGTAGACATGGTTTGGGTGAGTGAAATCCATGACAGATGTGAGATTGTTAATTAATGGTTGAACTTAAGGTGGAAACTTGAATACACATCTGGGTGGATTGAGGCACCTGGAGAACCCAGTGTTGCCTGTATTTTTGGAAATCCCAGGGTTCCGTGTGATTTTCCTATGGACCGCCACCCAGGCTCAAAGGGAACTGACATGATTCATGCTAGAAACTTCCGTGTGCAGCCACAAGCTATTATGGGCTCTAGCATAGTTGAGTAAGTTACGTGAAGCTCTCGAAGAGGTAGATCAGCAGGTAGTGGATTGTAGGTTTGGTATGGTCTGCCCGGAGTAGAGAGTTAATGTTTATGAAAGACTGTGTCTCGGCCATCCGTTTCACAAACACCATGTAGTGCGAGAAATTCAACGGAGGCGGTCGAGTCTTGTGGGGAAAAGTGCGCAAACCTCTGCAGAGTGTACAAACTAATCATGATTAGCCGTGTCCCCGGTTATGGACAAATCCTGAGTATCTAGTACTTGGAGTATCTTAAGTACCTCATCACTCTTTAAATTAATATTGTTGGGTTGATAATTACTTTAATTGGGATTGAGTTGGAGGAACCTTCTCAATGATGTTTCAACTACCATGATAGTTAAATTAAAATGTATTCCTTTGTTGTAGGGAAAAATTTGCTTTTTGCAAAAACTATAACCATAGAGCATTCCACCAGCCAAATATGCATGTAGTGATAGCATTATTCTGTTCTTGCTCTACTGTGTTATATTGTCAGCATATTCAATGTGCTGACCCGTTTCAGGCTGCAACGTATTATGTTGCAGACTTTTCAAACGAGGAGTAAGGTTCGTTAGGTCATTGCCGTGCAGCTCAGCTATGCCGTTGGAGTTGATGGACTCACTTTATCTTCCAAGCCTTCCGTTGTTATCTTCTTAGATGGCCTTAAGCCATATTTATTGTAATAAGTTCTCTTTTGAGACATTCGATGTAATAAGTGTGTGATTGCTACTCTGTTATAAATCCTTCGGGTACTGTGTGTGTCAGCATTACCGATCCAGGGATGACACGGAAGGACGGAGACTTGACCGTTTGAGGTCGGGTCGCTACAGTGCCAAACTCTAAACCTTCAAATAAATATCCTGTTTTGTATGCTCGAATAGCTCATATATCAACTAGGGTTGTCCGTATCTTCCATGTTAGGCGGGATATTCTCAAGAGGAGTGGACTCCGCTCCTCACTCATGAGAAAGTGGCTGGTCACCGGGATGCCCAGTCCCATGCTTTATGAAAACTAAATCAAAATAATTGCAAACAAAACTCCCCCTGGGACTCTTGTTAGTTGGAGGCACTCGTTGTTTCGAGCAAGCCATGGATTGATGCTTGTTGGTGGAAGGGGGAGTATAAACTTTACCATTCTGTTTGGGAACCGCCTACAATGTGTGTAGCATGGAAGATATTGCCATCTCTTGGTTGTTATGTTGACAATGAAAGTATACCGCTCAAAATATTATTCACCTCTGTTTCAAAACCGAGCTCTGGCACCTCTACAAATCCCTGCTTCCCTCTGCGAAGGGCCTATCTATTTACTTTTATGCTGAGTCATCATCCTCTTATTAAAAAGCACCAGTTAGAGAGCATCGCTGTCATTTGCATTCATTACTGTTAGTTTACATTGAGTATGACTTGACTGGATCTCTTTTACAATGAATTACAATGTCTACTCAGTCCTTGATCTTTAAAGGTGCTCTGCATTTATGTTTTGCGGTCTTAGAAAGGGCTAGCAAGATACCATCTTGTATTCTTGTTATATCATATTATGATTGTTTTGAGAAAGTGTTGTCATCCGAGATTTATTATTATTGCTCGTTAGTTGATTATGCCATTGATATGAGTAAACTTGAGACCTAAGCGTTATTGTGAATGTGGTTAGTTATAATCTTTGCTGAAAACTTGAATGTTGGCTTTACATATTTACAACAACAAGGGCAAACAGAGTTTGTAAAAGTTTTTCTTTATCACTTTCAGTTTATCAACTGAATTGCTTGAGGACAAGCAAATGTTTAAGCTTGGGGGAGTTGATACGTCTCCGTCGTATTTACTTTTCCAAACACTTTTGCCCTTATTTTGGACTCTAACTTGCACGATTTGAATGGAACTAACCCGGACTGACGCTGTTTTCAGCAGAATTACCATGGTGTTATTTATGTGCAGAAACAAAAGTTCTTGGAATGACCCGAAACTTCACGGAACAACTTTTCGGAAAATATAAAAAATCCTTGCAAAAGATGAAGGCGAGGGGGCCCACCACCTGTCCACGAGGGTGGGGGCGCGCCTGCCCCCTAGGGCGCACCCCCTACCTCGTGGGCCCCCTGGAGCTCCTCCGGCCTCGACTCCAACTCTATATATTTGCTTTCGGGGAGAAAAAAATCAGAGAGAAGAATTCATCACGTTTTACGATACGGAGACGCCGCCAAGCCCTAAAACCTCTCGGGAGGGCTGATCTGGAGTCCGTTCGGGGCTCCGGAGAGGGGTCGCCATCATCATCATCAACCATCCTCCATCACCAATTTCATGATGCTCACCGCCGTGCGTGAGTAATTCCATCGTAGGCTTGCTAGATGGTGATGGGTTGGATGGGATCTATCATGTAATCGAGTTAGTTTTGTTAGGGTTTGATCCCTAGTATCCACTATGTTCTGAGATTGATGTTGCTATGACTTTGATATGCTTAATGGTTGTCACTAGGGCCCGAGTGCCATGATTTCAGATCTGAACCTATTATGTTTTCATCAATATATGAGAGTTCTTGATCCTATCTTGCAAGTCTATAGTCACCTATTATGTGTTATGATCCGTTAACCCCGAAGTGACAATAATCGGGATACTTACCGGTGATGACCGTAGTTTGGGGAGTTCATGTATTCACTTTGTGTTAATGCTTTGTTCCGGTACTCTATTAAAAGGAGGCCTTAATATCCCTTAGTTTACGTAAGGACCCCGCTGCCACGGGAGGGTAGGACAAAAGATGTCATGCAAGTTCTATTCCATAAGCACGTATGACTATATTCGGAATACATGCCTACATTACATTGATGAACTGGAGCTAGTTCTCTGTCACCCTAGGTTATGACTGTTACATGATGAACCGCATCCGGCATAATTCTCCATCACCGATCCATTGCCTATGAGCTTTCCATATATTGTTCTTCACTTATTTATTTTTCCGTTGCTATTGCTATCATCACTACAAAATCCCAAAAACATTACTTTTACTACTGTTACCTTTTGCTACCGTTACCACTACTATCATATTACTTTGCTACTAAATACTTTGCTGCAGATATTTGATGTCTACTACACAACCTTCTTCTTGTAGACGTTGTTGGGCCTCCAAGTGCAGAGGTTTGTAGGACAGTAGCAAATTTCCCTCAAGTGGATGATCTAAGGTTTATCAATCCGTAGAGGCGTAGGATGAAGATGGTCTCTCTCAAGAAACCCTGCAACCAAATAACAAAGAGTCTCTTGTGTCCCCAACACACCCAATACAATGGTAAATTGTATAGGTGCACTAGTTCGGCGAAGAGATGGTGATACAGGTGGTATATGGATAATAGATAAAGGTTTTTGTAATCTGAAAATATAAAAACAGCAAGGTAACTAATGATAAAAGTGAACGTAAATGGTATTGCAATGCTAGGAAACAAGGCCTAGGGTTCATACTTTCACTAGTGCAAGTCCTCTCAACAATAATAACATAATTGGATCACATAACTATCCCTCAACATGCAACAAAGAGTCACTCCAAAGTCACTAATAGCGGAGAACAAACGAAGAGATTATGGTAGGGTACGAAACCACCTCAAAGTTATTCTTTCGAATCAATCCGTTGGGCTGTCCCTATAAGTGTCACAAACAGCCCTAGAGTTCGTACTAGAATAACACATTAAGACACAAATCAACCAAAACCCTAATGTCACCTAGATACTCCAATGTCACCTCAAGTATCCGTGGGTATGATTATACGATATGCATCACACAATCTCAGATTCATCTATTCAACCAACACATAGAACCTCAAAGAGTGCCCCAAAGTTTCTACCGGAGAATCACGACGAAAACGTGTGCCAACCCCTATGCATAGGTTCATGGGCGGAACCCGCAAGTTGATCACCAAAACATACATCAAGTGAATCACGTGATATCCCATTGTCACCACAGATACACACGGCAAGACATAGATCAAGTGTTCTCAAATCTTTAAAGACTCAATCTGATAAGATAACTTCAAAGGGGAAACTCAATCCATTGCAAGAGAGTAGAGGGGGAGGAGAAACATAAGATCCAACTATAATAGCAAAGCTCGCGATACATCAAGATCGTGCCAAATCAAGAACACGAGAGAGAGAGAGAGAGAGATCAAACACATAGCTATTGGTACATACCCTCAGCCCCGAGGGAGAACTACTCCCTCCTCGTCATGGAGAGCACCGAGATGATGAAGATGGCCACCGGAGAAGGATTCCCCCTCCGACAGGGTGCCGGAACGGGTCTAGATTGGTTTTCGGTGGCTACAGAGGCTTCTGGAGGCGGAACTCCTGATCTATTGTGCTCCGTGATGTTTTTAGGGTATATGGAGATATATAGGCGGAAGAAGTACGTCAGGGGAGCCACGAGGGGTCCACGAGGGTGGAGGGCGCGCCCAGGGGGTGGGTGCGCCCCCTTGCCTCGTGGCCTCCTCCTTGCTTCCCTTACGTGGACTCCAAGTCTCCCGGGTTGCTTTCCTTCCAAAAATAAGTTCTGTGAAGTTTCAGGTCAATTGGACTCCGTTTGATTTTCCTTTTTTGCGATACTCTAAAACAAGGAAAAAAATAGAAACTGGCACTAGGCTCTAGGTTAATAGGTTAGTCCCAAAAATAATATAAAAGTGTATAATAAAGCCCATAAACATCCAAAGTTGATAATATAATAGCATGGAACAATCAAAAATTATAGATACATTGGAGACGTATCAGCATCCCCAAGCTTAATTCCTGCTCGTCCTCGAGTAGGTAAATGATAAAAACAGAATTTTTGATGAGGAATGCTACCTAACATATTTCTCTAAGTAATTCAAGACAAAAGTTTAATATTGACATAAAAAATAATAATACTTCAAGCATACTAATAAAGTAATCATGTCTTCTCAAAATAACATGGCCAAAGAAAGCTATCCCTACAAAATCGTATAGTCTAGCTATGCTCCATCTTCACCACACAAAATATTTCAATCATGCACAACCCCGATTACAAGCCAAGCAATTGTTTCATACTTTTGATCTTCTCAAACTTTTTCAATCTTCACGCAATACATGAGCGTGAGCCATGGACATAGCACTATAGGTGGAATAGAATGGTGGTTGTGGAGAAGACAAAAATGAGAAGATAGTCTCACATCAACTAGGCGTATCAACGGGCTATGGAGATGCCCATCAATAAATATCAATGTGAGTGAGTAGGGATTGCCATGCAACGGATGCACTAGAGCTATAAGTGTATGAAAGCTCAAAAGGAAACTAAGTTGGTATGCATCCAACTCGCTTGCTCATGAAGACCTAGGGCATTTTGAGGAAGCGCATCATTGGAATACACAAGCCAAGTTCTATAATGAAAGATTCCCACTAGTATATGAAAGTGACAACATAGGAGACTCTCTATCATGAAGATCATGGTGCTACTTTGAAGCACAAGTGTGGTAAAAGGATAGTAGCATTGTCCCTTATCTCTTTTTCTCTCATTTTTTATTTTTTTATTTGGGCCTTTTCTTTTTTTATGGCCTATTTTTTTATTTGGGCTTCTTTGGCCTCTCTTTTTTTTGTCCAGAGTCTCATCCCGACTTGTGGGGGAATCATAGTCTCCATCATCCTTTCCTCACTGGGACAATGCTCTAATAATGATGATGATCACACTTTTATTTTCTACAACTCAAGAATTACAACTCGATACTTAGGACAAGATATGACTCAATATGAATGCCTCCGGCGGTGTACCGGGATGTGTAATGACTCATGAGTGACATGTATGAAAGAATTATGAACGGTGGCTTTGCCACAAATACGATGTCGACTACATGATCATGCAAAGCAATATGACAATGATGAAGCGTGTCATAATAATCAGAATGGTGGTAAGTTGCATGGCAATATATCTCGGAATGGCTATGAAAATTCCATGATAGGTAGGTATGGTGGCTGTTTTGAGAAAGGTATATGGTGGGTTCATGATACCAGCGAAAGGTGCGCGGTATTAGAGAGGCTAGCAATGGTGGAAGGGTGAGAGTGCGTATAATCCATGGACTCAACATTAGTCATAAAGAACTCACATACTTATTGCAAAAATCTATTAGTTATCGAAACAAAGTACTACGCACATGCTCCTAGGGGGTTAGATTGGTAGGAAAAGACCATCGCTCGTCCCCGACCGCCACTCATAAGGAAGACAAATAAATCATGCTCCGACTTCATCACATAACGGTTCACCATACGTGCATGCTACGGGAATCACAAAATTTAACACAAGTGTTTCTCAAATCCACAACTACTCACTAGCATGACTTTGATATTATTACCTCCATATCTCAAAACAATCATCAAGTATCAAACTTCTCTTAGTATTCAAAACACTCATAAGAGAATCTTATTATTAATCTTGTATACCTAGCATATTAGGATTTTAAGCAAATTACCATGCTATTTAAGACTCTCAATATAATCTAAGTGAAGCATGAGATATCAATAGTTTCTATAAAACAAATCCACCACCGTGCTCTAAAAGATATAAGTGAAGTACTAGAGCAAACAACAAACTACTCCCAAAGATATAAGTGAAGATCAATGAGTAGTCGAATAATTATGCAACTATGTGAAGACTCTCTAACATTTAATAATTTCAGATCTTGGTATTTTATTCAAACATAAAGCAAATCAAAAGAAAATGGCATTCTAATAATGGCAAACATCATGTGAAGAAGCAAAAACTTAGGATCAACCGAAACTAACCAATAGTTGTTGAAAAAGAAAGGTGGGATGCCAACCGGGGAATCCCCAAGCTTAGATGCTTGAGACTTCTTGAAATATTATCTTGGGATGCCTTGGGCATCCCCAAGCTTGAGCTTTTGTGTCTCCTTAATTCCTCTCATATCATGGTCTCCCTAAATCTCAAAAGCTTCATCCACACAAAACTCAACAAGGACTCGTGAGATAAGTTAGTATAAACCATTGCAAAAACCTTATCATACTCTACTGTAGCAAATCACTAAAATTATTATTCAACATTGAATACTAAATGCCTATGAATATTTAATAGTCCTATCCTCAAATAGAATCATTAAAGAAACAAACATATGCAAACAATGCAAACATAACAGCAATCTGCCTAAACAGGACAGTCTGTAAAGAATGCAGCAACATCTATACTTCCCTAGCTCCAAAAATTATGAAAGGAAATTCCCACTGTAGTAAATTTATCAGAGCTTAATATGCAAAAGGTCTAAACATTTTATCACATTCTAACTTTTCTAGGGAATTATTGCAACAGCGGTAAACTTTCTGTTTTCAAACAGCAACATGTGGACTTCTAAAATAGGCATAGTAAAGGCTATCGATGCCACTTTTATTGAAATAAAAGATGCAAAACATTGTTCTAAATAATAGTGAGCAAATCTTAACAAAATAAATTGATGCTCCAATTAAAACACATATCATGTGGTGAATAAAAATATAGCTCCAAGTAAAGTTACCGATGAACGAAGACGAAAGAGGGGATGCCTTCCGGGGCATCCCCATGCTTAGGCTATTGGCTATCCTTGAATATTAACTTGGGGTGCCTTGGGCATCCCCAAGCTTAGGATCTTTCCACTCTTTATTCCATAGTCCATCGAATCTTTACCGAAAACTTGAAAACTTCACAACACAAAACTTAACAGAAAACTCGTAAGCTCCGTTAGCGAAAGAAAACAAAACACCACTTCAAGGTACTGTAATGAACACATTCTTTATTTATATTTGTGTTAAACCTACTGTATTCCAACTTATCTATGGTTTATAAACTCTTTTACTAGCCATAGATTCATCAAAATAAGCAAACAACACACGAAAAACAGAATATGTCAAAAACAGAACAGTCTGTAGTAATCTGTAACTAACGCAAACTTCTGAAACCCCAAAAATTCTAAAATAAATTTCTGGACGTGAGGAATTTATATATTAATCATATTCAAAAATAATTAACTAAATATCACTCTCCAATAAAAAATGGCAGCAATTCTCGTGAGCGCTAAAGTTTCTGTTTTTTACAGCAAGATCAACAAGACTTTCCCCACGTCTTCCCAACGGTTCTACTTGGCACAAACACTAATTAAAACATAAAAACTCAATCATAAAAGAGTCTATATAAATTATTTATTACTAAACAGTAGCATAAATCAAGGAACTAAAATAAAATTGGGTTGCCTCCCAACAAGCGCTATCGTTTAACGCCCCTAGCTAGGCATGATGATTTCAATGATGCTCACATAAAGGATAAGAATTGTAACATAAAGAGAGCATCATGAAGAATATGACTAGAACATTTAAGTCTAACCCACTTCCTATGCATAGGGATTTTGTGAGCAAACAACTTGTGGGAACAAGAATCAACTTGCATAGGAAGGTAAGACAAGCATAACTTCAAAACTTTAAGCACATAGAGAGGAAACTTGATATTATTGCAATTCCTACAAGCATATATTCCTCCCTCATAATAATTTTCAGTAGTATCATGAATGAATTCAAAAATATAACCAGCACATAAAGCATTCTTTTCATGATCTACAAGCATAGAATTTTTATTACTCTCCGCATAAGCAAACTTCTTCTCATGAATAGTAGTGGGAGCAAACTCAACAAAATAACTATCATGTGAGGCATAATCCAATTGAAAGCTAAAATCATGATGACAAGTTTCATGGTTATCATTATTCTTTAAAGAATACATGTAATCACAATAATCATCATAGATAGCAACTTTGTTCTCATAATCAATTCGAACCTCTTCCGAAATAGTGGATTCATCACTAAATAAAGTCATGACCTCGCCGAAACCACTTTCATCAATATAATCATCATAAATAGGAGGCATGCTTTCATCATAACAAATATTCTCATCAAAACTTGGGGGAAAAAAATATCATCTTCATCAAACATAGCTTCCCCAATCTTGTGGCTTTGCATATCATTAGCATCATAGATGTTGAAGGAATTCATACTAACAACATTGCAATCATGCTCATCATTCAAATATTTAGTGCCAAACATTTTAATGCATTCTTCTTCTAACACTTTGGCACAATTTTCCTTTCCATCATACTCACGAAACATATTAAAAGATGAAGCGTATGAGGCGAACTTAATTCCATTATTTTATAGTTTTCTTTTATAGACTAAACTAGTGATAAAACAAGAAACAAAAAGATTCGACTGCAAGATCTAAAGATATACCTTCAAGCGCTAACCTCCCTGGCAACGGTGCCAGAAAAGAGCTTGATGTCTACTACACAACCTTCTTCTTGTAGACGTTGGTGGGCCTCCAAGTGTAGAGGTTTGTAGGACAGTAGCAAATTTCCCTCAAGTGGATGGCCTAAGGTTTATCAATTCGTAGGAGGCGTAGGATGAAGATGGTCTCTCTCAAGCAACCCCGCAACCAAATAACAAAGAGTCTCTTGTGTCCCCAACACACCCAATACAATGGTAAATTGTATAGGTGCACTAGTTCAGCGAAGAGATGGTGATACAGGTGGTATATGGATAATAGATAAAGGCTTTTGTAATCTGAAAATATAAAAATAGCAAGGTAACTAATGATAAAAGTGAGCGTAAACGGTATTGCAATGCTAGGAAACAATGCCTAGGGTTCATACTTTCACTAGTGCAAGTCCTCTCAACAATAATAACATAATTGGATCACATAACTATCCCTCAACATGCAACAAAGAGTCACTCCAAAGTCACTAATAGCGGAGAACAAACGAAGAGATTATGGTAGGGTACGAAACCACCTCAAAGTTATTCTTTCCAATCAATCCGTTGGGCTATTCCTATAAGTGTCACAAACAGCCCTAGAGTTCGTACTAGAATAACACATTAAGACACAAATCAACCAAAACCCTAATGTCACCTAGATACTCCAATTTCACCTCAAGTATCCATGGGTATGATATATGATATGCATCACACAATCTCAGATTCATCTATTCAACCAACACATAGAAACTCAAAGAGTGCCCCAAAGTTTCTACCGGAGAATCACGACGAAAACGTGTGCCAACCCCTGTGCATAGGTTCATGGGCGGAACCCGCAAGTTGATCACCAAAACATACATCAAGTGAATCACGTGATATCCCATTGTCACCACAGATACGCACGACAAGACATACATCAAGTGTTCTCAAATCTTTAAAGACTCAATCCGATAAGATAACTTCAAAGGGGAAACTCAATCCATTGCAAGAGAGTAGAGGGGAGGAGAAACATAAGATCCAACTATAATAGCAAAGCTCGCGATACATCAAGATCGTGCCAAATCAAGAACACGAGAGAGAGAGAGAGAGAGATCAAACACATAGCTACTGGTACATACCCTCAGCCCCGAGGGAGAACTACTCCCTACTCGTCATGGAGAGCACCGGGATGATGAAGATGGCCACCGGAGAAGGATTCTCCCTCGGGCAGGGTGCCAGAACGGGTCTAGATTGGTTTTCGGTGGCTACGGAGGCTTCTGGCGGCAGAACTCCCGATCTATTGTGCTCCCTGATGTTTTTAGGGTATACAGAGATATATAGGCGGAAGAAGTACGTCAGGGGAGCCACGAGGGGCCCACGAGGGTGGATGGTGCGCCCCCTGCCTCGTGTCCTCCTCGTTGCTTCCCTTACGTGGACTCCAAGTCTCCCGGGTTGCTTTCCTTCCAAAAATAAGTTCCATGAAGTTTCAGGTCAATTGGACTCCGTTTGATTTTCCTTTTCTGCGATACTCTAAAACAAGGAAAAAACAAAAACTGGCACTGGGCTCTAGGTTAATAGGTTAGTCCCAAAAATAATATAAAAGTGTATAATAAAGCCCATAAACATCCAAAGTTGATAATATAATAGCATGGAACACTAAAAAATTATAGATGCGTTGGAGACGTATCAATACTAAGTTTCCAGGTGTGGTTGAATTGACAACTCAGCTGCTAATACTTGAGAATATTCTTTGGCTCCCCTTGTGTCGAATCAATAAATTTGGGTTGAATACTCTACCCTCGAAAACTGTTGCGATCCCCTATACTTGTGGGTTATCAGGATCTCTCTCTCCTAATTTTTTTCCATAGCAGAAAAATAAAAGCAAAGAAAGGAAGGAGAGAAAAGAAAGGGTTAGAGGAAGGACTTGGGCACGTGGACTATATTCTCGGACTCGCAAAAATGTGTACGTTCCACGAAAAATGGAGTGGGCATTTTTCAAAGTTTAAATTCAAACTCATTTGATTTAAATTCAAATGGTTCAAATAGGAAGTGAGGGTTAGGAAGGTCCAAAAATGTTCAGATTTTTGGTGGAGCTCCGGAAAATGATGAAAGAATATATGGCAAGGTTTGAGGAGCAACTCGAAGCAGAAAAGGCTTGAGAGTTTAAATTGCAAGTGTGTTTGTGGTTAATTCCAAACTAATGGAATATTATTTTATAGCTCCCTAATAATATTGGGAGGATATATGTTATAAAGAGAAAATCACCATGTGCATATCCCTCGATTTAAATGGATCGAAGATCCATACAATTTATTTATAAAAGTGATAAGATTAATGAAATGATGGCATGATGACATGATGCGATGCAAGAGGTGACATGATGAAATGCAACACGCAAGCAAATGACATGGAAACGTCAGCGAATAACTGGAAGACACCTGACACATCGGTCTCGGGACGTCACAACACTCCACCACTACGAAAGGATCTCGTCCCGAGATCTAGGATGGCACCGGAGAGAAATGGGAGAGGAAGAGAAAAGGTAAAATAAATTGCTTCTTGGACAAACGAGTGAAGCCATGAACCTTGAGAGGTTGAACAAATTGAAAGAAAGAAAAACAACGAAGATGAACAAAGTTGAAAACAGTCCATTAGAAAAGAGGAACAAGGAACATTACGAGAACCCTGTAGGTTGAAAGACATAAGAATAAGGGTTGCAATGGACAGGAATTACATGCAAGCACTCCAGATGAAACGAGATGTACAAGGAACAATAAGGATCAATTACGACAACACTCCGGTTGGAAAAAGGAAGGTAAAGAATATGAGCTTGGTAAAATGAAAGCGCTTGGATGAGAGTCCGGTTAGAGGAGGAATGATAGCCACAACACTCCGGTTAAAACAAGATAGATAAGGAATAAGACTGATATAATTTGGGAAGCACTCCGACTGTAAATGGAAGGAATTAAACATGAGCTTGACAAGATGAGAAGATACTTGATGAAATCAACAACACACTACCTCCGTAACTATTGAAAGAATGTCACAAGGGGTAAGAACAGTTTCAGACAGCACTCTGGTTGAGAAGGGAGGCAAAAACTAGATAAGATGAGAGAACTTGAATGGAGGACACGACACTCCGGTTGAATGGATACACAAAGGAAAGCTTATGGTCTTCACAATCTGAGATGATGAGTGAAGAGAGCAACATCACTATGCCTTCGGAAGAAATGAAGGAATGGAATGGAATGGAATTAACTAAGGGAAACAAGATCTTGAGAGAGCACGCTTTCAACAAATGCTAGAACGGAGTTGTTGGATTATCAACAACGAAAGGATAAGCTTGATGTGGGCTTACAGAAGTCTCAAGATTATGAGGTGACAACCTGCCACTAACAGAAACAAAGATTGGATTGATATCAACAAGGAGACGAGAAAATTATTTCACCAGGAGGATAAATGAAGAACTTGGGTCATTTATAAGCACCATAAATAGGGACAATCCTTAGGGAAAGCTTTAAGTGAAATATAACTCAAGATAACTCCACAGAAGAGATTGATGGGTTGCAAAGGATCTCATGAATGAATTGAAAATGATGGGTTTAAAATATGTCATTCCTGACAACTTGTGAATCATGGAACATGAAGGGAAATTGTCAAGAGTGACATAACACCACCTCAAAAGATACGAGAGAAAGAATCGCACTTCAGAATACAAGATGAAGAATGCTTGAACTCCTCAAATAAGTCATGTGTTGAACACCATGTTTATTTTTAGAGTATAGCTTGGCGGATCTTAACTTCAAGAGAAATCTTCAAGAACAATTGCAGAATGAAAAGAATCCTTGACGAACCACCATGTAGAGCCTCCGCGAAGAACTCCAGTAACAAAAGGATGATCAAACAAAAGGAAAGAGAAGTTGAAAACACAAGGTGAAGCCTTGTAATGATATAGATGGATCTTCGTGATGATATAATTGAGTGAGCTTGGAACTCCGGGAAAAGAAAAGATGAAGCATCTCGAACCGAGAAATGTGACATGATGAACAACTTTGGAAAGAATAAACTAGATCACTTGGATGAAACAATAATAAGAATTACGTTATGCGTATCCTTCACCAATTTAAATTGATGACAAGCAGCAGATTTGGCATACTACTCATTCTCGTAGGGAGGATTAAGAGAGATATAGCGTAAACTTGAGAAGGACTTCAACGAACCACCGGTAGGATTAAAAAACCGAATGAATTGATATGATAATGAAGGAAAAGAAATCTTGAATGAACCACCGTAAGAATTTAAAATGAAGGTAGCAAAGGCACAATTCACCGGGAAGAAATAGAAAACGAACGAAGATACTTGGGAAAATTTAGATACAAGAGAACGGAGAGATCATGAACTGATTAGAGGATATTTGAATGATTCACCGGTAAGATTTGGAGAACGATAGCAACACATTGAGAATGAATAATTCTGAGATGATGGGCTCTAGAGAATCAAACTGAAAAGACTCCTGAATTGCTCCGGAAGGGTAAAAAGAATGCTCATAATCGAAAACAATTATGAGAGGAAAGCATCAAGCTAGAACTTCGCATCTTTGGAAGAACAGGTGAGGATTTAAGAGGAACTCCTCTTCGGTATTTCAAAATCCGAGAATGACGACGAGAAACACCACCATGAATTTGTTGAGGCACTCCGGAATGAAAATTAGAAAGGTTGAACCGACGATGAAAAGAATTTGAAAGATCTTGGAGAAAGACATAAGACTGATGATAATTCATTCTTACATCAAACTTTGAAAAGATTTGAGAATACCTCCAAAAAATTAAAAGAGTCAGGTAAGATCCTGGGAAAAGACCTGTGGGTTAGGGCCCACTGAAAAGAAACACCATTGAACGATTTAAAAGATAGATTGCAACGGTTGAATTAAATGGCTTGAATAAGGTAAGACCTCGAAATAGCTTGAACGGATGCAGAGTGGAAACACGAATCTTCGAGATATCTTCTGCACTCCGGAACAATTGAATAGCAAGCGGGGAATGATTAAGAGGTGCACCGGCATGAGAAAGCATTTGCAACAAGGAAAAGATATGATTATCAAAGCTTGAATTGAATCCACCGAAGAAGAAAGAGAACAAAGAATGATAAACTTGAAGCTCCGTTAGTATCTTCCTGATAATCACCGGATAAGGATATTGATGGAAAAGAATGGGGATACTTCCCATCAATAAAAGGATACTTGAATAAGAAATCTGAGTCCTTGAAGAAAAAGGGGTGGGAGGGCGGGAAAACAAAGGCAATTTGGGACGGATGAAACAAACACGGTTGAAAAGAAGTGATAAATGATCTTGCAATGTTGAATGGATCGGCTTAACTTGAAGAGAAGCACGCCGGTTGAGAAGAAATTGAGATGACAAATTCGATGATCAAGAAGGATTATAATTCACATAGGAATATATGAACACCACTTAGAAAAGGTATGGAATCCACATTTGATTTCGAAGCAACTCGAATACCACAACTCAAAACAAAACAAAGGATTTGGCTTACAGATTAAGCCGGAAACAAACATATGATAGACCCCATATCGTATCATGTGTCTGTTAGAAAGAATTCCTACGTGATACTTGAATTCCCACTTATAAACTCCCGAAACTTTCTGGTTATGCAATCAGGTGTTGGGGATACAGGGGAAGCATAATATCTCACCCAAACTAACAATTCCTACATCTAGTTGTATCCATCCTTCAACACATAACCAAGAAACCTTCGTAAATCGTGTACCTCAACCTTCGAAAAGCATTCGTTATACGAGTTATGGCAATACTCCCGAACTCCCGCCCCAGTACTGGGTGGCGTCGAGGTTATCTCACCAACAACTGCATAAAAGAGATTTTTTATGTCGGCGAAACTCAGGTATTCCAGAACTGGAACCATAAAATTGTGACGACAACACCTCAGAGCTCAACTCCCCGAGACACTGCCACAACCCCTAAATGTCAGGAGGCACCAAGAATAATGTTCTCGTCACAAGAATATCGGAACGATTCCAAGATACCCGCGTGATCTTAAAAAAATCGTGAAATTTGAGGAGAGAAGAGTCAAAACTCTACGCCAGGAGGCCTCACCAGAGCGACGAAGGGACTGAGGAGTAAAAAGAATCCTACTCTCCGATATATATAATCCTAAGACTCAAAACATTTTGTTCTAGACACAACAACGTCAGCGATTCGATCAAGCAGGGGGCTCCTAAGTCGGGGAAGGCTCTGATTACCAACTTATAACACCCACAATGCGGCTATATCTCCCATGAGTTGGGGCACGACTTAGAGGCATAGCCGAATGGTAGGCTTGTCGCAAGGGGGGTAATCTTCACACATCCCATGTATTGAATAAGAAAGGGATAAAGAGTTGGCTTACAATCGCCACTTCACACAATACATAAACAAATCATACATCATCCAAAGTACAATCAAGGTTCGACTACGGAACCAAAATAAAAGAAGACAACCCCAAAAGCTAGATCCCCGATCGTCCCAACTGGAATCCACTACTGATCAACAGTAAACGAAACAAAACAACAATCAAGATCTTCATCGAGCTCCCACTTGAGCTTGGTTGCGTCACCTGCACTGGTATCATCGGCACCTGCAACTGTTTGGAAGTATTTGTGAGCCACGAGGACTCAGCAATCTCACACCCACGAGATCAAGACTATTTAAGCTTAAGGATAGGAAAGGGTAGTGAGGTGGAGCTGCAGCACTAAGCATATATGGTGGCTAACATACGCAAATAAAGAGCGAGAAGAGAAGCAACACAACGGTCATAAGCTAGAAGTGATCAAGAAGTGATCATGAAACTACTTACGCACAATCATAACACAAGAACCGTGTTCACTTCCCGGACTCCGCCGAGAAGAGACCATCACGGCTACACACGCGGTTGATGCATTTTAATTAAGTTAAGTGTCAAGTTCTATACAATCGGATATTAACAAATTCCCATCTGCCCATAACCGCGGGCATGGCTTTCGAAAGTTCAAACCCTGCAGGGGTGTCCCAACTTAGCCCATCACAAGCTCTCGCGGTCAACGAAGGATATTCCTTCTCCCGGGAAGACCCGATCAGTGTCGGAATCCCGGTTACAAGACATTTCGACAATGGTAAAACAAGACCAGCAAAGCCGCCCGATGTGCCGACAAATCCCGATAGGAGTCGCACGTATCTCGTTCTCAGGGCACACCGGATGGGCCAGACGTCGGGTTGGCATAAACCCTGGTTGCCCAGGGGGCGCCGGACATCGCCCAGTTTGGACCAACACTCAGAGGAGCACAGGCCCGAGGTTTAAAATAAAGACGACCCTTGAGTCTGTAGAACCCAAGGGAAAAAGGCTTAGGTGGCAAATGGTAAAACCAAGGTTGGGCCTTGCTGGAGGAGTTTTATTCAAAGCGAACTGTCAAGGGGTTCCCATAACACCCAACCGCGTAAGGAACGCAAAATTAAGGAACATAACACCGGTATGACGGAAACTAGGGCGGCAAGAGTGGAACAAAACACCAGGCATAAGGCCGAGCCTTCCACCCTTTACCAAGTATATAGATGCATTAAAGTAAATAAGATATAATAATGATATCCCAACATATCCATGTTCCAACATGGAACAAACTTCAACTTCACCTGCAACTAGCAACGCTATAAGAAGGGCCGAGCAAAAGCGGTAACATAGCCAAACGACGGTTTTCTAGGAAGGTGGGGTTAGAGGCTTGACATGGCAATATGGGGGGCATGATATAGCAAGTGGTAGGTAGCGCTACAAAGCGATAGAGCGAACAACTAGCAAGCAAAGATAGAAGTGATTTCGAGGGTATGGTCATCTTGCATGATGTCGGTGTCAAAACCGGCGGATCTCGGGTAGGGGGTCCCGAACTGTGCGTCTAAGGAAGATGGTAACAGGAGGCAGGGGACACGATGTTTTACCCAAGTTCGGGCCCTCTTGATGGAGGTAAAAACCCTACGTCATGCTTGATTATTCTTGATAATATGAGTAGTACAAGAGTTGGTCTACCACGAGATTAGAGAGGCTAAACCCTAGAAGCTAGCCTATGGTATGATTGTATGTTGTCCTACGGACTAAAACCCTCTGGTTTATATAGACACTAGAGGGGGCTAGGGTTACACAGAGTCGGTTATAAGGAAGGAGATCTACATATCCGTATTGCCAAGCTTGCCTTCCATGCCAAGGAGAGTCCCATCCGGACACGGGACGAAGTCTTCAATCTTGTATCTTCATAGTCCAACAGTCCGGCCAAAGGATATAATCCGGCTGTCTGGATACCCCCTAATCCAGGACTCCCTCAGTAGCCCCTGAACCAGGCTTCAATGACGATAAGTCCGGCGCGCAGATTGTCTTTGGCATTGCAAGGCGAGTTCCTCCTCTGAATACTTCATAGAAGATCTTGAACACGAGGATCGTGTCTGGCTCTGCAAAATAAGTTCCAGATACCACCGTAGAGGGAATAATATTTACACAAATCTAATCTGCTGACGTACCCTGTAGTGTGACATCACACCACAGCCAGGTCTTTATTTGAATCGTTTTTCATAACCTATCTCAGCGTATTTCGCGAGGCGGTTCCCTTGGCACGTCTTGTCGAAGCAGAGATCATGTCCCCTTGTTACGGGATCCTCATTAATACGGACGTGGGTAACCCAACCATGCCTATTAGTAGGACTCATAAATCTTAGGCAAGTCCCAAACGGCCACGAGGAGGACGCTTGATATTCACCCTCTTTATAAAGGGGACAAGGCCTTTTCCTCTCGATTTTAATCGAATCCGCCTCTCGCATTGAGTTCCAACACCCGAAGCTCAGGTTTAGGCACTTAGGACCTTCAACTATGTCCGGATCCAACCTTCAAGGTCGGTGGATGCCCTCCTCCGTCACAGAGGAGGACATCAAGAAGTTGAGAGAGGCCAAATATCTGACTGCTGAAATTTCGCATCGGCTGCCTGCCCGAGGCAGGTCGTCCCTACTCCCGAACCCAACGAGAGCGTCGTGTTCGTCTCCCACTTCCTCCGAGGACTAGGCCTCGCTCTAGATCCCTTTGTTAGGGGTCTTATGTTCTATTACGGGCTAGATTTTCACGATCTGGCCCCGGATTCCCTTCTTCACATCTCGATGTTTATTGTCGTATGTGAGGCCTTCCTCCGCATTACCCCTCACTTCGGCCTGTGGCTCAAGACCTTCGATGTGAAGCCGAAGATGATCGAGGGGCAGCACGCAGCGTGCGGAGGCGCTTCAATAAGCAAAATTGCTGACGCTCCATGGCCCGAGGGTTACTTCCCAGAGGTGTCCAGATTGTGCCAGCGGGAGTGGTTCTACATCACAGCCCCCCAAAGTACCAAGTGGGTAGCTGCCCCCGCCTTCCGCTCAGGCCCCCCACCACAACTGATGTCATGGATCCGCAGGGGGTTGAGCTGGGGTCCAGCCAAGGACGTGCCAATACTGCAAAGCCGTATCCGAGATCTCCTCGAGAGAGATATCAGTCTGGTTATGGTAGTGCAAGTTATGCTAGTCCATCAAGTCCAGCCTTGCAAACGCCAGCCCCTTTGCATGTAGGAATTCAACCCGGAAGGACAGCGAGCTATCCAACATTTCCTCGGCATGACGCACGAAGAGATGTACAAATTGTTCTTCGGACCACAAATAATGTGTCCGGACATCACTGAGGATGCAGGTCTGAGCTGCAATCGCCCGGATTCCCAAGTAAGTAGCCCCGCATCCGAACACATTGTCCGTTTTATTTATAGCAAAGTTGCCCTAAAAAAGAAAAACCGCTCTTGGTCCAGGATTAGATAGCGAAGGCAAATTTGATCAGGTGTCCGGCCCCCCTCCCTGAGACCTCACCAAATCCCGTGCTAACCAGGATGCTGGAGATCGCGCCTTATCAAGCGCCCTTGGGAGAAGATAAAGGGGGGAACAAGGAGGTTAGTGCCTCCGCAAAGGAGGTTAGCCGGGGAGGAGGGACTGAAACTTCCTCTCCCTAGGGAAGGAAGAGGACCACCTCCGAGGACCCGGAGACAATGGTCTCCAAACGGGGGAAGAAATCTTCGCCGGAGGGTCCTGCCTCGGGGGCTACCCTGGCCGCACTGTGCCCTCAAGGGGATCAGCCCTCCACCAAGCTGTAAGTAAAAGGGTACTTAATAATGAAAATATCTCGCTTTACTTCTGAGGAAAATAACCGAAGCATTTATCTTGCAGTTCGGATCTTAGCCCTTCTCAGCGGAGCTCGTCTTCAGGGGATCTTCTTCCAGAGATGATGGAGAGTGAAACGCCTCCCCCTGCCACACCGCCTCACGAGGCAGGCAACCCCGAGGTGTCATCGCGGAGGGTTTCTCCTGATCCGGCAAGGCCAGAAGGTAATCCTATGGCCACCCAAAGTCCTCAGTATCTGGCTCTTGAATAGAGCAATCAAAAGAGTCCGGCACCATCTGGTGTGCGGTCGGACGTACTGAGGGATCTGCTAGGGCAAGCGGCCATCTCAGAAGAGCACCGTACGTTGATGGGTACAGTGATTGAAAGGATTTCATCTGCCGAAAGCGGGTTGCATGAAGCCTTTATGAGTCTACTGGTGGGTTTTGAGGTACGTGAAATGATGTACATTTTTGACAGTACCGCACATTTTTAGATGTGCCCTGTGTAGATAGTAGCCCTTGAGACTCTGGTTGTCGTCGAAAACGGCGGCAAACAAAGGATCATAGTCCCAGGTAATAACCAGACCGCCTGTATGTGCAGGTGGTTGAAGCTCCGGTGGCTAGCCGGACTGATGGGTTTGCCGAACTAAAGCGACAGCTAGATGCGGCAGATGCCGACATCGTGCTTGTCAACAAGGGGCTTGACGAGGCACATGGTAGGTGATTTTTCTGGTGATTGTCACGTAATAAGAGCAGCATGATGCCAGTATCTTTAATATGTTGTGACTGCAGATGGAGCTGCCATCGTGGAGACCCTTCGTGCGGAGCTTGCCCGAGCCAAGGAGCAAGCCAGGAGTAGCAATGTGGCCGCTTTAAAGGCGGCCGGAGAGTTAAGAGCCGAACAGGCCGCGCATTGCGAGAGAAAGGAAAAAATAGCCAAGATGGCTGTAGAGTTAAAAGATGCTGCTGACCGTTACCAGCTTCTTGAAGAAGAAAACCGGGCGAAGGCGACGGACCTAGAAAAGGCCCGGGTGGCTGCCAAGGAAGCCCGCTCCCAAATTAGAGCGATGAAGGAGGAGCTGCATCAAGCTGCAGATATTGTATCCGGGAAGCCCTTCTTGTTGCGGACTAAGTTCGGGGATCCGAAGTATGCACCTCTGGACCGGCTATGGAGTTCTACGGACGCCTACGTGGATTTGACTACAAGTGCTGCTAATGCGGCCGAGTACTTCAAGGATCGGAAAGATCACAAAGTGGAAAAACTGTTTTGGTCACAGTTTCATGCTCCAGCCCGTCCGTTCTGTTGAATGAGCAAATGGCCGAGTGGGCCGAGCTCCATAGATTATTCGGACTTGCCATGAGGTCCGTTGTGGATCATCTGTGGCCGAGAGGGCCAAGGCCGAATAGCTACTTTAGCTTAGTGCAACAATTCCTTGGTGTTGTGCCACACATCGATGCTGTAAATAGGTCGGCGTGCATAGAAGGCTCGCGGATGGCCCTTGCCCATGTCAAAACATACTAGGCGGAGATGGATGCCACCACGGTTGCGGCACAGGGTTCGGCCATAGGCCGAGTGGCTGCCGAGCACTACTTTGAAGAAGTTCTTGAAGGCGCTCGTTCGATAGAGGCTCAGTTCTCAAAGAATATTATGTTTGAGTGACATGTATTCCCATTGTAAAAACAATGTTTTATTGAGTTTATCAAGGTTGTATTTATACTTTTGCCCGAAAGTACTATGACGCCTCCTGTGCGGCCGTTTATGTATATATGTATATAACCTGAAAGATGGCAGTCGTCGGCTTCAGCCCCCACGCATATAATGCGGGGGTGTTCGCAGAAGACGCATGTTCACACTTGATCCAATGTCTTGGTACATTAAGGAGGTGATAGCGCGGCGAACTAGGCAATCGGACTATAATGCTTTAACACTTTCACTTAGCCATAGGAGTTTGACAGTGGGGCTACTATATAGCCCCTGGTGGCTCCGCACTCATCCGAATTCGGGGTGCGTACATGCCTGGCCGGGAAACGGCCCTTCGTTAAGGCGGAGGAATCCCGAAGATTCCGCTAGGTCATCGAGTGGTTGACCAGTCTCACGCTATATCATGACAGTCAGTTTTTGGCTTTCTCTACTAAGGTGCTCGTCCGGATGAACCAGGGCACAATCGCAGTAGTTCTCCTGGTGCCGCCTTAGCCGATAGAGCGGAACGTAAGGCAGCAAAACATAGGAGCCGGGCAAACCCAACATTTGACCAAAGACATGATTCGGAGCTGATGCATATAAGGCCAAACTCGCGACGCCGAACACTCCCTAAGGTATTCGGTCTTTATGATGTAAACCGGGCTTAAGCAGTGCCCTTTGTAATAAGCCCCTGGTGTCCAGGTACGTGCAATATTCTGACGTGGCCACATGCCAATACGTAAGCATCCTTATCAATTGTACTGAGAATCCGGGGGATGTGTATCAACAAGAGACAGTAAAAAAGGTTTACGTAGGGTCTTAATCTAAAAAGAATCCTTGGAACGGGTCCCTGCTGCACGTCTTCACCTGTGTCTCTGTTGTGCTGTATCCTGGATGGGTGTAGCACGATGGTCATCTATAAAAGAGAGGAACTTAGTTGAAAAGTTGTCGTGCAAAAAGGTAGGTTATACTAAATAAACCATGTATAGTTCAAGATGAGTAAAGTTGAGCCTAATTGCCACTTGTTTGCGCGCGTTGAGCCCCTTGTATTGTAATAGGGGTATAGCCATCAAACCTGTATCAATTACATATAGCTGCACCGGACTCGTCCAACCGCGTCCATGGTCTTAACGACCTGTCAGATGCTTTAGTTGGTGAGGCCGTTTAGTGTGCGGCTGCCAAGGCAGCCGCACGGTCTTCCGCGCACAAGGAGCGCTCAATATTTCCATTTACTGTAATGATGCCACGTGGACCGGGCATCTTAAGCATGAGGGAAGCGTAATGCGGTATTGCGTTAAAGTGAGCGAAAGCTTCGCGTCCGAGTAGTGCTTGATAACCACTTTGGAACGGAGCGATGTGGAACGTTAAATTTTCGCTGCGGAAGTTATCGGGAAAGCCGAATATAACCTCTAGTAGCAGGGAGCCTGTGCAATGGGCCTTTGGGCCTGGCATTACTCCTTTAAAGGTAGTATTGTTGTGGCTAATTTTTGTTGGGTCTATCCCCATTTTGCGGACTGTGCCCTGATATATCAGGTTTAAACTGCTGCCGCCGTCCATCAGGACTCGTGTGAAGTGGTGTCCGTCAATTATTGGGTCTAATACCAAGGTAGCCCATCCTGCACGCCGGATACTTGCCGAGTAATCCCGATGGTCGAAGGTGATCGGTTGGGACGACCAGTGGTAGAACTCCACGGTGATAGACCCTGGGGCATGTGTCTCTAGGAGTGCTGCTTTGTTTCTCCCCTTTGTCACGTGTAACACGTTTACTGTTTTAACTTTTGGTGGGAATTTCTTCTGTTCCCCAGTGCTTTGCTTGCGAGGCTCGTCCTCGTCTTCGCTTGGTGTATCCTGCCCCTTATGTTCGGCATTGAGCTTGCCGGACTGCTTGAAGACCCAACATTCTCTATGGGTATGATTTGCTGGTTTATCGGGGGTGCTGTGGATCTGACATATTTTCTCCAGAATCTTGTTTAGGCTGGACAGTTCGTCTCTGTTGCCTTTGGAGGGAAGCTTTTGTTGACCTAGCCGAGAGCTTCTAAATCCGGCGTTTACCGCCGTGCTCTTCGGGCTGTCTTCTTTATTCCGGCGCTTGTTTTTGCTGCGTCGTGGTTTCCCGTTTCCGTCCCTGACTTCGGATGTACTTGGGTCGTTGGTGCTGCATCGGGCTAACCAGCTATCCTCGCCCGCACAAAAGCGGGTCATGAGGCTTGTTAATGCTGCCATTGTTCTCGGCTTTTCTTGGCCGAAGTGTCTGGCAAGCCATTCGTCTCGAACGCTGTGCTTAAAAGCTGCTAAGGCTTCGGCGTCCGGGCAGTCAACTATTTGGTTCTTTTTAGTGAGAAACCTGTTCCAAAGCTTTCGGGCTGACTCTCCGGGCTGTTGAGTTATATGACTCAAATCGTCTGCATCCGGTGGTCGGACATAGGTCCCTTGAAAATTTGCACGAAAAGCATCTTCGAGCTCTTCCTAGCTTCCAATGGAGTTTTCGGGGAGGCTTTTAAGCCAGTGCCGAGCTGGCCCTTTGAACTTGAGGGGTAAGTACTTGATGGCATGGAGATCGTCTCCTCGAGCCATATGGATATGGAGGATGTAGTCCTCAATCTAGACCCCAGGGTTTGTCGTTCCGTCGTACGCCTCTATGTTTACGGGTTTGAATCCCTCTAGAAATTCATGGCCCAGCACCTCATCGGTGAAACATAGGGGGTGTGCGGCACCCCTGTATTTGGGTGTACCGTGGTGTTGGGATGTTTGTTGTGTTGCATTGCATGCTAGAGCGCGCTTGCGTGGCCCGTAGATGGATCTGGTTGCACCGTCCTTTTGATGTGAGCCCTCACGTGGATCGCGTATTGGCTTATGTGCGGCGTCGTTTGCCGCTCTATGTTGGCCACGAGGTCATCTATCCGACTGGATGGCCGTTTTGTTTTTTGGTTGCGGGGGATCTAAGGCCTCCTCATCGAATTCAGGTAGAAACTTTCGCTTCGGGTAGCTCTTGGTGTGGCGATTACCGCCGTACTTCGCTGCAGTGTTGAGTACTTGACTCCATCTGATTCTGAGTGTGTCTTGTGCAGCCCTGAGCCTTTGCTTCTGCTTTTTCAGACTCCTCGTAGTGGCAACAAGCCTTCGATGGGTATTTTGTTGCTTCGGGTGCCTGTCCGGTGTGATGTCATCCGGACTGTTATCTTCGACGGAGTCGGGTTGTTCGGTTTGATTCTCCGTGTTGCCGTGGTCGGGCGATGGTTCACCCTGCTCTATCGTTGGGTCTATATGATCGCTGTTTCTGCCGAGGCGGGATTTGGAGCGGCGCTTACGCCACCGCTTTGACTACTTCTCGAGGGAACAACCCTTCGCTGTGTCCTTCCGTTCCTCGTCGTCGTTTTCTTTGGGTGTGTCCACCATGTATACATCATATGATGAAGTGGGCGTCCAGTGCCCTGTGGGCAGTGGTTCCTGTTCATCTCCTGCATCGTCGTCCATACCGTCGATGTCTTCGGAGTCGAAGTCGAGCATGTCGGTCAAATCATCGACAGTGGCTACTAAGTGGGTGGTGGGTGGGCGGCGAATTTCTTAGTCATCCGCATCCCAATCCTACCGAACATAGTTCAGCCAGGACTCTCCTGATAGGGAGAGAGACCTTAATGAGTTCAGTATGTCGCCGAAGGGTGAGTGCTGAAAGATATCCGCGGAGGTGAACTCCATGATCGGCATCCAGTCAGATTCGATAGGCACGGGCGCAGGCGGTTCGGAGTCCGTGGCCGGGGAAAAATCCGGCAGTTTGGCGCCATGGCTCTCGTGAAGGGTAAGGTCGATACTCGGCTTGATCGCCGATGAGAGTGCGTCCTCCGCGGCGGGGTCTATCCACCCGTCACTGGATGGCGCAATTGGCTCCGATTTGAGGGTCGGAGCGGTCGTCGGTGCGATCTCCCGAACACTGTTCGATGGTGGAGCTAAGTCATGCTCATCGTGACCGTGTGGCGCACTCGGCAAGGGCTCGAATTCGTCGAAGATCAAGTCTCCGTCGATGTCGGCTGTGTAGTTCAAGTTTCCAAATCTGACCTGATAGCCAGGGGCATGGCTCTCGATCTGCTCCAGATGGCAAAGCGAGTTGGCCCGCAGTACGGAGCCGCCGAATACAAAGATCTGTCCGGGGAGAAAAGTCTCACCCAGGACTGCATCGCTATCGATGATCGAAGGAGCCATCAAGCCTAATGATGACGACACAGAGGAACTCTCAATGAAAGCACCAATGTCGGTGTCAAAACCGGCGGATCTCGGGTAGGGGGTCCCGAACTTCTCGCGTCTAAGGAGGATGGTAACAGGAGGCAGGGGACATGATGTTTTACCTAGGTTCGGGCCCTCTTGATGGAGGTAAAACCCTATGTCCTGCTTGATTATTCTTGATAATATGAGTAGTATAAGAGTTGATCTACCACGAGATCAGAGAGGCTAAACCCTAGAAGCTAGCCTATGGTATGATTGTATGTTGTCCTACAGACTAAAATCCTCTGGTTTATATAGACACCGGAGGGGGCTAGGGTTACACATAGTCGGTTATAAGGAAGGAGATCTACATATCCGTATTGCCAAGCTTGCCTTCCACGCCAAGGAGAGTCCCATCCGGACACGTGACGAAATCTTCAATCTTGTATCTTCATAGTCCAACAGTCCGGCCAAAGTATATAATCCAGCTGTCCGGATACCCCTAATCCAGGACTCCCTCACCTGAGATCCCGCAAGGAAGAAGAATGAGTCCATGAAAAAGACAAACGGACGTAGTCGAACGGATCCTCACAACTCCGGAATGAAACCGAAGCTAACGAGAGAAGCAACCCGGAAAGAAGCAGGCAACATAGTAAACAACCATCACATAAACATGGCATGATGCACAACCAAGTATGATGCATGTCCGGTTTAATGAGTCATGGCATGGCAAAGTGCACAAACAATACTACAAGTTACGTGGGGCTCAATATGCAATGAGTTGCATATTGACGAAACACCACATCAATTATTTAGTTCACTCTCGGTTATGTACCCAACAAATTAAATTTCTTAACATGGCCAGAGGTGAAACATGAGTAGAATACACAGTTAGGCATTTTAAATGAGGCCGGAAACATCAAACAACAATTCCGGTATATACTCATGTGCATTAGCAATTTAATGCAACAACAATTTTAAACATTTTAAATGTTATTATCATGATGCGGATGACATGTTCAAGTTATGCAATTTTTATGAAAATGTTGCCACGGCGACGAATTCGAAAATGATGCCACGGTAACATATCGGTTCCGGTAGCTCATGGAGATACTGGTGCAAAAGGAAATGTGGCGGGAGCATGCAAAAGATGGTGGGGTGATCTCGGTTACTGGGTTCCCACGAGTCAATGGCATGGAAGCGAGAGACACTACGGACACGGTGCAGACAAAGGGTGCATCTCATACAACACAAGCAATCGTTCTCGGATGGTCGTCTCGGGGTTATACCTTCAAAGCGTGCAAACGGGACAGTTCGAGTTCGTTGAGGGAAGTAGAGGAAGTAGTCGTTCTGCGACGGTAGTAGAAGTAGTGGTTCTATCGGTCCTCGTCGGTAGTGGTACACGAGTCGAAGAGGAAATGGTCATTCATGTTCAGGAAGCGGTAGAGGTACAGGTCTTCGACAACGGTCGTCGTACACGTTTCGAGGTCGTCGGTGGAGGTTCTCGCGATCTCGGCGACGGTAGTGGTACTCGTTTTCGTAGACGTTCGGGGTCGTGGGTAGTTGAGCACAGTCGTTTGTTGGACTTGACGGATCCGATGCCTCCGGGCGTAGTGGTACATGTTCGTTTTCGGAGAGGTACTTGGCATTCTTCGTCTCGCGGTGTAGTCAAACTTGACGTATCTGAGGGCTCTGGGCGTCGTGGTACTTGTCGAAATCCACATAGAATGTAGTTGAACATCTTTAAACGGAACTTGGCGCATTTGATGTTCCCGGGGGTGACGGGAGTTGTGCACAATCGTTGTTGGACTTGACGGGTCCGAGGTCTTTGGGTGTAGTGGTACTTGGCGTCTCATCGTGTAGTCATTTGTCGTAGTCGGACTTGACAAAAATGCACACCGGCTGTAGTCGTGGTACTTGGTGTAAGTGCATCTAGTGCCACCCCTAGTTGGTTTTGGAGTATTGACGACAAACCTAGTTGAGAGACTAATGTGTTTGTGAGAATTGCAGGATAACACAGGTAGAAGTCCCTCATTGATTCGGTTTTCCTACCAGAGATGACCCCTAAAAATGTATGAAGACATTGAAGTCAAAGGTGGTATATGAAGATACTCACATTGAAGACTATGACAAGAGAAGACACCACATGAAGCCTATGGAGCTCGAAGACTTAGATCTTTCGTAGTTCTCTTTCTTCTGTGTTGAGTCATAGGAACCACCGTACTGTTAAGTGGGGTCCAAGAGAACCAGTCAGAATGACTGAAGTGATGCTTAAACAAAACCTATGTCTTCGAGTGAAGACTTTGAGAGCGAATCTTGTCCAGAGTCAGGCAAGTCAGCTTTGCTTGAAGCCCAAGTAAAGTTGTCGTGTGAGTTTGAAATCTGACCATTGGAACACGTGTCAGTTCCTTAGTGACCCAGGGTCATTTCGGACAAATCAGGTCGGGTTGTCAAGTGGCTATAAATAGCCCACCCCCTACAACCATAAACGGTTGGCTGCTCAGATTCAGAGTACGGCTTTTGTCGTTTGAGAGCAACCCACCTCGAAGCCTTTGAGAGAGAATTCCTTGCGAGGATAAAGCCCTAACCACCCAGATCCAAAGAGAATTAGGCATCACTTAAGTCTTCTTATCTGTGTGATCTGAAGACTTATTACACTTGAGGACTGTGCATACTCCAGCCGGTTAGGCGTCGCGTTCCGAGCATCCAAGAGACATTGTGGATTGCTGGTGAACGAAGTCTGTGAAGGTTTGGGAGTCTACCTTGAAGACTTACCAGAGTGATTGGGCGAGGTATGTGTGACCTTAGCTCAAGGGGAATACGGTGAGGACTGGGTGTCCTGAGCTGCGTGTTCAGGACTGGGTGTCCGGGACTGTGTGTCCTAAGGTTTAAATACCTAGCCGCCCTAACCAGACGTACAGTTGTCACAGCAACTGGAACTGGTCCAACAAATCATTGTCTTCAGCGAGTCACTGGTTTCATCTTCCCTTCCCTTTACTTACTGTTACTCCTTGTGAAGTCATTGTATGTTCGCACTATCTTTTGTCTTCACTGAGTGACTGCGTGTTCTGTGTGGCTTCACAATATCTTCCTACCTGATCCTTACTACATTGCTGCTATTAGTCATTGTGCTTTCACTCTATTGAATACTTGACTATGGCTTTCCTAGTGTAGTCTACCTTCCGCTGTAGGGTAATAGGTTTATTTCTATCGTTTGTCTTCATAACTTCCATGTTTTGAAGACTTTCATAAAAATCGCCTATTCACCCCCCCCCTCTAGTCGATATAACACACTTTCAATTGGTATCAGAGCAAGGTGCTCCCTTGTTCTGTGTGATTCGGTTTAACCACCTAGAGTTTTAGCTATGTCTACTGCAGGGATAATTAAAGTCTCCGTTGCGTGCCCCGTGTTCGATGGAACTGAATGTCCCTACTGGAAGAATAAGATGCGCATGCATCTTGAAGCCATTGACGTCGACCTATGGTATGCCTTCAAGAACGGCGTTCCCAAGGCTGGAGAAGGTGTCACTGCTGCTGATGTCAAGAAGTTCGTTCAACTGGACTCTACTGCCAAGAATATCATCTGTGGTCATCGGACCAAAGGACAGTATGGCCGTGTGAGTGCTTTGGAAACCTCTAAGCTGGTCTGGGACTGGCTCTCCAAGGTCAATGAAGGCATCTCAACCCAGAGAGATCAGAGAATCAGTGTCCTTCGCAACCTCTTCAACCGCTTCAAGAGAAATGACAATGAGAATGTCCAGCTCACATTTGACCGACTCACTAACATCACAAATGAGCTTCAAGCCCTCGGCGCTACTGAGATCACCAAATATGAAGTCGTCAAGACACTACTGAGATCACTTGATAGTTCGTTTGACACCCTAGCCCTGATGATTCAAGAACGTCCTGATTTCAAGACACTCGATCCGTCTGACATACTTGAGAGGCTCCCCACACATGAGTTTCAGCTTTCTGAGAAAAGAGATATCTACGGTCCAAACTATGGGCGAACTCGTGCCTTGAAGGCAAAAGCTGTCTCCTCATCTGAAGAAGAATCTGACAGCAGTTCGGATGATCCTGAAGACATTGGAAGGGAACTTGCTATGCTTGTGAAGAAGTTCCCAAAATTCACCAAGAAGAAAAGTTTCAGAAAGTCTTCCCGATCAAGCTCAAGGAATGATGAAGATTCTGCTCACGACTACAAGAAGAAAACATGTCACAAGTGCAAGAAACCTAGCCACTTCATCTCTGAGTGTCCACAGTGGGACAATGAGAACAAAAAGAAGAAGAAGAGCAAGGAATATGACTCTGACGACAAGAAGAAGAAGAAATACTCAAAGTCTTCTTCCAAGTCTTCCTCAAAGTCTTCATCACACAAGAAGAGCTCATCTGGCAAGGCACGTGCGTTTGTTGGCAAGGAAATGGATTCAGAGGAGGAGTCCGCTTCTGAGGAGGCGGAGGTGGAGTCTGAGGAGGAGTCCGATTCAGGCGTCGCAAGTCTGGCTACAGCATACGTTGCCAAGTCCATCTTCAACACTGAAGACAATGACTTTGTCACCGACACCGATGTAAATGACAAGGACTGCTCCGCTTCTACCTACTGCTTCATGGCACACGGTGCCAAGGTAAACACACGCACTACTCACTATCAAACATCTAGTGACGATGACTCTGATTGTGGTTCAAAACCCAGCTACAAAACACTTGCTAAAATTGCAACTGAACAACAGAAAGCTATGGAACATATTCAAAAACTGTTAGACAGAAGCGATGATCTGTTAGGTGCTGAAATGACTCGATCTGAATCCTTAATTGAAGACATAAAAAATCTTCACGTTAAGTATGAGGAACTTGAAAGTCATCATGAAACTCTCTCAACAACTCATGAAAAGCTTTCCTATGATTATCTTCAAAGGAAGCAAGATCTTGAGAAATTGAGAGCGGCTCATGAAGATCTTCAAAAGGAAATGAGTCACTTCGTGCCGAACAGATCAGATCAGCTCCGCTCAGGAAGGATTTGAACCACCATGTCTTAAATGCATTGAGCGTGATAATGCTACTACTGTTGCTGAATGTTCTACTACTGCTACTGTTGCAATATCTTCAACTGTTGATGTGGGAACTAGCCCCTCTGCTAAGGATTCCACTGCTATTGCTGATGAGAATGCTAGGTTGAAGACATTGCTTGAAACAGGGATGTACAAAAGTCTTAAAGGGCATCAGACACTATGTGATGTCCTCAAAAAGCAGATTTTGAACCGAAACCCGAGGAAAGAGGGTGTTGGGTTCGTAAGGAAAATGAATGCTGATGGCTCTTACTGGAAACCTGAGCAGTACCCCAAAACCACATGGGTTGCTGCAAAGGAATTTTCAGCAGATCCATCCACTCTATCTGGGTTCACTTGTGCTAACCCCATTGTCATTGATGAATCCTTTGATGCAAACTATAAACTGTTTAAGAATCAGAATGGCGAAGTGTTTGCCAGGTACATTGGTACTAACTGTAGGAATGGACCGCCTATGAAGAAGATCTGGGTTCCGAAAAGGTGTCTGGAGAATCTTCCTGTGAATGTCATCATGACACCTCACGTGAAGAAGACAAACCTCAGACCAAAGGCTTCATACGGTCCAAAGGCTTCATACAGATAGAGGACTCACCTGAGTCGCACTAACGCAAATGTTTTGCAGGGAAACCATACTCAGGCATATGAATATGAGAGCGGTTCATCAAACCGCCATGTTCATAAGACCAAGAACTATTCTGCTTATTCTTATGAGTACTATTGTCCGCCTGCAAGACTGTTTGCTAGGGCTCCAAAGCCAAAGTTCTCAGATGCTGCACTTAGACTTATTGCTTCTAAGCCACCCTTAAAGATGTGGGTGGCTAAGAAAGCTTAACTCTCTTTTGCAGGGAAAGGTCTCCAGCAGAAAACCAAAATCGTCTAACGCTATTGCTGGGGACCTTAAACATCTTGTAGGGCGCAAGATCAAATGCCCGAATGGTCTTACTATGTACTTCATTCCTGAATCGCTTGCTACTCTCCCTATTAGTCCTAATCTGGATCTAAGCTTTCATAACCCACTGGTTCGTCAAATGTTTTTGCTTCACAATGCTCTTCGTGAAGCCTATCCCCCTAACTGCACTGTAGGGTACGACACCAGCGTCTTCAGAATGGATTATTGATAGTGGGTGTACAAATCACATGACTGGCAAAAGAAGCCTTCTTATGGACTCAACCTTACGTCCATCCGACAAGAGCCACATCACATTTGCTGACACTGGTAAAAGTAAGGTATTGGGTCTAGGTAGAGTTGCAATCTCAAGGGATCAACACATGGATAAAGTCATGCTTGTTGAATCCCTTGGCTTCAACTTAATGTCTGTCTCAATGCTTTGCGATTTAAACATGATCGTAATATTTGGAAAATATCGTTGCCTTGTTCTAATGGAATCTGACAAGTCTCTAGTATTTGAAGGGTATCGAAAAGATGATTTGTACGTGGTAGATTTCTCAGCAGGACCACAGCTTGCCGTATGTCTTCTAGCAAAAGCTTCAAAATGCTGGCTCTGGCATCGGAGGCTTGGGCATGCTGGCATGAGGAACCTCCACACCCTAGCAAAGAAGAAGCATGTCATAGGCATCGAGGGCGTCAAGTTCAAGAAAGATCACTTATGCGGTGCCTGTGAGGCAGGAAAGATGACGAGGGCCAAACATCCCTCGAAGACAATCATGACCACTACTCGACCCTTCGAACTGCTTCACATGGATCTTTTCGGTCCCACTCATTACTCAACTCTTACTACTACTTCTTGTCTCTATGGCTTTGTCATTGTTGATGATTATTCTAAATATACTTGGGTGCACATAATCCTTTACAAGACTGAAGTGCAGGATGTCTTCAGACGCTTCGCAAATCGAGCAATGAACAACTATGGCACCAAGATAAAGCATATCAGAAGTGACAATGGCACTGAATTCAAGAACACTGGCCTTGATACATATCTTGATACCTTGGGCATCACACATGAATTCTCAGCCCCGTACACGTGTAACACCCCGGATGTAACTTTCCCAATTTGTACTCCAACTCTTGCCGTTTCCGGCGTTAAGTTATTTTATTTTCTCGGGTTCGGGTTTTTGTCTCCGTGTGTTGTTGTCGTTGTCATGCATCTCATATCATGTCATCATGTGCATTGCATTTGCACACGTGTTCGTCTCATGCATTCGAGCTTTTTCCCCGTTGTCCGTTTTGCATTCCGGCGCTTCGTTCACCTCCGGTGGTCATTTCTACCTTTCTTTCATGTGTGGGGATTAAACATTTCCGGATTGTACCGAGACTTGCCAAGCGGCCTTGGTTTACTACCAGTAGACCGCCTGTCAAGTTTCGTATCATTTGGACTTCGTTTGATACTCCAACGGTTAACCGAGGGACCGAGAAGGCCTCGTGTGTGTTGCAGCCCAACACCCCTTCAATTTGGCCCAAAACCCACCAAAATCTGCTCCATCATCTAGAGCGTTCGATCACGATCGCGTGGCCGAAAACCGCACCTCATTTGGACTCTCCTAACTCCCTCTACCTATAAAATAGCATCTCCCCCGAAATTTTTCGGGTCATTCCACCCCTAACCCTAGCCCCGCTCCTCTCCACGCGGCCGGACACGTCCGCCGGCCGCCGGACACATCACCGCCACCACTCAGGGACTGCCACGTGGCCCCTGCGCCGCCGCCCACCGCTCCGGCCCGGGAGGCCCGCAGCCGGCCCCCGCGGGCCCATCGCCTCGCCGCCCGAGCGCCCGAGGAGGCGCCTGCTCCTCCGCCGCGCTGCCCCGCTCCGGTGGCCGAAGTACGCCGCTCCGCCGCGCGCCTCGCCGCCAGCCGCCAGCCGCCGCCCTTCTCCATCGCCGGTGCAGCCGCCACCTCGCCGGCGCGAGCCAGCCGCCGCCCGTGCTCGCCGGCCCGGTCCCCGCGCCGCCCTGCACCATCCTCCTCCTCGCTGGCTCTCTGCTCCGGCGCCGCCCCGCGGTCCACCCCGGCGACCCCGAGCTGCTACAGTGCGTGTGCGCTAGATCTGGATCGGGGTGAACAGTAACCCTAGGGTTGACCCCGAATTTTTCCTAAGTCTGCAGTTCAAGTGCTCATGTTCATGGCCTCGTAACTTTGCATCCGTAGCTCCAATTCATGCATATAGCATATCAAAATGTTCATCTCAGAGAGTGCATCATTTCATTCCATTGCATCATTTTCTTTTGAGTTCATCTTGATGCCCGAAATGCTGTTAAAAGAGGGCTACTTGAGATAATTGTCAGATCTGCTACTCTATTTAGCTTTTTGTCATTTTTGCCATGATTAATGTGTGCATGATATGCCCCTGAGTTCTACATATGTTTTGTTAAGGGTTTTGTCATCTTTCCAGAGGTGCAACCCATGCATTTTTGTGATGTGTGTGGTGACTACCACGAGCTTGCCAAGTGAGGCACTTGGTAATTCTGTTTTCAGGGACTTAGCAATTCCACAAAGTCCTTGATCTGTTTATCTCATGATGCCATTTGTACATGTTGTTTCCTAGCGATCCGTGCCTCTTTTGAGGATGATCAGTAAGGATGTTTTGTTAATCTTATAGTGCTCTATCCATCCATGTCTTTGTTTGCAATTATGAAGCACCCTAGCTTGAGTCAACCGAGCTCTACTTTTGCTACTTTGTGAATCTGGGCAGATTGTCAACTTGTTTGCAATTTTGCCGATAATGTTGTAGTTGATCTATGCATGCTATACTATTGTTCTTGCCATGTCTAGCTTGCATTTTGTGTGTTATTAATGGGTGTATGCTTAGCTTATCATGACTTGCCCCGTAGTGAGTGCATCGAGCTCGTAAACATGCCTACTTGATATCTGTTTTCAGCATGCTCCAGTTTTCACCAAGTCTGTGATCTGATTATGTTTTTGCCATGTTCACATGCTTGCAATTGTATTTTTTGATCCCTTTTGGCTCAAGGTCAATAAGAGACTTTTGTTAAGCTCTTTGAGTAGCTCCATTCCATGCTTTACTTTGCCATGTTCAGGTCCTGTAGCATGTAGTTTTGTTGCTCCGAAGAGTGCTACCTGATATGAAATTCCAGACAAGTGTTAATTTCACTAAGTCTGAGATCTGTTTGCCATATGCATTTTTGCCATGCTTGTTTGAACCTGTTATGGATGAATTGGCCATAGCTCAGTGCTAGACTTTTGTTAAGCATCTTGTATGCATCCCTGCCATGTATTTTGTTGTCATGTTTGGGTGCTGTAGCATGTTCATTTCGTTGCATTTAGATGGCTACTTGCTGTAAATCGCAGACCGGTGTCATATTTGAATCGCTTGCCATTTCCAAACCGTAACTCCGATTCCGGTGTTCTTTATATCATTTTCAAGCGATTTCATCTCATCTTTCCAGTGGCACACTTGGATTTTCAAGTTGAGGCCAGGTTCTTGCATTTCCTGTCATATCTTGCATTTTGCATCCCGCATCGCATCCCGCATAGCATATCATCATTACATCATCTTGTTTGTTCCTTGCACGTGGTTGATTTGTGTCTGAAAGTGCGTTATATCGACTAGAGGGGGGGTGAATAGGCGATTTTTATGAAAGTCTTCAAAAGTGAGAGTTGTGAAGACAAACAGTGAAGATCATGCCTATTACTATGCAGCGGAAGTTAGATTACACTAGGCCAGCCATGGTCATGTATTCAATAGAGTGAAAGCGCAATGACAAACAGCTTCAGTGTAATAAGGATCAGGTAGGAAGAAGTTATGAAGCCGAACAGATCATACATTCATGTTGTGAAGACAAGAGATAAAGCAAGCATGCAATGGCTTCACAATGAATAACTGTAAGTGAAAGGAAGTGAAGATGAAACCAGTGACACGTTGAAGACAATGATTTGTTGGACCAGTTCCAGTTGCTGTGACAACTGTACGTCTGGTTGGAGCGGCTAGGTATTTAAACCAAAGGACACACAGTCCCGGACACCCAGTCAAGGACACTTAGTCCAAGACACCCAGTCCTCACCGTTTTCTCCTTGAGCTAAGGTCACACAGACCTCGCCCAATCACTCAGGTAAGTCTTCAAGGTAGACTCCCAAACCTTCACAGACTTCGTTCACTGGCAATCCACAATTTCTCTTGGATGCTCAGAACGCGACGCCTAACCGTCTGGAGGATGCACAGTCCTCAAGTGTAATAAGTCTTCAAATCACACAGACACGAAGACTTAAGTGATGCCCAATTTACTCTGGCTCTGGGTGGTTAGGGCTTTTCTCCTCACTGGGAATTTTTCTTTCAAAGGCTTCGAGGTGGGTTGCTCTCAAACGACAAAAGCCGTGCACTGAAATCTGAGCAGCCAACCGTTTATGGTTGTGGGGGTGGACTATTTATAGCCACTTGGCAACCCGACCTGATCTGTCCAAAATGACCCTGGGTCACTAAGGAACTGACACGTGTACCAACGGTCGAATTTTGAACTCACACGGCAACTTTACTTGGGCTACAAGTAAAGCTGACTTGTCTTGCTCTGGACAAGATTTTCTCTCAAAGTCTTCGCTCGAAGACATAGGATTTGAATTAGGCATCACTACAGTCATTCTGACTGGTTCTTTTGGACCCCACTTAACAGTACGGTGATTCCTATGACACTACATAAATGAAATAAAACTACGAAGGATCTAAGTCTTCGAGTTCCATAAGCTTCATAGGGAGTCTTCTCATGTCATTGTCTTCAATATGAATATCTTCATAAACCACCATTGTCTTCAATGTCTTCGTACATTTTTAGGGGTCATCTCTGGTAATAAAACCGAATCAATGAGGGACTTCTACCTGTGTTTTCCTGCAATTCTCACAAACACGTTAGTCCCTCAACTAGGTTTGTCGTCAATACTCCAAAACCAACTAGGGGTGGCACTAGATGCACTTACAATCTCCCCCTTTTTGGTGATTGATGACAAACTAGTTGAAGTTTTCAACGGGGAACATAATTTGTGAAATAGTAAAGGAATTTGTCTTCATAAGTTGCAAGGGCTCCCCCTGAAGATGTGCATATAAGTAATTTGCCTTTTGAATGCAAATGCACATGGCAGGTTGTACTTGTGGAGATCCACTTCAACTTATGATGACAATCCACTATGCATGTGAAAGTATATGAAGATAATGACATGCATAATGGAAAATGGACGTCTGCAGTAAGAGATGAGTGCGGAATTTATCGTCGCACATGCGGAATTTATCTTCGCATAACAGAGTGACAAGCAGGTAGCAGACGGCCATCAAGGCTAAGTGTTACAACTCAAAGAAGCAAATGTAGCAAAAACGGGAGTTGTAAGCACGAAGCAAAATGTAGCAAAATATAGTGGCACCCGCCCAAAGTGACCCGCTTGAAGACTATAAACATCATGCTTCTCCCCCTTTTGTCAGTGATGACCAAAAAGGTTTGAAGACATAGAGTTTCCTACGCGTTCCCAGGCGCAGCAGGGTCGGTGGAGTTGTTTGGTGGCGGTGCAGATGAGCTTGGTGCAGATTCGACGTGTGTTGAAGCAGGTGGAGATGATGTCGCGTCGTCGTCTTCTTCAATAATCCGGGCAGACACGGTGGCAGCAGAAGAAGAGAATTCTGACTCTTCAAGTGATGGTGTGCTTCGCATCACAGCTCTTCTTGGAGGCGTGGAGTCAAATTGGAATCTCTCTCTGAAGCCATCCTCTTGCAGTTCAGCTTCATTGCTCATCATGGTGAGGCCTTTCCAAGTGCGGCGACAGGTCTCGTGTGCGACAAACGCATTCTTGGTTGCCAGATTTCTGATGCGATTGACGTCTTGCATGATGCTTCTCATCTGCCGTTTGAGCCAGTCGTGATGCCTATATTGCTTTTGGTGAAGAGCCACAAGAAGCTCTCGGTCATTAAGTGTTCGAACGCGCTTCTTGGGTCTCTTGGCAGCTGTGCTGTCAGTGGCTTCAGTTGATGCAGGGGCACGTGTGGTGCCAGCCATTGGATACACTCGGGAGAGAGCTTCAACACCTTCAATATTTTGAGTGAAGCTCTGGTGTTCTGCATTTTGAAGACTTAATGGTTGCTTGCCAGGCTCTGGATATATTGCTTCAGCAGATGTGTCCACATCTGGCAAAAATATCCTATGGTTGCGGGCTGAGGGTTGATAGGAGATTGCAGAGTGAAGCTTGATCAGCCTCATAACCCAAGGAGCATAGAACTTTAATCCAAACAGTTCTGAGGCAGACGCTGCAAAGTGATGGATGAAGAGATCCTGTGCATTGAAGCATTTGCCATGTAGAATGCAGAAGATGAGAGTCTTCATTGCACCATCAATTGTAGCATATCGAGAGTGTCCCTTTACAGGCCATAGAGTCCGCCTTATGATATGATATATTGTTCTGGGCAGGTACTCTAAGTCTTCAACGAAGAACCTAGTTGGATAGGGTGCATTCGGAGGCAGTGGCTTCATCATTGAGAGCATCTGACTCATATCTGGCTCAGGACGCTGAAATATGCTCTCAATTGCTTCAGCATGGAGTTGGCACCCTTCTTCAAAGAATTCGCCAGGAGTGGGAAGGCCGGTAAGCTCAATTAGGTCGAAAGCATTGGCTTCATGATGGATATTGCCTATCATCCACTCCAGAATCCATGTCTTCGGATCTCTATTATAGCCTTTGATATGCACAGTGGCATAGAACTGGAGCAGAAGCTCTTCGTTCCAGTGCTCTTCATCAGTGATAAATGGCAGCAAACCCACTTGCTTGAAGCAATCCAGTGCTTCTTCCAGACCAGGCAGACCAGCAACAGCTTCAACCTCAAGGCGCTTGTGAGGAAAGATGCGGCCTTGGTTGTAAAGGATGCATGAATAATAGCTGCGCTGTTGATGGCTCCAGAACCTATCTGATACAATCCGTTCCCTTGAATAAGGGTTCTTGGAGCGGTCAAAAAACATGTTATCTGCCCTGAAGCCGTTGATGTTGAAGGAACCAGGAGCTGATGCAGGACCTGGGAACCTTGGCAGTCGTGGGATCGGCTTCTGGACCTGGGGTCTGTACGCAATATGATAGTTGAATTGTGGTCCTGCAGCAGACTCAGGCACAGAATGTTCAGGAGCAGTAGCTTCATTGTCTTCTGAAGCTATTGTTGGGTTGGGCTCCACATTTGCTTCGGCGTTGTTTGTGGCAGCCTCAACATTTGCAGACTCAGGCACGTTCTCCTGGAGAACTACTTCTTGTTGGTGTGGGGGAGTTGGAGCTTGTGGTATCTCTGCATGCTCTTCGGCTGATGTAGCCGGAATGTCGTCAGCAGCTTGAGCCCTTGGCCCTTTGCGAAGCCTACAGAATTTGGGCGACGCTTGTGGAGTTGCAGTGGGCTGTGGCTCATCTTCCTCCTGTGGGCGATCTGCCCATGATGCTGCTTGTGTGATTGGCGTCAAGGGACGACCAATACTGATCAGTTTGCTTGTCTCAAGCTGAGGAAGGGCTGCATCACCTTGCACATTGTCTTGGAGACCAATGTCTTCAGCAGCGTAGGGTCCGTCTGCTGGAATGTCTTCAGTGTTGGGTTCATGCACAGTCAACTGACGATCTGTGTCAGGATAGCGGACGCAGAGGGGTTCAACTATCAGGGGCTCTGTGGGAGCAGCCCGAGATTTCTTGGTCTTGCGCTTCTTGATGATGGGTTCAGAAGGAGAGGCTTCAGAATGTTTTCTCTTCTTAGCTTCAGCCTCTGCAGTCCGTGTCTTCTTGTGCTGTGAGGCGGTTGATCGACTCTTTGGCTTCGAGCCAGTCATTGCAGCGGGGAAGACAATCGGAGCAGTTTCTGACCTTGGCGCTTCAGGTTCGGGCACAGCCGCCTTCTTTTTCTTCTTCGCGGCCATCCTGGGGTCAATGCCGGGATGCCCAAGTGCCTTGCGCTTTTCTGCCTCATTGTAGGCTTGCACGCAGCGATCAGCCAAAGTCTTCATGCGTTCTCGCGAGCCTTGAGATTCGGCACGCGTCTTCAGGAAGTTCTCTTTCAGCTCGTGCAACATGATCTTGAAGTTTTTCACTTCTTGCACACTGAGCTTGGCCACGTGCTTCTTGAACTGAGCCTTTTCATGATCAATTTTCTGCTTCAGTTCTACAATTCGCTGGGCTATTGCAAGTTCTGAAGCAATTGCACCTTGAAAGGCAACGCTGAGGCCTATGGGTAGCTGCAGATCATTGAAGCTTATGTCTGGTGTGTCAAACCATTCATCGATGAAGTTGTGGATGATGGCGACATCAAACAGAGGCAGATTGTTGAAGATTTCAGCCTCCTCCTTGCTCTTGATGAGCTGCTCAAGAGCATCATCTCCAAGATCTTCATCGCTTGAGAGATCAATGGCTTCGCAGCGCAGAATGTCAGCAGCTGTGAGCTCTTTGCCTGTGTGTGGCTGAGGCTTCTTGGCTTCTTGGGGCTTGGACACTCGTGATAAGCCTTCTGACTGCACACTGGCTTCAGGAGGTGCAGTTGCTAAAGGCTTCACTCTTGCGATCTTGGGAGAAGCGGCTGGCTTTGAAGCTTTTGGAGCTTTTGGCTTCTTCTGCTTTGGCTTCGGAGCAGCAGGGGCGTCATCTGACTCAGTATCTGCTGGAGGGTCATTCACAGCAGTCCCTTGGACTAGGATGCGAGTGATGAGGCCTGCAAGATTGGCATACGGCCCGATGATATTGGGATCGGCGTTGCGTGTGCCGTCTGCCCTTGGTGAGGAGGGACCAGGGTTGAAGTCAAGCCCAAATTTCTTCTTGTTTATCTTCGCTGACTGTTGTGCAAACTGAAAGTTGCGCTTGAAGAGATTATCATCGCGGCACCAGAGAAGTGATGACGGATGTGCCTCAGCTGGCTGTGGTCCTCTCACCATGCATGGATAGAAGCCTTGAGCAATGGCTTCGACTCTGGACCTGGGTACAAGATTTTTGTATAGTACGTCTCCCCACGGTCTTTTGATGGCGCACTTCTCCGCATATTCCTGAGTGACGAAGCGGTAGTGGAACCATTGCTCTGCCCAATATCTTCGAATCCATTGGATTCGTGTCTTGCGCTGACCATAGCTTTCTTCAGGATCAGTTTTGTACATCTCTGCCAATTCATCAGGCAGATCTTTGGACGTTTCACCACGTCGCTGTCTTCCTCCCTTCCTTGCTGCTGTTTCTGAAGCCATGAATAACTTGGAAGGCTTCAAGATGTTCAAAGGCTTCAAAGGCTTCCTTTTGCAAGAACTGGCTTCAGGAGAGTTGATGTGATGCTGCAAGTACTCTGCAAATGAATGCAGACTATGAGAACCAAAGGATTCTCTCACGGACATGTACCTGTGACAGCATTAAGGTGCGAGGGAAGGGGAAGAGGTCATATGCATTCTCAGAAGATTTTGAAGATAAATCAGTTTAGAAGACATAGACCTCATTGTGCGAAGACATTCACTCACAGATAAGAAGTTGGTTCCAGATTTGTACGAACCCACAGATCAGTACAAGTGAGGAATCTAACTACCTTATGAAGCACAAGTGAATATACTAGGCATGTCATGAGATGTAGCGAGATAACTAACTGATGTGAAGAGAAACTCCTTATGGCAGAAAGTGACTGAACTATGGGATCAAAAGAGGCTGTAAAAAGAGGTTTTATTTACCACACTTGGAACTGCTAGACGAAGTGAGAGTTGAGGCCGAGCAGTTCGATCCTCCATGCCCTAACTTGGCGACGGAAGACACCTACGGTGATGGCGGAGAGAGCGATGTCCGCTGTCGGCGTGAAAACGGTGTCGGAGAGGTTGCGGCAGTGAAGCGCTTCGTCGCCGGCGTCGTCGAGTGCTAGCGGTGGCGCTAGGGTTCGTGCGAGGGTGGAAGAAGGAGATAATGACCGCAGTGAATCGTATATTTATAGGGATAGAGGCGGCACTGCGCTATTACGCAGGTACCCCTGGTGGTTCGCATTTGAGGCACGCGTGGCCAGTTAGAGGACGATTGGGATTTGTTCCACGTCCCACGCATGCCTAAATTGTCGGGCGGTCGTTCCTGCTTCTCCGGATCTTATGTGGAGGAATGAGCATTAAAAACAGACTTTTATGGTTGTCACTATGTCTTCAGCTGACAAGGACACAGTGAAGACATTTGACAGTTACAACAGAATGCATATGACTTGGAGAGATAGAGTTTGAAATAGAAAGCATAGATAGGTTAGGGTCCGATCACATTCACTTAGTTCAAAAGATTCAACCAAGAAGACATAGCTATAAGTGAATGCTGTAGAGGACAGAACATCAGTACATATATATATCGATATAATCAACGCAGTGAAGATAATCATGAAGACATATTGAGAATGAAACCAAACCAATTGTGAAGACATTGAGAGGTAACGCCATGAGAGAAACACTTCAAAATGGAACGTTTGGTGGTGGCGTTACCCACCGTATAGGAAGTATTAGACCCAGACACGGCGCACAATTATCGTGGCGCTCCGAAGTCAAATTCCACATTAATGTATTCACACTTAGAATGTATGTCTTCATTGTCTGAAGATATACGCTACTTCGTGTGTTGCACATCTAAGTCATCAATATGCTTAAGTGTTAGGATGTGTGCCTGATCACAGGACATTTGAGGATTCCAAGATATTTAGCTCACACCGTAACTTGCAAAATCTCTTCTCATCCAAGGGCTTTGTGAAGATATCTGCCAATTGCTCTTCAGTGTTGACGTGTATGATATCAATGTCTTCCTTCACAACATGATCTCTGAGAAAGTGATGACGAATTTCAATGTGCTTTGTCTTCGAGTGCTGAACTGGGTTGTTGGCAATCTTGATGGCGCTTTCGTTGTCGCAGTAAAGTGGCACTTGCTTCAGATGAATGCCATAATCCTTGAGTGTTTGCTTCATCCACAGAAGCTGAGCGCAGCAAGATCCAGCAGCAATGTATTCAGATTCAGCAGTGGAGAGTGATACACAGTTCTGCTTCTTTGAAGACCAACATACAAGTGATCGTCCCAGAAAGTGACATGTGCCTGATGTAGACTTGCGATCAACTTTGTCACCAGCATAATCAGCATCCGAAAATCCAACTAAATCAAACTCTGAGCCCTTTGGATACCATAATCCTAGAGTTGGGGTGTGAGCCAAATATCGAAGAATTCGCTTCACAGCTAAGTGATGCGACTCCTTTGGTGTCGCTTGAAATCGAGCACACATGCAAACACTAAGCATGATATCTGGCCTAGATGCACATAAATAAAGCAAAGACCCAATCATGGAGCGGTATACCTTTTGATCGAACTCTTTACCATTGTCGTCGGGACCCAGATGATGCTTGGCTGGCATTGGTGTTGTGAAGCCTTTGCAGTCTTGCATACCGAACTTCTTCAGGCACTCTTTAAGATATTTCTCTTGAGATATGAAGATGCCGTTGCGTTGTTGCCGTATTTGAAGACCGAGAAAGAACTTCAGCTCCCCCATCATGGACATCTGATATTGCTCTTGCATCATATATCCAAACTCTTCACTATACTTCTGATTGGTGCAGCCGAAGATAATGTCATCCACATATATTTGGCACACAAACAGTTCACCATCATATGTCTTCGTGAAAAGAGTGGGATCCAGGGAACCAGGTATGAAGCCTTTGCTTTTCAGAAAGTACTTGAGTGTATCATACCAGGCCCTAGGGGCTTGTTTGAGGCCATATAGTGCCTTGTTGAGCTTGTATACCATATCAGGATGTTTTGGATTTTCAAAGCTAGGTGGTTGTGCAACATACACTTCTTCTTCAATCTTGCCATTGAGAAAGGCACTTTTCACATCCATCTGATAGAGAAGTATGTTATGATGATTTGCATAGGCCAGCAGTATGCGTATGGCTTCAAGCCTAGCCACAGGAGCAAATGTTTCATCGAAGTCAATGCCCTCCACTTGAGTATATCCTTGAGCAACGAGACGAGCTTTGTTTCTGACAACTTGACCATGCTCATCTTGCTTGTTGTGGTATATCCATTTGGTGCCTATTATGTTGTGCTTCCGTGGATCAGGACGCTTAACCAGTTCCCATACATTATTCAGCTCAAACTGTTGAAGCTCTTCTTGCATAGCTTGAATCCATTCAGGTTCCATGAAGGCTTCTTCAACTTTCTTGGGTTCTGATATTGAGACGAATGCGAAATGCCCACAGAAGTTTGTTAGCTGAGTTGCCCTTGAACGAGTGAGTGGACCAGGTGCATTGATGCTGCCCAGTATTTTGTCAATTTGTACTTCATTTGCAACACGAGGGTGTGTGGGGCGAAGACTTTGCTCTTGCTGATCTATGTGGTCATTTGAAGGTATATCGTCAGGCTGAGCATTGTCTTCATGTGGATCAAGTGCTGAGATGATAAGTTCTTCTTCAGGATGAGCTTCAGAAGGTACAGTTTCTCCAGTTCCCATAAGCTTGATTGATTCATTTGCTGGAACTTCATCTAGCACATTTGGCAATTGCTCTCTTTGTGATCCATTGGTTTCATCAAATCGCACATCCACTATTTCAACCACTTTGTAGTGGAAGAGATTGAAGACTCTGTAGGAGTGCGAATCCTTTCCATATCCAAGCATGAAGCCTTCATGTGCTTTTGGTGCAAACTTTGAGGTGTGGTGTGGGTCCTTGATCCAGCATTTTGCGCCAAATACTCTGAAATAACTGACATTTGGCTTCTTGCCAGTTAGGAGTTCATAGGATGTCTTGTTCAGAAGCTTGTGAAGATAAACACGATTGATTGTATGGCATGCAGTATCAATGGCTTCAGTCCAGAACTTTCTTGGAGTCTTGTATTCATCTAGCATTGTTCTGGCCATCTCAATGAGTGTTCTGTTCTTGCGTTCAACGACGCCATTCTGCTGTGGCGTGTATGGAGCTGAGAATTCATGTGTGATGCCCAAGGTATCCAGATATGTATCAAGGCCAGTGTTCTTGAATTCAGTGCCATTGTCACTTCTGATGTGCTTTATCTTGGCGCCAAAATTGTTCATAGCTCGATTTGCGAAGCGTCTGAAGACATCCTGCACTTCAGTCTTGTAAAGGATTATGTGCACCCAAGTATATCTAGAATAATCATCAACAATTACGAAGCCATAGAGGCATGCAGAAGTAGTAAAAGTTGAGTAGTGAGTGGGACCGAAAAGATCCATGTGGAGCAGTTCGAAGGGTTGAGTAGTGTTCATGATTGTCTTCGAAGGATGTTTTGCCCTTGTCATCTTCCCTACTTCACAGGCACCGCATAAGTGATCTTTCTTGAACTTGACGCCCTCGATGCCTATGACGTGCTTTTTCTTCGCAAGGGTGTGGAGGTTCCTCATGCCAGCATGCCCAAGCCTTCGATGCCAAAGCCAGCATTCTGAAGCTTTTGCAAGAAGACATACTGCAAGTTGTGGTCCTGCTGAGAAATCTACCACATACAAATCACCTTTCCTATACCCTTCAAACACTAGAGATTTGTCAGATTCCATTAGCACCAGGCAGCGATATTTGCCAAACATTACAATCATATTCAAATCGCAAAGCATTGAGACAGACATTAAGTTGAAGCCAAGGGATTCAACAAGCATGACTTTATCCATGTGTTGATCCTTTGAGATTGCAACTCTACCTAGACCCAATACCTTACTTTTACCAGTGTCAGCGAATGTAATGTGGCTCTTGTCGGATGGACGTAAAGTTGAGTCCATAAGAAGGCTTCTTCTGCCAGTCATGTGATTTGTACACCCACTGTCAATAATCCATTCTGAAGACTTTGAAGTCGCTGGTGTCGAACCCTACAGTGCAGTTAGGGGGATAGGCTTCACGAAGAGTGTTGTGAAGCATAAACATTTGATGAACCAGTGGGTTATGAAAACTTAGATCCAGATTAGGACTAATGGGGAGAATAGCATGCGATTCAGGAACGAAGTACATAATGATGCCATTTGGGCAGTTTATCTTGCGCCCCACAAGATTTTTATGGTCCCCAGCAATAGCATCAGACGATTTTGTTTTTGTGCTGGAGACCTTTCCCTGCAAAAGAGAGTTAAGCTTTCTTAACCACCCACATCTTCAAGGGTGGCTTAGAAGCTATGAGTCTAAGTGCAGCATCTGAGAATTTTGGCTTTGAAGCCTTAGCAAACATTCTAGCAGGGGGACAATAATACTCATAGGCATAAGCAGAATAATTTTTGGTCATATGAACATGACGGTTCGATGAACCGCTCTCATATTCATATGCCTGAGTGTGGTTTCCCTGCAAAACATTTGCGTTAGTGTGACTCAGGTGAGTCCTCTGTCTGTATGAAGCCTTTGGACCGAGGTTTGTCTTCTTCAGGTGAGGTGTCATGAAGACATTCACAGGAAGATTTTCCAGACATGTTTTCGGAACCCAGATCTTCTTCATAGGCGGTCCATTCCTGCAGTTAGTACCAATGTACCTGGCAAACACTTCACCATTATGATTCTTAAACAGTTTATAGTTTGCATCAAAGGATTCATCAATGATAATTGGGTTAGCACAAGTGAAGCCAGATAAATTGGATGGATCTGCTGAAAGTTCCTTTGCAGCAACCCATGTAGTTTTGGGGTACTGCTCAGGTTTCCAGTAAGAGCCATCTGCATTGATTTTCCTCACGAACCCAACACTCTCTTTCCTAGGGTTTCGGTTCAGAATCTGCTTCTTAAGGACATCACATAATGTTTGATGCCCTTTCAGACTTTTGTACATCCCTGTTTCAAGCAATGTCTTCAACCTAGCATTCTCATCAGCAATAGCAGTGGTATCCTCAGCAGAGGGGTTAGTTGCCACATCAACAGTTGAAGATATTGGAACAGTAGTAGCAGTGGAACATTCAGCAACAGAAGTAGCATTATTACGCTCAATGCATTTAAGACATGGTGGTTCAAATCCTTCCTGAGCGGGACTAATCTGTTCGGCGCGAAGTGACTCGTTTTCCTTTTGAAGATCTTCATGAGCCACCCTCAATTTCTCAAGTTCTTGCTTCCTTTGAAGATAGTCATAGGAAAGCTTTTCATGAGTTGTTGAGAGAGTATCATGACGATCTTCAAGTTCCTGATACTTAACGTGAAGGTTTTTTATGTCTTCAATTAAGGATTCAGATCGAGTCATTTCAGCACCCAACAGATCATCGCTTCTGTCTAACAGTTTTTGAATGTGTTCCATAGCTTTCTGTTGTTCAGTTGCAATTTTAGCAAGTGTTTTGTAGCTAGGTTTTGAATCACATTCAGAGTCATCGTCACTGGATGTTTCATAGCGAGTGGTGCGTGTGTTTACCTTGGCACCGCGTGCCATGAAGCAGTAGGTAGGAGTGGAGTCGTTCTTGTCATTTGCGTCGGTGTCGGTGATGCAATTATTGTCTTCAGTGTTGAAGATGGACTTGGCGACGTATGCTGTAGCCAGACTCGCAATGCCAGAATCAGACTCCTCCTCAGATTCCACCTCTGCCTCCTCAGATGCGGATTCCTCCTTTGAATCCATCTCCTTGCCTACAAACGCACGCGCCTTGCCAGATGAGCTCTTCTTGTGTGATGAAGACTTTGATGAAGACTTGGAAGAAGACTTTGAGTTTTTCTTCTTTTTCTTGTCGTCAGAATCATATTCCTTGCTCTTCTTCTTCCTTCTATTCTCATTGTCCCACTGTGGACACTCAGAGATGAAGTGCCCAGTTTTCTTGCACTTGTGACATGTTTTCTTCTTGTAGTCATGAGCAGAAGCTTCATCATTCCTTGAGCTTGATCGTGAAGATTTTCTGAAGCCTTTCTTCTTGGTGAATTTTTGAAACTTCTTCACTAGCATTGCAAGTTCTCTTCCAATGTCTTCAGGATCATCAGAATTGCAGTTAGATTCTTCTTCAGATGAGGAGACAGCTTTTGCCTTCAAGGCACGAGTTCGCCCATAGTTTGGACCGTAGATATCTCTTTTCTCAGAAAGCTGAAACTCATGTGTGTTGAGCCTCTCAAGTATGTCAGACGAATCGAGTGTCTTGAAATCAGGACGTTCTTGAATCATCAGGGCCAGAATGTCAAACGAACTATCAAGTGATCTCAGCAGCGTCTTGACGATTTCATGTTTGGTGATCTCAGTAGCGCCGAGGGCTTGAAGCTCATTTGTGATGTCAGTGAGCCGATCAAAGGTGTGCTGGACATTCTCATTGTCATTTCGTTTGAAGCGGTTGAAGAGATTGCGAAGGACACTGATTCTTTGATCTCTCTAGGTTGATATGCCTTCATTAACTTTGGAGAGCCAATCCCAGACCAGTTTGGATGTCTTCAAGGCACTCACACGGCCATACTGTCCTTTGGTCAGATGACCACAGATGATATTCTTGGCAGTAGAGTCCAGTTGAACGAACTTCTTGACATCAGCAGCAGTGACACCTTCTCCAGCCTTGGGAACGCCGTTTTCGACGACATACCATAGGTCGACGTCAATGGCTTCAAGATGCATGCGCATCTTATTCTTCCAGTAGGGATATTCAGTTCCATCGAAGACGGGACAAGCAGCGGAGACTTTGATTATCCCTGCAGTCGACATAGCTAAAACTCCAGGTGGTTAAACCGAATCACACAGAACAAGGGAGCACCCTGCTCTGATACCAATTGAAAGTGCGTTATATCGACTAGAGGGGGGGTGAATAGGCGATTTTTATGGAAGTCTTCAAAAGTGAGAGTTGTGAAGACAAACAGTGAAGATCATGCCTATTACTATGCAGCGGAAGTTAGATTACACTAGGCCAGCCATGGTCATGTATTCAATAGAGTGAAAGCGCAATGACAAACAGCTTCAGTGTAATAAGGATCAGGTAGGAAGAAGTTATGAAGCCGAACAGATCATACATTCATGTTGTGAAGACAAGAGATAAAGCAAGCATGCAATGGCTTCACAATGAATAACTGGAAGTGAAAGGAAGTGAAGATGAAACCAGTGACACGTTGAAGATAATGATTTGTTGGACCAGTTCCAGTTGCTGTGACAACTGTACGTCTGGTTGGAGCGGCTAGGTATTTAAACCAAAGGACACACAGTCCCGGACACCCAGTCAAGGACACTTAGTCCAAGACACCCAGTCCTCACCGTTTTCTCCTTGAGCTAAGGTCACACAGACCTCGCCCAATCACTCAGGTAAGTCTTCAAGGTAGACTCCCAAACCTTCACAAACTTCGTTCACTGGCAATCCACAATTTCTCTTGGATGCTCAGAACGCGACGCCTAACCGTCTGGAGGATGCACAGTCCTCAAGTGTAATAAGTCTTCAAATCACACAGACACGAAGACTTAAGTGATGCCCAATTTACTCTGGCTCTGGGTGGTTAGGGCTTTTCTCCTCACTGGGAATTTTTCTTTCAAAGGCTTCGAGGTGGGTTGCTCTCAAACGACAAAAGCCGTGCACTGAAATCTGAGCAGCCAACCGTTTATGGTTGTGGGGGTGGACTATTTATAGCCACTTGGCAACCCGACCTGATCTGTCCAAAATGACCCTGGGTCACTAAGGAACTGACACGTGTACCAACGGTCGAATTTTGAACTCACACGGCAACTTTACTTGGGCTACAAGTAAAGCTGACTTGTCTGGCTCTGGACAAGATTTTCTCTCAAAGTCTTCGCTCGAAGACATAGGATTTGAATTAGGCATCACTACAGTCATTCTGACTGGTTCTTTTGGACCCCACTTAACAGTACGGTGATTCCTATGACACTACATAAATGAAATAAAACTACGAAGGATCTAAGTCTTCGAGTTCCATAAGCTTCATAGGGAGTCTTCTCATGTCATTGTCTTCAATATGAATATCTTCATAAACCACCATTGTCTTCAATGTCTTCGTACATTTTTAGGGGTCATCTCTGGTAATAAAACCGAATCAATGAGGGACTTCTACCTGTGTTTTCCTGCAATTCTCACAAACACGTTAGTCCCTCAACTAGGTTTGTCGTCAATACTCCAAAACCAACTAGGGGTGGCACTAGATGCACTTACAGTGTCCTTGTTGCTTGTTTGTCTTGTTTGGGTAGAGCCGGGAGACGAGTTCGCTAATGAGGAGCCCGTTGAGTTTGCTTTCGAGGATCCAGTCAACTCTGACAACTGTGCAGGCAAGATGATCATACCCTCGAAATCACTACTATCTTTGCTATGCTAGATTGCTCGCTCTTTTGCTATGACAATGCTATGATGCCTACCACTTGCTTTCAAGCCTCTCAAATTGCCATGTCAAACCTCTAACCCACCATGTCCTAGCAAACCGTTGATTGGCTATGTTACCGTTGTGCTCAGCCCCTTTTATAGCGTTGCTAGTTGCAGGTGAAGATTGAAGGCCGTTCCTTGTTGGAACATTTATTTAACTGTTGGGATATCATTATATTATCTTGTTATCTTAATGCATCTATATACTTAGTAAAGGGTGGAAGGCTCGGCCTCTCGCCTAGTGTTTTGTTCCACTCTTGCCGCCCTAGTTTCCGTCATATCGGTGTTATGTTCCCGGATTTTGCGTTCCTTACGCGGTTGGGTTATAATGGGAACCCCTTGATAGTTCGCCTTGATTAAAGCTTTTCCAGCAATGCCCAACCTTGGTTTTACCATTCGCCACCTAGCCTCTTTTTCCCTTGGGTTTCCGGAGCCCGAGGGTCATCTTATGTAACCCCCCCCCCCCGGGCCAGTGCTCCTCTGAGTGTTGGTCCAAATAGAGCCACTTGCAGCGCCACCTCAGGGCAACTTGAGGGTTGGTTTTAGTTGTATGTAGTGTTCATCTGAGTGTGCCCTGAGAAAGTGATATGTGCAGCTCCTATCGGGATTTGTTGGCACATTCGGGTAGTGTTGCTGGATTTGTTTTAACCTGTCGAAGTGTCTTGAAGAACCGAGATACCGAGTCTGATCGGAACGTCTTGGGAGGAGGTCTATTCCTTCGTTGACCATGAGAGCTTGTCATGGGCTAAGTTGGGACTCCCCTGCAGGGATTTGAACTTTCGAAAGCCGTGCCCGCGGTTATGGGCAGATGGGAATTTGTTAATGTCTGATTGTAGATAACTTGAACCTTAACTTAATTAAAATGAATCAACTGAGTGTGTTACCGTGATGGCCTCTTCTCGGCGGAGTCCGGGAAGCGGACACGATGTTGGAGTAATGTTTGCGCAGGTGGTTCTCTAGTTTCTCGCTCGCGCTTTGCCTCCTCTTCTCGCTCTCTTTTGCGAATAAGTTAGCCACCATATTTGCTAGTCGCTTGCTGCAGCTCCACATGTTTACCTTGCCTTACCTATAAGCTTAAATAGTCTTGATCGCGAGGGTGCGAGATTGCTGAGCCCCTGTGGCTCACAGATTACTATTACACCAGATGCAGGGCCTGATGATTCCGCTCCAGGAGACGCATTTGAGCTCAAGTGGGAGTTCGACGAGGACTCTCAACGCTACTATGTTTCCTTTCCTGATGATCAGTAGGTGGTGCCCAGTTGGGGGTGAACGGGACCGTGTCGCATGTTGGGTTATCTTTTATTTTGGCGTCGTAGTCGGGCCATGAGTGTTTGGATGATGTAATGTTATTTATGTACTTGATTGACGTGGCGAGTGTAAGCCAACTATGTTATCTCCCCTTTGTTATTTATATTACATGGGATGTTGTGAAGATTGCCTAACTTGCGACATATGCCTTCAATGCGATTATGTCTCTAAGTCGTGCCTCGACACGTGGGAGCTATAGTCGCATCGAGGGTGTTACAACACGCCACAGCAGAATGGGGTCGTCGAACGCAAGAACAGAGCACTCATTGAGATGGCCAGAACAATGCTAGATGAATATAAGACTCCAAGAAAATTCTGGCCTAAAGCCATTGATACTGCATGCCATACAATCAATCGTGTTTATCTTCACAAGCTTCTGAACAAGACATCTTATGAGCTCCTTACTGGCAAGAAGCCAAATGTCAGTTACTTCAGAGTATTTAGCGCCAGGTGCTGGATCAAGGACCCACATCACACCTCAAAGTTTGCACCAAAAGCACATGAGGGTTTTATGCTTGGATATGGAAAGGATTCGCACTCCTACAGAGTCTTCAATCTCTTTCATTACAAAGTGGTTGAAACAGTGGATGTGCGGTTCGATGAGACCAACGGTTCACAAAGAGAGCAACTGCCAAATGTGCTAGATGAAGTTCCATCCAGTGAATCAATCAAGCTAATGGGAACTGGAGAAATTATACCTTCTGAAGCTCATCCTGAAGAAGAACTTATCATCTCAGCACCTGATCAACATGAAGACAATGCTCAGCCTGAAGACATTCCTTTTAACAACGACAATGATCAGCAAGAGCAAAATCTTCGCCCTGTACATCCTCGCGTTGCCAATGAAGTGCAGATTGAAAGAATAATTGATAGCATCAATGCACCCGGTCCACTCACTCGTTCAAGGGCAACTCAGCTAGCAAATTTCTGTGGGCACTTCGCATTCGTCTCAATAACAGAACCCAAGAAAGTTGAAGAAGCCTTCATGGAACCTGAATGGATTCAAGCTATGCAAGACGAGCTTCAACAGTTTGAGCTGAATAATGTATGGGAACTGGTCAAGCGTCCCGATCCTCGGAAGCACAACATAATAGGCACCAAATGGATATACCGCAACAAGCAAGATGAGCATGGTCAAGTTGTCAGAAACAAAGCTCGTCTCGTTGCTCAAGGATATACTCAAGTGGAAGGCATTGACTTCGATGAAACATTTGCTCCTGTGACTAGACTTGAAGCCATACGCATACTGCTGGCCTATGCAAATCATCACAACATACTTCTTTATCAAATGGATGTGAAGAGCGCCTTCCTCAATGGCAAGATTGAAGAAGAAGTGTATGTTGCACAACCTCCTGGCTTTGAAGATCCAAAACATCCTGACATGGTATACAAGCTCAACAAGGCACTGTATGGCTTCAAACAAGCCCCTCGGGCCTGGTATGACACACTCAAATACTTCCTCAAGAGCAAAGGCTTCATACTTGGTTCTCTCGACCCCACTCTCTTCACGAAGACATATGATGGTGAACTGTTTGTGTGCCAAATATATGTGGATGACATTATCTTCGGCTGCACCAATCAGAAGTATAGTGAAGAGTTTGGATATATGATGCAAGAGCAATATCAAATGTCTATGATGGGAGAGCTGAAGTTCTTTCTCGGTCTTCAAATACGACAGCAACGCAACGACATCTTCATATCTCAAGAGAAGTATCTCAAAGATTGCCTGAATAAGTTCGGTATGCAAGACTTCAAAGGCTTCACGACGCCAATGCCAGCCAAGCATCATCTGGGTCCTGACGACAATGGTAAAGAGTTCGATCAAAAGGTATACCGCTCCATGATTGGTTCTTTACTTTATCTATGTGCATCTAGGCCAGATATTATGCTTAGTGTTTGCATGTGTGCTCGATTCCAAGCGGCACCAAAGGAGTCGCATCACTTAGCTACGAAGCGAATTCTTCGATATTTGGCTCACACCCCAACTCTAGGATTATGGTATCCAAAGGGCTCAGAGTTTGATCTGGTTGGATTCTCGGATGCTGATTATGCTGGTGACAAAGTTGATCGCAAGTCTACATCAGGCACATGTCACTTTTTGGGACGATCACTTGTATGTTGGTCTTCAAAGAAGCAGAACTGTGTATCTCTCTCCACTGCTGAATCTGAATACATTTCTGCTGGATCTTGCTGCGCTCAGCTTCTGTGGATGAAGCAAACGCTCAAGGACTATGGCATTCATCTGAAGCAAGTGCCACTCTACTGCAACAACGAAAGCGCCATCAAGATTGCCAACAACCCAGTTCAACACTCGAAGACAAAGCACATTGAAATTCGTCATCACTTTCTCAGAGATCATGTTGTGAAGGAAGATATTGATATCATACACGTCAACACTGAAGAGCAATTGGCAGATATCTTCACCAAGCCCTTGGATGAGAAGAGATTTTGCAAGTTACGGTGTGAGCTAAATATCCTAGAATCCTCAAATGTCCTGTGATCAGGCACACATCCTAACCCTTATGCATATTGATGACTTAGATGTGCAACACACGAAGTAAAGTATATCTTCAATCAATGAAGACATACATTCTAAGTGTGAATACATTAATGTGGAATTTGATTTCGGAGCTCCACGATAATTGTGCGCCGTGCCTGGATCTAATACTTCCTATACGGTGGGTAACGCCACCACCAAATGTTCTATTTTGAAGTGTTTCACTCATGGCGTTACCTTGCTATGTCTTCACATTTGGTTTGGCTTCAATCTCAACATGTCTTCATGATTATCTTCACTATGTTGATTATATATATATATATATTTATACTAGTGTTTTGTCCTCTACAGCATTTACTTATAGCTATATCTTCTTGTTGAATCTTTTGAACTAAGTGAATGTGATCGGACCCTAACCTCTCTATGCTATCTATCTCAAACTCTATCTCTCCAAATCATATGCATTCTATTGAAACTGTCGAATGTCTTCTCTGCGTCCTTGTCAGCAGAAGATACAAAGACAAACCTTAAGTCCACTTTCAATGCTCATTCCTCCACATGAAACCCGGAGAAGTAGGAACGACCACCCGACAATCCAGGCGTGCGTGGGACGTGGAACAAACCCCAAAATTCTGCATGATGGCCACGTGTTCCTCAGATGCGAATCGCCAGGGGCACCTGTGTAATAACGCAGTGCCGCCCCTGTACCTATAAATACACACTTCACGACGGTCATTATCTCTTCTTCCACTCTCGCACGAACCCTAGCGCCACCGCTAGCCCTCGACGATGCCGGCGACGAAGCGCTTCGCTACCGCAACCTCTCCGACGCCGTCTTCACGCCGACCGCGGACATCATCCTCTCTGCCGTCACCGTAGGTGTCCTCCATCGCCAAGTTAGGGCACGGAAGATCGAACTGCTCGGCCTCATCTTCCACTCCGTCTAGCAGTTCTTAGTGTGGTAAATAAAACTTCCTTTTTACGGCACTGTTGATCCTATGGCTTTGTCACTTTCTACCACAAGCAGTTTCTATTCACACAAGTTAGATCTCTCTCATACTGCATCTCATAACATGCCTAGTATATTCACTTATGCTTCACAAAGTAGTTAGATTCCTCACTTGTACTGATCTCTAGATTCGTACAAATCTGAAACCAACTCCTTATCTATGAGTGAATGTCTTTGCATGATGAGGTCAATGTCTTCTAAACTGATTTATATTCAAAATCTTCTGAGAATGCATATGACCTCTTCCCCTTCCCTCGCACTTTAATGCTGTCACAGGTACATGTCCGTGGGAGAATCCCTTGGTTCTCATAGTCTGCATTCATTTGCAGAATTCTTACAGCATCATATAAATTCTCCCGAAGCAAGTTCCTGTTTGTCCAGCAAGCGAAAATCTTTGAAGCCTTTGAACGTGTTGAAGCCTTTCAGTTTAAAGTTCATGGCTTCAGAGAAATCAGCAAGGAAGGGTGGCAGAAAGCGTCATGGAGAAACATCTAGAGATCTGCCAGATGACCTCTCAGAACTGTACAAGACAGATCCTGAAGAGGATTACAATCAGCGCAAGACCCGAATCCAATGGATTCGAAGATATTGGGCAGAACAATGGTTCAAATACCGATTTGTAACCCAGGAATATGCTGAGAAAAATGCCATCAAGAGACCGTGGGGAGACATCCTATACAAGAATCTTCAACCCAGGTCCAGAGATGAAGCCATTGAACAAGGCTTCTATCCCTGCATGGTCCGTGGGCCACAGCCTGCTGATGCACACCCATCGTCACTACTATGGTGTCGTGACGACATTCTGTTCAAGCGCAACTTCCAGTTTGTCCAGAACTCAGTGAAGCAAAACAAGAAGACATTGGGACTAGACTTCAACCCTGGTCCCTCAGCTCCAAGGGCTGATGGCACACAAGATGCAGAACCCAATGTCGTCGGTCCTTTCTACAACCTTGAAGGCCTCATCACCCATATCTTGGTTCAAGGGACTGCAGTGAATGAGCCTGCAGCTGACGCTGAATCAGATGAAGCGCCTGCAGTGCCGAAGCCAAAGAAATTGAAGAAGCCTAAAGCTTCAAAGCCTGCCCCTTCACCAAAAATCTCACGGGCGAAGCCACTGGCAACTGCACCTCCTGAAGACAGTGTGCAGTCCGAAGATTTATCACGCATCTCCAAGCCCCAGAAGGTCAAGATGCCTCTACCACACACCGGCCAAGAGCTAACAGCTGCTGCCATTCTGCGCAATGATGCCATTGATCTGTCAAGTGATGAAGATCTTGCAGATGACGCTCTTGAGCAACTCATCAAGAGCAAAGAAGAAGCAAAAATCTTCAATGATCTGCCTCTCTTTGATGTAACAGTCATTCACAACTTCATTGATGAATGGTTTGACACACCAAACATCAGCTTCGACGATCTCCAACTACCCATTGGCCTCAGTGTCGCCTTCCATGGTGCCATTGCTTCAGAGTTAGCTATCGCCCAGCGCATTGTCGAACTGAAGCAGAAGATTGACTTTGAGAAATCTCAGTTCAAGAAGCATATGGCCAAGCTCAGCGTGCAAGACGTGAAGAATTTCAAGATTATGCTGCACGAGCTCAAGGAAGCATTTCTAAAGAAACGTGCAGAAGCTCAGGGTTCTCGTGAGCGCATGAAGGTCCTGGCTGATAGGTGTGTGCAAGCCTACAATGAGGCTGAGAAGCGCAAGGCCCTTGGGCGTCCTGGCATCGACCCCAGGATGGCTTCCAAGAAGCAGAAGAAGCCCGCTATGGCTGAACCTGAAGCACCAAGGTAGGAGGCAGATCCCCTTGTCTTCCCAACTAGCATGACTGGCCCAAAGCCAAAGGCCAGGTCAACCGCTTCAGAACTGAAGAAGACCAGGACTGCTAAGGCTGAAGCAAGGAAGAGAAAACATCCTGAAGCCTCTGCTACTGCCCCCGCCAAGAAGAAAAGAATGACCAAGAAGGAATGGGCTGCTCCCACGGAGCCCTTGATTGTTGAACCCATTTCCATGGTTCACCCCGACGCCGATCCACAAGAACGTCAACTGACTGTCCATGAGCCTGCTTTCACAGAGGCTCATGAAGCTGAAGACTTTCCAGCAGCTGATCCCCTCGCTGCTGAGGACATTGGTCACCATGACCATGTTGAAGATGATGCAGCCCTTCCTCAGCTAGAGCACCAACAGGTATCATCGCTTGTGCTCACGCACAGTGAACTCATCAGCATTGGCCATCCACTGACACCAATAGCACAGGATGCTTCATGGGCGGATCGCCCACAAGAGGAAGAAGACTCTAAGGCCCAGCCAACACAAACTCCATAGGCGTCGCCCGCATTGCGCAGGCTTCGCAAAGGTCCAAGGCCTCAAGTCTCTGCGTCTGAAGCTAAAACTGCTGAAGACATTCCGGCTGCATCAGCCGATGAAGAAGAAGTACCACAAGCTGCTACTCCCCTGTCCCATCAAGAAGCAGTTCTCGAGGAGAACGTGATCGTAAGTGACCCTCCAGCTCGTCAAGTGGAGGTTGAAAATCTTGCGGCTGCCACCACCAACACCACTGAAGCCACTGACGCTGTCATGGCTGAAGCAAATGTGGAGCCCTCACCAACAAAAGCACCAAAAGTCAGCGAAGCCACTGATCCCGCTGCTTCTGTTCCTGCGTCTGCTGCCGGTCCCCAATTTGACTATCATGTTGAGCACAGGCCTCAGGTACAGAAGCCAATCCCAAGATTGCCAAGGTTCCCAGGTCCTGCATTAGCACCTGGCTCCTTCAATATCAATGGCTTCAGAGCAGACAACACATTCTTCAACAGCTTCAGGAACCCCTACTCCAGGGAAAGAATATCATCTGATCGGTTCTGGAGTTATCCGCAGCGAAGCTATTACTCATGCGTTCTTTACAACCAAGGTCGCATCTTCCCACACAAGCGCCTTGACATTGAAGCAATAGCTGCTCTGCCCTGTCTGGAAGAAGCTCTGGATTGCTTCAAAGAGGTTGGACTGCTGCCGTTCGTCACTGACCAAGAGCATTGGAATGAAGAGTTGCTGCTCCAATTCTATGCCACACTTCACATCCGCGGGTATAGCAGAGACCCGAAGACTTGGGTCCTGGAGTGGATGACAAGAAACGTTCATCACGAAGCCAAAGCCTTTGACATCATTGAGCTCACTGGTTTGCCCACTCCTGGCGATCTCTATGAGCATGGCTGTCAGCTTCATAGTGAAGCTATTGAGAGCATCTTTCAGAAGACTGAACCTAATATGAGTCAGATGCTCAGTATGATGAAGCCATTGCCCCAAGATGTTTCTTATCCCACGGAGTTCTTCGTTGAATACCTTGAGTATCTGCCAAGAACCATTTATCACATCATAAGGCGAACTCTCTGGCCAATCAAAGGACATTCTCCCCATGCCAAGCTGGAAGGTGCAATGAAGACTTTGGTCTTCTACATTCTTCATGGAAAATGCTTCAATACACAGGATTTCTTCATTCGCCAACTTGCTGCATCTGGCTCTGATCTGTTTGGTTTGAAGTTCTACGCCCCTTGGGTGATGCGGCTGATCAAACTTCACTCCGCTATCTCATATCAGCCCTCGGCCCGCAACCATCGGATCTTTTTGCCTGATGTGGATATGTCTATTGAAGCCATCTATCCTGAGCCTGCCAAGGAACCTCTCAGTCTTCAGAATGCAGAGCATCAAAGTTTCACTCAGAACGTTGAAGGCATTGAAGCCGTAACTCGTGTGTATCCTTTGGCTGGCACTACACGTGCACCGCATCCTGCTCTCACTGAAGCCACTGACAGTACAACTGCTCCACGACCCAAGAAGCGCACTCATGTTCTCAACGACCGAGAGCTTCTTGTGGCTCTTCATCGGAAACAGGCTAGGCATCATGACTGGCTGAAGCGTCAGATGCAAAGCCTCTTGGTGGATGTTAATCGCATTCGCAATCTTGCCACCAAGAATGCTTTTGTTGCCCATGAAACCTCTCGCCGCACATGGAAAGGGCTAACACTGATGTGTTCTGAAGATGATCTTCAAGAGGATGGCTTCACTGGGCGATTCAAGTTTGACTCCACACCTCCTCAAAGGGCAGTGCTGCGACGAACTCCATCCCTTGAAGACTCTCAGTTCTCTTCCTCTGTTGCAACTGTGAATGCCAGAGTAATCGAGGATGAAGACGATGCTACTTCACCGCCACCTCCTTTAGCACGCTTCGACTCTGCTCCAAGCTCTTCAGCACCGCCAAACACAACCAACGACCCTGCTGCTTCACCTACTCCTCATGGGAACGAGTAGATGCTCTATGTCTTCAAACCTTTTTGGTCCTTACTAACAAAAGGGGGAAAAGCATATGAGGTTTATAGTCTTCAAGCGGGTCCATATGGGTGGGTGCTTTATATTTTGCTTCGTGCTTACAACTCTCGTTTTGCTACATTTGGTTCTTTGAGTTGCAACACTTAAACTCGATGGTCGTCTGCTACTTATTTGCCACCTTGTGTTGCGATGATAAATTCCGCATGTGCGACGATAAATTCCGCACTTAGATCATTCTGCAGACGTCCATTTTCCATTATGCATGTCATTATCTTCATATACTTTCACATGCATAGTGGATTGTCATCATAAGTTGAAGTGGATCTCCACAAGTACAACCTGCCATGTGCATTTGCATTCCAAAAGCAAATTACTTATATGCACATCTTCAGGGGGAGCCCTTGTAACTTATGAAGACAATTCCTTATCCTTTACAATTTCACAGATTATATTCCCCGTTGAAAACTTCAACTAGTTTGTCATAAATCACCAAAAAGGGGGAGATTGTAAGTGCATCTAGTGCCACCCCTAGTTGGTTTTGGAGTATTGACGACAAACCTAGTTGAGGGACTAATGTGTTTGTGAGAATTGCAGGATAACACAGGTAGAAGTCCCTCATTGATTCGGTTTTCCTACCAGAGATGACCCCTAAAAATGTATGAAGACATTGAAGTCAAAGGTGGTATATGAAGATACTCACATTGAATACTATGACAAGAGAAGACACCACATGAAGCCTATGGAGCTCGAAGACTTAGATCTTTCGTAGTTCTCTTTCTTCTATGTTGAGTCATAGGAACCACCGTACTGTTAAGTGGGGTCCAAGAGAACCAGTCAGAATGACTGAAGTGATGCTTAAACAAAACCTATGTCTTCGAGTGAAGACTTTGAGAGCGAATCTTGTCCAGAGTCGGGCAAGTCAGCTTTGCTTGAAGCCCAAGTAAAGTTGTCGTGTGAGTTTGAAATCTGACCATTGGAACACGTGTCAGTTCCTTAGTGACCCAGGGTCATTTCGGACAAATCAGGTCGGGTTGCCAAGTGGCTATAAATAGCCCACCCCCTACAACCATAAACGGTTGGCTGCTCAGATTCAGAGTACGGCTTTTGTCGTTTGAGAGCAACCCACCTCGAAGCCTTTGAGAGAGAATTCCTTGCGAGGATAAAGCCCTAACCACCCAGAGCCAAAGAGAATTAGGCATCACTTAAGTCTTCTTGTCTGTGTGATCTGAAGACTTATTACACTTGAGGACTGTGCATCCTCCAGCCGGTTAGGCGTCGCGTTCTGAGCATCCAAGAGACATTGTGGATTGCCGGTGAACGAAGTCTGTGAAGGTTTGGGAGTCTACCTTGAAGACTTACCAGAGTGATTGGGCGAGGTCTGTGTGACCTTAGCTCAAGGGGAATACGGTGAGGACTGGGTGTCCTTAGCTGCGTGTTCAGGACTGGGTGTCCGGGACTGTGTGTCCTAAGGTTTAAATACCTAGCCGCCCTAACCAGACGTACAGTTGTCACAGCAACTGGAACTGGTCCAACAAATCATTGTCTTCAGCGAGTCACTGGTTTCATCTTCCCTTCCCTTTACTTATTGTTACTCCTTGTGAAGTCATTGTATGTTCGCACTATCTTTTGTCTTCACTGAGTGACTGCGTGTTCTGTGTGGCTTCACAATATCTTCCTACCTGATCCTTACTACATTGCTGCTATTAGTCATTGTGCTTTCACTCTATTGAATACTTGACTATGGCTTGCCTAGTGTAGTCTACCTTCCGCTGTAGGGTAATAGGTTTATTTCTATCGCTTGTCTTCATAACTTCCATGTTTTGAAGACTTTCATAAAAATCGCCTATTCACCCCCCCCCCTCTAGTTGATATAACGCACTTTCACTTGGCAGCAGAAAACACACAACGTGGGTACACGAACTTGTCGTAGGTAAGTTCTCCGGGGACGGCCTTCGAGCTTGCCAACGTGTGAAGCAAGGAAAGCAGCGGTAGCGGCAGGACATGGCAGCAGGGCGAGGCGGCGCTGCTGATGGGGGAGGGGGGGTTCGGCGAGATGGGACCTACAGGCACGGGAAACAACGGGGATCCACCGGATCTGACGAGGGGATTCGGTCCCCGATGGTGCGAGTTGAACAGGACGACGATGTGGCCTTTGAAGCTTCGCCAGAGGCGTGCGGGCGCGGCGACGCTGCCGGAGAAGATGCAAGCGACGAGGAGGGTTTGGGATGGGGATGCCTGCGTGGCGAGGAGCGCTCAGGCTGCGGCTTGCTCGTCGGCAATGAGTGGAGGCGGAAGTCGCCGACGCAGGTTGGTAGAGGAGGGCGGCTGGCGTCCTCGGAGTCCCCTGCTCGCGAGCACAGGGGTGCGCAGGGCGTAGGAGGAGGCAAACGGGCGAGGGGACGACAGAGATGGTGCATGGCAGGTCGGGTCGCCGGCACGGGCGCCATGGCCGGTGGCGGGGAGGCAGCGGCGAGGTCTTCCGGGCGTTCATGGCAGGGCAAGGCAGGGCGCGAGGTAGGAGAGGGCGTCGGGGAGGATGGGATCGAGGGAGAGGGTGAGGAGGCGCTAGTTTTGCCCTCTATGCGTGACAACGCTTTGAGGGAGATGGGGATCGAGCAGGAGGAAGGAGCGGTCGGCGGCGCTTGGCGGAGGGGCGCGAAGGACGAGGGGAAATCGGGGGGGAGAAAGAAACGGGCGCGGGCGCTCCTCTCCTGGCGGCGCTGGAGGGAGGATGAGAGGGAGAGGGTGAGATCGGGTAGAGGGGTGCAGCGCGTGCGTTGGCGGTGCTAGAGGAGGGGACAAGGGAGAGTGGAGGTCGAGCGAAACGGGCTAGGGTTAGGAAGGAGTGGGGCGGCTGGGCCTTAGGGAGGCCGCGGATGGCTGTTGAGAGGCCTAGCTGGGCTGTGGGGAAGTAGGCCGACCTGGCCGCTGGGCTCTCTCTCTCCTAATTTTTTTCCATAGCGGAAAAATAAAAGCAAAGAAAGGAAGGAGATAAAAGAAAGGGTTAGAGGAAGGACTTGGGCACGCGGACTATATTCCCGGACTCGCAAAAATGTGTATGATCCAAGAAAAATGGAGTGGGCATTTTTCAAAGTTTAAATTCAAACTCATTTGATTTAAATTCAAATGGTTCGAATAGGAAGTGAGGGTTAGGAAGGTCCAAAAATGTTCGGATTTTTGGTGGAGCTCCGGAAAATGATGAAAGAATATATGGCAAGGTTTGAGGAGCAGCTCGAAGCAGAAAAGACTTGAGAGTTTAAATTGCAAGTGTGTTTGCGGTTAATTCCAAACTAATGGAATATTATTTTATAGCTCCCTAATAATATTGGGAGGATATATGTTATAAAGATAAAATCACCATGTGCATTTCCCTCGATTTAAATGGATCGAAGATCCATACAATTTATTTATAAAAGTTATAAGATTAATGAAATGATGGCATGATGACATGATGCGATGCAAACATGATGAAATGCAACATGCAAGCAAATGACATGTCAACGTCAGCGAATAACTGGAAGACACCTGACGCATCGGTCTTGGGGCGTCACAGCCGCCGCCGCTTTCCCTCTCTCCCTGCCTACGCCGCCGGTTCCTTTGGGAGATGTTATCCGGCTTGCATGACGAAGCCGAGGACGAGACACCGAAGGATGATACGTCTCCAACGTATCTATAATTTTCAATTGTTCCAGCTATTAAATTATCAATCTTGGTGTTTTATATCATTTGTTGATACTAACCTATTAACCTAGTGCCCAACGCCCAATGCCAGTTGCTGTTTTTTTGCTTATTTTTGGCTTTTCAAAAAATCAATATCAAATGAAAAAATCTTTGGATTAATTTTTTATAGACCAGAAGGGACCCTCGAAGCTTCGGGAGGAGACCAGACGAGATACGAGAGAGCCACAAGCTCAAGGGGCACGCCCCAGGAGGTAGACGCGCCCCATGAGCTTGTGGGCCCCATGCAGCTCCGCTTGACCTAATTTCACTTCTATAAATTCCCAAAAATTCCCAAACCAACATAGAGCCAACCGAAACACTTTTTCCACTGCCACAAGCTTCTGTTCTTCCGCGATCCCATCTGGAGGCCTTTTTGGGTACTCTGTCAGAAGGGGAATCAATCACGGAGGGCTTCTACATCATCCTTACTGCCTTCCGATGATGCATGAGTAGTTCACCACAGACCTAGGGGTCCATAGTTAGTAGCTAGATGGCTTCTTCTTTCTCTTTGATCTTCAACACCATGTTATCCTCGATGTTCTTGGAGTTCTATCTGATGTAATCTTCTTTTGCGGTGTGTTGGGATATGATGAATTGTGGGTTTATGATCTGAATATTCATGAGAAGTAATTGATTCTTTTATGAACTTTATTATGCATGATTCTTATAACTTTGTATTTCTCTCCAATCTATCCATTTGGTTTGGCCAACTAGATTGATTTATCTTTAGTGGGAGAGGTGCTTTGTGATGGGTTCAATCTGGCGGTGCTATATATCCGATGACAGAAGGGGACAAAACACATATTTGTATTGTTGCCATTAAAGGTAAAACGATGGGCTTTATTTATGTTGATTGGGTTTACTTTGTCTACATCATGTCATCTTGGTTAAGGCGTTACTCCTTTTTTTATGAACTTAAAACCATAGATGCATGCTGGATAGCGGTTGATTGGTGGAGTAATAGTAGTAGATGTAGGCAGGAGTCGGTCTACTTGTCTCGGACGTGATGCATATATACATGATCATTGCCTTGGATATCGTCATAACTATGCGCTTGTCTATCAATTGCCCAACAGTAATTTATTCACCCACCGTATGCTATGTGTTCGAGAGAGAAGCCTCTAGTGAAAACTATGACCCCCACCTTAATCAAATTATAAAAACTTAATTCCTTTGCTGCAATTTTATTTCTTTCATTTTGTTTTGCAATTTATCCATCTACCTATACATGATTTGATGTTTGCAAGTAACGAGTTCAAGGGGATTGACAACCCTCTTGCACGCGTTGGGTATAAGTATGTGTTTTTGTGTGTGCAGGTGTTGTTCACGAGGCTTTGCGTGATTCTCCTATTGGTTTGATAAAATTTGGTTCTCACTGAGGGAAATAATTATTTCTATTGTACTGCATCTCCCCTCCTCTCCAGGGAAAATCCCAACGCGGCTCATAAGTAGCAAAGGACTAGGTGGACGCAACCTTTGTCACGGCGGCCGGGGATGGGCTGGATGACATCTAGGGCGGTGGGTCGGGACCGACGGTGAGAATGAGGAGTAAGGGTGGCGGACGACGAGGGCTCGGACGCGGGAAAGGTTGGAGGGAGGCAGGAGGATGCGGAAGAGTGATGGATTTGATGCAATTTATGATGGGGTAGGCATGTCGGGTCCGACGTGGCGGACGCATCCGGGTGCGCCCGGGCATTTTCATATCCGCCCTACATTTAGGATGTATATGAGTGATGCCGGCCAGCCTAGGCGTTTGAGGCCTGTTCAAGGTGCCCGTCTATGTTTTTTTATGACCGATCTGTCCATCCGAATGTTTGAGGCGCAGACTGTAGATGCTCTAAAATATGCTACTAGTACTAATTTTTTTGAAAGACTTGTTTAGAGAGGTTTTCCATAGCAAAAAGAAGTACTACACGTTTGTAATAAATCAGCAATAATTAAAATAAATAAAAGAAATTTTATAATAAATCAACGACAATGAGAGTAATGAAAATCGATCCATTTGCTTGCGTAAATTCCGATGAGCAGTAGGATGCCTTCCGATGAATGAGACAAGCAACGGGCCCACGTAGAGCAATATTCCCTCGTCGATCGCTGTAGAAGGTACAAGCGAGCCCACACCTGCAGTTGGGGTCAAGTCAACCCGCCGCACGGAGAGCGCACACACACAGTTGACGCAGAGCACAGACGACGTTTTACCCTTTTCCACCCGTGCACACGTTCCTCCTCGCCACCGACCTCATGGCCCCACCTTCCCCAGACACGGGGGGTCCACCTGACAGTGGGGTTCGACATGGCATCCAGAACACCCCCGCTTCTCTCTGGGCGGGGGCATCAATTACGGTGATGCCATTTGTTCCTTCTTAATTTGTTTAGTCCCGAAGAATGGCTACCTCGCTTCCCTCGCAAGTCCCGACCGAGCACTTTCTTTCTTTTCCATCCTTCTCCTTCTCCGCTTCTCCCTCCCCGATCGATCCCGGCCAAAAGGCAAAACCCCTACCCACTGAGTCCAAACCCACCCAGCGGGCGAGAGAAAGAATCTCTGGAGAGCGATGCACGCGCCGGCGAGGAAGGCCGCGGGCGGAGGGGGCCGCAGCCCGGTTGCGTCGGCGCTGCTGCTGCTGGCGGTCGGGGTGTTCGCCTTCCTGATCTCGTACAGCGTGCTCGCCATGGTGCTACGAGGCGGCGGTGGCAGCGGCAACGGAGGAGGAGGAGGAACTGCGGGGCTTGGGACGGGAGTGAGGGACCCGGTGGTGCGGATGCCAGAGTGGATGCGGGCGGCGGGCGGCGCGAGGGGCCAGAGGCGGCCCTTCCACGTGGCGCTCACGGCCACGGACGCCCCGTACAGCAGGTGGCAGTGCCGGGTCATGTACTTCTGGTACAAGCGGATGCAGGCGCGGCCGGAGGGCACCGACATGGGCGGCTTCACCCGCGTGCTGCACTCGGGGAAGCCCGACGGCCTCATGGACGAGATCCCCACATTCGTCGTCGACCCCCTCCCCGCCGGCAAGGACCGTGTAAGTACGCCACGACTGACTGTTTTTTTGGTCTCCTCCTCGCTCTCTGTTTCGGTTTGTTTGTTTGTTTGTTTGTTTGTTTGTTGTGCAACGTGGGGCTACGTGTGCAGACGGGCTCTGTCTTCGGGATTTTAAGGCGAGATAAAACGAAAATCGGTGCTTCGCTTCCAACTTGCAACTGCAAAATCAAGTGATTATTATTTCTTTAACTAGTTCTGTTAAGTAGCTGTTAAAGGTCATGAATTTCGCATGTCGAATTTTGTCTGCGCTTGAGAATCCCTTTATGCCGCAACTCGCCACCCGCTCTCTGACCAAGTCCTGCTTTCTTGCCTTCCCTTGAGCACTGTATTTGCCCTGTCAGTTTGAACTTTACTTCCTTCGTTCATGTACACCCAGTTACAGTTACTGGGGGAAGCAACATCAGTTTTGAAATGCTCCGTAGGTTTGATTATGATACTGTCTGCACTGCAGGGCTATATCGTCCTAAACAGGCCATGGGCATTTGTACAATGGCTGCAGCAGGCAAAGATTGAAGAAGAGTAAGTAAAGACTGATATGCCCTTTTGGTTTCCATACTTTCAGTATGGTTTTAACTTTTAATCTTCCACAAGGTACTTTATGATTTGACATCCAGACATCCATGATTAACCAAAAATAAGCGAAACAAGAAAAGTTGTTGCTGGTGTTTGGATGTAAGATGGGACAGATATTTAGGCACATTCATGCCTACTCCCTCTGTAAAGAAATATAAAAGCGTTTAGATCACTAAAGTAGTACATAATATGGATTTCTCTCTCTCTCCATGTGTTTATAACTGTTCTGTTCTGCTTGAATATCACAGGTACATACTGATGGCAGAACCAGATCATATATTTGTGAAACCTTTACCAAATTTAGCTTTTGACAATGATCCAGCAGCATTCCCCTTCTTTTACATCACACCATCCGAACATGAAAAAATTATCAGGAAATACTATCCTGAAGAAAGGGGTCCAATCACAAATGTTGACCCTATCGGGAATTCCCCTGTAATAATTAAGAAGGTAATTCACTGTTGTTAACTTGGTGCTCTATAGACTGCAGTCTCATGGATGAATGAAGCTCCATTCCATTTATTTGGTTTTGCATGATTTGTGTTTCAGTTACCGTTTTGGTTAGTCATTTTACTGAATCTAACTTAATCTCTCGTTATATGAGGAAAGAATAGACACTGCTTGAGAAGATTGCTCCCACATGGATGAATGTATCACTACAAATGAAAGAGGATCAAGAGACTGACAAGGCTTTTGGATGGGTTTTGGAAATGTCAGAATTATCTTTTCTTGTGTGTGAATTTGATAAATGCATTTTCTCATTGTTACTTTGTTATAAATCCAGTTTTTTGTTATTTTTCTTTGGCTTCTAGGTATGCATATGCTGTTGCCAGTGCATTGCATGGGGTTCAGCATATCCTTCGTAAAGATTTCATGATCCAGGTGCTGAAGCTGTTTCTGATTTTCTGACGACAATATACTTGCGCACTAAAAGCGACGTGCTTGATTGACATGATTAGAGCTATTACTGACACCCCTTAAAAATGCAGCCACCATTTGATAAGAAGCTCGACAATACATTTATTATCCACTTCACCTATGGATGTGACTATACACTCAAGGTATTTATTGGGGCCTACTATTCATAAGTCTGATTCTTTTTTACAGATCTCATATTCATATGAAATGAATATGACTGAGGGTAGAAAGTAAAGGCCCCGTTATTTTCTCTCTATTATGTTACTAAACATAAGGCTATTCGGTCGGTCTTCTGGCCATACCACAAGGTATTTGACAATATCCTGGCAAACAATTTCAGGGCGTACTGACATATGGAGAAATTGGTGAGTGGAGATTCGACAAGAGATCATACCAAGATAGGCCACCGCCAAGAAATCTTACATTGCCCCCTCCAGGAGTGCCAGAAAGCGTGGTACGTTTAGCAGCGAATAAATTGGAAAATTACGCAACAAGTTTATTATGATTTTTAAGATACGGAGTTACTGTTTATTGTTCAACATTTACAAAAAATAAGTAGAATTTCATATTATTATTGCATTCATCTTCTATTTGTTTGAATAAGTTTAGGTAACAGATTAATACAGTGCAGGAATTTTATTTACTGCTGCTGTTTTACTATATGCTATGATGATTAGCTTAATGCGAGTTGGTAACTGCGTGTTAGCCATATAATGTTTTTCCTATATCAAGCCGAAAATGTTTCTAAGACTGGGATTTGGAACTTTTAAAAGTGACCACTGAAACTGGCGTAATTTGATTAATTGAGATGAATATGATTGCTAGCATGGTAAGTCTTGGCATACATTGGCTGTGCTTGGGATCGGAAGCTGGAATGCTCTGCGATGTTTTCTATTTAAGCGCTTCTTTCAAGAACAGCGAACCCTTGCGTTGATGTCCCTAACACTTTGAATGAAAGTTTCTTACATCACCACTGTTATCTATGGACTGAAAAAGCGTGTGCGTTTTCATCCTTCTGTTTAAGGTCAATTGATGGTTTTGAAATCATTGCTTCTTGATAATGCTGGTTCTCAATAAAAGTCATTAAACATGTTGAATTTAACAAGGATCGTTATTCCTTTTTAATATCAGGGTAGTATTTGTATCTACAAAATTTGACCACTATCCTTCTGTGATTGCCTGATCTATTCTCCTTGCAGGTTACACTGGTAAAAAGGGTCAATGAAGCTACCGCAAACCTTCCTAGGTGGGATGATGGATTATAATCTATGTGGACGTCAAATATCCGAGCCCCTTAGGGGTATACATCAGAAATACAGTAGATAGTTTTTCTTTCATACTTAGGCCCTGCTAGGAACACGGGAATTTTCCCGATTCCTGCAGGAACTAACTCTTTCCAGTGAATTATCTCTGATCCAAACAGAACCTTTACAGAAAAAAAGAACATAGCAGCCCAGTTTGTTTTCCATTTAAGGTTATCTTGTAAATTTTTCTGACTGGTAAGATTGAAATAGTCATATGATTCGAGCAGAGTTGTGCTTGCACCCCTTTGGCAATGCGGTATGGAGTATATGCACTTTGCCAGTTTGATTATAGATTTGTTTGATTAGAATAAACGACCGTTCGGTTCAACTATACCATCTCACTGACATAAACAGTTTCACCTGCGGAACAGAATCCATGGCGTTGTACTGGTGTCTGAAATTAGTGCTGTTGGCATGTCACGGTGACTTTCTTTCTCTATGTTAGAGGATCTGGTTCCATCCGGAAGGAACGCAAAAGGCGTGTCATGTTCGGCTTGTGCGTTTCATTGCCGTCTGTCAACGCAAGGAATCTGAGCGAAGTCATGCCAAGCACAAGAACCTCATGCTACCAGAGAGACACATCGGACAACCTACACAAACAGTATCAACAACCGGACGCAAAGCATCTATGTACTTCAAATGATCCAGCAGGGCCAACAGTCCAACACCACCTACACCTACCAGTGTCCCAACGCAGAGCAGAGGTCTATGGCGGTGACATGTAGTGCTGCTGTGTTTAGGGGTGCAAGCGGCGTCCCGTGTATCCCCGAAACTAGCAAATTGGCTCCCTCTGGCCTCCACCCTCCCTCGCTTCCATTTTCCTCCTCCTCAACCTCGTAAGCTTCACCCCTCTGCCACCCGCGTCCGACCTTGCCGCCTCTCGACCTGCAGCGCGACACCGTGCCTGACTCCGTCCACCACATTCGGCGTAGCATCACTACTAGAATTTCCGAGTTTCCTGAGTACTATAAAAACTCGTCGAAAGCTGTTTTACACTCGGCATACTGTTTGCCGAGTATAGTTCTTGGCTAAGGGTACTCGGCAAAGACTTTTTCGAGCACTAAACATGGGACTCGGCAAAAAATAAGGGACTTGACGAATCGTACGGAGACGGCGGCTGCCACATGGCAGACGACTTTGCCGAGTACTGCACGCAGGTACTCGGCAAATCTAACAGCCCAGGAACGAAGCACGTCACCTGAAATATTTGCCGAGTTTTGCTCGACAAATCTTGGCAAACCCCATCTTTGCCGAGTATTGTTTGCCGAGTAGGCCCACTCGATGATACCGTGCCCAAGCAAGCCCCAGCTGCCATGTTTGCCGAGATTCATGTACTTACACTCATGAAAGTTCGGACCATGCTACTAGAGAAGAACACGTGGCTTCTTCGCCGAGCTTTGTTCTCGGCAATTACGTTTTACCGAGTGGTGTACTCGGCAAAGATGAAGTCATATGTTCTGTTTTATTTGCTTCTACATCTGCCCTGCAACAAAAGACATACAAACAGTACAAAATTGTCTGCGGACAGTACACATCATAGGCAATGCACAAGAATCATAACAAATTCAATGTTCTTCATCAGATTAACTAAAGCGCCATAACAAGTCCCAAGTGTTCATCAAACTAATTAAAGCATCACAATGAGTCTAAAGTTCTACATCAAACTAACTAAAGCATCATTACAAGTCTCAAATAGTCACTAAAACCTCAATGTGACCCATTTGTGTTACATGGACCACACAAGCATCAAACTAAGAAAGATCACAAGTAGGACAAAGAGGTTATTCATCCACCTCCACCCAATCTGATTTTCTCCCTACGTGAAGCAAATACGTGGAGTAAACATGCTCTGCCTTCTCTATAGTATCATACCCTTTGTGGCAATTGTCTTTGTAATGGTTGACTTGTTCATGGCATGTTTTCCATGAATCATAGACTCATGGATGTCTACCTGAGTACACCACATACCACCTCATCTACAGAAGGGAGAATAACAAATTTCAACACATAACAAAGTGTTAGAAAAACACATGCATGGAGACACATATAAAGGCTTCATGATTCATATACCAAAGGCATCAGAAGTTGTCATCCGAGTCCACATCATCATTTACATAAGTACATGATCATGAATTTCATTAAGAAACACTTCAGATCGTCTTTGATCCGCAGGTCCATACACCACCATGAGAAACGACCTAAGGCCGTTGCTCCTGTGTGTCACCTGGGCCCCCACAAAAAATTCGCCCTTCTCAAACTGTAACAGTTCCAAAGCAAGATTGTTGACACCTGGGTGCAGAAAGCGCAGATGTCGTCGGGCTCGGCCGGTGCGGGGGCGCAGGCACTGTCGGGCTCGGGCGGCACCAATGCAGAGCAGCGCACTCATCCACCACAGCAGCGGCCTCATGGAAAACGAAATCAGGTGCACCCTACCAAGAATCTTGACCTATGTCCAATCTGCAAGTCTCCTGAACATCCTCCTGCACGCTGCCCTCAAGCTTTCTGTGACCGTTGCAATAAACTAGGTCATCTTGCTTCTGTCTGCGTCGAGTTTCTGCCATGGGATTGCATTGCTCCTATGTGTGCCTTTCAGTCTAAAGGGCAGGGTTTCTATTTCATACATGATTCGTGTACTGCCAGTCAGGTTAAGGAGAGGGCCAATAGCATCGTTGTTACTATTGTAGAAGGGGAAACATCGACCCGTCAAATGGAGATTGATCTTAGTGACTACTTGGCTATGTGCTGGCGTTGCTCTGCTCATGCCATTGGCCCTGGAGTTTTTGTTGTTAGATTTCCTAATCCTAGGGCTGTAGCTCAAATCTGCTATGTGGGCAAAGTCACTCTCAAAACAAGTGGTGCGGTGATACACGCCACACAGTGGTCATCTGCTGTGGGGGCCAAGGGGGTTATGGAGGTGGCCTGGGTGAAAGTCAGCAATATTCCTCTGGACAAGAGAAGTGAAAGAAACCTAGCCTATGTTACATCTTTAGTTGGTGTTCCACTTGAGATTGACAGTGCTACCTTACATCGCCCAAGTTCAGTTCGGGTTAAAATGGGATGCAGGAATGTGGATGAAATCCCTATCATTGCTGAGGCAGTCCTTGGAGGTCATTTCTATGACTTCTTCTATGAAGTAGAACAGGTTTTGGTTAGGGATCCTGATAGAGGAAAAAAATCAGTTGAGATTACTCAGAAACCTGAACAAAATATGGGGAAAGATGGTCCTATTCAGACGGCTCCTGGAGCTAAGATGGCCAGTATCTCTCCCGGACCTGGGCTGGCTCCTTCCACGTCCAAGGGAGAGAAACAGGACATCATTCGGGAGTCGCAGGAAAGCGTTGAGTCTGATGATTCCTTACATACCACTTTGTTGATTGATACGATGGCCCAAGAACAGGACATGGGGGAGGATGGTGTAAGTAACCTTGACAATGAAAAAGAATCTGTTCCTCATATATTCAAGAGTAGCCTAAAATTATACTCTGATGTTGTGAGATCATGTTCACAGGTGAATGAGGTGAATGAATACAAACGAAGCAAGTTGGGTGGGGGCAGTACATACAGAGTTGAGCTACCTGACGAAGCGGGGGAGGATGAGGTGATTCCTACTCCTCCTCTTGTCACCGAAGAAAATCTGCGCTTCAGCTTGCGTAATGTGCAGAACAAAGCGAAAAGGATGGACGACAAGGCTATGGCAGCAATGAAAAAGAGAAACCTAGAAGGTAATCACAATAGTCCCAACTCCTTTGATACGCTATCTAATCCTGAATTAATTCTTAAAGCGGTTAAAATGGGAGTAAATATTCCTGATACAGATTTTGCTTGCATTGATGTGCTTAGAGAACTTGAAAGATATCGCGATAATGACATTCAGAAAGAAAAGAAAGAGGATGGAAAGAATATGGAGAATCCTATGATATTAACTAATGCCAAAGGGGACCAAACTCCCCTTAGTTTGAGATGGGGTGATCAAAACGATATAGATGAGGAGAATTTCACAGTGGTTAAATCTAAAAAGAAAAGAGATAGAAAAGTCAATGTGGTTATATCCAAACCTGTGACCAGAAGTCAAAAAAATCATGTCTCCTTGCTAGATAAAAAGGGTAATCCTACTCTGCCTCCTAGTAGGATTACCAGAAGAGGGAAAAACAACACCTTAATATGAATGGTATTTTCTGGAATTGCAGAGGAGCAGGGAAGAAAGGGATGCCTACCTGCTTCTCTGACCTAATGAGAGATCATTCCCTAGATTTTATAGGCCTTCAGGAAACTATGAAGAAAAAGTTCTCCCGTAAGTCTTTAAGAAAGATGGACTCTTTCGATAGATATAATTGGAACTAGACTCCTTCTATTGGCAAATCTGGCGGTATCCTTTGTGGTATCAAGAAAGAAACTCTAGAGGTGGTATCCTGGATACCTGGTAACTTCCTTCTTCAAGCTAACTTGTACGATGTTAAACACAAGAGTATGTGGACCCTTGTAGTGGTTTATGGAGCGGCCCAAGATGATAGAAAAGAGGAATTCCTTAATGAATTAGCTTATACTTGCTCCCAGATTCATGTCCCCTATATAGTGGGTGGAGATTTCAATATCCTCCGCAGCAGTGAGGAGAAAAACAAAAATTTGACACACTCTCACTACACTGACAGATTTAATGATGTCATACAATCCCTGAATTTAAGAGAAATACATATGGGAGGGGGTAAATACACTTGGTCCAATAAACAGAAACATCCTACTTTGGAGAAATTAGACAGAGTCCTCATGAGTTTCGAGTGGGAAGAGCTATTCCCATTGGCATCTGTCCGTAAATTGGTAAGAGATACTTTGGACCACAATCCCTTGCTTCTGGCCACTGATGTTGTGAAAACCAACCCCTCCCATGATCGAGAGTTCAGATTTGAACTAAGCTGGCTTAAAAATGAAGATTTTTATATCAAAGCAAAAAAGATTTGGGAACAACCTATAAAGTCTGAAGATCCCATCGACATCTTAAACATAAAGCTAAAGCGTATCAAAAAATATTTCAAAGGATGGGGGGCTCACTCCTTTGGGCATGCTAGGAAAAGGAAAAAGTACATTAAAGAAGAACTGGAGAGAATAGAAAAGATGGAAGAAAATGGCCCCCTTGGTCCAGAAATTTATGAAGAGAGAACTGCCTTGTGTGCAGAATTAAACGAGCTCCTGATTACGGAAGAGTTGTTTTGGTTACAACACTCCAGTGAGCGTTGGTTGCTCAAAGGAGATCGAAACACAGCCTTCTACCATAGAGTTGCAAATGGGAGGAAGAGAAAAAAATACTATTCACTCATTCGCTGCGGGGGAGGTGGTGATTGAGGGTACACAGAACCTACTAGCACACGCAACCTCGTTCTACAAAGAACTTTTTGGCCCTGCTAGGGGCAACATGTTTCACTTATCTGCTGATACGTGGTCGGAAGAGGAAAAACTTAGTGAGGAGGATAACATCTTGCTCACTAGTGAATTCACAGAGGAGGAGGTGAAGAGAGCTTTGTTCGGGATGGGATGTAACCGAGCACCAAGGCCGGATAACATCCCAGCGGAATTCTATATGCAGTGTTGGGAGTTTGTGAAAAAAGATATCATGCACTTGTTCGAAGCTTTCCATTCGAACAAGTTAGACATAGCTCGTCTGAACTATGGCATTATTACTCTAATTCCCAAGATGAAAGGAGCAAAGAAAATACAGCAGTATCGTCCAATATGTCTTCTGAGATGCCCATATAAGCTTATCACCAAGGTCTTAGATAACCGGGTGGCAATGTTTGCTGATATTCTGATCAGTAAGCACCAGAATGCATTTATCAAGCATAGAAATATCATGGACGGGATCCTCACTTTGCATGAAATACTTCATCATACTCATCATAAGAAAAAAGTGGGGGTGGTCTTGAAATTAGATTTTGAGAAAGCCTATGATAAAATCAATTGGGAATTCCTCCTAGATTGTCACCGCGACCGAGGGTTTGGTGCAACCTGGTGCGGCTGGATAAAAAACATCCTATACAATGGTACTGTTAGCGTCAAGTTGAATAATGAAAGAGGACCTTATTTTCAGAGCCACAAGGGGGTGCGCCAGGGCGATCCCCACTCCCCTTTTCTTTTCAACCTAGCTGTTGAAGCGCTGTCTAAGATGATCCGTAATGCTCAAAAAGAGAAACTTATCACGGGGTTGGCTCCGGATCTTGTTAAAGATGGGGTGGCCATTCTCCAATATGGTGATGACACAGTCATCTGCCTCGAGCATGATAAAAAAGCAGCTGTGAACCTGAAACTATTACTATATATCTTCGAACTTATGTCTGGACTAAAGATAAACTTCTTGAAAAGTGAAACCTTGTGTGTGGGAGGGGATGACGATACAGTGGCCTTTTATGCAGATTTGTTTAACTGTCAGATTGGTCATTTCCCTATGAAATATTTGGGAGTGCCGGTCAGCTATTCCACTCTTCGCAACCTGCACTGGAATTTTGCTGATGATAGATTTCTTCAATGCTGTGAAACTTGGATAGTCAACGCGGCCTCCTCGGGAGTAAGATTAATCCTCCTTAACTCCTCTCTCACTAGTATCATTTACTTCTATATGTCCATGTTTCTTCTTCCTAAGATGGTCATTGAGAAGCTGGCTAAACATCGTAAACGTTTTTCTGGCAAGAACACGAGGGACGCAAGAGATACCACTTAGTTAAATGGTCCAGAATTTGTAGATTTAAAAGCAAAGGAGGCTTGAGAGTGAAAGATCTCCGTAAACAGAATATTAGCCTTCTCACCAAATGGTGGTGGAAGCTAGAAACACAACAAGGGTTGTGGCAAGAGGTGATCCGGGCAAAGTATATGAAAAAAGACACGGTGACCTCTATCAAAAGCAAATTTAGTGACTCCCCTATGTGGAAGGCAATCATGAAGGTAAAGGAATACTACCTAGCAGGTAGGAAAGTAGTGCTGAATTCGGGCAATCCTGCTAGGGTATGGAAAGATCCCTTGAATCAAGAAATTTCTATGGATCAAAAATATCCTATGCTATATAGCATTTGCAATAAGCAAGAAATCACGGTGGAGAAATTTAGAAATGGTGTGGGGGATGATTTCTTCCGAAGGCAACTACACACGCCGCTGTTAGATCAGTGGAACGAGCTTAAAGATATAGTTGACTCCTGGGTGCTGTCCGAGGAACCTGATCAAGTTATTTGGACTCTGGGTAAAAAGAAAAAAAATACGACCAGGTCGGTCTACGATCACCTGGAAAAAAACTTATTAGGGTGTAACTATAGGTGGATTTGGCAAACAAAAATCCCCTTAAAGATCCAAATTTTCACGTGGCAAGTCTTCGAGGATGCTATCCTGACTAGGGACGTCATGAGCAAAAGACGTTGGCAGGCAACCCCAGATGTTGTTTCTGCAGGGAGAGAGAGACGTCGACGCATTTGTTTTTCACTTGTCCTGTGGCCAGGGTAATCTAGAGGACGGCGGGGTGCGTTTTTGGCACGGACAAGTGCCCGAACAATATATGGCAATACTTCTCTTGGTGTTATGCCTTCCTCCAAGACGGAGAATTTTTTTATACATTTGGGCTTGCGGCCATCTGTTGGGCAATTTGAAACAGTCGCAATCAGGCTACCTTCGAGGGAAAAAAGTTACAGACTCCTTTCGCAGCAATTTACTCTGCATGTGGTTTCATGTCTTATTGGGCAGGTATGATGACTGGAGAAGATCGGGAGGCGATGGAGCGGGGGGCCAAGATGCTCAGGGCCAACGCATCAAACATGATGAGGATCTGCGCGGCCTCAGGCGAGAAGGCACATGACTGATCTGACAGGACGTGGTCAGCAAAATCTGGGTCATGAGGATGTGGAGCTAATAGTCTTGGGGTCCTTCGTCATGCTTATTTTAGTTACTCTCTGTCGCCTGCTCCTATGTGAGCTTGTGGTGTCGCTCCTGCGTGAGCCTTTTGGCATCCTAAAAATTATTGAACACTCCTGGTTTAGGTCTAGTTTGCGTTTTTGGGTGTCCTTGGGTTTTTGCCCCATGATAAGCTGCTCGATGACGGGTGCTTATAGTGCGTTTCTCAAGGATGCTCTGAACTCGATTTTCCCTTTACAGTTTCCTTGGTAGCTTCAGTTTCGGAACTCTGTATTTCCGTTATGTCAAAGTAATGGAAAGAGGTTATGCCCGGTTCAAAAAAAAAGATTGTTGACACCTAGTAATATCCCCCCTGGGTGTACATGGGCCGGCACCAACGCCCATTTAAATTCCGCATTCCCTCCCAACGCTTCAAGTTCCTTGTTAGAAAACGATCCTCTGATCGTTTCTTGTAATGCCATGAAGTCAAGTTTTTCCTCATGAATAAATTCCCGCAACTGATTTCTATGATCGAGCTACCCAACCCCTCTAATGTTCCATATAATTCCTTTCTTTGATCAGGGAATCTAGGTCCCGACCCCATTTTCATCAGATTTCCGGCCACCTCTCCCTTGAAAACGGCCACGCGACACACCTTGGCATGCACGATCGGACGCATGAATGTAGCTGGCCTCCTCTCTAACCTGGCTCGCTTCCGTCAATCTGCTCATTTCTCTGGCTTTCAAGTTTGTGGCTCGCGTTCGGACCAACACCCGATTGGCCTCGCTAGCCACCACCACGTCTTGCACCAATTCATGTGCATGCAAACTTTCGACTTCCTCCAAGGGATCACCCTAGCTTGTCAAATCTTAACTCCAAAGGCCTCATGCAATCATCAAAATCAAAGAGAATCACGACATTTTTACTCGCATACCATGGGGGCTCCTCCCACACGCGATCTCAGTCTCTTTGACAAGTGAATTCAATAACGAACGTGTTATCGCCCAATTACTCCATGCAAGACGAAGGGCACCCGAGATTGTTTCGATGTGGAAGGTATGGCGATGAAGTACTTTTTCAGCTAGCATCCACTTCTCATGTTCTTCCTCTTCGGGATCATTCAGAACCAGCGGCGTGGCCTCCTCCTCAGATATCTTCGGTTTTCCTAAAGCCTTCGCTAATTTTGCCCTAGCCGCCCTAGGCGACAAAGGCCCGTGCTCCGTGCCTCGACCAGAGGATGTCGCCATCCACCAGTCAGTCTCTCTGTTGCCCCATCGATAAGATCGACAGGTGCCACCACAAAGTCTGGCCTCAAAACCCTAGTTGCCTCACGTGGGGTCTCCTTATTTTTCGAAGGAAAAATTATTGACTTCCATCCACCTGCAGTATGACCTGCCGTAGGCCAACCACTATATCTGGCCATGGGATACCCAGCCCGGCCGGCCTGAAAAAGCCCGACCCGACCCAGCCTGGCCCGGGCCGGCCTTGGGCTTGTATTTGCGATTTAGGGAAGGGGCCCAATGGGCTATTTCATTGTTGGGCCGGGCCTGGGCCTAATATCTAGGCCCGACTGCTGGGCTGGGTTGACGCCTGGGTTTTCTGCTATGGGCTTTGTTAGGCCCGGCCCGGAGCCTGATATGGCCAGGTATACCACCCACTCGTGGCGTAGGAGTCCTACGCCGGCTACGCGTCTACGGGAGACACAATATACATACGGAAAAACGTAGACACGTTCCCCGGCCCGAGGAGAAAAGATTCAAACGATAGCCAACCGAACCGTTTGAACATCCTCCCCGTCTTCAATTCAAATCAAGAGCGCGCGCGGCTCTATCCAAGGTAATCAGCGGAAACTAAACCGCCTCTTCACCTTCACATCCCACGTCCCCCTCCTTCATTAAGCACGTCCGTGGCACGCCCGCCCACCTCCCCCACGAAGCAGCGAGCGGAATCCAAAGCGCGGTCAAGCCTCCATCATCAAAGGGGAGTTACCCGGCCTCCCTTGGCCTTCCCCTATAAAACCACACGCCTGGAGCACGCGCCTGCGCTTCACATACACAGCCGCGCACGCCATTGCATTCCAGGCCGGAGCAACGAGAGAGAGAGCAGCCTACGGCCGCGGGCGTGCCTTCCTCCGCGTCCTGCTGCACCGCCGCCGGGCCGCCGAATCCGAGGTCGTCGAGCGGGCCATGGCGGCGCTGATGATCGGTTCCTCCTCCAAGCCTGCGCTCCTCCTCCCCGCGCTGGCCTTCGTCCTTGCATTCGTCGCCATCCCCGCGCTCACGACGCCGGCGCAGGGGCACGTGTTCCACGTCGGTGGCCCGCGCGGGTGGCGCGTCCCGGACGCCAACACCAGCTATGGCTGGTGGGCCATGAACAACCGCTTCCACGTCGCCGACGAGCTCTGTGAGTCATCCACCGATCTCATCGTTTCTTCCATTTCCTGCCACACAATTACCCTTACCATGTCACCAACGGCGAGCGTACTTGTGTTGTGTGTGATTACTCACAAGGTCGTGTGTGTGTCCTGCAACCTGATCCTGTTTTGATTCCAGACTTCAAGTACGAGAACGACTCGGTGCTCCTCGTCTCCCGCGAGGAGTTTGACGCCTGCAACGCCACGGACCCCCTTTCCAGGTTTGCCGACGGCAGCACCACGGTGCGTCTCGATAGGCCGGGCTTCTTCTGCTTCATCAGCGGTGAGCCGGGGCATTGCGAGGAGGGCCAGAGGCTCATCGTGCGCGTCATGGTGCACCCGGCCGAGCCTGCGCCCGCGCCTGGTCCGGCAGCCTATGCGCCAGGCCAAGGCGGAGACGGCTCTGGGTCTGGCGGCGGACACGGTGGGTCTTCACCGGGCACGTCGTCTGCTGCCGCTGCGGTTGCTGCCGGCGGCGTCGCTCTCGCTGCAGCGATGGCCGCTCTTTGTGTCGGTCTCGTCTTGCTGCTTCAGTGATCAGTTTGCTCTTCTACTAGATAGTCAGGTTTTATTATTGAGGTTTAATCAATTCCTTCTCTATTAGAGTTCATCCGGTGGTACTAGTGATTCGTGATATGGTACTATTATCATAATTAGTTTGGTTATCCTGTGTAATGACAATATTGTTTGGCTTTCTTCGATCCCTATGACTGTGTTTGGATTACATCTATACTAGTAGTATTCCTTGAATCTTCTGCAAGTGTGATACTGTGATCCGTGGTAAACTTTTTGAGTTTACATCAATGGTACATATCTCGTACAAGTTCTTCGGTGAACATAACTGAAAAGACTACAAATTGATACGAGTTAATGTAAAGTGCCATATCAAACATGTGAGAACGGCACCAGGATTTAGTCCCATTTCATAAATGCTTGAAAACGTCCAGGGTACAATTATATGTACAAGTTGTTGCACATCCATGTCTCAGTTAGTGAAATATATACACTGATCGGTCAAGAGTGTCTACCATGGCTCAGAATTTTTGGTCCAGTAACTTGCAGCAGGTCTGTGGCTGTCCCAGCCATCCTCTGCTAAAATTAGGTTTACTCGTGCCGTGAGAGTGTTCACTGCGTCGTCCTCCAACATCTCCAGTGGATTGGTCCGGGGCTGTCCAACCTGTAAGGAATAGATGTAGAGTGGCATTTAGAGGCGGTGTAGTATTTACAATGGCTGAATGCCAGATTTGAAGATAAATACCATGGCAATTTGGTACGATGTTAAGTACTGCAGGCAATCTTTGTAGTAGCCACAGTGGTACAGAAGGGCAGCATAGTCCCTAAGCTCACAGGGATTGTGATTCAGCAGGATCAGTCTCTCGCAAGCTGCCATCAAGATGCATGGTATGAATGAACCTGATCAGTGACCGCTAGAAAATGCAGATTTGGAGAAAACGGGACTTAGGGTAAATACAGAAAAGAAAGGCAATGGCCTATCTGTTTCCAAAATTCTTGATGATGGGGAACATGGAATGTACAGGTGTGGACAATTTGGATATATCATGAATAAGAAACAGAAGAATCAAAGGCACTACTGTGAATTATCAATGAGGTGACTTGTTCTAATCATTTTAACGGAAGATCCATGAGTTCCACCACGCCGTCCTTGTATACACCTCCAGATTAATAAGATACTAAACGGAAAGGTGTTGTACCTGCCAAAGCACGACGCATATCACCAAAGCGCACATTAGTCCATACTCCACGCATCAACCTATGTTGAGCAGATTTAGCAGCAGCCATCTCTATGGCACTGTAAAAATAAAATCACGTCACTCTAGTGTCATAATTCGTATCATGTATGATGACAATAGCAATTATCTGCTGACCAGGTTATACACAAAACGAACCTTATATTGCCACATGACCTTGCTTGACTGCCGCCTACATTACCAGGGCCATGGTGGTTTGCAGCAACAGCATTCAAAAATAAGCTACTTGACTGATTAGACTGGAACGGCCAAAACATACCCTTCAGAGTTTGTAAAATCTGGAAAACGGATTAATCAAAGTAAGCCCAAATGTCATTGCATTCAACAGATGTCAACTTTTGGAGCCTTACAAAATCACCATTAAAAGAAGAAAACCAAAGCATGATAGCTAACATTAGGAGAAGCAAACTATCTTTAGAGATAAGCAACCATCTAACTCCCAGAGCAAGCTATTCAGGGTTGGGATACAGTTCCAGATCAAAGTCCAGTTAAGATATTATTCAGAAAAATACCCAATTAAGAGTTGACACCTAAATTTCTGGTTCTGAGTATACGAATCAGGTGTAACATCCAGAATCATCAGGTAAAAACCATGTAATGTTACCTGGTTTGGGGGATACGCAATAACTTTGCAAGTGTAACTGAACTGTCGGGTCTCAAACATGAGCGGGTGAAACAAAAAGACCCTAAGGAAAATCTCTCCCTAATAATAAAGCACGGATTGACTTTGTCGGGTTCACCATCACAATACGCTTTCTTCCTGTGATTTTACGCTTTCAATTTGAATTTAAACATATACGCGAGGTGGTACTAAAACCGTTTCGTTCGCGGGTGACAATTGTTTCCGAACGTAGTGATGTTGGGCTGGTATCGGTTCGCTTCTGTTTAGGGCCTCCGCCTGGGCCACGATACCATCACTGCTGGGACTCCTCCCCTGTTCTGGTTTTCTTGGTTGGTTTCCAACTTTTTTTTCACGTGTAGGTCATGTGTGTAAGCTACGGAATCCTCGATCTCGATTAGCCACGCTGACTTACAACTCTCGCTAATAAAAACAGAGCCAACGATGTCGACTCAATCCGTCTCCAGGTTTGATGCAAGAAACCCTAAACCTAGCGACATCGTTGCCAAAGACGGGAGCAACATCGGTGCCGTCTGCCGTGCTGATCGAAGTTGAAGCAACTGCGGCAACGTGAACAAGCTGCACAGCTACGGTGGCAACGGCAACATCAGCGACAGGAACAATCTCACGAGAGTAGGGCTACCTCCACGTAGGGTGCGGCCCCGCGTCGCTAACCGTGATGGGCGCCTGCATCATTCTTCTCGCCACCCCGCGTCGTCGTCGTTGGGGCTGCTCTAACCGTGGTGGGCACCTCCGCGCTGGCATCATTCTCCTCGCCACCATTGTTGCGACCAGTGTCGTCGGTGCATGTGTTGCAGCCTTGCAGGCCGCTGTCGTGGACGGTTGGCTGCTGGAGGTTATGATCGGGGGAGACAACGAGCAGAAGGAGATTGGGAAAGAGAGGGTGGAGGAGAAGACAACGAGATCATGATCGATCGCAGAGATTGTGCGGCACGTCCGGTGTGGCGCGAGCCCGCATCTACGAGTGGCCGTCGTCAAGTGCGTACTTGAGGAATACAGAGAGGGAAGGCGATCAGCTAACATGGTGTCGGAGTTCCTCCAAGATTTCGTTTTGCACACCTAGGACGGCCATAGCACTAGGCAGATGCGGCACCAAATCATAGTCCTAGACTCCTAATGCACCTCCTAGCACATATAGGCGGTGCTTCTTAAGTACGTACCTAATTCTGATTTGTATGGATGGCCTCCTCCTACACACAACTAGAGAACTGATAGGTTATTTCCTTTCCTAGCATGGCCTGCACCACACTGCTTGCAGCAGTGGTGCCAAAAATTACTGCCCATACGTACTCATGTGCCAATTAATTCTCTAGGTGTCGTTGCTTCCTGGTATGTACTTAGTCTCATCATCTTTTGTTTGATATATGTTGGTGATTTTCCCAATGGATTTCCTAATAGTAGAGAGCATGCAGACTAGGATCTTTGTCAGGCCACCTCAAGGTTGCCGGCAGCAGCTACAAGTGTCCAGAAAAACTCTGCTATCCTCGAGTGCCACTTATTAGTGTAAACTACTAATGTTTTCTTACTGTATTTTTGAGTATTTGTGTTCCACACAATTATTCTTAGTCATGATATGCTGACATGAAGTTCCTCTTCTAGGACAAGCATGGGGGTGTGCCTTATTGCATAGTTGAAACAAGAGATGTATAACATTCCCTTTCTTTTTAATTGACAGACAGTTCTTCACATTAAGTTGTCATTTGGTTTCACAAGTTTTTACACTAATTCAGTCTCATTGTTTTAGTAGGTTTTCCAAAAACATGTTACCCTGCTCCTCCCGTCCATAAATATCCCTCAAGGGTATCATGTTTGTTTTTTAGTTATCCAATTAATATTGTCTAGACTCACTGAAACCTGTAGTTTTCTGTCCTAGGGTTTCCATTGGTATTGTTCCATTGATTCTTTTTGTTGGATTTGGCTGTAGTTGTCAGTCTTTGGCTCTTTGCAGACGGTGATCAATATTACAAGTGATTACAGTTTCTTAATCGTATTTGTCATGATTATTTCCTTTCTTACTAGATTACTGTTGGTATACTTATGATTTCCTTCATGCATTCATCGACATTATCATAGTTCCCAGTAGAAGTTGATTGAAAGGTTTCTAATACATAATATTCACTAGCAAGTTCATCGATGGACTGCCCACCTAAGCTATATAGCAGAGGGTTTGCGTAATGCATGCCATCTTTAATCTTATGGTTACTTCAGTAATAGTAAAGAATAGTCCTATATATTTGCAACCAACTCTCCCTTCATGATACAATAGTCCAGTTTGTACATTTTTATTTTTACACAAGTCTTACCGGTTGACGGACTCTTTGCTTATTCTGAAAGTCGGAAGTCACATATAAAATGGTCTCCCTCAATTGTAACCCAAACCGAATCGCAAGTTCTTGTGCACGAATTGCACCGCCTCAAGCATCCATCTCATTAACTTCGCCGGAACTTTGCCTGTCTATGCTCCACCCATGGTACGCCGTTTATGCACCTAAAAGTGTTGAATGACATAATCCATTCATTCATTATGTCGGCTCATCGAGGAGCTCGAGCAGAAGCATAGGGAGGCCCTCCAAGCCCAGGCAGTGGAGCATGCCGGAAAGCTCAAAGAGGCCCTCGATGTCATCAATGCCGCTGACACCGCCAGGGTGACATTGGCAGGGGCGGAGCCAGGGGGGGACGAGCAGGGGCCTGCCCCCCCCCCCCCCCCCCCAATGATCGACAATTTTAGTAGCAGCGATGAGTAATTACCAACGAGATTAGATCAATATATGTACTCGGCCCCCCCTATACTCGAATCCTGGCTCCGTCACTGGACATTGGAATCCAAGGTGGAGGAACTTGAAGACGATGCGATGTTTTTTCTTTCTTTCTCAATTTTAATATCACTCTTTATGCATTCATGGTTGTGTTTGTGTGTGTGTGTGTGTGTGGCTTGTGGGCTGGGGGGGGGCACATGTCAAACGGCGGTGATGTTCTCATTTCAAGTAACTAGATGCTGCCCCGCACGTTGTTGCGGAAATATTTTGCAAGATATTTTAATGTGATTAGTTGTAAAATGTTTGAAGTAATAATATAAAAAGCTAAAACTAAAAATGCATACAATTTATTATGTTTGATTACTATATAGTTGTAAAATGTTTATTAAATATATATAGGATAATAGAATGAAAATTCTCATGTATGTTTGCATGTACAGATGGGTCGGCAACAAAAAAAGGATTACAAGTTCACGAAACAACAAGTCAATGCAGGATGCGATTGATCACATTCATCGAATAGGTGGACAACATGACACCATTGGCGATGGTGGTGAAGAGAAGTGGCATAAAGGATGAGCCACTTGGGGTGTGCGAGGATCTGTTTCCCGTTGCAACGCACGGGCACACTTACTAGTAAATTACTTACAGTTGTATTTTATAATGTGTATGAAGCTAAGAAAGCAATAAGTGGTGAAAACTGAAAAGGCCTGCCAAACTCTAGTTTATTTTCTGAACAGAAGATTTGTATACGGATAAGTATGGAACAGAACCCAATAATAAGTTTAGGCTAGTCCGGAATGTCGTGAGAATGAATTGTCTAAAGTTACGAAACACCATTGACAGTATTTGCATATAAAAGTTGCCAAGAAGGGATTGAACTCAAGTCTCATTCTGAAACCTGAAACCAATATGGTAGCAATTTTGCTGCTAGTGCAGAAGCTGATGAAAATATCTCCATTCAGCAAACCAGAGCGAGTTAAGATTTCTCAATTGCAGGATACTTCCCCAAAAACATTAAATGAGTATTTAGAAAATGCTCAAAGATATTCTTGCCCGATACTTCCACAGCTATTTAGCAGACTAATGACGTTTGAAAATGAAACATCTGGAATGAAGATCAAAATAAGCTCACCTCAACCAAAAGTGACTTTGCTGTCATAATATTTGGTTCATCACAAAACTTGCTTCTTCGTTTGTCATAGCCCCTAGGGCAGCCATCAAGATCATGTGGAAAGGAGATCTCCTCATCGAAGTCTAGTAAGCCATATAACCGTAGTGTCTTTAGCATCTCCGAATATATCAACGAAAGCATTAGAGCTGATCCTGATCGGCATGTCAAAGTCTGTCAATTGTAGACAACAAAAACAACATTAGAATGGATAGACCACACACATGGCAATCACGTGAGATTACATACAAAGCGGAGAAGACGGGGTCAATCATACCGAGTGAAGATACATAGCCCGAGCATCTGATGCTACGTTTGTTCTTCGAAAGCCCTGAATGAAAAATTGCAACGTGGTAACATGTTAGCACATCAATTGATGGTACAACTGATAGATGGAACACACCATTCGGCATATAATTTAATGAAGGGCTTGAAATTGCATATTCAGAGTCTCAAATAGATACCAAAATGTGCCCATGGCATTTATGCCGATTTATCCCAAAATGTAACATGATCGCATCAATTTGACTGTCAAATTACCTTGTGGACGTAGAGGTAGCGGTCGAGGTGGTCGAAGAAGACCTCGGGCGGCGCGCCGGAGGGCGGGAGGAATCCCGCGGCGAGGAACCCGGTGGAAAGGTCGTCAAGGCGAGCAATGAAGGCGTCGACGGGCAGCGGCACGGAAGAGTGGGAGACGAGCGAGTCGTCCTCGGCCGCGATACAGAGCGCGGCCCGCGCGAGATCGGCGCCGCGGCTGATGGCGATGCTGGTCTCCGCGTTGAGCCTCGTGAGCCTCCCAATCTGCGTCGCGAACCCCTCCCTCGCCGCCCTAGCGTGATCAGTGACGACCCCCGCGGCCTCGAGCGAGTCGTGCAGCACCATCCGAGGTAGGAGACCTCCGCCGCTGTCATCCGCGTCGCCGGAGTTGGCACAGGCCCGGATAGTGTAGGAGGCTCTCCCCCGTCGCCTGCATACAGTCGAGGGGGAGGAGGGGAAGCCGTGGTGACGGCCGAGACCGGAGGGGGGAGCACACACCGCCGCGCAACTCATGGCGCACGGGGCGGCGAACTACGGGAGCTACTCAGGGGCAGCGTGAGGCGACGACTACAGGAAAGAAATATCTCGGCCTTTCACCTGCTTCTCTCGGCCGGGTAATCCACCACAATTTGCAATTTCAGAATCCAATTTTACGGAGAAATGGCCAAATTTGGATGTGAAAAAACGCGAACTTAAAAAGAATGGTTTAGAGCAGCTCTAGCACAGTCGCTATATGACAGCCTCCCTAAAACGCAGCAACATATAATACCAAAGGCTTATGAGGCAAAGCGCAAATACAAAATTACTACAAAGCCAACTCCAACGCACGACCGCAAATGATATGAATTTTGTTCGGTTTCTGTCCGTTTGCATCGGTAAAACGGATACAACCGTCCGTTTGCGGTCACTTATCCATTATGCGCTCAACCAACCGCCGCATTTCAAATGTTTGTCTGCATTATGAACTTAAATTTAAATAAAAAAGACATTACAATAAAAATGATACAGCACATCTTTGCGGAGCGTGCTCTCCCCCCACCCCTCGGCGTTGCCGGCCCCTGTGCCGACGGCGCGGCCGTGCCTCCGCCACCCGGCTGAGGTCTCCACCGGCCTTGTCTCGCTGCCGCCTGCCATGTCCCCTCGCAGCCCCGCCTCCTTGGAGAGGGTCGCCTTCTCGGACGTGGATTCCGCCCTCGGATCCCCGGCCCCATCGTTCGCCGATGTGGTCTCCTCCGGGCATTCAAGGCCTGCATCGCCGGCCCCGCCTCGCACCTCCTCGCCCATCAGACCTACGCCGCCTGCGCCGTCTGCCCCACCGCGTCCGCGCCTTCAATCCATTGTGGTGGTGGGTTAGGGCGGCCATGAACCCGCCGGGGCGGGCAGGCCTGCGGCTTCGCAGGGGGCCGTTTCACAGGAGTGGCGTGTGGTCCGCCGCAAGGGCAAGAAAGGGGCGCTGCTCCGACCCGCCAATAGCACCGACGCCATTACTACTCCACCATCCCCAACCACCGCCGGCCGCGGCATTCATTCCAGCTCCACCTATAAGGCTGACCTCCATGGTAGGTGCTTCCGGTGTCTCAGCTCCTCTCACAGAGTTGCCTCCTGCCGTAGTGAAGTCCGGTGCATCCACTGCCTCGTCCTCGGCCATACCACCCACCACTGCCCTTCTCGCCACCTTCCTCGCGTTCCGCTCTCCTCCCTCGACGAGCCGCGCCGCCGTCCCCCTCCCCCGCGGCTATCGGTCTCCTCCCGCATAGCTTTCCCACAAGGTCACCCTAACCACGATCGCGCTCCTGTCCTTTCTCGGCTGGTCTTCCCACCGCCACCATCGCCACCCCCATCTCGACCAACCGTGCCGCCTACCACAACCCCCCCTACCACCCCTCCGCCGGCCATGGAGATGGCCGCACGCTTCTCATACGGTCCGGCGAGGGGGAACCGCCACTGCCGCAAGACGGTGTGCCTGATCGAGGAGACCCAGGAGGCGCTGGACGAGGAGACGCGGCTGTGCGAGTCTGCCCTTGTGTTCACCGTCGTGGGCTCGCCAGCGTTGGTGCCCGCGGATGTCGCGGCGGCCGTTCGCGCCGAGTTCCCTGATGTGCCCACCAATGGCCTTCAGGTCTCCCTGATGCAGCCGGGCTCGTTCTTCGTGCGCTTTGCTCATCGCCGGTGGTTCGACCTGGTGTGTGTCCACGATATGGTGCACGCCCACGGCACGCCCCTACTGATCCGTCGGTGGAACCGGCTGACCTTCACGACATCCATCAAGTGCCGGTACAGCGTGCGGCTCTTCATCCAGGGCATCCCGCCGCACGAGTTCAGCGTCAACACCGCCCAAGACCTGCTTCCCAAATGCCTCTTCTACCAGGTGGCCATCGAATCCCTCGACAAGCTCGACATGTCCTACTTCGTCGCCCGGGCCTGGGTGGGCGACCCCGACGAGGTGCCGACGGAGACGGTGCTCACCGTCCGGCCAGGCACCCGCTGCTCCGACCCGCTGGCGCATGTTTCCCTCCCGCCCGGCTTTGGGCTCGATGGGGAGGAGGAGGAGGAGAACTGCGCCTGCACCGAGCACCTCCCCAGCAAGCTTCACTACCCGGTGCTCGTCCACGTCGACTCCATCACCTACTATCCTCCCCGCCCGGAGTACGCGGTCCGGCGTGATGGGGGCGATGAAGACGACGATGCGCCGCCGCCCGAAGACCTGCCGCACCCGTGGGAGCACGGGGTTCCCGACGACGTCACTAGGACCCGAACAGGTTTCGGCCTCTCGTTGGCTGAAAGGAGGGGCCACCGCCGGAATGGTCGCCCCTACTCCGGCCACTACCGGCGGGTGCCCGGTGTATTGCAGCCCGAGGAGATCTATGGCAAGGCCGTCCGCGAGCTATCCTCTCCCATCTTCGTGCCAGCGGACGCCGATGAGGGCTCCGGCGACAACTCCCATCTCTGCGGCGCGGCAGCGGCGGAGCCGCGCGAGGAGGGGGCGGTGGCCGAGCCGGCTACGTTGCATGCAGACGTCACGTCGCGCGCCCCACGCATGGGGTCCCCGATGCTGCCGTCCTCGGTGGTCCAACCGCTGGTGCGCGAGGACACGGGCGGGGCCCTGCCCCTGGTGGGCATGGGCCATCTGTCCCTGTCGCCTGGGGTGGCAGCCGACAGCGGGGTGCGGGCCACCACTTCCCCGCCAATGATAACTGCGGTTGCCTACACCCTTGCGGCATCGGATCCGCAGGCCGCAGTGCCCCCCTGCGTGTCCACCGTGGTGGGGCCGCTGTCGGGTGGTCGGGCGAGCGGCTTGAGGCCCAACACGGACGACCTCCTGTCCGCTGCCCTGCATGGCACGGTGACCGTGCTGGATGGACCGCTGACCAATCCCAAGCATGCCCACGCTAGCGCTGGCATCCTGGAGGCTACTCTGCATGGCGCGCCGACCCTGATGGATGGACCGCTGACTGCGCAACTGCATGCCCACGCCAGCGCTGCTGAAGAGGGGGGTCCCACTCAGGGTGGGGCCGAGGCGGTGGGCCCTGGTGGGGCTGTCGGTGGGGTGCCTGCCTTCCCCATCACCCATGAGCAGGCCACCAAGCTCTTCCTTGACCTGGTGGCTGCCCCCATCGAACTGGTCGTCCTCCAAGCTCCAAAAGCACCGCGTGGACGTCCACGCCGCCCGGCGAGGACGCCGGCGACGGCCACGAGGCGCAGCTACCGCTTGAACTGCAAGAAGAACCTCTTCCTTGCGGCTCAAGGGAACGTCATGGCACAGGCCCGTCGCCTTGTCATGTCCAAGCGCGGGCTCGCCATTCCGGAGCGCGGCGAGGTGGTGGAGCTACGCCTTGCCGAGTACCAGAGGATCTTCGACGAGCCCCTATCGCCTGTCCAGATAGAGGCACTCTCCGCGCTGGCCAGAGCGGACAAGAATGTAGCGTCGCCGGCTCCGGCGTCGTCTTAGGCTGCTGTGTCGGATGTTAGTCGATCTCGTTCCCTTATGGAAGACAACTGGTTAGTTTGGAACGTCAGGGGTTTGAACAACCCAGCTAGGAGAGCTGTGGTTAAGGAGGTGGTGTATCGCAACAATGTATCCCTAGTTTGTTTGCAAGAAACGAAGCTATCATTCATCGATAGAGCTATGGTCGCACAGTGTTGTGGCAATGATTTCTCGGAGTTTGCATACCTACCCGCGGAGGGCACCAGAGGGGGATGCTGCTTGCATGGAAAGGAAACCACTACTCCCTGCCTGGCGTCACCATTCTCACACACGCCGTGGCTGTGACTGGATGCAACGCCAAGGGAGAGCAACTGGGGATCATCGGTGTATATGGCCCGCAGAACTGGGACGAGAAGGTGCAGTTTCTTCAAGAGCTCAGGCATACGGTGCAGAACTCAGTGTCAGCTGGGGTTGCCCTAGCCTTAGTCGGAGACTTCAACCTCATCACGCGGGCAGCTGACAAGAACAACTCCCGGATCAACTGTCGATGCATCACAACATTTAGGAGTTTTATTAACGAGTTGCAACTGAAGGACCTATACCTACATGGTCGTAGGTACACATGGAGTAACGAGCAAGATCAAGCAACAATGGTGAAGCTAGACCGTATACTCATCAATGGAGCATTCGAGGAGCTGCTGCCCGACTGCATGTTGCAAGCTCTATCCTCAGAGATCTCGGACCACTGCCCTTTATTGCTCAATTGTGAGATAGCTTTTCGGCAGGCGCGATGCTTCAGATTCCAGAACCATTGGACCAAATTGGAGGGATTCGAGGAGGTGGTCTGTGCCGCTTGGCAGGGGGGGCCTACGGCCGGTGACCCCGTCGGCCAGTTTGCCGGCAGGCTCCAGGCCATGGCTACAGCGCTCCAATGCTGGCAGGCCAAGTTCTGCAACAACATCAAGCTCAAGGCGGCCATCACGAGTGAGATCATTGCACAGCTCGACAGGGCTATGGACCAGAGGCCCCTCACGGCAGACGAAAGACAGTTCAGGGCCAACATGAAGATGCAGCGACTCGGATATGCCACGCTGGACAGGGCTATCTGGCGGCAGAAATCGAGGGTTAGGGGGATAAAGGAAGGGGATGCAGGAGCTAACTTCTTCCATGCCAAAGCTACGGCGCGAAGATGTAAAAACTTCATCCCCAAGCTACAGGTGGACGGGGTTACAGTCACCGATCAGGAAACCAAGGTGAAGGCCTTCCATTCCTTCTTCGAGCCTATCTTCAGGGCCAAGCAACCAAGGCCAAGGAGGCTGAACTTACAGGGGCTCGGTTATGAACGAATTGAGCTAGGTGACATGGATGCGCCCATCACCGAAGAGGAAATCATTGCCAACATAGCGGAGCTGGACGACAATAGAGCTCCCGGACCCGATGGATTCACGGGGCTATTTTACAAACGCTGCTGGCACATCATTAGGGCTGACCTAACTGCAGCCATCAGGGCAGTACAAACCACCACGACGACCCACCTCCGGCGCCTGAACCAAGCTACCATGATCCTACTTGCAAAGAGTGTTGACGCCGCCACCACGAAGGATTACAGGCCGATCAGTCTGGTTTGTAGCTTCGCCAAGCTGGTTACCAAAATCTTGGCGACAAGGCCACAGAGGAGGATGAATGATCTGGTTGGGCCTTGTCAGAACGCATTCATCAGAGGTAGGGCTATCCAAGACAACTTCTGTTTTGTCAGCGGCCTGGCCAAGGCCTTTCGGCGATCCAAAACGCCTGCCCTAATGCTGAAACTTGACATCCAACGTGCTTTCGACACGGTATCCTGGGAGTTCCTTCTTGAGCTGCTAACCGCAAGGGGTTTTGGGAGAGTGTTCACCAACTGCCTGGCTGCGCTCCTCAGTACAGCATCCACGAGAATCCTAGTCAATGGCGAGCTCTCCGACAGGATTGACCTTATGAAGGGCCTCGGGCAGGGCGATCCTCTTTCCCCACTGTTGTTTGTTTTGGTGATGGACTGCCTAGCAAAACTAATTGACAAGGCAGCGAACCTGGGAATTCTGGGCCCTATGGGAGACCAAATATTGCCTTTCCGGACATCTCTATACGCAGACGACGCAGTGCTGTTCATCAACCCTTGCCGGCGCAAGATTGTCGCCGTAAGCCAGATCTTAGGGATGTTCGGCGATGCCACGGGCCTGCACACGAACCTCGCAAAGTCATCCGTATCGCCCATCTGCTGCGAGGGGATGGACCTGCAGGAGTTGCTCCAAGACTTGAACTGCCCGATCAAGCATTTTCCGTGCACCTACCTCGGCATGCCCCTGATAGATTCAAAGCTGAAGAAGAATGACCTCCAACCAATATGTGACAAACTAGTTTGCAGAATGAAGGGATGGAAGTTGGCCTTGCTTACCATGGACGCGAGACTGGACCTGGTCAAAATGGTACTCTCGGCCATGCCGATCTTCCAGATGATCGCGTTGATCATGCCAACTTGGCTTGCGAAGCTGATAGACAAGGTGCGGCGTGGTTTTCTCTGGGAGGGCACCGAGGCGACAGCGGGGGGCAAGTGTTTGGTCAACTGGAGAACTGTTTGTAGGCCCAAGGAGCTCGGCGGGCTCGGCATCACCAACGTGCTGGCACATAGTAGGGCATTGCAGATGAGGTGTCTCTGGCGCTCCTGGACCGATGGCATCAAGGCTTGGGACGGGCTACAACTACCAATTGACTGCACTGTCATAGCCCTTTTCAATGCCTCGGTCGACTTCCAGCTTGGCAATGGTGAGCGGATACTCTTCTGGAAGGAGCCATGGTTCAAAGGTATCTGCCTCCAACATGCTTTCCCGGTGCTGTTCGAGCATTGCACTAGGAAGAACTTAACGGTCGCCCAAGCGCTTGTGGAAGGCAGATGGATGAGACACCTCAAGCAACACCTACCGCTACAGGCAACCAGAGAGTTCTTGGCACTATGGAAAGGGATCAGCGGCACTGTCCTATCGACGGCGCATGACCAGTGCGGTGGAGATGGACCTCCGACGGGATTTACACGGCCCGGTCGGCATACCTGATCCAGTTTGAGGGATGCACCAGGAGTGGCTTCGCTGACTTTATCTGGAACACAGACGCGCCTGGCAAGTGCAAACTGTTTGCGTGGTTGGCAATGCTTGGGCGTTGCAACACTGCCGACGTTCTAGCCAAGAAGGGCTGGCCACATAATGCAACCTGCTCTTTCTGTGACGGACCAATGGAAGATGCCATTCACCTGCTGGCAACATGCCCGTTCACGCTGCAGATTTGGCATGCCGTCCTCCGCCGGTGCGGTCTACCTCAGGAGCTCGCCCCATGCCCAGCCACAGAATCCCTATCACAATGGGCTGAGCGCACAACCTCTATGCGTCCGGCGGTGCAAAGCAAGAAGTGGAGTGCCTTGGTACAACTAGTCTGGTGGTCAACTTGGAATGAACGCAACGCTAGAATCTTCCGGAACCAGCAATCATCAGCACACACAGTGGTCGACAGGATGATTGAGGAGGCAAACGTGTGGCGAATTGCTGGACGAGGCAATGCCAGCTCCTTGCTGAACAGACCCAGGGAACCCGATTAAGGAATTGCGCTAGATCAGGGCTAGTACTGGTGTAGGAGTTGTCCATTATTGCATGTTCGATCTGTACATCGCTTGTAACTATTCTCCTCTAACCCCCCCATATATCAATGAAAAGCTGCTCTCAGCCTTTTCGTCAAAAAAATATACATATTACATTAGCTTAAAAAGTCCATGAAAATCACGACTGAACATTCAAATTAAACTTGAAATTAAAAAAACTGTAAAAACTAGAAACCCTAGATTGGGCCACCACTACCTTGCTGGCCGTCTTCGTTCGCCGTTGTTCTCGTCATCATCATCCATGGTGAGGTCAATGTACGGCGGTGGCTGCCAAAGGTGGGCGGCGACCTCGCTGGTGGCTGCCAAAGAAGGGCACGCAACGCCTCAGGTGGTTGCCAAAGAGGAGCAGGCGGCATCTGTTGTGGTTGTGCGGGGCTAGTGATGTAACACCCACGATGCGGCTATATCTCCCACGTGTCGAGGCACGACTTAGAGGCATAACCGCATGGTTGTTTAGTCGCAAGTGGGGTAATCTTCACACAATCCCATGTATTTAATAAAAAAGGGATAAAGAGTTGAGAGTGGATTTTTGGAACCCGGGTGTATTGGAGGACCTTATTTTAAATACTTTGAAAATCACATTTAATGTTTCAAAAAATTCTGAAAAAAATTCTACGTTGATCATATGGATGTATATTACACATGTGTAAAGTTTGGTGATGAAATAAGTAAATAGGCGACCTATATAAAAATGACAAAATGGTGATTTCCAAATAGTGAATAATGCATGCACTGTTCATCTTTCCAAAACCATGATTTTGTCATTTTTGCGTAACTCACATGGTTACTTATTTCAGCATCAAAATTTGCACATGTGTAATATACATTCATATAAACATGTTGATTTGTTTTCAGAATTTTTTAAAACTTCAAAAAAGCATTTTGGCACAGTTCAAAAAATAGGGCTCCAATGCACCTGGGTTCCAAAGTGACTTTTTGTAAAGAGTTGGCTTACAATTGGCACTTCACACAAATAACATATTAAACATACATCATCTAGAGTACAATCAAGGTCTGACTACGGAACCAGAATAAAAGAAGACAACCCCAAATGCTAGATCCTCGATCGTCCCAACTGGGCTCCTCTACTGCTCATCCGGAAAAGAAACGTAGTAATGGCCTGAATCCTCGTCGAACTCCCACTTGAGTTTGGTAGCATCACCTGCACTGGTATCCTTGGCACCTGCACCTGTTTGGAAATATCCGTGAGTCATGAGGACTCAGCAATCTCACACCTGCGAGATCAAGACTATTTAAGCTTATGGGTAGGAAAGGGTAGTGAGTTGGAGTTGCAGCAAGCACTAAGCATATATGGTGGCTAACATACGCAAATAGAGCGAGAAGAGAAGCAATGCACGGTCGAGAAACTAGACGTGATCAAGAAGTGATCCTGAAAACTACTTACGTTCAAGCATAACACGAGACCGTGTTCTTTTCCCGGACTCCGCCGAAAAGAGACCATCACGGCTACACACGTTTGATTCATTTTAATTAAGTTAAGTGTCAAGTTCTCTACAACTGGATATTAACAATTTCCCATCTGCCACATAACCGCAGGCACGGCTTTCGAAAGTTCAAACCCTGCAGGGGTGTCCCAACTTAGCCCATCACAAGCTCTCACGGTCAACGAAGGATATTCCTTCTCCCGAGAAGACCCGATCAGTCTCGAAATCCCGGTTACAAGACATTTCGACAATGGTAAAATAAGACCAGCAAAGACGCCCGATGTGTCGACAATCCCGATAGGATTCGCACGTATCTCATTCTCAGGACACACCAGATAGGTCAAGCTACGAGTAAAACCAGCCCTCAAGTTGCCCTGAGGTGGCCCCGCAGGTTGCCCGGTTCGGACCAACACTTAGAGAAGCACTGGCCCGGGGGTTTAAAATAAAGATGACCCTCGGGTTAATTACTCCCAAGGGAAAGATATAGGTTGTTAGGCAAATGTAAAACCAAGGTTGGGCCTTGCTGGAGGAGTTTTATTCAAAGCGAACTGTCAAGGGGTTCCCATAACACCCAACCACGTAAGGAACGCAAAATCAAGGAACATAACACCGGTATGACGGAAACTAAGGCGGCAAGAGTGGAACAAAACACCAGGCATAAGGCCGAGCCTTCCACCCTTTACCAAGTATATAGATGCATTAATTAAATAAGAGATATTGTGATATCCCAACATATCCATGTTCCAACATGGAACAAACTTCAACTTCACCTGCAACTAGCAACGCTATAAGATGGGCTGAGCAAAAGCGGTAACATAGCCAAACAACGGTTTGCTAGGAAGGTGGGTTAAAGGCTTGACATGGCAATATGGGAGGCATGATAAAACAAGTGGTAGGTAGCGCGACATAGCGATAGAGCAAACAACTAGCAAGCAAATATAGAAGTGATTCTGAGGGTATGGTCATCTTGCCTGAGATCCCGCAAGGAAGAAGAATGAGTCCAAGTAGATGACCCAACGTAGTCGAACGAATCCTCACAACTCCGGAACGAAACCGAAGCTAACGAAAGAAGCAACCCGGAAAGAAGCAAGCAACATAGTAAACAACCATCACATAAACATGGCATGATGCACAATCAAGTATGATTCATGTCCGGTTTAAAAAGGCATGTCATGGCAAAGTGCACAAGAAAAACTACAAGTTAAGTGGAACTCAATATGCAACGAGTTGCATATTGACAAAACACCACATTTGAATTATTTAGTTCTCTCCTGTTTATGTACTCAACAAAATTCAATGTTGTTAAACATGGCAAGAGGGTGAAGCATAATAAAACTACCTAACTAGGCAAATTTAAATGAGGCCAGAAATAACAAACAACAATTTCGGAAAATCCTCATATGCAATTTATGGAATTTGTACTGTTCTTCCCTAAACATAATTTTAGAGTTGTTAAACATGCAAAGTACTGCCACCAAGTTAATCTATGCATTTTTCTACCCCATTTACATATAAAATTTATTACAAATCGAGCTACGGTTAATTAGTTATGAAATAAATCATTTTTAACATGGCATTTACGCAAATTAAAACAAACAGCAAGTTTAAACATTTCAAACATGCATAAAAGTTGTATATTATGAATCTAGATGAAAATCTAAGCATTTTTCATATATAAAGTTTTTGCATAAGATGCACGGTTGTGAAGTTATTAAATGCATGAAGACTAGGGACTTTTCTGTAAAAACTGCAGTCTCTGGAAAAATGCTAAATTCGCAGATCTGGGAAAATGATACGGGCCGAAACTGGAGGGCTGGCCCAACAGGAGGGAAAAATAGAGGGGCGCTGGGGTGAGGGTTCTCACCCTCGGCCAAGATCTGGCCCGCTCGGTGGAAGAGAGGACGACGGGGCTGGCCGGGCGCGCTGGGCCTTGCTGGATCTGGGCCACGCGCAGGGCAGCGGTCAACGCCGGCGTGCGGCGGCAGCGGCCGAACTCCGGCAAGGGCGGCGTGTGCGGAAACAGCGACGGGCGCGTCCGGCGAGGTCGGGATCGCGTCGTAGGGCCCTGGATCCGGCTGAGGAGTGCTTGACGACGCCGGCACGGAGTTTGGATGCGGCGCGGGCGAAGGTTGACTTCGGCGGAACTCCGGCGGAGCCGCGTGATACGTCTCCAACGTATCTATAATTTTTGATTGCTCCATGCTATATTATCTACTGTTTTGGGCATTATTGGGCTTTATTTTCCACTTTTATATTATTTTTGGGACTAACCTATTAACCGGAGGCCCAGCCCAGATTTGTTGTTTTATGCCTATTTCAGCGTTTCGAAGAAAAGGAATATCAAACGGAGTCGAAACGGAACGAAATCAACTGGAGAAGTTATTTTTGGAACGAAAGCCACCTGATGGACTTGGACCCCACGTCAAGGAAGGAAGGAGGAGCTCACGAGGGTAGGGGGCGCGCCCCCTGCCTCGTGGGGCCCTCGTGGCTCCCCTGACGTGCTTCTTCTGCCTATATAACTTCATATACCCTAAAACTTCCAGAACGCACAATAGATCGGGAGTTCCGCCGCCAGAAGCCTCCGTAGCCACCGAAAACCAATCTAGACCCGTTCCGGCACCTTGCCGGAGGGGGCAATCCCTCTCCGGTGGCCATCTTCATCATCCCGGTGCTCTCCATGACGAGGAGGGAGTAGTTCTCCCTCGGGGCTGAGGGTATGTACCAGTAGCTATGTGTTTGATCTCTCTCTCTCTCTCTCTCGTGTTCTTGATTTGGCACGATCTTGATGTATCGCGAGCTTTGCTATTATAGTTGGATCTTATGTTTCTCCTCCCCCTCTTTTCTCTTGTAATGAATTGAGTTTTCCCCTTGAAGTAATCTTATCGGATTGAGTCTTTAAATATTTGAGAACACTTGATTTATGTCTTGCCGTGGATATCTGTGGTGACAATGGGATATCACGTGATTCACTTGATGTATGTTTTGGTGATCAACTTGCGGGTTCCGCCCATGAACCTATGCATAGGGGTTGGCACACATTTTCGTCGTGATTCTCCGGTAGGAACTTTGGGGCACTCTTTGAGGTCCTTTGTGTTGGTTGAATAGATGAATCTGAGATTGTGTGATGCATATCGTATAATCATACCCACGGATACTTGAGGTGACATTGGAGTATCTAGGTGACATTAGGGTTTTGGTTGATTTGTATCTTAAGGTGTTATTCTAGTACGAACTCTAGGGCTGTTTGTGACACTTATAGGAATAGCCCAACAGATTGATTGGAAAGAATAACTTTGAGGTGGTTTCGTACCCTACCATAATCTCTTCATTCATTCTCCGCTATTAGTGACTTTGGAGTGACTCTTTGTTGCATGTTGAGGGATAGTTATGTGATCCAATTATGCTAGTATTGTTGAGAGGACTTACACTAGCGAAAGTATAAACCCTAGGCCCTATTTCCTATCATTGCAATACCGTTTACGCTCACTTTTATCACTTGCTACCTTGCTGTTTTTATAATTTCAGATTACAAATACTATTATCTACTATCTATATTGCACTTGTATCACCATCTCTTCGCCGAACTAGTGCACCTATACAATTTACCATTGTATTGGGTGTGTTGGGGACACAAGAGACTCTTTGTTATTTGTTTGCAGGGTTTCTTGAGAGAGACCATCTTCATCCTACACCTCCTACGGATTGATAAACCTTAGGTCATCCACTTGAGGGAAATTTTCTACTGTCCTACAAACCTCTGCACTTGGAGGCCCAACAACGTCTACAAGAAGAAGGTTGTGTAGTAGACATCAAGCTCTTTTCTGGCGCCGTTGCCGGGGAGGTTAGCGCTTGAAGGTATATCTTTAGATCTTGCAATCGAGTCTTTTAGTTTCTTGTTTTATCACTAGTTTAGTTTATAAAACAAAACTATAAAAAAATGGAATTGAGTTTGTCTCATACGCTTCACCTTTTTAATATCTTTCGTGAGTATGATGGAAAGGATAATTGTGCTCAAGTGCTAGAAGAAGAAATCTATAAAATGTTTGGCACTAAATCTTTGAATGATGAGCATGATTGCAATGTTGTTAGTACGAATTTTTTGAATATCCATGATGCTAATGATGATTGCACTAGTTATGATGAAAATGTCTCCTATAAACATGTCAATTTTTGTGGAGTGCATTGGGTTTGTAAGTACACACCAAATAGGGAAGATAGATATTGCAAGAGGCATAAGTACTTAGAAACTAAATTGTTGCAAGAAGAGCTAGATGAATGTGCTGAAAATTTAAGATATCTTACCCATACTTGCGAAGTTTGCAATGAACATGGTCATTTAAATATCAAATGCAAATCGTTTCATGACCGTATCGTGTCCAAAAACTGTGATGACTTGATTTCCCTTGCACATCATAATGAACTTAGTTTGCTCTTGGGTTATGAAGAAATGAAATGTATAACTGAGGGTATTCCAAAATTTAATCTCGATAAACTCCTTGGTTTTTATCTAGAGAAGATTTATATGTATTGTGCGGTGAATTGCATTGACAATCCTTATATTGCCAATTACATAAAGAAAAGAAAACAAATAGAAGATGGAGAGAATACTAATGAAAGCGAAGAGACTTCCCAATATCCTCCTATTATTTCTTATGATGAATCAGGTAACGATGAGGAGCCTCCTATTCAACCAATCTCATTAATAAGGAGCTCCAAAAAGAGGATTGAACCCACACATGATGTGGTGAAGAAGAAGAAAAGAAAAAGGAAGAGAGGTAAAAAGATATCTCTCCCAAATAATGCTGCTCCTATTACTATTGTGCCTCATGAAAATATAATTAAGGAAGATAATGATACTTCTTATGATCGTGAAAATCTTTTTGGCACTTGCTTGGAAGGATATAATAATTGCTATACTATCCGTGCTATCTATACTATTAATGATGAGAGTGATTATGCTTATGATATGAAAAGGCCCAAGCTTGGGGAAGCTATGTTTGATGAGGATGAAATATTTGAGAATATATTTGCTGCAATTAATGTTTATACCAAGCTTGGGGAAGCTATGATTAATGAAGATGATATTTTTAGTCCCCCAAGTTTTGATATGCAAGTTTATAATGATGGTAGCATGCATCCTACTTATGATGATTATTGTGATGATACTTATGTTATAAAAAGTAGTGATTATGTTTATAAAACTTGTCATGATTATGATTACCATTTTTCTAAACATTACTCTTTTAATGTGGAAACAATTTATAGTATTCAACTCTCTTATGATACTCCCACTATTCCGATTAAGAAGAATTTTGCTTATGTGGAGAGTAATAAAATTTCTATGCTTGTAGATCATGAAAAGAATTCTTTAGATGCTGGTTATATTGTTGAATTCATTCATGATGCTACTGAATATTATTATAAGGGAGGAATATATGCTTGTAGGAATTGCAATAATATCAAGTTTCCTCTCTATGTGCTTAAAGCTTTGAAGTTATGCTTGTTTTACCCTCCTATGCTAGTTGATTATTGTTCCCACAAGTTGTTTGATCAAAAAATCCCTATGCATAGGAAGTGGGTTAGACTTGAAATGTGCTAGTCATATTATTCATGATGCTTTTTTTATGTTACAATTCTTATCTTTTATGTGAGCATCATTGAAATCATCATGCCTAGCTAGGGGCGTTAAACAATAGCGCTTGTTGGGAGGCAACCCAACTTTATTTTTGTTCCTTGATTTTTGTTCCTGTTTAGTAATAAATAATTCATCTAGCCTCTGTTTAGATGTGGTTTTATGTGTTTAATTAGTGTTTGTGCCAAGTAGAACCTTTGGGAAGACTTTGGGAAAGTCTTGTTGATCATGCTGTAAAAAACAGAAACTTTAGCGCTCACGAGAATTGCTGCCATTTTTATTTGGAGAGTAATATTTAGTTAATTCTTTTTGAAGATGATTAATAGATAAATTCCTCAGGTCCAGCAATTTATTTGAGAATTGTATGAGTTCCAGAAGTCTACGTTTGATCCAGATTACTACAGACTGTTCTGTTTTTGACAGATTCTATTTTTCATGTGTTGTTTGCTTATTTTGATGAATCTATTGCTAGTAAAATAGTTTATAAACCATAGAGAAGTTGGAATACAGTAAGTTTAACACCAATATAAATAAAGAATGACTTCATTACAGTATCTTGAAGTGGTGATTTATTTTCTTATACTAACGGAGCTTATGAGTTTTCTGTTAAGTTTTGTGTTGTGAAGTTTTCAAGTTTTGGGTAAGGATTCGATGGACTATGGAATAAGGAGTGGCAAGAGCCTAAGCTTGGGGATGCCCAAGGCACCCCAAGGTAATATTCAATGATAGACAAGAGCATAAGCTTGGGGATGCCCCGGAAGGCATCCCCTCTTTCGTCTTCGTTCATCGGTAACTTTACTTGGAGCTATATTTTTATTCGCCACATGATATGTGTTTTGCTTGGAGCGTCATTTTATTTTATTTAGTTTTTCTTGCTGTTTGAATAAAATACCAAGATCTGAAATTATTAAATGTTAGAGAGTCTTCACATAGTTGCATAATTATTCGACTACTCATTGATCTTCACTTATATCTTTCGGAGTAGTTTGTCATTTTCTCTAGTGCTTCACTTATATCTTTTAGATCATGGTGGTAGTTTTAGTTTGAAGAAATAGATGAACTCTCATGCTTCACTTATATTATTTTGAGAGTCTTAAATAGCATGGTAATTTTCTTAAAATCCTAATATGCTAGGTATTCAAGAATAATAAAATTCTCTTATGAGTGTGTTGAATACTACGAGAAGTTTGATACTTGATAATTGTTTTGAGATATGGAGATGGTGATATTAGAGTCATGCTAGTTGAGTGGTTATGAATTTGAGAAATACTTGTGTTGAAGTTTGTGATTCCCGTAGCATGCACGTATGGTGAACCATTATGTGATGAAGTCGGAGCATGATTTATTTATTGATTGTCCTCCTTATGAGTGGCGGTCGGGGACGAGCGATGGTCTTTTCCTACCAATCTATCCCCCTAGGAGCATGCGCGTAGTACCGAGGTTTTTGATGACTTGTAGATTTTTGCAATAAGTATGTGAGTTCTTTATGACTAATGTTGAGTCCATGGATTATACGCACTCTCACCCTTCCATCCTTGCTAGCCTCTTCGGTACCGTGCATTGCCCTTTCTCACCTTGAGAGTTGGTGCAAACTTCGCCGGTGCATCCAAACCCCGTGATATGATACGCTCTGTCACACATAAACCTCCTTATATCTTCCTCAAAACAGCCACCATACCTACCTATTATGGCATTTCCATAGCCATTCTGAGATATATTGCCATGCAACTTTCCATCATTCCGTTCATCATGACACATTCATCATTGTCATATTGCTAGCATGATCATGTAGTTGACATCGTATTTGTGGCAAAGCCACCATTGATAATTCTTTCATACATGTCACTCATGAGTCATTGCACATCCCGGTACACCGCCGGAGGCATTCATATAGAGTCATATCTTATTCTAAGTATCGAGTTGTATCATTGAGTTGTAAATAAATAGAAGTGTGATGATCATCATTCAATAGAGCATTGTCCCAAAAAATGCCAAAAAAAGAAAGGTCAAATAAAAAAAGGGGACAATGCTACTATCCTTTTTCCACACTTGTGCTTCAAAGTAGCACCATGATCTTTATGATAGAGAGTCTCTTGTTCTGTCACTTTCATATACTAGTGGGAATTTTCATTATAGAACTTAGCTTGTATATTCGAACAATGGGCCTCCTCAAGTGCCCTAGGTCTTCATGAGCAAGCAAGTTGGATGCACACCCACTAGTTTCTTCTGTTGAGCTTTCATACATTTATAGCTCTAGTGCATCCGTTGCATGGCAATCCCTACTCCTTGCATTAACACCAATCGGTGGGCATCTCCATAGCCCATTGATTAGCCTCATTGATGTGAGACTTTCTCCTTTTTGTCCTCTCCACATAACCCCCTCATTATTCTATTCCACCCATAGTGCTATATCCATGGCTCGCGCTCATGTATTGCGTGAAAGTTTATGAGTTTGAGATTACTAAAGTGTGAAACAATTGCTTGGCTTGTCATCGGGGTTATGCATGATTTAAATACTTTGTGTGGTGAAGATGGAGCATAGCCAGACTATATGATTTTGTAGGGATAGCTTTCTTTAGCCATGTTATTTTGAGAAGACATGATTGCTTAAGTTAGTATGCTTGAAGTATTATTATTTTTATGTCAATATTAAACTTTTGTCTTGAATCTTTCGGATCTGAATATTCATATCACAAGTAAGAAGAATTACACTGAAATTATGCCAACTAGCATTCCACATCAAAAATTATCTTTTTATCATTTACCTACTCGAGGACGAGCAGGAATTAAGCTTGGGGATGCTTGATACGTCTCCAACGTATCTATAATTTTTGATTGCTCCATGCTATATTATCTATTGTTTTGGGCATTATTGGGCTTTATTTTCCACTTTTATATTATTTTTGGGACTAACCTATTAACCGGAGGCCCAGCCCAGATTTGCTGTTTTATGCCTATTTCAGTGTTTCGAAGAAAAGGAATATCAAACGGAGTCGAAATGGAACGAAATCAACTTGAGAAGTTATTTTTGGAATGAAAGCCACCCGATGGACTTGGACCCCACGTCAAGGAAGGAAGGAGGAGCTCACGAGGGTAGGGGGCGTGCCCCTGCCTCGTGGGGCCCTCGTGGCTCCCCTGACGTGCTTCTTCTGCCTATATAACTCCATATACCCTAAAACTTCCAGAACGCACAATAGATCGGGAGTTCCGCCGCCAGAAACCTCCGTAGCCACCGAAAACCAATCTAGACCCGTTCCGGCACCCTGCCGGAGGGGGCAATCCCTCTCCGGTGGCCATCTTCATCATCCCGGTGCTCTCCATGATGAGGAGGGAGTAGTTCTCCCTCGGGGCTGAGGGTATGTACCAGTAGCTATGTGTTTGATTTCTCTCTCTCTCTTTCTCTCGTGTTCTTGATTTGGCACGATCTTGATGTATCGCGAGCTTTGCTATTATAGTTGGATCTTATGTTTCTCCTCCCCCTCTTCTCTCTTGTAATGAATTGAGTTTTCCCCTTGAAGTAATCTTATCGGATTGAGTCTTTAAAGATTTGAGAACACTTGATGTATGTCTTGCCGTGGATATCTGTGGTGACAATGGGATATCACGTGATTCACTTGATGTATGTTTTGGTGATCAACTTGCGGGTTCCGCCCATGAACCTATGCATAGGGGTTGGCACACGTTTTCGTCGTGATTCTCCGGTAGGAACTTTGGGGCACTCTTTGAGGTCCTTTGTGTCGGTTGAATAGATGAATCTGAGATTGTGTGATGCATATCCTATAATTATACCCACAGATACTTGAGGTGACATTGGAGTATCTAGGTGACATTAGGGTTCTGGTTGATTTGTATCTTAAGGTGTTATTCTAGTACGAACTCTAGGGCTGTTTGTGACACTTATAGGAATAGCCCAACGGATTGATTGGAAAGAATAACTTTGAGGTGGTTTCGTACCCTACCATAATCTCTTCATTCATTCTCCGCTATTAGTGACTTTGGAGTGACTCTTTGTTGCATGTTGAGGGATAGTTATGTGATCCAATTGTGCTAGTATTGTTGAGAGGACTTACACTAGCGAAAGTATGAACCCTTGGCCCTATTTCCTATCATTGTAATACTGTTTACGCTCACTTTTATCACTTTCTACCTTGCTGTTTTTATAATTTCAGATTACAAACACTATTATCTACTATCCATATTGCACTTGTATCACCATCTCTTCGCCGAACTAGTGCACCTATACAATTTACCATTGTATTGGGTGTGTTGGGGACACAAGAGACTCTTTGTTATTTGGTTGCAGGGTTGCTTGAGAGAGACCATCTTCATCCTACACCTCCTACGGATTGATAAACCTTAGGTCATCCACTTGAGGGAAATATTCTACTGTCCTACAAACCTCTGCACTTGGAGGCCCAACAACGTCTACAATAAGAAGGTTGTGTAGTAGACATCAGCGCGGCCGGCGGGCGATGCGAGATCCGGCGAGGTGGGTGGCAGGCGGCTCGCGTGCGAGGACGAGGGAGCAGGTCGGTGCGGATCCGAGCGGGGTCGGCTCCTCTGGTGGCCGGCAGCGGTAAGACGAGTGGCGCGGGCGGCACTCCGGCGAAGCACCAGCGAGGAGCGGGCGGCACACGGGCGACGGAGTGGAGCGGGCTTCGGCGGTGCAACGCAGGCTCCCTCCGGGCCCAGATCTAGCCCGGGACGGGCCTGCTGCGGGCCGGGAGGGCCGCGGGAAGGTGGGAGGAGGCCAGGGGCGACATGGCCTCACATGAGTGGCTGCGGGTGGCCTGGCGGGGTGAGGTGGCGCGCACCGGTTGGTCCAGGGTGCGACGGCGGCGGCGCCAAGTGGCGGCACACAGGTGGATGGGAGCGAAAATGGAGGAGAAGGTGGGAGGTGGCGGTGGGTGATGATTGGGGGGCGTGGAAATTGAGGAGGAAGGGAAGGAATGTCCAGATTTGGGAGGAGGGGGTTCTATTTATAGCCGGGGAGGCTAGGGTTTGGTCTAGGGGTGGTTTGGGGCCGTTCCGGAGCCTCCGATCGCGATCCGACGGTTCCGGTCGGAGGGTGGATTTAGTGGGCTGCAGGTAGGCTGATTGTGACAGTGTAGAAGGCCGAGGTTTGCGGGAGAGAAGAGAGAGAGAGAGTGCAGCCCGGCAATTGTTTCTGGAGACCGAAAACGTCCGACGTTTGACCGACTATAATGCCGCTATTGTTATCCGTTGGGGCGTCAAACGGACTCCGAATGCGATGAAATTTGGCAGGCGGTCTACTGAAAACATAACAACACCGCATGCAAACTTTCAACCCATTCCGAGAGCATTTTTCAACCACTTATAAAATACTATTTCGGAGGTGCCGTAGGTGCGTGCAAATGAGTCTGGGCTTAGAACGGATGAGGGAGTCCTGGATTAGGGGGTCTCCGGACAGCCGAACTATATCCTTCGGCCGGACTGTTAGACTATGAAGATACAAGATTGAAGACTTCGTCCCGTGTCTGGATGTGACTTTCCTTGGCGTGGAAGGCAAGCTTGGCAATACGGATATGTAGATCTCCTCCCTTGTAACCGACTCTGTGTAACCCTAGCCCCCTCCGGAGTCTATATAAACCGGAGGGTTTAGTCCGTAGGACAAGATACAATCATACCATAGGCTAGCTTCTAGGGTTTAGCTTCTTTGTTCTCATGGTAGATACTCATATCATCAAGAACAATCAAGCAGGACGCAGGGTATTACCTCTATCAAGAGGGCCCGAACCTAGGTAAACATCGTGTCCCCTGCCTCTTGTTACCATCCGCCTTAGACGCACAGTTCGGGACCTCCTACCCGAGATCTGCCAGTTTTGACACCGACATTGGTTCTCTCATTGAGAGTTCCACTGTGCCGTCACCATAAGGTTTGATGGCTCCTTCGATCATCAGTAACGATGCGGTCCAGGGTGAGGTTTTCCTCTCCGGACAGATCTTTGTATTCGGCGGCTTCGCACTGCGGGCCAATTCGCTTGGCCATCTGGAGCAGATCGAGAGCTACGCCCCTGGCCATCAGGTCAGGTTCGGAAACTTAAACTACACTGCCAACATCCGCGGAGACTTGATCTTCGACGGATTCGAGTCCATGTCAGATGCGCCGCACAATCACGACGAGCATGACATAACTCTGCCATCGGATAGTGTTCGGGAGATCGCATCTGCAATCACCCCGGCCTTCAATCCGGAGAAAATAGCGCCATCCAAGGACGGAGGGATAGACCCCACCATGGAGGCCGCACTCTCAGTGGCGATGGAGCCAGATACTGACTTCACCTCTTGCGAGAGACGTGTCGCCGAACCACTGGACTCGTCTCCGGCCACGGACTCCGAGCCGCCTGCATCCGTGCCTATTGAATCCGACCGGGCGCCGATCATGGAGTTCACCTCCGCGGATATCCTTCAACACTCACCTTTTGGCGATGTGCTAAACTCATGAAAGTCTCTCTCCTTGTCAGGAGAACCTTGGCCAAACTATGTCCGGCTAGATTGGGATGAGGACGACGAAGAAATTCGCTGCCCACCCACCACCCACTTAGTAGCCACTGTCGACGACTTAACCAACATGCTCAACTTCGACTCCGAAGACATCAACGACATGGACGAAGATGCAGGAGACGAACAGGAACTAGCGCCCATAGGGCGCCGGACAGCCACTTCATCACATGACATATACATGGTGGATACAACCAAAGAAGCCAATGGCAAAGAGACAGCGGAGGATGGCCCCTCCAAGAAGCAACCCAAGAGGCGACGTTAGCGGCGCCGCTCTAAGTCCCGCCATAGCAAAAACAACGATAACAGCGCAAGAGAAAATAACACTCCAGTCGACTTCAGAGGAAACGACGACCACATTACCCCGGCAGCAGAGCACGATGAAGCTGCAAACGGCGAACATAGTACGGATCCGATGTCCGAACACGGCGACGCCGAGGATAAACCTCATCAAACCCCCTCTGGGGAGGAAAACAGTCCGGACGAAGATGCACACATCATCCCAGAAACGCACTTGGAGCAAGAAAACCTCCGCAAAAGGCTTATCGCCACAGCGAGGAGTCTGAAGAAGCAGAAGCAAAGGCTTAAGGCCGCACAAAATACGCTCAACAGCAGGTGGAACAAAGTGCTCGACAATGAAGAAAAGTATGGTGGAAGCTACCACACAAAGAGCTATCCGAAGCGCAAGCTATTACCCGAATTTGACGATGAGGCCTTAAAGCCCACACAGCCGAAAAACGAAACGGCCAACCGGCCGGAACAACAACCTTGTGACCGCGATAGAGCGGCTAACAAGGTCGCACACAAGTCAACACATGACTTACGTGAGGACTTGCGCCAAAAATCTGGTACAACCAGATCCATCTATGGATCTAGGAAGCGCGCTCTGGCACAAAATCAAAACCGAATACTACAACCGTCCGAACGCCATGGTACATCCAAATATAGGGGTGCCGCACACCCCCTATGTTTCACCGATGAGGTGCTGGACCATGAATTCCCAGAAGGATTCAAACCAGTGAACATAGAGGCGTACGACGGGACCACAGACCCTGGGGTCTGGATTGAGGACTTTATCCTCCATATCCATATGGCTCGTGGAGACGATCTCCACGCCATTGAATACTTGCCCCTCAAGCTTAAAGGACCAGCTCGGCACTGGCTGAAAAGCCTCCCCGAAAACTCAATTGGAAGTTGGGAGGAGCTTGAGGACGCTTTTCGGGCTAATTTTCAAGGGACCTATGTCAGACCTCCGGATGCAGACGATTTAAGTCATATAATTCAACAGCCCGGAGAGTTAGCCCGAAAGCTTTGGAACAAGTTTCTCACTAAGAAGAACCAAATCGTCAACTGTCCGGATGCCGAAGCCCTAGCAGATTTCAAACACAGCGTCCGAGACGAATGGCTCGCCAGACACCTCGACCAAGAAAAACCAAGAACAATGGCAGCCCTGACAAGCCTCATGACCCGCTTTTGCGCGGGCGAAAATAGCTGGTTAGCCCGCAGTAGCACCAGCGACCCAAGCACATCCGAAGTCAGGGATGGCAACGGAAAACCACGGCGCAATAAAAACAAGCGTCGAAATAAAGAAGATAGCCCAGATAATACGGCGGTAAACGTCGGATTCAGGGGCTCTCGACCTGGTCAGCGGAAAAAGCCTTTCAAAGGCAACATAGAGGGACTGTCTGGCCTAAACAAGATTCTTGACAAACTATGTTAGATTCATGGCACCCCCGATAAACCTGCGAATCACACCCACAGAGAATTCTGGGTCTTCAAGCATGCCGGTAAGCTAAACGCCGAACACAAATGGGGAGACACCAAGCGAAGATGAGGATGAACCTCGCCAGCAAAACACTGGAGGACAGAAAAAATTCCCACCAGAGGTTAAAACAGTAAACATGATCCATGTGACGAAGAGGAGAAGCAAACATGCACTCTGAGACACACGGGCCATAGTGCCCGTCGCCCCTAGGTCCAACCCCTGGTTGGCCTACCCGATCACTTTTGATCGCGGGGATCACGCGACAAGCATCCGACATGAAGGATTGGCTGCCTTGGTGTTAGACCCAATAATACATGGATACCATCTCACACGAGTCCTCATGGACGGCCGCAGTAGTCTAAATCTGATATATCAGGACACAGTCCGCAAAATGGGGATAGACCTAACACAAATAAGCCACAGTAATACTGCCTTCAAGGGAGTAATACCAGGCCCAGAGGCCCGCTGCACGGGCTCTCTATCACTAGAGGTTGTATTCGGCTCTCCCGACAACTTCCGAAGCGAAAGGTTAACTTTGTACATCGCTCCATTCCGAAGTGGCTATCAAGCACTACTCGGAAGAGCGGATTTCGCTTGTTTCAATGCAATACCGCATTACGCTTCTCTCAAGCTCAAGATGCCCGGTCCACGGGGCACCATCACAATTAGCGGAAATACTGAGCATTCTCTATGCGTGGAAGAATGTGCGACGGCTTTAAGAGCCGAGCACTAGACGGCCTCACCAACCAGAAAAATGGCAGGTCGTCAAGACCACGGACACGGTTAGACGAGTCCGGCGCACCATTACATATACATGAGATTGGTTTAATGATCAAACCCTCCCAGACGGCACCAGGGGCTTCCCGCGTGTAATCAGGGCTAGTCCGGCTCAACTTGACTTATCTTGAATTTTAATGGTTTATTGATAATTAATAACCATTTTTTTGGCACGGCAACTTTCACCTAAGTCTTCTATTTTACAGATGACAATCGTGCTACACCCATCCAGGACATGGCACAACGGAGACACAGGCGCAGACGTGCAGCAGGGACCCGCGCAAAGGTTTCTTTTTAGATTAAGACCCTGCGTAAACCTTTTTTTACTGTCTCTTGTTGTTCACATCCTCCGGCTACTCAATACAACCGAGAAGGATGTTGATGTTATTGGCATGTGGCCACGTCAGAATATTGCATGTACCTGGACACTCGGGGTTTATTATTAAGGGCATTGTCCAGCCCGGCATATGTTATAAAGACCGAATACCTTAGGGAGTGTTCGGCGTTGCGAGTTTGGCCTTATATGCATAAGCTCCGAATCATGTCTTTGGTCAAATGTTGGGTTTGCCCGGCTCCCATGTTTTGGTACCTTATGTTCCGCTATATCGGCTAAGGTAGCACTGGTAGAACTACTGCGATTGTGCCCTGGTTCATCCGGATGAGCACCTCATTAGAGAAAGCCGAAAACTGACTGTCATGATAAAGCGCGAGACTGGTCAACCACTCGATGACTTAGCAGAATCTTCGGGATTCCTCCGCATTAACGAAGGGCCATTTCCCGGTCATGTACGTACGCGCCCCGTATTCAGACGAGCGCAGAAGTACCAGGGGCTATATAGTAGCCCCACCGTCAAACTCCTATGGCTAAGTGAAAGTGTTAAAGTAATATAGTCCGATTGCCTCGTTCGCTGCGCTACCACCTCCTTCATGGACCAAGACATTGGATCAAGTGTGAATACACGTTTTTTGCGAACACCCCCGCATTATATGTGTGGGAGCGGAAGCCGACGACTGCAAACTTTCAGGTTCTATACATATATACATATACGACCGCACATGAGGCATCATAATACTTTCAGGAAAAAGTATAAACACAGCCTTTATAACTCAACAAAACATTGTTTTTACAATGGGAATACATGTCACTAGAACAAAATATTTTTCGAGCACCGAGCCTCTATCGAATGAGCGCCCTCAAGGACCTCTTCAAAGTAGTGCTCGGCAGCCACTCGGCCCACGGCCGAACCCTGTGTTGCAATAGTGGTGGCCTCCATCTCTGCCCAATATGTTTTGACACGAGCAAATGGCATCCGCGCACCCTCTATGCACGCCGACCTCTTCATAGCGTCGATGTGCGGCATAGCACCAAGGAATTGTTGCACTAAACTAAAGTAGCTATCCGGCCTTGGCTCTCCCGGCCACAGATGATCCACAATAGACCTCATGGCAAGTCCGGACAACCTATGGAGCTCGGCCACTCGGCCATTCGCTCATTCAACAGCAGCGGACGCACTGGAGCATGGAATTGTGACCAGGACAGCTTTTTGCAATTCACGATCTTTTTGATCCTTGAAGGACTCGGCCGCATCAGCAGCACTTGCTGCCAAATCTACGTAGGCGCCCGCAGAACTCCATAGTTGATCAAGAGGAGCATACTTCGGATCTCCGAACTTAGTCCGCAACAAGAAGGGCTTCCCAGCCACGATATCCGCAGCTTGACGCAGCTCCTCCTTCGTCGCTCTAATTTTGGAGCGGGCTTCCTTGGCTGCTACCATGGCCTTCTCCAGGTCCGTCGCCTTCGCTCGACTTTCTTTTTCAAGAAGATGGTAACGGTCAGCGGCATCCTTCAACTCAACGGCCATCTTGGCTATTCTTTCCTTGCTCTGGCGATGCATGGCCTGTTCGGCCCTTAGCTCTTCGACCGCCTTTAGGGCGGCCGCATCGCTATTCCTTGCTTGTTCCTTGGCTCGGGCAAGCTCCGCCCGAAGGGACTCCACGGTGGCAGCTCCATCTGCAGTCACAACATATTAAAGATACTAGCATCATGCTCCTCTTACTATGTGTTGATCACCGGAGAAATCACTTACCCTGTGCCTCGTCAAGCCGCTTGTTGACAAGCACGATGTAGGCATCTGCTGCATCAAGTTCCCGCTTTAGCTCGGCAAACCCATCAGTCCGGCTGGCCACCGGAGCCTCAGCCACCTGCACATAAAGGCAGTCTGGTTATTACCTGGGACTATGATCCTCTATTTGCCGCCATGTTCGACGGCAACCAGAGTCTCACGGGCTACTATCTGTATAAGGCACACCTAACGCATGCGGTACTATCAAAAAGATACACTATTTCACGTACCTCAAAGCCTTTCAGCAGACTCATAAAAGTTTCATGCAACCCGCTTTCGGCGGATGAAATCCTTTCAATCACCATACCCATTAGCGTATGATGCACTTCTGAGATGGCCGCTTGCTCCAGAAGATCATTCAGTGCATCCGACCGCACACCGTATGGTCCCGGACTCTTTCTGTTGCTCTCTTTAGGAGCTGAATACTGAGGACTCCGGGTTGCCAAAGGATTACCCTCTGGCCTTGGCGGATTAGGAGAAACCCTCCGCGACGACACTTCAGGGTCGCCCGCCTCATGAGGCGGGGTGGCAGGGGGAGGTGTTTCACTCTCCATCATCTCCGGAATAAGATCCCCTGAAGACGAACTCTGTCGAGAAGGGCTACGATCCGAACTACAAGATATAAGCTTCGGTTAGTGTCTTCAGAAGTAAGATAGGATATTTTCACTATTAAGTACTTTTTGATTACTTACAGCTTGGTAGAGGGCTGATCCCCTTGCGGGCGCTGTGCGGCAAGAGTGCCCTCCGAGGCAGGACTCTCTGGTGAAGATTTCTTCCCCCGTTTGGAAACCACTGTTTTCGGGTCTTCAGAGGTAGTCCTCTTCCTTCCTTGGGGAGAGGGAATTTTAGATTCTTCTCCCTGGGTACCCTCCTTCGCGGATGCGCTAATTCCCCCGGTTTGGATGGATGATGAGTGAGGTCCGCCTTCAGCCTCTTTATTCCCCCCTTCATCTCCCCCTGAGGGCGCTGGATAAGGTACCGGATCGAGCATCCTGGCCAGTACTGGGTTTGCTGTGCCTTCGGGAAGGGGGGACGGACACCTGATCATCTTCGCCTTTGTTACACAATCCTGGTCGTAGAGCAACTTTTTAGAATGGTGATTATGATAAATAAGAAAAATAGTGTGTTCAGCTGCAAGATTACTTACTTGGGTATCCGGGCGGTTACAGCTCAGACCCGCATCCTCGGTGGTGTCCGGACACTTTATTTGTGGTCTGAAGAACAACTTGTACATCTCCTCGAGCGTCATGTCGAGGAAGTGCTGAATGATTCGTGGTCCCTCCGGGTTGAACTCCCACATACGGAGAGGTCTACGTTTGCAAGGCGGGACCTGACGAACTAGCATGACTTGCATCACCGTGACCAGGTTGACATCTCCCTCGAGGAGATCTCTGATGCGACTCTGTAATATCAACACATCATTTACGGGCCCCCAGTTCAGCCCCTTGTTAACCCATGACGTCAGTTGTGGTGGGGGGCCCAAGCGAAAGGCAGGGGCGGCTACCCACTTGGTACTTCGGGGAGCGGTGATATAGAACCACTCCCGCTGCCATAAACTAGACACCTCTGGAAAGGAACCCTCTGGCCATGGAACATCAGTGTTCCTGCTTATTATAGCGCCTCCACACTCTGCGTGTCGCCCCTCGATCATCTTCGGCTGTACATTGAAAGTCTTGAGCCACAGGCCGAAGTGTGGGGTAATGCGGAGGAAGGCCTCGCACACGACGATGAACGACGTGATTCGAAGGAGGGAATCCGGGGCCAGATCGTGGAAATCCAGACCATAATAGAACATGAGCCCCCTAACAAAGGGATCCAAAGCGAGGCCTAGCCCTCAGAGGAAGTGGGAGATAAACACAACACTCTCGTTGGGTTCGGGAGTGGGGATGACCTGCCCTCGGGCGGGCAGTCTGTGCGAGATTTCGGCGGTCAGATACCTGGCCTCTCTCAGCTTCTTGATGTCCTCCTCTGTGATAGAGGAAGACATCCACCGACCGTGGAGGTTGCATCCGGACATGGTTGAAGGTCCGAAGCGCCTGACCTAAGCCTTGGGTGTTGGAGCTCGAGGCGGGGGAAGGATTCGATTGAGCACGAGAGGAAAAAAGGACAGGCCTTGGCCTCTTTATAAAGAGGGTGAATATCAAGCGTCCTCCTCGTGGCCATTTTGGACTTGCCTAAAATCGAGGAGTCATGCCAACGGGCACGAGTGAGTTACCCACGTCCGTATTGATGAGAATCCCGTAATAAGGGGGACACGATCTCTGCTTCGACAAGAGATGTCAAGGAAACCGCCTCACAATATGTGTAGGGCTGGTTGGGAAAAAAATGGTTCGGATAATGACCGGGCCATGACATGACGTCGTGATGTCAAAACGCATCAGCAGATTAGATTCGTGGAGATATTATTCTCTCTACGGTGGTATGTGGAAATTGTTTTGCAGAGCCGGACACTATCCTTGGGTCCAAAATCTTCTATGGAGTATTCGGAGGAGGAACTCGCCTTGCAATGCCGTAGACAAGACTGCGCGCCGGACTCATCGTCATAGAAGCCTCGTTCAGGGGCTACCGAGGGAGTCCTGGATTAGGGCGTCTCCGGACAGCCGGACTATATCCTTCAGCCGGACTATTGGACTATGAAGATACAAGATTGAAGACTTTGCCCCGTGTCCAGATGGGACTTTCCTTGGCGTGGAAGGCAAGCTTGGCAATACGGATATGTAGATCTCCTCCCTTGTAACCGACTCTGTGTAACCCTAGCCCCCTACGGTGTCTATATAAACCGGAGGGTTTAGTCCGTAGGACAAGATACAATCATACCATAGGCTAGCTTCTAGGGTTTAGCCTCTACGATCTCGTGGTAGATCAACTCTTGTAATACTCATATCATCAAGAACAATCAAGCAGGACGTAGGTGTTGGGGAACGTAGTAATTTCAAAAAATTTCCTATGCACATGCAAGATCATGGTGATGCATAGCAACGAGAGGGGAGAGTTTGATCTACGTACCCTGGTAGATCGACAACGGAAGCGTTTGGTTGATGTAGTCGTACGTCTCCACGGCCCGACCGATCAAGCACCGAAACTACGGCACCTCCGAGTTCTAGCACACGTTCAGCTCGATGACGATCCCCGGACTCCGATCTAGCAAAGTGTCGGGGAAGAGTTCCGTCAGCACGACGGCGTGGTGACAATCTTGATGTACTACCGTCGCAGGGCTTCGCCTAAGCACCGCTACAATATTATCGAGGACTATGGTGGAAGGGGGCACCGTACACGGCTAAGAATATGATCACGTGGATCAACTTGTGTCTCTAGGGGGTGCCCCTGCCTCCGTATATAAAGGTTCAAGGGAGGGGGGCCGGCCGGCCAGGAGAGGCGCGCCAGGAGGAGTCCTACTCCCTCTGGGAGTAGGACTCCCCCCTTTCCTAGTTGGAATAGGATTCGTGGAGGGGGGGGGGAAGAGGAGAGAGAGGAGGAAGGGGGGCCGGCCCCCTCTCCTTGTCATAGGAACATGTATAAGTCATGAAGAAAGCAATAGCAACATACTAAACGATCGGGTGCTAAGCTAAAGGAATGGGTCATGTCAATCAGATCATTCATCTAATGATGTGATCCTGTTAATCAAATGACAACTCTTTGTCCATGGTTAGGAAACATAACCATCTTTGATTAACAAGCTAGTCTAGTAGAGGCATACTAGTGACACTCTGTTTGTCTATGTATTCACACATGTATTATGTTTCCGGTTAATACAATTCTAGCATGAATAATAAACTTTTATCATGATATATAAGGAAATAAATAATAACTTTATTATTGCCTCTAGGGCATATTTCCTTCAGTCTCCCACTTGCACTAGAGTCAATAATCTAGATTACACAGTAATGATTCTAACACCCATGGAGCCTTGGTGTTGATCATGTTTTGCTCATGGAAGAGGCTTAGTCAACGGGTCTGCTACATTCAGATCCGTATGTATCTTGCAAATCTCTATGTCTCCCACCTAGACTAGATCCCAGATGGAATTGAAGCATCTCTTGATGTGCTTGGTTCTCTTGTGAAATCTGGATTCCTTTGCCAAGGCAATTGCACCAGTATTGTCACAAAAGATTTTCATTGGTCCCGATGCACTAGGTATAACACCTAGATCGGATATGAACTCCTTCATCCAGACTCCTTCATTCGCTGCTTCTGAAGCAGCTATGTATTCCGCTTCACACGTAGATCCCGCCACGATGCTCTATTCAGAACTGCACCAACTGACAACTCCACCGTTTAATGTAAACACGTATCCGGTTTGCGATTTAGAATCGTCCGGATCAGTGTCAAAGCTTGCATCAACGTAACCGTTTACGATGAGCTCTTTGTCACCTCCATATACGAGAAACATATCCTTAGTCCTTTTCAGGTACTTCAGGATGTTCTTGACCGCTGTCCAGTGATCCACTCCTGGATTACTTTGGTACCTCCCTGCTAGACTTATAGCAAGGCACACATCAGGTCTGGTACATGTTAGGGAACGTAGTAATTTCAAAAATTTCCTACGCTCATGCAAGATCATGGTGATGCATAGCAACGAGAGGGGAGAGTATGATCTACGTACCTTGTAGATTGACAACGGAAGCGTTTGGTTGATGTAGTCGTACGTCTCCACGGCCTAACCGATCAAGCACCGAAACTACGGCACCTCTGAGTTCTAGCACATGTTCAGCTCGATGACGATCCCCGGACTCCGATCCAGCAAAGTGTCGGGGAAGAGTTCCGTCAGCACAACGGCGTGGTGACGATCTTGATGTACTACTGCAGCAGGGCTTCGCCTAAGCACCACTACAATATTATCGAGGACTATGGTGGAAGGGGGCACCGCACACGGCTAAGAATATGATCACCTGGATCAACTTGTGTTTCTCTGGGGTGCCCCTGCCTCCGTATATAAAGGCTCAAGAGGGGGAGGCTGGCCGGCCATCATAGGGCGCGCCAGGAGGAGTCCTACTCCCTCCGGGAGTAGGACTTCTCCCCCAATCCTAGTTGGAATAAGATTCGCGAGGTGGGAAAAGAGAGAGAGAGAAGGAGGGGGGCGCCGGCCCCCTCTCTCCTTGTCCTATTCGGACTAGGGGGGAGGGGCGCGCGGCCCAGCCCTGGATGCCTCTTCTCTTATTCCACTAAGGCCCATTAAGGCCCATATATCTCCCGGGGGGTTCCGGTAACCTCCCGGTACTCCGGTAAAATCCCGATTTCACCCGGAACACTTCCGATATCCAAACATAGGCTTCCAATATATCAATCTTTATGTCTCGACCATTTCGAGACTCCTCGTCATGTCCGTGATCACATCCGGGACTCCGAACAACCTTCGGTACATCAAAATGCATAAACTCATAATATAACTGTCATCATAACCTTAAGCGTGCGGACCCTACGGGTTCGAGAACAATGTAGACATGACCGAGACACGTCTCCGGTCAATAACCAATAGCGGGACCTGGATGCCCATATTGGCTCCTACATATTCTACGAAGATCTTTATCGGTCAGACCGCATAACAACATACGTTGTTCCCTTTGTCATCGGTATGTTACTTGCCTGAGATTCGATCGTCGGTATCCAATACCTAGTTCAATCTTGTTACCGGCAAGCCTCTTTACTCGTTCCGTAATACATCATCCCGCAACTAACTCATTAGTTGCAATTCTTGCAAGGCTTAAGTGATGTGCATTACCGAGAGGGCCCAGAGATACCTCTCCGACATTCGGAGTGGCAAATCCTAATCTCGAAATACGCCAACCCAACATGTACCTTTGGAGACACCTGTAGAGCTCCTTTATTATCACCCAGTTACGTTGTGATGTTTGGTAGCACACAAAGTGTTCCTCCGACAAACGGGAGTTGCATAATCTCATAGTCATAGGAACATGTATAAGTCATGAAGAAAGCAATAGCAACATACTAAACGATCGGGTGCTAAGCTAATGGAATGGGTCATGTCAATCAGATCATTCAACTAATGATGTGATCCCGTTAATCAAATAACAACTCTTTGTCCATGGTTAGGAAACATAACCATCTTTGATTAACGAGCTAGTCAAGTAGAGGCATACTAGTGACACTCTGTTTGTCTATGTATTCACACATGTATTATGTTTCCGGTTAATACAATTCTAGCATGAATAATAAACATTTATCATGATATAAGGAAATAAATAATAACTTTATTATTGCCTCTAGGGCATATTTCCTTCAGTCTCCCACTTGCACTAGAGTCAATAATCTAGATCACATCGCCATGTGATTTAACATCAATAGTTCACATCTTTATGTGATTGGTTCACATCTCCATGTGACTAACACCCAAAGGGTTTACTAGATTCAATAATCTAGTTCACATCGCTATGTGATTAAGACCCAAAAAGTGATCATGTTTTGCTTGTGAGAGAAGTTTAGTCAATGGGTCTGCCACATTCAGATCCGCATGTATTTTGCAAATTTCTATGTCAACAATGCTCTGCATGGAGCTACTCTAGCTAATTGCTCCCATTTTCAATATGTATCCAGATTGAGACTTAGAGTCATCTGGATCAGTGTCAAAGCTTGCATCGACGTAACCCTTTACGACGAACCTTTTTTCACCTCCGTAATCGAGAAACATATCCTTATTCCAGTAAGGATAATTTTGACCGCTGTCCATTGATCTACTCTTAGATCACTATTGTACTCCCTCTCTTAACACAGCGTATGGTATACAATAGATCTGGTACACAGCATGGCATACTTTATAGAACCTATGACTGAGGCATAGGGAATGACTTTCATTCTCTTTCTATCTTCTGCCGTGGTCGGGCTTTGAGTCTTACTCAACTTCACACCTTGTAACACAGGCAAGAAACTTTTTCTTTGACTATTCCATTTTGAACTACTTCAAAATCTTGTCAAGGTATGTACTCATTGAAAAACTTATCAAGCGTCTTGATCTATCTCTATAGATCTTGATACTCAATATGTAAGCATATTTACCAAGGTCTTTCTTTGAAAAACTCCTTTCAAACATTCCTTTATGCTTTGCAGAATAATTCTACATTATTTCTGATCAACAATATGTCATACACATATACTTATCAGAAATGATGTAGTGCTCCCACTCACTTTCTTGTAAATACAGGCTTCACCGCAAGTCTGTATAAAACTATATGCTTTGATCAACTTATCAAAGCGTATATTCCAACTCCGAGATTCTTGCACCAGTCCATAGATGGATCGCTGGAGCTTGCATATTTAGTTAACACCTTTAGGATCGACAAAACCTTCTAGTTGCATCGTATACAACTCTTCTTTAGTAAATCCATTAAGGAATGCAGTTTTGTTTATCCATTTGCCAGATTTCATAAAATGCGGCAATTGCTAACATGATTCGGACAGACTTAAGCATAGATACGAGTGAGAAAATCTCATCGTAGTCAAGACCTTGAACTTGTCGAAAACCTTTGCGACAATTCTAGCTTTGTAGATAGTAACACTACTATCAGCGTCCATCTTCCTCTTGAAGATCCATTTATTTTCTATGGCTTGCCGATCATCGGGCAAATCCATCAAAGTCCATACTTTGTTCTCATACATGGATCATATCTCAGATTTCATGGCCTCAAACCATTTAGCGGAATCTGGGCTCATCATCGCTTCCTCATAGTTCGCAAGTTCGTCATGGTCTAGTAACACGACTTCCAGAACAGGATTACCGTACCACTCTGGTGCGGATCTCACTCTGGTTTACCTACGAGATTTGGTAGTAACTTGATCTGAAGTTACATGATCATTATCATTAGCTTCCTCACTAATTGGTGTAGTAGTCACAGGAACAGATTTCTGTGATGAACTACTTTCCAATAAGGGAGCAGGTACAGTTACCTCATCAAGTTCTACTTTCCTCCCACTCACTTCTTTCGAGAGAAACTCCTTCTGTAGAAAAACTCCGAATTTAGCAACAAGTCTTGCCTTCGGATTTGTGATAGAAGGTGTACCCAACAGTCTCCTTTGGGTATCCTATGAAGACATATTTCTCCGATTTGGGTTTGAGCTTATTAGGATGAAACTTTTTCATATAAGCATCACAACCCCAAACTTTAAGAAACGACAACTTTGGTTTCTTGCCAAACCACAGTTCAGATTGTGTCATCTCAACGGACTTAGATGGTGCCCTATTTAACGTGAATGCAGCTGTCTCTAATGCATAACCCCAAAGCAATAGTGGTAGATCGGTAAGAGACATCATAGATCGCACCATATCTAATAAAGTACGGTTATGACATTCGGACACACCATTATGCTGTGGTGTTCCAGGTGGCATGAGTTTGTGAAACTATTCCACATTGTTTTAATTGAAGACCAAACTCGTAACTCAAATATTTTACTTCTGCGATCATATCGTAGAAACTTTCATTTTTGTTACGATGATTCCCCACTTCACTCTGAAATTCTTTGAACTTTTCAAATGTTTCAGACCTTTGTTTCATCAAGTAGATATACTCATATCTGCTCAAATCATCTGTGAAGATCAGAAAATAATGATACCTATCGCGAGCCTCAATATTCATCGGACCACATACATCAGTATGTATGATTTCCAACAAATCTGTTGCTCGCTCCATTGTTCCGAAGAACAGAGTCTTAGTCATCTTGCCCATGAGGCATGGTTCGCAAGCATCAACTGATTCATAATCAAGTGATTCCAAAAGCCCATCAGCATGGAGTTTCTTCATGCGCTTTACACCAATATGACCTAAACGGCAGTGCTACAAATAAGTTGCACTATCATTATTAACTTTGCATCTTTTGGTTTCAATATTATGATTATGTGTATCACTACGATCGAGATCCAATGAACTATTTTCATTGGGTGTGTAACCATATAAGGTTTTATTCATGTAAACATAATAAAAATTTATTCTCTTACTTAAATGAATAACCGTATTACAATAAACACGATCAAATCATATTCATGCTCAACGCAAACACCAAATAACACTTATTCAGGTTCAACACTAATCCCGAAAGTATAGGGAGTGTGCGATGATGATCATATCAATCTTGGAACCACTTCCAACACACATTGTCACTTCACCCTTAACTAGTCTCTGTTTATTCTGCAACTCCCGTTTCGAGTTACTAATCTTAGCAACTGAACTAGTATCAAATACTGAGGGGTTGCTATAAACACTAGTAAAGTATACATCAATAACATGTATATCAAATATACTTATGTTCACTTTGCCATCCTTCTTATCTGCCAATCACTTGGGGTAGTTCCGCTTCCAGTGACCAGTCCCTTTGTAGTAGAAACACTTAGTCTCAGGCTTAGGACCAGACTTGGGCTTCTTCACTTGAGCAGCAACTTGCTTGCTGTTCTTCTTGAAGTTCCCCTTCTTCCCTCTGCCCTTTTCTTGAAACTAGTGGTCTTGTCTACCATCAACACTTCATGTTTTTCTCGATTTCTACCTTTGTCAATTTCAGCATTACGAAGAGCTTGGGAATCGTTTCCGTTATCTCTTGCATATTATAGTTCATCACGAAGTTCTACTAACTTGGTGATGGTGACTAGAGAATTCTGTCAATCACTATTTTATCTGGAAGATTAACTCCCACTTGATTCAAGCGATTGTAGTACCCAGACAATCTGAGCACATGCTCACTGCTTGAGCGATTCTCCTCCATCTTTTAGCTATAGAACTTGTTGGAGACTTCATATCTCTCAACTCGGGTATTTGCTTGAAATATTAACTTCAACTCCAGGAACATCTCATATGCTCCATGACGTTCAAAACGTCTTTGAAGTCCCGATTCTAAGCCGTTAAGTATGGTGCACTAAACTATCAAGTAGTCATCATATTGAGCTAGCCAAACGTTCATAACGTCTACATCTGCTCCTGCAATAGGTCTGTCACCTAGCGGGGCATCAAGGACATAATTCTTCTGTGCAGCAATGAGGATAAACCTCAGATCACGGATCCAATCCGCATCATTGCTACTAACATCTTTCAACACAATTTTCTCTAGGAACATATCAAAATAAACATATGAAAGCAACAACGCGAGCTATTGATCTACAACATAGATATGCTAATACTACCAGGACTAAGTTCATGATAAATTAAAGTTCAATTAATTTACTTAAAGAACTCCCACTTAGATAGACATCCCTCTAATCCTCTAAGTGATTACGTGATCCAAATCAACTAAACCATGTCCGATCATCACGTGAGATGGAGTAGTTTCATTGGTGAACATCACTATGTTGATCATATCTACTATATGATTCATGCTCAACCTTTCGGTCTTCATGTTCCGAGGCCATATCTGTATATGCTTGGCTCGTCAAGTATAACCTGAGTATTCCGCGTGTGCAACTGTTTTGCACCCGTTGTATTTGAACGTAGAGCCTATCACACCCGATCATCACGTGGTGTCTCAGCACGAAGAAATTTTGCAACGGTGCATACTCAGGGAGAACACTTCTTGATAATTATTGAGAGATCATCTTAAAATGCTACCGTCAAACTAAGAAAAATAAGATGTATAAAAGATAAACATCATATGCAATCAAAATATGTGACATGATATGGCCATCATCATCTTGCGCCTTTGATCTCCATCTCCAAAGTACTGTCATGATCTCTATCGTTACCGGCATGACACCATGATCTCCATCATCTTGATCTATATCAATGTGTCATCACGTGGTCGTCTCGCCAACAATTGCTCTTGCAACTATTGCTATCGCATAGCGATAAAGTAAAGCAATTATTGGGCGCTTGCATCTTATGCAATAGAGAGACAACCATAAGGCTTTTGCCAGTTGCCGATAACTTCAACAAAACATGATTATCTCATACAACAACTTATATCTCATCACGCCTTGACCATATCACATCACAACATGCCCTGCAAAAACAAGTTAGACGTCCTCTACTTTGTTGTTGCAAGTTTTACGTGGCTCCTACTGGGCTTAGTAAGAACCAATCTTACCTACGCATCAAAACCACAATGATAGTTTGTCAAGTTGGTGCTGTTTTAACCTTCGCAAGGACCAGGCGTAGCCACACTCGGTTCAACTAAAGTTGGAGAAACTGTCACCCGCTAGCCACCTTTGTGCAAAGCACGTCGGGAGAACCGGTCTCGCGTAAGCGTACGCGTAATGTCGGTCCGGGCCGCTTCATCCAACAATACTGCCGAACCAAAATATGACATGCTGGTAAGCAGTATGACTTATATCGCCCACAACTCACTTGTGTTCTACTTGTGCATATAACATCAACATATATAACCAGGCTCGGATGCCACTGTTAGGGAACGTAGTAATTTCAAAAATTTCCTACGCTCATGCAAGATCATGGTGATGCATAGCAACAAGAGGGGAGAGTATGATCTACGTACCTTGTAGATCGACAACGGAAGCGTTTGGTTGATGTAGTCGTACGTCTCCACGGCCTGACCGATCAAGCACCAAAACTACGGCACCTCTGAGTTCTAGCACATGTTCAGCTTGATGACGATCCCCGGACTCCGATCCAGCAAAGTGTCAGGGAAGAGTTCCGTCAGCACGACGGCGTGGTGACGATCTTGATGTACTACTGCAGCAGGGCTTCGCCTAAGCACCACTACAATATTATCGAGGACTATGGTGGAAGGGGGCACCGCACACGGCTAAGAATATGATCACCTGGATCAACTTGTGTTTCTCTGGGGTGCCCCTGCCTCCATATATAAAGGCTCAAGAGGGGGAGGCCGGCCGGCCATCATAGGGCGCGCCAGGAGGAGTCCTACTCCCTCCGGGAGTAGGACTTCTCTCCCAATCCTAGTTGGAATAGGATTCGCGAGGTGGGAAAAGAGAGAGAGAGAAGGAGGGGGGCGCCGGCCCCCTCTCTCCTTGTCCTATTCGGACTAGGGGGGAGGGGCGCGCGGCCCAGCCCTGGCTGCCTCTTCTCTTATGCCACTAAGGCCCATTAAGGACCATATAGCTCCCGGGGGGTTCCGGTAACCTCCCGGTACTCCGGTAAAATCCCGTTTTCACCCGGAACACTTCCGATATCCAAACATAGGCTTCCAATATATCAATCTTTATGTCTCGACCATTTCGAGACTCCTCGTCATGTCCGTGATCACATCCGGGACTCCGAACAACCTTCGGTACATCAAAATGCATAAACTCATAATATAACTGTCATCGTAACCTTAAGCATGCGGACCCTACGGGTTCGAGAACAATGTAGACATGACCGAGACACGTCTCCGGTCAATAACCAATAGCAGGACCTGGATGCCCATATTGGCTCCTACATATTCTACGAAGATCTTTATCGGTCAGACCGCATAACAACATACGTTGTTCCCTTTGTCATCGGTATGTTACTTGCCTGAGATTCGATCGTCGGTATCCAATACCTAGTTCAATCTTGTTACCGGCAAGCCTCTTTACTCGTTCCGTAATACATCATCCCGCAACTAACTCATTAGTTGCAATGCTTGCAAGGCTTAAGTGATGTGCATTACCGAGAGGGCCCAGAGATACCTCTCCGACATTCGGAGTGACAAATCCTAATCTCGAAATACACCAACCCAACATGTACCTTTGGAGACACCTGTAGAGCTCCTTTATAATCACCCAGTTACGTTGTGACATTTGGTAGCACACAAAGTGTTCCTCCGACAAACGGGAGTTGCATAATCTCATAGTCATAGGAACATGTATAAGTCATGAAGAAAGCAATAGCAACATACTAAACAATCGGGTGCTAAGCTAATGGAATGGGTCATGTCAATCAGATCATTCAACTAATGATGTGATCCCGTTAATCAAATAACAACTCTTTGTCCATGGTTAGGAAACATAACCATCTTTGATTAACGAGCTAGTCAAGTAGAGGCATACTAGTGACACTCTGTTTGTCTATGTATTCACACATGTATTATGTTTCCGGTTAATACAATTCTAGCATGAATAATAAACATTTATCATGATATAAGGAAATAAATAATAACTTTATTATTGCCTCTAGGGCATATTTCCTTCAGTAAACAGCATTGCATACATGATAGAGCCTATGGCTGACGCATAGGGAACACCTTTCATTTTCTCTCTATCTTCTGCAGTGGTCGGGCATTGAGTCTGACTCAACTTCACACCTTGTAATATAGGCAAGAACCCTTTCTTTGCTTGATCCATTTTGAACTTCTTCAAAATCTTGTCAAGGTATGTGCTTTGTGAAAGTCCAATTAAGCGTCTTGATCTATTTCTATAGATCTTTATGCCTAATATGTAAGCAGCTTCACCGAGGTCTTTCATTGAAAAACTCTTATTCAAATATCCCTTTATGCTATCCAGAAATTCTATATCATTTCCAATCAGTAATATGTCATCCACATATAATATCAGAAATGCTACAGAGCTCCCACTCACTTTCTTGTAAATACAGGCTTCTCCAAAAGTCTGTATAAAACCAAATGCTTTGATCACACTATCAAAGCGTTTATTCCAACTCCGAGAGGCTTGCACCAGTCCATAAATGGATCGCTGGAGCTTGCACACTTTGTTAGCTCCCTTTGGATCAACAAAACCTTCTGGTTGCATCATATACAACTCTTCTTCCAGAAATCCATTCAGGAATGCAGTTTTGACATCCATCTGCCAAATTTCATAATCATAAAATGCGGCAATTGCTAACATGATTCGGACAGACTTAAGCATCGCTACGGGTGAGAAGGTCTCATCGTAGTCAACCCCTTGAACTTGTCGAAAACCTTTTGCGACAAGTCGAGCTTTGTAGACAGTAATATTACCGTCAGCGTCAGTCTTCTTCTTAAAGATCCATTTATTCTCAATTGCTTGCCGATCATCGGGCAAGTCAACCAAAGTCCATACTTTGTTCTCATACATGGATCCCATCTCAGATTTCATGGCTTCAAGCCATTTTACGGAATCTGGGCTCACCATCGCTTCTTCATAGTTCGTAGGTTCATCATGATCTAGTAGCATGATTTCCAGAACAGGATTACCGTACCACTCTGTTGCGGATCTCACTCTGGTTGATCTACGAGGTTTAGTAGTATCTTGTTCTGAAGTTTCATGATCATTATCATTAGCTTCCTCACTAATTAGTGTAGGTGTCACAGAAACAGTTTTCTGTGATGCACCACTTTCCAATAAGGGAGCAGGTACAGTTACCTCATCAAGTTCTACTTTCCTCCCACTCAATTCTTTCGAGAGAAACTCCTTCTCTAGAAAGGATCCATTCTTAGCAACGAATGTCTTGCCTTCGGATCTGTGATAGAAGGTGTACCCAACAGTCTCCTTTGGGTATCCTATGAAGACACATATCTCCGATTTGGGTTCGAGCTTATCAGGTTGAAGCTTTTTCACATAAGCATCGCAGCCCCAAACTTTAAGAAACGACAACTTTGGTTTCTTGCCAAACCACAGTTCATAAGGTGTCGTCTCAACGGATTTTGATGGTGCCCTATTTAACGTGAATGCGGCCGTCTCTAAAGCATAACCCCAAAATGATAGCGGTAAATTTGTAAGAGACATCATAGATCGCACCATATCAAGTAAAGTATGATTACGACGTTCGGACACACCATTACGCTGAGGTGTTCCGGGTGGCGTGAGTTGCGAAACTATTCCGCATTGTTTCAGATGTAGACCAATCTCGTAACTCAAATATTCTCCTCCACGATCAGATCGCAGAAACTTTATTTTCTTGTTACTTTGATTTTCAACTTCACTCTGAAATTCTTTGAACTTTTCAAATGTTTCAGACTTATGCTTCATTAAGTAGATATACCCATATCTTCTTAAATCATCTGTGAAGGTGAGAAAATAACGATATCCGCCACGAGCCTCAACATTCATCAGACCACATACATCTGTATGTATGATTTCTAACAAATCTGTTGCTCTCTCCATTGTACCGGAGAACGGTGTTTTAGTCATCTTGCCCATAAGGCACGGTTCGCAAGTACCAAGTGATTCATAATCAAGAGGTTCCAAAAGTCCATCGGTATGGAGTTTCTTCATGCGCTTTACACCGATATGACCTAAATGACAGTGCCACAAATAAGTTGCACTATCATTATCAACTCTGCATCTTTTGGCTTCAACATTATGAATATGTGTGTTACTACTATCGAGATTCATCAAAAATAGACCACTCTTCAAAGGTGCATGACCATAAAAGATATTACTCATATAAACAGAACAACCATTATTCTCTGATTTAAATGAATAACCGTCTCGCATTAAACAAGATCCAGATATAATGTTCATGCTCAACGCTGGCATCAAATAACAATTATTTAGGTCTAATATTAATCCCGAAGGTAGATGTAGAGGTAGCATGCCGACCGCGATCACATCGACTTTAGAACCATTTCCCACGCGCATCGTCACCTCGTCCTTTGCCAGTGTTCGCTTAATCCGTAGTCCCTGTTTCGAGTTGCAAATATTAGCAACAGAACCAGTATCAAATACCCAGGTGCTACTGCGAGCTCTAGTAAGGTACACATCAATAACATGTATATCACATATACCTTTGTTCACCTTGCCATCCTTCTTATCCGCCAAATACTTGGGGCAGTTCCGCTTCCAGTGACCAGTCTGCTTGCAGTAGAAGCACTCAGTTTCAGGCTTAGGTCTAGATTTGGGTTTCTTCTCCTGATCAGCAACTTGCTTGCTTTTCTTCTTGAAGTTCCCCTTCTTCTTCCCTTTGCCCTTTTTCTTGAAACTAGTGGTCTTGTTGACCATCAACACTTGATGCTCCTTCTTGATTTCTACCTCCGCAGCTTTCAGCATTGCGAAGAGCTCGGGAATAGTCTTATTCATCCCTTGCATATTATAGTTCATCACAAAGCTCTTGTAGCTTGGTGGCAGTGATTGGAGAATTCTGTCAATGACGCAATCATCTGGAAGATTAACTCCCATCTGAATCAAGTGATTATTATACCCAGACATTTTGAGTATATGCTCACTGACAGAACTGTTCTCCTCCATCTTGCGGCTATAGAATTTATTGGAGACTTCATATCTCTCAATCCGGGCATTTGCTTGAAATATTAACTTCAACTCCTGGAACATCTCATATGCTCCATGACGTTCAAAACGTCGTTGAAGTCCCGATTCTAAGCCGTAAAGCATGGCACACTGAACTATCGAGTAGTCATCAGCTTTGCTCTGCCAGACGTTCACAACATCTGGTGTTGCTCCAGCAGCAGGCCTGGCACCTAGCGGTGCTTCCAGGACGTAATTCTTCTGTGCAGCAATGAGGATAATCCTCAAGTTACGGACCCAGTCCGTGTAATTGCTACCATCATCTTTCAACTTTGCTTTCTCAAGGAACGCATTAAAATTCAACGGAACAACAGCACAGGCCATTTATCTACAATCATACATAAACAAGCAAGATACTATCAGGTACTAAGTTCATGATAAATTTAGGTTCAATTAATCATATTACTTAAACTCCCACTTAGATAGACATCCCTCTAATCATCTAAGTGATCACGTGATCCAAATCAACTAAACCATAACCGATCATCACGTGAAATGGAGTAGTTTTCAATGGTGAACATCGCTATGTTGATCATATCTACTATATGATTCACGCTCGATCTTTCGATCTCAGTGTTCCGAGGCCATATCTGCATATGCTAGGCTCGTCAAGTTTAACCTGAGTATTCTGCGTGTGCAAAACTGGCTTGCACCCGTTGTAGATGGACGTGGAGCTTATCACACCCGATCATCACGTGGTGTCTGGGCACGACGAACTTTGGCAACGGTGCATACTCAGGGAGAACACTTTTATCTTGAAATTTAGTGAGAGATCATCTTATAATGCTACCGTCAATCAAAGCAAGATAAGATGCATAAAAGATAAACATCACATGCAATCAATATAAGTGATATGATATGGCCATCATCATCTTGTGCTTGTGATCTCCATCTCCGAAGCACCGTCGTGATCACCATCGTCACCGGCACGACACCTTGATCTCCATCGTAGTATCGTTGTTGTCTCGCCAATCTTATGCTTCCACGACTATCGCTACCGCTTAGTGATAAAGTAAAGCATTACAGCGCGATTGCATTGCATACAATAAAGCGACAACCATATGGCTCTTGCCAGTTGCCGATAACTCGGTTACAAAACATGATCATCTCATACAATAAAATTTAGCATCATGTCTTGACCATATCACATCACAACATGCCCTGCAAAAACAAGTTAGACGTCCTCTACTTTGTTGTTGCATGTTTTACGTGGCTGCTACGGGCTTTAAGCAAGAGCCAATCTTACCTACGCATCAAAACCACAACGATAGTTTTTAAAGTTGGTGCTATTTTAACCTTCGCAAGGACCGGGCGTAGCCACACTCGGTTCAACTAAGTTGGAGAAACTGTCACCCGCAAGCCACCTATGTGAAAAGCACGTCGGGAGAACCGGTCTCGCGTAAGCATACGCGTAATGTCGGTCCGGGCCGCTTCGTCCAACAATACCACCGAACCAAAGTATGACATGCTGGTAAGCAGTATGACTTATATCACCCACAACTCACTTGTGTTCTACTCGTGCATATAACATCAACATATAAAACCTAGACTCGGATGCCACTGTTGGGGAACGTAGTAATTTCAAAAAAATTCCTACGCACACGCAAGATCATGGTGATGCATAGCAATGAGAGGGGAGAGTATGATCTACGTACCCTTGTAGATCGACAACGGAAGCGTTTGGTTGATGTAGTCGTACGTCTCCACGGCCCGACCGATCAAGCACCGAAACTACGGCACGTCCGAGTTCTAGCACACGTTCATCTCGATGACGATCCCCGGACTCCGATCCAGCAAAGTGTCGGGGAAGAGTTTCGTCAGCACGACGGCGTGGTGACGATCTTGATGTACTACCGTCGCAGGGCTTCGCCTAAGCACCGCTACAATATTATCGAGGACTATGGTGGAAGGGGGCACCGCACACGGCTAAGAATATGATCACGTGGATCAACTTGTGTCTCTAGGGGGTGCCCCTACCTCCGTATATAAAGGTTCAAGGGAGGGGGGCCGGCCGGCCAGGAGAGGCGCGCCAGGAGGAGTCCTACTCCCTCTGGGAGTAGGACTCCCCCCTTTCCTAGTTGGAATAGGATTCGTGGAGGGGGGGAAAGAGGAGAGAGAGGAGGAAGGGGGGCCGGCCCCCTCTCCTTGTCCAATTCGGACCAAGGGGGGGGAGGGGTGCGTGGCCCATCTCTGGCCACCTCTCCTCTCTTCCACTAAGGCCCACTAAGGCCCATATACCTCCCGGGGTGTTCCGGTAACCTCCCGGTACTTCGGTAAAATCCTGATTTCACCCGGAACACTTCCGATATCCAAACATAGGCTTCCAATATATCAATCTTTATGTCTCGACCATTTTGAGACTCCTCGTCATGTCCATGATCACATCCGGGACTCCGAACAACCTTCGGTACATCAAAATTCATAAACTCATAATATCACTGTCATCGTAACCTTAAGCGTGCGGACCCTACGGGTTCGAGAACAATGTAGACATGACCGAGACACGTCTCCGGTCAATAACCAATAGCGGAACCTGGATGCTCATATTGGCTCCTACATATTCTACAAAGATCTTTTATCGGTCAGACCGCATAACAACATATGTTGTTCCCTTTGTCATCGGTATGTTACTTGCCCGAGATTCGATCGTCGGTATCCCATACCTAGTTCAATCTTGTTACCGGCAAGTCTCTTTACTCGTTCTGTAATACATCATCCCGCAACTAACTCATTAGTTGCAATGCTTGCAAGGCTTAAGTGATGTGCATTACCGAGAGGGCCCAGAGATACCTCTCCGACAATCGGAGTGACAAATCCTAATCCCGAAATACGCCAACCCAACATGTACCTTTGGAGACACCTGTAGAGCACCTTTATAATCACCCAGTTACGTTGTGACGTTTGGTTGCACACAAAGTGTTCCTCCGGTAAACGGGAGTTGCATAATCTCATAGTCATAGGAACATGTATAAGTTATGAAGAAAGCAATAGCAACATACTAAACGATCGGGTGCTAAGCTAAAGGAATGGGTCATGTCAATCAGATCATTCATCTAATGATGTGATCCTGTTAATCAAATGAAAACTCTTTGTCCATGGTTAGGAAACATAACCATCTTTGATTAACAAGCTAGTCTAGTAGAGGCATACTAGTGACACTCTGTTTGTCTATGTATTCACACATGTATTATGTTTCCGGTTAATACAATTCTAGAATGAATAATAAACTTTTATCATGATATATAAGGAAATAAATAATAACTTTATTATTGCCTCTAGGGCATATTTCCTTCAGTAGGGCATTACCTCCATCAAGAGGGCCCGAACCTGGGTAAACATCGTGTCCCCTGCCTCCTGTTACCATCCGCCTTAGACGCACAGTTCGAGACCCCCTACCCGAGACCCGCCGGTTTCGACACTGACAATGGACAACGGAGAGAACTGGGGAACCCGGACGGATGCAAATTTTGAAAACATGATGATGCAATGCACATGATGACATGACAAGATGCAACATGCAAGCGAAAGACAAGGCAACAATAGCGAATAACTGGAAGACACCTGGCGCAACAGTCTTGGGGCGTTACAACACTCTACCACTACAAGAGGATCTCGTCCCGAGATCTAGGATGGCATCGGGGAAACGGAAAAGGAAGGGGAAGAGGTAAAACTAAGTTGCTTGTTTGACAAATGAGTGAAACCAAAGAACCTTGCGAGGTTGGACAAATTGAAAGAAAGAATACAATGAAGATGAACAAAGTTGAAAACACCCCGTTAGAAAAGAGGAACAAGGAACATTACTAGAACCTTGTAGGTTGAAAGACATAAGAATAGGGTTGCAATGGACAAGAAGTACATGCAAGCACTCCGGTTGAAACGAGATGTACAAGGAACGATAAAGATCAATTACGACAACACTCCGGTTGGAAATGGAAGGCATAGAATATGAACTTGGCAAAAATGAAAGCACTTGGATGAGACTCCGGTTAGAAGAGGAATGATAGACACAACACTCCCATTAAAACAAGATAGAGACGGAATAAGAATGATATAATTTGGATAGCACTCCGACTGTAAATGGAAGGAATCGAACATGATCTTGACAAGATGAGAGGATACTTGATGAAATCAACAACACACTGCCTCCAGAACTATTGAAAGAATGGCACAAGGGTTAAGAAAGATGTCAGACAGCACTCCGGTTGAGAAGGGAGGCAAAACTTGATAAGATGAGAGAACTTGAATGAAGGACACGACACTCCGGTTGAATGGATAAGCAAAAGGAAAGAACATGATCTTTGGCAAAAATGGGATAAAACTTATTTCACCGGGAGGATAAATGAAGGACTTGGGTCATTTATGAGCACCGTAAGTAGCAACAATCCTTAGAGAAGGCTTTAGGTGAAATATAACCCAATCTAACTCCAACAAAAAGATTGATTGGTTGAAAAGATGACTTGAGCGAAGAGAAAATGATGGATTTAGATATGTCACTCTTGAAAACTTGTGAATCATGAAACACGAAGGAGAATTATCAACAATGACATAACACCACCTCAAAAGATGAGATATGAAAGAATTGCACTTCGGAATGCAAGATGAAGAATGCTTGAACTCCTCAAAACAAGACATGTGTTGAACACCATGTTTATTTTAGAGTATATCTTGGCGGATCTTAGCTTCAAGAGAAATCTTGAAGAACAATTGCAGAATGAAAAGAATCCTTGACGAACCACCATGTAGAGCCTCCATGAAAAACTCCGGTAACAAAAGGATGATCAAACGAAAGGAAAGAGAAGTTGAACACACAAGGTGAGGCCTTGCAATGATTAGATGAAGCTTTGAAATGATATAACCGAGAAAACTTGGAACTCAGGAAAGAAAGAAGAACAAGTGAAATCAAGAATTTTGATGAACCTCCGGAATAAGGAATTAATCACTTGAATGAAACAACAATAATAATTACATTATGCTTATCCTTCATCAATTAAATTGATGGCAAGCAAGGGATTTGGCATACTACTCATTCTCATTGGAAATGATAAAGGAGAGATATAACGTAAACTTGGGAAGTTCTTCAACGAATCACCGGTAGGATTGGAAAGAACGAATGAATTGATATGATAACCAAGGAAGAGAAATCTTGAATGAACCACCGTAAGAATTGAAAATGATTGAAGAAAAGTGAACGACTCATCGGGAAAGAATTAGAAAATGAACGAAGATACTTGAGGGAATATAAATATGTGAGAACAAAGAGAACACAGGCTAACTAGGAATACTTGAGCGATGCATCGGTAAGATTTGTAGAACGAGAGTTGAAGGCTGGAATGAATAATTTTGAGATGATGAGCTCCGGAGAATCAAACTGAAAAGACTCCTGAAATGCGTCGGATGGGTGAGAAGAATTCTCACAATCGAAAACAATTATGAGAGGATGGCATCAAGCTAGAACTTTGCATCTTCAAGAGGACGGAGCATGATTTAAGAGAAAAATCTTCTTCAGTCTTCAAATGCAGAGAATGACGATGAGAAAACACCACCATGAATTGTTGAGGCACTCCGGAATGAAAATTAGAAAGGTTGAACCAACGATGAAAGAATTTGAAAGATCTTTGAGAAAGACATTTGACTGATGACAATTCATTCTTACGTCAAACTTTGAAATGAATTTGAAAATAACTCCAGAAAAGTTAGAAGAGTCAGGTAAGATCCTGGGAAAAGACCTGTGGGTTAGGGCCCACTCAAAAGAAACACCTTCGAACGATTACTTGAAAGGGAGATTGCACCAGTTGATTTAAATGGCTTGAATGAGATAACATCCTCAAAAGAACTTGAGCGAATTGAGAATGGAAACTTGAATCTTCTGAGATATCTTCGGCACTTCGGATATGAATAGAGAGAGATGAACGATTAAGAGGTGCACCGGCATGAGAAAGCATTTGAACCGAGGAAAGGATATGATCGACAAAGCTTGAATTAAATCCACCAGAGAAGAAAAGAGAACGAAGAATGATGAACTTGAAGCTCCGTTAGTATCTTCCTGAGAATCACTGGATAAGAACATTGACAGAAAAGAATGGAGAGACTTCCCATTAATAAAAGGATACTTGATTAAGACATATGATTCCTTGAAGGAAAAGGGTGGGGGGGGTGGGAAAACAAAGGCAACTTGGGGAGGATGAAACAAATAACGTTGAGAAGACTTTGAGTTGATCTTACGGATGGGAAAAATGATAGGATCATCTTGAAGAGAATCACACCGGTTGGAAAGAATTGACATGACAACCTCGATGATCAATAAGGATTGGTATTCACATAGAAGTGTGAGAACACCACTTAGGGAAGGTATGGAATCAACACTTGACATTGAAGCAACTCGAATACCACAACTCAAAACAAAACAAAGGATTGGCTTGCACAATAAGCCAAAACAAACATATGATAGAGATTTCGTCCGAAGTTTTCATGGCGGGGCCCACATGGGCTTGATCGTACAACACCATCATGTACAAGGCAGTGCACATGACATACGAAGCGTCCCAGAGTCAGCATAGCCAAGGACTCTTTAAGACACAACAAGACCACTGTAAAACCAACCGTGGATAGGCAGACCACTAGATGTCAAACCCCAATCTCATATCATGCATCTATCAGAAAGATATCCTAGGAGCTACTTGAATTCCCACCTATAGACTCATGAAACTTTCTGGTTATGCAATCAGGTGTTGGGGATACAGGGGAAGCATAATATCTCACCCAAACTAACAATCCCTACATCCAGTTGTATCCATCCTTCAACACATAACCAAGAAACCTTCGGAAATCGTGTACCTCAACCTGCGAAAAATATCCGTTATACAAGTTATGGCAATACTCCCGACCTCCTGCCCCAGTACTGGGTGGCGTCGAGGTTATCTCACCAACAACTGCATAAAAGAGATTTTCGATGTCGGCGAACTCAGGTATTCCAGAACTACAATGATAAAATTGTGACGACAACACCTCGGAGCTCAACTCCCTGGGACACTGCCACAACCCCTAAATGTCAGGAGGCACCAAGGACAATGTTCTCATCACAAAACTATTGGAACGATTCCAAGATACCCACGTGATCCTAAAAACAATTCGTGAAATTTGAGGAGAGGAAAGTCAAAACTTTTACGTTAGGAGGCCTCACCAGAGCGACGAAGGGACTGAGGAGTAAAAAGAATCCTACTCTCCGATATATATAATCCTAAGACTCAAAACATTTTGTTCTAGACTCAACAACATCAGCGATTCGATCAAGAAGGGGGCTCCTAAGTCGGGGATGGCTCTGATTACCAACTTGTAACACCCATGATGCGGCTATATCTCCCACGTGTCGAGGCACGACTTAGAGGCATAACCGCATTGTGGTTTAGTCGCAAGTGGGGTAATCTTCACACAATCCCATGTACTTAATAAGAGAGGGATAAAGAGTTGGCTTACAATCGCCACTTCACACAAATAACAGATTAAACATACATCATCCAGAGTACAATCAAGGTCCGACTACGGAACCAAAATAAAAGAAGACAACCCCAAATGCTAGATCCCCGATCGTCCCAACTGGGCTCCTCTACTGATCATCCGGAAAAGAAATGTAGTAACGGCCCGAATCCTCGTTGAACTCCCACTTGAGTTCAGTAGCATCACCTGCACTGGTATCCTCGGCACCTGCACCTGTTTGGAAATATCTATGAGTCACGAGGACTCAACAATCTCACACCCGCGAGATTAAGACTATTTAAGCTTATGGGTAGGAAAGGGTAGTGAGGTGGAGCTGCAGCAAGCACTAAGCATATATGGTGGCTAACATACGCAAATAGAGCGAGAAGAGAAGCAACGCACGGTCAAGAAACTAGAAGTGATCAAGAAGTGATCCTGAAAACTGCTTACGTTCAAGCATAACACGAGACCGTGTTCTCTTCCCGAACTCCGTCGAAAAGAGACCATCACGGCTACACACACGGTTGATTCATTTTAGTTAACTTAAGTGTCAAGTTCTCTACAACCGGATATTAACAATTTCCCATCTGCCACATAACCGCGGGCACGGCTTTCAAAAGTTCAAACCCTGTAGGGGTGTCCCAACTTAGCCCATCACAAGCTCTCACGGTCAACGAAGGATATTCCTTCTCCCGAGAAGACTCGACCAGTCTCGGAATCCCGGTTAGAAGACATTTCAACAATGGTAAAACAAGACCAGCAAAGCCGCCCGATGTGTCGACAATCCCGATAGGAGTCGTACGTATCTCGTTCTCAGGACACACCAGATAGGTCAATATACGATTAAAACCAGCCCTCAAGTTGCCCCGAGGTGGCCCCGCAGGTTGCCCGGTTCGGACCAACACTTAGAGAAGCACTGGCCCGGGGGGGGGGGTTAAAATAAAGATGACCCTCGGGTTAATTACTCCCAAGGGAAAGGTATAGGTTGTTAGGCAAATGTAAAACCAAGGTTGGGCCTTGCTGGAGGAATTTTATTCAAAGTGAACTGTCAATGGGTTCCATAACACCCAACCGCGTAAGGAATGCAAAATCAAGGAACATAACACTGGTATGACGGAAACTAGGGCGGCAAGAGTGGAACAAAACACCAGGCATAAGGCCGTGAAAGTGCGTTATATCGACTAGAGGGGGGGTGAATAGGTGATTTTATGAATTCTTCACTTAGGAATTTCAGGGTGAGGAAATTCCTGAGTGAAGAACTACTTGCAGCTGAATATGTACTCAAAAGTAAACATAATAGTGCATGAACATGGTCTTCATGATGAAATGATAACAAGCACTGAGTACAGAAGGCGTAAACACATGATAACACAGGATAAAGACAAACAGACTGAAGAAATTGAATTGAGGAAATAGAGAAAGTCTCCAGTCAAAGTCTTCAAACAAATATGAACAAGCACACAACACAGAAATGAGGAAATAGAAGGGTTGAGGAATTGAAACCAGTTAGCTCAGTGAAGACAATGATTTGGTAGACCAGTTCCAACTGCTGTGACAGTTGTACGTCTGGTTAGGGCGGCGAGGTATTTAAACTGAGGACACACAGTCTCGGACAGCCAGTCCTGAAGATGCAGCTCAGTACACTCAGTCCTCACCGTATTCCCCTTGAGCTAAGGTCACACAGACCTCGCCCAATCACTCATGGTAAGTCTTCAGGTGACTTCCAAACCTTCACAGACTCAGTCACTCGGCGATCCACAATTTCCTCTTGGATGCTGTAGACCATGACGCTTAACCGTTTGGAAGATGCACAGTCTTCAAAGGTAACAAGCATCGGATCCATGCAGGATCAATCTCTTCAGTGATGCTCAATCACTTTGGGTTTTTAGGTGTTTGGGTTTGGGTTTTGCTCACTTGATGATTTTCACTCAAAGTCCTCGGAGGATGGGATGTCTCAAATGACAAGTGTTAGTTTCTCTCGGAGCAGCCAACCAACTAGTGGTTGTAGGGGGCGGCTATTTATAGCCTAGGGAGCAGCCCGACATGATAAGACATAAATGCCCTTCAATGATATGACCGTTAGGTGGGTAGATATTTTGGGACAGCTGGCGCATAGCACAACAACGATCAGAATTTTGAGTATCAAATTCCTCAAGGCTATCATGTTCCTCACTGTGTAGGCAATCCGCACTGGCGAATTCCTAACTCCTTAGTCAGAACAAATTCCTCAGAGACCAGAAGAACTTCGTCTCTGTCACTGAAGAAATTGACTGAACTATATGAGATTTCCATTGGCTTCACTCGAAGGGATTGGTAGGTGTAGGGTTTGAGTTGAGCATCACTTGGAAATTTTTCCTCAGTATTTCCTCGACCCCCTTTGACAGTACGGTGTTTCCTATGACTCAAGAAAGAGAAAATGAAACTACGAAAACAAAAGTCTTCACGCTTCATGTTCCTCGAATGTATACCAAGTCTTCAGGATCACACCAGTTTCTTCACTTTCAAAGTCTTCAGAAAGTCTTCAGAAATCCAAAGTCTTCAGTCGAAGATCTTCATTTTTAGGGGTCGACTTTCTCTGTAAATATCAAACTCATCGTAGACTTATAGACCTGTGTACACTCACAAACGCATCAGTCCCTTAACCTATAAGTCTTCAATACACCAAAATCGCTAAGATGCACTTACAATCTCCCCCTTTTTGGTGATTGATGACAATATAGGTTAAGTTTTCAACGGGGATAAACATATGAAGTGGAAATACTGAAATTGAGGAATTTGATTGCAAGATATAGAAGAACTCCCCCTGAAGATGTGCATAGTGAGGAATTTGCTTTTGAAGCAATGCACACTTTGAAGAGTAGAATCATGGAGATCTCCCCCTATATCTTGTAATTCATACACGCATTTAACATATAATATGAAGAATTTGAAATGCATGATGAAATATGGTGACTGATGTAATTCAGCATGCGTGCATTAACATTAATGAGGAATAAGCATGCAGAAAAACTCAGCAAAAGTATCAGACCACCATAGAGTTTAAGTTTACAACTCGATCCAACAAAGTTTTCAAAAGAACGAGAGTTTTAACTTAGAAAAAAACGCCCGTATATGTAGATCCGCTTGAAGACTAACTCAAATTTCTCCCCCTTTGTCATCGAATGACCAAAAGGATCAAAAAAGAGGACTAACGCCCCTGAAGAATATCAAGTTGATGGAGGAGCACCGGCGTTGTTGGGGTCATTGGTTGTTGTAGGGCCTACAGCAGTGTCGTCCAAGTCTTCAAACCCATCGGTGTCGCGGGATGAAGAATATGATCTGGCCACCAAGGAAGGAACTTTGACTTTCTTGAATTTCTTTGCTGGAGGTGCAGACCAATCAAAGCTCTCCTTGAGACCCATTTGTTTCAGATCTTCTTCACCATACATATGTGATAAGATAGCCCAGGTGCGACCGAAAACTTCATGGAGGTAGTAATGGTTTTTCTTCACTGCATTATGTGTAGCAGTCATGTTGTGAAGAACAGAACCAAACTGACGCTTAACCCATTTATGGTTTCGATCCACCTTCTGGTGAAGACTAAGAAGCAGCTCATGGTTAGTCATCACCCTGGGAGCTGTGGCTTGAGAATTTGGCTTGGATGCATGTGCAGCAGAATCATGAGTGGCAGAGTCATCATTGGTGGAATAAGATGCAACTTTGCGAAACTGACCATCCAATGGACGAATGCCTTCATCAATGACAGTAGGTGCCTTGCCCTTTTCATCAGCTGAGGAATAAGTCTGCTTGAGGACTTCAATTGGGGGCAGGTAGCTAAGGTGATTCTGAAAGTCAACCTTGTAGTTTAGTGAAGACCTTGTTCTGAGGAATCTCATAATCCAATGAGCATAAGGCTTCAACTCAACCGGAGAGAGTGCAACATTTGCCAGAGTCCTCATGAAGAAATCATGATAATTGACAGGAATGCCATGTATGATGTTGAATAGAAGATTCTTCATGATGCCAACAATTTCCTCATCAGACGAGTTGTGGCCTTTGATAGGACTCATTGTCCTCATTGGAATGCGATAGACTGTTCTGGGCACATATAGCAATTCCTTCACGAGGAATTTGGTCCTTGGTGCTTGACCGGGCTTCAGGGGCTTCATCAGCACTTGCATGTAATGGGCAGTGAGTTCAGGCTCCTGGTACAAACAACAAGCTCCTTCAAGGGGTGGACTGATGGGCAGGGCGTGAAGTAATTCAGAAGCCGGTGCTTTATAATGAGTGTTATCGGTCATCCAGTCCAATACCCAAGTGTTGATATCATCAGGATCACCTGTGATGTGCAGTGTAGCGTAGAACTGAAGAATAAGCTCTTCATTCCAATTAACAATATTAGAGCAAAAGTTGAGGAGGCCTGCGTCATGAAGCACATTGACGATAGGAGAGAAGCAAGGCAGTGATTCCATGTCCACGTGAGGAATATGCTCGTGGTAGAAGACTTTATCCTTGTTGAAAAGTAGTGAAGAATAGAAATTGGCCTGGCTGGCAGTCCAGAAGCATTTCCTCCTAAGACGAGCAAAGTCATAAGGATTGTAGTCCGTGAAGAATACATGCTCGTCGAAGAAGTCATCAGCCTTGAATTTTTGCTTCTTTGAGAAGGGATCCTTTGGCTTGGGGTGAGGAGTGTCCGTCAATTGCATCACAACCTCAGGGATCTCGATCTCAGGTTCCGCCGGCTGAGGAATTTTAGGTTCTTCTTTAGTGGCAGCCTGGGACTTCAATTCTTCATTTACATTTTCTTCAACACTAGTGGCTGGAATATCTTCATGGACAGATGGTGTGGCACGAGGTTCTTCAGATCCCATTTGTACTTCAGTAGTGACATGGGGCTGAGGAATTTGTTGTAGGGGTGTGAACAGAGGAGAATTGGGATGCTAACTTTCCCAAAAGTCATCGTTCAACACTGGAGTTGTGCATCCAATGTCCACATCTTCGTCTTCATTCATTTCTTCAACGTCGGCCTGAAAGTGCGTTATATTGACTAGAGGGGGGTGAATAGGCGATTTTTATGAAATTCTTCACTGAGGGATTTGCCGGTGAGGAAATTCCTTAGCGAAGAACTACTAGCAGCGGAATAAGTACTCAAAAGTAAACATAACAGAATACAAACATAGTCATCATGATGAAATGAAGACAGGCACAGAGTACAGGAAGCGTAAGCACAGGATAACACAGGATGATGACCAACAGACTGAAGATATTGATCTGAGGAAATTGAGAAAGTCTTCAGTCAAAGTCTTCAAACACAGATATGAACAAACACACAACACAGTTATGAGGAAATGAAAGAGTTGAGAAAATAGAACCAGTAAGCTTGGTGAAGACAATGATTTGGTAGACCAGTTCCAACTGCTGTCTCAGTTGTACGTCTAGTTGGAGCGGCTGAGTATTTAAACTCGAGGACACACAGTCTCGGACACCCAGTCCTGAACACGTAGCTCAGGACACCAAGTCCTCACCGTATTCTCCTTGAACTAAGGTCAGACAGACCTCGTCCAATCACTCGTGGTAAGTCTTCGGGCGACTTCCAAACCTTCACAAACGTGGTCACTCGGCGATCCACAATTCCTCTTGGATGCTCTAGACCATGACGCCTAACCGTCTAGAAGAAGCACAGTCTTCAAAGGTAACAAGCGTCGGATCCACGCAGGATCAATCTCTTCAGTGATGCTCAATCACTTGGGGTTTGTAGGTGTTTGGTTTTGGGTTTTTCCTCACTTGATGATTTTCACTCAAAGTCCTCGGAGGATGGGTTGCTCTCAAATGACAAGTGTCAGTTTCTCTCGGAGCAGCCAACCAGCTAGTGGTTGTAGGGGGCGGCTATTTATAGCCTAGGGAGCACCCCAACATGATAAGACATAAATGCCCTTCAATGATATGACCGTTACATGGATAGATATTTTGGGATAGCTGGCGCATAGCACATCAACGGTCGGAATTTTGAGTAGCAAAATCCTCAGGGCTGTCATGTTCCTCATTGTGTAGGCAATCCACACTGGCGAATTTCTAACTCCTCAGTCAGAACAAATTCCTCAGAGACCAGAAGAACTTTGTCTCTGTCACTGAAGAATATGACTAGACTGTATGAGATTTCCAATGGCTTCACTCGAAGGGATTGGTAGGTGTAGGATTTTGAGTTGAGCATCACATGGAAATTTTTCCTTAGTATTTCCTTGACCCCCTTTAACAGTACGGTGTTTCCTATGACTCAAGAAAGAGAAAATGAAACTACGAAAACAAAAGTCTTCACGCTTCATGTTCCTCAAATGAATACCAAGTCTTCAAGGTCACACCAATTTCTTCACTTTCAAAGTCTTCAAAAAGTCTTCAGAAATTCAAAGTCTTCAGTCGAAGAGCTTCATTTTTAGGGATCGACTTTCTCTATAAATATCAAACTCCTCATAGACTTATAGACCTATGTACACTCACAAACGCATTAGTCCCTTAACCCCTATAAGTCTTCAATACACCGAAATCACTAAGGGGCACTAGATGCACTTACAATCTCCCCCTTTTTGGTGATTGATGACAATATAGGTTAAGTTTTCAACGGGGATAAACATATGAAGTGTAAATACTGATATTGAGGAATTTGATTGCAAGATATAGAAGAACTCCCCCTGAAGATGTGCATAGTGAGGAATTTGCTTTTGAAGCAATGCACAATTGAAGAGTTGAATCATGGAGATCTCCCCCTATATCTTGTAATTCATACACGCATTTGACATATAACAGTGAAGAATTTGAAATGCATGATGAAATATGGTGACTAATGTAATTCAGCATGTGTGCATTAGCATATATGAGGAATAAGCATGCAGAAAAACATTTCAAAAGTATCAGAGCACCATCGGGTTTAAGTTTACAACTCGATCCAATAAAGTCTCAGAAGAACGAGAGTTGTAACTTAACAAAAAAACGCCCATATAGAAAGACCCGCTTGAAGACTAAGTCAAAATTCTCCCCCTTTGTTATCAAATGACCAAAAGGATCGAATATGAGGACTAACGCCCCTGAAGAATATCAAGTTGATGAGGGAGCGCCAACGTTGTTGGGGTCGTTTGTCGTAGGAGGGCCCGCCGCATTGTCGTCCAAGTCTTCATTCTCATCAGTGTCGCGCGATGAAGAATATGAGCTGGCCACTAGAGAAGTAACCTTGACCTTCTTGAATTTCTTTGGTGGAGGTGCAGACCAGTCAAAATCTTCCTTGAGACCCATTATCTTCAGATCTTCTTCACCATACAGATGTGACAGAATGGCCCAGGTACGACTGAAGACTTCATGGAGGTAGTAATGGTTTTTCTTCACTGCATTGTGTGTAGCAGTCATGTTGTGAAGAAATGAACCAAACTGACGCTTAACCCATTTGTGATTTCGATCCACCTTCTGGTGAGGACTAAGCAGAAGCTCACGATGAGTCATCACACGAGGAGCAGTGGCTTGAGGAGTAGACTGGGTTGCATTGGCAGAGTCATGTGTGGCAGAGTCATCATTGGTGGAATAAGAGGCAGCTTTGCGAAACTGTCCATCTAATGGACGAATGCCTTCATCTATAACAGCTGGTGCCTTGCCCTTTTCATCAACTGAGGAATAGGTCTGCTTGAGGACTTCAATTGGGGGCAAGTAGCTGAGGTGATTCTGAAAATCAGGTTTGTAGTTGAGTGAAGACCTTGTCCTGAGGAATCTCATAATCCAAGGTGCATAAGGCTTCAGCTCAAACGAAGACAGTGCAACATTTGTCAGAGTCCTCATGAAGAAATCGTGATAATTGACAAGAATGCCATGAACGATGTTGAATACCAGATTCTTCATGATGCCAACAATTTCCTCATCAAATGAGTCGTGGCCTTTGATAGGACTCATTGTCCTCGTAAGAATACGATAGACAGTTCTGGGCACATAGAGTAATTCCTTCACGAGGAATTTGGTTCGTGGGGCCTGACCTGGCTTCAATGGTTTCATCAGAACCTGCATGTAGTGATTTGTAAGCTTATGTTCACTGTAGATGCAACGAGCTTCTTCAAGGGGAGGACTGAGTGGTAAGGCACGAAGCAATTTAGAAGATGGTGCTGTGTAGTGAGTGTTCTCAGTCATCCAGTCCAGCACCCATGAATTCACATCTTCAGAATCTCCTGTGATGTGCAGCGTTGCATAAAATTGAAGAATCAGTTCTTCATTCCAATCACAGATGTCAGAGCAAAAGTTTAACAGTCCAACATCGTGAAGAACACTGAGGACTGGCACGAAACACGACAGAGATTCCATATCCACGTGAGGAATGTGCTCATGATAGAAGATTTTCTCTTTGTTGAACAACACTGAGGAATAGAAATTGGCTTGACTAGCAGTCCAGAAACGCCTCTTCCTTATACGAGCAGAATCATATGGGTTGTAGTCTTCGAAGAATACGTGCTCGCCAAAGAAATCACCAGCCTTGAACTTTTGCTTGTGTGAGAATGGATCCTTTGGTTTGGGCAGAGGAGTGTCAGTGAGTTGCATCACGACCTCAGGAATCGCAATCTCAGGTTCTTCAGGCTGAGGTATTTCTGGTTCCTCTTCAGTGGCAGTCTGTGTCTTCAGATGTTCAGCAGCAGCAGTTTCTTCAGTGCTAGTGGCTAGAATTTCTTCACGCATAGATGAAGTGGGGTGAGTTTCTTCAGAGCCCATTTGAATAGTTTGTGTAGGGGACTGAGGTATTTGCTGCAACGGTGTGAACATTGGAGAGTTTGGATGCTGACTTTCTAAGAATTCATCACTTATTACTGGTGTGGAGCAGCCAACGTCCACATCTTCATCTTCCATTTCTTCAACGCCAGCCTCTTCAGCTGTGAACTGAGGCATAGGCGAGGAGATAACAGGTGTTGAAGGGATCGCATCCACTTCAATTTCTTCATCAATCTGCTCTGACGAAGCAGCAGAATGATTTTCTTCATCAGATCCACTAGGGATCTCATATTCTTCACCAAAAGAAACAAGGTCCTTTGATGGCATGGTTGAGATTGGAACAACATCAATGGGATTAGCAAATGAACTGGTCAAAGGCTTCATCTTCTTCGGAGCTGAAAAAATCTGAAGTAGCTGATGCTTTCCTTTTCTTCACTGCTGCACGCTCTACGGCCTTGGTTTTCTTCACATCTAACGCAGATGGAAGGATCAGAGTTGGTGTTGGCATAGGAGGAGCAGAGGAATCTGGTTGATTTTCTTCAGGCACAACTGATGCAATTGCGCTGATTTCTTCAGTTTCTTCAGGCGCACCACTAGTGGATGCCCTGGCAATTTCTTCAGCGGCTGGAATGCAGTCATTAGCCCTGGAACTCACATTTTCTTCAGCAGCCTGATTTTCATCAGCGGTGCTGGCATGTTCTTCAGTCGGCTGAGCAGATGCTTCAGCCTGAGGAACTTCCTGTTGCGTTGGGGCTGCAACATTTGAGGTGAAGTTATCAGCGAGTCTCACAGAACGAACTTTGGCTCCAAACCAATCAGCATGGTATGCATCAAATTCATCAGTGAGTTTCTTGATCTCAGATTGAGTAGTGACAAGTTCTTCAGTTGTCATAGAGATAACGTTTTTCTTCAGATAGCGCTCCTTCTTGTACCGCGCTTTCTTGATCTGCCTGGCCTTCTCAAATTTCCATTTTTCTTGAATGAAGTGAGTCAGCATGTGACTTTGGCCAGGAGTCAGCTTGAAGTCAGGCATGAGAGTGTTGGGGTCCTTGTGCCAAACGTCAATGTATTCAAGGATCAACATGGGATCCAAAAGCAGTGGCACATTTGTTCCCTTGGCTCTAGCGGCCCTGACTTGCCTATCTCTGATGATTTCAGCAAGTTCATCATCATCAGCTTCGTCTTCTTCAGACGGCACTTGGAAGGCGACTTGCTTCTTCTGAGGACTAGGGCGAGGACCTCGTCCAGCAGTGGCCTTTGTCTTCAATAGAGAGGGCCCCGTTGAGGAATTTGGTGTAGTTGAGGAACTAGCTGAAGCTCCTGAGGCAATCGAGATGCCTGCAGTCCTTTGGCATGAGGCAAGATTCACAGGTGCTGAGGACTTTGTCGGAACAACCGAGGACTTTGGAGGAGCTGAGGATTTTGAAGGAGCAGGAGCAGCATGAGGAATTGGCCGTGAGGGCTTTGAGGATTCTGGCCGTGAGGGCATTGCTGAGGAACTTGGCCTTGAGGGCACTGTCTGTGAAGCACTTGACTTGCGCGCATGCTTCTTTGACATAGTCTTCTTCGGCTTGACATCAGAGGCCTCAGCAGAGGTAGCAGCAGCAGAGTCTTCATTGAATTTCCTCACCGCTTCTCTGGCTTGCTTAGCCAACTTGGCTTGGCGCTTGGCCCATTCATAAGGATAGTCCTCACCGCGCTTGAGGCTGGTGGGATCAGCTATTTGGCCAGGTGCCAATGGAGGTCTTGGGCATGGAGGATTAAGTGCAGATTTCTTCATGTACTTGGGAGTAACATACCTGTACTCCCTCCACTCTCTTGCCCATCTCCTCTCTATCTTCTGAATGCGCACCTTGCGCTGATTTTTGTCTTCCTCAGGAGGTGTGCAGTACCCAGCACATATATCATCAGGGATCTCAAACGCTGTGTTTGTCGGATTTCGGGTTCCGGTAGACCCTTGAGGTTCGAACACTGGGGTGCGCGCGAAGATTTCGCCTTCTACCTACCTGCACCCCTCCGCCTCGCTAAGATCTAAGCTATGGAAAGAACAGCAGAAGAGACACAGGGTTTATACTGGTTCGGGCCACCCTTGTGGTGTAATACCCTACTCCAGTGTGTGGTGTGGTGGATTGCCTCTTGGGCTGATGATGATGAGCAATACAAGGAAGAACAGCCTCGCGAGGGTCTGTTCTTGGCTGGGGGGATGAACTACTAGGAGGAGTTCAGTCGCCCTTCTCTCTCTCTCTCTGTGATGCTACTCGATCCGATCCTAGCTAGTTTCTCTCTTGGCTTCTAGATTCTCCCTTCTTTATTTCCCCTCTACCCTGGGGGTGGCTAGTCCTATTTATAGGCAAAGGCCCTGGGCCTCTTCCCAAATATTGAGCGGGAAGGGTGCCAACAATTGGCCATTTTGAAGGGGAACATCTGGTACACTTATCCTGACTAAAGTTGGTCCTCGCCTACCAAAGGCTCTGGTGGTGACGCTGGCTTGGGCTCCACAATGACTTCCTCCCTGCCGTTGGACTGGTCTTGGTCTCGTTGCACTGAAACGGGTGCCTTTGCTTGATGCTCTCGCCTGCGCTTGCTCCCTTTGCACCAAAGAGGAAAGGAGGACACTGCGCGGCTGGCGCCTGCCTGGCGCCTTTGGTCGTCATGGCTTGCGTCACGGGCACCTCGCGAGGTACCCCGCCTTGATCTCTCCGCCTCCTCGCGAGCCAGCCTGATGAGGCCGTGCCTGAGGAAGTTCCGTGTCGTCTGCCCCATGAGGCTTGGCCCCTCGCGAGGGTCTTGGGTCTGTGTTGATGAAGATGGGCCGTGCTGGGCCCCCCCTTTGAGCCACGCCGCAGGCCGCAGGCAGGCAAGTCTGGGGACCCCCGTTCCCAGAACACCGACAGTAGCCCCCGGGCCCAAGGCGCGCCCGGACTTGGCCGTGCAGGGAGGCGAAAGGGCAAGAGCGAAGCGCCGCGGGCCCTAACAGCCTGCGGCCTTGGGCGTCGCGTGGCGGTTGATTGGACGTGGGCGGCACTGTTCCCCCACGCCCCCTTATTTTGCGCCATGCTAGGTGGACTCGTAGTCGTACACAGCCGCTCCCCTTTCTGTTGCTCGAGCGCCCTCTATCGGATTTCGGGTTCCGGCAGACCCTTAAGGTTCGAACACTGGGGTGCGCGCGGAGATTACGCCTTCTACCTCTCCGTCTCGCAAAGATCTAGACTACTGAAAGAACCGCACAAGAGACACAAGGTTTATACTGGTTCGGGCCACCGTTGTGGTGTAATACCCTACTCCAGTGTGTGGTGGGTGGATTGCCTCTTGGGGTTGATGATGATGAGCAATACAAAGAAGAACAGCCTTGCCAGGGTCTGTTCTTGGATGAGGCGATGAACTGCTGGGAGGAGTTCAGCCACCTTTCTCTTTCTCTCTCTCTGTCTCTCACTCACTGCCTTCCTCTTACTCGCTGGCCTCTCCTTCCTTTCTTCCGACCAACTCTTTTTCCAACCCCCTGCTCTGTGGGCGGCTGGTCCTATTTATAGAGGCCCTGGTCCTCTTCCCAAATATTGAGCGGGAAGGGAGCCAACAATGGCGGGCTAATTTGAAGGGGGACAATAAGTATCAACTATCCTGACAAAAGCAGTCTTCGCCTGCGCAAAGCTCTGGTGATGACGCCGTCTTGGGCTCCACGGTGACCTCCGTCTCGTAGTCCTCCTGGTCTTGGTCTCGTTGCATCGAAATGGCAACCTTTGCCTGATGCCTCGGTACTCCGCGGCTGCGCTTGCCCCCTTTGCACCAAAGAGGAAAGGAGGACGCTGCGCGGGCTGGCACCCGCCTGGCGCCCCGAGTCGTCATGGCTCACGTCACGGGCACCTCGCGAGGTACCCCGCCTTGATTTCTCCGCCTCCTCGTGAGCCAGCCCGACGAGGCCGTGCCGGAGGTTGGTCCGTGTCGTCCGCCCCGCGAGGCTTGGCCCCTCGCGAGGGTCTTGAGTCTTGTGTTGATGAAGATGGGCCGTGCTGGGCCCCCTTTTGAGCCATGCCGCAGGCCGCAGGCAGGCAAGTCTGGGGACCCCCGTTCCTAGAACGCCGACAGTAGCCCCCGGGCCCAAGGCGTGCCCGGACTTGGCCGTGCCGAGAGGCAAAAGGGCAAGGGCGAAGCGCCACGGGCCCTAACAGCCTGCGGCCTTGGGCGCCGCGTGGCGGTTGATGGGACGCAAGTGCTCTTGCAACCGCGCAGGTTGATAAAGGAACGACATCTGCCCAGACTTTGCCTTTTGCTTTCTCCGGTTGCTGCTCAGATCCCCTTTCTTGCGTCTCCCCCTTCTTCCTCCAAATTTCCAGATCTACTCCGGCTGCGTGACCTAGGAAGACATGGCGCCTCGCCAGTCTCCGGCCGAAGCTTGGTACTCACCTGCTCTGGACTTGCCGAACGTGTTCAAGGCGGGCCTTGCCCGGCTGCACCACATGGCGGCGGCGCAGGGCATCAATGGGGCGCAGGTGTTCAAGGCCGGCTCCGCCACCCCTGAGGGCCGAGGGAGCACCTTTTATCCTCTCTTTGTAAGCTCCATTGCTGCGGGCCCGGTGCCTCCCTTCTCCGAGTTTTTCTTCTCTGTCCTCCGCCATTACAACTTGCAGGCCCTGCATCTCCGCCTTTCTTCGAGCGATGATGACAAGGATGGAGACGAGCAGGTCGGCGGGAGCCTGCCCCTGATCCCGAAGAAGGACAAGACCGGGCTGATCTCCCGCAGGTCTGCCCCTGCCCCGAGGCAGTCTGCAGACGCGCCTTCTGCTTCCGAGGTTGAACCTTCCAGCCGGCTGTCAGGCTTCAAGTTTGGCCGGAGGCTGCCCGAGCTCACCGGCGATGACCCGTAAGTGCTTGACCCTTGTCTTTATTTCTTGTTCCGCTATCGAGGCTTGACGTTCGCATTTCTTGAATAGGCTGGCGCCCGCGGCGAAGAAGCCGAAGGGGGCTCCTGAGGCTCCATCCGCGACAGCGCCTCCGCCTGTGGAGGAGGGTGACCGTGGCACGCGGGCTTCTCCCGCCCGGTCGCCCTCGCGAGGCCTGGACGAGCCGGCTGGGGCGTGCTCAGCCCCCATGGCCCAAGTGACTCCTGTGGTGCCTTTACCCACTGCCGCCACCACAGCCGCTGGGGCGCAGCAGGCTCCACCTCAGGACGCTGTGGTCTTGCCGTCGCCGCCTTCTCCCCCCGTTCCGCGGACTATTGTTTCTCCAACTCCTCCTGCCGTCCTGGAGCGTGCTGTTGCTGGACTGGACCGGCTGCGGCAGGATCTTCTTGCCGACCCTCGCCTAGTGGCCGGGCGCTTGGAGCTAGCTTCAGGATGGATTCGCTTCGACGCCTCGATCCGGGCGGCGCTGGTTCAAGCCTCGACGGCCTGCGACGAGGAGAGGCAGGCCGTCCTTGAGACGAAGGCTGCTCGTGACGCAGCCCTGGGGGAGGTGGTTGAAGTCCGCGATCGTTGCAAGGTGCTGGAGGACGAGCTGCAAGGCCTGCGGGACCAGCTCGCGAAAGAGGTTCGTCTTCGCCAGGAGCAAGAAGAAGGCATGAAGGCTCGCGAGGTGGCCATCGAGGGCCGGGAGGCCAAGCTCAAGAAGCGCCGCGACCGCCTAGGTGCGCTGGGGAAGGAGTTGGAGGCGACGAGGGTCGAGTTGGACAGCAAGGCCAAGGTTCTTGCCGAGGATCGCGTGGCCTTCGCAGACATGGAGAAGAAGGCTCGTGCTTCGCTGAAGATGCTCTACGCCAGTGGCCTGGAGAGCCCGCTGGCCGGCGCCGAGGATGGCCCCGCCAAGCTGCTTCCCTTCCTGGTTTGTGCTCTTGAGGATGTCACCCTTGGCCTTGGCCCCATGGCCGAGGCCGAGGCGCGTGTCCTGTCTTCTGCTGCGCTGACACGGGTCTTCACCCACATCTACCTTTGCGACCCCAGCGCCGACCTTGACAGCCTGTTGGAGCCAGTAAGCGGCGAGGGTGCTGCCGCCGCTGCCGAGGCCGTGAAGGGTCGCACTGAGGCTCTGCTGGGGAAGTTCCGGGCCTTCAGTACCAAGTCGAAGCAGGATGCTTCCGGTCCTGCTGCTCCATGAGGTGGGGCCACCCGCACTGCTCCACCACCGCCAAGTGACTCCGCTACTGCTCCTGTCCTGCTTTTAATTCCTGCACATGCATCATGCCTTGGGGAGGCATTTAAACTCGCGTTTGGTATTGAGACGACAGTAACTGTAATATTTGCTTTTAAATTCCTTGAATTTTATGCTTTTCTTCCCTGCTTGCTTGTGTTCTACGCCGGCAGAGCCCGGCCCCGCGCGTACCTCACCCAGCATTAGCCCCGACCAGAAACCAGGACGGGACCAAAGGAGTGAGGGGCTACGGAGACAGTTAGGCTCCTGAGTCGCGATGCTCAGGAGTCCCCCTTGGCGCATGAACAACAAGTAGGGAGGTGTGATGTAGGTGGATCTATCGTTCTACGTCTGTAGAGCCCGACTCCGTGCGTACCTCACCCAGCATTAGCCCCGACCGGAAACCAGGATGGGACCAAAGGAGTGAGGGGCTACGGAGCCAGTTAGGCTCCTGAGTCGCGATGCTCAAGAGTCCCCCTTGACGCGCAAACAGCAAGTGATGAGGTGAGATGCAAGTGGGACCACCGTTCTACGTCTGTAGAGCCCGGCCCCGCGCGTGCCTCACCCAGCTCTAGCCTTTCGGAACTAGGGAGTGAGGGGCTACGGGACCAGTTAGGCCCCTGAGTCGCGATGCTCAGGGGTCCCCCTTGACACTCAAACGGCCTTCATACCTTGGCTCCGCTCGGGGAGAGACGCGCGGCGAACCAGGCCCGAGGGGCCTGGCTGGGTGGCGTACGTCTGGGCGTGACCCAGGCGCAGCCCCCGTGCCCAGCCCCCTCGCGCGGCGCTCCCGAGGGGAGGCATTGCGATGAGGCTAGACACTGAGCTCTGGGCTCCCTGAGGTTGATGCGGCCCGGGGGCCACCCTCAGTTGTTTATCACCAGCACGGAGCATAGCGCTTCCGCATGTGTACGAGCATAGCCGCTCCTCGGCAGTGTCGTCAGCCAGCGCGGAGCATGGTGCTTCCACTGGTATGTGGGAGGGGGCTCCCCTCCGGGAGGAGCCCCCGGGGCGTGTACAGCCCCACCCTGACACGTGGCCGGCACGGTAGGGCTAGGTGAGGTGTATCTGGGCACCCGTGAGCCAACGCGGGACTCACGAGGCCCTACCTCTAGGCGGGTTGCGCCTGGCACTGGGCCTTGTCTTGTGCTATGTTCCTGCAAATCTGGTTAGATGCCGGCACTCTACGTCCTTGGGTCCCGGCCCTCGAGCTTGTCTCAGCCGTCGCTGGTATGCCAGGTCGCGATGCCGTGGACATGGCCAGAGGGTGAGGGCTGGAGAGCCAGTAAGAGCCCTGAGTCGCGATGCTCAGGTACCCCCCCTTTAACATGCAAGTGGTCGACATGGAGAAGAAGAGGTGCCGTGGACAGGCATCAAGTAATCAAGCATGACGGGCGAATGCATAGCCGGAAATAAATGCAAGGGAGATACATGCCGCTGGGCCTGGCCCGAGCGGCTTGGGGATGATGCAGCCCGAGGGGCGCCCCCAACAAAGCAAGCTAACGACATGAAATAAAAGGGATACATACCGCATGGATGGACCCACACGGCCTGGGAACGATGCAGCCCTGGGAGGGTGCTCCCAGCTAGAAATGAAACTTGTAAGATGTCACCTGAAGGTGTCGAGGGTGAGGGGGTGTTGGTGCAGTAGACTCGGCGGGCTGCGGAGGCCGATCCTCACGAGCCCCCAGGCCCAGGGGCCTCGGGAGGCTCCGGGGGCACTGGTAGCTCTTCGTGAATCATCTCCATCTCTGCCAAGGCTGCGGAACGCCTGTCTTCTTGAGCCTCCATGATGCCCCTCATGAGGCGCTGGCACGTTGCAACCGCGCTCGGCAAGCCGTAAGGCATGCGAACGTAGTTGTGGGGCGGGCCCCCGCAGCGCCCCACTCGCGAGGGACAGAGGCGCCCCATCGTGGCGGCTTGGTTGAGCCCTGGTACGTCGATGCAAACGCGCAGCCCACCATCCTAGCCCGGATGGGGAGCCACAGCCGGTAGACGGCGGCAACCTCTCATGATTCTTGATTCCTGTAGTTCTTAAATGTCCTTGTCGATGAACTCCTGCGGGTCTGACCTTCCTTGCCTTGCTCCTTCTTGAGGGAAACGTGCTTCGAAACACGCCTCCATGTGGTGCCCAAGCGCCTCCCTCGTGACCCTGGCTAGGTCGGTGGCCCTCCAGGGGAGAGCCCCCGAGCCCTGCCTGAGGAGGGCGCCGGGCACACTTTCCTATGCGATGGAAGGAGGTTCCCCCTGGGCAGATGCGGGCCCTGAGGGGCCCGTCTCCCGAGGGGCCGGTCCGGACGAAGTCTTCTTCTTCTTGGGGGTGGTCTCGGGAAGCCTCCTGCTTCCGCGATTCGGGTCTTCCAGTGACGCGGCCTGAAAGGCTCCCTCCAGGGAACACACTGCATCCTTCTCTTCGCAGGGCACCGTGATGACTCCGCCACTTCCTGGCATCTTGAGGATGTTGTAGCCATGGTGAGTCACGGCCATGAACTTGGCCAGCGCTGGGTACCCGAGGATGGCATTGTACGACAGGCGGATGTGGGCGACGTCGAAGTCGATGAGCTCGGTGCGGTAGTTGTCGCGTGCCCCGAAGGTGACAGGGAGGCGGACCTGCCCAATCGGGACCGTGGAGCCGTCGGTGACTCCGGAGAAGATCTTGGTTGGCTGAAGCTGGTCGTAAGGCACTTGGAGATTGTTGAACGTTTCCACGGACAGGACGTTGAGCCCTGCCCCACCATCGATGAGGGTCCTGGTGACCAGTACATTGCTGATGACTGGGGAGCAAAGCATCAGGAGGACTCCGGCTGTGGCTGCACACTTGAGTTGATCCGCTGAGCTGAATGTGATGGCGCATGCCGACCACCTGAGAGGGCGCGTTGCTTCAAGCCTGGGGAGGACTGCGTTCACTTCGCGGGCAAACTGCTTGAAGATGCGTTGGGAGGCCGGGGCTTGAGCTCCGCCCAGGATGCAGGCGATGGCGCGTGGCTCCTGGAAGCCCCCAGCCCCTTTGTCTTGATGGCGGTCCTCGTTTCTCCTTGGCTGAGGCGGCAGTGGAGGGAGGCCTGCGTGGCCCTGTGGGCGATCTCACGAGGCTGATCCCTCCAGTCCCCCTCGCGAGGCAGGTCTCGCCAGCGATCCTCGCGAGGTTGATCGCGCCACCCTTGGCACGGGCCACGGTCTTCCCAGCGTCCTGCGTTTCTTCCTCCTCCCCGGCCGTAGCCCCGATCGGCGCGGTCGGGACGACGGCCGATCCTTCCTTCTCGCACGGCGCGGAGTTCTTGGCATTCGTTGGTGTTGTGGGTGTGGAGGTCGTGGTACACACAGTACCGGCTGCCCCGGGAGGACTCAGGCAGATCTTTGCCCCGCTTGGTGTCTGGTTCTGCTGCGAGCACGGCAGCCCCCTTGCGCTTCACGTCCTTGGCCTAGGGCTTCTTCTCTTCTGGGTCTGCGGCAGGCAGCTCGAGGAGGGAGAGGCGTCCCTTCTCAGCCCTGGCGCACTTGGTCGCCAAGTTGAACAGCTCCAGGGAGGTGCACAGGTCTTCATGCATCGCCAGCTCCTCCTTCATCTTGATATCGCGCACACCATCGGAGAAGGCCGAGATGATGGCCTCCTCGGACACCTTGGGGATCTTGAGGCACGCGCTGTTGAAGCGCTGGATGTACTTTTGCAGGGTCTCTCCGGGTTGTTGCTTGATGCAGCGCATGTCGCTCACGGCGGGTGGCCGGTCGCGAGTACCTTGGAAGTTGGCGATGAAGCGAGTGCGCATCTGGTCCCAGGAAGAGATCGTGCCTGGAGCCAGATTCAGGAGCCAGGTGCGAGCTCCTTCCTTGAGCGCCATGGGGAACCAGTTCGCCATGACCTTCTCGTCCCCGCTGGTAGCTTCGATGCCCAGCTCATAGAGCTGGAGGAACTCAGCAGGGTCAGTCGTGCCATCGTAACGAGGAGGCAGGTTAGGCTTGAACTTTCCGGGCCACACGACGCTACGCAGCTCGGTGGTGTAGGCACGGCAGCCTGCGGTGGCCACGAAAGACTTCGACTGGTGGAGAGCTCGGTCTTGAGGGTCCCCACGCGCTGCAGCTAGGAGCAGCGCGGGGTCTTGGTGTGCCGGAGCCGGAGCAGGGAGCGCCCGGGTAGCTCCGTTCTTGCTGCGCTGGCACCAGACGGGGCGGGTTCCGCCCAGGGGCCACGCGCCTTGGAGCCATGGCGTCTTCTTGGAGAGGAGGCGGCTGGTACGCCTCCGGAGCTTCGTTGCCCGCGCGGGGCGGGGTGTGGCGCAGCGGAACGGACGGCGCGGGAGAGCCCCCTGCGGCGCGGACAAGCTCGGCGACGCGGTCGAGCCACTCTTCGTAGATGTCATCGACGTGACGGTAGCGCAGGAGCTCGTTTGCCGCGAGGAGCGTAGCTCGAGCCTCCAAGGGGGCGCGGAGCGCGCGGGACGAAGAACCAGCTGGTGCGAGCGATGGAGTAGCGGTGCGGCCGTCTTGCCGCACGGATGGATGCTGAGACGACGCTTGCTGCTCGCCACCTGCCGGGCCGGTGGCGGCGTTGATGGCGGGCGACGGGGAAGGACGAGGACGTCCGCCGACGGGCGCCGTCTGGGCGACGCGGGAAGCGATGGCGGCCCGGCGCCGAGCGTCGGACATGGATGCGACGGTAGGAGGAGAACGGGGCGGTGGAAGACAAATTCCAGCGCACCCCTACGTGGCGCGCCAAATGTCAGATTTCGGGTTCTGGCAGACCCTTAAGGTTCGAACACTGGGGTGCACGCGGAGATTACGCCTTCTACCTCTCCGTCTCGCAAAGATCTAGACTACTGAAAGAACTGCACAAGAGACACAAGGTTTATACTAGTTCGGGCCACCGTTGTGGTGTAATACCCTACTCCAGTGTGTGGTGGGTGGACTGCCTCTTGGGGCTGATGATGATGAGCAATACAAAGAAGAACAGCCTCGCCAGGGTCTGTTCTTGGATGGGGCGATGAACTGCTGGGAGGAGTTCAGCCACCTTTCTCTTTCTCTCTCTCTCTCTCTCTCTCTCTCACTCACTGCCTTCCTCTTACTCACCGGCCTCTCCTTCCTTTCTTCCGACCAACTCTTTTTCCAACCCCCCGCTCTGTGGGCGGCTGGTCCTATTTATAGAGGCCCTGGTCCTCTTCCCAAATATTGAGCGGGAAGGGAGCCAACAATGGTGGGCTAATTTGAAGGGGGACAATAAGTATCAACTATCCTGACAAAAGCAGTCTTCGCCTGCGCAAAGCTCTGGTGATGACACCGTCTTGGGCTCCACGGTGACCTCCATCTTGTAGTCCTCCTGGTCTTGGTCTCGTTGCACCGAAATGGCAACCTTTGCCTGATGCCTCGGTACTCCGCGGCTGCGCTTGCCCCCTTTGCACCAAAGAGGAAAGGAGGACGTTGCGCGGGCTGGCACCCGCCTGGCACCCCGAGTCGTCATGGCTCACGTCACGGGCACCTCACGAGGTACCCCGCCTTGATTTCTCCGCCTCCTCACGAGCCAGCCCGACGAGGCCGTGCCGGAGGATGGTCCGTGTCGTCTGCCCCGCGAGGCTTGTCCCCTCGCGAGGGTCTTGAGTCTTGTGTTGATGAAGATGGGATGTGCTGGGCCCCCTTTTGAGCCACGCCACAGGCCGCAGGCAGGCAAGTCTGGGGACCCCCGTTCCCAGAACACCGACACCCTCTGTCCTTCCTCTTCTCGAACTCCAGCTTTTGTTTTCAACCCAATCTCGAACCTTCCCCCCCTTCCCATCGCCATGGCTCTGACGAAGAAGGGAAGAGGGAAGAAACCCATGCCTCCGCCTTGCTCACCGCCGTTGGGCAAGGTCAGCTCGGCTCTGGCCACTATCTTCAACGAATGCGGGAGGACGACGGCCTGGCCCGCGTCCCACTTCTCCATCGACAGGATAGTTACCGAGGTCCAGTATTTTGCCGACGCCCTGTGGGCGGGTCTGGTTCCCCCCTTTTCTTATTTCTTCAATGCCGTGCTTTCCCACTATCAGATCCACATGATGCATCTGGGTCCTGAATCCATCACCCTCCTTTCGGTCTTCGCCTTTGTTTGCGAGGCAATGATGGGCATCCTTCCTTCGGTTGCCTTGCTGCGCCACTTCTTCTCTCTGCGCCTTGTCGACCCTACCCAATGCTGGGCGTGCATGAGCTTCGTTGCCGCGTCTGAGTCAGCGGCCTCAGGGATTGACTTCAGGCTCCCTCTGCCCGCGGCTGGGTTCCGCGAGCGGTGGCTGTATGTGGATGCAGGGGTGCCCAGCCCCCTGCTATCGGAGCCAACTTCGCCTGCTGTCCCCAATTCAGGCTGGGGCCAGGAGACGCTTGAGAACCCCCGGCTCGTCTTCGTCTGGCACCGCTTCGCGTTCTTGAGGTCGCTTGGCGTGACAGCGCCCAAGGTGGTGAAGGAGTTCCTGCTTCGCCGCATTGCTCCTCTCCAACGCCACTCCCGCCGGATGTGGGCCTTCAGCGGGCGTGATGATCGTATGAGGCTCCAGGAAGAGGGCCTGACGCCTGAAGTGCTGAGGACAGTGCTCTTGATCCTGACTGGGGACCCCAACCCTGGCAGCATCCAGCAGGGAGGGGCCTTGCTGTACCTCTGCCAGAACAGGGGTGATTTTGTGAATCAGATGCCTATCTTTGATGAGTGGGGGCCGCACCCCACCGGCCTCCGGGGGCCTCGCGAGAACCCAATGATGGTGACTGCCCTTCCAGTCGGCCAAGGCGACTCTTCCTCGGGTGGCAGAGCAGGGAGGCGTGAGGCGCTAGAGGCCGAGGGGGCTCCCAGCGGGGTGACAGCACCGGGCGATGCTCATGAGGGAGCATCTCTTGGGGCCCGTGCCGCTGAGGCTGAGGGCGGCAAGCAGCTGCCCTCAGCGCCTGCGGCTGAGGCCCCTTAGGCGCCAGCCGCTTCTCTTGGTGAGGCGACTGGCAGTGCGCATCAGGCAGGCGCCCCTGACGCGGATCGCCTTGACGCTTCGTCCTCGTCGCAGGTTGATCCCTGCGCTCAACTCTTGGGCTACTTCCGCGTGGACTTTGAGGCCCTCCGGAAGAGAAGGGAGGCCCTGGGCGACGATTACCCTTGTCGCCTGCTGAAGCGTAGGAAGTACTTCGCCACTGATGAGTAAGCCTTCTCCTTTTCCAGCTCCCGATCCTTCTGTTGCTTTTACTGATCCTTGCTCCGCAGGCCCCTTCCAGCCGAGCTCGCGGAGATGGCTGAGGTGCCGTCCCCCTTGGCTTCGCCCCCTCTACCGTTCTCAAGCGCTCCGAGCAGCAGAGCCCTTGTGGTGAGGGCGATCGGAGAGGCGAACCGTCCCGAGGCGCATCGAGGCCCTGTGCACCTTGCGATCCTCCTTCGCGGGCCTTCTCGTGGCATAGCCAGCCTGCCGTGGGCTTCTCGCCTGGTTGTGGACTGCGACTGGCTGAGGCGCTCCCTGCGCTCTTCATCTGGGGACGGGCTGGCTCCAGGCCGGGCTTCTGGCATGGCGTACCCGGCCGTCGCGAGGGTGCCAGCCCCCAGCCCCCTGCCCGGAGGGGGAGTGATGATCCGTGGCCCTCGGCGCTTGCTTGGGGCAGATGATGGTGTGGAAGACGTGCTCGAGCGTGCCCGAGAGTGTCGCGCTCTTCGCCAAGGATTCCTTCGAAGGGCGGCTGACGCGGTGAGCCTGCTTGGTGAGGAGCTTGCTGATGAAGACACACGCCTTGAGGCCGAGGGCCTGCGCCTGGCTGCAGAGAGGCGCGAGCTGGAGGGCGCCATTGCCCTTGCACGCCATCAGCGCGATCTTGACGACGAAGAGGCCAAGGCGTCGCTGGTGGCCTCTCGGGAGGCCCGATCTTGGGCCGCTGAGGAGGCCCGGGAAGCTGACCGGCGGCGAGAGGCGGCGGAGGAGCGGGCTCGGGAGCTCCTGGCCTGGTGCCACTCACTGGAGGAGCAAGTGGAGCTGCGCGAGGCAGCCCTCGCGTCGATGAAGGTGGCCTCTGGCGACCCAGTAGAGCTCCAGAAGCGTGAGGAGGCGCTGACGCTGGAAGCCGCCGAACGTACCCGTGAGTACGAGCGTCTGGAGACGAGGGAGCGCTTGGTGACGCAGGCAGAGGATGATGTCGCTACACGGGAAGCCCGTGTCCTGGAGGAGGTCGGACGTCGGGTGGCGATGGAGCGCTTGGACCTCGAGCGCGAGTCCGAGGAGCGGCTGGGGTTGATCCGGGCCGAGGCTGAAGGTAGGACTGCTACCTTGAGGGCCAAGCTAGAGGAAGCGACGCGACGGGCCGATGCTCTTCGGGACGCCCTTGAAGTAGCGCAAGGGGAGTCAACCACCTCCCAGGCCGAGGTACTCCTTCTTCGCCATCGGGTGGAGGAGGTTGAAGCCGTCGCGCACCAGAATGCGGATGAGATACATCAGCGGCGGATCCTGGAGCATGAGCATGGCCCCATGCTCACCACGCTCTGGGAGAGAGCCAACACAACCTTGGGCAACATCTGCGAGGCGGCTGTTGGCGAGCCGCATGCAGTCAACTACGCCGGCAACCTTCAGTTCTTCACCGACGTGGTGACACAGCTGGAGGCACGGTCGATCAGGGCCGACAGGTTGGTGGAGGGGAGGAGCCGCGCCCTGCTCGGGCGCGCCTTTTCTCGTGTCTTCAGCCATCTCCGGAACATGGATCCCCACTTCGATTTCGACGCCGCCATCGCCCCAGTCCCCCAGGCCGTCCGAGACGACCTGGCGCACTGGGTGGAAGACAATGTGGATGCTCTTGTCAGGGCCTTCGCTTCAGACAACGACGGCATGATCGTGGCTGCCAACGAGGGCGGTGTGGTGAACGGCCCTGACGCCACTGGCGGCGACGCAGACAGCGATGGCGAGTCCAGCGACGCCAGCAACGGTTCGGGTGGTGCTCCTGAGGACGCATTGGGGGATTTATCCGACTGATCATGCATCATTCCTGTTTCCTTACCCTGCATGAATAAAACTCAGGTTTTGGCCTGATGGCTGTGAGAGCATTTTGGGAGGGGGAGCCCCTCATGTAAAACTTGTGTTCATCGTATTAGTAGATGTTACATTGCACATGCGCCCGCGCCAAGTGGTTGGCTAAGCGACGCGCTGGTTGGCTAGTTTACCTTCGCCCCGTGCGGGCCCTGAGGTAGCCTGTGGGAGGCTGTGGTGTCCCGAGTGTTCCCTGATCGAATCCATAGGATCTGCAGTAAAAAACCTTCCTGAGAGGACGCGGCGGCGGCAGTCTAGGCTGTGCGCAAGCTAGGCCTGACCCGGCTCGCAAGGGGCTCACGAGGGGAGGCAGCTGAGGCGAAGTGGTAATCAAAACGCGAGAAATTGCTCGAACGAGACTAAGCACCCCTTCCCCGAACACACGCAAATCTCAAATTCGAATCCAACTTGAATCCAGCGGGGGAAAGTGACAACCAAAGGGAAAAGCGACGAAAGCAGACGAAAGGCCGCGTCCGGCACCTAATCTAGTCTTGGACGTCTTCTCACCAGCGCGGAGCTAAGTGCTGCCACTGGGCGTGGGAGGGAGCCCCAGGGCCTGAGGCCGGCACCCCTGAGACTCCGGGGCGTGTACAGCCCCACTAATTATTACGTGAGAGTGTCACGGGGCGGCGAGCTTCACAGGCACTGGGCCTTCTTCACAGGTACCGACCTTGCTTCATATCGCCAGACAAGGGCCCCGCCTTGTGCCACACTCTAGTGCCATCAACGACGACCGGAAACCAGGACGCCGCCGATGGGGTAGAGCAGTCGCCAGCGGTTCCCCCGACAACCATGGGTCCTCCGCCAGGGGCAGGCCCTGAGGCACCTCCCCAGCAGAGGGCCTACCTCCTGAGAACACCTTGCTCCGAACGCCGCGGTGGTGATGTCGGATCTCGGCCCCTCTCCTGCAGCCCCCTGCGCCCTCCTCCCAAGGGGTAGGAGACTGTGGGAGCGGGGCAGCTGCTCGCTGTGGCGACCTGCACCTCCTGCAATCCATGATTAGCGTATGCCTGCTCCTGAGGAATTAGCGGTACCCGATAATCGTTGCCTCCAGCGTGGCCAGTGGGACCGTCCGGGGCTCCTGGAAGGGCTCAGCTTCTGGCGCCTCGTCCCCCCAGCTTGGGCTGAGGAGCGAGCCTTGTTCGCCCTCGTGAGGGTGTCCTTGGTCCATCATGAGGGGCACGTATTCTTCTGGCGCCGTCATCCCGAAGGCCACGCCGTAGTGCTCCGCGTGCCACGCAGTCCTGCTTGAGGCACCCACCGTGGGGTGGTAGCGCGGCTGTCCACTGGGGCTGTGGGTCGCGTCAAGTCCTTCTTCGCGGACTGGGAGCGGGGGCAGCGCCGCCGCCGGTCTGGTGCCAACAGCTTCGCCGGCGTTGGGGTAGCCTTGGAGCCCGCGGGTGCGCGTGGAGCCCCCGCGCGGGCAGCCCTGGGCTTGAGATGGGAGCTGGGTGCAGAAGGGGTGAGCCCCCGAGGCGGCGAAGCCCAGGAGCTCTGCCACCCGCTCCAGCAGCATGTCGCGGCGGCCCTCCAGCAGCTCTCGGGCCACCGTGAGCGCGGCCCTCCAGTTCACCTGCTCCCAGCAGGTGTACGGTGTCGTGGTCGCGGCGTGATTGGAGGCCCTTGCTGCCGACCGCGCCTGCCGCGGTGTGAGAGCTATCGAAGCCTGTCCGCGTCGCCCGCGGCCCGCAGCGCCCTGCGGACCACGAGCTGCCTGGGGCACGGGGTCGCCCAAGGCGAGCGACTCTGCGCGGGCGGGCCACGCCGCCAATGGATCTGGGTTGCCCGCTTGGTCGCCGGACATGGTGATGACGACGCGACGGGACACGAAGCGGTAGAAGGTGGATTCCGGCGCACCCCTACCTGGCGCGCCAAATGTCGGATTTCGGGTTCTGGCAGACCCTTGAGGTTCGAACACCGGGGTGCGCGCGGAGATTTCGCCTTCTACCTACCTGTACCCCTCCACCTCGCTAAGATCTAAGCTATGGAAAGAACAGCACAAGAGACACAAGGTTTATACTGGTTCGGGCCACCGTTGTGGTGTAATACCCTACTCCAGTGTGTGGTGTGGTGGATTGCCTCTTGGGCTGATGATGATGAGCAATACAAGGAAGAACAGCCTCGCGAGGGTCTGTTCTTGGCTGGGGCGATGAACTGCTAGGAGGAGTTCAGTCGCCCTTCTCTCTCTCTCTCTGTGTGTGTGATGCTACTCGATCCAATCCTAGCTAGTTTCTCTCTTGGCTTCTAGTTTCTCCCTTCTTTATTTCCCCTCTACCCTGGGGGTGGCTAGTCCTATTTATAGGCAAAGGCCCTGGGCCTGTTCCCAAATATTGAGCGGGAAGGGCGCCAACAATTGGCCATTTTGAAGGGGAACATCTGGTACACTTATCCTGACTAAAGTTGGTCCTCGCCTGCCAAAGGCTCTGGTGGTGACGCTGGCTTGGGCTCCACAATGACTTCCTCCCTGCCGTTGGACTGGTCTTGGTCTCGTTGCACCGAAACGGGTGCCATTGCTTGATGCTCTCGCCTGCGCTTGCTCCCTTTGCACCAAAGAGGAAAGGAGGACACTTCGCGGCTGGTGCCCGCCTGACGCCTTTGGTCGTCATGGCTTGCGTCACGGGCACCTCGCGAGGTACCCCGCCTTGATCTCTCCGCCTCCTCGCGAGCCAGCCTGATGAGGCCGTGCCTGAGGAAGTTCCGTGTCGTCCGCCCCGCGAGGCTTGGCCCCTCGCGAGGGTCTTGGGTCTGTGGTGATGAAGATGGGCCGTTCTGGGCCCCCCTTTGAGCCACGCCATAGGCCGCAGGCAGGCAAGTCTGGGGACCCCCGTTCCCAGAACGCCGGCAGTGTTGACCTCAGCCCTCTTTCCTCCTTTCTGTGGCTTCTTACCGTCAGTCATTTTCTTCAGTTGAGGAATTTGAACAATTGAATTCTCTGAAGAAGTATGCAACTTTTCTTTGAGGAACGCTGCAAATGAGTTAAGTTGATGAGAACCTAGTGATTCAGCAGCCGACATGAGTACCTGTGAATAGAGTATAGTTGCGAGGAATTTGGAGAGGTCATATGCGTTCTCAAAAGGTTTTATAAAGAACAAGTTTGTGGAATTTGACCAGATGAGTCTTGAAGAATTTCACTAAGCATTCTTTGTCTTAGGTTCCAGAGATGTGTAGATCAAAAATCCACACATTTGAGGAATCTTGAAGAAAAACATAGCTTGGAAATGAATCAAGAACAGATGATATGAGAGGTGTTTTAGTGTGTGAAGATATGAAGAAAAACACCTTTGAAGATTTTGTAGATAATCATTCGAATCAACGAGGGTAGTAAAAGTAACTTTTAATTACCCTGGATGAAGAACACGACAAACAGTGAGGTGGAGAGGTGAAGTTCGTCTGTGTAGATCTTCCACGCCCTAACTCGGCGGAGGAAGACGGCTACAGCGGTGGCGGAGTGAAGATTTCCGCGGCCGGCGCGAGTACGGCGGCGACGAGGTTGAGGCAGTGAAGCTCTTCCTCACCGGCGATGATGAAGTAGCGGCGGCGCTAGGGTTTGAGAAGTTCGAGCTGGAGAGAGGTCGAGCGGAGTAAAAGAAGTGAGGAAGGGGAAGAGGGGTATTTATAGCCATGGTGAAAAACTGTTCACCCAAAGAAATTGGACGAGCGTGCCCCTGACCCTTCTCATTCGCATGACATGTGTCACCCACGTACTGAAAGGTGGAGATCATGTGCGATCGTGGGTGAAAGGATAAGTGTATTGTGGGATGCAGAACTGTTTGAGCGGCAAAGCCGAAAATTTAGATAAGATAGGTTTTAAAGTTCCGTTCGCAATTTCTTCAGCCGACAAGGACACAGTGAAGATTGTGAACGAGTTTCAAATAAAACGCACATGAAGAATTTGTGAACAGATTGGGTTGAGTTTTGCATAGAGGGGGAAGGGTCCGATCACATTCACTTAGCAGAAAAACCAACTTGAAGAATTAGCAATAAGTGAATGCTGTAGAGGACATAAACTCATATATATATCCAATGAAGAAAAACGATGGAAACAGTGAAGACAATGCAAATTTGAAGAATATGAACAACTGAGGAATTTCAACTTTTGATGGTGGCGTGACCCACCGTATAAGAATGATGATTTCAGACACCGCGTACAATTATCGTAGGGTTCTGAGAATCAGATTCTTCGTTAATTTCTTCACACTAAGAGTGTTATTCTTCATTGATTGAAGAAAAATGTTTCTTCATGTGTTGCACATCTAAGTCATCAATTTTGCATAAGTGTTAGGATGAGTGTCCTTTTAAAAGAACATTCGAAGATTCTAGGATATTTAGCTCACACCGCAACTTGCTAAATCTCTTCTCATCCATGGGCTTTGTGAAGATATCAGCTAGCTGTTCTTCAGTATTCACATGCTCAATAGAAATGTCGCCCTTCAACACATGATCACGAAGAAAATGATGACGAATCTGAATGTGCTTAGTCTTCGAGTGCTGAACTGGGCTGTGAGCAATCTTGATGGCACTCTCATTGTCACAGAAGAGAGGCACATTCTTCATGTTGACGCCATAGTCCTTGAGAGTTTGCTTCATCCATAGCAATTGAGCATAGCAAGAACCAACGGCAATGTACTCAGCTTCAGCAGTAGATAGTGATACGCAGTTCTGTTTCTTCGAGGACCAACAGACCAAAGATCGTCCATGGAAATGACATGTACTAGATGTTGACTTGCGGTCCACACGATCACCAGTATAGTCAGAGTCAGAATATCCAATGAGATCAAAAGCCGAGCCCTTGGGGTACCATAATCCAAGTGTTGGTGTGTGAGCTAGATATCGAAGAATATGCTTCACAGCCTTATGGTGTGATTCCTTCGGTGCAGCTTGAAATCGGGCACACATGCAAACACTAAGCATTATGTCTGGCCTAGATGCACATAAGTACAATAAAGAACCAATCATGGAGCGGTATACCTTATGATTGAAGTCAATACCATTTTCATCAGTGCACAGATGGCCATTTGTAGGCATAGGAATTTTGACGCCTTTGCAATCTTGCATGCCGAATTTCCTCAGCACATCCTTGAGGTATTTCTCCTGAGATATGAATATGCCATTGCATTGTTAACGAATTTGAAGACCCAAGAAGAATTTCAACTCTCCCATCATAGACATTTGATATTCTTCACTCATCATATAGGCAAATTCATCACTATAACGTTGGTCAGTACAGCCAAAGATAATATCATCAACATATATTTGGCACACAAACAATTCACCATCATAAGATTTAGTGAAAAGAGTAGGGTCGAGTGAACCGGGTTTGAAGCCTTTCTTCATGAAGAATTCCTTCAATGTGTCATACCACGCCCGTGGGGCCTGCTTGAGGCCATAGAGGGCCTTGTTGAGTCTGAAGACTTTGTCAGGATTCTTTGGATCTTCAAAACCTAGGGGTTGAGCAACATATACTTCTTCCACAAGCTTACCATTAAGGAATGCACTTTTCACATCCATTTGATATAAAGTGATATCATGATGGTTAGCATAAGCAAGTAATATGCGAATAGCCTCAAGTCTAGCAACAGGTGCAAAAGTTTCATCAAAGTCAATTCCTTCAACCTGTGTGTAGCCTTGAGCTACGAGCCGTGCCTTATTCCTCACCACAAGGCCATTTTCATCTTGCTTGTTGCGGTAGATCCACTTTGTGCCAATGATATTGTGCTTGCGAGGATCTGGACGTTTGACCAGTTCCCTGACATTGTTGAGCTCGAACTGATGTAATTCTTCTTGCATGGCCTAAATCCACTCAGGCTCCAGAAATGCTTCATCTACCTTAGTGGGCTCTGTGATAGAGACAAAGGCATAGTGCCCACAAAATTTAGATAAATGTGAAACTTTTGAGCATGTGAGAGGACCTGGCGCTTTGATGTCATTGATGATCTTTTCCACTTGCACTTCTTTTGCAATGCGAGGATGAGCTGGTTGTCGTTGAGGAATTTGATCAGCATTCTCTTCAGCACCATTTTCTTCAGTATTTTCTTCAGGTGCATTAGCTCGACGTTCTTCATGTTCTAGAATGAATTCTTCAGCAGATTCTTCAGTAGGAATGACATCCTCAGTAGCCTTGAACTTGATAGTTTCCTCAGGTGCTGGTTCATCTATCATAGTAGGTAGGTGCTCTCTTTGCGAGCCATTAGTTTCATCGAACCGCACATCTATAGTTTCAACAACCTTGTGAAGAACGTTGTTGAAGACTCTGTAGGTGTGCGAGTCCTTTCCGTAACCAAGCATAAAACCTTCATGTGCTTTAGGTGCAAATTTTGAGTTGTGATGAGGATCTCTAATCCAACATTTAGCACCGAAGACTTTGAAATAAGTTAAATTTGGTTTCTTATCAGTGAGGAGTTCATAGGCAGTCTTCTTGAAGAATTTGTGAAGATATACTCTGTTGATGATGTGGCATGCAGTATCAATTGCCTCAGTCCAGAAACGACGAGGCGTTTTGTATTCATCAAGCATTGTGTGAGCCATCTCAGCAAGAGTCCTGTTCTTGCGCTCCATGACGCCGTTCTGCTGAGGAGTGTAAGGAGCAGATAACTCATGAGTAATACCAAGTTCATCAAGGTAGTCATCTAGACCAGAATTCTTGAACTCAGTGCCATTGTCACTTCTGATGTGCTTGATCTTCACACCAAAGTTGGTTGAAGCCCTCGAGGAAAATCATTTGAAGACTTCCTGCACTTCATGTTTGTAAGTAACAAGGTGTACCCATGTGTAACGAGAGTAATCATCAACAATAACAAAGCCATATTGAGATGCTTCATTTGAAATAGCAGAATAATGATTAGGATCGAAGAGATCCATGTGAAGCAATTCAAATGGGCGAGTAGTGGTCATGATAGTCTTCGTTGGATGCTTGGCCTTTGTCATCTTCCCAGCTTCACAGGCTCCGCATAGGTGATCCTTGAGGAATTTGACATTCTCGATGCCAATGACATGCTTCTTCTTCGCAAGCGTGTGCAAATTCCTCATGCCTGCATGACCAAGTCGTCGATGCCAGAGCCAGCCTTCTGAAGCTTTTGCAAGTAGGCACACGGCTGGTTGTGGTCCTGTAGAGAAATCAACAATATATAGGTCTCCTCTCCTAAAGCCTTCGAAGACTTTGGAATTGTCAGCCTCCATAACCACAACACAATGATACTTGCCAAAGACAACAACCATATCAAGATCACAAAGCATTGAGATAGACATAAGGTTGTATCCTAAGGACTCGACAAGCATGACTTTGTCCATGTGTCGATCCTTTGTGATCGCAACCTTACCTAGACCCAATACCTAACTTTTGCCTTTGTCGGCAAAGATGATATGCTTCAGATGCGACGAAGATAATGGAGCATCCATCAATATATTCTTGTCACCAGTCATGTGATTTGTACATCCACTGTCGAGGACCCACTCAGTGGCTTTGGGTTGATCATCCTGCAGATGAATTAGTGCATCTTACAAACTCATATACTTCATCAGTGAAGAATATGACCTCAATTCATCAGATCAATTTCATCAAGCAAAAGAACAGATAAAGCAGTATGAGGACGTGAGAAATGAAAGTTCATTTCTTCATGATTAGCCTACATCCTTTTAGGCATGCTAGGGTCTCCAGCAAATTCTTCAGACGATTACGTACATCTGGAGACCTGACCCTGCAGAAGAGATTAGTTCTTTTTCTTCACCACCTAGATCTGAAGGGGTGGCAAAGAGTTCATCATTTTGCGAGCTCCATAAGAGAAAGGTGGCATAGATGCCAGTCCATTTCATTTCACATAAGAGGGGTTAGAGTAAGCATAAGAGTAGGCAGAGAAATTCTTCAAGGACTTATGGACATTATGATTTGAAGTATAATGCACATATCCACAATCCTTAGATCTTCCCTGCGAAACAGACGGGTTAGCATGATGATGTTCATATGAGGACTTTGATCCTTTTGAGGAATATGATCCATGTGAAGAGTTTGGTCCATATGAGGACTTGGATCCATATGAAGAATTTGGTCCATATGAAGAATTTGATCTAGGGTTCCTATTCTTCACAGGTGGCGTCATGATGACATTCACCTGAAGATTTTCATGGCATCTTTTGGGAACCCAGATTTTCTTCATAGGAGGACCGTTCCTGCAATTAGTGCCAACATATCTAGCAAATACTTCACCATTCTGATTTTTGAACAGTTTATAGTTGGAGTCAAATGACTCATCATCAGAACGAGGAGATTCACATGCAAATCCAGATAAGTTAGATGGATCAACTGGAGGTCCCTTTGCAGCAACCCATGTAGTTTTGGGGTACTGCTCAGGCTTCCAATATGTACCATCAGCGTTGAGTTTCCTTTCAAAGGCAATACCCTCTTTCCTAGGGTTCCCGTTGAGGATCTGCTTTTTAAGCACATCACAAAGAGTCTGATGCCCTTTGAGGCTTTTGTACATGCCTGTCATGTACAATTCCTTCAGCCCTGCATCGTCAGTGATACTAGCAATGTCCTCAGATGAGGAATTAGTGATAGCAGAGGCATGTGAAGAATTTGAAACATTAGCAGCATTTGAACATTCAGGTGAAGAATTAGCAGATTCACATTCAATGCATTTCAAACAAGGAGGAACAAATTCTTCCTGAGAAGCACTGACTTGTTGAGCAAGTAATGAATCGCGCTCCTTCTGAAGATCTTCATAACTCACTCTTAGCTTCTCAAGGTCTTGCTTTCTTTGAAGAAATTCATAAGAAAGCTTATCATGATCAGATAAAAGAGTGTTATGTTGATCTTGAAGGGTGTCATACTTAGTATGAAGTCTCTGAAGACTTTCAGCCAAAGCTTTTGACTGATCCATTTCTTCACCCAACATATCATCGCTCTTATTTCGCATGTAGTGAACTTTTTCCAAAGCTCTTTGTTGTTTAGTGGCAAGGGAAGCAAGTTTGACATAGCTGGGTCCAAATTCATCACCAGATTCATCATCACTAGACTTGGATAGGTAGCGTTCAGTTACCTCAGCATCTTTTGCCATAAGGCATGATGCAGAAGATGATGATTCTGGTTGAAATGTCATCGCTTTGAGAGATTCCTTGAAGTCCTCAAACCAAGGATCATAACAGGTTCGATGACCTTCATAGACCTTAGAGAGACGGTCCCAGATGAGCTTCGCATGATCGAGATGCATGATATTCCTGAACTGATTTTGTGACAGACTGGAGCAGATGACATCCTTCGCCGTGAGGTTGAGAAGAGTGTACTTGCGAATGTCATCAGCTTCCGCCATCTTGCACAGATCAGTCAGACCAATCTCAGTGACGGTCCACAGCTCGCTATTCATCGCCATCAGGCGCTTCTTCATCATGGCCTTCCACTTGGGATACTCATGACCGTCAAAGATGGGGCATGTCACTTTCTTCATACCTGCGGTCGACATAACGAAAACTCTAGGCGGTTAAACCAAAATCACACAGAACAAGGGAGTACCTTGCTCTGATACCAATTGAAAGTGCGTTATATCGACTAGAGGGGGGGTGAATATGCGATTTTTATGAAATTCTTCACTGAGGGATTTGCCGGTGAGGAAATTCCTTAGCAAAGAACTACTAGTAGCGGAATAAGTACTCAAAAGTAAACATAACAGAATACAAACATAGTCATCATGATGAAATGAAGACAGGCACAGAGTACAGGAAGCGTAAGCACAGGATAACACAGGATGAAGACCAACAGACTGAAGAAATTGATCTGAGGAAATTGAGAAAGTCTTCAGTCAAAGTCTTCAAACACAGATATGAACAAACACATAACACAGTTATGAGGAAATGAAAGAGTTGAGGAAATAGAACCAGTAAGCTTGGTGAAGACAATGATTTGGTAGACCAGTTCCAACTGCTGTCTCAGTTGTACGTCTAGTTGGAGCGGTTGAGTATTTAAACTCGAGGACACACAATCCTGAACACACAGCTCAGGACACCAAGTCCTCACCGTATTCTCCTTGAACTAAGGTCACACAGACCTCGTCCAATCACTCGTGGTAAGTCTTCAGGCGACTTCCAAACCTTCACAAACGTGGTCACTCGGCGATCCACAATTCCTCTTGGATGCTCTAGACCATGACGCCTAACCGTCTAGAAGAAGCACAGTCTTCAAAGGTAACAAGCGTCGGATCCACGCAGGATCAATCTCTTCAGTGATGCTCAATCACTTGGGGTTTGTAGGTGTTTGGGTTTGGGTTTTTCCTCACTTGATGGTTTTCACTCAAAGTCCTCGGAGGATGGGTTGCTCTCAAATGACAAGTGTCAATTTCTCTCAGAGGAGCCAACCAGCTAGTGGTTGTAGGGGGCGGCTATTTATAGCCTAGGGAGCAGCTTGACATGATAAGACATAAATGCCCTTCAATGATATGACCGTTAGGTGGATAGATATTTTGGGACAGCTGGCGCATAGCACATCAACGGTCAGAATTTTGAGTAGTAAAATCCTCAGGGCTATCATGTTCCTCACTGTGTAGGCAATCCGCACTGGCGAATTTCTAACTCCTCAGTCAGAACAAATTCCTCAGAGACCAGAAGAACTTCGTCTCTGTCACTGAAGAATATGACTGGACTATATGAGATTTCCAATGGCTTTACTCAAAGGGATTGGTAGGTGTAGGATTTTGAGTTGAGCATCACATGGAAATTTTTCCTTAGTATTTCCTCGACCCCCTTTAATAGTACGGTGTTTCCTTTGACTCAAGAAAGAGAAAATGAAACTACGAAAACAAAAGTCTTCACGCTTCATGTTCCTCGAATGAATACCAAGTCTTCAAGGTCACACCAATTTCTTCACTTTCAAAGTCTTCAGAAAGTCTTCAGAAATTCAAAGTCTTCAGTCGAAGAGCTTCATTTTTAGGGGTCGACTTTCTCTGTAAATATCAAACTCCTCATAGACTTATAGACCTGTGTACACTCACAAATGCATTAGTCCCTTAACCTATAAGTCTTAAATACACCAAAATCACTAAGGGGCACTAGATGCACTTACACGGCCTCTTCAGCAGTGAACTGAGGCATGGGCGATGAGACTATTGGGGTTGAAGGGATTGCATCTGCTTCAATTTCTTCATCCAACTGCTTTGAGGAAGAAGCAGAAGGAATGTCTACATCGGATCCGCTTGGGATCACCTATTCTTCATCAACATGAACAAGGTCCTTTGATGTCATAGATGAGACAGGAACAACATCAATTGGATTTTCAAATGAGCTGATCAGTGGCTTCATTTTCTTCGGAGCTGAAGAATCTGATGCAGTTGATGCCTTCCTTTTCTTCATAGCCGCATGCTCTGTAGCCTTGGTCTTCTTCACATCTGATGCAGATGGAAGGATCGGAGATGGTGTAGGCACAGGAGGAGTAGAGGAATTTGGTTCAAGATCTTCAGGCACAACTGATGCAGTTGCCGTGAGTTCTTCATTTTCTTCAGGAGCAACACTAGTGGTTTCCTTGGCAATTTCTTTAGTGGCTGGAATGCAGTCATCAGCCCTGGTACTAGCATTTTCTTCAGCAGCCTGAGTATCATCAGCGGTGCTGGCATTTTCTTCAGTTGGCTGAGCAGATGCTTCAGCCTGAGGATTTTCTTGTTGCGTTGGGGCTGCAACATTGGAAGTGAACTGTTCAGTTAGTTTCACAAAACGGATCTTGGCTCCCAGCCAATCAGCGCGGTATGCGACAAATTCATCACTGAGTTTCTTGATCTTAGATTGAATAGTGACAAGTTCTTCAGTTTTCATAGAGAAAACGTTTTTCTTTAGGAAGCGCTCCTTTTTGTACTGCGCTTTCTTCAACCGCCTGGCCTTTTCAAATTTCCATTTTTCTTCCTGAATGAAGTGAGTCAACATATGACTTTGGCTAGGAGTCATCTTGAAGTCAGGCATAGGAGTGTTGGGGTCCTTGTGCCAGAGATCAATGTAATCAAGGATCAATTTTGGATCCAAAAGCAGATGCACACTTGTGCCTTTGGCTCTAGCGGCCCTAAGTTGCCTGTCCCTGATGATTTTAGCAAATTCTTCATCATCAGCTTCGTCTTCATCAGACGACACTTGAAAGGCGACCTACTTCTTGTGAGGACTTGGTCGAGAGCCTCATCCAGCAGTGGCCTTTGTCTTTAGCAGAGAGGGGCCAGTTGATGAATTTGGTGCAGCTGAAGAACTAGCAGAAGCTCCTGAGGCAATAGAGATTCCTGTTGTCCTTTGGCACGTGGCGAGATGCAAAGGTGCTGAGGATTTTGACGGAGGAGCTGGTGCGGCTTGAGGAATTGGCCGTGAGGGCTTTGAAGAATCTGGCCGTGAGGCATTGCTGAGGAACTTGGCCGTGAGGGCATTGGGGTTGAAGCACTTGGCTTATGAGCCGGATTCTTTGGCATGGCCTTCTTTGGCTTGCTTGCAGAGGCCTCAGCAGTGGCAGCAACAACAGAGTCTTCATTAAATTTCCTCACTAATTCCTTAGCTACTCTGGCTAGCTTGGCCTGGCGCTTGGCCCATTCACCAGGATAATCCTCACCACGCTTGAGGATGTTGGGATCCGCTACTTGGCCAGGTGCCAACGGAGGTCTTGGGCATGGAGGATCAGGAGCGAATTTCTTCATATACTTGGGAGTAACATATCTGTATTCCCTCCATTCCCGTGCCCATCTCCTCTCTATCCTTTGGATGCGCACTTTGCGCTCATTCTTAGTTTCCTTTCCATGGGTGGCCTCATCAGGAGTGCAATAATCCTTGTATATATCCTCAGGGATTTCAAACACAGTGTTGACTTCCAGCTTCTTTCCTCCCTTCTGAGGTTTCTTGCCATCTGCCATTTTCTTCAACTGAGGGTTTTGAACGATTGAGTTCTCTGAAGAGGTATGCAACTTTTCTTCGAGGAACGCTGCAAATGAGTGAAGTTGATGAGAACCCAATGATTCAGCAGCGGGCATGTGTACCTATGAACAGAGTATAGTTGCAAGGAATTTGGAGAGGTCATATGCGTTCTCAGAAGATTTTGCAATAAGAACAAGTTTGTGGAATTTGACCGGATGAATCTTGAGGAATTTCACTAAGGATTCTTTTACTTAGGTTCCTGAGTTGTACAGATTTGAAAATCCACACAGTTGAGGAATCTTGAAGAAAAAATTGCTTAGAGAAACAGATCAAGAACAGATGATATGTGAGGTGTCCAGTGTGTGAGGATTTGAAGAAAAACACCTTTTGAAGATTTGAAGAAAAACATCCAAATCAACAAGGGTAGTAAAAATAACTTTTAATTACCCTGGATGAAGAACACGACGAACTAGGAAGTGTAGATTTGAAGCTTGTCGGTTCAGATCTTCCACGCCCTAACTTGGCTGAGGAAGATAGCTACGGCGGTGGCGGAGTGAAGAAATCCACGTCCGGCGTGAGTACGGCAGCGGCGAGGTCGAGGTAGTGAAGCTCTTCCTCATCGGCGATGATGGAAGTAGCGGCGGCGCTAGGGTTTGAGAGCTCGAGCAATGGAGTGAGGTCGAGCAGAGTAAAAGTGAAGTCAGGAAGGGAGAGGGGTATTTATAGCCGAAGTGAAAAACTGCTCGCCCGAGAAAATAGGATGAACGTGCCCCTGGCCCTTCTTATTCGCTTGACGTGTGTCACCCACGTACTGAGAGGTGACGATCATGTTCGATCGTGGGTGAATAGGATAAGTATTATCGTGGAATGTGTAACGATTTGAGTAGCAAAGGCCAAAAATTCAGATAAGATAAGTTTAAAGTTTTGTTCGCAATTTCTTCAGCTGACAAGGACACAGTGAAGATTTTGAACGAGTTTCAAATAGAACGCACATGAAGAATTTTTGAATAGACTGGGTTGAGTTTAGCATAGAGGGGGAAAGGGTCCGATCACATTCACTTAGCAGAACAAGCAACTTGAAGAAATAGCAATAAGTGAATGCTGTAGAGGACATAAACTCATCTATATATATATATATATATAGATAGCCAATGAAGAAAAACAACGGAAATGGTGAAGACAAAGCAAGTTGAAAAACAACAGAGGAATTTCAAAGATGAGGAAAAACTCAAATTGAAGATTTTCAAATTTTGGTGGTGGCGTGACCCACCGTATAAGAATGATGATTTCAGACACCACGTACAATTGTCATAGGGTTCTGAGAATCAAATTCTTCGTTATTTTCTTCACACTTGGAGTGTTATTCTTCATTGATTGAAGAAAAATGTTTCTTCATGTGTTGCACATCTAAGTCATCAATCTTGCATAAGTGTTAGGGTGAGAGTCCTTTTCAAAGAACATTCGAAGATTCTAGGATATTTAGATCACACCGCAACTTGCTAAATCTCTTCTCATCCAAGGGCTTAGTGAAGATATCGGCTAGCTGTTCTTCAGTCTTCACATGCTCAATAGAGATGTTGCCCTTCAACACATGATCACGAAGAAAATGATGACGAATCTGAATATGCTTTGTCTTCGAGTGCTGAACTGGGTTATGAGCAATCTTAATGGCGCTCTCATTGTCACAGTAGAGTGGCACATTCTTCACATTGACGCCGTAGTCCTTGAGAGTTTGCTTCATCCATAGCAGTTGAGCATAGCAAGAACTAGCAGCAATGTACTCAGCTTCAGCAGTAGACAGTGATACGCAGTTCTGTTTCTTCGAGGACCAACAGACCAAGGATCGTCCGAGGAAATGGCATATGCCAGATGTTGACTTGCGGTCCACACAATCACCAGCATAGTCAGAGTCTGGATATCCAATGAGATCAAAAGCCGAGCCCTTGGGATACCATAATCCAAGTGTTGGTGTGTGAGCTAGATATCGAAGAATATGCTTCACAGCCTTGTGGTGTGATTCCTTTAGTGTAGCTTGAAATCGGGCACACATGCAAACACTAAGCATAATATCTGGCCTAGATGCACATAAGTACAATAAAAACCAATCATGGAGCGATATACCTTTTGATAAAAGTCAATACCATTTTCATCAGTGCATAGATGGCCATTTGTGGGCATAGGGATTTTGACTCCTTTGCAATCTTGCATGCCGAATTTCCTCAGTACATCCTTGAGGTATTTCTCCTGAGATATGAATATGCCATTGCGCTGTTAATGAATCCGAAGACCTAAGAAGAATTTCAATTCTCCCATCATAGACATTTGATATTCTTCACTCATCATATAGGCAAATTCATCACTATAACGATGGTCAGTACAGCCAAAAATGATATCATCAACATAAATTTGGCACACAAACAGTTCACCATCATAAGATTTAGTGAAAAGAGTTGGGTCAAGTGAACCGGGTTTGAAGCCTTTCTTCATGAGGAATTCCTTCAAAGTATCATACCACGCCCGCGGGGCTTGCTTGAGGCCATAGAGGGCCTTATTGAGTCTGAAGACTTTGTCAGGATGCTTTGGATCTTCAAAACCTGGGGGCTGAGCAACATATACTTCTTCCTCAAGCTTACCATTGAGGAATGAACTTCACGTCCATTTGATATAAGATGATATCATGATGGTTAGCATAAGCAAGTAATATGCAAATAGCCTCAAGTCTAGCAACAAGTGCAAAAGTTTCATTGAAATCAATTCCTTCAACCTGTGTGTAGCCTTGAGCTACAAGCCGTGCCTTATTCCTCACCACAAGGCCATTTTCATCTTGCTTGTTGCGGTAGATCCACTTTGTGCCGATGATGTTGTGCTTGTGAGGATCTAGACATTTGACCAGTTCCCAGATGTTGTTGAGTTCGAATTGATGTAATTCCTATTGCATAGCTTGAATCCACTCAGGCTCCAGAAATGCTTCATCTACCTTAGTGGGCTCTATGATAGAGACGAAAGCAATGTGCCCACAAAAGTTATATAAATATGAAGCTCTTGAGCGTGTGAGAGGACCTGGAATGTTGATGTCGCTGATGATTTTCTCAATTTGCACTTCATTTGCAATGCGAGGATGAGCGGGTTGTCGTTGAGGAATTTGATCAGTATTTTCTTCAGCACCATTTTCCTCAGGTGCATCAACATGACATTCTTCATGTTCTGGAATGACTTCTTCAGCAGATTCTTCGGTAGGAATGACATCCTCAGTAGCCTTGAACTTAATAGATTCCTTAGGAGGTATTTCATCTGTCACATGAGGTAGGTGCTCTCTTTGCAAGCCATTAGTCTCAATGAACCGCACATCTACAGTTTCAACAACCTTGTGGTGATAGGTGTTGAAGACTCTGTAGGTGTGCGAGTCCTTACCATAACTGAGCATAAAAACTTCATGTGCTTTCGGTGAAAATTTAGAATTGTGATGAGGATCTCTAATCCAACATTTTGCACCAAAGACTTTGAAATAACTCACATTGGGTTTCTTGTCGGTGAGGAGTTCATATATAGTCTTCTTGAAGAATTTGTGAAGATATATGATGTCTACTACACAACCTTCTTCTTGTAGACGTTGTTGGGCCTCCAAGTGTAGAGGTTTGTAGGAAAGTAGCAAATTTCCCTCAAGTGGATGACCTAAGGTTTATCAATCCGTAGGAGGCGTAGGATGAAGATGGTCTCTCTCAAGCAACCCTGCAACCAAATAACAAAGAGTCTCTTGTGTCCCCAACACACCCAATACAATGGTAAATTGTATAGGTGCACTAGTTCGGCGAAGAGATGGTGATACAGGTGGTATATGGATGGTAGATAATGGTTTTTGTAATATGAAAATATAAAAACAGCAAGGTAGCAAGTGGTAAAAGTTAGCACAAACGGTATTGCAATGCGTTGAAACAAGGCCTAGGGTTCATACTTTCACTAGTGCAAGTTCTCTCAACAATAATAACATAATTGGATCATATAACTATCCCTCAACATGCAACAAAGAGTCACTCCAAAGTCACTAATAGCGGAGAACAAACGAAGAGATTATGGTAGGGTACGAAACCACCTCAAAGTTATCCTTTCTGATCGATCTATTCAAGAGTCCGTAGTAAAATAACACGAAGCTATTCTTTCTGTTCAATCTATCCTAGAGTTCGTACTAGAATAACACCTTAAGACACAAATCAACCAAAACCCTAATGTCACCTAGATACTCTAATGTCACCTCAAGTATCCATGGGTATGATTATACGATATGCATCACACAATCTCAGATTCATCTATCCAACCAACATAAAGAACTTCAAAGAGTGCCCCAAAGTTTCTAGTGGAGAGTCAAGACGAAAACGTGTGCCAACCCCTACGCATAAGTTCACGAGGTCATGGAACTCGCAAGTTGATCACCAAAACATACATCAAGTGGATCACATGATATCCCATTGTCACCACAGATAAGCACGTGCAAGACATACATCAAGTGTTCTCAAATCCTTAAAGACTCAATCCGATAAGACAACTTCAAAGGGAAAACTCAATTCATCACAAGAGAGTAGAGGGGGAGAAACATCATAAGATCCAACTATAATAGCAAAGCTCGCGATACATCAAGATCGTACCACCTCAAGAACACGAGAGAGAGTGTAGCGACCAGACCTCAAACAGTCTGATCTCTGTGCTCTGGTGTCATCCCTGGATCAGTAATGCTGACACCACACAGTACTCGGAGGATTTATAGCAGAGTAGCAAATCACACACTTATTACATCGAGTGTCTCAAAAGAGAACTTATTACAATAAATATGGCTTAAGGCCATCTAATAACGATAACAGCGGAAGGCTTGGAAGATAGGTGAGTCCATCAACTCCAACGGCATCACTGAGTATAGAACCACGACCCAAAAACTCCTTAATCGTCATCTGAAAAGTCTGCAACATTAATGTTGCAGCCCGAAAACGGGTCAGCACATGGAATATGCTGGCAAGGTAACACATAGAGAGTAAAGAAATGCAACAGCTATACTATATGCATATTTGGCTGGTGGAAAGCTCTATGGTTACAGTTTTTGCGTAAAGCCAATTTTTCCCTACTTCAAAAGAATAAATTTAATTACTATCATGGTGGTTGTTAAACATTGAGAATGGTTGACAGCATTCTCAATCCCAATTAAATAACATCATTAAACCCAACAAAATTAAATTTAGAGTAACATGTTGAGATTCACATGATAATCCAGGTACTAGATACTCAAGATGTCCATAACCGGGGACACGGCTAACCATGATTAGTTTGTTACACTCTGCAGAGGTTTGCGCACTTTTCCCCACAAGACTCGATCGCCTCCGTTTGTTTTCTCGCACTACATGATGTTTGAGAAGACGGATGACCGAGACATAGTCTTTCAGAAGCGCTAGCACCTTACGATCGGGTAGACCGTACCACCTACATCCCCTACATCTGCTAGTCTACCACTGTAAGAGTTCGCACAACTTAGTCAACTATGCTAGAGCCCATAATAGCTTGTGGCTGCACACGGAAGTTTCTAGTATGAATAGTCTCATGATCCCTTTGAGCCTGGGTGGCGGTCCAAAAGAAAACAGGCAAGTCCTGAAATACCCAGGTGCCTCAATCCACCCAGATGTGTGTTTAGGTTGCCACCTTAGATAAATCATTAATTAACAATCTCACATCTGTCATGGATATCACTCACCCAATCCACGTCTACTAGCATAGCATGGTATAATAAGCAAACGTAGAAGTAACTCCCAAAGGTTTGATAATAAACAGGTAATAGGTACTACCTCATCTACTTCCCATCCCACAATTTACATTGGATCCTAATCATGCAATGTGTGAGGATTGATCTAATGCAATAAAACTGGGTTGTAGAAAAAGGTATGATCAAAGTGTTACTTGCCTTGCTGATGATCCGCGAAACCTAGAGATTCAAAGTAACAGGGGGCGCACTCCGGGTATTCTATCGCAGACAAACAAACAAGCATACAATAAGTACTCATCTAATGCACAGGTAAAACTCAAATAGAAGATCTAACCAGAAAGTTCAACTTAAGAACCCTGGTTTGCAAAAAGAATCAAATCGAACGAAGCAAAAGAAATCAAACGGCGAAAGAAAACAACTTCATTCTAGTAATCTGGATCTAAGTCAAATTTTATAGTAGCAAAAACTTGTTTAAGTTGATTATTCAGAAAGAGGGTTTCGAGACGAAACTCCAGGCGCTTGAATCGCCTGATTTCGATAAACGAGCAAAAATTTATACTAAAACGAAAATCGGATCAGAAATTGCGATCAGAAAATAACCGCGGAAAAATCCGACGAAAAAGAAAAACGACGAACAGATTTTTTTTTTAAAAACAGCACGGATTTCGAGGGCGGCGAACCTCGGGCGACGCGCGGCTCCGGCAGATCAGCGGCGGGGCGGCGGCGGCGGCTGGCGGCGGCGGCGGCGGCTGGGGCGCTCTAGGGTTAGGGTTTCGGGGCTGGGCAGCTGGGCTCTCGGGCCCCGGCGTGGCGCCTTATAAAGGCCCCGGCCAGGGGAGTCCTGGCCGAGTACGGCCCATAGTCGGTTTCGCGTTTTTTTAATAAATCCGCTTGGAAGAAAAATAAAAAGAAATACTAAATGGACTCCAAAAATCCGGAAATAAATTTTCCCGGGCTTCTAAAATCAAGCCCGAAAAAGTGAACATTTATTTGGGCCCTAAATGCAATTTTGAAAAACGCGCATTTTTCCTAAATTCAAATAAAAATACCGAAAAACTCCGAAATAAATCTTATTTGATTTTTTATCAAATCCTCAATATTTCTATATTTTGGGAAAGCCATTTTATTCCCTCTCTCATATTTTTGTAATAGAAATAATTGATGATAAAATAAATAAAATCAAATGATCCTGTTTACAAAATTTGAGAAAACTCAAATATGTAAATGACGAAATCCCCAACTCTCTCCGTGGGTCCTTGAGTTGCTTAGGATTTTCTAGGATCAAAACCAAAAGCAAATAAAATATGATATGCATGATGATCTAATGTATAACATTCCAAATTGAAAATTTGGGATGTTACAAACCTACCCCCCTTAAGATGAATCTCGCCCTCGAGATTCGGGTTGGCTAGAAAATAGGTGAGGGTGGTCCTTGAGCAAATCTTCCTCTCGCTCCCAGGTGGCTTCATCCTCCGTGTGGTGGCTCCACTGAACTTTGCAAAACTTGATAAGCTTGCTGCGAGTGACTCGGCTGGCAAACTCGAGAATCTTGACTGGTTTCTCCTCATAGGTCAAATTGTTATCCAACTGAATTGCTTCTAATGGCACTGTGTCTCTCAAAGGTATGTCAGCCATCTCCGCATGACACTTCTTCAACTGAGAAACATGGAACACATCATGAACTCCTGTCAATCCTTCTAGCAATTCCAACTTGTAGGCCACTTCTCCCATACGCTCCAAAACTCGATATGGCCCTACAAATCGTGGCGCTAACTTTCCCTTAACTCCAAAGCGCTTAATCCCTCGAAGTGGGGATACTCGAAGATAAGCTCTGTCTCCGACTTCGTAAACTGTCTCTTTGCGTTTAGAATCTGCGTAGCTCTTCTGCCTGGACTGGGCTACCTTGAGCCTATCGCGAATCAACTTCACCTTCTGTTCAGACTCTTTAATCAGATCTGGTCCAAACAACTGGCGGGTCTCCAACTTCGTCCCACGACAACGGTGTCCCGCACCTCCTTCCGTATAGAGCTTCGAAAGGGACCATCTTCAAACTGGTCTGATAGCTATTATTGTAAGAGAACTCTGCATATGGAAAATTATCGTCCCAACTAGATCCATAATCTAGTGCACAAGCTCTCAGCATATCCTCCAAAATCTGATTGACTCTCTCGGTCTGTCCATCTGTCTGCGGATGAAAAGCTGTACTAAATTCTAGCCTAGTACCCAAAGTCTCATGCAACTGCTTCCAGAACTTTGAGGTAAACTGGGTTCCTCTATCTGATACGATGCTCCTTGGAACTCCATGCAAACATACGATCCTGGTCATGTATATCTTTGCCAACTTAGCACTGGTGTAAGTGGTCTTTACTGGGATGAAATGAGCTACCTTCGTCAATCGATCAACTACAACCCAAATCGAGTCATAGCCTGAACGAGTCCTTGGTAATCCAGTGATAAAATCCATGCCTAGCTTATCCCACTTCCATTCGGGTATCGGCAATGGTTGCAACAATCCTGCTGGCTTCTGATGCTCTGCCTTTACTCTCTGACATACGTCATAAACTGCTACATACTCCGCAATATCCTTCTTCATTCCGGTCCACCAGAAAATATCCTTCAAATCCAAATACATCTTGGTATTTCCTGGGTGAATCAAATACGGTGGATCATGTGCCTCTTGCAGAATCAACTTTCTGATCTCCGGGTCATTTGGCACGTAAACACGGTCTTCAAACCATAGGGTGTCCTGCTCATCCTCACGAAATCCTTTAGCTTTTCCTTGGCTCATTTTCTCTTTTATAGAAGCAATCTCCTTGTCAGTTTTCTGAGCTTCTTTGATTCTATCCATCAAAGTTGACTGGTTCTCTAGTGCTGCTACATAGCCTCTCGGAACTATTTCCACACATAGTTCACGAAGATTTTCTGCTAACTCCTTGGGTATTTCTCCCGTCATTAACGTATTGACATGGCTCTTGCGGCTTAATGCATCAGCTACTACATTAGCCTTCCCGGGATGATAATGCAATTTCATATCATAATCCTTGATGAGCTCCGGCCATCTCCTTTGTCTGAGGTTCAACTCCTTCTGTGTGAAAATGTACTTCAAACTCTTATGATCCGTGTACACCTCACAATGATTTCCAATGAGAAAATGTCTCCATGTCTTCAATGCATGCACTACGGCTGCTAACTCCAAATCATGCGTGGCATAATTCAATTCGTGAGGCTTCAGTTGTCGTGAAGCATACGAAACAACTCTCCCTTCCTGCATAAGCACTGCTCCAAGTCCTCGACGTGAAGCGTCGCAATACACCTCATAATCCTTGGTTTGATCTGGCAAAATCAACACTGGTGAGGTAACCAAACGGTTCTTCAAATCCTAAAAACTTGCCTCACATTCCTCAGTCCATTTGAACTTAGTATCCTTTTTCAGCAACTCTGTCATAGGCTTCGCAATCTTTGAGAAGTTCTCAATAAATCTCCGGTAGTATCCTGTGAGTCCAAGAAAATTCTGGATCTCTCCAACTGTTGTTGGGGCTTCCCACTTGGTCACGGTTTCAACTTTAGCGGGATCTACTGCTATACCTTCTCCGGATATAACGTGTCCGAGGAATCCTACTTCCTTCAACCAAAACTCACATTTGCTGAACTTGGCATATAATTGGTGTTCCCTGAGCTTTCCAAGTACCAAATGAAAATGCTCCTTATGCTCCTCTTCATTCTTTGAATATACCAGGATATCATCAATGAACACTACGACGAACTTATCCAAAAACTCCATAAACACTTTTTTCATCATGTTCACAAAATAGGCAGGCGCGTTAGTCAGACCAAATGACATAACGGTATACTCATACAGCCCATACCTGGTGGTAAAAGCTGTCTTCGGAATATCCTGTTCTCGAATCTTCAACTGGTGGTATCCTGATCGTAAATCGATCTTGGAAAATACTTTAGCTCCTTGCAATCGATCAAACAGATCGTTGATCATTGGTAGTGGGTACTTGTTCTTGATCGTTACTTCATTCAATCCTCGATAATCAACAACCATCCTTAACGATCCATCCTTCTTCTCCACTAGAAGTACTGGCGATCCCCAAGGCGAAGAACTTGGGCGAATGTAACCTTTATCCAGTAACTCCTTAATCTGCTTCTTAATTTCCACCAAATCCTTTGCTGGCATCCTATATGGTCTCTTTGATATTGGCCCAGTGCCTGGCAAAAGCTCAATCAAAAACTCAATGTCTCTATCCGGTGGCATGCCTGGCAACTCTTCGGGAAATACATCACGGAAATCCTTTACCACTAGTACTTCCTCCTGCACAACTCCTGTTAGGCAATTTACTTGGGTCCTCTTTGGCACATGCCGGGATACATACTTGATCCTTCTCCCTTCTGGTGTGGTAAGCAAAATTGACTTACTAGCACACTCAATATTCCCTTCATACTTTGATAACCAATCCATGCCTAATATCACATCCAATCCTTGAGATTCCAATACTACTAGGTCTGAGGGAAAAACATAGCTACCAATCCTTAATGGTAACCGATCACACCATAGACTAGCCACATACTCTGCTCCTGGCGAGGTTACTAACATGGGTGACCTAAGGGCTTGGGTTGGTAGGTTATACTTATCCACAAATCCCCTTGAGATGTATGAATGCGATGCACCAGTATCAAAAAGAATGAGTGCATTAAATGACTTAACCAAAAACTTACCTATTACTGCATCGGGCTGAGCTTCAACCTCCTCCACGCTAACGTGGTTCACCTGTCCCCTGTTGAAAGGGTTCGGCTTCTTCCCAGAACTTCCATTGCCATTTTGGCCTTCAGGACATTCATTTGCATAATGTCCTGGCTTCGAACACTTATAGCAAGTGACTTGGCTCAAGTCCTTCTTGGCTGGGGTTGATGGGGTGTTGCGGTTCTGTCCATTGCTTCCTCCATTCCCATTACCATTCTTGGTGCCATTGTGATTGTGCAAGCTACCTACTCCATGGGTATGCTGAAAATGACCTCCCGGTCTAGGGGTAAAACGTGGCTTCTGCTGAGCTCCTGAATTATACTTTCCTTGTCCATACTTCCTCTTGCGGTTCTCAATTTGCTGCTGCTTCCCTTCAATCATAAGAGCACGATCTACCAACTCCTGGTAGTTGTTGAAGGTGGCTACCATCAACTGCATACTCAACTCATCATTCAGTCCTTCCAGGAATTTCTCCTGCTTAGCTGCATCCGTAGCAACGTCATCTGGGGCATAACGTGCTAGCTTACTAAACTCCTCCACATACTGGCCAACTGTCCGTCCTCCTTGGCGCAAGTTATGAAACTCACGCTTCTTCATGGCCATTGCTCTTGCTGAAACATGGGCAGTACGAAAAGCCTGCTGAAACTGGTCCCATGTGACAGTGTCGACTGGGAAGGTGGCTGTGAAATTCTCCCACCAGGATGCTGCGGGTCCTTCTAACTGATGTGCGGAAAACTTAACCTTCTCCGCATCTGTGCATCTTGCTGTGGTCAACTCCCTAGCTATCTTGCGAAGCCAATCATCTGCTACTATCGGCTCGGTGCTACTGGAAAACACCGACGGATTCAGCCTAAGAAAACGGGCTAAGTGGTCAACAGGTGGTGGTGGTGGTGGTGGGTTGTTGTTGTTGTTCCCCTGATTCTGATTCTGGACTAGCAACTGCATCAAGGTGTTCTGCTGCTGGATCAACTGGGTGAGCTCCGGTGGAAAGGCAAATCCGGGGTCATGTCTCGAAGGCATATGAGGGTTTAGAAAAGATGAGATATAAGAATAGAGGGGGTCTAAAGAGAAAACACTACCCATATGCACATGAGGCAAAAGCAAACAATTCACTTCATTCAAACAAACAAGGCGTACAATTGATCTAACTATCGTAAAGTGCTCGGACTACTATATTTACATGGTGGACTACTACTACTGATGAGGTGGTCTACTAGAAATATTCTACGGTTGTAGACTCCATGATATCTGCTCCTGCTTCATCAACATAGTCATCATTGCTACTATCTTGTTCCGAGTCGGTGCCGTCAATGATGATATAGTCTTCCGGGCTAATCTCCTTGGGTTCTTCGTCTTCATCTACTGGTGTCGGGCCTCCCATGAATACTGCTAGCTTCATAGTTAGGTCGGCATTCTTATCCACCAATACTTCAATTTCTTCTTCATAATCTTCGCGTGTAGCCTTGAGTTCTTCCTCCAGTTCCTTGATTCTAGTCTTAGCCTTCTTCAGTTCTATCATGTCAGCGCACATCTGATTCTCCTGTCGTCGAATGTGATGGTTTAACTCCTGGATAAAAGCTGCAATTGATCTATCTTTCCTGGCGCTGATCATCTCCCAGTGTTCATCTCGGCGCCCACAAATCTGGTAGATAGTATCCTTGAGATCCTTGCGGTAGACTTCTCCAATGCGTCCCATGGCGATGTGAGCTGCCATACTCTTTCCTAGACTCCAAGTTGGTGCATCAAAAGAAAACTCTATGGGCTCAGTGACTCGCATGAACGTCCTTCCTGGGACATGAACTTGAATCATCCAGCGCTCTTCTTCAGGTAAAGTGGCGTTGTAGGTTCCCGTGAAGCTTGGTATTCCTATGTTCAGGTATCTAGTGACTTCCTTCAAGTGGCGTCCAAAGGGTGTATCTTCATCTGGTTGTGTGAACTTGTTCCTTGCATCCGCCATCCTAAAGAGTAGAAAAGATGAGAGGTCAGAAGAGAAGAGAGTGAGTAGTGATCTAGGTCTTTAGCTTAGTGGTCGTGTCCTACAGTCAGCGTGTGCTCTGATACCATCTCTGTAGCGACCAGACCTCAAACAGTCTGATCTCTGTGCTCTGGTGTCATCCCTGGATCAGTAATGCTGACACCACACAGTACTCGGAGGATTTATAGCAGAGTAGCAAATCACACACTTATTACATTGAGTGTCTCAAAAGAGAACTTATTACAATAAATATGGCTTAAGGCCATCTAATAACGATAACAGCGGAAGGCTTGGAAGATAGGTGAGTCCATCAACTCCAACGGCATCACTGAGTATAGAACCACGACCTAAAAACTCCTTAATCATCGTCTAAAAAGTCTGCAACATTAACATTGCAGCCCGAAAACGGGTCAGCACATGGAATATGCTGGCAAGGTAACACATAGAGAGTAAAGAAATGCAACAACTATACTATATGCATGGTTACAGTTTTTGCGTAAAGCCAATTTTTCCCTACTTCAAAGGAATAAATTTAATTACTATCATGGTGGTTGTTAAACATTGAGAATGGTTGACAGCATTCTCAATCCCAATTAAATAACATCATTAAACCCAACAAAATTAAATTTAGAGTAACATGTTGAGATTCACATGATAATCCAGGTACTAGATACTCAAGATGTCCATAACCGGGGACACGGCTAACCATGATTAGTTTGTTACACTCTGCAGAGGTTTGCGCACTTTTCCCCACAAGACTCGATCGCCTCCGTTTGTTTTCTCGCACTACATGATGTTTGAGAAGACGGATGACCGAGACATAGTCTTTCAGAAGCGCTAGCACCTTACGATCGGGTAGACCGTACCACCTACATCCCCTACATCTGCTAGTCTACCACTGTAAGAGTTCGCACAACTTAGTCAACTATGCTAGAGCCCATAATAGCTTGTGGCTGCACACGGAAGTTTCTAGTATGAATAGTCTCATGATCCCTTTGAGCCTGGGTGGCGGTCCAAAAGAAAACAGGCAAGTCCTGAAATACCCAGGTGCCTCAATCCACCCAGATGTGTGTTTAGGTTGCCACCTTAGATAAATCATTAATTAACAATCTCACATCTGTCATGGATATCACTCACCCAATCCACGTCTACTAGCATAGCATGGTATAATAAGCAAACGTAGAAGTAACTCCCAAAGGTTTGATAATAAACAGGTAATAGGTACTACCTCATCTACTTCCCATCCCACAATTTACATTGGATCCTAATCATGCAATGTGTGAGGATTGATCTAATGCAATAAAACTGGGTTGTAGAAAAAGGTATGATCAAAGTGTTACTTGCCTTGCTGATGATCCGCGAAACCTAGAGATTCAAAGTAACAGGGGGCGCACTCCGGGTATTCTATTGCAGACAAACAAACAAGCATACAATAAGTACTCATCTAATGCACAGGTAAAACTCAAATAGATGATCTAACCAGAAAGTTCAACTTAAGAACCCTGGTTTGCAAAAAGAATCAAATCGAACGAAGTAAAAGAAATCAAACGGCGAAAGAAAACAACTTCGTTCTAGTAATCTGGATCTAAGTCAAATTTTACAGTAGCAAAAACTTGTTTAAGTTGATTATTCGGAAAGAGGGTTTCGAGACGAAACTCCAGGCGCTTGAATCGCCTGATTTCGATAAACGAGCGAAAAGTTATACTAAAACGAAAATCGGATCAGAAATCGCGATCAGAAAATAACCGCGGAAAAATCCGACGAAAAAGAAAAACGACGAACAGATTTTTTATTTTTTTTTAAAAAAAAGCGGCACGGATTTCGAGGGCGGCGAACCTCGGGCGACGCGTGGCTCCGGCAGATCGGCGGCGGGGCGGCGGCGGCGGCTGGCGGCGGCGGCGGCTGGGGCGCGCTAGGGTTAGGGTTTCGGGGCTGGGCGGCTGGGCTCTCGGGCCCCGGGGTGGCGCCTTATAAAGGCCCCGGCCAGGGGAGTCCTGGCCGAGTACGGCCCATAGTCGGTTCCGCGTTTTTTTAATAAATCCGCTCGGAAGAAAAATAAAAAGAAATACTAAACGGACTCCAAAAATCCCAAAATAAATTTTCTCGGGCTTCTAAAATCAAGCCCGAAAAAGTGAACATTTATTTGGGCCCTAAATGCAATTTTGAAAAACGCGCATTTTTCCTAAATTCAAATAAAAATACCGAAAAACTCCGAAATAAATCTTATTTGATTTTTTTATTAAATCCTCAATATTTCTATATTTTGGGAAAGTCATTTTATTCCCTCTCTCATATTTTTGTAATAGAAATAATTGATGATAAAATAAATAAAATCAAATTATCCTGTTTACAAAATTTGAGAAAACTCAAATATGTAAATAACGAAATCCCCAACTCTCTCCGTGGGTCCTTGAGTTGCTTAGGATTTTCTAGGATCAAAACCAAAAGAAAATAAAATATGATATGCATGATGATCTAATGTATAACATTCCAAATTGAAAATTTGGAATGTTACAGAGAAAGAGATCAAACACATAGCTACTGATCAAACACATACCCTCAGCCCTGAGGGAGAACTACTCCCTCCTCATCATGGAGAGCACCGGGATGATGAAGATGGCCACCGGAGAGGGATTCCCCCTCCGGCAGAGTGCCGGAACGGGTCTAAATTGGTTTTCGGTGGCTACGGGGGCTTCTGGTGGCCGAACTCCTGATCTATTGTGCTCCCCGAAGTTTTTAGGGTATATGGGTATATATAGGAGGAAGAAGTATGTTGGTGGATCTCCGGGCTGTCCACGAGGCAGGGGGCGCGCCCAGGGGGGTGGGCGCCCCCCACCCTCGTGGTCTGCCCGGGACTCTTCTGGTCCATCTCCGATACTTCGTGGGCTTCTTCTGGTCCAAAAATAAGTTTCGTGAAGTTTCAGGTCAATTGGACTCCATTTGATTTTCCTTTTCTGCGATACTCTAAAATAAGGAAAAAACAAAAACTGGAACTGGGCTCTAGGTTAATAGGTTAGTCCCAAAAATTATATAAAATAGCATATAAATGCATATAAAACATCCAAGGTTGATAATATAATAGCATGGAACAATAAAAAATTATAGATACGTTGGAGACGTATCAGCATCCCCAAGCTTAATTCCTGCTCGTCCTCGAGTAGGTAAATGATAAAAGCAGAATTTTTGATGTGGAATGCTACCTAACATATTAATCCATGTAATTCTTTATTGTGGCAAGAATATTCAGATCCATAAGATTCAAGACAAAAGTTTAATATTGACATAATGTCTTCTCAAAATAACATGGCCAAAGAAAGTTATCCCTACAAAATCATATAGTCTGGCTATGCTCTACCTTCACCACACAAAATATTTAAATCATGCACAACCCCGATGACAAGCCAAGCAATTGTTTCATACTTTTGATGTTCTCAAACTTTTTCAATCTTCACGCAATACATGAGCGTGAGCCATGGATATAGCACTATATGTGGAATAGAATGTTGGTTGTGGAGAAGACAAAAAAGGAGAAGATAGTCTCACATCGACTAGGCGTATCAACGGTCTATGGAGATGCCCATTAATAGATATCAATGTGAGTGAGTAGGGATTGCCATGCAACGGATGCACTAGAGCTATAAGTTTATGAAAGCTCAAAAAGAAACTAAGTGGGTGTGCATCCAACTGGCTTGCTCATGAAGACCTAGGGCATTTTGAGGAAGCCCATCATTGGAATATACAAGCCAAGTTCTATAATGAAAATTTCCCACTAGTATTTGAAAGTGACAACATAAGAGACTCTCTATCATGAAGATCATGGTGCTACTTTGAAGCACAAGTGTGGTAAAAGGATACTAGCATTGCCCCTTCTCTCTTTTTCTCTCATATTTTTGGGGCCTTCTCTTTTTTATGGCCTTTCTCTTTTTTTTCGTCCGGAGTCTCATCCAGATTTGTGGGGGAATCATAGTCTCCATCATCCTTTCCTCAATGGTACAATGCTCTAATAATGATGATCATCACACTTTTATTTACTTACAACTCAAGAATTACAACTTGATACTTAGAACAAGATATGACTCTATATGAATGCCTCCAGAGGTGTACCGGGATGTGCAGTGACTCATGAGTGACATGTATGAAAGAATTATGAATGGTGGCTTTGCTACAAATACAATGTCAACTACATGATCATGCATAGCAATATGACAATGATGGAGCATGTCATAATAAACAGAACGGTGGAGAGTTGCATGGCAATATATCTCGGAATGGCTATGGAAATGCCATAATAGGTAGGTATGGTGGCTGTTTTGAGGAAGGTATATGGTAGGTTTAAGGTTCCGGCGAAAGTTGCGCGATACTAGAGAGGGTAGCAATGGTGGAAGGGTGAGAGTGCGTAAAATCCATGGACTCAACATTAGTCATAAAGAACTCACATACTTATTTCAAAAATCTATTAGTTATCGAAACAAAGTACTACACGCATGCTCCTAGGGGGATAGATTGGTAGGAAAAGACCATCGCTCGTCCCCGACCGCCACTCATAAGGAAGACAATCAATAAATAAATCATGCTCCGACTTCATCACATAACGGTTCACCATACGTGCATGCTACGGGAATCACAAACTTCAACACAAGTATATCTCAAATTCACAACTATTCAACTAGCATGACTCTAATATCACCATCTTCATATCTCAAAACAATTATCAAGCATCAAACTTCTCATAGTATTCAATGCACTTTATATGATAGTTTTTATTATATCCCTCTTGGATGCCCATCATATTAGGACTAAATTCATAACCAAAGCAAATTACCATGCTGTTTAGGACTCTAAAAATAATATAAGTGAAGCATGAGTGTTCATCTATTTCTTCAAAATAAAACCACCGCCGTGCTCTAAAAGGATATAAGTGAAGCAAATGACAAACTACTCCGAAAGATATAAGTGAAGATCAATGAGTAGTCGAATAATTATGCAACTATATGAAGACTCTCTAACATTTAATAATTTAAGATCTTGGTATTTTATTCAAATATCAAGAAAAACAAAAGAAAGTAAAATGACGCTCCAAGCAAAACACATATCATGTGGCGAATAAAAATATAGTTCCAAGTAAAGTTACCGATGAATGAAGACGAAAGAGGGGATGCCTTCCGGGGCATCCCCAAGCTTAGGCTCTTGGTTGTCCTTGAATATTACCTTGGGGTTCCTTGGGTATCCCAAGCTTAGGCTCTTGCCACTCCTTATTCCATAGTCCATCGAATCTTTACCCAAAACTTGAAAACTTCACAACACAAAACTTAACAGAAAACTCGTAAGCTCCATTAGTATAAGAAAATAAATCACCACTTAGGTACTGTTTCATATTGGTGTAATATCTACTGTATTCCAACTCATCTATGGTTCATACCCTCCGATACTACTCATACATTCATCAAAATAAGCAAACAACACATAGAAAACAAAATCTGTCAAAAATAGAACAGTCTGTAGTAATCTGTATCAAACGTATACTTCTGTAACTCATAAAATTCTCAAATAAATTTGTGGACCTGAGGAATTTGTCTATTAATCCTCTGAAAAAAGAATCAACCTAATATCACTCTCCAATAAAAAAATGGCAGCTAAACTCGTGAGCGCTAAAGTTTCTGTTTTTTACAGCAATATCACAAAGACTTCACCCAAGTCTTCCCAAAGGTTCTACTTGGCACAAACACTAATTAAAACATAAAACTGAATCTAAACAAAGGCTAGATGAATTATTTATTACTAAACAGGAGCAAAAAAGCAAGGAACAAATAGAAAAATTGGGTTGCCTCCCAACAAGTGCTAACGTTTAACGCCCCTAGCTAGGCATGATGATTTCAACGATGCCCACATAAAGGATAAGAATTGAAACATAAAGAGAGCATCATGGAGAATATTACTAGCACATTTAAGTTTAACCCTCTTCCTATGCATAGGGATTTTGTGAGCAAACAATTTATGGGAGCAATAATCAACTAGCATAGGGAGGCAAAACAAGCATAACTTTAAAACTTTAAGCACATAGAGAGGAAACTTGGTATTATTGCAATTCCTACAAGCATATATTCCTCCCTCATAATAATTTTCAGTAGCATCATGAATGAATTCAACAATATAACTATCACATAAAGCATTCTTTTCATGATCTACAAGCATAGAAATTTTATTACTCTCCACATAAGTAAAATTCTTCTCATTCGGAATAGTGGGAGTATCATAAGAAAGTCGGATACTATAAATTGTTTCCATATTAAAAGAGTAATGTTCAGAAAAGGGGTAATCATAATCATGACAAGTTTTATAAATATAATCATCACTACTTTTTATAGCATAAGTATCATCACAATAATCATCATAAGTAGCAACTTTGTTCTCATCATAATCAATTGAAACCTCTTCCAAGATAGTGGAATCATTACTAAATAAAGTCGTGACCTATCCAAATCCACTTTCATAATTATAATAATAAGATTCAACATCCTCCAAAATAGTGGGATCATTACTTCCTAAAGTTGACACTCTTCCAAACCCAGTTTCATCAATATAATCATCATAAGTAGGAGGCATGCTATCATCATTATAAAGTTGCATATCCAAACTTGGGAGACTAAAAATATCATCTTCATTAAACGTAGCATCCCCAAGCTTGGGACAAACATTTGCAGCAAATATATTCTCAAAAATATCATCTTCATCAAACATAGCATCCCCAAGCTTGGGCCTTTTCATATCATAAGCATAATCAATCTCATCATTAATAGTATGGACAATGCCAATAGTATAGCAATTATCATCATCACAAGGAGTAATAGGAGCAACATCATTTGGGAGGGATGCCTTTTTACCTTTGCTTCTCCGTCTTTTCTTTTTCTTCTTCACATCATGTAACACCCCGAAACCGTTGCGCCAGGTGCCTTCCAGTTATTCGCTGTCTTTGCCATGTCATTTGCTTGCGTGTTGCATCTTGCCATGTCATCATGTGCATTGCATCATCATGTTTTCAAAACTTGCATCCGTCCCGGTCTCCTCGTTCTTTCCGTTGTCCGTTCTGAGCCCAGACACACTTGCATGCGCCCGCGGCACCTCCGAAATATTATTTTATAAGTGGCCGGAAAATGTTCTTGGAATGGGTTGAAAGTTGGCATGCGGTGTTGTTATGTTGTTAGTAGGTCGCCTGCCAAGTTTAATCGCATTCGGAGTTCATTTGACGCCCCAACGATTAACTATAGCGGCAGTATAGCCGGTCAAACGTCAGACATTTTCGGTCTCCGGAAACGGTTGCCGGGCTGCCTTCTTTCCTCTCCTCTCAGCCCAAGCCCCTCTACACAGTCCACTACCTACCGCCAGGCCCAACCTAAGATCTCTCGTCAGCCCGAGGACCTCCTCGCGCGCGCGTCCTAAAGCTGTCCCGGAGTCGACCCGGACAGTCGTCACCATTGGATCCGGATCATCCCCTAACATCTATAAACCATCTCTGTTTTGTTAATTGGGCTCCCTAACATATTTATCCGTGATCTTACAATTTTGATCAGAGGGACCAAACCTAATCCTATTGCCCCTTTATATCAGTCCAAACCCTAGGCTAGGCAATCCCATCAGTCATTTCCTCCCCGCCGCCGCAAAAACCTCCACCTTGTCTCCTCTTCGTTTTCCCCTCGGGATCACCAGCGAGCCAATCACCAGCCTCATCCTTCCCTGGTCCAGATCCATCCAGCCTCCACCTCCTCCCTTCGATCCGACCTCGTGCCCACTTCCAGACCGAGCAGGAGGCTCGATCCCGAGCGCAGCCACCTGCCCAAACTCCGAGAACCCCACGATCCTACCGGCGCCTCCCCTGGATCCTCTCGTCCAGCCATCGCCCCGTGCCCCGTGCCCCACGCTCATGCTCGTCTTCCACGCACGGACGGGAGAGGAGCTCCCGATCCTTGTGTCCAAGGCGTCCTCGTCGCCGTTGCTCGAGCCTCCTCCGGCAGCCGTCGCCGGCGACCACCCGCAGGACCCCATCGTGCCCATCACCTTCCTCCTCCTTGATCGTTTCCTCCTTCCTGCCTCTCATCTCTCCCCTGTTTCTCTTGACAGGTGCCGAGCCACCATGTCCGCCGCCAAGTTCTTGCCAGGAGCGACACCGCCCGGATCCGGTTGTCTCCGCGTCGTCCGCGCCCCTGCCTCGCCATGGACCCGCCTCCCCAGCCTGCTCCCCTACATTACCAAGTTCGTCACTGCTCGAGCTCCCGAGCTACTCCAGCGCCCCATGGCCTCTGCCGCGCCGGAGCTTTGCTGCAGCAGGCGACAGCAACAACAACTTTGTCGTCGCCTTCCTCCTCTCTTCCCGTGCGCGCAGCCACCCAACCCCATCGCCCTCCGTCTACATCGCATGCTCGTGCCAGAGCCAAGGGGGCTCCGACGCCCTGCAGATCCCCGCAGCCCTGCCTCGTCCAACCTCGCCGTCCCCGAGCTCTTTTTCAGCGGGATCCACCCCAACGCCGTGGTTCCCCGGTGCCCCGGACCTCCCCTGCGTCGCCCGCCAAGTCCCGCTGCCGTCCCACCGTTGACCTTCTGCGCCGCCACACTGTCTCTCTGTCGAGCGAGATGGTCAAACGCGCGGGCTGCTCCTTGTCGTGTGCCAGGTGGGCCACGCACAGGCCCAGTGCGTCCCCAGCCCAACACCATCGAGCCGGCCCAAGTGCTGTGGTAAGCAGCCCAGCTTGATCCAGCCTTTGGACCGCGTGGTGTTTTTTTTCCTGTCTAGTAGATTTCTCTTTTATCCACGGGAACGTCAGTTTTGCAGAAAACCCCCTTTACTTCATGCATATCTTAACTCACAAACTAAGCATCACATGTAAAAACTCTATATATGAAAGTGGGTTAGAATTTTGTGTAGTTTCATAATATGCCACTTTCAATCATGTTAAAAATGTTTAAAATGATGTTTGCATATATTTTTCCTATTGCCATGTTAAAATGCTTTAATTCATAACTTAATAACCGTAGCTCCATTTTAAATAATCTTTATATGTAAATGGGGTAGAAAATCCCTAGTTTAACATGATGCACTCATTTTGCATGTTTAATAACTCTAAAATTGTGTTTAGGGCAGAACAGTACCAAACCTAAAATATCCACATGAGGATTTTTCCGGACTTGTTGCTTGTTGTTCCGGCCTCGTTTAAACTTGCCTAGATAGGTAGTTTTCATTTGCTGCCATGTTAAGAACATTTAATGTTGTTGGGTACATAAAAGAGATCGAACTAAATAATCAAATGTGCTATTTCGTCAATATGCAACTCGTTGCATATTGAGTTCCACTTAATTTGTAGGATTGTTTGTGCATTTTGCCATGCCATGCCTCTTTAAACCGGACATGCATCATACTTGCTTGTGCATCATGCCATGCTTATGTGATGGTTGTTTACTATGTTGTTTGCTTCTTTCCCGTGTTGCTTCTTCGAGTTAGTTCTGATAACGTCGCGTTTGTGAGGATTTTTAGACTTCGTCCGTTTGTCTTTTTCATGGACTCATTCTTCTTCCTTGCGGGATCTCAGGCAAGATGACCATACCCTCGAAATCACTTCTATCCTTGCTTCCTAGTTGCTCGCTCTATTGCTATGCCGCGTTACCTACCACTTTCTATATCATGCCTCCCCTATTGCCATGTCACGCCTCTATCCCACCTTCCTAGCAAACCGTTGTTTGGCTATGTAATCGCTTTGCTCAGCCCCTCTTATAGCGTTGCTAGTTGCAGGTGAAGATGAAGTTTGTTCCATGTTGGAACATGGAAATTGTTGGGATATCATTATTATATCATATTTACTTTAATGCATCTGTATACTTGGTAAAGGGTGGAAGGCTCGGCCTTAGGCCTGGTGTTTTGTTCCACTCTTGCCGCCCTAGTTTCCGTCATACGGGTGTTATGTTCCTTGATTTTGCGTTCCTTACGCGGTTGGGTGTTATGGGAACCCCTTGACAGTTTGCTTTGAATAAAAATCCTCCAACAAGGCCCAACCTTGGTTTTACATTTGCCTAACAACCTATTACCTTTCCCTTGGGTTGACCAACCCGAGGGTCATCTTTATTTTAACCCCCCCGGGCCAGTGCTTCTCTAAGTGGTGGTCCGAACCGAGTAGACTGTGGGGCCACCTCGGGGAAACTTGAGGTTTGGTTTTACTCATAGGATGTCTCATCCGGTGTTGCCCTGAGAACGAGATATGTGCAGCTCCTATCGGGATGTCGGCGCATCGGGCGGTCTTGCTGGTCTTGTTTTACCTTTGTCAAAATGTCTTGTAAACAGGATTCCGAGTCAGATCGGGTCTTCGTGGGAGAAGGAATATCCTTTGTTGACCGTGAGAGCTTGTGATGGGCTAAGTTGGGACACCCCTGCAGGGTTTAAACTTTCGAAAGCTGTGCCTGCGGTTATGTGGCAGATGGGAATTTGTTAATGTTCGGTTGTAGAGAACTTGACACTTAACTTAATTAAAATGAATCAACCGCGTGTGTAGAAGTGATGGTCTCTTTTTGGCGGAGTCCGGGAAGTGAACATGATTCTTGTGTTATGCTTGAATGTAAGTAGTTTCAAGATCACTTCTTGATCACTTCTAGTTCACGACCGTTGCATTGCTTCTCTTCTCGCTCTCATTTGCGTATGTTAGCCACCATATATGCTTAGTGCTTGCTGCAGCTCCACCTCACTACCCTTTTTCCTACCCATAAGCTTAAATAGTCTTGATCTCGCGGGTGTGAGATTGCTGAGTCCTCGTGGTTCACAGATACTTCCAAACAGTTGCAGGTGCCGATGATACCGGTGCACATGGCGCAACTGAGCTCAAGTGGGAGCTCGATGAAGATCTTGATCGTTGTTTTAGTTTCTTTTCCGGTTGATCAGTAGTGGTGCCCAGTTGGGACGATCAGGGATCTAGCATTTGGGGTGGTCTGTCTTTATTTTGGTTCCGTAGTCGGACCTTTGATTGTACCTTGGATGATGTATGATATATTTATGTATTGTGTGAAGTGGTGATGCCAACTCTTTATCCCTTTCTTATTCAGTACATGGGATGTGTAAAGATTACCCCTCTTGCGACATGCCTACCATGCGGCTATGCCTCTAAGTCGTGCCCCGACATGTGGGAGATATAGCTGCATTTTGGGTGTTACAAGTTGGTATCAGAGCCATCCCCGACTTAGGAGCCCCCTGCTTGATCGAATCGCTGAAGTTGTTGAGTCTAGAACAAAATGTTTTGAGTCTTAGGATTATATATATCGGAGAGTAGGATTCTTTTTACTCCTCAGTCCCTTCGTTGCTCTAGTGAGGCCTCCTGATGTAGAGTTTTGACTCTTCTCTCCTCAAATTTCACGAATTTTTTTAGGATCACGCGGGTATCTTGGAATCGTTCCGATGGTTTTGTGATGAGAACATTGTTCTTGGTGCCTCCTGACATTTAGGGGTTGTGGCAGTGTCCCGGGGAGTTGATCTCTGAGGTGATGTCGTCACAATTTTATCGTTGCAGTTCTGGAATACCTGAGTTTCGCCGACATCAAAAATCTCTTTTATGCAGTTGTTGGTGAGATAACCTCGACGCCACCCAGTACTGGGCGGGAGTTCGGGAGTATTGCCATAACTCGTATAACGGATGCTTTTAGAAGGTTGAGGTACATGATTTCCGAAGGTTTCTTGGTTATGTGTTGAAGGATGGATATAGCTGGATGTAGGATTTGTTAGTTTTGGGTGAGATATTATGCTTCCCCTGTATCCCCAACACCTGATTGCATAAACAGAAAGTTTTGAGAGTTTATAAGTGGGAATTCAAGTATCACGTAGGATATCTTTCCAATGAACACATGATACGATATGGGATCTATCATATGTTTGTTCCGGCTTATTTTGCAAGCCAATCCTTTGTTTTGTTTTGAGTTGTGGTATTCGAGTTGCTTTGATGTCAATTGTTGATTCCATACCTTCCCTAAACGGTGTTCTCATATTTCTATGCGAATACAAATCCTTCTTATTTATCGAGATTGTCATCCCAATTCTATTTTCAACCGGTGCGTTTCTCTTCGAGATGATCCCATCATTTTTCCCATCCGTAAGTTCTATTATCAGTTCTTCTCAATGGTGTTGTTCCATCTCCCAAGTTGTCTTTGTTTTTCCTGCCCTCCCACCCTTTTATTCAAGGACCCATATATCTTAATCAAGCATCCATTTTAGTGATGTGAAGTCTCTCCATTCTTTTCCGTCAATGTTATTATCCAGTGATTCTCAGGAAGATACTAACGGAGCTTCAAGTTCATCATTCTCCATTCTTTTTACTTCTCCGGTGGATTCAAGTCAAGCCTTGTTGATCATATTTTTTCCTCGTTTCAAATGTCTTTTCTTTCCGGTGCACCTCTTAATCATAAACTTCTCGCTATTCAATTTTTCCGGAGTGCTGAAGATATCTTGAAGACTCATGTTTCCATTCTGCATTCATTCAAGCTCTTTCGAGGTTGTTATCTCATTGAAGCCATTTAATTCAACCGGTGCAATATCTTTCAAGTAATCGTTCAACGGTGTTTCTTTTGAGTGGGCCCTAACCCATAGGTATTTTCCCAGGATCTTACCTGACTCTTCTAATTTTCTTGGACTTATTCGCAAATTCATTTCAAAGTTTGATGTAAGAATGATTTGTCATCAGTCAAATGTCTTTCTCCAAGATCTTTCAAATTCTTTTCATCGTTGGTTCAACCTTTTTAATTTTCATTCCGGAGTGCCTCAACAATTCATGGTGGTGTATATCATCATCATTCTCAACATTTGAAGACTAAAGAAGAATTTCTCTCAAATCTTGGTCCGTTCTCTCAGAGATGCGTGGTTCTAGCTTGATGCCATCCGCTCATAATTGTTTTCGATTGTGAGAATTCTTTTCACCTATCCGGAGCAATTCAAGATTCTTTTAGTTTGATTCTCCGAAGGCCATCATTTTGGATTTATTCATCCTAAGCTTTCAGCTATTGTCCTCCAAATCTTACCGGTGCATCATTCAAATATTATCTAATCAGCTCGTGATCTATTCGTTCTCATGTATCTAAATTCCATCAAGTATCTTCATTCGTTTTCCAGTTCTTCCCAGTGTATTGTGCCTGTGCTACGTTCATTTTTTAATTCTTACGGTGGTTCGTTCAAGAGTTCTCTTCCTTCGTTATCATACAGATTCATTCGTTGTTTCCGAATCCCACCGGAGGTTCCATCAAGACTTTTCTCAAGTTTGCACTATATCTATCTTAATCCTTTCTACGAGAATAAGTAGTATGCCAAATCCGTTGCTTGTCATCAATCTAAATTGGTGAAGGATACGCATAACGTAGTTCTTATTATTGTTTCATCCAAGTGATTAAGTCCTTATTCTAGAGGTTCATCAAAATTCTTGATTTCACTTGTTCATCTTTCTTTCTGGAGTTCCAGGTTTTTCTCGGTTATATCATCGCGAAGCTCCATTTTATCAATGCAAGGATTCATCTTATTCTTTTCAAGCTTCTTTTTATTGCGACCTTCTTTTATCTATCCGGAGTTCTTCATGGAGGCTCTACATCGTGGTTCATCAAGGATTCTTTTCATTCTTCGGTTGTCCTCAAGATTTCTCTCGGAGTTAAGATCCGCCAAGCTATACTCTAGAATAAAAATGTTGCTCAACACATGTTTTGTATTGAGGAGTTTATGTATTCTTCATCTTGCATTTCAAAGTTCAATCCCTTATCCCTTATCTTGTGAGGTGGTGTTATGTTATTCTTGATAATTTCCCTTCGTGTTTCACGATTCACAAGTTATCAAGAATGAGGTATTTTAAACCCATTAATCTCTTCATTGGAGTTATCTTGGGTTATATTTCACCTAAAGCTTTCCCTAAGGATTGTTGCTATTTATGGTGCTCATAAATGATCCAAGTTATTCATTTATCCTCCCGGTGAAATAGTCTCTCGTCTCCTTGGTGATATCAATACGATCTTTTGTTTCCATAGTGGCAGAATTTCACCTCATAGTTTTGAGATGTTTCCCATAAGCCCACTGTAAGCTTACTCTTTTCGTTGTTGGTTTTCCAACAACTCCGTTCGACTCTTCTCCTAAAGATGTTTTTTCAAGTTCATTTGAGGCAGAAGATGTGGTTTTCTCCTCCGTTCTTTTGATCCCATTCTTACATTCATTCCGGAGGCTTTGTATTGTTGCTATATTCACCCATCATCTCGTTTTGTCAAAGATCATGTTCTTTTCGTGCTTGTCCATTTAACCGGAGTGTCGTGCCCTCTTTTCAAGTTCTTCCCATTTTGTCAAGTTTTTGCCTCCCTTCTCAACTGGAGTGCTGTCTGAAATCTTTCTTACCCCTTGTGCCATTCTTTCAATAGTTCCGGAGGCCATGTGTTGTTGATTTGATCAAGTATCCTCTCATCTTGTCAAGATCATGTTCAATTCCTTCCATTTACAGTCGGAGTGATGTCCAAATTATATCATTCTTATTCCTTCTCTATCTTGTTTTAACCAGAGTGTCCTGTCTATCATTCCTCTTCTAACCGGACTCTCATCCAAGTGCTTTCATTTTGCCAAGCTCATATTCTTTACCTTCCATGTCCAACCGGAGTGTTGTCGTAATTGATACTTATTGTTCTTTGGACATCTCGTCTCTATCGGAGTCCTTGCATGTACTCCTTGTCCATTGCAACCCTTTTCTGTCGGATTTTGGGTTCCGGCAGACCCTTAAGGTTCGAACTCTGGGTGCACACGGAGATCTTTCCCCTACCGACTCGCGCTTCTCTGGCTCGGAAGAGATCTAGGCTAGAAAGAAGAACACACAAGGGACACAAGGTTTATACTGGTTCGGGCCACCGATGTGGTGTAATACCCTACTCCAATGTGTGGTGTAGTGGATTGCCTCAGGGGCTGATGATGAACAATACAGGGGAAGAACGGCCTCGCGAGAGGTGTTCTTGAGCTGGTGTGGTATGTTCTACTTGGTCTGGGATCCCCCTCCCTCTATGGTGGCTAGTCCTACTTATAGAGGCCCTGGTCCTCTTCCCAAAATGCGAGCGGGAAGGGCGCCAACAATTGGCCATTTTGAAGGGGAACATCTAGTACAAGTTATCCTGACCAAAGGTGGTCTTCGGCTGCCAAAAGCACTGGTGATGACGCCGTCTTGGGCTCCACGATGACCTCCGTCCTGCCGCTCTGCCGGTCTTGGTCTCGTTGCACCGGAATGGTAACCTTTGCCCGATGCCTTGGACTGTGCTTGTTCCCTTTGCACCGAAGGGGAAACAAGGACACTGCACAGGCCGGTGCCCGCCTGGCGCCCGCTTGATCTCGATCGTCATGGCTTGTGTCATGGGCTCCTCGCGAGGTGCCCCTGCCTTGATCTCTCCGCCTCCTCGCGAGCCTGCCTGATGAGGCTGCTCCTGAGGAAGCTTCCTGTCATCCGCCCTGCAGGGCTTGGCCCCTCGCGAGGGTCTTGAGTTTGAGCTGATGAAGCTGGGCCGCACTGGGCCCCCACTCGAGCCACGCCGCAGGCCGCAGGCAGGCAAGTCTGGGGACCCCCGTTCCCAGAACACCGACAGTAGCCCCCAGGCCCGAGGCGCGCCCGGGCTGGGCCTAGCAAAGAAGCGAAGGGGCAAGCGCGAAGCGCCGCAGGCCCCAATAGCCTGCGGCCTTGGGCGCCACTTGGCGATAGATTGGTCATGGGCGTATGCGCTTCCCCATGATGCCTCGGCAACCACACGACTTGGCAAGTCCGTGCATGCCGAGAAATGGGTCATGATTACCTGCGATCGTGGTGGTCGGCGGTTGGCCTTCTCCAGCTATAAGTACGGGACTGTGCGAGCCTCGTTAGCGCATCCCTTCCTACTACTCCTTTTCTTCTTCTTGGCTACTCGCCATTCCCATGGCCCCGCCGAAGAGATTCTCGGCCACGGAGAAAGGAAAAGCTCATCCGGCAGGGCCAGACTCCCCACCGACCAAGCGCGGCCGGGGCCGCCCTCGCAAGCACCCCGCGGTCCCCGTAGTGGCTTCCCATGGCCATGGAGGCGATTCCCTGCGTGGTGGTGAGCGCCCGGTTGCCGATGGGAGGCACTCCGTGGCCGCGAGGCCCCCTAGGCCGTGCTTTCACTCAACGGAGGTGCTGCCGGAGTTTTTCGTGTGGTCAGCGGACCCGACCAGCGCCTGGCTCCAGCTCCCCCATTTCTTCGTAGGTGAACTGCCGGCCGGCGCTCGGGGCGGCCTCTGGCTTAAGGCAGATGGTTGCTGCAGCAGGGCCTCCTGGGCTTCGCTGGAGGTCTCCGCTTCTGGGGATGCGGCCCTGACCCGCGGCTGGCAAACGTTTGCCCGTGCGTGCGGCCTGAGCCGGCGGTGCACCCTGCACTTCAAATTCGATGGCGACGCCACCCTCTACGTGAGGGTGTTCGGGGAAGACGGTCGCCGAGCTAGGTGCTGCCCCGAAGACGAGGACCGCGGCCGCCTGCCCAGCCCCGGTGCTGACCAGGATGAAGACGGCGGCAGGCGTGTAGGCGGCGGCGCTTGGGGCTCGCCAAGCTTTGGCGACTCCTTCTCAGGCAGCAGCTCCTCCAGCGGTGGCCGCGACCAGCCCCCGCGCCGTCGCGCCCGCCTAGGTGAAGGTAGCGGGTCAGCCCGCCGTCGCGCCCCGGTGAAGCGAGAGGAGGGATCCGCCTGATCCCCCTGAGGTAGCTCGAGCTTTCGTCGCAAGTTGGTGCCGGGCAAGTCGTGCCCATTTTGTTTTTCTTCTTTCCCCGCGCAAAAGAAATAAGGTAGTATAGGGCCCTACGGGGGCGTGTTAGAACTGTTGCTGTTAATCATTGTGCTACTTCCGCTATTTCTGTGTTATGTTTCCGCGCCGCGTACCCATGTGCGGGAATTATTTAGCTCAGTGGGGCTTGACATGGTCCTCGCCTCCCGAGGCTGATGCCTCACCGCGCACTTGATGTCCTGCAAGGATTAGCAGGAGGAGTAGCCTTCGGTCTGGTTGCAAGGGCAATCGGCCTAGGTCCCGTGCTCGTGTCGCGATGCCCGTGGGGCACAGACTGGGAGGGGTGCTCCCGCAGCAGACCCGGACAGGAAGGCTTCAAATGATCGGGGCAGAAAACACTTGTGAGGGTGCCCGCGAACCTCCCTCGCGAGATTTGCAAGAGAAAACGAGGCAAGTGAGTGAAAAGGACAAAGAATCACAAGCCTGGGACGGCAACAGCTCCAGTAAAACTTCAAACAGGAACGAACAAGCCAACTACAGAAAGCAAATGAAAAAGCCGTGTCCGGCACCTATTCTAGTCTTCGACGTCTTCTCACCAGCGCGGAGCTAAGTGCTGCCACTGGGCGTGGGCGGGAGCCCCCGAGGCCCGAGGGCGGCACTCCGGAGACTCCGGGGCGTGTACAACCCCACTCATTATTACATGAGAGTGTCACAGGCGGCAAGCTTCACAGGCAATGGCCTTCTTCACAGGCACCGGGCCTTTTCCAAAACGCGGCAGCTTCACAGGCATTGGCCTTCTTCACAGGCACCGGGCCTTTCCCAAAATGCGGCAGCTTCACAAGCATTGGCCTTCTTCACAGGCACCGGGCCTTTCCCAAAATGCGACAGCTTCACAGGCATTGGCCTTCTTTACAGGCACCGGGCCTTTCCATAGGCGCTAGGCCTCGCTCAGGGATAGAACCTCCGGAGATGTTGAATGTTCTACGCGTTCTGGACGGGTACTCCCTCCGGGGTCTCCAAGTGCGCGGAGCCAGGCCTGGAAACATGAACAACCTTGAACGGGCCCTCCCACATGGGAGAGAGCTTGTGCAGCCCCTCCCTGGAGAGAACCCGTCTGAGCACGAGGTCCACTACCTCAAGAGTTCCGGGGCGGATGTTGCGGCAGTGGTATCGCCGCAGCGCCTGTTGATACCTTGCCGCTCGTAGCGTGGCTTCTCGACGGCGTTCCTCCCCGAGGACGAGATCCGTCCCCCGCATGGCGTCCTGTTGCGTCTCGTCGAACCCCAGGACCCGTGCGGAGCGACGCCTGACCTCGTGAGGGAGGACAGCTTCTGCTCCGTAGACGAGGAAGAACGGGGTCTCGCTAGTCGGCTTGGCCACGGTCGTGCGGATAGACCACAGCACGGACTGGTGCTCATCGTACCAGCCCCTGCCGCAAGCCTCCAGCTTCTTCTTGAAGGTCCTTGCTTTGAGGCCCCTCAGGACCTCCACGTTGGCTCGCTCGGCCTGGCCGTTGCTCTGGGGGTGCGCCACCGAGGCGTAGCATATCTGCGTTCCAAGGTTAGCACAATACGTTTTGAAGAGATTACTGGTGAATTGCGAACCGTTGTCGGTGATGATGCGGTTAGGCACCCCAAACCGGCTCACGAGACCCTTGATGAACTTGACTGCGGAGCCTGCTGGGATGGTGCGGGCAGCTTCAACCTCAGCCCACTTGGTGAACTTGTCCACAGCGACGTAGAGGTAGCGATAGCCCCTTGGCGCCCGAGGGAACAGGCCCAGAATGTCTAGACCCCAAACTGCGAATGGCCACGAGAGGGGTATAGTCTGTAGACCCCCCGCCGGCTGATGGATCTACCTAGCGTGGAACTGGCAGGCCTCGCAAGCCTTCACCAGCTCAATGGCGTCGCTGAGTGCTGTGGGCCGGTAGAATCCACTACGGAACGCCTTGCCGATGAGGGTTCGCGACGATGAGTGGGGCCCACAGTCTCCGCCGTGTATGTCCGCCAGCAGCTCCTTCCCTTGCTCCCTGGAGATGCAACGTAGGTACACGTCATTTGGTCGCTTCCGGTAGAGCTCCCCATCCTTGATCCAGTAAGCCGTGGCTTGCCGCGCTACACGCTCTGCCTCCTCCTCGCTCTCCGGCAGGGTCCCTTGCATTAGGTAGTTCTTGAGCTCTGCGATCCAACACCCTTCCTGAGGCTCTAACGCTAGGAGCAGGCGTGCCCCTGAAGCCGGGCCGCAGGCCGGAGCTCCTGAGGTAGGCGGCTGAGGGAGCTCCTCCCTTGGTTGCGCCGTGCTCGATAATGACGGTGCCGCCGAGGGTTTGAAGAGCCGCTCCTCGAAGACACCAGGCTCCTAAGGCAGCCGACTGGATGCCCTCTTGGCAATGTCATCAGCCTCTTGATTGGTGCCGCGAGGCACATGCTGCAACTCCAGCCCCCAGATCTGCTTCTCCATCTTGCAAACCTCAGCAAGGTAGGCTTCCATGTGCTCATCCTTTGGTTCGTATATCTTGTTGGACAAGTTGACGAGGAGCTGTGAATCGCCCTTGATGATGAGGCGCTTTACCCCTAAGGCGATTGCGGCTTTCAAGCCTACTATCAGGCCTTCGTACTCTGCTATGTTGTTGGAGACCTTTTCTCCGTGCTGGAAACAGAGTTGCACGGCGTAGTAGAGTTTGTCCTGAGTGGGGGATACGAGCACTGCGCTGTCGGTGCTCTGGGAACGGGGGTCCCCAGACTTGCCTGTCTGCGGCCTGCGGCGTGGCTCAAGTGGGGGCCCAGCGCGGCCCATCTTCATCAGCTCAACCTCAAGACCCTCGCGAGGGGCCAAGCCTCGCGGGGCGGACGACTGGAAGCTTCCTCAGAGGCAGGCTCATCAGGCAGGCTCGCGAGGAGGCGGAGGGATCAAGGCAGGGGTACCTCACGAGGAGCCCGTGACGCAAGCCATGACGATCGAGACCAGGTGGGCGCCAGGCGGGCGCCGGCCTGCGCAATGTCCTTGTTTCCCCTTTGGTGCAAAAGGGGCAAGCACAGGCCAAAGCACCGGGCAAAGGTTACCATTCCGGTGCAATGAGACCAAGACCAACAGAGCCGCAGGACGGAGGTCACCGTGGAGCCCAAGACGGCGTCATCACCAATGCTTTTGGCAGCGGAAGACCACCTTTGGTCAGGATAACTTGTACTAGATGTTCCCCTTCAAAATGGCCAATTGTTGGCGCCCTTCCCGCTCATTATTTGGGGAGAGGCCCCGGGCCTCTATAAATAGAGCTAGCCACCACAGAGTAGAGGAGGACAAGAAGGGACCGAAAAAGAGAGATAGAGAGAGAGAGGCGATTGAACTCACCCAAGCAGTTCATCGCACCAGCTCAAGAACACCTCTCGCGAGGCTGTTCTTCCCTTGTACTGTTCATCATTAGCCCCTGAGGCAATCCACCACACCACACACTGGAGTAGGGTATTACACCACAATGGTGGCCCGAACCAGTATAAACCTTGTGTCCCTTGTGTTGTTCGTTGTTTCCAGCTTAGATCACGTGAGGAGATTGGACGCAGATCGGTAGGGGAGAGATCTCCGTGTGCACCCCAGTGTTCGAACCTCAAGGGTCTGCCGGAACCCGAAATTCGACATTTGGCACGCCAGGTAGGGGTGCGCCGGAATCTTTCTTCCGCTGTTCGCGTACGATCTTCCGTCGTGTCCATGCCTGACGCCCGTCGGGCTCCCGCCGAGCGCCGGGCTGCTCTCGCCACCCGCATCGCCCAGACGGCACCCGTCGGCGAACACCCTCGTCGTTCCTCGTCGCCTGCCGCCAACGCCGCCACCGGCCCGGCGGGGAACGAGCAGCAGGTCTCATCCCAGCATCCATCGGTGCGGCGAGAGGGCCGCACTGCCACGCCGTCGCTGACTCCAGCCGCTTCGTCGTGCCACGCCCGTCGCGCCCCCACGGACGTGCACGCCGCGCTTCTCCTGGCAAGAGAGCTCTTGCACTACCGCCCCGTCGACGACCTCTATGAGGACTGGCACGCCCACATCACCGAGCTCGTCAGCACCGCAGGGGGCTCCCCCTTGCCATCCCTCTCGCTGCCTCGCCCTCCATTCCGCGCGGGACGCGGGGATCAGGAGGCGCCTCCACCACCTCCTCCCCAAGAAGGTGCCCTGGCTCCAAGGCGCGCAACCCTAGGGCGAGACCCTCTGCGTCCGGCGCCTACACAGCAAGAAAGGAGCTGCCAAGAGATCCCTCGTCCCCAAGAAGGTGCTCGTGTGCTCCCAGCGCCGGCGCGCCAAGATCGCGTCCCTGCACCTCCACGCCAAGACCCCGCGCTGCTCCAAGCGGCAGGGCGTGGTAATCCCCAGGAACAAGCTGAGCACCAGCAAAAGTTACCGGTGGCCACGGCAGGCTGCCGCGCCCTCACCCCCGAGCTACGCGGCGTCGCATGGCCAGGCAAATTCAAGCCTGACTTGCCCCCTCGCTACGATGGCACTACGGACCCCGCGGAGTTCCTACAGCTCTACGAGCTATGCATCGAAGCCGCCAACGGAGACGAAAGGGTCATGGCGAACTGGTTTCCCATGGCGCTCAAGGACGGGGCCTGCACCTGGCTCCTGAACCTGGCTCCTGGCACAATCTCCTCCTGGGACGAGATGCGCACTCGCTTCATCGCCAACTTCCAGGGCACTCGCGACCGGCCCCCGGCCGTGAGCGATCTGCGCCGCATCAAGCAACAACAAGGGGAAACCCTGCAGAAATACATCCAACGCTTCAACAACGCTCGCCTCAAGATCCCCAAGGTGACTGAAGAAGCCATCATCTCGGCCTTCTCCGATGGCGTATGCGACATCAAGATGAAGGAGGAGCTAGCAATCCATGAAGACCTATGCACATCCCTGGAGCTGTTCAACTTGGCGACCAAGTGCGTTAGGGCTGATGAAGGGCGCCTTTCCCTCCTCGAACTCCCGGCTGCCGACCCAGAAGAGAAGAAACCCGAGGCCAAGGACATGAAGCGCAAGGGGGCTGCCGTGCTTGCAGCTAAACTAGACACCAAGCGAGGCAGAGATCAGCCTGAGTCATCCAAGGGCGGCCGGTACTGCGTGTACCATGACCTGCATGCCCACAACACCAACGAATATCAAGAGCTCAGGGCTGTGAGAGATGGACGTGTCGGCCGACGCCCCAAGCGAAAAGACAGGGGCTATGGCCGAGGAGGAGGAAGAGGTGGCGGACGATGGGAAGACCCTGGCCCTTGCCAAGGGTGGCGTGACAGTCCTCGTGAGGATCGCTGGCAGAACCAGCCTCGTGAGGGAGGCTAGAGAGATCAGCCTCGTGAGGATCGCCCGTACGGCAACGCAGGCCTCCCTCCTCTGCCGCCACCGCCAAGGAGGAACTAAGACCAACATCAAGACGAGGGGGCCGGGGGCTTCCAGGAGCCTCGCGCAATCACTTGCATCTTGGGTGGCGCACAGGCCCCAGCCTCACAGCGCATCTTCAAGCAGTTTGCTCACGAGGTGAATGCAGTCCTTCCCAAGCTTGAGGCCACGCGCCCTCTCAGGTGGTCTGCATGCGCTATCACGTTCAGCTCAGCGGATCAGCTCAAGTGCGCGGCAACGGCCGGAGTCCTCCCAATGCTTTGCTCCCCAGTCAACAGCAATGTGTAGGTCACCAGGACCCTCATTGATGGCGGAGCAGGACTTAACGTCCTGTCCGACGAGACGTTCGACAATCTCTAAGTGCCGTACGATCAGCCCCAGCCGACCAAGCCCTTCTCAGGAGTCACTAATGGTTCCACTGTTCCCATAGGGCAGGTTCGCCTTCCAGTCATCGACTTCGACGTCGCCCACATCCGCCTACCATACAGCGCCATCCTTGGGTACCCAGCCCTGGCCAAGTTCGTGGCGGTGACTCACCATGGATACAATGTCTTCAAGATGCCAGGAAGCGGTGGAGTCATCACCGTACCCTGTGAAGAAAGGGACGCAGTGTGTTCACTCGAGCGCGCGTTCCAAGCCGCAGCAATCGAAGACCCAGACCACAGGAACGGAAGACCTCCTGAGGCGACCCTTAAGAAGAAGAAGGTTTCGCCTGGCCCAAGCCACAAGGAGACAGGCGCCTCCAGAGGTGTTGCGTCAGGGTCCGCGCCCAATCAGGGAGCGCCACCCTCTCTTGCATAGGAAGGCGCGCCCAGCGCCCTCCTCAGGTAGGGCTCGGGGGCTCTTTCTTGGAGAGCCACCAACTTTGCCGAGGTCGCGAGGGAGGCGCTCAGGCACCACTTGGAGGGGTGCTTCCAGGTACGTTTCCCTCAGGAAGATACAAGGCAAGGAAGACCAAACCCTCAGGAGTTCATCGCAAGAAACACCCAGGAGCTACAGGAGTCGAGAGTCATGCGCGGCAGCCGCCACTTGCCCACCGTAGCCCCACATCCAGGCGAGGATGGTGGGCTGCGCATCTGCATCAACGTGCCAGGGCTCAACCGAGCCGCGTCTCAGGAGCGCCTCTGGCCTTCGCATGTGGGGCGTTGCGAGGGTCCACCTCACAGCTATGTTCGCATGCCTCTCGGTCTGCCGAACGCGGTCGCCGCTCATCAACGCCTGCCGAGGAGCATTCTGGAGGCCTGGGAGGTCAGACATTGTGCGGTCCTGGCGGAGATGGAGATGGCTCTCGGAGACTCACCTTTGCCCCCGGAGCCTCCCGAGGCTCCTGGGCCTGGGGGCTCATGAGGGTCGACATCTTCATCGCGCATCACCCGCTTCTTCAACATCACTCCATCTTCAACAGCACCAGGGGACACCTTTCTAAGTTTCGTTCTTAGCTGGGAGCGCCCACAGGGCCGCATCATTCCCAGGTCGCGTGGGTCTGTCCCTGCGGCATGTATCCGTTTTGCTTATGCTCTTTACTTACCTTGTTGGGGGCGCCCCTCGGCCTGCATCATCCCCGAGCTGCTCGGGCCTGGCCCAGCAGCATTTGCTTTTCCCGCGTCTATTTAAAATGAATTTCCTCCTGCGTGCTTAACATACCCGACCTAATCGCCCACTCGATTGGCGCCTACCTATGGAGCCGCTTGCTCTGGCACGGCATTTGTGCATGGGTCCGTCCCTGCAACGCCGATAAACCTGAGTGGTCGAGCTCTGGCCACGGCAGCCCCACAAGGGGCCACCTCACCAGGCCCTTAGTGCCCCAATCACTTCCCCGGAGCGACCAAAGGTTGGCTGGCAACCGTAACAACATGTCTTGTTTCTCTTTATGATTGGTGTGCAGGACCTACTCCGGGAGCAACGTTAGGGACGTCGCGAGCCGCCACACCCTCTCTCCGGCACGGACCGCTTGCACGTTAAAAGGGGGGGGGTACCTGAGCATCGCGACTCATGGGCTCCCACTGGCTCTCCAGCCCTCACTCCCTGGCCTTGACCCACGGCATCGCAACCTGTCATACCAGCGACGGATGAGCTCGCTCGAGGGCCGGGACCTGAGGACGTAGAGCATTAAGGAAAGTGCGCAGGAGTGGGAAGGAGCTCGCGAGGACCTAACCCAGCAGCGCCTCAGCTGCCACCACTCGGGCCGGGCGCTTCATCGAGGAACTACACCAAACTCGAGAGATAAGTCACGCCCTTACAGGAGTTGGACTAACGCAGCGCCAAACCCTCGCCCAGTGCGGCTCTGTCATGGCGACGTTGCCTTCCTTTCTCGCCCAACAAGGGCTGCTTGAGCGCTAAAGGGGACCTCCCGAGCATCGCGACTCGAGGGCTCTTACCAGACCTCGGGCCGCTCACCTCCTGGCCTTGACCACGACATCGCGACCTGGCATACCAGCGACGGTTGAAGCCTGCCTGGGGACTGGGACCTGTCAGCGTAGAGCGCCGAGTCCTCGCGAGGATAGAAAGGGGGAGCCGAGCCAGGACAGCAAGCACCTCACTTTGATTCATATTAAGGATATAATTTTCACAAAAGACATGGCAGGCACCTTACATACCCCCACGGGGTGTTGCTTCGATTCCTCGCAGGGAACAAAGGTACTAATCCTAAGGAACGCTGATCGCCCGCACCTCCGCAAAGGACGCCATCATCAACAGTGGGCTGCCCAACGCCGGCAACAACCCCATCCACATCAGTGGCGTCGGCGGCTGGACGCGGCTGCCCCGCTCCGAGCAAGGCGCGAGCTCGGGGGCTCGTAGCTGTCCTCGCTCGTCTCCGGAGTTGCGAGGAGCTTGGAGGAGCCACTGGGTTCCCCCGCTCCTCCGCTGCTACCTGAGGAGCTGCTGGAGGGCCTATGAGCGGGCCAGGCCCTCGCCAGTTCATTGCCCCTGCCGCTCTCCCTGGGACAGCACTCCAGCCGGCATCCTTCAGCATTGAAGACCTTGAAGAACATCAGGGAGGCGCCGTCGTATTCAAGATGAATCACGAGGGAACCTACCGTCCGGCAGACCCGGGCGATTTCGCCCCAGCCCCGGGTCATGAAGACCTTGCCCGGAGCGACGACCGCGACCTCCGCTCCGGTCGCAAGGGTACCGCAGTCAGCGTGCTGCAACTAGAGCTCCAGAGCCCCGCTCGGCGGCATCTCGAAGGCGAAGGAGGGAGGAAGGCGAATCCAAGAGATCGGAGGCATGGCGGCGTGGAGCACGAGCTCGTGAGAGGAGCGCTCGGCGTGGACTCCAGGAGGAACGACACGCACCACCGTGACTCGCCGACGTTGACGGCGGCACTGTCGATGTCGCTCGACGCCTTCTCCCCCAGGACCCATGACGCGGGCGTACAAGGGTAGCGGATACCCAGGCGGCGGCCGCTCGTACGAGGGCCTCTGTGCCTCCGACTGAGCACCCACATCTCGGTGGCAGAGGACCAGCCGTTTCTTCGGTGGAAGTGGGTCAGGACCCTCTCGGGGGGCCTTTCCCTTCTCTTCTGCAGAAAACTGGCGGATTGGTGCCATTTGCGTAAGGAGAAGCAAGAACGAGGAAGAAGAAGGAAAGGAGTGGCAGCAAGGGATGGACTGAAGGGGCTCGCACAGCCCCATACTTATAGCCGGAGGAGGCCAACTGCCGACCACCACGATCGTAGGTAATCATGACCGGTTTCTCTGCATGCAGGGACTTGTCAAGTCGTGCGGTCGCCGATGCATCATGGGGAAGCGCAGACGCCCACGTCCAGTCAATCGCCACGCGGCGCACAAGGCCGCAGGCTGTTGGGGCCCGCGGCGCTTCGCGCTTGCCCCTTCGCTTCCTTGCTAGGCCAACCCCAGGCACGCCTTGGGCCCGGGGGCTACTGTCGGTGTTCTGGGAACGGGGGTCCCCAGACTTGCCTGCCTGCGGCCTGCGGCGTGGCTCAAGTGGGGGCCCAGCGCGGCCCATCTTCATCAGCTCAAGCTCAAGACCCTCGTGAGGGGCCAAGCCTCGCGGGGCGGACGACCAGAAGCTTCCTCAGAGGCAGCCTCATCAGGCAGGCTCGCGAGGAGGCGGAGAGATCAAGGCAGGGGTACCTCACGAGGAGCCCATGACGCAAGCCATGACGATCGAGACCAAGCGGGCGCCAGGCGGGCGCCGGCCTGCGCAGTGTCCTTGTTTCTCCTTTGGTGCAACGGGGGCAAGCACAGGCCAAGGCACCGGGCAAAGGTTACCATTCTGGTGCAACAAGACCAAGACCAACAGAGCGGCAGTACGGAGGTCACCGTGGAGCCCAAGATGGCGTCATCACCAGTGCTTTTGGCAGCTGAAGACCACCTTTGGTCAGGATAACTTGTACTAGATGTTCCCCTTCAAAATGGCCAATTTTTGGCGCCCTTCCCGCTCATTATTTGGGGAGAGGCCCAGTGCCTCTATAAATAGAGCTAGCCACCACAGAGTAGAGGCGGACAAGAAGGGACCGAAAAGAGAGATAGAGAGAGAGAGAGGCGATTGAACTCACCCAAGCAGTTCATCGCACCAGCTCAAGAACACCTCTCGCGAGGCTGTTCTTCCCTTGTACTGTTCATCATCAGCCCCTGAGGCAATCCACCACACCACACACTGGAGTAGGGTATTACACCACAATGGTGGCCCGAACCAGTATAAACCTTGTGTCCCTTGTGTTGTTCGTTGTTTCCAGCTTAGATCACGCGAGGAGATTGGACGCAGATCGGCAGGGGAGAGATCTCCATGCGCACCCCAGTGTTCGAACCTCAAGGGTCTACCGGAACCCGAAATCCGACATGCGCCAGCTCCCACGCCGTGCCGGGAGAATGCCCCATCGAAGTACATGACCCAGCCGTCTGGTGCCTCACTTCCCGGGGAAAGTGATCGGTCCTCGCCTGCCTCGAGACCCAGTGCTTCTGCCCATTCTGCCACGAAATCCGCAAGTGCGGCTCCCATGATGACTCTGGTCGTACTGAATTCTAGCTGAAATGCCTGTAGTTCGATGTTCCATTCAGCGACTCTTCCAGCTGAGTCGGGGCTCCTGAGTACCCTTTCCAAGGGGTATGCTGAGACGACTTTGATGGGATGGCCTTGGAAATAGTGCCACAGCTTGCGTGAGGCCACTAATAGCGCGAGGAGTTTTTGAGGCATGGGGTACCGCGCCCTTGCATCCCGTAACACCATGCTGACGAAGTACACGGGATGCTCGACGAGGTTGAGGGTGCCGGCGCAGCTTGCATCCTCCAGAGGTCGAGGCGTCTCCTGAGATGGTGGAGCCCCCAGTGCTTGGTCCCTTGAAGAGGCCTCTCCTGCCCCGGGGTGCATTCTCCCGCTGCGGCTGCTCCACTCTGGCTGCGGTCGTGGTCCTCGCGAGGCCCTCTTGGCTTTGCTTTTCTTCAGCCCGGACGGTGGCTGCGGCCTTAGTCTGGCGCTCCCCCTGACCGCCACCAGGGCTGCGCTAGCGGAGTAGGGGGTGGCCGCAAGGTAGAGCACCAGGGGCTCCCGTGGACGCGGAGCTACCATCACTGGTGGGCTGGTAAGGTACCTCTTGAGATCTTGGAATGCCTTGTCGGCCTCTTCAGTCCATTCGAAGGGGCCCTTCTTCTTCATCAACTTGAAGAAGGGCAGTGGTCGTTCCCCAGCTTGGAGATGAAGCGCCCTAGCGCGGTTACACGCCCTGTGAGCTTCTACATCTCTCTGAGGGTCCTTCACGGGCTCATGTCTTCGACTGCTTTGACCTTCTCTGGGTTGGCCTCGATGCCCCTGTGGGACATGAGAAAACCCAGGAGCTTGCCCGAGGGGACCCCAAACATGCACTTCTACGGGTTGAGCCATAGGTCCACTTCGTTGAGGCTCGCAAAGGTTTCTTCTAGGTCTTGTATCAGGGTTTTTTCCTCCTGGGACTTCACCACAATGTCGTCGACGTAAACTTCAGTGTTCCTCCCGAGCTTCTGGCCTAAGGCGATGTGCATCAGCCGCTGAAAGGTTGCGCCTATGTTGCGCAACCCGAATGGCATGCACGTGTAGCAGTACACTCCACATGGGGTCAGGAAAGCTGTTTTTTCCACATCTTCTTCTGCCATCTTGATCTGGTGATAGCCTGAGAAGGCATCTAGGAAGCACAATAGGTCACACTCTACGGTAGAGTCGACTATCTGGTCAATGCGGGGGAGCGGAAATAGATCCTGTGGGTAGGCTTTGTTGAGGTTGGTGAAGTCAACACACATGCGTTCCTTTCCCCCCTTTTTCGGCACAACGACCGGATTAGCAAGCCAATCTGGGTAACGGACCTCGCGGATAACTCCTGCCGCTTCTAGCTTCTGGGTCTCCTGAATGATGAAAGCTTGTTTCTCACTGGACTGTCGCCTCGCCTTCTGCTTCACGGGGCGCACATTGGGGCACACGTTAAGGTGATGCTCAATCACACCCCTCGGGACCCCTGCTAACTAATCGGGTTCCCATGCGAACACCTTCTTGTTCGCACGCAGGAACCTCACTAGGGCCTTCTCCTGCTCGGGCTCGAGGTTGGCTCCTATGGTGAAGGTAGCGTCAGTGGACCCGTCCTCGTCGACCGGTACCTGCTTGGTTTCCGCCTTGTCTTGGGTGAACAGTTTCTTCTTTTTAGCCGGTGTAGCCCCCTTGGTCTCAAGGGCATCGGTGCTGGTGGGTTGCGCCACCGCGGCCGCCCTGAAAGCAAGCTTGAGCGCCTGTAATGCGTCCCTTGTGTCTCCTGACACGGTAAGGACGCCGTTGCTCCCGGGCATCTTCATGAGGTTGTACGCCGGGTGAGTTGCTGCCAAGAACCGGGCGAAGGCCGGATAGCCGAGGATGGCGTTGTAGGGGAGGCCGGTGGGGGCGATGTCGAAGTCGATCATCTCTGTGCGGAAGTTGTCGTGGGTGCCGAAGGTCACCGGGAGGCGGATCTGTCCCAAGGAGGCGGTGGAACCGACTCCGACACCCGAGAAAGGCCTGCTAGGCAGAAGCCGGTCTAGCGGCACGTGGAGGAGGTTGAAGGCCTCCACCGAGAGCACGTTGAGGCCGGCACCATCGTCAATGAGGGTCCTGGTGACGGCCACTTGGCAGATGGTGGGGGTGCACAGCATCGGGAGCGCGCCCGAACCGATGGGGTTGAAGGGCTGATCATCCAAGTCGAAGGTTAGATCGGCCTCGGGCGCCACCCAGCCCGCGGGGGGGGGGGGGGGGGTGGGGGTCTCGACGCTTGGAGGCGGTGCTGATCCGGTGGGTGAATGGCTTGATGTGGCGGCTCGAGGGTGGTTCCTGTGAGCCACCCAGGAGAGCTGCGATGACGGGCGGCACTGGTGCGACATAATGGGCGAGGAAGAGGTCGAGCAGCTCCTCCCAGGAGGTCCCAGAAGCCGTCGGTAGGTGGAGGAGCCATGCGCGTGGGTCACTAGCGAGGGCCATGGGGAACCAGTTGGCCATCACTCGGTCGTCGCCCCGGCTTTGAGGACGGCCTCCTCATACGCTAGCAGGAAAACCAGAGGATCCGTCGCGCCGTTGTAGCACGGCGGCGTCTCAGGCTTGAATTTGTGCGGCCACTGCACCTGCCGCAAGGTGGGGGCCAAGGCTCGGAGCCCCCTGGCCCCAGTGCCGGCATCGGCTGCTGGAGCGGGCGGCGCGTTGTCCGCCATGAGGGCGAAACGCGATGTTGGTGGAGAGCGGGTCGTCGAGAGGGAGAACTCCGGTGCACCCCCTAACTGTGCGCCAAATGTCGAATTTCGGGTTCTGGCAGACCCTTAAGGTTCGAACTCTGGGGTGCGCACGGAGATCTTTCCCCTACCGACTCGCGCTTCTATGGCTCACAAGAGATCTAGGCTAGAAAGAAGAACACACAAGGGACACGAGGTTTATACTGGTTCGGGCCACCGATGTGGTGTAATACCCTACTCTAGTGTGTGGTGTAGTGGATTGCCTCAGGGGCTGATGATGAACAATACAGGGGAAGAACGGCCTCGCGAGAGGTGTTCTTGAGCTGGTGTGGTATTTTCTGCTTGGTCCGGGATCCCCCTCCCTCATGGTGGCTAGTCCTACTTATAGAGGCCCTGGTCCTCTTCCCAAAATGCGAGCGGGAAGGGCGCCAACAATTGGCCATTTTGAAGGGGAACATCTAGTACAAGTTATCCTGACCAAAGGTGGTCTTCGGCTGCCAAAAGCACTGGTGATGACGCCGTCTTGGGCTCCACGATGACCTCCGTCTTGCCGCTCTGCCGGTCTTGGTCTCGTTGCACCGGAATGGTAACCTTTGCCCGATGCCTTGGACTGTGCTTGTTCCCTTTGCACCGAAGGGGAAACAAGGACACTGCACAGGCCGGTGCCTGCCTGGCGCCCGCCTGATCTCGATCGTCATGGCTTGCATCACGGGCTCCTCGCGAGGTGCCCCTGCCTTGATCTCTCCGCCTCCTCGGGAGCCTGCCTGATGAGGCTGCTCCTGAGGAAGCTTCCTGTCGTCCGCCCCGCAGGGCTTGGCCCCTCGCGAGGGTCTTGAGTTTGAGCTGATGAAGCTGGGCCGCACTGGGCCCCCACTCGAGCCACGCCGCAGGCCGCAGGTAAGCAAGTCTAGGGACCCCCATTCCCATAACACCGACATTTTCTTATGTCTTTCTACCTACAAGGTTCTCATAATGTTCCTTGTTCCTCTTTTCTAACGGAGTGTTTTCAACTTTGTTCATCTTCGTTGTATTCTTTCTTTCAATTTGTTCAACCTCACAAGGTTCTTTGGTTTCACTCATTTGTCAAAGAAGCAACTTTGTTTTATCTCTTCATCTTTCATTTTCTCTCCGGTGCCATCCTAGATCTCGGGAAGAGATCCTCTCGTAGTGGTGGAGTGTTGTAACGCCCCGAGACCGTTGCGCCAGGTGTCTTCCAGTTATTCGCTGTCTTTGCCATGTCATTTCCTCGCGTGTTGCATCTTGCCATGTCATCATGTGCATTGCATCACCATGTTTTCAAAACTTGCATCCATCCCGGTCTCCTCGTTCTTTTTGTTGTCCGTTGTGAGCCCAGACACACTGGCACGCGCCCACGACACCTCCAAAATATTATTTTATAAGTGGCCGGAAAATGTTCTTGGAATGGGTTGAAAGTTGGCATGCGGTGTTGTTATGTTGTTAGTAGGTCGCCTGCCAAGTTTCATCTCATACGGAGTTCGTTTGACACCCCAACGATTAACTATAGCGGCAGTATAGCCGGTCAAACGTCGGACGTTTTCGGTCTCTAGAAACGGTTGCCGGTCTGCCTTATTTCCTCTCCTCTCAGCCCAAGCCCCTCTACACAGTCCACTACCTACTGCCAGGCCCAACCTAAGCTCTGTCGTCAGCCCGCGGACCTCCTCGCGCGCGCGTGCGAAAGCTGTCCCGGACCCGACCCGGACAATCGTCACCGTTGGATCCGGATCATCCCCTAACATCTATAAACCATCTCCGTTTTGTTAATTGGGCTCCCTAACATATTTATCCGTGACCATTTGATTTTGATCCGAGGGTCCAAACCTAATCCTATTGCCCCTTTATATCAGTCCAAACCCTAGGCTAGGCAATCCCATCAATCATTTCCTCCCCGCCGCTGCAAAAACCTCCACCTTGTCTCCTCTTCATTTCCCCCTCAGGATCACTAGTGAGCCAATCACCAGCCTCATCCTTCCCTGGTCTAGATCCATCCAGCCTCCACCTCCTCCCTTCGATCCGTCCTCGTGCCCACTTCCAGACCGAGCAGGAGGCTCGATCCCGAGCGCAGCCACCTGCCCAAACTCCGAGAACCCCACGATCCTACCGGCGCCTCCCCTGGATCCTCTCATCCAACCATCGCCCCGTGCCCCGTGCCCCACGCTCATGCTCGTCTTCCACGCATGGACGGGAGAGGAGCTCCTGATCCTTGTGTCCAAGGCATCCTCGTCGCCATTGCTCGAGCCTACTCCGGCAGCTGTCGCCGGCAACCACCCGCAGGACCCCATCGTGCCCATCACCTTCCTCCTCCTTGCTCGTTTCCTCCTTCCCGCCTCTCATCTCTCCCCTGTTTCTCTTGACAGGCGCCGAGCCACCATGTCTGCCTCCAAGTTCTTGCCGGGAGCGGCGCTGCCCGGATCCGACTGTCTCCGCGTCGTCCGCGCCCCTGCCTCGCCATGGACGCGCTGCCCCAGCTTGTCGGAGTCCCAGCAGCCCCGCCTGCTCCCCTGCTTCACCAAGTTCATCGCTGCTCGAGCTCTCGAGCTACTCCAGCGCCCCATGGCCTCTGCCGCGCCGGAGCTTTGCTGCCGCAGGCGACAGCAACAACAATTTCATCGTCGCCTTCCTCCTCTCTTCCCGTGCGCGCGGCCACCCAACCCCGTCTCCCTCCGTCTACATCGCACGCTTGTGTCGGACCCAAGGGGGCCCCGACGCCCTGCAGATTCCCCATAGCCCTGCCTCGTCCAACCTCGCCGTCCCCGAGCTCTTTTTCGGCGGGATCCACCCCAACGCCGTGGTTCCCCGGTGCCCCGGACCTCCTCTGCATCGCCCGCCAAGTCCCGCTGCCGTCCCGCCGTTGACCTTCTGTGCCGCCACACCGTCTCTCTGTCGAGCGAGATGGTCAAACGCTCGGGCTGCTCAATGTCATGTGCTAGGTGGGCCACGCACAGGCCCAGTGCGTCCCCAGCCCAACACTACCGAGCCGGCCCAAGTGCTGTGGTGAGCAGCCCAGCTTGATCCAGCCTTTGGACCACGTGGTGTTTTTTTCCTGTCTAGTAGATTTCTCTTTTATCCACAAGAACGTCAGTTTTGCAGAAAACCCCCTTTACTTCATGCATATCTTAACTCACAAACTAAGCATCACATGTAAAAACTCTATATATGAAAGTTGCTTAGAATTTGTGTAGTTTCATAATATGCCACTTTCAATCATGTTAAAATATTTAAAATGATGTTTGCATATATTTTGCCTATTGCCATGTTAAAATGCTTTAATTCATAACTTAATAACCGTAGCTCCATTTTAAATAATCTTTATATGTAAATGGGGTAGAAAAATGCCTAGTTTAACAAGATGCACTCATTTTGCATGTTTAATAACTCTAAAATTGTGTTTAGGGCAGAACAGTACCAAACCTAAAATATGCACATGATGATTTTTTCGGACTTGATGCTTGTTGGTCCGGCCTCGTTTAAACTTGCATTGGTAGGTAGTTTTCATTTGCTTCACCCCTTGCCTTGTTAAGAACATTTAATGTTGTTGGGTACATAAACGAGATCGAACTAAATAATCAAATATGGTGTTTCATCAATATGCAACTCGTTGCATATTGAGCTCCACTTAATTTGTAGGATTGTTTGTACATTTTTCCATGCCATGCCTCTTTAAACCAGACATGCATCATACTTGCTTGTGCATCATGCCATGCTTATGTGATGGTTGTTTACTATGTTGTTTGCTTCTTTCCGGTGTTGCTTCTTCGGGTTAGTTCCGATAACGTCGCGTTTGTGATGTGCAAGGGAGATCAAGTCATCACAATTTTTGGAAACGATTAGATCATGAAACAATTTGCATCAGATGGTTAAATGACCGCGTTCATTGCAAAGTTCACAAGTACGGCTAAGAAAATTTAAATTTTCAGCACAAACATCTAGCCTTTCTTGCAACCATTTAGTTTCTAAGTACTTATGCCTCTTGCAAAATCTATCTTCCCTAGTTGGTGTGTACTTGCAAACTCTATGCACTCCACAAAAATCGACATGCTTATAAGAGACATTCCCATCATGACTAGTGCAATCATCATTAGTACTATGGATATTCAAAGAGTTCATACTAATAACATTGCAATCATGCTCATCATTCAAAGATTTAGTGCCAAACATTTTAATGCATTCTTCTTCTAACACTTTGGCACAATTTTCCTTTCCATCATACTCACGGAAGATATTAAAAAGCGTATGAGGCAAACTCAATTCCATATTTTTTTCTAGTTTTCCTTTATAAACTAAATTAGTGCAAAAACAAGAAATAAAAATATTAGATTGCAAGATCTAAAGATATACCTTCAAGCTCTAACCTCCCTGGCAACGGCGCCAGAAAAGAGCTTGATGTCTACTACACACCCTTCTTCTTGTAGACATTGTTGGGCCTCCAAGTGCAGAGGTTTGTAGGACAGTAGCAAATTTCCCTCAAGTGGATGACCTAAGGTTTATCAATCTGTGGGAGGCGTAGGATGAAGATGGTCTCTCTCAAACAAGCCTACAACCAAATAACAAAGAGTCTCTTGTGTCCCCAACACACCCAATACAATGGTAAATTGTATATGTGCACTAGTTCAGCGAAGAGATGGTGATACAAGTGCAATATGGATAGTAGATAATGGTTTTTTAATCTGAAAATATAAAAACAGCAAGGTAACTAATGACAAAAGTGAGCGTAAATGGTATTGCAATGCTAGGAAACAAGGCCTAGGGTTCATACTTTCACTAGTGCAAGTTCTCTCAACAATAATAACATAATTGGATCATATGACTATCCGTCAACATGCAACAAAGAGTCACTCCAAAGTCACTAATAGCGGAGAACAAACGAAGAGATTATGGTAGGGTACGAAACCACCTCAAAGTTATCCTTTCTGATCGATCTATTCAAGAGTCCGTAGTAAAATAACACGAAGCTATTCTTTCCGTTCAATCTATCCTAGAGTTCGTACTAGAATAACACCTTAAGACACAAATCAACCAAGACCCTAATGTCACCTAGATACTTCAATGTCACCTCAAGTATCCGCGGGTATGATTATACGATATGCATCACACAATCTCAGATTCATCTATTCAACCAACACAAAGAAATTCAAAGAGTTCCCCAAAGTTTCTAGTGGAGAGTCAAGACGAAAACGTGTGCCAACCCCTATGCATAAGTTCACGAGGTTACGGAACTCGCAAGTTGATCACCAAAACGTACATCAAGTGGATCACATGATATCCCATTGTCACCACCAGATAAGCACGTGCAAGACATACATCAAGTGTTCTCAAATTCTTAAAGACTCAATCCGATAAGACAACTTCAAAGGGAAAACTCAATTCATCACAAGAGAGTAGAGGGGGAGAAACATCATAAGATCCAACTATAATAGCAAAGCTCGCGATACATCAAGATCGTACCACCTCATGAACACGAGAGAGAGAGAGATCAAACACATAGCTACTGGTACATACCCTCAGCCCCGAGGGAGAACTACTCCCTCCTCGTCATGGAGAGCACCGGGATGATGAAGATGGCCACCGGAGAGGGATTCCCCCTCCGACAGGGTGCCGGAACGGGTCTAGATTGGTTTTCGGTGGCTACGGAGGCTTCTGGCGGCAGAACTCCCGATCTATTATGCTCCCCGAAGTTTTTTGGATATATGGGTATATATAGGAGGAAGAAGTATGTCGGTGGATCTCCGGGTTGTCCACGAGGCAGGGGACGCGCCCAGGGGGGTGGGCGCGCCCCCACCCTCATGGGCAGCCCGTGACTCTTCTGGTCCAAAAATAAGTTTCGTGAAGTTTCAGGTCAATTGGACTCCGTTTGATTTTCCTTTTCTGCGATACTCTAAAACAAGGAAAAACAGAAACTAACACTCGGCTCTAGGTTAATAGGTTAGTCCCAAAAATCATACAAAATAGCATATAAATGCATATAAAACATCCAAGGTTGATTATATAATAGCATGGAACAATCAAAAATTATAGATACGTTGGAGACGTATCAATATACCCTGTTGATGATGTGGCACGCAGTATCAATTGCCTCAGGCCAAAAGCGAGGTGGCGTCTTGTACTCATCAAGCATAGTGGGGGACATCTCAACAAGAGTCTTGTTCTTGCACTCCACACGCCATTTTGCTGAGGAGTATAAGGAGTAGATAACTCATGAATAATACCAAGTTCATCAAGATAGTGATCAAGACCAGTGTTCTTGAACTCAGTTCCATTATCACTTCTGATGTGCTTGATATTCACACCAAAGTTGGTTGAGGCCCTCGAGGAAAATCGTTTGAAGACTTCCTGCACTTCAGTTTTGTAAGTGATGATATGCACCCATGTATATCGAGAATAATCATCAACAATGACAAAGCCATATAAAGATGCAGCATTAGTAAATGTGGCATAGTGAGTAGGGCCAAAGAGATCCATGTGAAGCAATTCAAATGGTCGAGTAGTAGTCATGATAGTCTTCGCTGGATGCTTGGCCTTGGTCATCTTTCCAGCTTCACAGGCTCCACACAAATGGTCCTTGATGAATTTGACACCCTCGATGCCAATGACATGCTTCTTCTTCGCGAGCGTGTGCAGATTCCTCATGCCAGCATGACCAAGTCGTCGATGCCATAGCCAGCCTTCTGAAGTTTTTGCAAGTAGACATGTAGTAGGTTGTGGTCCTGTAGAGAAATCAACAATATACAAATCTCCTCTCTTAAAGCCTTCGAAGACTTTGGAATTGTCCGCTTCCATGATCACAACACAATGATACTTGCCAAATACAACAACCATATCAAGATCACAAAGCATTGAGGCAGACATGAGGTTGAACCCTAAGGACTCGACAAGCATGACTTTGTCCATGTGTCAATCCTTTGACATTGCAACCTTACCTAGACCCAATACCCTGCTTTTTCCTTTGTGAGTGTAGGTGATATGCTTCAGATGTGATGGAGATAAAGCAGAGTCCATCAATAAGCTCCTGTCACCAGTCATGTGATTTGTACATCCACTATCGAGGACCCACTCAGTGGCTTTGGGTTGATCATCCTGCAGATGAATTAGTGCAACTTACGAACTCATATACTTCAGCAGTGAAGAATATGGTATCAATTTCATCAGATCAATTTCATCAAGCAATAGAACAAATAAAGCAGTATGAGGACGTGAGAAATGAAAATTCATTTCTTCATGATTAGCTTGCGTCCTTTCAAGCAAATTTAGGTCTCCAGCAAATTCTTCATACGATTAAGTTCGTCTGGAGACCTGACCCTGCATAAGAGGTTAGTTCTTTTTCTTCACCACCCACATCTGAAGGGGTGGCAAAGAGTTCATCATTCTGTGAGCTCCATAAGAGAAAGGTGACATAGATGCCAATCCACTTCGTTTCACATAAGAGGGGTTAGGGTAAGCATAGGAGTAAGCAGAGAAATTCTTCAAGGACTTATGAACATAATGATTTGAAGAATAATGCACATATCCATAATCCTTAGATCTTCCCTGTGAAACAGTCGGGTTAGCACGATGATGTTCATATGAGGACTTTGATCCTTTTGAGGAATTTGATCCATGTGAGGAGTTTGGTCCGTATGAGGACTTGGGTCCATATGAAGAATTTGGTCCATATGGAGAATTTGATCTGGCGTTCCTACTCTTCTCAGGCGGTGTCATGATGACATTTACCTGAAGATTTTTAAGGCACCTTTTGGGAACCCAGATTTTCTTCATAGGAGAACCATTCCTGCAGTTAGTGCCAACATATCTAGCAAATACTTCACTATTCTGATTTTTGAACAGTTTATAATTGGAGTCAAATGGCTCATCAGAAGAATATGAAGATTCACATGTAAAGCCAGATAAAGTAGATGGATCGACTGAAGGTCCCTTTGCAGCAACCCATGAGGTTTTGGGATACTGCTTAGGTTTCCAGTAGGTCCCATCAGCATTGAGTTTCCTCTCAAAGGCAATACCCTCTTTCCTAGGGTTCCTGTTGAGGATCTGCTTTTTAAGCATGTCACAAAGAGCATGATGCCCTTTGAGGCTTTTGTACATGCCTATCATATACAATTCCTTCAGCCCTGCATCATCAGTCATACTAGCAATGTCCTCAGATGGGAAATTAGTGATAGCAGAGGCAGTTGAGGAATTTGCAGGAATGGAAGTATTTGAGCATTCAGGTGAAGAATTAGCAGTTTCATGTTCAATGCACTTCAAACATGGAGGAACAAATTCATCCTGAGTAGTGCTGATCTATTGAGCAAGTAATGAATCACGCTCCTTCTGAAGATCTTCATAACTCACTCTTAACTGCTCAAGATCTTGCTTTCTTTGAAGAAATTCATAAGAAAGCTTCTCATGATCAGATAGGAGAGTGTTATGATGACCTTGAAGATTGTCAAACTTGGACTGAAGTCTCTGAAGATTTCAGTTAAAATTTTAGTGCGATCCATTTCCTCGCCCAACATATCATCGCTTTTATCTAGCATGTTTTGAACCTTTTCAAGAGACTTTTGCAGTTTCACAGCAATCTTAGCAAGTTTAGAATAGCTGGGTTTGAAGTTTTCATCAGATTCATCCTCACTAGATTTAGAGGAGGGATATTTGAGTACCTTTGAGCCTTTTGCCATGAAGCAATAGGTGGGAGCGTAGTCCTCATCGCCGTCATCAGTAGTGTTGGGGAGGTCATTTTCTTCAGAGTTGAAGATGGACTTGCTGACGAATGCGATAGCGAGGGCTAGGCTCGCCACACCAGAGTCTGACTCCTCAGATTCCTCCTCTTCCTCATTTTCCTCAGATTCAGCCTTAGAGTCCATTTCCTTGCCAATGAATGCCCGAGCCTTCTTGGAGCTGCTCTTCTTGTGAGATGAGGACCTTGAAGACTTTGATGGCGAGGTCTTTGAAGATTTTTTCTTCTTCTTCTTTGAATCATCAGAACTGTAATCCTTGTACTTCTTCTTTGATTCCTTTTCCCACTGAGGACAATCTTGAATGTAGTGTCCAGGTTTCTTGCATTTGTGACAGAGTCTCTTCTTGTAATCATGGGATGAGGAATCTGATCTCAAGTCACCACTTCTTCAGGATTTACCAAAGCAACCACGTCTTGGGAACTTCTGAAACTTCCTCACGAGCATTGCTAGCTCCTGGCTCAGTTCTTCAGGGTCACCAAGGCTGCTACCAGAATCTTCACCTTCAAATTCAGACATTGCCTTGGCCTTCAGAGCCCGTGATCTACCATAACTTGGTCCATAGAGATCTCTCTTCTTAGCAAGCTGGAACTCATGAGTGTTTAGTCTCTCGAGGATATCAGCGGGATCAAGTGACTTATAGTCTCCACGTTCTCTTATCATCAATGCCAAGGTATCAAATGAGGAATCAAGCGATCTCAGCAATTTCTTCACCACCTCATGCTCGGTGATATCAGTGGCACCAAGTGCTTGGAGCTCATTTGAGATGTCAGTGAGGCGATCGAAGGTTTGCTTAGCATTTTCATTGTCGAGTCTTTTGAAGCGGTTGAAGATATTGCGTAGAACGTCGAGAGTCACGCTGTGTTGAGACTCCCTCATTGACCTTGGACAGCTTGTCCCAGATAAGCTTTGCTGTCTCCAAAGCACTCACTCTACCATTCTGCCCTTTGCTCAGATATCCACATATGATATTCTTCGCTTGGGAGTCGAGATGCTTGAATCTCTTCACATCAGCAGCGTTGATGGTGGGAGTGACAGAGGGAACACCATTCTCTACAACGTACCAGAGATCGTTATCAATTGCCTCAAGATGCATGCGTATCTTATTCTTCCAGTAGGGGTAGTCCGTCCCAACGAAGGTAGGACACCCAGCAGAAACCTTGATCATACCTGCGGTTGACATAACTAAAACTCCAGGTGGTTAAACCAAAATCACACAGAATAATGGAGTACCTTGCTCTGATACCAATTGAAAGTGCGTTATATCGACTAGAGGGGGGTGAATAGGCAATTTTTATGAATTCTTCACTGAGGAATTTCAGGGTGAGGAAATTCCTGAGTGAAGAACTACTTGTAGCGGAATAAGTACTCAGAAGTAAACATAACCGTACATGAGCATGGTCTTCATGATGAAATGATAACAAGCACAGAGTACAGAAGGCATAAACACAGGATAACACAGGATAAAGACAAACAGACTGAAGAAATTGAATTGAGGAAATAGAGAAAGTCTTCAGTCAAAGTCTTCAAATAGATATGAACAAGCACACAACACAGAAATGAGGAAATAGAAGGGTTGAGGAATTGAAACCAGTTAGCTCGGTGAAGACAATGATTTGGTAGACCAGTTCCAACTGCTGTGACAGTTGTACGTCTGGTTAGGGCGGCTAGGTATTTAAACCTAAGGACACACAGTCCCGGACACCCAGTCCTGAACACGCAGCTCAGGACACTCAGTCCTCACCGTATTCCCCTTGAGCTAAGGTCACACAGACCTCGCCCAATTACTCGTGGTAAGTCTTCAGGTGACTTCCAAACCTTCACAGACTCGGTCACTCGGCGATCCATAATTTCCTCTTGGATGCTCTAGACCATGATGCAGGATCAATCTCTTCAGTGATGCTCAATCACTTTGGGTTTGTAGGTGTTTGGGTTTGGGTTTTCCTCACTTGATGATTTTCACTCAAAGTCCTCGGAGGATGGGATGCTCACAAATGACAAGTGCCAGTTTCTCTTGGAGCAGCCAACCAGCTAGTGGTTGTAGGGGGCGGCTATTTATAACCTAGGGAGCAGCCCGACATGATAAGACATAAATTCCCTTCAATGATATGACCGTTAGGTGGGTAGATATTTTGGGACAACTGGCGCATAGCACAGCAATGGTCGGAATTTTGAGTATCAAATTCCTTAGGGCTATCATGTTCCTCACTGTGTAGGCAATCCGCACTAGCGAATCCCTAACTCCTCAGTTAGAACAAATTCCTCAGAGACCAGAAGAACTTCGTCTCTGTCACTGAAGAAATTGACTGAACTATATGATATTTCCAATGGCTTCACTCGAAGGGATTGGTAGGTGTAGGATTTGAATTGAGCATCACTTGGAAATTTTTCCTTGGTATTTCCTCGACCCCCTTTAATAGTAGGGTGTTTCCTATGACTCAAGAAAGAGAAAATGAAACTACGAAAACAAAAGTCTTCACGCTTCATGTTCCTCGAATGAATACTAAGTCTTCAGGATCACACCAATTTCTTCACTTTCAAAGTCTTCAAAAAATCTTCAAAAATCCAAAGTCTTCAGTCGAAGATCTTCATTTTTAGGGGCCGACTTTCTCTGTAAATATCAAACTCCTCATAGACTTATAGACCTGTGTACACTCACAAACGCATCAGTCCCTTAACCTATAAGTCTTCAATACACCAAAATCACTAAGGGGCACTAGATGCACTTACAATCTCCCCCTTTTTGGTGATTGATGACAATATAGGTTAAGTTTTCAATGGGGATAAACATATGAAGTGTAAATACTGAAATTGAGGAATTTGATTGCAAGATATAGAAGAACTCCGCCTGAAGATGTGCATAGTGAGGAATTTGCTTTTGAAGCAATGCACACTTTGAAGAGTAGAATCATGGAGATCACCCCATATATCTTTTAATTCATACACGCATTTAACATATAATATGAAGAATTTGAAATGAATGATGAAATATGGTGACTGATGTAATTCATCATGCGTGCATTAACATTAACGAGGAATAAGCATGCAGAAAAACTCAGCAAAAGTATCAGACCACCATAGAGTTTAAGTTTACAACTCGATCCAGCAAAGTCTTCAAAAGAACGAGAGTTGTAAATTAGAAAAAAAATGCCCATATATGTAGACCCGCTTGAAGACTAACTCAAATTTCTCACCCTTTGTCATCGAATGACCAAAAGGATCGAAAATGAGGACTAACGCCCCTGAAGAATATCAAGTTGATGGAGGAGCGCCATCGTTGTTGGGGTTGTTGGTTGTTGTAGGGCCTGCAGCAGTGTCGTCCAAGTCTTCAAACTCATCGGTGTCGCGGGATGAAGAATATGAGCTGGCCACCAAGGAAGGAACTTTGACTTTCTTGAATTTCTTCACCGGGGGTGCAGACCAATCAAAGTTCTCCTTGAGACCCATTTGCTTCAGATCTTCTTCACCATACAGATGTCATAAGATAGCCCAGGTGCGACCGAAAACTTCATGGAGGTAGTAATGATGTTTCTTCATTGCAGTATGTGTAGCAGTCATGTTGTGAAGAAGAGAACCAAACTGACGCTTAACCCATTTATGGTTTCGATCCACCTTCTAGTGAAGACTAAGAAGCAGCTCATGGTCAGTCATCACCCTGGGAGCTGTGGCTTGAGGATTTGGCTTGGATGCATGTGCAGCAGAATCATGAGTGGTAGAGTCATCATTGGTGGAATAAGATGCAACTTTGTGAAACTGACCATCGAATGGACGAATGCCTTCATCAATGACAGTAGGTGCATTGCCCTTTTCATTAGCTGAGGAATAACTCTGCTTGAGGACTTCAATTGGGGGCAGGTAGCTGAGGTGATTCTGAAAGTCAGCCTTATAGTTTAGTGAAGACGTTGTTCTGAGGAATCTCATAATCCAAGGAGCATAAGGCTTCAACTCAATCAGAGAGAGTGCAACATTTGCCAGAGTCCTCATGAAGAAATCATGATAATTGACAGGAATGCCATGTATGGTGTTGAATAGTAGATTCTTCATGATGCCAACAATTTCCTCATCAGACGAGTCGTGGCCTTTGATAGGACTCATTGTCCTCGCCAGAATGCGATAGACTGTTCTGGGCACATATAGCAATTCCTTCACGAGGAATTTGGTCCTTGGCGCTTGACCGGGCTTTAGGGGCTTCATTAGCACTTGCATGTAATGGGAAGTGAGTTCAGGCTACTGGTACGGATAGCGAGCTCCTTCAAGGGGTGGACTGATGGGCAGGGCGTGAAGTAATTCAGAGGCCGGTGCTTTATAATGAGTGTTATTGGTCATCCAGTCCAATACCCAAGTGTTGATATCATCAGGATCACCTATGATGTGCAGTGTAGCGTAGAACTAAAGAATAAGCTCTTCATTCCAATCAACAATATCAGAGCAAAAGTTGAGGAGGCCTGCGTCATGAAGCACACCGAGGACAGGAGAGAAGCAAGGCAGTGATTCCATGTCCACATGAGGAATATGCTTGTGGTAGAAGACTTTATCCTTGTTGAAAAGCAGTGAAGAATAGAACTTGGCCTAGCTAGCAGTCCAGAAGCATTTCCTCCTAAGACGAGCAAAGTCATAAGGATTATAGTCCATGAAGAATACATGCTCGCAGAATAAGTCATCAGCCTTGATTTTTTGCTTCTTTGAGAAGGGATCCTTTGGCTTGGGGTGAGGAGTGTCCGTCAATTGCATCACAACCTCAGGGATCTCGATCTCAGGTTTCGCGGGCTGAGGAATTTTAGGTTCTTCTTTAGTGGCAGCCTGGGACTTCAATTCTTCATTTACATTTTTTCAGCACTAGTGGCTGGAATCTCTTCATGGACAGATGGTGTGGCACGAGGTTCTTCAGATCCCATTTGTACTTCAGTAGTGATATGGGACTGAGGAATTTGTTGTAGGGGTGTGAACAAAGGAGAATTGGGATGCTGACTTTCCCAAAAGTTATCGTTCAACACTGGAGTTGTGCATCCAATGTACGCATCTTCGTCTTCATTCATTTCTTCAACGCCAGCCTCTTCAGCAGTGAACTGAGGCATGGGCAATGAGACTATTGGGGTTGAAGGGATTGCATCCGCTTCAATTTCTTCATCCAACTGCTCTGAGGAAGCAGCAGAAGGAATGTCTACATCGGATCCGCTTGGGATCATGTATTCTTCATCAAAAGGAACAAGGTCCTTTGATGGCATAGATGAGACATGAACAACATCAATTGGATTTTCAAATGAGCTGATCAGTGGCTTCATTTTCTTCGGAGCTGAAGAATCTGATGCAGTTGATGCCTTCCTTTTCTTCAAAGCTGCACGCTCTGCAGCCTTGGTCTTCTTCACATATGATGCAGATGGAAGGATCAGAGATGGTGTAGGTGGAGGAGGAGCAGAGGAATTTGGTTCAAGATCTTCAGGCACAACTGATGCAGTTGCCCTGACTTCTTCATTTTCATCAGGGCAACACTAGTGGTTGCCCTGGCAATTTCTTCAGCGGCTGGAATGCAGTCATCAACCCCGGTACTAGCATTTTCTTCAGCAGCCTGAGTATCATCAGCGGTGCTGGCATTTTCTTCAGTAGGCTGAGCAGATGCTTCAACCTGAGGTTTTTCTTGTTGCGTTGGGGCTACAACATTGGAAGTGAACTGTTCAGTTAGTTTCACAAAACGGACCTTGGCTCCCAGCCAATCAGCGCGGTATGCGACAAATTCATCACTGAGTTTCTTGATCTTAGATTGAATAGTGACAAGTTCTTCAGTTGTCATAGAGACAACGTTTTTATTCAGGAAGCGCTCCTTTTTGTACTGCGCTTTCTTCAACCGCCTGGCCTTTTCAAATTTCCATTTTTCTTCCTGAATGAAGTGAGTCAACATATGACTTTGGCTAGGAGTCATCTTGAAGTCAGGCATAGGAGTGTTGGGGTCCTTGTGCCAGAGATCAATGTAATCAAGGATCAATTTTGGATCCAAAAGCAGAGGCACACTTGTGCCTTTGGCACGTGGCGAGATGCACATGTGCTGAGGATTTTGACGGAGGAGCTGAGGACTTTGGAGGAGCTGGTGCGGCTTGAGGAATTGGCCGTGAGGGCTTTGAAGAATCTGGCCGTGAGGGCATTGCTGAGGAACTTGGTCGTGAGGGCATTGGGGTTGAAGCACTTGGCTTATGAGCCGGCTTCTTTGGCATGGCCTTCTTTGGCTTGCTTGCAGAGGCCTCAGCAGTGGCAGCAGCAGCAGAGTCTTAATTAAATTTCCTCACTGCTTCCTTAGCTACTATGGCTAGCTTGGCCTGGCGCTTGGCCCATTCATCGGGATAATCCTCACCACGCTTGAGGCTGGTGGGATCAGCTACTTGCCCAGGTGTCAACAGAGGTCTTGGGCATGGAGGATTAAGAGCGAATTTCTTCATATACTTGGGAGTAACATATATGTATTCCCTCCATTCCCGTGCCCATCTCCTCTCTATCCTTTGGATGTGCACTTTGCGCTCATTGTTAGTTTCCTTTCCATGGGTGGCCTCATCAGGAGTGCAATAATCCTTGTATATATCCTCAGGGATTTCAAACACAGTGTTGACTTCCAGCTTCTTTCCTCCCTTATGAGGTTTCTTGCCATCTTCCATTTTCTTCAGCTGAGGGTTTTGAACGATTGAGTTCTCTGAAGAGGTATGCAACTTTTCTTCGAGGAATGCTGCAAATGAGTTAAGTTGATGAGAACCTAATGATTCAGCAGCGGACATGTTTACTTGTGAACATAGTATAGTTGCGAGGAATTTGGAGAGGTCATATGCGTTCTCAGAAGATTTTGCAATAAGAACAAGTTTGAGGAATTTGACCGGATGAATCTTGAGGAATTTCACTAAGCGTTCTTTGACTTAGGTTCTAGAGTTGTACAGATTTGAAAATCCACACAATTGAGGAATCTTGAAGAAAAATTTGCTTAGAGAAAGAGATCAAGAACAGATGATATGTGAGGACTAGGGACTTTTCTGTAAAAACTGCAGTCTCTAGAAAAATGCTAAATTCGCAGATCTGGGAAAAAACATGACACGGGCCGAAACTTGAGGGCTGGCCCAACAGGACGAAAAAACAGAGGGGCGCTGTGGTGAGGGTTCTCACCCTGGGCCAAGATCTGGCCCTCTCGGTGGGAGAGAGGCCAACGGGGCTGGCCGGGCGCGCTGGGCCTTGCTGGATCTGGGCCACGCGCAGGGCAGCGGTCAACGCCGGCGTGCGGCGGCAGCGGCCGAACTCCAGCAAGGGCGGCGTACGGGGAAACGGCGACGGGCGCGGCCGGCGAGGTCGGGATCGTGTCGCAGGGCCCTGGATCCAACGGAGGAGTTCTTGACGATGCCGACACGGAGTTTGGACGTGGCGCGGGCGGAGGTTGACTTCGGCGGAACTCCGGCGGAGGCGCGCGCTGGCGGGCGATGCAAGATCCGGCGTGGTGGGTGGCAGGCGGCTCTGGCGCGAGGACGAGGGAGCAGGTCGGGGTGGATCCGAGCGGGGTCGGCTCCTCTTGTGGCCGGCAACGGGAAGGTGAGCAGCGCGGGCGGCACTCCAGCGAAGCACCGGCGAGGAGCGGGCGACACACGGGCGATGGAGCGGAACGGGCTTCGGCGGCGCAACGCGGGCTCCCTCTGGGCCCAGATCTGGCCCGGGGTGGGCCTGCTGCGGGCCGGGAGGGCCACGGGGAGGTGGGAGGAGGCCAAGGGCGACGTGGCCTCACATGAGTGGCTGCGGGCGGCCTGGCGGGGTTAGGTGGCGCGCATCGGTTGGTCCAGGGTGCGACGGCGGCGGCGCCAAGTGGATGGTCGCGGAAATGGAGGAGAAGGTGGGAGGTGGTGGCGGATGATGATTGGGGGGCGCGGAAATTGAGGAGGAAGGGAAGGAATGTCCAGATTTGGAAGGATGGGGTTCTATTTATAGCAGGGGAGGCTAGGGTTTGGTCTAGGGGTGGTTTGGGGCCGTTCCAGAGCCTCCGATCGCGATCCGACGGTTCCGGTCGGAGGGTGGATTTATTGGGCTTCAGGTGGGCTGATTGTGACTGTGTAGAAGGCCGAGGTTTGCGGGAGAGAAGAGAGAGAGAGAGTGCAGCCCGACAACTATTTCCGGAGACTGAAAACGTCCGACGTTTGACCGACTATAATGCCGCTATAGTTATCCGTTGGGCGTCAAACGGACTCCGAATGCGATGAAATTTCGCAGGCGTTCTACTAAGAACATAACAACACTGCATGCCAACTTTCAACCCATTCTGAGAACATTTTTCGGCCACTTATAAAATACTATTTCGGAGGTGTCGCGGGCGCGTACAAATGTGTCTGGGCTCAGAATGGACAACGGAGAGAACTGGGGAACCCGGACGGATGCAAATTTTGAAAACATGATGATGCAATGCACATGATGACATGACAAGATGCAACACGTAAGAGAAAGACAAGGCAACAACAGCAAATAACTGGAAGACACCTGGCACAACAGTCTCGGGGCGTTACAAGTGATCACAGCTCTGTGCCCACCCATGAGGCCGGCGGTGAAGGTGGGTTGCATGGCACCGTGGATGTCCATGTCTAGGACTACCCCACCAACTCCAGGTTCCAGGTTGCAGCGGGGGGTTCAAAAAATGGCTCCTCCTTGGCCTCCAGCTCGCGTATGGCCACATCGTCGGCACCCGAAAGTGCCATCATCATGTCGAGGCAGTCGTGCTGGGCACGGTCGTACTCCCTCTCAGAGTCCTAGAGCACCCTCCTCATGAGCCCGCCTCCTTTTCGATGGGGATGGTGGGAGCTGGTGGTGGAAAGGATGACGAGGGAAGGGCGTGGGACTGCGCACGCACCCGCGCACAGTCGTGTGACCTGGGCGGGCTGAGAGCACGCACACGGCTAGCAGATCACGCCCATGGTGGGCTTGGATCACGACCGGCAAAAACCGCCTACCGATGCAGGTCGTGCTCGTCCCGTAACCAGGTGTCCCACACGGGAGAATCTGTTGGGAAACATAGCATGCAATTTCAAAAAAAAACTACGCTCACGCAAGATCTATGTAGGAGATGCATAACAATGAGAGGGGGAGAGTGTGTCTATGTACCCTCGTAGACCGAAAGCGGAAGCGTTTGACAACGTGGTTGATGTAGTCGAACTTCTTCTCGTTCCGACCGATCAATCACCGAACGTACGACACCTCTGAGTTCTGCACACGTTCAGCTCAATGATGTCCCTCGAACTCTTGATCCAGCAAAGTGTCGAGGAAGTAGATGAGTTCCGTCAGCACGACGGCGTGGTGACGGTGATGGCGATGTGATCCGCACAGGGCTTCGCCTACTACGAGAAAATGACTGAGGGTGTAATCTGTGGAGGGAGGCGCCCCACACAGCTAACAGAAGTTGATCTGTCTTCTAGGTGCGCCCCTCATATATATAGGTGGGAGGGAGAGGGGGCAGCCAAGGGGGTGCCCCAAGTAGGAGGAATCCTACTTGGGGGCCTTGTCTAATTCGACCCCCTTTCCTTTTTCACCGAAGGAGGAAGGAAAGAGGAGGGAGGAGGGAAGGAAGGGGAGGCCGAATCCCTCCTCTTCCTTCTCTCTTATCCCCTTTCCTTTACCCTCTAGTGCGGCCCATGTGGGGGCGCAATAGCCCATGCTGGCTTCTGCGTTTCCCCTCTTGGCCCATTAGGCCCATATCTTTGCCAGGGGGTACCCGGAACCCCTTTTTGGTGACCCGATATGTACCCGGTACCCCCGGAACACTTCCCGTGTCCGAATACTGTCGTCCTATATATATCAATCTTTACCTCTCGACCATTTCGTGACTCCTCGTCATGTCCGTGATCTCATCCGGGACTCCGAACAACATTCGGTCACCAAAACACATAACTCATACAATACAAAATCGTCATCGAACGTTAAGCGTGCGGACCCTACGGGTTCGAGAACTATGTAGACATGATCGAGACACCTCTCCGGTCAATAACCAATAGTGGAACCTGGATGCTCATATTGGCTCCTACATATTCTACGAAGATCTTTATTGGTCGAACCGTAATGACAACATATGTTATTCCCTTTGTCATCGGTATGTTACTTGCCCGAGATTAGATCGTCGGTATCTTCATAGCTAGTTCAATATCATTACCGGCAAGTCTCTTTACTCGTTCCATTATACATCATCCCGCAACTAACTCATTTGTCACATTGCTAGCAAGGCTTCTTATGATGTGTATTACCGAGAGGGCCCAGAGATACCTCTCCGATACTTGGAGTGACAAATCCTAATCTCGATCTATGCCAACCCGACAAACACCTTCGGACATACATGTAGAGCATCTTTATAATCACCCAGTTACGTTATGACGTTTGATAGCACACAAGGTATTCCTCCGGTATCCGGGAGTTGCATAATATCATAGTCGAAGGAATATGTATTTGACATGAAGAAAGCAATAGCAATAAAACTGAATGATCAATATGCTAAGCTAATGGGTGGGTCTTGTCCATCACATCATTCTCCTAATGATGTGATCATGTTCATCAAATGACAACACATGTCTATGGTTAGGAAACTTAACCATCTTTGACTAACAAGCTAGTCTAGTAGAGGCTTACTAGGGACACAATGTTTTGTCTATGTATCCACACATGTATCAAGTTTCTGGTTAATACAATTCTATCATGAATAATAAACATCTATCATGATATAAGGAAATATAAAATAACAACTTTATTATTGCCTCTAGGGCATATTTCCTTCAGTCTCCCACTTGCACTAGAGTCAATAATCTAGTTCACATCGCCATGTGATTTAACACCAATAGTTCACATCTTTATGTGATTAACACCCATAGTTCACATTGCTATGTGCCCAACACCCAAAGGGTTTACTAGTCAATAATCTAGTTCACATCATTATGTGATTAACACCCAGAGAGTACTAAGGTGTGATCATATTTTGCTTGTGAGAGAAGTTTAGTCAATGGGTCTGCCACATTTAGATCCGTATGTATTTTGCAAATTTTATGTCTACAATGCTCTGCATGGAGCTACTCTAGCTAATTGCTCTAACTTTCAATATGTATCCAGATTGAGACTCAGAGTCATCTGGATCGGTGTAAAAGCTTGCATCGATGTAACTCTTTACGAGAACTCTTTGTCACCTCCATAACCGAGAGAATTTTCCTTAGTCCTCTAAGGATAATTTTGATTGTTGTCTAGTGATCCACTATTGGATTACTTTGGTTCCTCCGTGCTAAACTTATAGCAAGGCACACATCAGGTCTGGTACATAGCATAGCATACATGATAGTGTTGGGGAACGTAGTAATTTCAAAAAAATTCTACGCACACACAAGATCATGGTGATGCATAGCAACGAGAGGGGAGAGTATCGTCCATGTACCCTCGTAGACCGTAAGCGGAAGCGTTATGAGAACGTGGTTGATGTAGTCGTGCGTCTTCACGATCCGATCGATCCAAGTACCGAACGCACAACACCTCTGAGTTCAGCACACGTTCAACTCGATGACGTCCCACGAACTCCGATCCGGCAGAGCTTCATGGGAGAGTTCCGTCAGCACGACGACGTGATGATGGTGATGATGTTGCTACCGACGCAGGGCTTCACCTAAGGAGAGGAGGAATCCTCTTCCTACTAGGAAGGGGATTCATCCTTTCCTAGTCCAACTAGGAAGAGGGAAGGGGAAAGGAAAGAGAGGGAGAGGGAAAGAGGGGCCGCGCCCCCTCCCCTAGTCCAATTCGGACTCCCCATGGGAGGGGGCGCGCCACCTCCTGGTCTGCAGCCCTCTCTCTCTTCCCTCAGGCCCACTAAGGCCCAATACTTCCCCGGGGGGTTCCGGTAACCCCTCCGGCACTCCGGTTTTCTCCGAAATCATCCGGAACACTTCCGGTCTCCGAATATAGCCGTCCAATATATCAATATTTACGTCTCGATCATTTCGAGACTCCTCTTCATGTCCGTGATCACATACGGGACTCCGAACTACCTTTAGTACATCAAAACACATAAACTCATAATACCGATCGTCACTGAACGTTAAGCGTGTGGACCCTACGGGTTCGAGAACTATGTAGACATGACCGAGACTCGTCTCCGGTCAATAACCAATAGCGGAACCTGGATGCTCATATTTGTTCCTACATATTCTACGAAGATCTTTATCGCTCAAACCGCATAACAACATATGTTGTTCCCTTTGTCATCGGTATGTTACTTGCCCGAGATTCGATCGTCAGAATCTCAATACCTAGTTCAATCTCGTTACCGGCAAGTCTCTTTACTCGTTCCGTAATACATCATCCTGCAACTAACTCATTAGTCACAATGCATGCAAGGCTTGTAGTGATGTGCATTACCGAGAGGGCCCAGAGATACCTCTCCGACAATCGGAGTGACAAATCTAATCTTGATCTATGCCAACTCAACAAGCACCATCGGAGACACCTATAGAGCACCTTTATAATCACCCAGTTATGTTGCGACGTTTGGTAGCACACAAAGTGTTCCTCAGGTACCCGGGAGTTGCATAATCTCATAGTGATAAGAACATGTATAAGTCATGAAGAAAGCAATAGCAACAAAATAAACGATCATTGTGCTAAGCTAACGGATGGGTCAAGTCAATCACATCATTCTCTAATGATGTGACCCCGTTAATCAAATGACAAATCATGTCTATGGTTAGGAAACATAACCATCATTGATTCAATGAGCTAGTCAAGTAGAGGGAAACTAGTGACACTCTATTTGACTATATATTCACACATGTACTAAGTTTCCGGTTAATACAATTCTAGCATGAATAATAAACATTTATCATGATATAAGGAAATATAAATAACAACTTTATTATTGCCTCTAGGGCATATTTCCTTCAGTCTCCCACTTGCACTAGAGTCAATAATCTAGATTACACGGTAATGATTCTAACACCCATGGAGTCTTGGTGCTGATCATGTTTTGCTCGTGAGAGAGGCTTAGTCAATGGGTCTGCAACATGCAGATCCATATGTATCTTGCAAATCTCTATGTCTCCTTCCTTGACTTGATCGCGGATGGAATTGAAGCATCTCTTGATGTGCTTGGTTCTTTTGTGAAATCTGGATTCCTTTGCCAAGGCAATTGCACCAGTATTGTCACAAAAGATTTTCATTGGACCCGATGCACTAGGTATGACACCTAGATCGGATATGAACTCCTTCATTTGCTGCTTCCGAAGCAGCTATGTACTCCGCTTCACACGTAGATCCTGCCATGACGCTTTGCTTAGAACTGCACCAACTGACAGCTCCACCGTTCAATAAAAACACTTATCCGGTTTGTGACTTAGAGTCATCCGGATCAGTGTCAAAGCTTGCATCGACGTAACCATTTATGATGAGCTCTTTGTCACCTCCATAAACGAGAAACATATCCTTAGTCCTTTTCAGGTATTTCAAGATGTTCTTGACCGCTGTCTAGTGATCCACTCCTGGATTACTTTGGTACCTCCCTGCTAAGCTAATAGCAAGGCACACATCAGGTCTGGTACACAGCATTGCATACATGATAGAGCCTATGGCTGAAGCATAGGGAACATATTTCATTTTCTCTAAATCTTCTTTAGTGGTCGGGTATTGAGTCTGACTCAACTTCACACCTTGTAATACAGGCAAGAACCCTTTCTTTGCTTGATCCATTTTGAACTTCTTCAAAACTTAATCAAGGTATGTGTAACGCCCTCGATGCGGCTATATCTCCCACGTGTTGAAGCATGACTTAGAGGCATAACCGCATTGAAAGCAATGTCACAAGTGAGGTAATCTTCACATAACCCATGTAATACATAAGGGAAAGAGATACATAGTTGGCTTACAATCATCACTTCACACAATTACATGAATAAAGCATTACAACAACCAAATACAATCAAGGTCCGACTACGGAACCAAAATAAAAGAAGAACCCCAAAAGCGATAAAGGTCCCCGATCGACCCCAACTGGGCTCCACTACTGATCAACTAGAACGAAACAACATAAAGGACAAGATCTTCAGCGAGCTCCTCCTGAGCTTGGTTGCATCATCTGCACGGACTCATCGGCACCTGCAAGCTGGTTTTGGAAGTATCTGTGAGTCACGGGGACTCAGCAATCTCGTACCCTCGCGATCAAGACTATTTAAGATTATGGGTAAGGTAAAGGTATGAGGTGGAGCTGCAGCAAGCGACTAGCATATATGGTGGCTAACATACGCAAATGAGAGCGAGAAGAGAAGGCAAAGCACGTTCGAGAAATCTATGATCAAGAAGTGGTCCTAAAACAACCTACGTCCAGCATAACTCCAACACCGTGTTCACTTCCCGGACTCCGCCGGAAAGAGACAATCACGGTTACACACGCGGTTGATGCATTTTAATTAAGGTCAACTTCAGGTTTTCTACAACCGGACATTAACAAATTCCCATCTGCCCATAACCGCGGGCACGGCTTTCGAAAGTTCAAAACCCTGCAGGGGTGTCCCAACTTAGCCCATGACAAGCTCTCATGGTCAACGAAGGAATAGACCTCCTCCCGAGACATTCCGATCAGACTCGGTATCCCGGTTCTACAAGACATCCTCGACAATGGTAAAACAAGTCCAACAAGACCACCCGATGCGCCAACATCCCGATAGGAGCTGCACATATCTCGTTCTCAGGGCACACCGGATAAGCTAAGCATACGGGAGCCAACGTAACCCAAGTTGCCAAAGGACGGCCCCGCACGGTGCTCTGGGTTGGACCAACACTTAGACAAGCACTGGCCCGGGGGGGTTAAAATAAGATGACCCTCGGGATGCGCGACTCCCAAGGGAAAAAGGCTAGGTGGCGAATGGTAAAACCAAGGTTGGGTCTTGCTGAAGGAGTTTTATTCAAAGCGAACTGTCAAGGGGTTCCCATTATAACCCAACCGCGTAAGGAACGCAAAATCCGGGAACATAACACCGATATGACGGAAACTAGGGCGGCAAGAGTGGAACAAAACACCAGGCATAAGGCCGAGCCTTCCACCCTTTACCAAGTATATAGATGCATTAATTAAATAAAATATATTGTGATATCCCAACAAGTAAACATGTTCCAACAAGGAACAACATTTCCATATTCCAACAAGGAACAAACTTCAATCTTCACCTGCAACTAACAACGCTATAAGAGGGGCTGAGCAAAGCGGTAACATAGCCAAACAACGGTTTGCTAGGACAAAGTGGGTTAGAGGCTTGGTTCAACAATATGGGAGGCATGATAAGCAAGTGGTAGGTATCGCAGCATAGGCATAGCAAAAGAGCGAGCAACTAAGCAAGCAAAGATAGAAGTGATTTCGAGGGTATGATCATCTTGCCTGAAATCCCGCAAGAAAGAAGAACGAGTCCATGAAGAAGACAAACGGACGTAGTCGAACGAATCCTCCCAACACGATGTTATCGGAACCAACCCGAAGGAGCAACACCGGAAAGGAGCAAACAACATAGTAAAACAACCAACACATGAACATGGTATGATATGCGGGATGCGGGATGCGGTATGCGGTATGCGATGCATATGCATGATTTGACAAGAGATGAATGAACCTGGCCTCAACTTGGGAATCCAAGTGTGCCACTGGAAAGATGAGATGAAATCGCTTGAAAACGATATAAAGAACTCCGGAAACGGAGTTACGGTTTGGAAATGGCAAGCAATTCAAATATGACACCGGTCTGCGATTAACAGCAAGTAGCCATCTAAATGCAACAAGATGAACATGCTACAGCACCCAAACATGGGAACAAAATACATGGCAGGGATGCATTCATGATACTTAACAAAAGTCTAGCACTGAGCTACGGCCAATTCATACATTAACAGGTTCAAACAAGCATGGCAAAAATGCATATGGTAAACAGATTTCAGACTTGGTGAAATTAACACTTGTCTGAAAATTCAGATCAGATAGCACTCTTCGGAGCAACAAAACTACATGCTACAGGACCTGAACATGGAAAAGTAAAGCATGGCATGGAGCTAGTCAAAGATCTTAACAAAAGTCCCTTAGTGACCTTGAGCCAAAAGGGATCAGAAAATACAATTGCAAGCATGTGAACATGGCAAAAGCATAATCAGATCACAGACTTAGTGAAAACTGGAGCATGCTGAAACAGATATTAAGTAGGCATGTTTACGAGCACGATGCACTCACTACAGAGCAAGTCATGACAATCTAAGCATACACCCATCAAGAATACACATTATACAAGCTAGACATGGCAAGAACAATAACATAGCATGCACGGATCAACTACAACACCCTTGGCAAAATCGCTAACAAGTAGACAATCTGCCCAGATTCACAAAATGACAAAAGTAGAGCTCGATTGACTCAAGCTAGGGTGCTCCATAATTGCAAACAAAGACATGGATGGATAGAGCACTACAAGATTAACAAAACATCCTTACTGATCATCCTCAAAAGAGGCACGGATCACTAGGAAACAACATGAACATATGGCATAATGAGATAAACAGACCAAGGACTTAGTGGAAATGCTAAGTCCCTGAAATCAGCATTAACAAGTGCCCCACTTTGCAGGCTTGTGCTAGTCACCACACACATCACAAAAATACATAGTTTGCACCTCTGGAAAGATGGCAAGGCATATAACAAAACTCATGAAGAGCTCATGGGCATATCATGCACACAATAATCATGGCAAAAATGACAAATAACTAAATGGAGCAGCACATCTGACAATTATCTCAAGTATCCCTCTTCTAACAGCATTTCGGGCATCAAGATGAACTCAAATGAAAATGATGCAATGTAATGAAATGATGTACTCTTTGAGACAAACATTTTGATATGCTATATGCGCAAAACGGAGTTACGGATGCAAAGTTATGGCACGATGAACAGGGCATATGAATCTGGAAACTTCGGGGACTTAGTGGTTTTTCAGTGAGCGCCAAATAGTAAAAGTCGCACGGGGGCAGAGGATAGGGGTTTGCTCACCCTGGGCTTCGCCCATGCGAAGAGGAGGCGGCCTGGGCCAGAGGAGAGGAAGGCGGCCCAAGCGAGCGAGGGCGTCGTCCTCCTCGCGCCTGGCGCACGAACAGGAACAGGGGCGGCGACGCCCTAGGTCAACGGCGGCGCAATCGTTGACTCTGGCAGACGGGCACCACGGGGAGCTACGAGAATGGGCGGATCCCGAGGAGAGGGTGCCCGATCCGAGCTCGGAGGGACTCCAGACGACGGCAGGAGCGGATCGAGGCGGCGGCGCGATCCCTGTCAAAGTGCAGAGAGAGAGAGAGGTAAGGAGAGACCGATCCAGGGCAGAACGAGATGGGGCGGCGCGGTGGTCGGCGACCTGGTGTAGGCGGCGCGGTGGTCGGCGGCGAACACGGCGACTGAGGTGGCGGCGGCGAGGCGCGCCTCGGCGGAAGGAGATACCGGGCGAGGATCCGACGAAGGCTCGCTGGAGTTCCACAACGGCGGCGGGGCGCAATAGTGAAGGCAGCTTGCGGGCTGCGCGGCGGCGGAGCAGGCCCGGTTCGGCTCGGCGTGGGCCGGATCCGGGCATGGCGGGCCCGTGCGGCGGGGAAGTGGGCGCGGGGACGCGTGGCGGCATCCGGTTGGGCGAGGGCGGCGGCTGGCTGACGTGGCACGCTCCGATTGGCCGGGACGGCGTGGAGGGGAGCGGCGGACATGTCCGGCGCGGAAGCGGACGTGTCCGTCGGCGCGAGAAGGTGGAATCTAGGGTTTCGTCCGCGAAAATGGACGGGGAGGGCATATTTATAGGCACAGGGAGCTAGGAGAGTCCAAATGAGGTGTGGTTTGCGGCCACGCAATCGTGATCGAACGACCGAGAGGATGGAAGGGGTTTTGGGCCAACTTGGAGGGGTGTTGGGCTGCAACACACATGAGGCCTTTTCGGTCCCCCGGTTAACCGTTGGAGCATCAAACGAAGTCCAAATGGTACGAAAACTTGACAGGCGGTCTACCGGTAGTAAACCAAGGCCGCTTGGCAAGTCTCGGTCCCATCCGGAAATGTTTAATCCCCACACATGAGAAGAAGGTAGAAAGGACCACCGGAGGAGAACGGAGCGCCGGATTGCAAAACGGACAACGGAGAAAATGCTCGGATGCATGAGACGAACATGTATGCAAATGAAATGCACATGATGACATGATATGCAATGCATGACAAGCAAGAAATGACAAGGCAACAACAGCGAATAACTGGACGACACCTGGCACATCGGTCTCGGGGCGTTACAGTATGTGCTTTGTGAAAGTCCAATTATGTGTCTTGATCAATCTCTATAGATCTTGATTCCCAATATATAAGCAGCTTCACCGAGGTCTTTCTTTGAAAAACTCTTATTCAAGTATCCCTTTATGCTATCCAGAAATTCTATATCATTACCAATCAACAATATGTCCTCCACATATAATATTAGAAATGCTACAGAGCTCCCACTCACTTTCTTGTAAACACAGGCTTCTCCAAAAGTCTTTATAAAACCATATGCTTTGATCACTCTATCAAAACATTTATTCCAACTCCGAGATGCTTGCACCAGTCTATAGATGGATCGCTGGAGCCTGCACACTTTGTTAGTTCCCTTTGGATCGATAAAACCTTCAAGTTGCATCATATACAACTCTTCTTCGAGAAATCCATTCAGGAATGCAGTCTTTACGTCCATTTGCCAAATTTCATAATCATAAAATGCGGCAATTGCTAACATGATTTGGACGGACTTAAGCATCGCTACGTGTGAGAAGGTCTCATCGTAGTCAACTCCTTGAACTTGTCGAAAACCTTTCGCAACAAGTCGAGCTTTGTAGACAGTAACATCACCATCAACATTTGTCTTCTTTTTGAAGATCCATTTATTCTCGATGGCTTGTCGATCATCGGGCAAGTCAACCAAAGTACACACTTTGTTCTCATACATGGATCCCATCTCAGATTTCATGGCCTCAAGCCATTTTGCGAAATCTGGGCTCATCATCGCCTCCTCATTGTTCGTAGGTTCGTCATGGTCAAGTAACATGACTTCCAGAACAGGATTACCATACCACTCTAGTGAGGATCTTACTTTGGTTGACCTACGAGGTTCGGTAGTAACTTGATTTGAAGTTCATGATCTTCATCATTAGCTTCCTCACTAATTGGTGTAGGAGTCATAGGAACAGATTTCTGTGATGAACTACTTTCCAATAAGGGAGCAGGTACAGTCACCTCATCAAGTTCTACTTTTCTCCCACTCACTTCTTTCGAGAGAAACTCCTTCTCTAGAAAGGATCCATTCTTAGCAACGAATGTCTTGCCTTCGGATCTGTGATAGAAGGTGTACCCAACAGTCTACTTTGGGTATCCTATGAAGACACATTTCTCCGAGTTGGGTTCGAGCTTATCAGGTTGAAGCTTTTTCACATAAGCATCACAGCCCCAAACTTTAAGAAACGACAACTTTGGTTTCTTGCCAAACGACAGTTGATAAGGTGTCGTCTCCACGGATTTAGATGGTGCCCTATTTAACGTGAATGCAACCGTCTCTAAAGCATAACCCCAAAAAGATAGCGGAAAATCAGTAAGAGACATCATAGATCGCACCATATCTAGTAAAGTACGATTACGACGTTCGGACACACCATTACGCTGTGGTGTTTCGGGTGGCGTGAGTTGCGAAATTATTCCGCATTGTTTCAAATGAAGACCAAACTCGTAACTCAAATGTTCTCCTCCACGATCAGATCGTAGAAACTTTATTTTCTTGTTACGATGATTTTCCACTTCACTCTGAAATTCTTTGAACTTTTCAAATGTTTCAGACTTATGTTTCATCAAGTAGATATACCCATATCTGCCCAAATCATATGTGAAGGTGAGAAAATAACGATACCCGTCGCGAGCCTCAATATTCATCGGACCACATACATCAGTATGTATGATTTCCAACAAATCTGTAGCTCGCTCCATAGTTCCGGAGAACGGTGTTTTAGTCATCTTTCCCATGAGGCATGGTTCGCAAGTACCAAGTGATTCATAATCAAGTGATTCCAAAAGTCCATCAGAATGGAGTTTCTTTAAGCGCTTTACACAAATATGACCTAAACGGCAGTGCCACAAATAAGTTGCACTATCATTATGAACTCTGCATCTTTTTGCTTCAATATTATGAATATGTGTATCACTACTATCGAGATTCATCAAGAATAGACCACTCTTCAAGGGTGCATGATCATAAAAGATATTACTCATATAAATAGAACAACCATTATTCTCAGATTTAAATGAATAACCGTCTCGCATCAAACAAGATCCAGATATAATGTTCATGCTCAACGTTGGCACCAAATAACAATTATTCAGGACTAAAACTAATCCCGATGGTAGATGTAGAGGTAGTGTGCCGACCGCGATCACATCGACTTTGGAACCATTTCCCACATGGATCGTCACCACGTCCTTAGACAATCTTTGCTTAATCTGTAGTCCCTGTTTCGAGTTGCAAATGTTAGCAAATGAACCAGTATCAAATACCCATGCACTACCGTGAGCATTAGCAAGGTACACATCAATAACATGTATATCACATATACCTTTGTTCACCTTGCCATCCTTCTTATCCGCCAAATACTTGGGGCAGTTCCGCTTCGAGTGACCAGTCCCTTTGCAGTAGAAGCACTCAGTCTTAGGCTTAGGTCCAGACTTGGGCTTCTTCACTTGAGCAGCAGCTTGCTTGTCATTCTTCTTGAAGTTCCCCTTCTTCCCTTTAACCTTTTTCTTGAAACTGGTGGTCTTGTTGACCATCAACACTTGATGCTCTTTCTTGATTTCTACTTCCGCAGCTTTTAGCATTGCAAAGAGCTCAGGAATCGTCTTATCCATCCCTTGCATATTATAGTTCATCACAAATCTCTTGTAGCTTGGTGGCAGTGATTGAAGAACTCTATCAATGACACTATCATCAAGAAGATTAACTCCCAGTTGAGTCAAGTGGTTGTGGTACCCAGACATTCTGAGTATATGTTCACTGACAGAACTATTCTCCTCCATCTTGCAGCTGTAGAACTTATTGGAGACTTCGTATCTCTCAATCCGGGCATTTGCTTGAAATATTAACTTCAACTCCTGGAACATCTCATATGCTCCATGATGTTCAAAACGTCATTGAAGTCCCTGTTCTAAGTTGTAAAGCATGGCACACTGAACTATCGAGTAGTCATCAGCTTTTCTCTGCCAGACGTTCATAACAGCTGGAGTTCCTCCTGCAGTGGGTTTGGCACCTAGCAGTGCTTCCAGGACGTAATTCTTCTGTACATCAATGAGGATAATCCTCAAGTTACGGACCCAGTCTGTGTAATTGCTACCATCATCTTTCAACTTTGCTTTCTCTAGGAACGCATTAAAATTCAACGGAACAACAACACGGGCCATCTATCTACAACAACATAGACATGCAAAATACTATTAGGTACTAAGTTCATGATAAATTAAAGTTCAATTAATCATATTACTTAAGAACTCCCACTTAGACAGACATCCCTCTAATCATCTAAGTGATCGCGTGATCCATATCAACTAAACCATGTCCGATCATCACATGTCCGATCCAATGGTGAACATCACTATGTTGATCATATCTACTATATGATTCATGCTCGACCTTTCGGTCTTGGAGTCCCGAGGCCATATCTGCATATGCTAGGCTCGTCAAGTTTAACCCGAGTATTATGCGTGTGCAAAACTGGCTTGCACCCGTTGATGTGAACATAGAGCTTATCACACCTGATCATCACGTGGTGTCTCGGCACGAAGAACTTTTGAAATGGTGCATACTCAGGGAGAACACTTATACCTTGAAATTTCGTGACAGGTCATCTTATAATGCTACTGTCGATCTAAGAAAAATAAGATGCATAAAAGATAAACATCATACGCAATCAATATAAGTGTTATGATATGGCCATCATCATCTTGTTGCTGTGATCTCCATCTCCAAAGCACCGTCATGGTCACCATTGTCACCGGCTTGACACCTTGATCTCCATCGAAGCATCATTGTCGTCACGCCAACTATTGCCTCCACGACTATCGCTACCGCTTAGTGATAAAGTAAAGCAATTACATGGCTGAGGGAGTCCTGGATTAGGGGGGTCTCCGGACAGCCGGACTATATCCTTTGGCCGGACTGTTGGACTATGAAGATACAAGATTGAAGACTTCGTCCCATGTCCGGATGGGACTTTCCTTAGCATGGAAGGCAAGCTTGGCAATACAGATATGTATATCTCCTCCCTTGTAACCGACTCTGTGTAACCCTAGCCCCCTCCGGTGTCTACATAAACCGGAGGGTTTAGTCCGTAGGAGAACATACAATCATACCATAGGCTAGCTTCTAGGGTTTAGCCTCTACGATCTCGTGGTACATCAACTCTTGTAATACTCATATCATCAAGAACAATCAAGCAGGACGTAGGGTATTACCTCCATCAAGAGGGCCCGAACCTGGGTAAACATCATGTCCCCTGCCTCCTGTTACCATCCGCCTTAGACGCATAGTTCGGGACCCCCTACCCGAGATCCGTCGGTTTTGACACCGACATTGGTGCTTTCATTGAGAGTTCCACTGTGACATCGCCATAAGGCTCGATGGCCCCTTCGATCATCGGTAACGATGCAGTCGAAGGCGAGGTTTTCCTCCCCGGACAGATCTTCGTATTCGGCGGCTTCGCACTGCGGGCCAATTCGCTTGGCCATCTGGAGCAGATCGAGAGCTACGCCCCTGGCCATCAGGTCAGGTTCGGAAACTTAAACTACACTGCCGACATCCGCGAAGACTTGATCTTCGACGGATTCGAGCCCAGGTCAGGTGCGCCGCACAGTCACGACAAGCATGACGTAACTCTGCTGCCGGACAATATTCGGGAGATCGCATCTGCAACTACTCCGGCCATCAATCCGGAGCAAATCGCGCCATCCGAGAGCGGAGGCATAGACCCCGCCATGGAGGTCGCACTCTCAGTGGAGATAGAGTCGGATACTGACTTCACCCCTTACGAGAGCCGTGTCGCCGAACCACTGGATTCATCTCCGGCCACGGACTCCGAGCCGCTTACATCCGTGCCCGTCGAATCCGACTGGGCGCCGATCATGGAGTTCACCTCCGCGGATATCTTTCAGCACTCGCCTTTCGGCGATGTGCTAAATTCATTAAGGTCTCTCTCCTTGTCAGGAGAACCTTGGCCGAACTATGTCCGGCTAGATTGGGATGCGGACGACGAAGAAATTCGCTGCCCACCCACCACCCACTTAGTAGCCACTGTCGACAATTTAACCAACATGCTCGACTTCGACTCCGAAGATATCGACAGTATGGACGACGATGCAGGAGACGAACAGGAACCACCGCCCACAGGATGCTAGACTGCCACCTCATCATATGATATATACATGGTGGATACCCCCAAAGAAGGCAATGGCGACGAGACAGTGGAAGATGACCCCTCCAAGAAGCAACCAAAGCGCCAACGTTAGCGGCGCCGCTCTAAGTCCCGCCATAGCAAAAACAACGATAATAGCGCAAGAGAAAATAATACTCCCGTCGACTCCAAAGGAAACGATGACCACACCCCGGTGGCAGAGCACAATGAAGCTGCAAGCGGCGAACATAATACGGATCCAACGTCCGAACACGACGACACCGAGGATAAACCTCATCAAGCCCCCTCTGGCGAGGAAAACAATCCGGACGAAGATGCACACATCACCCCGGAAACGCACTTGGAGCAAGAGAACCTCCGCAGAAGGCTTATTGCCACAGCGAGGAGTCTGAAGAAGCAGAAGCAAAGGCTTAAGGCCGCACAAAATACGCTCAACAGCAGGTGGAACAAAGTGCTCGACAACGCAGAAAAGTATAGTGGAAGTTACCACACAAAGAGCTATCCCAAGCGCAAGCTACTACGTGAATTCAACGATGAGGCCTTAGAGCCCACACAGCCGAAAAATGAAACGGCTAACCGGCCAGATGAACCACCTTGTGACCGCGATAGAGCGGCTAACAAGGTCTCACATAAGTCAACACACGATCTACGTGAGGACTTGCGCCAAAAATCCGGTACGACTAGATCCATCTATGGCTCTAGGAAGCGCGCTCCGGGACAAAATCAAAACCGAATACTACAACCGTCCGAACACCATGGCACATCCAAATACAGGGGTGCCGCACACCCCCTATGTTTCACCGATGAGGTGCTGGATCATGAATTCCCAGAAGGATTCAAACCAGTGAACATAGAGGCATACGACGGGACCACAGACCCTGGGGTCTAGATTGAGGACTTTATCCTCCATATCCATATGGCTCGTGGAGACAATCTCCATGCCATCAAATACTTGCCCCTCAAGCTTAAAGGACCAGCTCGACACTGGCTAAAAATCCTCTCCGAAAACTAAATTGGAAGTTGGGAGGAGCTCGAGGATGCTTTTTGGGCTAATTTTCAAGGGACCTATGTCCGACTGCCGGATGCAGACGATTTAAGTCCTATAATTCAACAGCCCAGAGAGTCAGCCCGAAAGCTTTGGAACAGGTTTCTCACTAAGAAGAACCAAATCGTCGACTGTCCGGACGCCGAAGCCTTAGCAGCTTTCAAACACAGTGTCAAAGACGAATGGCTCGCCAAACACCTTGGCCAAGAAAAACTGAGAACAATGGCAGCCCTGACAAGCCTCATGACCCGCTTTTGCGCGGGCGAAGATAGCTGGTTAGCCCGCAGTAGCACCAGCGACCCAAGCACATACGAAGTCATGGATGGCAATGGAAAACCACGACGCAATAAAAACAAGCATTGAAATAAGGAAGATAGCCCAGATAATACGGCGGTAAACGCCGGATTCAGGGGCTCTCGACCTGGTCAGCGGAAAAAGCCTTTCAAAGGCAGCAGAGAGGGACCGTCTGGCCTAAACAGGATTCTTGACAAACTATGTCAGATTCATGGCACCCCTGATAAACCTGAAAACCACACCCACAGAGAATGCTGGGTCTTCAAGCAGGTCGGTAAGCTAAACGCCGAACACAATGGGGGGAGACACCAAGCGAAGATGAGGGTGAACCTCGCCAGCAAAGCACTGGAGGACAGAAAAAATTCCCACCAGAGGTTAAATAGTAAACATGATCCATGTGATGAAGAGGAGAAGCAAACATGCACTCTCTGAGAGATAGTAGCCATAGAGCCCGTCACCCCTAGGTCCAACCCCTGGTTGGCCTACCCGATCACTTTTGATCGCAGGGATCACGCAACAAGCATCCGGCACGAAGGGTTGGCTGCCTTGGTGTTAGACCCAATAATACATGGATACCATCTCACACAAGTCCTTATGGACGGCGGCAGTAGTCTAAATCTGATATACCAGGACACAGTCCGCAAAATGGGGATAGACCCGACACAAATACGCCACAGTAATACTACCTTCAAGGGAGTAATACCGGGCCCAGAGGACCGCTGTATGGGCTCTCTATTACTAGAGGTTGTATTCAGCTCTCCCTACAACTTCCAAAGCGAAAGGTTAACTTTCTACATCGCTCCATTCCGAAGTGGCTATCAAGCACTACTCGGAAGAGCAGCTTTCACTCATTTTAATGCATTACCACATTACACTTCTCTCAAGCTCAAGATGCCCGGTCCATGGGGCACCATCACAGTTAGTGGAAACACTGAGTGTTCTCTACGCGCGGAAGAATGTGCGGCAGCTTTAACAGCCGAACACTAGACAGCCTCTCCAACCAGAAAAAATGACAGGTTGTCAAGACCACGGACACGGTTAGACGAGTCCGGTGCATCACCACATACACATGAGATTGGTTTGATGGTCAAACCCTCATAGACGGTACCAGGGGCTTCCCGCGTGTAATCAGGGCTAGTCCAGCTCAAATTTGATTATCTTAAATTCTAATGGTTTATTGATAGTAACCAATTTTCTGGAACGGAAACTTTCACCTAAGTTCTTCTCTTTTACAGATGACAATCGTGCTACACCCGTCCAGGACACAGCACAACGGAGACACAGGCGCAGACGTGCAGCAGGGACCCGCTCAAAGGTTTCTTTTTAGATTAAGACCCTGCGTAAACCTTTTTTACTATCTCTTGTTGCTCACATCCTCCGGATACTCAATACAACCGAGAAGGATACTGACGTTATTGGCATGTGGCCACGTCAGGATATTGCACGTACCTGGACACTCGGGGTTTATTATTAAGGGGCATTATTCCGCCCAGTATATGTTATAAAGACTGAATACCTTAGGAAGTGTTTGGCGTCGCGAGTTTGGCCTTATATGCATCAGCTCTGAATCATGTCTTTGGTCAAATGTTCGGTTTTCCCGGCTCCCATGTTTTGTTACCTTACATTCCGCTATATCGGCTAAGGTAGCACTGGGAGAACTACTGTGATTGTGCCCTGGTTCATCCGGGTGAGCACCTCAGTAGAGAAAGCCGAAAACTGATTGTCATGATATAGCGCGAGACTGGTCAACCACTCGATGACTCAGCGGAATCTTCGGGATTCCTCCGCATTAACGAAGGGCCGTTTCCCGGTCATGTACGTATGTGCCCCGTATTCGGACGAGCGCAGAAGTACCAGGGGCTATATAGTAGCCCCACCGTCAAACTCCTATGGCTAAGTGAAAGTGTTAAAGCAATATAGTCTGATTTCCTTGTTCGCTGCGCTACCACCTCCTTCATGGACCAAGACGTTGGATCAAGTGTGAATCCGCGTTTTTTGCGAACACCCCCGCATTATATGCGTGGGGGCGGAAGCCGACGACTGCAAACTTTCCGGTTATATACATATATACATAAACGGCCACACAGGAGGCATCATAATACTTTCAGGCAAAAGTATAAACACAGCCTTTGTAATTCAATAAAACATTGTTTTTACAATGGGAATACATGTCACTAGAACATAATACTCTTCGGGCACTGAGCCTCTATCGAACGAGCGCCTTCAAGGACCTCTTCAAAGTAGTGCTCGGCAGCCACTCGGCCCACGGCCGAACCCTGTGTTGCAATAGTGGTGGCCTCCATCTTTGCCCAGTATGTTTTGACACGGGCAAATGCCATCCGCGCACCCTCTATGCACGCCGACCTCTTCATAGCATCGATGTGCAGCACAACACCAAGGAGTTGTTGCACTAAACTAAAGTAGCTATTCGGCCTTGGCCCTCCCGGCCACAGATGATCCACAATAGACCTCATGGCAAGCCCGGACAACCTATGGAGCTCGGCCCACTCGGCCATTCGCTCATTCAGCAGCAGCGGATGCACTGGAGCATGGAATTGCGACCAGAACAGCTTTTCCACTTCATGATCTTTTTTATCCTTGAAGTACTCTGCTGCATCAGCAGCACTTGCTGCCAAATCCACGTAGGCGTCTGCAGAACTCCATAGTTGATCAAGAGGAGCATACTTCGGATCTCCAAACTTAGTCCGCAACAAGAAGGGCTTCCCAGCCACGATATCCGCAGCTTGACGCAGCTCCTCCTTCGCCGCTCTGATTTTGGAGCGGGCTTCCTTGGCTGCTACCATGGCCTTCTCCAGGTCCGTCGCCTTCGCCCGGCTTTCTTTTTCAAGAAGCTGGTAACGGTCAGCGGCATCCTTCAACTCAACGGCCATCTTGGCTATCCTTTCCTTGCTCTGGTGATGCGCGGCCTGTTCGTCCCTCAGCTCTTCGGCCGCCTTTAGGGCGGCCGCATCGCTATTCCTTGCTTGTTCCTTGGCTTGGGCAAGCTCTGCCCGAAGGGACTCCACGGTGGCAGCTCCATTTGCAGTCACAACATATTAAAGATACTGGCATCCTGCTCCTCTTACTATGTCTTGATCACCGGAGAAATCACTTACCCTATGCCTCGTCAAGCCGCTTGTTGACAAGCACGATGTCGGCATCTGCCGCATCAAGTTGCCGCTTTAGCTCGGCAAACCCATCAGTCCGGTTGGCCACCGGAGCTTCAGCCACCTGCACATAAAGGCGGTCTGGTTATTACCTGGGACTATGATCCTCTGTTTTCCGCCGTTTTTGACGGCAACCAGAGTCTCAGGGGCTACTATCTGCATAGGGCACACCTAACGTGTGCGGTACTGTCAAAAACATACACTATTTCACGTACCTCAAAGCCTTTCAGCAGACTCATAAAAGCTTCATGCAATCCGCTCTCAGCGGATGAAATCCTTTCAATTACCGTACCCATTAGTGTATGATGCGCTTCTAAGATGGCCGCTTTCTCCAGAAGATCCTTCAGTGCGTCCGACCGCATACTATACGGTTCCGGACTCTTTCTATCGCTCTCTTCAGGAGCCGAATACTGAGGACTCCGGGTGGCCAAAGGATTACCCTCTGGCCTTGGCGGATCAGGAGAAACCCTCTGCGATGACACTTCAGGGTCGCCCGCCTCATGAGGGAGGCTGGCAGGGGGAGGTGTTTCACTCTCCATCATCTCCGGAAGAAGATCCCCCGAAGACGAACTATGTCGAGAAGGGCTATGATCCAAACAACAAGATATAAGCTTAGGTTATTGTCATCAGAAGTAAGGTAGGATATTTTCGCTACTAAGTACTTTTTGATTACTTACAGCTCGGTAGAGGGCTGATCCCCTTGCGGGTGCTGTGCGGCAAGAGTGCCCTCCAAGGCAGGACCCTCTGGCGAAGATCTCTTCCCCCGTTTGGAAACCATTGTTTCCGGGTCTTCAAAGGTAGTACTCTTCTTTCCTTGGGGAGAGGGAATTTCAGATCCTTCTCCCTGGGTACCCTCCTCTGCGGAGGCGCTAATTCCCCTGGTTTGGATGGATAATAAGTGAGGTCTGCTTTTAGCCTCTTTATACCCCCCTTCATCTTCCCCTGAGGGCACCGGATAAGGCGCCGGCTCGAGCATCCTGGCCAGTATTGGGTTTGCTGCGCCTTCGGGAAGGGGGGCCGGACACCTGATCATCTTCGCCTTTGTTACCCAATCTTGGTCAAATAGCGACTTTTCAGAATAATGATTATGATAAATAAGAGAAATAGTGTGTTCGGCTGCGGGGTTACTTACTTGGGTATCCGGGCGATTACAACTCAGACCCGCATCCTCGGTGGTGTCCGGACACTTTATTTATGGTCCGAAGAACAACTTGTACATCTCCTCGAGCGTTATGCCGAGGAAGTGCTGAATGATTCGCGGTCCCTCCGGGTTGAACTCCCACATATGGAGAGGTCTACATTTGCAAGGCGGGACCTGGCGAACTAGCATGACCTGCATCACCGTGACCAGGTTGACGTCTCTCTCGAGGAGATCTCTGATGCGACTCTGCAATATCGGCACGTCATTTGCTGGCCCCCAGTTCAGCCCCTTGGTAACCCATGACATCAGTTGTGGTGGGGGCCCACGTGAAAGGCAGGGGCGGCTACCCACTTGGTACTTCGGGGAGCGGTGATATAGAACCACTCCCGCTGCCATAAACTGGACACCTCCGGAAAGGAACCTTCTGGCCATGGAACATCAGTGTTCCTGCTTATTATAGCACCTCCGCACTCTGCGTGTCGCCCCTCGATCATCTTAGGCTATACATGGAAGGTCTTGAGCCACAAGCCGAAGTGTGGGGTAATGCGGAGGAAGGCCTCGCACACAACGATGAACGACGTGATATGAAGGAGGGAATCCGGGGCCAGATCATGGAAGTCTAGACCATAATAGAACATGAGCTCCCTAACGAAGGGATCCAGAGCAAGGCCTAGCCCTCGGAGGAATTAAGAGATGAATACCACACTCTCACCAGGTTGGGGAGTGGGAATGACCTGCCCTTGAGTAGGTAGCCTGTGCCAGATTTTGCCGGTCAGATACCTGGCTTCTCTCAGCATCTTGATGTCCTCATCTGTAACAGAGGAAGGCATCCACCGACCTTGGAGGTTGGATCTGGACATGGTTGAAGGTCCGAAGCGCATGACCTAAGCCTTGGGTGTTGGAGCTCGAGGCGGGGGAAGGATTCGATTGAGCACGAGAGGAAAAAAAAGGCAGGCCTTGGCCTCTTTATAAAGAGGGTGAATATCAAGCGTCCTCCTCGCGGCCGTTTTAGACTTGCCTAAAATCGAGGGGTCATACCAACGGGCACGAGTGGGTTACCCAGGTCCGTATTGATGAGAATCCCATAATAAGGGGGGACACGATCTCTGCTTCGACAAGACGTGTCGAGAAAACCGCCTCGCGATGTGTGCAGTGCTGGTTGAGAAAAACGGTTCGGATAATGACCGGCCATGATGTGACGTCGTGCTCTAAGAACACGTCAGCAGATTAGATTTGTGGAAATATTATTCTCTCTACGGTGGTATGTGGAAATTATTTGTAGGTCCGGACACTATCCTTGGGTCCAAAATCTTCTATGGTGTATTCGGAGGAGGAACCTGCCTTGCAATGCCGAAGACAATACTACGCGCCGGACTCATCGTCATTGAAGCCTGGTTCAGGGACTACTGAGGGAGTCCTGGATTAGGGGGTCTCCAGATAGCCGGACTATATCCTTTGGCCGGACTGTTGGACTATGAAGATACAAGATTGAATACTTCGTCCCGTGTCCGGATGGGACTTTCCTTGGCATGGAAGGCAAGCTTGGCAATACAGATATGTAGATCTCCTCCCTTGTAACCGACTCTGTGTAACCCTAGCCCCCTCCGGTGTCTATATAAACCGGAGGGTTTAGTCCGTAGGAGAACATACAATCATACCATAGGCTAGCTTCTAGGGTTTAGCCTCTACGATCTCGTGGTAGATCAACTCTTGTAATACTCATATCATCAAGAACAACCAAGTAGGACGTAGGGTATTACCTCCATCAAGAGGGCCCGAACCTGGGTAAACATCGTGTCCCCTGCCTCCTGTTACCATCCGCCTTAGATGCACAGTTCGGGACCTCCTACCCGAGATCCGTCGGTTTTGACACCGACAATGGTGATTGCATTTCATACAATAAAGCGACAACCATATGGCTCCTGCCAGTTGCCGATAACTGTCTACAAAACAAGATCATCTCATACAATAAAATTTAGCATCATGTCTTGACCATATCACTTCACAACATGCCCCGTAAAAACAAGTTAGACGTCCTCTACTTAGTTGTTGCAAGTTTTACGTGGCTGCTACGGAGTGAGCAAGAACTTTTCTTACTTACGCATGAAAAACCACAACGTGGTATAGTGATTGCTTTTTGATATTCACAAAGAACCCTGTTCATTGAATCTGATTCAACTAAAGCTGGAGAAACAGACACCCACTAGCCACCTGTGTGCGAAGCACGTCGGTAGAACCAGTCTCGCGTAAGCGTACGCGTAATGTCGGTCTGGGCTGCTTCATCCAACAATGCCGCCTCATCAAGAATCAACTAGTGACAGCAAGCAATATGTATATACCCACGCCCACAACTCCTTTGTGTTCTACTCGTGCATATGCCATCTACTCATAAACCTGGCTCGGATGCCACTATTGGGGAACATAGTAATTTCAAAAAAAATCCTACGCACACGCAAGATCATGGTGATGCATAGCAATGAGAGGGGAGAGTATCGTCCACGTACCCTCGTAGACCGTAAGCGGAAGCGTTATGCGAACGCGGTTGATGTAGTCGTATGTCTTCACGATCCGACCGATCCAAGTACCGAACGCACAGCACCTCCGAGTTCAGCACACGTTCAGCTTGATGACGTCCCAAGAACTCCGATCCAGCAGAGCTTCACGGGTGAGTTCCGTCAGCACGACGGCGTGATGATGGTGATGATGTTGCTACCGACGCAGGGCTTCACCTAAGCATCGCTATGATATGATCGAGGTGGATTATGGTGGAGGGGGGCACCGCACACGGCTTGGAACAATCAACTTATGTCTTTGGGTGCCCCCTGCCCCCGTATATAAAGGAGCAAGGGGGAGGCCGACCAGCCTTGGTGCGCCCCAAGGAGAGGAGGAATCCCATCCTTTCCTAGTCCAACTAGGAAGAGGGAAGGGGAAAGGAAAGAGAGGGAGAGGGAGAGGGAAAGAGGGGCCGTGCCCCCCTCCCCTAGTCCAATTCGGACTCCCCAAGGGAGGGGGCGTGCCACCTCCTGGGCTGCAGCCCTCTCTTTCCCCTTAGGCCCACTAAGGCCCAATACTTCCCGGGGGGTTCCAGTAACCCCTCCCAACACTCCGGTTTTCTCCGAAATCATCTGGAACACTTCCAGTGTCCGAATATAGCCGTCCAATATATCAATATTTATGTCTCGATCATTTTGAGACACCTCGTCATGTCTGTGATCACATCTAGGACTCCGAACTACCTTCGGTACATCAAAACACATAAACTCAGAATACCGATAGTCACCGAACTTTAAGCGTGCGGACCCTACGGGTTTGAGAACTATGTAGACATGACCGAGACTCATCTCCGGACAATAACCAATAGCGAAACCTGGATGCTCATATTGGTTCCTACATATTCTACGAAGATCTTTATCGGTCAAACCGCATAACAACATACGTTGTTCCCTTTGTCATCGGTATGTTACTTCCCGAGATTCGATCGTCGGTATCTCAATACCTAGTTCAATCTCGTTACCGGCAAGTCTCTTTACTCGTTCCGTAATACATCATCCCGCAACTAACTCATTAGTCACAATGCTTGTAAGGCTTATAGTGATGTGCAATACCGAGAGGGCCCAGAGATACCTCTCCGACAATCGGAGTGACAAATCCTAATCTTGATCTATGCCAACTCAATAAGCACCATCGGAGACACCTATAGAGCACCTTTATAATCAACCAGTTATGTTGTGATGTTTGGTAGCACACAAAGTGTTCCACCGGTACTTGGGAGTTGCATAATCTCATAGTCAAAGGAACATGTATAAGTCATGAAGAAAGCAGTTGCAACAAACTAAACGATCATCATGCTAAGCTAATGGATGGGTCAAGTCAATCACATCATTCTCTAATGATGTGATCCCGTTAATCAAATGACAACTCATGTCTATGGTTAGGAAACATAACCATCATTGATTCAATGAGCTAGTCAAGTAGAGGCAAACTAGTGACACTTTGTTTGTCTATATATTCACACATGTACTAAGTTTTCGGTTAATACAATTCTAGAATGAATAATAAACATTTATCATGATCTAAGGAAATATAAATAACAACTCTATTATTGCCTCTAGGGAATATTTCCTTCAGATAGAACCTATGGCTGAGGCATAGGGAATGACTTTCATTTTCTCTCCATATTCTAAAGTGGTCGGGCATTGAGTCTAACTCAACCTCACACCTTGTAACACAGGCAACAACCCTTTCTTTGACTGATCCATTTAGAACTTCTTCAAAACTTTATCAAGGTATGCGCTTTGTGAAAGTTCAATTTAAGCGTCTTGATCTATCTCTATAGATCTCGATGCCCAATATATAAGCGGCTTCACCGAGGTCTTTCATTGAAAAACTCTTATTCAAGTATCCTTTTATGCTATCCAAAAATTCTATATCATTTCCAATCATCAATATGTCATCCACATATAATTTTAGAAATGCTACAAAGCTCCCACTCATTTTCTTGTAAATACAGGCTTCTCCAAAAGTCTGTATAAAACCATATGCTTTGATCACCTCATCAAAGTGTATATTCCAACTCCGCGATCCTTGCACCAGTCCATAAATGAATCGCTGGAGCTTGCACACTTTGTTAGCACCTTTAGGATCGACAAAACCTTCTGGTTGCATCATATACAACTCTTATTTAAGAAATCAATTAAGGAATGTAGTTTTGATGCCCATTTGCCTGATTTCATAATCATAAAATGCAGCAATTGTTAACATGATTCGGACAGACTTAAGCATCGCTACGGGTGAGAAAGTCTCATCGTAGTCAACTCCTTGAACTTGTCGAAAACCTTTTGCGACAAGTTGAGCTTTGTAGACAGTAACATTACCATCAGCGTCAGTCTTCTTCTTGAAGATTCATTTATTCTCTATGGCTCGCCGACATCAGGCAAGTCAAGCAAAGTCCACACTTTGTTCTCATACATGGATCCTATCTCAGTTTTCATGGCCTCAAGCCATCTGTCAGAATCTGGGCTCATCATAGCTTCTTCATAGTTCGTAGGTTCGCCATGGTCTAGTAACATGACTTCGAGGACAGGATTATCGTACCACTTTGGTGTGGAACGTGCTGTGTTTGACCTACGAGGTCTAATAGTAAGTTGATCTGAAGTTTCATGATCATCATCATTAGCTTTCTAGTTGGTGTAGGCATCACGGGAACGGATTTCTCTGATGTGATACTTTCCAATTCAAGAGAAGGTATGATTACCACATCAAGTTCTACTTTCCTCCCACTCTTTCGAGAGAAACTCCTTCTCTAGAAAGGATCCATTCTTAGTAACAAAGATCTTGCCTTCGGATCTGTGGTAGAAGGTGTACCCAACAGTTTCTTTTGGAAATCTTATGAAGACGCACTTCTCCGATTTGGGTTCGAGCTTATCAGGCTGAAGCCTTATGACATACGTGTCGCAACCCCAAACTTTAAGAAATGACAGCTTAGGTTTCTTGCCAAACCATAGTTCATATGGTGTCGTCTCAACGGATTTAGACGGTGCCCTATTTAACGTGAATGTAGCTGTCTCTAATGCATAACCCCAAAATGATAGTGGTAAATCGGCAAGAGACATCATTGATCGCACCATATCTAATAATGTACAGTTACGATGTTCAGACACACCATTACACTGTAATGTTCCAGGTGGCGTGAGTTGTGAAACTATTCCACATTGTTTTAAATGAAGGCCAAACTCGTAACTCAAATATTCGCCTCCGTGACCAGATCGTAGAAACTTTATTTTCTTGTTACGATGATTCTCCACTTCACTCTGAAATTCTTTGAACTTTTCAAATGTTTCAGACATGTTTCATTAAGTAGATATACCCATATCTGCTCAAATCATCTGTGAAGGTCAGAAAATAACGATACCCGCCGCGAGCTTCAACACTTCATCAGACCGCATACATCAGTATGTATTATTTCCAATAAGTTATTAGCTCGCTCCATTGTTCCGGAGAACAGAGTTTTAGACATATTTCCCATGAGGCATGGTTCGCAAGTGTCAAGTGATTCCAAAAGCCCATCTGCATGGAGTTTCTTCATGCGCTTTACACCAATATGACCTAAATGGCAGTGCCACAAATATGTTGCACTATCATCATCAACTTTGCATCTTTTGGAATCAATATTATGAATATGTGTATCACTACAATAGATATTCAATAAACCTTGCACATTGGGTGTATGACCATAGAAGGTTTTATTCATGTAAACAGGACCACAATTATTCTCTGACTTTAAATGAATAAACGTATTGCAATGGACATGATCTAATCATATTCATCCTCAACGCAAACACCAAATAACATTTATTTAGGTTCAACACTAATACCAAAGGTAGAGGGAGTGTGCGATGGTGACCATATCAACCTCGAAATCATTTCCAACACACATTGTCACCTCGCTTTTAACTAGTCTTTGCAACTCCTATTTCGAGTTACTAATCATAGCAACTGAACCGGTATCAAATACCTAGGGGTTACTACGAACACTAGTAAAATACACATAAATAACATGTATATCAAATATACCTTTGTTCACTATGCCATCCTTATTATCCACCAAGTATTTGGGGTAGTTCCACTTCCAATGAACATTTCCTTTGTAGTAGAAGCACTTAGTTTCAGGCTTGGGTCCAGCTTTGGGCTTCTTCACGGGAGTGGCAACTTTCTTGCCATTCTTCTTGAAGTTCCCTTTATTTCCCTCACCCTTTTTCTTGAAACTAGTGGTCTTGTTAACCATCAACATTTGATGCTTTTTCTTGATTTCTGCCTTCGTTGATTTCAGCATCGCCAAGAGCTTGGGAATCGTTTTTGTCATCCCTTGCACATTATAGTTCATCACAAAGTTCTAGTAGCTTGGTGATAGTGACTAGAGAATTATGTCAATCACTATCTTATCTGGAAGATTAACTCCCACTTGATTCATGTGATTGTAGTACTCAGACATTCTGAGCACATGCTCACTAGCTGAGCTATTCTCCTCCATCTTGTAGGCAAAGTACTTGTCAGAGGTCTCATACCTCTCGACACGGGCATGATTCTGAAATACCAATTTCATCTCTTGGAACATCTCATATGCTCCGTGGCATTCAAAACGTTTTTGAAGTCCCAGTTCTAAGCCGTAAAGCATGCCGCACTAAACTATTAAGTAGTCATCATATTGAGCTTGTCAAATGTTCATAACGTCTGCATCTGCTCCTGCAATAGGTCTTTCACCTAGCAGTGCATCAAGGACATAATTCTTCTGTGCAGCAATGAGGATAATCCTCAGATCACAGACCCAGTCCGCATCGTTGCTACTATCATCTTTTAACTTAGTTTTCTCTAGGAACATATCAAAAACATAGGGGAGCTACAACGCGAGCTATTGATCTACAACATAGATATGCAAATACTATCAGGACTAAGTTCATGGTAAATTAAGTTCAATTAATCATATTACTGAAGAACTCCCACTTAGATAGACATCTCTCAAGTCATCTAAATGATACGTGTGATCAGAATCAACTAAACCATGTCCGGTCATCACGTGAGATGGAGTAGTCATCAATGGTGAACATCTCTATGTTGATCATATCTACTATATGATTCACGTTCGACCTTTCAGTCTCCAGTGTTCCGAGGCCACATCTATACATGCTAGGCTCGTCAAGTTTAAACCGAGTATTCCGCTTGTGCCAAACTGTCTTGCACCTGTTGTATGTGAACGTAGAGCCTATCACACCCGATGATCACATGGTGTCTCAGCACGACGAGCTATCGCAACGGTGCATACTCAGGGAGAACACTTATACCTTGAAATTTTAGTGAGGGGTCATCTTATAATGCTACCGTCGTACTAAGCAAACTAAGATGCATAAAAGATAAACATCACATGCAATCAAAATATGTGAGCTGATATGGCTATCATCATCTTGTGCCTTTGATCTCCATCTCCAAAGCACCATCACGATCTGCATCGTCACCAGCTTGACACCTTGATCTCCATCATAGCGTCGTGGTCATCTCGCCAACTATTGCTTCTACAACTATCGCTAATGCATAGTGATATAGTAAAGCAATTACATGGCGTTTGCATTTCATACAATAAAGCGACAACCATATGGCTCCCACTAGTTGCCGATAACTTTTACAAAACATGATCATCTCATACAATAACGTATATCACATCATGTCTTGACCATATCACATCACAACATGCCCTGCAAAAACAAGTTAGGCGTCCTCTACTTTGTTGTTGCAAGTTTTACATGGCTGCTACGGGCTTCTAGCAAGAACCGTTCTTACTTACGCATCAAAACCACAATGGTGATTTATCAAGTTTGTTATTTTAACCTTCAACAAGGACCGGCCGCAGTCAAATTTGATTCAACTAAAGTTGGAGAAACAGACACCCGCCAGCCACCTTTATGCAAAACTAGTTGCATGTCTGTCGGTTGAACCAGTCTCATGAACGTGATCATGTAAGGTTGGTCCGGGCCCCTAAATCCAACAATACCACTGAAACAATATAAGATGCTGGTGGTAAGTAGTATGACGATCACCGCCCACAACTCTTTGTGTTCTACTCGTGCATATCATCTACGCATAGACCTGGCTTGGATGCCACTGTTGGGAAACGTAGCATGCAAAAAAAACTACGCTCACGCAAGATCTATCTAGGAGATGCATAGAAACAAAGGGGGAGAGTGTGTCTACGTACCCTCATAGACCGAAAGCGGAAGCGTTTGACAACACGGCTGATGTAGTTGAACTTCTTCTCATTCCGACCGATCAAGCACCGAACGTACGACACCTCTAAGTTCTGCACACGTTCAGATCGATGACGTCCCTCTAACTCTTCATCCAGAAAAGTGTCGAGGAAGTAGATGAGTTTCGTCAGCACGATGGCATGGTGACAGTGATGGTGATGGGATCTGCGCAGGGCTTCGCCTAAGTACTACGAGAATATGACCGAGGGTGTAATCTGTGGAGGGAGGCGCCGCGCATGGCTAACAAAAGTTGATATGTCTTCTAGGCACCTCCCCCCTCATATATATATATAGGTGGGAGGGAGAGGGGCAGCCAAGGGGTGCCCCAAGTAGGAGGAATCCTACTTGGGGGCCTTGTCCAATTCGGCCCCCCTTTCCTTTTTCACCGGAGGGGGGAGGGAAGGAAGGGGGAGGCCGAATCCCTCCCCTTCCTTCTCTCTTATCCCCTTACCTTTCCCTTCTGGTGCGGCCCATATGGGGGGCGCAGCAGCCCCTGCTGGCTGATGTGTTTCCCCTCTTGGCCCATTAGGCCCATATCTTTGACGGGGGTGCCCGGAACCCCTTTCCGGTGACCCGATATGTACCCGGTACCCCCGGAACACTTCTGGTGTACGAATATTATCATCCTATATATCAATCTTTACCTATCGACCATTTCGAGACTCCTTGTCATGTCCGTGATCTCATCTGGGACTCCAAACAACATTCGGTCACCAAAACACATAACTCGTATAATACAAAATTGTCATCGAATGTTAAGCGTGCGGACCCTACGGGTTCGAGAACTATGTAGACATGACCGAAACACCTCTCCGGTCAATAACCAATAGCAGAACCTGGATGCTCATATTGGCTCCTATATATTCTACGAAGGTCTTTATCGGTCGAACCGTAATGACAACATACATTATTCCCTTTGTCATTGGTATGTTACTTGCCTGAGATTCGATCATGGTATCTTCATAGCTAGTTCAATCTCATTACCGTCAAGTCTCTTTACTCGTTCCATAATACATTATCCCGCAACTAACTCATTAGTCACATTGCTTGCAAGGCTTCTTATGATGTGTATTGCCAAGAGGGCCTAGAGATACCTCTCCGTTACTCAGAGTGACAAATCCTAATCTCGATCTATGCCAACCCAACAAACACCTTTGGAGATACCTGTAGAGCATCTTTATAATCACCCAGTTACGTTGTGACATTTGATAGCACACAAGGTATTCCTCCAATATCCGGGAGTTGTATAATTTCATAGTCGAAGGAATATGTATTTGACATGAAGAAAGCAATAGCAATAAAACTGAATGATCAATATGCTAAGCTAACGGGTGGGTCTTGTCCATCACATCATTCTCCTAATGATGTGATCATGTTCATCAAATGACAACACATGTCTATGCTTAGGAAACTTAACCATCTTTGATTAACAAGCTAGTCTAGTAGAGGCTTACTAGGGACACAATGTTTTGTCTATGTATCCACACATGTATCAAGTTTCCGGTTAATACAATTCTAGCATGAATAATAAACATCTATCATGATAAAAGGAAATATAAAATAACAACTTTATTATTGCCTCTAGGGCATATTTCCTTCAGTCTCCCACTTGCACTAGAGTCAATAATCTAGTTCACATCGCCATGTGATTTAACACCAATAGTTCACATCTTTATGTGATTAACACCCATAGTTCACAGTGCTATGTGCCCAACACCCAAAGGGTTTACTAGTCAATAATCTAGTTCACATCACTATGTGATTAACACCCAAAGAGTACTAAGGTGTGATCATATTTTCCTTGTGAGAGAAGTTTAGTCAATGGGTCTGCCACATTCAGATCCGTATGTATTTTGCAAATTTTATGTCTACAATGCTCTGCATGGAGCTACTCTGTTTGTCTATGTATTCATACATGTACTAAGTTTCCGGTTAATACAATTCTAGCATGAATAATAAACATTTATCATGATATAAGGAAATATAAATAACAACTTTATTATTGCCTCTAGGGCATATTTCCTTTAGAATCGACGGTGTATGACTGGTTGTTCAGGAGGTCCAGTGGCAGGCGGGCACGCCGGTAGTCGATCTCCAGCAGAAGGGCACGGCCGATCATCAAGACAGGCACGACACCCGATCTTGGATGAGATGTCAGCCATTGGGGAGATGGGTGTCGTGCTACTTGTGAGTTGCATGGATTTTCCCCCAAAGAGGAGAGGAGATGAAGTACAGTAGAGATAAGTATTTCCCTCAATGAGAACCAAGGTTTATCGAACCAATAGGAGAATCACGCAAAGCCTCGTGAACAGCACCTGCACACTCAAAAGCAAATACTTGCACCCAACGCGAGCAAGAGGGTTGTCAATCCCCTTGGAGTCGTTACTTGCAAAGATCAAATCTTGTATAGGTAGATGGATAAATTGCAAAACAAAATAAAAGAAATAAAATTTCAGCAAAGGAATTTAGGTTTTAGAAATATCATTAAAGCAGACCAGGGGGCCATAATTTTTACTAGAGGCTTCTCTCTCAAACACATAGCATACGGTGGGTGAACAAATTACTGTTGGGCAATTGATAGAAAACCGCATAGTTATGATGATATCCAAGGCAATGATCATGTATATAGGCATCACGTTCGAGACAAATAGACCAACTCCTGCATGCATCTACTACTATTACTCCAATCGACCGCTATCCAGCATGCATCTATGGTATTAAGTTCATGAAAAATGAAGTAACACCTTAAGCAAGATGACATGATGTAGACAAAGTAAACCAATCAATATGAATAAACCCCATCATTTTACCTTTGATGGCAACAATACAAATGCGTGTCTTGTCCCCTTCTATCACTGGGATATAGAGCACTGCAAGATTGAACCCATCAAAAAGCATATCTCCCGCTGAAGATAAATCAATCTAGTTGGCCAAACCAAACAGATAGGTCGTAGAAGAATACAAAGCTATAACAATCATGCATAATAAAGTTAAGAAAAGATTAAATTACTTCTCATCAATATTCAGATCATAAACCCACAATTCATCGGATCCCAACAAACACACCGCAAAAGAAGATTACATCAGATAGAACTCCAAGAACATCGAGGATAACATGGTACTAAAGATCAAAGAGAGAGAAGAAACCATCTAGCTACTAGCTATGGACCCGTAGGTCTGTGGTCAACTACTCACGCATCATCGGAAGGCAGAAAGGATGATGTAGAAGCTCTCCATGATCGATTCCCCTTCCGGCAGAGTACCGAAAAAGGCCTCCAGATGGGATCGTGGAAGAACAGAAACTTGCGGTGGCGGAAAAAGGGTTTCAGGTGGCTCTCTGTTAGTTTCACAATATCAAAGAACTTATAGAGGTGAAATTAGGTCAGACGGAGCCTAGTGGGGCCCACAGGGTAACAGGGCACCCCCTCTAGGGCGCGCCCTGTTGCCTTGTCGTCTCCTCGATTGCCGTCTTGTCTCCCCCCGGAGCTTCTAGGGTCTCTCTTGTTCAGAAAAAAAATCGTTAAAAAGTTTGGTAGTGTTTAGACTCCGTTTGGTACAGATTTTCTGAAAAACCAAAAACAAGCAGAAAACAGCAACTGGCACTAGGCACTGGGTTAACAGGTTAATCCGAAAAATGATATAAAATAGCATAAAAAGTCATATAAAATATCCAAGATTGATAATATAATAACATGGAATAATAAAAAATTATAGATATTTTGAAGACCGATGACCCTTAAATATAGGGGATCAATCGTAGTCCTTTTAGTAAGTAAGAGTGTCAAACCCAACGAGGAGCAGAAGGAAATGACAAGCAGTTTTCAGCAAGATATTTTCTGCAAACACTGAAATTGTCAGTAACAGATAGTTTGATAGCAAGGTAATTTGTAACGAGCAATAAGTAGTAACGTCAACAAAGGTGCAAAAAGGTAGCCCAATCCTTTTTGTAGCAAGGGACAGGCCCAAACGGTCTCTTATAATAAGAAAAGCGTACTTGATGACACACGAGAATTTCATCTAGTCAGTTTCATCATGTTTGTTTGATTCACGTTCGGTACTTTGATAATTTAATATGTGGGTGGACCGGTGCTTGGGTGCTGTTCTTACTTGAACAAGCCTCCCACTTATGATTACCCCCTCTCGCAAGCATCCACAACTACGAAAGAAGAATTAAGATAAATCTAACTGTAGCATGAAACATATGGATCCAAATCAGCCCCTTACGGAATAACATATAAACTAGGGTTTAAGCTTCTGTCACTCTAGCAACCAATCATCTAATAACTACTCCACAACGCCTTCTTTAAGGGCATATTTCTCCCTATGTGGTTTTGGTGATTGATGACAGTGCATTTGCGGACTAATCGTGTTCGTTGAGCATTTCAGATATCTCATGTCCAGGCACAAGACGATTCGGTGCCCCTCGGAACCTATCACAGACGGCGGTTCTCTACGTTTCTTTTTGGTGGATTTGAGTCGTAGGATAGCCGTACTATTAAGAGGGGGTCCGCTTCGGAAAGGTTAGGGTGGAATCAATACGTACACATATATTCCTTTGCACCACCTTTCCTTCGCTTTGATGGAGTACCATCTGTTTATCCTTGTCTTTGCGATATGAAGGCTGCCAAGTGCTAAAGCCTCTGTGGCGTGCGGTAGTACTACTCAAGGGAGCAGTAGTACCACAGGGGGCACGCGGTAGTACCGCTCCATGCGGTAGTACCGCTCCTGGCGAGTGGTAGTACCGCTGCCTCCAGCCCTAACGTTGGCGCATGCAGACGTAGGCGCGGAAGTAATTTTTTACTTCCACCCCTATGCGGTAGTACCGCTCTCTGTGAGTGGTAGTTCCGTGCCAGATTTTCGCACAACCCTAAGCTCAGCGGAAGTAGTTACGGAAGTGATTTATTTATTTCATGCTTTGTCCAGCGCTAGTAGAGCCTGCCTTGCGGTAGTACCGCAGGGGCGCATGGTAGTACCGCTCCGGCGGTTCTACCGCTGGTTGCCATGTGCAACAGGGCCTCGACTGGTCACTACCGTGCAAGCGGTAGTACAGCGCCGTCTAGCGGTAGTACCGCGACCTTTTGCGGTAGTACCGCGGCTGTGTGCAGTAGTACCGCGCCGCGCAGGCTGGGTGAGGGGGTAACGGTTGGATCTTTTCCCCCGCTATATAAAGGGGGTCTTCTTCCCCAAGAAGACCACATCTTCCCTCCCCAAGCTCCATTGTTTCTCAAACCTCCATTTTCGCCCGATCTCTGTCCCTAGCCAATCAAACTTGTTGATTTTCTAGGGATTGGTTGAGAAGGCCCCGATCTACACTTCCACCAAGAGAAATTTGATTCCCCCCACTAATCCCATGCGGATCTTGTTACTCTTGGGTGTTTGAGCACCCTAGACAGCCACGTAGCCATATTCCATTGTGGTGACGCTTCATGGTGTCGTTGGGAGCCTCCAATTAAGTTGTGGAGATAGCTCCAACCTTGTTTGTAAAGGTTCGGTCGCTGCCTCCAAGGGCACCAATAGTGGAATCACGGCATCTCGCATTGTGCGAGGGCGTGAGGAGAATAAGGTGGCCCTAGTGGATTTTTGGGGAGTATTGTGCCTCCACACCGCTCCAACGGGGACGTACTTCCTCTCAAAGGGAAGGAACTTCGATAACACATCCTCGTCTCCAACGGATCCACTTTTGGTTATCTCTTGCCTTTACTTGTGCAAGCTTATATTGTGTTGTATCCCTTCCTTGCTTGTGTTCTTGTTGTTATTGCATCATATAGGTTGCTCACCTAGTTGCCTATCTAGACAACCTATTTTGATGCTAAGTTTTATTTGGTAAAGAAAAGCTAAAAATTGTTAGTTGCCTATTCACTCCCCCCTCTAGTCAACCATATCGATCCTTTCAATTGGTATGAGAGCCTCATCTCTTTATAAAGGACTTAGTCGTCCAAAGAGTATGGTTGACACCATAGATGAGGCGGAGGAGCACTCCGGTCTGAGATCCACTTTTTCTACGGCCGATGGGGGATCCTTGGTCTCTCGTGAGGAGTTCAATGTAGCCTTGGACACCTTAAAAACCTCCATGACGACCGAGGTCAAAGGCATGCTTAAGAATTTTCTTGATGGTCTTAACTTATCCACAGCACCATTGGAAGTGGTCGATCCCACTAACAAGGTGACAGATGCTAACTCCAACAAGGGGGAAGCTACTCGTGATCAAGTTCCTTTGCCTAGTGGTAGAAGTGGGAGTGGCATCTTTGCCCATGTTGAACCTCCACTTACTTATGGAGGACCGGTTCCCTCCACGCATATGAATCATGTTGGTCCTCCTCCTAAGCTTGTGAAAAATGAGGATTTTGCCTCTTGGGTGTGTCGCTTTAAACGTCATTTAAATCATAGTTCTACTAATCTATGGAGAATTATTGAGCAAGGTTTCTACCCGCACGACCCAAGAAACTTCACTCCTAGAGAAGCCGCGGACCATCAATTCAACGAATTCACTCTCTTCATTCTCCAAGAAGCAATTCCTCCCAAAGATATTGTGCACCTTTGACCTTCCACCATGGCCAAGGAAGGATGGCAACATGTTGTTTCCATTTACAAGGCAAGCGCAAGCATTCAACGCTCAAACTTTGAAGTGGTGCAAGATTAAGCCGATGAGTTTGCAATGATTGAAGATGAAGAACCTCGTGAGCTTTACCGGAGATTAACCACTCTCGCGTTCTCAATCCGCGATCATGGGAGCAAGGATGCGGATGACAATTGGATCAAGCGCAAGTTTCTCAAGGCCATGATGCCCTACCATAAGGCCATGTCCTCCTTCATCCGTCAAAGGCCAGACTTTCATGCCTTGTCCTCTAGTGAAGTGTTGGATGAGTTTGTTGCAATGAGGATCTTGGACAAGACCGCCGACAATGCGGTGTTGCATTCTCAACGATCAAAGAAGCCCAACCTTGCTTTGAAGGCCAAGGCTAGTGTGGAAGAAGAGGGTGAAGAGGAAGAAGAGGAGATTTGCCCCGAAGATACCAAATATGCCTATCATGAGCACATGGCTCTCGCTTCACGGCAATTTTGGAGCAAGAAGAACTCAAGGCCCAACTTCAACAAGAACAACTCAAGTGGCACCAAGGCCAAGCAACGTGTGAGGACACGCTATAATTGTGGCAATGTGAGTCACATTGTTGTGGATTGCCCGTACGAGAAGAGGGAAGACAATGGTGGCAAGCTTATCTGAAAAGACAAGGCCAAGTCCTTCGCCAACAAGAACAACTTCACCAAGAAGACTCCTCCCAAGGGGTTGGTGGCACAACAAGAGTACAATGAGGATGATGATGAAGACGGTGAAGACAGTGAGATGGTTGTCATGGCCTCCGTTGCCATTGCAACAACTCCACGGGTGTCCCTCTTCGATTCACCCAATGAGAACGTCACCGCCAAGTTCCTCATGGCTAAAGCCACCAACAAGGTAACCCCCAACATCAAAACTACCATCACTACTAATCCTTCTTTGATGGATTGCACTAATGAAAGTGAGGGGACGAAGGAGGAGGAAAATGAATTTGAGTCTTTTATGAGTAAGCTCAAGGGTAAATCCAAGAAGCACTTCGTTGCTCTCTTGGAACAACTTGGTGAAGCCAATGAAATGATTGAGGCTCATGAAGATACCATCTCTAAGATGGAAGGGCATAGTCGTGACTATGCCGATGAGATTTCGGATCTCTCTAATGCGCTAGAGGAATATCGTGGTCATCGTTTGGCTCTTGAGGAGTCACACAATGATGATAATGCTAAATTAAAGAAAGATCTTGATCATGCTCTTGTTGTCTCTCGTGTGCTCAACTCTGAGAAGGCCAAACTTGGGGTTGACCATGCTAGACTCAAGGAGGAGTTTGATATACTTGACAAGGATCACAAGGCCTTGAAGAGTGCTCATGCTAGCCTCAAAGAGTCTCCGAAGCCATCAACACCGCTTGTCATGCATCCAATCGTCTCTATCTCCGAAAAGGCTTGAACAAGACTCCACATGAGATACTCACCGGCAACAAGCCCAACCTCAAGTACTTCCGAGTGTTCGGTTGTAAGTGTTTCATTCTCAAGAAAGGTGTTCGTTCGTCTAAATTTGAGGCTAGAGCTCATGAGGGCATATTTGTTGGTTATGCTACAAATTCTCATGCTTACCATGTCCTCAACAAGTCCATGGGACTCATTGAGGAGACGTGTAACGTGGAGTTTGATGACAATAACGGCTCCCAAGTGGAGCAAAGTGGTACTTGTTGTGACGCCCCCGACTTGACAGTACACTAATCATGCATGCAAATGTGTACGATCAAGATCAGGGACTCACGGGAAGATATCACAACAAAACTCTAGACACAAATTAAAATAATACAAGCTTTATATTACAAGCCAGGGGCCTCAAGGGCTCGAATACATAAGCTCGAATACACAAGAGTTAGCGGAAGAAATAATATCTGAGTACAGACATAGTTAAACAAAGTTTGCCTTAAGAAGGCTAGCACAAACTGGGATACAGATCGAAAGAGGCGCAGGCCTCTTGCCTGGGATCCTCCTAAACTACTCCTAGTCTTCGGCAGTGGCCTGCACGTAGTAGTAGGCACCTCCAGTGTAGCAGGAGTCATCGTCGACTGTGGCGTCTGGCTCCTGGGCTCCAACATCTGATCGTAACAACTAGGTATAGAGAGGGGGGAATGGGGGGAGCAAAGCAACCGTGAGTACTCATCCAAAGTACTCGCAAGCAAGGAGCTACACTACATATGCATTGGTATCAATGAAAGGGGGTAGTATATGTGGACTGAACTACAGAATGCCAGAATAAGAGGGGGATAGCTAGTCCTATTGAAGACTACGCTTCTGGCAGCCTCCATCTTGAAGCAGTAGAAGAGAATAGATGGTAAGTTAACCAAGTATCATCGCATAGCATAATCCTACCCGGCGATCCTCTCCTCGTCGCCCTGTTAGAGAGCGATCACCGGGTTGTATCTGGCACTTGGAAGGGTGTGTTTTATTAAGTATCCGGTTCTAGTTGTCATAAGGTCAAGGTACAACTTTGGGTCGTCCTTTCACCGAGGGACATGACTATTCGAATAGATAAACTTCCCTGCAGGGGTGCACCACATTTCCCAACACGCTCGATCCCATTTGGCCGGACACACTTTCCTGGGTCATGCCCGGCCTCGAAAGATCAAGACGTCGCAGCCCCACCTAGGCACAACATGGAGGTCAGCACGCCGGTCTAAATCTTAAGCACGTAGGGGTCTGGGCCCATTGCACACCTGCACGTTGTGTACGCGGCCGGTGAGCAGACCTAGCAACCTCCATTACAAAGGAAGTTGCGTTATGCGGTCCAACCCGGCGCGCGCCGCTCAGTCGCTAACGTCACGAAGGCTTCGGCTGATACCACAACGTCGAGTGCCCATAATTGTTCCCGCGTAGTTGATTAGTGTGTATAGGCCAGTGGCCAGACTCAGATCAAATACCAAGATCTCGTTAAGCATGTTATCTTGAAGTAACCGCAAATGCCGACCAGGGCCAGGCCCACCTCTCTCCTGGGTGGTCTCAACCTTCCCTGTTGCTCCACCACAAAGATCCACCCAGAGGGCCGTCGGGACAAAGGTCCTTTCAGCCACCAATCCGTGAATCACTCGCAGGTACTCTATGAGCCGACCCGACTTTAGTCACCACATGTATCATGTATAAAGTATATAGTATATACCCGTGATCACCTCCCGAGTGATCACGGCCCAATAGTATAGCATGGCAGACGGACAAGAATGTAGGGCCACTGATGAAATACTCGCATCCTATACTAAGCATTTAGGATTGCAGGTAAGGTATCAACAACTGTAGCAACAATGACAGGCTATGCAACAGAATAGGATTAACCGAAAGCAGTAACATGCTACACTACTCTAATGCAAGCAGTAGAGAGAAGAATAGGCGATATCTGGTGATCAGGGGGAGCTTGCCTGGAAGCTCTGCTGAAAAGGAAGAAGTGTCGTCGTCGACGTAGTCGATCACAGGGGCAGCATCGGTCTCGGGGTCTATTGGAGAGAAGAGGGGGAAGAAACAATAAATATAAAGCAAACGAAGCATCATAAAGTATAACATGGTAATACGCGGTGTTAGGGGTGAACTAACGCAGTGCTACGTGATACAAGCGAAGGGGGGAAACATCTGGATGGGTTTTCCCGGCGATAGGCATTTTCCGGACAAACGAAAGAGAGGGGACGGTTCCATGGTCAACGTGCTAGGAGCAAGTGACAGATGAACGAACCGTGTATTCAGATTCGTTGGAATTTTCTTAGCAACTTTCATATATAAATTTCTGAGCTACGGTTTATTTTCTATTGATTTTCAAAGTTTATTGTAAATTATGGATTTCTTTTATCTATTTACTTTAATATTAAACAAAAGAAATACATTTTGTACCCACTAGGATCTAGCCCTAGTGGATGACAAGTGGGGCCAGGGATCAGATGTTGGCCGATCAAAGGTTGACTGGTCAATGTGTGAACAGTGTAAGTGGGTCCCATGTGTCATTGGCTTTAGTTCAATAAATGATAGTTAAACATGTCATCCCATATGTCATTTGCTTAGACTAAGTTAGCACTAATTTTAATCCTAAGCTAAACTAGTCCTAATTAACACAAGGATCGGCCACACATGGTTGTGGCCAAGCCGGCCACACACACACACGGCACACACAACACGCAACACACGCGCGGCCTCTCGGACATGGCCAGCGGTAGTAGCGGCATGTGGCTGCAGCGGCAGGCAGTGGTGCCGACGAGCAGTGGCGGACAAGCAGTAGCATCAGCAAGCAGTGGTAGCACACAGCGGCAGTAGTAGTTAAGAGCAGCAGGAACGGCAACAGCGCAGGCAAGCAGCGGCCCGACCAGCATAGGCAAGAGCAGCAACATGCGAGAGCGGGAGCGGGCGGCTGCAGGCGTGCAAGCACAGACAGGGGCAGCAGCAATAGCAGGTGCGGCGTGGGCTCGGTGGTGCACATGCGCGATGGTGCAGGGGCGCGAACAGGACGAAGGTGAGCACGGGCAAGAGCAGACAGGGGACGCGCGGTGTGACACCCCGAGACCGTTGCGCCAGGTGTCTTCCAGTTATTCGTTGTTGTTGCCTTGTCATTCGCTTGTGTGTTGCTTCTTGCCATGTCATCATCCGCATTGCATCTGCATGTTTTCAAAACTTGCATTCGTCCGGGTCTCCCAGTTATTTCTGTTGTCCGTTCTGAGCCCAGACACACTTGCATGCGCCCGCGGCATATCCGAAATAGTATTTTATAAGTGGCTGAAAAATGTTCTCGAAATGGGTTGAAAGTTGGCATGCGGTGTTGTTATGTTGTCAGTAGGCGGCCTGCCAAGTTTCATCGCATTCGGAGTTCGTTTGATAGCCCAACCATTAAACTTATGGCCGCAATATAGTCGGTCTAACGTCGGACGTTTTCGGTCTCCGAAAACTGCTATCAGGCCTCTCTCTCTCTCTCTTTTCTCTCCTCTCAGCTTGATGCATTATGCACAGCCCACAAGTTCCAACTGACCCTCGCGTGAGCGTCCAAAACTGCCCCGAACCCGAACCGCTCAGTCATCACCGTTGCACTCAGATCATCCCAAACATTCCTAAAATATCTACGTTTCTCCATTGGACTCTCCTAACCTTTTGTTCTCGATCGTCCGATCCCGATCCGATGGTCCAAATCCCCCTCCTATTACCTACATGCTATATATTGCCCCCTAACCCTAAATTTTAGGCCTCCTGCCCCATCCACCCATCGCCACCGCCGCCACTTCACCAAATCCCCCCTCGAGATCTCCCCTGTCAGTTCCACCCAACCAGCGCCGCCACTTTCTCCCTCGGGATCCCTCCTGGTTCCCTCGATTCGGCCAGTCAGCACCGCCGCCCACCTTCTCCTCAATACCAGCCGATGCCCCAGGTACTCAATCCGGATGGGATCGAGGCAGTTCATGATATGTCTCCAATGTATCTATAATTTTTGATTGTTCCATGCTATATTATATTTTGTTTTGGACATTATTGGGCTTTATTATACACTTCTATATTATTTTTGGGACTAACCTATCAACCAGAGGCCTAGCCCAGAATTGCTATTTTTGCCTATTTCAGAGTTTGGCAGAAAAAGAATATCAAACGGAGTCCAAACGGAATGAAACCTTCGGGAACGTGATTTTTGGAACGAACGTGATCCAGAGGACTTGGACCATACGTCAAGAAAGCTACCAGGAAGACACAAGGTAGGGGCGCGCCTACCCCCCTCCCCCCAGGCACGCCCTCCACCCTCGTGGGGCCCACGTTGCTCCACCGACGTACTTTGTAGCGACCGGACCTCAAACGGTCTGATCTCTGTGCTTCAGTGTCATCCTTGGATCAGTAATGCTGACATGCACAGTACTTGAAGGATTTATAATAGAGTAGCAATCACACACTTATTACATCGAATGTCTCGGAAGAGATCTTATTACAATAAATATGGCTTAAGGCCATCTAATAACGATAATAGCGGAAGGCTTGGAAGATAAGTGAGTCCATCAAATCCAATGGCATCACTGAGTATAGAACCACGACCTAAAAGGCACCTTACTCGTCGTCTGAAAAGTCTGCAACATGAACGTTGCAGCCCGAAACGGGTCAGCACATGGAATATGCTGGCAAAGTAACACATAGAGAGTAATGGAAGAATAAGGCTATACTACATGCATATTTGGCTGGTGGAAAGCTCTATGGTTACAGTTTTGCGTAAAGCCAATTTTTCCCTACTGCAAAGGAATAAATTTTTATTTAACTATCATGGTAGTTGTTAAACATTGAGAGTGTAGACACCCTCTCAATCCCAATTAAGCATCATCTTTAAAACCCAACAATATTAATTAGAGTAACATGATGAGATTCACATGATAATCCAAGTACTAGATACTCAAGATGTCCATAACCGGGGACACGGCTAACCATGATTAGTGTATACACTCTGCAGAGGTTTGCGCACTTTTCCCCACAAGACTCGATCTCCTCCGTTGGGATTCTCGCACTACATGGTGTTTGAGAAACGGATGACCGAGACATAGTCTTTCAGAAGCGCTAGCACCTTATGAACGGGTAGACCATTACACCTACTTTCCCCTACATCTGCTAGTATACTACTGTGAGAGTTCGCACGAGTTAATCAACTATGACTAGTTTATACACTCTGCAGAAGTTTCTAGTATGAATAATCTCATGATCCCTTTGAGCCTGGGTGGCGGTCCATAAAGAAAAACAGGCAATCGCTGGAATACCCAGGTGCCTCAATCCACCCAGATGTGTGTTTAAGTTGCCACCTTAAGTAAACCATTAATTTATCAATCTCACATCTGTCATGGATACACTCACCCAATCCACGTCTACTAGCATAGCATGGCAATATAAGCAAACGTAGAAGTAACTCCCAAAGGTTTGATAATAAAACAGGTAATAGGTACTACCTCACCTACTTCCCAAAACCCACAATTTAATTAGATCCTGATCATGCAATTGTTTGAGGATTGATCTAATGCAATAAAAACTGGGTAGTAGGAGGTATGATCAAAGTGTTACTTGCCTTGCTGATGATCCGTGCAACCTAGAGATTCGAAGTAGCAAGCGGCGCACTCCGGGTACTCTATCGCAAACAAACAAGCATACAATAAGCACTCGTCTAATGCACAGGTAAAACTCAAATAAGAAAACTCAACTAAAAATTTGGATGTTACGTACTTCTTCCTCCTATATATACCTACGTACCCCCAAACTACCAGATACGGAGCCAAAAACCTAATTCCACCGCTGCAACCTTCTGTACCCGTGAGATCCCATCTTGGGGCCTTTACCGGAGCTCCGCCGGAGGGGGCATCGATCACGGAGGGCTTCCACATCAAGACCATAGCCTCTCCGATGATGTGTGAGTAGTTTACCTCAGACCTTCGGGTCCATAGTTATTAGCTAGATGGCTTCTTCTCTCTCTTTGGATCTCAATACAAAGTTCTCTGCGATTCTCGTGGAGATCTATTCGATGTAATCTTCTTTTGCGGTGTGTTTGTTGAGACCGATGAATTGTGGGTTTATGATCAAGTTTATCTATGAACAATATTTGAATCTTCTCTGAAATCTTTTATGTATGATTGGTTATCTTTGCAAGTCTCTTCGAATTATCAGTTTGGTTTGGCCTACTAGATTGATCTTTCTTGCAATGGGAGAAGTGCTTAGCTTTGGGTTCAATCTTGCGATGTCCTTTCCCAGTGACAGTAGGGGCAGCAAGGCACGTATTTTATTGTTGCCATCGAGGATAACAAGATGGGGTTTATACCATATTGCATGAGTTTATCCATCTACATCATGTCATCTTACTTAAAGCGTTACTCTACTCTTTTGAACTTAATACTCTAGATGCATGCTGGATAGCGGTCGATGTGTGGAGTAATAGTAGTAGATGCAGGCAGGAGTCAGTCTACTTGTCTTGGACGTGATGCCTATATACATGATCATACCTAGATATTCTCATAACTATGCTCAATTCTGTCAATTGCTCAACAGTAATTTGTTTACCCACTGTAATACTTATGCTCTCGAGAGAAGCCACTAGTGAAAGATATGGCCCCCGGGTCTATTTTCCATCATATTAATCTCCCATTAACAAGCTATTTCTGGTGCCGTTTTTATTTCGCTTTTACTTTGCATCTTTATCATAAAAATACCAAAAATATTATCTTATGGGATTGACAACCCCTTTATTGTGTTGGTTGCGAGGATTTTATTTGTTTGTGTAGGTGCGAGGGACTCGTGCGTGGTCTCCTACTGGATTGATACCTTGGTTCTCAAAAACTGAGGGAAATACTTACGCTACTTTGCTGCATCACCCTTTCCTCTTCAAGGGAAAACCAACGCAGTGCTCAAGAGGTAGCAAGAAGGATTTCTGGCGCCGTTGCCGGGGAGTCTACGCAAAAGTCAACATACCAAGTACCCATCACAAACCCTTATCTCCCGCATTACATTATTTGCCTATCATTTTCCTCTCCCCCACTTCACCCTTGCCATTTTATTTGTCCTCTCTCTCCGTCCTCCTTCTCTTTCCCTATTTGCCTCTTTTTGCCTGTTTCTTGTTTGCTTATGTGTTGGATTGCTTGCCTGTCACGATGGCTCAAGATAATACCAAATTGTGTGACTTTACTAATAATACCAACAACAATGATTTTATTAGCACTCCGATTGCTCCTCTTACCGATGCTGAATCTTGTGAAATTAATGTTGCTTTGCTGAATCTTGTCATGAAAGATCCGTTTTTCGGCCTTCCTAGTGAAGATGTCGCTACCCATCTAAACAATTTTGTTTATTTTTGTGGTATGAAAAGAAGAAATATGTGGATAGTGATATTATTAAATTGAAGCTATTCCCGTTTTCGCTTAGAGATCGTGCTAAAGCTTGGTTTTCGTCTTTGCCTAAAAATAGTATTGATTCATGGAATAAGTGCAAAGATGCTTTTATCTCTTAAGTATTTTCCTCCCGCTAAGATCATCTCTCTTAGAAACGATATTATGAATTTTAAGCAACTTGATCATGAACATGTTGCACAAGCTTGGGAGAGGATGAAATTAATGATACGTAATTGCCCTACACATGGTTTGAATTTGTGGATGATTATACAAAAAATTTATGCCGGATTGAATTTTGCTTCTAGAAATTTTTTAGATTCGGCTGTGGGAGGCACTTTTATGGAAATCACTTTAGGAGAAGCTACTAAACTCCTAGATAATATTATGGTTAATTATTCTCAATGGCACACTGAAAGATCTACTAATAAGAAAGTGCATGCGATAGAAGAAATTAATGTTTTGAGTGGAAAGATGGATGAACTCATGAAATTATTTGCTAATAGAAGTGTTTCTTTTGATCCTAAAGATATGCCTTTGTCTACTTTGATTGAGAATAATAATGAATCTTTGGATGTGAATTTTGTTGGTAGGAATAATTTTGGTAACGACGCGTATAGAGGAAACTTTAATCCTAGGACGTATCCTAGTAATTCCTCTAATAATTATGGTAATTCCTACAACAATTCTTATGGACATTTTAATATATGCCCTCTGAATTTGAGACTAGTGTTAAGGAGTTTATGAATTCGCAAAAGAATTTCAATGCTTTTCTTGAAGAGAAGTTGCTTAAAGTTGATGAATCGGCTAGGAATGTTGATAGAATTTCTCTTGATGTTGATTCTTTGAAACTTAGATCTATTCCACCTAAGCATGATATCAATGAGTCTCTCAAAGCCATGAGAATTTCCATTGATGAGTGCAAAGAAAGAACCGCTAGGATGCGTGCTAAGAAAGATTGCTTTATAAAAGCGTGTTCTTCTAGTTTTCATGATAATAAAGATGAAGATCTAAAAGTTATTGATGTTTACCCTATTAAATCTTTGTTTTGCAATATGAATCTTGATAATGTTGGGACTGAATATGATCCACCTTTACCTAGAAGGCATTTCAAAAATTTGGAGTTTTTAGATCTTGATGCAAAAAAATGGTAAAAGTGGGATTGAAGAGATCAAAACCGTAGATATTAATGAACCCACTATCTTGGATTTCAAGGATTTTAATTATGATAATTGCTCTTTGATAAATTGTACTTCCTTGTTGCAATCCATGCTAAATTCTCCGCATGCTTATAATTAAAATAAAGCCTTTACCAAACATATCGTTGATGCTTTGATGCAATCTTATGAAGAAAAACTTGAGTTGGAAGTTTCTATCCCTAGAAAACTTTATGATGAGTGGGAACCTACTATTAAAATTAAAATTAAAGATCATGAATGCTATGCTTTGTGTGATTTGGGTGCTAGTGTTTCCACGGTTCCAAAGACTTTGTGTGATTTGCTAGGTTTTCGTGATTTTGATGATTGCTCTTTAAACTTGCACCTTGCGGATTCCACCATTAAGAAACCTATGGGAAGAATTAATGATGTTCTTATTGTTGCAAATAGGAATTATGTGCCCGTAGATTTTATTGTTCTTGATATAGATTGCAATCCTTCATGTCCTATTATTGTTGGTAGACCTTTTCTTAGAACGATTGGTGCAATTATTGATATGAAGGAAGGGAATATTAGTTTCCAATTTCCGTTAAGGAAAGGCATGGAACACTTCCCTAGAAAGAAAATAAAATTATCTTATGAATCTATTATGAGAGCCACTTATGGATTGCCTACCAAAGATGGCAATACTTAGATCTATCTTCGCTTTTATGCCTAGCTAGGGGCGTTAAACGATAGCGCTTGTTGGGAGGCAACCCAATTTTTTTTATTCCTTGCTTTTTGCTCCTGTTTAGTAATAAATAATTTATCTATCCTCTGTTTTGGTTGTGTTTTTTGTGTTTAATTAGTATTTGTGCCAAGTAGAACCGTTGGGAAGACTTGCGGAAAGTCTTTTTGATCTTGCTGTAAAAAACAGAAACTTTAGTGCTCACGAGAATTGCTGCCATTTTTATTTTGAAAGTGATATTTACTTATTTATTTTTTTGCAGATGATTAATAGATAAATTCCTCACGTCCAGAAATTTATTTTAGAATTTTTGGGGTTCCATAAGTTTGCGTTAGCTACAGATTACTAGACTGTTCTGTTTTTGACAGATTCTGTTTTTCGTGTGTTGTTTGCTTATTTTGATGAATCTATGGCTAGTAAAATAGTTTATAAACCATAGAGAAGTTGGAATATAGTAGGTTTAACACAAATATAAATCAATAATGAGATCATTACAGTACCTTGAAGTGGTGTTTTGTTTTCTTTCGCTAACAGAGCTCACGAGATTTTCTATTTTGAGTTTTGTGTTGTGAAGTTTTCAAGTTTTGGGTTAAGTTTTGATGGATTATGGAACAAGGAGTGGCAAGAGCCTAATCTTGGGGATGCCCATGTCACACCAAGGTAAAATTCAAGGACTCCCAAAAGCCTAAGCTTGGGATGCCCGGAAGGCATCCCCTCTTGAGTCTTCGTCTATCGGTAACTTTACTTGGAGCTATATTTTTATTCACCACATGATATGTGTTTTTCTTGGAGCGTCTTGTATTATTTGAGTCTTTGCTTTTTATTTTACCACAATCATCCTTGTTGTACACACCTTTTGAGAGAGACTCACATGATTTGAAAATTATTAGAATACTCTATGTGCTTCACTTATATCTTTTGAGCTATATAGCTTTTGCTCTAGTGCTTCATTTTATAGAAATAATTGTTCTCTCATGCTTCACTTAGATTATTTTGAGAGTCCTACAAAACAGCATGGTAATTTGCTTTAATTATGATAGGCATTCAAGATTAGTAAAAAAATCTTATGAGTGTGTTGAATACTATGAGAAGTTTGATACTTGATAATTTTTTTGAGATATGGAGATGGTGATATGAGAGTCATGCTAGTTGAGTAGTTGTGAATTTGAGAAATACTTGTGTTGAAGTTTGTGATTCCCGTAGCATGCACGTATGGTGAACCATTATGTGATGAAGTCGGAGCATGATTTATTTATTGATTGTCTTCCTTATGAGTGGCGGTCGGGGACGAGCGATGGTCTTTTCCTACCAATCTATCCCCCTAGGAGCATGCGCGTAATACTTTGCTTTGATAACTAATAGATTTTTGCAATAAGTATGTGAGTTCTTTATGACTAATGTTGAGTCCATGGATTATACGCACTCTCACCCTTCCACCATTGCTAGCCTCTCTAGTATCGCGCAACTTTTGCCGGTACCATAAACCCACCAAACACCTTCCTCAAAATAGCCACCATACCTACCTATTATGGCATTTCCATAGCCATTCCGAGATATATTGCCATGCAACTTTCCACCGTTCCGTTATTATGACACGCTTCATCATTCTCATATTGCTTGCATGATCATGTAGTTGACATCGTATTTGTGGCAAAGCCACCATTCATAATTCTTTCATACATGTCACTCATGCATCATTGCACATCCCGGCACACCGCCGGAGGCATTCACATAGAGTCATATTTTGTTCTAAGTGTTGGGGAACGTAGCAGAAATTCAAAATTTTCTACGCATCACCAAGATCAATCTATGGAGAGACCAGAAACGAGGGGAAGGAGAGTGCATCTACATACCCTTGTAGATCGCTAAGCGGAAGCGTTCAAGAGAACGGGGTTGATGGAGTCGTACTCGTCGTGATCCAAATCACCGATGATCCTAGTGCCGAACGGACGGCACCTCCGTGTTCAACACACGTACAGCCCGGTGACGTCTCCTACGCCTTGATCCAGCAAGGGGAGAAGGAGAGGTTGGGGAAGACTCCATCCAGCAGCAGCACGACGGCGTGGTGGTGGTGGAGGAGCGTGGTACTCCAGCAGGGCTTCGCCAAGCACCGCAAGAGACGAGGAGGGAGAGGGGTAGGGCTGCGCCAGGGAGAGGTCAAAACTCATGTGTTGGCAGCCCCAAAGACCTCAACTATATATAGGGGAGAGGGAGGGGGCTGCGCCCCCACCTAGGGTTCCACCCTAGGGGCGGAGGCCAGCCCAGATCCCATCTGGTGGGGCGGCCAAGGGGGGGGAGAGGGGAAACTTGCCCCCCACGCTAGGTGGGGCGCCCCCTCCCCAAACCCTAGGCGCCTTGGGCCCTTGTGGGGGGGCGCACCAGCCCACCTGGGGCTGGTCCCCTCCCACACTTGGCCCATGCAGCCCTCTGGGGCCGGTGGCCCCACTTGGTGGACCCCCGGGACCCTCCTGGTGGTCCCGGTATGTTACCGATAAAACCCGAAACTTTTCTGGTGACCAAAATAGGACTTCCCATATATAAATCTTTACCTCCGGACCATTCCGGAACTCCTCGTGACGTCAGGGATCTCATCCGGGACTCCGAACAACATTCGGTAACCACGTATATCTATTCCCTATAACCCTAGCGTCATCGAACCTTAAGTGTGTAGACCCTACGGGTTCGGGAGACATGCAGACATGACCGAGATGACTCTCCGGTCAATAACCAACAGTGGGATCTGGATACCCATGTTGGCTCCCACATGTTCCATGATGATCTCATCGGATGAACCACGATGTCGAGGACTTAATCAATCCCGTATACAATTCCCTTTATCTAGCGGTACGATACTTGCCCGAGATTCGATCATCGGTATCCCGATACCTTGTTCAATCTCGTTACCGGCAAGTCTCTTTACTCGTTCCGTAACACATCATCTCGTGATCAACTCCTTGATCACATTGTGCACATTATGATGATGTCCTACCGAGTGGGCCCAGATATACCTCTCCGTTTACACGGAGTGACAAATCCCAGTCTCGATTCATGCCAACCCAACAGACACTTTTGGAGATACCTGTAGTGTACCTTTATAGCCACCCAGTTTCGTTGTGACGTTTGGCACACCCAAAGCACTCCTACAGTATCCGGGAGTTGCATAATCTCATGGTCTAAGGAAATGATACTTGACATTAGAAAAGCTTTAGCATACGAACTACATGATCTTGTGCTAGGCTTAGGATTGGGTCTTGTCCATCACATCATTCTCCTAATGATGTGATCCCGTTATCAATGACATCCAATGTCCATGGTCAGGAAACCGTAACCATCTATTGATCAACGAGCTAGTCAACTAGAGGCTTACTAGGGACATGGTGTTGTCTATGTATCCACACATGTATCTGAGTTTCCTATCAATACAATTCTAGCATGGATAATAAACGATTATCATGAACAAGGAAATATAATAATAACCAATTTATTATTTCCAACAGTCTCCCACTTGCACTAGAGTCAATAATCCAGTTCACATCAATATGTGATTAACACTCAAGGTCACATCCCCATGTGACTAACACCCAAGAGTTCTGGGTTTGATCATGTTATGCTTGTGAGAGAGGTTTCAGTCAACGGGTCTGCAGCATTTAGATCCATATGTACTTCGCAAATTTCTATGTCATCTTGTAGATGCAACTACTACGCTACATTTGGAGCCATTTCAAATAATTGTTCTACTTGGAGCTATTATAAATTGTTGCTCCATTATACGTATCCAGTATCTCTACTCAGAGCTATCCGGATAGGTGTTAAGCTTGCATCGACGTAACTCTTACGTCAAACTCTTTATCACCTCCATAACCGAGAAACATATCCTTATTCCTCTAAGGATAATTTAGACCACTATCTGGTGATCTACTCCTAGATCACCTTTGTACCCTCTTGCCAAATATGTGGCAAGGCACACATCAGGTGTGGTACTCAGCATGGCATACCGTATGGAGCCTATGACAAAAGCATAGGGGACGACCTTTGTCCTTCCTCTTTCTTATGTCGTGGTCGAGCTTTAAGTCTTAACTTCATACCTTACAACTCAGGCAAGAACTCCTTCTTTGACTGATCCATCTTGAACACCTTCAAGATCATGTCAAGGTATGTGCTCATTTGAAAGTACCATTAAGCGTTTTGATCTATCCTTATAGATCTTGATGCTCAATGTTCAAGTAGCTTAATCAAGGCTTTCCATTGAAAAACACTTTCCAAATAACCCTATATGCTTTCCAGAAATTCTACGTCATTTCTGACCAACAACATATACTCATCAGAAATTCTATAGTGCTCCCACTCACTTCTTTGGAAATACAAGTTTCTCATAAACTTTGTATACACCCAAAACTTTGATCATCTCATCAAAGCATACATTCCAACTCCGAGATGCTTACTCCAATCCTTAGAAGGATTGCTGGAGCTTTGCATACTTGTTAGCATCTTTCAGGATTGACAAAACCTTCCGGTTGTATCACATACAACCTTTCCTCAAGAAAATCGTCGAGGAAACAATGTTTTGACATCCTATCTGCAAGATTTCATAAATAATGTAGTAATCGCTAATATAATTCCAACAGACTCTTAGCATCGCTACGAGTGAGAAAGTCTCATCGTAGTCAACTCCTTGAACTTGTCGGAAAACATCTTAACGACAAGTCGAGCTTTCTTAATGGTGATACTTACCATCATTGTCCGTCTTCCTTTTAAAACCCATATGTACCTAACAGCCTTACGACCATCAAGTAGTTCTTCCAAAGTCTACACTTTGTTTTCATATATGGATCCTCTCTCGGATTATATGGCCTCAAGCCATTTTGGAATCCAGGCCCACCATCGCTTATCCATAGCTCGTAGGTTCATTGTTTTCTAGCAACATGACTTCCAAGACAGGATTACATACCACTCTGAATTAGTACGCATCCTTGTCATCCCACGAGGTTTGGTAGTGACTTGATCTGAAGTTTCATGATCACTATCATAAGCTTCTACTTCAATTGGTGTAGGTGCCATAGGAACAACTCCCTGTGCCCTGCCACACACTAGTTGAAGAGACGGTTCAATAACCTCATCAAGTCTCCACCATCCTCCCACTCAATTCTTTCGAGAGAAACTTTTTCTCGAGAAAGGACCCGATTCTAGAAACAATCCCTTATTGCTTTCGGATCTGAGACAGGAGGTATATACCCAACTGTTTTGGGTGTCCTATGAAGATGCATTTATCCGCTTTGGGTTCGAGCTTATCAGCCTGAAACTTTTTCACATAAGCATTGTAGCCCCAAACTTTTAAGAAATGACAGCTTAGGTTTCTCTAAACCATAGTTCATACGGTGTCATCTCATCGGAATTACCTGGTGCCCTATTTAAAGTGAATGTGGTTGTCTCTAATGCCTAACCCATAAACTATAGTGGTAATTCGATAAGAGACATCATGGTACGCACCATATCCAATAGGGTGCAACTATGATGTTCGGACACACCATCACACTATGGTGTTCCAGGCGGTATTAGTTGTGAAACAATTTCCACAGTGCCAAACTCGTAACTCAGATATTCATTTCTATGATCATATCATAGACATTTTATCCTCTTGTCACGAAGATCTTCAACTTCACTCTGAAATTACTTGAACCATTCAATAATTCAGACTTGTGTTTCATCAAGTAAATATACTCAGTATCTACTTAAATCATCTGTGAAGTAAGAATATAACGATATCCACTGCGTGCCTCAGCACTCATTGGACTGCACACATCAAAATGTATTACTTCCAACGAGTTGCTTTCTCGTTCCATCTTACTGAAAACGAGGCTTTTCCAGTCATCTTGGCCATGTGGTATGATTTGCATGTCTCAAGTGATTCAAAATCAAGTGAGTCCAAACGATCCATATGTATAGAGTTTCTTCAGGCATATCTACCAACAAACATGGTTCGCATGTCTCAATCCTTTCAAAAATGAGTGAGTCCAAAGATCCATCAACATGGAGCTTCTTCATGCATTTTATACCAATATGACTCAAATTGCAGTGCCACATTTGTGTGGTACTATCATTACTATCTTATACCTTTGGCATGAAAATGTGTATCACTACGATCGGGATGGTATTGTTCAAATAAACAGAGTAACCATTATTCTCCTTAAATGAATAACCGTATCGCGATAGACATAATCCAATCATGTCTATGCTCAACGCAAACACCAAATAACAATTATTTAGGTTTTAATACCAATCTCGATGGTAGAGGGAGCGTACGATATTTGATCAACCTTGGAAATACTTCCAACACATATCGTCATCTCACCTTTTAGCTAGTCTCCGTTTATTCCGTAGCCTTTTGTTTCGAGTTACTAACACTTAGCAACCGAACCGGTATCTAATACCCTGGTGCTACTAGGAGTACTAGTAAAGTACACATTATAATGCATATCCAATATACTTCTGTCGACCTTGCCAGCCTTCTCATCTACCAAGTATCTAGGGTGGTTCTGCTTCAGTGACTGTTCCCCTTATTACAGAAGCACTTAGTCTCGGGCTTGGGTTCAACTTTGGGTTTCTTCACTAGAACAGCAACTGATTTGTTGTTCCATGAAGTATCCCTTTCTTGCCCTTGCCCTTCTTGAAACTAGTGGTTTCACCAACCATCAACAATTGATGCTCCTTCTTGATTTCTACTTTTGTGGTGTCGCGAATAGCTCAAGGATCATATCTATCCCTGATATGTTATAGTTCATCACGAAGCTCTAGTAGCTTGGTGGCAGTGACTTTGGAGAACCATCACTATTTCATCTGGAAGATCAAATCCCACTCGATTCAAGCGATTGTTGTACTCAGACAATCTGAGCACAAGCTCAACAATTGAGCTTTTCTCCCTTAGTTTGCAGGCTAAGAAAATCGTCGGAGGTCTTATACCTCTTGACGTGGGCACGAGCCTGAAATCCCAATTTCAGCCCTCAAAACATCTCATATGTTTCGTGACGTTTCAAAACGTCTTCGGTGCCTCAACTCTAAACCGTTTAACTGAACTATCACGTAGTTATCAAAATGTGTATGTCAGATGTTCACAACATCCACAGACGATGTTCGAGGTTCAGCACATTGAGCGGTGCACTAAGGACATAAGCCTTCTATGAAGCAATGAGGACAATCCTCAGTTTACGGACCTAGTCCGCATAATTGCTACTGTCAACTTTCAACTAAATTTTCTCTAGGAACATATCTAAACAGTAGAACTGAAGCCCGATCTACGACATAATTTGTGAAGACCTTTTGACTATGTTCAGGATAATTAAGTTCATCTTATGAACTCCCACTCAGATAGACATCCCTCTAGTCATCTAAGTGATACATGATCCGAATCAACTAGGCCGTGTCCGATCATCACGTGAGACAGACTAGTCAACATCGGTGAACATATTCATGTTGATCGTATCTACCATACGACTCATGCTCGACCTTTCGGTCTCTTGTGTTCCGAGGCCATGTCTGTACATGCTAGGCTCGTCAAGTTAACCTAAGTGTTTCGCATGTGTTCCGAGGCCATGTCTGTACATGCTAGGCTCGTCAACACCTGTTGTATTCGAACGTAAGAATCTATCACACCCGATCATCACGTGGTGCTTCGAAACGACGAACTTTCGCAACGGTGCACAGTTAGGGAGAACACTTCTCTTGAAATTTTAGTGAGGGATCATCTTATTTAAGCTATCGTCGTTCTAAGCAAATAAGATGTATAAAAAGATAAACATCACATGCAATCAAATAATAGTGACATGATATGGCCAATATCATATAGCTACTTTGATTTCCATCTTGGGGCTCCATGATCATCTTGTCACCGGCATGACACCATGATCTCCATCATCATGATCTCCATCATTATGTCTCCATGAAGTTGTCTCGCCAACTTATTACTTCTACTACTATGGCTACCGGTTAGCAATAAAGTAAAGTAATTACATGGCGTTGTTCAATGACACGCAGGTCATACAATAAATAAAGACAACTCCTATGGCTCCTGCCGGTTGTCATACTCATCGACATGCAAGTCGTGATTCCTATTACAAGAACATGATCAATCTCATACATCACATATCATTCATCACATTCTTCTTGGCCATATCACATCACATAGCATACCCTGCAAAAACAAGTTAGACGTCCTCTAATTGTTGTTTGCATGTTTTACGTGGCTGCTATGGGTTTCTAGCAAGAACGTTTCTTACCTACGCAAAAATCACAACGTGATATGCCAATTGCTATTTACCCTTCATAAGGACCCTTTTCATCAAATCCGATCCGACTAAAGTGGGAGAGACAGACACCCGCTAGCCACCTTATGCAACTAGTGCATGTCAGTCAGTGCAACCAGTCTCACATAAGAGTACGTGTAAGGTCGGTCCGGGCCGCTTCATCCCACAATGCCGCCGAATCAAGATTGGACTAGTAACGATAAGCATATTGAACAAAATCAACGCCCACAACTACTTTGTGTTCTACTCGTGCATAGAAACTACGCATATACCTAGCTCATGATGCCACTGTTGGGGAACGTAGCAGAAATTCAAAATTTTCTACGCATCACCAAGATCAATCTATGGAGAGACCAGCAACGAGGGGAAGGAGAGTGCATCTACATACCCTTGTAGATCGCTAAGCGGAAGCGTTCAAGAGAACGGGGTTGATGGAGTCGTACTCGTCGTGATCCAAATCACCGATGATCCTAGTGCCGAACGGACGGCACCTCCGTGTTCAACACACGTACAGCCCGGTGACGTCTCCTACGCCTTGATCCAGCAAGGGGAGAAGGAGAGGCTGGGGAAGACTCCATCCAGCAGCAGCACGACGGCGTGGTGGTGGTGGAGGAGCGTGGTACTCCAGCAGGGCTTCGCCAAGCACCGCAAGAGACGAGGAGGGAGAGGGGTAGGGCTGCGCCAGGGAGAGGTCAAAACTCATGTGTTGGCAGCCCCAAAGACCTCAACTATATATAGGGGAGAGGGAGGGGGCTGCGCCCCCACCTAGGGTTCCACCCTAGGGGCGGCGGCCAGCCCAGATCCCATCTGGTGGGGCGGCCAAGGGGGGGAGAGGGGAAACTTGCCCCCCAAGCTAGGTGGGGCGCCCCCTCCCCAAACCCTAGGCGCCTTGGGCCCTTGTGGGGGGCGCACCAGCCCACCTGGGGCTGGTCCCCTCCCACACTTGGCCCATGCAGCCCTCCGGGGCCGGTGGCCCCACTTGGTGGACCCCCGGGACCCTCCTGGTGGTCCCGGTATGTTACCGATAAAACCCGAAACTTTTCTGGTGACCAAAACAGGACTTCCCATATATAAATCTTTACCTCCGGACCATTCCGGAACTCCTCGTGACGTCCGGGATCTCATCCGGGACTCCGAACAACATTCGGTAACCACGTATATCTATTCCCTATAACCCTAGCGTCATCGAACGTTAAGTGTGTAGACCCTACGGGTTCGGGAGACATGCAGACATGACCGAGATGACTCTCCGGTCAATAACCAACAGCGGGATCTGGATACCCATGTTGGCTCCCACATGTTCCACGATGATCTCATCGGATGAACCACGATGTCGAGGACTTAATCAATCCCGTATACAATTCCCTTTATCTAGCGGTACGATACTTGCCCGAGATTCGATCATCGGTATCCCGATACCTTGTTCAATCTCGTTACCAGCAAGTCTCTTTACTCGTTCCGTAACACATCATCCCGTGATCAACTCCTTGATCACATTGTGCACATTATGATGATGTCCTACCGAGTGGGCCCAGAGATACCTCTCCGTTTACACGGAGTGACAAATCCCAGTCTCGATTCGTGCCAACCCAACAGACACTTTCGGAGATACCTGTAGTGTACCTTTATAGCCACCCAGTTACGTTGTGACGTTTGGCACACCCAAAGCACTCCTACGGTATCCGGGAGTTGCACAATCTCATGGTCTAAGGAAATGATACTTGACATTAGAAAAGCTTTAGCATACGAACTACATGATCTTGTGCTAGGCTTAGGATTGGGTCTTGTCCATCACATCATTATCCTAATGATGTGATCCCGTTATCAATGACATCCAATGTCCATGGTCAGGAAACCGTAACCATCTATTGATCAACGAGCTAGTCAACTAGAGGCTTACTAGGGACATGGTGTTGTCTATGTATCCACACATGTATCTAAGTTTCCTATCAATACAATTCTAGCATGGATAATAAAAAATTATCATGAACAAGGAAATATAATAATAACCAATTTATTATTGCCTCTAGGGCATATTTCCAACACTAATTATTGAGTTGTAATTCTTGAGTTGTAAGTAAATAAAGTGTGATGATCATCATTATCAGAGCATTGTCCCAGTGAGGAAAGGATGATGGAGACTATGATTCCCCCACAAGTCGGGATGAGAATCCGGACGAAAAAGAAAAAAAGAAAAAAAGAGGCCAAAAAAAAGAAAGAAGGCCCAAATAAAAAAATGAGAGAAAAAGAGAGAAGGGACAATGTTACTGTCCTTTTTCCACACATGTGCTTCAAAGTAGCACCATGACCTTCATGATAGAGAGTCTCCTATGATATCACTTTCATATACTAGTGGGAATTTTTCATTATAGAACTTGGCTTGTATATTCCAATGATGGGCTTCCTCAAAATGCCGTAGGTATTCATGAGCAAGTGAGTTGGATGCACACCCACTTAGTTCCTTTTGTTGAGCTTTCATATACTTATAGCTCTAGTACATTCGTTGCATAGCAATCCCTACTCACTCACATTGATATCTATTAATGGGCATCTCCATAGCCCGTTGATACGCCTAGTTTATATGAGACTATCTTCTCCATTTTTGTCTTCTCCACAACTACCCTTCTATTCCACATATAGTGCTATGTACATGGCTCACGCTCATGTATTGCGTGAAGATTGAAAAAGTTTGAGAACACCAAAAGTATGAAACAATTGCTTGGCTTGTCATCGGGGTTGTCCATGATTTAAATACTTTGTGTGGTGAAGATAGAGCATAGCCAGACTATATGATTTTGTAGGGATAACTTTCTTTGGCCATGTTATTTTGAGAAGACATAATTGCTTAGTTAGTATGCTTGAAGTATTATTATTTTTATGTAAATATTAAACTTTTGTCTTGAATCTTTCGGATCTGAATATTCATACCACAATTAAGAGAATTACATTGAAATTATGCCAAGTAGCATTCCACATCAAAAATTCTGTTTTTATCATGTACCTACTCGAGGACGACCAGGAATTAAGCTTGAGGATGCTTGATACGTCTCCAACGTATCTATAATATTTGATTGTTCCATGCTATATTATATTCTGTTTTGGACATTATTGGGCTCTATTATACACTTTTATATTATTTTTGGGACTAACCTATTAACCGGAGGCCCAGCCCAGAATTGCTATTTTTTGCCTATTTCAGAGTTTTGTAGAAAAAGAATATCAAATGGAGTCCAAACGGAATGAAACCTTCGGGAACGTGATTTTTGGAACGAACGTAATCCAGAGGACTTGGACCCTACGTCAAGAAAGCTACCAGGAAGGCACGAGCTAGGGGGCGCGCCTACCCCCCCCCCTAGACGCGCCCTCCACCCTCGTGGGGCCCATGTTGCTCCACCGACGTACTTCTTCCTCCTTATATACCTACGTACCCCCAATCTACTAGATACGGAGCCAAAAACCTAATTCCACCGCCGCAACCTTCTATACCCGTGAGATCCCATCTTGGGGCCTTTTCCGGAGCTCCGTCGAAGGGGGCATCGATCACGGAGGGCTTCTACATCAGCACCATAGCCTCTCCGATGATGTGTGAATAGTTTACCTCAGACCTTCGGGTCCATAGTTATTAGCTAGATGGCTTCTTCTCTCTCTTTGGATCTCAATACAAAGTTCTCCGCGATTCTCGTGGAGATCTATTCGATGTGATCTTCTTTTGTGGTGTGTTTGTTGAGACCGATGAATTGTGGGTTTATGATCAAGTTTATCTATGAACAATATTTGAATCTTCTCTGAATTATTTTATGTATGATTGGTTATCTTTGCAAGTCTCTTCGAATTATCAGTTTGGTTTGGCCTACTAGATTGATCTTTCTTGCAATGGCAGAAGTTCTTAGCTTTGGGTTCAATCTTGCGGTGTCCTTTCCCAGTGACGTTAGGGGCAGCAAGGCACATATTGTATTGTTGCCATCGAGGATAACAAGATGGGGTTTATATCATATTGCATGAGTTTATCCCTCTACATCATGTCATCTTACTTAAAGAGTTACTCTATTATTTTGAACTTAATACTCTAGATGCATGCTGGATAGCGGTCGATGTGTGGAGTAATAGTAGTAGATGCAGGCAGGAGTCGGTCTACTTGTCTCGGACGTGATGCCTATATACATGATCATACCTAGATATTCTCATAACTATGCTCAATTCTGTCAATTTCTCAACAGTAATTTGTTTACCCACTATAATACTTATGCTCTCGAGAGAAGCCACTAGTGAAACCTATGGCCCCTAGGTCTATTTTCCATCATATTAATCTCCCGTTAACAAGCTATTTCTGGTGTCGTTTTTATTTCGCTTTATTTACTTTGCATATTTATCATAAAAATACCAAAAATATTATCTTATCATGTCTATCAGATCTCACTTTCGCAAGTGACCGTGAAGGGATTGACAACCCCTTTATTGCGTTGGTTGCGAGGATTTTATTTGTTTGTGTAGGTGCGAGGGACTCGTGCGTGGGCTCCTACTGGATTGATACCTTGGTTCTCAAAAACTGAGGGAAATACTTACGCTACTTTGTTGCATCACCATTTCCTCTTCAAGGGAAAACCAACGTAGTGCTCAAGAGGCAGCAGCTCACACCATCGGAGCCCCAAGCCACCTCCCCGCCACCCGGCGCCTCCTGCATCCCCGTCGTCCTTCGGCCCTATAGTCGCCTTCGTCCGCGACCACAGGAGCCAGAGCTCCTGCAGCTGCGAGCACCTGAGGCCCCATCCGCCCGGCCACCGGAGCACCAGCTCGCAGGAGCATAGCTCCTCCTGCCGACGCCCTCCGCCACCCAGGCGAGCCCCCGTCGCGCCCTCTCCTTCCTCCGTTTTCCTCCTCTCTGTATCTCATATCTCTCTCAGGTGAACCTGCCGCCATAGACAGCCGCCGCCGGACCCGCCTTCATCGGCCTCCGTTCGGCGCGTCGCCGCCGGGATCCGCTCGGCTCCTCGCCGACCCGCCGTTTTCCTTCACTTGTTGCTGCCTTCAGGACCCCGCGTCGGATCCCTGCACCCTGGACCTCCCCGGCTTCGCGTGGTCCAGTCCCGCCGTCGTGCCCTGCATCCTGGGAGCTAGCCGCGCCTCAAGCCCATGCGTCCCTGTCGTGCCGCCATGCCCGCTGCGCCCCTGTCGAGCTGCCTTGCTTCGCCCGCTCGTCCCCGTTGACCCGGTTCAAGCGCCAGCGTGGCCAGCCTCCTCGGCTGCAAGCCAGCGCCAGCCCTCCTCTAATTCTGACCGGGCCTCGGCCCATGGTGAGCAGCACCCCAAACCACTGCTCACATTCGGCCCATTGTGTTTTTTTTCAGTTCTGGAGGATTTTTCCTAATATTTCAGAGAGTGCAGATTTGCAGAAAACCCCCTAGACATCATGCATAAAATAACTTCACAACCGTGCATCGGTTTAAAATGTTTTATATATGTAACTTGCTTAGAATTCTGTCTAGTTTCATAATATGCCACTTTCATCCATGTTTAAAATGTTAAACATGATGTTTGTTTAAATTTTCTCATATCCAATGTTAAAATGATTTATCTCATAACAAAATAACCGTAGCTCCAAATGTAATAAACTTTATATGTAAATGGGGTGGAAAAATACCTAGTTTAACATGATGTACTTACTTTGCATGTTTAACGACTCTAAAATATAGTTTAGGACAGAACAGCACCAAATTCATAATATGCATATGAGGATTTTTCCGGACATGTTGCTTGTTGTTCCGGCCTCATTTAAACTTGCCTAGATATGTAGTTTTATTATGCTTCACCCCTTGCCATGCTAACCAACATTTAATATTGTTGAGTACATAAACGGGAGAGAACTAAATAAGTCATGTGGCATTTCGTCAATATGCAACTCGTTGCATATTGAGCACCACTTAACTTGTAGTTTTGCTTGTGCACTTTGCCACGCCATGTTTCATTAAACCGGACATGCATCATACTTGGTTGTGCATCATGCCATGTTTATGGGATGGTTGTTTACTATGTCGCTTGCTTCTTTCTGGTTGCTTCTCTCGTTGAAAGTGCGTTATATCGACTAGAGGGGGGGTGAATAGGCGATTTTTATGAAAGTCTTCAAAACGTGGAAGTTATGAAGACAAACAGTAGAGATATGCCTATCACTATGCAGCGGAAGTTAGATTACACTAGGCAAGCCACGGTCAAGTATTCAATAGAGTGAAAGCACAATGACAAGTAGCTGCAGTGCAATAAGGATCAGGTAGGAAGAAGTTATGAAGCCAAACAAATCATACAGTTACTTGTGAAGACAAAAGATATAGCAAGCATGCAATGGCTTCACAATGAGTAACAATAAGTAAAAGGAAGTGAAGATGAAACCAATGACTCGTTGAAGACAATGATGTGTTGGACCAGTTCCAGTTGCTGTGACAACTGTACGTCTGGTTGGAGCGGCTAGGTATTTAAACCTTAGGACACACAGTCCCGGACACCCAGTCCTGAACACGCAGCTCAGGACACCAAGTCCTCACCGTATTCTCCTTGAGCTAAGGTCACATAGTCCTTGCCCAATCACTCAGGTAAGTCTTCAAGGTAGACTCCCAAACCTTCACAGACTTCGTTCACTGGCAATCCACAATGTCTCTTGGATGCTCAGAACGCGACGCCTAACCATCTGGAGGATGCACAGTCCTCAAGTGTAATAAGTCTTCAGATCACTCAGACAAGAAGACTTAAGTGATGCCCAATTTACTCTGGCTCTGGGTGGTTAGGGCTTTCTCCTCGCTAGGAATTTTCTCTCAAAGGCTTCGAGGTGGGTTGCTCTCAAACGACAAAAGCCGTGCACTGAAATCTGAGCAGCCAACCGTTTATGGTTGTAGGGGGTGGGCTATTTATAGCCACTTGGCAACCCGACCTGATTTGTCCGAAATGACCCTGGGTCACTAAGGAACTGACACATGTTCCAACGGTCAGATTTCAAACTCTCATGGCAACTTTACTTGGGCTACAAGCAAAGCTGACTTGTCCGGCTCTGGACAAGATTCGCTCTCATTGTCTTCACTCGAAGACATAGGTTTTTGGTTTAGGCATCACTTTAGTCATTCTGACTGGTTCTCCTGGACCCCACTTAACAGTACGGTGGTTCCTATGACTCAACACAAAAGAAAAAGAACTACGAAAGATCTAAGTCTTCGAGCTCCATAGGCTTCATAACGTGTCTTCTTTTGTCATAGTCTTCAATGTGAATATCTTCATATACCACCTTTGACTTCAATGTCTTCATACATTTTTAGGGGTCATCTCCGATAGTAAAACCGAATCAATGAGGCACTTCTACCTGTGTTATCCTGCAATTCTCACAAACACATTAGTCCCTCAACTAGGTTTGTCGTCAATACTCCAAAACCAACTAGGGGTGGCACTAGATGCACTTACAATCTCCCCCTTTTTGGTGATTGATGACAAACTAGTTGAAGTTTTCAACAGGGAATATAGTCTATGAAATTGTAAATGATAAGGAATTGTCTTCATAAGTTGCAAGGGCTCCCCCTGAAGATGTGCATATAAGTTAATTTGCTTTTGGAATGCAAATGCACATGGCAGGTTGTACTTGTGGAGATCCACTTCAGCTTATGATGACAATCCACTATGCATGTGAAAGTATATGAAGATAATGACATGCATAATGGAAAATGGACGTCTGCAGAATGAGATAAGTGCAGAATTTATCGTCGCACATGCGGAATTTATCTTCGCATAACAGGGTGCCAAACAAGTAGCAGACGACCATCTGGTTTAAGTGTTACAACTCATAAGAACCAAATGTAGCAAAAAAATGAGAGTTGTAAGCACGAAGCAAAATATAAGGCACCCGCCCATATGAACCCGCTTGAAGACTATCATTCTCATATGCTTCTCCCCCTTTTGTCAGTAATGACCAAAAAGGTTTGAAGACACAGAGCCTCTACTCGTTACCATGAGGAGTAGATGAAGTAGCAGGGTTGTTGGCGTTGTTTGGCGGTGCAGAAGAGCTTGGAGGTGCTGAAGCATATGGCGGTGAAGTAGCATCGTCTTCTTCATCAATGATTCTGGCAGTGACGGTGGCAGCAGAGGAAGAAAACTCAGAGTCTTCAAGAGATGGAGTGCTTCGCATCACAGCCCTTCTAGGAGGTGTGGTGTCAAACTTGAATTGCTCAGTGAAGCCATCCTCTTCAAGTTCAGCTTCAGTACATATCATTGATAGCCCTTTCCATGTACGACGACAGGTTTCATGGGTAACGAAAGCATTCTTGGTGGCAAGATTTCGGATACGATTTACATCCACCAAGAGGCTTTTCATCTGTCTCTTCAACCAGTCATGATGCATATCCTGCTTTTGATGAAGGGCCACAAGAAGCTCTCAGTCGTTGAGAACACGAGTGCGCTTCTTGGGCCTTGAAGCAGTTGCACTGTCAGTGGCTTCGGTTGAAGCAGGGTGTGGTGCACGTGTAGTGCCAGCCAAAGGATACACCCTGGAGATGGCTTCAACACCTTCAACATTCTGAGTGAAGCTCTGGTGTTCTGCATTCTGAAGACTCAAAGGTTGCTTGGCAGGCTCAGGATATATAGCTTCAGCAGAGGTATCCACATCTGGCAAGAAGATCCGATGGTTGCGGGCTGAGGGCTGATATGAGATCGCAGAGTGAAGCTTGATCAGTCTCATTACCCAAGGAGCATAGAACTTCAAACCAAGTAAATCTGAGCCTGATGCAGCAAGTTGGCGTATGAAGAAGTCCTGTGCGTTGAAGCATTTGCCATGAAGGATACAAAATATTAGAGTCTTCATTGCACCCTCGATCTTGGCATTTGGAGAGTGCCCTTTGATAGGCCAGAGAGTCCGCCGGATAATGTGATAGATGGTTCTAGGCAGGTACTCAAAGTCTTCAACGAAGAACTCTATTGGATAAGGAGCATCGTGGGGCAATGGCTTCATCATGGAGAGCATCTGACTCATATTCGGTTCAGGCCTCTGGAATATGCTCTCAAGAGCTTCAGTGTGTAGTGGACAGCCTTCCTCGAAGAATTCGCGAGGAGTGGGCAGGCCGGTGAGCTCAATGATATCAAATGCATTGGCTTCGTGATGGACATTGCCGGTCATCCACTCCAGGGCCCAAGTCTTCGGATCTCTGTTGTATCCTTTGATGTGGAGGGTGGCATAGAATTGCAGCAGAAGCTCTTCATTCCAGTGCTCTTCATCAGTTACAAACTGCAGCAGACCCACTTGTTTGAAGCAATCCAACGCTTCCTCTAAACAGGGCAGACCAGCAATGGCTTCAACATCAAGGCGCTTGTGCGGGACGATGCGACCTTGGTTGTATAGGATGCATGAATAGTAGCTGCGCTGAGGATAGCTCCAGAACCTATCTGATGAAATCCTTTCCCTTGAATAGGGGTTCTTGGAGCTGTTGAAGAACGTATTATCTGCCTTGAAGCTATTGATGTTAAAGGAGCCAGGTGCTGATGCAGGACCTGGGAACCTCGGCAGCCTTGGGACTGGCTTCTGGACATGAGGCATGTGCTCAACATGGTAATCAAATTGAGGACCTGCATCAGACTCAGGAACAGAAGTGTCTGGATCAGTAGCTTCGTTGTCTTCTGAAGCTTTTGGTGGGGAGGGCTCCATATTGGCTTCAGTGTTGGTTGTGGCAGCCTTAATATTTTCAGCCTCCGCTTGACTAGCTGGAGGGTCAGACTCAGGCACGTTCTCCTGGAGAACTGCTTCGTGGTGTAGCGGGGGAGTAGGATCTTGTGGTACTTCTTCATTTTCTTCGGCTGATGCAGCCGGAATGTCTTCAGCATAGACTTGAGGCCTTGGACCTTTGCGAAGCCTGCGGAATGCAGACAACGCCTGAGGGGTTGGAGTGGGGTGGGCCTCAAAGTCTTCTTCCTCTTGAGGGCGATCCGCCCATGACGCATCTTGTGCAATTGGCGTCAGAGGACGACCAATGCTGATGAGTTCGCTGTGTTCATACTGAGGAAGGGCTGCATCATCTTGTACATTGTCCTGATGACCAATGTCTTCAGCAGCGATGGGGTCGGCTGGTGGTATGTCTTCAGCTTCAGGAGCCTCTGTGGAAGCAGGCTCATGAACTGTCAGTTGTCGTTCTGCGTCAGGATGGACGACAGAAAGGGGTTCAACCATCAAGGGCTCTTTGGGAGCAGCCTGAGCTTTCTTGATCTTTCGCTTCTTCTGAGTGGGAGCAGAAGGAGAGGCTTCAGTATGTTTCCGCTTCCTAGCTTCAGCCTCTGCAGTTCGCGTCTTCTTGAGCTCTGAAGCGGTTGACCGGCTCTTTGGCTTCGAGCCAGTCGTTGCAGTTGGGAAGACAATTGGAACTGCTTCTTGCCTTGGTGCCTCTGGTTCAGCCATAGCAGGCTTCTTCTTCTTCTTCGCGGCCATCCTGGGGTCGATGCCGGGACGCCCAAGTGCCTTGCGCTTCTCGGCCTCATTGTAGGCCTGCACACATCTGTCTGCCAGAGACTTCATTCGCTCCCGCGAACCTTGAGCTTCTGCACGCTTCTTCAGAAAGTTTTCCTTTAGTTCGTGCATCATGACCTTGAAGCTCTTCACTTCTTGCACGCTGAGCTTGGCCATATGCTTCTTGAACTGAGCCTTTTCATGATCAATTTTCTACTTCAGTTCAACAATGCGCTAGGAAATTGCAAGTTCTGAAGCAATAGCGCCTTGGAAGGCGACGCTGAGGCCAACAGGCAGCTGCAGATCTTCGAAGCTGATGTCTGGTGTGGCAAACCATTCGTCGATGAAGTTGTGGATGATGGCGACATCAAAGAGAGGCAAATTGTTGAAGATTTCAGCTTCTTCTTTGCTCTTGATGAGCTGCTCGAGAGCGTCATCTCCAAGATCTTCATCACTTGACAGATCAATGGCTTCGCTGCGCAGAATGGCAGCAGCTGTGAGCTCTTTGCCGGTGTGTGGCTGAGGCATCTTGGCCTTCTGTGGCTTGGAGACGTGGGATACGTCTTCAGACTGCACACTGTCTTCAGGAGGTGCAGTTGCCAATGGCTTCGCCCTTGAGATTTTTGGTGAAGGGGCCGGCTTTGAAGCTTTTGGCTTCTTCGACTGCTTTGGCTTCGGTACAGTAGGAGCTTCATCAGACTCAGAGTCAGCTGGAGGGTCATTCACAGCAGTCCCTTGGACTAAGATACGGGTGATGAGGCCCTCAAGGCTGGCATACGGACCGATGATATTGGGTTCTGCGTCGCGTGTGCCATCCGCCCTTGGTGCGGAGGGACCAGGGTTGAAGTCTAACCCCAACTTCTTCTTGTTCTGCTTCGCTGATTGTTGGGCAAACTGGAAGTTGCGCTTGAACATATTGTCGTCACGACACCAGAGTAGTGACGACGGATGTGCATCATCAGGCTGTGGCCCACGAACCATGCATGGATAGAAGCTTTGGGCAATAGCTTCATCTCTGGACCTGGGTACAAGGTTCTTGAATAAGATGTCTCCCCACGGTCTTTTGATGGCACTCTTCTCAGCATACTCTTGGGTTGTGAAGCGGTACTTGAACCATTGTTCTGCCCAATAGCGTCGAATCCATTGGATTCGGGTCTTGCGCTGACCATAATTCTCTTCAGGATCTGTTTTATACATTTCTGCCAGTTCATCAGGCAGATCTTTGGATGTTCCTCCACGTCACTGTCTGCCCCCCTTCCTTGCTACTGTTTCTGAAGCCATAAACTTTAACTTGAAAGGCTTCAAGACGTTCAAAGGCTTTTTCTTGCTGGACCAACAGGAACTGGCTTCAGGAGAATTTATGTGATGCTGTAAGAATTCTGCAAATGAATGCAGACTATGAGAACCAAAGGATTCTCCCACGGACATGTACCTGTGACAGCATTAAGGTGCGAGGGAAGGGGAAGAGGTCATATGCATTCTCAGAAGATTTTGAAGATAAATCGGTTTAGAAGACATTGACCTCATCGTGCGAAGACATTCTCATAGATAAGAAGTTGGTTCCAGATTTGTATGAATCCACAGATCAGTACAGGTGAGGAATCTAACTACTTTGTGAAGCACAAGTGAATATACTAGGCATGTTATGAGATGCAGTTTGAGAGAGATCTAGCTTGTGTGAACAGAAACTACTTGTGGTAGAATGTGATAGATCAATAGGATCAACGGTGCTGTAAAAAGGGAGTTTTATTTACCACACTGAGAACTGCTAGACGGAGTGGGAGATGAGGCCGAGCAGTTCACTCGTCCGTGCCCTAACTTGGCGACGGAGGAGACCTACGGCGACGGCAAAGAGGATGATGTCCGCGGTCGGCGTGAAGATGGCGTCGGAGAGGTTGCGGCAGCGAAGCGCTTTGTCGCCGGCGTCGTCGAGAGCTAGCGGTGGCGCTAGGGTTCATGCGAGGGTAGAAGAAGAGATAGTTACCGCTGTAAGTGTGTATTTATAGGCACAGGGGCGGCACTGTGCTATTACACAGGTGCCCCTGGCGATTCGTATTTGAGTAATACGTGCCCATCATGCGGTATTTTGGGGGCAGTTTCACGTCCCACGCACGCCTGGATTGTCGGGTGGTCGTTCCTACTTCTCCGAATTTCATGTGGATAAATGAGCATTGAAAACGGACTTAAATGTTGTCTCTGTGTCTTCTGCTGACAAGGACGCAGAGAAGACATTCGACAGTTTCAATAGAATGCATATGACTTGGAGAGATAGAATTTTGAGATAGAGAGCATAGAGAGGTTTGGGTCCGATCACATTCACTTAGTTCAAAAGATTCAACAAGAAGACATAGCTATAAGTGAATGTTGTAGAGGACTGAACACTAGTATATATATATATAATCAACATAGTGAAGATAATCATGAAGACATGTTGAGATTGAAGCCAAACCAAATGTGAAGACATTGCAAGGTAACGCCATGAGTGAAACACTTCAAAATGGAACGTTTGGTGGTGGCGTTACCCACCGTATAGGAAGTATTAGACCCAGACACGGCGCACAATTGTCGTGGCGCTCCGAAGTCAAATTCCACATTAATGTATTCACACTTAGAATGTATGTCTTCATTGATTGAAGATATACTTTACTTTGTGTGTTGCACATCTAAGTCATCAATATGCATAAGGGTTAGGATGTGTGCCTGATCACAGGACATTTGAGGATTCCAGGATATTTAGCTCACACCGTAACTTTCAAAACCTCTTCTCATCCAAGGGCTTGGTGAAGATATCTGCCAATTGCTCTTCAGTGTTGACGTGTATGATATCAATGTCTTCCTTTACAACATGATCTCTGAGAAAGTGATGACGAATTTCAATGTGCTTTGTCTTCGAGTGCTGAACTGGGTTGTTGGCGATCTTGATGGCGCTTTCGTTGTCGCAGTAAAGTGGCACTTGCTTCAGATGAATGCCATAGTCCTTGAGTGTTTGCTTCATCCACAGAAGCTGAGCGCAGCAAGATCCAGCAGCAATGTATTCAGATTCAGCAGTGGAGAGAGATACACAGTTCTGCTTCTTTGAAGACCAACATACAAGTGATCGTCCCAGAAAGTGACAGGTGCCTGAAGTAGACTTGCGATCAACTTTGTCACCAGCATAATCAGCATCCGAGAATCCAACCAAATTAAACTCTGAGCCCTTTGGATACCATAATCCTAGAGTTGGGGTGTGAGCCAAATATCGAAGAATTCGCTTCACAGCTAAGTGATGCGACTCCTTTGGTGCCGCTTGAAATCGAGCACACATGCAAACACTAAGCATAATATCTGGCCTAGATGCACATAAATAAAGTAAAGAACCAATCATGGAGCGGTATACCTTTTGATTGAACTCTTTACCATTGTCGTCAGGACCCAGATGATGTTTGGCTGGCATTGGTGTTGTGAAGCCTTTGCAGTCCTGCATACCGAACTTCTTCAGGCAATCTTTGAGATACTTCTCTTGAGATATGAAGATGCCATTGCGTTGTTGTCGTATTTGAAGACCAAGGAAGAACTTCAGCTCCCCCATCATGGACATCTGATATTTCTCTTGCATCATATATCCAAACTCTTCACTGTACTTCTGATTGGTGCAGCCGAAGATAATGTCATCCACATATATTTGGCACACAAACAGTTCACCATCATATGTCTTCGTGAAAAGAGTGGGATCTAGGGAAACAGGTATGAAGCCTTTGCTCTTCAGGAAGTATTTGAGCGTTTCATACCAGGCCCTGGGGGCTTGTTTGAGGCCATACAGTGCCTTGTTGAGCTTTTATACCATGTCAGGATGTTTTGGATTTTCAAAGCCAGGCGGTTGTGCAACATACACTTCTTCTTCGATCTTGCCATTGAGAAAGGCACTCTTCACATCCATTTGGTATAGAAGTATGTTATGATGATTTGCATAGGCCAGCAGTATGCGTATGGCTTCAAGCCTAGCCACAGGAGCAAATGTTTCATTGAAGTCAATGCCTTCCACTTGAGTATATCCTTGAGCAACGAGACGAGCTTTGTTTCTGACAACTTGACCATGCTCATCTTGCTTGTTGCGGTATATCCATTTGGTGCCTATTATGTTGTGCTTCCATGGATCAGGACGCTTGACCAGTTCCCATACATTATTCAGCTCAAACTGTTGAAGCTATTCTTGCATAGCTTGAATCCATTCAGGTTCCATGAAGGCTTCTTCAACTTTCTTGGGTTCTGATATTGAGACGAATGCGAAGTGCCCACAGAAATTTGCCAGCTGAGTTGCCCTTGAATGAGTGAGTGGACCAGGTGCATTGATGCTGTCAATTATTCTGTCAATCTACACTTCATTGGCAACACGAGGATGTACAGGGCGAAGACTTTGCTCTTGCTGATCTGTGTTGTTGTTGGGAGGAATGTCTTCAGGCTGAGCATTGTCTTCATGTTGATCAGGTGCTGAAATGATAAGTTCTTCTTCAGGATGAGCTTCAGAAGGTATAATCTCTCCAGTTCCCATTAGCTCGATTGATTCACTAGATGGAACTTCATCTAGCACACTTGGCAGCTGCTCTCTTTGTGATCCATTGGTCTCATCGAACCGCACATCCACTGTTTCAACCACTTTGTAATGAAAGAGATTGAAGACTCTGTAGGAGTGCGAATCCTTTCCATATCCAAGCATAAAACCTTCATGTGCTTTTGGTGCAAATTTTGAGGTGTGATGTGGGTCCTTGATCCAGCACCTTGCACCAAATACTCTGAAGTAACTGACATTTGGCTTTTTGCCAGTAAGGAGCTCATAAGATGTCTTGTTCAGTAGCTTGTGAAGATAAACACGATTGATTGTATGGCATGGAGTATCAATGGCTTCAGGCCAGAATTTTCTTGGGGTCTTGTATTCATCTAGCATCGTTCTGGCCATCTCAATGAGTGTTCTATTCTTGCGTTCGACGACGCCATTCTGCTGTGGCGTGTACGGAGCTGAGAATTCATGTGTGATGCCCAAGGTATCAAGATATGTATCAAGGCCAGTGTTCTTTAATTCAGTGCCATTGTCACTTCTGATGTGCTTTATCTTGGCGCCAAAATTGTTCATAGCTCGACTGGCAAAGCGTCTGAAGACATCCTGCACTTCAGTCTTGTAAAGGATTATGTGCACCCAAGTATATCTAGAGTAATCATCAACAATGACAAAGCCATAGAGGCAAGCAGTAGTAGTAAAAGTTGAGTAGTGAGTGGGACCAAAAAGATCCATGTGAAGCAGTTCGAAGGGTTGAGTAGTGGTCATGATTGTCTTCGAGGGATGTTTTGCCCTCGTCATCTTCCCTGCTTCACAGGCACCGCATAACTGATCTTTCTTGAACTTTACGCCCTCGATGCCTATGACATGTTTCTTCTTCGCAAGGGTGTGGAGGTTCCTCATGCCAGCATGCCCAAGCCTCCGATGCCAAAGCCAGCATTCTGAAGCTTTTGCAAGAAGACATACTGCAAGTTGTGGCCCTGCTGAGAAATCTACCACGTATAGATCATCTTTTCGATACCCTTCAAACACTAGAGACTTGTCAGATTCCATTAGTACAAGGCAACGATATTTTCCAAACATTACGATCATGTTCAAATCACAAAGCATTGAAATAGACATTAAGTTGAAACCAAGGGATTCAACAAGCATGACTTTATCCATGTGTTGATCCTTTGAGATTGCAACTCTACCTAGACCCAATACCTTACTTTTACCAGTGTCAACAAATGTGATGTGGCTCTTGTCGGATGGACGTAAGGTTGAGTCCATAAGAAGGCTTCTTTTGCCAGTCATGTGATTTGTACACCCACTGTCAATAATCCATTCTAAAGACTTTGAAGACGCTGGTGTCGTACCCTACAGTGCAGTTAGGGGGATAGGCTTCACGAAGAGAATTGTGAAGCAAAAACATTTGACGAACCAGTGGGTTATGAAAACTTAGATCCAGATTAGGACTAATAGGGAGAGTAGCATGCGATTCAGGAACGAAGTACATAATGATGCCATTCGGGCATTTTATCTTGCGCCCTACAAGTTTTTTAAGGTCCCCAGCAATAGCCTCAGAAGATTTTGGTTTTCTGCTGGAGACCTTTCCCTGCAAAAGAGAGTTAAGCCTTCTTAACCACCCACATCTTCAAGGGTGGCTTAGAAGCAATAAGTCTAAGTGCAGCATCTGAGAATTTTGGCTTTGAAGCCTTAGCAAACAGTCTTGCAGGTGGACAATAGTACTCATAAGAATAAGCAGAATAATTTTTGGTCATATGAACATGACGGTTTGATGAACCGCTCTCATATTCATATGCCTGAGTATGGTTTCCCTGCAAAACATTTGCTTAGTGTGACTCAGGTGAGTCCTCTGTTTGTATGAAGCCTTTGGACCGTATGAAGCCTTTGGTCTGAGGTTTGTCTTCTTCAAGTGAGGTGTCACGAAGACATTCACAGGAAGATTTTCCAGACACTTTTTCGGAACCCAGATCTTCTTCATAGGCGGTCCAATCCTGCAGTTAGTACCAATGTATCTGGCAAACACTTCACCATTCTGATTCTTAAACAGTATGTAGTTTGCATCAAAGGATTCATCAATGATAATGGGGTTAGCACAAGTGAAGCCAGATAAATTGGATGGATCTGCTGAAGGTTCCTGTGCAGCAACCCACTTGGTTTTGGGGTACTGCTCAGGTTTCCAGTAAGAGCCATCTACATTTATTTTCCTTACGAACCCAACACCCTCTTTCCTAGGGTTTCGGTTCAGAATCTGCTTCTTGAGGACATCACATAATGTCTGATGTCCTTTAAGACTTTTGTACATCCCTGTTTCAAGCAATGTCTTCAACCTAGCATTCTCATCAGCAATAGCAGTGGTATCCTCAGCAGAGGGGTTAGTTACCACATCAACAGTTGAAGATATTACAACAGCAGTAGCAGTGGAACATTCAGCAACAGAAGTAGCATTATCACGCTCAATGCATTTAAGACATGGTGGTTCAAATCCTTCCTGAGCGGAACTGATCTGTTCGAGCGAAGTGACTCGTTTTCCTTTTGAAGATCTTCATGAGCCGCTCTCATTTTCTCAAGTTCTTGCTTCCTTTGAAGATAATCATAGGAAAGCTTTTCATGAGTTATTGAGAGAGTATCATGACGATCTTCAAGTTCCTGATACTTAACATGAAGATTTTTTATGTCTTCAATTAAGGATTTAGATCGAGTCATTTCAGCACCCAACAGATCATCGCTTCTGTCTAACAGTTTTTGAATATGTTCCATGGCTTTCTGTTGTTCAGTTGCAATTTTAGCAAGTGTTTTGTAACTAGGTTTTGAATCACAATCAGAGTCATCGTCACTAGATGTTTGATAGTGAGTAGTGCGTTTGTTTACCTTGGCACCGCGTGCCATGAAGCAGTAGGTAGGAGTGGAGTAGTCCTTGTCATTTGCATCGGTGTTGGTGATGAGGTCATTGTCTTCAGTGTTGAAGATGGACTTGGCGACGTATGCTGTAGCCAGACTTGCAATGCCAGAATCAGACTCCTCCTCAGACTCCACCTCTGCCTCCTCAGAAGCGGACTCCTCCTCTGAATCCATTTCCTTGCCAACAAACGCACGTGCCTTGCCAGATGAGCTCTTCTTGTGTGATGAAGACTTTGAGGAAGACTTGGAAGAAGACTTTGTGTATTTCTTCTTCTTCTTGTCGTCAGAGTCATATTCCTTGTTCTTCTTCTTCTTTCTGTTCTCATTGTCCCACTGTGGACACTCAGAGATGAAGTGTCCAGTTTTCTTGCACTTGTGGCATGTTTTCTTCTTGTAGTCATGAGCAGAAGCTTCATCATTCCTTGAGCTTGATCATGAAGACTTTCTGAAGCCTTTCTTCTTGGTGAATTTTTGGAACTTATTCACTAGCATTGCAAGTTCCCTTCCAATGTCTTCAGGATCATCAGAACTGCTGTCAGATTCTTCTTCAGATGAGGAAACAGCTTTTGCCTTCAAGGCACGAGTTCGCCCATAGTTTGGACCGTAGATATCTCTTTTCTCAGAAAGCTGAAACTCATGTGTGTTGAGCCTCTCAAGTATGTCAGATGGATCGAGTGTCTTGAAATCAGGACGTTCTTGAATCATCAGGGCTAGGATGTCAAATGAACTATCAAGTGATCTCAGCAGCGTCTTGACGACTTCATGTTTGGTGATCTCAGTAGAGCCGAGGGCTTGAAGCTCATTTTTGATGTCAGTGAGTCGATCAAATGTGTGCTGGACATTCTCATTGTCATTTCGCTTGAAGCGGTTGAAGAGGTTGCGAAGGACACTGATTCTCTGATCTCTCTGGGTTGAGATGCCTTCATTGACCTTGGAGAGCCAGTCCCAGACCAGCTTGGATGTCTTCAAAGCACTCACACGGCCATACTGTCCTTTGGTCAGATGTCCACAGATGATATTCTTGGCAGTAGAGTCCAGTTGAACGAATTTCTTGACATCAGCAGCAGTGACACCTTCTCCAGCCTTGGGAACGCCGTTCTCGACGACATACCATAGGTCGACGTCAATGGATTCAAGATGCATACGCATCTTATTCTTCCAGTAGGGATATTCAGTTCCATCAAAGACGGGGCACGCAGCGGAGACTTTAATTATCCCTGCAGTCGACATAGCTAAAACTCCAGGTGGTTAAACCGAATCACACAGAACAAGGGAGCACCTAGCTCTGATACCAATTGAAAGTGCGTTATATCGACTAGAGGGGGGTGAATAGGCGATTTTTATGAAAGTCTTCAAAACGTGGAAGTTATGAAGACAAACAGTAGAGATATGCCTATCACTATGCAGCGGAAGTTAGATTACACTAGGCAAGCCACGGTCAAGTATTCAATAGAGTGAAAGCACAATGACAAGTAGCTGCAATGTAATAAGGATCAGGTAGGAAGAAGTTATGAAGCCAAACAAATCATACAGTTATGTTGTGAAGACAAAAGATATAGCAAGCATGCAATGGCTTCACAATGAGTAACAGTAAGTAAAAGGAAGTGAAGATGAAACCAGTGACTCGTTGAAGACAATGATGTGTTGGACCAGTTCCAGTTGCTGTGACAACTATACGTCTGGTTGGAGCGGCTAGGTATTTAAACCTTAGGACACACAGTCCCGGACACCCAGTCCTGAACACGCAGCTTAGGACACGAAGTCCTCACCGTATTCTCCTTGAGCTAAGGTCACATAGTCCTCGCCCAATCACTCAGGTAAGTCTTCAAGCTAGACTCCCAAACCTTCACAGACTTCGTTCACTGGCAATCCACAATGTCTCTTGGATGCTCAGAACATGACGCCTAACCGTCTGGAGGATGCACAGTCCTCAAGTGTAATAAGTCTTCAGATCACTCAGACAAGAAGACTTAAGTGATGCCCAATTTACTCTGGCTCTGGGTGGTTAGGGCTTTCTCCTCGCTAGGAATTTTCTCTCAAAGGCTTCGAGGTGGGTTGCTCTCAAACGACAAAAGCCGTGCACTGAAATCTGAGCAGCCAACCATTTATGGTTGTAGGGGGTGGGCTATTTATAGCCACTTGGCAACCCGACCTGATTTGTCCAAAATGACCCTGGGTCACTAAGGAACTGACACGTGTTCCAACGGTCAGATTTCAAACTCTCATGGCAACTTTACTTGGGCTACAAGCAAAGCTGACTTGTCCGGCTCTGGACAAGATTCGCTCTCATTGTCTTCACTCGAAGACATAGGTTTTTGGTTTAGGCATCACTTTAGTCATTCTGACTGGTTCTCCTGGACCCCACTTAACAGTACGGTGGTTCCTATGACTCAACACAAAAGAAAAAGAACTACGAAAGATCTAAGTCTTCGAGCTCCATAGGCTTCATAACGTGTCTTCTTTTGTCATAGTCTTCAATGTGAATATCTTCATATACCACCTTTGACTTCAATGTCTTCATACATTTTTAGGGGTCATCTCCGGTAGTAAAACCGAATCAATGAGGGACTTCTACCTGTGTTATCCTGCAATTCTCACAAACACATTAGTCCCTCAACTAGGTTTTTCGTCAATACTCCAAAACCAACTAGGGGTGGCACTAGATGCACTTACACTCGTTAGCTTCGGTTTCGTTCCGGAGTTGTGAGGATCCGTTCGACTACGTCCATTTTCCTTCTTCATGGACTCGTTCTTCTTCCTTGTGGGATTGCAGGCAAGATGACCATACCCTCGAAATCACTTCTATCTTTGCTTGCTAGTTGTTCGCTCTATCGCTATGTCGTGCTACCTACCACTTGTTATATCATGCCTTCCATATTGCTATGTCAAGCCTCTAACCCACCTTTCCTAGCAAACCATTGTTTGGCTATGTTACCGCTTTTGCTCAGCCCCTCTTATAGCGTTGTTAGTTGCAAGTGAAGCTGAAGTTTGTTCCATGTTGGAACATGGATATGTTGGGATATCACAATATCTCTTATTTAATTAATGCATCTATATACTTGGTAAAGGGTGGAAGGCTCGGCCTTATGCCTGGTGTTTTGTTCCACTCTTGCTGCCCTAGTTTCCGTCATACCGGTGTTATGTTCCTTGATTTTGCGTCCCTTAAGCAGTTGGGTGTTATGGGAACCCCTTGACAGTTCGCTTTGAATAAAACTCCTCCAGCAAGGCCCAACCTTGGTTTTACATTTGCCTAACAACCTATAACCTTCCCTTGGGTTTTCGCGAGCCCGAGGGTCATCTTTATTTAACCCCCCCAGGCCAGTGCTTCTCTAAGTGTTGGTCCGAACCGAGCTGCCTGCGGGGCCACCTCGGGGAAACTTGAGGGTTGGTTTTACTCGTAGCTAGTATCATCCGGTGTTTCCCTGAGAACGAGATATGTGCGACTCCTATCGGGATTGTCGGCACATCGGGTGGCTTTGCTGGTCTTGTTTTACCATTGTCGAAATGTCTTGTAACCGGGATTCCGAGACTGATCGGGTCTTCTTGGGAGAAGGAGTATCCTTCGTTGACCGTGAGAGCTTGTGATGGGCTAAGTTGGGACACCCCTGCATGGTATAAACTTTCGAGAGTCGTGCCCGCGGTTATGTGGCAGATGGGAATTTGTTAATATCCAGTTGTAGAGAACTTGACGCTTAACTTAATTAAAATGCGTCAACCGCGTGTGTAGCCGTGATGGTCTCTTTTCGGCGGAATCCGGGAAGTGAACACAGTTCTTGTGTTATGGTTGTGCGTAAGTAGTTTTAGGATCACTTCTTGATCATTTCTAGCTTCACGACAGTTGCGTTGCTTCTCTTCTCGCTCTTATTTGCGTATGTTAGCCACCATATATGCTTAGTGCTTGATGCAGCTCCACCTCATTACCCTATCCTACCCATAAGCTTAAATAGTCTTGATCTCGCGGGTGTGAGATTGTTGAGTCCTCGTGACTCACAGATACTTCCAAACAGTTGCAGGTGCCGATGATACCAGTGCAGGTGACGCAACCTAGCTCAAGTGAGAGCTCGATGAAGATCTTGATCGTTGTTTTGTTTCGTTTCCTGTTGATCAGTAGTGGAGCCCAGTTGGGACAATCGGGGATCTAGCATTTGGGGTTGTCTTCTTTTTATTTTGGTTCCGTAGTCGGACCTTGATTGTATTCTAGATGATGTATGTTTACTTTGTTATTTGTGTGAAGTGGTGATTGTAAGCCAACTCTTTATCCCTTTCTTATTCAGTACATGGGATTGCGTGAAGATTACCCCTCTTGCGACAAAACCACAATGCGGTTATGCCTCTAAGTCGTGCCTCGACACGTGGGATATATAGTTGCATCGTGGGTGTTACACGTGGGGTGCGTGGCCGGCACGGTGGGGCATAGGCAGACATGGAGGGGCATGCACCAGGCGGGAAGCGGGCACGGGCGGGCAGGCAACAGTGTAGCAGCTAGCAGATGAGCAGGACACCATCATCCGCTGTACAGCGCGGGCACACACAAGAGCAAAGCCTCTGTCTATGGCGGCCTCGGTTGAGCACAGGTCTACGGCGACGGATCGAAAGTGGGGCTAGGGGGATACGAAGGAGGAGCTCACAACGAGCCTGTAGAGGTGCAAAGTGGGCTCAGGGAGGGCTCAACGGCATCGGAATCATAGACGAACGCCGGTGGTGGTCCGAGGTAAACGAAGCTCGATCCCGACGATGTAGGGGGTCCCGGATTGAGCTCGTAATCGAGGAGGACGTAGCAGTCGCCGGCAGAACTTCTGGACACCTCAGCGGGGCGCTAGGATGACGGAGAGCGCGTGGGCACAAAGGCTACGGAGATGTCTGCCTGGGTCGTTGCAGGGGAGAAAGAGGCGGCGCGAGGAGGGAGAAGTGAGGGGCTAGGGTTTGTCGACGGGGTAGGGCACGAACTTATCCATCCCCACGACCGTAGGATGAACGACAGCAACGACATCGGTGACCATGGCGGGGTGGATGGCTGCCACGCCATTCCGCCCATCTACTATAGATGAGGAAGAAGCGGACAAGAGGTGGGCTGGGTTTCCTAATGGGCTTAAGTGCACAGGAGATTTTCTCTTTTCTTTTATGTTTAACATCTGACTCAGTTTTGCATTCATTTGAAATAACAAACGATTTTTGTTTGAGTTGAAACTTGGCACATAAATCTATCACAATAACTTGGGATAACACAAAAAGTCTAAAGGTCTAAATGAATTCATTTAAATTCTGTTTACATTTAAATGGGGCTAAAATGGTGTTGTTTGGTCTTGTTTTAATATTTTAAGGAAATTTAAATATTTCAAAAGATGTTGGTTTCTATATGAAAACTACTTAGTTAATTGTTGCAACTCATCGAACATTTTTGTTTTACTGGTCGAAGAAATTATAATTTAACTTGCAACATAATTTGAATTTTGACTTTGATTTTTATTAAGTGCAAAATTTGCATAGTAATCATGATGACATGGCCACCATTAGGGGGAGATTAGTGTAAATGATTCTCGGGGTGTTACAAATCTCCTCCACTACCAGAAATCTCGTCCCGAGATTTAAGAGGTGGTGTAAGGGGGAAAGTTCTAGTTACGAAATTCTAATGAGTCTTGTCGGTCTTTGTTTCTCTCCATGGAGAGTTCGATCCATTGCGTTGATGTCTTCATTTCTTGGCATCAATGCATCGTGATGAAGTTGTCGTTCTTTCTTCGGGAACTCCATCGTACTTACGAAGGAATAAAAAAAATGGGGGTATTCCGGGAGAACAGACCTCTGCAAGGTTGACTATCTGGTCGATAACATCGGGGAAGGTGGCGGAAAGTAACTCTTGAATTGAAACTTAAGGAAATATCGAGAGCGAAGTAAGGAGGTATCATGGGAAGTTTCGAGCGGGCGGGCAATCGTTCGATGCCTGAAACAAGGCATGAAAGGAGTTCAAAGCAACGGGTATAAGTATTGTGTCTAATACCAGAATAGATCATCTCTAGGAAGGTGGCTCATGAATTACCTATGAGGCCATGCGCGAGGAATAACTAAGGAAACATGGGGTGTACAAGAGAGTCAGGTTTCGATCCTGTGGAACTATGGGTTATGGGCCCACCATGTGGGTTAAAAGTAGGAGGAGCGGTGACATCTTTGCACGATCATGGTAGCAAGGTATTGAAAGTGCGTTATATCAACTAGAGGGGGGGTGAATAGGCGATTTTTATGAAAGTCTTCAAAAGTGAGAGTTGTGAAGACAAACAGTGAAGATCATGCCTATTACTATGCAGCGGAAGTTAGATTACACTAGGCCAGCCATGGTCATGTATTCAATAGAGTGAAAGCGCAATGACAAACAGCTTCAGTGTAATAAGGATCAGGTAGGAAGAAGTTATGAAGCCGAACAGATCATACATTCATGTTGTGAAGACAAAAGATAAAGCAAGCATGCAATGGCTTCACAATGAATAACTGTAAGTGAAAGGAAGTGAAGATGAAACCAGTGACACGTTGAAGACAATGATTTGTTGGACCAGTTCCAGTTGCTGTGACAACTGTACGTCTGGTAGGAGCGGCTAGGTATTTAAACCAAAGGACACACAGTCCCGGACACCCAGTCAAGGACACTTAGTCCAAGACACCCAGTCCTCACCGTTTTCTCCTTGAGATAAGGTCGCACAGACCTCGCCCAATCACTCAGGTAAGTCTTCAAGGTAGACTCCCAAACCTTCACAGACTTCGTTCACTGGCAATCCACAATTTCTCTTGGATGCTCAGAACGCGACGCCTAACCGTCTGGAGGATGCACAGTCCTCAAGTGTAATAAGTCTTCAAATCACACAGACACGAAGACTTAAGTGATGCCCAATTTACTCTGGCTCTGGGTGGTTAGGGCTTTTCTCCTCACTGGGAATTTTTCTTTCAAAGGCTTCGAGGTGGGTTGCTCTCAAACGACAAAAGCCGTGCACTGAAATCTGAGCAGCCAACCGTTTATGGTTGTGGGGGTGGACTATTTATAGCCACTTGGCAACCCGACCTGATCTGTCCAAAATGACCCTGGGTCACTAAGGAACTGACACGTGTACCAACGGTCGAATTTTGAACTCACACGGCAACTTTACTTGGGCTACAAGTAAAGCTGACTTGTCTGGCTCTGGACAAGATTTTCTCTCAAAGTCTTCGCTTGAAGAGATAGGATTTGAATTAGGCATCACTACAGTCATTCTGACTGGTTCTTTTGGACCCCACTTAACAGTACGGTGATTCCTATGACACTACATAAATGAAATAAAACTACGAAGGATCTAAGTCTTCGAGTTCCATAAGCTTCATAGGGAGTCTTCTCATGTCATTGTCTTCAATATGAATATCTTCATAAACCACCATTGTCTTCAATGTCTTCGTACATTTTTAGGGGTCATCTCTGGTAATAAAACCGAATCAATGAGGGACTTCTACCTGTGTTTTCCTGCAATTCTCACAAACACGTTAGTCCCTCAACTAGGTTTGTCGTCAATACTCCAAAACCAACTAGGGGTGGCACTAGATGCACTTACAATCTCCCCCTTTTTGGTGATTGATGACAAACTAGTTGAAGTTTTCAACGGGGAACATAATTTGTGAAATAGTAAAGGAATTTGTCTTCATAAGTTGCAAGGGCTCCCCCTGAAGATGTGCATATAAGTAATTTGCCTTTTGAATGCAAATGCACATGGCAGGTTGTACTTGTGGAGATCCACTTCAACTTATGATGACAATCCACTATGCATGTGAAAGTATATGAAGATAATGACATGCATAATGGAAAATGGATGTCTGCAGTAAGAGATGAGTGCGGAATTTATCGTCGCACATGCGGAATTTATCTTCGCATAACGGAGTGACAAGCAGGTAGCAGACGGCCATCAAGGCTAAGTGTTACAACTCAAAGAAGCAAATGTAGCAAAAACGGGAGTTGTAAGCACGAAGCAAAATGTAGCAAAATATAGTGGCACCCGCCCAAAGTGACCCGCTTGAAGACTATAAACATCATGCTTCTCCCCCTTTTGTCAGTGATGACCAAAAAGGTTTGAAGACATAGAGTTTCCTACGCGTTCCCAGGCGCAGCAGGGTCGGTGGAGTTGTTTGGTGGCGGTGCAGATGAGCTTGGTGCAGATTCGACGTGTGTTGAAGCAGGTGGAGATGATGTCGCGTCGTTGTCTTCTTCAATAATCCGGGCAGACACGGTGGCAGCAGAAGAAGAGAATTCTGACTCTTCAAGTGATGGTGTGCTTCGCATCACAGCTCTTCTTGGAGGCGTGGAGTCAAATTGGAATCTCTCTCTGAAGCCATCCTCTTGCAGTTCAGCTTCATTGCTCATCATGTTGAGGCCTTTCCAAGTGCGGCGACAGGTCTCGTGTGCGACAAACGCATTCTTGGTTGCCAGATTTCTGATGCGATTGACGTCTTGCATGATGCTTCTCATCTGCCGTTTGAGCCAGTCGTGATGCCTATCTTGCTTTCGGTGAAGAGCCATAAGAAGCTCTCGGTCATTAAGTGTTCGAACGCGCTTCTTGGGTCTCTTGGCAGCTGTGCTGTCAGTGGCTTCAGTTGATGCAGGGGCACGTGTGGTGCCAGCCATTGGATACACTCGGGAGAGAGCTTCAACACCTTCAATATTTTGAGTGAAGCTCTGGTGTTCCGCATTTTGAAGACTTAATGGTTGCTTGCCAGGCTCTGGATATATTGCTTCAGCAGATGTGTCCACATCTGGCAAAAATATCCTATGGTTGCGGGCTGAGGGTTGATAGGAGATTGCAGAGTGAAGCTTGATCAGCCTCATAACCCAAGGAGCATAGAACTTTAATCCAAACAGTTTTGAGGCAGACGCTGCAAAGTGACGGATGAAGAGATCCTGTGCATTGAAGCATTTGCCATGTAGAATGCAGAAGATGAGAGTCTTCATTGCACCATCAATTGTAGCATATCGAGAGTGTCCCTTTACAGGCCATAGAGTCCGCCTTATGATATTATATATTGTTCTGGGCAGGTACTCTAAATCTTCAACAAAGAACCTAGTTGGATAGGGTGCATTCGGAGGCAGTGGCTTCATCATTGAGAGCATCTGACTCATATCTGGATCAGGACGCTGAAATATGCTCTCAATTGCTTCAGCATGGAGTTGGCACCCTTCTTCAAAGAATTCGCCAGGAGTGGGAAGGCCGGTAAGCTCAATTAGGTCGAAAGCATTGGCTTCATGATGGATATTGCCTGTCATCCACTCCAGAATCCATGTCTTCGGATCTCTGTTATAGCTTTTGATATGCACAGTGGCATAGAACTGGAGCAGAAGCTCTTCGTTCTAGTGCTCTTCATCAGTGATAAATGGCAGCAAACCCACTTGCTTGAAGCAATCCAGTGCTTCTTCCAGACCAGGCAGACCAGCAACAGCTTCAACCTCAAGGCGCTTGTGAGGAAAGATGCGGCCTTGGTTGTAAAGGATGCATGAATAATAGCTGCGCTGTTGATGGCTCCAGAACCTATCTGATACAATCCGTTCCTTTGAATAAGGGTTCTTGGAGCGGTCGAAAAACGTGTTATCTACCCTGAAGCCGTTGATGTTGAAGGAACCAGGAGCTGATGCAGGACCTGGGAACCTTGGCAGTCGTCGGATCGGCTTCTGGACCTGGGGTCTGTATGCAATATGATAGTTGAATTGTGGTCCTGCAGCAGACTCAGGCACAGAATGTTCAGGAGCAGTAGCTTCATTGTCTTCTGAAGCTATTGTTGGGTTGGGCTCCACATTTGCTTTGGCGTTGTTTGTGGCAGCCTCAACATTTGCAGACTCAGGCACGTTCTCCTGGAGAACTGCTTCTTGTTGGTGTGGGGGAGTTGGAGCTTGTGGTATCTCTGCATGCTCTTCGGCTGATGCAGCCGGAATGTCGTCAGCAGCCTGAGCCCTTGGCCCTTTGCGAAGCCTACAGAATTTGGGCGACGCTTGTGGAGTTGCAGTGGGCTGTGGCTCATCTTCCTCCTGTGGGCGATCTGCCCATGATGCTGCTTGTGTGATTGGCGTCAAGGGACGACCAATACTGATCAGTTCGCTTGTCTCAAGCTGAGGAAGGGCTGCATCACCTTGCACATTGTCTTGGAGACCAATGTCTTCAGCAGCGTAGGGTTCGTCTGCTGGAATGTCTTCAGTGTTGGGTTCATGCACAGTCAACTGACGATCTGTGTCAGGATAGCGGATGCAGAGGGGTTCAACTATCAGGGGCTCTGTGGGAGCAGCCCGAGATTTCTTGGTCTTGCGCTTCTTGATGATGGGTTCAGAAGGAGAGGCTTCAGAATGTTTTCTCTTCTTAGCTTCAGCCTCTGCAGTCCGTGTCTTCTTGTGCTGTGAGGCGGTTGATCGACTCTTTGGCTTCGAGCCAGTCGTTGCAGCGGGGAAGACAATCGGAGCAGTTTCTGACCTTGGCGCTTCAGGTTCGGGCACAGCCGCCTTCTTTTTCTTCTTTGCGGCCATCCTGGGGTCAATGCCGGGACGCCCAAGTGCCTTGCGCTTTTCTGCCTCATTGTAGGCTTGCACGCAGCGATCAACCAAAGTCTTCATGCGTTCTCGCGAGCCTTGAGCTTCGGCACGCGTCTTCAGGAAGTTCTCTTTCAGCTCGTGCAACATGATCTTGAAGTTTTTCACTTCTTGCACACTGAGCTTGGCCACGTGCTTCTTGAACTGAGCCTTTTCATGATCAATTTTCTGCTTCAGTTCTACAATTCGCTGGGCTATTGCAAGTTCTGAAGCAATTGCACCTTGAAAGGCAACGCTGAGGCCTATGGGTAGCTGCAGATCATTGAAGCTTATGTCTGGTGTGTCAAACCATTCATCGATGAAGTTGTGGATGATGGCGACATCAAACAGAGGCAGATTGTTGAAGATTTCAGCCTCCTCCTTGCTCTTGATGAGCTGCTCAAGAGCATCATCTCCAAGATCTTCATCGCTTGAGAGATCAATGGCTTCGCAGCGCAGAATGTCAGCAGCTGTGAGCTCTTTGCCTGTGTGTGGCTGAGGCTTCTTGGCTTCTTGGGGCTTGGACACTCGTGATAAGCCTTCTGACTGCACACTGGCTTCAGGAGGTGCAGTTGCTAAAGGCTTCACTCTTGCGATCTTGGGAGAAGCGGCTGGCTTTGAAGCTTTTGGAGCTTTTGGCTTCTTCTGCTTTGGCTTCGGAGCAGCAGGGGCGTCATCTAACTCAGTATCTGCTGGAGGGTCATTCACAGCAGTCCCTTGGACTAGGATGCGAGTGATGAGGCCTGCAAGATTGGCATACGGCCCGATGATATTGGGATCGGCGTTGCGTGTGCCGTCTGCCCTTGGTGAGGAGGGACCAGGGTTGAAGTCAAGCCCAAATTTCTTCTTGTTTATCTTCGCTGACTGTTGTGCAAACTGAAAGTTGCGCTTGAAGAGATTATCATCGCGGCACCAGAGAAGTGATGACGGATGTGCCTCAGCTGGCTGTGGTCCTCTCACCATGCATGGATAGAAGCCTTGAGCAATGGCTTCGACTCTGGACCTGGGTACAAGATTTTTGTATAGTACGTCTCCCCACGGTCTTTTGATGGCGCACTTCTCCGCATATTCCTGAGTGACGAAGCGGTAGTGGAACCATTGCTCTGCCCAATATCTTCGAATCCATTGGATTCGTGTCTTGCGCTGACCATAGCTTTCTTCAGGATCAGTTTTGTACATCTCTGCCAATTCATCAGGCAGATCTTTGGACGTTTCACCACGTCGCTGTCTGCCTCCCTTCCTTGCTGCTGTTTCTGAAGCCATGAATAACTTGGAAGGCTTCAAGATGTTCAAAGGCTTCAAAGGCTTCCTTTTGCAAGAACTGGCTTCAGGAGAGTTGATGTGATGCTGCAAGTACTCTGCAAATGAATGCAGACTATGAGAACCAAAGGATTCTCCCACGGACATGTACCTGTGACAGCATTAAGGTGCGAGGGAAGGGGAAGAGGTCATATGCATTCTCAGAAGATTTTGAAGATAAATCGGTTTAGAAGACATAGACCTCATTGTGCGAAGACATTCACTCACAGATAAGAAGTTGGTTCCAGATTTGTACGAACCCACAGATCAGTACAAGTGAGGAATCTAACTACCTTATGAAGCACAAGTGAATATACTAGGCATGTCATGAGATGTAGCGAGATAACTAACTGATGTGAAGAGAAACTCCTTATGGCAGAAAGTGACTGAACTATGGGATCAAAAGAGGCTGTAAAAAGAGGTTTTATTTACCACACTTGGAACTGCTAGACGAAGTGAGAGTTGAGGCCGAGCAGTTCGATCCTCCGTGCCCTAACTTGGCGACGGAAGACACCTACGGCGACGGCGGAGAGAGCGATGTCCGCTGTCGGCGTGAAAACGGCGTCGGAGAGGTTGCGGCAGTGAAGCGCTTCGTCGCCGGCGTCGTCGAGTGCTAGCGGTGGCGCTAGGGTTCGTGCGAGGGTGGAAGAAGGAGATAATGACTGCAGTGAATCGTATATTTATAGGGATAGAGGCGGCACTGCGCTATTACGCAGGTACCCCTGGCGGTTCGCATTTGAGGCACGCGTGGCCAGTTAGAGGACGATTGGGATTTGTTCCACGTCCCACGCACGCCTAAATTGTCAGGCGGTCGTTCCTGCTTCTCCGGATCTTATGTGGAGGAATGAGCATTAAAAACGGACTTTTATGGTTGTCACTATGTCTTCAGCTGACAAGGACACAGTGAAGACATTTGACAGTTACAACAGAATGCATATGACTTGGAGAGATAGAGTTTGAAATAGAAAGCATAGATAGGTTAGGGTCCGATCACATTCACTTAGTTCAAAAGATTCAACCAAGAAGACATAGCTATAAGTGAATGCTGTAGAGGACAGAACATCAGTACATATATATATCCATATAATCAACGCAGTGAAGATAATCATGAAGACATATTGAGAATGAAACCAAACCAATTGTGAAGACATTGAGAGGTAACGCCATGAGAGAAACACTTCAAAATGGAACGTTTGGTGGTGGCGTTACCCACCGTATAGGAAGTATTAGACCCAGATAGGGCGCACAATTATCGTGGCGCTCCGAAGTCAAATTCCACATTAATGTATTCACACTTAGAATGTATGTCTTCATTGTCTGAAGATATACGCTACTTCGTGTGTTGCACATCTAAGTCATCAATATGCTTAAGTGTTAGGATGTGTGCCTGATCACAGGACATTTGAGGATTCCAAGATATTTAGCTCACACCGTAACTTGCAAAATCTCTTCTCATCCAAGGCCTTTGTGAAGATATCTGCCAATTGCTCTTCAGTGTTGACGTGTATGATATCAATGTCTTCCTTCACAACATGATCTCTGAGAAAGTGATGACGAATTTCAATGTGCTTTGTCTTCGAGTGCTGAACTGGGTTGTTGGCAATCTTGATGGCGCTTTTGTTGTCGCAGTAAAGTGGCACTTGCTTCAGATGAATGCCATAATCCTTGAGTGTTTGCTTCATCCACAGAAGCTGAGCGCAGCAAGATCCAGCAGCAATGTATTCAGATTCAGCAGTGGAGAGTGATACACAGTTCTGCTTCTTTGAAGACCAACATACAAGTGATCGTCCCAGAAAGTGACATGTGCCTGATGTAGACTTGCGATCAACTTTGTCACCAGCATAATCAGCATCCGAAAATCCAACTAAATCAAACTCTGAGCCCTTTGGATACCATAATCCTAGAGTTGGGGTGTGAGCCAAATATCGAAGAATTCGCTTCACAGCTAAGTGATGCGACTCCTTTGGTGTCGCTTGAAATCGAGCACACATGCAAACACTAAGCATGATATCTGGCCTAGATGCACATAAATAAAGCAAAGACCCAATCATGGAGCGGTATACCTTTTGATCGAACTCTTTACCATTGTCGTCGGGACCCAGATGATGCTTGGCTGGCATTGGTGTTGTGAAGCCTTTGCAGTCTTGCATACCGAACTTCTTCAGGCACTCTTTAAGATATTTCTCTTGAGATATGAAGATGCCATTGCGTTGTTGCCGTATTTGAAGACCGAGAAAGAACTTCAGCTCCCCCATCATGGACATCTGATATTGCTCTTGCATCATATATCCAAACTCTTCACTATACTTCTGATTGGTGCAGCCGAAGATAATGTCATCCACATATATTTGGCACACAAACAGTTCACCATCATATGTCTTCATGAAAAGAGTGGGATCCAGGGAACCAGGTATGAAGCCTTTGCTTTTCAGAAAGTACTTGAGTGTATCATACCAGGTCCTAGGGGCTTGTTTGAGGCCATATAGTGCCTTGTTGAGCTTGTATACCATATCAGGATGTTTTGGATTTTCAAAGCCAGGTGGTTGTGCAACATACACTTCTTCTTCAATCTTGCCATTGAGAAAGGCACTTTTCACATCCATCTGATAGAGAAGTATGTTATGATGATTTGCATAGGCCAGCAGTATGCGTATGGCTTCAAGCCTAGCCACAGGAGCAAATGTTTCATCGAAGTCAATGCCCTCCACTTGAGTATATCCTTGAGCAACGAGACGAGCTTTGTTTCTGACAACTTGACCATGCTCATCTTGCTTGTTGTGGTATATCCATTTGGTGCCTATTATGTTGTGCTTCCATGGATCAGGACGCTTAACCAGTTCCCATACATTATTCAGCTCAAACTGTTGAAGCTCTTCTTGCATAGCTTGAATCCATTCAGGTTCCATGAAGGCTTCTTCAACTTTCTTGGGTTCTGATATTGAGACGAATGCGAAATGCCCACAGAAGTTTGTTAGCTGAGTTGCCTTGAACGAGTGAGTGGACCAGGTGCATTGATGCTGTCCAGTATTTTGTCAATTTGTACTTCATTTGCAACACGAGGGTGTGTGGGGCGAAGACTTTGCTCTTGCTGATCTATGTGGTCATTTGAAGGTATATCGTCAGGCTGAGCATTGTCTTCATGTGGATCAGGTGCTGAGATGATAAGTTCTTCTTCAGGATGAGCTTCAGAAGGTACAATTTCTCCAGTTCCCATAAGCTTGATTGATTCATTTGCTGGAACTTCATCTAGCACATTTGGCAATTGCTCTCTTTGTGATCCATTGGTTTCATCAAATCGCACATCCACTGTTTCAACCACTTTGTAGTGGAAGAGATTGAAGACTCTGTAGGAGTGCGAATCCTTTCCATATCCAAGCATGAAGCCTTCATGTGCTTTTGGTGCAAACTTTGAGGTGTGGTGTGGGTCCTTGATCCAGCATTTTGCGCCAAATACTTTGAAATAACTGACATTTGGCTTCTTGCCAGTTAGGAGTTCATAGGATGTCTTGTTCAGAAGCTTGTGAAGATAAACACGATTGATTGTATGGCATGCAGTATCAATGGCTTCAGTCCAGAACTTTCTTGGAGTCTTGTATTCATCTAGCATTGTTCTGGCCATCTCAATGAGTGTTCTATTCTTGCGTTCGACGACGCCATTCTGCTGTGGCGTGTATGGAGCTGAGAATTCATGTGTGATGCCCAAGGTATCCAGATATGTATCAAGGCCAGTGTTCTTGAATTCAGTGCCATTGTCACATCTGATGTGCTTTATCTTGGCACCAAAATTGTTCATAGCTCGATTTGCGAAGCGTCTGAAGACATCCTGCACTTCAGTCTTGTAAAGGATTATGTGCACCCAAGTATATCTAGAATAATCATCAACAATTACGAAGCCATAGAGGCATGCAGAAGTAGTAAAAGTTGAGTAGTGAGTGGGACCGAAAAGATCCATGTGGAGCAGTTCGAAGGGTTGAGTAGTGGTCATGATTGTCTTCGAAGGATGTTTTGCCCTTGTCATCTTCCCTGCTTCACAGGCACTGCATAAGTGATCTTTCTTGAACTTGACGCCCTCGATGCCTATGACGTGCTTTTTCTTCGCAAGGGTGTGGAGGTTCCTCATGCCAGCATGCCCAAGCCTTCGATGCCAAAGCCAGCATTCTGAAGCTTTTGCAAGAAGACATACTGCAAGTTGTGGTCCTGCTGAGAAATCTACCACATACAAATCACCTTTCCTATACCCTTCAAACACTAGAGATTTGTCAGATTCCATTAGCACCAGGCAGCGATATTTGCCAAACATTACAATCATATTCAAATAGCAAAGCATTGAGACAGACATTAAGTTGAAGCCAAGGGATTCAACAAGCATGACTTTATCCATGTGTTGATCCTTTGAGATTGCAACTCTACCTAGACCCAATACCTTACTTTTACCAGTGTCAGCGAATGTAATGTGGCTCTTGTCGGATGGACGTAAAGTTGAGTCCATAAGAAGGCTTCTTCTGCCAGTCATGTGATTTGTACACCCACTGTCAATAATCCATTCTGAAGACTTTGAAGTCGCTGGTGTCGTACCCTACAGTGCAGTTAGGGGGATAGGCTTCACGAAGAGTGTTGTGAAGCATAAACATTTGACGAACCAGTGGGTTATGAAAACTTAGATCCAGATTAGGACTAATGGGGAGAATACCATGCGATTCAGGAACGAAGTACATAATGATGCCATTTGGGCAGTTTATCTTGCGCCCCACAAGATTTTTATGGTCCCCAGCAATAGCATCAGACGATTTTGTTTTTGTGCTGGAGACCTTTCCCTGCAAAAGAGAGTTAAGCTTTCTTAACCACCCACATCTTCAAGGGTGGCTTAGAAGCTATGAGTCTAAGTGCAGCATCTGAGAATTTTGGCTTTGAAGCCTTAGCAAATAGTCTAGCAGGGGGACAATAATACTCATAGGCATAAGCAGAATAATTTTTGGTCATATGAACATGACGGTTCGATGAACCGCTCTCATATTCATATGCATGAGTGTGGTTTCCCTGCAAAACATTTGCGTTGGTGTGACTCAGGTGAGTCCTCTGTCTGTATGAAGCCTTTGGACCGAGGTTTGTCTTCTTCAAGTGAGGTGTCATGAAGACATTCACAGGAAGATTTTCCAGACATGTTTTCGGAACCCAGATCTTCTTCATAGGCGGTTCATTCCTGCAGTTAGTACCAATGTACCTGGCAAACACTTCACCATTCTGATTCTTAAACAGTTTATAGTTTGCATCAAAGGATTCATCAATGATAATTGGGTTAGCACAAGTGAAGCCAGATAAATTGGATGGATCTGCTGAAAGTTCCTTTGCAGCAACCCATGTAGTTTTGGGGTACTGCTCAGGTTTCCAGTAAGAGCCATCTGCATTGATTTTCCTCACGAACCCAACACCCTCTTTCCTAGGGTTTCGGTTCAGAATCTGCTTCTTAAGGACATCACATAATGTTTGATGCCCTTTCAGACTTTTGTACATCCCTGTTTCAAGCAATGTCTTCAACCTAGCATTCTCATCAGCAATAGCAGTGGTATCCTCAGCAGAGGGGTTAGTTGCCACATCAACAGTTGAAGATATTGGAAGAGTAGTAGCAGTGGAACATTCAGCAACAGAATTAGCATTATTACGCTCAATGCATTTAAGACATGGTGGTTCAAATCCTTCCTGAGCGGGACTGATCTGTTCGGCGCGAAGTGACTCGTTTTCCTTTTGAAGATCTTCATGAGCCACCCTCAATTTCTCAAGTTCTTGCTTCCTTTGAAGATAGTCATAGGAAAGCTTTTCATGAGTTGTTAAGAGAGTATCATGACGATCTTCAAGTTCCTGATACTTAACGTGTAGGTTTTTTATGTCTTCAATTAAGGATTCAGATCGAGTCATTTCAGCACCCAACAGATCATCGCTTCTGTCTAACAGTTTTTGAATGTGTTCCATAGCTTTCTGTTGTTCAGTTGCAATTTTAGCAAGTGTTTTGTAGCTAGGTTTCGAATCACATTCAGAGTCATCGTCACTGGATGTTTCATAGCGAGTGGTGCGTGTGTTTACCTTGGCAACGCGTGCCATGAAGCAGTAGGTAGGAGTGGAGTCGTTCTTGTCATTTGCGTCGGTGTCGGTGATGCAATTATTGTCTTCAGTGTTGAAGATGGACTTGGCGACGTATGCTGTAGCTAGACTCGCAATGCCAGAATCAGACTCCACCTCAGATTCCACCTCTGCCTCCTCAGATGCGGATTCCTCCTCTGAATCCATCTCCTTGCCTACAAACGCACGCGCCTTGCCAGATGAGCTCTTCTTGTGTGATGAAGACTTTGATGAAGACTTGGAAGAAGACTTTGAGTTTTTCTTCTTTTTCTTGTCGTCAGAATCATATTCCTTGCTCTTCTTCTTCCTTCTATTCTCATTGTCCCACTGTGGACACTCAGAGATGAAGTGCCCAGTTTTCTTGCACTTGTGACATGTTTTCTTCTTGTAGTCATGAGCAGAAGCTTCATCATTCCTTGAGCTTGATCGTGAAGATTTTCTGAAGCCTTTCTTCTTGGTGAATTTTTGAAACTTCTTCACTAGCATTGCAAGTTCTCTTCCAATGTCTTCAGGATCATCAGAACTGCAGTCAGATTCTTCTTCAGATGAGGAGACAGCTTTTGCCTTCAAGGCACGAGTTCGCCCATAGTATGGACCGTAGATATCTCTTTTCTCAGAAAGCTGAAACTCATGTGTGTTGAGCCTCTCAAGTATGTCAGACGGATCAAGTGTCTTGAAATCAGGACGTTCTTGAATCATCAGGGCCAGAATGTCAAACGAACTATCAAGTGATCTCAGCAGCGTCTTGACGATTTCATGTTTGGTGATCTCAGTAGCGCCGAGGGCTTGAAGCTCATTTGTGATGTCAGTGAGCCGATCAAAGGTGTGCTGGACATTCTCATTGTCATTTCGTTTGAAGCGGTTGAAGAGATTGCGAAGGACACTGATTCTTTGATCTCTCTGAGTTGATATGCCTTCATTAACTTTGGAGAGCCAATCCCAGACCAGTTTGGATGTCTTCAAGGCACTCACACGGCCATACTGTCCTTTGGTCAGATGACCACAGATGATATTCTTGGCAGTAGAGTCCAGTTGAACGAACTTCTTGACATCAGCAGCAGTGACACCTTCTCCAGCCTTGGGAACGCCGTTTTCGACGACATACCATAGGTCGACGTCAATGGCTTCAAGATGCATGCGCATGTTATTCTTCCAGTAGGGATATTCAGTTCCATCGAAGACGGGACAAGCAGCGGAGACTTTGATTATCCCTGCAGTCGACATAGCTAAAACTCCAGGTGGTTAAACCGATTCACACAGAACAAGGGAGCACCCTGCTCTGATACCAATTGAAAGTGCGTTATATCGACTAGAGGGGGGGTGAATAGGCGATTTTTATGAAAGTCTTCAAAAGTGAGAGTTGTGAAGACAAACAGTGAAGATCATGCCTATTACTATGCAGCGGAAGTTAGATTACACTAGGCCAGCCATGGTCATGTATTCAATAGAGTGAAAGCGCAATGACAAACAGCTTCAGTGTAATAAGGATCAGGTAGAAAGAAGTTATGAAGCCGAACAGATCATACATTCATGTTGTGAAGACAAAAGATAAAGCAAGCATGCAATGGCTTCACAATGAATAACTGGAAGTGAAAGGAAGTGAAGATGAAACCAGTGACACGTTGAAGACAATGATTTGTTGGACCAGTTCCAGTTGCTGTGACAACTGTACGTCTGGTAGGAGCGGCTAGGTATTTAAACCAAAGGACACACAGTCCCGGACACCCAGTCAAGGACACTTAGTCCAAGACACCCAGTCCTCGCCGTTTTCTCCTTGAGCTAAGGTCACACAGACCTCGCCCAATCACTCAGGTAAGTCTTCAAGGTAGACTCCCAAACCTTCACAGACTTCGTTCACTGGCAATCCACAATTTCTCTTGGATGCTCAGAACGTGACGCCTAACCGTCTGGAGGATGCACAGTCCTCAAGTGTAATAAGTCTTCAAATCACACACACACACGAAGACTTAAGTGATGCCCAATTTACTCTGGCTCTGGGTGGTTAGGGCTTTTCTCCTCACTGGGAATTTTTCTTTCAAAGGCTTCGAGGTGGGTTGCTCTCAAACGACAAAAGCCGTGCACTGAAATCTGAGCAGCCAACCGTTTATGGTTGTGGGGGTGGACTATTTATAGCCACTTGGCAACCCGACCTGATCTGTCCAAAATGACCCTGGGTCACTAAGGAACTGACACGTGTACCAACGGTCGAATTTCGAACTCACACGGCAACTTTACTTGGGCTACAAGTAAAGCTGACTTGTCTGGCTCTGGACAAGATTTTCTCTCAAAGTCTTCGCTCGAAGACATAGGATTTGAATTAGGCATCACTACAGTCATTCTGACTGGTTCTTTTGGACCCCACTTAACAGTACGGTGATTCCTATGACACTACATAAATGAAATAAAACTATGAAGGATCTAAGTCTTCGAGTTCCATAAGCTTCATAGGGAGTCTTCTCATGTCATTGTCTTCAATATGAATATCTTCATAAACCACCATTGTCTTCAATGTCTTCGTACATTTTTAGGGGTCATCTCTGGTAATAAAACCGAATCAATGAGGGACTTCTACCTGTGTTTTCCTGCAATTCTCACAAACACGTTAGTCCCTCAACTAGGTTTGTCGTCAATACTCCAAAACCAACTAGGGGTGGCACTAGATGCACTTACAGGTATGTCATAGGATAGCCTGTCAGTTATGTTGGCATCAATGTTGGTACCAAGGGTGAGGGACAAAGAGAACCAATTTCCTGCTTGTTGGAACGAGGCGGACCATTAGGCAAAGTTCTCGTCCATCGCTGGTTACCGGAATGTCATCAACAATAATAACAGGGTCACACTGACAGAGTGGTACAACAAGTTGCTTAACTAAGCAGGGAATTATCACTGCTCAGTTAATTGAGGTCTCAAGAAAGGTTAAGAAAAACAATGGGAAGGAAAATGTGTATACAGGAGTTGTGGGTGTATCTCCTTCCCCAGAGCAAGCAGAGCAGGATAATCGTGACAGGGCTACAAGTAGATAGCCATCTAGGGAAAGGGGCGAGGAAACTCTTGATATTACCCACACAATGGTGTTTGGATAATTGATAAAGAAAATTTAGCCTTGTGCTTCAAATGTTCTTATTGAAGATCGGAGTACCACAGACATGCTTCGAGATAGCATTGACATGGTCTTCAAGCAAAGGTCAGACTTTGGATAAACAAAGGATTCATCAGGAATAACTTATAGAATAAGTCTTGCAATTTCCTCATGGAAGAATTGTTAACCTTGCTAAAAGGAAACTACAACAATAGGTCCTCTGGCTAGGTGTGCTAGGCATGACATCACTTTACCGGGTCATGAAAAGACCAATTTTATAACTGTTGGAAATATGTTCCAACCATCATATCTGACCGAGATTCAGATCTGATTGGCGTCAGGATACCTCAGACTCAGGATGCCTGAGAAGAAAAAGGTGTAACACAAATTGACGAGAAGACATTGTATGATTCTTGGGAAATGGACTATGGAAGTGAGTCCCAAAATAAAAGTTCATCATTAAACAAGGAAAGGATTAGGAGGTGGCTGGTGGACTCAACGACGATTCCTCGAGATTACCAACAAGATGAATTCCACAATTATGTGAACAAGGAGATAACATTTGTTAGATCAAATGATATAACTATGTATGCTCGAGGAAAACATACACAATTAAACATTGGTTGAAAAGTGCACCCAAAATATGGGCTTAGGTAGCATGATCAATGTTAGAATGGTGATTCAATAACCAATAGTCTAAGAATGAACTAGCGATCATTAACTTCAAAGCAATAGGGTTGCTAGAAGTTTTGAATTCACACAGCATAGTTCATTTGTCGGCATTCCGGTTATAAACAACACGGGGACCAAGAAAGAATGGTGATGGTGATAAGTATCACTTGTATCAAGAATTATTAAAGAGGTGGTGAAATTCTCACGACATTCTTGACATAAAAGATGGTAATACTCCAAGGTAAAGAGGAACAAATTCTGGATAGAAAGGAACTCAAGGTATAACACAAAACACGAACGAGTTTGTGTTGAACGGAAGGCAATAAAGTGATCGATGATAACACAAATCATCGAGAGCAAGGATGGTATTTCTCATATTGAATTCAATTGATATTCTGGAAGAGCTCAGAATGCTGATGATGATCACAAAACATTTGTGGAGAGATTTCATGAAGATTTAATCGATTGGCGATGACATCAAGTCAAAGAAATGATGAGGCGCAAGGTTATTGGAACCACGGGTACGACACAAACTCGAAATCAAGCTCGTTGTTCAAGGTGAGATGACATGACGAGGAAGATCGGCATAAGCTTAGCTTATCGTAAAAAATTATGCCCCGGGAAGAAAGACCAGATAGCACAGTTAAAATTTAGCACGATAATGATATAGCCGATCAGGCTAGGAATGACTTGAAGGATTATTAAACTCATAAGCAATAAAATTACTTAGAGTTATCGAACCAGAATGCGGAATCGGTTCACCTATCGGTGTTCTTGAGCGACTAACAACTCAGAATCCGTAGAGTGACTAGGACAGGGAAATGTACTACATCATAAATTCATAAGATGTAGTGCGCTACTGTGATATCTTCGAGATACCGAGGGGGTAATACTCGAAGGCAGATCAGAATAGAGGTGACGGAGATGTATTGATGTGTAGAAGACAAGTACTTTAACTTGGCCGAGAAAAGGAATCAAATAATATCATTATGGCCAGAACCATGATTACAAAAGACCAAATCCCAGATATAAGATGAACTTATACCAATGAGATTATTAATTGTTAAGAGAAGCTTTCATGAGAAGGTCTACATCGTTTCCATGGGCATGAACGCAAAGTTCAAGGTCGACTCCCACTTCTGCAATGCATAATCTATCATTCATTGCTCTATTGAAAATGATTTGAGTGCGAAGACATACCTGGTGAATTACTAGAGGAGTATGAACCTTGGAAAAACTTTTGGGTTCACACATATTAAGGAAGGCATAGGTTCAACCCATCGGGGCATCTTAGAAACATATACCACAAGCTTCGAGAGTAAGTATTACCAACTCGAAGGCAAAGCATGGTTGGTCAAATCAAGGAATAGAATTTACCAATGGCATTATGTATCATGGAAATGCTTCCAAAGTGATTGAATATGAAGGACATTGTCGGATAAAATCCAACAAAGGATCTGGTGGTCCACAAGGGATCTGATGTGAGCATCGGTACTCAACCAGAGGAAGAAAGAATGCAAGGAGATCAGATTATAGAAACAACTGACTAACTCAAAGCTCAAATGCAAAGGAATTATGATTTCCAAATCAAGGGATCAGAAGCAAACGCTCTGATTAAGGATGGACAAGTTGAATAGCCTTAGGGGTACAATTGATGGCAATTTGATTGGTCGAGCTCCAACTCATGTTTAAAATGCGTCTGAGCCAGAAGGATGAATTCTATTATACAATTGAGGATTGAGTGCATTCGCAACACATTGAATCAATGGCCTCAAAATGATGTTGACAAAGGATGACAATAGGATTAACAGACTTATGGGATTAACCACAATGCAGGCAAGCAAGAATTTCAAGAACAATAGGCTGTTGAGGATCGAAAGATCGAATGGTATTTCGAAGACTTATGTAAAACATATGAACAACTGGGGACGAGTGGATACTCGGTAAGTGCGAGAAAGTATCTGTAGGGGTATTCATGTGGCAAAGAACTGCAAGGCAGTAGGCACAAAGTATTCTCTGAACAGTAGAGAGAATTTCGGGGTATCTTGTAATTAAAAAATCAATGGGGAATGATTGTATGTGTCGGATTTCGGGTTCCGGCAGACCCTTGAGGTTCGAACACTGGGGTGCGCGCGGAGATTTCGCCTCCTACCTACCTGCACCCCTCCGCCATGCTAAGATCTAGGCTATGGGAAGAATGACACAAGGGACACAGGGTTTATACTGGTTCGGGCCACCATTGTGGTGTAATACCCTACTCCAGTGTGTGGTGTGGTGGATTGCCTCTTGGGCTGATGATGATGAACAATACAAGGAAGAACAGCCTCGCGAGGGTCTGTTCTTGGTTGGGGGGACGCACTGCTAGGAGGAGTTCAGTCACCCTTCTATCTCTCTCTCTAATTTCGATCTTCTCTTCTTCGTCCTTAGCCTCTGCCTCTCCTCTGCCTACCCTGTGGGTGGCTGGTCCTATTTATAGAGGCCCTGGTCCTCTTCCCAAATATCGAGCGGGAAGGGAGCCAACAATGGCGGGCTAATTTGAAGGGGGACAGCTAGTACCAGCTATCCTGACAAAAGTAGTCTTCGCCTGCACAAAGCTCTGGTGGTGACGCCGTCTTGGGCTCCACAATGACCTCCGTCTTGCAGTCCTCTTGGTCTTGGTCTTGTTGCACTGAAATGGCAACCTTTGCCTGATGCCTCGGTACTCCGCGGCTGCGCTTGCTCCCTTTGCACCAAAGAGGAAAGGAGCACACTGCGCGGGCTGGCGCCTTTGGTCGTCATGGCTTGCGTCACGGGCACCTCGTGAGGTACCCCGCCTTGATCTCTCCGCCTCCTCGCAAGCCAGCCTGGTAAGGCCGTGCCTGAGGAAGCTCCGTGTCGTCCGCCCCGCGAGGCTTGGCCCCTCACGAGGATCTTGAGTCTGTGTTGATGAGGATGGGCCGTGCTAGGCCCCCCTTTGAGCCACGCCACTGGCCGCAGGCAGGAAAGTCTGGGGACCCCCGTTCCCAGAACGCCGACAGTAGCCCCCGGGCCCGAGGCGCGCCCGGACTTGGCCGTGCAGGGAGGCGAAAGGGTAAGCGCGAAGCGCCGCGGGCCCTAACAGCCTGCGGCCTTGGATGCCGCGTGGCAGTTGATTGGACGTGGGCGTCTCCACTTCCCCATGGCGCCTCGGCAACTGCACGGATTGGACAAGTCCCTGCATGCAAAGCGGGTCATGATTACCTGCGATAGTGGGGGCCGACGGTTGGCCCTCGCCGGCTATAAGTACGGATTGGCGCGCGCCCTTCCAGTTCATTCCCCCTTGCTTCTCCTTCTTCTTCATGGCCCCGTCGAGGAGGTTCTCGGCCGCAGAGAAGGGGAAGGCTCGCCGGGTAGAGCCGGCCTCTCCCCCGCCCAAGCACGGCCGAGGGCGCCCTCGCAAACATCCTGTGGCCACCACGGCAGCTCCCCGCGGTCGCGGAGACGATTTCCAGCATGGTGACGGGCGGACTGCTGCGGCCGGGGGGCGCGCTTCGGTCGTGCGTCCCCCTAGGCCGCGCTTTCGCGCTGCAGAGGCGCTGCCGGAGTTCGTTGTGTGGTCGGCGGAGCCGACTAGCACCCGGCTTCCACTTCCTCGCTTCCTCCTCGGCGAGCTCCCGGCCGGCGCCCCGAGTGGCCTCTGGCTCCAGGCTGACGGCTGCTGCAGCCGGGCCTCATGGGCTTCACTCGAGGTCTCCGCAGCCGGGAGCCTGGCCTTGGCCCGCGGTTGGCAGACGTTTTCCCGCGCGCGCGGCCTGAGCCGTCGGTGCACCCTGTACTTCAAGTTTGACGGTGATGCCACCCTCTACGTGAGGGTGTTTGGGGAAGATGGTCGTCGCGCGGGGTGCTACCCTGAGGACGACGACCGCGGCCGGGAACCCAGCTCCGACGATGATGGAGAGGACAGCGCTCGCGTGACTGGCGGCGCTCAGGGTTCCCCAAGCTTCTTCGGTTCTTCTTCAAGCGGCGACTCTTCTAGCGGTGGCCGCGGTCAGCCTCCACGCCGTCGTATCTGCTTGGGAGGTGGTAGCGTGTTTGCCCGCCGTCGCGCCTCGGTGAAGCGCGAGAGGGAGTCTGCCTGAGTCCCGGATGCGGCTCGAGTCCTTCCTGCAGGCCGGTGTGAGGCGAGCGGCACCTGATTTGTTCTTTCTTTTCCTTTTTCCTGCACAAAAAGACAGTAGTGTGGAGCCCCGCGGGGGCGTGTTTGGGTTATTGCTGTTAATCATCATTTTGCTTCCGTTATCGTGCCTTCCGGCTACGTGCCCGCGCGTGGGTAGTTCCCGGCCCCAGCCGTGGGGGCGACCGACCCAGGCCCTGTGTTCGTGTCGCGGTCCTCGTGGGGCACGGACTGGAGGGGTGCTCCTGTAATGGACCCAGGTCGCGAAACCTTTGAACGACTGGGACAGGAACACTCGCGAGGGCGCTCGGCTGCCCCCCCTCGCGAGGCCTTGCATAAGAGAAATCGAGGCAGGAGAGTGAAAAGTCGAAGAACCACAAGCCAAAAACGGCAACAGCTTCAATAAAACTTCGAATGAGCATGAACAAGCCAACTGCGGAAAGCAAATGAAAAAGCCGCGTCCGGCACCTAATCTAGTCTTCGACGTCTTCTCACCAGTGCAGAGATAAGTGCTGCCACCTGGCGTGGGAGGGAGCCCCAGGGCCTGAGGCCGGCGCTCCTGAGACTCCGGGGTGTGTACAGCCCCAACTCATTATTACGTGAGAGTGTCACGGGCGGCGAGCTTCACAGGCATTGGCCTTCTTCACAGGCTCCGGGCCTTTTCCAAAACGCGACAGCTTCACAGGCATTCGCTTTCTTCACAGGCTCCGGGCCTTTTCCAAAACGCGACAGCTTCACAGGCGTTCGCCTTCTTCATAGGCTCCGGGCCTTTTCCAAAACGCGACAACTTCACAAGCATTCGCCTTCTTCACAGGCTCCGGGCCTTTTCCAAAACGCGACAGCTTCACAGGCATTCTCCTTCTTCACAGGCTCCGGGCCTTTTCCAAAACGCGACAGCTTCACAGGCATTCTCCTTCTTCACAGGCTCCGGGCCTTTTCCAAAACGCGACAGCTTCACAGGCATTCGCCTTCTTCACAGGCTCCGGGCCTTTTCCAAAACGCGACAGCTTCACAGGCATTCGCCTCCTTCACAGGCTCCGGGCCTTTTCCAAAACGCGACAGCTTGCACAGTATGTTTTGAAAAGGTTATTGGTGAACTGTGAACCATTGTCCGTGATGATGCGGTTCAGCACCCGAACCGGCTCACGATGCCCCTGATGAACTTGACTGCGGAACCTGCGGGGATGGTGCGGATGGCCTCTACTTCAGCCCACTTGGTGAACTTGTCCACGGCGACGTAGAGGTAGCGGTAGCCCCCCGGCGCCCGAGGAAACGGCCCCAGGATGTCCAGCCCCCAAACTGCGAATGGCCATGAAAGGGGTATAGTCTGCAGGCCTCCTACCGGCTGATGGATCTGCTTGGCGTGGAACTGGCAGGCCTCACAAGCTTTCACTAGTTCGACGGTGTCATTGAGTGCGGTGGGCCAATAAAACCCACTGCGGAACGCCTTGCCGATGAGGGTCCGTGATGATGAATGATGTCCATAGTCTCCGCCGTGTATATCTTCCAGCAGTTCATTTCCTTGTTCCCTGGAGATGCAGCGTAGGGATACACCGTTTGGTCGCTTCCGGTAGAGCTCTCCATCCTTGATGCAGTATGTCGTGGCCTGCCGTTCCACACGCTCCGCTTCCTCCTCCTTCTCCGGCAGGGTCCCTTGTGTTAAGTAACTACGGAGCTCCGTGATCCAGCACCCTTCCTGAGGTTCCATCGTCAGGAGCAGGCGTGCTCCTGAGGCCGGGCCACAGGCCGGGGCTCCTGAGGCAGGTGGCTGGGGGAGCTCCTCCCGAGGCTGAGCCGTGTTTGACAATGACGGCAGGGCTGAGGGCTTGAAGAGCCGCTCCTCGAAAACGCCAGGCTCCTGAGGTAACCGCCTGGACGCCCGTTTGGCGATGTTGTCGGCCTCCTGATTGGTGCCTCGGGGCACAAGCTGCAAGTCCAACCCCCAGAAGTGCTTCTCCATCCTGTGGACCTCCGCAAGGTAGGCTTCCATGTGCTCATCTTTCGGCTCGTACACCTTGTTGGAGAAATTGACAAGGAGCTGCGAATCGCCCTTGATGGTGAGGCGTTTCACCCCCAGGGCAGTTGCGGCCTTCAAGCCTGCTATTAAACCTTCATACTCCGCTATGTTGTTGGAGACCTTTTCACCTTGCTAGAAACAGAGCTGCACAGCGTAGTAGAGCTTGTCCTGAGTGGGCGATATAAGCACCGCCCCAGCCCCAGCGCCATGCCTGGAGAACGCCCCATCGAAGTACATGACCCAGCCTTCTGGCGCCTCGCTTCCCGGGGAGAGGGACCGATCCTCATCGGCCTTGAGGCCTGGTGCCTCCGTCCATTCCGCCACAAAATCCGCCAATGTTGCTCCCTTGATGACTCTGGTCGTGCTGAATTCGAGCTGAAATGCTTGCAGTTCTATGTTCCACTCAGCAACCCTTCCAGCTGAGTTAGGGCTCCTGAGCACTCTCTCCAGGGGGTATGACGAGACGACCTTGATGGGGTGGCCCTGAAAATAGTGCCGCAGCTTGCGCGAGGCCACCAATAGCGTGAGGAGGAGTTTCTGAGGCATGGGGTACCGTGCCCTTGCGTCCCGCAACACCGTGCTGACGAAGTACACTAGGTGCTCAACGAGATTGGGAGCGCCAGTGCTGGTGGCTCCCTTGGGAGACCATGGCGCCTGATGAGGCGATGAGGCCTCCTGAGGCTGGCCATCTGGGAGAGGGGCCTCTTCCGCCTCCGGTGCACTCCTCTGCGGCGGTTGATCCTCCTCAGCCGCGGTGGCGGTTTCTGCGGGCCTTCCTTGTTCCTGTTTTGCCTTGTCCCAGGCTGCTGCTGTGGTTTTGATTCGACGCTCCTCTCTAACTGCCACCAGGGCTGCGCTGGCGGAGTAGGGAGTGGCGGCGAAGTAAAGCACCAGGGGCTCTTGAGGGCGCAGAGCCACCATGACCGGTGGGCTGGTCAGGTATCTCTTGAGATCCTGGAACACTTTGTCGGCCTCTTCAGTCCACTCAAAGGGCCCCTTTTTCTTCATTAGCTAGAAGAAAGGCAGCACTCGCTCCCCCAACTTGGAGATGAAGCGCCCTAGCGCGGTCACGCGCCCAGTGAGCTTCTGCATTTCTCTGAGGGTCTTTGGCGGGCTCATGTCCTCGACCGCCTTGACCTTTTCTGGGTTAGCCTCGATGCCTCGGTGGGACACGAGGAAACCCAAGAGCTTGCCTGAGGGGACTCCGAACACACACTTCTCTGGGTTGAGCCGTAGGTTCACTGCGTTGAGGCTCGCGAAGGTTTCCTTCAGGTCTTGTATCAGGGTCCTGGCCTCCCGAGACTTTACCACAATGTCATCGGCGTAAGCCTCAACATTCTTCCCGAGCTGCGGGCCCAAGGTGATGTGCATCAGCCGCTGAAAGGTCGCCCCTGCGTTAAGCAACCCGAATGGCATGCATGTGTAGCAGTACACCCCACACGGGGTTAGGAAGGCTATCTTTTCGACGTCTTCTACCGCCATCTTGATCTGGTGATACCCAGAGAAGGCATCCAAGAAGCATAGCAGGTCGCATTCCGCGGTGGAATCGACGATCTGGTCGATGCGGGGGAGCGGGAACGGATCTTGCGGGCATGCCTTGTTGAGGTTGGTGAAGTCGACACACATGCGCTCCTTCCCTCCCTTCTTTGGCACAACGACAGGGTTGGCCAACCAATCCGGGTATCGGACCTCGCGAATGACCCCAGCGGCTTCTAATTTGCGGGTCTCTTGGACGATGAAGGCCTGCTTTTCTATGGACTGCCGCCTTGCCTTCTGCTTCACAGGGCGCACATTGGGGCACACGTTGAGGTGATGCTCGATTACACTCCTAGGGATCCCCGCCAACTGGTCAGGCTCCCAAGCGAATACCTTCTTGTTCGCGCGCAGGAACCCGACCAGGGCCTCCTCCTGCTCGGGTTTGAGGTAGGCGCCTATGGTGAAAGTGGCATTGGTGGACCCATCCTCATCGACGGGTATCTGCTTGGTTTCTGCCTTGTCTTGGATGAACAACTGTTTCTTCTTGGCGGGTGCAGCCCCCTTGGGCTCGGGAGTCTCCGAGTCGGCGGACTGTGCCGACGCCGCCGTCTTGAAGGCGAGCTTGAGCACCCGCAGTGCGTCTCCGGTGTCCAGTGCACGGTGAGGACACCGCTGCTTCCGGGCATCTTCATGAGGTTGTATGCCGGGTGCGTCGCGGCCATGAACTGGGCCAGCACTGGGTAGCCGAGGATGGCGTTGTAGGGAAGGCCGATGGGGGCGATGTCGAAGTCGACCAGCTCCGTGCGGAAGTTGTGGTAGGTGCCGAAGGTTACCGGGAGCCGGATCTGTCCCAAGGAGCTGGATGATCCGCCCCAACGCCTGAGAAGGGCCGGCTAGGTTGCAGCCGTTCCAGGGGTATGCAGAGGAGGTTGAAGGCCTCGACCGAGAGTACGCTGAGGCCCGCACCGCCATCGATGAGAGTTCTGGTGACGGCCACCTGGCAGATGGTGGGGGTGCACAGCATGGGGAGCGCACCCGAGCAGGCCGAGTTGGAGGGGTGGTCCTCCGAGCTGAAGGTCAGGCCGGCCTTGGGCGCCGCCCGGTCTGGGAGAGCCCCCTGCCGCGTGGGAGCGGCGCTGACCCGGCGGATGAACGGCTTGACGTGGTGACTTGTAGGCGGCGCCTGCGAGCCACCCAGGAGGGTTGCGACGACCGGGGGTGTTGGTGTAGCGTGATGGGCGGGGAAGAGGCCACGGGGCTCTTCCCAAGATGCCACGGAGGCTGCCGGCAGGTGGAGCAGCCACGTGCGCGGAGCGCCGGTGAGGGCCATGGGGAGCCAGTTGGCCATGACCCTATCGTCACCTCCATCTTCGAGGTTAGCCTCCTCGTATGCCAGCAAGAAGGCCAGCGGATCAGTCGCGCCGCCGTAGCGCGGCGGCGTCGTTGGCTTGAACTGGTTCGGCCACCGTACCCGTTGCTGGGCTGTGGCCAGGGCTCGGAGCCCCCTGGCCCCCGTGCTGGCGCCGGCGGCCAGAGCGAGCGACGCGCTACTCATCGCGAGGCAGGTCGTGGCGGTGGCGGAAGGGAAAACTCTGGTGCACCCCTACCTGGCGCGCCAAATGTCAGATTTCGGGTTCCGGCAGACCCTTGAGGTTCGAACACTGGGGTGCGCGCGGAGATTTCGCCTCCTACCTACCTACACCCCTCCACCACGCTAAGATCTAGGCTATGGGAAGAACGACACAAGGGACACAGGGTTTATACTGGTTCGGGCCACCATTGTGGTGTAATACCCTACTCCAGTGTGTGGTGTGGTGGATTGCCTCTTGGGCTGATGATGATGAACAATACAAGGAAGAACAGCCTCGCGAGGGTCTGTTCTTGGCTGGGGGGACGAACTGCTAGGAGGAGTTCAGTCACCCTTCTCTCTCTCTCTCTAATTTCGATCTTCTCTTCTTCGTCCTTAGCCTCTGCCTCTCCTCTGCCTACCCTGTGGGTGGCTGGTCCTATTTATAGAGGCCCTGGTCCTCTTCCCAAATATCGAGCGGGAAGGGAGTCAACAATGGCGGGATAATTTGAAGGGGGACAGCTACTACCAGCTATCCTGACAAAAGTAGTCTTCGCCTGCACAAAGCTCTGGTGGTGACGCCGTCTTGGGCTCCACAATGACCTCCGTCTTGCAGTCCTCCTGGTCTTGGTCTTGTTGCACCGAAATGGCAACCTTTGCCTGATGCCTCGGTACTCCGCGGCTACGCTTGCTCCCTTTGCACCAAAGAGGAAAGGAGGACACTGTGCGGGCTGGCGCCCGCCTGGCGCCTTTGGTCGTCATGGCTTGCATCACGGGCACCTCGTGAGGTACCCCGCCTTGATCTCTCCGTCTCCTCGCGAGCCAGCCTGGTAAGGCCGTGCCTGAGGAAGCTCTGTGTCGTCCGCCCCACGAGGCTTGGCCCCTCGCGAGGGTCTTGAGTCTGTGTTGATGAGGATGGGCCGTGCTGGGCCCCCCTTTGAGCCACGCCACTGGCCGCAGGCAGGCAAGTCTGGGGACCCCCGTTCCCAGAACGCCGACAGTATGAATGACAAGTGTATGCCGTTATCCATATGGGTATACTGGTAATATGAAATTGAAAAAGGCAGAGGGTACAAGGGTCTCGAGAAGCATCGAAGAGTATCTTCAAAATCTTCTGGGCAGCAGGTGATCAGCTGTAGTAAGGGGCTCTCCGGCAGGAAGTGGTTACGAGATCCTAGAGTTAGAATTAGTAAAATCATTTAACCCGAACAGAAGAGAGTTCAGAGCCCCTGAGTATAGATGAGGAATAAAAGATCCTAATACCACCCAATGGCGACGTGGGCCCATGGGCCGCACAGCCATGTTAGTAAAACAGTTTTCATCGACTAGAGTCAACTTCGGCCAAGGAGTGTGGAAGGGGGATTCCTACAGGCAGTTGGCTCTGATACCAACTTGTGACGCCCCCGATTTGACCATACACTAATCATGCATGTAAATGTGTACGATCAAGATCAGGGACTCACGGGAAGATATCACAACACAACTCTAGACACAAATTAAAATAATGCAAGATTTATATTACAAGCCAGGGGCCTCGAGGGCTCGAATACACAAGAGTCGGCGAAACAAATAATATCTGAGTACAGACATAGTTAAACAAAGTTTGCCTTAAGAAGGCTAGCACAAACTGGAATACAGATCAAAACAGACGCAGGCCTCTTGCCTGGGATCCTCCTAAACTACTCCTGGTCGTCGGCAGCGGCCTGCAGGTAGTAGTAGGCACCTCAAGTGTAGCAGGAGTCGTCGTCGACGGTGGCGTCTGGCTCCTGGGCTCCAACATCTGATCGTAACAACCAGGTATAGAAAGGGGGAAAAGGGAGGAGCAAAGCAACCGTGAGTACTCATCCAAAGTACTCGCAAGCAAGGAGCTACACTACATATGAATTGGTATCAATGAAAGGGGGTAGTATATGTGGACTGAACTGCAGAATGCCAGAATAATAGGGGGATAGCTAGTCCTATCAAAGACTATGCTTCTGGTAGCCTCCATCTTGAAGAAGTAGAAGAGACTAGATGGTAAGTTAACCAAGTATCATCGCATAGCATAATCCTACCCAACGATCCTCTCCTCGTCGCCCTGTTAGAGAGAGATCGCCAGGTTGTATCTGGCACTTGGAAGGGTGTGTTTTATTAAGTATTCAGTTCTAGTTGTCATAAGGTCAAGGTACAACTCAGGGTCATCCTTTTACCGAGGAACACAGCTATTCGAATAGATAAACTTCCTTGCAGGGGTGCACCACATTTACCAACATGCTCGATCCCGTTTGGCCGGACACACTTTCCTGGGTCATGCCCGGCCTCGGAAGATCAACACATCGTATCCCCACCTAGGCACAACAGAGAGGTCAGCACGCCGGTCTAAATCCTAAGCGCGCAGGGGTCTGGGCCCATCGCCCATTGCACACCTGCATGTTGCGTACGCGGCCGGTGAGCAGACCTAGCAACCTCCATTACAAAGGAAGTTGCGTTACGCGGTCCAACCCAGCGCACGCCGCTCAGTCGTTGACGTCACGAAGGCTTCGGCTGATACCACGACGTCGAGTGCCCATAACTGTTCCCGCCTAGTTGGTTAGTGCGTATAGGCCAGTGGCCAGACTCAGATCAAATACCAAGATCTCGTTAAGCATGTTGTCTTGAAGTAACCGCGAACGCCGACCAGGGCAAGGCCCACCTCTCTCCTGGGTGGTCTCAACCTGCCCTGTCGCTCCGCCACAAAGATCCACCCAGAGGGCCGTCGGGACAAAGGTCCTTTCAGCCCCCAATCCGTGAATCACTCGTGGGTACTCTACGAGCCGACCCAACTTTAGTCACCACATGTATCATGTATAAAGTATATAGTATATACCCGTGATCACCTCCCGAGTGATCACGACCCGATAGTATAGCATGGCAGACGGACAAGAATGTAGGGCGACTGATGAAATACTAGCATCCTGTACTAAGCATTTAGGATTGCTGGTAAGGTATCAACAATTGTAGCAACAATGACAGGCTATGCAACAGAATAGGATTAACCGAAAGCAGTAACATGCTACACTACTCTAATGCAAGCAGTAGAGAGAAGAATAGGCGATATCTGGTGATCAAGGGGGGGGGCTTGTCTAGAAGCTCTGCTGAAAAGGAAGAAGTGTCGTCGTCAACATAGTCGATCACAGGGGCAGCATCGATCTCGGGGTCTATCGGAGAGAAGAGGGGGAAGAAACAATGAATATAAAGCAAACAGAGAATCATAAAGTATAACATGGTAATACGCGGTGTTAGGGGTGAACTAACACAGTGCTACGCGATACAGGCGAAGGGGGAAAACGTCTGGGTGGGTTTTCCCGGTGATAGGCATTTTCTGGACAAACGAAAGAGAGGGGACGGTTCCATGGTCAACATGCTAGGAGCAAGTGACAGATGAACGAACCGTGTATTCAGATTCGTTGGAATTTTCTGAGCAACTTTCATATATAAATTATTTTCATCTGAGCTACGGTTAATTTTCTATTAATTTTCAAAGTTTATTGTAAATTATGAATTTCTTTTATCTATTTACTTTAATATTAAATAAAAGAAATACATTTTGTGCCCACCAGGATCTAGCCCTAGTGGATGACAAGTGGGGCCAGGGATCAGATGTTGACCGATCAAAGGTTGACTGGTCAATGTGTGAACAGTGTAAGTGGGTCCCATGTGTCATTGGCTTTAGTTCAATAAAATGATAATTAAACAGGTCATCCCACATGTCATTTGCTTAGACTACGTTAGCACTAATTTTAATCCTAAGCTAAACTAGTCCTAATTAACACAAGGATTGGCCACACATTGTTGTGGCCAAGCCAGCCACACACACACGGCACACACAGCACGCAACACACACACGGCCGCTCGGCCATGGCCAGCTGTAGCAGCGGCGCGCGGCTGCAGCGGCGGGCAGTGGCGCCGACGAGCAGCGCGGACAAGCAGTGGCAGCACACGGTGGCTGCAGCAGTTAAGAGCAGCAGGAACGGCAACAGCGCAGGCAAGCAGCGGCACGACCAGCATAGGTAAGAGCAGCAGCATGCGGGAGCGGGCGTGGGTGGCTGCAGGCGTGCAAGCGCGGACAGGGGCAGTAGCAACAGCAGGTGCGGCGTGGGCTCGGTGGTGCACAGTGTGACGGTGCAGGGGCGCGAACAGGGCGAAGGCGAGCACGGGCAAGAGCAGACAGGGACGCGCGGGGCGCATTGCCGGCACGGTGGGGCGCAAGCAGACGTGGCGGGGCATGCACGAGGCGAGAAGAGGGTGCGGGCGGGCAGGCAACAGTGTAGCAGGTAGCAGACAAGCAGGACACCATCATCCGCTGTACATCGCGGGCACACACAGGAGCAAAGCCTCTGTCTATGGCGGCCTCGGGTGAGCACGGGTCTACGGCTGCTAAGTGGGCTCGGGGAGGGCTCGGAATCGTAGATGAACGCTGGCGGTGGTCCGAGGTAAACGAAGCTCGATCCCGATGATGTAGGGGGTCCCGGCTTGAGCTCGTAGTCGAGGAGGACGTAGCAGTCGCCAGAAGAGCTTCTGGACACCTCGGCGGGGCGCTAGGACGACGGAGAGCGTGTGGGCACGAAGGCTACGGAGATGGCGGCCTGGGTCGTTGCGGGGGAGAAAGAGGCGGCGCGAGGAGGAGAAGTGAGGGGCTAGGGTTTCTCGACGGGGTAGGGCACGAACTTATCCATCCCCACGACCGCAGGATGAACGACAGCAACGGCATCGGTGGCCATGGCGGGGTGGATGGCTGCCACGCCATTCCCCCCGTCTACTGTAGATGAGGAAGAAGCAGACAAGAGGTGGGCTGGGTTTCCTAATGGGCTTAAGTGCACAGGAGATTTTTCTCTTTTCTTTTATGTTTAACATCTGACTCAGTTTTGCATTCATTTGAAATAGCAAACGGTTTTTGTTTGAGTTGAAACTTGGCACATAAATCTATCACAATAACTTGGGATAACACAAAAAGTATAAAGGTCTAAATGAATTCATTTAAATTCTGTTTACATTTAAATGGGGCTAAAATGGTGTTGTTTGGTCTTGTTTTAATATTTTAAGGAAATTTAAATATTTCAAAAGATGTTGGTTTCTATATGAAAACTACTTAGTTAATTTTTGCAACTCATCGAACATTTTTGGTTTACTGGTCGAAGAAATTATAATTTAACTTGCAACATAATTTGAATTTTGACTTTGATTTTTATTAAGTGGAAAATTTGCATAGTAATCATGATGACATGGCCACCATTAGGGGGAGATTAGTGTAAATGATTCTCTGGGTGTTACACTTGTGATGTAGGTGATGAAATTCCTCCCCGGGCCATAAGAAGAATGGGTGTTGGTCATATCCTACTCACTGAGGAACCCCTTGTGGCCAAAGGAGGACAATGTTCCACTCAAGTGGAACCGTCACCAACCCAAGACCCACACTCTTCTGAAGAACAAAGTGAAGGCCCTCAACCAAATGAACATGATCAAGGGCAAGATCAACCTCAAGATGGTGGTGATCCACCAAGTGATGCTCAAGGTCAAGTTCCTACCACCGAGCAAGTTCAAGATCAAGGGCCAGCTCAAGACGACGCTCAAAATGATCAAGTTACCGCTCCTCAACTCTCTCTTGAGGAGGAATTGGAGCATCGTGCCGCCAAGATTGCGTCCAAGCTCACTACCAAAGATAATCTCATGAAGAATGTGCTTGGAAGCTTAAGAAAGGAAGTAAGCACTCGTAGACAATTAGCAAACTATTGTGAGCATCACACATTTGTTTCTTGTGTTGAACCCCAAAAGGTCTATGAGGCACTTGAGGATCCGGATTGGCTTAATGCCATGCATGAAGAACTCAACAACTTTGAGCACAACAAGGTGTGTAGATTGGTGCCAAGGCCAAAGGAGAACCATAATGTTATTGGAACCAAGTGGATATTCAAGAACAAGAAAGATGCTCACGGGGTTATCGTTCGCAACAAGGCTTGTTTGGTGGCACAAGGCTACTCCCAAGTCGAGGATATCGACTACGGTGAAACCTTTGCTCCCATTGCCCACCTTGAATCTATTCGTTTGTTGATTGCTTATGCTTCTCATCATAACTTCAAGTTGCAACAAATGGATGTGAAGAGTGCTTTTCTTAATGGTCCTATTAATGAGTTGGTGTATTTCAAACAACCCCCGGGGTTTGAGGATCCCGAGTTCACCAATCATGTGTACCAACTCGATAAGGCACTCTATGGCCTTAAACAAGCCCCACGTGCGGGGTATGACCACCTTACCGAGTTGTTGCAAGATCGTGGGATTGAAATTGGGAAAATCGACCCCACTCTTTTTACTAAGAATGTCAAAGGGGAGTTGTTTGTATGCCAACTATAGGTTGATGATATTATCTTTGGTTCTCCTAACAAATCTTTCAATGAGTTTGCTGCTCTCATGACCTTGAAGTTCAAGATGTCCATGATGGGAGAGTTGAAGTTCTTTCTCAGGCTCGAAATCAAACAAAGAAAAGAAGAAACCTTCATCAACCAAGCCAAATACACTCAAGACATGCTCAAGAGATTCAAGCTAAGTGATGTCAAGCCGGCCTCTACTCCAATGCCCGTCAAATGCCAACTTGACATAGATCCCAATGGTAAAGCGGTGGATCAAAAGGTATATCGTTCTATGATTGGCTCCTTGCTTTACCTTTGTGCATCTAGACCAGATATCATGTTGAGTGTGGGAATTTGTGCACGGTCTCAAGCCTCACCTAAGGAAAGCCACTATGTAGTGGTCAAGCGAATCTTTCGATATTTGGCTCATACCCCAAACTTTGGCTTATGGTACCCTAGAGGAGCAAACTTCAATCTCATGGGGTTTTCGGATTCGGATTGGGTGGGAGACAAAGTGGATAGAAGTCAACTTCCGGAGGGTGCCAATTCCTTGGTTGCTCTTTGGTGAATTGGTCTTCTAAGAAGCAAAGTTGTGTGTCTCTCTCCTCCACCGAGGCTGAGTATGTGGCCGTCGGTAGTTGTTGTGCTCAACTTCTATGGATGAGGCAAACTTTAAAGGATTACGGTGTCATTTGTGACAAAGTGCCTCTTTGGTGTGACAATGGAAGTGCCATCAAGATTTCTCTCAACCCGGTGCAACACTTCAAGATGAAGCATATTGAGAGTCGGTATCACTTCATCCGGGATCACATTAGGTGAGGGAAGATTGAGGTCAACTATGTCAACACTCATGATAACCTTGCAGATATTTTCACGAAGCCTTTGGATGAAGCAAGATTTCGCGAGTTAAGACATGAGCTAAATATCATTGATTTGAGCAATGTGGCTTGAACCTTTGCACACCCACCACACTCATCTCGATGTCTTGTTTAGGTGTAGGCATGGACATAGGGGGGTGTTGTTCTCTCAATGAACTCTCCCTCCCCCCATTATGCATAAATTGATCAACTCTTTCACATTAGCCATTGTTGATGATACTTGTGCTTCAAAGATGAGTTTTGGTCATGGGCCCAAGGATAATTCTTCATGGTTCCATACCAATGGACTCAAACATAGGTGGCTCCGGCCACCGCCCTCTCCTCTTGAAGAGGTTTTGGTTCGTTGTTTGGTCCTCGTTGTCTCGTTGCTTTCTTTTGGACCTTGTGTCGTGGTTTAGTTGTTTCCTTGTGTGCTCTTTTTGTGTGCCATTTTGCTTGAGGTTGGTATTGCAAAGGCCTTCTTGTTTCTTTTTGTTGAAATGTGCACTTTCTTGGGTTTACGGTACTACCGTGGCAAGCCATGGTAGTACCGCTGGAGGTGGGTGGTTGTTGTGCTTGCACAGCTACGCCCACGGTGCTGTACTACCGCATCCATCGCGGTGGTAACTTTTTGCTGCCGCTGGAAGAGCAGTACTACCGCCCAGTGTGCGGTACTTCCGCCCGGGCGGTACTACCGCAATGATCTGCGATACTACCGCGCTGTCGAGGCCGCGTGGGGGTTAAGAGCAGGCAAGGGGAGTTCCAACTCCCCCATACCCATTCATCTCTTTCCCTCACCTCGGCTCTCTCTCTCTCCTGCTCAAGAACGGCACCGGAGGACCTCGTCGGATCTCCGTCTCCGGCCACTCTCTTCTCAGTTCAACCGGTGGGATCGATCCCCACCTCGCCCTCTTGCCATGGACCTCGGTATCTCCCCTTTTCCCTATCTCTTTGTCTCATTTTTGTGCTTCTAGGTTTTGGGAGATGCATGTGTAGGTCTTGTGATTTTTGGCTAAATCTTTGCAAGAGGAGATTGTTGCAGAGTGCTTGTGTAGTACATATGCTATTTAGTGTGATACAACTACGTAGTATTGATCAACGGTAGTACCGATCCATCCTCACGGATTTTCTTAGATGTGTTCTTGCCAGATCCTCCCCGTGCGGAACTATTGCTCCCCTGGAGCGGTACTACCGCCCGTTGCGGGCCCCGTACGGTACCGCTCCCCTGGAGCGGTACTACCGCCCGGTGCACGGACGTAAAAAATTACTTCCGCCCTGAGTGCGGTACTACTGCACCAACCCGGCGCTGTACTACCGCGGTCAGAGCAAAAGTAATTTTTTTACTTTCGCATCCTATCATAGTACTACTGCTTGACTTAATATTGTGTTGTTTTGTCCCACCTAATCTCATTTCTATTTGTTTCCTTCGGTTTTGGCTTTGGTCTTTGCAATAATTCTTCTCGCTTCTCTTGTGTGTCTGCATTGTATGTCATAGGTGGTGGCTCTGGTTCCGGTCCTAGGCGCTCGAACCCCAGTCGTGACATGAGCTCCAAGCGCCTTTGCAACCATGAAGCTCCTAAGGGGTCCAATGCCCCGCAATGAAACGTCAAGACCTCAGCCACTAAGATCAAGGAGCCAGCTGTCAGCTTGGATGAGATGCCTCAAGCAGAGTTTCTGATTCAAAGGAAGCTCAACCCCTACGTCAAGCCTCGGAACTCTCAAGGGGCAATGACTTGTTTTGGACCAAGCAACAAAATCTCATCTTCCTAGATGTGATCACGGCCAAGCAGAACATCTATGTACCCATTCAGTGGATTGACATGCACCATCTGAGGAAGAACTAAGCATATTTTGGTGAGCCTATGGATTTGGCGGAGCAGTTTGGTATTGAGGAGATCATCACTTTCCACCTTGACTTTGACCCGTAGATTGTGGCTCGGTTTCTTTGCCTCTGTCCACTTCCACATGGATGAGAAGCGGAGCATGACTTGGATGACCAATGGGAAGAGGATGACTGCCGAGTGGAAGGAGTTCATGGAGCTGTTGCACGTTCGTGATGAGGGGCTTGATGTGCCCATTGGTATCCGCCCACATGCCAACCCAGAGTCTGCTTCCAAGAACAAGCTTCAACCCTACCTTGTTCAGAAGACTTTACCCAATGGCAAAGAAGTCTTATGTGCTGAACCCGTTCCTCGACATCATGCACCGGATCTTCCGCAACACTCTTTTTACTCGCATAGGCAACAAGGACAAGGTGCATTCGTATCTTGTGGACATGATGCTTACTTGTGAAGCCCGTCTTCAACAACCTGGACCACTTGATGTCTCTCATATCATGTGGTGTGAGCTTCAGTTTGCTGTGTTCCATCGTAAGGTGCCCATCTATGGACCTTATTTGTTCCTCTTGATATCGAAGACTTGGGAGAAGCTCTTTCTGGGTGAAGAGTTTCTTGATCCCAACTGGATTCGACATGAGCCCATTAAGCTGCGCCAGAAGAACAAGTGGGTTAACACCACTACCCGGGCTGAGGCCGAGGCTGCTCCCATGGATGTTGATGATGATGATGAGCTTGAGGAGGAGGAGGCGGAGGACAGTTCTGAGGGGTACGCACCTCCCTCTGTTGAGCCATCTTGGGCTAAGAAGCTCAAGGCCAAGGTGAAGACTCCATTCTGTATGCGGGCCAAGGGGCAGTATCAGACTCACATTGCTCAGAAGGAGAGTCGGCAGCATGACAAGTGGATCTTGAGGAAGCTTGGCGAGCACGTCTCGAGCAGGTCGGAGAAGAACATCACTCCTGAGGCTGCCTGGATGGCGAAGCAAGGCTACCAGTGGGCTGAGTCAGATGAGGAGTCCATCCTGCTGCTGAGACAGATGAGGAGATTGATGGGTGATCACTTTAGTGGGAGCTAGCACATGTGTCTTAGGTTTCCTCTCTACCTTTTTGGTGTCTCGATGCCAAATGGGAGAGAGTGTAGGATTTGCGAGTTCAGTTCTTTGTTGTGTCTCTTTGCTTTCGCTTCGTTGATCCTTCGTTGCTTTGGTTTGTGTTTGTTTGCGTGTCAGGCCAGGAGACTTATTCATCATATGGTGTGAGACCTATGCCCTCAAGCTTATCCTTTATTGTCCAGTATGTTTAGTATGATTAGTAGATTGTGAGCTTATTTTATCTTGTGCCCTTTACTTCATGCTCACTTGCTATACCTTGCTTCCTTGCTTAGTGTCACTTTTATTGTTGCAAGGTTTGCCTTGTTTATAAAATATAGGGGGAGTGTTGATCCGTGTGTGTGTGTGTTGTGCAGTCCAAAGCATATCTCTAGAATGCACACATCTAAGGGGAGCCTGTCTATATTTTATAGTGTTTGGGTTTGCTTATGTTCATTGTATATCCCTTTGTGCAAATCTCGTATTGTCATCAATCCACCAAAAAGGGGGAAATTGTAAGGGCATATTTCTCCCTATGTGGTTTTGGTGATTGATGACAGTGCATTTGCGGACTAATCGTGTGCGTTGAGCATTTCAGATATCTCATGTCTAGGCACAAGACGATGCAGTGCCCCTCGGAACCTATTGAAGATGGCGGTTCTCTACATTTCTTTTCGGTGGATTTGAGTCATAGGATAGCCGTACTATTAAGAGGGGGTCCGCTTTGAAAAGGTTAGGGTGGAATCAACACATACACATTTGTTCCTTTGCACCACCTTTCCTTTGCTTAGATGGAGCACCATCCATTTATACTTGTCTCTGTGATATGAAGGCTGCCAAGTGCTAAAGCCTTTGTGGCGTGTGGTAGTACTACTCAAGGGAGCAGTAGTACCGCAGGGGCACGCGGTAGTACCGCTCAGGGAAACGGTAGTACCGCTCCATGCGGTAGTACCGCTCCTGGCGAGCGGTAGTACCGCTGCCTCCAGCCCTGACACTGGCGCATATGGACGTAGGCACGGAAGTAATTTTTTACTTCCGCCCCTACGTGGTAGTAACGCTCCCTGTGAGCGGTAGTACCGTACTAGATTTTCGCACAGCCCTAAGCTCAGCGAAAGTAGCTACGGAAGTGATTTATTTATTCCATGCTTTTTCCAGCGCCAGTAGAGCCATGCCTTGCAGTGGTACCACAGGGGCACACGGTAGTACCGCTCCGGTAGTTCTACCGCTCGTTGCCATGTGCAACAGGGCCTCGACTGGTCACTACCGCGCAAGCGGTAGTACCGCGCCGTCCAACGGTAGTACCGCGACCTTTTGTGGTAGTACCATGGTTGTGTGCAGTAGTACCGCGCCGCATGGGCTGGGTGAGGGGGTAATGGTTGGATCTTTTCCCCCACTATATAAAGGGAGTCTTCTTCCTCAAGAAGACCACCTCTTCCCTACCCAAGCTCCATTGTTGCTCAAACCTCCATTTTCGCCCCATCTCTCTCCCTAGCCAATCAAACTTGTTGATTTTCTAGGTATTGGTTGAGAAGGCCCTGATCTACACTTCCACCAAGAGAAATTTGATTTCCCCCACTAATCCCTTGCGGATCTTGTTACTCTTGGGTGTTTGAGCACCCTAGACGGTTGAGGTCACCGCGGAGCCACATTCCATTGTGGTGAAGCTTCCTGGTGTGGTTGGGAGCCTCCAATTAAGTTGTGGAGATAGTCCCAACCTTGTTTGTAAAGGTTTGGTCATCGCCTCCAAGGGCACCAATAGTAGAATCACGGCATCTCGCATTGTGTGAGGGCGTGAGGAGAATACGGTGGCCCTAGTGGCTTCTTGGGGAGCATTGTGCCTCCACACCGCTCCAACGGAGACGTACTTCCACTCAAAGGGAAGGAACTTCGGTAACACATCCTCGTCTCCGCCGGCTCCACTTTTGGTTATCTCTTACCTTTACTTGTGCAAGCTTATATTGTGTTGTATCCCTTGCTTGCTTGTGTTCTTGTTGTTGTTGCATCATATAGGTTTCTCACCTAGTTGCATATCTAGACAACCTATTTTGATGCTAAGTTTTATTTGGTAAAGAAAAGCTAAAAATTGTTAGTTGCCTATTCACACACCCCCCCTCTAGTCAACCATATCGATCCTTTCACCTTCCCTTAGGCCCAAAGATGGTGAAGTGTCATGTAGTCAATGTTCACGCGACACCACTGAAGGAAGAAACAACATACATACCATCAAAATATTGAATGAATACAAAAGTCACATGATTACTTATGACAAGACTTCTCCCATGTCCTCAAGAACAAAAGTACCTGCTCACAAATCATATCATTCTCAAGATCATAGGGGTATTGAATAGCATCAAGGATCTGAACATATAATCTTCCACCAAATAAACCAACTAGCATCAACTACGAGATGTAATCAACGCTACTAGCAAACCACATGTACCAACCAGAGGTTTTGAGACAAAGATTGAATACAAGAGATGAACTAGGGTTTGAGATGAGATGGTGCCGGTGAAGATGTTGATGAAGATTGGTCCTCCTACGATGAGAGGATCGTTGGTGATGACGATGGCTTCGATTTCTCCCTCTCGGAGGGAAGTTTCCCCGGCAGAATCTCTTCGCCGGAGAGCAAAGGTGCTCCCGCCCAGGTTCCGCCTCGAGACGGCGGTGTTTCATCCCGAAACCTTTCTTCTGATTTTTTTTCTAAGTCAAATGGCACCATATAGGAGAAGATGGGCCCCGGAGGCCTGCTAGGGGCGCCACAAGCTTGGGTGGCGCGCCCTACCCCTCAAGCTTGTGGCTGCCTGATGGGTCCCCCTCTGGTATTTCTTTTGCCAATAATTTTAATATATTCCAAGATAGTTCATCAATTTTCAGCTCATTTGGAGTTGTTCAGAAAAAGTGCCTCCGATATAGCCCTTTCCGGTCCAGAATTCCAGCTGCCGGTAATCTCCCTCTTCATGTGAAGCTTGAAAAGTAAAAGAGAGAAGGCATATGAATTGTATTGTAAAGTTAAATAACAATCCATAATGCAATAAATATCAACATAAAAAACATGATGCAAAATTGACATGTCAGAGACATATCACGTCGCTGCGTGGTTGTGGTCTCAGTAGCGCTGGCAAAGTTGCCCTTGATGTAGGGCCGCATGCGTGGTGGGGTCGTCAGCAGGGAAATGAAGAAGGAGGGCGGTGAGGTGGAGTAGGCGGGCGGCGGTCTCTGAGGACACAAAGGAGGACCTCTTCATGGTCGTGCTTCCCCTTCTTGTCGGGGATCCACTTCCACATCCCCATGACGACGGCCTGCGGGGAGCAAGGAAGGAGGAGCTGGTGTGGTGCTAGGTTTGTGGTTGTCGGGGCGTGAGGTGGCAGTGTGTTGATGCGGCTGGAAGTGGACTGGCCGGTCCACGACTTCAGCATTAAAAAGGATGAGTTAGAGGGCGGCTGGGAGGCCGATGTGCTGGTCCGACCACCTGCGTGGATTAAATGGGCTGGTGGATGCAGTTGCATGGTCGACATGTGGGTTCGATGGCGGACAATGAGAGGGCGCGTGCGCGTTCGTCCAGTGTCCATATGGACGCAAATCCGGCCAAAAAATGCATCGGATTTGAGTCGAGCCGGACATAATTTGCGGTTGCTCTCACGCGTTGGGCCGTGAACTTTGTCTGTTTCGACTTAAACGGACCGGCAAGTCATCAGCATCGACGACAGTGTGTGCAAGCGCGCTGTCTCAAATCCGCCTCTCCCCTTCCACTTCCTCTTGCCGCCATGCCTCTTTGGCCACGTCGAAGTCGGCCCAATGTTTGGCAAGGGGATCTTGCTTCTTCTCCACCTCATCCACAAAATAAAATATGAAGGGGAGCTCTTTCGGGCGTGTCATCGGTAAGGAAGCATTGGTGGATTGTAGGCGGGACAGGGGAAAATGGGAGGAGTCAAAGAGAGTATTGAAGCGAGGGTGGGAAGGGTGTCGGCTTTTTATATGCACCATTAAGGCGGCTAGTACAATACCCGATGAGAAACAATGTCATGGCTTACTCGCGCACAAACAAGAAGATGGTGCTGTGTGGCGGCCACCCAATGGGTCGCCATGGGAATCCAAGGGAGGCTACTATGGCATTAATGGTCCGGTGCTTGTCGCCGGTGGTGTGTGTGAGATCGAGCTACTCCAATCTCACCCGAGGATTAAGAATGGTAAATGTTTGTGACCGGCACGCCAGCCGGAGTTTCGGTCGACAGAGTGTGCGTCGTTGGATTTCTTTTCGATTCGATTAGCAATGTCATCACACCTAGGCACTAAACGCGTGGCTGTTGGGGGACCCAGGCACCGTTCGTGACTCTCATATTCCTCTTCTTATCCATTCGGTGCCTGTCGTGGTTCTAAGTCTGACAGTGATGTAAGGGGGTAAGTATGGAGAGGGAGTATCTTAGCTATAGAGGAGTTGTAGGAACGCAAGATTTACGAGTTCAGGCCCTTCTCTGAGGAAGTAATAGCCCTACGTCTCGGAGCCCGGAGGCGGTCGACTGGATTATCGTGTGTGTGTATTACAGGGGTGCGAACCCTTGTTTCGGAGGAGGGGGGTGGCTTATATAGAGTGCGCCAAGACCCCAGCCAGCCCACGATACAAAGGGTTCAATGTACATTAAGGTAGGGTGTTACTGGTAACGCTAGTAATAAAGTGTCATGATGACCATAAAAGCTACTTAATAACCGACCGTTAGCATGCGGAGCGCCTTTAGGCCACCTGACCGTCGAGTGGCTTGGTCTTGGTCGAGTGATTGCTTCTTGGTCGAGTATCTTCAAGTCTGTCGAGTGAGACACCTTCAAGTCGATTGAAAGATGATTTCTTCTGGAGATGTCCTTGGGTAGGTCAGTTTGGACAGGTCCATGACCCTACCCTAGGTACATAGCTTCATCATTAGCCCCCGAATGGATCCAGGTTTGAGTGGGACAGGGTTTGAGCATTTTTCCGACTCGTTTTTCATGTTGTGAGCATATCTTGTTTCGGATCAATGAACCTGAGTGTTGACAGCGACTTCCTTTCCAGTCGCCTTGATCCATTCTTAATTCTTTGTCGAGTGGGTTTCTTTACTTGAAAGGCTCCGAGTGACGGTGCGGAGGAGATCTTTGGTTTGACAAGTTGTTCTGCTGTCCGCGGATTTCGTGGGATCCAAATTTTGGGAAGTGCGCGGGAACGGGGAGGCCGCAGTAATCGGATGGGATAGAGCGGAGCCGCCTCGATCCCTGCGCCACCTTTTTCGCCACGTATCGCGCGCGCGATTGTTACGGGATTTGACAGAGCCGCCTGGGCCTACCCATCAGCCACTCGGAAGCGGCCTCATATAAGGCGTTGGACCAGGGTCCCCCGAACAGTGCGTCCCCATTATCTCTTCTCCTCTTCACGCCCCTCCGCTGCGCTCGCTCTCGCCCCAGCGCCACCGCTCCGTACGCGTCTCGCCGGCGACAATGGGGAAGGAGAAGACGGCAGCTCTGGAGCGGGCAAAGAAGGCAACGGCGAGGTCGAAGGGGAAGGCAACCAGTCGGGGCGGATCTTCCTCGCGAACCTGCCTGCCGAAGGGCTGGATCCAGGGTGACTGGATCCACTCGAGGCTCACCCAAGAAGACCTCGATGACCTGGCCGAAGGGGGGCTGATCCCCTATGACTCGGCGCGGCTTCCGGGGAAGGAATCTGAGCCGCAACCTCGGGAGGGTGAGCGTGTTCTTCTTGCCACCCACGTCGACCGTGGATTTTCTTGCCTCCTCACCCTTTATTTCGAGGATTTCTGAACTTCTTTGGGGCACAACTCCACCACTTTACTCCCAACACAATCGTTTATCTCGCCGCTTTCATTTCTTTGTGTGAGAACTTCCTGGGTTGCCGGCCTCACTGGGTCTTTTCAAGCACATTTTCACTTGTCGCTCCCAGACGGTGAAAAAGGCTAACCCAAGTGATGAGAGGACGCAAGTGATTCAGATGTGTGGGGGTCTTGGTATCCAGATGAGAGGGAAAAGTTCTTTTCCGGCCATGATTCTTCCCGACTCAGTCCACGGGTGGCAGTCGACCTGGTTTTACTGTAAGGACCAGTCGACGCCAGGGCAGTCGACTGGCCTCCCTCCCTTTACCATGTACCGAGTGAGGAAACCCTCCCCTTTGAAGGTGCTCCCGAAGGAGAAGGCGCAGGTGAGGGTGCTGGTCAAGCGAGTGGTCCAGCTTATCCGTGACGGGGTCACCGGTATGGATCTCTTGGAGGTCTTCCTTCAGCGGCGCATCCAGCCTCTTCAAGCCCGGGACCATCCGATGTGGATGTATTCGGGTCTTGAAGACTCCACTCGGATCCACCCGGAGGAGGTTGACGACGACACACTGGAGAAGTGGTTGTCGGGCATTACCGGAAACAAGGACAACCCCAGGGGAGCCAGGAGAGTTCCTCCATTCGACCAGTCTCATGCACCGGAGAAGGTTTGATTCTGAGTTTTTGCTTTGTAATTTGAATTCGCTCGCGCAACTGCATACACTGCGTCGACTGACTTTGTTCTCCCTGCTTTCTTTCAGGCCATTATTGAAATGTATTCAATGCCCAACGGAGAGAAAGAGCAAGCTCTGGAAGGCGAGGCGAGCGGCGGCGACAGTGGCGAGTGGACTTCCGATGGTGAAGGGGGTGGAGGAAGCGACGACTCAAGTGATGGAGAAGAAGTCGAGTCGCCTCCTCGCCGTGAGAGGCGATCCAAGCTCGACCAAGAACGACCGAGTGCCCGTGAAAAGGCAACTGCTCAGGCTGGTCAGTCTTCGAAGCGTCCTTGGGTCTCTTCACCAACCCCGACTGAGAAAGCGCCAAAGCACCCCAAAGTTGCAGAGCCGAAGACTCGGAAGGCGTTGCCGAAGATTAAGATTGACATCCCCGTTGCTTTCGCGTGAGTGTCTCCTTTCGTATTCACTCGACGCTTCATGATGTTTGTTTTTCTTGTTTTAACTGGATGGACTTTGGGATTGTCAGCGCTGCCACTTCCGGGACCTCAGCTTATAGGGACGAGGACGAGGTGATGGAGGATGCGGTCACTTCTAATCTGGGTATGATTTCTGCCATACTGTCTTTGTTTGGTCGATCCAATTGCAATGTGCATCATTGGGTGATGTGACTTTGGCAATTGAACTCCGCACAGCTCCCAACGTTATTGACCTCCCTGACGATGATGAAGAGCCCGAGAGGCCTTTGACGAGGAATAGTAGGCAAGCTCCTACAAGCGAGGCGCTACAGTCGACACCGAGGGCGGAACCAGTCGTTCAGGACACTGGCGATGCCAATCGGGGTTCTGTTACCTTCGTCGTGCCACTGTCGAGTGCCTTGCCTTCTTCGTCGATTGCTCAGGCCCCTGTCGACCCACCTTCGGTTTTTGCGACCCATCATGTCCCAGAGGACGAAGTGAATGCTGCCAGGGAAGCTATACGCCAGGCGGGTGTCATGATGGAGAAGATGAAGATGGTGCGAGACGCCAGTCAGGTTGCCTACGACGCCAGCTCGGCTCTCCAAAGCAACGTTCAGGTTAGTTGGTCGCCACTTGTTCTGTTAGGATATGATAGCTGAAGACTCCTTTCTGAAAATCTTTGCGTTAGTACACCCACTGGGTGCGTTGCTTGAACTTTGAATTAGTGGGGGCACGCTGAGTGCACCCACTGGGTGTAGTCCCCGAGACTGCGGTGGACTGCGGGCAGTCGACTGTAGTCTTTGTATCTTGTCGAGTGTAAACCGAATTGATAGTTTGTCTCTTCCACTCGGTCTGGTCGAGTGGGGTCGGAACCGGTGGGGTCACGCCAAGTGCACCCACTGGGTGTAGTCCCCAAGACCGCGGTCGACTGCTGGCAGTCGACTGTGGTCTGAGCTCTTTCTCTCCCCCCCTTTTTTTACTCCCTGCACTCGACTCTGGCGGGCCGGTCGAGTGGGATCAGAACCGGTGGGGGCACGCAAAGTGCACCCGCTGGGTGTAGTCCCCGAGGCTATGGTGGACTGCGGGCAGTCGACCGTAGCCTTAGTAACTTTTTTTTTGCTGTAAAAATAACTTCTCCCCTTTGATTTCAGAAATCTTGTGATCTTGGAGCTCGCTTTGCTGACTTGGAGAAACAGCGGATCCAACTGAACCTTGACTTGGAGCTGGCCAAGACAGAGCTGCAAAGGGTCAAGGACGACGCCACTGGTAAGACGAATTTGTCGACTGGTCTGTCTTAAGCTTGAGTACCCTTCTGCTCTTTCTGAATCAGGCATCATTTCTTTGTAGAAAAACTGAGAGAAGCTCTGGCGAAGAAGGATCAGGATTTGGATGCTGCTCGAAAGGAGGCTGACGACAAAACCGCTCTAGCTGCACAGAAACTGGCTTCGGTCGGCCAGTTGGAAGAAGAGAATACTAGGCTGAAATCTGCTCTGAATGACGCCAACAATGAGTGCTCGCGCTGGAAGAAGGAGAATCTCATCCTGGGCGAGAAGATGGAAAGCATTGCTCGCAGGAGGCACGATCTGGAGAGCTACCTGAGGAGTCTTGCCAAGAAGTTGTTCATCAAGCTTGAAGGTGCACATTTTGTTCCGACTGATTTTTTGCGTCGACTCGGCGTATGTAAATTGACTTATCCTTGGATCGTGATGCAGAGTTTTGCCAGAACTTCGAGGAGGAGACTGGGCGGATCGAACCTGGTTTGGATCCAATCAATTCTCCCGTGAAAGATGAAACTGCCATGATTCTGCTCCGACTGGAATCCTGCATTGACAGTGTTGTGGACTACTTGGCTCGACTGAAGGTCGCCATGTCACGGATCGACCCGGCACTTTGGACAGAGGCTGTGCTCCAAAATGATCTTGAGTCCCTGATGACTCGACTAAATGAAATCCCTGACCGAGTGCAGGAGTGGAAGAAGTCTGCTTCTCGGTGTGGCGCTGATGTGGCTCTGTCTTTGGTTCGTGTCCACTGCAAGGAGGTGTGACAAGACAAACTGGCAGCAATCAAGGTCGCTAACACCCAGAAGCATGACTTCCAAACTTTTATGGAGACTTCCATCGCTGCAGCCACTCGGATAGCCGACGGCGTCGACCTGGATGAGTTCGTCGAGCCTGCCAGCCCTCCTCCTGCAGAGTGAACAAACTTTTATGCCTCACCTTAAATTTGCCTCGGAATGCTGAGTGGTTTTTGTAACCGTTAAACTCTTTCGGGTTGAATGCCCGAGCACTTTGATCTATGGTCCGGAAACCTTTAGGATTTATCCGAACTTGGTTTATCGTTGAATATCTTTATGCATTCCCCGTCGAGTGGAAATCGTTCTTTATTCGAGACAACCTTTGTATTTGCGGTGCAGCTCCGAAGGAGATGGTAGTAGTCGACCTGCACCTCGTCGTCCTTGCGGGTCAGCGATGGAGTGCATGTTGTATTTGTGGCGAAGCTCCCCAAGGAGGAGGAGGCAGTCGACCTGCCCCTTGTTACTGAAGAGCAGGATGAAGTGCGCATTGTATTTGTGGCGAAGCTCCCTAAGGAGGAGGTAGCAGTCGACCTGCACCTTGTCGTCCTTGCGGGTCGGCGGTGGATCACACATTGTATTTGTGGCGAAGCTCCCCAAGGAGGAGGCGGTAGTCGACCTGCCCCTTGTTACTACAGAGCAGGATGTGTTTCAAACTTAGGCGAGTGCCTGACTGCAGCTAAGTCCTCAAGTGAGAGTACTTAGGCGAGTACTGGACTGCAGCTAAGTCCCCGAGTGGGAGGGCTGCTCTCCACTCGGTAGGATTTTTTCAAACTTAGGCGAGTGCCTGACTGCAGCTAAGTCCTCAAGTGAGAGAACTTAGGCGAGTATTGGACTGCAGCTAAGCCCCCGAGTGGGAGGACTGCTCTCCACTCGGTAGGATTTTTTCAAACTTAGGCGAGTGCCTGACTGCAGCTAAGTCCTCAAATGAGAGAACTTAGGCGAGTACTGGACTGCACCTAAGCCCCCGAGTGGGAGGGCTGCTCTCCACTCGGTAGGATTTTTTCAAACTTAGGCGAGTGCCTGACTGCAGCTAAGTCCTCAAGTGAGAGAACTTAGGCGAGTACTGGACTGCAGCTAAGCCCCCGAGTGGGAGGACTGCTCTCCACTCGGTAGGATTTTTTCAAACTTAGGCAAGTGCCTGACTGCAGCTAAGTCTTCAAGTGAGAGAACTTAGGCGAGTACTGGACTGCAGCTAAGCCTCCGAGTGGGAGGACTGCTCTCCACTCAGTAGGATGTTTCCAAACTTAGGCGAGTGCCTGACTGCAGCTAAGTCCTCAAGTGAGGGAACTTAGGTGAGTACTGGACTGCAGCTAAGCCCCCGAGTGGGAGGACTGCTCTCCACTCGGTAGGATTTTTTCAAACTTAGGCGAGTGCCTGACTGCAGCTAAGTCCTCAAGTGAGGGAACTTAGGCGAGTACTGGACTGCAGCTAAGCCCCCGAGTGGGAGGACTGCTCTCCACTTGGTAGGATTTTTTCAAACTTAGGCGAGTGCCTGACTGCAGCTAAGTCCTCAAGTGAGAGAACTTAGGCGAGTACTGGACTGCAGCTAAGCCCCCAAGTGGGAGGACTGCTCTCCGCTCGGTAGGATTTTTTCAAACTTAGGCGAAACGGATTCACAGCTAAGCCACCCACTGGGGGATTTCATTCGCAAACAAAAAACAATAACAATCACTGGGAAAATTATAACGCTCTTGTCTTTGAAAAATAAACTACAGGAGTTTTTTCTTATTACATCTCATCCGAGTGAGAATTCAAGTATAAAAGGGGCGGAGTAGCTCCGCATTCCAGGCTCGCGGCTCATCAATCTGGCGATCGACATTGTAGAGTGGTATGCTCCATTGCGAAGGACTCTGGTGACTATGAAGGGGCCTTCCCAAGTAGGGGCGAGTTTGTGTGGTTTCTGCTGATCCACTCAGAGGACTAAGTCTCCCTCTTGGAAGGCTCGACCCTTCACATTTCTGGCATGGAATCGACGCAAGTCTTGTTGGTAGACGGTCGATCGGATCATGGTCATTTCTCTTTCTTCTTCCAGGAGGTCGACTACGTCCTGCCAGGCTTGTTCTGCTTCATCTTCAGAGTAGAGCTCGACTCGGGGAGCGTTGTGAAGCAGGTCACTCGGCAAGACTGCCTTGGCTCCGTAGACCAGAAAGAATGGGGTTCTTCCGGTCGATCGGTTTGGGGTTGTCCTCAATCCCCAAAGGACTGATGGAAGCTCGTCGACCCATGCACCTGCTGCGTGCTTGAGATCGTGCATCAACCGGGGTTTCAGTCCTTTGAGAATTAGGCTGTTTGCCCTTTCTGCTTGCCCATTCGACTGGGGGTGAGCGACCGAAGCATAGTCGACTCAAGTACCCTGAGAGGCGCAAAAGGCCCTGAATTTGTCAGAATCGAAGTTTGACCCATTGTCAGTGATGATGCTGTGCGGAACTCCATATCTGAATATCAACTCTCTGACGAAACTGATAGCAGTGCAAGCATCAAGATTCTTGATAGGCTTGGCTTCAATCCATTTGGTGAACTTGTCGACTGCTACTAGCACATGAGTGAAGCTGCTCCTGCCTGTTCTCAGCGGTCCAACCATGTCCAGCCCCCAAACAGCGAAGGGCCAGACGAGTGGAATGGTTTTCAGGGCTGACGCGGGCTTGTGCGACATATTGGAGTAATACTGACATCCTTCACACTTGTCGACTATCTCTTTTGCCATTTCATTGGCTCTTGGCCAGTACAATCTCGCTCGGTATGCTTTAGCCACAATGGTCCGAGAGGACGCATGGTGACCACAGGTCCCCGAGTGGATATCATCAAGGATCATCCGACCTTCTTCTGGTGTAATACACCTCTGACTGACTCCAGTCGCGCTTTCTTTATATAACTGTCCTTTTATGACTGTAAAGGCCTTGGATCGACGGACGATCTGTCGAGCCTCTTCTTCGTCCTCTGGGAGTTCTTTCCTTAGGATGTATGCGATGTACGGTACTGTCCAGTCGGGAGTGATGACCAAGACTTCCATGATCAGGTCGACTACAGCTGGAATTTCAACTTCAGTCGAATCAATGGCGCTTTTTGGCTGCGGGGCCTCTTCACTGAAGGGATCCTCCTGAACTGATGGTATGTGAATGTGTTCCAAAAACACATTGTTGGGGATGGATTCTCTTTTGGAACCTATTTTTGCCAGATCATCAGCTGCTTGATTTTTCAGTCGGGGTATGTGATGAAGCTCTAACCCCTCGAATTTCTTCTCCAGCTTTCTCACTGCATTGCAATAACCATTCATGGCTGGACTTCTGACGTCCCATTCCTTCATCACCTAATTAACCACCAAATCTGAGTCGCCATAGACCATGAGGCGACGGACGCCGAGTGAAATGGCCATGCGCAACCCATACAAAAGTGCTTCGTATTCTGCCTCGTTATTGGAGGAATCAAAGTGGATTTGAAGAACATATCTGAGTTTATCTCCTCTGGGGGAGATGAACACCACTCCGGCACCGGAACCATTCAGCATCTTGGAACCGTCGAAGAACATGGTCCAATGCTCCGAGTGAACCTGAGTCGGCAGTTGCTGTTCAATCCACTCGGCGACGAAATCTGTGATTGCCTGGGACTTGATAGCTTTCTTTGCTTCAAACTTGATATCTAGAGGAAGGAGTTCAATCGCCCATTTTGCCACTCGACCAGTTGCATCTCTGTTATGCAGGATCTCTAATAATGGAGCGTCACTGACGACTGTAATGGAATGATCAGAGAAATAGTGAGCAACTTTCTTTGTGGTCATATAAATCCCATATACAAGCTTCTGATAATGGGGATATCTTTGCTTCGACGGGGTCAAAACTTCAGAAATATAATATACTGGGCGCTGAACTTTGAAGGCTTTTCCCTCTTCTTCCCGCTCGACCGTAAGTACCGTACTGACGACTTGTCCCGTGGCTGCAATGTAAAGCAGCAAAGGCTCCTTACTAATTGGGGCAGCAAGCACCGGCTGGGTGGAGAGCAGAGCTTTGAGCTCTGCAAACGCTGCATCAGCTTCAGGAGTCCACTCGAACTTGTCGGACTTCTTCATCAATCGGTAAAGGGGCAATGCCTTTTCACCGAGACGAGATATGAATCGACTTAAAGCGGCCAAGCAACCAGTAAGCTTCTGGACGTCGTGCACTCGCACAGGACTTTTCATTCGGAGTATAGCGCCGACTTTTTCTGGATTGGCGTCGATTCCCCGTTCGGAAACGAGAAAACCGAGTAATTTTCTACCAGGAACTCCGAATGTGCACTTCGATGGATTAAGCTTGATATCATACCTCCTGAGGTTGGCAAAGGTTTCAGCAAGGTCAGTCGGCAGGTCGGAACCCTTCCGTGACTTGACCACAATATCATCCATGTACGCCTCCACATTCCGACTGATTTGAGTGAGCAAACACTTCTGAATCATCCTCATGAATGTGGCTCCGGCATTCTTGAGGCCGAACGGCATGGTAACATAACAAAAGCACCCGAATGGAGTGATGAAAGCTGTTTTGATCTCGTCAGGTCATACAGACGGATCTGATGGTACCCGGAATAGGCGTCTAAAAAAGACAATCGCTCACATCCCGCAGTTGAGTCGACTATCTGATCGATGCGGGGGAGAGGAAAATGATCTTTCGGGCAGGCCCGATTGATATGTTTAAAGTCAATGCACATGCGAAGTGACTTGTCCTTCTTAGGGACCATAACAACATTGGCGAGCCACTCGGAGTGGTAGATTTCTCAGAAGAACTCCGCTGCTAAGAGCCGAGCCACCTCCTCGCCAATGGCCTTTCTCTTCTAGACGGCGGACCGTCGGAGATGTTCCTTGACGGCTTTTACTTTTGAGTCGACTCTCAGGCGATGCTCAGCCAGCTCCCTGGGAACACCTGGCATGTCAGAAGGCTTCCATGCGAAAATGTCACAGTTCTCATGGAGGAACTGGATGAGTGCTTCTTCCTATTTGGAGTCGAGTGTTGTCGAGATATGAGTCGGAGAAGCACCGGGATCGGTCGGGTGGATGTGAGCTGTCTTCGTATCGCCAGTCGACTGAAAAGCCGATTCTGTAGCGGGCTTCTTGGCTCGCAACAAATCACTCGGGTCTGCAGTCTTCTGGTATTCCTGCAACTCCACCACTGCCATCTGAGCATCAGCGATCTTCGAACCTTTCTGAAAACATTCTTCCGCTTTCTTCCGATTGCCCGTAATAGTGATCACACCTTTGGGGCCAGGCATCTTCAATTTGAGATACACATAACATGGTCGGGCCATGAAGCGTGCATAAGTCGGCCTGCCCAAAATAGCGTGGTAGGCACTCTGGAAGTCTACAACTTCAAATGTTAACTTTTCTTTGCGATAATTCTTGGAATCACCGAAAATCACATCAAGAGCAATCTGGCCGAGTGATTCAACCTTCTTCCCAGGAATAACTCCATGGAAACTCATGTTGCTGGCACTGAATCCGGACATCGGAATGCCCATCCCTTTCAACGTCTCAGCATACAATATCAACATGGAGACGAGAACTTATTTCGCCGGGAGGATAAATGAAGAACTTGGGTCATTTATAAGCACCATAGATAGCAACAAACCTTAGGGAAGGCTTTAGGTGGAATATAACCCAAGATAATTCCAACGAATAGGTTGATGGATTTAAAATATCTCATACTTGACAACATGTGAATCATGAAACATGAATTCAAAATATCAAGAATGACATAATACCACCTCCAATGATATAGAAGAAAGAATTGCACTCCGGATAGCAAGATGAAGAAAGCTTGAGCTCCTTTTGAAAGGAATCTCAATGAACACTTGGAGAAAGAATTAAATCCTTGATGAACCATCATGTAGAACCTTCATGAAGAACTCCGGTAACCAAAAGGAATGAAAAGAAAGAGAAATTGAAAACACAAGGTGAATCCTTGCAATGATTTAGGTGGGTCTCCGTGATAATATAATTGAAAGAGGTTGGAACTCCGGAAAAGAAAGATGAGCTATTGAAACCAAGAATAAGTATCATGAGTCACTCCGGAAAAAAAACAGGAATTGAACAAACTCGATGAAACAAGAATAAGAATTATATTATGTGTATCCTTCAACAATTTAATTGCTGACAAGCAACGGATTGCAAACAACTTATTCCCGTTGGAAGGATTTAGAGACATATGGCGCAAACTTGAGAAAGTCTTCAACGATCCACCGGTAGAATAGAAATAACAAATGGATCGATACAATAACAAAGGAAGAGAAATCTTGAACGAGCCACCGGTAAGAATTGAAAACGAATGAAGTAAAAGGGGTGAATCACCGGTAAGAATTTGAAAATGGAATTGGAAAAAGGCACAAATCACTGGGAAGAATTATAAAATGAACGATGATGCTTGAGAGGATTTAGATACATGAGAACGAAGAGATCACGAACTGATTAAGGATCACTTGAACGAAGCACCGGTAAAATTGGAGAATGATAGCTGAAAGCTGAGAATGAATAAATCTTAGATGATGGGCTCTGGATGAACAAACTGAAAAGGCTCCTGAATTACTCCGGATGGTTGAAAAGAATATCTCACAATCGCAAATAATTATGAGAGGATGGCAACAGGATAGAATCGCGAATCTTGAGGAGAATGGAGCAAGATTGAGAGAAAAATCTTCTTCGGTCTTCAAATGATGAGAAAGACGACGAGAAACACCACCAAGAATTATTGAGGCACACCAGAAGAATCAAAAGCGAAGAGGTTGAGCCAATGATGAAAAGAATTGACAGATCTTGAGAAGACATTTGACTGATGATAAATCATTCTTACGTCAAACTTCAAAAGAATTTAGGATAGCTCCGGGAAAATAAGAAGAGTCAGGTAAGATCCTAGGAAAAGACCTGTGGGTTAGGGCCCACTCGAAAGAAAATACCGTTGAACGATTAACAAGAGAGAAAGCACCGGTTGAATTAAAAGGCTTGAATGAGATAAACAACCTCGAAATAGGTTGAACGGATCTTGCATGACAAGACGAGCCTTTTGAGATAGCTTGAGCACGCCGGAGCAAATGAATAGCGAGAAGTGAAAGATTAAGAATTGCACCTGCATGAGAAAGCATTGAAATGAGGAAAGGATAAGATCAAACACCAAAAGCTAGATTTGAATCCACCGGAGAAGAAAAAAATGGAGAAAGAAGAATGAGTAGAGCATCTTCATGAGAAACACCGGGTAAAAACATGAAGGAAAAAGAATGAAGAGACTTCCATCAATACAATGGATACTTGAATAAGACATCGGATTCCTTGAAGAAAAAAACAAAGGGAGGGAGGGTGGGAAAAACAAAGACAATTTGGAATGGAAGAAATGAACACCATTGAGGAACTTAGGATTGATCTTGCGGATGTTGAAATGATCGGATCCACTTGAAGAGAAGCACACCGGTTAAAAAGGATTGACATGACAGTCTCGTTTATCAAGAGGATCGGTATTCACATCGGAGTATGAGAACACCATTTCGGAAAGGTATGGAATCAACACTTGACATTGAAGCAACTCGAATACCACAACTCAAAACAAAAACAAAGGGTTGGCTTGCGGAATAAGCCAGAACAAACATATGATAGAGATTTCGCCCGAAGTTTTCGTGGTGGGGCCTACACGGGCTCGATCGTACAGCACCATCATGTACAAGGCAGTGCACATGACATACGAAGCGTCCCCGAGTCGGCATAGCCAAGGACTCTTTAAGACACAACGAGACCACTGTAAAACCGACTGTGAATAGGCGGACCACTAGACGTCGAACCCCAATTTCATATCATACATCTGTCGGAAAGAAATCCTAAGAGCTACTTGAATTCCCACCTATGAAACTCCCGAACCTTTCCGGTTATGCAATCAGGTGTTGGGGATAGAGGGGAAGCATAATATCTCACCCAAATCTAGCAAATCCTGCATCCAGCTGTATCCATCCTTCAACACATAACCAAGAAACCTTCGGAAATCATCTACCTCAACCTTCGAAAAGCATCCGTTATACAAATTATGGCGATACTCCCGAACTCCCGCCCCAGTACTGGGTGGCGTCGAGGTTATCTCACCAACGAACTGCATAAAAGAGATTTTCGATGTCGGCGTACTAAACTTAGGTATTCCAGAATTGCAACGATAAAATTATGACGACAACACCTCAGAGCTCAACTCCCCGGGACACTTCCACTAAACCCCTGACAGGAGGCACCAAGACAATGTTCTCGTCATAAAACCATCAGAACGATTCCAAGATACCCGCGTGATCCTAAAAAATTTTAGTGAAATTTGAGAAGAGAAGAGTCAAAACTCTACGTCAGGATGCCTTACCAGAGCGATGAGGAGACTGGGAAGTAAAAAAGAATTCCTAAACTCTCCGATATATAATTCCTAAATGACTCAAAACATTTTTCTAGACACAACTCGGCCACTAATAACGATCAAGCAATGGGGCTCCTAAGGTCGGGGAAGGCTCTGATACCAACTTGTAACACCCTCGATGCGACTATATCTCCCACGTGTCGAGGCACGACTTAGAGGCATAATCGCATTGAAGGCATATGTCGCAAGTGAGGTAATCTTCACACAACCCATGTAATACATAAGGGAAAGAGATACATAGTGTAACGCCCCAGATATACTTTCCATATTTGTATCCAACTCTTGCCGTTTTCGGCGCTAAGTTATATTTATTTCTCGGGTTCGGGTTTTGTCTCCGTGTGTTGCTTTCGTTTTCATGCATCTCATATCATGTCATCATGTGCATTGCATTTGCATACGTGTTCATCTCATGCATTCGAGCATTTTCCCCGTTGTCCGTTTTGCATTCCGGCGCTTCGTTCTCCTCCGGTGGTCATTTCTAGCTTTCTTTCGCGTGTGGGGATTAAACGTTTCCGGATTGGACCGAGACTTGCCAAGCGGCCTTGGTTTACTACCGGTAGACCGCCTGTCAAGTTTCGCACCATTGGACTTCGTTTGATACTCCAACGGTTAACCGAGGGACCGAAAAGGCCTCGTGTGTGTTGCAGCCCAACACCCCTCCAATTTGGCCCAAAACCCACCAAACTCTACTCCATGTCCTAGAGCGTTCGATCACGATCGCGTGGGCAAAAACCGCATCTCTTTTGGACTCTCCTAGCTCCCTCTATGCCTATTTAAAGGCCCCTCCGTTTTCGGATCATCTTCCACCTCCGAAACCCTAAAAATCCCCGCGCCGAGCCGGACATGTCCGTCCCGGCCCGGACAACCGCCGCCGCCGCCCGCAACCACTGAGGGCTCACCACATGGCAGCCGCGCCTCCACCGCCGCCGCGGCCCGCCAGGCCCGGGGACGGCCCCCGCGAGCCCGCGCCCCCGCGCCTCCTCCTTTCCCCGAGCGCCGCCGCCTTCCGCGCCTCCGGCGACCGGCGCCGCCGCGGGACGCCATCGCCGCTGCCGCACCGCCGTGCGCGCCCTTGCCGGCCAGCGCCCGTAGCGCCGCCGGACCACCGCCGCCTCCGCCCGCGGGCCTCCGCGCCACCGCGTCGGGCGCCACCGCCCCGGCGACCACCGGATCCGCCCCGGCCGGCCTCCTCCCGCGTCTCCGGCGGCCAAGTTCCGGCCAGCTACAGTGATCCCCGCGTTCCTCGATCCGCGTGCCGATCTGGATCTGGATCTGGATCGGGTTGACCTCTCCCCGAAACCCTAATCTCCATATTTTTTTGCATTCTTTGACTGCTCGTATCTCCGCAACCGTAGCTCCGTTTTGGGCGTATGATATATCAAAATCTTCGACTCGACATGTACATCATTTCATTCCATTGCATCATTTGCATTTGAGGTCATCTTGTTGCCCAAAATACTGTTAGAAGGAGGCTTCGTGAGTTAAATTGCAGATCCGTTAGTTCATCTTACACTTTTGTCATTTTTGCCATGTTTAATTCGTGCATTATATACCTGTGCCCCTTTGGGATGAATTGTTAAGCATTTTGTCTTCTTTCCAGAGGTGCCACCCATGCATTTTTAGGATGTGTGTGTTGTCTTGTGCAAGCTTGCGAAGAGAGGTACCTGAGATTGCTGATTTTAGGGACTTAGTTGTTTTCGCTAAGTCTGGGATATTTTAGTTCATGATGCCATATGTTCAGTTTGTTTCCTAGTGATCCAGACTTAGCGAAAACAACTAAGTCCCTGAAATCAGCAATCTCAGGTACCTCTCTTCGCAAGCTTGCACAAGACAACACACACATCCTAAAAATGCATGGGTGGCACCTCTGGAAAGAAGACAAAATGCTTAACAATTCATCCCAAAGGGGCACAGGTATATAATGCACGAATTAAACATGGCAAAAATGACAAAAGTGCAAGATGAACTAACAGATCTGCAATTTAACTCACGAAGCCTCCTTCTAACAGTATTTTGGGCAACAAGATGACCTCAAATGCAAATTATGCAATGGAATGAAATGATGTACATGTCGAGTCGAAGATTTTGATATATCATACGCCCAAAACGGAGCTACGGTTGCGGAGATACGAGCAGTCAAAGAATGCAAAAAAAATAGGGAGATTAGGGTTTCGGGGAGAGGTCAACCCGATCCAGATCCAGATCGGCACGCGGATCGAGGAACGCCGGGGATCACTGTAGCTGGCCGGAACTTGGCCGCCGGAGACGCGGGAGGAGGCCGGCCGGGGCGGATCCGGTGGTCGCCGGGGCGGTGGCGCCCGGCGCGGTGGCGCGGAGGCCCGCGGGCGGAGGCGGCGGTGGTCCGGCGGCGCTACGGGCGCCGGCCGGCAAGGGCGCGCACGGCGGTGCGGCGGCGGCGATGGCGTCCCGCGGTGGCGCCGGTCGCCGGAGGCGCGGAAGGCGGCGGTGCTCGGGGAAAGGAGGAGGCGCGGGGGCGCGGGCTCGCGGGGGCCGTCCCCGGGCCTGGCGGGCCGCGGCGGCGGTGGAGGCGCGGCTGTCACGTGGTGAGCCCTCAGTGGCTGCGGGCGGCGGCGGCGGTTGTCCGGGCCGGGACGGACATGTCCGGCTCGGCGCGGGGATTTTTAGGGTTTCGGAGGTGGAAGACGATCCGAAAACGGAGGGGCCTTTAAATAGGCATAGAGGGAGCTAGGAGAGTCCAAAAGAGGTGCGGTTTTTGCCCACGCGATCGTGATCGAACGCTCTAGGACATGGAGTAGAGTTTGGTGGGTTTTGGGCCAAATTGGAGGGGTGTTGGGCTGCAACACACACGAGGCCTTTTCGGCCCCTCGGTTAACCGTTGGAGTATCAAACGAAGTCCAAATGGTACGAAACTTGACAGGCGGTCTACCGGTAGTAAACCAAGGCCGCTTGGCAAGTCTCGGTCCAATCCGGAAACTTTTAATCCCCACACGCGAAAGAAAGCTAGAAATGACCACCGGAGGAGAACGAAGCGCCGGAATGCAAAACGGACAACGGGGAAAATGCTCGAATGCATGAGATGAACACGTATGCAAATGCAATGCACATGATGACATGATATGAGATGCATGAAAACGAAAGCAACACATGGAGACAAAACCCGAACCCGAGAAATAAATATAACTTAGCGCCGGAAACGGCAAGAGTTGGATACAAATATGGAAAGTATATCTGGGGCGTTACACATAGTTGGCTTACAATCACCACTTCACACAAATACATGAACAAAGCATTACATCAACCAAATACAAACAGGGTCCGACTACGGAACCAAAATAAAAGAAGAACCCCAAATGCGACAAAGGTCCACGATCGACCCCAACTGGGCTCCACTACTGATCAACTAGAACGAAACAACACAAAGGACAAGATCTTCATCGAGCTCCTCCTGAGCTTGGTTGCGTCATCTGCACGGACTCATCGACACCTGCAAACTGGTTTTGGAAGTATCTGTGAGCCACGGGGACTTAGCAATCTCGCACCCTCGCGATCAAGACTATTTAAGCTTATGGGTAAGGTAAAGGTATGAGGTGGAGCTGCAGCAAGCGACTAGCATATATGGTGGCTAACATACGCAAATGAGAGCGAGAAGAGAAGGCAAAGCACGGTCGATAAAGGTATGATCAAGAAGTGATCCTAGACTACCTATGTCAAGCATAACTCCAACAACCGTGTTCACTTCCCGGACTCCGCCGGAAAGAGACCATCATGGTTACACACGCTGTTGATTCATTTTAATTAAGGTCAAGTTCAGGTTTTCTACAACCGGACGTTAACAAATTCCCATCTGCCCATAACCGCGGGCACGGCTTTCGAAAGTTCAAATCCCTGCAGGGTGTCCCAACTTAGCCCATCACAAGCTCTCACGGTCAATGAAGGAATAGACCTCCACCCGAGACGTTCCGATCAGACTCGGTATCCCGGTACAACAAGACATTTTGACAGGGTAAAACTAAACCAGCAACACCGCCCGATGTGCCGACATCCTGATGGGAGCTGCACATATCTCGTTCTCAGGGCACACCGGATTGTCTAAACTTCCGGTAGGCCAGCCCAGAGTTGCCCCTGGTAGCCACCGGCGGCTGACAGTTTGGACCAACACTTAGACAAGCACTGGCCCGGGGGGTTAAAATAAGATGACCCTCGGGATGCGTGACTCCCAAGAGAAAAAAAGGCTGGGTGGCAAATGGTAAAACCAAGGTTGGGCATTGCTGGCAAAGCTTTACTTAAGGAGAACTGTCAAGGGGTTCCCATTATAGCCCAACCGCGTAAGGGACGCAAAATCCGGGAACATAACACCGATATGACGGAAACTAGGGCGGCAAGAGTGGAACAAAACACCAGGCATAAGGCCGAGCCTTCCACCCTTCACCAAGTATATAGATGCATTAATTAAATAAGATATAACGTGATATCCCAACAAGTAAGTAAATGTTCCAACAAGGAACGGCCTCCAATCTTCACCTGCAACTAGCAACGCTATAAGAGGGGCTGAGCAAAGCGGTAACATAGCCAATCAACGGTTTGCTAGGACATGGTGGGTTAGAGGTTTGACATGGCAACTTGGGAGGCTGACAAGCAAATGGTAGGCATCGTAGCATTGGCATAGCAAGAGCGAGCAAACTAGCATAGCAAAGATAGTAGTGATTTCAAGGGTATGATCATCTTGCCTGAAATCCCACAAGGAAGAAGAACGAGTCCATGAAGAAGATAAACGGACGTAGGCGAATGGATCCTCACAACACGACGTTACCGGAACCAACCCGAAGAAGCAACACCGGAAAGAAGCAAACCATCATGGTAAACAACCACCACATAGACATGGCATGATGCACAAACAAGTATGATGCATGTCCGGTTTAATGATACATGTCATGACAAAGTGCACAAGCAATCCTACAAATTAAGTGGAGCTCAATATGCATCGGGATGCATATTGACAAATCACCACATCAATTATTTAGTTCTCTCTTGTTTATGTACCCAACAACATTAAATGTTATTAAACAGGGCAAGAGGGTGAAGCAAATGAAAACTACCTATCTAGTCAAGGTTAAATGAGGCCGGAAGCAACGAACAACAATTCCGGAAACTCCCCATGAGCATATTATCGATTTGGTACTGTTCTGCCTTAAACACAATTTTAGAGTTGTTAAACATGCAAGATGATGCCACCATGTTAAACTAGGCAAAATTCTACCCCATTTACATATAAAGATTATTAAAATCCGAGTTACGGTTATTTAGTTATGAATAAAATCATTTTAACATGGCATAGGAGCAAATTAATGCAAACAGCATTTTAAATATTTTAAACATAGATGAATGTCGGATATTATTAATCTACACAAAATTCTGAGCAAGTTTCATATATAAAACATTTTAATCCGATGCACGGTTAGTGAGTTTTTAAATGCATGAGTATGAGGGTCTAAACTGCAAAACTGTTGTCTCAGGATAATAGACAAATCGTCCAGACGCTGAAAAAAACATGCATCGGGCCGAATCTGAGGAAGCCCAACAGCGAGGAAGAAAATAGAGGAGGGGGCGCTGGGGTCGGCTCACCCTTGGGCCTGGCCCAACAGAGGAGGAAGGAGGCCGAGGCGAGGCCGGCTGGGCTGGCGCGGTGCGGATCTGGACCGAAGGCGGGGACGGCATGCTGGGCTTGGGAGGCCACGGCGGGGAGGAGGCCGGCTGGGCCTCGCATCTGGGCCGGTGCGGACGAGGTGGCCCACGCGGGGAGGGATCTCGTCTTCGAGCGGGGATCTGGTCCCCGATCCATGGCGGCGACGGCGACGGCAGGCAGAGGGCTCCGGCGAGCTTCGAGGCGAGGCGGGGCAGACCCTGATAGATCCGGCGAAGACGGCGGCGCTCGCGGCGACGAGGCCAGGCGACGAGGAGGAGAAGGGCGGCGGAGAGGGGTCGGCGAGGCTGACGAACTCCGGCGAGCGGCATCGTCGGGCGGCCAGCGTCGAGACAGCGTGCGGCGGTGCAAGGGAGGACCGGGCGGCGCGGATCCGGCCTCCCCGTGGGCTCGGGCGGCGGCGTTGAATGGGCCGCGGGGGCCGGTTGCGGGCTTTCCGGGCCCGGCGGTGAAGTGGGGCAGCGCGGTGCCATGTGGCGCGCGGTGAGTGGAGGGGAAGCGGCGGCGGGAAGACGTGGTGGCTTCTAATTGGCTGGAGTGAGGTGGCGCGCGGGGGCGGACATGTCCGGTGCAGCGCGGACGCGTCCGGTGGAGCGGGGAGGAGTGGATCTAGGTTTAGACTGCGAAATGATCCGAAATTTCGGGGAGGGGTGCTCTTTTATAGGTAGAGGGAGCTAGGAAGCTCCAAATGAGGTGCGGTTTTCGGCCACGCGATCGTGATCGAACGACCGAGATGATGGAGCAGAGTTAGGTGGGTTTTGGGCCAAAATGGAAGGGTGTTGGGCTGCAACACACACGAGGCCTTCTCGGTCCCTCGGTTAACCGTTGGAGTATCAAACGAAGTCCAAATGGTACGAAACTTGACAGGCGGTCTACCGGTAGTAAACCAAGGCCGCTTGGCAAGTCTCGGTCCAATCCGGAAATGTTTAATGCCCACACACAAAAGAAAGGTAGAAATGACCACCGGAGGAGAACGAAGCGCCGGATTGCAAAACGGACAACGGGGAAAATGCTCGGATGCGTGAGACGAACACGTATGCAAATGAAATGTGCATGATGACATGATATGCAATGCATGACACGCAAGGAATGACAAGGCAACACCAGCGAATAACTGAACGACACCTGGCACATCAGTCTCGGGGCGTTACAACACTCCACCACTACGAGAGGATCTCGTCCCGAGATCTAGAATGGCACCGGAGGGACAACGGAAGAGAAAGAGAAGAGATAAAACTAAGTTGCTTCTTTGACAAACGAGTGAAACCAAGAACCTTGCAAGGTTGAACAAATTCGAGAAAAGAATACAACGAAGGTGAACTAGGTCGAAAACACTCCATTAGAAACGAGGGACAAAGAGCATTGCGAAAACCTTGAGGTTGAAGGGAAGATATATATATAGAAAAAAACACTCCGGTTAAGACAAGATAGAGAAGGAATAAGACTGATATAATTTGTACAGCACTCCGGTTGAGAAGGGATGCAAAATTTGATAAGATGAGAGAGCCCGAAAGAAAAACACGACACTCCGGTTGAATGGATAAGCAAAGAAAAGAATACTATCATGACAAAACAAGAAGATGGGTAGAAGAGAGCAACATCACAATGCCTCCGGAACAAAAGAATAGAAGATAGATAATTGAGATAGGGGAATGGAGAAGAAAATGCCAACTTCTGCCACAAAAGAGCTTGACAAGGCATCTTTAGGAGAAGGGTTGAACGGGGTTGTTGGAAAACCACCAACGAAAAGAATAAGGTTGATATGGTCTTATGGAATACATCTCAAATTATGAGGTTACAACCTGCCACTCACGGGAAAAGGATTGGATTGATATCAACATGGAGACGAGAACTTATTTCGCCGGGAGGATAAATGAAGAACTTGGGTCATTTATAAGCACCATAGATAGCAACAAACCTTAGGGAAGGCTTTAGGTGGAATATAACCCAAGATAATTCCAACGAATAGGTTGATGGATTTAAAATATCTCATACTTGACAACATGTGAATCATGAAACATGAATTCAAAATATCAAGAATGACATAATACCACCTCCAATGATACGGAAGAAAGAATTGCACTCCGGATAGCAAGATGAAGAAAGCTTGAGATCCTTTTGAAAGGAATCTCAATGAACACTTGGAGAAAGAATTAAATCCTTGATGAACCATCATGAAGAACTCCGGTAACCAAAAGGAATGAAAAGAAAGAGAAATTGAAAACACAAGGTGAATCCTTGCAATGATTTAGGTGGGTCTCTGTGATAATATAATTGAAAGAGGTTGGAACTCCGGAAAAGAAAGATGAGCTATTGAAACCAAGAATAAGTATGATGAGTCACTCCAGAAAAAAAACAGGAATTGAACAAACTCGATGAAACAAGAATAAGAATTATATTATGTGTATCCTTCAACAATTTAATTGCTGACAAGCAACGGATTGCAAACAACTTATTCCCGTTGGAAGGATTTAGAGACATATGGCGCAAACTTGAGAAAGTCTTCAACGATCCACCGGTAGAATAGAAATAACAAATGGATCGATACAATAACAAAGGAAGAGAAATCTTGAACGAGCCACCGGTAAGAATTGAAAACGAATGAAGTAAAAGGGGTGAATCACCGGTAAGAATTTGAAAATGGAATTGGAAAAAGGCACAAATCGCTGGGAAGAATTATAAAATGAACGAAGATGCTTGAGAGGATTTAGATACATGAGAACGAAGAGATCACGAACTGATTAAGGATCACTTGAACGAAGCACCGGTAAAATTGGAGAATGATAGCTGAAAGCTGAGAATGAATAAATCTTAGATGATGGGCTCTGGATGAACAAACTGAAAAGGCTCCTGAATTACTCCGGATGGTTGAAAAGAATATCTCACAATCGCAAATAATTATGAGAGGATGGCAACAGGATAGAATCGCGAATCTTGAGGAGAATGGAGCAAGATTGAGAGAAAAATCTTCTTCGGTCTTCAAATGATGAGAAATACGACGAGAAACACCACCAAGAATTATTGAGGCACACCAGAAGAATCAAAAGCGAAGAGGTTGAGCCAATGATGAAAAGAATTGACAGATCTTGAGAAGACATTTGACTGATGATAAATCATTCTTACGTCAAACTTCAAAAGAATTTAGGATAGCTCCGGGAAAATAAGAAGAGTCAGGTAAGATCCTGGGAAAAGACCTGTGGGTTAGGGCCCACTCGAAAGAAAATACCGTTGAACGATTAACAAGAGAGAAAGCACCGGTTGAATTAAAAGGCTTGAATGAGATAAACAACCTCGAAATAGGTTGAACGGATCTTGCATGACAAGACGAGCCTTTTGAGATAGCTTGAGCACGCCGGAGCAAATGAATAGCGAGAAGTGAAAGATTAAGAATTGCACCTGCATGAGAAAGCATTGAAATGAGGAAAGGATAAGATCAAACACCAAAAGCTTGATTTGAATCCACCGGAGAAGAAAAAAATGGAGAAAGAAGAACGAGTAGAGCATCTTCATGAGAAACACCGGGTAAAAACATGAAGGAAAAAGAATGAAGAGACTTCCATCAATACAATGGATACTTGAATAAGACATCGGATTCCTTGAAGAAAAAAACAAAGGGAGGGAGGGTGGGAAAAACAAAGACAATTTGGAATGGAAGAAATGAACACCATTGAGGAACTTAGGATTGATCTTGCGGATGTTGAAATGATCGGATCCACTTGAAGAGAAGCACACCGGTTAAAAAGGATTGACATGACAGTCTCGTTTATCAAGAGGATCGGTATTCACATCGGAGTATGAGAACACCATTTCGGAAAGGTATGGAATCAACACTTGACATTGAAGCAACTCGAATACCACAACTCAAAACAAAAACAAAGGGTTGGCTTGCGGAATAAGCCAGAACAAACATATGATAGAGATTTCGCCTGAAGTTTTCGTGGTGGGGCCTACACGGGCTCGATCGTACAGCACCATCATGTACAAGGCAGTGCACATGACATACGAAGCGTCCCCGAGTCGGCATAGCCAAGGACTCTTTAAGACACAACGAGACCACTGTAAAACCGACCGTGAATAGGCGGACCACTAGACGTCGAACCCCAATTTCATATCATACATCTGTCGGAAAGAAATCCTAAGAGCTACTTGAATTCCCACCTATGAAACTCCCGAACCTTTCCGGTTATGCAATCAGGTGTTGGGGATAGAGGGGAAGCATAATATCTCACCCAAATCTAGCAAATCCTACATCCAGCTGTATCCATCCTTCAACACATAACCAAGAAACCTTCGGAAATCATCTACCTCAACCTTCGAAAAGCATCCGTTATACAAATTATGGCGATACTCCCGAACTCCCGCCCCAGTACTGGGTGGCGTCGAGGTTATCTCACCAACGAACTGCATAAAAGAGATTTTCGATGTCGGCGTACTAAACTTAGGTATTCCAGAATTGCAACGATAAAATTATGACGACAACACCTCAGAGCTCAACTCCCCGGGACACTTCCACTAAACCCCTGACAGGAGGCACCAAGACAATGTTCTCGTCATAAAACCATCAGAACGATTCCAAGATACCCGCGTGATCCTAAAAAAATTTAGTGAAATTTGAGAAGAGAATAGTCAAAACTCTACGTCAGGATGCCTTACCAGAGCGATGAGGAGACTGGGAAGTAAAAAGAATTCCTAAACTCTCCGATATATAATTCCTAAATGACTCAAAACATTTTTCTAGACACAACTCGGCCACTAATAACGATCAAGCAATGGGGCTCCTAAGGTCGGGGAAGGCTCTGATACCAACTTGTAACACCCTCGATGCGACTATATCTCCCACGTGTCGAGGCACGACTTAGAGGCATAATCGCATTGAAGGCATATGTCGCAAGTGAGGTAATCTTCACACAACCCATGTAATACATAAGGGAAAGAGATACATAGTTGGCTTACAATTGCCACTTCACACAAATACATGAACAAAGCATTACATCAACCAAATACAAACAGGGTCCGACTACGGAACCAAAATAAAAGAAGAACCCCAAATGCGACAAAGGTCCACGATCGACCCCAACTGGGCTCCACTACTGATCAACTAGAACGAAACAACACAAAGGACAAGATCTTCATCGAGCTCCTCCTGAGCTTGGTTGCGTCATCTGCACGGACTCATCGGCACCTGCAAACTGGTTTTGGAAGTATCTGTGAGCCACGGGGACTTAGCAATCTCGCACCCTCGCGATCAAGACTATTTAAGCTTATGGGTAAGGTAAAGGTATGAGGTGGAGCTGCAGCAAGCGACTAGCATATATGGTCGCTAACATACGCAAATGAGAGCGAGAAGAGAAGGCAAAGCACGGTCGATAAAGGTATGATCAAGAAGTGATCCTAGACTACCTACGTCAAGCATAACTCCAACAACCGTGTTCACTTCCCGGACTCCGCCGGAAAGAGACCATCATGGTTACACACGCTGTTGATTCATTTTAATTAAGGTCAAGTTTAGGTTTTCTACAACCGGACGTTAACAAATTCCCATCTGCCCATAACCGCGGGCACGGCTTTCGAAAGTTCAAATCCCTGCAGGGTGTCCCAACTTAGCCCATCACAAGCTCTCACGGTCAACGAAGGAATAGACCTCCACCTGAGACGTTCCGATCAGACTCGGTATCCCGGTACAACAAGACATTTCGACAGGGTAAAACTAAACCAGCAACACCGCCCGATGTGCCGACATCCTGATGGGAGCTGCACATATCTCGTTCTCAGGGCACACCGGATTGTCTAAACTTCCGGTAGGCCAGCCCAGAGTTGCCCCTGGTAGCCACCGGCGGCTGACAGTTTGGACCAACACTTAGACAAGCACTGGCCCGGGGGGGTTAAAATAAGATGACCCTCGGGATGCGCGACTCCCAAGGGAAAAAAAAGGCTGGGTGGCAAATGGTAAAACCAAGGTTGGGCATTGCTGGCAAAGCTTTAATTAAGGCGAACTGTCAAGGGGTTCCCATTATAGCCCAACCGCGTAAGGGACGCAAAATCCAGGAACATAACACCGATATGACGGAAACTAGGGCGGCAAGAGTGGAACAAAACACCAGGCATAAGGCCGAGCCTTCCACCCTTCACCAAGTATATAGATGCATTAATTAAATAAGATATAACGTGATATCCCAACAAGTAAGTAAATGTTCCAACAAGGAACGGCCTCCAATCTTCACCTGCAACTAGCAACGCTATAAGAGGGGCTGAGCAAAGCGGTAACATAGCCAATCAACGGTTTGCTAGGACATGGTGGGTTAGAGGTTTGACATGGCAACTTGGAAGGCTGACAAGCAAATGGTAGGCATCATAGCATTGGCATAGCAAGAGCGAGCAAACTAGCATAGCAAAGATAGTAGTGATTTCAAGGGTATGATCATCTTGCCTGAAATCCCACAAGGAAGAAGAACGAGTCCATGAAGAAGATAAACGGACGTAGGCGAACGGATCCTCACAACACGACGTTACCGGAACCAACCCGAAGAAGCAACACCGGAAAGAAGCAAACAATCATGGTAAACAACCACCACATAGACATGGCATGATGCACAAACAAGTATGATGCATGTCCGGTTTAATGATACATGTCATGACAAAGTGCACAAGCAATCCTACAAATTAAGTGGAGCTCAATATGCATCGGGATGCATATTGACAAATCACCACATCAATTATTTAGTTCTCTCTTGTTTATGTACCCAACAATATTAAATGTTATTAAACAGGGCAAGAGGGTGAAGCAAATGAAAACTACCTATCTAGTCAAGGTTAAATGAGGCCGGAAGCAACGAACAACAATTCCGGAAACTCCCCATGAGCATATTATTGATTTGGTACTGTTCTGCCCTAAACACAATTTTAGAGTTGTTAAACATGCAAGATGATGCCACCATGTTAAACTAGGCAAAATTCTACCCCATTTACATATAAAGATTATTAAAATCCGAGTTACGGTTATTTAGTTATGAATAAAATCATTTTAACATGGCATAGGAGCAAATTAATGCAAACAGCATTTTAAATATTTTAAACATAGATGAAAGTTGGATATTATTAATCTACACAAAATTCTGAGCAAGTTTCATATATAAAACATTTTAATCCGATGCACGGTTAGTGAGTTTTTAAATGCATGAATATGAGGGTCTAAACTGCAAAACTGTTGTCTCAGGATAATAGACAAATCGTCCAGACGCTGAAAAAAACATGCATCGGGCCGAATCTGAGGAAGCCCAACAGCGAGGAAGAAAATAGAGGAGGGGGCGCTGGGGTCGGCTCACCCTTGGGCCTGGCCCAACAGAGGAGGAAGGAGGCCGAGGCGAGGCCGGCTGGGCTGGCGCGGTGCGGATCTGGACCGAAGGCGGGGACGGCATGCTGGGCTTGGGAGGCCACGGCGGGGAGGAGGCCGGCTGGGCCTCGCATCTGGGCCGGTGCGGACGAGGTGGCCCACGCGGGGAGGGATCTCGTCTTCGAGCGGGGATCTGGTCCCCGATCCATGGCGGCGACGGCGACGGCAGGCAGAGGGCTCCGGCGAGCTTCGAGGCGAGGCGGGGCAGACCCTGATAGATCCGGCGAAGACGGCGGCGCTCGCGGCGACGAGGCCAGGCGACGAGGAGGAGAAGGGCGGCGGAGAGGGGCCGGCGAGGCTGACGAACTCCGGCGAGCGGCGTCGTTGGGCGGCCAGCGTCGAGACAGCGTGCGGCGACGCAAGGGAGGACCGGGCGGCGCGGATCCGGCCTCCCCGTGGGCTTGGGCGGCGGCGTTGGATGGGCCGCGGGGGCCGGTTGCGGGCTCTCCGGGCCCGGCGGCGAAGTGGGGCAGCGCGGTGCCATGTGGCGCGCGGTGAGTGGAGGGGAAGCGGCGGCGGGAAGACGTGGCGGCTTCTAATTGGCTGGAGTGAGGTGGCGCGCGGGGGCGGACATGTCCGGTGCAGCGCGGACGCGTCCGGTGGAGCGGGGAGGAGTGGATATAGGTTTAGACTGCGAAATGATCCGAAATTTCGGGGAGGGGTGCTCTTTTATAGGTAGAGGGAGCTAGGAAGCTCCAAATGAGGTGCGGTTTTCGGCCACGCGATCGTGATCGAACGACCGAGATGATGGAGCAGAGTTAGGTGGGTTTTGGGCCAAAATGGAAGGGTGTTGGGCTGCAACACACACGAGGCCTTCTCGGTCCCTCGGTTAACCGTTGGAGTATCAAACGAAGTCCAAATGATACGAAACTTGACAGGCGGTCTACCGGTAGTAAACCAAGGCCGCTTGGCAAGTCTCGGTCCAATCCGGAAATGTTTAATGCCCACACACAAAAGAAAGGTAGTAATGATCACCGGAGGAGAACGAAGCGCCGGATTGCAAAACGGACAACGGGGAAAATGCTCGGATGCGTGAGACGAACACGTATGCAAATGAAATGCGCATGATGACATGATATGCAATGCATGACACGCAAGGAATGACAAGGCAACACCAGCGAATAACTGAACGACACCTGGCACATCGGTCTCGGGGCGTTACAGGTTTCCCCTTAAACTTTCCTTGAGTCACAGCCACAGCTGGCTCGGCTTTTCGCTTCTGTTTCCGATTGGAATTTCCTTCGGTTTCTTGTGCGACTGACTTCAGCTTGCCACTCCGGAGCCGATCCTCATCTTCACCATTAGCGTACTTGGTGGCAATCTCCATCATTCGGTTCAGAGACATATCTCCGGTTCGACCGAATTTCAGATTCAGTTCTCTGTACTTGACGCCTTCTTTGAAGGCACAGACTGCTTGGTGGTCAGGCACATTCTCTACCGTGTGACGCAACGTGATCCATCTCTGGATGTAATCCCTCAAGGTTTCATTCGGCTTCTGCACGCAGGACCGCAGTTCCGTCAACCCGGCCAGCCGTTTGCATGTTCCTTCAAATGTGGTGACAAACACTCGGGCGAGATCTTCCCAAGTGTAAATGCTGCTGGGTGCTAACTGGTTCAGCCACGCTCTGGCCGAGCCCTCCAACATGAGAGGCAGATGCTTCATGGCCACCTCATCATTGCCGCCGCCAATCTGGACGGCCACTCGGTAGTCTTCAAGCCAAGTATCGGGCTTGGACTCGCCAGTGAACTTGCTGACTCCAGTCGCCAACCTGAAGTTGGGAGGAATCACAGCGGCCCTGATGGCTCTACTAAAGCACTCTGGCCCTGAAACATGTGCTCTGCTGCTGGTAGGAGCATCTCTGTCGTGTCCTTCCCGGTGAGCTCTGTTCTTGTCAACCAAACCTTGAACGAGAATGGATCTCGCATCAAAGCCTGGCTCCCTGGAGTCGACTGGAATCCTTCGCCCAACACTACGAGGGCGCCTGTCATCCTGTTGTCGAGGCGCATACGACCCGCTCCTCGAGGGAGGGGTGGGAACTCGACGTCGATCATCACGATCGAATCGGTGATCATATTGCTCACGGTTACCATACTAATTACGCCGGTCCCCACGTCCCTCACGCCTCGGGGGCGATCTTGGGCTATGAGCCGACTGGACTGTGTCTGCGGCAACGGATCTGCTGTGAATCCTGTTCCGCGACTGAGAAACGGCGGAATTCTGGTCTCCTGCTGCCCGGAGCAACGCTCTGATCTGCAGCAAGCCTCTGCCAGCCTCCGACTGGGAAGGCTGAATCGACTCTGCTATGCGGGCTGCAGCTGCTAAATTCTGAATCGGAGTTTGATATACCTGCGGGGGCGGGAAGAGCTGACGTCGACTGGATCCGGGAACCCGTTGCCGCGCACGCTCGTCGAGTGCTCGCTGGAGGTTCTCCAGTCAAGTGCGCTCGGCCAAGTTTTCCAGGCGCGCGTCCTCCAAGGCATGAGCCTCAGGGGTTTCTCCAATGATAGGAGTGTGTAATGCATCCATGTTCCGGCGGCGAAATTCTTCTCTCTACAGCGACGTGAGAGGCTCGGGAAGATATTCCTCCTGAGGACGCGACGGGTCGCCTCCGCCCACGCCTCCGTCGGTGCGGGGAAAACTGGGAGGACTGGGCGGTCCATCGACCATCAAAACCTCCGCCGCCGGATCGCTGCTGTCGCACTCGGATGCGGTCTCTGCGGAGCCAGTCGACAGGTCGAACAGGCCGTAGAGGGATTCGTCGGGCTCGATCGCCGCGACTTGAGGGGTGGCCGACTGGCGTGCCACCGCGTGTCTCACCCACCGCTGAAGTCTCGACCAACCAGAACGCTTGCGCCGGCGGGAAACTGGGAGGGAGGACAACACAGGAGCCGACCGGTAGGGGGTCGACAGTTGCCGCAGGAGAACTCCGCGGACGCACGCGCTAAAGTGCGTTGCCCCGCGGACAGGGAGTGCGTCCACGTCGAGCAGAGCCTCCTGAAGCCAAGCGGAGTCGTCGGCGATGAACGTGAGCGCGCCGAGACGGATCTCGCGTCCCTCCACCAAAACTCCGCCGAAAACCATGATGATTCGGGTCGGAAAATATCGCAACTCCTCCAACAAAACGCTAAAACACCTGCCCCACGATGGGCGCCAACTGTCGTGGTTCTAAGTCTGACAGTGATGTAAGGGGGTAAGTATGGAGAGGGAGTATCTTAGCTATAGAGGAGTTGTAGGAACGCAAGATTTACGAGTTCAGGCCCTTCTCTGAGGAAGTAATAGCCCTACGTCTCGGAGCCCGGAGGCGGTCGACTGGATTATCGTGTGTGTGTGTATTACAGGGGTGCGAACCCTTGTTTCGGAGGAGGGGGGTGGCTTATATAGAGTGCGCCAAGACCCCAGCCAGCCCATGATACAAAGGGTTCAATGTACATTAAGGTAGGGTGTTACTGGTAACGCTAGTAATAAAGTGTCATGATGACCATAAAAGCTACTTAATAACCGACCGTTAGCATGCGGAGCGCCTTTAGGCCACCTGACCGTCGAGTGGCTTGGTCTTGGTCGAGTGATTGCTTCTTGGTCGAGTATCTTCAAGTCTGTCGAGTGAGACACCTTCAAGTCGATTGAAAGATGATTTCTTCTGGAGATGTACTTGGGTAGGTCAGTTTGGACAGGTCCATGACCCTACCCTAGGTACATAGCTTCATCAGTGCCCATCCGTATTCTTATCCAGCCGCCCGTGTCTTCTTCCCCATCCACCCGCACCCAGGAGGCGAGCTCATCGCCATGGCCGTCGGCAAATTGATGCGCCTCATCTGATTCGTATGTGGATCGCCGACGCGGGATGCACCCTTCTCCATGGCCGCTCGCAGCCACGGGGCGCACTCGTCGCCTTGTCTGCCTCCGCCAGCAGCTAGATGCACGCCCTTTCCAAGGCCGCCGCAGCCAGGGTGCGCCCGTCGCCATGGCCAAGCTGCAACCGGCCACGGTGGCGGCGAGTTCGTGCTGGAACCAGGAATTTTTTTGCTGGATCCACCTTTTTGTTTTGCTACAGCTCCTTTCGTTTTTTGCTACCATCCCCATTTGATTTTGATGAACATATTCGTTGTTTGCTGGAACCGGTGCCCCGTTTTGCTGCAACTAGCTGGTGTATGTGCTACAAGGTCGATGCCTTGCCGGAGGAAGCTACATCCAGCGGTGAAGAGTGCTACATCCAATGCCGTTCAATGTCGGGAGCTGCAACCGTGCACGTCAGAGCTGCAACCGGCTACTGGGGGAGCTGCAAGAGGGTGGCCATTTGTGCGGATGCATTTTCTTTTTGCCAAACCAATTTTTTTGTTTTTGCTAAAACGATGTGTTTTTTGCTGGAACCGAGATAATTTTGTGCTTCAACAATTGCAGAGCTCTCAAATGCTCGTGTCGTTTTTGCTGGAAGCGTTTTTTATTTTGCTTCAACCGACCACTGGAGTTTGACCCGTGGCGAAGATTTTTGCTGCTTCTGATTTTTGTTCCTAGGCACTCTGACCCGTGGCGAGCCGCTCCTATTTTTGCTTTCACCATGTTCTATTTTTGTTGGATCCAACTATATTTTTTGCTTCCACCATGACAAGGACCAGCACCGGCGGCAACGACGGTGAACGGCAACCGGCGGGGAGGGCAGCACCAGGCAAGTGCGTCGAGCGGTACTTTGAGGCCGGGCGCATAGCTCATCCATGGCGGCGCGATGGAAGTTTTTTCTAAAAGAAAAATACGTCTGACGAAAGAAGAAGAGATAATCGTACCGCAGTGCCGGGAGCAGACCATACGGGAATTCCTGCATGTCCACAAACTTTCGGGTAATTGCGATACTCTCTGGGAACTATCATTGTTCGGCAAGTTATGCTGCTCGCAGCCGATAACTACATGCAGTAAGGTACAAAGTCTGATACACAGTGCTGAAACGAAGATAAGTATCAGAGCTTGATATTGCTAGGGAAGTATCACAGGTTCAGAGAGCAATGGCCACACAGTGCCTGATCGAAGATAAAGTGTACTACAGCTTTGATATGGATGGGGAAGTAGTTCAGCTCTTCTGAGTGTTGCCTCCCTCCAGCTCTTTCCTCAGCTGCAGTGAGAAATCATCGTTCACGTCGTCATCATCCCAGTCATCCTCCCATTGCTGGACAGCTTCGTTGCCATCTTCCTTGTCATCCCATTCTGTAAAATACAAGAAAAATGGGGTTAACGAGACGCGCAATTTCATCACCATAGAAGAATCAGCACAATCATCTTACATACAAAATTACTTCAAGAGATTATGACGACAAAAGTATATACGTCTCCACAGACCAGAGTAAAAAGAAATGCTACACGCAAGACCATCTGCAACCAGGAAGCAGAACATACATTCACACAGTAGTCATATCGCAAGCAAACTGAACTGAGGGGCGAAGCTTCAGAAAGTAGCTATCATAACTACCGATAAAAGCTATGCAAATGGAAAGCCGAATTAGCAACACAGACTATCATACTGTGTCCTAGCAAAATTTACCAGTTCAGTTACTGAACACCATAATAATGCAACATAAGTGTATACATTCAGCAAAAGCAAGAAAAGAAACGAAGAAGACCCTAATCATATAGCTCATGATATAACCCACTGTAATATGATTTTACTTGCTGCAGGACAAACGTACTTGACATGCAGCAGTCATAGGTCACACATAAGAATTAAGAATTCATCCATACACATGAAGGACATTGTTTTCAATAAGCCGGTTAGTTGCCACCAGTGGCCAGGCCTACTAGTCTCGGAGGATTTCAGTAGGCAGGCAGCAGGTTTAAGTTTATAATGCATGTTTCATGCAACTTTTAGTGGGCACTAAAGCATACTTCTATGGTAGCACAAAAATAGATAGCTGACATAAATCTCCGGGAGACAGGACTAACGTTTTCCACCTCTCACGCGCTCTTCTTTCTACGATTTAACCTGCTGCACTAAAAATCCAACTTTAACTTGACTCAGGAGACCAACTTACTCCCCCACTTCCCAAACCCATGATAGTGGGCCAGAGACCACCAAATTAGGCTACTTGGAATTACTAGTCAACTGCCAGTCAGATCGAGCCGGCAGCTAGCTCCCACCAATTGGCAATCGTGGACTTATCGTCCACTTGTAGAACTAGAAACCTTTAACTTCGTCAAAGAATCAGGTATAGCCACAACTTACAAAATAGGTTTTGATATATAACCAAACCTAAATCTCATTACAATGACAAAAGCAGTTATCACCCTGTATCTAACCCTCTGGATTCAAATCAAGTTTTGAAAATTGACGTAAAGTAGAAAGAGTACTGTCCCACCACAAGCTAGAAGACTTCCTCTTGTTAGGATCCAAGAAAACCTTAAAGCACTACCTCCTCCAAATGTCTTCTTCCCATTTAAAAAAGAAAATTGCCATTGAACTGTTATTTGTGCCTTATACATGCTTCTAGACCCTATGAGGCCAGCATAGGGCCAGGCACAAACAAGTTGTGCACCAGCGCAAGAATGACCACGGACAGCAAAGGAGAAAAAGGACAAAGGTTTAGATAGATCATACAGTTTGCAGATATGTATGTTGACACATTTCATGGTATCATGTAGTTTCGCATTGTCCATCTACATGGATAGCATGTCTGCAAATGCTATTTCTGGACATTGACATGGCAAGGTAACTTATCAGACCAACACTTAGCCTCTCGAACACTCAATACAGCACATAGCAATATGCTAATTGATGAAACAGTCAAACAACAATGGGTTTATTTTCTACCACCCTTCCAATCTACATGGACTGATCATTCCAATTGTGCAGTTTTAGGCAGTCATGTCAACACTGAAGAAACAGGGATTGAAGATCAATGTTCCCAAGGGAGAAGATGTGCAACACCTGGTTGTGTGTGCCTGATATTTAATCTAGAAGAAACAATCATGAAGATAAATACACCAAGATCAGACCATCTGTTCTATGCTTAACTAAGAGGAAAGTAGTAACAACTACTGATAAACATGTACAAACAATATCGAAAATAACCTATTCCACCAAGCTAATTATTCAGGAAGCAGTAGTGAATGAAGATTATAAATGACATCAGATGGCTACTGAAAGCACACGTTATACTGCCTGAGGTCATGACTATCTCACGCTTGGTCAAATCCGCATTGGAAACAATCCAGTTGCAACCAATTTGCCCTTAATTTGAGGCGAATCTCTCCTAAAACCGATCTTGAAAGTAAGCTTGAGATGACCGACATATCCATCGCACATACCTTGTCCGGATCAACCCAAACCTAATCGACCAAATCGACATCACGACGCCAACAAGCTATGTCGAACCGACCGTGTTTGCCTAGATACAGCAACAGTGCTGCCGCGAGAGGGGGGAGCGGGGTGAGCTTGCACATACCTTGGTCGATCTCGAACTCCTCGAACTCGTCGTCGTCCTCGAGGAGGTCCATCTTGGCGGCCTCCGCCTTCGCGTCCGCCGGCGCTGCCGCCGCCATCGATGCTGGTGCTAGTATCTAGCTGCGACGCGGCCGAGTAGATCAGAGGGTTAGCAGAGAGATCCGGATTAGTTCGTGCGCGCGTGCGTGCTGGGGATTGTGGGGGAGGACGAGGGATCAAGAGCGCCACCTACCTGATTCGCGTTGAGAAGAAGAAAGGGGGAACCCTAGACCTGGGGGCGGCTGCTCGTCGGGACAGATGCCAGCCTGATGGGGTCGAAAGTTAAAACGGAGGCTCCATCAGCTTCTCGGCCATAGTTCGGGTCCGGGTCCGCTTGTCCGCGGCTTCACCGACCGAAGTGACTCTTTTTTTTTTTTTTGGCATTCCGACCGAAGTGACTCTACCACTACTAATTTGCGAGGGGATTTTTGATCTACGGGTGTATATACATTTTAGATGAAAAAAAAAATAAAAATTTGAAAATATTTTCAAATTAAACTTGACCTTTCATTGTACTGGTGAAAAAATCCAAAAAAGAAAAGTCCCCTTTGACTGCTTTTCAAAAAAACAAATTTCCAGCCAAAATAGTGTGTCTAAAATAGCAAATTATTATTATTATTGCCCTGTAGTCAACGATGGTTTGATTTAACCAAATTTAGGCCTCCATGAAAGGAAAACGAAATTTAGGCCATGAAAAGAAGGCCTATAAATTCAGCTGTGATAGCCAGCTCTTATGCTTCTGAAATCGTTGTCTTCCATGAATCACGGGATTCAAGCCTCTAGTCAAATATTTTCGTCCGTATAACATTCTCTTATTTACTGTCAAACACATGATGGCCCACCAATTTATGACTACTCTTACGCGACCTCTTCAGGCCTTTCGGTCACGCTTCTTCCTCGGCGCCCTTGGACGCCGCCCTCTTCCCCTTAAGGGAAGGATTCCCTTCCCATGTGTCCTCCTCCACGTCGTCCTCGTGGGTGGAAGAGGCATGGGTCTCCTCGGATCGGGTGACTGAGGTCTCCCTTGTTCGGAGGCCCACCCTGTCCTTCAAAGGCTTCGCCTTCTCGGGGACGACCAAGTGCGGCTCCTCGGTTAAGAGGGCCGTAAGCAGGGGAGTCATCTCCCCCTCGGGCAGTGGCGTCGGGCATAGAATTTGTTGCGCTTTGGAGATCCACTTCTGCATAATGCATAAACCAACTGGTCAGCCGAAATTTATGAGGCTCAAAAAAGCACGGAAAGTGAAATTATGCGCTTAGAATTACCTCGGGGGCGTCATGGCCGGCTTCGAAGCCGTAGTCGCTCCCTTCAGGAGGAAACCCGTCCTCGGACGGCTTGAACAGCAGCGCCCACATCCCGGGCGAGGTGGAGCGGAAGAAGTGGTTGATGGGTACCACGTCCTCGGGCTTGTAACACCTCTTATCCGGTGGCGTCGGAACGCCGCCGAGGCCATCATCGTGACGACGATCTACACCAACAACTTCGCCGCCGTCATCACCAACTCTCTCCCCCTCTATGCAGCGTTGTAACACCTCTTATCCCCGTTGTAATCTCTACTTAAACATGGTGCTCAATGCTATATATTATTTTCCAATGATGTATGGCTATCATATGATGTTTGAGTAGATCTGTTTTGTCCTATGGTTTGATTGATGATCGTGATTGGTTTGAGTTGCATCTTTTACTATTGGTGCTGTCCTATGGTGCTCCCCGTGTCGCGCAAGCGTGAGGGATCGCCGCTATAGGGTGTTGCAATATGTTCATGGTTTGCTTATTGTCTGCGTTGCGGGGGTGATAGCAGCCTAAACACGGATAAGTGGGTTATTGCATATGGGAATAAAGTGGACTTGATACTTTAATGCTATGGTTGGGTTTTACCTTAATAATCTTTAGTAGTTACGGATGTTTGCTAGAGTTCCAATCATAAATGCATATGATCCAATAAGAGAAAGTATGTTAGCTTATGTCTCTCCCTCATATAAAATTGCAATAACGACTACCGGTCTAGTTATTGATTGCCTAGGGACAAATAACTTTCTCGTGAAAAAAAGCTCTCTACTAAACTAACTTAGTTGTTTCTTTATCTAAACATCCCCTAGTTTTATTTATGTGATCTTTATTGTCTTGCAAACCTATCCTACAACACCTACAAAGTACTTCTAGTTTCATACTTGTTCTAGGTAAAGTGAACGTTAAGCGTGCGTAGAGTTGTATCGGTGGTCGATAAAACTTGAGGGAATAATTGTTCTACCTTTAGCTTCTCGTTGGGTTTGACACTCTTACTTATCGAAAGAGGCTACAACTGATCCCCTATACTTGTGGGTTATCACTTCACTACATCCACCAGCTGAAGATTCTTCTTGTCTGACCAGAACTCAATCTTCTGGAGCAGCACCTTCACCTCCGCGGGGTTCCCCCAGTCCATGCCCTTCTTCTTCCAGGACACCAGCTTCTTCGGGAGCCCAGCCGAGAACACCGAGACCTCGGCCTGGCCGGCACTGAGTGGCTCATGTTGGGAAACGTTGCATGGAAAACAAAAAAAATCTACACACACGCAAGATCTATCCATGGAGATGCATAGCAATGAGAGGGGAGAGTGTGTATACGTACCCCCATAGACCGTAAGCAGAAGCGTTTAACAACGCGGTTGATGTAGTCAAACTTCTTCGTGCTCCAACCGATCAAGTACGAACGTACGACACCTCCGCGTTCAGCACACGTTCAGCTCGGTGACGTCCTCCGCCTTCTTGATCCAGCAAAATGGCGAGGTAGTAGATGAGTTCCAGCAGCACGATGGCGTGGTGACGGTGATGGTGAAACTATCTCCGCAGGGCTTCGCCTAAGCACTACGAAAATATGACCGGGGATGTAAACGGTGGAGGGGGGCGCCGCACACGGCTAAGATCATGTTATGTTGTGCTAGGCGCCCCCTTCCCTCATATATATAGGTGGGAGGGAGAGGGGAGAGGCTAAGGGGCGCCCCAGGTAGGTCTGGATCCAACTTGAGCTTGCCCTAGGCTGCCCCCTTTCCTTCTTTTGGCACCAAGGGGAAGGAAGGGGGAGGTGGCGCCCCCTTCCTTTTCTCCCACAAGGGGGAAAGGCATGAGGAGGTGGCACTCCCCCTTTCCTTCTTCTAGGGCCAGCGGCCAGGGAGAGGGCACGCCAGCCCCTCTGTGGGCTAGTGTGTGCTTCTCGTTAGCCCATTAGGCCCATAGACCTCCCGGGGCCTCCCGGGACCCCTTCCGGTGATCCGATGAATACCCGGTGCGCTCCAAAACCATTCCGGTGTCCGAATACTATCGTCATATATATCAATCTTTACCTCTCGACTATTTTGAGACTCCTCGTCATGTCCGTGATCTCATCCAGGACTACGAACAACATTCGGTCACCAACTTATATAACTCATATAATATTATATCATCAGCGAACATTAAGCGTGCGGACCCTATGGGTTCGAGAACAATGTAGACATGACCGAGACACCTCTTCGGTCAATAATCAATAGCGGAACCTGGATGCCCATATTAGCTCCTAAATTTTCTACGAAGATCTTTATCAGTCGAACCGTTATGACAACATACGTAATTCCCTATGTCCTCTGGTATGTTACTTGCCCGAGATTCGATCGTCGGTATCTTCATACCTAGTTCAATCTCGTTAGCGGCAAGTCTCTTTACTCATCACCTCGTGACTAACTCCTTAGTCATTTGCTTGCAAGCTTATGATGTGTATTACCGAGAGGGCCCAAAGATACCTCTCCAATACTCGGAGTGACAAATCCTAATCTCGATCTATGCCAACTCAACAAACACCTTCGGAGATACCTGTAGAGCATCTTTATGATGACCCTGTTACATTGTGACGTTTGATAGCACACAAGGTATTCCTCTGGTATTCGGGAGTTGCATAATCTCATAGTCGGAGGAGTGTGTATTTGACATGAAGAAAGCAATAGCAATAAACCGAATGATCAATATGCTAAGCTAATGGATGGGTCTTGTCCATCACATCATTCTCCTAATGATGCGATCCCGTTATCAAATGACAACAAATGTCTATGGTTAGGAAACCTTAACCATCTTTGATCAACGAGCTAGTCTAGTAGAGGCTTACTAGGGACACGGTATTTGCTTATGTATTCACACATGTATTTAGGTTTCCGATCAATACAATTATAGCATGAATAATAAACCTTTATCATGAATAAGGAAATATAAAATAACAACTTTATTATTGCCTCTAGGGCATATTTCCTTCAGTCTCCCACTTGCACTAGAGTCAATAATCTAGTTCACATCGCCATGTGATTAACACCCATAGTTCACATCACCATGTGACTAACACCCAAAGAGTTTACTAGAGTCAATAATCTAGTTCACATTTCCATGTGATTAACACCCATAGTTCACATCACCATGTGACTAACACCCAAAGAGTTTACTAGAGTCAATAATCTAGTACACATCGCCATGTGATTAACACCCAAAGAGTATTAAGGTGTGATTATGTTTTGCTTGTGAGAGAAATTTAGTCAACGGGTCTGTCACATTCAGATCCATATATATTTTGCAAATTTCTATGTCTACAATGCTCTACATGGAGCTACTTTAGCTAATTGCTCCCACTTTCAATATGTATCCAGATTGAGACTTATAGTCATCTGAATCGATGTCAAAGCTTGCATCGATGTAACTCTTTACGACGAACTCATTATCACTTCCTTAACCGAGAAATATCTCCTTAGTCCTCTAAGGATAATTTTGACCGTTGTCTAATGATCTACTCCTGGATCACTATTGTACCCCTTTGCCAAACTCATGGCAAGGTACACAATAGGTCTGGTACACAACATGGCATACTTTATAGAACCTATGGCTGAGGCATAGGGAATGACTTTCATTCTCTCTCTATCTTCTGTCATGGTCGGGCTTTGAGTCTTACTCAACTTCACACCTTACAATACAGGCTAGAACTCCTTCTTTGACTGATCCATTTTGAACTCCTTCAAAATCTTGTCAAAGTATGTACTCATTGAAAATCTTATCAAGCGTCTTGATCTATCTCTATAGATCTTGATGCCTAATATGTAAGCAGCTCCACCTAGGTCTTTCATTGAAAAATTCTTATTCAAGTATCCTTTTATGCTATCCAGAAATTCTATATCATTTCCAATCAGCAATATGTCATCCACATATAATATTAGAAATGCTACAGAGCTCCCACTCACTTTTCTTGTAAATACCGGCTTCACCATAAGTCTGTATAAAACCATATGCTTTGATCACTTCAGCAAAGCATATAACCCAACTCCGAGATGCTTGCACCAGTCCGTAGATGGATTGCTGGAGCTTGCACACTTTGTTCGCATCTTTAGGATTGACAAAACCTTCTGGTTGCATCATATACAACTCTTCTTGAAGAAATCCATTAATGAATGCAGTTTTGACATCCATTTGCCAAATTTCATAATTATAAAATGCGGTAATTGCTAACATGATTTGGACTAACTTAAGCATCACCATGGGTGAGAAGGTCTCATCATAGTCAACCCCTTGAACTTGTCAAAAACCTTTTGCGACATGTCGAGCTTTGTAGATGGTGACATTACCATCAACGTTTGTCTTCTTCTTGAAGATCCATTTATTCACAATGGTTTGCCGATCATCGGGAAAGTCCACCAAAGTCCACACTTTGTTCTCATACATGGATCCTATCTCAAATTTCACAGCCTCAAGACATCTGTCGGAATCTGGGCTCATCATAGCTTCTTCATAGTTCATAGGTTCACCTTGGTCTACTAACATGACTTCCAGGACAGGATTACCGTACCACTCTAGTGCAGATCGTACTCTGGTCGACCTACGAGGTTCAGTAGTAACTTGATCTAAAGTTTCATGATCATTATCATTTGCTTCCTCTCTAGTTGGTGTAGGCATCATAGGAACTATTTTCTGTGACGTGCTACTCTCCAATTCAAGAGAAGGTACAGTTACCTCTTCAAGTTCTACTTTCCTCCCACTCACTTCTTTCAAGAGAAACTCCTTCTCTAGAAAGGATCCATTCTTGGCAACAAAGATCTTGCCTTCAGATCTGTGGTAGAAGGTGTACCCAATTGTTTCCTTAGGATATCCTATGAAGATGCACTTCTCCGATTTGGGTTCGAGCTTATCAGGCTGAAGCCTTTTGACATAAGTGTCGCAACCCCAAACTTTAAGAAACGACAGCTTAGGTTTCTTGCCAAACCACAATTCATATGATGTCGTCTCAACGGATTTAGACGGTGCCCTATTTAACGTGAATGTGGCTGTCTACATAACCCCAAAACGATAGTGGTAAATCGGTAAGAGACATCATAGAACACACCATATCCAATAAAGTACGGTTACGACGTTCGGACACACCATTATACTGTGGTGTTCCAGGTGGCGTGAGTTGCGAAACAATTCCACATTGTTTTAAATGAAGGCCAAACTCGTAACTCTAATATTTGCCTCCACGATCATATTGTAGAAACTTTATTTTCTTGTTACAATGATTCTCCACTTCACTCTAAAATTCTTTAAACTTTTCAAACGTTTCAGACTTGTGTTTCATCAAGTAGATATACCCAATTACCCATACCTACTCAAATCATCTGTGAAGTCATTGGCTCACTCCATTGTTCCGGAGAACAAAGTTTTTAGTCATCTTACCCATGAGGTATGGTACGCAAGTATCAAATGATTCATAATCAAGTGATTCCAAAAGTCCATCCGCATAGAGTTTCTTCATGCGCTTTGCACCAATATGACCTAAACGATAGTGCCACAAGTATGTTGCACTATCATTATCAATTTTGCATCTTTTGGCATCAATATTATGAATATGGGTATCACTATGATCGAGATTCAATAAACCATTCACATTGGGTGTATGACCATAGAAGGTTTTTTTCATGTAAGTAGAACAACAATTATTCTCTGACTTAAATGAATAATCGTTGCAATAAACATGATCTAGTCATATTAATGCTCAACGCAAACACCAAATAACATTTATTTAGGTCCAACACTAATCCCGAAGGTAGAGGAAGTGTGCGATGGTGATCACATCAACCTTGGAATCACTTCCAACACATATCATCACCTCGCACTTAACTAGTCTCTTTTTATTCCGCAACTCCTTTTTTGATTTACTAATCTTAGCAACTTAACCGGTATCAAATACCCAGGGGTTGCTACGAGCACTAGTAAAGTACACATCAATAACATGTATATCAAATATACCTATGTTCACTTTGCCATCCTTCTTATCCGCCAAGTATCTGGGGCAGTTCCGCTTCAAGTGACCATTCCCTTTGAAGTAGAAGCACTTAGTTTCATGCTTAGGTCCAGCTTTTGGGCTTCTTCACATGAATGGCAACTTGTTTGCCATTCTTCTTGAAGTTCCTTTTCTTTCCCTTGCCCTTTTCTTGAAACTAGTGGTCTTGTTAACCATCAACACTTGATGCTCTTTCTTGATTTCTACCTTCGCTGATTTGAGCATCGCGAAGAGCTCAGGAATAGTTTTCTTCATCCCTTGCATATTATAGTTCATCACGAAGTTCTAGTAGCTTGGTGATAGTGACTAGAGAACTCTGTCAATCACTATCTTATCTAGAAGATTAACTCCCACTTGATTCAAGCGATTGTAGTACCCAAACATTCTGAGCACATGCCCACTGGCTGAGCTATTCTCCTCCATCGTGTAGGCAAAGTACTTGTCAGAGGTCTCATACCTCTCAACACGGGCATGAGCCTGAAATAACAATTTCAGCTCTTGGAGCATCTCATATGTTCCATGGCATTCAAAACGTCTTCGAAGTCCCAATTCTAAGCCATAAATCATGGCGTACTAAACTATTAAGTAGTCATCATATCGAGCTTGCCAAACATTCATAACGTCTACATCCACTCCTATAATATGTCTGTCACATAGCGGTGCATCAAGGACATAATTCTTCTGTGCAGCAATGAGGATAATCCTCAGGTCATGGACCCAGTCCACATCATTACTACTATCATATTTCGACTTAGTTTTCTCTAGGAACGTATCAAAAAATAAGGGAGCTAAATCGCGAGCTATTGATCTACAACATAGATATGCAAAAACTATTAAGACTAAGTTCGTGATAAATTTAAGTTCAATTAATCAAATTACTAATGAATTCTCACTTAAATTAGCATCCCTCAAGTTATCTAAGTGATACATGATCCAAATCAACTAACCCATGTCTGATCATCACGTGAGATGGGGTAGTAATCAATGGTGAACATCTCTATCTTGATCATATCTACTATATGACTCACGTTTGACCTTTCGGTCTCCAGTTGTCTGAGACCATGTCTGTACATGCTAGGCTCGTCAAGTTTAACCCAAGTATTCTGCATGTACAAAACTGTCTTACACCCGTTGTATGTGAACATAGAGTCTATCACACCTGATCATCATGTGGTGCTTCTGAACGACGAACTTTGGCAACAGTGCATACTCAGGGAGAACCCCTTTATCTTGAAATTAAGTGAAGTGATCATCTTATAATGCTATCGTCGTTCTAAGCAAAATAAGATGCATAAAGGATACCCATCACATGCAATCAAAACATGTGACATGACATGTCCATCATCATCTTTTGCTTTTGATCTCCATCTCCAAAGCATCGTCATGATCTCCATCACCACCGGTCGACACCTTGATCTCCATAGTTGTGTCGGGGTCGTCTCACCAACTATTGCTTCTACAACTATTGCTAACGCATAGTGATAAAGTAAAGCAATTACATGTCGCTTGCATTGAAGGAAATATGCCCTAGAGGTAATAATAAAGTTGTTATTTTATATTTCCTTATTCATGATAAAGGTTTATTATTCATACTATAATTGTATTGATCGGAAACATAAATACATGTGTGAACACATAAACAAATACCGTGTCCCTAGTAAGCCTCTACTAGACTAGCTCGTTGATCAAGATGGTTAAGGTTTCCTAACCATAGACATGTGTTGTCATTTAATAGCGGGATCACATCATTAGGAGAATGATGTGAGGGACAAGACCCATCCGTTAGCTTAGCATAATGATTGTTCAATTTATTGTTATTGCTTTTTTCATGTCAAATACATATTCCTCCGACTATGATATTATGCAACCCCCAAATACCGGAGGAATACCTTGTGTGCTATCAAACGTCACAACGTAACTGGGTGATCATAAAGATGCTCTATAGGTATCTCCGAAGGTGTTTGTTGAGTTGGCATAGATCGAGATTAGGATTTGTCACTCTGAGTATCGGAGAGGTACCTCTGGGCCCTCTCGGTAATACACATCATAAGCTTGCAAGCAAATGACTAAGGAGTTAGTCATGAGGTGATGTATTACAGAATGAGTAAAGAGACTTGCCGGTAACGAGATTGAACTAGGTATAGAGATACCGACGATCGAATCTCAGGCAAGTAATATACCGACAGACAAAGGGAATTATGTATGTTGTCATAAAGGTTCAACTGATAAAAGATCTTCGTGGAATATGTAGGAATCAATATGGACATCTAGGTCCGCTATTGGTTATTGACCGGAGAGGTGTGATACGTCTCCAACGTATCTATAATTTTTGATTGTTCCATGCTATTATATTATCTGTTTTGGATGTTTATGGGCTTTATTATACATTTTTATATTATTTTTGGGACTAACCTATTAACCGGAGGACCAGCCCAAATTGTTGTTTTCTTGCCTATTTCAGTGTTTCGAAGAAAAGGAATATCAAACGGAGTCCAAACGGAATGAAACCTCCGGGAGAGTTATTTTTGGAATGGAAGCAATCCAGGAGACTTGGAGTAGACGTCAGGGAAGCTTCGAGGTGGCCACGAGGCAGGGAGGTATGCCTGCGTGCACCCACCTTCGTGGGCCCCTCGTGGCTCCCTTGACCTACTTCTTTCACCTATATATGTCCATATACCCTAAAAACATCAGAGAGAATAATAGATCGAGAGTTCCACCACTGCAAGCCTCCGTAGCCACCAAAAACCAATTGGGACCCTGTTCCGGCACCCTGCCGGAGGGGGGATCCCTCACCGGTGGCCATCTTCATCATCCCGACGCTCTCCATGACGAGGAGGGAGTAGTTCACCCTCAAGGCTGAGGGTATGTACCAGTAGCTATGTGTTTGATCTCTCTCTCTCTCGTGTTCTTGAGGTGGTACAATCTTGATGTATCGCGAGCTTTGCTATTATAGTTGGATCTTATGATGTTTCTCCCCCTCTACTCTCTTGTAATGGATTGAGTTTTCCCTTTGAAGTTATCTTATCGGATTGAGTCTTTAAGGATTTGAGAACACTTGATGTATGTCTTGCATGTGCTTATCTATGGTGATAATGGGATATCACATGATCCACTTGATGTATGTTTTGGTGATCAACTTGCGAGTTCCGTGACCTCATGAACTTATGCATAGGGGTTGGCACACGTTTTCATCTTGACTCTCCGGTAGAAACTTTGGGGCACTCTTTGAAGTTCTTTGTGTTGGTTGAATAGATGAATCTGAGATTGTGTGATGCATATCGTATAATCATACCCGCGGATACTTGAGGTGACATTGGAGTATCTAGGTCACATTAGGGTTTTGGTTGATTTGTATCTTAAGGTGTTATTCTAGTACGAACTCTATGATAGATTGAACAGAAAGAATTGCTTCATGTTATTTTACTACGGACTCTCGAATAGATCGATCAGAAAGGATAACTTTGAGGTCGTTTCGTACCCTACCATAGTCTCTTCGTTTGTTCTCCGCTATTAGTGACTTTGGAGTGACTCTTTGTTGCATGTTGAGGGATAGTTATATGATCCAATTATGTTATTATTGTTGAGAGAACTTGCACTAGTGAAAGTATGAACCCTAGGCCTTGTTTCAACGCATTGCAATACCATTTGTGCTCACTTTTATCATTAGTTACCTTGCTGTTTTTATATTTTCATATTACAAAAACCTTTATCTACCATCCATATTGCACTTGTATCACCATCTCTTTACCGAACTAGTGCACCTATACAATTTACCATTGTATTGGGTGTGTTGGGGACACAAGAGACTCTTTGTTATTTGGTTGCGGGGTTGTTTGAGAGAGACAATCTTCATCCTACGCCTCCCATGGATTGATAAACCTTAGGTCATTCACTTGAGGGAAATTTGCTACTGTCCTATAAACCTCTGCACTTGGAGGCTCAACAACGTCTACAATAAGAAGGTTGTGTAGTAGACATCAAGGTGTCTCGGTCATGACTACATAATTCCCAAACCCGCAGGGTCGCACGCTTAACGTTCGTTGATGCTAGAGTAGTATTGGGGTATTTGATAAGTGGTAACAAAATGTTGTTCGGAGTCCTGGATGAGATCCCGGATGTCACGAGGACTCTCAGAATGGTCTAGAGGTAAAGATTTATATATGGGAAGTCATATTTTGGGTTTCAGAAAAAAGTGTAGTTTTTTGGTATTGTACCGGGAAGCTTCTAGAAGGTTCCGGAGGATTTCGGAGGGGTCCGGAAGTCCACAAGTGGGCCCACCACGACCCAAGGGCTAACATGGGATGTGGGGAGGTGCCCTGGCCTTATTGGGCTAGGCACACCAAGTCCTCAAAAGCCCGTGTGGCTAGGGAAGGCAAAAAAGGAAGGAGTCCTACTAGGAATAGGATTGGACTTGGAGTCCAAGTCCTCTCCCCCTTAGTTGCGCCCTAGGGCTTGGAGGGGATTTTTCACACGCCCCTCCACCTATATATAGAGGGGAGGGGGCACCCCAAGAGGACACACCAAGCCCTTGGCGCCCCTCTCTCTCTCGTTACTCCGTAGTTCCACCGCCTCGTCCCGGCGACGCTTAGCGAACTGCTGTCGGTACTCCACCACTACCATCACCACCACACCGTCGTGTTGGTTGTGGTCCCATCTTCTTCTCCTATCTCATTTGCTAGATCAAGAAGGAGGAGACATCATCGAGCTGCACGTGTTCTAAACTCGGACGTGTCGTCCGTTCAGCACTAGATCAGTTAGATCATGATCGGATCGCGAAGAGTACGACTACATCAATCGCGTTGTTAAACGCTTCCGCTTACGGTCATACAGTAACGCTTACGTTGTTACACTCTCTCCTCTTGTTGCTATGCATCTCCATGGATAGATCTTGCGAGTGCATAGATTTTTTTTGTTTTCCATGCAACGTTTCCCAACAGTGGCATCATGAGCCAGGTCTATGCGTAGATGATATGCACGATTAGAACACAAAGAGTTGTGGGCGGTGATAGTCATACTGCTTACCACCAACATCTTATTTTGATTCGGCGGTATTGTGGGATGAAGCAGCCTGGACCAACCTTACATGTCCACGCACATGAGACCGGTTCCACCGACTAACATGCAACTAGTTTTGCATAAAGGTGGCTGGCAGGTGTTTATTTCTCCTACTTTAGTTGAATCGAATTTTACTATGGCCGATCTTTGAAGAAGGTTAAAACAACAAACTTGACGAATGACGGTTTTGGTTTTTGCCATAGGTAAGAACGATTCTTGCTAGAAACCCGTAGCAGCCACGTAGAACTTGCAACAACAAAGTAGAGGACGTCTAACTTGTTTTTGCAGGGTATGTTGTGATGTGATATGGTCAAGACAAGATGTGATATACGTTACTGTATGAGATGATCATGTTTTGTAAGATATCAAGCAACCGGCAGGAGCCTTATGGTGTCTCCCATGTAATTGCTTTACTTTATCACTATGAGTTAGCAATAGTTGGCGAGATGACCACGACACAACGATGGAGATCAAGGTGTTGAGCCGGTGACGATGGGGATCATGATGATGCTTTGGAGATGGAGATCAAAAGCACGAGATGATGATGGCCATATCATGTCACATATTTTGATTGCATGTGATGTTTATCTTTTATGCATCTTATTTTGCTTAGAACGGCGGTAGCATTATAAGATGATCCCTTCACTTAAATTTCAAGATATAAGTGTTCTCCCCGAGTATGCACCATTGCGAAAGTTCGTCGTTTCAAGACACCACGTGATGATCGGGTGTGATAGACTCTATGTTCACATACAACAGGTGCAAGACAGTTTTGCACATGCAGAATACTTGGGTTAAACTTGACGAGCCTAGCATGTACAGGCATGGTCTCGGAACACTAGAGACCGAAAGGTCAAACATGAGCCATATGGTAGATATGATCAACATGAAGATGTTCACCAATGAATACTACTCCATCTCACGTGATGATTGGACTTGGTTTAGTTGATATGGATCATGTATCACTTAGAGAACTTGAGGGATGTTGATTTAAGTGGGAGTTCATTAGTAATTTGATTAATTGAACTTAATTTATCATGAACTTAGTCTTGATAGTATTTGCATATCTATGTTGTAGATCAATTGCTCGCGATATAGCTCCCCTATTTTTGATATGTTCCTAGAGAAAACTAAGTTGAAAGATGAAAGTAGGAATGATGCAGACCGGGTCCGTGATCTGAGGATTATCCTCATTACTACACCGAAGAATTATGTCCTTGATGCACCGCTAGGTGACAACCTATTGCAGGAGCAGATGCAGACGTTATGAACGTTTGGCAAGCTAGATATGATGACTAATTAATAGTTTAGTGCACCATGCTTTACGGCTTAGAACCGGGACTTCAAAAACATTTTGAATGCCACGGAGCATATGAGATGTTGCAAGAGCATAAATTGGTATTTCAGATCCATGCCCATGTCGAGAGGTATGAGACCTCTGACAAGTACTTTGCCTACAAGATGGAGGAGAATAGCTCAGCTAATGAGCATGTGCTCAGAATGTCTGGGTACTACAATCGCTTTAATCAAGTGGGAGTTAATCTTCCAGATAAGATAGTGATTGACAGAGTTCTCTAGTCACTATCACCAAGCTACTAGAACTACATGATGAACTATAATATGCAAGGGATGACAAAAATGATTCTCGAGCTCTTCGCGATGCTGAAATCGATGAAGGTAGAAATCAAGAAAGAGCATCAAGTGTTGATGGTTAACAAGACCACTAGTTTCAAGAAAAAGGGCAAGGAAAAGAAAGGGAACTTCAATAAGAATGGCAAGCAAGTTGTCACTCCCGTGAAGAAGGCCAAAGTTGGACCTAAGCCTAAAACTGAGTGCTTCTACTACAAAGGAATGGTCACTAGAAGCGGAACTGCCCCAAATACTTGGCGGATAAGAAGGATGGCAGAGTGAACAAAGGTATATTTGATATACATGTTATTGATGTGTAACTTACTAGTATTCGTACTAGCCCCTGGGTATTTGATACTTGTTCAATTGTTAAGGGCGAGGTGACGATGTGTGATTCCAAGGTTGATACGATCACCATCGCACACTCCCTCTACCTTCTGGATTCGTGTTGAACCTAAATAAATATTATTTGGTGTTTGCGTTGAGCATGAATATGATTTGATCATGTTTATTGCAATACGGTTATTTATTTAACTCAAAGAATAATTGTTGTTTTGTTTACATGAATAAAACCTTCTATGGTCATACACCCAATGTAAATGGTTTATTAAATCTTGATTGTAGTGATACACATATTCATAATATTGATGCCAAAAGATACAAAGTTGATAATGATAGTGCAACATACTTGTGGCACTGCCGTTTAGGTCATATTGGTGTAAAGCACATGAAGAACTCCATGCGGATGGACTTTTGGAACCACTTGATTATGAATCATTGATACTTGGGAACCATGCCTTATGGGAAAGACAACTAAAACTCTGTTCTCCGGATGGAAATGATACATACCGATGTATGCGGTCCGATGAGTGTTGAAGCTCGCGGCGGGTATCACTATTTTCTCACCTTCAGAGATGATTTAAGTAGGTATGGGTATATCTACTTGATGAAACACAAGTCTGAAACATTTGAAAAGTTCAAAGAATTTCAGAGTGAAGTGGAGAATCATGTAACAAGAAAATAAAGTTTCTATGATCTGATCGCGGAGGCGAATATTTGAGTTACGAGTTTGGCCTTCATTTAAAACAATGTGGAATTGTTTCACAACTCACACCACCTGGAACACCACAACGTAGTGGTGTGTCCGAACATCATAAACTGTAGTTTATTGGATATGGTGCGTTCTGTGATGTCTCTTACCGATTTAGCATCATCGTTTTGGGGTTATGCATTAGAGACAGCCGCATTCACGTTAAATAGGGCACCGTCTAAATCCGTTGAGATGACACCGTATGAATTGTGGTTTGGCAACAAACCTAAGTTGTCGTTTCTTAAAGTTTGGGGATGCGACGCTTATGTCAAAAGCTTCAGCCTGATAAGTTCGAACCCAAATCGGAGAAGTGTGTCTTTTGTAGGATACCCTAAGGAAACAATTGGGTACACCTTCTACCACAGATCCGAAGGCAAGATCTTTGTTGCCAAGAATGAACCTTTCTAGAGAAGGAGTTTATCTCGAAAGAAGTGAGTGGGAGGAAAGTAGAACTTGATGACGTAATCGTACCTTCTCTCGAATTGGAAATAGCACATAATAGAAATCTGTTCCCGTGATGCCTACACCGACTAGAGAGGAAGCAAATGATAATGATCATGAAACTTCAGATCAAGTTGCTACTGAACCTCGTGGGTCAACCAGAGCATGATCCACACTAGAGTGGTATGGTAATCCTCTCCTGGAAGTCATGTTACTAGACCAAGGCAAACCTATGACCTATGAAGAAGCTATGATGAGCCCAGATTCTGACAAATGGCTTGAGGCCATGAAATCTGAGATAGGATCCATGTATAAGAACAAATTATGGACTTTGGTGGACTTGCCCGAGGATCCGCAAGCCATTGAAAATAAATGGATCTTCAAGAAGAAGACTAACGCTGATGTTAATGTTACTATCTACTAAGCTCAACTTGTCGCGAAAGGTTTTTGACAAGTTCAAGGAGTTGACTACAATGAGACTTTCTCACCCGTAGCGATGCTTAAGTCCGCCCGAATCATGTTAGTAATTGCCGCATTTTATCATTATGAAATCTGGCAAATGGATGTCAAAACTGCATTCCTTAATGGATATCTTAAAGAAGAGTTGTATATGATGCAACCCGAAGGTTTTTTCGATCCTAAAGGTGCTAACAAAGTGTGCAAGCTCTAGCGATCCATCTATGGATTGGTGCAAGCATCTTGGAGTTGGAATATGCACTTTGATGAGGTGATCAAAGCATATGGTTTTATACAGACTTATGGTACAAGAAAGTGAGTGGGAGCTCTATAGCATTTCTAATATATATGTGGATGACATATTGTTGATTGGAAATGATATAGAATTTCTGGATAGCATAGAAGGATACTTGAATAATAATTTTTCAATGAAAAACCTCGGTGAAGCTGCTTACATATTAGGAATCAAAATCTATAGGGATAGATTGGGACGCTTAATAGGACTTTCACAAAGTACATACCTTGGGCAAAGTTTTGAAGTTCAAAATAGATCACTCAAAGAAAGAGTTCTTGCCTGTGTTGGAAGGTGTGAAGTTGAGTAAGACTCAAAGCCCGACCATGTCAGAAGATAGAGATAGAATGAAATTCATTCCCTATGCCTCAGCCATTGATTCTATAAAGTATGACATGCTGTGTACCAGCCCTATTGTGTACCTTGCCATGAGTTTGGCAAGGGGGTACAATAGTGATCCAGGAGTGGATCAGTGGACAATGGTAAAAATTATCCTTAGAAGACTAAGGAAATGTTTCTCGGTTATGGAGGTGATAAAGAGTTCGTCGTAAAGGGTTACGTCGATGCAAGCTTTGACACCGATTCAGATGACTCTTGGTCTCATTCTGGAAACATATTGAAAGTGGGAGCAATTAGCTAGAGTAGCTTGATGCAGAGCATTGTATACATAGAAATTTGCAAAATACATACGGATCTGAATGTGGTAGACCCGTTGACTAAACCTCTCTCACAAGAAAAACATGATCACACCTTATTAGTCTTTGGGTGTTAATCACATGACGACGTGAACTAGATTGAGTCTAGTAAACCCTTTGGGTATTAATCACATGGTGATGTGAACTATGGATGTTATTCACATGGCGATGTGAACTAGATTATTGACTCTAGTGCAAGTGGGAGACTGAAGGAAATATGCCCTAGAGGCAATAATAAAGTTGTTATTTTATATTTCCTTATTCATGATAAAGGTTTATTATTCATGCTATAATTGTATTGATCGGAAACCTAAATACATGTGTGAATACATAAGCAAATACCGTGTCCCTAGTAAGCCTCTACTAGACTAGCTCGTTGATCAAAGATGGTTAAGGTTTCCTAACCATAGACATTTGTTGTCATTTGATAATGGGATCGCATCATTAGGAGAATGATGTGATGGAGAAGACCTATTCGTTAGCTTAGCATAATGATCGTTCAGTTTATTGCTATTGCTTTCTTCATGTCAAATACATATTCCTTCAACTATGAGATTATGCAACTCCCGAATACCAGAGGAATACCTTGTGTGCTATCAAATGTCACAACGTAACTAGGTGATCATAAATATGCTCTACAGGGATCTTCGAAGGTGTTTGTTGAGTTGGCATAGATCGAGATTTGGATTTGTCACTCCGAGTATCGGAGAGGTATCTCTGGGCCCTCTCGGTAATACACATCATAAGCTTGCAAGCAAATGACTAAGGAGTCAGTCACGAGGTGATGTATTACGGAACGAGTAAAGATACTTGCCGGTAACGAGATTGAACTAGGTATAGAGATACCGACGATTGAATCTCAGGCAAGTAACATACCGACAGACAAAGGGAATTATGTATGTTGTCATAAAGGTTCAACCGATAAAAGATCTTCATGGAATATGTAGAAATCAATATGGGCATCCAGGTCCCGCTATTGGTTATTGATACGTCTCCAACATATCTATAATTTTTTATTGTTCCATGTTTTCATATTATCAATATTGGATGTTTTATAGTTATTTTATATCATTTTTTGGTACTAACTGTTTTTTTGCATGTTTTTTACATCGCAGGTAATCAATACCAAATGGAGTCCAAATGCAGCGAAACTTTTTGTCGAATTTTTGGGACCAGAAGACAACCAATGGGCCGAAGAAGCACGTGGGGGCTGCTCCGAGGGGAGTACAACCCACCAGGGCACGCCTGGAGGCCCAGGCACGCCTGGAGGCCCAGGCACGCCCTGGTGGGTTGTGCTCACCTCGGGTGCCCCCCGGACCGCCTCTTTACTCTATAAATACCCCAATATTCCAGAAACCCTAGGGGAGTCAACGAAAATCAATTCTAGCCGCCGCAGAGTCCAGAACCACCAGATCCAATCTAGACACCATCACGGAGGGGTTCACTACTTCCATTGGTGCCTCTCCGATGATGCGTGAGTAGTTCTTTGTAGACCTTCGGGTCCGTAGTTAGTAGCTAGATGGCTTCCTCTCTCTCTCTCTCTCATTTGATTCTCAATACAATGGTCTCTTGGAGATCCATATGATGTAACTCTTTTGCAGTGTGTTTGTTGGGATCCGATGAGCTTTGAGTTTATGATTAGATCTATCGCTTTGTATCCATGGAACTTATTTGAGTTTCTTTGATCTCTTATATGCATGATTGATTATAGCCTCGTATTTCTTCTCCGATATTTGGGTTTTGTTTAGCCAACTTGATCTATTTATCTTGCAATGGGAAGAGGTGCTTTGTAGTGGGTTCAGTCTTACGGTTCTTGATCCTAGTGACAGAAGGGGAACTGACACGTATGTATTGTTGCTACTAAGGATAAAATGATGGGGGTCTATTTCTACATAAATAGATCTTGTCTACATCATGTCATCGTTCTTATTGCATTACTCCGTTTCTCCATGAACTTAATACACTAGATGCATACTTGATAGCGGTCGATGTGTGGAGTAATAGTAGTAGATGCAGGCAAGAGTTGGTCTACTAATCTTGGACGTGATGCCTATATAATGATCATTGCCTGGATATCGTCATGAGTATTTGAAGTTCTATCAATTGCCCAACAGTAATTCGTTTACCCACCGTTTGCTATTTTTCTCGAGAGAAGCCACTAGTGAAACCTACGCCCCCCGGGTCTCTTTCTCATATTATTTGCCTTTGCGATCTATTTTATTTGCCTTCTATTTTCATATCTATTAAACCAAAAATACCTTGCTGCAATTTATTCTTATTTATTTTATTTGGCGTTCGATCTATCAATCTACTACAATTTATTCATGTCTGTTTGCCAATTTCTGGCACCGTTACCCGAAAGGGATTGACAACCCCTTTAATACGTTGGGTTGCGAGTATTTGTTAATTGTGTGCAGGTGCTATTTATGTGTTGTTGCTTGGTTCTCCTACTGGTTCAATAACCTTGGTTTCATCACTGAGGGAAATACCTACCATCACTGTGCTGCATCATCCCTTCCTCTTTGGGGAAATACCGACGTAGCTTCAAGCCGCTATCAAAAGGAATTTCTGGCGCCGTTGCCGGGGAGGATCATCTACATATACCAGGTTCCTAATCACAAATCTCATCTCCTTGCAATTTACATTATTTTTCATTTGCCTCTCGTTTTCCTCTCCCCCACTTCACAAAAATTTGCCGTTTTGTTCGCCCTCTTTTTCGTTCGCCGTTTTCTTGTCGGATCTGTTTTTGAGTGCAATCTTGTTGCGTAGTCATCATGGCTCAAGAGAACACCAACTTCTGTGATTTCTCAAATACCAACAACAATGATTTTATTGGCACTCCGCTTGCTCCTCCCGCCACTAGTGCGGAGTCTTGTGATATTAATACTGCTTTGCCGAATCTTGTTATGAAAGATCAATTTTCCGGTACTCCTAATGAGGATGCCGCGTCCCATCTTAATATCTTCGTGGAATTGTGCGATATGCAAAAGAAAATAGATGTGGACAATGATATTGTGAAGATGAAATTATTTATGTTTTCTTCGCGTGATGCTGCAAAAATTCAGTTTTCTTCTTTGCCTCGCAATAGTATCGATTCTTGGAATAAGTGCAAAGATGCTTTTATCACTAATATTTTCCGCCCACAAAAATTATTTCCCTTAGAACCTAGATCATGAATTTCAAGCAACTTGAACATGAGCATGTTGCACAATCTTGGGAAAGGATGAAAATGATGCTAAGGAATTGCCCAACCCATGGGCTAAATCTTTGGATGATCATACAAATTTTTTATGTGGGGTTGAATTTTGTTTCTCGTAATCTTTTAGACTTTGCCGTGGTTCGTACTTTGATGGAAATTACTTTGGGTGAAGCTGTGATGCCCCCGGTTTGACCGTACACTAATCATACACACAAATGTGTACGATTAAGATCAGGGACTCACGGGAAGATATCACAACACAACTCTAGACACAAATTAAGATAATACAAGCTTTATATTACAAGCCAGGGGCCTCGAGGGCTCGATTACATAAGCTCGAATACAAACGAGTCAGCAGAAGCAACATTATGTGAGTACAGACATGAGTTAAACAAGTTTGCCTTAAGAAGGCTAGCACAAAAGCAACATCGATCGAAAAGGCAAGGCATCCTGCCTAGGAGCCTCCTAACTACTCCTGGTCGGCGGTGGCCTCCACATAGTAGTAGGCACCCTCGGTGCAGTAGTAGTAGTCGTCGTTGAAGCTGGTGTCCGGTTCCTGGGCTCCACCATCTGGTTGCGACATCCGGAAAGAAAGGAAAAGGGGGAAAAGAAAGCAAAGCAATCATGAGTACTCATCCGAAGTAGTCAGCAAGCAAGGATCTACACTACATATGCAACTGTATCAAAGGAAGGGTTGTATATGTGGACTGGGTTGCAGAAATGCCAGAATAGAGAAAAGGCCTAGTCCTATCGACGACTACATCTTCAGTATCTTCAGAGGTCTTGCAACATTAGAAGAGTGCAGATTAGCATAATGTAAAGTAGTAGTAGTGTCATCAACCTCGCCCAGAGATCCTTCCTCGACTCCCTGCGAGAAAGCAATCCCAGAGCCATACTATCCATTTCTCCTCTCAAGTATCTAGTTCTAGTTGTATCGATCGGGATACAACTCCGAGTGTCCGTTACCATAGGACAGGCTATTTATAGATGTTTTCTTCCCCGCAGGGGCGCATAAACTTACCCACCACGCTCGATTAACTTCGTCTGGACACACTTTACTGGGTCATGCCCGGCCTCGGCCAAACCATACGCCGCAATCCGACCTAGGCTTAATAGAGAGGTCAGCACGCCGGACAAAACCTATGCCCCAGGGGTCTTGGGCCATCGCCCCGGGAACTCCTGCACATTGCGTGGGCGGCCGGTGAGCAGACCTAGCCTCCCTTATACAAGGCGAGGCATTCCAGTCCAACCCGGCGCACACCGCTCAGTCGCATGACGTCTATTAAGCTTTGGTTGATGCATACGACACAGAACGCCCATACTATGCCCACGTGATGGTTAGTGCTATCAGGCCAGAGGCCCCACAGATCAAATATCCAGGTCGTAGTGGATTAGGAACGCGCAGTAACGAGCAGAGACCCATGATCGATGTGACCCCATGGCCCATCTCAAGGACTCGCGGCAAGGGCTAAGAATGCTCGACCACGCCTCGTAATTATATCGCGGGCACCTTCCAGGTCAACCCGACTCCACATCACTCGCAATTAAGCTCGCGCGGGTACCCCTCAGGGCCGACCCGTCTTTGGTAACATGGTTCAGTGTAAAGTCATAGTAACCATAGTAACCGTGTGTCTAACACCAAGGGGGAAACCTGAGGAATCACCCTCGATGGATTCCCACTCGATGTAACCATCAAGGTGGACTTGGAGGAATCACCCTCGTTGGTCCACACTTGAGGGGTTGAACGACAGAGTCGTTATCGAGAGTGGTTAAGGAGGAATCACCCTCGATTACCATGACCGAATAGCTACACTACAGGGTTAACATCAGAAGTGCTGACAAGGTATCACCCTTGGTACTTGATAATAACTCTGCAGAGTCGTACAACTAAGGGGGGGTGATGTTGGAAATATGCCCTAGAGGCAATAATAAATTGGTTATTATTATATTTCCTTGTTCATGATAATCGTTTATTATCCATGCTAGAATTGTATTGATAGGAAACTCAGATACATGTGTGGATACATAGACAACACCATGTCCCTAGTAAGCCTCTAGTTGACTAGCTCGTTGATCAATAGATGGTTACAGTTTCCTGACCATGGACATTGGATGTCGTTGATAACGGGATCACATCATTAGGAGAATGATGTAATGGACAAGACCCAATCCTAAGCCTAGCACAAAGATCGTGTAGTTCGTATGCCAAAGCTTTTCTAGTGTCAAGTATCATTTCCTTAGACCATGAGATTGTGCAACTCCCGGATACCGTAGGAGTGCTTTGGGTGTGCCAAACGTCACAACGTAACTGGGTGGCTATAAAGGTTCACTACAGGTATCTCCGAAAGTGTCTGTTGGGTTGGCACGAATCGAGATTGGGATTTGTCACTCCGTGTAACGGAGAGGTATCTCTGGGCCCACTCGGTAGGACATCATCATAATGTGCACAATGTGACCAAGGAGTTGATCACGGGATGATGTGTTACGGAATGAGTAAAGAGACTTGGCGGTAACGATATTGAACAAGGTATCGGGATACCGACGATCGAATCTCGGGCAAGTAAAATACCGCTGAACAAAGGGAATTGAATACGGGATTGATTGAATCCTCGACATCGTGGTTCATCCGATGAGATCATCATGGAACATGTGGGAGCCAACATGGGTATCCAGATCCCGCTGTTGGTTATTGGCCGGAGAGTTGTCTCGGTCATGTCTGCATGGTTCCCGAACCCGTAGGGTCTACACACTTAAGGTTCGATGACGCTAGGGTTATTAGGAAGACTTGTATGTGATTACCGAATGTTGTTCGGAGTCCCGGATGAGATCCCGGACGTCACGAGGAGTTCCAGAATGGTCCGGAGGTAAAGATTTATATATGGAAAGTTGTTTTTCGGGTTCCGGGAAAAGTTTGGTTTTTTCCGGTATTATACCGGGAAGCTTCCGGAAGGTTCCAGAGGATTCTGGAGGGGTCCGGAGGTCCAGAAAATGTTCCACCACGTCCAATACAGCAGCATGGGCTGTAGGGGGGCGCCAAGGGCACCAGCCCCCCAAGGCCCATGCGCATGGGAGAGGGGAAACCCTAAGGGGGAGGGCCTCCACTTGACTTGGGAGGCACTCCTCCCCCCCTTGGACGCTGCCCCCAACCCTAGATGGGATCTAGGGGGGCCGGCCCCCCTCTCTCCCCACCTATAAATAGTGGAGGGGTGGGAGGGCGGCCACACCCTTGAACCTGGCGCAGCCCCTCCCCTCCAATACCTCTCCTCCTTCGCGTGAGCTTGGCGAAGCCCTGCCGGAGAACTGCCACTCCATCACCACCACGCCGTCGTGCTGCTGTTGGACTCTCTTCCTCAATCTCTCCTTCCTCCTTGCTGGATCAAGGCGTGGGAGACGTCTCCGTTCCGTACGTGTGTTGAACGCGGAGGTGCCGTCCGTTCGGCGCTAGGATCATCGGTGATTTGGATCACGACGAGTACGACTCCATCAACCCCGTTCACTTGAACGCTTCCGCTTAGCGATATACAAGGGTATGTAGATGCACTCTCCTTCCCTTCATTGCTAGATTACTCCATAGATTGATCTTGGTGATGCGTAGAAAATTTTAAATTTCTGCTACGATCCCCTACAGTGGCATCATGAGCTAGGTCTATGCGTAGTTTCTATGCACGAGTAGAACACAAAGTTGTTGTGGGCGTCGATTTTTTCAATTTGCTTGCCGTTACTAGTCTTATCTTGATTCGGCAGCATCGTGGGATGAAGCGGCCCGGACCGACCTTACACGTACTCTTACGTGAGACTGGTTCCACCGACTGACATGCACTAGTTGCATAAGGTGGCTAGCGGGTGTCTGTCTCTCCCACTTTAGTCGGATCGGATTCGATGAAAAGGGTCCTTATGAAGGGTAAATAGAAATTGGCATATCACGTTGTGGTTTTCGCGTAGGTAAGAAACGTTCTTGCTAGAAACCTGTAGCAGCCACGTAAAAAACTTGCAACAACAATTAGAGGACGTCTAACTTGTTTTTGCAGCATATGCCTTGTGATGTGATATGGCCAAAAGGATGTGATGAATTATATATGTGATGTATGAGATTGATCATGTTCTTGTAATAGGAATCACGACTTGCATGTCGATGAGTATGAAAACCGGCAGGAGCCATAAGAGTTGTCTTTATTTATTTATGACCTGCGTGTCAACATAAACATCATGTAATTACTTTACTTTATTGCTAAAACGTTAGCCATAGTAGTAGAAGTAATAGATGACAAGACAACTTCAAGAAGACACGATGATGGAGATCATGATGATGGAGATCATGGTGTCATGCCGGTGACAACGATGATCATGGAGCCCCGAAGATGGAGATTGAGAGGAGCAAAATGATATTGGCCATATCATGTCACTATTTGATTGCATGTGATGTTTATCATGTTTTACATCTTATTTGCTTAGAACGACGGTAGCTTAAATAAGATGACCCCTCACTAAAATTTCAAGAAAGGTGTTCCCCCTAACTGTGCACCGTTGCAAAGGTTCGTTGTTTCGAAGCACCACGTGATGATCGGGTGTGATAGATTCTAACATTCGAATACAACGGGTGTAAGCCAGATTTACACAGCAAAAACACTTAGGTTGACTTGACGAGCCTAGCATGTACAGACATGGCCTCGGAACACGGAAGACCGAAAGGTCAAGCATGAGTCGTATAGAAGATACGATCAACATGAAGATGTTCACCGATGTTGACTAGTCCGTCTCATGTGATGATCGGACACGGCCTAGTTGACTCGGATCATGTTTCACTTAGATGACTAGAGGGATGTCTATCTGAGTGGGAGTTCATTAAATGAACTCAATTATCATGAACATAGTCTAAATTGTCTTTGCAAATATGTTGTAGGCAAATAGCTCACGTTGTAGCTCCCTGTTTCAATACGTTCCTAGAGAAAGACCAAGTTGAAAGATATTGTAAGCACTGATGCGGACTAGGTCCGTAGTCCGAGGAGTGTCCTCACTGCTACACAGAAGGCTTACGTCTTTGATGCACCGCTCGATGTGCAAACCCCTACAACGTCGTTTGTGGATGTTGTGAACACCTGACAGACACATCCTGATGACTACTTGATAGTTTACTGCAGCATACTTTACGGCTTAGAATCGGGATTCCAATGATGTTTTGAACGCCATAGAACATATGAGACGTTCCAAGAGCTGAAATTGGGATTTCAGGCTCATGCCTGTGTTGAGAGGTGTGAGACCTCTGACAAGTTCTTTTGCCAACAAGATGGAGGAGAATAGCTCAGCTAGTGAGCATGTGCTCAGAATGTCTGGGTGCTACAATCACTTAAATCAAGTGGGAGTTAAACTTCCAGATAAGATAGTGATTGATAGAGTTCTCTAGCCACTATCACTAAGCTACTAGATCTTCGTGATGAACTATGAAATGCAAGGGATGGAGTTGATCCCGGAGCTGTTCGCGGTGCTTAAGACCGCAAAAGGTAGAAATCAAGAAGGAGCATCAAGTGTTGATGGTTTAATAAGACCACTGGTTTCAAGAAGGGCAAGGGCTAGAAGGGAAACTTCATGGATGGCAAACCAGTTGCCGCTCCAGTAAAGGAACCCAAGGTTCAACCCAAACCCGAGACTAAGTGCTTCTATTGTAAAGGGGACGGTCACTGGTAGCGGAATTACCCCAAATGCATGGTAGATAAGAAGGCTGGCAACTTCAACAAAGTATATACGTGTTATTAATGTGTACCTCGCTAGTACTCCTGGTAGCACCTGGGTATTGGATACCGGTTCAGTTGCTATTACTGGTGACTTGAAGCAAAAGCTACGGACTAAACGGAGACTGGCTAAGGGCGAGGTGACGATGTGTGTTGGAAGTATTTCCAAAGTTGATGAGATCACCATCGCACGCTCCATCTGCCTTCGGGATTAGTATTGAACCTAGATAAATGTTATCAGGTGTCTACGTTGAGCATGAATATGATTAGATCATGTTCATTGCAATATGGTCATTCATTTAAGTTAGAGAATAATGGTTATTCTGTTTACATGAATGATACCTTTCATGGTCATGCACCCTATGTGAATGGTTCATTGAATCTCGGTCATGGTAACACACATGTTCACGCCAAAAGATGTAGAGTGAATAATGATAGTACCACTTTCTTGTGGCACTGCCGCTTAGGTCATATTGGCATAAGATGCATGAAGAAACTCCATGTCGATGGATGTTTGGAGTCACTTGATTTTGAATCGCTTGACACATGCGAGCCATGCCTCATGGGCAGGATGACTAAGACCCCGTTTTCAGGTACAATGAAACGGGCAAGTGACTTGTTGGAAATCATACATGCTGATGCGTGTGATCCAATGAGAATTGAAGCGTGCGGTGGATATCGCTATTTTCTCATCTTCACTGACGATTTGAGTAGATATAGGTATATTTACTTAATGAAGCACAAGTCTGAAATGTTTGAAAAGTTCAAGCGATTTCAGAGTGAAGTTAAGAATCATCATAACAATAAGATCATGTTCCTACGATCTGATCAAAAGGGGATTTTTTGAGTTATGAGTTTGGCAAATCACTTAAGACATTGTGGAATTGTTTCACAGTTGTAATGGTGTGTCCGGAAGTCATAATCGAACCCTATGAGATATGGTGCGATCTATGATGTCTCTTACCAATCTACCATTTTCATTTTGAGGTTATGCGTTAGAGACAGCTGCATTCACTTTAGATAGGACACCATCTAAGTCTGTTGAGACGGCATCGTATGAACATTGGTTTGGCAAGAAACCAAAGTTGTCATTTCTTAATGTTTGGGGCCGCGATGCTTAAGGCTTCAGCCGGAGAAGCTCGAACCCAAACCAGACAAACACATCTTCATAGGATACCCAAAGGTGACAATTGGGTATACCTTCTATCTCAGATCCGAGGGCAAATTGTTTGTCGCTAAGAACGGGTCCTTTCTCGAGAAGGAGTTTCTCTCGAAAGAATTGAGTGGGAGGAAGATATAACTTGATGAGGTTGTCGAACCTTTACTTCAATCAGAGAGTGATGCAACACAGAAAGATGTTTTCTGTGGCACCTATGTCTGTTGAATAGGAAATTAATGATAGTGATCATGAAGCTTCGGATCAAGTTGCTATCGAACCTCGTAGGTCGACAAGGATATGTACTACTCCTGAGTGGTATGGTGATCCTGTCTTAGATGTCATGTTGTTGGACAACAATGAACCTACAAGCTATGGAGAAGCGATGGTGGGCCCGTATTCCGACAAATGGTTAGAAGCCATGAAATCCGAGATAGGATCCATATATCAGAACAAAGTATGGACTTTGGTGGACTTTACCGATGATTAGCGAGCCATTGAGATAAATGGATCTTTAAGAAGAAGACGGACGTGGGCGGTAATGTTACCGTCTATGAAGCTCGACTTGTGGGAGAGAGTCTTTTCACAAGTTCAAGGAGTTGACTACGATGAGAATTTCTCACCCGTAGCGATGCTTAAGTCCGTCGGAATCATGTTAGCATTAGCTGTATTTTTCGATTATGAAATCTTACAGATGGATGTCAAAACAAGTTTTCTTACCAGTTTTCGTAAGAAAAGTTGTATGTGATACAATAAAAGGTTTTGACGATCCTAAGGATGCTAAAAGGTATGCTGGCTCCAGCAATCCTTCTATGGACTAGAGCAAGCATCTCGGAGTTAGAATACATGCTTTTATAGAGTGATCAAAGCTTTTAGGTTTATACAATGTTTACTAGAAACTTGTATTTACAAGAAAGTGAGTGGGAGCACTACAACATTTCTGATAAGTATATGTGGATGACATATTGTTGATCCGAAATGATGTAGAATTTCTGGAAAGCATAAACGGTTGTTCGAAGAGTGATTTTCAAAGGAAGACCTGGATAAAGCTGCTTACATATTGGGCATCAAGATCTATAGAGATAGATCAAGACGCCTGATGATACTTTCAAAGAACGCACACCTTGACATGTTTTTGAAGGAGTTCAAAATAGATCAGTCAAAGAAGGGGTTCTTACCTGAGTTGTAAGGTGTGAAGTTGAGTAAGACTCGAAGATTGACCACGGCAGAAGAAAGAGGAAGGACAAAGGTCGTCCCCTATGCTTTTGTCATAGGCTCTATACGGTATGCCATGCTGAGTACCGCACCTGATGTGTACCTTGCCACATGTCTGGCAAGAGGGTACAAAGGTGATCTAGGAGTGGATCACCAGATAGCAGTCAAAAATTATCCTTAGAGGAATAAGGAAATGTTTCTTGGTTATGGAGGTGATAAAGAGTTCGACATAAAGAGTTACGTCGATGCAAGCTTAACACCTATCCGGATAGCTCTGAGTAGAGATACCGGATACGTATAATGGAGCAATAATTGGAATAGCTCCAAGTGGAACGTGGTAGCAGCATCTATGATATAAAGTTTTGCGAAATACATAGGGATCTGAATATGGCAAGACCCGTTGACTACAACCTCTCTCACAAGCATAACATGATCAAACCCAGAACTCATTAAGTGTTAATCACATAATGATGTGAACTAGATTATTCAGTCTAGTAAACTCTTTGGATGTTGGTCACATGGCGATGTGACCTGTGAGTGTTAATCACATGGCGATGTGAACTAGATTATTGACTCTAGTGCAAGTGGGAGACTGTTGGAAATATGCCCTAGAGGCAATAATAAATTGGTTATTATTATATTTCCTTGTTCATGATAATCGTTTATTATCCATGCTAGAATTGTATTGATAGGAAACTCAGATACATGTGTGGATACATAGACAACACCATGTCCCTAGTAAGCCTCTAGTTGACTAGCTCGTTGATTAATAGATGGTTACAGTTTCCTGACCATGGACATTGGATGTCGTTGATAACGGGATCACATCATTAGGAGAATGATGTAATGGACAAGACCCAATCCTAAGCCTAGCACAAAGATCGTGTAGTTCGTATGCTAAAGCTTTTCTAATGTCAAGTATCATTTCCTTAGACCATGAGATTGTGCAACTCCCGGATACCGTAGGAGTGCTTTGGGTGTGCCAAACGTCACAATGTAACTGGGTGGCTATAAAGGTTCACTACAGGTATCTCCGAAAGTGTCTGTTGGGTTGGCACGAATCGAGACTGGGATTTGTCACTCCGTGTAATAGAGAGGTATCTCTGGGCCCACTCGGTAGGACATCATCATAATGTGCACAATGTGACCAAGGATTTGATCACGGGATGATGTGTTACGGAACGAGTAAAGAGACTTGTCGGTAACAAGATTGAACAAGGTATCGGGATACCGACGATCGAATCTCGGGCAAGTAAAATACCGCTGAACAAAGGGAATTGAATACGGGATTGATTGAATCCTCGACATCATGGTTCATCCGATGAGATCATCGTGGAACATGTGGGAGCCAACATGGGTATCCAGATCCCGCTGTTGGTTATTGGCCGGAGAGTTGTCTCGGTCATGTCTGCATGGTTCCCGAACCCGTAGGGTCTACACACTTAAGGTTCGATGACGCTAGGGTTATTAGGAAGACTTGTATGTGATTACCGAGATTAGTATGAATTGTGAATTGGGAACCTCCTCAGAACGTGAAGCAACTCCGCAGTTTTCTCGGTCTCGCAAGCTATTGCCGAAGATTCGTTGAAAACTTTTCTAAGATCTCAAAGCCTCTCTCTAATCTTCTCCAGAAGCATGTCAAGTACGTTTGGTCTCCGGAGTGTGATATTGCTTTCAACACTTTGAAAGAGAAATTGATCACTGCTCCAGTTCTGACTCCGCCTGATGAATCCAAGCCGTACGAGGTCTTTTGTGATGCCTCTCTCCAAGGTCTTGGCGCAGTATTGATGCAAGAGAAGAAAGTTGTTGCTTATACTTCTCGCCAGTTGAAGCCTAATGAGAAGAACTACCCCACTCATGATCTCGAGTTGGCGGCAGTTGTGCATGCTCTTTTGACTTGGAGACATCTTCTTTTGGGAAGAAAAGTGGACATTTTCACTGATCACAAGAGTCTCAAGTACATCTTCACTCAGCCTAATCTCAACCTCAGGCAAACTCGATGGGTCGAAATGATTCAAGAGTATAATCCGAGTATCGAGTATACTCCAGGCAAGGCCAATGTGATTGCTGATGCATTGAGCAGGAAAGCTTACTGCAACAGTCTGATTCTCAAGCCTTATCAACCCAAGCTTTGTGAAGCTTTCCGCAAACTTAATCTGCAAATTGTTCCTCAAGGTTTCCTCGCCAACCTTCAAGTCTCTCCTACCTTGGAAGACCAGATTCACCAAGCCCAGCTTCTTGATGCTATGGTGAAAAAGGTGAAGATTGGGATTGCCAAGAGTCAGTCCAAGTACAAGTGCTACCGCCTTAATGACAAGGACACTCTTTTCTTCGAGGATCATGTTGTTATACCCAAAGGTGACCTCCGTAAAGTGATCATGAACGAGGCTCACAATTCTCTCCTCTCCATCCACCCTGGGAGCACGAAGATGTATCAGGACCTTAAGCAAGCTTATTGGTGGACTCGAATGAAGCGCGAGATCGCTCAATTCGTGAATGAATGTGATGTCTGCAGAAGAGTGAAGGCAGAACACCAAAGGCCAGCAGGTCTCCTCCAACCTCTTGCCATTCCAGAATGGAAGTTTGACCACATTGAAATGGACTTCGTGACTGGGTTTCCAAAGTCCAAGCGTGGCAATGATGCTATATTCGTTGTCATCGACAAACTCACTAAAGTGGCTCATTTTCTGCCTATCAAAGAGTCGATCACTGCAGCTCAATTGGCGGAACTCTATACCTCTCGTATTGTCTCTCTACACGGTATTCCACAAGTGATCTCTTCAGACCGTGGCAGCATCTTTACCTCTAAGTTTTGGGATTCTTTTCAGAAGGCCATGGGCACCAACATCCGTTTCAGCACAGCTTTCCATCCTCAAACTAGCGGTCAAGTCGAGCATGTCAACCAGATTCTTGAAGATATTCTCAGGGCTTGTGTGATCTCCTTCGGCATGAAGTGGGAGGATTGTCTTCCTTATGCTGAATTCTCCTACAACAACAGTTTTCAAGCAAGTTCGGGCAAGGCCCCATTTGAAATTCTGTATGGGAGGAAGTGCCGTACCCCTCTCAACTGGTCTGAAACCGGTGAACGTCAGCTTTTGGGTAATGACTTAATCACAGAGGTAGAGGAATATTGCAAAGTCATTCGTGATAACCTCAAAGCTGCCCAATCCCGCCAGAAGAGCTACTATGATAGTAAGCACCGTGATTTGGCTTTCGAGATCAGAGATCATGTTTACCTCCGCGTCTCTCCTATGAAAGGTACTCGTCGCTTCGGTATCAAAGAGAAGCTTGCCCCCAGATACGTGGGACCTTTCAAGATTGTCAGCAAGAGAGGCGACCTCGCCTATCAACTCGAGCTTCCTTCAAACTTTGCAAATGTTCATGACGTGTTCCATGTCTCTCAGCTTCGAAAGTGCTTCAAGACTCCTGACCGCACCGTCAGCTTCGAGGACATTGAGCTCCAAGAGCTCCAAGAAGATCTTTAGTATCGTGAGCACCCAGTTGCTATTCTTGAAGAGACTGAACGCAAGACTCGCAAAAAGTCAATCAAATTTCTCAAAGTCAAGTGGTCACACCATTCCGACCGTGAAGCTACCTGGGAACGCGAGGATCACCTCCGTTTTGAGTACCCGGCGTTCTTTCAGTCCTAGATCTCGGGACGAGATCCTTTCATAGTGGTGGAGTGTTGTAACACCCCGGATGTAACTTTCCCAATTTGTACTCCAACTCTTGCCGTTTCCGACGTTAAGTTGATTTATTTTCTCGGGTTCGGGTCTTCGTCTCCATGTGTTGTTGTCGTTGTCATGCATCTCATATCATGTCATCATGTGCATTGCATTTGCATACGTGTTCGTCTCATGCATTCGAGCATTTTCCCTGTTGTCCGTTTTGCATTCCGGCGCTTCGTTCTCCTCCGGTGGTCATTTCTAGCTTTCTTTCGTGTGTGGGGATTAAACATTTCCGGATTGGACCGAGACTTGCCAAGCGGCCTTGGTTTACTACCGGTAGACCGCCTGTCAAGTTTCGTACCATTTGGACTTCGTTTGATACTCCAACGGTTAACCGAGGGACCGAAAAGGCCTCGTGTGTGTTGCAGCCAAACATCCCTCCAATTTGGCCCAAAACCCACCTAACTCGGCTCCATCAACTAGAGCGTTCGATCACGATCGGGTGGCCGAAAACTGCACCTCATTTGGACTCTCCTAGCTCCCTCTATGTCTATAAATAGGCCCCCCTCGAAAAATCCCGGGTCTCGTCCTCCTCCCAAACCCTAAAATCCACCTCGCGCCGCGCCGGACGTGTCCGTTCCGGCCGGACACGCCGCAGCCACCGCCCGCAGCCAGTGGCAGCGTGCCACATGGCCGCCCCACCACCGCCGCCGCCGCAGCCCGCTCGGGCCCGGGGCAGGCCCTCCCGGCCCAGCCGCCCCGCGAGCCGCCCGCGCCGCCTCCTTGCGCGCCGCGCCGCCGCCTCCCTCGACTCTGGTGGCCGCGCCGCCGTACGCCATCGCAGCTCCGGCCGGCCCCAGCTCCGGCCACCGCGGGCCCCTGCGCCGCCGCCCCCGGCCACCGGCGACCTCGCCCTCGCCGGCCGCCGTCCTCGTCCCCGCCGTGAACAGTGATATGCCGCCGCCTCGGGTTCCGTGAAACCATAATCCGGAGGTTGAATTTTTTCTAAGTCCCGAAATTGTAGATCCATGTGCCCTTCTTCCTAGCCCTGTAACTTTGCATCCGTAGCTCCGATTCATGCATATAGCATATCAAAATGTTCATCTCAGAGAGTACATCATTTCATTCCATTGCATCATTTTCGTTTGAGTTCATCTTGATGCCCGAAATGCTGTTAGAAGAGGGCTACTTGAGTTAATTGTCAGATCTGCTCCTCCATTTAGGTTTTTGTCATTTTTGCCATGATTAATGTGTGCATGTTATGCCCTGATGCTCTACATGTCTTTTGTTAAGGGTTTTGTCATCTTTCCAGAGGTGCAACCCATGTATTTTTGTGATATGTGTGGTGGCTTGTGCAAGCTTGCAAAGTGGTGTACTTGCTAATTCTGTTTTCAGGGACTTAGCAATTTCACTAAGTCCTGGAGCTGTTTATCTCATGATGCCATATGTTCATGTTGTTTCCTAGTGATCCGTGCCTCTTTTGAGGATGATCAGTAAGGATGTTTTGTTAATATTGTAGTTCTCTATCCATGCATGTATTTGTTTGCAATTATGGATCACCCTAGCTTGAGTCAATCGAGCTCTACTTTTGCTACTTTGTGAATCTGGGCAGATTGTCAACTTGTTTGCAATTTTGCCGATGATGTTGTAGTTGATCCGTGCATGCTATGCTACTGTTCTTGCCATGTCTAGCTTGCATTTTGTTCCTTCTTGATGGATGTATGCTTGTATTTCCATGACTTGCTCTGTAGTGAGTGTACCGAGCTCGTAAACATGCCTACTTGAGTTATATTTCAGCATGTGTCAGTTTTTCACCAAGTCTGAAAACTGATTATGTTTTTGCTATGTTCACATGCTTGCAATTGTATTTTTTGATCCCTTTTGGCTCAAGGTCACTAAGGGACTTTTGTTAAGCTCTTTGAGTAGCTCCATTCCATGCTTTACTTTGCCATGTTCAGGTCATGTAACATGTAGTTTTGGTGCTCCGGAGAGTGCTACCTGATCTGAAATTCCAGACAAGTGATAATTTCACAAAGTCTGAGATCTGTTTGCCATATGCATTTTTGCCATGCTTGTTTGAACTGTTAATGGATGAATTGGCCGTAGCTCAGTGCTAGACTTTTGTTAAGCATCTTGTGTGCATCCCTGCCATGTATTTTGTTGTCATGTTTGGGTGCTGTAGCATGTTCATCTCATTGCATTTAGATGGCTACTTGCTGTAAATCGCAGACCGGTGTCATTTTTGAATCGCTTGCCATTTCCAAACCGTAACTTCGATTCCGGCGTTCTTTATATCGTTTTCAAGCGATTTCATCTCATCTTTCCAGTGGCACACTTGGATTTCCAAGTTGAGGCCAGGTTCATGCATTTCCTGTCATATCTTGCATTTCGCATCCCGCATCGCATCCCGCATAGCATACCATCTTTGCATTGCGTTGTTTGAGTTTGCACGTGGTTGATTGTATCCTTGTTGCTTGTTTGTCTTGTTTGGGTAGAGCCGGGAGACGAGTTCGCTAACGAGGAGCCCGTTGAGTTTGCTTTTGAGGATCCAATCAACTCTGACAACTGTGCAGGCAAGATGATCATACCCTCGAAATCACTACTATCTTTGCTATGCTAGTTTGCTCGCTCTTTTGCTATGCCATTGCTACGATGCCTACCACTTGCTTTCAAGCCTCCCAAATTGCCATGTCAAACCTCTAACCCACCTTGTCCTAGCAAACCGTTGATTGGCTATGTTACCGCTTTGCTCAGCCCCTCTTATAGCGTTGCTAGTTGCAGGTGAAGATTGGAGCCCGTTCCTTGTTGGAACATTTATTTACTTGTTGGGATATCATTATATTATCTTGTTATCTTAATGCATCTATATACTTGGTAAAGGGTGGAAGGCTCGGCCTCTCGCCTAGTGTTTTGTTCCACTCTTGCCGCCCTAGTTTCCGTCATATCGGTGTTATGTTCCCGGATTTTGCGTTCCTTACGCGGTTGGGTTATAATGGGAACCCCTTCATATTTCGCCTTGATTAAAGCTTTTCCAGCAATGCCCAACTTTGGTTTTACCATTCGCCACCTAGCCTTTTCTTTCCCTTGGGTTCTGCAGACTCAAGGGTCATCTTTATTTTAACCCCCCCGGGCCAGTGCTCCTCTGAGTGTTGGTCCACCTGTCAGCTACCAGTGGCCACCAGGGGCAACTCTGGGCTGACCTACCCGTACCTAGGACAATCTGAGTGTGCCCTGAGAAAGAGATATGTGCAGCTCCTATCGGGATTTGTCGGAACATTCGGGCGGTGTTGCTGGTCTTGTTTTAACATGTCGAAGTGTCTTGAATTACCGAGATACCGAGTCTGATCGGAACGTCTTGGGAGGAGGTCTATTCCTTCGTTGACCGTGAGAGCTTGTCATGGGCTAAGTTGGGACTCCCCTGCAGGGTTTTGAACTTTCGAAAGCCGTGCCCGCGGTTATGGGAAGATGGGAATTTGTTAATGTCCAGTTGTAGATAACTTGAACCTTAATTAATTAAAATGAATCAACTGAGTGTGTTACCGTGATGGCCTCTTCTCGGCGGAGTCCGGGAAGTGGATACGGTGTTGGAGTAATGTTTGCGCAGGTTGCTCTTTAGTTTCTCGCTCGCGCTTTGCCTCCTCTTCTCGCTCTCTTTGCGTATAAGCTAGCCACCATACTTGCTAGTCGCTTGCTGCAGCTCCACTCATATTTTACCTTGTCTTACCTATAAGCTGAAATAGTCTTGATCGCGAGGGTGCGAGATTGCTGAGTCCCTGTGGCTCACAGATTACTATTACACCAGATGCAGGGCCTGATGATTCCGCTCTAGGAGACGCGTATGAGCTCAAGTGGGAGTTCGATGAAGACTCTCAACGTTACTATGCTTCCTTTCCCGATGATCAGTAGTGGTGCCCAGTTGGGGGTGAACGGGACCGTTGTCGCATGTTGGGTTCTCTTTTATTTTGGCGCCGTAGTCAGGCCATGAGTGTTTGGTTGATGTAATGTTATTTATGTACTTGATTGATGTGGCGAGTGTAAGCCAACTATGTTATCTCCCCTTTTATTATTATATTACATGGGATGTTTGTGAAGATTGCCTAACTTGCGACATATGCCTTCAATGCGATTATGTCTCTAAGTCATGCCTCGACACGTGGGAGCTATTGTCGCATCGAGGGTGTTACATCGGGGGCCGAGCGATGCGCGTTTCTCTCGTACGTACGCGCGTGTGTGCGAGGTGTTGGGCTCTAACTGAACCCAAGCGAGGCGTTGCGCTCTAACTGAACCCGAGCGATTGCATTGCAGGCTACACGTTACTGAACCCGGGCGATCGATCGATCCCTTGCTGTTAACTGAACCCGAGTGATTCCTTTTCTACTACTGCTAACTGAAGCCGATTGGACACTGCTGCCTCCTTCCCTTGATGAACAGTGAGTGTTGTTGAGGGGGTTTGGATGAACTGTTCCCGGTGGGGGGTTGGATGAACAGGACCCCGTGGTAGTAGAGGCCGTTGCCGCTGGATGAACAATACCCCGATCGGTCGAGCCGGTGGATGAACAGGACCCCGTGGAGGGCTGGATGAACAGTAGCCGGTGGAGGGCTGGTTGAACAGTAGCTGGAGGAGGGCTGGATGAACAGTAGCCCGTGGAGGGGTGGTTGAATAGGACCCCGTGGAGAGGGCTGGTTGAACAGTAGCCGGCGGAGGAGCGCGCGGTGGAGGCTGGATGAACAGGAGCCCGTGGATGAACAGTCGCAGGTGTAGGCTGGAGGAGGTCGACGGTGGATGAACAGGAGCCCGTGAGGCTGGAGGAGGTCAACGGTGGAGATGAACAGTATCTCCCATTTTGCGGTACGCCACACCCCTCTCGATGAACAGGACCCCCGTTTCGACCGTAGCGCTCCAACACAAGTCCATTTCCTCCGTTTTGCAGTACGCCACACCCCTCCCGATCAACAGGACCCCGTTTCGACTGTATGAGGTCCGTTTCCTCCATTTTGCAGTACGCCAGACCCCTCCTGATGAACAGGATCCCGTTTCCACCGTGGCTGGTCGAACACAAGGCCATTTCCTCCGTTCCGCGGTACGCCAGGCCTCGTTTCCATCGGCTGTTCCGTCCAAGCCGGTTGGCTCCCGATGAAGATGATGTATTCCGACTCAATCGGTTGCCTCCCGATGAACATGACGCTGTATCTCCATTCCGACCTAGCCGGTTCGCTGCCCGATGAACATGACGTCATTGCTGCCGTTCGTTGGCTCTCCATGTACACAACCCCTGGCCGTCCGTATATATATATGCGTGAGTATGCATTTGAGACCCAGCCCGTATGTACGTACGTGGCCGTATTTTCTTTCTTGCACCCTGGCCGATGTACGTATGTGTACATGCTATGTGCGCGCCTCTACTACGACACGTGCGTGCCTCTACTATGACACGTGCCCTTCCTTACATGGCCACGGTTCATCGCTGCAGCCTGCAGACAGACCGATCGACCAGTATGTACGTACACGTTCGCCACCAGAATGACAACGCTACATACGCTTTGACCAGGTGGGTCCCGACTGTCAGGCACTACTTTGCGTGCGAAGATGTAGCTGGTGGGTCCCAGTAGTTAGGGGGACAAATCAATTTTTTTGCCTGTAATATGGACGCACTTCCTTGCGTGCGAAGATGTAGCTGGTGGGTCCCAACAGTCAGGGGGGAAACGTTTTTTTTTCATGAAATACGGTGGCCCGTCCGTTGGGTCCCTGCTGTCAGGTGGAGGAATCATTATTTTGCGCGTAATAAGGAGGCATTTCTTTGCTGCGCCCGTGGACCCAGCTGTCGGTGTACAAAAGTAGGGGCTCTCCTTTTGCACCCCTTAACTTGTGAACGGGCAGTCAGGGCCGCGCCCACGGCCACACTAAGCAGGGCAGGGAGGGATGCTGGTGCAACGCCAAGACCAGAGATGCAAAGAGAGCAAGAGGGCGAGGTGGACTCCCCTGGCAAGACTCTTGCCGGGGTGGCTTCCACAGCCTCGGTAGGATCCTTGTCGGGGCCACTTACCTGACGCCAACAGAGCGTACCACCCTAGAGCCCAAGGGGTCCCCATGCCATATTGGAACCAAGGCTCGGGAGTCACCTCCGTGGTGGCATGCAGATCTTTGTAGAGATCATAGACACACAAGATCAGATGGAAACCAGAACACGACGACCCTTGGCGAGATCCTTGCCGAGGAGGTCCACGAGACCCCCGGCAAGACCCTTGCCGGGGATGACCGCGGTGCCGCGGCGAGACCCTTGCCAGGCCCTCGGCAAGACCCTTGCCGAGGACGCCCGCGAGGCCACAGCCGTGCCCGCGTCTGCCAAAACTCCACCACTGCTCCCATATAGCTGCCAACTCGACCAGCTGAGCAGGCATCTGCGTGGCAACACGCAGCCTCTACACCAACTCAGCAAGCACATGCGTGGTGGCATGCAGATCTTCGTGAAGGCTCCACCACCGCGCCAACCCAGCAGCCAGCCAACGTGGCGTTACAATGCCTCGTCAGCTTGGACGCGCGTTGGAGCCAGGCGAAGCGACGACAGCTGGGACGAGCTTCTTTGCTGTCCCCAATAAAGAAAGAGGGGCACGTCGGCAGCGCATTAAATGCACTTGTCCGACGATGCCAGGGGATAGACTCAACCCATGTACACCTTTCCACCTCCTGTGTGCCACTGTGGCAACCCCTTTTTGTCTATAAAAGGAGGACCGAGGCATACTGGAGGGGGATTCGGATCTTTTGGACTAGAAAGCCACGACAGCCAGTTCAAGAACACAGAACACCTCAATACACATACAGGCAGGACTAGGGTTTTACGCATCTCCGCGGCCCGAACCTGGGTAAACGATTTGTGTGCTGACCGCCAGACCCGCTCTTCTCACAACCCCGCGCCCGCCAACCGTAGAAGGGATCCCAGTGACCCCATAGGTGTCGTTTCCCACCGACATCTCTGGCGCGCCAGGTAGGGGGTGCGCAGTTGTGAGAATCCGGTCTAGCAGTTAGTTTAGCGGTTCTTCATCGCCATGGCTCCCAAGAAGAAGATGATAACGGCGATCGGCTCATCGGGGGCCGAACGACCCGTACCAGTGTGGGCGAGTGGTGGGGCGGTCGCGGACGGAAGCCGAGGCGCGACTCACGAACACCCGCACCGCTCTGGCAGACAATGCCTGGCGAGCGACGTCGTTCGTGCGCAAGACGAAGGGCCACACGCCACCAAGTCCAAAGACGGAGCCAGGCCCCCCGCAGGTGGCGCGGGGCCCTCCTGGGGCGGCGTCGTGCCACCCACGGGCGGCGTGGCGACTTCTAAGGCGCCTACGCCGGCGCCCCCGACGTGCTCTTCCCAGGTTGTGCGCGACGAGCAGCGTCGCCACGCTAGCGACCCTAGGCACCGTCGTGGGAAGAGTCCCGTGCATCATTCGCGGGACGTAGAAGGCCAGCATGCACGCCGAAGTGCTGGCGGAAACAGCGTACAACCGCTGGGCTGTGTTAGAGCTCCTTCTAATGTGGTTAGAAGTCGGAGCGCATCACGGTCCACGCAGCTTTCGCCACCACCCACGCCAGCGGAACCTTTGGCACGCGCGCAGTTGCTCCTCAATTTTTCTCCTGCCGTGGAGAAACTCGATGAGTGGAGAGCCACCATCCGAAGCCTCGTCGGAGTTGCCAATAGAGATGAGCCACGACCGGCGGGGCCTTCTGCCCGGCGCTCCGTCGAGCCGCCGCATGCCAGTGGTGGAAGGGTCGGGGGCGCTGCGGCCACGGTGCACTCTCCTCCTCCACGCCAGCCACCGCGGGTGTCGGTCCGTCGTGACAACGCTTGTGATAACGTTTCCATAGCATCGTCTGACCCACGGACCCACCGCGATCAGCGCCAAGTTCTTCGGGAGTGAGCCCGTGAAGATGCTCGAACTACCATCGAACACCAGCGTGATGCGCGCCACCAGTCAGATAGGCGGGCGGGGCCCACTATGGACCACCCAGCACCGGGGGGCTCTGGCGACCTACCCTACGAGGTGGGTTGCTCGGCCTTTACCCGTGAGCTGCGGCAGTTCCAGTGGCCCTCCCACCGCACGTTCAAGCCAGACGTTGGCGAGAAGTACAATGGCAAGACCCACCTGTCAGAGTTCCTCAGCATCTACACCATCACGATGCAAGCTACTGGAGCCCGCGACGATAAGGTGCTTGCCAATTACTTCCCGCTAGCGCTCACACCCAATGTCATGTCATGGCTGATGCACTTGCCGGCGAATTCCATTTCTTCTTGGTCGGACTTGTGCCATGAGTTCATTCGCGCCTTTACTGGAGGCCACCAAGCTCATGGCCAGGCAAGCGATTTGCATGTCATCCCCCAGAAGGAAGGTGAAACCCTGCGCAAGTACATACAGAGGTTCAGCCGGGTGCAATACAACATCCCAGATGTTTATCCTACCGCCGTGATCAACGCATTCCATCAGAATGTGCGCAACCGCAAGATGTGTGAAGAGCTGGCGATGAACAAGGTCAAGGATGTGGCCAAACTTTATGTTATGGCTGACAGGTGCGCTCGAGCGGAAGAGGGGAGGAAGAACCCCAGCGAGGACGGTGGCGCGAAAACCGACTCCACAGACGAAGACGCGGCCACCCCGATGAAAAAGGATCGGCGCCGCAACAGGAAGCGCAAGGGAAAGGCCGTGCTTGCCGTCGAGGGATCCGAGGACGTCGGCGCTACCAAGAAGGCCAAGGCAGATGACCCCGACAAGGAAATTGCCAGGTGTGCCGCTTTCCGGGCCTTGGCGGCCGCCGACAAGCCAGGGGGCTCCGACACGCAATATTGCAAGATCCACCGCACCAAGGGCCACGACCTCCAGAACTGCCGGCAAGTCGAGCTGCTTGCTAAGAAGCAAAAAGCCGAGTATGCGAGGCGGGACAAGGAGAAGGGCCAGGTGGTGCCGAGGGGTTTGGCAAGAAGCGTGGTGACCAAGGAGGCTGCCGCGGGAAGGATAATCAGCAAGATAGGCCCGCCCGGGGCCGCGACAAGAGGAAATAAGATGATGATCATGACGAGGATGACGAGTCTGGCGAGCACGAATTCCAGAAGGCTACGGAGGCCATGTGCATCGACGGTGGTCCAGCACGCCTATCATTTTCGATGCCGAGGACCACCCTGACCGCACGACTGATGTCGGGTGTTTGCCGTTGTTGGTCTCGCCAACAATACACAACCTCAAGGTGACGAAGATGCTAGTTGACGGCGGGGCCGGTCTGAGCTTGATCTCGCCCGTTGTGATCAAAAGGCTGCAGATTCCTGATGGAGACCTCGAAGAGACGAGCATGTTTCATGGGGTCAACCCGGAGAGGAGCCAGCCGAAGGGTAATCTCACGTTGCCCATGACGTTTGGACGCGAGTTAAACTACAGGACGGATAGGATTGTTCTCGATGTAGCCGAGATCCCCTTGCCCTACAATGGGATTCTTGATACGTCTCCAACGTATCTATAATTTTTGATTGCTCCATGCTATATTATCTACTGTTTTGGACATTATTGGGCTTTATTATCCACTTTTATATTATTTTTGGGACTAACCTATTAACCGGAGGCCCAACTCAGAATTGCTGTTTTTTTTGCCTATTTTAGGGTTTCGAAGAAAAGGAATATCAAACGGAGTCCAAATGGAATGAAACCTTCGGGAACGTGATTTTCTCACCGAACATGATCCAGGAGACTTGGACCCTACGTCAAGAACCAAAGGAGGAGGCCACGAGGTAGGGGGCGCACCTACCCCCCAGGCGCGCCCTCCACCCTCGTGGGCCCCCTGTTGCTCCACCGACGTACTCCTTCCTCCTATATATACCTACGTACCCCCAAACGATCAGAGACGGAGCCAAAACCCTAATTCCACCGCCGCAACTTTCTGTATCCACGAGATCCCATCTTGGGGCCTATTCCGGAGCTCCGCCGGAGGGGGAATCCATCACGGAGGGCTTCTACATCAACACCATAGCCTCTCCGATGAAGTGTGAGTAGTTCACCTCAGACCTACGGGTCCATAGTTATTAGCTAGATGGCTTCTTCTCTCTTTTTGGATCTCAATACAATGTTCCCCCCTCTCTTGTGGAGATCTATTCGATGTAATCTTCTTTTTGCGGTGTGTTTGTTGAGACCGATGAATTGTGGGTTTATGATCAAGATTATCTATGAACAATATTTGAATCTTCTCTGAATTCTTTTATGTATGATTGGTTATCTTTGCAAGTCTCTTCGAATTATCAGTTTGGTTTGGCCTACTAGATTGATCTTTCTTGCAATGGGAGAAGTGCTTAGCTTTGGGTTCAATCTTGCGGTGTCCTTTCCCAGTGACAGTAGGGGCAGCAAGGCACGTATTGTATTGTTGCCATCGAGGATAACAAGATGGGGTTTTTATCATATTGCATGAATTTATCCCTCTACATCATGTCATCTTGCTTAAGGCGTGACTCTGTTTTCATGAACTTAATACTCTAGATGCATGCTGGATAGCGGTCAATGAGTGGAGTAATAGTAGTAGATGCAGGCAGGAGTCGGTCTACTTGTCTCGGACGTGATGCCTATATACATGATCATACCTAGATATTCTCATAACTATGCTCAATTCTGTCAATTGCTCAACAGTAATTCGTTCACCCACCGTAAAATACTTATGCTCTTGAGAGAAGCCACTAGTGAAACCTATGGCCCCCGGGTCTATCTTCATCATATTAATCTTCCAATACTTAGTAATTTCCTTTGCTTTTATTTTACTTTGCATCTTTATCACAAAAATACCAAAAATATTATCTTATCATATCTATCAGATCTCACTCTCGTAAGTGACCGTGAAGGGATTGACAACCCCTTGTCGCGTTGGTTGCGAGGAGCTATTTGTTTTGTGCAGGTACAAGGGATTCGCGCGTAGCCTCCTACTGGATTGATACCTTGGTTCTCAAAAACTTTGGGAAATACTTACGCTACTTTGCTGCATCATCCTTTCCTCTTCAAGGAAATCCAACGAAGTGCTCAAGAGGTAGCAAGAAGAATTTCTGGCGCCGTTGCCGGGGAGGTTCGCACAAGTCAAGTCAAGATCTGACTCTCGACAATGAGCCATTTCTGGCACCGTTGCCGCGGAGTCTACGCAAAAGTCAATATACCAAGTACCCATCACAATCCTTATCTCCCGCATTACATTATTTGCCATTTGCCTCTCGTTTTCCTCTCCCCCACTTCACCCTTGCCGTTTTATTCACCCTCTCTCTCTATCCTCCCTCTCTTTCTCTATTTGCCTCTTTTCGCTCACTTTTCCCTCACCATGTCAGAACCGAAAAGAATTGGGGGTCCTCTCCCAAGTTCTAGTGCTTTAGACAATCCTGCTATCTTATCTAAACTCATAAATCAGAATGCTATGGAACAACTTGCCGGAGTTATCAATGAGAACCTTAGTAATTTTGATGAAGATGATTCTGGAATTTTTCGTTATTTACTTGATGAATCTTTGAAAGATGCTTGGGATAGGCTGTTAAAGATCCGGGCTAGCTATGTACCCCAATATCAAATTGAGGTTTACTTAAAAAGCTTTTATGTTGGGCTGCCCGCTTCGTTCAAACAAGTTTTAGATTCTATTTTCGAGGGGGGTTTTCTTGAAGGGGACCCCATAGATACCTATGAGAGGATGAAAACTATATTTGGGCACCCCATTAACGAGAAATCTGAAATCACATCTCTCTTGCTTTCTTACCAAAACGAATCTATTAAAGAGATAAAAGCTAGCCTAGATGCCAATTTCCGCAACATTCTTAATCTTTCTTCTACTATTAATGGACATGTACTTTGTCAAAATAGAAAGATTAATTCCATAGATAACAAGTTTGCTCTCTTTTTCCCTAATACCAAAGATGGCAATACCTAGATCTATCCTTGCTTTTTATGCCTAGCTAGGGGCGTTAAACGATAGCGCTTGTTGGGAGGCAACCCAATTTTATTTTTATTCCTTGATTTTTGCTCCTGTTTAGTAATAAATAATTTATCTAGCCTATGTATAGGTTGTGTTTCTTGTTTTTAATTAGTGTTTGTGCCAAGTAGAACCGTTGGGAAGACTTGGGGAAAGTCTTGATATCTTGCTGTAAAAAAACAGAAACTTTAGCGCTCACGAGAACTGATGCCATTTTTATTTGGAAAGTGATATTTAGTTAATTCTTTTTGAAGATGATTAATAGATAAATTCCACACGTACATAAATTTATTTTAGAATTTTTGGGGTTCCAGATCTTGCGCTAGCTACAGATTACTACATACTGTTCTGTTTTTGACAGATTCTATTTTTCGTGTGTTGTTTGCTTATTTTGATGAATCTATGCCTAATAAAATAGTTTATAAACCATAGAGAAGTTGGAATAAAGTAGGTTTAACACCAATATAAATAAATAATGGGTTAATTACAGTACCTTTAAGTGGTCTTTTGTTTTCTTTCGCTAACGGAGCTTACGAGTTTTCTGTTAAGTTTTGTGTTGTGAAGTTTTCATGTTTTGGGTAAAGATTTGATGGATTATGGAACAAGGAGTGGCAAGAGCCTAAGCTTGGGTATTCCCATGGCACCCCCAATATAATCTAAGGACACCTAAAAGCCGAAGCTTGGGGATTCCCCGGAAGGCATCCCCTCTTTCGTCTACTTCTATCGGTAACTTTACTTGGAACTATATTTTTATTCAGCACATGATATGTGTTTTGCTTGGAGCGTCTTGTATGATTTGAGTCTTTGATTTTTAGTTTACCACAATCATACTTGCTGTACACACCTTTTGAGAGATCCATACATGATTTGGAATTTGTTAGAATACTCTATGTGCTTCACTTATATCTTTTTGAGTTATATAGTTTTGCTTTAGTACTTCACTTATATCTTTTAGAGCACGATGGTGGATTTATTTTATAGAAACTATTGATCTCTCATGCTTCACTTAGATTATTTTGAGAGTCTTAAATAGCATGGTAATTTGCTTAAATAATCCTAATATGCTAGGTATTTCAAGATTAGTAAAAAAAATTCTTATGAGTGTTTTGAATACTAAGAGAAGTTTGATGCTTGATGATTGTTTTGAGATATGGAGGTAATAATATCAAAGTCGTGCTAGTTGAGTAGTTGTGAATTTGAGAAATGCTTGTGTTGAAGTTTGCAAGTCCCGTAGCATGCACGTATGGTAAATGTTATGTAACAAATTTTAAACATGAGGTGTTCTTTGATTGTCCTCCTTATGAGAGGCGGTCGGGGACGAGCGATGGTCTTTTCCTACCAATCTATCCCCCTAGGAGCATGCACGTAGTGCTTGGTTTTTGATGACTTGTAGATTTTTGCAATAAGTATGTGAGTTCTTTATGACTAATGTTGAGTCCATGGATTATACGCATTCTCACCCTTCCATCATTGCTAGCCTCTTCGGTACCGTGCATTGCCCTTTCTCACATTGAGAGTTGGTGCAAACTTCGCCGGTGCATCCAAACCCTGTGATATGATACGCTCTTTCACACATAAACCTCCTTATATCTTCCTCAAAACAGCCACCATACCTACCTATTATGGCATTTCCATAGCCATTCCGATATATATTGCCATGCAACTTTCCACCATTCCGTTTATCATGACACATTCATCATTGTCATATTGCTTAGCATGATCATGTAGTTGACATAGTATTTGTGGCAAAGCCACCATTCATAATTCTTTCATACATGTCACTCTTGGTTCATTGCATATCCTGGTACACCACCGGAGGCATTCATATAGAGTCATATCTTGTTCTTAGTATCGAGTTGTAATTCTTGAGTTGTAAGTAAATAGAAGTGTGATGACCATCATTCATAGAGCATTGTCCCAATAAAAAAAGAAACGCCAAATAAAAAAAGGCCAAATAAATAAAAATAAAAAGGGACAATGCTACTATCCTTTGCCATAGTTGTGCTTCAAAGTAGCACCATAATCTTCATGATAGAGAGTCTTTTGTTTTGTCACTTTCATATACTAGTGGGAAATTTTCATTATAGAACTTGGCTTGTATATTCCAACAATGGGCCTCCTCAAGTGCCCTAGGTCTTCGTGAGCAAGCAAGTTGGATGCACACCCACTTAGTTTCTTTTGTTGAGCTTTCATACATTTATAGCTCTAGTGCATCCGTTGCATGGCAATCCCTACTCCTTGCATTAACATCAATCGATGGGCATCTCCATAGCCCATTGATTAGCCTTGTTGATGTGAGACTTTCTCCTTTTTGTCTTCTCCACATAACCCCCATCATATTCTATTCCACCCATAGTGCTATATCCATGGCTCGCACTCATATATTGCGTGAAAGTTTATAGGTTTGAGATTACTAAAGTATGAAACAATTGCTTGGCTTGTCATCGGGGTTGTGCATGATGAGAGCATTCTTGTGTGACGAAAATGGAGCATGACTAAACTATATGATTTTGTAGGGATGAACTTTCTTTGGCCATGTTATTTTGAGAAGACATAATTGCTTAGTTAGTGTGCTTGAAGTATTATTATTTTTATGTCAATATGAACTTTTATCTTGAATCTTTCGGATCTGAATATTCATACCACAATTAAGAAGAATTATATTAAAATTATGCCAAGTAGCACTCCGCATCGAAAATTCTATTTTTATCATTTACCTACTCGAGGACGAGCATGAATTAAGCTTGGGGATGCTTGATACGTCTCCAATGTATCTATAATTTTTGATTGCTCCATGCTATATTATCTACTGTTTTGGACATTATTGGGCTTTATTATCCACTTTTATATTATTTTTGGGACTAACCTATTAACCGGAGGCCCAACCCAGAATTGCTGTTTTTTTGCCTATTTTAGGGTTTCGAAGGAAAGGAATATCAAACGGAGTCCAAAGGGAATGAAACCTTCGGGAACGTGTTTTTCTCACCGAACATGATCTAGGAGACTTGGACCCTACGTCAAGAACCAAAGGAGGAGGCCACGCGGTAGGGGGGCACGCCTAGCCCCCCAGGCGCGCCCTCCACCCTCGTGGGCCCCCTGTTGCTCCACCGACGTACTCCTTCCTCCTATATATACCTACGTACCCCCAAACGATCAGAGATGGAGCCAAAACCCTAATTCCACCGTCGCAACTTTCTGTATCCACGAGATCCCATCTTGGGGCCTGTTCCGGAGCTCCGCCGGAGGGGGCATCCATCACGGAGGGCTTCTACATCAACACCATAGCCTCTCCGATGAAGTGTGAGTAGTTCACCTCAGACCTATGGGTCCATAGTTATTAGCTAGATGGCTTCTTCTCTCTTTTTGGATCTCAATACAATGTTCCCCCCTCTCTTGTGGAGATCTATTCGATGTAATCTTCTTTTTGCGGTGTGTTTGTTGAGACCGATGAATTGTGGGTTTATGATCAAGATTATCTATGAACAATATTTGAATCTTCTCTGAATTCTTTTATGTATGATTGGTTATCTTTGCAATTCTCTTCGAATTATCAGTTTGGTTTGGCCTACTAGATTGATCTTTCTTGCAATGGGAGAAGTGCTTAGATTTGGGTTCAATCTTGCGGTGTCCTTTCCCAATGACAGTAGGGGCAGCAAGGCACGTATTGTATTGTTGCCATCGAGGATAACAAGATGGTTTTTTTACCATATTGCATGAATTTATCCCTCTACATCATGTCATCTTGCTTAAGGCATTACTCTGTTTTCATGAACTTAATACCCTAGATGCATGCTGGATAGCGGTCGATGAGTGGAGTAATAGTAGTACATGCAGGCAGGAGTCAGTCTACTTGTCTCGGACGTGATGCCTATATACATGATCATACCTAGATATTCTCATAACTATGCTCAATTCTGTCAATTGCTCAACAGTAATTCGTTCACCCATCGTAAAATACTTATGCTCTTGAGAGAAGCCACTAGTGAAACCTATGGCCCCCGGGTCTATCTTCATCAAATTAATCTTCCAATACTTAGTTATTTCCTTTGCTTTTATTTTACTTTGCATCTTTATCACAAAAATACCAAAAATATTGTGTTACCATATCTATCAGATCTCACTCTCGTACGTGACCGTGAAGGGATTGACAACCCCTTATCGCGTTGGTTGCGAGGAGCTATTTGTTTTGTGCAGGTATGAGGGACTCGTGCGTAGCCTCCTACTGGATTGATACCTTGGTTCTCAAAAATTGAGGGAAATACTTACGCTACTTTGCTGCATCATCCTTTCCTCTTCAAGGAAATCGAACGCAGTTGTAACATCCCAAAATTCTAAATTTTGGATTGTTATAATAAATAGATAGATTTGATTGATTGTTTGATTGATTGACTGAAAGTGAGTGAATTCGAAACTTTTGAAAGTTAAATGAGAGGGAATAAAAGGACTTTCCCAAACTTTCATATTTGCTTTCTGATCTCCATGAATTCAAATTCTTTTCAAACACAAAACCCTGGAGAGAAGATGACATGACTTCTTCCATTTATTTAAATGACAAGGGGTGTTGAAAATATTTGAATTTCATTTGAAAATATTTCCGATTCTGGAACTTTATGCAACTCAATGATTTTCATGAGAGAAGATAAAATGACTTCTTCAAATTATATGAAATATGAGTTGGGAGTTTCAAAGAATTAAATTCAAAGTTCTTTTGAATTTATTTTCAATTTGGTGTTATTTGAGTTTTATTCAAATTATTTCTCTCCAAAAATAAAATATATGGAAATTAGGGTAACATGATTCCCTACATTAGAAAATTGGAGAAAAATTAATTTGAAATCATTTTGGTATTTTTAAAATGATTTTTGTTGAATTTTAATAGACCAGTAGCACTCTTTGAATTATTAGAATTCGTGTGTATTTTATTTAATGCTAGGAAAATGTCCATGTTGTTGGAAATCTTTTTCTGAAAATTTTGATATATTATATGCCTATGTAATATTTTGCTTTATTTTCTTTTTCTTTCTTTTCTCTCTGTTAAAAAAAAACTTCCTCCGCCGAACTGGGCTGGCCCAGCCCAGCACCAGGCCACGGCCTAGCTCCTCTTTCCCCGAGCTCGGGAGGGACTCCTGAGCCAGTACGCGCCGCCGTCCGAGTCCCGGCCGGGCACGCCTCCCGTGACCCCTTCCCCACGCCTCCCGAGGCCACCCCTCCCCTATAAAGCCGCCGCCCGGACCCCTCCCTCCCCTCTCCTCCCTGCAACCGCCGGCTCCCGCCGCTGCTTGCTGCCCCGCCGCCGACGCTACATCGCCGCCGCCGCCGCAAGCCGAAGCTCGCCGCCGCCCGCTGCCCTCGCCCCGCGCCGCCCGCGCCCCGCGCTACCGACGCCTCGCCGCCGACGCCTTCGTCGCCGGAGTTGCCGGAGCTAGCCGCCGCTCCGGTCAAGCCCGAGCCGCCCGCCGGTTTTTTTTCGAAAACCGCCAAACCACCGCGAACCGGTATAAACCGACCCCGGTTCTTTTCTTTAAGTTCGGTTTTTTTAAAAAAACCCTAGACTAGATTTGTTTTTTTAGGTTTTATTAAACAGCGAACGTCCACTGTTTTGATCTTATAAACGAGCGTTCGTTATTTAGTATTTTCGTTTTCTGGTTATTTTCGGCCAGGGACCTATTCGTGATAAATTTCTTCACAGTTTAGTCCCTGTACTTCAAACCCTCATAACCTTTTACTCGTTAGTCCAAATCCAACGAAACCAACGCCCACGTCTTCATTATGATCCCCTCTGTCCAGTAAAACAACTTGAACATGTTTTTGAAAAGTTTAAAATTTGAATTAGGTCAGATTTGAATTCAAACTTCGTTTGATCATAACTTGAGTTTCGTAACTCCGTTTGAGTTGATTCTTTTTGCAAATCAAAGCTCTTGACCTAAACATTCTAATAAGGCCAAATTCACATAATTTTGGTACTGTTAGAAATTGTTTTATGTTGCAAGAGTTATTTGCTTGGTTTTGATGTTTCCGAATCGTCTTTTTCGTTCTTCCCGATCTTTTGAGTGATTGCTTATGTGTGGTTACTATTGCTTGCTTACGATAGATTGACCGGAGTGTGACGAGTAGAGCTATCAAGAGTTTTGAGTGCGAATCATCTTCATCAACATTGCAGGCAAGTTCACACTTTGATCATACCTATTCTACAACCCAGTTTTATTGCATTAGATCAATCCTCTCACATTGCATGATTAGGATCTTATTAAATTGTGGGATGAGAAGTAGATGAGGTAGTACCTATCACCTGTATTATTATGAAACCTTTGGGAGTTACTTCTATGTTTGCTTATTATGCCATGCTATGCTAGTAGACGTGGATTGGGTGAGTGATATCCATGACAGATGTGAGTTGATAATTTTAATAGTTTATCTAAGGTGGCAACTTAAACACACATCTGGGTGGATTGAGGCACCTGATGTCTATCAGGACTTGCCTGTTTTTTTTGGACCGCCACCCAGGCTCAAAGGGATCATAAGATCTTTCATGCTAGAAACTTCCGTGTGCAGCCACAAGCCATTATGGGCTCTGGCATAGTTGACTAAGTTGTGCGAACTCTTACAGTGGTAGACTAGCAGATGTAGGGGATGTAGGTGTACCGGTCTACCCGATCGTAAGGTGCTAGCGCTTCTGAAAGACTATGTCTCGGTCATCCGTCTTCTCAAACACCATGTAGTGCGAGAAACCAAACGGAGGCGATCGAGTCTTGTGGGGAAAAGTGCGCAAACCTCTGTAGAGTGTACAAACTAATCATGATTAGCCGTGTCCCCGGTTATGGACATCTTGAGTATCTAGTTCTTGGATTATCCTGTTGATCTCATCACGTTACTTAAATGAATATTGTTGGGTTTAATGATGTTACCTAATTGGGATTGAGAATGCTGTCAACCATTCTCAATGTTCAACAACCACCATGATAGTTAAATAAATTTATTCCTTTGCAGTAGGGAAAAATTGGCTTTACGCAAAAACCTTATAACCATAGAGATTTTCCACCAGCCATATATGCATATAGTGATAGCCATTGTTCATCATTTTCTCTATGGTGTGAATTTGCCAGTACATTCAATGTACTGACCCGCTTTCGGGCTGCAACGTCTCATGTTGCAGGATTATCTTACGACGAGTAAGTGATACGTTAGGGTTACGATTTCTACACTCAACTTTGCCGTTGGTGTTGATGGGAATCCACAACCTTGTTGCTTCCGCTTTTTGGATTTGAGGTAATAGTATTTACGTTACTTTATACATGTGATTTACCTCTGTTATAAATCCTTCGAGTACTGTGTGTGTCAGCATACCGATCCAGGGATGGCACTTAAGCACAGAGACTTGATCCATTCGGGTCGGGTCGCTACAGCAGTGCTCAAGAGGTAGCAATTCTCAGGCGCTCGGCACTGGCCAAGTTTGTGGCGGCGTCGCGTTACGCCTACAACATGCTGAAGATGCCGGGGCCGGTGACCATCATCACCGTCCCCTCCGACAAGAAGGATGCACTAATCTACGTCGAGCAACTCTACCGGGAAGCAGTTGCAGCGACTGCCGCCAAGGCACTCGCTCCTGCTGCTGGAGCCCCGGCAGGGAAGAAGACCGGCAAGACCTCTCGCACCCACTCCGGCAAGCGCACCTCTTCGGAGTGTTGTGATCCCGACGAGTATGTGCCAGAGCGCCACCAGAGACCAAGAGGGTGTACATCGAGGAGGATGGCATGGGAGGGGCTTTCACCATAAGCTCCACCCTGGACAGCAAATAGGAAAGCGCGCTTGTCACCTTCCTGCGGGCGAATGTCGACGTGTTTGCGTGGCAAGCATCCGACATCCCCGGCGTTCCCAGGGAGGTGATTGAGCACCATCTTGCTGTCTGTCCTCATGCATGACTCATCAAGCAGAAGGTCAGGAAGCAAGCTTTGGAACGGCAGGAGTTCATCACGGAAGAGATCAGGAAGTTGGAAGCGGCAGGTTTGGTGAGAGGGGTTGATACGTCCATTTTGCATCATGCTTTTATATCGATATTTATTGCATTATGGACTGTTATTTCACTTTATGTCACAATACTTATGGCTATTCTCTCTTATTTTACAAGGTTTACATAAGGAGGGAGAATGCCGGCAGCTGGAATTCTGGGCTGGAAAAGGAGCAAATATTAGAGACCTTTTCTGCACAACTCCAAAAGTCCTGAAACTCCACGGAACATCTTAAAATAAATAAAGAAAAATCCTCGCCAAAGATGAAGGCCAGGGGGCCCACACCCTTCTCACGAGGGTGGGGGAGCGCCCCCCCTAGGGCGCGCCCCCTACCTCATGGGCCCCCTGGTGGCTCTCCGATGTCCATCTTCTCCTATATGAGGTCTTTCGACGAGAAAAAAATAGGAAGGAACTTTTTGGGACGAGACTCCGCCGCCACGAGGCGGAACCTTGGCAGATCCAATCTAGAGCTTCGGCAGAGCTGTTCTGCCAGGGAAACTTCCCTCTGGGAGGGGGAAATCATCACCATCGTCATCACCAACGTTCCTCTCGTTGGGAGAGGGCAATCTCCATCAACATCTTCACCTGCACCATCTCATCTCCAAACCCTAGTTCATCTCTTGTATCCAATTCTTGTCTCAAAGCCCGGGATTGGTGCTAGTAGGTTGCTAGTAGTGTTGATTACTCCTTGTAGTTGATGCTAGTTGGTTTATTTGGTGGAAGATCATATGTTCAGATCCTATATGCATATTATTACCCCTCTGATTATGAACATGAATATGCTTTGTGAGTAATTACGTTCGTTCCTGAGGACAAGGGAGAAGTCTTGCTATGAGTAGTCATGTGAATTTGGTATTCGTTTGATATTTTGATAAGGTGTATGTTGCCTAGCCTCTAGTGGTGTTATGTGAACGTCGACTACATAACACTTCACCATTATTTGGGCCTAGAGGAAGGCATTGGGAAGTAATAAGTAGATGATGGGTTGCTAGAGTGGCAGAAGCTTAAACCCTAGTTTATGTGTTGCTTCGTAAGGGGCTGATTTGGATCCATATGTTTCATGCTATGGTTAGGTTTACCTTAATACTTTTGTTGTAGTTGCGGATGCTTGAAATAGAGGTTAATCATAAGTGGGATGCTTGTTCAAGTAAGAACAGCACCCAAGCACCGGTCCACCCACATATCAAATTATCAAAGTATCGAACGCGAATCATATGAACGTGATGAAAACTAGTTTGACGATATTCCCATGTGTCCTCGGGAGCGCTTTTCCTATTATAAGAGTTTGTTCCAGCTTGTCCTTTGCTACAAAAGGATTGGGCCACCTTGCTGCACTTTATTTACTTTTGTTACTTGTTGCTCGTTACAACCTATCTTATCACAAAACTATCTGTTACCACTTATTTCAGTACTTGCAGAGAATACCTTGCTGAAAACCGCTTATCATTTCCTTCTGCTCCTCGTTGGGTTCGACACTCTTACTTATCGAAAGGACCACGATAGATCCCCTATACTTGTGGGTCATCAAGACTCTTTTCTGGCGCCGTTGCCGGGGAGTGTAGCGCCTTTGGTAGGTGGAATTTGGTAAGGAAAAATTAATATAGTGTGCTGAAATTTACTGTCACTTGTTACTATGGAAAGTAATTCTATGAGGGGCTTGTTCGGGGTATCTTCATCCCATCCAGTAGAGCAAAGAGTTGCTCATCAACCTACTGAACCTATTGAAAATGAAACTCCTTTTAAATTTCCTTCGGGTATGATGGAAAAACTGCTAGCTAACCCTTTTACAAGAGATGGAACAAAGCATCCTGATGAGCACTTAATATATGTGGATAAAGTTTGTGGATTATTTAAGCTTGCAGGTATACCCGATGATGTTGCTAAGAAGAAGGTCTTCCCTTTATCTTTGAAGGGAGACGCATTGATATGGTATAGGCTATGTGATGATATGAGATCATGGGACTATAAAAGATTGAAGTTGGAATTTCATCAAAAGTATTACCCTATGCATCTTGTTCATCGTGATCGCAATTATATATATAATTTCTGGCCTCGCGAAGGATAAAGCATCGCACAAGCTTGGGGGAGGCTTAAATCAATGTTATATTCATGCCCCAATCATGAGCTCTCGAGAGAAATAATTATGCAAAGTTTTTATGCTCAGCTTTCTGAAAACAATCACACCATGCTCGATACTTATTATGCTGGCTCTTTTATGATGAAGACTATTGAATTCAGATGGAATTTATTGGATATAATTAAACGCAACTCTGAAGACTGGGACCTCGACGAAGGTAAGGAGTCAGGTATGACACCTAAGTTTGATTGTGTAAAATCTTTTATGGACACCGATATTTTCCGTAAGTTTAGCAATAAATATGGACTCGACTCTGAGATAGTAGCTTCTTTCTGTGAATCTTTTCCTATTTATGTTGATCTCCCTAAGGAGAAGTGGTTAAATATCATCCTCCCATAGAAGTAAAAGTAGCTGCACCTATTAAAGTTGAAGAAAAGACTGTCACTTATAATGATCCTATTGTTCCTACTTCTTATATTGAGAAACCACCTTTCCCTGTTAGAATAAAGGATCATGCTAAAGCTTCAACTGTTGTTCGTAAAAGCAATATTAGAACTTATACACCTCCTGAGCAAGTTAAAGTAGAACCTAACATTGCTATTGTTAAAGATCTCTTTTCTGATAATATTGATGGGCATGTTATTCAGTTCGAAGGTGAAACTGCTAGAATTGCTAAACCTTGTGCTAAAGATAAACATAGACCTGTGGTAGGCGTGCCTGTTATTTCTGTTAAAATAGGAGATCATTGTTATCATGGCTTATGTGATATGGGTGCTAGTGCTAGTGTTATACCGCATACTTTATACAAAGAAATTAAGAATGAAATTGCACCTATTGAGTTAGAAGATATTGATGTCACAATTAAAATTGCCAATAGAGATACTATTTCACCAATTGGAATTGTTAGAGATGTTGAAGTCTTGTGTGGGAAAACTAAATATCCTGCTGATTTTCTTGTTCTTACTTCTCCGCAAGATAGCTTTTGTCCCATTATATTTGGTAGACCCTTCTTAAATACTGTCAATGCTACCATAGATTGCACTAAGAATGTTGTTACTGTTGGATTGGATGATATGGTTCATGAGTTTAATTTATCTAAATTTAGTAAACAACATCGTGAGGAAGAATTACCTAGTAAGGATGAAATTATTGGTCTTTCTTCTATTGCCGTACCTCCTAGTGATCCTTTAGAACATTGTCTGCTAGACCATGAAAATGATATGTTCATGAATGAAAGAAGGGAAATAGATGAAGTATTCTTTAAACAGGAACCTATTCTGCAACATAATTTGCCTGTTGAAATTTTAGGGGATCCTCCTCCACCTAAGGGTGATCCCGTGTTTGAGCTTAAACCTTTGCCTGATAATCTTAAATATGATTATCTTGATGAAAAGAAGATATATCCTATTATTATTAGTGCTAACCTTTCAGAGCATGAAGAAGAAAGATTATTGAAAACTCTGAAGAAGCACCGTGCTGCTATTGGATATACTCTTGATGATCTTAAGGGCATTAGTCCCACTCTATGTCAACATAAAATAAATTTGGAAGCAGATGCCAAACCAGTTCATGATCCTCAACGACGTCTGAATCCTAAGATGAAAGAAGTGGTAAGAAAAGAAATACTAAAGCTTCTGGAGGCAGGTATAATCTATCCCGTTGCTGATAGTGAATGGGTAAGTCCTGTCCATTGTGTCCCTAAGGGAGGTATTACTGTTGTTCCTAATGATAAAGATGAATTGATTCCACAAAGAATTATCATAGGTTATAGGATGGTAATAGATTTCCGCAAATTAAATAAAGCTACTAAGAAAGATCATTACCCCTTACCTTTTATTGATCAAATGCTAGAAAGATTATGCAAACATACACACTATTGCTTTCTAGATGGTTATTCTGGTTTCTCTCAAATACCTGTGTCGGCTAGAGATCAATCAAAGACTACTTTTACATGCCCTTTTGGTACTTTTGCTTATAGACGTATGCCTTTTGGTTTATGTAATGCACCTGCTGCCTTTCAAAGATGCATGATGGCTATATTCTCTGACTTTTGTGAAAAGATTTGTGAGGTTTTCATGGACGACTTTTCCGTCTATGGTTCCTATTTTGATGATTGCTTGAGCAATCTTGATCGAGTTTTGCAGAGATGTGAAGAAACTAATCTTGTCTTGAATTGGGAAAAGTGCCACTTTATGGATAATGAAGGTATTGTATTGGGGCACAAAGTTTCTGAAAGAGGTATTGAAGTTGATAAAGCCAAGGTTGATGCTATTGAAAAGATGCCATGTCCCAAGGACATCAAAGGTATAAGAAGTTTCCTTGGTCACGCTAGATTTTATAGGAGGTTCATTAAGGACTTCTCAAAAATTTCTCAGCCTCTGACTAATTTATTGCAAAAGATATACCGTTTGTCTTTGATAATGATTGTGTAGAAGCATTTGAAATACTTAAGAAAGCATTAGTCACTGCGCCTGTTGTTCAACCACCTGATTGGAATTTACCCTTTGAAATTATGTGTGATGCTAGTGATTATGCTGTAGGTGCTGTTCTAGGGCAAAGAGTTGATAAGAAATTAAATGTTATTCACTATGCTAGTAAGACTCTAGACAATGCTCAAAGAAATTATGCTACTACTGAAAAAGAGCTTTTAGCAGTTGTATTTGCTTGTGATAAGTTCAGATCTTATATTGTTGATTCTAAAGTAACTATTCAAACTAATCATGCTGCTATTAAATATCTTATGGAAAAGAAAGATGCTAAACCTAGACTTATTAGATGGGTTCTCTTGCTACAAGAATTTGATTTGCATATTGTTGATAGAAAGGGAGCTGAGAACCCCGTTGCAGACAACTTGTCTAGGTTAGAAAATATTCTTGATGACCCACTACCTATTAATGATAGCTTTCCTGATGAACAATTAAATGTTATAAGTACTTCTCGTACTACTCCATGGTATGCTGATTATGCTAATTATATTGTTGCTAAGTTTATACCACCTAGCTTCACATACCAACAAAACAAAATGTTCTTCTATGATTTGAGACATTACTTTTGGGATGACCCACATCTTTATAAAGAAGGAGTAGATGGTGTTATTAGACGTTGTGTACCTGAGCATGAACAGGAACAGATCCTACGCAAGTGTCACTCCGAGTCTTATGGAGGACACCACGCTGGAGATAGAACTGCGCGTAAGGTATTGCAATCTGGTTTTTATTGGCCTACTCTCTTCAAGGATGCCCGTAAGTTTGTCTTGTCTTGTGATGAATGTCAAAGAATTGGTAATATTAGTAGACGTCAAGAAATGCCTATGAATTATTCACTCGTTATTGAACCGTTTGATGTTTGGGGCTTTGATTATATGGGACCTTTTCCTGCCTCTAATGGATACACACATATTCTAGTTGTTGTTGATTATGTTACTAAGTGGGTAGAAGCTATTACAACTAGTAGTGCTGATCATAACACTTCTATTAAAATGCTTAAAGAAGTTATTTTCCCGAGGTTTGGAGTCCCTAGATATTTAATGACTGATGGTCGTTCACACTTTATTCATGGTGCTTTCCGTAAAATGCTTGATAAATATGATGTTAATCATAGAATTGCATCTCCTTATCACCCAAAGTCTAGTGGTCAAGTAGAGTAGAGTTGAGCAATAGAGAGCTCAAATTAATTTTGCAAAAGACTGTTAATAGGTCTAGAAAGAATTGGTCCAAGAAACTTGATGATGCATTATGGGCTTATAGAACTGCATACAAAATTCCTATGGGTATTTCTCCGTATTAAATGGTTTATGGAAAAACATGTCACTTACCTCTCGAACTAGAACATATGGCATATTGGGCTATTAAAGAGATCAACTATGATTTTAAACTTGCCGGTGAGAAGAGGTTATTTGATATTAGCTCACTTGATGAATGGTGAACCCAAGCTTATGAAAATGCCAAGTTGTTTAAAGAAAAAGTTAAAAGACGGCATGACAAAAGGATACAAAAGCGTGAGTTTAATGTAGGTGATTATGTATTTCTATACAACTCTCGTTTAAGATTTTTTGCAGGAAAACTTCTCTCTAAATGGGAAGGCCCCTATGTCATCGAAGAGGTCTATCGTTCCAGTGCCATAAAAATCAACAACTTCGAGGGCACAAATCCGAAGGTGGTAAACGGTCAAAGAATTAAACATTATATCTCAGGTAATCCCATAAATGTTGAAACCAATATTATTGAAACAGTAACCCCGGAGGAATACATAAGGGACACTTTCCAGACCGTTTCAGACTCCGAAAAGGAATAGGTATGTGGTACGGTAAGTAAACCGACTCCAAAACAATTTTTAAGGCAATATTTCTCCGTTTTGGAATATTTAGAAAAACAGAAAAATAAGTAGCAGTCCGGGAAGGACACGAGGGCCCCACGAGGGTGGTGGATGCGCCCTACCCCCTGGGCGCGCCCCTACCTTGTGAGCACCTCGTGTGCCTTCCGGACTCCGTTTTCTTGCACGTTATGTATTTTGGTCGGTAAAAATTCATCATATAATCTCCCGGGGGTTTTGACTCCCGTATCACGCAAAAATCTCCTGTCTTTGTTTCGAGCTGTTTTTCTGACAGATCTAGATTATCATGACGTCCCCAAGTGCTTCCAAGGACAAGTTCTTCGAGAAGGTCATCAACCCTTACCTCGTGGAGGTGCTGCGACACCCTCAAACCATTGAGATGCGTGATGGGTTGTTGCACATCTGCGATGTTGAGGGACCAAAGGGAACCAGAAGTATGGAGACGAGGCTCGAAGCAATGGAGCAACAAATTTTCAAGTGCCAGGGGATGGTGGAGCGTGGAATCAACGCTAGCCACACGATGCTCGCGGAGTTCACTAACAACTACAAGCCGGATGCCAAGAACACCGAGGAGGCCATCTTCAAGCTATATGAGAAGATCGAGCACCTCCAAGCCCAAATCTATGACCTGCAAAACCAAAATTGTGAGTATGAATATAGATTCAAAAGAATGAGTTTGGCTGCAGATTCGAGGATTCCGGAGACTCGATCATCCTTCTATGATGGTGAACCTATGCCTTGGAAGATGGATGACAAGCCCGCATCATCAACAACACCTCCACCTTCTTCATCAACCAAGGAGATATAATCACATGGGTATGGGCACTCCCCTTGGCAACTGCCAAGCTTGGGGAGGTGCCCCGGTATCGTATCATAATCACAACTCCTATCTTTACCGTTTTTCTTAGTTCGATCCTATTAGTAGTATCTTGATCTAGTAGAATAAAGTTTATGGCATGATCTAGTTTTGAGTTTTGCTTTATGATCTCTCTTTGTAATCGAGTCCGTGAGTTATATATAATAAAGATTAGTGTTGAGTCAAGTGCTTGATTATTTTGCCATGATCTTGGGTGAATAAAAGAAAAGAGAAAAAGAATAAAAAGAAACAAAAAGTTCATATTGATCTTATTGAGAGTAATGACTTCACATAGAAAGAGTATGATGATTAAAAGTTGTTGGGAGTTGGCAGACATAGCTTTGGTCATTGTTGCAATTAATAGGAAATAATAAGGAAAGGGAGGTTTTCACATATAGATATATTATCATTGACATCTTTTATGATTGAGAGCACTCATTAAAATATGACATGCTAAAGAGTTGATGTTGGACAAGGAAGACAACGTAATGAGTTATGTATTTCTTATATCTGAGATAAAGTATGTTGTCATGGATCCTCTAACTTGTTGAGCTTGCCTTTCCCCCTCATGCTAGCCAAATTCTCAGCACTAAGTAGAAATACTACTTGTGCTTCCAAAATCCCTAAACCAGTTTTGCCATGAGAGTCCACCATATCTACCTATGGATTGAGTAAGATCCTTCAAGTAAGTTGTCATTGGTGCAAAGCAATAAAAATTGCTCTAAATATGTATGATTGATTGGTGTGGGAGAAATAAGCTTTATACGATCTTGTGATATGGAAGTAATAAAAGCGACGGACTGCATAATAAAGGTTCATATCACAAGGGGCAATATAAAGTGACGTTCTTTCGCATTGAGATTTTATATATCCAACCATAAAAGCGCATGGCAACCTCTGCTTCCCTCTCCGAAGGGCCTATCCTTTATTATTATCTTCTACCTTATGCAAGAGTCATGGTGATCTTCACCTTTTCTTTTTCATTTTATCCTTTGGCAAGCTCAGCATGTTGGAAAGAACACGATATATATATATATCTAATTGGATGTAGGGGAGCATGAACCATTATTGTTGACATTACCCTTGAGGTAAAAGGTTGTGGGGCAAAACTATAAGCCCCTATCTTTCTCTGTGTCCGATTAAAACTCCGTAACCACAAGTATCGCGTGAGTGTTACCAATTATGGAGGACTAAATGATAGTTGAGTATGTGGACTTGCTTTTTAGCTCTGACATAGACTCTTTCCGATGTTATGATAAATTGCAATTGCTTCAACGACTGAGATTATAGTTTGTTGGAGCCCAATAAGGTTTATGATTTACACTTTTGCATTGTGAATAGATCATCACTTGAATATAAGTAATCATATGACAAATCTATATATGTTGCTGTTATGAGAATAATCATGATGCCTTCATGTCCGTATTTTATTTTTTATCGACGCCTCTACCTCTAAACATGAGGACATATTTATTGTTATCAGCTTTTCGCTTGAGGACTAGTGAGGTCTAAGCTTGGGGAGTTGATACATCCATTTTGCACCATGCTTTTATATTGATATTTATTGCATATGGACTGTTATTTCACTTTATGTCACAATACTTATGGCTATTCTCTCTCTTATTTTACAAGGTTTACATAAGGAGGGAGAATGCCGGTAGTTGGAATTCTGGGCTGGAAAAGGAGCAAATATTAAAGACCTATTCTGCGCAACTCCAAAAGTCCTGAAACTCCACGAAACATCTTAAAATAAATAAAGAAAAATCCTCGCCAAAGATGAAGGCCAGGGGGCCCACACCCTTCTCACGAGGGTGGGGGCGCGCCCCCCCTAGGGCGCGCCCCCCTACCTCGTGGGCCCCCTGGTGGCTCTCCGACGTCCATCTTCTCCTATATGAGGTCTTTCGATGAGAAAAAAATAGGAAGGAACTTTTCGGGACGAGACTCCGCCGCCACGAGGCGGAACCTTGGCGGAACCAATCTAGAGCTCCGGCAGAGCTATTCTACCGGGGATACTTCCCTCCGGGAGGGGGAAATCATCACCATCGTCATCACCAACGCTCCTCTCATCGGGAGAGGGCAATCTCCATCAACATCTTCACCTGCACCATCTCATCTCCAAACCCTAGTTCATCTCTTGTATCCAATTCTTGTCTCAAAGCCCGGGATTGGTGCTAGTAGGTTGCTAGTAGTGTTGATTACTCCTTGTAGTTGATGCTAGTTGGTTTATTTGGTGGAAGATCATATGTTCAGATCCTATATGCATATTATTACCCCTCTGATTATGAACATGAATATGCTTTGTGAGTAATTACGTTCGTTCCTGAGGACAAGGGAGAAGTCTTGCTATGAGTAGTCATGTGAATTTGGTATTCGTTTGATATTTTGATAAGGTGTATGTTGCCTAGCCTCTAGTGGTGTTATGTGAACGTCGATTACATTACACTTCACCATTATTTGGGCCTAGAGGAAGGCATTGGGAAGTAATAAGTAGATGATGGGTTGCTAGAGTGGCAGAAGCTTAAACCCTAGTTTATGTGTTGCTTCGTAAGGGGCTGATTTGGATCCATATGTTTCATGCTATGGTTAGGTTTACCTTAATACTTTTGTTGTAGTTGCGGATGCTTGAAATAGAGGTTAATCATAAGTGGGATGCTTGTTCAAGTAAGAACAGCACCCAAGCACCGGTCCACCCACATATCAAATTATCAAAGTATCGAACGCGAATCATATGAACGTGATGAAAACTAGTTTGACAATATTCCCATGTGTCCTCGGGAGCGCTTTTCCTATTATAAGAGTTTGTTCCGGCTTGTCCGTTGCTACAATACAATGTTCCCCCCCTCTCTTGTGGAGATCTATTCGATGTAATCTTCTTTTTGCGGTGTGTTTGTTGAGACCGATGAATTGTGGGTTTATGATCAAGATTATCTATGAACAATATTTGAATCTTCTCTGAATTCTTTTATGTATGATTATTTATCTTTGCAAGTCTCTTCGAATTATCAGTTTGGTTTGGCCTACTAGATTGATCTTTCTTGCAATGGGAGAAGTGCTTAGCTTTGGGTTCAATCTTGCGGTGTCCTTTCCCAGTGACAGTAGGGGCAGCAAGGCACGTATTGTATTGTTGCCATCGAGGATAAAAAGATGGGTTTTTTTTACCATATTGCATGAATTTATCCCTCTACATCATGTCATCTTGCTTAAGGCGTTACTCCGTTTTCATGAACTTAATACTCTAGATGCATGCTCGATAGCGGTCGATGAGTGGAGTAATAGTAGTAGATGCAGGCAGGAGTCGGTCTACTTGTCTCGGACATGATGCCTATATACATGATCATACCTAGATATTCTCATAACTATGCTCAATTCTGTCAATTGCTCAACAATAATTCATTCACCCACCATAAAATACTTATGCTCTTGAGAGAAGCCACTAGTGAAACCTATGCCCCCGGGTCTATCTTCATCATATTAATCTTCCAATACTTAGTTATTTCCTTTGCTTTTATTTTACTTTGCATCTTTATCACAAAAATACCAAAAATATTATCTTATCATATCTCACTCTCGGAAGTGACTGTGAAGGGATTGACAACCCCTTATCGCATTGGTTGTGAGGAGCTATTTGTTTTGTGCAGGTACGAGGGACTCGCGCGTAGCCTCCTACTGGATTGATACCTTGGTCCTCAAAAACTAAGGGAAATACTTACGCTACTTTGCTGCATCATCCTTTCCTCTTCAAGGAAATCCAACGAAGTGCTCAAGAGGTAGCAATTCTCAGCCGCCCGGCACTGGCCAAGTTTATGGCGGCGTCGCGTTACGCCTACAACATGCTGAAGATGCCAGGGCCGATGACCATCATCACCGTCCCCTTTGAGAAGAAGGATGCACTAATCTACGTCGACCAACTCTACCGGGAAGCAGTTGCAGCGACTGCTGCCAAGGCACTCGCTCCTGCCGCTGGAGCCCCGGCAGGGAAGAAGACCGGCAAGACCTCTCGCACCCACTCCAGCAAGCGCACCTCTTCGGAGTGTTGTGATCCCGACGAGGACGTGCCAGAGAGCTCCACCGGCAAGAGCAAGAAATCCAGAGCTGCGCCACCAGAGACCAAGAGGGTGTCCATCGAGGAGGATGGCATGGGAGGGGCTTTCACCATAAGCTCCACCCTGGACAGCAAATAGGAAAGCGCGCTTGTCACCTTCCTGCGGGCGAATGTCGACGTGTTTGCATGGCAAGCATCCGACATCCCCGACATTCCCAGGGAGGTGATTGAGCACCATCTTGCTGTCTGTCCTCATGCGTGACTCGTCAAGCAGAAGGTTAGGAAGCAAGCTTTGGAACGGCAGGAGTTCATCACGGAAGAGATCAGGAAGTTGGAAGCGGCAGGTTTGGTGAGAGGGGTTGATACGTCCATTTTGCATCATGCTTTTATATCGATATTTATTGCATTATGGACTGGTATTTCACTTTATGTTACAATACTTATGGCTATTCTCTCTTATTTTACAAGTTTTACATAAGGAGGGAGAATGCCGGCAGCTGGAATTCTGGGCTAGAAAAGGAGCAAATATTAGAGTCATATTCTGCGCAACTCCAAAAGTCCTGTAACTCCATGGAACATCTTAAAATAAATAAAGAAAAATCCTCGCCAAAGATGAAGTCCAGGGGGCCCACACCCTTCTCACGAGGGAGGGGGGCGTGCCCCCTACCTCGTGGGCCCCCTAGTGGCTCTCCGACGTCCATATTCTCCTATATGAGGTCTTTCGATGAGAAAAAAATAGGAAGGAACTTTTCGGGACGAGACTCCGCCGCCACGAGGCGGAACCTTGGCAGATCCAATCTAGAGCTTCGGCAGAGCTGTTCTGCCGGGGAAACTTCCCCCCGGGAGGGGGAAATCATCACCATCATCATCACCAACGCTCCTCTCATTGGGAGAGGGCAATCTCCATCAACATCTTCACCTGCACCATCTCATCTCCAAACCCTAGTTCATCTCTTGTATCCAATTCTTGTCTCAAAGCCCGGGATTGGTGCTAGTAGGTTGCTAGTAGTGTTGATTACTCCTTGTAGTTGATGCTAGTTGGTTTATTTGGTGGAAGATCATATGTTTAGATCCTATATGCATATTATTACCCCTCTAATTATGAACATGAATATGCTTTGTGAGTAATTACGTTCGTTCCTGAGGACAAGGGAGAAGTCTTGCTATGAGTAGTCATGTGAATTTGGTATTCGTTTGATATTTTGATAAGGTGTATGTTGTCTAGCCTCTAGTGGTGTTATGTGAACGTCGACTACATAACACTTCACCATTATTTGCGCCTAGAGGAAGGCATTGGGAAGTAATAAGTAGATGATGGGTTGCTAGAGTGACAGAAGCTTAAACCCTAGTTTATGCATTGCTTCGTAAGGGGCTGATTTGGATCCATATGTTTCATGCTATGGTTAGGTTTACCTTAATACTTTTGTTGTAGTTGCGGATGCTTGCAATAGAGGTTCATCATAAGTGGGATGCTTGTTCAAGTAAGAACAGCACCCAAGCACCGGTCCACCCACATATCAAATTATCAAAGTATCGAACGCGAATCATATGAACGTGATGAAAACTAGTTTGACGATTTTCCCATGTGTCCTTGGGAGCGCTTTTCCTATTATAAGAGTTTGTTCCGGCTTGTCCTTTGCTACAAAAGGATTGGGCCACCTTGCTGCACTTTATTTACTTTTGTTACTTGTTGCTCGTTACAACCTATCTTATCACAAAACTATCTGTTACCACTTATTTCAGTACTTGCAGAGAATACCTTGCTGAAAACCGCTTATCATTTCCTTCTGCTCTTCGTTGGGTTCGACACTCTTACTTATCGAAAGGACTACGATAGATCCCCTATACTTGTGGGTCATCAGGGGTACTCCATCCGACGTGGTTGGCCAATTCGGTAGTAGTGCGCAAGGCGAATGGGAAGTGGAGGCTGTATATTGACTATACAGATATCAATAAGTCTTGTCCCAAGGACCCTTTCCCATTGCCGCGCATTGACCAGATTGTTGAATCCACGGCCGGGTGTGACCTGCTATCATTCCTTGACGCCTACTCGGGGTACCACCAAATCTTCATGGCGAAAGAAGACGAAAAGAAGACAACATTCATCACCCCATGTGGCACGTATTGCTTTTTACGGATGCCTTTCGGGTTGAAGAGTGCTGGCTTGACGTTTGCAAGGGCGGTCCAGATTGGTTTTGAGCCCCAGCTGCATAGAAATATGGAAGCTTATATGGATGACATAGTGGTTAAAACCAAAGACAGGGCAACACTTGTACAAGATCTGGAAGAGATGTTTGCGAATGTGCGCAAGATCAACCTCAAGTTGAACCCTGAGAAGTGTGTCTTCGGTGTTTCGTCAGGCAAACTTCTCGGGTTCTTTGTGTCACAGCGTGGGATCGAGGCAAATCCAGACAAGATCAAGGCTATCGAGAAGATTAGGGCACCTAAGCGGATCAAGGACGTGCGTCTGCTCATTGGGTGCGTTGCCGCCATGAGCAGATTCATCTCCAGGTCTGCCGAGCTTGCCCTTCCCTTTTTCAAAATCATGAAAAAGGCAGGCCCAATGGAATGGACCCTAGAGGCCTAAGCAGCGCTGCATGATTTGAAGAAATACCTCTCTTCTACACCGATACTGGTTGCGCCCAAACCCGTTGCTGCTGTACCTGGCGGAGACGAACCAGGTGGTCAGTGCCACACTAGTGGTGCAGAGGGAGGTCGACGAAGAGGCAAGGCCCCCGGAAGGGTCCGACGCTAGCGGGGCAGGGCCTCCGCAACCAAACAAAGTGCTGCCAAAGAAGAAAATGATGCAGCACCCGGTTTACTTTGTCAGCTCCCTCTTGTAGGGGGCTAGGTCAAGGTACTCCGGCGTGCAGAAATTGCTCTTCGGCCTCCTTACGACATCGAGGAAGCTACGTCATTACTTCCAGGCACACGAGATCACCGTCGTCACCCGCCTCCCGTCGCAACGGATATTGCATAACCCAGATGCAACCGAGAGAATTGTGGAGTGGGTTGTGGAGCTGTCAAGCTTTGGTTTGAAGTTTGAAAGTACTTCGACAATCCAGAGCAGAGTCTTGGCTGAGTTCATTGCCGAGTGGACCTCAACGCCATATGAAGAGATCTAGGAGACCACCCTCCCCGGCAAGGAGGCAAGTCGCAACTGGATTATGTACTTTGACGGGGCTTTCTCGCTGCATGGCGCCGGTGCTGGTGTGCTGCTCGTTGCACCGACAGGAGAGCACCTCAAGTATGTAATCCAGATGCACTTTCCCAGGGAGATGTCCACAAACAACACCACTGAATACGAGGGGTTGCTTGCCGGTCTCAGGATCGCGGCGGACCTCAGGATCAAGAAGCTCATCGTCAGGGGTGATTCGCAGCTTGTTGTCAGACAAGTCAACAAAGATTATCAAAGCCCGTTGATGGAGGCCTATGTGGATGAGGTGAGGAAGCAGGAGGAGCGCTTTGACGGTATACATGCGGAGCATGTTCCCCGAGTGGAGAACGACATCGCCGACTACCTATTGAAGCGCGCTGCCTTCAAACTACCTGTGGAACCAGGTAATTTTGTGCTTCGGCTGACTTAACCATCCGATGTACAAGCGAAGGAAATCAGGCCCCGACAAGTACTTTCCTGCCGAGCTCCCAGGAGCTACCGGCAAGGATGTTGCTGTGGGCACTGAGCCAGCTGTGGGGCAACCGACTTCGGCGGGGCGTCAAGTCCTGGTTGTAGAGACAGCTACTCCCATGGCCGAGGAAGTGCCTCTAGTCCTTGCCGTCGAGCCTCAGGCTCCGGCATGGGCACAACATACCGTCTGATTCCTCCAAACATGGGAACTCCCTGAGGAGCAGGAAGAAGCAAAGAAAGTAGCCCATAGGTCTGCCATGTATCAGTTCGTCGACGACGTCCTGTACAGAAAAATACCGAACGGTGTGAAATTGAAGTGCATTCCCCAGGAGGAAGGACTGGAGTTGTTGGCAGAGATACACAGAGGCATATGTGGCTCCCACATAGGGTCAAGGGCCCTTGCCGGCAAGGCATTCTGGCAAGGTTTCTTCTGGCCCACCACCCTCCAGAATGCAACGGCACTAGTAACCAAGTGTGAAGCGTGTCAGTTCCATTCGAAGAAGCTTCATCAACCAGCTCAAGTGCTCCAAACAATCCCTCTCTCCTGGCCATTCTCGGTCTGGGGGCTCGACATACTGGGACCCTTTCCTCGTGCTGTCGGGGGCGTTGAGTACTTGTACGTTGCAATTGACAAGTTCACAAAGTGGCCGAAAGTGGAGACAGTGAGAAAGGTGACAGCACAATCGGCCGTCAAATTCTTCAAGGGGCTAGTTTGCCGTTTCGGTGTGCCAAACAGGATCATCACAGACAACGACACCCAGTTCACAAGCCACGCCTTCATGCAGTACACCCAGGACCTCAGCAACAAGGTCTGTTTTGCTTCTGTTGCACATCCATGAAGCAACGGCCAGGCTGAGAGGGAACATGCTGAAGTGTTGCGAGGCCTTCGGATAAGGACCTTTGATAGGCTGCGTAGGTGTGGAAGACGCTGGATTGATGAATTGCCGACGGTTATTTGGTCGATCAGAACGACACCAAATCAAGCCACCGGTCAGACATCCTTCTCCCTCGTTTACGGGGCAGAAGCAGTTCTCCCCATGGAACTCACATACGGGTCACCTTGAGTGCTCGCTTATGATGAGCCTGAGCAAGAGCAGTTGCGGCAAGATGACACGATGCTCCTTGAGGAAGATCGTCTTCGGGCAGCTGTACGAGCAGCGCGCTACCAGCAAGCCTTGCGCCGCTACCATGGCCGCAAGGTTCATACCCGAAGCTTTGAGGAAGGCGACCTTGTTCTTCGACACGTTTAGTCGGCCAAGAGTTCCAACAAGTTGACACCGAAGTGGGAAGGCCCTTATCGGGTAATACGAGTCACCAGGCCTAGCGCAGTCCGCCTGGAGACCGAAGATGGCATTCCAGTGAGCAACTCCTGGAACATCGAACATCTTCGCAAGTTCTACCCATAAGGCGCGGTTGCTGGGCCATCCCGGCAAACCACCTTTTGTACAAGCCTTGCCGACAAGGCATGTAACCCTTTGTACAAAGCCAGACGCAGACCCTGAGCATAAATAAATGAAGCGCTGGCGCCCTAAGTTATAGCATGCATGCTAGATTGAGTCTCTCCCTCGGTTAGGGTTGATAGTGCTTAGCGGTGGCTAACCCCTAGCATAGAGGTCGAGTGTGTGTCATTCTGTTCCTTTCCGTCTTTTTTGGTTCGTAGGGTACATGGACATTTCTGCTGAGCTATTGGGAGGAGAAAGAACGGGCCGGCACTCCGGCCCCGGCAAAACAAGGTTGCCGGGGGCTACGGACACGAGGATCCAACCGCGGCAGGTCAAGGTTGCCGGGGGCTGCAACGTCAGATAAGTTTTTCTCCCCCACTCTATGCGCCCGTGTGAACCTTGAACGTATAAGCCTTCGCTAGCTCTCATACCATTTCCCCCCCTCCATTCCGTGCCCAAATACTTTACTTTGGGCTGGAACTTGGTTGTAGTGCGGTGGGAAAAGGGCGAGCGAAAGGCCTAATCCTACTTGGCCACTACCTCCGCCAAGAGCGTGAGCGTAGTCGGGCCGTAGAGCAGGAGGACGGCAAGGACCTATTGCCGGGAGACCATGTTTATCTTAAGATAACGAGGATGTGTTCCTCGGTGTGGCCCTCGCCCACGCGCAAACAAAACCCGGCAACACCCTTCCTTTCATACATTGCGAACAAGTACAATTCATACAGAATGGGTACACGGGAAAGGGAATTACAATTTTGAAATCTAACAAGTGCCCGCGGGCTTACAAACTAGAAAAGATAAGTGCCCCGTGATCCCCATTCTTGCCCCTTTCCTCCCAGGTGCGGCAGGTAAAGGCAAAAAGGAAGGGACGGGGAACGCGTTGATGGAGAGCTTGACGAGGAAGGCCCTTGGCAGAGCGCACGATGAAGGGATGGGCGACGCGGTCGGTCGGAGAAGAGGTCGACGTGCCCCTGCTCGACACTCTCATCGTCGCTGTCGCTGTCCTCCTCATCACTCCTGCTTAAGGAAGAGTCTTCATCGTCGGAGGAGCTCTCCACGCAGCACTTCAGGCGAGTCCTAGAGTCTCCAAAGACCTTGATGGAGAGCAGGCCGTTCTCCATTAATTTGAAATAGAGAATGAGCCCTGCCGCCAGGCTATGGATGCGAGCGAAGGTCTTCCATCTGCGACGAAGATACATGACCTGAGGGGCGGGGAAGTCGACGTGGACCCACGTGCCGCCGTTCCCGCAGCCCCTCATGTGTAGCCTCAGGGTTTGGGGCGGATCGCGCTCCATCTCCCGAGCGAATGGCGGGGGAAGGCGAAGGTGACGGCGCGGTGCCCGACGCAGCCTGATGAAGAACTCGTGAGGCTGGTCCCCGGCGTGGCCCTCCATCGGAGGAGGCATCGCTGGCGGAGCCAGGGCCGGTGCGCCGCCCCGTCCCCCTCTTCCCCGAGCGCCATGCCGACCTCGGCCTCGCCCCCTCTCCCTTCCTCTCGTGGCCGACTCCGCCACCACGGGCTCTTGGGAAGGAGGGACGCGTTGTCGAGCAAAGACCTTCGCCGCCACCGTCGAAGGACCAGTGCCCCCTCTCACCATGACAGATGAAAGAGTGGAGCCGAGGTGGAAGGAGAGGGATGACGAAAGACTGCGGGAGGCCACCCCCTCCCCCCTTCTTATAAAGGGGGTGGGTCGGGACTTGGCCGCCCCACTCAGCCAATCCAACCATCAGGGGCGTAGGGAATCGAGGCCGACCCACTACCCCAATCAGCAGCGGCCCGTTCCCCCGCCTGGCCATTCAAAGCCCACACCCGCCGCCTACCACCTTCAAAGCATGGGGGACACGTGGCGGGCGAGCAAAAACTGAAGGGATAGATGAGGCGGCTATTCTCCACCCCGTGGTCGTGGGGCGCGGGCGCCTTAAAGACCACAACCCGAGCCCATTCAGTAAATGAGCCGCGCCTCTGTGTTTTCCTCTTTTTACGGGGAAGGCGCGAGCCGCCTCTTTACCATGATGTGACCCGTGTGTGCAGAAACCTCCCCACGCACGACCCCCACGTTGCGCATGACCTTCATGTTGCGCATTCAATGCGGGTCATGGGGAAGCACAGCAGACGGGGAAATTACTGCGGTAAAAATCTGCCCCACCTGCCCGCGCACAGTTCTGGGCCTAGCTCAACAACGCGTTGCGCTTATGTGTGGCCCAGGCCCGGGGGCTCCTATCGTGTACAAAAGTAGGGGCTCTCCTTTTGCACCCCTTAACTTGTGCACGGGCAGTCAGAGCCGCGCCCACGGCCACACTAAGCAGGGGAGGGATGCTGGACCAACGCCAAGACCGGAGACGCAAAGAGAGCAAGAGGGCGAGGTGGACTCCCCTGGCAAGACTCTTGCAGGGGTGGCTTCTACAGCCTTGGCAGGATCCTTGCCGGGGCAACTTACCTGGCGCCAACAGAGCATACCACCCTAGAGCCCAAGGGGTCCCCACGCCATATTGGAACCAAGGCTCGGGAGGCACCTCCGTGGTGGCATGCAAATCTTTGTAGAGATCACAGATGTAACACCCCGGATGTAACTTTCCCTATTGGTACTCCAACTCTTGCCGTTTCCAGCGTTAAGTTATATTTATTTCCTCGGGTTCGGGTTTTGTCTCCGTGTGTTGTTGACGTTGTCATGCATCTCATATCATGTCATCATGTGCATTGCATTTGCATACGTGTTCGTCTCAGGCATTCGAGCATTTTCCCCATTGTCCGTTTTGCATTCCGGTGCTTCGTTCTCCTCCGATGGTCATTTCTAGCTTTCTTTCGTGTGTGGGGATTAAACATTTCCGGATTGGACCGAGACTTTCCAAGCGGCCTTGGTTTACTACCGGTAGACCACCTGTCAAGTTTCGTACCATTTGGACTTCGTTTGATACTCCAACGGTTAACCAAGGGACCGAAAAGGCCTCGTGTGTGTTGCAGCCCAACACCCCTCCAATTTATCCCAAAACCCACCAAACTCTGCTCCATGTCCTAGAGCGTTCGATCACGATCGCGTGGCCGAAAACCGCACCTCATTGGGACTCTCCTAGCTCCCTCTATGCCTATTTAAAGGCCCCTCCATTTTCGGATCTCCTTCCTCCCCCCGAAACCCTAAAATTCTACCCGCCGCCGACGGACACGTCCGGCCCGCCACCGGACAACGTCCGCCGCCCCCCGTGCCCAGTCAGATCGCGCCACGTGGCCCCGCCCGGCATCCGCCGCCGCCAGCCCGCGAGGCCCGGGGCGGGCCCTCCCCGGCCCGCATCGCCGCGCCGCCCGCGCACTCCTCCCGGCGCCGCGCCCGCGCCCGCCGCCTCCCCGCCGGCGCGCCGCCGCCCCGCCGCTGCCGCATCGCCGCCGCATCGTCGTAGCTCGCCGCGCCGCCTGCGCAGCTCGCCCGCCGCCCGGTCGCCGCCGCGCCTCCTCCCGGCCGCCGTCCACGCCGGCGACCTCGCCGCCGTCCGCGCCTCGCTCCGGCCGGCCCCCAACGCCGGTCATCTCCTTCTCCCACTCCGTCCGCTGCCTCCCGGTGAACAGTGCAGATCCGGCCGCCTCGATTTCCGCGCCGGGTCAAACCCTAGATCTCAGGGTAAAATTCCGTCTAAGTCCCTGATATTTTTAGTTCAAGTGCTCATGTTCGCGGCTCCATAACTTTGCATCCGTAGCTCCGATTTGGGCATATAGCATATCAAAATGTTCACCTCAGAGAGTACACCATTTCATTCCATTGCATCATTTTCATCTGAGCTCATCTTGATGCCCGAAATGCTGTTAGAAGAGGTCTACTTGAGTTAATTGTTAGATCCGTTACTCCGTTTAGCACTTTTGTCATTTTTGCCATGATTAATGTGTGCATGATATGCCCGTGAGTTCTTCATATGTTTTATTAAGGGTTTTGTCATCTTCCATAGGTGCAACCCATTTATCTTTAGGATGTGTGTGGTGACTTGTGCCAGCTTGCAAAGTGGTGCACTTGCTAATTCTGTTTTCAGGGACTTAGTAGTTTCACTAAGTCTTGGGATTGTTTATCTCATGATGCCATATGTTCTTGTTGTTTCCTAGTGATCCGTGCCTCTTTTGAGGATGATCAGTAAAGGAGTTTTGTTAATATTGTAGTGCTCTATCCATCCATGTCTTTGTTTGCAATTATGGAGCACCCTAGCTTGAGTCAATCGAGCTCTACTTTTGCTTCGTTGCGAATCTGGGCAGATCGTCAACTTGTTTGCGATTTTGCCGATGTTATTGTAGTTGATCCGTGGATGCTATGCTATTGTTCTTGCCATGTCTAGCTTGAATTTTGTGCCTTCTTGATGGAGGTATGCTTGTCTTGCCATGACTTGCTCTGTAGTGAGTGCATCAAGCTCGTAAACATGCCTTCGCGAGTTATGTTTCAGCATGTCCCGGTTTTCTCTAAGTCTGAAAACTGATTATGTTTTTGCTATGTTCGTGTGCTTGTTAGTATATTTTTTGATCCCTTTTGGCTCAAGGTCACTAAGGGACTTTTGTTAAGCTTGTTGAGTAGCTCCATCCCATGTCTTTCTTTGTCATGTTCAGGTCCTGTAGCATGTTGTTTTGTTGCTCCGAAGAGGGCTATATGATCTGAAATTCCAGACAAGTGTTAATTTCACTAAGTCTGAGATCTGTTTGTCATTTGCATTTTTGCCATGCTTGTTTGAACCTACTAATGGATGAATTGGCCGTAGCTCAGTGCTAGACTTTTGTTAAGCATCTTGAATGCTTCCCTGCCATGTATTTTGTTCCCATGTTTGGGGGCTGTAGCATGTTCATATCATTGCATTTAGATGCCTACTTGCTGTAATCGCAGACCGGTGTCATATTTGAATCGCTTGCCATTTCCAAACCCTAACTCCGATTCCAGCGTTCTTTATATCGTTTTCAAGCGATTTCATCTCATCTTTCCAGTGGCACACTTTGATTTCCAAGTTGAGGCCAGCTTCATGCATTTCCTGTCATATCTTGCATTTTGCATCCCGCATCGCATCCCGCATAGCATATCATCTTTGCATCGTGTTGTTTGAGTTTGCACGTGGTTGATTGTATCCTTGTTGCTTGTTTGTCTTGTTTGGGTAGAGCCAGGAGACGAGTTCGCTAACGAGGAGCCCGTTGAGTTTGCTTTTGAGGATCCAGTCAACTCTGACAACTGTGCAGGCAAGATGATCATACCCTTGAAATCACTACTATCTTTGCTATGCTAGTTTGCTCGCTCTTTTGCTATGCCATTGCTACGATGCCTACCACTTGCTTGCAAGCCTCCCAAATTGCCATGTCAAACCTCTAACCCACCATTTTCCTAGCAAACTGTTGATTGGCTATGTTACCGCTTTGCTCAGCCCCTCTTATAGCGTTGCTAGTTGCAGGTGAAGATTGGAGGCCGTTCCTTGTTGGAACATCTCTTATTTACTTGTTGGGATATCATTATATTGCCATGTTATCTTAATGCATCTATATACTTGGTAAAGGGTGGAAGGCTCGGCCTCTCGCCTAGTGTTTTGTTCCACTCTTGCCGCCCTAGTTTCCGTCATATCGGTGTTATGTTCCCGGATTTTGCGTTCCTTACGCGGTTGGGTTATAATGGGAACCCCTTGATAGTTTGCCTTGATTAAAGCTTTTCCAGCAATGCGCAACCTTGGTTTTACCATTCGCCACCTAGCCTCTTTTTCACTTGGGTTTCCGGAGCCCAAGGGTCATCTTATTTTAAACCCGCCGGGCTGGTGCTCCCTCTGAGTGTTGGTCCGAACCGGGCAGCCTGCGGGGCCACCTCGGGGAAACTTGAGGGTTGGTTTTACTCGTAGCTTGACCTATCTGAGTGTGCCCTGAGAACGAGATATGTGCAGCTCCTATCGGGATTTGTCGGCACATTCGGGCGGTGTTGCTGGTCTTGTTTTAACCTGTCAAAGTGTCTTGAATTACCGAGAAACCGAGTCTGATCGGAACGTCTTGGGAGGAGGTCTATTCCTTCGTTGACTGTGAGAGCTTGTCATGGGATAAGTTGGGACTCCCCTGCAGGGATTGAACTTTCGAAAGCTGTGCCCGCGGTTATGGGCAGATGGGAATTTGTTAACGTCCGGTTGTAGATAACTTGAACCTTAACTTAATTAAAATGAATCAACCGAGTGTGTTACCGTGATGGCCTCTTCTCGGCGGAGTCCGGGAAGTGGACACGGTGTTGGAGTAATGTTTGCGCAGGTTGCTCTCTAGTTTCTCGCTCGCGCTTTGCCTCCTCTTATCGCTCTCCTTTGTGAATAAGTTAGCCACCATACTTACTAGTCGCTTGCTGCAGCTCCACTCATATTTTACATTGCCTTACCTATAAGCTTAAATAGTCTTGATCGCGAGGGTGTGAGATTGCTGAGTCCCCGTGGCTCACAGATTACTATTACACCAGATGCAGGGCCTGATGATTCCGCTCCAGGAGACGCGTACGAGCTCAAGTGGGAGTTCGACGAAGACTCTCAACGTTACTATGTTTCCTTTCCCGATGATCAGTAGTGGTGCCCAGTTGGGGGTGATTGGGACCGTGTCGCATGTTGGGTTCTCTTTTATTTTGGCGCCGTAGTCGGGCCATGAGTGTTTGGATGATGTAATGTTATTTATGTATTTGATTGACGTGGCGAGTGTAAGCCAACTATGTTATCTCCCCTTTCATTATTATATTACATGGGATGTTGTGAAGATTGCCTAACTTGCAACATATGCCTTCAATGCGATTATGTCTCTAAGTCATGCCTCGACACGTGGGAGCTATAGTCGCATCGAGGGTGTTACAAGTTGGTAATCAGTGCCTTCCCCGACCTTAGGAGCCCCATTGCTTGATCGTTTTTAGCGGCGAGTTGTGTCTAGAAAAATGTTTTGAGTCATTTAGGAATTATATATCAGAGAGATTAGAAATTCTTTTTACTTCCCAGTCTCCTCATCGCTCTGGTAAGGCATCCTGACGTAGAGTTTTGACTCTTCTCTTCTCAAATTTCACTAAAAAGAAATTTAGGATCACACGGGTATCTTGGAATCGTTCCGATGGTTTTATGATGAGAACATTGTCTTGTTGCCTCCTGTCAGGGGTTTAGTGGAAGTGTCCCGGGGAGTTGAGCTCTGAGGTGTTGTCATCATAATTTTACCGTTGCTGTTCTGGAGTACCTGAGTTTAGTACGGCGACATCGAAAATCTCTTTTATGCAGTTCGTTGGTGAGATAACCTCGACGCCACCCAGTACTGGGGCGGGAGTTCGGGAGTATCGCCATAACTTGTATAACGGATGCTTTTCGAAGGTTGAGGTAGATGGTTTCTGAAGGTTTCTTGGTTATGTGTTGAAGGATGGATACAGCTGGATGTAGGATTTGCTAGTTTGGGTGAGATATTATGCTTCCCCTGTATCCCCAACACCTGATTGCATAATGGGAAAGGTTCGGGAGTTTCATAGGTGGGAATTCTAGTAGCTCTAGTTCTTCTTCTATGGATATTGGTTTGAGATTGGGATTTCTTACCGATTATTCGTTCGTGATCCGTACCTTATTGATTTATTTCTATACCTTAATTCTACGTGGCTTCTCAATTTATGGATATGTGACCATTTCAAGAGGAATGCATTCGTTCATTTTGTTCGGATGTGAAGACTATATGTTGCAATTTTCATTCCGTTGGATTCAGCTTCATTATTTGTCTATCAATGTGCTAATGGTGGTCAACCTCTTCAGGATGGCTCCTCCAACGCGCACGACTCCGAATCCTGATCCGCCACCACCTCCACCTCCTCCGGAGGCATGGCAAGCTGTGATGGCCGCAACCAATGCAAACACACAGCTGATCATGCAAATTCTTCAAGAGCGCAATCAAGGCAGTCAAGGGAATCAAGGTAGCAATCAGAGTCACTTTGCTACACTCAACCAGTTCCTTGCTAACGGGCCAAAGACTTTCAGCAATTGTGTTGAGGCAACCGATGCTGACGATTGGCTTGTGGATCTGTGCAAGCATTTCGAGTGCAGTAACGTCAGGCCTAAGGACTTTGTCAAGTTCGCTTCCTTCCAACTCAAAGATCAAGCTGCAGAATGGTTCCAGCAGTACAAGGACTCCAGAGGTGGACGAGTTATCACTTGGGATGATTTCCGTCGAGATTTCCAAGCTCATCATATTCCGCAAAGCGTGGTTGAAAGCAAGCGTGAGGAATTCCGCAATCTGAAGCAAGGCTCTTTGTCTGTCTATGACTACAACAAGTTGTTCCAGAAGCTCGCCCGCTTTGCCAAGCAGGACGTCCCTGATGAGAAGAGCATGATATACCAGTTCAGGGGTGGTCTCAGAGAAGATATTCAGCTCTCTCTTGTCCTCTTTGAGCCCTTGAGATACGATGAGTTCTACAACATGGCACTGAAGCAAGAGGCTGCTCAGTTAAGGTGTGATGCTTCCAAGAAGCGAGTCAGAGATGCTACTCCTTCTTCCTCTACTCAAGTGGCCAAGCAGCAGAAGTTTTGGCTTCCTCCTCCTCCGTTCCGTCAGCTGTATCAGAAGAGCAAAGGTGGCAGTGGTTCTTCCCACCCACCCAACCCTGGCTTTCAGAACAAGACTTCGTCTCAAGCTCCAAGATCGAGTGCTCCATATCACCGTCCGCTTTCAGAGGTCATGTGCAACAAGTGCCAACAGAAGGGTCACTATGCCTACAAGTGTCTCAACCAGAGGCATCTTCCTCCTCCTCCTCCTGTCAGATCGACAAGTACAACTGTGGTGAAGCATAACCCCAAGCACGCCAAGGTCAATTTGATGAATGCAGCTCAGGCAGAGGATTCTTCAGATGTCATCATGGGTAACCTTCCTGTTAATGATATTCCTGCAAGAGTTCTTTTTGACACGGGCGCATCGCATTGTTTCATGTCAAAGCCATTTTTTTACCAAGCATGAGTTCGTTTCTTCTCATTTGGGTAAACAAATGGATATCGTTTCTCCTGGCAAACGTTTGAGTGCTAGTCTGGAGGTGCCAGATGTTACTATCACGTTGGGCGACTACAAGTTCCTTTCTTCCCCAATGGTTCTTGGTAACTCGGATATTGATCTTATTCTAGGGATGGATTGGCTTTCTAAGCACAAGGCTCAGCTTGATTGTGCAGCCAGGCAGATTCAATTGACTCATTCGTCTGAGGATGTAATTGTCTTTGCCGCTCGGGATAATACCATCCGTCTGTTTTCTCTCAATGAGAAGGGTGAACTGGATGCTATCTCGCAAATTCCAGTCGTTTGCGAATATCAAGACGTCTTTCCAGAAGAGCTTCCAGGAATGCCTCCGCACCGGCCAGTTGAATTCGTTATTGATCTTGAGCCTGGTACGGAACCTGTGTGCAAACGTCCTTACAAGCTCGGACCTGAAGAGTTGAAAGAGCTGAAGAAGCAACTCGATATGCAAGAGAAAATGGGTCTCATCCGGCCTAGTTCTTCTCCATGGGGTTGTGGTGTTCTTTTTGTGAAGAAGAAGGATGGAACGGACCGACTTTGTGTTGATTACCGTCCAGTGAACAAGAAGACCATCAAGAACAAATACCCACTTCCCAACATCAATGAGCTATTCGAACAACTCAAAGGTGCCCAAGTATTCTCCAAGCTTGATATCCGTATGGGTTATCACCAGATTCGCATTCGTGAAGAAGATATTCCCAAGACAGCATTCAGAACAAGCTTTGGTTCATATGAATACACTGTCATGTCTTTTGGCCTCGCCAACGCTCCTCCGACGTTCTCTCGCATGATGAACTTCATCTTCAACGCCTACACCAATGACTTCGTTTTGGTCTATCTCGACGACATTCTGGTTTTCTCCAAGAACAAGGAAGATCATGCCAAGCATTTGCGTTTGGTTCTCGATAAGCTCAGAGAACATCAGTTCTACGCCAAGTTCTCCAAGTGTGAATTTTGGCTCGATGAGGTTCTTTATCTTGGTCATATCATCTCTGCCAAGGGCATTGCCGTGAATCCTGAGAAGGTGTCTGCAATTGTGAATTGGGAACCTCCTCAGAACGTGAAGCAACTCCGTAGCTTCCTCGGTCTCGCAAGCTATTGCCGAAGATTCGTTGAAAACTTTTCTAAGATCGTGAAGCCTCTCTCTAATCTTCTTCAGAAGCACGTCAAGTATGTTTGGTCTCCGGAGTGTGATATTGCTTTCAACACTTTGAAAGAGAAATTGATCACTGCTCCAGTTCTGACTCCACCTGATGAATCCAAGCCATACGAGGTCTTTTGTGATGCCTCTCTCCAAGGTCTTGGCGCAGTATTGATGCAAGAGAAGAAAGTTTTTGCTTATACATCTCGCCAGTTGAAGCCTAATGAGAAGAACTACCCCACTCATGATCTCGAGTTGGCGGCAGTTGTGCATGCTCTTTTGACTTGGAGACATCTTCTATTGGGAAGAAAAGTGGATGTTTTCACTGATCACAAGAGTCTCAAGTACATCTTCACTCAGCCTAATCTCAACCTCAGGCAAACTCGATGGGTCGAAATGATTCAAGAGTATAATCCGAGTATTGAGTACACTCTAGGAAAGGCCAATGTGATTGCTGACGCATTGAGCAGGAAAGCTTACTGCAACAGTCTGATTCTCAAGCCTTATCAACCCGAGCTTTGTGAAGTTTTCCGCAAACTGAATCTGCAAGTTTTTCCTCAAGGTTTCCTCGCCAACCTTCAAGTCTCTCCTACCTCTTGCCATTCCAGAATGGAAGTTTGACCACATTGAAATGGACTTCGTGACTGGATTTCCAAAGTCCAAGCGTGGCAATGATGCTATATTCGTTGTCATCGACAAACTCACCAAAGTGGCTCACTTTCTGCCTATTAAAGAGTCGATCACTGCAGCTCAATTGGCGGAACTCTATACCTCTCGCATTTTCTCTCTGCACGGTATTCCTCAAGTGATCTCTTCAGACCATGGCAGCATCTTTACCTCGAAGTTTTGGGATTCTTTCCAGAAGGCCATGGGCACCAACATCCGCTTCAGCACAGCTTTCCATCCTCAAACAAGCGGTCAAGTCGAGCGTGTCAACCAGATTCTTGAAGATATGCTCAAGGCTTGTGTGATCTCCTTCGGCATGAAGTGGGAGGATTGTCTTCCTTATGCTGAATTCTCCTACAACAACAGTTTTCAAGCAAGTTCGGGCAAGGCCCCTTTTGAAATTCTGTATGGCAGGAAGTGCCGTACCCCTCTCAACTGGTCTGGAACCGGCGAACGTCAGCTTTTGGGTAATGACTTAATCACAGAAGCAGAAGAAATGTGCAAAGTCATTCGTGATAACCTCAAAGCAGCCCAATCCCGTCAGAAGAGCTACTATGATAGTAAGCACCGCGATTTGGCTTTCGAGATCGGAGATCATGTTTACCTCCATGTCTCTCCTATGAAAGGTACTTGTCGCTTCGGTATCAAAGGGAAGCTTGCCCCCAGATACGTGGGACCTTTCAAGATTGTCAGCAAGAGAGGCGACCTCGCCTATCAACTCGAGCTTCCTTCAAACTTTGCAAATGTTCATGAGGTGTTCCATGTCTCTCAGCTTCGAAAGTGCTTCAAGACTCCTGACCGCACCGTCAACTTCGAGGACATTGAGCTCCAAGAAGATCTCTCTTATCGTGAGCACCCAGTTGCTATTCTTGAAGAGACTGAACGCAAGACTCGCAACAAGTCAATCAAATTTCTCAAAATCAAGTGGTCACACCATTCCGACCATGAAGCTACCTGGGAACGCGAGGATCACCTCCGTTCTGAGTACCCGGCGTTCTTTCAGTCCTAGATCTCGGGACGAGATCCTTTCGTAGTGGTGGAGTGTTGTAACACCCCGGATGTAACTTTCCCTATTGGTACTCCAACTCTTGCCGTTTCCAGCGTTAAGTTATATTTATTTCCTCGGGTTCGGGTTTTGTCTCCGTGTGTTGTTGACGTTGTCATGCATCTCATATCATGTCATCATGTGCATTGCATTTGCATACGTGTTCGTCTCAGGCAATCGAGCATTTTCCCCGTTGTCCGTTTTGCATTCCGGCGCTTCGATCTGCTCCGGTGGTCATTTCTAGCTTTCTTTCGTGTGTGGGTATTAAACATTTCCAGATTGGACCGAGACTTGCCAAGCGGCCTTGGTTTACTACCGGTAGACCGCCTGTCAAGTTTCGTACCATTTGGACTTCGTTTGATACTCCAACGGTTAACCGAGGGACCGAAAAGGCCTCGTGTGTGTTGCAGCCCAACACCCCTCCAATTTAGCCCAAAACCCACCAAACTCTGATCCATGTCCTAGAGCGTTCGATCACGATCGCGTGGCCGAAAACTGCACCTCATTTGGACTCTCCTAGCTCCCTCTATGCCTATTTAAAGGCCCCTCCATTTTCGGATCTCCTTCCTCCCCCCGAAACCCTAAAATTCTACCCGCCGCCGCCGGACACGTCCGGCCCGCCACCGGACAACGTCCGCCGCCCCCCGCGCCCAGTCAGATCGCGCCACGTGGCCCCGCCCGGCATCCGCCGCCGCCAGCCCGCGAGGCCCGGGGCGGGCCCTCCCCGGCCCGCATCGCCGCGCCGCCCGCGCCCTCCTCCTCCCGGCGCCGCGCCCGCGCCCGCCGCCTCCCCGCCGGCGCGCCGCCGCCCCGCCGCTGCCGCATCGCTGCCGCACCGCCGTAGCTCGCCGCGCCGCCCGCGCAGCTCGCCCGCCGCCCGGTCGCCGCCGCGCCTGCTCCCGGCCGCCGTCCACGCCGGCGACTTCGCCGCCGTCCGCGCCTCGCTCCGGCCGGCCCCCAACGCCGGCCATCTCCTTCTCCCACTCCGGCCGCCGCCTCCCGGTGAAAAGTGCAGATCCGGCCGCCTCGATTTCCGCGCCGGGTCAAACCCTAGATCTCGGGGTAAAATTCCGTCTAAGTCCCTGATATTTTTAGTTCAAGTGCTCATGTTCGCGGCTCCGTAACTTTGCATCCGTAGCTTCGATTTGGGCATATAGCATATCAAAATGTTCATATCAGAGAGTACATCATTTCATTCCATTGCATCATTTTCATTTGAGCTCATCTTGATGCCCGAAATGCTGTTAGAAGAGGGCTACTTGAGTTAATTGTCAGATCTGTTACTCCGTTTAGCACTTTTGTCATTTTTGCCATGCTTAATGTGTGCATGATATGCCCGTTAGTTCTTCATATGTTTTGTTAAGGGTTTTGTCATCTTTCCAGAGGTGCAACCCATGTATTCTTAGGATGTGTGTGGTTACTTGTGCAAGCTTGCAAAGTGGTGCACTTGCAAATTCTGTTTTCAGGGACTTGGTAGTTTCACTAAATCCTAGGATTGTTTATCTCATGATGCCATATGTTCTTGTTGTTTCCTAGTGATCCATGCCTCTTTTGAGGATGATCAGTAAAGTAGTTTTGTTAATATTGTAGTACTCTATCCATCCATGTCTTTGTTTGCAATTATGGAGCACCCTAGCTTGTGTCAATCGAGCTCTACTTTTGCTTCATTGCGAATCTGGGCAGATCGTCAACTTGTTTGCGATTTTGCCGATGTTATTGTAGTTGATCCGTGCATGCTATGCTATTGTTCTTGCCATTTATAGCTTGCATTTTGTGCCTTCTTGATGGAGGTATGCTTGTCTTTCCATGAATTGCTCTGTAGTGAGTGCACCGAGCTCGTAAACATGCCTTCGCGAGTTATGTTTCAGCATGTCCCGGTTTTCTCAAAGTCTGAAAACTGGTTATGTTTTTGCTATGTTCGTGTGCTTGTTAGTATATTTTGTGGTCCCTTTTGGCTCAAGGTCACTAAGGGACTTTTGTTAAGCTTGTTGAGTAGCTCCATGACATGTCTTTCTTTGTCATGTTCAGGTCCTGTAGCATGTTGTTTTGTTGCTCCGAAGGGGGCTATATGATCTGAAATTCCAGACAAGTGTTAATTTCACTAAGTCTGAGATCTGTTTGTCATTTGCATTTTTGCCATGCTTGTTTGAACCTCCTAATGGATGAATTGGCCGTAGCTCAGTGCTAGACTTTTGTTAAGCATCTTGAATGCTTCCCTTCCATGTATTTTGTTCCCATGTTTGGGGGCTGTAGCATGTTCATATCATTGCATTTAGATGCCTACTTGCTGTAAATCGCAGACCGGTGTCATATTTGAATCGCTTGCCATTTCCAAACCGTAACTCCGATTCCGGCGTTCTTTATATCGTTTTCAAGCGATTTCATGTCATATTTCAAGTGGCATACTTTGATTTCCAATTTGAGGCCAGCTTCATGCATTTCCTGTCATATCTTGCATTTTGCATCCCGCTTCGCATCCCGCATAGCATATCATCTTTGCATCGTGTTGTTTGAGTTTGCACGTGGTTGATTGTATCCTTGTTGCTTGTTTGTCTTGTTTGGGTAGAGCCAGGAGACGAGTTCACTAACGAGGAGCCCGTTGAGTTTGCTTTTGAGGATCCAGTCAACTCTGACAACTGTGCAGGCAAGATGATCATACCCTCGAAATCACTACTATCTTTGCTATGCTAGTTTGCTCGCTCTTTTGCTATGCCATTGCTACGATGCCTACCACTTGCTTGCAAGCCTCCCAAATTGCCATGTCAAACCTCTAACCCACCATTGTCCTAGCAAACCGTTGATTGGCTATGTTACCGCTTTGCTCAGCCCCTCTTATAGCGTTGCTAGTTGCAGGTGAAGATTGGAGGCCGTTCCTTGTTGGACATCTCTTATTTACTTGTTGGGATATCATTATATTGCCATGTTATCTTAATGCATCTATATACTTGGTAAAGGGTGGAAGGCTCGGCCTCTCGCCTAGTGTTTTGTTCCACTCTTGCCACCCTAGTTTCCGTCATATCGGTGTTATGTTCCCGGATTTTGCGTTCCTTATGCGGTTGGGTTATAATGGGAACCCCTTGATAGTTTGCCTTGATTAAAGATTTTCCAGCAATGCCCAACCTTGGTTTTACCATTCTCCACCTAGCCTCTTTTTCACTTGGGTTTCCGGAGCCCAAGGGTCATCTTATTTTAACCCCCCCCCCCGGGCCGGTGCTCCCTCTGAGTGTTGGTCCGAACCGGGCAGCCTGCGGGGCCACCTCGGGGAAACTTGAGGGTTGGTTTTACTCGTAGCTTGACCTATCTGAGTGTGCCCTAAGAACGAGATATGTGCAGCTCCTATCGGGATTTGTCGGCACATTCGGGCGGTGTTGCTAGTCTTGTTTTAACCTGTCAAAGTGTCTTGAATTACCGAGAAACCGAGTCTGATCGGAACGTGTTGGGAGGAGGTCTATTCCTTCGTTGACCGTGAGAGCTTGTCATGGGCTAAGTTGGGACTTCCCTGCAGGGATTGAACTTTCGAAAGCCGTGCCCGCGGTTATGGGCGTATGGGAATTTGTTAACGTCCGGTTGTAGATAACTTGAACCTTAACTTAATTAAAATGAATCAACCGAGTGTGTTACCGTGATGGCCTCTTCTCGGTGGAGTCCGGGAAGTGGACACGGTGTTGGAATAATGTTTGCGCAGGTTGCTCTCTAGTTTCTCGCTCGCGCTATGCCTCCTCTTCTCGCTCTCCTTTGTGAATAAGTTAGCCACCATACTTACTAGTTGCTTGCTGCAGCTCTACTCATATTTTACCTTGCCTTACCTATAAGCTTAAATAGTCTTGATCGCGAGGGTGTGAGATTGCTGAGTCCCTGTGGCTCACAGATTACTATTACACCAGATGCAGGGCCTGATGATTCCGCTCCAGGAGACGTGTACGAGCTCAAGTGGGAGTTCGACGAAGACTCTCAACGTTAATTATGTTTCCTTTCCCGATGATCAGTAGTGGTGCCCAGTTGGGGGTGATTGGGACCGTGTCGCATGTTGGGCTCTCTTTTATTTTGGCGCCATAGTCGGGCCATGAGTGTTTGGATGATGTAATGTTATTTATGTATTTGATTGACGTGGCGAGTGTAAGCCAACTATGTTATCTCCCCTTACATTATTATATTACATGGGATGTTGTGAAGATTGCCTAACTTGCGACATATGCCTTCAATGCGATTATGTCTCTAAGTCATGCCTCGACACGTGGGAGCTATAGTCGCATCGAGGGTGTTACAATAGACACACAAGATCAGATGGAAACCAGAAGACGACGACCCTTGGCGAGATCCTTGCCGAGCAGGTCCACGAGATCCCCGGCAAGACCCTTGTCGAGGACGACCGTGGTGCCGTGGCGAGACCCTTGTTGGGCCCTCAGCAAGACCCTTGCTGAGGACGCCCGCGAGGCCGCAGCCATGCCTGCATCCGCCAAAACTCCACCACTGCTCCCATACAGCTGCCAGCTCGACCAGCTGAGCAGGCATCGGCGTGGCAGCACGCGGCCTCTACACTAACTCAGGGAGCATCTGCGTGGTGGCATGCAGATCTTCGTGAAGGCTCCACCACCGGGCCAGCCCAGTAGCCAGCCAACGTGGCGTTACAACGCCTTGTCAGCTTGGACGCGCGTCGGAGCCAGGCGAAGCGACAACAGCTGGGACGAGCTTGTTTGCCATCCCCAATAAAGGAAGAGGGGCATGTCGGCAGCGCATTAAATGCGCTTGTCCGACGATGCTAGGGGTTAGACTCAGCCCCTGTACACCTTTCCACCTCCTATGTGCCATTGTGGCAACCCCTTTTTGTCTATAAAAGGAGGACCGAGGCATACTGGAGGGGGATTCGGATCTTTTGGACTAGAAAGCCACGACAGCTAGTTCAATAACAAAAGAACACCTCAATACACATACAAGCAGGACTAGGGTTTTACGCATCTCTGCGGCCCGAACCGGTGTAAACGATTTGTGTGCTGACCGCCAGACCCGCTCTTCGCACAACCCCGCACCCGCCAATTGTAGAAGGGATCCCAGTGACCCCGTAGGTGTCATTTCCCACCAACACCAGCTGTTAGCCTCTCCATGTACAGTACTCTTCCGATGGAAGTCGCTCGTTGACCACATTGACCACCCCACACCGAGAGCACTAGGGCAGTGGACGACGGCGAGGCCTAGGAAGGGGACGACGCAGAGCCGGGGAAGACGTGACAATGGATGCCCACGCGGAGGGGAGTACGTGGGTTGACTGCTTCGGCTACGGTGTGAGGCTGCCATCGCCGGAGAATAACAGGAGGTGTGGGTGAGTATAGAGGGATGGCATGGCCAGCGGTGGCAGCACAACCGGCCACGGGAGACAGGAGTAGGCGGCACGGCCGACGCTTGTTTGGGTGGCTGGAGCAAGAAGACCAGAGGTTGAAGAAGCACTATGGTCGTTGGATGGACATCGTACGGTCACTAGAGCTAGAATCATTCATATTGACTAAGTTTACAAAGCCCTCCGTCCCCGTCAACTTAGTAGGCCCACAAGTCAGTCTCCCATTATGCTGGGTCCTAGATAGGAGGGGGAGTATTCATTTTTTGTGCGTAATAAGGAAGCACTTCCTTGCATGCGAAGATATAGCTGGTGGATCCGAGTTGTCAGTGGCTGGAATGTTTTTTTCGCGAAATACAGAGGACCTTTCGGTTGGTCCTAGATGTCAGGTGGAGGAATCATTATTTTGCGTGTAATAAGGAGGCATTTCCCTGTGTGCGGCTGTGGACCCAGCTGTCAGCCTCTCCACGTACAGTCCACTTCCGATGGATGTCGTTCGTTGACCACACCGCACCGAGAGCACCAGGGCGGTGGACAACGGTGAGGCCTACGAAGGGAACGACACAGAGCCAAGGAAGACACGACAATGGCTGCCCACACGACGGGGAGTACGAGGGTTAACTGGTTCGACTGCTGTCGCCGGAAAATAACAGGAGGTGTGGGTGAGTAGAGGGATAGCCAGGCCAGGGATGCGAGTATGGTGGGGCCATGAGGCCTGCCCGGAAGCACAGCCGATCACGGGAGGCGGGAGCAGGCGGTTCCGCCGGCGCTGGTTTGGGCGGCTGGAGCAGGAAGATTAGAGACTGAAGAAGCACGATTGCCGTTAGATTGACATCTAACGGTCTGACGCTGGTAGGGTCGATTGTTGACTAAGTTTCCTTTTTTGAGAAACCTTGTGTACGCATGAACTTAGTAGGCCCACAAGTCAGCCTCCAAATCTGTGGCAGACAACATAGAGCCCATTTGCTATTTTTTAATAATTTCCAGCCCATTTGCTAATTCTTAAGTAATTTATTACAGCCCATTTTCTGCCCAGGACCACGGTCAAAAAGTTCAACCTTATTTTGCATATTTCGGTGGAGTCCGAATTGTTGTAATCCCGAAATGATAAACATTTTTTAAGAACTTATTGATTTGCCAAAAAATCATTTTGTTTTTGTAAGCAAACAAGATGTGGGACAATTGAGTTGGTTTAAGGGAAAACCAGTGGTAAAAAAATCAGCGCTGGGAGGGAAACAACAACAAAAATAAGGATGTAAATATGAAAAGGGAACTTTATGTATTTTCAATATAATGATACATATATATGAACTAGTAAAACTATAGGTAGAGATTAGAAAATGGAAGTAGGACATGGCATTTCAAGAGGAAAATAGAACTGGGCTGTGTGTTTGATTCAGTAAAAAAACTTCCTACGGATGTTGTAAGAAAAAATATAACTAACGCTGGTGGGCCAGAGGCCAGTAGATACCTGCTGGATCTTTGTTCCCCGTTGTCGTCATGGGCTAGGGCTATTAAAAAGAAAACCAAGTCTGGGCATTCTACAACCCAGTTGAAACTTTCTCGACCTGAAAAAACAATATACCTGCTCAATAAACAAGAGAATTATGCAAGTATAGACTCATAACTGGGATGCAACATGTATATTGTTCTTTCATCGTGATAATAAGTGCATGCACTTGTTTCGAAAAATTTGGAGAACTGGGAATTCAAACGGCGGGTGCTTATGCTACCCATCAAATAAAAATCAGGTGCCTGAAAATTCGTTTCGGAACAAATGATTCAGCTTTATATCCACGTCGACCCTCAACATGATGGTTGGAAGAAAATGCCAAGTTCATACGGAAAGATTGTTAACAACAATACCAACTTGCGCACGACAAGTTAGTATAAGAACCAATACCAAACTAACATATAATCTTTTGAGTCCTGGCCCTAGTGTTCGTCTGGTAGAAAATCTTGCAGAAGACCAGCTCCCGCTCCTTCTCTTGCTCTAGGTCCCTGAGGTGGTACTCGTGCATCACCCAGTTGGCCCTCTGCTGGTCGAAGTTCTTTTTTCTATTTTTTTATTTTTTTGTGGGAATGGTTGAAGTTCTTGTTGGTGTGCAGCACCAGAACCATTTTGCTACCCGTCTGCCGGCCATCGACCATCACCGGCAAGGTATTGCCGGTCTTGTGCCACATAGCGTGCATGCCGCACTCCGTCTGTATATTGTGACGCGCCCACGTGCCCCTTTTGAACGCCCTGGAATTGCGCTGGAAGAAATGCTTGCTTAGGCCACTCAGTGTGATACCTGCAGTATTGTCGAATACAGGTTTTAGTGTACGTAGTTGGCATTTTCATAACATCTTTGGCATGTTGCAGTCACTTATTTCACTTTTTATTAACTATCAAATTGTAATTGCTCACTAGGTCTGCGTCCAAAAAGAAAAATAGAGCTATAAACAAAGGAATATGTTTGTGCAAGTAGACGGCCGATCGGTGTCTTACCTGGAAGTTTCTCAGGATGGGTGTAGCATATGTCGTGCTCGCTGTCGATGGTTGGTATGAACAAATCAATAAGAGGGTGAGATCTCGCGTTGTCAGCACTCACTTTGGCCTCAAGGTGCTTGATCAGCTCCTCATCCGTGGGATCGAACTTGACGCCAGCCGGCAGCACCAGCCAATCCTTCTTGGAGTGGCATCGGTTAATTCCAGTTATATGGTACTCAATGTATGGTCAAATCAACCTTTTTAAGTGAATGATGAAAGATTTCGATGGATAAGTGGTAGTACTCCACATCTGAAGTCCACAATACCCGAACACGCTGCTGGGATTCTTGTGTCACCTCACGCGCAGCGTGTTGTCACGTCAATTCAATGTGAGGACATGATGAATAATTTGACCGATGTATACTAGTACTGCTACTGTACTTTACTTACTAGTCGTATTTAGTGTCACATTTTAACCATAGGTTTAACTAACAAAATGTCAATGCATGTCACCAAAAATTATTCCACTAGAAACTATGTTCAAATACGATTAAAATGATATAATTTTTTGTGCCATGCATTAACATTTAGTTGGTGAAGTTTATGGTCAAAATTTGACACAAATTATGAAGGGGACTAGTAAACCAGGAGGGAGGTAGTAGTACGAGTAGCGCAATATACGGTATAGAGGACTAGTACAAATTTAGAAATGGGGTAAGAAGTTACAAGGATGTGCGACAGACTTTGTAGGCTACATGAGTAATACAAAATATAATTCCCACTGGACAACACTTTCACCAACAACTACACACTTGGATATATATATGGCTTCTGCACAACATCTCCATCATCATTATCAGTACATCCTACGTAGGTGAGTTAGGATGCACTTGATCCTAGAAAGGTATCTATCCTTCAAACCAGAGAAGTGCTTCAAACTAACAACAGTACATAATATCCAACAAAAGAGGGTCATGCTACAGCAGCAGGATACATGGCTCAGTCTAGATATCAGTACGAATCAAGTTGTGCATATTTGCTGTTGGAATGAACCACATCACCACATGTCGGATTTGCAAAAGCCATCCATCGCATGGAAGCTTGATGCCTTTCACACATTGAAGATTATCTAGCAACAAGCTGTTTCGATGAATCTCTGGGTATGGTGATTCATGAAACCCATGGTATGATGTGTAAACACAGTTCCCCCTGGCGAATGGAAGTTGCATATCACGGTAATCATCGCCGGTGATATGATCGATGATTGGTTGGATGATCGGATAATTGAGCCCGAGGAACATGGAGTGGTTGCTGCGGCTGTAAACCCGCCTCCAGTTGAATACGCCTGGCCCAACGGAGCTAGGATCTTTCTCGAACACGAAGCAGCCATAGCCATCAATGTCACAAACACCTCAAGCATTGTACTGCATGTGGTTTGATGAAATGGTTTGGTCAATTTGGTACGCGCAAATGAGCATCAAATGACCGCCATCAGCTGAACGAGCGTTAAACCACCACCCATCGGCTGGTAAGATTCCAGGTCCTGGAATCATGAAGGCCAGCGCATTTGCGTCTGCTGCAACAATTCAAATTGGAGACCAAAAGGACAAAAATAAACAATCATGTTGAGAGTATGTGTGGAATTAAGATTATTATAACAGTGACACATATCATAGACAAACAATTGCAATGCCGTGGTCATAATCATACCCCAAGTTAAAAAAATAAGCCAATGGCTTTCATATTCTCTACTCCTATAAAAGACTCAGTTGGTGATGATGGTGTGTCTGCCATCCGTCATTTCTGACCATCAGATCTACATCTAACGACTATGATGTAAGTTGTGGTATTTTTGCAAAAATACCCCACTCCTCTGCTCCAATTTGCAGAAAACCCTTAGTATCTTGAAACCAACCACATCCCTCCCCCACCTCATCAAAACAGCCACAAGGAATATATTTTGAGTGAAACTTAATACGAGTATAATTTTAGTGATATATACACCAAACTATAGTGTTTTTTTCAAGTTTGTGAACATGTATTATTCTATTTTGGATTTGTTGCAACGCACAGGCACATTGCTAGTCTAGCAATATATCATGGTTCAAACATCATGTAACAATGAGAGGAAAACAGATATGACGGGGCCTACTCATATTCTACCATAGCACTTACTACAGTTATCATATCAACTCTAAGCAATAACATGTGTTGTTATAAAAATCCTGGAAATGAGAGTAACATATAGCAATCATGAGGTTATACTCATAATACCTATTCTAACAATCATTAGATGCCAATTGTTCTCGTATCAACTCTAACAATAACATGTGTGGTCATAAAAATCTAGGAAATGAGAGGAACATATAGCAATGATGTGGTTATACACATACTATATATATTCTAAATTTGTAACAATGAACAGGCAGTCGTATTCTTAAGGTAAATATGAGATGAGATAGAACAATTACATGACGATAGATTCCACTTGTATAGGCAGCCAATCTGTGTGTTGACCGCATAAACGATGCCATCGTGCACTATAGCATCAGACAGAAATGTTGGGTGAAGAGGATCGATGATGAGCCATAACCATGTATGGCAACCGGATTCCAGATAGACTAATCCCATGTTGAACACGGCAATGAGCCTATAATCCATGTAGTCTTGTGATGGTGTGGGCACTTCGCAGATTACAACCTTCAGCAAACAGAGGTTGAGCCAAAAGCTCGATGCATCTCGTGCGCAGTAGGCAGGAGTGTCCGGCGGGCCGCGAGGCTCGATGGTGGCGGTATCCAACGATGGAAGGGTGATCTCTCGCTGGGTGTAGATATCCACGAGATGCCACAGACTACCGGATTGGTGGATGAGGACGATCCAGTTGGCCTTCATGCCCGCCTAGTAGTGGCCGCGCATGAAGGACAGGTGGACGGGTAGTGGTAGCATGTCAAGGGGCACCACGGCAAACTCCGTAGGATCATCAAGTCGGTGTTTGGGCCACCTGCGAGGATCGGGCATCAGCAAGCAGGGTGTCTTGAAAAGAGTCGGCCAGTTGCAGACGAGTAGACGGTACAAAGACATCGAGCATGTGGCCAGATGGGCGGTGCTGAGCAGGTCCATACGATTACAGATCTGCTCCAAGAGAACATCGGGGAGGGAATTCCAATTGTGGCTCTGCGTGTCAGTCGGTTCTGCCATAGTTTTTTTAGGGCGCTGAGTGACTGGGGTTTTCGGTGCATGCGAGCCAGCGGGGAAGTGGATATGGGCAAGCGAGCAAAGAAGATGGCGTGTGTGGCCGAGCAGTGAGTGGGGGGATATGGTACGCGTGAGCTACCAAGGAAGATGGTGCGGGTGGGCGAGCAGTGAGCGGGGGGAAATGGTGTGCGACTGACGATGGGGAAGAGAGGAGGAAGAAGAAGAGAGGAGGAAGAAGAGTGAAAGACGGGGAAGAAAGTGCATTAAATCTCAATTCTACTAGTACTACTACCAGGATATACCGTCCTTCGGAGTGTAAATAGTTACGCCGATGACATGTGGGTCTACCTCAAGAGGGCCCATATGTTAGTTAATGGAGGAGAGAGGTGCGTAGTCATATTTGCGGAAGCGTGCTCCACTGGCAAACATGATGGCAGTACTGGGTAAGACCGATTTAGTAACACCAACACACTGGTTCAGCCTATTAATCGTGTGTCCCATCTGCTGCAGCGTGTATTGTCACTTCACTGTGAAGACTAGTTGAATAGTTCTCTCTGACTGAGATGGGGAATAATGGATCGTGAATACTTCCTATCTACAGTATCCCTATGCCTGAACGCTCGGGCCCCTCCCAATGCTCTGCCTTGTACAGGTGCTAAGGATGCCATGTAGGCAAAAAGTCTGATGCGGCAAGGTAATTAAGAGGAGAGATAAGTGTGGTGACCCCAGTACTAAGCACGAGAACCTAGACAAAAAACTGAAATGGAAGAATCCCACCAATGCATGAAGAACTTTAGTTACAAAATCATTAAATAAAGGATGCTTAGACTAGCCACATTGGGTAGTAACATAGACTAGTAACATGCTCATGTTACTAGTCTATGTTATTACCTCTATAGTGGGGAGTAACATATGTGTGGTAACATGCAATACTTCATTTATTAGGCTATAGACACATCTTGCCTTGATATGTGTGATGTTACTCATACTAGTAGTAACTAGCTATGTTATCACTTTCATCTCTTTCTTCATTTATTGCATGCCACATCATCTATTTAACCTAGATATGTGTGATGTTACTACCTATGTTACTCCCATTGTGGGTAGTCTTAGCATCAACAAGTTAAGCACATGTACATGTAAGCATTGGGAGCTTTAGTTGCTAAAGTTTTTAATGTGCTTAGCACCCCATGTAAGCACCGATGCATCCTGTCCAACAAGATGAAACATTAGCCAAGGCACCCGACACCAATAATGTAGGAGTACTAGTACTACCTCCATTCCGGTTTATAGCGCTCAATTGAAAAATCTCATCAACCAAGGTAGATGATGAGTGCTGGAATAATTTTGTAGTTTGCAAAAAAATCAATTAATGCACTTGTTTTCCTCAAAAAATTATGTTTACCAATGCATTAATTTTGTGTCAAACTTTGACCATCTACTCCCTCCATCCAGGTGAGTCAACTTTGGTTGTGCACCGTGACCAAGGTAGGAAAAACAAGAGAACTTAATGTTTATTTGCTACTCCCTCCGTTCCTACATATTTTCTTTTTAGACATTCAAATGTAATACAACATACGGATGTATGTAGACATATTTTAGAGTGTAGATTCAATCATTTCGCTCCGTACGTAGTCACTTGTTGAAATATCTATAGAGACAAATAATCTGTGGGAACAGAGGGAGGCTTTTACTCCGTATTTGGGAACAGAGGGAGTATCACAATATGGAGGGAACAGAGGAAGCTTGAAAAATGAACATGTCAATGGGAGGGAGTAAAAGCCTCATGCATGCATGCAACATGCAACACTCACACATACACATGGACACACGCAACACTCACGCACCCATGCGGCACACAGCATGCGACGCAACACACATGCTCATGCTCAAGTGCTCAACCTACTCCCTACGTCCGTGAAAGACTGTACATTTAGAAATTTACACATTGACCAGGTGTCGGGACCCCGATCCTAAGTCACACCAATCTAGCATGTAACACTTCATATCACTTTGCGGCCTCACGCACGGTATTCCCACGGGTGCCACCTTACCTGACCCGGGACCGTTTGCGCCTTTAGGCTCACGTATATGATAGCGTCGCTAGCATCCATATGATAGAGAACCCGGGCCGACATGACTAGTCGTGAACCCAAAGTAGCACTAACTTACAGGGACAGGCATACATGAATCAACCTCGAGCATGTCGGTCAACAGCGTATTAATCCGGGCTGTAACACTGGGCTAACAGGACTCCGGGAACCCGGGCTATAGCTGGCTAGGCAGGACTCCGGATGTCACCACGTGACATTTCCCCGAAGGGACAGACACAAGAACAAAGTGAATCACATGCCGGCCAGACAAATGTTTCGGAGCAGTAGTGCTGGGCTAGCAGGACTCCGATGAACCGGGTTGTAGCGGACTACTATGGCTCATGGAAGCACAAGACTACGTTTCCCCATAAGAGAGGCTACCAGAGGTAAACAACTAGGTTGTCGGATCCCACACATAGCAATACACGTTACACGTACGCATAACATGCAAGTATGGGCTGTACAACATGGCATCACAGCATAACTCAAACTCATATAGATAAAGGCCCAGAAGAGCCACATAGCATCAATACAAACAGGGGTCTCATGACCCATCATTCAGAGCATACAAGCAACGGAAGCATTACATAAGCCACTTCCTTATGACGGCGGTCATACTGGCTCTTTTGACGAGATTGGGCTGTTTTCAAATTCTCACGAATGATGCAAACTTGCTCTTCTGCCTCCTGGATCATATCTGGTCCAAAGAATTGTCTTTCACCGGTTTCTGACCAGTTCAAAGGTGTTCGATATCTTCGTCCATACAGAATCTCGAAGGGTGCTTTCTTAAGACTGGATTGGTAGCTATTGTTATAAGCAAACTCGGCAAAGGGAAGACATTTCTCCCAATCCATACCGAATGAGATAACGCAAGCTCTAAGCATGTCTTCAAGAATTTGGTTGAACCTTTCCACCTGACCACTTGACTGAGGGTGGAAAGCAGTACTAAAAGAAAGATGAGTTCCCATGGCATTCTGGAAACTTTCACAGAAATGAGAGGTGAAAAGACTCGCACGGTCTGAATTGATCTCTAGTGGAACACCATGGAGTGACACTATTCGGGAGATATATAAGTCAGCGAGCTGACTAGCAATGATACTCTCTCGAACAGGTAGGAAGTGAGCCACTTTGGAAAGACGGTCGATGACTACGAAGATAGCATTATTTCCTTTCTTGGTCCTGGGAAAGCCGGTGATGAAGTCCATACCAACTTTGTCCCATTTCCACTCGGGAATAGCTAAAGGTTGAAGGGCGCCAGCAGGTCTTTGATGCTCTGCCTTAACGCGACGACAAACGTCACAGTTGGCAATATACTGAGCGATTTCTCTCTTCATCCTAGTCCACCAGAACCTCTGGCGTAGGTCCTGATACATCTTTGTACTACCGAGATGAATCGTGAGAGGGGATTCATGGGCCTCCTTAAGGATCAGTTGCTGGATCTGTTGACATTTGGGAACCACCAAACGGTTTCTAAAGTAAACAACACCTCTCTCATCCATAGAGAAATAGCCAGCAACTCCCTTGGAAATATTCTTCTTGATTCGGGAAATTCCCGTATCATGCTTCTGAGCCTCTATGATCTGATCTGTAAGGGTAGGTTTCGCCACCAAGGTAGAAAGGGAACCACGAGGAGCTATGTGAAGGTTAAGCTTACAGAATTCCTCATGGAGGGGTGGTTGACATTGTTGCAACATGAGGTTGTTGCAATAGGATTTACGACTTAAAGCATCAGCCATGACATTGGCTTTGCCTGGGGTGTAGGTGATTCCTAAGTCGTAATCCGAGATCAACTCCAACCAACGTCTCTGTCTGAGATTCAGATCAGGTTGGGTGAAGATATACTTGAGACTCTGATGGTCAGTGTAGATTTCGCAACGGTTACCAAGAAGGTAATGTCGCCAAGTCTTAAGTGCATAGACTACGGCTGCAAGCTCTAGATCATGTGTAGGATAATTTTCCTCATGTGGATGCAACTATCGAGATGCATAGGCAATCACATGACGATCCTGCATAAGAATGCAACCTAGTCCTTGACGCGAAGCGTCGCAATAGATAACAAAGTCTTTAGTGAAATCCGATGGCACGAGTATGGGCGCAGAAGTCAGGCGTCTTTTCAGTTCCTGAAAACTGCGCTCACACTGTGGGGTCCACTCAAACCTTTTATCTTTCTTGAGAAGCTCCGTGAGGGGTTTGGCCACTTTGGAGAAGTTTTCAACGAAGCGGCGACAATAACTGGCCAGACCAAGGAAACTCCTAACTTGTTTGACCGTTTCGGGTGGAGTCCATTCAAGAACGGCTTTGACTCTCTTGGGATTGACAGCAATGCCCTTACCAGAGATCACGTGGCCCATATAGGTCACTTCTGGCAACCAAAATTCACACTTGGAGAACTTGGCATAAAGGCGGTGCTCTCTGAGTTTTTCTAGAACAAGCCTAAGATGTTCGGCATGCTCTTCCTCATTCTTCGAGTAAATAAGAATATCATCGAGATAAACCACGACGAACTTATGTAAGTACTCCATAAAGATCGAGTTCATCAAGCGGGAGAAAGTAGCTGGAGCATTGGTTAGGCCGAAAGACATCACGGTGTACTCGTATTAACCATAACGAGTGACAAAGGCCGTTTTGGGGATGTCCCCGTTTCTGATCTTGATTTGGTGGTAGCCTAACCTCAAATCCATCTTGGAAAAGACTGAGGATCCAGCGAGCTGATCATACAGGTCGTTGATCCTGGGGAGCGGATACTTGTTCTTTATCGTGACCAAATTAACGGGACGATAATCTACAACCATCCGATCCGTACCATCCTTCTTCTTGACGAAGAGGACATGACAAGCCCAAGGAGAAGAAGTGGGATGGATGAAACCCTTTTGCAAGGACTCATCAAGTTGTTTCTTAAGCTCGGCTAACTCCAAAGGCACCATCTTGAATGGTCTCCTAGAGATTGGAACAGTTCCTGGGATAAGTTCTATGACAAACTCTACATCTCTGTCAGGTGGGACACCTGGCAGTTCTTCTAGAAAAACATCCGAGAAGTCACGAACTACCGGAATATCTTCAAGGTCTGGAACAGGGCTGGCATTAAGAGAATAGAGTTGACGCCTTGCAACTCTAGTAGAGACAGTGACTATTTTGCCAGATGGATGTGTAAGTTGAACAGATCTAGTGTAACAATCGATCTTGGCATGATGAGCTGTCATCCAGTCCATACCCAAGATGATGTTAATATCTGCAGACTTGAGAGATATCAAAGAAGCAAGGAATACCAGTCTGTTAATAAGGATTTCATTACCATGGCTTACCTTGGAAGTTTGCCATTTGGAACCAGGAGTCTGGATTATTAGTGGAGTTGGCATATCACAAAATGACATGTCGTGCAACCGAGCATAACCTTCGGATATGAAGGAGTGGGATGCTCCAGTATTGAACAGAACTGAAGCTGGGTGACAATTGACAAGAAGCGTACCCAGTACGACGTCGGGATCATCTTGAGCTACTGCAGCTGAGACATGGTGCACACATGCTCGTTCAATGGAGGCTGGCTTGGTACTGATCATCTTGACTGATGGCTTTTCACGGCCAATAGACCTCTCAGACTGGGGTGGAGTATAACTGGACTGAGGGCAGTCATGTGCATAGTGTCCTGGTTCTCTGCAGGTGAAGCAAGTTCGTAAGGTAGGACGTGGACCTACATTGGCAAGTGGTCCACTAATAGGCCTAGGTGGAGCACGTTGCTGAGTTGGGTGAGGCGCCACATCGGATGGCCTTGGTGCATATCAAGGTGGAAGAGCTGAGTTCGGAATCCAAATCTGTCACTTCTGAGAGCCAGAGCGGGAAGAAGAACCCAGATCACGGTTGTGCTTACGAGACTCCACGTAAGTGAGCTGAGCTGTCTCTGCATTAATGGCCTTGTTCACAAGAGCCTGGAAAGTATCACAATTGTGCAGGTGGAGATCACGACGCAAATTAGGGTTGAGACCCTTCCGGAACCTAGCCTGCTTCTTAGCGTCTGTGGACACTTCTTCTGTAGCATAGCGGGCGAGGCTTCCAAACTCTCTACTGTAAGAATCAATAGGCATCTTACCCTGGGTAAAACTACAGAACTCTTCCCTCTTGCAGTCAATGAGAGCCTGAGGAATGTGGTGCTCATGAAAAGCCTCGGTGAAATCCTTCCACGAAGGAAACTGGCCAGCTGCAAGCATAGCCTCATAGCTCTGCCACCAAATACTAGCAGGACCTTCCAAGTGATAGGTAGCATAGGTGACCTTGTCACCTTCAGCCACGTTCGTAGAAAACAACTTGTGAGTGATGCTCCGGAGCCAGTCGTCTGCATCGAGTGGCTCAATGGAGTGATGCAAGGTGGGTGGTTTCAAACCAGTGAAGTCGGTGATGGAAACCAACTTCTTACGCTGATGTGCGGTGTTCTGCTCAATCTGTGCCAGCAAGCAGTTAGTCTCATGCTTGTTCCTCTCGGATGCTAACAAAAACTCTGCCATCAAAGGCTGGTCAGGAGGATCCTCATCCCTACCATCTCTGTGGTTCTTACTATGAGCAACTGAACCTCGGTTAGCAGACGACATCCTGGCACAGAAACCAAGGAAACAAGGATGGAATTAGCATCGACATAAGGATGCGGAATGTAATGCAAAAGCATTGGAAACTCTTGAAATCCTGGGACAATTTTGGCAGCATAACGGCTGTAAATGCTCAAAAGAATTTTTGAGACATTCATCAAAGGAATAGCATAATCAATCAGCATCATAATATCAAGGTTCTGGGTCAAACTAAGGACACCGGAAGTAGTAGAACTGTACGGAGACACAACCCAACAATCCTAAGACTTTACGGTTTAGTAACACGTCATCCTAAGAGATAGAGGAGAAGCCTAGGCCTTAACCCTCGTAGAAAAGAAGAGGCTGACTCAGAAAGAATGACATGAGGTAAAGGAGTAAAAAGAGCCTTACGTTCCCTTCCACAATCAATTCCCTTACATAACTAAAGCATTTCTAGACTCAACTTCGACCAGTTTGGCTTGGTAATCCTACAGTCAGTCAGGCTCTGATACCAACGCTGTCGGGACCCTGATCTTAAGTCACACCGATCTAGCATGTAACACTTCATATCACTTTGCGGCCTCACGCACGGTATTCCCACGGGTGCCACCTTACCTGGCCCGGGACCGTTTGCGCCTTTAGGCTCACGTATATGATAGTGTCGCTAGCATCCATATGATAGAGAACCCGGGCCGACATGACTAGTCGTGAACCCAAAGTAGCACCAACTTACAGGGACAGGCATACATGAATCAACCTCGAGCATGTCGGTCAACAGCGTATGAATCCTGGCTGTAACACTGGGCTAACAGGACTCCGGGAACCTAGGCTGTAGCAGGCTAGGCAGGACTCCGGGAACCTAGGCTGTAGCAGGCTAGGCAAGACTCCGGATGTCACCGCGTGACATTTCCCCGAAGGGACAGACACAGGAACGAAGTGAATCACATGCCGGCCAGTTAAATGTTTCAGAGCAGTAGTGCTGGGCTAGCAGGACTCCGGTGAACCAGGCTGTAGCGGACTACTATGGCTCATGGAAGCACAAGACTACGTTTCCCCATAAGAGAGGCTACCAGAGGTAAACAACTAGGTTGTCGGATCCCACACATAGCAATACATGTTACACGTACGCATAACATGCAAGTATGGGCTGTACAACATGGCATCACAGCATAACTCAAACTCATATAGATAAAGGCCCAGAAGAGCCACATAACATCAATACAAACAGGGGTCTCATGACCCATCATTCAGAGCATACAAGCAACGGAAGCATTACATGTCTGAGTACAAACAACTACAAAAGGAAAAGACTAAGAAGCCTGACTAAACACGACCCTCCCAAGGGTACAAGATCGTAGCTGGGATACAAGCTACTCGCCGAAGTCACTAGTGTAACCAACTGCAAAACATAAATAAGCAAACGTGAGTACAAAGGTACTCAGCAAGTCTTACATCAGAACTATCTACATATGCAACATTATCAACAACGGGGGGTGGAGTTTTAACAGCAGCAAGCCAGCTTTGACTCAGTGGCTAACCTATACTACGAGTATCAGAAACTTCTTTGGGGTGAGATGACGCACACGAGTCCACATATTCGCCATATCAATACTCCACTGTGGATCCGTTCCCGTCTCCCTACGAGAAGGCCATCCATAGCACTCACGCTTATCTTGCGGATTTTAGAGTATCCACTTCAAGTTGTCTATGTACTACATAAGTCCTCCAAGTTTCCATATCCGAGGAAAACGGCTATTCGAATAGATAATATTGACCCTGCAGGGGTGTACTTCACACACGCTCTCGCCACCTATAGCCCTGTACATGTCATGTACCTCGGCAACATTCAAGCGAAAGTCGGGCGAGGGTGTCGGCCATGACCTGACTAACCACACAAGTCTCTCGTCCAGGTTTATCACCTATTCGGGTTCCATCCGCAAGGAGATCCGACCGGGGTGTGCTCACGACCCCAAACGATGTGTGCAAGGTTCCCAAGCCCACCATCTGAGTGCCACTTGGTACACCGTGCCTAGTCTGTCCCAAGCCCGTCCCATAGGACACCACCTGGTAGACAAGTAGCACTACCTACAAACGCCAGAAACTAGTTGCAACTCCTGGACAGAGATCAAGTGGATTAATAAGCCGAGAGGGGCCGGATAACCGGAACCCAATGCGTGGTAGTAACTGGACTTGGATAACATACACAAAACTCAGTGCTTAGGGACGGTTCCAATGAGACAACCCACCATGTACTCCTACATGGCCTCTCATCGCTACCTTTACTAAAACGTGTTCACACACTTAACCTTTACCGGTAGGACATGTTCACCACTCCGATTCATTCCCGGTGAATCAGGCCTGACACAACTCTAAGCATAGCTGGCATAAAGAAATCAAGCATGGATGAGTAGGCACATCAAGGATCAAGCAACTCCTACTCATGCTAGTGGGTTTCAACTATTTACTGTGGCAATGACAGGTCATGCAGAGGAATGGGTTCAACTACCGCAGTAGAAAAGTAGCAGTTGAATCGTTGTTGCCCTAATGCAGTATAAGGAGCAGGAGCGAGAGAGTGGATTTATCAAAATGCTCAAGGGGGGTTGCTTGCCTGATAGATCCACGAAGAAGCACTGCTCCTCAGACAGGTACTCGGGACACCTTCCGGAGTAGAACCTATCGAGAGGGGACGGTGCCGGCAATCAATAAACAATCATATGCAACAATATGATGCATGAAGATGACATTTCAAAGATTCTATGATTTGCCCTAATGCATCTAGCATCAATTTGGTTGGAGTCCATATGAACCAAGGGTTCATATGCAAACCCCAAATTAAGTAGATAACATGCCATTATTACGTTTTCACTTATAAAGCAAGTATAAGTTCGTTTTTCATGCATGAAACTGGCATAAATGGATTCCTTGCATTTTTCTGATGATTTTTCATATATAAATTATTTCATTCTGAGCTACGGTTTAATTTCTATGATTTTTAGAAGTTTTAACTATTTTCTGAAATTCTCTGAATTATTTAAAATCCAGAAATCAATTACTGCGTCAGCGTGACGTCACAGAGGCGTCAGCAGGGCTGACCAGGTCAAACCTGACGTGTGGGGGCCACACGTCTGTGACACTGGGGTTAACCCCGGGTCAAACCTGCACCGACCAGGGTTTGACTTGGCTCTAAGGCCCACTGTCAGTCTCAGGGGGGGAATTAGGCTGTGGGATTAGCGCTAATTAAGCCGCCACGTTAGCCTCGCCGGAGTTCGGCCGGCGACAACCAAAACCGCGGTGGACGCTCGCCGGAAACGCTGCTCCGGCGTCCATTCGACGCGCGGATGGGTGCTTAGGGTGGCTGGCGCTCGCGCGCATCTAACGGAGCAGGTGGGAGGCCGTGGGGTGGACGGAGCTCGCCGGAGCAGGGCTCACGGCAGCGGCTGGAGCTCGGTTGATGCGGGGTTGCGGCTGCAGCGCGAGGCGAGCGAACGGGGGGTGCTAGGCAACACCTAATGGGCAACAGGAGCCCGCCGGAGCAACTAGCAGGAGCGGAGGGGCTCAGGGGCACGGAGCTCGCCGGCAATGGCGGACGGCGGCTCCGGTTACTCGTCGGGCAGTGGTTACACGACGAAAACGACGACGTGGTTAAGGGGGGAAAGACCGGGAGCTCACGGGGATCACGCAGAGTAGGCCAGCGGGCTCGGGGAAGGCCTGGAGCGAGCGGAGCAACGAGGAGGATCTCCGGCGGCCGGCGATGGAAACGAAGACGGTGGCGTCGATGCAGAGCTTCCCGGGTCGCCTGGCTCGTTGAGGACGTAGCAGGCAGCGAGGCGGAGCTCTGGGGCACGTCCGTGAGGCTAGGGCAGGCCAGTGGCCGCGGTGGCAGCGATCGGCGGCGACCGTTGTGTTCGGCTGCGGGGGACAGAGCGAAACAGAGAAGGGGAGAGGAGGTGTGGGGGATCCATATGGCTCCAGGGGTGGCGTGGCATCTCCAGAGTGTCGAGGCAGTGGCGGGAAGCAGGAGGTGGCCGAGCTTGCGCTGGCGCGCGTCGGCCACGCGCTCGGCGTCCTCCTGGCGGGAGGAAGAAGACCTCCGTGCCCCTGGTGGGCTGGGCCGGCCAGATGGGCTGCCAGGTGAGCGCCAGGTAAGTCTTTTCTTATTTCTTTCTGTTTTTCTTTTTCTATTTCTAACATTTGTCTTGTATCTACAAGAAATGTTAAAACATTTCCATAAATGCTGAAATTTTTTGTGGCATCTAGATATAATATTCCAGAGGCCCTCACCAATTCCCAACATTTTTGGAGCCATTAAAATATTTATATAATTTAAACAGCTCCAAATCAAATATTTATGCATTGATTCAAAAATCCAAAATGTGTAGCAAAAATTTGCATCACCTCTGGTTGTTGTTCCCCACATTATCCAAAGAGCATGTACATTTTTGAATAGCATTTTGGGTTCATTGAAAATCCATTTTAAAGTTGAACCTATTGGAAAAACTTTGGTGCTAGGGTTTGCAACATCCCCATTTCAATTTCATTTGAAATTTAAACATGATGCACAAAGCAAGCCTAGGATCATACCAGAACTAGGGATGTGACACCAGGGCATAATTAACGCCCAAAAGTAGCTGATTTATGTGTGCATGCGACCATTGAGAGAAGAAGATTAAATGAAGGTTTTTGCATGCTGTAATTAAGGATAGACATGTAGCCTATAGCTAGAGCACAAGTTGGTGCATTAGTCAATCAATATTGATTTTAGATTAAAGGCTAAATGCATTGGAAGTGTAGATGTACACTCTTTGTTGGAAGACCGAGGGAGTACACGTGCATGCACTCACATACACAGCCAGGGTGGTTCGCGCGCAAGGGTTGGACTCCTGTCGCGCCTGCGTAAAGTTTTGTTCAACTGATTTCTTTGCTCTGCCAACTGACAGGTGGGACCCAGAAACCAGGTGACAATTTAACCAGTCAACAAAGTGCCACGTCGACTATGTGGCCGGTCAGTAGGGTGCAATACGGTGCTGTACGATGAGCTAGTGATCGTATAATCACCGCAAAACTATATATAGTGACCGTAAAGGGCGTATTGTTACATACATTGACCACCAGTGTATTTTTCTCGTTTCAAATTAAGCCATATTTAACCGGAAAGGACTAGTACTTGTACGGCTTTGATGTGTCCCGTCAACTCGCCGAACGAGGAGAAGCTTGCTTACTACGCCTCTCCCTCGCCCACGCGTGCGGTGGCTCGCAGGACGTGGAGAGGGTTTTGACTACAGCGCCCTCTCCCTCTCCCTCTCGCCCGCCCTCGCCCTCGTGGTGGATGTGCAGTAGTTCAATCGGTGTCAGATTGCCAGAAGCATATTGTACTGTAGTATCATCATTGTTGGACCTTCCGAAGAGGCGAAGAGCCAAGTGCAAGGTTCACACGAGTACGAACTGTTGAACGTCCCGAAGAGGCAAATATCCAAGCGCAAGGTTTTATTAGAGTTGTCATCCTAGTAGGAGTATTACAACTATAGCGAACGATGCTACTGTATAATGCCGCCACATCACCTATATCCAAAGTTGTGCCACTTTTTTTCTCAATGAGTGTGTTGGATCCCGTGGAACAACCACACAAGTTGCATGTACACATAACACATTTACTAGTAATAAATTCTAAAGGACAAATGCCAGTATGCCACACAAGTTCATCTCCAATTCATGTGATAAATTTGTGCACGAGTAGTCTACATATATTCACAGCGCTACCGTTCACAATTTACCATACCCCACTTACACGTTATAGATGGGCACGATCCATAGCGGTGGGCAACGGGAATCATTGTCACAGCTTTCTAGTCCGGTTCCACACGATGGAGACTCATCCAAGCTGAAGCGGCATAAATCAGGGATAGCGTTTCCCAGCATGTCGCTCATCTGGCGGTGCGCACGAAAGACACAAGCGTGCTTCATGAACGGCAGGCCTTCGGTCTCGTGCACGAAAGGTGGCATCCGGTTCACAATGGGGTAGTTGTCCCCAATAAAAAGCGAGTACTCTCCAAGAGTGTTTCTCGGCACTCACGTAGCATCACGGGGGTCGAACTCGGCGCCGTTCATCTGGTACATGCGGCATCTCAGATTTGGTCACATGGTGACGTACACAGTCAATGTCCATGCATAATAATGTTGTGCTCAAATATGGCGGTCAGTAATACTGTGTAGCAAATAGTACTACTCCGGTATAGAGGAAGTAAAATAACCAGCTTATTATATATAGCCACTCTTGGCTACATGGATGAGATAGTAAGACATGGAAAAACAAAAATGGTGGCAGCTAGTGGGTTCAAGTCTTCAAGGGCCTAGCTATCTATACGCGTCCTCCAAGGTAAAAGGTACTCCTACTAGTACTCCCTCCGTTCCAAATTACTTGTCGCAGAAATGGATGTATTTAGAACTAAAATACATCTAGATACATCCATACCTGCGACAAGTAATTCGGAACGGAGGGAGTACTAGTAAGTAGTACAACAACGAAAGAGAAGGCGAGAGGGTTAAAAAATATAATACTAAATGGAATACCTGGGTAGATGGTGACGGTCCGATTGTGGTAGATTGTGTGACCATGTTGCACATCAGTGGTACCATGGGTAACGACTGCTAAGATAGTTGATCCCAATATGCCAAAGTCAGCTAAAAGGTTCCAGGTTAGACCGAATCGTAGATGCAAATGCACATCCAGGATCGATGATCTTATTTTGATCGGGGGATGACTGGTCCCTGCAAAATAATGGAGTACCTTTAGGGATGCAAATTATGGTTTGCGCATTCTGTTTGTAATCTCCCATACCGTAGGATGGCAACCAGATGAAACAAGTCCCCTGGCTTGTCACCGCGAAGATGCGGCCTAGATGGCGCACGACGTCTTCCAACGTGTAGGGGTACAAATCTGCCGCGGCCAACATGCGCCAGCCTCTACCGTTGCTGCCTCTTGCATTGATGGCAATCCTTATGTCGAACACCGCGATGAGATAGTAATTGTCGTAGCCGCATCGCTTTGTCGGCCGGTCTGCAATTGCTATCTTCTTCAATCTCATGTAGGCATCATCATACGTATTCAAGCCCAGCCAGTCCGGAAGTATGCAAAATGATGGTGGTATCCGGCCAGAGGTATGCAAGCCAATCTTCGTTGGCACCGACCCAGACCTATATATAAGACGGTGGGTAGCGAAGAAATTACGGGATGGAAATGGAATAAATAAGCACTACATGATCAAACTCCATGGCTGACCTGCTCATCGGACAAAATCTGACTACCTTTCAACGTCGACAACTCTAGCGGAGTCGACGTGCAACCATGGCCAAGGAGCGGTGGGCTGTTCGAAGGATTGTCCCATAGAAGAACCTTCTCCCCGAGGACGCATGGAAGACCAACAAGCATGGCCTTTTCCCAAGCCTGTTTAAGCATCGTCTTGAAAAAGTTGGTGCAGGAAGCACCGAGTCTTGCGATGATGAGGACGTCGGAGCAGCGTGCGATTTCTCCCAGAGGATCATCGTCCAAGGTCTCCCAGCCTCGAGGAGGAGGAGAAACGCCTGGCGAATCCATGGGAGCAGCGACGAACTTCCTTCTCTTCGGGGGGAGGGGAACTGGTGAGGAGGAGATAAGAGCGTAGTAATCGTAGGGCCTCATCCCTTCCAACTGTAGCTCCTCGATCGTTCCTTAGCGAAGGAGTGAGGCTATTATTTACTACGTACTCCTACTGTAGCAGTACTAGTACTACTTTCTCAACTAGTAGTGCGATGTACTATGCTTCTAGTATAGTGCACCAGTTTTGAACTCTTAGGGGTTGTTTGGTTCCCGGCCACACCTTGCCACACTTTGCCACGCCTAACCTTAGGCAAGTTTGACCAAGTTAGGTAGGTGTTCTAGCCACACCTAAGGCAAGGATTTGTTTTATGAGCAGTGAACCCCACATGTCATAGACACAAAAAGTGTGGCAAGATTCCCTTAGGCAAGCCAAAGTGTGGCTAACAATTTGAGCAACTCAACTAAGGCAAGTGTGGCAAAATCATGTGGCAATATATGGCAAAGATAGTCACAATCCAAACAGCCCCTTAATCTCAGGGCCAAGGAGCTACAATTGGAAGTGGAGGGTAGTACTGATCTCTAGAACCATCGTTGTACTATCAATGCACGGAAAGTACACCTGCGTAGTGGGTACTCTCGGTGCTCTATTCAAGCGTGTAGCTGGCCTACTCAGCCGCTCCTCTCACGCACACACTAGCAACATGTTTATCAGCAACGGTTACTGCGGGGGTAGAACATTTGAGTTATTTGATACAACGAGACTAGGTTTTTCGCTTCCATTTGTGGAGGTGTAATGGATCTCGTCGAACTTTGTTAGTAGTTCCTTCTTTATGAATGAGATGAGACAAAGCTTTTGCCTCCGTTTCAAAAAATCACGTCAAGAGGAATTTCTTTTATAGAGCCGATAATGGAGTGAAGTCCATGCGTGCAATGCCACAAGCTATAGAGTACTAGTAGAGTACTAGAACTTTACGTACAAAGCCATATTGCATAGTTCCCAATGCCGTGCCAGGCTTTTCCGGCTCCTCGGGCTTAATTGGGAAGGAGCTAGTTTAAATATGCTACTAGCCGATGAGGAAGCTGCAAGTGAGGTGCGGCCAGGGCGAGCATGCGAGCCATGAGATGATGGGAAGGAAAACCCGTTCACGTGGCTGGGCTATTCAGTGCACCCAAATTGTGGTGCGACACGTCCGTTCGACTTCAAAACTCAAACTACTCGTGTACAATATTGGCTCGCAACGAAGTTACTATTTAAAAAAAAAGGCTGCCGTGCGTTCGGCCGGGATCGAACCCACAAAACGAGGTATACACTCCCGCGACCACTAGTAGTACTCGTTGGAGTACAACGCAACCTAGAATCGCCTTTTGTCGCTAGTAGTACATTATTCCTTACAAGAAACCACTAAATAATGCAAAGAAACCACTAATAATGCCAAGAAACTACTACCACTTGCATACATGGTAGACTTAAGATAATACTACCTTATCTACCATTGTACATGCCGTTACCAACCAGCCCTACTAAGAAACGACTACTCTACAAAGTGCCATTATAGGCACGTTTCAACCCATGTCACCCCTTAAGTCAACACCTTCTATTCGACTGGCAAGTTAGGCGTTATGACTTGTGGGACCTACATGTCAGTCTGCACAAAAATCTTCGAGTGACCTCCGGCTAGTCATCCTCGGCCATGGGATGCAGCTACCGCCGCCGACAGAAGGCGAGGTCAAAACCGCCGGTGGTGCGGAGCCCATCTTTTGGCAGCCCGGATGCCAGCTCCATCCGGCACTCGCGGCCGCTAGCTTGCCAAGATAGCACCGTTCAGATGCTTGTCTGCAAGGTTTGCTAGATAGATTGGCACGGCGGCGCGGCGGCTTGCTCGCACGCGCCACGCTAAGGCCAGCCATCTGGCTTGAGCGAAGGCCAGCGCGGCGGCTTGCTCGCGTGTGAGTCACGCTCGGGCCAGCCTGCCTACCCATGCGGAGGCCAGCGCGGCGTCCAGCCCGTCTGCTGGAGCAATGGCCAACTCCCTCATCACCGGCACCACCGACGAACACGCATCAATACTGTTTGAAGTAATGTTCAGGAAAAATAATGATTTGAGAGGGAATATAACTAGATAGAAGGTTAGATGTGGGTCCCTCGTGTCAACGGTCAAACAAAATGTGTTGGTTTAAGGTGCCTGGTGCCCTGTCATAAACGGGTTTAAACGAGCCTAATCGGCACTAGGTAGTAGTTTTTGGCACGGATTAAGAAATTTTGGGTATGTTTTTGCTATTTTTTGTACAATAGTTTCTTCATAGGGCTGGTTGAAAGTGGTAGTTTTTTGGTAAATACTCTACATATTGTAAGTAGGAGTGAAAGTTAAGCTTTGGAAGCCAATAAGCAAGGCTAGTTACATAGTGCCTATGTGTACGTGATTGAAAGTAAATATCAACCATGGGTGACTAATATCTTGATGGAAAACTCAAAACTATGGAAATACTAGCGATGTTCATGTGCGTTGCAACGAATCATAATTAGAATAATAATTATTCACAAACTTGATACAAAACACTCTAATTTTGATATACATACTAGCAAGAGGCCCATGCGTTGCATGGAACATCAAGATGCATTTATACGAGTTGTTTATCTCTTGGGAGACGAAGATGAATGAGGGAAGTCCTTATCTGCAAATGTGGAGAGGGGTGCAGGTATCTTTTTGCAAAATTGTCATAGTTTGCTTTCTATCCGTCAGATATAGATCGGATGGTCTATATTGCAGGATGGCAGGCACACCATCATCACCAACTCGGTTTTTTATAAGAGTGTAGATATCACTAGAGATATATTATGTTTCAATCAGAAAATATTCCTTGGGCTGTTTTGGTGAGGTGAGGGAGGGGTGTGGTTGGTTTTAAGATATTAATTATGGGTTTTTCTGCAAATTGGTAGATAACTGGGATGTTGGTGAGAAAAGGCAACAACTTACCTCACAGTCGTTAGATGTAGATCTAATGGTCAGAAATGACGGATGGCAGACACACCATCATCACCAACTTAGTCTTATGTAGGAGTACTAGCAAGATGTTCGTGCATTGCACGGAACATCAAGATGCATATTTTTATAAAACACTTGTTGTGATTGACCCATGTAGGAGTTATCCCATGTGTAAAAACTAATGATATCTCGTGAAAGAGGAGATAAGGTGAAGAGTAGTGGGGCGTGGTGGTGATTGGTGGTCGGACTGAGTGGAGGCAAGGGGATGGACGACACCGGTAGCGACCACCAGGATAGTTTGTTCCAGAGGCTTCCTTTTTTAATTGCTCAATGATGAGGTTGTCGGAGATAAGGATGAATGAGGGAAGGCCTTGTCTGCAAATGTGGAGAGAGGTGCAGGTATCTTTTAGTTTAATTTCCATCCATCAGATATAGATCGGACGGTCTATTGCAATATGGCACGCATACCATCATCACCAACTCGGTTTTTTATAAGAGAAGAAATATAAGTATGGAGATACAAATGTATTATCGGTACTAGCTTGTTTCCGTAAACTAGGATCTACATTCTATTCAACGGCTCAGCATGTGGGGCCTTAGCACAATGACTTCTTGACTGTGTAAAACAAAGGTTTTCCCGTCGCCGATAAGGAAGGGATGACGGCGGCGCGCTTTTGGCTTGCTCTAGTCCTAGTAGTCATACTAGGTGGTCTACACACATGTAGATTTATTCTTTTTCACGTCTCGTGTTCGCCGTACTGCCACGACTGTTGATGAATAGACGATAAGTTATTCACGGGGAAACCCTTGTTGAGCATGTTTGCGAGCGAGAGAGAGAGAGTGCGTGTGTGATATGTCTAGAGACTGACACAATGATAATAGATTCTTTGTGTCTATGTGTGTGGAAGATAGAGAGAGACATGTACATGGGGCTTTGTGTTGTGTAACGTGGAGACACATAGACATAGTCAGAGAGTGAGTGTGTGAGATACACATGCGGGCATGGGGAGAGATGAGTGAGTTAGAGAGATGGAGAATTTTGGTGTGCATCTGAGCTAGAGAGGGGGGTATATACATATCTAGAGCTGTAGAGAATATGCAAGGTGTGTGTCTTAAAAGAAGGATCTAGATAGCTAGATGGGTGTTTGTGCGCGCGTTGATGTGTGAGAGGGAGTGTGTGTATGTGGAGTAGAGAGACCACTAATGATGTAAACCTAGTATAAGGGAAGGGGGAATGGTGTGACATGTGTTTCAAAGAGAGACAAAGGCATGTGTAGTAGCGGGATAGCATGGGTGCGGGCGGGGAGCAGACTATTTGGAAGAGACATCGAGTGTGTGTGGGTGAGGCGTGTGAGAGCGAGAGAGAGAGCTAGCGAAGGAGAGAGATATATATAGAGAGATAGAGATAGAGAGAGAGAGAGGGAAAGAGGGGGGAGAGGGGTCGTTTGTGTCCATAAGTGGCGTATAGATAGGGAGACAATGTTGATGTTGTTCGAAATTGGCCTATGTACGGAGACACAAGGGAAGCGAGTCATCGTGTGTGTGATAGGGACTTCATGAGAGATCAAGAATAGATGGTGTAGAGAACAACGTGTGAGATTGAGAATGATGATACATTAGGGAGCTATGGAAAGAGTCACAACATATATGTATATAGGGAAGGAGCTGGAGCGGGTCCGCATGTGGGAGAGATAGAAAGAGGAGAGTGGTGCACAAGGAGACAAAGTGTGCTTGTTTGCAGTGGGGGTGGTGTGTGAGGTGAGTGTGCGAGAACCACATAACTAGGGAGATAGACGTTTGGGGGCGACGTTTTGTGTGTATGAGAAAGATACACTCTATATAGTGCGTGTGCTTGGGAAAGAGAGATGCTGGGAGACCTGGAGTCTGGGGGAAGAGATGTGTGCATGCCCGAGAGACAAAGGGATAAGAGACCTATATTGGGTTCTGGACTTTAGAAGAGAGGGGGGTGTTAATGTGCTCGTGTGTTCGTGTCTAGGGGAGAGAACGGTGTGTGTGGGGGGGGGGGGTTGGCTTCAGATAATTAGTTAGGTGTCTATATTTGAGGGACTTTAGCATAATTGAGATATATATAGTCAATAGTGTGTGCACTCATGGTTGATCAATTTGTTTCACAGTTTGGACTATGAGATAATGATACTTTTGAACATGCGTGATATACCTTGATGTACCAGAATTGCAAACCTAAGATTGGAATTCTGGAATTCGACTCCATCATTAGCTTTTGTAATTCATTTAAACGGAGGTACATTTTTTAATCCGGGATTTCGTGATTTCAAATTCATATATCAAACCTAGAGATATACACATACGTGCATATTCAAACTTTATAATCATCCACTTTATTCATACAAATACACATTTTTGCTTTTGTCATCATATTTAGGATAGACACATTTGGAATTTCATTTGAATTGGACCGTATGATGGTATTTACTTGTACTAGCTCAATGATCCATATTTGAATTGAATGGACAATCTAAGTTTCGAGTTGGAGACATTGATTTTCAAAACTTGCACCTTTTTTGGGTGCAAAACAAATAAATTCTCAGCCATGATATCATAGTCGGCCGTACAAGAGAAGAACACTTATAATTTCAGGTGCCAAAAGCTTTCAAACTTCCCGCTCACATCGAAATATCTGGTGCCTGAAAGTTTAGCCCTGCGATATTCCTGTTTTACCCTGCCACATGAACGGAAAAGGGCTGCTTTGGTAACTCCATTGTTTTCCCCACTTTGCCCCCAACATTCTTCCCTAGAGCCCCTCCCCGACCCCAACCACGGCAAGCCACCGAATCTAGTCCTCCGCCGCAGCGGTGGACCTCACACCCCGCCGGATCTACCTTCCGCACCTTGGAACTCCCAACTGCCAACTCACCACTTCACCGGAGCCGCTTCACCGACTGGCTTGTCCACCGCTCTAGATCTCCTTGACCACCATCGTGGTCCACCGCACCGGATCTGCTTAACCGGCGCCCTCGTCCACCACAGTGTAGGCCCTTCATTGACTCCCTCGTCCGCCCCATCGCTGGCCCTTCATACAAGCCCTCATCCGCCGCAACAGATCCTCCTCACCGAAAGCACTGTACACCGCGCCCGCCGAAGCCTTCGTACAATGCACTGGACCCGCTCCATGGACGCCATATTCAACTCCACCGGCCTTGCTTTACTGACGCCACAGCCTCATCAGATTATTTCGATTTGTACTCCTTCGGTTTTTCTCTTCTTTATCGTGCAACTGTTCACTTACCACAGATGAGCTTTCTTGTATGTCGAGAGGCGCCACAACTGAAGCACCAGAGCTGCTTCAGTGATGGCGACAGCCTGCCCAAACTCAACCGCAACACGAGCACCATCGACGATCCTTAGCTATCAAGTCTGACAACGATACCCATATGCCGCCGAGAATCAGGTACTATTATCCAACGGTCGGCGCCTACGTTCACTTTCTTAGCATAAGCACCGCACCTTTGGATTTCTTCAAGGCATCATTCAATTTTTCATGAGACGCGTTATTCTGCTTGCACCTGTAGGGCCATACTTCTGGCAGTGAACATGTTACATGTGCTAAATTACATACCAGTGCACATATAGTTAATATGCTTTAGTTTTGTCCTAAGTATTACTGTACTTCCTAGATATCACTGCCTACTATTTTACTTCTTGCATGCTATATTTATGATAATGGTGTTGTTCTGATGCCACCTGATGGTTCCATCAGACTGCTTCATGTTCTCTATGCTTAATTACACATCAGCAAACTAGCATGTGGTTTCGCTGCTTTTTGTTCGTTTTACCCTACATTTTTTGATGCTAGCTATTACATCATTACTCTGAAGCTTTGTTCATTACTTTTGTGTGTGTTCTTGATCTTCCCAAGTTGCATGACTAATTAAAAATTAGCCAGTCTTTTGGGTATGAAACCCATTTGGGCAAGAGTAGTACTAGGATGGGTGACCTCCTGGGAAGTCCTCATGAAAGGGTTTCATATCTAGCCTACTCCAACTTGTTTGGGATAACATGCTTCATAAGTAAGGATTAATTATGGAGCTACCAACCCCATCAAGCAAAATATTTGTTCTTTTGGGGCTGGCACCTCGAACAAGCATAAAAATATAGTGAAGAAGATATATTGTCGTGTAAGCACACACCCTTCTTTCATTAGTTTAGATGAAGCATTGATGATCAATTCGAACCAGTGCATGCGATTAAAATTAATTTTACCTAAATAGAGGGTGCAGAATAAACTACAACAACTAGATTTGCAACCACGGGATGCTGATAAATCTTCAAAGAACATTGCAACAGCACCGAGGCTTCACATCAACATATGGTAAGCCGATGTGTTTTAGTACATGTGAAATGTAATGTGTGTGGGCTGCTTTCTTGGCTTGTGCCCTCAACCTGTAATCCTACATAATTACAAATAGTTCTGTTGTGTGCTTTGCTGTATTGCTTGATTCGAATGCTTGTTTGTTACTTGTTAGGCTATACCTGAGTTGGCCAATATGTCAGCAGTTCCTGCTGTACTATCGTAAAGAAATGCATGCCTAGTTCATTTGAGTCCTTAACTTTTCCTCTGAACTTCATCACAAGACTGTTTTCGTAGTTTATATGAGGCCACACTGTTAAGTGCCTTCTCAGATTATTTGAACTGCTTAGATGCCTTGGAAACTTAAATGTAGCGGTGGTACACTCCCTTTCAAGTTTCATCTTACCATTTTAATTTGTTTTCGGCTGATGCTGCTTTGAACCATTTAAATATAGCTTGCCATGCTTGGCAATAATTCGTATGTCGTTTACCATGTAAGCTTACTGCCTCAATCATGCGATAACTATCTCTTACTTATGTCCAGCGGAAACCTTTCAGGATGCCGTTCACACTAGGACACAATGCACAACCCCAGAATCTATTTTTGTAAGCAGTGCGCCATCCATGTTACCAGATGGTAGCAGTTCAGAGGCAACACCGCCGGAGAGTAGTCTGAGCACAGATATTATAGTTCTTGAGGCTCTACTAGCGGCAGAAACAGATGGTGTGGCTGCCATGAATGAGGTAATCTTGATCTTGAGGCTGGAAATTATGCAATTAACTACACACATTATGCAAGCAACCCAAGAATTGGAGGAAGTAAGAATGCTGCATTTGAAGACGGAGGAGGTCCTACTATTTCTGCTATCTGAAGCCCAGGGTAATCCCAGTTCTTCTTTAGATACCAGTTGAAATTGTCAATAGATTATTGTACTTGCATGTTGTGTCATGTCTCTAAATGGATTATGTTGTAAGACCCCCTATGATGTCCATGTGTTGTAGTGATCTGAATTTTTTAGGCGAGGTAATCCTCAGTACTTGTATGATTGACATAAGGTGAACTATTTTTCGTGTGAGCATATTGTATTGGATGAAATAACTGTTTGACTCAAAGTGTATCCAACCTATGAATTCGAAGATCACGACATTTCTAAATCATAATCATATATAAATGTTGGATAAATTTTTGTTGTGGTTTTCAAGAAATAAATAACAAAACATAGAATTATCGGTGTATATTCGTAATCAAATACAAATTGGATTTGAATTTAGTTGCTAGGGCCCAGGGCAAACGTGAATGCTAATTCTCCCAAGTTTTGAACGAAGCGGCTAAACACACACTATCATTTGTGGGCTGCCCGAAGCAAGTGTTTACGAGATGGAAATTACTGTCTATCCCTGACACTTTGACATCCTTATCGACCGGATTTACACTGCCGTCGATAGGGGTAGACTAGTAACTTCAATCAGACGTGACACGACTGCCTCTAAGACCATTCCGACACGGTGGGCGCCAAACGTGGGCGGCAAAACACATTTGATTCAAGCTCGTCTGAAAGACATGTGTCTCTCCCTCCATTTCCCCATTCATACACGGTGGGTGGCAAAAAAACTCTCCTCGCTCGAAATCGGTGTAGGAAAATATTTTAAATAGGGGCAGATGTGTAACTTCCCTTAGACGTGACACAACCGCCCTACCTGTCAGCCCCGTTCATACACCATGGGCGTCAACCGTGGGCGGCAAAACACCCTCTCCTCGCCCGAAATCGCTACCGGCAAATATTTGGGAGATGCGAGATTGCCGTCCTATGTCCAACCGACGTGATGTCCGAAATTTTAAACGGGGGATAAGTTCGTAACTTTCCCACATTTCAGACAAGCACGTCCCAAAGTTTGAGAACCCCCCTCCCCCTCCATTTCCCCATTCCTACACCATCGGTGCCACAACAACCTTCCCACTACAGCCAGCGTCCTCCATCCGCCACCCCATCCTCCACCTTGCCGGAGTCGCTACCCTGTCGTCCATTGCAAGAGATGGACGTCTCTCATCCACGGCGTCGGACTAGGATCCTTTCATCACGTCCTCTCGGTTCATCGGCGCCGCTTTCCACATTGCCATTGCCGCTCCTACGACTGCCTCGTCCACGGCAATAGGATTTATCCCTCAACCCGGCCATCTGCCGTCTAAAGTCTTCTTCCCTGCCACCAACATCCATCGCACCCGCAACACCCTAAATGTATCAGCAGGGGCCTACATAGCGTCGCAAGAGAGGTGGTACTCTCCCATATGTGCTTAAGTAATTGATCTCACCCGGAAAATAGATCATAAATTGTTTACTGTACTTTTCTTGTCCGTACCAAATCATAGTGGCTAGTTGAAAGCAAACATTGGTTGCGAAGTAGCTTTGTCTGGTTTGCACCTTCAGATCCGCCATGGCATGGTCACTATACTCGTAAAGCTTATGGTTTCCCCCCTTTATATTCACTACCATCATCGTAGGCGCTTCTTGTCATGCTAGCACTGCTCCTCAAGACCTCAACCCATCAAGCAAAACAACACGCCACTCATAATTCCAAAGCTTAGGTGTTGAAATACGAATCTGATATGATGCTCATATTACTAAAACAGAGAGCATTTAATTGGTCATCTAATGTTCCTATATTCGTTTCAAAAAGCATGTGCACCACCCACTGGTCCAGCTAGTTCCACTTTCCTGATTTTACTCTTGATGCTTAGGGTTTTCCCCTTTTATCTACTCTACTATGATCTGCGTAGGTGCTTTCTGTCGTACTAGCATGATTCCACCCATCAAGCCAAACAACACAGGGCTTAGTTGTTCAAATATGATTGTGATATGATACTGATATTAGTTAACAGACACATTTAATTGGTTAGCTAAAGGTCCCACTTGAGTTTCCAAATGCATGTCGCGACATATAGAGAGACAGTAGAATTGCATTTCTTTGTCACTTGTTGACTGTACTTTCTTGTCCATACCAAATCTTAGTTGTTATTTCAAAGCAAAGATCGGTTGCTAACTACCATTTGCGCGGTTTGCAGCTTCAGATCTGCCATCCCACTGCCACGGTCAACACTATACTCATCATGCTTATGGTTTCCCCATTTTATGATGACCACGATCAACCTACATGGTTCGTGTCGTAATAGCACTTCTCCACCCATCGAGCTAAACAAGCTTAGTTGTACAAATTCAAATATGGTATTATGCTGATATTAGTAAAACTGAGAGATGTTTAATTGGTCAGCGAAATGTTCCTACTTTAGTTTCGAAATGCATGTGAGCCACATATGGAGAGACCGGAAGTAATATTATTTCTATGTGCGCTCTGGTTCATCATGGGTGGTTAACCGACATTGCATAGAAGGACTTGTAATATCTTCAATCTGCTTGCTCTTCTGCTCTTCTTTAAGTTGATCCTCTTCTCTTCTTTAATAAGTATGTTCCTTGTTGGGAAGAGTAGCAGAGATATTTGTGGTCGACTGGTCAGGTCGAGTTGTTCTCCCTCAGTATATTTTGAATCTGTTAGGCCAGGCCGACTTATTCTTCTTTACTATATGTTGAAGCTGTCATCTGCGAAGTATCATCACTTCTGGAGCTCCCATATTTTGAGTAGTAGGCCACATTATATTAATGCACACACCAAGTTACAGCATGCATGGCATCTCTCAGAAGAATTGCATAGATAGCACAAAGGGGTTTACAGGGAGGCAGTATTAGATTAGAATCACTTCTACATTACAAAGATAATCTCACTTGTTTTTATGTTTTCATGCATGTCTGATACTTCTCCAACGTATCTATAATTTATGAAGTATTCATGCTATTATATTATCAACCTTCGATGTTTTATATGCATTTATATGCTATTTTATATGGTTTATGGGATTAACCTATTAACCTCGAGCCCAGTGCCAGTTTCTGTTTTTTCCTTGTTTTTGAGTTTTATAGAAAAGGAATATCAAATGGAGTCCAATTGAAGTGCCAATTTTTGACGATTTTTATGGACCAAAAGAAGACCCCGGAGTAAAAGAGTTGGCCCAGAAGAGTCCCGGGCTGTCCATGAGGGTGGGGGGCGCGCCCACCCCCTGGGCGTGGGCCCCTGCCTCGTGGACGCCTCGGGCACCTCCTTGATGTGAGGCCGATGCCAAAAATTCCTATAAATACAGAAACCTCGAAAAATTAACCTAGATCGGGAGTTCCACCGCCAGAAGCCTCTGTAGCCACCGAAAACCAACCTAGGCCATCTTTGGCACCCTGCCGGGGGGGCATCATCACCGGAGGGCAGGGAGGAGGATCCCGGAGGGGCCATCATCACCATGAAGGCCAAGGACCAGAGGGGGGACCTCTCCCCATCTAGGGGGGCATGGAGGAGGAAGCACAAGGGGGAGAACCTCTCCTCCTCTCTCTCGGTGGCACCGGAGTGCCATTGGGAGGGGAATCATCGTCGCGGTGATTATCTTCGTCAACATCACCATCATCATCACCATCCTCATCTCTTTTACGCGGTCCACTCTCCCGCACCCTGCTGTAATCCCTACTTGAACATGGTGCTTTATGCCACATATTATGATCCAATGATGTGTTGCCATCCTATGATGTTTTGAGTAGATACCTTTTGTCTTTGGGTTGATTGATGATCTAGATTGGTATGAGTTGTATGTTTTACTTTGATGTTGTCCTATGGTGCCCTCCGTGTCGCGCAAGCATGAGGGGTTCCCACTGTAGGGTGTTGCAATACGTTCATGATTCGCTTATAGTGGGTTAGTGAGTGACTGAAACACAAACCCGAGTAAGGGGGTTGTTGCGTATGGGAATAAAGAGGACTTGATGCTTTAATACTATGGTTGGGTTTTACCTTAATGATCTTTAGTAGTTGCGGATGCTTGCTAGAGTTCCAATCATAATTGCATATGATCCAAGTAGAGAAAGTATGTTAGCTTATGCCTCTCCCTCATATGAAACTGCAATAGTGATTACCGGTCTTGTTAACGATTGCCTAGGACAATTACGCACACCGATCCACCATTATTCCACACTCGCTATTTATAATATTTAGTAATATATTCTAACTTAATGATAACAGCACCTACTTTTATATTTTAGCTCTCCGATATCATACAAAGTTATCCTCTTCATACCCACAACGTAGTTTTATTTCTCGTTGCTAGTTGGAAGCAAACGTTCGGTGTACGTAGAGTCGTATCAGTGGCAGATAGGGCTTGAGAGAATATTGATCTTACCTTTAGCTCCTTGTGGGTTCGACCCTCCATACTTATCACTTCCACCTTTGGAAATTGCTACGATGATACCTTGCACTTGGGGATTATCAAGCTCTTTTCTGGCGCCGTTGCCGGGGAGCAATAGCGTTGGGTTGATATTCTCGTGTGTGCTTGTTTGCTTTCTTCACTAAGTAGATTTTGTTTTTCCTTTTTGTTTCTGTTTAGTTGTGGGTGAAACATACAAAAAAATTAAAAGAATGAAAATACCAAAAAAATTACTTGCCTCTCATGCCTAAAAAGTTTTTCAAAAAGAGAAGTGATTGGAAAGTTATGCATTGAAGAAGTGAGGGTCGACCTTGAGCACTCGTGTTCATGCTCACGGAAACAACGTAGAATCTTTCATGGAAGTTTCTCTGTAAATAATTACCCACTTATATATATCCATTTTATTATAAAAATAATGTGCCAAGCTTTGGTTTTAGGATGATTAGATTGCTTGTTTACTATGTGCAGAACAAAAACAGAAACTTTGTCTGTAGCGCGTGATTTTACATTTTTTTTACTGGAAAGTAAAATGGGTCTGAAACTTTTTTCACATTACTTCTGTACAAATATTTCAAATTTTCACATTTATTTCATAATTGTTGGAGATACAGAAGTTTACTAAACTTTCAGATTACTACAAACTGTCTTGTTTTAGACAGATTCTGTTTTTTGTGTGTTGTTTGCTTATTTTGATGAATCTATGGGTAGTATCGGGGGGTATGAACCATGGTGAAGTTGGAATACAGTAGATTTAGTTCTAATATGAAATTGGAATGAGTTTTCAACAGTACCTAAAGGTAGTGATTTGCTTTATTATACTAACGGATCTCACAAAGTTTTTGTTAAGTTTTTTGTGGATGAAGTGTTCGAAGAACGAGGAGTTACCGATGTGAGAAGAATAAAGAGAGGCAAGAGCTCAAGCTTGGGGATGCCCAAGGCACACCAAGTAAATATTCTAAGGATACTCAAGCATCTAAGCTTGGGGATGCCCCGGTTGGCCTCCCATCTTTCTTCTTCAACAATTATTGGTATACCTCGGTTTTTGTTTCGTTCACATGATTTGTGTCCTTTGTTTTTTTTGTTGTTCTTCCTTTATGAACCATGCTCGTATGAGATGGCCCTTCATTAATTTATAGAATTCTTCATGTGATTCACTTATATATTTTAAGTATGATCTTATAGAATTGCTCTTTGTGCTTCACTTTAATCTTTTGAGTATGGTTTTATAGAATGCTTCGTGTGCTTCACTTGTACATTTTGAGCTTGGACATTGGTTAGTTTATATTAATTGTAGAAAGATCCATGAACTTCACTTATATCTTTTGGAGTATGAATAATACTATCATCTAAAGTGGGTTTGGAAGAGTGTCAACTCTAGGAACTAGCGATCCCGCTATTCAGAATGAGAAGAATTTTGCTTATGTGGAGAGTAGAAAAATTTTATGCTTGTAGATCATGAAAATAATGATTTATGTGATGGTTATATTGTTGAAATCATTCATGATGCTACTGAAAATTATTATGAGGGAGGAATACATGCTTGTAGCAGTGCAATAATATCAAGTTTTCTCTCTATGTGCTTAAAGTTTTGAAGTTATACTTGTTTTTTCTTCCTATGCTAGTTGATTCTTGTTCCCATAAATTGTGTGCTCACAAAATCCCTAGGCATAGGAAGTGGGGTTAGGTTTAAATGTGCTAGTCATATTCTTCATGATGCTCTCTTTATGTTCAAGTCTTATCTTTCATGTGAGCATCATTGAAATCATCATGCCTAGCTAAAAGGCATTAAAGAAAAGCGCTTGTTCGGGGACAACCCAATATTTACCCTTACTGTTTTTGTGTGTTTACATGATTAAGCTACTGTAGTAATCATGTTTTATAGCTTTTGTTTCAATAAAGTGCCAAGTAAGACCTTTGGGAAGACTTGGGTGAAAGTTAATGTGATCTTGCTTTGCGCTCACGAGATTAGCTGCCATTTTTTACAGAAGAGTGCTTTGGTGCTGATTCTTTTTGAAGAAGATTAATAGACTAATTCCTCACGTCCACCAATTTATTTCATAATTTTTTGAGTAGCAGAAGTATGGTTAGTGTTCAGATCATTACAGACTGTTCTGTTTCTGACAGATTCTGTTTTCATTGCATAGTTTGCTTGTTTTCTAGTTTCTATGACCTATATTCCTCAATATAAATTATAGAAATGATATGGTACAGTAGACATTGTGTGAGAACAATTACGATCTTTGTCTTTGACAGTACCAAGGTGAATGGCTTACTCTTTATCATACTAACCTATCTCACGAAATTCCGTTAAGTTTTGTGTGATTGAAGTTTTGAAGCTTTGGGTGAGATATCGATATGAGGAGAATAAGGAGTGGAAAGACCCTAAGCTTGGGGATGCGCAAGGCACCCCAAGGTAATATTCAAGGAAGACTCAAGCGCCTAAGCTTGGGGATGCCCCGGAAGGCATCCCCTCTTTCGTCTTCAAAACTATCGGTATACCTTACTCGGAGCTATACTTTTATTCGTCACATGATATGTGTTTTGCTTGGAGCGTATTTTCAATTTTACTTGCTGTTTGAATAAAATCATTTTTCTGAATTATTAAATGAAAAATAATCCTCCCATGGCTAGTTAATTATTTGACTACTCAGTGTCCTTCACTATTATCTTTTGGAGTAGTTTGTAATTTACTCACGTGCTTCACGTATATCCTATGAGTAAATGGTTGAATAATTGAACATAATAAATCTGAATTTATGTATGTTTCATATGCTTATACCATGGGGAGTAATGACTTCACATAGAATAAGTATAGGTAGTAAACTTATTGAAAGTTAGCAAACGTAGAATTGGTCACTTGAACAATTCATGCAAGAATATTGAAGGAAGAGAGGTTTCACATATAAATATAATACCTTGGACATCTTTTGTAATTGTGAGCACTCATTAAAATATGACATGCTAAAAGGTTGATGTCGGACAAGGAAGACAACGTAATGGGTTATGTTTTCTTATATCCGAAATAAAGTATATTGTCTTGGATCATCCAACATGTTGAGCTTGCTTTCCCCCCTCATGCTAGCCAAATTCTTTGCACCAAGTAGAGATACTACTTGTGCTTCCAAACATTCCTTAAACTAGTTTTGCCATGAGAGTCCACCATACCTACCTATGGATGGAGTAAGATCCTTCAAGTAAGTTGTCATCGGTACATGCAATAAAAATTGCCTTCTAAATATGTATGATCTATTAATGTGGAGAAAATAAGCTTTATACGATCGTGTGATGTGGAAGAAATAAAAGCGATGGACTGCATAATAAAGGTCCATATCACAAGTGGCAATATAAAGTGACGTTCTTTTGCATTAAGATTTTGTGCATCCAACCATAAAAGCGCATGACAACCTCTGTTTCCCTCTGCGAAGGGCCTATCTTTTACTTTTATCTTCTACCATTATGCAAGAGTCATGGTGATCTTCACCTTTCCTTTTTACATTTTATCATTTGGCAAGCACATTGTGTTGGAAAGATCCTGATATATATATATATATATATATATATATATATCCAATTGGACGTAAGTTTTCATGAACTATTGTTGTTGACATTACCCTTGAGGTAAAATGTTGGGAGGCAAAACTATAAGCCCCTATCTTTCTGTGTGTCCGATTAAAACTTTGAACCCATAAATATCACGTGAGTGTCAGCAATTGTGAAAGACTAAATGATAGTTGAGTATGTGGAGTTTGCTAAATCAAAGCTCTAACATAGACCCTTCCTGAAAGTAAGATGAATTGCAATTGTATGATGACTGAGAATATAGTTTGTTAGTTTCAAGAGAGTTTATGATCTATACTTTAACATGTGAATAGCTTGTTACTTGATCATGAAAAGTTTTATGAAAATGAGCTACTGTTATGATATATAATGATGCTATAAAAAGTGATTGGAACTATCATTGATGCAACTTATGCACTTGCTAGCGTTCACACTTCATAAATTATTTCTTTTATCATTTACCTATTCGAGGACGAGCAGGAATTAAGCTTGGGGGTGCTGATACGTCTCCAACGTATCTATAATTTATGAAGTATTCATGCTATTATATTATCAACCTTGGATGTTTTATATGCATTTATATGCTATTTTATATGGTTTTTGGGGTTAACCTATTAACCTAGAGCCAAGTGCCAGTTTCTGTTTTTTCCTTGTTTTTGAGTTTTACAGAAAAGGAATATCAAACGGAGTCCAATTGACATGCCAATTTTTGATGATTTTTTATGGACCAAAAGAAGACCCCGGGGTAAAAGAGTTGGGCCAGAAGAGTCCCGGGCTGTCCACGAGTGTGGGGGCGCGCCCACCCCCCTAGGCGTGGGCCCCTGCCTTGTGGATGCCTCGGGCACCTCCTTGACGTGAGACCGACGCCAAAAATTCCTATAAATACAGAAACCTCGGAAAATTAACCTAGATCGGAAGTTCCACCGCCAGAAGCCTCCATAGCCACCGAAAACCAATCTAGGCCCTCTCTGGCACCCTGCCGGAGGGGGCCATCATCACCGGAGGGCATGGAGGAGGATTCCGGAGGGGCCATCATCACCATGAAGGCCAAGGACCAGAGGGGGAACCTCTCCCCATCTAGGGGGAGGCCATGGAGGAGGAAGCACAAGGGGGAGAACCTCTCCTCCTCTCTCTCGGTTGCACCGGAGTGCCATTGGGAGGGGAATCATCGCCGCAGTGATCGTCTTCATCAACATCACCATCATCATCACCATCCTCATATCTTTTACACGGTCCACTCTCCCGCACCCCGCTGTAATCCCTACTTGAACATGGTGCTTTATGCCACATATTATGATCCAATGATGTGTTGCCATCCTATGATGTTTTGAGTAGATATCTTTTGTCTCTGGGTTGATTGATGATCTAGATTGGTATGAGTTGTATGTTTTACTTTGATGTTGTCCTATGGTGCCCTCCGTGTCGCGCAAGCGTGAGGGGTTCCCGCTTTAGGGTGTTGCAATACATTCATGATTCGTTTATAGTGGGTTGGTGAGTGACTGAAACACAAACCCAAGTAAGGGGGTTGTTGCGTATGGGAATAAAGAGGACTTGATGCTTTAATGCTATGGTTGGGTTTTACCTTAACGATCTTTAGTAGTTGCGGATGCTTGCTAGAGTTCCAATCATAAGTGCATATGATCCAAGTAGAGAAAGTATGTTAGCTTATGCCTCTCCCTCATATGAAACTGCAATAGTGATTACCGGTCTTGTTAACGATTGCCTAGGACAATTCCGCACACCGATCCACCATTATTCCACACTCGCTATTTATAATATTTAGTAATATATTCTAACTTAATGATAACAGCACCTACTTTTATATTTAGCTCTCCGATATCATACAAAGTTATCCTCTTCATACCCACAACGTAGTTTTATTTCTTGTTGCTAGTTGGAAGCAAACGTTCGGTGTACGTAGAGTCGTATCAGTGGCAAATAGGGCTTGAGAGAATATTGATCTTACCTTTAGCTCCTTGTGGGTTCGACACTCCATACTTATCACTTCCACCTTTGGAAATTGCTACGATGATTCCTTGCACTTGGGGATTATCAATGTCAGGTACTGAACATTATCAAAATGAATATGAGAATGGGGGCATGAGAGGAATATTGCGGAACAATTCACTGGCTAACAAACTTGGCATGGTGGAGGATGGCCTATCTTATTCACCCATCAAGGTGCTTGATCTAACTTGGCAAGGTTGTATTGGTCGCACATATTTTGCATCTGACCTCTTGCATTACTTCTACTTTGTTACACCATTTGCTTAGTTTAAGCATCATATATGAGTATATGCCATGCCTATCCATTTTCTGTACCTATTCCATATGTCTTCATACTATGTTTTTCCAGTCAAATGTTGTTCTTTCGTAATAGATGTCCAAAGGGAAGAGGGTGAGTGCAGATCCTCAAGGAGTACAAACTAGGTATTTGGAAAAGGTAGTGATACCTGATAAATTAGATAGATCAGCAGCCACAGAAAACATAGGCCCAACTGTACCACACTCTACCCCTACTCCACTGGCCAAACCACTATTAGAACTACTGACAGCCCAACGCCAGGTACTGTCTATGGTATCAATTCAAAATTTGAACTCCTAAATTTATGCATGTGCCTTACCTTCTCTCTTGTATGAAAACTAATTTCAGATGAAGCTCCTTGCTCAAAGGATCATAGGATCTCACAAAAATACTGGACTCTACATTGCTCTTGTTAGTACCTCTTGTCCTTTGTCAGCATACATACACTCATTGCTGTTTGATTATGTAGCATCACTATAAATGTTCGCTTCTTTATCCTTCCTTTGCTTGAAATTATAAGATATATATTTACTCTTAGATAAATGTAGAATTAACACAATGGTTATGAAGTTTTGGATTGCTCATGTATGTACCTGTTGTCATGTACTCCCTTTATATCGAATTAATTGTTGATCAATTGGATGTATTTAGAACTTAATACTGCTAGATACATCCATTTGAGCAACAAGTAATAACGGACGGTGGTGGTATTACTATACTTGCATCACGTGATAGTTGATTGTCTAGCATTACTCTGCACCTTATCTGCCCTGCCCTCCACTTTCTCCAAATTATCATATCTACATTTACTCTTACCAAAATGTTGAATAAAGCCAATGCCACTGCATACGTTGATGTCTGCATTCCTCTTGTCAGCACCTTTTGCCTTGTAACCCTGTACTTAATTAATTGCTATTTGATTATGTATCATCAGTCTGCACCTGAGCTTCATTATCCTCTGTTTCTTCCAATATTATTTGATCTATATTTTCTCTTTGCAAAATGTAGAAAAATGGCAACGCTTTAAAGAATTTTCTTTGGGGAATTTATTGAATTATCCTTCCATCAACATGGAGATGGGATTTGTCCAGCCCGTGTTAACATGTAATGTAAGTTCATCCTTCTTAAGCCTTCAAACTTTGTTCTAGTATAAAGTTGGATAGGCATCATTTCCTCCACTGCTGTTTCCTTTGCTGTATACATCTGATTGGATGTTTGCAACAACTACCAGTTTTAAATTGTAGTTGTAAAAACATGTTCCTTATGCAGAACAGATCCATTTATTTCCTTATATAATTGTGAAACCTGTTACGTGTCTCCTTGTTTCCCTTTCAGATTCGTATCTCTTATACCAGGCAGAACTTTAGGGAAGATAGTGAGCCAAATCATATTGAGGACAGCGAGATGACCCCAAGGTCCTGTCTTGATGAAGACAGTGAGTTGAAGCTACTCACCAGCAGGTGTCAGACAACCTCTATGCAGTCGTTGCCTCAATCAGTTTGACTGCTTCAGTCTCAACTTAAAGCGGAAAGGCTTGCTTCAGCTCAACTCCGACTTGAAGTCAAAGATGCAAAGAAGATGTCAGAGGACTGCCATGCGCACTATCGTGCCATACAGCTAGGGATGGAGCATCTATCGTTGACACAACTAAGGTCTCATCAGCTTGTTCGGCTGCTTGCGGGGCCCATCCTGTAAATGCCTAGTGCCTTCTGAAGTTCTCTTAGTTTTGTATATTCTTTTGTCGGCGCGTTTATATGCACTAGTGGTGACCTTTGATGCCCAGTGTATGTAATCCGCGGTCGCGTTGCGCTTTATTATCATCGGTAGCGAACTTTGATTCCCGGTGGATGTAATATGCCGTAATTTCTTTATTGTATAGTCTAGGTTTATTGTTTGGTTGGTATGCTGTAATTTGGGCCGGAAGGTTCAGTGGATCTCAGTGTTGTCGGTCTTCAGGCCAACCCGTTACTCATATGGGCCAAAACGTGGGCCTATAATCATCTTGGGCCATTAGCAGGTCTAAACCTATAGTAGTTTCCCGCCTTTAACAGGGCGAGTAAAGTTCTAGCCAGCTGGGCCAGAGAATACCATGGGCTTTTAACAGGATAAAACCTAGATTGGGCCAGCGTTGGGCCAAAAAATTCACAGGACAATACAGTTCGAAACTGCCTAAGGCCCATGTTTGGCCCAAATAGGACGAGCAGTTAACATGCCAAAATATATCTCGGGCCAGTTTGGCCCAATAAAATTATGGGCTTTAAGCAGGCTAGTATCCACATGGGCCATAGGCCCAAAAATGTCATGGGACATTATCAGATGGGCTGCAAGCAGGCGTGATTCAACGCGGTCTGTAATTAGGCCCAACTGTTCCACGAGCCATTAACAAGCCGATAGGCCTGTTAGGCTGAAATTTATCCACGGAGACTACGGGCCGTTAAGAGGCCTAAAGTTACTTCGGGCAAGAAATAGCCCAGTTTCTACATGGGCCGTTAAAGGGCCTAAAGTTAAACCGGGCCGACAGCATCCCAGATGCACCACGGGCCGCTAACAGGCCGAAACTATTATCGGGCCGAAGTGGTTAACGGGCCTTTAACAGGCTGAAATACAAACATGTCTTAGAATGGGCCCAAAAGAACAATGGCCTATTAACGGGCCTAATCCAATATGGGCCGTAATTTGGCCCAAAAAACAGCAGGATGTGAACGGGCATGATCTGCTATGGGCCTCAATTTGGCCCAAAAGATGGCAGGTTGTTAACGGGCCAACCCACTAGTGTCTGAAAAAACATGGTGGGCCTTTAGCCGGGCCGGCCTTTTCATCGGAATGGGCCTCTGTTGGGCCATGCCACGTGTCAACGTATCATAGGCGCCTCCTGTCCAATGAGTGGATGACATCTATCCAAACGTTGAGCCAACACGTGTTTCCTCCGGCCAATGAGAATTTTACACGTGGAAAATCCCCATTGGCCCGGGCTGTTAACGGTTTATCGTATCCAAAACCAAACCCGATAGCTTAACGGTGACCCGTTATGGTCGATGCCACGTGTCGGTCACCCTTGACGAAAGCACTTCTATGACGCGCGGTTTATCGTCATGGAAGTGGACACTTCCGTGATGATAATTTTGGTAATGTCATGGAACACTTCTACGACAGCACATGTATGACTATCTTGATTCTGTCATAAAATTGTCATGGATGTACATGCATGACAAAAAACGTGACCTACTACGACAAACACGTATCATCACGGAAGTGTCTTTTTTTGTAGTGTGTAGTGGTAAGTTTCCTAAGCCGCTCCGGGCACCAACCTGCTGGCTCTCGAGATGAGGTAAGCACGTGCACGTTGAGAAAACACCTCGTAGTCTTCGTCGAAGGAACCGACGGTGGCCTCAAGAAAACGCCATGAACTGTCATTTAAAGCAGACAACTGCGTCGCCGCGTCGGCGCGCGAGGCGTCAACGGTGGCCTCGACGGCGAGGTGCTCCTCCAAGATCTGGGGGTCGGCACGAATGGCAGCCATCGCGACCTCATCCGCACGTGCGGCCGCGATTTGCTTCTTTGCTGCCAAATGCTCCTTGAGGTCCTGGCTATACTGCGTGCACCATGGCTTAGGCTGGCGCATATTTGGTGGAGGGGTCGGTGATTTGGGTGGAAGGTGTCATGTTCGCGCAGGCAGTCGGGGCATGTGGGATGTGGAAGGAGGAGGAGGATGGGGGCGGGTGTGGATTTCCTTCCTGGATAGGCGAGGCCGAGCAGTGTGAAGGAGGGTCGCCGGCGAGGATGTGGTGGCGCTGCAAGCAAGGAGTGAAGGTTTCAACTTGGAAAGGAAGGCAGAAACAGGGGAAATGTGGCTTTTGGTAAGGGGGAGGGGGCAGGAAGGTAGATATTTCCGCGAAAGCCGAAAATTTGGAATAGTTTCAGCCAAAAAATTGGCGCGCAAAGTGTCATCAGACACGGTCCCTTATCCGACGGTGCTCCAAGATATTTTGTGCTGCATCTAACACGGTTGGTTATAATAAACTGTGTGGGATCTACTTGATTTTTTGTCTTGATTTGAATTACATAATGGGGTCACAGCGGCCATGGACGGTGTTTGAATTGCTAGAACTTTTATCTGCAGTGATCATAAAAGAATTGGAATTATTCAAGGTTCCTTTGGACATTTTTATGCATTAAGTGAGTTTTCAATGCATTTATGTTCATAATTAAAATTTGAACTACATGCACATGCTCCAGTGGATATTAATTGGTTGAAAAATCAAATCTTTGTCCTTGGGTGCATGCTTAGGTCCCATGCAAGAAATGGGAATGAATTTCAAACACCAGGGCACTGTTGATTGCCGGCAAAACATTGAGATGCCTGGTTTTTAAATTCTAGTAAATCCAAAATTCGTTTGAAATTCATGAAACTTGGAATGCTATCATGGAGCGGCATCAACATGCCATGGTAAATTTTTGTCCCATTTGGGGCGGGTTTTGGGTATATGCTTCTCACAAACCAGAGCTTCTCACAACAAGCATGATGGTTTCTGTAACGCCCTCGATGCGGCTATATCTCCCACGTGTCGAAGCATGACTTAGAGGCATAACCGCATTGAAAGCAATGTCGCAAGTGAGGTAATCTTCACACAACCCATGTAATACATAAGGGAAAGAGATACATAGTTGGCTTACAATCGCCACTTCACACAAATACATGAATAAAGCATTACAACATCCAAATACAATCAAGGTCCGACTACGGAACCAAAATAAAAGAAGAACCCCAAATGCGACAAGGTCCCCGATCGACCCCAACTGGGCTCCACTACTGATCAACTAGAGTGAAATAACACAACGGGCAAGATCTTCATCGAGCTCCTCCTTGAGCTTGGTTGCGTCACCTGCTCGGTAACATCGGCACCTGCAAACTGGTTTTGGAAGTAATCTGTGAGCCACGGGGACTCAGCAATCTCGCACCCTCGCGATCAAGACTATTTAAGCTTATGGGTAAGGTAAGGTATGAGGTGGAGCTGCAGCAAACGACTAGCATATATGGTGGCTAAACATACGCAAAAGAGAGCGAGAAGAGAAGGCAAAGCACGATCGAGAAACTATGATCAAGAAGTGATCCTAGAACAACCTACGTCAAACATTACTCCAACACCGTGTTCACTTCCCGGACTCCGCCGGAAAGAGACCATCACGGTTACACATGCGGTTGATGTATTTTAATTAAGTTAGGGTTCAAGTTATCTACAACCGGACATTAACAAATTCCCATCTGCCCATAACCGCGGGCATGGCTTTCGAAAGTTCAAATCCCTGCAGGGGTGTCCCAACTTAGCCCATGACAAGCTCTCATGGTCAACGAAGGATTAGACCTTCTCCCGAGACATTCCGATCAGACTCGGTATCCCGGTTCTACAAGACACTTCGATAAGTTAAAACCAATCCAGCAACACCGCCCGAATGTGCCAACAAATCCCGATAGAAGCTGCACATATCTCGTTCTCAGGGCACACTCAGATTGTCTAAACTTCCGGTAGGCCAGCCCAGAGTTGCCCCTAGTGGCCACCGGCGGCTGACAGGTTGGACCAACACTCAGAGGAGCACTGGCCCGGGGGTTTAAATAAAGATGACCCTTGAGTCCGCGGAACCCAAGGGAAAAAAGGCTAGGTGGCGAATGGTAAAACCAATGTTGGGCATTGCTGGAAGAGTTTTATTCAAGGTGAACTGTCAAGGGGTTCCCATTATACCCCAACCGCGTAAGGAACGCAAAATCTAGGAACATAACACCGATATGACGGAAACTAGGGCGGCAAGAGTGGAACAAAACACCAGGCATAAGGCCAAGCCTTCCACCCTTTACCAAGTATATAGATGCATTAATTAAATAAGATATATTGTGATATCCCAACAAGTAAAACATGTTCCAACAAGGAACAACATCTCCATGTTCCAACAAGGAACAAACTTGAATCTTCACCTGCAACTAACAACGCTATCAGAGGGGCTGAGCAAAGCGGTAACATAGCCAAACAACGGTTTGCTAGGACAAGGTGGGTTAGAGGCTTGGTTCAACAATATGGGAGGCATGATAAGCAAGTGGTAGGCATCGTAGCATAGGCATAGCAAAAGAGCGAGCATCTAGCAAGCAAAGATAGAAGTGATTTCGAGGGTATGATCATCTTGCCTGAAATCCCGCAAGGAAGAAGAACGAGTCCAAGAAGAAGATAAATGGACGTAGATGAACGGATCCTCACAACACGACGTTATCGGAACCAACCCGAAGAAGCAACACCGGAAAAAGAGCAAACAACATAGTAAACAACCAACACATGAACATAGCATGATGCACAATCAAGTATGATGCATGTCCAGTTTAATGAAGCATGGCATGGCAACATGGACAAACAATCCTACAAATTAAGTGGAGCTCAATATGCATTGGGGTGCATATTGCCAAAACACCACATAACGTATTTAGCTCGATCTTGTTTATGTACCCAACAATATTAAATGTTGATTAACATGGCAAGAGGGTGAAGCAAAATAAAACTACCTATCTAGTCAAGTTTAAATGAGGCCGGAAGCAACGAACAACAATTCCGGTAAATCCCCATATGCATATTATAGATTTGGTACTGTTCTGCCCTAAACACAATTTTAGGGTAGTTAAACATGCAAAACAAGTACACCATGCTAAACTAGGCATTTTTCCACCCCATTTACATATAAAGTTTATTAAATTCCGAGTTACGGTTATTTAGTTACAAATTAAAGCATTTTAACATGACATAGGAGTAAATTTAAGCAAACATCATTTTAAGCATTTTAAACATGGATGAAGGTGGCAAATTATTAATCTACACAAAATTCTAAGCAAGTTTCATATATAACTTATTTTAATCCGATGCACGGTTTGTGAGATATTAAATGCATGAACATGAGGGTGCAATCTGTAAATATGCAGTCCTGCGGATAATAGCTAAATTCGCACAAACTGGAAAAAAACACTACTGGGCTGAAATCTGGGACAGGCCCAACAATGCACAGGGGCTGGAGGGGGGCTTCTCACATTGGGCTTGGCCTGGTTGGTGCTGGGCTGGGCGAGGCAGACGGCTGGGCTTCGAGGGGCCTTGCTGGAGGAGAGCCTGGCAGAGGCGAAGTTGGGCCGGTCGTCGCGCGCTGCTGGTCGCGGGCTGAGGTGGAGCTGGGCACGGTCAGCGAGCGCTGGGTCAACGCGAGCACTTGAGTCAGAGCGGCTCGATGCAGAAGAGTCGCCGCTCCTCTCCCTCGCTCGAACAGAAGGAGGCAGCGCGGGGGACTTGCGACGGGGCCGGCAGGCGCGGGAAGCTGCAGGTCGGTGAGGTGGCGAGCGGATCCCGGCGGTAGGCGAGGATCTCCGGCGAGGCAGGGCTTGGCACAGGGTCGAAGAGGGGGATCCGGTGCGGATGGAGCTCAGGGGCGGCGTTGGGGACGAGATCGAGGCCGGCCATGGCGTCGGGCGCCGTGCTCCTCGTTCCCTGCAGACAGACGACGACGGGAGAGCGAGGTACATGAGAGAGAAGAAATCCAGAGAGGGAGGAGAAGGATATAAAGAGGGGGAGCAGAGGTCCTGGAGGCCGGCGATGGGGATGCTCCTGCTAGAGGTAGCGAGGCGATGGAGCTCGTGCTCCTGGACGACGGGAGGCTCGGGGCATCAGCAGGGGCTGTGCTTGGACGCGAATCACTCGATCCATCGAGATGCTCGGGCGGCTGTGCGGAAAATCAGGGATCTGGTCGGAGGCTGCGGTTGGTGGGGATGGATCCAGAGGGGAAGAATGAGAGCGGTGGCGGCGCGGATGGGACTGGGTTAGACTCGGGTTAGACTGAGTTGGTTAGGGGGGTGGTCTAATATATGGCAAGTGGAATTTTGGTAGGGCATATCCGTCCCTCCGATCGTAATCGGACGGTTGGGAAAAAAAGGCTAGGGAGCCCAAATGAGAAAATGGAGACGTTTTGTAGATGTTTGGGGATGATCCGGACAAAACGGTGGCGACAGTCCGGGTCGGGTTCGGGACAACTTCCGGACGCGCGCGAGGGGGGCTGCGGTCTGACGAGAGAGATTAGGTTGGGCCTGGCGGTAGGTAGTGCAGAAGGCAAAAGTCTGAGAAGAGAGAAGAGGAGAGGCCCGGCGACTGTTTCCGGAGACCGAAAACGTCCGACGTTAGACCGACTATATTGTCCCTACAGTTAAACGTTGGGGCGTCAAATGACCTCCGAATGTGATGAAACTTGACAGGCGGTCTATCTACACTATAATAAGACCACACGCCAACTTTCATCCCATTCCGAGAACATTTTCCGGCCACTTATAAAATAATATTTCGGACATGCCGCGGGCGCGTGCAAGTGTGGCTGGGCTCAGAACAGACAACAGAAGGAACTGGGGGAACCCGGACGGATGCAGGTTTTGAAAACATGATGATGCAATGCATATGATGACATGACAAGATGCAACACGCAAGCAAAAGACATGGCAACGCCGGTGAATAACTGGAGGACACCTGGCGCAATGGTCTCGGGGCGTTACAACACTCCACCACTACGAGAGGATCTCGTCCCGAGATCTAGAATGGCACCGAAGGGAAAAACGGAAGAGAAAGAGAAGAGGTAAAACTAAGTTGCTTCTTTGACAAATGAGTGAAACCAAAGAACCTCAAAAAGTTGAACAACTTGGAAGGAATAATACCACGGAGGTGATGGAAGTTGGAAAACACTCCATTAGGAACGAGGAACAAGGAAGAACCAATTCGGACAGCACTCCATTTGAAAAGTGATACACGACTTGATAAGATGAAAAGAACATGAGCAGCGGGCACACACTCCGGTTAAAAGGATAAGCAAGAAAAGATCATGATCTTCACAATTCGAGATGATGATTGAAAAGAGCAACATCACAAGGCCTCCGGGAGAAAGAAATAGAAGATAGATAATTGAAAGAAAAGAATGGAGAAGAAAATGCCAACTTCTGCCACAAAAGAGCTTGAGAAGGCATCCTTAGGAGAAGGGTCGAACGGAGTTGTTGGAAAACCAACAACAAAACGAATAAGCTTGTAGTGGGCTTATGGAAAACATCCCAAAATTATGAGGTGAAATTCTGCCACTAACTGAAACAATAGATTGGATAGATATGAACAAGGAGACGAGAAACTAATTTATCTGGGAGGATAAATGAAGACTAGGGTCGTTTATTAGCACCATAATTAGCAAAATCCTTAGGGAAAGCTTTAGGTGAAATATAACCCAAGATAAATCCAATGAAGAGGTTAATTGGTTGAAAAGATGTCTTGAGCGAAGAGAAAATGATGGATTTAGATATTTCACTCTTGAAAACCTATGAATCATGAAACACGAAGGGAAATTATCAACAATGACATAACACCACCTCAAAAGATAAGGTAAAAAGAATTGCACTCCGGATTGCAAGATGAAGAATACATGAGCTCCTCTGAAAAGAATCTCGATGAACGCTTTGAGAAGGAATTTAATCCTTGATGAACCATCATGTAGAACCTCCATGAAGAACTCCGTTAAACAAAAGAATGATCAAACGGAAAGAAAGGGTAGTTGAAAACACAAGGTGGAACCTTGTAAAGATTTAGATAGATCTCCGTGATAACATAATTGCGAGAGCTTGGAACTCCGGAAAGAAAGATGAGCACTTGAAACCAAGAATATGTATGATGAACCACTCTGGAATAAGGAATTGAATCAACTCGATGAAACAAGAATAAGAATTACATTATGCTTATCCTTCACCAATTCAAATTGATGATAACCAATGGAATTGGCATACTACTTATTCTCGTAGAAAGGATTAAGATAGATAATGCGCAAACTTGAAGAGGCCTTCAATGATCCACCGGTAGGATTTGAAAGAACGGAAGTATGATAACGTAAGAAGAGGAATCTTGAACAAACCACCGTAAGAATTGAAAATGAACGAAGTAGGGGTGAATCACCGGTAAGAATTAGCAAATGAACGAAGATATATGAGAGAGTTTAGATACATGAGAACGAAGGGATCACGAATTGATTAGAGATCACTTGAATGATGCACCGGTAAGATTTAGAGAAAGAGAGTTGAAAGCTGAGAATGAATAAATTCTGAGACGATGGGCTCCGAAGAATCAAACTGAAAAGACTTCTAAATTACTCCGGATGGGTGAAAAAAATCTCACAACCGAAAACAATTATGAGAGGATGGCAGAGAATGGGGCAATATTTAAAAGAAACTCTTCTTCGGTCTTCCAAAATCTGAGAATGACGGTGAGGAACACCACCAAATTGTTGAGATACTCCGGAATGTAAAATGGAAAGGTTGAGTCAACGGTGAAAAGAATTTGAAAGATCTTGGAGAAAGGCATTAGACTGATGATAACTCATTCTTACGTCAGACTTCGAAAAGAAATTTGAGGATAGCTCCGGGAAAATAAGAGGAGTCAGGTAAGATCTTGGGAAAAGACCTGTGGGTTAGGCCCACTCAAAAGAAACACCGTTGAAACGATTTGAAGGAGAGATTGCACCGGTTGAATTAAATGGCTTGAATGGGATAACAACCTCGAAATAGGTTGAACAGATCTTGAATGACAAGACGAGCCTTTTGAGAAAGCTTTGAGCATGCCAGAACAAATGAATAGTGAGAAGTGAATTGTTATGAGGTACAGCGGTATGAGAAGGCATTGAAATGAGGAAAGGGGTAAGATCAACAAAGCTTGACTTGAAACCACCGGAGAAGATAAAAGAAAGAAGAATGATGAACTAGAAGCTCCGTTAGTATCTTCATGAGAATCACCGGATAAGAACATTGAAGGAAAAGAATGGAGAGGCTTCACATCACTAAGATGGATACTCGATTAAGAAATCTGAGTCCTTAAAGAAAACAAGGGTGGGTGGGCGGGAAAAACAAAGACAACTTGGAGATGGATGAAACAGACAACATTGAGAAGAACTGATAATTGATCTTGTGAATGTTGAAGTGATCGGATCCACTTGAAGACAAACACGCCAGTTGAAAAGAAATTGGCATGACAATCTAGATTATCGAGAAAGATTAGTATTCACATCGGAGTATGAGAACACCATTTGGGGAAGGTATGGAATCAACACTTGACATTGAAGCAACTCGAATACCACAACTCAAAACAAAAACAAAAGGATTGGCTTGCAGAATAAGCCGGAACAATCATATGATAGAGATTTCGTCTGAAATTTTTGTGGTGGGGCCTACACGGGCTCGATCGTACAGCACCATCATGTACAAGGCAGTGCACATGACATACGAAGCGTCCCCGAGTCTGCATAGCCAAGGACTCTTTAAGACACAACGAGACCACTGTAAAACCAACCGTGAATAGGCAAACCACTAGACGTCGAACCCCAATTTCATATCATACATCTGTCGGAAAGATCTCCTAAGAGCTACTTGAATTCCCACTTATAAACTCCCGAAATTTTCCGGTTATGCAATTAGGTGTTGGGGATACAGGGGAAGCATAATATCTCACCCAAAACTAGCAAATCCTACATCCAGCTGTATCCATCCTTCAACACATAACCAAGAAACCTTCGAAAATCATCTACCTCAACCTTCGAAAAGCATCCATTATACGAGTTATGGCAATACTCCCGAACTCCCGCCTTAGTACTGGGTGGCGTCGAGGTTATCTCACCAACAACTGCATAAAAGAGATTTTCGATGTCGGCGAACTAAACTCAGGTATTCCAAAACTGCAACGATAAAATTGTGAAGACAACACCTCGGAGCTCAACTCCCCGGGACACTGCCACAACCCCTAAATGACAGGAGGCACCAAGAACAATGTTCTCGTCACAAAACCATCGGAACGATTCCAAGATACCCGTGTGATCCTAAATTTTTTAGTGAAATTTGAGAAGAGAAGAGTCAAAACTCTACGTTAGGATGCCTTACCAGAGCGATGAAGGGACTGGGGAGTAAAAAGAATTCCTAAACTCTCTGATATATAATTCCTAAATGACTCAAAACATTTTTTCTAGACTCAACAACGGCTGCTAAAAACGATCAAGTAGTGGGGGCTCCTAAGGTCGGGGAAGGCTCTAATTACCAACTTGTAACGCCATCAATGCGGCTATATCTCCCACGTGTCGAAGCACAACTTAGAGGCATAACCGCATTGAAAGCAATGTCGCAAGTGAGGTAATCTTCACACAACCCATGTAATACATAAGGGAAAGAGATACATAGTTGGCTTACAATCTCCACTTCACACAAATACATGAATAAAGCATTACAACATCCAAATACAATCAAGGTCCGACTACGGAACCAAAATAAAAGAAGAACCCCAAATGCGACAAGGTCCCTGATCGACCCCAACTGGGCTCCACTACTGATCAACTAGAGTGAAATAACACAACGGACAAGATCTTCATCGAGCTCCTCCTTGAGCTTGGTTGCGTCACCTGCTCGGTAACATCGGCAACTGCAAACTGGTTTTGGAAGTAATCTGTGAGCCACGGGGACTCAGCAATCTTGCACCCTCGCGATCAAGACTATTTAAGCTTATGGGTAAGGTAAGGTATGAGGTGGAGCTGCAGCAAGTGACTAGCATATGTGGTGGCTAAACATACGCAAAAGAGAGCGAGAAGAGAAGGCAAAGCACGATCGAGAAACTATGATCAAGAAGTGATCCTAGAACAACCTACGTCAAACATTACTCCAACACCGTGTTCACTTCCCGGACTCCGCCGGAAAGAGACCATCACGGTTACACACGCGGTTGATGTATTTTAATTAAGTTAGGGTTCAAGTTAACTACAACCGGACATTAACAAATTCCCATCTGCCCATAACCGCGGGCACGGCTTTCGAAAGTTCAAATCCCTGTAGGGGTGTCCCAACTTAGCCCATGACAAGCTCTCACGGTCAACGAAGGAGTAGACCTTCTCCCGAGACATTCCGATCAGACTCGGTATCCCGGTTCTACAAGATACTTCGACAAGTTAAAACCAATCCAGCAACACCGCCCGAATGTGCCGACAAATCCCGATAGGAGCTGCACATATCTCGTTCTCAGGGCACACTCAGATTGTCTAAACTTCCGGTAGGCCAGCCCAGAGTTGCCCCTGGTGGCCACCGGCGGCTGATAGGTTGGACCAACACTCAGAGGAGCACTGGCCTGGGGGTTTAAATAAAGATGACCCTTGAGTCCGCGGAACCCAAGGGAAAAAAAGGCTAGGTGGCGCATGGTAAAACCAATGTTGGGCATTGCTGGAAGAGTTTTATTCAAGGCGAACTATCAAGGGGTTCCCATTATAGCCCAACCGCGTAAGGAACGCAAAATCCGGGAACATAACACCGATATGACGGAAACTAGGGCAGCAAGAGTGGAACAAAACACCAGGCATAAGGCCGAGCCTTCCACCCTTTACCAAGTATATAGATGCATTAATTAAATAAGATATATTGTGATATCCCAACAAGTAAAACATGTTCCAACAAGGAACAACATCTCCATGTTCCAACAAGGAACAAACTTGAATCTTCACCTGCAACTAACAACGCTATAAGAGGGGCTGAGCAAAGCGGTAACATAGCCAAACAACGGTTTGCTAGGACAAGGTGGGTTAGAGGCTTGGTTCAACAATATGGGAGGCATGATAAGCAAGTGGTAGGCATCGTAGCATAGGCATAGAAAAAGAGCGAGCATCTAGCAAGCAAAGATAGAAGTGATTTCGAGGGTATGATCATCTTGCCTGAAATCCCGCAAGGAAGAAGAACGAGTCCAAGAAGAAGATAAATGGACGTAGATGAACGGATCCTCACAACACGACGTATCGGAACCAACCCGAAGAAGCAACACCAGAAAAGGAGCAAACAACATAGTAAACAACCAACACATGAACATGGCATGATGCACAATCAAGTATGATGCATGTCCGGTTTAATGAAGCATGGCATGGCAACATGCACAAACAATCCTACAAATTAAGTGGAGCTCAATATGCATCGGGGTGCATATTTCCAAAACACCACATAACGTATTTAGTTCGATCTTGTTTATGTACCCAACAATTTTGAATGTTGATTAACATGGCAAGAGGGTGAAGCAAAATAAAACTACCTATCTAGTCAAGTTTAAATGAGGCCGGAAGCAACGAACAACAATTCCGGTAAATCCCCATATGCATATTATAGATTTGGTACTGTTCCGCCCTAAACACAATTTTAGGGTTGTTAAACATGCAAAACAAGTACACCATGCTAAACTAGGCATTTTTCCACCCCATTTACATATAAAGTTTATTAAATTCCGAGTTACGGTTATTTAGTTACGAATTAAAGCATTTTAACATGACATAGGAGCAAATTTAAGCAAACATCATTTTAAGCATTTTAAACATGGATGAAAGTGGCAAATTATTAATCTACACAAAATTCTAAGCAAGTTTTATATATAACTTATTTTAATCCGATGCACGGTTTGTGAGATATTAAATGCATGAACATGAGGGTGCAATCTGTAAATATACAGTCATGCGGATAATAGCTAAATTCGCACAGACTGGAAAAAAACACTAATGGGCTGAAATCTGGGACAGGCCCAACAATGCACAGGGGCTGGAGGGGGCTTCTCACATTGGGCTTGGCCCGGTTGGTGCTGGGCTGGGCGAGGCAGACGGCTGGGCTTCGAGGGGCCTTGCTGGAGGAGAGCCTGGCAGAGGCGAAGCTGGGCCGGTCGACGCGCGCTGCTGGTCGCGGGCTGAGGTGGAGCTGGGCACGGTCAGCGAGCGCTGGGTCAACGCGAGCGCTCGAGTCAGAGCGGCTTGATGCAAAAGAGTCGCCGCTCCTCTCCCTTGCTCGAACAGAAGGAGGCAGCGCGGGGGACTTGCGGCGGGGCCGGCAGGCGCGGGAAGCTGCAGGTCGGCGAGGTGGCGAGTGGATCCCGGCGGTAGGCGAGGATCTCCGGCGAGGCAGGGCTTAGCGCGGGGTCGAAGAGGGGGATCCGGCGCGGATGGAGTTCAGGGGCGGCGTTGGGGACGAGATCGAGGCCAGCCATGGCGTCGGGCGCTGTGCTCCTCGTTCCCTGCAGGCAGACGACGACGGGAGAGCGAGGTACATGAGAGAGAAGAAATCCAGAGAGGGAGGAGAAGGAGATAAAGAGGAGGAGCAGAGGTCCTGGAGGCCGGCGATGGGGATGCTCCTGCTAGAGGCAGCGAGGCGATGGAGCTCGTGCTCCTGGATGACGGGAGGCTCGGGGCATGAGCAGGGGCTGTGCTTGGACGCGAATCACTCAATTCATCGAGATGCTCGGGTGGCTGCGCGGAAAATCAGGGATATGGCCGGAGGCTGCGGTTGGTGGGGATGGATCCAGAGGGGAAGAATGAGAGCAGTGGCGGCGCGGATGGGACTGGGTTAGACTAGGGTTAGACTGAGTTGGTTAGGGGGTGGTCTAATATATGGCAAGTGGAATTTTGGTAGGGGCATATCCGTCCCTCCGATCGTAATCGCATAGTCAGGAAAAATAGGCTAGGGAGCCCAAATGAGAAAATGGAGACGTTTTGTAGATGTTTGGGGATGATCCGGACACAACGATGGCGACAGTCCGGGTCGGGTTCGGGACAACTTTTGGACGCGCGCGAGGGGGGCTGCGGTCTGATGAGAGAGATTAGGTTGGGCCTGGAGGTAGGTAGTGCAGAAGGCAAAAGTCTGAGAAGAGAGAAGAGGAGAGGCCCGGCGACTGTTTCCGGAGACCGAAAACGTCCGACGTTAGACCGACTATATTGTCGCTATAGTTAAACGTTGGGGCGTGAAACGACCTCCGAATGTGATGAAACTTGACAGGCGGTCTATCTACACTATAATAAGACCACACGCCAAGTTTCATCCCATTCCGAGAACATTTTCCGGCCACTTATAAAATAATATTTCGGACATGCCGCGGGCGCGTGCAAGTGTGGCTGGGCTCAGAACAGACAACAGAAGGAACTGGGGGAACCCGGACGGATGCAGGTTTTGAAAACATGATGATGCAATGCATATGATGACATGACAAGATGCAACACGCAAGCAAAAGACATGGCAACGCCAGCGAATAACTGGAAGACACCTGGCAGAACGGTCTCGGGGCGTTACAGTTTCATTAGGGAACGCCCCACCTTTGGGGACGAAACGATATCCATTGCCTCTTATTTATTTCAAAAAAATTCTCGTGTCAACATAGAACAACAAGAGTGTTGTGTTATTTTTTTTATTTTTCGGGGTTCCTTTGGACATTTTTATGCATTTAGTAAGTTTTCAATGCATTTATGTGCATAATTCAAATTTGAACTACATGCACATGCTCCAGTGCATATAAATTGGTTGAAAAATAAAATATGTGTCCTTGGGTGCATGCTTAGGTCCCATGCAAGAAATGGGAATGAATTTCAAACACCAGGGCACCGTTGATTGCCGGCAAAACATTGAGATGCCTGGTTGTTAAATTCTAGTAAATCCAAAACTTGTCTGAAATTCATGAAACTTTGCATGATATCATGGAGCGGCATCAACATGTCGTGGTAAATTTTTTGTCCCATTTGGGGCAGGTTTGGGTATATGCTTCTCACAAACCAGAGCTTCTCACAACAAGCATGATGGTTTTGGTAGGGAACGCCCCACCTTTGGGGACGAAACGATATACATTGCCTCTTATTGCTTTCAAAAATTTTCACTGTCAACATAGAACAACAGGAGTGTTGTATTATTTTTTGTGATTTTTCGGGGTTCGTTTGGACATTTTTATGCATTAACTGAGTTTTCAATGCATTTATGTGCATAACTCAAATTTGAACTACATGCACATGCTCCAGTGCATATAAATTGGTTGAAAAATCAAATATGTGTCCTTGGGTGCATGCTTAGGTCCCATGCAAGAAATGGGAATGAATTTCAAACACCAGGGCACCGTTGAATGCCGGCAAAACATTGAGATGCCTGGTTTTTAAATTCTAGTAAGTCCAAAACTCGTCTGAAATTCATGAAACTTGGCATGCTATCATGGAGTGGCATCAACATGTCGTGTTAAATTTTTTGTCCCATTTGGAGCAGGTTTGGGTATATGCTTCTCACAAACCAGAGCTTCTCACAACAAGCATGATGGTTTCGGTAGGGAACGCCCCACCTTTGGGGACAAAATGATATCCATTACCTCTTATTGCTTTCAAAAAATTTCTCGTGTCAACATAGAACAATAGGAGTGTTGTGTTATGTTTTGTGATTTTTCAGGGTTCGTTTGGACATTTTTATGCAGTAACTGAGTTTTCAATGCATTTATGTGCATAATTCAAATTCGAACTACATGCACATGCTCCAGTGCATATAAAGTGGTTGAAAAATCAAATATGTGTCCTTGGGTGCATGCTTAGGTCGCATGCAAGAAATGGGAATGGATTTCAAAGACCAGAGCACCGTTGATTGCCGGTAAACATTGAGATGCCTGGTTTTTAAATTCTAGTAAATCCAAAACTCGTCTGAAATTCATGAAACTTGGCATGGTATCATTGAGCGGCATCAACATGCCGTGGTAAATTTTTTGTCCCATTTGGGGCAGGTTTGGCTATATGCTTCTCACCAACCAGAGCTTCTCACAACAACCATGATGGTTTCGGTAGGGAATGCCCCACCTTTGGGGACGAAACCATATCCATTGCCTCTTATTGCTTTCAAAAAAATTCACGTGTCAACATAGAACAACAGGAGTGTTGTGTTATTTTTTTCATTTTTCGGGTTTCGTTTGGACATTTATATGCATTAACTGAGTTTTTAATGCATTTATGTGCATAATTCAAATTTGAACTACATGCACATGCTCCAGTGCATATAAATTGGTTGAAAAATCAAATCTGTGTCCTTGGGTGCATGCTTAGGTCCCATGCAAGAAATGGGAATGAATTTCAAACACCAGGGCACCGTTGAATGCCGGCAAAACATTGAGATGGCTGGTTTTTAAATTCTAGCAAATCCAAAACTCGTTGAAATTCATGAAACTTGGCATGCTGTCATGGAGTGGCATCAACATGTCGTGTTAAATTTTTTGTCCCATTTGGGGCAGGTTTGGGTATATGCTTCTCACAAACGAGAGCTTCTCACAACAAGCATGATGGTTTCGGTAGGGAACGCCCCACCTTTTGGGATGAAATGATATCCATTACCTCTTATTGCTTTCAAAAATTTTCTCGTGTCAACATAGAACAACAGGAGTGTTGTGTTATTGTTTGTGATTTTTCGGGGTTCGTTAGGACTTCTTTATGCATTAACTGAATTTTCAATGCATTTATGTGCATAATTCAAATTTGAACTACATGCACATGCTCCAGTGCATATAAAGTGGTTGAAAAATCAAATCTGTGTCCTTGGGTGCATGCTTAGGTCGCATGAAAGAAATGGGAATGAATTTCAAACACCAGGGCACCATTGATTGCCGGTTAAACATTGAGATGCCTGGTTTCTAAATTCTAGTAAATCCAAAACTCATCTGAAATTCATGAAACTTGGCATCCTATCATGGAGCGGCATCAATATGCCGTGGTAAATTTTTTGTCCCATTTGGGGTAGGTTTGGGTATATGCTTCTCACAAACCATAGCTTCTCACAACAAGCATGATGGTTTCGATAGGGAACGCCCCACCTTTGGGGACGAAACGATATCCATTGCCTCTTATTGCTTTCAAAAAATTTCTCGTGTCAACATAGAACAACAGGAGTGTTGTGTTATTTTTTGTGATTTTTTGGGGTTCGTTTGGACATTTTTATGCATTAACTGAGTTTTCAATGCATTTATGTGCATAATTCAAACTTGAACTACATGCACATGCTCCAGCGCATATAAATTTGTTGAACAATCAAATATGTGTCCTTGGGTGCATGCTTAGGTCCCATGCAAGAAATGGGAATGAATTTCAAACACGAGGGCACCGTTGATTGCCGGCAAAACATTGAGATGCCTAGTTTTTAAATTCTAGTAAATCCTCGTCTGAAATTCATGAAACTTGGCATGCTATCATGGAGCGGCATCAACATGCCGTCGTAAATTTTTTGTCCCATTTGGGGCAGGTTTGGGTATATGCTTCTCACAAACCAGAGCTTCTCACAACAAGCATGATGGTTTCAGTAGGGAACGCCCCACCTTTGGGGACGAAACAATATCCATTGCCTCTTATTGCTTTCAAAAAAATTCTCGTGTCAACATAAAACAATAGGAGTGTTGTGTTATTTTTTGTGATTTTTTGGGGTTCGTTTGGACAATTTTATGCATTAACTGAGTTTTTAATGCATTTATGTGCATAATTCAAATGTGAACTACATGCACATGCTTCAGTGCATATAAATTCGTTGAAAAATCAAATCTGTGTCCTTGGGTGCATGCTTAGGTCCCATGCAAGAAGTGGGAATGAATTTCAAACACCAGGGCACCATTGATTGCCGGCTAAACATTGAGATGCCTGGTTTTTAAATTCTAGTAAATCCAAAACTCGTGTGAAATTCGTGAAACTTGGCATGCTATCATGGAGCGGCATCAACATGTCGTGGTAAATTTTTTGTCCCATTTGGGGCAGGTTTGGGTATATGCTTCTCACAAACCAAAGCTTCTCACAACAAGCATGATGGTTTCGATAGGGAACATCCCACCTTTAGGGACGAGACGATATCCATTGCCTCTTATTGCTTTCAATTTTTTCTCGTGTCAACATAGAACAACAGGAGTGTTGTGTCAATTTTTGTGATTTTTCAGGGTTCGGTCGGACATTTTTATGCATTAACTGAGTTTTCAATGCATTTATGTGCATAATTCAAATTTGAACTACATGCACATGCTCCAGTGCATATAAATTGGTTGAACAATCAATTTGTGTCCTTGGGTGCATGCTTAGGTCCCATGCAAGAAATGGGAATGAATTTCAAACACCAGGGCACCCATTGATTGCCGGCAAAACATTGAGATACTCTGTTTTTAAATTCTAGTAAATCTAAAACTCATATGAAATTCATGAAACTTGGCATGCCGTCATGGAAGGGCATCAACATGCCGTCGTACATTTTTTGTCCCATTTGGGGCAGGTTTGGGTATATGCTTCTCACAAACCAGAGCTTCTCACAACAAGCATGATGGTTTCAGTAGGGAACGCCCCACCTTTGGGGACGAAACAATATCCATTGCCTCTTATTGCTTTCAAAAAATTTCTCGTGTCAACATATAACAATAGGAGTGTTGTGTTATTTTCTATGATTTTTTGGGGTTCGTTTGGACAAATTTATGCATTAACTGAGTTTTTAATGCATTTATGTGCATAATTCAAATGTGAACTACATGCACATGCTCCAGTGCATATAAATTGGTTTAAAAATCAAATCTGTGTCCTTGGGTGCATGCTTAGGTCCCATGCAAGAAGTGGGAATGAATTTCAAACACCAGGGCACCATTGATTGCCGGCAAAACATTGAGATGCCTGGTTTTTAAATTCTAGTAAATCCAAAACTCGTCCGAAATTCATGAAACTTGGCATGCTATCATGGAGCGGCATCAACATGCCGTGGTAAATTTTTTGTCCCATTTGGGGCAGGTTTGGGTATATGCTTCTCACAAACCAAAGCTTCTCACGACAAGCATGATGGTTTCAATAGGGAACATCCCACCTTTGGGGACGAGACGATATCCATTGCCTCTTATTGCTTTCAAATTTTTTCTCGTGTCAACATAGAACAACAGGAGTGTTGTGTCAATTTTTGTGATTTTTCAGGGTTCGTTTGGACATTTTTATGCATTAACTGAGTTTTCAATGCATTTATGTGCATAATTCAAATTTGAACTACATGCACATGCTCCAGTGCATATAAATTGGTTGAACAATCAAATCTGTGTCCTTGGGTGCATTCTTAGGTCCCATGCAAGAAATGGGAATGAATTTCAAACACCAGGGCACCGTTGATTGCCAGCAAAACGTTGAGATACTTTGTTTTTAAATTCTAGTAAATCTAAAACTCGTCTGAAATTCATGAAACTTGGCATGCTGTCATGGAAGGGCACCCGACATGCTTTGGTATTTTTCGTGTCCATTTTGAGAGAAGGCGCACTCGAATAATGACAGCCAACAAAGGCATTTTGAAAAAAATAGCTGCCACTTTAATATCTCAAACGTTTGTATAATTTTATCCGTGTGCGTTTGGTTAACCATTCACGTGACGCCACGTGTCTTGGTTTTAATGGCTATAGGAGGTGCCATGTGGACAACTGCTTGACTGAACAGGAGGCGTGCGAGCGCAGTCCAGTGCGCAGGCTCACCGGGAAGCGTACAAGTTGTTTAACGCAGGATCTGTGCATCTCTTCAATGCAAAAGGTTCAGATTACGATATGAAAATTAAAGCCAGACTTCGGCGCTAAGCCCAGAGACAGTACGATTGTCAAAATATGCAGCTAAAAATCAATAGCACTATCTATTTTTTGCAACTAAAATTCAGTAATTAATCATAGATTTCATTCATACTAGAGATTAAGCAGTAGTTCTTACCGGGAAGCGAGACAGCCTTGGACCGCCGCCCGCCTTGCTCCCACTGGTCTATATTAATGGCGCCTCCGAGCGGCCGCACCCCCCATCCTTGCCACACACACAATTCCTCTCTCTTCGCCCGCATCCTCGACGCCACTCTGAGTCCTCAAAGCTGTCAGTGTACGAGGATGCCGTCGAAGCTCCCCAGCGGAGGGAGTGGCGACGCCGGGGCTGCTGAAGCACCAGAGCACGGCGTGAATATGAAGACAGAGGTTTCCGTCCCCGCTGACAAGGTGGAGAACGAGGCTTCCAACAAGCGGAGGCAGGTCGAGAAAGAACCGCAAGCGACTCCAGCAGGCCTAGACTTCATTAACAACCTTCCCGATGATATGTTGATAGTCATCATATCCCTCCTCCCAATCAAATATCGGGCGAGGAAAGCCGCCCTTTCCCAGAGGTGGCGCACCCTATGGCTCCGCACCCCTGTCGACCTCCTCGACGCCCACAAGCTCTGCCATGGCAATCGCCAAAGCTTGGACGCATTATCCCAGATCCTCGGCAGTCACGATGGCCCAATCAAAGGCCTTATCATGGGCAAGTTCCGTTCCAATGGCAAGGACCGAGCCAATCTTGACAAGTGGTTCCGATCCCGTGCCATAGATCAGCTCGAGAAGCTAAGTTATAATGATGGGCATATGCTCTTGCTGCCAACGTCCGCGCTCCACTTCGCGCCCACGCTGCGCCTCACCAAGGTCATGAACTGCCATTCCCCCCTTAATGACGCGCCCACTCTTTTTCTACCACGACTGAAACATCCTCTAGCTCGTCATCGTACGCATCCCAAAGGATGACATGGAGCGCTTGCTCCGCGGCTGTATTGCACTCGAGTTCCATCGTCTTTAGGCGATGAATTGGTCGAGTACCTTGCACATCACCTCCAGGACTCTCCGGACTATTTATGTGTGTTGATGGTGCTGCAACAAGAGATCACAAAAGGTGGACCACAATATGGTCATCCAGGATACACCTTCACTTGAGAGATTACTTGTAGTTGGTCAACAAGGTCCAACAAGAACCAGTGTCATTTCTGCGTCGAAATTGAAAGTGGTGGGCTACTCGTCTGTCAAATACTACAACTTTCAGGTACAACAGTCGCCTTATATACCTCTCCTTCTTGATATCAATGTTATTTGTAGTTTTGAAGATGTATGTTCGTTTGTCACCCAGCGAAGCTTCACCCAGACTCTGGGCAAGTGAAGGTCTTGGCACTAGAATCTGTCGGCCCCAACCTGGACCAAGTTGTCAGTTGCCTGAGATGCTTTTCGTGCTTGAAGAAGCTGCATATCGAGGTGATGTTCCTTTCCTGTTAAATGTTAACCATAAGGGAGTTCAATTTTTTGCACCTTTTCCCAAGTTTAGAATGACAATGTACTATGATTTCTAAGGGAATTTTGGAGGATTTTAGGACATACGCCCCCACCCCATATTGGTTGCTTCATTCATATGGTTACAATAGCATTTATCCTTTGGATTCATCTGTACTAGTTTTCTTAGGGAATTTTTCATCCAATCCAACCTCTTGTGAAGAAGGCTACATGTTTGTAGATTGTAATCAAATGCCCATGTTAATCATGCCAGATCGTAGATGGCACGTTGGTGCATTTTACAAATCCTACAAACCAAATGGGCATGTAGAAGTGTTCAAAACTGCATGTAGGCACTAACACGTTCTCTTCTTTTGCAGTGCATACTAGGCCCGGAGGTGGATGATGTTTATAACGACAATCACATCGAATGCCTGGATCTGCATCTCTCAAATATTACTTTGAACTCCTACCGAGGGACCCCATCGAAGATTAGACTCACCAGGTTCTTTCTTGCCGGAGCAAAGGTGTTGAGGGTACTAAGGTTGAAAACGCATTTAATTAGGAAAGATCAATGGTATAATTATTAGAGCCGGTTGGTACTGTGGAATGGAAGTGCCTCCAAAAATGCCAAACTTCATATTGGAAGAGCATATGGCAAAGCAATTGGAAGTTATTGTGTCAAACCCATACATGACTTGTCAGTGGCTGATCCCTTTTCAGAAATGATGCAGCTTGCAATGTTTGAATTTGGGCGTTGTAATCTTTGAATTTGAACCTTGCAATATTTATGGTATTTGTTATATTGAACTGTTTCTGTTCTCTTGCTCAACGCAATCAGTTCATCCGGGTGAACCGCATGTCGTACATCGCACACACCTTGATCTGGCTGACAATTTCTTTTGTGTTGCCTAATCACAAACAGTTCATCCGAGTGAACTGTATGATGTACATCGCACATACCTTGATCTGGTTAACCGTTTCTTTTGTGTTGCCTAATCAGAAATAGTTCATCCGAGTGAAATGTATGCTGTACATCGCACACACCTTCATCTGGCTGCCGTTTCTTTTGTTCCTCCTCATCGAAAATGGTTAATTGAACTGAACCGTATGCCCTGAATCGCACACGCAACTAAAATTTGAACCGTGTTTGATGCATCCATCATCGCAAATGTTTTGTGCCTTTTTTGACGGGTTTTTACACCACCGTTTGCGATTATTGCATCGCACACAGTTTCGTCGAAGGGTCTCTGATCGTAGTGTCGTGTTAGCAGCATCCTACAGTAGTAATAACCCGCATAACTTTCGAGTTAACACAGATTAGGGAAGGCATAGGTTCAACCCATCGGTGCATCCTAGGAACATATACCACAACTTTAGAAGTAATTAACACAAGCTCGAAAGCATAGCATGGTTGACAAAAGGAGAGGATACAATCTACCAAGGGCATTATGTACCAGGAAAACAACTCACAAGGTGATTCAACATGAAGGACACTGTCGGATAATAATTCAACAATGGATCTGGCGGTCCACAATTGAGCTGATGTGAGTATCGGTACTCAATCAGAAGAAGAAGAAAGAATGCAAGGAGATCAGATTATATAAACATATGACTAATTCAATCTCAAATGCAAAGGAATTATGATTTCCAAATCAAGGGATCAGAAGCAAACGCTCTGATAAAGGACGGATAAGTTGTATAGACTTAGGGGTACAATCATCGGCAATTTGATTGGTCGAGAACCAACTCATGTTCAAAATGACGACTGAGCCGGAAAGATCATTTAAAAGGATCAACTGATGATTGCGCGCATTTTCTCACAAGTTGAATCAATAGGAACAAAATGACGGTGTCAAAGGATACTAATGAATATCACTAGACATATGGGAAGCATCCATAATGCAAGCAAACAAGTATTTGCAGAGCAATAGTTTGAAGAGGATTCTCGAAGATCGAATAGTATCTCGAAGAATTTTGTGAAACACATGATCAACTAGGGAAAAACAAATCCTCGATATGTGTGAGGATTAATTTGTAGGTGTATTCAGGCTACAAGGAACTGCAAGGCAATAGGCACAAAGTATTCTCGGAACAACGACGGGTATTTTGGGGTATCTTGTAATAACAAGAGTAACTGGGGACGAATGTAAGAATGACAAGTGTACTTGGTTATCCATAGGGGCTTATTGATGGAAGGGATTTGCAAAAGCGAAGCCATAAAGTCTCGAGGGAACATCATAGAGTATCTTCGGAATCTTCTGGTGGAACATGCGATCATCTGGAATGGAGTGCTCTCCGAGAGAAAGTATTTACGAGAACCTAGAGTTAGAGTAAGCAAAATCATTTAACCCGAATAGAAGAGAGATTAGAGGCCCAGAGTAAAGACGGGGAATAAAAGATGCTAATACCACCCAATGGCGACATGGGCCCGTAAGACACACAACCATGTTTGTAAAAGTTTTTCAGTGACTAGACTCAACTTCGGCCAAGGAGTTGGAAAGTGGGCTACCTACAGGAAGTCGGATCTGTTACGAACTTGTGACGCCCCCGGTTTGACCATACACTAATCATGCACGCAAATGTGTATGATCAAGATCAAGGACTCACGGGAAGATATCACAACACAACTCTAGACACAAATTCAAATAATACGAGATTTATATTACAAGCCAGGGGCCTCGAGGGCTTAAATACATAAGATCGAATACAAACGAGTCAGCGGAAGCAACATTATCTGAGTACAGTCATGAGTTAAACAAGTTTGCCTTAAGAAGGCTAGCACAAAAGCAACATCGATCGAAAAGGCAAGGCCTCCTGCCTGGGAGCCTCCTAACTACTCCTGGTCGACGGCGGCCTCCACATAGTAGTAGGCACCCTCAGTGTAGTATTAGTAGTCGTCGTCGAAGGTGGCGTCTGGTTCCTGGAATCCAGCATCTGGTTGCGACATCCGAAAATAAAGGAAAAGGGGGAAAAGAAAGCAAAGCAATCGTGAGTACTCATCCGAAGTACTCAGCAATCAAGGATCTACACTACATATGCAACATTATCAAAGGAAGGGTTGTATATGTGGACTGGGCTGCAGAAATGCCAAAATAGAGAAAAGGCCTAGTCCTATCGATGACTAGCATCTTCAGCATCTTCAGAGGTCTTGCAGCATTTGAAGAGTGCACATTAGCATAATGTAAAGTAGTAGTAGTGTCATCAACCTCTCCCAGAGATCCTTCCTCGACTCCCTATGAGAAAGCAATCCCAGAGCCATACTATCCATTTCTCATCTCAAGTATCTAGTTCTAGTTGTATTGATCGGGATACAACTCCGAGTGTCCGTTACTGTAGGACAGGCTATTGATAGATGTTTTCTTCCCTGCAGGGGTGCACAAACTTACCCACCGCGCTGGATTAACTCCGTCCGGACACACTTTACTGGGTCATGCCTAGCCTCGGCCAAACGATATGCCGCAACCCGACCTAGGCTTAATAGAGAGGTTGGCACGCCGGACTAAACCTATGCCCCCAGGGGTCTTGGGCCATCGCCCCAGGAACTCCTGCACATTGCGTGGGCGGCCGGTGAGCAGACCTAGCCTCCCTTATACAAGGCGAGGCGTTCCAGTCCAACCCGGCGCGCGCCGCTCAGTCGCATGACGTCTATTAAGCTTCGGCTGATGCATATGACGCAGAACACCCATACTATGCCCACGTGATGGTTAGTGCTATCAGGCCAGAGGCCCCTCGGATGAAATATCCAAATCGTAGTGGATTAGGAAGGCGCGGTAACGACCAAAGACCCATGATCGATGTGACCCCGTCGCCCCGTCTCGAGGACTCGCGGCAAGGGCTAAGAATTCCTGGCCACGCCTCGTAATTATCTCGCGGGCACCTTCTAGGCCAACCCGACTCCACATCACTCGCAATTAAGCTCGCGCGGGTACCCCTCGGGGCCGACCCGTCTTTGGTAACATGGTTCAGTGTAAAGTCATAGTAACCATAGTAACCGTGTGTCTAACACCAAGGGGGAAACCCTGAGGAATCACCCTCGATGGATTCCCACTCGATGTAACCATCAAGGTGGACTTGGAGGAATCACCCTCGTTGGTCTACACTTGAGGGGTTGCACGACAGAGTCGTTATCGGGAGTGGTGAAGGAGGAATCACCCTCGATTACCACGACCGAATAGTTACACTACAGGGTTAACATCAGAAGTGCTGACGAGGTATCACCCTTGGTACTTGATGATAACTCTGCAGGGTCGTACACCAAGGGGGGGTGATGTGCGGTGTCGGGGCCTGGACGTCGATCACGTTGATCGAGTCATCGAACATAAAGCAGGGGCAACTGGGACAAGGTGGGGGTCACTGATGGATCTCTAACCAGCCTATACTAAACAGTTTAGAGTAAGCAGGTAAGGTATGAAAGTAGGTGGCAAAAGCAGGCTATGCATCAGAATAGGAGCAAACAATAACAGTAGCAAAATCTAATGCAAGCATAAGAGAATAGAATGGGTGATATCGGAATGATCAAAGGGGGGGGCTTGCCTGGAAGCTCTGCTGAAAGGGAAGAAGGGTCGTCGTCGACGTAGTCGATCAGAGGGGCATCATTGGTCTCGGGGGCTACCGGAGAAGAGGGGGAAGAAACAGTAAATATAGTGCAAACAAATGCATCACTAAGCAAGACATGATGATATGTAGAACTAGAGGGTACTAACGCAGTACTACACGTTACAAACGGAGAGGGAAAACGTCCGAAGGGGTTTTCCCAGTGTCTGGGTTTTTCCGGACAGGCGTGAGAGAGGGGACAATTTCATGTTCAGCATGCTAGGGGCATGTGACAGATGAACGGACCGCGTATTCGGATTCGTTGGATTTTTCTGAGCAACTTTCATATAAAAAACATTTTCATATGAGCTACGGATTATTTTCTACGAAATTCTAAAGTTTTCGCAATATTAAGAAATTATTATTAATTCGAAAATAAGGAGTAAATGCTAGGTGCACCCAGATCTGTGTACACAAGTGTACCAGAGGGTGACATGTGGGTCCAGGGGGTCCTAGTTGACCAATTAATGTTTGACTGGTCAACAGGGGTGGGGCCGCCGTGCCATACACACAGTAGTTAACTAGCATTTTAAGTAAGTTTAATTAGTTATTTAAACATGACTAATTAATTTAATTATATTAATTATTTAATTTCTTGACTTTTTTTAAAACAAAACAGGGAGTGGGCCTCAGCTGCCAGTGGCCCAGGAGGCCACTGGAGCAGGCGCTTAACGGGCAAGGGTGGGGGTGCCTGCCAAGGCGAACCCAGGCGACGACCGTGACCATGGCAGGGTGCTGGCCTCGGGCACCGACCGAGGTGGCTAGAGGGCGCTGAGTGCGGGCCAGGAGAGGGGGGAGGGGGCACGGCCGGCCGAAGCTGTGAGAAGGCGTTGGCGCAAGGAGCAGGACGGGGTGGCACGGCAGGCCGAAACGACGAGCGGGGCAGCGAGCAGCGCGTGACTGGGAGAACAGGGCAGCATGCAGCGTCGGCGGCCGAGTGTGCACCGCGGGCAGCAGCACACGAGCAGCAGCCTCGTCAGCGGTCGGGGGTGTGCGTCGGCGGGCGTGGGCGAGCGAGGTGAGGATGGCGGGCGAGAACGGCCACTACTAGAAAAAAACACTACCAATAGCGTGGGTTTTTTGCATACCAGTAGGTCATCATCGCCTATATGTATACATACATATACAATATACACCACGCCTATAGGTCATCGTCGCCGGCGCCTCCACAAGCCCGTGTTTGATGGTGTTGATGTCGTCATCATCGCCGCCGCCGCAGCACCGTGAGGATGCCGTCGTCGTCGTGGCCGCCGCAGCCCCATGTCGATGTCGATCTCGTCGTCGTCATCGTCGCCGCTGCAGCCCCATGTTGATATCATCGTCGTCGCCGCCGCAGCTTCGTGTCCATGTGTTCCCTACTAGGAACTCACAAATCCTGGAATTAAACAATGAACCAAGATAGTGCTAGGCATGACCACAAGTAAAAGGAGATAAGGAATTCCAAGGCAGTACGAAATCTTGTTATAGATTCTGAATACAAGCTTTTGAGGCAAATTGCAACAAGCAAAGGCTGTGCACCAAGTAGAAATAATTCCCAGGTCATTCGCAAGCAAGCAAGCAAGAAGGCATCAGCAACAGCAGATGTATTACCAACATTGTACCCTTTACCAGCCGCGCTAGTCAGCGTCGATCACCTCTGCGCCCACGTCGGAAAAGTGAAAACTTGTTAGTACGCAAATTGCATCAGTTCAACCAAATAATATATTACAATTCACGCTCATTAAGTTACAATTCCTTCTCATCTAGCAATTTAAAGGGGCTCATGCCAAAAATATATGCTTAATTCCTCACTGGCTATTCAAACTAAATGGTCCAGGAATGCACATGGTTACCATGGATAAAGTTGCAATTCCTAAAGTTGATCATCTCTTTGTTTTGCGAGGAAAATATATCATTTTTAGAAAGCGTACAACTACAATATCTTCTTATGATCTTAGCTAAGCGATACAGTTAAAAGATAAACATGCACAATCATTTTTTTAGAATATAAACAAGCACAATCAATATGTGAAAACACCAACTCTTTACATAAAACAAAGATGGAGCATTCGGATGTTCAATCATTATGTGGCACTAACCCTCTTGAGAATGCTGACTCGATCCCTACAATCGATCCATAGCTCGCTCATTCTCATGTTCATCTATCTCATGTGAAGAATAAGCTGGTGCTCGTATTCCACCTTCTTCAATGCCATCAAAGAGAGCAGTTCTGGTGCTTCGGTAGCTATGAAAAGTGCAGAGAATAGTTATATAAGAATGCATATAGATTTGACAAGTGCAAAAACGTCTTATATCTATTCTGTTTTATTTCTATAAATGTACATAAAGAATTGATTACTTTGGTTCTATAGGTACCCTCTTCCTTCTTCTGTTCACACAGAAGAAAAGCCTACTGGTCAGCCTAATCATGACCACCTTAAGATTTTTTATAAATGCACACAAGATCACTAAAAATATATTTAAATTATTCGGAACAGATAAAAGTAACCAGTTCTGATTCATCTGCTAGCCAACAAACTAAACGGTGCTTCAGATTTGTAATTATGTGACTATGTTGCGGACCCCTTGCTCATCGTATGATTAAAATAGAACCTTAGCAGACCCTGGAGTCGGCTGCTTTAGATGTTCAGTTATATTCGGAAAAGCATGATGTGTCTTCAAATGAAATGGTTACTGAAAAAGGATCTCACCTTGTTCTAGCAGATCACATGTAGTGATCCATAAACATAGTAAATGTTCTCTGAAATCATTGGATCCGGCTTCGTGGTTCCATAGGATGGTGATGCGAACGCATGATTTTTTTGAGAATTAAGTAGCAAACCTGCAATGCACAAAAGAGATCAAATGGTTAGCAAACCTGATGTTCGTCCTGAAGCTAGTTTTGTCATTTTTATGTACTAAAATCTTTTCATCAGTCATCACTCAAGGAAGCTTTTCATTATTTTACTCTCCAGTATGTGAATGCAGTGAAATTACTCCTCCCAACGAAGACAAATAGAGCTGCCTGATTTTTTTACAGCAGTAATTCTTTCGAACTGTTCTAAAATCTTCGCATCTCGCACATCAAGGAACTTCAACTAAATATAGTGTCCTTGCACGAGCTGCGTCGAACTAAATGTTATTATTTGCTAATGAGCTGAACTGTGTAATGAAGACAGAAGCCGATACAGATAGACAGCCATGTCTAATTGATTGGAGTAATAGTGCTCAACAAGTCTAATTGTATATTTCTGTTCTGACAAAGCATACCAGGCCCTTTCCACCTTTCCTCTGTTTTAAAACTCTTGGTATTTAAATCATTTTATCACAACTTCATAACCATTCAATCTTTCACCTTTGCATACCACCTACGAGAACTTCAGGTACGTGCTAACCCATATAGCAAGATTGCTTGGAGCTAACATAGAGGTTAATTAAAAAATTAATCTTTAGTTCTTCTCTTGTCATGTTTTCTTAGCCAACCATAAGGTAATTCTGTTCGAAAATCAAGTGCTTTATACATGGATTTAGTACTGTCGTAATCTTTTTTAGCTGAAAAAACTGTGCTGTAATTCTTATAGACTTGTACCTGATTAGGAAATAGCATGTGCTCCTAAGAATCAATTAGCAAGGAGAAACAAAGAAGATCATAGCAGCAACTTCCCTGATGAAAATAAGAAAGATTTAGGCCGCCGAGCATAAGCACAAACAGGTTGTGCACGGAGGAAGGAACGTAGTGGAACATAAGGAAAAAAGGCTGCTAGGCATAAACACAAACAGGTTGCGAGCAGTATTGCACGAAGGAAGGAAAGTAGTGGAACAGAAGGAAAAAAAGGGCGGGGAGAGAAGGAAGAAGGGGAAAGGAGAGGGCATGAATCGAGGGAAGAGGGGATCTCACCGCGCTGGAGTTGGACGCAGCCGAAACCCTAGCCGCAGGGAGGGGTCGCGCGCGAGCGCTTGCTGCCGCGAGGAGCGAATTTTGCTAGAGGGAAGGAAGAACCGTCGCGAGGAGAGCTCGTGGGTGTGATGCGCTCCGGCGAGGGCCGCCGGAAGTAGCCGGAATCGCCCGGCGTTGGTGGCGGCGGCGAGGGTTCGCGGGAGGCAGAGGAGAAAATAAGGTAACGATGGAGGCTGTTCGCTGGGCTGGGTTGGTTGTCTCAATGGGCTGGGCTAGTTGTAGCGCATTACGTGACCCGCGCTACGACTATGTTTCTAGTGCTAGCGCGGCCCAGCAAACCCTCGCTACTACTATCAATTGTCCGCGGGGCACGATTGAGGATATTTACTAATAGTGTGCTCAAAAGAAACCAACGCTACTAATAAACCATACCAGTAGCGTGCTTTGTACCCAGCGCTACTGGTAATTACCAGTAGCGTGGGGGCCCAAACAAACGCTACTGGTAAACTTCTATGTATAAGCATTTTCCTAGTAGTGGACCGGCGAGGCCAGCGAGCAAGGAGCGCGGGGCTTGGGCGGCCGGCGCAGGCGGCTGCAGTGAAGCGGGGAGGGGTGAGCGGCAACAAGGCGGGGCTGTGGAAGGGCACCGCGGCGAGGAGAAAAGGAGGCGGCCAGCGGCTCGTCTGACCAAGGCCACGACGCAGGCAGGCGGGCACGGCGCGGCGGAGCAAGGTGAAGTGGTAGGAGTGGAAGCAGCTGCAACAGCGACAAGCGCAGCGAGCAGCAACAGCGGCACGGGGCGCGACATCACTTGCACAGGAGTCCGCTAGCGCGCATGGGGAGAGAAACTTCGGTCACAGCAGTCGAGCAGGGGACGGCTAAACGGTAACAGGTCAAAGGGGGGAAGCGTGGGGATCGGAGGAGGAGCTCACTGCGATGCTCGTGGACGAGGTCGGGGAGCTAGCACGGGGGTAGCCGGATGCATCGAGCTCGTCGACGGGAGGCGGCAGCCGTAGCGGGGAACCGGCTCGATGCCGAGTGTATGGTGCGGTGCTGCTTGATTCAAGGCACGTATGTGAAGGAGTCGGCAACAAGGAAGCTCCTCGACATCCTCCCAGGCGCCGAGGAGGCCACGCGACGACAATGGAAACCATGGTGAGCAGCGTTCAGGCGATGACTATTTTGATGAGAGAGAGTGGAAGAAGGAAAAAGTGGCGGCCAGGGTTTGTCTACGCGTTCGAGGATAGTCTTATCCACCACTGGTTGCCGGCGGATTCTCGACGCGTGGAGGATCCACGCCATGGACGCGGCTCATGCATCCAGTCCGTCCCTGTGAGCAGGAGGTCAAGGATGAGGCAATAGTGGGCTAGGTCGTCCACTGTTGACCTAGAGCCCGAAGGCACAGTAAACCTTTGCCTTTTTCTTTTACTTTTCTTTTGTCTTTTAATTGAGCTGCTGACTTGGATTACTTAGAGCACCAAATGATTTTTGTACAATGTGCCACTAGCCAGATTAAATACTTTGCAATATCCTGGGTTGGTACAAAAAGTTTGAGGCAGCTTGGGATCCACTTGAATTTTGCTCACATTTAAAAAGGGCTGAAAAAGTGCTCTCAGGCCATTGTTTTAAAACCAGGGGCATTTTGGGAAACCAAATGAGGTTGGTTTCATCATGACAATTAGGTAATGAATATCTGCAACCTAACGAACATTTTTATTTGGCGGTTTGAAGAAAAAAGAATTTGACTTGTTATATGAATTTTAAATTGACTTTGTTTTTATCAAGGGGCAATTTGGCTTAATAAAACATGATGACATAGCATCATTAGTATGAGTTTACTGTAGCATGATTCTCGGGGTGGTACAGAAGCTACGAAATTGCTTGATAATATTATGGCAAATTATTCACAATGGCATACCGAAAGAGCTCCTACTAGTAAAAAAAGTTAATTTGGCTGAAGAAATTTCTTCTTTGAGTGAAAAAGTTGATGCTCTTATGAAATTGGTTGCTAGCAAAATTGCTCCTATTGATTTCAATGATATGCCTTTGTCTACTTTGATTGAGCAAAATAGTGATGCCGTTGATGTGAATTTTATCTTGCGCAACAATTTCATAACAATGCTTATAGAGGTAATTTTAATCCTAGGCCTTTTCCTAGTAATTCCTCTAATAATTATGGTAATTCCTATGGAAGTCCTTCTTATAATAATAATAGTAACACCTCTGATCTTGAGAACAATATTAAAAAAATTATCAACACACAAAAAGCTTTCAACACTACCATAGAAGAAAAGTTGTATAAGATTGATGATTTGTCTAGAAGTGTTGATAGAATTTCTCATGATGTAGAAAATCTCAAGATGAAAAGCTCTTTATGTTTCTCATGATTTGTGACTAAGGTTGAGGAATCAATTAAAGCTCTTTATATTTCTATGGATGAAAGTAAGAAAAGAACCGCTATGCTTAGAGCTAATAGAGAATTTTAGAAAAAGCATTTTCTAGTGATTACTTCCGTAGAAGCGATGAAGATCTTAAAATGATTGGTGCTTCTTCTATTGATTCCTTGTGTAGTAAAGTTAAGATTGATGAAAAAGGGACTGGAGAAGAGTAAACTTTAGTTAGAAGGCGTCCCGATAATTCGGAGGGTGAAAATCTTGTTGAGAAAATTGATAAAAGTGGGTTTGAAGAGGTCAAAACTTTAACTAGTGATGTGTCCACTCTTTTGTATTACAAAGACTTTAATTATGATAGTTGCTCTTTGATTTATTGTATTTCTTTATTGCAATCCATGATAAATTCACCCCATGCTTACGAACAAAATAAAGCTTTTACTAAACATATTGTTGATGCTATGATGAAAGCTTTAGAAGAAAAGTTGGAATTAGAAGTTTCAATTCCTAGAAAATTGCATGATGAATGGGAACCTACTATCAAAGTCAAGATTCAAAATTATGAGTGTTTACTTCGTGTGACTTGGGTGCTAGTGTTTCTACAATTCCGAAATCTCTATGTGATGTGCTTGGTCTTACCGATATTGAAGAATGCTCTTTAAATTTGCACTCGACAGATTCTACTATTAAAAAGCCTATGGGAAGAATTAATGATGTTATTATTCTTGCAAATAGGAATTATGTGCCCATAGATTTTATTGTTCTTGATATCGATTGCAATCCGTCTTGTCCAATTATTCTTGGTAGACCGTTTTTACGCACTATTGGTGTCGTGATTGATATGAAAGAAGGCAATATTAAGTTCCAGTTTCCTTTGAGGAAGGGTATGGAACACTTCCCTAGAACAAGAATTAGGCCACCATATGAATCAATCATGAGGGCATCTTATGGATCTCGAACCAAAGGTGACAAAACTTAGATCCTTGCTTTATGCCTAGCTAGGGGCGTGAAACAATAGCGCTTGTTGGGAGGCAACCCATTGAATAAAATTTATTTTTGCTTCTTGCTTTCTAGTCTTGAGTGTTAGCACAATTATGCTACTTTTATGATTGTGTTTTTTGTGTTTTAATTAGTGTTTGTGCCAAGTAAAGCCTTTAGGATCTTCTTGGGTGATAGTTGTTTGATCTTGCTGAAAAAACAGAAACTTTTTCGCTCACAAAAATAATTTTCATTTTTAACCAGAGAGCGATAAAATACCAATTATTTTTGTAGTATATTAATATAAAAATTTCCCAGGTCTTCCTAATGTTTCAGAGTTTTTAGACTTACAGAAGTATTCGAAATATCCAGATTGCTACAGACTGTTCTGTTCTTAACAGATTCTGTTTTCTTTGCGTTGTGTGCTTGTTTTGACGATTCTATGGTTTTCTTTGATGAGTTTATGCCATATAAAAGTTGGAATACAGTAGATATAATGCAAGAACAAAATATGAATTGGTTTTCTACAACACTTATAGTAGTGATTTGTTTTCTTATACTAATGGACCTCACAAAGGTTTTGCTGAGTTTTGTGTGATTGAAGTTTTCAAGTTTTGGGTTATCTTACGATGGATGAAGGAATATGGAGTAAGAAGAGCATAAGCTTGGGGATGCCCCAGCATCCCAAGCTATTATCCAAAAGAGAGAAAGCAACTAAGCTTGGGGATGCCCCGAGTGACATCCCCTCTTTCTTCTAACGACCATCGGTATTTTACTCGAAGTTATATTTTTATTCGTCGCATACTATGTGTTTTGCTTGGATCGTCTTGTACGATATGAGTCTTTGCTTGCTTTATTTTGTGTTTTTAGTCTTGATCCCTTGCTGGACACACCTATTTGAGAGAGCCAAAATTATGTCATGACTTGTTAAAATTGCTCTCTATGCTTCACTTAAATTTTTATGAGCTATGGACTTGCTCTAGTGCTTCACTTATATCTTTTTGAGCACAGTGTGCTTTAGTATTCACTTAGATTTATTTGAGATTTAGTAAAATTTTCAAGAAATTATCTCTTGCTTCACTTAAATTAATTTGAGAGAAAGAAGTATTATGCTCATGATCTTCACTTATAATTGTTTGAGCTTATCAAAAGCAACACATCAAAATTAGTCCCAAAGTGATAGATATCCAAGAAGGATATAATAAAAACTTTCATGAAGATCATTGGACAAAATAAACTTGTTTATTAGTAACAGTTTTGAGATATGATGATGTGATATGTGAGTCATGTTGATGAGTAATTATGCTTTAGTAAGAATATTGGTGTTATGGTTTGTGATTCCCTATGCAAGCACGAAAGTCAATAGTCATGCAATGAAATTATATCCTACTTGTGGTGCATTATTCGGTGTTAATCATGCTTAATGCTCGCTTATGAGATTATTCGTTTCTTGGTTGGTTGCTTCCCAATCTTTTGCTAGCCTTCATTTTTGCACTAAGTATGATCACTACTTGTGCATCCAAAATCCTTTAAACCAGTTTTGCCACACAAGTCCACTATATCTACCTATATGCGGTATTCTTTTGCCGTTCTAAGCAAATTTGTATGTGCCGTTTCTAATATTCAAATAAATTTCTCTTCTGTGTGCTTGTACCGCTCGCGAGGTGGTGAGGGGTGGCTAATATTTTTCCATGCTAGATGTGTTATTCTCACGATGAGTGTTCATTCACATGTCATTGCACGAGAGTAAGGCAAAGGTATTAGGGATGCCCAGTCCCAAAATGAAAAATGAATTTACTTTATGTTGTCAAATAATAAATTCCTTGGAAAGTGTTGGTACGGAAGGCACATGTGGGTACGGTTAGCCATGGAAAGTGAAAGTATGGTGGAAAAAGGAATAAACTTTAATTTCTGTTTGGGAACCGCCTATGATATATCTAGCATGGAAAGTGTTGGGAACTCTAAGTCGTTTTAGTTGGTGGGAAAAATATGCCTCTCAAAATGTCTTTTTATCTCTCAATTTTTGCTCTAAGCTCTGGCACCTCTACAAGTCCCTACTTCCCTCTACGAAGGACCTTTCTTTTACTTTATGCAATTTTTTGAATTTGAGACTCCATCTTCTCTTATAAAAGCACCAACTAGGAGGCACTATGATCGTACTTGAGTATTGGGTGTAGTTAATATGCGAGTGTGTTTCATGAATGGATCAATGATTGAGCATGATGGGCTAGGGCTAGCTTATTTTAGCGTTGATATTTTGAAAGACATGGTTGCTTGTTGATATGCTTGAGTATTTAAGTTAGCATGTCGCAATTAGACTATTGCTTTGAACAATATAAAAGTCCAAATGTCCATGCTATAAAGAAAAGAATATGGTACGACATGTTAGGCAGCATTCCACATAAAAATTCTGTTTTTATCATTTACCTACTCGAGGACGAGCAAGAATTAAGCTTGGGGATGATGATACGTCTCCAACGTATCTATAATTTTTGATTGTTCCATGTTGTTATATTATAAATCTTGGATGTTTTATAATCATTTATAGTCATTTTATATCATTTTTTGGTACTAACCTATTGACATAGTGCCAAGTGCCAGTTGCTGTTTTTTGCATGTTTTTTACATTGTAGATAATCAATACCAAACGGAGTCCAAACGCAGCGAAACTTTTTGTGGGTTTTTTTGGACCATAAGACAACCAATGGGCCTAAGAAGCACCTGGGGGCTGCTCCGAGGGGAGCACAACCCACCAGGGCGCGCCTGGAGGCCCAGGCGTGCCCTGGTGGGTTGTGCCCACCTCGGGTGCCCCCCGGACCGCCTCTTTACTCTATAAATACCCCAATATTCCAGAAACCCTAAGGGAGTCGACGAAAATCAATTCCATCTGTTGCAGAGTCTAGAACCACCAGATCCAATCTAGACACAATCACGGAGGGGTTCACCACTTCCATTGGTGCCTCTCCGATGATGTGTGAGTAGTTCTTTGTAGACCTTCGGGTCCGTAGTTAGTAGCTAGATGGCTTCCTCTCTCTCGTTTGATTCTCAATACAATGGTCTCTTGGAGATCCATATGATTTAACTCTTTTGCAGTGTGTTTGTTGGGATCCGATGAACTATGAGTTTATGATCAGATCTATCTCTTTTTTCCCATGAAACTTATTTGAGTTTCTTTGATCTTTTATATGCACAATTGCTTATAGCCTCATATTTCTTATCTGATATTTGGGTTTTGTTTGGCCAACTTGATCTATTTATCTTGCAATGGGAAGAGGTGCTTTGTAGTGGGTTCGATCTTACAGTGCTTGATCCAAGTGGCAGAAGGGGAACCGACACGTATGTATCGTTGTTACTAAGGATAAAATGATGGGGTCTATTTCTACATAAATAGATCTTGTCTACATCATGTCATCGTTCTTATTGCATTACTCTGTTTCTCCATGAACTTAATACACTAGATGCATGCTAGATAGCGGTCGATGCGTGGAGTAATAGTAGTAGATGCAGGCAGGAGTCGGTCTACTAATCTTGGATGTGATGCCTATATGATGATCATTGCCTGGATATCATCATGAGTATTTGAAGTTCTATCAATTGCCTAATAGTAATTCATTTACCCATCATTTGTTATTTTTCTCGAGAGAAGCCACTAGTGAAACCTACGACCCCCGGGTCTCTTTCTCATATTATTTGCCTTTGCGATCTATTTTATTGGCCTTTAATTTTCAGATCTATTAAACCAAAAATACCTTGCTGCAATTCATTCTTATTTAGTTTATTTGGCATTCGATCTATCAATCTACTACAATTTATTCACGTCTGTTTGCCAATTTCTGGCACCATTACCCGAAAGGGATTGACAACCCTGAAAGTGCAACTAACCCTGGGTGGTTTTGGTAATTCCTAACAACATATAGCTCATTGAGCTAATGCTACTTGAAGATAAATATTTCAGGAAAAGATCAGTGATTGGCATGGCATGGATTAGAAAGTGGACCCCTCAAAATGCTAAGGACAAAAGATTGGCTCAAGCTCAAAGCACAAGACTCTACGTTTTACTTTTAGTGATCCAAGATCACACTGAGTCCATAGGAAAAGCCAATACTATTAAAAGGGGGTGAGGTGTTGCTTAATGAGTTGCTTGCTCAAAATGCTTAGTAATATGCTCCAAAAACCCTCAACTACTTTCTCATATCCACATATGTCCCAAACCAAAAGTCAAACTCGGCCCCACCGAAATCTTCTATCCGGCGCCACCGAGTTCACTTGACATAGCTACTGCCAGAAACCCTAGTCACTTCGGTCTCACCGATAGGGATCTCGATCTCACCGAGATGGGATTGCAAACTCTCTGTTTCCCTTCGTAACGTTCAGTCCAACCGAGATGAGCGATCGGTCCCACCAAGATTGAAATGCAAACTCTCTGTTTCCCCTTCGTAATGTTTCGGTCTAACCGAGATGAGTGAATCGGTCCCACCGAGTTTGCCTGACCAACTCTCTGTTTGTCTATTACCAAAATCGGTCCCACTGAGTTTGTGTAATCGGTCTCACCGAGATTATGTTATGCCCTAACCCTAATGGAATCGGTCCCACCGTGTTGACATATTGGTCCCACCGAAAATCCTAACGTTCACATTTTGAACTAAATCGGTCTGACCGAGTTATATGATTCGGCCCCACCGAGTTTGGTGATTTGTGTGTAACGGTTAGATTTTGTGTGGAGGCTATATATACCCCTCCACCCACTCTTCATTCGAGGAGAGAGCCATCAGAATATGCCTACACTTCCAACATACATTTTCTGAGAGAGAACCACCTACACTTGTGTTGAGGTCAAGATATTCCAATCCAACCACATAAATCTTGATCTTTAGCCTTCCTCAAGTTGCTTTCCACTCAAATCATCTTTCTAACAAATCAAATCCTATGAGAGAGAGTTGAGTGTTGACGAGACTATCACTTGAAGCACAAGAGCAAGGAGTTCATCATCAACACACCATCTATTACGTTTTGGAGAGTGGTGTCTCCTAGATTGGTTAGGTGTCACTTGGGAGCCTCCGTCAAGATTGTGGAGTTGAACCAAGGAGTTTGTACGGGCAAGGAGATCGCCTACTTCGTGAAGATCTACCCTAGTGAGGCAAGTCCTTCATGGGCGATGGCCATGGTGGGATAGACAAGGTTGCTTCTTCGTGGACCCTTCGTGGGTGGACCCCTTCGTGGACTCACGCAACCGTTACCCTTCGTGGGTTGAAGTCTCCATCAACGTGGATGTACGATAGCACCACCTATCGGAACCACGCCGAAATCTCCGTGTATACATTGCGTTTGCTCCCTCCAAACTCCTCCCTTTACCTTGAAATGCAATTGTTTTACATTCCGCTGCTATACTCTTAGAATTGCATGTGTAGGTTGATTACTTGTTTGTGCTAAGTTGCTAAAATCTGCCAAGACTTGAAATTGGGAAAAGGCTAGATTTTTATTTGGTCAAGTAGTCTAATCACCCCCTCTACACATACTTTCGATCCTACAAACCCCTTTAATACGTCGGGTTGCGAGTATTTGTTATTTGTGTGCAGGTTCTGTTTACGTGTTGTTGCTTGGTTCTCCTACTGGTTCGATAACCTTGGTTTCATCACTGAGGGAAATAACTACCGTCGTTGTGCTGTATCATCCCTTCCTCTTTGGGGAAATACCAACGTAGCTTCAAGCGGCTATCAGTTATTGACCAGAGAGGTGTCTCCGTCATGACTACATAATTCCCGAACCCGCAGGGTCGCACGGATAACGTTCGTTGACGCTAGAGTAGTATTGGGATATTTGATGAGTGGTAACAAAATGTTGTTCAGAGTCCCGGATGAGATCCCGGGCATCACAAGGAGTCTCAGAATGGTCGATAGGTAAAGATTTATATATGGGAAGTCATATTTTGGGTTTTGGAAAAAAGTGCAGTTTTTTCGTTATTGTACCGGGAAGCTTCTAGAAGGTTCCGAAGGATTTCGGAGGGGTCCAGAAGTCCACAAGTGGGTCCACCACGACCCAAGGGGTAGCATGGGCTGTGGGGAGGTGCCCTGGCCTTATTGGTCTAGGCGCACCAAGTCCTCGAAAGCCCATGTGTCTAGGGAAGGCAAAAAGGAAGGAGTCCTAGTAGGAATAGGATTGGACTTGGAGTCGAAGTCCTCTCCCCCTTAGTTGTGCCCTAGGGCTTGGAGGGGATGTTTCCCACGCCCCTCCACCTCTATATAGAAGGGGAGGGGGTGCCCCGAGAGGACACAGCCAGACCTTGGCGCCCCTCTCTCTCCCGTTGCTCCGTAGTTCCACCGCCTCGTCCCAGCAACGCTTAGCGAAGCGCTATTGGTAGTCCACCACCACGCAGTCGTGTTGGTTGAGATCACATCTACTTCTCCTCTCTCACTTGCTGGATCAAGAAGGAGGAGACATTATCGAGCCACACATGTGCTAAACTCGGAGGTGTCGTCCGTTCAGCACTAGATCGGTTGGATCATGATCGGGTCGCGAGGAGTACGACTACATCAATCGGGTTGTTAAACGCTTCCGCTTATGGTAGGGTACGCAAACACACTCTTCCCTCTCATTGCTATGCATATCCATGGATAGATCTTGCGTGTGCATATATTTTTTTTGTTTTCCATGCAATGTTTCTCAACATGCATTTCATACAATAAAGAGACAACCCTAAGACTCCTGCCGGTTGTCGATATTACAAAACATGATCATCTCATACATCAATATATATCACATCATATCTTGATCATATCACATTACAACATGCCCTGCAAAAACAAGTTAGACGTCCTCTACTTTGTTGTTGCAAGTTTTACGTGGCTACTACGGGCTTCTAGCAAGAACCGTTCTTACCTACGCAAATACCACAATGGTGATTCATCAAGTTTGCTGTTTTAACATTCTTCAAGGACCAGCCGTAGTCAAATTCTATTCAACTAAAGTAGGGGAAACAGACACCCGCCATCCACCTTTATGCAAAACTAGTTGCATGTCTGTTGGTGGAACCGGTCTCATGTACGTGGACATGTAAGGTTGGTCCGGGCCGCTTCATCCCACAATACCGCCGAATCAAAATAAGACGTTGGTGGTAAGCAGTATGACTATCACCGCCCACAACTCTTTGTGTTCTACTCGTGCATATCATCTACGCATAGACATGGCTCTGATGCCACTGTTGGGAAACGTTGCATGGAAAACACAAAAATTCTACGCACGCACAAGATCTATCCATGGAGATGCATATCAACAAGAGGGGAGAGTGTGTCTACGTACCCTCGTAGACCATAAGCGGAAGCGTTTAACAACTCAGTTTATATAGTCAAACTTCTTCGCGCTCCAACCGTTGAAGTACCGAACGTACGGCACCTCCGCATTCAGCACACGTTCAGCTCGTTGACGTCCTCCGCCTTCTTGATCCAACAAGGCGGTGAGGTAGTATATGAGTTCTGACAGCACGACAGCATGGTGACGGTGATGGTGAAGCTATCTCCGCAGGGTTTCGCCTATGCACTATGAAAAAATATGACCGGGGGGTGTAAACGGTGGGGGGGGGGCACACGGCTAACATCATGTTCTGTTGTGCTAGGCGCCCCCTTCCCTCATATATATATATAGGTGGGAGGGAGAGGGGAGAGGCCAAGGGGCACCCCAAGTAGGTCCGAATCCTACTTGGGCTTGCCCTAGGCCGGCCCCCTTTCCTTCTTTTCGTGCCAAGGGGAAGGAAGGGGGAGGTGCCCCCGCCTTTCCTTTCTCCCACAAGGGGGGAAAGGCAGGAGGAGGTGCCCTCCTTTCCTTATTCTAGGGCCAGTGGCCAGGGAGAGGGTGCACCAACCCCTCTGTGGGCTGGTGTGTGCCTCTCCTTGGCCCATTAGGCCCATAGACCTCCCGGAACCCCTTCCGGTGATCCGATGAATAACCGATGCGCTCCGGAACCATTCCGGTGTCCGAATACTATCGTCCTATAAATCAATCTTTACCTCTTGACCATTTCGAGACTCCTCGTCATGTCCGTGATCTTATCCAGGACTCCAAACAACATTCAGTCACCAAATCATATAACTCATATAACACCATATTGTCAACGAACATGAAGCGTGCGGACCCTATAGGTTCAAGAACTATGTAGACATGATCAAGACACCTCTCCGGTCAATAACCAATAGCGGAACCTGGGTGCCCATATTGGCTCCTACATATTCTACAAAGATATTTATCGGTCGAACCTTATGACAACATACATAATTCCCTTTGTCCATAGGTATGCTACGTGCCCGAGATTTGATCGTCGGTATCTTCTTACCTAGTTCAATCTCGTTACCGACAAGTCTCTTTACTCGTTTCATAGTACATCACCTCGTGACTAACTCCTTAGTCATTTGCTTGCAAGCTTATGATGTGTATTATTGAGAGGGCCCAGAGTTACCTCTCCGATACTTGGAGTGGCAAATCCTAATCTCGATCTATGCCAACTCAAGAAACACCTTCAGAGATACCTGTAGAGCATATTTATGATCACCCAGTTACGTTGTGACATTTTATAGCACACAAGGTATTCCTCCGGTATCTGCGAGTTGCATAATCTCATAGTCGGAGGAATATGTATTTGACATGAAGAAAGCAATAACAATAAACTGAACGATCAATATGCTAAGCTAACAGATGGGCCTTGTGCATCACATCATTCCCCTAATGATGTGATCCCATTATCAAATGACAACACATGTCTATGGTTAGGAAACCTTAACCATCTTTGATCAACGAGCTAGTCTAGTGGTTGCTCAGAAGGGACACGGTTTTTGTTTATGTATTCACACATGCATTTAAGTTTTCGATCAATACAATTCTAGCATGAATAATAAACCTTTATCATGAATAAGGAAATATAAAATAACAACTTTATTATTGCTTCTAGGGCATATTTCCTTCAGCTCGGTGATGTAAAGCCACTCACGCTGCCACTCCTTGATGGTCTCTATGAACGTGCCTTTGAACCAGCCGACCTTCGGGTTCTTGCTTATCATAGCGCCTCCGCACTCTGCGAGCTCAGAGCCGTGATACATCTCCAACGTATCTATAATTTTTTATTGTTCCATGCTATTATATTATCATTCTGGGATGTTTTACAATCATTTTATAGCAACTTTATATCATTTTTTGGGACTAACCTATTGACATAGTTGATACGTCTCCAACGTATCTATAATTTTTTATTGTTCCATGCTATTATATTATCTATTTTGGATGTTTTATATGCATTAATATGCTATTTTATATTACTTTTGGGACTAACCTATTAACCTAGAGCCCAATGCCAGTTTTTGTTTTTTCCTTGTTTTTGAGTTTCGCAGAAAAGGAATACCAAATGGAGTCCAAACGGAATAAAACTTTCGTGATAATTTTTTTTGGAACAAAAGACACCTAGGGGACTTGGAGTGCAAGTCAGGAAAGCCACGAGGTGGCCACAAGGATGGAGGGCGCGCCCCACCCTTGTGGGCCCCTCCTGACTCCACTGACCCAATTCTTTCGCCTATATATACTCTTATACCCCCAAAGCACCAGAATAAGCCACGGAAACACTTTTCCAACGCCACAACCTTCTGTACCCGTGAGATCCCATCTAGGGGCCTTTTTCGGCATCCTGTCGGAGGGGGATTCGATCACGAAGGGCTTCTACATCAACTATATTGCCCTTCCGATGAAGTGTGAGTAGTTTACCTCAGACCTATGGGTCCATAGCTAGTAGCTTGATGGCTTCTTCTCTCTCTTTGATTCTCAATACCATGTTCTCCTCGATGTTCTTGGAGATCTATTCGATGTAATACTTTTTTGTGATGTGTTTGCCGAGACTCGGTGAATTGTGGATTTATGATCATCTTATCTCTGAATATTATTTGAATCTTCTCTGAATTATTTTATGCATGATTTGATATCTTTATAATTCTCTTCGAACTATCGGTTTGGTTTGGCCAACTAGATTGGTTTTTCTTGCAATGGGAGAAGTGTTTAGCTTTGGGTTCAATCTTGCGGTGTCCTTTCCCAATTTCAGTAGGGGCAACAAGGCACGTATTGTATTGTTTCCATCGAGGAAAACAAGATGGGGTTTTCATCATATTGCTTGAGTTAATTCCTCTACATCATGTGATCTTGCTTAATGCGTTACTCCATTCTTTATGAACTTAATACTCTAGATGCATACTGTATAGCGGTCGATTTGTGGAGTAATAGTAGTAGATGCAAAATTGTTTCGGTCAACTTGACACACGTGATGCCTATATTCATGATCATTGCCTTAGATATCGTCAAAACTTTGTGCTCTTCTATCAATTGCTTGATAGTAATTTGTTGACCCACCATATTATTTTCTATCTTGAGAGAAGCCTCTAGTGAAACATATGGCCCCTGGGTCTATTTTCCATCATACAAGTTCTATTTTCCATCATATAAGTTTCCGAGCTATAATATTAGTTTCCGTTTTACTCTTTTTGCAATCTTTTACTTTCCTATCTATAAACCAAAAATACCAAAAATATTTACTTTATCATTTATCTATCTCTTTCATCTCACTTTTGCAAGTAACCGTGAAGGGATTGACAACCCCTTTATCGCGTTGGGTGCAAGTTGTTTGATTGTTTGTGCAGGTATTCAATGACTTGTGCATTGTCTCCTACTGGATTGATACCTTGGTTCTCAAAACTGAGGGAAATACTTACTCTACTTTGCTGCATCACCCTTTCCTCTTCAAGGGAAAAACCAACACAAGCTCAAGAAGTAGCAGGAAGAATTTCTAGCGCCGTTGCCGGGGAGATCTACGCCAAGTCAAGACATACCAAGTACCCATCATAAACTCTCATCTCTTGCATTACATTATTCGCCATTTGCCTCTCGTTTTCCTCTCCCCCACTTCTAAAACGAATTTTGAAAATATTTTCCTTTTCTTCACCCCTCTTCCGTTCGTCTTCTTCGCTTGCATTTTGTGTGCTCGTGTGTTGGATTGCTTGCTTTGTCATGATGGATCAAGAGAATACCAAATTGTGTGACTTTTCCAACACCAATAATAATGATTTTTTAGTACTCCGATTGCTCCCGCTACTAATGCGGAATCTTGTGAAATTAATGCCGCTTTGCTGAATCTTGTTATGAAAGATCAATTTTCCGACCTTCCTAGTGAAAATGCCGCAACCCATCTTAACAATTTTGTGATTCATGTGATATGCAAAATTAAAAAGATGTGTATAACAATATTGTTAAATTGAAGTTATTTCCGTTCTCCCTTCGATATCGTGCTAAAACTTGGTTTTCATCTTTGCCTAGAAATAGTATTGATTCATGGAATAAGTGTAAAGATGCTTTTATTTCCAAGTATTTTCCTCCTGCTAAGATCATCCCCCCTAGGAACGATATTATGAATTTTAAGCAACTTGATCATGAACATGTTGCACAATCTTGGGAGAGGATGAAATTGATGATACGAAATTGCCCTACTCATGGTTTGAATTTGTGGATGATTTTACAAAAAAATATGCCAGATTGAATTTTGCTTCTAGAAATCTTTTAGATTCATCTACAGGAGGCACTTTTATGGAAATTACTTTAGGAGAAGCTACTAAACTCCTAGATAATATTATGGTTAATTATTCTCAATGGCATACCGAAAGATCTTCCACTAGTAAAAAAGTGCATGCAATTGAAGAGATTACTGTTTTGAGTGGAAAGATGGATGAGCTTATGAAATTATTTGCTCGCAAGAGTGCTTCTATTTATCCTAATGATATGCCTTGGTCTACTTTGATTGAGAAAAATAATGAATCTATGGATGTGAATTTTGTTGGTAGGAACAATTTTGGTAATAACGCATATAGAGGTAATTTTAATCCTAGGTCGTTTCCTAGTAATTCCTCTAATAATTATGGTAATTCCTACAACAATTCTTATGGAAATTATAATAAGGTACCCTCTAATTTTGAGAATAGTGTTTAAGAATTTATGATTTCGCAAAAGAATTTCAGTGCTTCGATTGAAGAAAAATTGCTTAAGATTGATGATTTGGTTAGGAACGTGGATAGAATTTCTCTTGATGTTGATTCTTTGAAACTTAGATCTATTCCACCCAAGCATGATATCAATGAGTCTCTCAAAGCTATGATAATTTCCATTGATGAGTGCAAAGAAAGAACCGCTAAGATGCGTGCTAAAAAAGATTGGTTTGTGAAAACATGTTCTTCTAGTTTTCGTGAAAATGATGATGAGGATCTTAAAGTGATTGATGTGACTCCTATTGAATCTTTGTTTTCCAATATAAATCTTCATAAAGATGGGACTGTAGATGAGTCAACTTTAGTTAAAAGGCGTCCCAATGATTCAAAAATTTTAGATCTTGATGCAAAAATTGATAAAAGTGGGATTGGAGAGGTCAAAACTTTAGGTAGCAATGAACCCAGTCTTTTGGATTTAAAGGAATTTAATTATGTTAATTGTTCTTTAATAGATTGTATTTCCTTGTTGCAATCCATGTTGAATTCTCCTGATGCCTATAATCAAAACAAAGATTTTACTAAACATATCGTTGATGCTATGATGCAATCTTTCGGAGAAAAGCTTGAATTGGAAGTTTCTATCCCTAGAAAACTTTATGATGAGTGGGAACCTACTATTAAGATTAAGATTAAATATTATGAGTGCCATGCTTTGTGTGATTTGGGTACTAGCGTTTCCACGATTCCAAAAATTGTATGTGATGTGTTAGGTTTCCGTCAATTTGATGATTGTTCTTTAAATTTGCATCTTGCGGATTCCACTATTAAGAAACCTATGGGAAGGATTAATGATGTTCTTATTGTTGCAAATAGGAATTATGTTCCCATATATTTCATTGTTCTTGATATATATTGCAATCCTACATGTCCTATTTTTCTTGGTAGACCTTTCCTTAGAACAATTGGTGCAATTATTGATATGAAAGAAGGAAACATTAGATTTCAATTTCCGTTAAGGAAGGGCATGGAACACTTTCCAAGCAATAAAATTAAATTGCCTTATGAATTTATTATGAGAGCCACTTATGGATTGCATGCCAAAGGTGACAATACCTATTCGTGTTTTATGCCTAGCTAAGGGCGTTAAACAATAGCGCTTGTTGGGAGGCAACCTAATTTTATTTTTGTTCTTGCTTTTTAGGTCCTGTTTTGCATTAAATAATTAATCTAGCCTCTTGTTAGATGTGGTTTTGCGTTTTAATTAGTGTTTGTGCCAAGTATGACCTTTGGGATAGCTTATGGTGATAGTTGATTTAATCTTGGTGAAAAACAGAAAATTTTGCGCTCAGGAAAACAATTCTCATTTTTAACAGAAGCGTGATAAAATACTAATTCTTTATACGGAATATTAATAAACAAATATCTTAGGTTTTCCTAATTTTTTCGAACTTTTGGATTTATAGAAGTATTCGAGAGTTACAGATTGCTACAGACTGTTCTGTTTTTGACAGATTCTGTTTTCTATGTGTTGTTTGCTTATTTTGATGATTCTATGGGTAGTATCGGGGGGTATGAACCATGGATAAGTTGGAATACAGTATATATTACACCAATATAAATAAATAATGAGTTAACTACAGTACCAAAAGTGGTGATTTATTTTCTTATACTAACGGAGCTTATGAGATTTTCTGTTGAGTTTTGTGTTGTGAAGTTTTCAAGTTTTGGGTAAGGATTTGATGGACTATGGAATAAAGAGTGGCAAGATCCTAAGCTTGGGAAGCCCAAGGCACCCTAAGGTAATATTCAAGGACAACCGGGGCATCCCCTATATTTTTTATTCACCACATGATATGTGTTTTGCTTGGAGCATCTTGTATGATTTGAGTCTTTGATTTTTAGTTTGTCACAATCATCCTTTATGTACGCACCTTTTGATAGAGACACGCGTGAGCTGTGATTTATTAGAATAATCTATGTGCTTCACTTATATCTTTGGAGCTAGGCTATTTTGCTCTATGTGCTTCACTCATATCTTTTAGAGAATGACGGTGGTTTTATTTTATAGAAATTGATGAACTCTCATGCTTCACTTATATTATTTTGAGAGTCTTTAAACATCATGGTAATTTGCTTTGGTTATAAATTTAGTCCTAATATGATAGGCATCCAAGAGGGATATAATAAAAACTTTCATATAAAGTGCATTGAATACAATGAGAAGTTTGATTCCTTATGATTGTTTTGAGATATGAAGATGGTGATATTAGAGTCATGCTAGTGAGTAATTGTGAATTTGAGAAATACTTGTGTTAAAGTTTGTGATTCCCGTAGCATGCACGTATGGTGAAACGTTATGTGATGAAATCGGAGCATGATTTATTTTTTTATTATCTTCCTTATGAGTGGCGGTCGGGGACGAGCAATGGTCTTTTCCTACCAATCTATCCCCCTAGGAGCATGTGTGTAGTACTTCATTTCGATAACTAATAGATTTTTGCAATAAGTATGTGAGTTCTTTATGACTAATGCGGGGTCCATGGATTATACGCACTCTCACCCTTCCACCATTGCTAGCCTCTCGAGTGTCGCGCAACTTTCACCGGTACCATAAACCCACCATATACCTTCCTCAAAACAGCCACCATACCTACCTATTATGGCATTTCCATAGCCATTCTGAGATATATTGGCATGCAACTTTCCACTGTTTCATTTATTATGACACCATCCATCATTGTCATATTGCTTAGCATGATCATGTAGTGACATCGTATTTGTGGCAAAGCCACGTTTCATAATTCTTTCATACATGTCACTCTTGATTCATTGCACATCCCGATACACCACCGGAGGGATTCATATAGAGTTATATTTTGTTCTAAATATCGATTTGTAATTCTTGAGTTGTAAGTAAATAAAAGTGTGATGATCTTCATTATTAGAGCATTTTCCCATGTGAGGAAAGGATGATGGAGACTATGATTCCCCCACAAGTCAGGATGATACTCCGTATGAAAAAAGAGAGGCCAAAAAATGGGAGAAGGCCCAAATAAAAAAATGAGAGAAAAGAGAGAAGGGGCAATGCTACTATCCTTTTACCACACTTGTGCTTCAAAGTAGCACCATGATCTTCATGATAGAGAGTCTCCTACATTGTCACTTTCATATACTAGTGGGAATTTTTCATTATAGAACTTGGCTTGTATATTCCAATGATGGGCTTCCTCAAAAATTGCCCTAGGTCTTCGTGAGCAAGCGAGTTGGATGCTCACCCACTTAGTTTGTTTTTGAGTTGTCATAAACTTGTAGCTCTAGTGCATCCATTACATCGCAATCCCTACTCACTCACATTGATATCTACTGATGGGCATCTCCGTAGCCTGCTGATATGCCTAGTTGATGTGAGACTATCTCCTTCTTTTTGTCTTCTCCACAACCACCATCTATTCCACCTATTGTGTTATATCCATGTAACACCGAACAATTGAGCTAGAGCAAAATCCTGCTAATGACTGCCAAGTCATCACAATTATTTTGCTAATCATAACTTTGTTCCAAATCAAACTCAAATGCAAATTCAAATTGCATGTCAAATTATTTTCTTCGAAAACTATAAGACAAAAGTGTTCGTGGGATTGCAAATATTCACTAGCTAATTATCATGTATAATCCAACATCATTTGACTCACCATTTAATCCCTAGGAAAATATAAATGATCCAACCACATATTAATTAAACATTTCATGCAACAGCACAATGTTGTTCTTGAATTGTGTGCCAGAATTCAAGATTGACTAAATTCGTTTTGTCACTCAAATTAATATGAAACAATAGCTAACTTAAATACAGAAAAGGAAAATAGAAAATGGCCTACCTAATTACTGTGCATCTGGGCCCTAGTGGCCACAGAGCACTTTTGGCCCAACCCACACCCCATCACCAGCTACAAAAGCAGGGGTGGGCGTGGCACTCATCCACCGGCACCATTGTCAGTGACGCACACGCACCGGCCATCCGCACCCCACCCCGCCTACAAGCCAGCCTCGAGGCCCTCCCTGAACCCTAGATCGCCTCCCCTCCCCGCTCGCGCCCCTCTCCGTCTCGATTTTCCTCATGCCCAAGCTACTGTCACCACGCTCACCGTCATCTTCATCATCACCGTGTCCACCGGCCACCATTCACCATTCCAAGGACTCCAGGAGATGCGCCTCCGTCGTCCACTTCACCTGCAAGGGCCTGTTCGAGCTGAAGGCCACTGCTCATCGCCATCGGACTTCGTCCTGAAGCCTGGTCGCCCATGCTCAACAGCGAATTTGTCGCATCCCGACCTTCCCCGACCTCCCCGATGATAACCCACAAGTATAGGGGATCGCAACAGTTTTCGAGGGTAGATTATTCAACCCAAATTTATTGATTCGACACAAGGGGAGCCAAAGAATATTCTCAAGTATTAGCAGTTGAGTTGTTAATTCAACCACACCTACAAGACTTAATATATGCAACATTTAGTAGCAAAGTAGTATGGAAGTAACGGTAACGGTGGCAAAAGTAACAGTAGTAGTTTTTGTAGCAATCGTAACAGTGGCAACATAAAAGTAATAAGCAAAGATTAATATGTGAAAAGCTCGTAGGCAATGGACAATGATGGATAATTATGTCGGATGCGATTCCTCATGCAACAGTTATAACATAGGGTGACATAGAACTAGCTCCAGTTCATCAATGTAATGTAGGCATGTATTTCGAATATAGTTATATGTGCTTATGGAAAAGAACTTGCATGACATCTTTTTTCCCACCCTCCCGTGGCAGCGGGGTCCTATTGGAAACTAAGGGATATTAAGGCCTCCTTTTAATAGAGTACCAGACCAAAGCATTAACACTTAGTGAATACATGAACTCCTCAAACTACGATCATCACCGGGAGTGGTCCCGATTATTGTCACTTCGGGGTTGCCGGATCATAATACATAGTAGGTGACTATTGACTTGCAAGATAAGATCAAGAACTCACATATATTGTAACATCCCAATTTTCAATTTGGATGTTATACATAGATCATCATATGCATATCATATTTTTAATTGCATTTGGTTGTGATCCTAGAAATCTTAAGCAACTCAAGGACCCAAGGAGAGAGTTGGGGGTTTCACAGATTTTCATATTTGAATTTAGTTTCAAATTTGAAAAGAGGATCAATTTGATTTTAAAATTTTCTCTCCAATTATTTACAATAACAAAATAAATGAGAGAAGATAAAATGACTTCTTCAAACAGAGGAGAAATATTGGAGAAGAAATTTTAAAATCAAATTATTTTTATTGTATTTTATTTGCTATTTTATTTGAATTAGAGAAAAATATGCATTTTTGAAAATTGCATTTAGGTCCGAAAAAATGTTCATCTTGTCCTAAATATTAGGTTTGGATGGTGAAAAATATTTCTAGAATCTCTCTTTTGATTTTTTTAATATTTTATTAGGATTTTTCTTCTGTAGCGAATTTTTTTTAAAAGTTCCTGGGCCGGCCCAGCTTCCAGCCGCCACCGCTGCCGTCTCCAAGCCGGACCCGGCAGGAGTCCAGGCGCGCGCCGCCATCGCCGCTTGGCCCCTCGACCAAGTCGGACGCCCCTCCCCCTCTTTATAAGCGTCGCCGCCACCCCTCTCTCACCTCACCCCGCCTCCCACTGCAGCCGCTGCCGCCTGCAGCCGCCCGCGCGTCGCTGCCGCTGCAAGCCGCTGCCACGCCGCACCCCGCCGCCCGTGCCGCCGCCCCGCACCACCACCCCGTGTCGCCGTCGCCGCCAGCCACCGCCGTCGCCACCTCTCACCGGACTCGCGCCGTCTCACGCCGGTTTTCATTGGTTTTTAGGTAAAAACCCAGACCGTGTTTTAGGGTTTCATCGGTTTAGTTCGGTTAGTTTCGGTTAGTTTCGGTTTTTTATTTCGGTTCGATCTATCTAACGAACGTTCGTTCGTTCAGATATGTTTACGAAAGGTTTCGTTCATTAGTTCCCCGTAGCGGACATTCGTTCGATAGTTTTTCCTTTTAATTTTTATTTTCAGCTAGGGACCTATCTGCGAATACTTTTCTTACAGATTACTCCCTGAACTTCAAACCTTTGTTACTTTTTGCTCGCTTGTCCAAATCAAGTGAAACCAACGCCAAAATATTCGTCTTGCTCCCCTCTATTCAGATAATCAACTTGAACATGATTTTAAAATTTGAAAGTTTGGTTTCAAGCAGATTTGAATTCGAACTTCTTTTGATCGTAGTTTGAGTTTCATAGCTCCGATTCGATTGATTCTTTTTGCAAATCGAAGCTCTTCTTTTGAACTTCCTGTTCAAATATTTTCATTTGAGTTTGACCTTTGCATATTATGCTTGAGTGCTTATGTATGCTATTGTTTGTTCACGATAGAGTTTCCGGATTGCGAGGCTTGCTACTACGAATCACTAGGGTTTTCCGATCGTCAGCAAGGCAAGAAACACTTTGATTATATCCCTTTATTACCCAGTTTTTATGCATTAGTTTCAACCCTCAAACACTGCATGTGTAGGATTTGGTTAACATATGGGTATTGGGAAGTAGTTGATGAGGTAGAACCTATTGTCTTATATCAAATCCTGGGTATTTACTACGTTATGCTTATACTGCTATGCTATGCTCGTAGACGTAGTTTGGTTTGAGAGAATTCATGAAAGATGTCAGAGTTATTGTTAACTAAGGTTTAACTTAAGGTGGCTACTTTAATACACATCTGGATGGATTGGTTTGTGGGCACCTGGGGAATCCAGTGTTGTCCAAGGAGATCCCGGGGAATCCGTGTGATCATCCTATGGTACGCCACCTAGGCTCAAAAGGATTATTATGTTATTCATGATGGAAACTTCCATGTGCAGCCACAAGCCATTATGGGCTCTGACATAGTTGAGTATGTTGTGTGACCTCTTACAGTGGTAGACTAGCAGATGTAGGGGATGTAGGTGGTACTGTCTGCCCATCATAACGAGCTAACGCTTCTGAAAGACCGTGTCTCGGTCATCCGTTTCTCAAACATCTTGTAGTGCGAGAAATCCAACGGAGGAGATCGAGTCTTGTGGGGAAACGTGCGCAAACCTCCGCAGAGTGTACAAACTAATCATGGTTAGCCGTGTCCCCGGTTATGGACGTCTTGAGTATCTGGTGCTTGAATTATTATGTTGATCTCATCACTCTACTTAATTAATTTTGTTGGGTTGTTAACTTTTAATTGGGATTGAGTTGGGGTTACCTTCTCAATGTTTTCAACAAACTTTGTAGTTAAATAAAATATATTCCTTTGTTGTAGGGAAAAAATAGCTTTATGCAAATGATAACCATAGAGCCTCCACCAGCCAAATATGCATGTAGTGATAGATGTTACTTGTTCATTGCTCCATAGTGTTATCTTGCGAGCATATTCCATGTGCTGACCTACACAGGCTACAACGTATTATGTTGCAGAGTTTTCAGACGAAGAGTAAGGTGCGCTAGGTCGTTGTCATGCACTCAGTTTTGCCGTGGAGTTGGATGGACTCTACTACCTTCGAAGCTTCTGTTGTTATCTTATTTAGATGGCCTTCAGCAATATTATTGTAATAAGTTCTCTTTTGAGACATTCGAGTAAGTGTGTGTAACACCCCGGATATGATTTACCTAATGTGTAATCCAACTCTTGATGTTTCCGGCATTAAGTTATTTTATTTTCTCGGTGTCGGGTTTTTGTCTCCGTGTGTTGTTGTCGTTGTCATGCATCTCATATCATGTCATCATGTGCATTGCATTTGCATACGTGTTCATCTCATGCATCCGAGCATTTTCCCCGTTGTCTGTTTTGCATTCCAGCGCTCCGTTCTCCTCCGGTGGTCATTTCTACCTTTCTTTCGTGTGTGGGGATTAAACATTTCCAGATTGGACCGAGACTTGCCAATCGGCCTTGGTTTACTACCGGTAGACCGCCTGTCAAGTTTCGTACCATTTGGACTTCGTTTGGTGCTCCAACGGTTAACCGAGGGACCAAGAAGGCCTCGTGTGTGTTGCAGCCCAACACCCCTCCATTTTGTCCCAAAACCCACCAAAACCCTCTCCATCATCTAGAGCGTTTGATCATGATCGCGTGGCCGAAAACCGCACCTCATTTGGACACTCCTAGCTCCCTCTATGCCTATATAAAGACCCCTCCGAAATTTTCCTTCTCCTCCCCCCCGAAACCCTAGGTCCACCACCTCGCGCCGCGCCGGACACGTCCGGTCCGGTCGGACAAAGTCCGCCCGGCGCCGCCGACCAACGAGGCGCCGCCACGTGTCCCCGCGGAGACCACATCGCCGCCGACTCCGCGCGGGCCCGCTCGGCCCATCGCCGGCCCTCGCGGCCCGGGTCTCCCCGCGTCACCCCTCACCGCCTCTTCCCCGCGTCCGGCGCCGTTCGCCGCGCCCGGCCGCCGCGGCGCCATTGCCGGCTGGCGCCCGGAGCTCCTCAGCCGCGCCGCACCCCGCCGGCCGGAGCCCCATCGCCGACGCCCCTCACCGCCGCCTCGTCCTAGCGCCGCCCCGACCCCGGATCCGGCGAGATCCGGCCCGGCCCCCGCTCCCCCGAGTCTCCGGCGAGCTTTCTCCGGCGGGATCCACCGCCGCGTCGACCCCGTGCTACAGTACCCGACGTAGAACCCTAGATCCGGATTCAAACGTCGGTTGACTTTTTTCCTTCTCCCCTTAATTTTGGCAATGTTCATCACGTTGTATCTCCGCATCCATATCTCCGTTTTGGGCATATAGCATATCAAAATGTTCATCTCAGAGAGCACATCATTTCATCTCATTGCATCATTTTCATTTGAGTTCATCTTGATGCCCGAAATGCTGTTGGAAGAATGCTATTTGAGATAATTGTCAGATCTGTAGCTCCAATTAGATATTTGTCATTTTTGCCATGATTAATGTGTGCATGATATGCCCCTAAGCTCTTCATGAGTTTTGTTATATGCTTTGCCATATTTCCGGAGGTGCAACCCATGTATTTTTGTGATGTGTGTGGTGACTAGGACAAGCTTGCAAAGTGGTGCATTCGTTAATGCTGATTTCAGGGACTTAGCAATCCCACTAAGTCCTTGATCTGTTTATCTCAATATGCCATATGTTCATGTTGTTTCCTAGTGATCCGTGCCTCTTTTGAGGATGATCAGTAAGGATGATTTGTTTATCTTGTAGTGCTCTATCAATCCATGTCTTTGTTTGAAATTATGGAGCACCCTAGCTTGAGTCAATCGAGCTGTACTTTTGCTATTTCGTGAATCTGGGCAGATTGTCTACTTGTTAGCGATTTTGCCGAGGATGTTGTAGTTGATCCGTGCATGCTATGTTATTGTTCTTGCCATGTCTAGCTTGTATAATGTGTATTCTTGATGGGTGTATGCTTATATTGTCATGACTTGCTCTTTAGTGAGTGCATCGAGCTCGTAAACATACCTACTTGATATCTGATTTGCATGCTCCAGTTTTTCACTAAGTCTGTGATCTGATTATGTTTTTGCCATGTTCACATGCTTGCAAATGTATTTTCTGATCCCTTTTGGCTCAAGGTCACTAAGGGACTTTTGTTAAGCTCTTTGAGTAGCTCCATGCCATGCTTTACTTTGCCATGTTCAGGCCCTGTAGCATATAGTTTTCATGCTCCAAATGTGCTATCTGATCTGAAATTCTAGACAAGTGTTAATTTCACTAAGTCTGAAATCTGTTTACCAAATGCATTTTTTGCCATGCTTGTTTGAACATGTTAATGGATGAATTGGCCGTAGCTCAGTGTTCATCTTTTGTTAAGCTTCATGAATGGATCCCTTACATGTATTTTGTTGCCATGATTGAGTGCTGTAGCATGTTTATCTTGTTGCATTTTGATGGCTACTTGCTGTATATCGTAGACCGGTGCCATATTTGAATTGCTTGCCATTTCCAAACTGTGACTCCGATTCCGGCGTTCTTTATATCATTTTCAAGCGAAATCATCTCACATTTCCAGTGGCACACTTGTATTTCCATGTTGAGGCCAGGTTCATTCATTCCTTGTCAAATCTTGCATATGCATCACATATCGCATCCCGCATAGCATACCATGATTGCATCATGTTGTTTGAGTTTGCACGTGGTTGATTGTGTTCCGTTTGCTTGTTTTGTCTTGTTTGGGTACAGCCGGGAGACGAGTTCGCTAACGAGGAGCCCGTTGAGTTTACTTTCGAGGATCCAGTCAACTCTGACAACTTTGCAGGCAAGATGATCATACCCTTGAAATCACTTCTATCTTTGCTTTTCTAGATGCTCGCTCTTTTGCTATGCCTATGCTACGATGCCTACCACTTGCTTATCATGCCTCCCAAATTGCCATGTCAAACCTCTAACCCACCATGTCCTAGAAAACCGTTGATTGGCTATGTTACCGCTTTGCTCAGCCCCTCTTATAGCGTTGCTAGTTGCAGGTGAAGATTGGAGACCGTTCCATGTTGGAACATTATTTACTTGTTGGGATATCATTATATTATCTTGTTATCTTAATGCATCTATATAATTGGTAAAGGGTGGAAGGCTCGGCCTTTTGCCTAGTGTTTTGTTCCACTCTTGCCGCCCTAGTTTCCATCATATCAGTGTTATGTTCCCGGATTTTGCGTTCCTTACGCGGTTGGGTGATAATGGGAACCCCTTGATAGTTCGCCTTGAATAAAGCTTTTCCAGCAATGCCCAACCTTGGTTTTACCTTTTGCCACCTAGCCTCTTTTTCCCTTGGGTTTTCGGAGCCCGAGGTTCATCTTATTTAAACCCCCCCGGGCCAGTGCTCCTCTGAGTGTTGGTCCACCTCGTCAGCCGCCGGTGGCCACCAGGGGCAACTATGGGTTGGCCTACCGGAAGTTTGGACAATCTGAGTGTGCCCTGAGAACGAGATATGTGCAACTCCTATCAGGATTTGTCGGCACATTCGGGCGGTGTTGCTGGATTTGTTTTAATTTGTCGAAGTGTCTTGTAGAACCGGGATACCGAGTCTGATCGGAATGTCTCGGGAGAAGGTCTATTCCTTCGTTGACCGTGAGAGCTTGTCATGGGCTAAGTTGGGACTCCCCTGCAGGGATTTGAAGTTTCGAAAGCCGTGCCCGTGGTTATGGGCAGATGGGAATTTGTTAATGTCAGTTTGTAGATAACTTGAACCTTAACTTAATTAAAATGAATCAACTGTGTGAGTTACCGTGATGGTCTCTTTTCGGCGGAGTCTGAGAAGTGAACACGGTGTTGGAGTAATGCTTGCCGCAGGTTGTTCTCTAGTTATTCGTTCGCGCTTTGCCTTCTCCTCTCGCTCTCTTTTGCGAACAGGTTAGCCACCATATATGCTAGTCGCATGCTGCAGCTCCACATATTTTACCTTGCCTTACCTATAAGCTTAAATAGTCTTGATCGCGAGGGTGCGAGATTGCTGAGTCCCTGTGGCTCACAGATTACTTCCAAACCAGATGCAGGGCCGGATGACTTCGTTCCAGATGACGCGCTTGAGCTCAAGTGGGAGTTCGACAAGGACTCACGCCGTTACTATGTGTCTTTCCCTGATGATCAGTAGTGGTGCCCAGTTGGGGCGATCGGGACCGTGTCGCACGTTGGGTTGATCTTTTATTTTGGCGCCGTAGTCAGGCCATGAGTGATTGGTTGATGTAATGCTATTTATGTACTTTGTTTGACGTGGCGAGTGTAAGCCAACTATGTATCTCCCCTTTTATTATCTATATTACATGGGATGTTGTGAAGATTGCCTAACTTGCGACATTGCTTTCAATGCGGTTATGCCTCTAAGTCATGCCTCGACACGTAGGAGATATAGCCGCATCGAGGGCGTTACAGTGTGTGACTGAACTCTGTTATAAAACCTCGAGTACTGTGTGTGTCAGCAATACCGATCCAGGGATGACACTTAAGCACAGAGACTTGACAGTCTGAGGTCGGGTCGCTACATATATTCATGAAAACACAATAGGTTCAGATCTGAAATCATGGCACTCGAGCCCTAGTGACAAGCATTAAGCATAGCAAAGTCATAGCAACATCAATCTTAGAACATAATGGATACTAGGGATCAAACCCTAACAAAACTGACTTGATTACATGGTAAATCTCATCCAACCCATCACCGTCCAACAAGCCTACGATGAGATTACTCACACACGGCAGTTAGCATCACGAAATTGGTGATGGAGGATGGTTGATGATGATGATGGTGACGGATTCCCCTCTCCGGAGCCCCGAACGGACTCCAGATCAGCCCTCCCGAGGAAGATTAGGGCTTGGCGGCGGCTCTGTATCATAAAACGCGACGAATCCTTCTCTCTGATTTTTTTCTCCCCGAACATGAATATATAGAGTTGGAGTTGAGGTCGGTGGAGTCCCAGGGGGCCCACGAGGCAGGGGCACACCCTGCACCCTCGTGGATAGGGTGTGGGCCCCCTGATGCTGATTCTTTCACCAATATTTTTTATTAATTCCAAAACGTGTCTCCGTGGATTTTTAGGTCATTCCGAGAACTTTTATTTCTACACAAAAATAACACCATGGCAGTTCTGCTGAAAATAGCGTCAGTCTGGGTTAGTTCCATTCAAACCATGCAAGTTAGAGTCCAAAACAAGGGCAAAAGTGTTTGGAAAAGTAGATACGTTGGAGATGTATCAACCCCCCAAGCTTAAACCTTTGCTTGTCCTCAAGCAATTCAGTTGACAAACTGAAAGTGATAAAGAAAAACTTCTGCAAACTCTCTTTGATCTTGTTTTTGCAAATATGTAAAGCCAGCATTCAAGTTTTCAGCAAAGATTATAAACTAACCATATTCACAATAACATTTAGGTTTCATGTTTACTCATATCAATGGCATAATCAACTAGCGAGCAATAATAATAAATCTCGGATGACAACACTTTCTCAAAACAATCATAACATGATATAATAAGATGGTATCTCGCTAGCCCTTTCTGAGACCGCAAAACATAAATGCAGAGCACCCTTGAGGATCAAGGACTGACTAGACATTGTAATTCATGGTAAAAGAGATCCAGTCACAGTCATACTCAATGTAAATTAATAGCAAAGCATGCGAATGATAGTGGTGCTCTCCAACTGGTGCTTTTTAATAAGAGGATGATGACTTAACATAAAAGTAAATAGATAGGCCCTTCGTAGAGGGAAGCAGGGATTTGCAGAGGTGCCAGAGCTCGAGTTTTGAAACAGAGATAAATAATATTTTGAGTGGCATACTTTCATTGTCAACATAACAACCAAGAGATCTCGATATCTTCCATGCTACACACATTATAGGCGGTTCCCAAACAGAATGGTAAAGTTTATACTCCCCCACCACCAATAAACAGCAATCCATGGCTTGTCCGAAACAACAGGTGCCTCCAACTAACAACAATCTAGGGGAGTTTTGTTTGCAATTATTTTGATTTGAGCATGGGACTGGGCATCCCGGTTACCGGCCATTTTCTTGTGAATGATGAGCGGAGTCCACTCATCGTGAGAATAACCCACCTATCATGGAAGATATAGACAACCCTAGTTGATACATGAGCTATTCGAGCATACAAAACAGAATTTCATTTGAAGGTTTAGAGTTTGGCACATACAAATTTGCTTGGAATGGCAGGCAAATACCGCATATAGGAAGGTATGGTGGACTCATATGGAATAACTTTGGGGTTTCATGGAAGTGGATGCACAAGCAGTATTCCCGCTTAGTACAAGTGAAGGCTAGAAAGAGACTGGGAAGCGACCAACTAGAGAGTGACAACATTCATGAACATGCATTAAGATTAATCAACAATGAGTGCAAGCATGATTAGGATATAAATCACCATGAACATAAATATCGTGGAGGCTATGTTGATTTTGTTTCAACTACATGCGTCAACATGTGCCAAGTCAAGCCACTTGAATCGTTTAAAGGAGGATACCACCCTATCATACCACATCACAAACCATTTTAATAGAATGTTGGCATGCAAGGTAAATCATTATAAACTCCTAGCAAATTAAACATCGCATGGGCAACTATAATCTCTAATTGCCATTGCAAACATGTTTCATTCATAATAGGCTGAATCAGGAACGATGAACTAATCATATTTACAAAAACAAGATAGGTCGAGTTCATACCAGCTTCTCTCATCTCATTCAGTCCATCATATATCGTCATTATTGCCTTTTACTCGCACGGAAAAATGGTGTGGATAATAATAATAGTGCACATGCATTTGACTAAGCTGGAATCTGCAAGCATTTTAATACAAGGGAGAAGACAAGGTAATATGGGCTCTTGGTTAAATCAACAATAATTCATGTGAAAGCCACTCAACATTTTCATCATGGTCTTCTCCTCTTGACCCCCAAAGAGTAAGAAAAGAAATAAAACTATTTGCACATGAAAGCTCCCAACAAGCAAAAGAAGAACGAGAAATCTTTTTAGGTTTTCTTTTAATTACTACTACTACAGGCATGGAAAGTAAACTAGCTACAACTATTTTTTTGTTTTTCTTAAGGTTTTTCGAACACACAAGAAGAAGGCTTAGAAAAGAAAATAAACTAGCATGGATAGTACAATGAAAAAGTATGAGCACCGACAACTATAATGAGTGTGTGAACATGAATGTAATGTCGGTGAGAAATACGTACTCCCCCAAGCTTATGCTTTTGGCCTAAGTTGGTCTATGCCCACGAATCGAAGCTACTTTCTCCGGTGTACTGAGGAGGGTCCTCAGGGTGCCACTGGTTGGCGATCTCCTCTGGATCCCACTGATAAACAGACTGTCGATAAGGATCAATTGGTGGCTCAGGCTCAGGCTCTGGGACTTGTGTCAGCCTCTAGTACGCACAAATGGCCTCGAGTAAGATGAGGTACGTGCATGAAAGTATGTTAAACAAAGAGGGTGCAGGCAAGGTAATAATCTCACAGTGAGTTTTATCAAATATCAAATTATACTTAAGCATCTTCTTCTTATTTTTAATATGAAATCATGTGCTACCATACTCTTATAATCTAGAAAAATAGGGGGCAACAACTTTTCCGCTTTCTCATAATGCCTAATAGGTATCTCAAAGTGTTTAGCAAGGCGTGAAGCAAAGATGCCTCCAAAGATGGGGCCCTTTGTAAGGTTCAGATTTAATCATTTAGCAACGATAGCGCCTAAGCTGAAAGTTGTATCACGAAACAAAGCATGGCGCAAAATGACAATATTAGGAGCACTAAGATTTCCACTATTCCCGCGACCAATTAAGCATCTACTAGCAAATATCGCAAAGTAACGTAGAACAGGAAAATGTATACTAGTAATTCTTGCATCGGAAACTTTCCTCGTTTCCCTTACAGCAATTTTATCAATAAATCCATCCACATCACTACGATGTGGTCCCTCGATGCTGCCCACAAAGGGTATCTTGCAGACCCGACAAAAATCATAGAGTGACATCTCCTTAACCTCATCATATAAGTGAAACTCCACTGAAGGTGGTGATTTCTTACCATGGAAATAAAATTTTTGCATGAAAATATTAATGAGTAGGATATACTGTTCGCGCTGGTCATGGAGGAAGTCGGTGAGGCCTGCATTCTCTGCCAAGTAATAAAAGTCATCGTAAATTCCGGCGGCTCTCAAGAACGCATCACAAGGCCATTCGCACAGTCGAACCTCCGCAGTGCAAGGAAGATTATATTTGGGCCTTTTATTCTCCTCATTCTGCTTGTCCTTCGAGCTTCGGCTCGAAGAGCCCCTCAACAATCTCTTCATCATTTTCTTTCTCTGAAAAATTTCTGTAATTTTTTAGTGACTCAAAATAAAAGTGAATGAAACTCAACAAGATTGATAGCAACTACTCCCACAGGTTCCTAGAGGCTATATCATGCATTAAAACTACTTTTGACCATATAAATTTGACATGCAAGCTCAAGAACAAGGTCACCTTAGCAGCAAAAATTTGCAATAAATAAAGCACTAGAACAAAAACTGATTGGACCATTAGAGGAGTCACATACCGAAGAACAATTCCCCAAAATAGTTTTTTGAATGGAGCTTTGAGCAAAGAGATTGAAGATGGCAGCAAGATGAGCTAGAACATGGGTTTGAGCTATGGGAGGATTTTTCTGGAGGAAGACGAAGTGAGCGGGTGCTGGAATAAGTGGAGGGGGCATGTGGGACCCATGAGGCAGGGGGCGCACCCTAGGGGGGGTGGGCGCGCCCTGTGCCCTCGTGGCCAAATGGTGGCCCCCCTGGTGTGTTCATATTTCATTTTCAGGACATTTGGAGGACTTTTATTTTAGAGGTATTTTATTGCAAGGATAATTCAGAAAACAGATAGAAAATACTATTTTTACTTTATTTAATCTAAATAACATAAAGTATAAGGAGGGTACAGAGAGTTGTGCTTTCTAACTTCATCCATCTCATGCTCATCAAAAGGAATCCACTAACAAGGTTGATCAAGTCTTGTTAACAAACTCTTTTCGAATAACATGAAACCGGAGAATTTTCGAATAACACTAGGTTACCTCGACGGGGATATGCATGTCCCCAACAATAAGAATATCATATTTCTTCTTGACAGTAGGAATAGGGAATTCAAAACCTCCAATAGTTATCGTTGAAATTTTTCCAATAGAATTGATACTGTGGACTTGAGGTTGTTTCCTTAGAAAGTGTACCATATACTCATTACCATTAACATGAAAAGTGACATTGCCTTTGTTGCAATCAATAACAGCCCCTGCAGTATTCAAAAAGGGTCTACCAAGGATAATCGGCATACTATCGTCCTCGGGAATATCAAGAATAACAAAGTCCGTTAAAATAGTAACATTTGCAACCACAACAGGCACATCCTCACAGATACCGAAAGATATAGCAGTTGATTTATCGGCCATTTGAAAAGATATTTTAGTAGGTGTCAACTTATCCAAATCAAGTCTACGATATAAAGAGAGAGGCATAACACTAACGCGGGCTCCAAGATCACATAAAGCAGTTTTAACATAGTTTCTTTTAATGGAGCATGGTATAGTTGGTACTTCGGGATCTCCTAGTTTCTTTGGTATTCCACCTTTAAAAGTATAATTGGCAAGCATGGCGGAAATTTCATCTTCCGGTATCTTTCTTTTATTTGTAATAATATCTTTCATATACTTAGCATAAGGATTCATTTTAAGCATATTAGTCAAACGCATACGCAAAAAGATAGGTCTAATCATTTCAGCAAAGCGCTCAAAATCCTCATCATCCTTTTTCTTGGATGGTTTAGGAGGAAAAGGCATGGGTTTCTGGACCCATGGTTCTCTTTCTTTACTGTGCTTCCTAGCAACGAAGTCTCTCTTATCATAACGTTGATTCTTTGATTGTGGGTTATCAAGATCAACAACAGGTTCAATCTCTACATCATTGTTATTGCTAGGTTGAGCATCAACATGAACATCATCATTATTACTAGGTTCATGTTCATTACCAGATTGTGTGTCAGCATAGACATAGAAATATCATCGGGATTCTCAGGTGCGTCAACAACAGGTTCACTAGAAGCATGCAAAGTCCTATCATTTTTCTTTTTCTTCTTCTTGGAAGGACTAGGTGCATCAACATTAGTTCTCTGAGAATCTTGCACAGCTCTCTTAGGGTGGCCCTAAGGATACAAAGGTTCCTGAGTCATTTTACCCCCTCTAGTCATAACTCTAATAACATTATCATTTTTCTTACTATTTAATTCATTAAGCAAATCATCTTGTGCTTTAAGCACTTGTTCTACTTGAGTGTTAACCATAGAAGCATGTTTACTAATAAGTTTAAGGTCACCTTTAACTCTAGACATATAATCACTCAAGTGTTCAATCATATAAGCATTATGTTTCAATTGTCTACCAACATAAGCATTGAAGTTTTCTTGTTTAATAATAAAATTATCAAACTCATCCAAGCATTGGCTAGCAGACTTATTACGAGGAATATCACCTTCATCAAATATATAGAGAGAATTTACCTTTACTACATGTGTCGGGTTATTTAGACCATGTATTTCTTTGATAGGTGGTAAATTCTTAACATCTTTAGCTTTAATACCCTTTTCTTTCATAGATTTCTTTGCCTCTTGCATATCTTCAGGACTGAGAAATAGAGTACCCCTTTTCTTCGGAGTTGGCCTAGGAGTTGGTTCAGGAAGTGTCCAATCATTACCATTTCTCAATATATTATTCAATAGCAATTCAGCTTGCTCAATAGTTCTTTCCCTGAAAACACAACCAGCACAACTATAGAGGTGGTCTCTGGAAGCATCAGTTAGTCCATTATAAAAGATATCAAGTATTTCATTTTTCTTGAGAGGATGATCAGGCAAAGCATTAAGTAATCGGAGAAGCCTCCCCCAAGCTTGTGGGAGACTCTCTTCTTCAATTTGCACAAAATTATGTATTTCCCTTAAGGCAACTTGTTTCTTATGAGCGGAGAAATATTTAGCAGAGAAGTAATAAATCATATCCTGGGGACTACGCACACAACCAGGAGCAAGAGAATTAAACCATGTTTTAGCATCACCCTTTAATGAGAACGGAAATAACTTAAGGATATAGTAGTAACGAATTTTTTCCTCATGAGTGAATAGGGTGTCTGTATCATTCAATTTAGTAAGATGTGCCACAACAGTTTCAGTCATAGCCATAAAAAGGATCAGATTCAACCAAAGTAATTAACACAGGATCGACAGAGAAATCATAATCCTTATCAGAACTGCAGATAGGTGAAGTAGCAAAAGCAGGGTCATATTTCATTCTAGCATTCAAAGAATTTTCTTTCAGCTTAGCTAACAGTTTCTTAAGATCATATCTACCTTTGCAAGCAAAAAGGTCTCTAGCAGTTTCTTCATCCATAACATAACCCTCAGGCACATCATGCAATTCATATCTAGGGGGAGAATCTTCATCATCACTTTCATCAATATTATTTGTTTCAATAAAATTCATTTTCTCTAACCATAGCAAGTTGTTCATCAAGAAATTCACCTAATGGCATAGTATTATCAAGCATAGAAGTAGTTTCATCATAAGCATCATGCATAGCAGAAGTGGCATCATCAATAACATGCGACATATTAGAATCAATAATAGGTGTAGGTGTCACAAATTTACTCATAACAGAAGGTGAATCAAGTGCAGAGCTAGATGGCAGTTCGTTACCTCCCCTCGTAGTTGAGGGAAAAATCTTGGTTCTTTCATCTTTCAAGTTCCTCATAGTGATCAACAGATATAAATCCCAAGTGACTCAAAAGAATAGAGTTATACTCCTCGGCAATGGCGCCAGAAAATAGTCTTGATAACCTACAAGTATAGGGGATCGCAATAGTTTTCGGGGGTAGAGTATTCAACCCAAATTTATTGATTCGACACAAGGGGAGCCAAAGAATATTCTCAAGTATTAGCAGTTTAGTTGTCAATTCAACCACACCTGAAAGACTTAATATTTGCAGCAAAGTATTTAGTAGCAAAGTAGTATGGAAGTAACGATAACGGTGGCAAAAGTAACAGTAGTAGTTTTTGTAGCAATCATAACAGTGGCAACGGAAAAGTAACTAAGCAAAGATCAATATGTGAAAAGCTCATAGGCAATGGATCAATGATGGATAATTATGTCGGATGCGATTCCTCATGCAACAGTTATAACATAGGGTGACATAGAACGAGCTCCAGTTCATCAATGTAATGTAGGCATGTATTCCGAATATAGTCATACGTGCTTATGGAAAAGAACTTGCATGACATCTTTTGTCCCACCCTCCCGTGGCAGCGGGGTCCTATTGGAAACTAAGGGATATTAAGGCCTCCTTTTAATAGAGTACCAGACCAAAGCATTAGCACTTAGTGAATACATGAACTCCTCAAACTACGGTCATCACCGGGATTGGTCCCGATTATTGTCACTTCGGGGTTGCCGGATCATAACACATAGTAGGTGACTATTGACTTGCAAGATAGGATCAAGAACTCACATATATTCATGAAAACATAATAGGTTCGAATCTGAAATCATGGCACTCGGGCCCTAGTGACAAGCATTAAGCATAGCAAAGTCATATCAACATAAATCTTAGAACACAATGGATACTAGGGATCGAACCCTAACAAAACTGACTCGATTACATGGTAAATCTCATCCAACCCATCACCGTCCAGCAAGCCTACAATGATATTACTCACGCACGGCGGTGAGCATCATGAAATTGGTGATGGAGGATGGTTGATGATGATGATGGCAACAGATTCCCCTCTCCGAAGCCCCGAACGGACTCTAGATCAGCCCTCCCGAGGAAGATTAGGGCTTGGCGGCGGCTTCGTATCACAAAACGCGATGAATCCTTCTCTATGATTTTTTTCTCCCCGAACATGAATATATAGAGTTGGAGTTGAGGTCGGTGGAGTTCCAGAGGGCCCACGAGGCAGGGGGCGCGCCCTGCACCCTCGTGGACAGGGTGTGGGCCCCATGATGCTGATTCTTTCGCTAGTATTTTTTATTAATTCCAAAACGTGTCTCCGTGGATTTTCAGGTCATACCGAGAACTTTTATTTCTGCACAAAAATAACACCATGGCAGTTCTGCTGAAAACAGCGTCAGTCCGGGTTAGTTCCATTCAAATCATGCAAGTTAGAGTCCAAAACAAGGGCAAAAGTGTTTGGAAAAGTAGATACATTGGAGACGTATCACCCGACCTCGCCATCGGCACCGCTATGAGCGCCTCCCTCGATCTCCCACTTTCCTGAGCCCAATCCGTGTCGTAGCCATCGTCCTTCGCTCCCTATGGCCACCATGGTTGGAGCTTGTGTCTGTACGCGCACATCCTCTCCTGGCCGTGCCCCTAGTCGCAACTTGACCACGACCTGCGGCCGCCCGCTGCACCGTCCGCTGTTCGCGCTGCGGTTGGGCGCCCGCGGCAGCGATCGCTGCCGCCTGCGCGCAAGCGCCGGCTGCGCCCTATCCCAGGCCCGTGCCTCTCCAGCTTGCCTCCACCGCCTGCATCCCCCCACCCGCGCACGAGCCCGCCTTCGGCCGCCGCTCCCCAGCATTGGTCATCGCCGCTACCTCGCCGGCCAGCCGCACCATGGCTTGGCCATGACCGCGCCTGAGGCTGAGCGTGCATGCACGCCTCTGTGAGGCCAGCCTGGGCCACAGCCACTTGGACCCCAACCCCTACTAATTAGGGTTGGCCCAATTTAGTTTAGCCCAAAACCCCCCTAATTAAGCTATTAAATTTATTCAAGAATCTATTAATTAAAATGTGTTTGTGACAATTGGGACCCACGTGCACTGTTCACGTTTGACTACTCAAAATGTTGACTGGGTCAACCCAGCCCCTGGCCCCACATGTCATATACATGCACACATTGCTGGGTACACTCCTGTGTACCCATAGCAATTTGTCTGTTTTTTCTTTCGGATTAAAGTAATTTCAGAAATGTCGGAAAAATGGTTAAAACTTTAGAAAATCATAGGAAATAATCAGTAACTCGGATGAAGATACTTTGTACATGAAAGTTGCTCGGAATTTCAGGATGAATCCAACTACGCACTCCGTTCGTCTGCCACATGTCCCTAGCATAGTGAACATGCAACCTTCCCCCTCCGGTCCACATGTCTGAAAATGCCAAACTTCGGGGAAACATTCCCGGATGTTTCCCCCTTGACCTGTATCGCGTAGTGCTGCGTTAGAACACCTATAGCACCGCTTATTGTCATGTCATCCATCTATGTGATTTGTATTTACTATTTTCCCTCTCTTCTCTCTGGTAGAACGCAAGGCCGCTGTCGATGCCTCTGTGATCGACTACATTGACGACGACACTTCTTCCTTTTCAGTAGAGCTTCCAGGAAAGCCCCCCACTTGATCATCCCGATATCGCCCATTCCATTCTCTCATGCTTGCATTAGATTTTGCTACTGTAATTGCTTGCTCCTATTCTGATGCGTTGTCTGCTTTTGTAACCTGTTATTGTTACGTACCTTCTTATCCTAAAGTGCTTAGTATAGGTTGGTTAGTGATCTAGCAGTGACCCCCACCTTGTCCTTGTTGCCCCTGCTTCATCATCGATGACTCAATCAACGTGATCGACGACCAGAGCCCGATGCCTCACATCACATCACACCCCTTTTGTTGCTCGACTCCGCAGAGCTACTATCGAGTGCCGAGGGTGATACCTCGTAACGTACTCCTGATGATGACCTTGAAGTGTAGCTATTCGGTCGTGGTCATCGAGGGTGATTCCTCCTTTACCACTCCAGATACGACTCTGTCATGCAACCCCTCAAGTGTGAACCTCAAGGGTGGTTCCTCTTACGTTCACTTTGATGATTACATCGAGTGGAATCCATCGAGGGTGATTCCTCGGGTTTTCCTCCTTGATGTTTTGGAGACACAGTTACTCGGACTTTACTTGAGACCATTGTTGAAGTCGGGTCGGCCCTCAGGGGTACCCGCGAGTTGATGTGAAAGTCAAGTGAGCCCGTAGAGCACCCGTGAGTTTTCTACGAGGCACGACCGGGCATTCTGGGCCCTTGCCGTAAGTCCATGAGACGGTGCAATGGGGTCACATTATTGTGAGTCTTTGCTCGTCTCCGTGAGCCCCCAATGCACTAAAAGGTTTGGGTATTTGTTCTGAGTTGGCCTTTGGCCTTCACGCACTAACCACCACGTGAGAATAGTTATGGGCCTTGACGTCATAGTATTAGCCAAAGCTTTGTCAGACGTCCAGTTCAGCATTGTGGCACGGTCGGGTCGTGCTGGCCATCCGAGTAGGCGCTGGTATTCACCCTGCACACAACGACCCAGAGTGCAACGGGCGATGGGCCCAAGACCTCGGAGTGCTTAGGATGTAGACCCACGGGGACCTCTCTGCTGAGCCTAGGTAGGGCTGCGATGTGTTGATCTTATGAGGCCGGGCATGACCCAGGAAAGTGTGTCCGGGCAGAGTGATCGAGCATCTTGGGTAATGTGGTGCACCCCTGCAGGGAAGTTATCTATTCGAATACCATGTCCATGGTAATGGACGTTCAGACTTGTATCCTGGTCTATTACAACTAGAACTGGATACAAGAGATATGAGATGGATATGTTGGCTCCGGGATTGCTTTCTCGCAGGGAGTCGAGGAAGGATCTCTGGGCGTTAATGCTACAACATTCTTGCTAATTAATATGTTATTCTTTACTCTTCTACATGGTGCAAGATGCTTGGAGTTGCTTGAAGATGCTAGTCTTCGATAGGCTAGGCTTTCCCCTCTATTCTGGCATTCTGCAGTTCAATCCACGGCTACAACCCTTCCATTTGATACCAATGCATCTTAGTATAGATCTGATGCTTGCGAGTACTTTGGATGAGTACTCACGGTTGCTTTGCTACCCCTTTTCCCCTTTCTTCCTTTTTTTCGGTTGTTGCAACCAGTTGGTGGATCCCTATAGCCAGATGCCACCGCCGACGGATACTACTACTTAGAGGCCGCCGAAGACCAGGAGTAGTTAGGAGGTCCCAGGCAGGAGGCCTTGCCTCTTCGATCGTTGTTGTTTTTGTGTTTGCCTCCTTATGGCAGTCTTATTTAATTAAGTATGTACTCAGATAATGTTGCTTCCGCTGATGTTTGTGTATCGAGCTTGTGTATTCGAGCCCTCGAGGCCCCTGGCTTGTAATATGAAGCTTGTACTATTTTAATTTGTGTCTAGAGTTGTGTTGTGATATCTTCGCGTGAGTCACTGATCTTGATCGTACACATTTGCGTGTATGATTAGTGTACGGTCGAATCAGGGACGTCACAAGTTGGTATCAGAGCCGACTGCCTGTAGGAACCCCCTTTCCAACTCCTTGGCCGAAGTTGAGTCTAGTCTTTAAAAAACTGATTTACTAACATGGTTGTGTGGCTTATGGCCCATGTCGCCATTGGGTGGTATTAGGATCTTTTATTCCTTGTCTATACTCTAAACTCTAGGTTCTCGTAAATACTTTCTGGCAGAGAGCCCCTCACTCCAGATGATTGCTTGGTGCACCAGAAGAATCTGAAGATACTCTATGATGTTTTTCCGAGACCCTTGTACCCTTCGCCGTTGCGATCCCTACCATCGATAAATCCTTATGGGTAACTACCTACATTGTCGTTCATACCTTCATCCCCAATTGCTCTTGTTACTACAAGATGTCCTGAAATACTCTCTAATGTTCTGAGAATCATTTATGCTTACTGCCCTGTAGTTCCTTGCCTCATGAATAATCCTATGGATAATTCCTCAGAATTTTCGAGGATTTTTTCATTCCTAGTTGATCGAGTGATTCACAAGATACTTCGAAGTACTATTCGATCATCCAATAATCCTCTCCACTATTGCTCTACAAATACTTATCTACTTGCATTATGGTTACTTCCATGTGTCTAGCAATACTCATTAGCATCCTTTGTCATCATAATTTGGAGAATACGATTTGATTTGTTTGTGAATTCTTGTGATCATCAGTCCTATTTAAAATTCTTCCCTTGGTTCAGACGTCACCCTGGACATGAGCTAGTGTTCGAAAAATCTAACCTTGATTGATTGTCATTCTGAGTTGATTCAACTTATCCATCCTTAATCAGAGGGTTTGCTTCTGATCCCTTGTTTTGGAAATCATAATTCCTTTGCATTTGAGCTTGAATTAGTTAATTGTTTCTATAGTCTAGTCTCCTTGCATTCTTTCTTCTTCTAGTTGTGTACCGATGCTCACATCAGATCCCTTGTGGACCACCAGATCCTTTGTTGGGTTTTATCCGACATCGTCCTTCATATTCAGTAACCTTGTGAGCCTTTCCCCGGATACATAATGCCTTTGGTAAATTGTACCCCCCGCTCTTGTCAACCATACTCTGCTCCCGAGCTTGTGTTAATTACTCCTGAAGATTACAGTATATGTTCCTAAGATACCCTGGTGGGTTGAACCTATGCCTTCCATAATATGTGTGAACTCGAAAACTCCTACGGGTCATACTCTACTAGTGTTATGCCAGATAAAATCTCAACACAACGGCTTCGTTGAAAAAGAGAAGTGAATAAAAGGTTATGCATTGGAGAAGTGGGAGTCGACCTTGAACTTTGTGTTCATGCCCATGGACTCGATGTGGAACTTATCATGCAAGCTTCTTGTAATAATAATAATCCCCTTGTGATAAGTTCATCTTGTATCTATATTTGGTCCTTCACAGCCGTGGTTCCGACCATATTGCTCTTCTTTGGTTCCATCTCTCGGACAAGTTGAAGTACTTGTCTTATTCAGATCATTTTTCACCTGTCCAACCTCTATTCTGCTCTACCCTTGAGTACTACCCTCTAATATCTCGAGAATATCATGGAACTACGTAACTTCTTATGGGTTCTTCATCAACTATTATTTCTCATTGATCCAAATTTTCCAGTGCTTCTGAGTTGTTAGACACTCGAGAACACCGGTTACTGATTCGAGTCTACACTTTCCTTTCCACTGTTTTTTAACCTTTCTTGTAACCTAACATATCTGAGTAGTGATAATTCCCTGCTTATGTAAATACCTCGGTGTAGAACTCTGTCAGTAAGACCTTGTTACTATTGTTGATGACATTCCGGTAGCCATCGATGGACGAGAACTTTGCCTATTGGCCCGCCTCGTTCAACGAGCGGGGAAATGGTTCTCTTCGTCCCTTGCCCTTGGTACCAACGTTGTTTCCAACATAATTGACAGGCTATCCTCTGACCTGCCTTGCTATCATGACCGTGCAAAATGTTAGCGCCTTCCTGCTTTTAACCCACATGGTGGGCCCATAACCCACAGTTCCACGGGATTGAAACCTGAATCTTCGATACACCCCTGTTCCCAAAGTTAATCCTCGCACTTGGCTTCGTATGTAATTCACGAGCTAACTTCCTCACCATGTTTCACTCCGGTATCAGAGGCAACATTATTCTTCATTGCTCTGAACCCCTTCATCACATGTTTTATGCATCAGCTGGATGCCTACCTGGTTGAAACTTGTTGAACCTTCTTATAGCACTCTCGATACGTTTCCTGGTGCTTATAAAATCTCCTTCCTTTAGTTTACTACCGAATGCCAATCTTTCAGACATACGTCCTTACAGCTTCCCCTTTATTCCATCCCTTAAATCTTGGGATGAGATTTCTTGTAGTGGAGGAGAATTGTAATGCCAGGATAATTAAGCTAGAGCAAAATCCTGCTAATGACTGCCAAGTCATCACAATTATTTTGTTAATCATCATTTTGTTCCAAATCAAACTCAAATGTAAATTCAAATTCCATGTCAAATTATTTTCTTCAAAAATTAAAAGACAAAAATGTTCGTGGGGTTGCAAATATTCACTAGCTAATTATCATGTAGAATCCAACATCATTTGATTCGCCATTTAATCCCTAGGAAAATATAAAGTGGTCCAACCGCATATTAGTTGACCTATTCAATTTCTAAAAATGCTTGAACAATTCCATTGGCTCTAAAAAACTTTCATGCAATAGCAAAATGTTGTTCTTGAATTGTGTGCCAGATTTCAAGATTGACTAAATTTGTTTTGGCACTCAAATTAATATGAAACAATAGCTAACTTAAATACAGAAAAGGAAAATAGAAAATGGCCTACCTAATTACTATGCATCTGGGCCCTAGTGGCCACAGAGCACTTTCGGCCGAACCCACACCCCATCACCAGCTACGGAAGCAGGGATGGGCGTGGCACTCATCCACCGGTGCCATTGTCGGCGACGCACACACGCCGGCCATCCGCACCCCGCCCCGCCTACAAGCCAGACCCGAGGCCCACCCTGAACCCTAGATCGCCTCCCCTTCCCACTCTCGCCCCTCTCCCTCTTGATTTTCCTCGTTCCCGAGCTACTATCACTGCGCTCATTGTCGTCTTTGTCGTCACCATGTCCACCAGCCACCGATTCGCCATCCCAAGGACTCTAGGAGATGCGCCTTGATAATCCCCAAGTGCAGGGAATCATCGTAGTAATTCCCAAAGGTGGAAGTGATAAATATGGAGTGTCGAACCCACAAGGAGCTAAAGGTAAGATCAATATTCTCTCAAGTCCTATCTGCCACTGATACGACTCTACGTACACCGAACATTTGCTTCCAACTAGAAATGAGAAATAAAACTAAGTTGTGGGTATGAACAGGATAACTTTGCATGGTATCTGTTGGGGATATAACTATTAGGCATGACCCGCCCAGGAGGGGCCGGGTCATCCCCATGAAGATTTATCGTTATGAAGCCCAAGATCGCACGACGGTTCATAAGATAAGCTTAGTAGCGGGCCCATACCCGAAGGCGGCTTAAGGCCCATAAGCATAAACCACCATGTATGTAAAACTTGTAATGTCAGGCATGTAAGATACATCACCGAGCCGGACCCGCTGTATGAGCCGGCCGGGACTCTGTAGGCCGCAGGGCGTCAACCCGTGTATATAAGGGGACGACCCGGCGGCGGTTTAGGACAAGAAACAATAGATTCGAGAGCCGGTCAAGCGTATTCGCTCCCCGCTCTTCGAAACCCTAGCAATTTCACACACAACTGGATTAGGCTTTTACCTTCACCGTAAGGGGCTGAACCAGTATAAACTCCTCGTGTCCTTTGTCCTGATTAACCCCTTTAAGCTAACCTCAACGCGATGGCTCCACGACTAAGTCCTCTCTCTAGGACATCTGACATGATATTTCCACGACAGTTGGCACCCACCGTGGGGCTATCGCAAGATGGTTTCAAATTCTTGAAGGGCAACTTCGAAGGGATCAAGGGATACGCCATGGGCCGGGTGACCAAGAGTCGCCGCGGCAGGCTCTACATCGATGATGCAGGCTGGGGCCCCGAGGCCAGCTCAATTGAGTACGGGTATCGGGTCCCCTTTGGCGGAATTCATGTTTTCATCGGCAAGATCGGCGAACCGGGCCCTGAGCCGAACATTTGCACCGACATCGTCGAGACGGCTCAGCGTGTGAGACCCGCCCAGATTCGGCCGGCCATGAAATGTGCCTTTGTGGGATTTATCCATGGAGAGGGATCTGAGGACAGATCAACATATGGTGACGAGACCATCGTCTATTTCGATGGTGGGTCATCCACTGGTGAGATAGAGTCGTTGTACCAATTGCAAGACGGCCGGCTTAGGGGCTGTTCCGATGGCGACAGTATTCCGGACCCCAATGAGCCGCTGAACCGGGTTGCGATCTTCATGGCCGGTACACAGCCTGTACAGCACTCATCAACGGCGGCGGAGCTGGTCTCCGGGTCAGGAGCGACGGAGGATGTCGGGGCAGGAGGCCCTGAGCGCCCGCCGGCTCAGATTTTAACTGACTTATTGGACAAGCTGACTGCGCTGATTACGACAGCTATTAACCCGGTGGATCTAGATCAGCATAATGCGGCGATTACAAAGGTGTGTGATGATATAGCATAGGCCAGGGAGGCGCTGAATGCTGAAAATACTAGGATGGCTGAGGAGCGGGTTGCTTTGGATGCACAGGCACATCGAGTCCAAGCGGAATCTTACCGACTCATGCTAGATCAGAACGCCTCAAATGAAGTGATGAGGAGGAGGCATCAGAGTCGTCTGTCGGTGACTATTGAAGCAAGGAATCTTTTTAACACGCCAGGGGCAGGAACCAGTAACACTGCAGCAGTAAACCGGGCCGGAGCGCTTGGGACAAGAACGCCGGTTCAACCACGTGTAATGAATCCGCCTCGACAGAACAGTAACCCGCCACAACATATATCGACGCCACCGGGTCATTACTCCAACCCTTTGGATAACATGGTTGCTACGGCATCCCGACTAGCGGATATCCCTATGGAAGGTAACTCGCCATCAGTGGTTGAGACACGGAGGGCTAGAGAGTTTCTTCACACAGCATTGGTGCAGCAGCAGGCGTACTCTTACAGCCATGATAGGATTCATTCCACACCTCGTCTGAACCGAAGCTACAACAGACATTTAGATGAGCCGGTAGTGTCAAGCAGTGGACAGAATCATAACCCGCCGCATGGTAATGACCCGGCGGGCGGTGGAGCTAATGCTCAAAACGTGGTGGATCAAGGAAGAGCCCGTCAAGAGGCTGAGCTGGCGGCTCAGTATGAGGCTCGTCAACCAACTCCGATTCGTCCAACCACCTCGGTGGAGCCGGGTCTGACCTTTAGAAACTTGGGGGTGCCGTGTTTAGCGCCGAATCTGCGGAGCGAGCGTATGCCCAAGGATTTCAAAGGGCCTTGTAAAGTGCCCAATTACACCACTGATTTAAGTCCTGAAGCGTGGATTGAGAGTTATGAGATGACGATGGAGTTGTTGGATGTCAGTGGAGTAGCTTGTGCTAAATACTTTCCTTTGATGTTGGAAGGAATGGCCCGTACTTGGTTAAAGGGGCTCCCAACTAATTCCATCAGGTCATGGGCCGAGTTAAAGGCCCGGTTCATCCAGAACTTTAAGGATACGTGTAAACAGCCCATGTCCATTGTGGATCTAGCCTCATGTGTCCAAGAGGAAGGCGATTCAACAACCCATTGGGTGCGCCGGGTCTCAATGATCTTACATTCATTAGATCGTATTAACGCCGACTCAACGGTGTTGATGTTGGAGAACAATTGCCGTTTCCTGCCTCTGAAGCAGAAGTTAGGACGGCTCAAGCGTCACTACAATGACATGGGGACGCTCATGGTGGCTCTGGTTAAATATGCTGACTCTGATAGTACCAAAGATCCCGAGTCTAATGATGATAAAGCAGGGAAGGGAAAGACGAGCGGCAATGTTAAAGGCCAGCAGTATAACCCGGGAGGCAACGGTAAGCGCAAAGCTGATAATAGTTTCGACTTTGTGGCTAACACCAATGCACAGGATAATGGGCAGCATCGTAAGGGCAGACCGCCGCCAAGAGCCGGCGAATCCAGTGTTAATCTTGAGCGAATGTTGAATGAGCCCTGCCCACGACACGGTACGAAGGAAAGACCATCTGGGCACCTGTGGAAGGATTGTAACATCATGAGGGGGTTCAAGAATTCAAACTTTTTTCATAACAGTCACGGGTCTGGTGGCGGTCCTGGGTCCGGCTCTCACGGTCCGGGTCACGGCGGTGGCGGCTCTAATTCTGGGTTTCAGGGAAATCAGAATAATCATGGCAGCCAAGGTGGTTACAACCAGCAAGGTAATCAGGGGGATCAGCAGCAGCAGCAGTCTGGTTATCAGAGCAACCCAAAACAGTTGAATAGTGGGCAGTATCATGTATTTACCACTAGCTTATGTAAACGTGACCAGAAGCTTCATAAGAGGGCAGTCAATGCTGTTGAGCCGGCAGTTCCCCGTTACTTGTGTTGGTCTGAGCAACCCATTGTGTGGAGCCAGGAGGATCACCCACCCCGAGTTGATAATCCGGGTCACTTAGCGTTGGTGGTGGCACCTTAGGTTGGAGGGTATAAGTTCACCAAGGTACTCATGGACGAAGGAAGCAGCATTAACATTCTTTATTATGAGACCTTCCGTCGCATGGGATTGACAGACAAAAATCTTAAGCCGTCAAACACCGTCTTTCATGGTGTGGTGCCTGGTAAGTCGGCATATCCAGTGGGTAAGATAGCTCTGGAGGTTGCTTTTGGAGATGACCATGATTCTAGGTCGGAGACATTGACCTTTGAAGTGGTGAAAATCAAAAGCCCATATCATGCTTTGTTTGGATGGCCAGCTTATGGTAAGTTCATGGCCAGGCCCTGCTATATTTATCTACATCTCCAGATGCCGGGTCACAAGGGGACCATCACAGTACATGGAAGCCGAAAGATAGCTTTGGAGTGTGAAAAGGGTGATGCAGCTTACGCCGAGTCAGTTTGTGCGACAGAAGAGTTAAAGTTCTACAAGGACAATGTTGACCCAGCAGATATGACGTCCCTGAAGAATCCCACAACAGAGCATGACCCTGTTTTGATGTTTAAATCGGCAGATGATACCAAGATGGTTGATTTTGTTCCTGGCGACTCATCCAGGCAGTTCACAATCAGTGCCAATCTGGATCCAAAATAGGAAAGCACGCTCATCGAGTTCATTCATGAGAACCGGGACATTTTTGCATGGAAGCCTTCTGACATGCCAGGTGTACCGAGGGAACTCGCTGAGCACACTCTTAATATTGATCCAAAATTTAAACCGGTTAGGCAGTTTCTTCGCCGGTTTACTGAGGAGAGGCGAAAAGCTATTGGAGAAGAGGTAGCCCGGCTTCTGGCGGTTCGGTTTATTGTTGAGGTTTTTCATCCTAGGTGGTCGGCTAACCCGGTTCTGGTGCTTAAGAAAAATGGCACTTGGCGTATGTGTGTGGATTACACGGATTTAAACAAAGCTTGTCCAGCTGATCGTTTTGCTCTCCCTCATATTGATCAGATTATTGATGCTACGGCGGGTTGTGAGCGTTTGAGTTTTTTGGATGCTTATTTTGGTTATCATCAGAACAAGATGGCAGTTAAGGACCAGGAGAAGACAACATTTATAACTCCCTTTGGAGCCTTCTGCTATGTATCAATGCCTTTTGGGCTCAAGAGTGCCCAGGTGACTTATCAGAGATGTGTGCAGAACTGTTTACATAACCAGATTGGGCGCAATGTTCATGCTTATGTAGATGCCATTGTAGTAAAGTCAAGGAAGAAAGAGACCCTGATTGATGATTTAAAGGAGATGTTTGACAATCTCTGGGTCTACAAGATGATGCTTAACCTGGCCAACTGTGCTTTTGGTGTGCCAGCAGGCCAGCTCTTGGGTTTTGTGGTTTCAGACAGAGGCATTGAAGCTAACCCGGAGAAGATCAAATCCATTACCTCTCTGGCTAACCGGCGTGTATCAATGATGTTCAACGGCTGGCGGGTCGTATTGCGGCTTTGAGCCGGTTCGTAAGCCGGCTAGGTGAGAAGGCTTTGCCTCTTTATCAGATGATGAAGAAGACAGATCATTTTGTTTGGAGTGACGCTGCTAACCAAGCCTTTGAGGATCTGAAGAAATAGCTGGCTGAGCCGCCCATACTTGCTGCCCCTATTGATAAGGAGCCATTGTTGTTATATGTGGCTGCTAATGCCCGGGCCGTCAGCATGGCTATTGTAGTGGAGCGAAAGGAGGCAGGCAAGTAGCATCTGGTCCAAAGGTCGGTTTATTATATCAGTGAGGTTCTTATTGAGTCCAAGCAGAGATATCCACACTGGCAGAAGCTCGTACATGGGGTGTTCTTGGCAAGCCGGAAGCTTAAGCATTATTTTCTGGGTCATCCCATCACTGTGGTCAGTTCTGCTCCTTTGGGAGACATCATCCAAAACAGAGAAGCGACTGGCCAGGTTGCCAAGTGGGCTATTGAGATTGGACCTCATGGGTTGAAGTATGTGCCTCGCACGGCTATAAAATCTCAGGCGTTGGTGGATTTCATCAATGATTGGATAGAGCTGCAGATGCCTGAGGAAAAGCCGGATAACACATATTGGACGATTCACTTTGATGGGTCCAGGAAAGTGGAGGGCTCGGGGGCTGGAGTTATTCTTGCTTCCCCTCGAGGTGATAAATTTTGTTATGTTCTCCGTTTGATGTTTCCTTGTACTAACAATACAGCTGAGTATGAAGCTTTGCTCCATGGCCTTCGGATGGCTAAGGAGATGAATTTAAGCCGGGTTAAATGCTTTGGTGATTCAAACTTGGTGGCTCAGCAAGTCTCAGGTACTTGGGATTCTAAGGATCCACTCATGGCAGCTTATCGACGAGAGGTGGATATCATTGCTGGTCGCTTTAAGGGTTATCAAGTGAATCACATTGATCAAAGGAGAAATGAAGTGGCGGATGCCTTAAGCTGGTTAGGTTCTCAACATAAACCGGTACCGCCTAATGTATTTCTTGACGTCTTGCATAACCATCAGTCAAGTTACCTATGGAGGAGGATTTAGCTATTCCTGACCCGGAAGCTCAGTTGGTGGTGGCTCTGCACGTGATCCCGGATTGGACATTTCCTTATTTGGCTTACATGACCCGAGGCGAGTGACCTGAGGATGAAACTTTAGCCAGGCAGATAGCTTGGCGGTTTAAGTCAATGACAATTATTAATGGAGAGTTACATCACCGCAGTGTTACAGGGGCGTTTCAACATTGTGTTTCTTCAGAAGAGGGTTGTGAGATCTTACGAGAGATCCATGAAGGGGATTGTGGTCATCATGCTGGTTCAAAATCCCTTGTGGCTAAAGCTTTCTTTCATGGGTTCTATTGGTTAACAACTCATTCCGATGCGGAGGACCTTGTCAGTAGGTGTGATGGATGTCAGAAATTTGCAAGACGAGCTCATGAGCCGGCTCAAGAATTGAGGATGATTCCAATTACTTGGCTGTTTGCAGTCTGGGGGCTTGATATGGTTGGACCTTTCAAAAGATCCAAGGATAAGAAGACCCACCTATTGGTGGCGGTTGACAAGTTCACTAAATGGGTAGAGGCAGAGCCGGTTAGTAAGTGTGACGCATCAACAACGGTTCAATTCATGAAGAAGGTGATCTTCCGTTTTGGCTTTCCACACAACATTATAACAGATAATGGCACTAATATTTCTAAAGGTGCTATGGAGGAATTTTTTCAGCGAGAGCATATCCGGCTCGATGTATCATCAGTGGCTCACCCTCAATCCAATGGTCAAGCTGAGAGAGCAAATCAGGAGATCTTGAAGGGTATCAAGCCCCGGCTTATGGTCCCCTTGTAGAGGACGCCTTGTTGTTGGGTAGAGGAGTTACCCTCCATGTTGTGGAGCATCAACACCACCCCAAACAGATCTACGGGCTACACACCTTTTTTCATGGTTTATGGAACAGAGGCAGTTCTTCCTAGTGACATCCGTCATGACTCGCCTCGTGTGGCGGCTTATGTTGAAACTGACAATGAAAAAGCATGTCAAGATGCGTTGGATCTGTTGGATGAGGAGCGTGATATAGCAGCAGCTCGTTCAGCGATTTATTAGCAAGACTTACGCCGTTATCACACCCGCCGGGTTAAAACCAGAGCTTTTCAAGAAGGTGACCTGGTGCTCCGGCTTATCCAAGACCAGACAGATATGCATTAGTTATTCCCACCTTGGGAAGGACCCTTTGTGGTCAGCAAGAATCTGAACAACGAGTCATACTATCTTGTCGATGTTCGAGACCACAAGGACTCACGCACATCGGAGGAGGAGACCCGCCGGCCCTGGAATATCGCTCAACTTAGGCCTTACTATACCTGAGCCACCGGCTCTTCCAATGTACATATATTGACAATGTATATACTATGATCAATATAATAAAGCTGGCATCCCTGCTAAAGCAGGGCCTCTGTCGTTTTTTCATCTCTGATTAATAAGTCTTCCATGACTTGGGGGCTTTTGCTTTATACAGCACAGTTCTAATGACCCTCTGATCCGGCTTATAAGCCGTATACATACATGTAGAAAAAATTTGGGACCAAAGAGGGTCTATGGCAAAAGCACGGCTCAAACATGGGTACCCCTTGAGCACAGCTCATAATATCACCAGTGGGCTCTTTTGTTCTAAAGAACAATGAGTTCATAACCTTGTGATAGGCTATAAAAGCCAGGCTTGGAAGCCAGGTGTCTTCACCTAAAAACCTGGGTTATCCTGCCTGTATGCCAGCTGCTTCTCCATAAGGTAATCCTGATTGACCCATCGAACTCTTAACAATCATATTTGAACTTGTTAAGGTTAAAACGATGGATATCATGAGAGAGCAAGGTTTTACGGATAGCAAGGAGAAGCTCAGTCTATAAAGCCGCCTTCCTGGGAACTTGGATAAATCGGCCTGTGATGTCTGATAGCAACTTTGACCCCGCGTACTCCTGACAAGTCTATCTTTCAATAAGAACTGAACTTGTCCGGGTTAAAATGTCGTTTGGCTATTGTGAGTGCCGGCTCACGGAAAGCGCGTACCTTCCAGTGGCTAATGCTAGTTTCATTGAAGAAGATATTTTGGCCTGGCAACCTATGAAAGCCTTGGATTTTTTCTGTTGCTGTTTGATTTGAATATCTTTTTGAAAATTTTCTCTTTTGATAATACCCGGCTGAGAGCCATTAAGGTTTATAAGCCTTCTGAGTTGTATATGACAATATCCGGTGTTTATTGACCTGGTCTGGTTTTGACTATAAGTCGCCAGTATCAGATATAAGTCCGGTCTTTATTGACCCGGCCTGATTTTTCCGACTACAAGTCGCTAGCAAGGACTCAAAGTCAATATCCGGTGTTTATTAACCCAGCCCGGTATTCATTCATAAACCGGCAAAATATGATAACTACCAGTATCCAAAGTCTTGGGTTATGGCCCTTACTACACTTGCTTGATGAAATCAACCATGTGATTAAATATCACAGGTATGAAATATTTTTCAGGTATATATGATTATTATTCTAACTAGCTTTGGTTAAAATTCATGATAAAGTTTATCTTTGGGCATTATGACCCGTCCAGCGGTAAACCCGCCAGGACACATTTTCTATATTCTATGCAGGAGAAAATTCGAAAGTACCCACAAGGGCTGAATCGCATACATTCATGTACAATGGCATAACAGAACAAGGAGTTTAAGTATTAGCCTATTACAAGGCACGTTGAGCCCAAAGAAAGATAAGTCATTTATGATAAACCGAATCCGGGTCATGCATCTTGGCTTGGCTGATTCGATGTTTCTGCATCATCCCTTGGCGGTTCATCCACAGCTTGGAAATTGGGTTTTGTCCAGTCAAAACCTTGAAGGGCGACGAATTCAGCCTCATCATGAATTAAACCGGCCAGGTTAATCTCAGGGGCGAAGGTCTGCTCCCGAATTGGCGGAATTAAGTCCATCACTTTATAACTGGGAGTCACCATCTTTTTATTACAGAGTTAAAACCTGGCTGGTACTTAGTAACATTGGTTTCTTTGCCAAGGATGGTAGCATGGGGATGAATTTCCTTCACACAGGCAGCAAAATCTTCTTGGTCAAAAGGAGTCCCGTCTTCCTTAAAGCTGGGGTACCCTTTGGCTACGTCCGCCGGGTCTAGCTCCGGTACCCAGGCTTTGGAGCGGCTTAGAGCAGTTAAGGCTCCGGCTCTTGCACAAGACCGCTTAACCTCTTGAAACATAGCGGGGAAGACAGACAACTTCTTTAAAACATCGCTCAATAAGCTTGGCTCCTGGTTTACTGGGGAGATGGTGGCAAGGGTTCGCTGAACTCCAATGTATAATTGTTCCATGAGTGTTTAAACCTCCTTCAGCTTCACCAGAGTATCTTGGTTCAGATTACGGCTCCGGGGACCTGTGCAGTTTACACAATGGGTTAAGTGCCGGCTTATGGTATATTGGTAAGGATTCACTTTCAAATAAAGTCATAAGAAGACTTATCAAAGATGGCAGAAACCATCTGAGACACATGGTTGTTTAAACCGGTGATCTCAGCGGTAACTTTTTCCAAAGCTGCTTCAACTTTCTCCGCCCGCTGCGTCAGAACAGTTTTTTCTTGAGCCCAAGCCTCCTTCTCTATTACAAAGTTTGCCTTCAGTTTTTCTGTTTCAGAAACGCTGAACTGGAATTTAGATTCAGCTTTCCGGGTCTCAGTTTCTTGAGCCGCCAACCGGGTCTTCGCATAAGTCAGTTGAGAATCCAAGTCAGTCATGGTGGTCTGCAGACAAGCACAGATGTGTCAAATTATATTCCAATAAAGGTCATAATGATTAAAGTCCCAAGCACTTTCCAAAGCAACACCACTTGGCACTTGGGCGCTAATGTCTACCAAAACAATTCTTAAATGCAAAAATGACTCTTCTAAAAAAGTCCCAAGTGTTTTACAGGTAACAACGCTTAGCACTTGGAGGCTAATGCATGGTATTTAGAAGGTTTTTACTCTTGAGCCGGATAAGAACATTAGTAGCCTCGACTGGTTCATGAAAGTTATGAAGTTAAGTACCGGCTCATTCATGATGATTAAGCCGGGCCTTGGGGACTACAGATACTAAATTATGCTATCAGTTCAAACTGGTTAAACATTTTAAACCAGACTCAGGGAAAATATAGGTCAAAACATCAAGCTATATCTCAAGTCTACAGATCGTTCAAGTTTATCATAATCAGAAGACTTGGGGACTGGCAGAGCATATGAACTTACAAAAGCCGGAGAGCATACCTCATATTTTAGTTGCAGCTGTTTGACCATCTCAATTTCAGAGTCACGGATGGAATGCACGTGACTAAGATAGCTAGATAGCACGTCACTAATACTCAGGTGAGCATAGTGCGAGATGTCAAACCTCACCTTTTGCCTCTCCAAGACCTCTTGCTTGGCGGAGTGTTTCGCTAACATAGTTGGATTTCCCGGTTCAACAAATCTGGAACCAGTAATCAAAACATCATCGCCATGGATCTCTGGCGGCTTAACTGAGCTTGCCGGTTCAACAGTTGAGAAATCACGAGCGGTTTCATCAACAGACGGTTTAGGAAAAACCGGATGAATGTTGACAGCAGGATCCTCTGGTGCTTCAGACTGTTCTGGTATAAGAGGCGGCTGCTCAGATTCAACAGTCTTGGGATCCTCAACCAGTTTTGACACCTTTGCTTTCTTGGGCTTTGCTTGGCCACTAAGGAGAATTTTAAAAGTCAATATAATGATACAAGCATAAAGGTGCGGAAGAAAGGATAATTATCTTTACCTAGGGGCAGTCTTGAAAGTCGGCAGTTGAGTTTGGGAGGAATCACCAGAGGAGGAACGAGCAATCTCCTGTAAAGAAAATTGGAATTATGGTTGAGTGATTTATAAAAGAGAGTCGTTCATCAGAGTTAAGAGGTAAAAGAACCCCATTCTAGCATTTTCGAGGAGTTTTCGGTAAGCCGGAGGGCAGCTCATTATCTCCACTGGTCCGAGACTGACGGCAGCTCTCATGTTGTTGCTTTTTCAAAAGAAAATTAGTATCTAAATAAGCCAAGGGGTGTGAAAACCTTACTTTCCGGGTTACCCGTCGAGGTTTCTGCCTTGGCAAAGGTTCTGAGTCGGAGGAAATAATAGTTACCTCTTCTTCTACTGCCTGGCTGGCCCCCGTGTCATCCTGGTAATAATCAGTGTCAATAAGGTTGTTAAAAAATAGGCCAAGAGAGTCAAGGGCTACCTCCGACTCAGAGACGTCATCCAACTTGAACATATCAGAAGCAGTTGGTTTCTTTTTAGATTTTTTGGTTGTCTTCTTCGCGGCTATTGCGGCGGCTCTAGCTTTTTTGGCAGCCTCATGATCATATTTGGCCTTCCAAAAGTCAGATTTAGCCTGTAGGAAAATAACAGGTTGAAACTCATGCAAATACTTAACTGCTGAAGAAAAAGGAGTCAAGGGGATGTACCTCTGGTGCCGGGTTAAGTTTGCAGAAAGGATTCAATCGTACTTTGTTGCAGTCTTCATATTTGCTTTTCACGAGGGTGGTTGACATTTCAACAATAGCTTCTTCAGTCAGACGTAGGGAGCTGTAGCATAACGGATCGTTTGCTCCTCCGGTGTAGTTATACATCAAATCAGATCGGCAGCTCAGAGGGATGATCCACCATGCGATCCAACAGCAGATCAAGTCAACTCCAGTTAAGCCATTTCCTAGCAAGGCTTGAACCCTTTTGATGGTTGGAATGATTTTCTTATGTTCAGCGGCAGAAAACTTATCAGAGTGAATACTTAGCGTCAAGAAGCTCAGCGTGATAACCCGACATTGGTTTTTCATCAGCTGGTGACGTGTCTTTACAATAGAACCAAGTTTGGTTCCAGTCCTTGGGATGGCTTGGCAAGACTACTAAAGGAAAGACAACATCCCGTCTGCGCTGAATCGAAATCCTACCAAGTTCCAAGCTGGGGCCGTTGGTGTATTCATTCTGGTGGTTCAAATAGAAATACTCTCTGAAGAGTTCAATAGTAGGTTCTTCTTGAAGATAAACCTCACAGAGAACTTGAAAATTACAGATGTTTGATATAGAATTTGGTCCAATGTCTTGCGGATGAAGCTTGAAAAAATGCAGGACATCTCTGAAGAATTTTGAGCCGGGCGGTGAAAAATCCCGGTTCATATGATCAGTAAAGACGATGATTTCACCATCTTTTGGCTGAGGCTTTTCTTCGGCCGGGTCAGGAGCGCGCCAGGATATGACGCTCTTCTCTGGTAAAAACCCAACAGTGACAAAATCCTTCAAAGTGTCCTCAGTGATTGTGGAAGGGACCCAGTTGCAAACTATCGTCGTCTTTGGCGGCATGGCGAAAAGACAAACTAGAAAGAAAATAATTTGCCGGTTCAAGTTAATTGATGAAGTTACAGGTTAATGATTGCAATATAGATGTGTAATGGTGGCTTAAATAAGGGCTAATGGTATATGAAGGGAAAATAAGCCGGCATGGTAAGCCGCCATGACTAAGGAGATTCAAAAATTGCCAGCGACAAAAAATTGGTTAAGTACTGAGGTAAACAAGTTTCACAGACTGCAGATATTACTTTGGATCAACGGCTGGTCAAAAAAGAAAAATAAATCTAGACCTAAAAAGTCAGTATAGATGAGTTCATGAGCTTGCACAAGAGTTTTCTTCCAAGAAAAGGGGATCTACTGGTATTGAAAGTGGAAGTAAAACAACTACCGCATTCGTTTTACGCCATTTACAGATCAAGAAGTTCACAACACAACATGGAAGAGGAACTATGATGAACTACGACAAAATATGAAGAACACAGAGGAGCTCGCGAACCCTAGTGCGGATCTAAGGTATGGAAGGGATGAAACTTATAGATGCAGATCTACCGTGGAGGGTCGCCGCTGTTCTCTGTATCAACTCAGGCTGACGCAACGGCCGAGGTCGAGGAAGATGAGGTGCTCTGCGACGACGGCGGAGCTCGAGTGGCCGAAGGGTTGTGAGAGGAAGAAGATGCTGGAAAGGGGAAGAATGAGGAAGACCGGTCATATCTATTTATAAGGAGACAGGTGAACAGGTGGGTGTGAAAAACGAGGAGGGCAAATAAAGGTTATCCAGCTAGATGAACGCCTCGATTTTCGGGAAGACATGAAGGCAAAGATCCGTTGAAGATGATGTCATTGCAGCTTCCGGAAATATTGGGAGGTGACGTCATGGCGGGGTATGAGGTTTACATAGATAAGGGGAGGAAGGATTTTTTCTAAGTCTTGAAGATTGACATGAACAAGTTCAAATCAACCTGGGGCCTAATGTTGGGGATATAACTATTAGGCATGACCCGCCCAGGAGGGGCCGGGTCATCCCCATGAAGATTTATCGTTATGAAGCCCAAGATCGCATGACGATTCATAAGATAACCTTAGTAGCAGGCCCAGACCCGAAGGCGGCTTCAGGCCCATAAGCATAAACCGCCATGTTTGTAAAACTTGTAATGTAAGGCATGTAAGATACGTCACCGAGCCGGACCCGTTGTATGAGCCGGCCGGGACTCATTAGGCTGCAGGGTGTCAACCCGTGTATATAAGGGGACGACCCGACGGCGGTTTAGGACAAGAAACAACAGATTCGAGAGCTGGTCAAGCGTATTCGCTCCCCGCTCAACGAAACCCTAGCAATTCCACATACAACTGGATTAGGATTTTACCTTCACCGTAAGGGGCCGAACCAGTATAAACTCCTCGTGTCCTTTGTCCTGATTAACCCCTTTAAGCTAACCTCAACGCAATGGCTCCACGATTAAGTCCTCTCTCTAGGACGTCTGACGTGATATTTCCAAGAGAGTATCAGAGAGCTAAAATAAAAGTAGGTGCTGTTATCATAAAGTTAGAATATATTACTTAAGTAATATAAATAACGAGTGTGGAATAATGATGGATCGGTGTGCGGAATTGTCCTAGGCAATCGTTAACAAGACTGATAGTCGTCATTGCAATTTCATATGAGGGAGAGGCATAAGCTAACATACTTTCTCTTCTTGGATCATATGCACTTATGATTGGAACTCTAGCAAGCATCCGCAACTACTAAAGATCATTAAGGTAAAACCCAACCATAGCATTAAAGCATCAAGTCCCCTTTATCCCATACGCAACAACCCCCTTACTTGGGTTTATGCTTCTGTCACTCAAGCAACCCACTATAAGCGAATCATGAACGTATGGCGACACCCTACAACAGGAATCCCTCATGCTTGCGCGACACGGAGGGCACAATAGGACAGCACCAATATAAAACATACAACTCATACCAATCTAGATCATCAATCAACCCAAAGACAAAGGATATGTACTCAAAACATCATAGGATGGCAACACATCATTGGATCATAATATGTGGCATAAAGCACCATGTTCAAGTAGGGATTACAGCGGAGTGCGGGAGAGTGGACCGCATAAAATATATGGGGATGGTGATGATGATGGTGATGTTGATGAAGACGATCATCGCGGCAATGATTCCCCTCCCGATGGCACTCCGGTGCCACCGAGAGAGAGGAGGAGAGGTTCTTCTCCTTGTGCTTCCTCCTCCATGGCGCCCCCCTGGATGGGGAGAGGTTCTCCCTCTGGTCCTTGGCCTTCATGGTGATGATGGCCCCTCCGGGATCCTCCTCCATAGCCTCCGGTGATGATGGCCCCCACCGGCAGGGTGCCAGAGAGGGCCTAGATTGATGTCTCGTGGCTATAGAGGCTTGCGGCGGCGGAACTTCTAATCTAGGTTATTTTTTGGAGGTTTGGGCATTTATAGGAGAGGTTGGCGTCAAGAACAAGTCAGGGCCCCCCACGGGAAGTCCACGAGGCACAGGGGCGCGCCCCCCACCCTCGTGGGGCCCACGGGACTCCCCTCTGGTAGATTTTTGTTCCAGTATTTTTTATATTTTCTAGAAAAAATCTCTGTTGATTTTCATCACATTCCAAGAACTTTTATTTCTGCACAAAAACAACACCATGGTAGTTCTGCTGAAAACAGCGTCAGTCCGGGTTAGTTCTAATCAAATCATACCAAAATCATATAAAACTATTGTAAACATGGCATGAATACTTCATAAATTATAGATACGTTGGAGACGTATCAGCATCCCCAAGCTTAATTCCTGCTCGTCCTCGAGTAGGTAAATGATAAAAGAAATAATTTATGAAGTGTGAATGCTAGCAAGTGCATAAATTTGATCAATGATAGTTCCAATCACCTTTTCTAGCATCATTATATATCATAACAGGAGCTCAACTCATAAAACTTCTCATGATCAAGTAACAAGCTATTCACATGTTAAAGTATAGATCATAAACTTTCTTGAGAACTAACAAACCATGCTCTTAGTCATCAAACAATTGCAATTCATCTTATTTTCGGGAAGAGTCTATGTAAGAGCTTTGATTCAGCAAACTCCACATACTCAACTATTATTTAATCTTTCATAATTGCTAATACTCATGTGATATTAATGGGTTCAAAGTTTTAATCGAACACAAAGAAAGATAGGGGTTTATAGTTTCGCCTCCCAACCTTTTACGTCAAGGGTAATGTCAACAATAATAATTTATGAAAACCTACATCCAAGTGGATATATATATATATCCAGATCGCTCCAACACAAAGTGCTTGCCAAAGGAAAAAGTGTAAAAAGGAAAGGTGATGATCACCATCACTCTTGTATTATGGGTAGAAGGTAAAAGTAAAAGATAGGCCCTTCGCAGAGGGAAGCCGAGGTTGTCATGCGCTTTTATGGTTGAATGCACAAAATCTAATGCAAAAGAACGTCACTTTATATTGCCTCTTGTGATAAAGACCTTTATTATGTGGTATGTTGCTTTTATTTCTTCCCTATCACAAGTTCGTATAAAGCTTATTTTCTTCGCACTAATAGATCATACATATTTAGAGAGAAATTTTTATTGCATGTACCGATGACAACTTACTTGAAGGATCTTACTCAATCCATAGGTAGGTATGGTGGACTCTCATGGCAAAACTGGTTTAAGGAATGTTTGGAAGCGCAAGTAGTATCTCTACTTGGTGCGAAGAATTTGTCTAGCATGAGAGGGAAAGGCATGCTCAACATGTTGGATGATCCAAGACAATATAAAGTTTCGGATATAGGAAAACATAACCCATTAAGTTGTCTTCCTTGTCCAACATCAACCTTTTAGCATGTCATATTTTAATGAGTGATCACAATTTCAAAAGATGTCCAAGATAGTATATTTATATGTGAAATCTCTCTTCCTTCAATATTCTTTCATGAATTGTTCAAGTGACTAATTCTACGTTTGCTAACTTTAAATAAGTTTACTACCTATACTTATTATGTGTGAAGTCATTACTCCCCATGTTATAAGCATATGAAACGTATATAAATTCAGATTTATATATTCAATTCATTCCACCATTACTCATAGGATAAACGTGAAGCACGTGAGTAAATGATAAACTACTCCAAAAAGATATATGTAGCAACCCGACCTCGACCTGTCAAGTCTCTGTGCTTTAGTGTCATCCCTGGATCGGTAATGCTGACACACACAGTACTCGAAGGATTTATAACAGAGTAGCAATCACACACTTATTACATCGAATGTCTCAAAAGAGAACTTACTACAATAAATATGGCATAAGGCCATCTAATACGATAACAGCAGAAGGCTTGGAAGATAAAGTGAGTCCATCAACTCCAACGGCATAGCTGAGCTGCACGGCAACGACCTAACGAACCTTACTCCTCGTCTGAAAAGTCTGCAACATAATACGTTGCAGCCCAAAAACAGGTAAGCACATGGAATATGCTAGCAATGTAACACAGTAGAGCAAGAACAGAATAATGCTATCACTACATGCATATTTGGGCTGGTGGAAAGGCTCTAAGGCTATAGTTTTGCGAAATGCCAATTTTTTGCTACAACAAAGGAATAGATTTTATTTAACTATCATGGTAGTTGAAACATCATTGAGAAGGTTCCTCCAACTCAATCCCAATTAAAAAGTAATTATCAACCCAACAATATTAAATTAGAGTGATGAGGTACATATGATAATCCAAGTACTAGATACTCAATATGTCCTTAACCGGGGACACGGCTAACCATGATTAGATTGTACACTCTGCAGAGGTTTGCACACTTTTCCCCACAAGACTCGATCTCCTCCGTTGGATTTCTCGCACTACATGGTGTTTGAGAAACGGATGACTGAGACACAGTCTTTCAGAAGCATTAACTCTAACCCTGGGTAGACAGTACCAACCTACATCCCTCGACATCTGCTAGCCTACCACTGGAAGAGGTCATGCAACTTACTGAACTATGCTAGAGCCCATAATAGCTTGTGGCTGCACACGGAAGTTTCTAGCATGAAATATCTCAGTTCCCTTTGAGCCTGGGTGGCGGACCTTAGGATTATCACACGGGTACTCCGGGATATCCTAGGACAACACCGGATTCTCCAGGTGTCCGACAAGCAATCCACCCAGATGTGTATTAAAGTTGCCACCTTAAGTTGAACCATTAATTAACAATCTCACATCTGTCATGGATTCACTCACCCAAACCACGTCTACAAGCATAGCATAGCAATATAAGCAATATGTAGAAGTAACTCCCAAGGGTTTGATAATAACAGGGCAATAGGTTCTACCTCATCAACTATTTCCAAACCCACAAGTTAATCACAACCTAATCATGCAATGTTTGAGGATTGGAACTAATGCACAAAAACTTGGTGATAAAGGGTATGATCAAAGTGTTACTTGCCTTGCTGATGATCCATGAAACCTAGAGACTCGTCGTAGCACGCTTTGCACTCCGGGTGTTCTATCGCAAACAAACAATAGCATACATAAGCAATCGAGAAAAGACGCACGGGTAAAACTCAAGTAAGAAGATCTAACCAAAAAGTTCAACTTAAGAACTCTGGTTTGCAAAAAAAAAAGAATCAAATCGAATGGAGCAACGAAACTCAAACTGCGAAAGAACCAAGATCTGTTTACTAATCTATACTAAAGTCAAATTTTATAGTGACAACATCTTGTTCAAGTTGCTTAAACGGAAAGAGGGCTTCGAGACAAAGATCTAGGCGCTTGAATCGCGTGATTCCGATAAACGAGAGAAAAGATAAACTAAAACGAAAATCGGATCAGAAATCGCGATCGAAAATAATCACGAGAAATCCGAGAAAAAGAAAAACTGATGAACAGGCTAACGAACGAACGTTCGCTGTCTGCGGGTAATGGGTGAAAACCGTTCGTTAAAACGAACGAACGAACAGGCGTTCGCTAAATAAATAAACCGACGGAAAAACCGATCTAAAAGAATAAACCGGATTTTTTTAAAAGGATCTAGATCTAGGGTTTACTGAAATAACCGACGAGAAAAAAACGGCGGCGGCGCGGGCGGAGCTGCGGCGGCGGAGCGGCATGGGGCGGCGGTGGTGGTGGTGTGGGGGTCGAGGCAGGGCCGGCTCGACCTTTAAAGGGGCCAGGCGAGGCGGCGGCTTGGGCAAGGGGCCGGGGGAGGAGGAGTCCTCCCCGGACTCGGCGGTGGCGGCGTGCGCCGGCCGGACTCCAGTCAGAGTAGGTCGGGGCGAGGGGTGGGCTAGCGCGGCTGGCCAACTGGGCCTCGGCCCAGTTCGGTCCGGCGGAATTTTTTTTAAATAAATTCCATGCAGAAAAACGCCAAAAATCCTGAAATAAATTTTCCCCGTCCTCTAGAAATCTACCGGACAAGGTGAACATTTATTTGGGCCTAAAATGAAATTTTGAAAAACGCGAATTTTTCCTATGCAAATAAAATCCCAAATAAAATATTTATTTTCTTTTTAATATTTTTCCTCCAATATTCCATTGTTTTTGGGCATATTATCTCCTCTCATATATTTTTTATATGAAATATTTTCGGAGAGAAAAATAATTAAACAAATTGATCCTCGTTTGGATATTTGATGAAATTCAAATATGAAAACAGTGAAATCCCCAACTCTCTCCGAGGGTCCTTGAGTTGCTTAGAATTTCGAGGATCGCGAAACGAATATGCAATAAAATATTATGCATGAATGATCTATGTATAACATTCCAAATTGAAATTTTGGGATGTTACAATATAAGTGGAGAACACTGAGTAGTCAAATAATTAACTAGCCATGGGAGGATTCTTTTTTATTCAAGATTTCAGATCCAATGATTTTATTCAAACAGCAAATAAAATTTAAAATACGCTCCAAGTAAAACACATATCATGTGACGAATAAAAATATAGCTCCGAGTAGGGTATACCGATAGTTTTGAAGACGAAAGAGGGGATGCCTTCCGGGGCATCCCCAAGCTTAGGTTCTTGAGTCTTCCTTGAATATTACCTTGGGGTGCCTTGGGAATCGCCAAGCTTAGGGTCTTTCCACTCTTTATTCTCCTCATATCAATATCTCACCCAAAGCTTGAAAACATCAATCACACAAAACTTAACGGAACTTCGTGAGATAGGTTAGTATGATAAAGAGTAAGCCATTCACTTTTATACTGTCAAAGACAAGGTTCATAATTGTTCTCACACAATGCCTATTGTACCATATCATTTCTACAATTTATATTGAGAAATGCAAGCCATAGAAACTAGAAAACAAGCAAACTATGCAATGAAAACAGAATCTGTCAGACACAGAACAGTCTAAAATGATCTGAACAGAAACCATACTTCTGCTACTCAAAGAATTATGAACTAAATTGGTGGATGTGAGGAATTTTTCTATTAATTTTTTTTCAAAAAGAATCAACACCAAATCACTCTTCTATAAAAAAATGGCAGCTAAACTCGTGAGCGCAAAGTTTCTGTTTCTTACAGCAAGATCACAATAACTTTCACCCAAGTCTTCCCAAAGGTTTACCTGGCACTTTATTTAAACAAAAGCTATAAAACATGATTACTATAGTAGCTTAATCATGTAAACACACAAAATCAGTAAGGGTAAATATTGGGTTGTCTCCCAACAAGCGCTTTTCTTTATTATCTTTTAGCTAGGCATGATGATTTCAATGATGCTCACATAAAAGATAAGAATTGAAACATAAAGAGAGCATCATGAAGAATAAGACTAGCATATTTAGATCTAACCCACTTCCTATTCCTAGGGATTTTGTGAGCACATAATTTATAGGAACAAGAATCAACTAGCATAGGAAGAAAAAACAAGTATAACTTCAAAACTTTAAGCATATAGAGAGGAAACTTGATATTATTGCAACTCATACAAACATGTATTCCTTCCACATAATAATTTTCAGTAGCATCATGAATGAGTTCAACAATATAACCATCACATAAAGCATTCTTTTCATGATCTACGAGCATAGAAATTTCACTAGTCTTCACATAAGCAAAATTCTTATCATTCGGAATAGTGGGAGCAAACTCAACAAAGTAACTGTCATGTGAGGCATAATCCAATTAAAAATTAAAATCATGATGACAAGTTTCCTGGTTAACATTATTCTTTATAGCATACATGTCGTCACAATAATCATCATAGATAACAACTTTGTTCTCATAATCAATGGGAACCTTCTCCGAAATAGTTGAAGCATTACTAACTAAAGTTGACGCTCTTTCAAATCCACTTTAGATTATAGTATTATTCATACTCCAAAGGATATAAGTGAAGTTCATGGATCAATCTACAATTAATATAGACTAACCAATATCCAAGCTCAAAATATATAAGTGAAGCACACGAAGCATTCTATAAAACCATACTCAAAAGATTTAAGTGAGGCACAAAGAGCAATTCTATAAGATCATACTTAAAAGATATAAGTGAAGCACATGAAGCATTCTGTAAATCAATGAAGGGCTATCTCATACTAGCATGGTTCATAAAGGAAAAACAAAAAACACAAAGGACACAAATCATGTGAACAAAACAAAAACCGAGGTATACCGATAATTGTTGAAGAAGAAAGATGGGATGCCAACCGGGGCATCCCCAAGCTTAGATGCTTGAGTATCCTTAGAATATTTACTTGGGGTGCCTTGGGAATCCGCAAGCTTAAGCTCTTGCCTCTATTTATTCTTGTCACATCGGTAACTCCTCGTTCTTCAAACACTTCATCCACACAAAACTTTAACAAAAACTTTGTGAGATCCATTAGTATAATAAAGCAAATCACTACCTTTAGGTACTGCTGCAAACTCATTCCAATTTCATATTAGAACTATATCTACTGTATTCCAACTTCACCATGGTTCATACCCCCTAATACTACCCATAGATTAATCAAAATAAGCGATCAACACATAGAAAACAGAATCTGTCAAAAACAGGACATGTTGTAGTAATCTGGAAGTTTAGTATACTTCTGTAACTCCAAAAATTCAAAAAAAATGAAAATTTAAAATTTTTGTGCAGAAGTAATGTGAAAAACGTTTCAGACCCATTTGACTTTCCAGTAAAAAAATATAAATTCACGCGCTACAGTCAAAGTTTCTGTTTTTGTACTGCACAAAGTAAACAAGCAATCTAATCATCTTAAAACCAAGGCTTGGCACATTATTTTTATAATACAATGGATATATGCAGGGGGATAATTATTTTCAGAGAAGCTTCCATGAATTTTTTTTACATTGTTTCCATAAGCATGAACACAAGTGTTCAAGGTCGACGCTCACTTCTCCAATGCATAACCTTCCAATCACTTCTCTTATTGAAAAACTTTATAGGTATGAGAGGCAAGTAAATTTTTTGTATTTTCATTCTTTAAAAAAATTGTATGTTTCACCCACAACTAAATAGAAACAAGAAAGGAAAAACAAAATCTACTTAGTGAAGAAAGCAAACAAGCACACACGAGAATATCAACCCCACGCTATTGCTCCCCGGTGACGGCGCTAGAAAAGAGCTTGTTAATACCCAAGTGCGGGGAATCATCGTAGCAATTCCCAAAGGTGGAAGTGATAAATATGGAGTGTCGAACCCACAAGGTGCTAAAGGTAAGATCAATATTCTCTCAAGTCCTATCTGCCACTGATACGACTCTACGTACACCGAACGTTTGCTTCCACCTAGAAACAAGAAATAAAACTACGTTGTTGGTATGAAGAGGATAACTTTGCATGGTACCGGAGAGCTAAAATATAAAAGTAGGTGATGTTATCATAAAGTTAGAATATATTACTTAAGTATTATAAATAGCGAGTGTGGAATAATGATGGATCGGTGTGCGGAATTGTCCTAAGAAATTGTTAACAAGACCGATAGTCGTCATTGCAACTTCATATGAGGGAGAGGCATAAGCTAACATACTTTATCTTCTTGGATCATATGCACTTATGATTGGAACTCTAGCAAGCATCCACAACTACTAAAGATCATTAAGGTAAAACCCAACCATAGCATTAAAGCATCAAGTCCCCTTTATCCCATACGCAACAACCCCCTTACTCAGGTTTATGCTTCTGTCACTCAACCAACCCACTATAAGCAAATCATGAACGTATTGCAACACCCTACAACGGGAATCCCTCACGCTTGCGCGACACGGAGGGCACAATAGGACAACACCAAAATAAAACATACAACTCATACAAATCTAGATCATCAATCAACCCAAAGACAAATGATATCTACTCAAAACATCATATGATGGCAACACATCATTGGATCATAATATGTGGCATAAAGCACCATGTTCAAGTAGGGATTACAGCGGGATGCGGGAGAGTGGACCACGTAAAAGAGATGAGGATGGTGATGATGATGGTTATGTTAATGAAGACGATCATCACGGTGATGATTCCCCTCCCGATGGCACTCTGGTGCCACCGAGAGAGAGGATGAGAGGTTCTCCGACTTGTGCTTCCTCCTCCATGGCCTCCCCCTGGATGGGGAGAGGTTCTTCCTCTGGTCCTTGGCCTTCATGGTGATGATGGCTGACGGTGTCCTGGACTAGGGGGTACTCCACATGTCATCTCCCGATCTACTAGATTGGACCGAGGACCCCCATGGCCGTATACTCATGGGCCAGTTCGGACGGCTGCCGCATACAAGGAAGATTCCACAAGACTTGGCGATCAAGACAAGGACTTCTCCCCACCGGCGTATTCGGCTAGGACTCTTGTTATCCCAGGCCTCCGGTGCATCATATAAACCGAGGCCAGGCTAGTCGATACAGAATCAACTCCATACACAACAATCATACCATAGGCTAGCTTCTAGGGTTTAGCCTCCTTAATCTCGTGGTAGATCTACTCTTGTACTACCCATATCATCAATATTAATCAAGCAGGAGTAGGGTATTACCTCCATCGAGAGGGCCCGAACCTGGGTAAAAAAAATGTCCCCTGACTCCTGTTACCATCCGGCCTAGACGCATAGTTCGGGACCCCTACCCGAGATCCGCCGGTTTTGACACCGACATTGGTGCTTTCATTGAGAGTTCCGCTGTGTGATCGACAAATGGATCGATGGCTCGCCTACAGATCAACTGCGACTTCGGCATCTTCGTCACCAGCTCGACTGGTCACCTTGGTTCGACTAAGAATTGCGCCCCGTGTTCGGATCACCATGTCCGGAGGACGGCCTTCATCAAACATCAACTCCGATCTTTATCAAGATCACGGAGGAATCATCTATGGAGCTCGGGGGCTCAACGTCAACATTGCCCTCAAGCGACCGTGCTGTTTTTCTAGACAGCGAACTCGTATCTGCCACCACCACCTCCTCGAGTATCGCTTTGACGATCGCTTTGGTGGAATTGTGTGGAATTGAGTCTACAACAACCCTGGAAAATTTCGTCGAGTTCACAATATACCGGAGCCCTGTCAAATCTGGACGGGAATTTGGATGAGTTTAGGGCGTGGTGTCCAGCTTCTAGCTCGGACGTCCTTTGGAAGATCCAACCGTTGATCGGCTGCGGAATTCCTATATCTACCACCTCTCAAAATTTCAGCTCGATCCGACCGTCCAAACTCCAGGAACCTTCCGATTAGTGCATCACTTTTTTGATCTGTTTTCTGCGTGAAAACGAATCCGACCCGAGTTCGTCTTTTTTATGAACAGGATTTCGGACATCCCTTTTGAAGGAAGTTTTGTATGGGGTATTGTGTTTTGTTTCCGAACACATCCCACTAACTTTAAGATCTTTTGAACATGATCTTCAACATCATGCTGGTGTCAAACCAGTCTGGCAATATTGCTCCACGGCTGCCGACCTGCGCTAGACACTTTGTTGAGCCGAGCTCAACTTCTTCGGATCATCATCTCGGCAAGCCGAACAAGAGTCTGGTATCACGAAGGATAAATCATCACCAATATCGCCGCCCCACGAATTACACGGAGCGGGCATACCGGCATCACCGCACGGTCGCTTCATCAAGCCGGCATCGACCACGTCACGACCTGCATCGGCAGGGCCGCACTATTGCTTCTTCAAGCTGGTGTCCATCATGCCGACCTACTTCGACTCATCGGCTGACATCGAGGCTTCGACATCTCGGCTGGACTGGGGGCTTCGCCATCTCTTCATCAACCTACTCTGGACACTTCGGCGTCACTAGCCGACCAGCTCCATCACGTTAGCTGGGCCGAGGGCTTTGCCTTGGCGAGCCAACCTTTGCCAGCATTTCCATGCCGTCGTTTTATCGCCCATCAGGCAATGGGTGTGCGGATCGAGTCCCAATTTTGGGAATCACCTTCCTTCAGATTGCTACAACAAATAAACCAGGTGCTATTAATCCCAGTATTTTTTGCTTGTTTGGGTTCATTTTTCCCAATGAATTATTACTCTGGTTTGTCCATCATATGTACACAGGTCTATCAAATGGTGGCCGCATTAACGACAGTCGCATGGTGGTTCGGTCAGTTTCCGTACATAGTCCGGCGAACGCCGCATCCGGAGCTCGGACCGACCTGCGAATTCAGGCTTTGCCACGCCTTTACCGCATCACGCCGATGCCCTGCATCGACATTGACTTCGGCGCCAGACCATATTTCTTTTATTACTCACTTTGCATAAATTATTTATTATGCAACACATTTTTTAACTATAATTATTACTATTATCTCCGGTTTTCACTATTTTTTGTGCACAGGAAAATGATCCGAGGACTTCGGCGTCAATCTGCCGGTCTGCATTGACCGTGCTATGTCACCACTTCGGCGTGTCGAGCTCTCCGCTCTGCCACCTCAGGACCAGCTTGGGGGATGGAACCTTGCCCCGCATCAAGCTCGGACCGCGTCATCAATACCGAACACATTAACCAGCTAAGTCGCTTTCATGCTCAAAGCTTTAATTTCTAACTTGTGCTCGGTTCGACCAAGCATTATACTTTTTTGGAAAAAAGTTGCTTGTAAAAAATCTCCTTGTCAAAACTTTGTTTGTGACACACAAATTCAAGGACCCAATTCATTTGGGGGCTTCCTTTATGAAGCTTTTTCCTGTTGCATATGATTATACTTGTACGGCTTCGTTCCTTGTTCGTGTATTATGCCACAATATGCACCACATTAACTTAAGCGATTTGCAAAGTGGGTTGCCTCGCTCCTGTGCTTACCCCTACGTTCCCGATTGTTCGGCTAGGGAGTAAAGGGAGCACCTCTGCGATTGTCACGATCGGGTCACCCGAGCTGGACCTCAGACTGGGTGAAGCCGAAAGCTAGCGCTCTTATAGTTATTCAATGATGGTCGGCACACAACGGAACTCATGAGTACAAAAAATCTATTGCACAAGTCTCATAATAACAATGAGCACCGAAGAAAGGTATCGGTGGGGGTACTATTTTCTTCAAAGACGCTTCTTACTCTTCGCGGTAATATAGCATAAGTTCCCTGAGCGCGCTTTGTCTATTACAGCCTTATGGCCTGATTGCCTGGTTATTGGAAACACCATCGATATTCTCGACCAATGGAGTACATAACACTTTTCGGTCCTTAACCGAAGAGGGAGAAGCCGACGGTCGGTTAAGACGCGTTTAAAGTTCGGTTGAACATAGATATGATATAAGTACTTCGGTACATGCAATCATTCTTTTACCCAAGTCACTTGGGGGCTCTTAAATTTATATGAGCCGTTTTATGATAAGTGCTTTTCTTCTTGGTCGTTGCAAAGTCTTTTTCTATCGCTCCTTTTTCGACGTGAGTGTGTGGTCAATAGCCAGCCGTAGGCTGACCCACTTGAAGTCTTGAGATCGGATGTGTAATGTTAAAGCACGACAGAAGCACCTTTTTTTTTCTAAAGACCAATTTTCGGATTGGCACCGAACACTTGATATTGTTCGGACGTCATGTTTTTACTGACGTTTCTTGGTTTTCCAAGCTTTTTGGTACTTTTAAACTATTTGTGCTTTTCCAGCATTAGTCTCGCAGTGCAACGCCGGACACCTTTAGGGATTCGGCAAAAACATTCTCAGATATTGCTATATATGCATCGGTTTCGAATTGTGTCTTCGGTCAATAGTTGGGTTGCCCGGCTCCTGCACTTGCTTCCTACGTTCCGTTTTGTTCGGCTAGGCGTGCAAAGGGAGAACCACTGTGATTGTGCTTCCAGCTCACATGGTTAAGCACCTTAGTGGAGAAAGCCGAAAACCGACTGTCACAATAAGCGTAAACTGGTCAGTGATCCGATGACTATGACGGGCCATTCATAACATTGGCCGAAGTGTTTACGGCTTGACCTCGACTGTCGCCGAACACTACTGGGGGCTATTAACTGGGCCCCCAAACTAAATCCTCGATATTTTGCTCTTACATTCGAGCTGAGGTTTCATGATCATGCTTAGCATGACAACCCAAATAAAGGAACCGATAGCGGGACTATTTTCTTTGGAATACATTTCTTCTGTTAAACAGTAATATAACATATCTCTCTGCGTACCTTTGTTTATAAAACCGTGTGGCCAGATTGCCTTGTTTGTCGTAAATCTTTGCCCTCATAAAGGCTTTATAAAGTAGGACAAACACTCCTCGGCTACTGGCCAAGGAGGTGGAAGCCGATGGTCGGTCAACAAAGTTTTGTACAATGCGGATCCGAGCATTAATGACGTAAAGTACTTGGATACATAGAGTCATTACACATAATTTGTGATTTTACTATGGATATTGATCCTTAATTCGGCCACCCGTGCCCGCATTAAGGCTCGGGGGCTACTGGGCTTCGGGCTTATTATTTACAAATATTAAAGGGGCACATCGATCCCCTAATCTAGTGTTGCCACCCGACCAGTGTCTCGGGGGCTACTGCATTGCTTGCCCAATGCAGAAAATTTTATGTGCAATATAGTTTCCGAGGAGATTTTGATCCTCAGGTTGCTCGGCCGCACCCAACCTGAGTGTTGAGGACTGAGCATGCTTCTTTTGTGTCCCGAAGTATTCTGCCGAGCTAGGACTTGATCCTCAGGCCGATTTTGCAAATCAACCTGAGTCTCAGCGGCTACTGGGATCAGCAGTCTTATGTCATCCTTCATGTGCATCTCGGGTTTTAGACCGATACACACCTTGAGGGCTACTGGCCATATATCTCGGCAGAGAATAAATTGCACCAATAAAAAATACTGACAAAAAATCGGCCCATAGTCGGGGTGGTGCACCACCTCGGAAGCAGTCCGGCATAAAGCTCGGGCGCTAGTGGCTGGCTCCATAGAGGGCATTTCCGGCATTAAGATCGGCTAAACTCCTTCAACTTTTTTGAACCAAGGTGATATGACACCTCGGATATAGTCCGACATTGGAGCCTGGACACAGTCCAGTGTTGGAGCTCGGATATATTTCGGTGTTGGAGCTCAGATATACAGTCCGGCGTTGGAGCTCGGATACATAGTCCGGCATTGGAGCTCGGATACATTCCGGCGCTAGAGCTGGGAAGCGGTCCAACGTTGGTGCTCGGCTGCAAAAGATACCTCGAATGCAGTCCGGCATTGGAGCTCGGACGCAAGAGGACCCTGCCTCCCGGGAACAACTTCAAACCCGAGGTGTGGCATAAAAATAAATTAGGCATTGATAAAGGCCGGAAACTTAAAGGGGCTCCTCGGATACCCAACGTGTAAACTCGTCGAATGCATTTCAGCGATCCTCAAGATCGAAGATAAAGAAGATTTGTTGAACCAGTTTTCAAGACTGGCAACCGAAGATGAAGAACAGTTTGGAAGAATCGAGGAGCGTCCCTTACTTGAAGACCGGTTCAGGGGGCTACTGACGGTGTCCTGGACTAGGGGGTACTCCACATGTCGTCTCCTGATCTATTAGATTGGGCCGAGGACCCCCGTGGCCGTATACTCATGGGCCAGTTCGGACGGCTGCCGCATACAAGGAAGATTCCACAAGACTTGGCGATCAAGACAAGGACTTCTCCCCACCGGCGTATTCGGCCAGGACTCTTGTTATCCCAGGCCTCCAGTGCATTATATAAACTGAGGCCAGGCTAGTCGATACAGAATCAACTCCATACACAACAATCATACCATAGGCTAGCTTCTAGGGTTTAGCCTCCTTGATCTCGTGGTAGATCTACTCTTGTACTACCCATATCATCAATATTAATCAAGCAGGAGTAGGGTATTACCTCCATCGAGAGGGCCCGAACCTGGGTAAAACAAAGTGTCCCCTGACTCCTGTTACCATCCGGCCTAGACGCACTGTTCGGGACCCCCTACTCGAGATCCGCCAGTTTTGACACCGACAATGGCCCCTCCTGGATCCTCCTCCATAGCCTCCGATGATGATGGCCCCCTCCGGCGGGGAGCCAGAGAGGGCCTAGATTGATTTCTCATGGCTACACAGGCTTGCGGCGGCAGAACTTCCGATATAGGTTATTTTTTGGAGGTTTGGGCATTTATAGGAGAGGTTGGCGTTGAGAACAAGTCAAGGGGCCCCATGGGAAGTCCACGAGGCACAGGGGCGCGGCCAGGGGGGTGGGCGCGCCACCCACCCTCGTGGGGCCCACGAGACTCCTCTCCGGTAGATTTTTGTTCCAGTATTTTTTATATTTTTCAGAGAAATTCTCCGTTGATTTTCATCGCATTCCGAGAACTTTTATTTCTGCACAAAAACAACACCACGGTAGTTCTGCTGAAAACAGCGTCAGTCCGGGTTAGTTCTAATCAAATCATACCAAAATCATATACAACTATTATAGACATGGCATGAATACTTCATAAATTATAGATACGTTGGAGACGTATCACGCCTCCGTCGTCCACTTCACCTACGAGGGCCAGTTCGAGCTGAAGGCTACCGCTCGTCGCCATCTAACTTCGTCCACAAGCCTGGTCGCCCCTGGTCGACAGCAAATTCGTCGCATCCCGACCTTCCCCAGCCTCCTGACCTCGCCATCAGCACTGCTGTGAGCGCTTCCCTCGATCCCCCACTTTCCCGAGCCCAATCCGTGTCGTAGCCATCGTCCCTTGCTCGCTATGGCCACCATGGTCGCAGCTTGTGTCTGCACGTGCACATCCTCTCCTGGTCATGCCCCTGGTCGTGACTTGACCACGACCTGCGGCCGCCCGCTACACCGCCCGCCAGCCCGTGTTGTCCGCTGCTTGCGTTGCCCTGCTGCTCGCGCTACAGCAGCCGCCGGCGCCCGCGGCAGCGACCGCTGCCGCCTGAGTGCAAGCGCCGACGGTGCCCTGTCCCAGGCCCGCGCCTCTCCCGCTTGCCGCCACCGCCTGCAGCTCCCCCCACCCGCGCATGAGTCCGCCTCTGGCTGCTGCTCCTCGGTGTTGGTCGTCGCCGCTACCTGGCCGGACAGCCGCACCATGGCTTGGCCATGGCCGTGCCTGAGGCCGAGCGTGCGTGCACGCCACTGTGAGGCCGGCCTGGGCCACAACCACTTGGGCCCCAACCCCTGCTAATTAGGGTAGGCCTAATTAGTTTAGCCGAAAACCCCCCTAATTAAGCTATTAAATTTATTCAAGAATCTGTTAATTAAAATGTGTTTGTGACAATTGGGACCCACGTGCACTATTCACGTTTGACTAGTCAAAATGTTGACTGCGTCAACCCAGCCCCTGGCCCCACATGTCATACACATGCACTTACCCATAGCAATTTGTCTTGCTTTTTCTTTCAATTTAAAGTAATTTCAGAAATTTCAGAAAAATGGTTAAAACTTTAGAAAATCATAGAAAATAATCCATAACTCAGATGAAAATACTTTGTACATGAAAGCTGCTCAGAATTTCGAGACGAATCCGACTACACACTCCGTTTATGAGCCACATGTCCCTAGCATAGAGAAAATGCAACCTCCCCCTCCGGTCCACCTGTCTGAGAATGCCAAACTTCAGAGAAACATCCCCGGACGTTTTCCCCCTTGACCTGTATCGCGTAGTGCTGTGTAGAACTCCCCTAGCACCGCTTATTGTCATGTCATGCATCTATGTGATTTGTATTTACTGTTTCTTCCCCCTCTTCTCTGCGGTAGACCCTAAGACCACTGTCGATGCCTCTGTGATCGACTACATCGATGACGACACTTCTTCCTTTTTAGCACAGCTTCCAGGCAAGCCCCCCCCTTTGATCATCCCAATATCGCCCAATCCATTCTCTCATGCTTGCATTAGATTTTGCTACTGTAATTGTTTGCTCCTATTCTGATGCATAGCCTGCTTTTGTAACCTGTTATTGTTACCTACCTGCTTATCCTAAACTGCTTAGTATAGGTTGGTTAGTGATCCAGCAGTGACCCCCACCTTGTCCTTGTTGCCCTTGCTTCATCATCGACGACTCAATCAACGTGATCGACGACCAGAGCCCAACACCTCACATCACATCACACCCCTTTTGTTGCTCGACTCTGCAGAGCTACTATCGAGTGTCGAGGGTGATACCTCGTAATGCACACCTGATGATAACCCTGTAGTGTAGCTATTCGGTCGTGGTCATTGAGGGTGATTCCTCCTTTACCACTCCGGATACGACTCTATCGTGCAACCCCTTAAGTGTGAACCTCGAGGGTGGTTCATCTTACGTCCACCTTCATGATTACATCAAGTGGAATCCATCAAGGGTGATTCCTCTGGTTTTCCTCCTTGGTGTTTTGGACACACGGTATGTCTTGACTTGGCGTAGATCTCCCCGGCAACGGCGCCAGAAATCCTTCTCGCTACCTCTTGAGCATGCGTTGGTTTTCCCTTGAAGAGGAAAGGGTGATGCAGCAAAGTAGCGTAAGTATTTCCCTCATTTTTGAGAACCAAGGTATCAATCCAGTAGGAGACAACGCACAAGTCACCTAGTACCCGCGCAAACAATCAAGAACCTCGCAACCAACGCGATAAAGGGGTTGTTCCCTTCACGGTCACTCGCAAAAGTGAGATATAATAAAGATAGTAAAATAAATATTTTTGGTATTTTTGTTGTATAGAATGGAAAGTAAAGATTGCAAAATAGTAAACGAGATGCGATGTAAATAAAAGAGATGCAATATAATAAGAAAGAGACCCAGGGCCATAGGTTTCACTAGTGGCTTCTCTCAAGATAGCATGTATTACAGTGGGTGAACAAATTACTGCCGAGCAATTGATAGAAAAGCGCATAATTATGAAGATATCTAAGGCAATGATCATGAATATAGGCATCACGTCCATGTCAAGTAGATCAAAACGATTCTGCATCTACTACTATTACTCCACACATCGACTAAGGATGGCAATGGGTTGGGTTTGGATCGGGTTGAACAATATCAAATCCATATCCATATCCATGAAGGCAGTCCCAGCCCATCCATGAAAAATCCATGGGCGAAAAATTGTGACCATGTCCAAATCCGATGGATATCCATACCCACTGGATATCCATCGGGTCCTCTCAAGACCTATACATAAGACATAAATCATTGCAAAATGTGCACTCTGCATTGGCGTGCTCACTCCCTGCCGTGCAGTCATAGCCCTTGCATTGTCCCACTGTTGCGGTCATGCATCAACGCGTGCGTGGAAAAGCGAAGACGGAGGGGTCAAGGAGATATGGAGCTGGGTTGTCGCAGGCCAGTAGTGGCTGCTGCAGCGATCCACCTTACACGGGGGTAGCGGCTGGCAGCGGCGGCCACCTCTAGGGATATGAGAGGAGTAACTCAAGGAGATGGCACCGATTCTCAATGACAAGTCATTTAATTAGTGTAGATAATAGGATGAGATGGTGTGTTGGAGTATGTTACAGTGGGGATTGTGTAATTTATTTTGGATGTTTTAGATAAAGGATAAAATTATAGTGGGACATGTGAATATGGGGTAGGGGTAGCAGAATATTGCTCATTACGTTAGACAATCGGGTCGGGTTTGGATATATCCATGGGTACAAGATTATGTCCATGCCCTATCCACGAGTAATCGGGTCGGGTTTGGGCGCTGCCCATGGGCGCAAAAGCATATTTAAACCCTATCCATTCAGGTTGGATATCCATGGGTATCCATGTCCATGGATAAAATTGCCATCCTTAACATCAATCGCTATCCAGCATGCATCTAGAGTATTAAGTTCATAAGAACAGAGTAACGCATTAAGCAAGATGACATGATGTAGAGGGATAAACTCAAACAATATGATATAAACCCCATATTTTTATCCTCGATGACAACAATACAATACGTGCCTTGCTGCCCCTACTGTCACTGGGAAAGGACACCGCAAGATTGAACCCAAAGCTAAGCACTTCTCCCATTGCAAGAAAGATCAATCTAGTAGGCCAAACTAAACCGATAATTCAAAGAGACTTGCAAAGATATAAAATCATGCATATAAGAATTCAGAGAAGAACCAAATAATATTCGTAGATAATCTTGTTCATAAATCCACAATTCATCAGATCTTGGCAAACACACCGCAAAAGAGTATTACATAGAATAGATCTCCAAGAACATCGAGGAGAACTTTGTATTGGGAATCAAAGAGAGAAGAAGCCATCTAGCTAATAACTATGGACCCGAAGGTCTGTGGTAAACTACTCACGCTTCATCAGAGAGGCTATGGTGTTGATGTAGAAGCCCTCCGTGATCGATTCCCCCTCCGGCAGATCGCCGGAAAAGGCCCCCAGATGGGATCTCACGGGTACAGAAGGTTGCGGTGGTGGAAAAGTGGTTTCGTGGCTCTCTATGATGTTTCTAGGGTATAAGAGTATATGTAGGTGGAAGAAGTGTGTCGGTGGAGCTACGAGAGGCCCACGAGGGTGGGGTGCGCGCCCTCCTGCCTCGTGGCTGCCCCATGGAGTTCCAGACTTCAACTCCAAGTCTTTTGGATTGCTTTTGGTCCAAGAAAGATCATCACGAAGGTTTTGTTCCGTTTGGACTCCGTTTGGTATTCCTTTTCTGCGAAACTCTAAAATAGGCAAAAAAACACAAACTGGCACTATGCCTCCGGTTAATAGGTTAGTCCCAAAAATAACACTGGAGGTCATATTAAAGCCCATTAAACATCCAAAACAGATAATATAATAGCATGGAACAATCAAAAATTATAGATACGTTGGAGACGTATCAAGCAGCCCCAAGCTTAATTCATGCTCGACCTCGAGTAGGTAAATGATAAAAAAACAGAATTTCTGATGTGGAATGCTACCTAACATAATTATCAATGTAATTTTCTTTATTGTGGCATGAATGTTCAGATCCGAAAGATTCAAGACAAAAGTTTAATATTGACATAAAACTAATAATACTTCAATCATACTAACAGAGTAATCATGTCTTCTCAAAATAACATGGCCAAAGAAAGCTATCCCTACAAAATCATATAGCCTGGCTATGCTCTATCTTCATCACACAAAATATTTAAATCATGCACAACCCCGATGACAAGCCAAGCAATTGTTTCATACTTTTGATGTTCTCAAACGTTTTCAATCTTCACGCAATACATGAGCGTGAGCCATGGACATAGCACTAAAGGTGGAATAGAATGGTGGTTGTGGAGCAGACAAAAAAAGGAGAAGATAGTCTCACATCAGCTAGGCGTATCAGCGGGCTATGGAGATGCCCATCAATAGATATCAATGTGAGTGAGTAGGGATTGTCATCAATGGATGCACTAGAGCTATAAGTGTATGAAAGCTCAAAAAGAAACAAAGTGGGTGTGCATCCAACTCGCTTGCTCACAAAGACCTAGGGCATTTTGAGGAAGCCCATCATTGGAATATACAAGACAAGTTCTATAATGAAAAATTCCCACTAGTATATGAAAGTGACAACATAGGAGACTCTCTATCATGAAGATCATGGTGCTAATTTGAAGCACAAGTGTGGAAAAGGATAGTAGCATTGTCCCTTCTCTCTTTTTCTCTCATTTTTTATTTGGGCATTTTCTCTTTTTTATGGCCTCTTTTTTTCTTTTCTTTTTTCTTTTTTTTGTCTGGAGTGTCATCCCGACTTGTGGGGGAATCATAGTCTCCATCATCCTTTCCTCACTGGGACAATGCTCTAATAATGATGATCATCACACTTTTATTTACTTACAACTCAAGAATTACAACTCGATACTTAGAACAAAATATGACTCTATGTGAATGCCTCCGGTGGTGTACCGGGATGTGCAATGAATCAAGAGTAACATGTATGAAAGAATTATGAATGGTGGCTTTGCCACAAATATGATGTCAACTACATGATCATGCAAGGCAATATGACAATGATGGAGCGTGGCATAATAAACGGAACGATGGAAAGTTGCATGGCAATATATCTCAGAATGGCTATGGAAATGCCATAATAGGTAGGTATGGTGACTGTTTTGAGGAAGGTAAATGGTGGGTTTATGGTACCGGCGAAAGTTGCACGGTACTAGAGAGGCTAGCAATGGTGGAAGGGCGAGAGTGCGTATAATCCATGGACTCAACATTAGTCATAAAGAACTCACATACTTATTACAAAAATCTATTAGTTATCGAAACAAAGTACTACGCGCATGCTCTTAGCGGTATAGATTGGTAGGGAAAGACCATCGCTCGTCCCCGACTGCCACTCATAAGGAAGACAATCAAAAAACAAATCATGCTCCGACTTCATCACATAACGGTTCACCATACGTGCATGCTACGGGAATCACAAACTTTAACACAAGTATATCTAAAATTCACAACTACTCAACTAGCATGACTCTAATATCACCATCTTCATATCTCAAAACAATCATAAGGAATCAAACTTCTCATAGTATCCAATGCACTTTATATGGAAGTTTTTATTATACCCATCTTGGATGCCCATCATATTAGGACTAATTTTATAGCCAAAGCAAATTACCATGCTGTTATAAAAGACTCTCAAAATAATATAAGTGAAGCATTAGAGATCAATAATTTCTATAAAATAAAACCACCACCGTGCTCTAAAATGATATAAGTGAAGCACTAGAGCAAAATTATCTAGCTCAAAAGATATAAGTGAAGCACATAGAGTATTCTAATAAATTCCGATTCATGCGTGTCTCTCCCAAAATGTGTGTACAGCAAGGATGATTGTGGTAAAATAAAAATCAAAGACTCAAATCATACAAGACACTCCAAGCAAAACACATATCATGTGGTGAATAAAAATATAGCCTCAAGTGAAGTTACCGATAGACGAAGACGAAAGAGGGGATGTCTTCCGGGGCATCCCCAAGCTTAGGCTTTTGGTTGTCCTAGAATTTTACCTTGGGGTGCCTTGGGAATCCCCAAGCTTAGGCTCTTGCCACTCCTTATTCCAAAATCCATCAAATATTTACCCAAAAACATGAAAACTTCACAACACAAAACTTTAAAGAAAATCTCATGAGCTCCGTTAGTATAAGAAAATAAACCACCACTTTAAGGTACTGTAATGAACTCATTATTTATTTATATTGGTGTTAAACCTACTGTATTCCAACTTCTCTATGGTTCATACCCCCTGATACTACTCATAGATTCATCGAAATAAGCAGACAACACACGGAAAACAGAATATGTCAAAAACAGAACAATCCGTAGCAATCTGTAACTTTCGAATACTTTTGCAACTTAAAAAATTCTGAGAAATTATGAAGTCCTAGATAATTTGTATATTGATCAACTGCAAGTGGAACGGGTATTTTATCGCTCTCTAGTAAAAAATGAAAATTATTTTTGTGAGCGCATACTTTCTGTTTTTATCAGCAAGATCAAACAACAAACACCCAAGAAGATCCTAAAGGCTTTACTTGGCACAAACACTAATTAAAACATAAAAAACACAATCATAACAGAAGCTAGATGAATTATTTATTACTAAACAGGAGCAAAAGGCAAAGAACAAAAATAAAATTGGGTTGCCTCCCAACAAGCGCTGTCATTTAACGCCCCTAGCTAGGTATAAAAACAAGAATAGATCTAGGTATTGTCATATTTGGTATGCAATCCATAGGTGGCCCTCATAATAGATTCATAAGGAAATTTAATTCTCTTCCTAGAAAAGTGTTCCATGCCTTTCCTTAACAAAAATTGGAATCTAATATTTCCTTCTTTCATGTCAATAATTACACCAATCGTTCTAAGGAAAGGTCTACCAAGAATAATAGGACATGTAGGATTGCAATCTATATCAAGAACAATGAAATCTACGGGCACATAATTCCTATTTGCAACAATAAGAACATCATTAATCCTTCCCATAGGTTTCTTAATAGTGGAATCTGCAAGATGCAAATTTAAAGAACAATCATCAAATTCACGAAAACCTAACACATCACATACAATTTTTGGAATCGTAGAAACGCTAGCACCCAAATCACACAAATCATGGCACTCATAATATTTAATATTAATCTTAATAGTAGGTTCCCACTCATCATAAAGTTTTCTTGGGATAGAAACTTCCAATCCAAGCTTTTCTTCAAAAGATTGCATCATAGCATCAACGATATGTTTAGTAAAAGCTTTGTTTTGATTATAGGCATGAGGAGAATTCAACATGGATTGCAACCAAGAAATACAATCTATTAAAGAAAAATTATCATAATTAAATTCCTTTAAATCCAAAATACTGTGTTCATTGCTACCTAAAGTTTTGACCACTCCAATCGCACTTTTATCAATTTTTGCATCAAGATCTAAAAACTCTGAATCATTGGGACGCCTTTTAACTAAAGTTGACTCATCTCCAGTCCCATATTTATCAAGATTTATATTGGAAAAAAATATTCAATAGGAGTCAAATCAATCACTTTAAGATCTTCATCATCATTTTCACGGAAACTAGAAGAACACGTTTTCACAAACCAATCTTTTTTAGCACGCATCTTAGCGGTTATTTATTTTTATTATAAGCATGAGGAGAATTTAACATGGATTGCAACAAGGAAATACAATCCATCAAGAGCAGTTATCATAATTAAATTCCTTGAAATAAAAAATAGTGGGTTCATTGCTATGTAAAGCTTTGACCTCTTCAATCCCACTTTTATTAATTTTTTTGCATCAAGATCTAAAAAATCCGAATCATTGGGACGCCTTTCAACTAAAGTTGACTCATCTCCAGTCCCATATTTATCAAGATTCATATTGGAAACAAAGATTTAATAGGAGTCACATCAATCACTTTTAGATCTTCATCATTATTATCATGAAAACTAGAAGAACACGCTTTCACAAAGCAATCCTTTTTTGCACGCATCCTAGTAGTTCTTTCTTTGCACTCATCAATGGAAATCCTCATGGCTTTGAGAGACTCATTAATGTCATGCTTAGGTGGCATAGATCTAAGTTTCAAAGAATCGACAGCAAGAGAAATTCTATCCACGTTCCTAGCCAACTCATCAATCTTAAGCAATTTTTCTTCAACAAAAGCATTGAAATTCTTTTGCAAATTCATAAATTCTTTAACACTAGTCTCAAAATCAGAGGGAGTCTTATTAAAATTTCCATAAGAGTTGTTGTAGGAATTACCATAATTATTAGAGGAATTACTAGGAAACGGCCTAGAATTAAAGTTTCCTCTATACACATTGTTACCAAAATTGTTCCTACCAACAAAATTCACATCCATAGATTCATTATTATTCTCAATCAAAGTGGACAAAGGCATATCATTAGGATCGGAAGAAACACTTTTATTAGCAAACAATTTCATAAGTTCATCCATCTTTCCACTCAAAACATTAATCTCTTCAATCGCATGAACTTTTTTACTAGTGGATCTTTCGGTGTGCCATTGAGAATAATTAACCATAATATTGTCTTGGAGTTTAGTAGCTTATCCTAAGGTGATTTCCATAAAAGTGCCTCCCGCGGCCGAATCTAAAAGATTTCTAGAAGCAAAATTCAATCCGGCATAAAAATTTTGTATAATCATCCACAAATTCAAACCATGTGTAGGGCAATTACGTATCATTAATTTCATCCTCTCCCAAGCTTGTGCAACATGCTCAGGATAAACTTGCTTAAAATTAATAATATCTTTCCTAAGAGAGATGATCTTAGCAGGAGGAAAATACTTAGAGATAAAAGCATATTTGCACTAATTCCATGAATCAATACTATTTTTAGGCGAAGAAGAGAACCAAGTTTTAGCATGTTTTCTAAGCGAAAATGGAAATAGCTTCAATTTAACAATATCATTATCCACAGCTTTCTTCTTTTACATATCACACAAATCAACAAAGTTGTTTAGATGGGTAGCGACATCTTCACTAGGAAGGCCAGAAAATTGATCTTTCATAACAAGATTCAACAAAGCGATATTAATTTCACAAAATTCAACATCGGTAGTAGGAGCAATCGGAGTGCTAATAAAATCATTATTGTTGGTATTGGAAAAGTCACACAATTTAGTATTATCTTGAGCCATCGTGATAAACAGTCAATCCAACACACAAGTACACAAGAAGCAAGCGAAAAGAGACGAACGGAAGAGGGGCGAAGAAAAGGAAAAGGTTTTCAAAAATCGTTTTAGAAGAGGGGGAGAGGAAAACAAGAGGTGAATGGCAAATAATGTAATGCAAGGGAGAAGAGTTTATGATGGGTACTTGGTATGTCTTGACTTGGCGTAGATCTCCCCGGCAATGGCGCCAGAAATCCTTCTTGCTACCTCTTGAGCATGCGTTGGTTTTCCCTTGAAGAGGAAAGGGTGATGCAGCAAAGTAGCATAAGTATTTCAATTAGTTTTGAGAACCAAGGTATCAATCCAGTAGGAGACAACACACAAGTCACCTAGTACCTACACAAACAATCAAGAACCTTGCAACCAACGTGATAAAGGGGTTGTCAATCTGTTCACGGTCACTCACAAAAGTGAGATCTAATAAAGATAGTAAAATAAATATTTTGGTATTTTTGTTGTATAGATTGGAAAGTAAAGATTGTAAAATAGTAAACAAGATGCGATGTAAATAAAAGAGATGTAGTATATAATAAGAAAGAGACTCGGGGTCCATAGGTTTCACTAGTGGCTTCTCTCAAGATAGCATGTATTACGGTGGGTGAACAAATTACTACCGAGCAATTGATAGAAAAGCGCATAATTATGAAGATATCTAAGGCAATGATCATGAATATAGGCATCACGTCCGTGTCAAGTAGATCGAAATGATTCTGCATCTACTACTATTACTCCACACATCGACCGCTATCCAGCATGCATCTAGAGTATTAAGTTCATAAGAACAGAGTAACACATTAAGCAAGATGACATGATGTAGAGGGATAAACTCAAACAATATGATATAAACCCCATCTTTTTATCCTCGATGGCAACAATACAATGCGTGCCTTGCTGCCCCTACTGTAACTGGGAAAGGACGCCGCAAGATTGAACCCAAAGCTAAGCACTTCTCCCATTGCAAGAAAGATCAATCTAGTAGGCCAAACTAAACCGATAATTCGAAGAGACTTGCAAAGATATCAAATCATGCATATAAGAATTCAGAGAAGAACCAAATAATATTCATAGATAATCTTGTTCATAAATCCACAATTCACCAGATCTCGGTTAACACTCCGTAAAAAGAGTATTACACCAAATAGATCTCCAAGAACTTCGAGGAGAACTTTGTATTGAGAATCAAAGAGAGAGAAGAATCCATCTAGCAAATAACTATGGACCTGAAGGTCTGTGGTAAACTACTCACGCTTCATCGAAGAGGCTATGGTGTTGATGTAGAAGCCCTCCGTGATCGATTCCCCCTATGGCATATCGTCGGAAAAGGCCCCCAGATGGGATCTCACGGGTACAAAAGGTTGCGGCGGTGGAAAAGTGGTTTCGTGGCTCTTTGCGATGTTTCTAGCGTATAAGAGTATATATAGGTGGAAGAAGTACGTCGGTGGAGCTATGAGGGCCCCATGAGGGTGGGGGCGCCTACCCCCTGGGCACGCCCTCCTGCCTCGTGGCCGCCTCGTGGAGTTCCAGACTTGAACTCCAAGTTTTCTGGATTGCTTTCGGTCCAAGAAAGATCATCGTGAAGGTTTCGTTCCATTTGGACTCCGTTTGCTATTCCTTTTCCGCGGAACTCTAAAATAGGCAAAAAAACAGAAACTGGCATTGGGCCTCTGGTTAATAGGTTAGTCCAAAAAATAATATAAAAGATCATATTAAAGCCCATTAAACATCCAAAACAGATAATATAATCACATGGAACAATAAAAAATTATAGATACATTGGAGACATATTACCAGGCATGACCCAGGAAAGTGTGTTCGGCGAGAGTGATCAAGCGTGTTGGCTAACGTGGTGCACCACTGTAGGGAAGTTATTTGTTCGAATATTGTGTCCACGGTAATGGATGTTCAGACTTGTATTCTGATCTATTACAACTAGAACTGGATACTTGAGATATGAGATGGATACGTTGGCTCCGGGATTGCTTTCTCGCAGGGAGTCGAGGATGGATCTCTGAGCGTTAATGCTACAACATGCTTGCTAATTAATATGCTATTCTTTACTCTTCTACATGCTGCAAGATGCTTGGAGTTGCTTCAAGATTCTAGTCTTCGATAGGCTAGGCTTTCCCCTCTATGCTGGCATTCTGCAGTTCAGTCCACAGATACAACCCTTCCATTGGAAACTAATGCATACTTAGTATAGATCTGATGCTTGTGAGTAATTTGGATGAGTACTCTTGGTTGCTTTGCTACCCCTTTTCCCCTTTCTTCCTTCTTTCCGGTTGTTGCAACGAGTTGGTGGATCCCTAGACCCAGATGCCACCGCCGACGGATACTACTACTTGGAGGCCAACGAAGACCAGGAGTAGTTAGGAGGTCCCAGGCAGGAGGCCTTGCCTCTTCGATTGTTGTTGCTTTTGTCTTTGCCTTCTTAAGGCAGCCTTGTTTAACTTATGTCTATACTCGGATATTGTTGCTTCCGCTGACGTTGTGTATCGAGCATGTGTATTCGAGCCCTCGAGGCCCCTGGCTAGTAATATGAAGCTTGTACTATTTTAATTTGTACCTAGAGTTGTGTTGTGATACCTTCCCGTGAGTCCTTGATCTTGATCATACACATTTGCATGTATGATTAGTGTACGGTCGAATCAGGGGCGTCACAATCCATGGCTCACGCTCATGTATTGCATGAAAGTTGAAAAAGTTTGAGAAAATCAAAAGTATGAAACAATTGCTTGGCTTGTCATTGGGGTTGTGCATGATTTAAATATTTTGTGTGATGAAGATGGAGCATAGCTAGACTATATGATGTTGTAGGGATAAGCTTTCTTTGGCCATGTTATTTTGAGAAGACATAATTGCCTTGTTAGTATGCTTGAAGTATTATTGATTTTATGTCAATATTAAAATTTTGTTTTGAATCATACAGATCTGAACATTCATGCCACAATAAAGAAATTACATGGAATAAATATGTTAGGTAGCATTCCACATCAAAAATTCTGTTTTATCATTTACCTACTCGAGGATAAGCATGAATTAAGCTTGGGATGCTTGATACGTCTCCAACGTATCTATATTTTTTGATCGTCCCATGCTATTATATTATCTGTTTTGGATGTTTTATATGCATTAATATGCTATTTTATATTATTTTTGGGACTAACCTATTAACCTAGAGCCAAGTGCCAGTTTATGATTTTTCCTTGCTTTTGAGTTTCGCAGAAAAGGAATACCAAATAGAGTCCAAACGGAATAAAACTTTCGTGATAATTTTTCTTGGACCAAAAGACACCCAGGGGACTTAGAGTGCAAGTCAAGAAAGCCACGAGGTGTCCACAAGGACAGAGAGCGCGCCGAGGGGGGTAGGGCGCTCCCCCCACCCTTGTGGGCTCCTCGTGACTCCACCAACCTAATTCTTTCGCCTATATATACTTGATACGTCTCCAACGTATCTATAATTTTCTATTGTTCCATGTTGTTATATTATCCATCTTGGATGTTTTATAATCATTATATAGTCATTATATATCATTTTTTGGTACTAACCTATTGACATAGTGCCAAGTGCCAGTTGTTCTTTTTTGCATGTTTTTTACATCGCAGATAATCAATACCAAACGGAGTCCAAACACAGCGAAACTTTTTGTGGATTTTTTTGGACCAGAAGACAACCAATGGGCCAAAGAAGAACCTGGGGGCTGCTCCGAGGGGAGCACAACCCACCAGGGCGTGCCTGGGGGCCCAGTCGTCCCCTGGACCGCCTATTTAGTATATAAACGCCCCAATATTCCAGAAACCCTAGGGGAGTCGACAAAAATCAATTCCAGCCGCCGCAGAGTCTAGAACCACCAGATCCAATCTAGACACGATCACAGAGGGGTACCACTTCCATTGGTGCCTCTCCGATGATGCGTGAGTAGTTCCTCATAGACCTTCGGGTCCGTATTTAGTAGCTAGATGGCTTCCTCTCTCTCGTTTGAATCTCAATACAATGGTCTCTAGGATATCCATATGATGTAACTCTTTTGCGATGTGTTTGTTGGGATCCGATGACTTTGAGTTTATGGTCAGATCTATCTTTTTATCCATGAAAGTTATTTGAGTTTCTTTGATATCTTATATGCATGATTGCTTATAGCCTCGTATTTATTCTCTGATATTTGGGTTTTGTTTGGCCAACTCGGTCTATTTATCTTGCAATGGGAAGAGGTGCTTTGTAGTGGGTTCGATCTTACGATGCTTGATCCAAGTGACAGAAGGGGAACCGACACATATGTATCATCGCTACTAAGGATAAAACGATGGGGTCTATTTCTACATAAATAGATCTTGTCTACATCATTTCATCATTCTTATTGCATTACTCTGTTTCTCCATGAATTTAATACACTAGATGCATGCTGGATAGCGGTCGATGTGTGGAGTAATAATAGTAGATGCAGGTAGGAGTCGGTCTACTAATCTTAGACGTGATGCCTATATAATGATCATTGCTTGGATATCGTCATGATTATTTGAAGTTCTATCAATTGCCCAACAGTAATTTGTTTACCCGCCGTTTGCTATTTTTCTCTAGAGAAGCCACTAGTGAAACCCCTTTGTGATCTATTTGCCTTTGCCTTTGCAATCTATTTTCCTTTACTTTTATTTTCATATCTATTAAACCCACAAATCCAAAAATACCTTGCTGCAATTTATTTTATTTGGCGTTCGATCTACCAATATTTACAACTCTCTCACGTCCGTTTGCCGATTTCTGGCGCCGTTACCCGAAAGGGATTGACAACCCCTTTAATACGTCGGGTTGCGAGTATTTGTTATTTGTGTGTAGGTGCCATTTACGTGTTGTTGCTTCATTATCCTACTGGTTCAATAACCTTGGTTTCATAACTGAGGTAAATACCTACCGTTGCTGTGATGCATCATCCCTTCCTCTTTGGGGAAATACCGACGTAGCTTCAAGCCGCTATCAAAAGGAATTTCTGGCGCCGTTGCCAGGGAGGATCATCTACATATACCAGGTTCCTAATCACAAATCTCATCTCCTCACAATTTACATTATTTTCCTTTTGCCTCTCGTTTTCCTCTCCCCCACTTCACAAAAAATTTCCGTTTTATTCGCCCACTTTTTGGTTCGTCGTTTTCTTGACAGATCCGTTTTTGTGTGCAATCTTGTTTGCTGTTATTATCGTCATGGATAGTTCTTCCTCTATTGTGTGCACTCCCGAGAACGAGGTTCTCAACTTTAAACAAAGGGGAGGAGAAAATTTAGAAGATGCTTGGTATATAATTTGCAATGCTCATAATAGATCTATCCGTAAGCAATCTACCGTTATTCTTCTTTGTTGCTTTTATGTGGGCATCACCACTTGGTATAGATTCATCCTTGATACGATTATGGTGGACATTTTTCGACGTGTCCCTCTATTGATGCTTTCAATGCTATGGTAAATTTAGTGGGTTCACCACCTCTTATGGTTAATGAAACAACTTTGACTCTTGAGCATGTTATGGAAAGATTAGATGCTCTAGAAAAGAGAATGCTTACTGAATAACATATTGAAAACTTGGATAAAAAGATGCATAATTTTTCTACTAAGATTGGGTCAAAAGTGGGAGAAGATTTTAAGTTGTTAAAAGAAAAGGGAGTCGTAATTCATGCAAGAATTGAAGAAACCCGTCTCGGATTGATAAACTAGAAGAAATCTTTACTAATTTGAGCATGGCTTTTGCTTATGCTAAAACTATGGAAAAAACTCCCGTAAAGATTGGCAAGACTACTCAAGTTACTAAGAACAAGGGTGCAACTTCTAGTAATAGTAAAGAGGATCTTAAGATGATTAGAATTCACCCAGATTTTGTTGAAGTTATAATAGATCCCCTTGGCAAGAATGAATTCTTTAAAATTGTTCCTAGGAGTATTGTAATTCAAAATATTTATGCTAAATCTTTGATTGTGTTTTTTGTTTTTTGTGTTTTAATTAGTGTTTGTGCCAAGTAAAGCCTTTAGGATCTTCTTGGTGATAGTTCTTTGATCTTGCTGAAAACACAGAAACTTTTGCGCTCACGAAAATAATTCTCATTTTTAACCAGGGAGCGATAAAATACTAATTACTTTTGCAATAGATTAATATACAAATTTCCCAGTCCGTCCTAATTTTTCAGAGTTTTTGGAGTTACACAAGAATTCAAAATTGTCAGATTGCTACAGACTGTTCTATTTTTGACATATTCTATTTTCTTTGTGGTGTGTGCTTGTTTTGATGATTCTATGGTTTTCTATGATGAGTTTTTGCCATAGAAAAGTTAGGATAAATTAGATATAATGCAAGTTCAAAATATGAATTGGTTTGCTACAGAACTTATAGTAGTGATTTTTTTCTTATACTAACGGATCTCATGAAGGCTTTTGTTGAGTTTTGTGTGATTGAAGTTTTGAAGTTTTGGGTTATCTTACGATGGATGAAGGAATAAGGAGTAAGAAGAGCCTAAGCTTGGGGATGCCCCGGCATCCCAGGCTATTATCCAAAAGAGATCAAGCAACTAAGCTTGGGGATGCCCCGAGTGGCATCCCCTCTTTCTTCTAACGACCATCGGTATTTTACTCGAAGCTATATTTTTATTCGTCACATACTATGTGTTTTGCTTGGAGCGTCTTGTATGATGTGAGTCTTTGATTGTTTTATTTTGTGTTTTTAGTCTTGATCCCTTGCTGGACACACCTATTTGAGAGAGCCAAAATTATGCCATGACTTGTTAAAATTGCTCTCTATGCTTCACTAAAAAAAATTATGAGCTATGGATTTGCTCTAGTGCTTCACTTATATCTTTTTGAGCATGGTGTGCTTTAGTATTTGTGAAGAAATGCCTTCTTGCTTCAGTTAAATTTATTTGAGAGTTATTAAAATTTTCAAGAAATTCTCTCTTGCTTCGCCTAAATTAATTTGAGAGAAAGAAATATTATGCTCATGATCTTCACTTATATTTGTTTGATCTTGTCAGAAGCAACACATAAAAATTAGTCCCAAAGTGATAGAGATCCATGAAGGATATAATAAAAACTTTCATGAACATCAATTGACAAAATAAACTTGATTCTTAGTAATAGTTTTGAGATATGATGATGTGATATGTGAGTCGTCTTGATGAGTAATTATGCTTTACTAAGAATATTGGTGTTAAGGTTTGTGATTCCCTATGCAAGCACGAAAGTCAATAGTTATGCAATGAAATTATATCCTACTGTGGTGCATTATTCGGTGTTAATTATGCTTAATGCTCGCTTATGAGATTATTCGTTTCTTGGTTGGTCGCTTCCCAATCTTTTGCTAGCCTTCACTTTGCACTAAGTATGATCACTACTTGTGCATCCAAAATCCTTTAAACCAGTTTTGCCACATGAGTCCACTATATCTACCTATATGCAGTATTCTTTTGCCGTCCTAAGCAAATTTGTATGTGCCATCTCTAATATTCAAAATAAATTTCTCTTTTGTGTGCTCATACCGCTCGCGAGGTGGTGAGGGGTGGCTAATATTTTCCATGCTAGATGTGTTATTCTCACGATGAGTGTTTATTCACTTGTCATTGCACGAGAGTAAGGCAAAGGTATTAAGGATGCTGATGTTGCTGAAGCTACGTTGGTATTTCCCCAAAGAGGAAGGGATGATGCATCACAGCGGCGGTACGTATTTCCCTCGGATATGAAACAAAGGTTATCGAACCAGTAGGAGAACCAAGCAACACAACGTAAACAACACATGCACACAAATAACAAATACTCGCAACCCGACGTGTTGAAGGGGTTGTTAATCCCTTTCGGGTAACGGTGCCAAAAATTAGTACATGGACGGGAGAAAGTTGTAAATAATGATAGATCGAACGCCAAATAAAATAAATTGCACCAAGGTATTTTTATATTTTTTGGATTTAATAGATCTGAAAATAAAAGGCAAATAAAATAGATCGCAAAGGCAAATAATATGAGAAACATACCCTAGGGCCGTAGGTTTCACTAGTGGTTTCTCTCGAGAAAAAGTAAACGGTGGGTAAACAAATTACTGTAGGGAAATTGATAGAACTCTAAATACTCATGACGATATCCAAGCAATGATCATTACATATGAATCACGTCCAAGATTAGTAGACCGACTCCTGCCTGCATCTTCTACTATTACTCCACACATCGACCGCTATCCAGCATGCATCTAGTGTATTAAGTTCATGGAGAAACAGAGTAATGCAATAAGAACGATGACATGATGTAGAGAAGATCTATCGATGTAGAGATAGACCCCATCGTTTTCTCCTTAGTAGCAACGATACATACGTGTCGGTTCCCCTTCTGTCACTAGGATCAAGCACCGTAAGATCGAACCCACTACAAAGCACCTCTTCCCATTGCAAGATAAATAGATTAAGTTGGCCAAACAAAACCAAAATATCAGAGAAGAAATACGAGATTATAAGCAATCATGCATAAAAGAGATCAAAGAAACTCAAATACTTTCATGGATATAAAAAGATAGATCTGATCATAAACTCAAAGTTCATCTGATCCCAACAAACACACCGCAGAAAGAGTTACATCATATGGATCTCCAAGATAACATTGAATTGAGAATCAAATGAGAGAGAGGAAGCCATCTAGCTAGTAACTACGGACTCGAAGGTCTACAAAGAACTACTCACGCATCATCGGAGAGGCACCAATGGAGGTCGTGAACCCCATCTGTGATGGTGTCTAGATTGGAACTGGTGGTTCTGGACTCTGCGGCTGTTGGAATTGATTTTCATTGAATCCCCTAGGGTTTCTGGAATATTGGGGTATTTATAGAGCAAAGAGGCAGTCCGGGGGGCACCCTGATACGTCCATTTTGCATCATGCTTTTATATCGATATTTATTGCATTATGGGTTGTTATTACACATTATGTCACAATACTTATGCCTATTCTCTCTTATTTTACAAGGTTTACATAAAGAGGGAGAATGCCGGCAGCTGGGATTCTAGGCTGGAAAAGGAGCAAATATTAGAGACCTATTCTGCACAGCTCCAAAAGTCCTGAACCTTCACGGAAGACATTTTTAGAATATATAAAAAATACTCAGCGTAAGAAATTCACCAGGGGGACCACACCCTGCCCACGAGGGTGGGGGGCACGCCCTACCCCCCTGGGCGCGCCCCCTACCTCGTGGGCCCCCCGGTGGCCCTCCGGTGGCCATCTTCTGCTATATGAAGTCTTTCGATGAAAAAAATAAGAAGCCTTCTTCTCGGACGAAACTCCGCCGCCACGAGGCGGAACCTTGGCGGAACCAATCTAGGGCTCTGGCAGAGCTGTTCTGCCAGGGAAACTTCCTTCCCGGAGGGGGAAACCATCGCCATCGTCATCACCAACGAGAGAGGGCAATCTCCATCAACATCTTCACCAGCACCATCTCCTCTCAAAACCCTAGTTCATCTCTTGTATCCAATTCTTGTCTCCAAGTCCGGGATTGGTGCTAGTAGGTTGCTAGTAGTGTTAATTACTCCTTGTAGTTGATGCTAGTTGGTTTATTTCGTGGAAGATCATATGTTCAGATCCTATATGCATATTAATACCCCTTTGATTATGAACATGTTTATGCTTTGTGAGTAGTTACGTTTGTTCCTGAGGACATGGGAGAAGTCTTGCTATTAGTAGTCATGTGAATTTGGTATTCGTTCGATATTTTGATGAGATGTATGTTGTCTATCCTCTAGTGGTGTTATGTGAACGTCGACTACATGACACTTCACCATTATTTGGGCCTAGAGGAAGGCATCGGGTAGTAATAAGTAGATGATGGGTTGCTAGAGTGACAGAAGCTTAAACCCTAGTTTATGCATTGCTTCGTAAGGGGCTGATTTGGATCCATATGTTTCATGCTATGGTTAGGTTTACCTTAATACTTTTGTTGTAGTTGCGGATGCTTGCAATAGAGGTTAGTCATAAGTGGGATGCTTGTCCAAGTAAGGGCAGTACCCAAGCACCGGTCCACCCGCATACCAAATTATCAAAGTACCGAACGCGAATCATATGAGCGTGATGAAAACTAGCTTGACGATATTCCCATGTGTCCTCGGGAGCGCTTTTCTCTGTATAAGAGTTTGTCCAGGCTTGTCCTTTTCTACAAAAAGGTTTGGGCCACCTTGTTGCACTTTATTTACTTTTGTTACTTGTCGCTCGTTACAAATTATCCTATCACAAAACTATCTGTTACCACTTATTTCAGTACTTGCAGAGAATACCTTGCTGGAAACCGCTTATCATTTCCTTCTGCTCCTCGTTGGGTTCAACACTCTTACTTATCAAAAGGACTACCATAGATCCCCAATACTTGTGGGTCATCAAGACTCTTTTCTGGCGCCATTGCCGGGGAGTGAAGCGCCTTTGGTAGGTGAAATTTGGTAAGGAAAAATTTATATAGTGTGCTGAAATTTACTATCACTTGTTATTATGGAAAGTAATCCTCTGAGGGGCTTGTTCGGGGTGTCTTCACCCCGACCAGTAGAGCAAAGAGTTGCTCCTCAACCTACTGAACCTACTGAAAAATAAAATTAAAATGTCTGCTTTGAATTTCCTTCGGGTATGTTAGAAAAACTGCTAGCTAATCCTTTTGTAGGATATGGAACAAAGCATCCTGATGAGCATCAAATATATGTGGATGAAGTTTGTGGATTATTTAAGCTTGCAGGTGTACCCGGAGATGTTGTTAATAAGAAGGTCTTCCCTTTATCTTTGAAGGGAGATGCATCGACATGCTATAGGCTATGTGATGATACGGGGTCATGGAACTACAAACGATTGAAATTGGAATTTCATCGGAAGTTTTATCCTATGCATCTTGTTCATCGTGATCGCAATTATATATATAATTTCTGGCCCCGCGAAGGAGAAAGCATCGCTCAAGCTTGGGGGAGGCATAAATCAATGTTATATTCATGCCCCGATCATGAGCTCTCAAGAGAGATGATTATTCAAAATTTATATGCTCGGCTTTCTGATAACAATCGCACCATTCTCGATACTTCTTGTGCTGGCTCTTTTATGATGAAGACTATTGAATTCAAATGGGATTTATTGGAAAGAATTAAACGCAACTCTGAAGATTGGGACCTCGACAAAGGTAAGGAGTCAGGTATGACACCTAAGTTTGAGTGTGTTAAATCTTTTATGGATACCGATGTTTTCCATAAATTTAGCACTAAATATGGACTTGACTCTGAGATAGTAGCTTCTTTCTGTGAATCTTTTGCTACTTATGTTGATCTCCCCAAGGAGAAGTGGTTTAAATATCATCCTCCCATAGAAGTAAAAGTAGTTGCACCTATTAAGGTTGAAGAAAAGATTGTCACTTATAATGATCCTATTGTTCCTACTTCTTATGTTGAGAAACCAACCTTTCCTGTTAGGATAAAGGATCATGCTAAAGCTTCAACTGTGGTTCGTAAAATCAATATTATAACTTATACACCTCCTGAGCAAATTAAAGTTGAACCTGATATTGCTATTGTTAAAGATCTCTTGGCTGATAATATTGATGGGCATGTTATTTATTTCTGTGATGAAACTGCTAGAATTGCTAAACCTTGTGCTGAAGATAAAAACAGACCTGTGGTAGGCATGCCTGTTATTTCTGTTAAAATAGGGGATCATTGTTATCATGGCTTATGTGATATGGGTGCTAGTGCTAGTGCAATACCTTATTCCTTATACAAAGAAATTATGCATGATATTGCACCTGCTGAGATAGAAGATATTGTTGTCACAATTAAACTTGCCAATAGAGATATTATTTCACCAATGGGAATTGTTAGAGATGTTGAAGTCTTGTGTGGGAAAACTAAATATCCTGCTGATTTTCTTGTTCTTGGTTCACCACGAGATAGCTTTTGTCCCATTATATTTGCTAGACCATTCTTAAACACTGTTAATGCTACCATAGATTGCAAAAGGGATGTTGTTACTATCGGTTTAGATGATATGACTCATGAATTTAATTTCTCTAAATTTAGTAGACAACACCGTGAAGAAGAATTACCTAGTAAGGATGAAATTATTGGTCTTGCTTCTATTGTCGTACCTCCTAGTGACCCTTTAGAACAATATTTGCTAGACCATGAAAATGATATGTTTACGAATGAAAGAAGGGAAATAGATGAAGTATTCTTTAAACAGGAACCTATTCTGAAACACAATTTGCCTGTTGAAATCCTAGGGGATCCTCCTCCACCCAAGGGTGATCCCGTGTTTGAGCTTAAACCATTGCCCGATACTCTTAAATATGCTTATCTTGATGAGAAAAAGATATATCATATTATTATTAGTGCTAACCTTTCAGAACATGAAGAAGAGAGATTATTGAAAACTCTGAAGAAGCACCATGCTACTATTGCGTATACTCTTGATGATCTTAAGGGCATTAGTCCCACTCTATGTCAACATAAAATAAATTTGGAAGAAGATGCTAAACCAGTTCGTGGTCATCAACGACGGCTGAATCCTAAAATGAAAGAAGTGGTAAGAAAGGAAATACTAAAGCTCCTTGAGGCAAGTATAATCTATCCCGTTGCTGATAGTCAGTGGGTAAGTCCTGTCCATTGTGTCCCTAAGAAGGGAGGTATTACTGTCGTTCCTAATGATAAAGATGAATTGATCCCCCAAAGAATTATTACAGGTTTGATTTCCGCAAATTAAATAAGCCACTAAAAAGGATCATTACCCGTTATCTTTTATCGATCAAATGCTTGAAAGATTATCCAAACATACACATTTTTTCTTTCTAGATGGTTATTCTGGTTTTTCTCAAATACCCGTGTCAGCCAAAGATCAATCAAAGACTACTTTTACTTGCCCTTTTGGTACTTTTGCTTATAGACATATGCATTTTGGTTTATGTAATGCACCTGCTACCTTTCAAAGATGCATGATGGCTATATTCTCTGACTTTTGTGAAAAGATTTGTGAGGTTTTAATGGACGATTTCTCCGTCTATGGATCCTATTTTGATGATTGCTTAAGCAACCTTGATCGAGTTTTGCAGAGATGTGAAGAAACTAATCTTGTCTTGAATTGGGAAAAGTGCCACTTTATGGTTAATGAAGGTATTGTCTTGGGGCACAAAGTTTCTGAAAGAGGTATTGAAGTTGATAAAGCCAAGGTTGATGCTATTGAAAAGATGTTGTGTCCCAAGGACATAAAAGGTATAAGAAGTTTCCTTGGTCACACCGGATTTTATAGGAGGTTCATTAAGGACTTCCCAAAAAATTCTTGGCCTCTGACTAATTTATTACAAAAAGATATACCATTTGTCTTTGATGATGATTGTGTAGAAGCATTTGAAATTCTTAAGAAAGCATTGATCTCTGCACCTATTGTTCAGCCACCTGATTGGAATTTACCCTTTGAAATTATGTGTGATGCTAGTGATTATGTTGTAGGTTCTGTTCTAGGGCAAAGAGTTGATAAGAAATTAAACATTATTCAATATGCTAGTAATCCCTAGACAATGCTCAAAGGAATTATGCTACTACTGAAAAAGAATTCTTAGCAGTTGTATTTGCTTGTGATAAGTTCAGACCTTATATTGTTGACTCTAAAGTAACTATTCACACTAATCATGCTGCTATTAAATATCTCATGGAAAAGGAAGATGCAGAACCTAGATTTATTAGATGGGTTCTCTTGCTACAAGGATTTGACTTACATATTGTTGATAGAAAGGGAGCTGAGAATCCTGTTGCAAACATCTTGTCTAGGTTAGAAAATGTGCTTGATGACCCACTACCTATTGATGATAGCTTTCCTGATGAGCAATTAAATGTCATAAATGCTTCTCATACTGCTCCATAGTATGCTGATTATGCTAATTACATTGTTGCTAAGTTTATACCACCTAGTTTCACATACCAGCAAAAGAAAAAGTTCTTCTATGATTTGAGGCATTACTTTTGGGATGACCCACATCTTTATAAAGAAGGAGTAGATGGTGTTATTAGACGTTGTGTACCTGAGCATGAACAGGAACAGATCTTATGCAAGTGTCACTCTGAAGCTTATGGAGGACACCATGCTGGAGATAGAACTGCACATAAGGTATTGCAATCTGGTTTTTATTGGCCTACTCTCTTCAAGGATGCCCGTAAGTTTGCCTTATCTTGTGATGAATGTCAAAGAATTGGTAATATTAGTAGACGTCAAGAAATGCCTATGAATTATTCACTCGTTATTGAACCATTTGATGTTTGGGGCTTTGACTATATGGGACCCTTTCCTTCCTCTAATGGATATACACATATTTTAGTTGCTGTTGATTACGTTACTAAGTAGGTAGAAGCTATTCCAACTAGTAGTGCTGATCATAACACTTCTATTAAAATGCTTAAAGAAGTTATTTCTCCAAGATTTGGAGTCCCTAGATATTTAATGACTGATGGTGGTTCACATTTTATTCATGGTGCTTTCCGTAAAATGCTTGCTAAATATGATGTTAATCATAGAATTGCATCCCCTTATCACCCTCAGTCTAGTGGTCAAGTAGAATTGAGTAATAGAGAACTCAAATTAATTTTTCAAAAGACTGTTAATAGATCTAGAAAGAATTGGTCCAAGAAACTTGATGATGCATTATGCGCCTATAGAACTGCATATAAAAATCCTATGGGTATGTCTCCGTATAAAATGGTTTATGGAAAAGCATGTCACTTACCTCTCGAACTAGAACACAAGGCATATTGGGCTATTAAAGAGCTCAATTATGATTTTAAACTTGCCGGTGAGAAGAGGTTATTTGATATTAGCTCACTCGATGAATGGAGAACCCAAGCCTACGAAAATGCCAAGTTGTTTAAAGAAAAAGTTAAAAGATGGCATGATAAAAGGTTACAAAAGCATGAGTTTCATGTAGGTGATTATGTATTGCTATACAACTCTCGTTTAAGATTTTTTGCAGGAAAAATTCTCTCTAAATGGGAAGGTCCTTACGTTATCGAGGAGGTCTACCATTCCGGTGCCATAAAAATCAACAACTTCGAAGGCACAAATCCGAAGGTGGTGAACGGTCAAAGAATCAAACATTATATCTCAGTTAATCCCATAAATGTTGAAACCAATGTTATTGAATCGTAACCCCAGAGGAATACATAAGGGACACTTTCTGGAATGTTTCAGCCTCCGAAAAGGAATATGTATGTGGTACGGTAAGTAAACCGACTCCAAAATAGTTCTAAAGGCAATATTTCTCCGTTTTGGAATATTTAGAAAAATAGAAAAATAAGAAGCAGTCTGGGAAGGACACGAGGGCTCCACGAGGGTGGAGGGCGCACCCTACCCCCCTGGGCGCGCCCCCTACCTCGTGGGCACCTCGTGTGCTCTCCGGACTCCGTTTTCTTACACGACACGCATTTTGGTCGGTAAAAATTCATTATATAATCTCCCGGAGGTTTTGACTTCCGTATCACGCAATTACCCTCTGTTTGTGTTTCGAGTTGTTGCTGCTGCAGATTAGAGCAAGATGTCTTCGCAAGAGTCAGTTGGGGAGAGCCGGGTGTCTCATCCGGCACCGAGATCAATGACAAACAACAATTTTGACCTCTTTGGGCCAGCAAGGGAGGAAGAGATGGAGGCCGAATTGAAGAGGATAGATGCCATGGGGGAGGATCAAGAAGTCACTTCCCGCTTCTGAGATGGATTCACAATGGGAGAACTGCAGAGCTCGGCTATTCCAAACTCGGTTATCCCTTCCAATGTTTGATTTCTTTCTTATGAGAATATGAAAAAGAGTGTGACTGGTTCTCCCACAGCTATGCAGCACCCTTGGGTGCAGGGAGCTTTGGCTATTACAGGAAAAATCCGAAAGGAAATAATGGACATCAAGCAACAAGTCAATAAACTCGAGGAGGAGAATCGTATCCTGAGGGGCATCATCGCCAAGAACATCACATCACCATCCCCTAAAAGAGATACATAATCACATGGGTATGGTCACTCCCCTTGGCAACTGCCAAGCTTGGGGGAGTGCCCCGGTATCGTATCACCATCACTTTTATCTTTACCGTTTTTCCTAGTTCGATCCTTTTAGTAATATCTTGATCTAGTAGTTTATGGCATGATCTAGTTTTGAGTTTTGCTTTATGATCCTTCTATGTAATCGAGTCCGTGAGCTATATATAATAAAGATTAGTGTTGAGTCAAAGGCCTGATTATTTTGCCATGATCCTAAGTGAATAAAAGAAAAGAGAAAGAATAAAAAGAAATAAAAGAGATCATATGGATCACATGGAGAGTAATGATCTCACATAGAAAAAGTATGATGAATAAAAGTTGTTGTGAGTTGACAAACATAGTTTTGGTCATCGTTGCAATTAATAGGAAGTAATAAAGAAAGAGAGGTCTTCACATATAAATATACTATATTGGACATCTTTTATGATTGTGAGCACTCATTAAAATATGACATGCTAAAGAGTTGATATTGGACAAGGAAGACAACGTAATGGGTTATGTTTTCTTACATCTGAGATAAATTATATTGTCTTGGATCCTCCAACATGTTGAGCTTGCCTTTCTCCCTCATGCTAGCCAAATTCATCGCACCAAGTAGAGATACTACTTGTGCTTCCAAATACCCTTAAAACCAGTTTTGCCATAAGAGTCCACCATACCTACCTATGGATTGAGTAAGATCCTCCAAGTAAGTTGTCATCGGTGCAAGTAATAAAAATTGCTCTCTAAATATGTATGACTTATTAGTGTGGGAGAAAATAAGATTTATACGATCATGTGATATGGAAGAAATAAAAGCGGCAGACTGCATAATAAAGGTCCATATCACAAGTGGCAATATAAAGTGATGTTCTTTCGCATTAAGATTTTGTGCATCCAACTATAAAAGCGCATGACAACCTCTGCTTCCCTCTGCGAAGGGCCTATCTTTTATTTTTATCTCCTACCTTGCATAAGAGTCATGGTGATCTTTACCTTTCCTTTTTACATTTTATCCTTTGGCAAGCACAGTATGTTGGAAAGATCCTAGTATATATGGCTAATTGGATGTGAGTTTTCATGAACTATTATTGTTGACATTACCCTTGAGGTAAAATGTTGGGAGGCAAAACTGTAAGCCCCTATCTTTCTCTGTGTCCGATTAAAACTCCATACCCATAAATATTGCGTGAGTGTCAGCAATTGTGAAAGACTATATGATAGTTGAGTATGTGGACTTGCTGAAAAGCTCTTATACATTGACTCTTTCCTATGTTATGATAAATTGCAATTGCTCCAATGACTGAGATTATAGTTTGTTAGTTTTCAATGAAGTTTACGATTCATACTTGAAATTGTGATTGAATTATTACTCTAGCATAAGAGATCATATGACAAGAATTATATAAGTTGTTGTTCTAAGAATGATCATGATGCCCTCATGTCCGTATTTTATTATTATCGATACCTCTATCTCTAAACATGTGGATATATTTTTCGATTTCGGCTTTCGCTTGAGGACAAGCGAGGTCTAAGCTTGGGGGAGTTGATACGTCCATTTTGCATCATGCTTTTATATCGATATTTATTGCATTATGGGTTGTTATTACACATTATGTCACAATACTTATGCCTATTCTCTCTTATTTTACAAGGTTTACATAAAGAGGGAGAATGCCGGTAGCTGGGATTCTGGGCTGGAAAAGGAGCAAATATTAGAGACCTATTCTGCACAGCTCCAAAAGTCCTAAAACTTCATGGAAGACGTTTTCAGAATATATAAAAAATACTCAGAGGAAGAAATTCACCAGGGGGGCCACACCCTGCCCATGAGGGTGGGGGCGCGCCCTACCCCCCTGGGCGCGCCCCCTACCTTGTGGGCCCCTGGTGGCCCTCCGGTGGCCATCTTCTGCTATATGAAGTCTTTCGATGAAAAAATATGAAGCCTTCTTCTTGGACGAAACTCCGCCGCCACGAGGCGGAACCTTGGCGGAACCAATCTAGGGCTTTGGCGGAGCTGTTCTGCCGGGGAAACTTCCCTCCCGGAGGGGGAAATCATCGCCATCGTCATCACCAACGCTCCTCTCATCGGGAGAGGGCAATCTCCATCAACATCTTCACCAGCACCATCTCCTCTCAAAACCCTAGTTCATCTCTTGTATCCAATTCTTATCTCCAATTTCGGGATTGGTGCTAGTAGGTTGCTAGTAGTGTTAATTACTCCTTGTAGTTGATGCTAGTTGGTTTATTTGGTGGAAGATCATATGTTCAGATCCTATATGCATATTAATACCCCTCTGATTATGAACATGTTTATGCTTTGTGAGTAGTTACGTTTGTTCCTGAGGACATGGGAGAAGTCTTGCTATTAGTAGTCATGTGAATTTGGTATTCGTTCGATATTTTGATGAGATGTATGTTGTCTATCCTCTAGTGGTGTTATGTGAACGTCAACTACATGACACTTCACCATTATTTGGGCCTAGAGGAAGGCATTGGGAAGTAATAAGTAGATGATGGGTTGCTAGAGTGACAGAAGCTTAAACCCTAGTTTATGCGTTGCTTCGTAAGGGGCCGATTTGGATCCATATGTTTCATGCTATGATTAGGTTTACCTAAATACTTTTGTTGTAGTTGCGGATGCTTGCAATAAAGGTTAATCATAAGTGGGATGCTTGTCCAAGTAAGGGCAGTACCCAAGCACCGGTCCACCCACATACCAAATTATCAAAGTACCGAACGCGAATCATATGAGCGTGATGAAAACTAGCTTGACGATATTCCCATGTGTCCTCGGGAGCGCTTTTCTCTATATAAGAGTTTGTCCCGGCTTGTCCTTTGCTACAAAAAGGATTGGGCCACCTTGCTCCACTTTATTTACTTTTGTTACTTGTTGCTCGTTACAAATTATCCTATCACAAAACTATCTGTTACCACTTATTTCAGTACTTGCAGAGAATACCTTGTTGGAAACCTCTTATCATTTCCTTCTGCTCCTCGTTGGGTTCGACACTCTTACTTACCGAAAGGACTACGATAGATCCCCTATACTTGTGGGTCATCACACCCGAGGTGGGCACAACCCTCCAGGGCACGCCTGGGCCTCCTAGCGCACCCTGGTGGGTTGTGCTCTCCTCGGAGCAGCCCCCAGGCGCAGCCTTGGCCCATTAGGTGTCTTCTGGTCCATAAAAAATCTCTGTAAAGTTTCGTTGCATTTGGACTCCGTTTGGTATTGATTTTCTATGATGTAAAAACAAGCAAAAAAACAGCAACTGGCACTTGGCACTATGTCAATAGGTTAGTACCAAAAAATGATATAAAATGATTATAAAACATCCAAGATTGATAATATAAACAATCAAAAATTATAGATATGTTGGAGACGTATCAGATGCCTAGTCCCGAAATGAAAAATGAATTTACTTTATGTTGTCAAATAATAAATTCCTTGGAAAGTGTTGGTATGGAAGGCACCCGTGGATACGGTTAGCCATGGAAAGTGAGAGTATGGTGGAAAAAGGAATAAACTTTAATTTCTATTTGGGAACCGCCTATGATATATCTAGCATGGAAAGTGTTGGGAACTCTAAGTCATTTTTGTTGGTGGGAAAAGTATGCCTCTCAAAATATTTTTATCTCTAAATTTTTGCTTTGAGCTCTAGCACCTCTACAAATCCCTACTTCCCTCTGTGAAGGGCCTTTCTTTTACTTTATGCAATTTTTATTTTTGAATTTGAGTCTCCATCTTCTCTTATAAGAGCACGAACTAGGGGGCACTATGATCGTACTTGAGCATTGGGTGTAGTCAATATGTGAGTGTGTTTCATGAATGGATCAATGATTAAGCATGATGGGCTAGGGATAGCTTATTTTAATGTTGCTATTTTGAAAGACATGGTTGCTTGTTGATATGCTTGACTATTTAAGTTATCTTGTCAAAACTAGACTATTCCTTTAAACAATATAAAAGTCCGAATGTCAATGCTATAAAGAAAAGAATATGATATGACATGTTAGGTGCCGGGGTTTCTGATCCACGGGCACCTATGGGACCGGCGGACCGGGTCCCTTTTGGTTCGGCGGGGGGCGGAGGTTGCGCAAAGAGCAGATCGAGGCGAAGCAAGCGGGCGGTTGGTCGTGCGAGGAGTAAATCGAGGCGAAGCACGCGAGCGATTTACCCAGGTTCGGGCCGCACGGATGCGTAAAACCCTACTCCTGCTTTGTGGATTGGTATTGATTTCTAGCTCGGGAGCGAGCGTGAGTGTGTGGAATTGCTGAACCTCGCGAGGGCTCTCGAGATGGCCGACCCCCTCTACGTTGCACACGGGCCTCCCTTTATACTCAATGGGTTACCGACATAGAGCAACGGGGGCCAAGGGCAAAAATGGAAAGGGTGTCATGGGTAGGCACAGCTAGGTGCTGTAGTAGGCACAGCTAGCTGCTACAGTGTTATCATACCTAACCCTGACGGCAGGGGACAAGGGCATTAAATGCCCGTCTGTGTCGCCTAGACAGCACCGAAAGGGACCGCTAGGGACGCCACCGTCTTGCCACGATGGTTGCCTTGTCAGCGCCTGCGTGCCACCGCACGCCCCTAGCTGCACAGCCTCCTGCCACGTGCGCTCGGGAGGGGCCCCAGAGCGACTCGTGGGTGGATGTGCTGGAGCGCGGGCGTGGAGTGGGGGCTTGCCGCGGCAAGCGCCTTGCCGCGGCCGCCGACTCGTCGCTCCCGGGAGCTTGTTGCTCACCGGGCCTTGTCGGGGCGCGTGGCGCGCCGCGGCAAGTTCCTTGGAATGCCTCGGACGGCCTTCCCGGCAAGCGCCTCTTGCCGGGGTCTTGGAACGCTTCTGATGGCCTTCCCGGGAAGCTCCTCTTGCTGGGGTCTTGACTTCTTCCTGGCAAGCTCCTCTTGCCGGGGTCTTGTCTTGAGTACTTTGTTCTTGAATGGTCTTCAAAGGGACCACGGAGGTTCTTGGCGGTGACCTGGCAGGCCTTGCCGCGGGACGCTGCGACTGCCCGTGCACAAGTTCGGGGTACTAAGGGTACCCCTACTTTAGTACATCGACAGGAGCCCCCGGGCCTGGGCTAGACACGGTGCCGAGCGCTGTTGGGCCAGGCCCAAAACAGTGCACGGGAACGCGCGGCCTAGGTTACGCCGAATCTTCCTTCGCTTCCCCCGCGCCCTCCCCCCAAACGGCACGCGTTGAATGCGGCGTCGTGGGGGTTCCTTCTCTCGTCCGCCCCCTTCCCCCTTTAAGAGCAGGGGAAGCGGGGGCAGTTGGCCCATTCGCCCGTTGCCGTTCCCAATCTCGTAAATCTCCGCCGCCCTCTCGCCTCCCCAAAACAGAGAGAGAGAGGGAGAGAGCAGCGCTCCGCCCTCCACCGCCGCCAGCACCACCAACGCCGTCGACCTCCTCCACTGCTTCCGCCATGGCTCCGAAAGCCGACAGGGGGAAGACCGTGAAGACGACCGAGGCGCATCGGCTCGCGGCGCTGCGGAAGACGCGGGCTGTTTTCCCCCCCAGGCTCGGCGCGAAGGAGCTGAAGGTGGACTATTCTCTGTTCTGGTCGGCGGAGACGCGCGCGCATCCGCGCACAAGAGTTCTCCCCGCCGCCGCCTGTAAGACTGCCCCAAATGGGTACGCCTTCTTCGCGTTGTTCTTCTATTGCGGGCTCTGCCCACCTTTCTCTGATTTCTTCTGCGACGTCATGAACACCTATGGGTTCCACCTCCTCGACTTCACCCCCAACGCCGTTCTGACGATGGCAGTTTTTGTGCATCTCTGCGAAAACTTTGTCGGAGTTCTTCCCAACGTAGCCCTCTTCCGCCATTTCTTCACTCCTCGAGTAGAGAGAGGAGAGCCTCTATCCGGCGGGATCGCCTGGATCTCGAGGCCCGGCAAGAAGGAGACCTACCTGGAGGGAGAGTTCCGCGGCACCACCGACGCGGAGATGGCGCGCATCGCCACCAGGCTGGAGGAGGCGGCGGAAGCCACGGCCGCGGGCGAGTTTGGGTTCACCACCGCGGAAGCAGACGCGGCAGAAGTGGCGAGCTGTGGCGAGCAAGGGGAGCCTGCCGGCAAGGAGGGGCTTGTCGGGCAAGACGCCGATCCGGGCGAGCCTGCTAAAGACACGGGCAGCTCGCGGCAAATCGACTCCTCTTCCTCCTTGCCTCCGGACAGCCCAGCAGAAGCAGAGCCCCCAGCGCCGCCCAGAAGGCGTCTCCACAAGGTTGGCGACGAGGCGGAGCGGCAAGCGGGTCAACAATCGCCACGCCGCGTGACGCGCTCGACCACGGCAAACACCGTTGCCGCGGGAGCGCCTCATGCTACGACAGCAACTGGAGCGGGGTCCAGCCGGACCGCCGCTTCGGTCCCTGCTGCTTCCCGTGCCGCGTCGACGGCCGGAGCGGGGTCTTCTCAGACCGCCACCACTGCTCCCGCTAAGCGGCCAAGGGAAGCTTTTCCTCCGCCTCCTCGCTCTGGGAGCGCGCCGGGCTTCGACTTCTCCGCGCTGAGCTCCGACGAGGAGGATGAAGAAGAGTAAGCTTCTCTTGCTGCACTCGCATTTCTTCGGTTTTTGCTGTTGTTCTTGCTTCTCAATTGCTTTTCCCTGAGCCTGCTCCTTTTTAGGACTCTGGGCCAGAGAGCGGCAAAGAGAGCTAAGGCCCCGGTGGTCATCGTCGAGGACGTGCCCACTGCGACAACAGGTGGCGCGCCCGAGACAACCTTGCCGGACCTGGCGACTTTCCTCCATGGCAGCCCCCAGCGTAAGTGTGTGAACTTTTTGCCGTGGTGAGGCGCGCATGGGTACTTGTCTTTGTTGATATCTGCTTGTTGCCTTGTGTAGGAGCAAAGCAGCCTCACCAGGAGCGTCTGGAGACAGCCCCCGGCATGCCATCTGCTTCAACTACGCCGCCCAGGGAAAATTCTCCGGCAAGAGATTCATCGGCAGGGGGTGGCTCTCCGGCAAGGGGAAGCTCTCCACCAAGGGACGGCACCAGCATCCCCCCAGCGGCAGAGACCATGGCCACCGAGCCCAGTGCAGGTAATCTCCTTGCTTCAAATCTTCCCTTGGGTTCTTCTTCTTCTCGTCTCTTTGAGTTTTTGGCTGGATCTTGTTTGACTCTTTCCCCCTTTGCCGGCCATCAGACCCATCCGCTGCGGAGCGGATGGAGACCGAGGTCGCCGCTGAGGACGCAGCCGGTGGTGGCGACGCCGCCAGCACCGAGGCCGCCGAGGCTGGCGCCGCGGCGGCTGGCGAGGGATCTGGCGATCGTACTGACGGCCCAGAGGCCACAGGAGCGCCAGGCACTGCACCGACCGCCGACCCGACCGCCGAAGCCACAGCGCCAAGCATCGAGGAGCTCCAGCCGGGCGTTTACTTGAAAGCCGGCGAAGGCGTCTTCATCAACCTCCCCTGGGCATCAAGCTCCAGGGCGCCGGTCGAGGGGGAGGTCTTCGACGGGGAAGTGCTTGCCTCCGCGAGTCTGAAGCTGGTCGACGCGCCGAGCAGCAGTAGCAATGAGCCCGAAGAGGAGCGGCTGCTGCGCAGGTTGATGTCGCTCTACCGCGCGCGACAAGCCAAGCTGGAGTCCCGCGAGGCGCTTGTTGCGAAGGCGGGAGCAGACATTGAGAAGCGCGCAGACGAGCTCGCGGGTTTCCACCGGGAAGCCGTCCGATCCTTGGCAGAGGAGCGGGAGCAGCTCGCTGAGGCAAAGAAGGCTTTTCTCCTCGAGAAGGCCGAGGCCGAAGAGCTGCAGCGACTTGCCGCCGTGAAGCTAGCCGCGGAAGTGGGCGAGCAGGCGCAGCGGAAGGTCAACCTCGACACTCACGAGGAGGAGCTTGCCGCGCGCGAGGAGAAACTGGGCGGAGCCCTCAAGCAAGCGGAGGACGCTGCCGCCGCTGCCGAGGCCGCCAAAAAGGTGCTGGAGATGAAGGTGGTGCAGCTGGAGGCTGACCGCAAAGCATATGGCGAAGAGCTCAGCGCCGCCAAGGACTCCAACGCCGCCCTCGAGTCGAGGCTGGTCGCTTTGACCAAGGCGCTGGACGGCGCCAAGGAGCGGGAGGCGGCCTTGAAGAAGGAGATCGATGCCGACAAGGCGTTGCTGGAGAGTGCTGCCACCACCCAAAACGCCTTTAGGGATACGGTGGAGCACTGGACAGAGAGCCTCGTGAACGCCGCCGGAGACATCGACAAGGAGCTGGCGCAGCTGGGGGTGGAGGACTTCGGGTACTCCTCCGACGAGAACCTCCAACCTAGCGCCAAGCTCACTATGTTCTTCCAAGGCGTGGCGACGGCACTCCAGCGGCTCCGGGATGAGATCCCGAAGCGGCTGGCCGACGAGTCGCGCGAGATCTGTGCGGGAGCCCTTCAGAAGGTGTTGATGAAGGTTGCCTTCCGCAATCCAGGCCTCCGCGTCCACAACTTCCTCAGATCCTTGCCGCCTGATATCGATCAGGAAGAGCTCAAGGCCCTTGTCGCACCCATTGTGGACAAGGTGAGCGGGATCAAGAGGGTCGAGGGCGACCGCGTCGACTAGGCCGCCGGCTTCCTTCTTTCCTTGTCGTTGCTAGCTATGTCGTAGAAAACATTTATTAGAGCTGCGACAAGCTATTTTGTAATATAACTTTCTTCTGGGTAAGCATTGCAATGTTATTCCCTTTACTTGACTCCTCCCTTTGTATGTTTTTGCCCTACGCTTTTAGGGAACTTGCCGGCACAGGCATCCAGACCGCGAGCGCTGAGCGCGGAACTGGCGGTGCCGCTACCGGCAAGAAACCTTGTCGCAGCCGGCTGCAGCTCACTTAAGTTGCTGAGCGGGGCTCGAAGCAAAGTAAGGGCGCGGCTAGTGTAGCAACTAGCCGCAGATAACTTACGTTGTTGAGCAGGCTCAATGCAAGGGCGCGGCTAGTGTAGCAACTAGCCGCAGCTCACCTAGTGCTGTTGAGCGAGCTCGAAACAACGCAAGGGCGCAGCCAGCTACGAGTTGGCTCCTCCGCGCACAGGTTTCCCATACAAAGTGCAGTCGTTCAAGGGAGATAACTTAAAATTTAAAAAACTTGGCTGCTCAAACTTTGGCAACTTAGCTTTTCTGTCGTTTGCTTCCCGGCAAGACGAAATTCTTGAACGACGCCTGGTCCATACCCTTCTCTTCTCCCTTCCCCCCCGGCAAACTTGTGGGCGAGGGATCCTTTCTTTCCTTGGAAGAAGGAAGAAAAGAAAGAAGAGAAAATAAAGATATAGAGCTTTGCGGCTCGTTATCGCTTACCGTGGGGTTGGTGCTGCACAAATGTCAGATCATATATGCCAGAAAATAGAAAGCATAAAATCGACAAAATGTGCGGAGCACGCGAGCTTTACTGCGCACGGGATCTGCGCCTGGCCTCGTACAAAGGATTACATGCAATAGCGGCAAGACTTTGTACAAGAGGTGGTTGCCGAAACGGGTTCCGACAACCGCGCCTTACGGGTAAAACTTACAAAGATGCTCGATGCTCCAGGAGTTGCTCACTGGGATGCTATCTTCGGTCTCAAGGTGGACAGCGCCAGGCCTTGTGACTCGTTTCACCCGGTAAGGGCCTTCCCACCTCGGCGTCAACTTTGCATGTTTTTACCCCACGCTTTTAGGGAACTTGCCAGCGCAGGCATCCAGACCGCGAGCGCTGAGCGCGGAACTGGCGGTGCCGCTACCGGCAAGAAACCTTGTCGCAGCCAGCTGCAGCTCACTTAAGTTGCTGAGCGGGGCTCGAAGCAAAGTAAGGGCGCGGCTAGTGTAGCAACTAGCCGCAGCTAACTTATGTTGTTGAGCAGGCTCAAAACAATGCAAGGGCGCGGCTAGTGTAGCAACCAGCCGCAGCCCACCTAATGTTGTTGAGCGAGCTCGAAACAATGCAAGGGCGCAGCCAGCTACGAGTTGGCTCCTCCGCGCACATGCTTCTCATACAAAGTGAGCCGATCCGCGGGGAAATAACTCAAAAATTAGAGATCTGGTTGCTCAGGCTTTGGCAACTTATCTGTTCTGGGTGTGTTGACATGCATGGCGGTCTTGGGCGCTCCGAGATCCACCAGCTCGATCTTGATCCAGCGAGTGCATGGTACCGTGAGTACCATGACACTGTCGGTCCCGCGCCTCCTGAGATGGGCGCGGTGCATGCACGGACGCCGAGGCCTTGGAGTGTGCCCAGTCGTTGTGGGAGCCGGCTACGCCGCCGGCGGGCAGCGCAGCCTTGCCCTGGGGCCTGGCAGCACCGCGAGTTCCCTCGTCGATGCGTGTTCCTCCGCCGGCGCCTGCCCCACCATCTGTTCGCTCCGGCGGTGGGTGGCTCGGCGCGAACAGAGAAGCTGCCTCCGAAACTTTCTTCTTCGGTGGCATGTTGATGAAGAAGATGAAGATCTAGCTCGCAGGAACGCCGGATCTGATTCACACCACTTCGACGCCCCCTACCTGGCGCGCCAGAGACGCCAGGGTTTCTGATCCACGGGCACCTATGGGACCGGCGGACCGGGTCCCTTTTGGTTCGGCGGGGGGCGGAGGTTGCGCAAAGAGCAGATCGAGGCGAAGCAAGCGGGCGGTTGGTCGTGCGAGGAGTAAATCGAGGCGAAGCACGCGAGCGATTTACCCAGGTTCAGGCCGCACGGATGCGTAAAACCCTACTCCTGCTTTGTGGATTGGTATTGATTTCTAGCTCGGGAGCGAGCGTGAGTGTGTGGAATTGCTGAACCTCGCGAGGGCTCTCGAGATGGCCGGCCCCCTCTACGTTGCACACGGGCCTCCTTTTATACTCAAGGGGTTACCGACATAGAGCAACGGGGGCCAAGGGCAAAAATGGAAAGGGTGTCGTGGGTAGGCACAGCTAGGTGCTGTAGTAGGCACAGCTAGCTGCTACAGTGTTATCATACCTAACCCTGACGGCAGGGGACAAGGGCATTAAATGCCCGTCTGTGTCGCCTAGACAGCACCGAAAGGGACCGCTAGGGACGCCACCGTCTTGCCACGATGGTTGCCTTATCAGCGCCTGCGTGCCACCGCACGCCCCTAGCTGCACAGCCTCCTGCCACGTGCGCTCGGGAGGGGCCCCGGAGCGACTCGTGGGTGGATGTGCTGGAGCGCGGGCGTGGAGTGGGGGCTTGCCGCGGCCGCCGACTCGTCGCTCCCGGGAGCTTGTCGCTCACCGGGCCTTGTCGGGGCGCGTGGCGCGCCGCGGCAAGTTCCTTGGAATGCCTCGGACGGCCTTCTCGGCAAGCGCCTCTTGCCGGGGTGTTGGAACGCTTCTGATGGCCTTCCCGGGAAGCTCCTCTTGCCGGGGTCTTGACTTCTTCCCGGCAAACTCCTCTTGCCGGGGTCTTGTCTTGAGTACTTTGTTCTTGAATGGTCTTCAAAGGGACCACGGAGGTTCTTGGCGGTGACCTGGCAGGCCTTGCCGCGGGACGCTGCGACTGCCCGTGCACAAGTTCGGGGTACTAAGGGTACCCCTACTTTAGTACACCGACATTAGGCAGCATTCCACATCAAAAATTCTGTTTTTATCATTTACCTACTCGAGGACGAGCGGAAATTAAGCTTGGGGATGCTGATACGTCTCCAACGTATCTATAATTTTTTATTGTTCCATGCTGTTATATTATCAATCTTGGATGTTTTATAATCATTTTATATCATTTTTTGGTACTAACCTATTGACATAGTGCCAAGTGCCAGTTGCTATTTTTACATGTTTTTTAATTGCATATAATCAATACCAAACGGAGTCCAAACGTAGTGAAACTTTTTGCGGATTTTTTGGGACCAGAAGACAACCAGTGGGCCCAAGAAGCACCTGGGGGCTGCTCCAAGGGGAGCACAACCCACCAGGGCATGCCTGGGGGCCAGGCGCGCCCTGGTGGGTTGTGCCCACCTTGGGTGCCCTCGGACCGCCTCTTTACTCAATAAATACCCCAATATTCTAGAAAACCTAGAGGACTCGACGAAAATCAATTCCAGCCGCCGTAGAGTCCAGAGCCACCAGATCAAATCTAGACACCATCAAGGAGGGGTTCACCACTTCCATTGGTGCCTCCCCGATGATGTGTGAGTAGTTCTTTGTAGGCCTTCTGGTCTGTCGTTAGTAGCTAGATGGCTTCCTCTCTCTCGTTTGATTCTCAATACATTGGTATCTTGGAGATCCATATGATGTAACTCTTTTGCGGTGTGTTTGTTGGGATCCGATGAACTTTGAGTTTATGATCAGATCTATATTTTTATCCATGAAAGTTATTTGAGTTTCTTTGATCTCTTATATGCATGATTTCTTATAGCCTCGTATTTCTTCTCCGATATGGGTTTTGTTTGGCCAACTCGATCTACGTATCTTGCAATGAGAAGAGGTGCTTTGTAGTGGGTTTGATCTTATGGTGCTTGATCCCAGTGATAGAAGGGGAGCCGACACATATGTATCATTTCTACTAAGGATAAAACGATGGGGTCTATTTCTACATAAATAGATCTTGTCTACATCATGTCACCATTCTTATTGCATTACTCCATTTCTCCATGAACTTAATACACTAGATGCATGCTGGAGAGCGGTCGATGTGTGCAGTAATAGTAGTAGATGCAGGAAGGAGTCGGTCTACTAATCTTGGACGTGATGCCTATATAATGATCATTGCCTGGATACCATCATGATTATTTGAAGTTCTATCAATTTCCCAACAATAATTTTTTTACCCACCATTTGCTATTTTTCTCGAGAGAAGCCACTAGTTAAACCTACGGCCCCTGGGTCTCTTTCTCATATTATTTGCCTTTGCGATCTATTTGCCTTTGGTTTTATTTTCAGATCTATTAAACCCAAAAATCCAAAAATACCTTACTGCAATTTATTTTATTTGGCTTTTGATCTACCAATATTTACAACTCTCTCATGTCTATTTGCCAATTTCTGACGCCATTACCCGAAAGGGATTGACAACCCCTTCAATACGTCGGGGTGCGAGTATTTTTTATTTGTGTGTAGGTGGTGTTTACGTATTGTTGCTTGGTTCTCCTACTGGTTCGATAACCTTGGTTTCATCACTTAGGGAAATACCTACCATTGCTGTGTTGCATCACCCCTTCCTCTTTGGGGAATTACCGACGTAGCTTCAAGCCGCTATCAATACTCTTATACCCTCAAACCACTAGAACAAGCCACGAAAACACTTTTCCACCACCGCAACCTTCTGTACCCGTGAGATCCCATCTAGGGGACTTTTTCGGCGTCCTTTCGGAGGGGGATTCGATCATGGAGGGCTTCTACATCAACTCTATTGCCCTTCCGATGAAGCATGAGTAGTTTACCTCAAACCTACGGGTCCATAGCTAGTACCTAGATGGCTTATTCTCTCTCTTTGATTCTCAATACCATGTTATCCTCGATGTTCTTGGAGATCTATTTGATGTAATACTTTTTTGCGGTGTGTTTGCCGAGATCCGATGAATTGTGGATTTATGATCAGCTTATCTCTGAATATTATTTGAATCTTCTCTGAATTCTTTTATGCATGATTTGATATCTTTGTAATCTCTTAGAACTATCAGTTTGGTTTGGCCAAGTAGATTGGTTTTTCTTGCAATGGAAGAATTGCTTAGCTTTGGGTTCAATCTTGTGGTGTCCTTTCGCGGTGACAGTAGGGGCAGCAAGGCATGTATTGTATTGTTGCCATCGAGGATAAAAAGATGGGGTTTTCATCATATTGCTTGAGTTAATTCCTCTACATCATGTCATCTTGCTTAGTGCATTACTCCGTTCTTTATAAACTTAATACTCTAGATGCATGCTGGATAGCGGTCGATGTGTGGAGTAATAGTAGTAGATGCAGAATTGTTTTGGTCTACTTGACATAGACGTGATGCCTATATTCATGATCATTGCCTTAGATATCGTCATAACTTTGCGCTCTTCTATCAATTGCTCGGTAGTAATTTGTTCACCCACCATATTATTTTCTATCTTGAGAGAAGCCTCTAGTGAAACCTATGGCCCCGGGTATATTTTCCATCATACAAGTTCTATTTTCCATCATATAAGTTTCCGATCTACAATATTAGTTTCCATTTTACTCTTTTTGCAATCTTTTACTTTCCGATCTATAATCTAAAAATATTTACTTTATCGTTTATCTATCTCTTTCAGATCTCACTTTTGCAAGTAACCGTGAAGGGATTGACAACCCCTTTATCGCATTGGGTGTAAGTTGTTTGATTGTTTGTGCATGTATTTGGTGACTTGTGCGTTATCTCCTACTGGATTGATACCTTGGTTCTCAAAACTGAGGGAAATACTTACTCTACTTTGCTGCATCACCCTTTCCTCTTCAAGGGAAAACCAACGCAATCTCAAGAAGTAGCAGGAAAAATTTCTCACGCCGTTGCCGAGGAGATCTATGCCAAGTCAAGACATACCAAGTACCCATCATAAACTCTCATCTCTTGCATTACATTATTCGCCATTCACCTCTTGTTTTCCTCTCCCCCACTTCTAAAACAATTTTCGAAAAGATTTGCCTTTTCTTCGCCCCTCTTCCGTTCATCTTCTTCGCTTGCTTTTTGTGTGCTCGTGTGTTGGATTGCTTGCTTTGTCACGATGGCTCAAGAGAATTCCAAATTGTGTGACTTTTCCAACACCAATAATAATGATTTTATTAGTACTCCGATTGCTTCCGCTACCAATGCGGAATCTTGTGAAATTAATGCCGCTTTGCTGAATCTTGTTATGAAAGATCAATTTTTCAGCCTTCCTAGTGAAGATGCCGCATCCCATCTTAACAATTTTGTTGATTTGTGTGATATGCAAAAGTAAAAAAGATGCGGATAACAATATTGTTAAATTGAAGTTATTTCTGTTCTCGCTTCGAGATCGTGTTAAAACTTGGTTTTCATCTTTGCCTAAAAATAGTATTGATTCATGGAATAAGTGTAAAGATGCTTTTATTTCCCAGTATTTTCCTCCCACTAAGATAATCTCCCTTAGGAATGATATTATGAATTTTAAGCAACTTGATCATGAACATGTTGCACAATCTTGGGAGAGGATGAAATTGATGATACGAAATTGCCCTACTCATGGTTCAAAATTGTGGATGATTTTACAAAAAATTTATGCCGGATTGAATTTTGCTTCTAGAAATCTTTTAGATTCAGCCGCAGGAGGTACTTCTATGGAAATTACTTTAGGAGAATCTACTAAACTCCTAGATAATATTATGGTTAATTATTCTCAATGGCATACCGAAAGATCTTCAACTAGTAAAAAAGTGCATGGGATTGAAGAGATTAATGTTTTGAGTGGAAAGATGGATGAGCTTATGAAATTATTTGCTAGGAAGAGTGCTTCTATTTATAATAATGATATGCCTTTGTCTACTTTGATTGAGAATAATAATGAATCTACGAATGTGAATTTTGTTGATAGGAACAATTTTTGTAATAACGCGTATAGAGGTAATTTTAATCCTAGGCCGTTTCCTAGTAATTCCTTTAATAATTATGGTAATTCCTACAACAATTCTTATGGAAATTATAATAAGGTACCCTCTGATTTTGAGAATAGTGTTTAAGAATTTATGAGTTTGCAAAAGAATTTCAATGCTTTGATTGAAGAAAAATTGCTTAAGATTGATGATTTGGCTAGGAACGTGGATAGAATTTCTCTTGATGTTGATTATTTGAAACTTAGATCTATTCCACCCAAGCACGATATCAATGAATTTCTCAAATCTATGAGAATTTCCATTGATTAGTGCAAAGAAAGAACCGCTAAGATGCGTGCTAAAAAAGATTGGTTTGTGAAAACGTGTTCTTCTAGTTTCCGTGAAAATGATGATGAAGATCTTAAAGTGATTGATGTGACTCCTATTGAATCTTTGTTTTACAATATAAATATTTATAAAGATGGGACTGGAGATGAGTCAACTTTAGTTAAAAGGCGTCCCAATGATTCAGAGTTTTTAGATCTTGATGCAAAAATTGATAAAAGTGGGATTGGAGAGGTCAAAACTATAGGTAGCAATGAACCCACTATTTTGGATTTCAAGGAATTTAATTATTATAATTGTTATTTAATAGATTGTATTTCCTTATTGCAATCCATGTTGAATTCTCCTCATGCTTATAATCAAAACAAAGCTTTTACTAGACATATCGTTGATGCTATGATGCAACCTTTTGAAGAAAAGCTTGAATTGGATGTTTCTATGCCTAGAAAACTTTATGATGAGTGGGAACATACTATTAAGATTTAGATTAAAGATTATGAGTGCCATGCTTTGTGTTATTTGGGTGCTAGCGTTTCCACGATGCCAAAAACTTTATGTGATGTGTTAGGTTTCCATGAATTTGATTATTGTTCTTTAAATTTGCATCTTGTGGATTCCACTACTAAGTGAAACTATGGTAAGGATTAATGATGTTCTTATTGTTGCAAATACGAATTATGTTCCCATATATTTCATTGTTATTGATATAGATTGCAATCCTACATGTCCTATTATTCTTGGTAAACCTTTCCTTAGAACGATTGGTGCAATTATTGATATGAAAGAAGGAAACATTAGATTTCAATTTCCATTAAGGAAGGGCATGGAACACTTTCTAGGAAAGAAAATTAAATTGCCTTATGAATCTATTATGAGAGCCACTTATAGATTGCATGCCAAAGATGACAATACCTAGATCTATTCGTGTTTTATGCCTAGCTAAGGGTGTTAAACAATAGCGCTTGTTGGGAGGCAACCCAATTTTATTTTTGTTCTTTCTTTTTAGGTCCTGTTTTGCATTAAATAATTCATCTAGCCTCTGGTTAGATGTGGTTTTGGGTTTTAATTAGTGTTTGTGCCAAGTAAGACCTTTGGGATAGCTTACGGTGATATTTGATTTGATCTTACTGAAAAACGGAAACTTCTGTGCCCATGAAAACAATTATCATTTTTAACAGAAGTGTGATAAAATACTAATTCTTTTTGAAGAAGATTAATAAATAAATTTCTTAGGTTTTCCTAATTTTTCAGAATTTTTGTAGTTACAGAAGTATTTGGGAGTTACAGATTTCTACAGACTGTTCTGTTTTTTGACGGATTCTGTTTTCTATGTGTTGTTTGCTTATTTTGATGATTCTATGGGTAGTATCGAGGGGTATGAACCATGGATAAGTTGGAATACAGTAGATATTACAAAAATATAAATAAATAATGAGTTCACAACATTACCAAAAGTGGTGATTTATTTTCTTATACTAACGGAGCTTATGAGATTTTCTGTTGTGTTTTGTGTTGTGAAGCTTTCATGTTTTGGGTAAGGATTTGATGGACTATGGAATAAGGAGTGGAAAGAGCCTAAGCTTGGGGATGCCCAATGCACCCCAAGGTAATATTCAAGGACATCCGGGGCAACCCCTCTTTCGTCTTCATCTATCGGTAACTTTTCTTGATGCTATATTTTTATTCACCATATGATATGTGTTTTGCTTGGAGCGTCTTGTATGATTTGAGTCTTTGCTTTTTAGTTTGTCACAATCATCCTCGCTGTACACACATTTTGAGAGAGACGCGCATGAATCGTGATTTATTAGAATACTCTATGTGCTTCACTTATATCTTTTGAGCTAGGCAATTTTGCTCTATGTGCTTCATCTTTTAGAGCACGGCGGTGGTTTTATTTTATAGAAATTGATGAACTCTCATGCTTCACTTATATTATTTTAAGAGTCTTTAAACAGCATGGTAATTTTCTTTGGTTATAAATTTAGTCCTCATATGATAGGCATCCAAGAGGGATATAATAAAAACTTTCATATAAAGTGCATTGAATACTATGAGAAGTTTGATTCCTTATGATTGTTTTGAGATATGAAGATGGTGATATTAGAGTCATGCTAGTGAGTAATTGTGAATTTGAGAAATACTTGTGTTAAAGTTTGTGATTCCCGTAGCATGCACGTATGGTGAACCGTTATGTGATGAAGTCAGAGCATGATTTATTTTTTCATTGTCTTCCTTATGAGTGGCGGTCGGGGACGAGCGATGGTCTTTTCCTACAAATCTATCCCCATAGGAGCATGTGTGTAGTATTTCATGCCTTTGTCTACATTGATTGAGCAAAATATTAACGCCATCGATGTGAATTTTACTCGCAAAACAATTTCAATAACAATGCTTATAGAGGTAATTTTAATCCTAGGCCTTTTCCTAGTAATTCCTATAATAATTATGGTAATTACTATGGTAATCCTTCTTATAATAATAATAGGAACACCTCTGATCTTGAGAATAATATCAAAGAATTTATCAATACTCAAAAAGTTTTCAATGCTACAATAGAACAAAAGCTGAATAATATTGATGATATGTTTAGAAGTATTGATAGAATTTCTCATGATGTAGAAAATATCAAGATGAAAATATTTGTGCCTAAGATCGAGGAATCAATTAAAGCTCTTTATGTTTCTATGGATGAAAGTAAGAAAAGAACCGCTATGCTTAGAGCTAGAAGAGAATTTTTAGAAAAAAGCATTTTCTAGTGATTGCTTTCATAAAAGTGATGAAGATCTTAAAATGATTGGTGTTTCTTCTACTGATTCCTTGTTTAGTAAGATTAAGATTGATTAAAAAGGGATTGAATAAGATTAAACTTTAGTTAGAAGGCGTGCCGATAATTCGGAGGGTGAAAATCTTTTTGAGAAAATTGATAAAAGTGGGTTTGAAGAGGTCAAAACTTTAACTAGTGGTGTGCCCACTCTTTTGCATTACAAAGACTTTAATTATGATAGTTGCTCTTTGATTGATTGTATTTCTTTGTTGCAATCCATGATAAATTCACCCCATGCTTATGAAGAAAATAAAGCTTTTACTAAATATATTATTGATGCTATGATGAAAGCTTTGGAAGGAAAGTTAGAATTAGAGATTTCAATTCCTAGAAAATTGCATGATGAATGGGAACCTACCATCAAAGTCAAGATTAAAAATTATGAGTGTTTTTCTTTATGTGACTTGGATTCTAGTGTTTCTACAAATCCAGAATCTTTATGTGATGTGCTCGGTCTTACCGATATTGAAGAGTGTTCTCTAAATTTGCACTTGCAGATTCTACTATTAAAAAGCCTATGGGAAGAATTAATGATGTTCTTATTCTTGCAAATAGGAATTATGTGCCCATAGATTCTATTGTTCTTGATATTGATTGCAATCCATCCGGTCCAATTATTCTTGGTAGACCATTTTTACGTACTATTGGTGTCGTGATTGATATGAAAGAAGGCAATATTAAATTTCAATTTCCACTAAGGAAGGGTACGGAACATTTCCCCAGAACTATACTTGAGCCACCATATGAATCAATCATGAGGGCGTCTTATGGATCTAGAACCAAAGATGACAATACTTAGATCCTTTGCATTATGCCTAGCTAGGGGCATAAAATGATAGCGCTTGTTGGGAGGCAACCCAATGAATAAAATTTCTTTTTGTCTTTTTCTTTCTGTTCTTGAGTGTTCGAAGAATTATGCTACTGTTATGATTGTGTTTTTCCTGTTTTATTTAGTGTTTGTGCCAAGCAAAGCCTTTGGGATCATGTTGGGTGATAGTTGATTTGATCTTGCTGAAAAACATAAACTTTTGTGCCCAGGAAAATAATTCTCATTTTTAACAGAAGCGCGATAAAATATCAATTTTTGAAGAAGATTAATATACAAATTGCTCACATTGTCCTAATTTTTTAGAATTTTTGGAGTTATAGAAGTATTCAAAATATCCATATTGCTAGAGACTGTTCTATTTTTGATAGATTCTGTTTTTCTTTGTGTTGTGTGCTTGTTTTGATGATTCTATGGTTTCCTTTGAAGAGGTTTTGCCATAGAAAAGTTGGAATATAGTAGATATAATGCAAAAATAAAATATGAATGGGTTTGCAACAATACTTATAATAGTGATTTGCTTTCTTATACTAATGGATCTCACGAAGGTTTTGTTGAGTTTTGTGTGATTGAAGTTTTCAAGTTTTGGGTGATATTACGATGGATGAAGGAATAAGGAGTAAGAAGAGCCTAAGATTGGGGATGCCCATGGCATCCCAAGCTATTATCCAAAGAGAAGCAAGCAACTAAGCTTGGGGATGCCCGAGTGGCACCCCCTCTTTCTTCTAACGACCATCGGTATTTTACTTGGAGCTATATTTTTATTCGTCACATATCATAAGTTTTTCTTAGAGCGTCCTCTATGATGTGAGCCTTTCCTTGTTTTGGCTTTCATTTTTAGTCATGAATCCTTGCTGGACACACCTATTTGAGAGAGCCAAAATTATGCTATGACTTCTTAGAATTGCTCTCTATGCTTCACTTAAATCTTTTTGAGCTATGTAATTGCTCTAGTGCTTCACTTATATATTTTTGAGCATGGTGTGCTTTAGTATTTTTTGAAGAAATTCTCCCATGCTTCACTTAGATTTTTTTTGAGAGTTAGTAAATTTTTTTAAGAAATTCTCTCATGCTTCACTTAGAATATTTTGAGAGAAGAATTTTTTTATGCTCATGTTCTTCACTTAAATTTGTTCGAGCTTATTAAAAGCAACATATTAAATTAGTCCCAAAGTGATAGATATTCAAGAGGGATATAATAAAAAAATTCATGAAGATCACTAGAGAAAATAAACTTGATTCCTACTAATAGTTTTGCGATATGGTGATATAATATGTGAGTCATGTTGATGAGTAATTATGCTTTAGTAATAATATTGGTGTTAAGGTTTGTGATTCCCGATGCAAGCACGAAAGTCAATAGTTATGCAATGAAATTACATCCTACTTGTGGTGCATTATTCGGTGTTAGTTATGCTTAATGCTCGCTTATGAGATTTTTTGTTTCTTGGTTGGATGCTTATCAATCTTTTTCTAGCCTTCATTTGCACTAAGTATGATCACTACTTGTACAACCAAAATACTTTAAACTAGTTTTTTCCACATGAGTCCACTATACCTACCTATATGCGGTATTCTTTTGCCATTCAAAGAAAATTTGTGTGTGCCACCTCTAATTTTCAGAATAAATTTCTCTTCTGTGTGCTTGATACGTCTCCAACGTATCTATAATTTTTGATTGCTCCATGCTATATTATCTACTGTTTTGGACTATATTGGGCTTTATTTTCCACTTTTATATTATTTTTAGGACTAACCTATTAACCGGAGGCCCAGCCCAGAATTGCTATTTTTTGCCTATTTCAGTGTTTCGGATAAACAGAATATCAAACGGAGTCCAAACGGAATAAAATCTTCGTAAACGTGATTTTCTCACTGAACGTGATCCAGGAGACTTGGACCCTACTTCAAGGGATCAAAGAGGTGGTCACGAGGGTGGGGGGCGCCCCCCCTAGGGCGCGCCCCCTACCTCATGGGCCCCTCGGTGCTCCGCCGACGTACTCCTTCCTCCTATATATACACACGTACCCCCAAACGATCAGAACAGGAGCCAAAAACCTAATTCCACCGCCGCAACTTTCTGTATCCACGAGATCCCATCTTGGGGCCTGTTCCGGAGCTCCGCCGGAAGAGGGCCGTCATCACGGAGGGCTTCTACATCATCCTAGCCCCTCCAATGAAGTGTGAGTAGTTTACCTCAGACCTTCGGGTCCATAGTTAGTAGCTAGATGATTTCTTCTCTCTCTTTGAATCTCAATACAAAGTTCTCCCCCTCTCTTGTGGAGATCTATTCGATGTAATCTTCTTTTTGCGGTGTGTTTGTTGAGACCGATGAATTGTGGGTTTATGATCAAGTCTATCTATGAATAATATTTGAATCTTCTCTGAATTCTTTTATGCATGATTGGTTATCCTTGCAAGTCTCTTTGAATTATCCGTTTGGTTTGGCCAACTAGATTGGTAGTTCTTGCCATGGGAGAAGTGCTTAGCTTTGGGTTCGATCTTGCGGTGTCCTTACCCAGTGACAGAAGGGGCAGCAAGGCACCTATTGTATCGTTGCCATCGAGGATAACAAGATGGGGTTTATTTCATATTGCATGAATTTATCTCTCTACATCATGTCATCTTGCTTAAGGCGTTACTCTTTTTTTAACTTAATACTCTAGACGCATGCTGGATAGCGGTCGATGAGTGGAGTAATAGTAGTAGATGCAGAATCGTTTCGATCTACTTGTCACGGATGTGATGCCTATATACATGATCATGCCTAGATATTCTCATAATTATGCTCAATTCTATCAATTGCTCAACAGTAATTTGTTCACCCACCGTAGAATACTTATGCTCTTGAGAGAATCCACTAGTGAAACCTATGGCCCCCGGGTCTATTCTCATCATATCAATCTCCATCACTTTTATATTGTTTTGCTATTTACTTTGCTTTTACTTTTTACTTTGCATCTTTATATCAAAAATACCAAAAATATTCTATCTATCAGATCTCACTCTCGTAAGTGACCGTGAAGGGCTAGACAACCCCTAATCGTGTTGGTTGCGAGTAGCTATCGCTTTGTGCAGGTACGAGGGACTTGAGCGTGGGCTCCTACTGGATTGATACCTTGGTTCTCAAAAACTGAGGGAAATACTTACGCTACTCTGCTGCATCATCCCTTCCTCTTCGGGGAAAACCAACGCAAGCTCAAGACGTAGCAAGAAGGATTTCTGGCGCTGTTGCCGGGGAGTCTATGCAATAAGTCAATATACCAAGTACCCATCACAATCCCTATCTCTCGCATTACATTATTTGCCATTTGCCTCTCGTTTTCCTCTCCCCCCAATTCACCCTTGCCGTTTTATTCGCCCTCTCTCTCTATCCTCCCTCTCTATTTGCCTTTTTGTTTGCTCGTGTGCTAGTTTGATTGCTTGTCATCATGGCTAGTCTCATATCTTCTCCGTTGTCTCCCGGGAGTGAAGTTCTAAATTTTAAACAAAGGGAGGGAGAAAATCTAAAAGATGCTTGGTATAGGATTTGCAATGCTCAAAATAGATCTACCAGGAAAAAATTTACCTTAGTTCTTCTCCACAATTTTTATGTAGGTATTAATCCTTGGAATAAATATATCCTCGATGCCATTACCGGAGGGAACTTCTTGGGTAGCCATACTTTTGATTCTTATAATGCTATGTTAGATTTATTTGGCTCACCACCTCTTTTGGTTAATGGAACCATGTTAACTTTGGAGCATGTTATGCAAAGACTTGAAATTATTGAAAATAAAGTTGCTACTATTGAATCAATTGAAAATCTAGATAAAAAGATCCACAATCAAATCACGCAATATGGATCTAAGGTAGGAATGACTTTGAAAAATATTAAGGAAAAGTAACCCATAGTTAATGAGAAGATGAACTTAGATTCTACTAGAATTGATAAACTTGAGGGTATCACTACAAATTTGGGAACCACTTTTTCTTCCGTAAAGAATACTCCTAGTCCTCCTACTAAAATTGCCAAGCTCATGTATGTTCCCAAAAATAAGGGTGAATCATCTAGTAAGGAAACTGCTGATCTTAAATCTATCAGTATTCATCCCAATCTTTTTGCTATCATTAAAGAACCATTTATTATAAATGAATTTTTCGATCTTGTGCCTAAAATTTTGATAATTAATAAAAATAAAGAAATTCCTAAAGATGGTAGATGCCTAATTGAAGAATTGCCTACCAAAGATGGCAATACCTAGATCTATTCTTGCTCGTTATGCCTAGCTAGGGGCGTTAAACGATAGCGCTTATTGGGAGGCAACCCCATTTTATTTTTATTCCTTGCTTTTTGCTACTGTTTAGTAATAAATAGATTATTTAGCCTCTGTTTTGGTTGTGTTTTTTGTGTTTAATTAGTGTTTGTGCCAAGTAGAACCGTTGGGAAGACTTGGGGAAAGTCTTGTTGAACTTGCTGTAAAAAACAGAAACTTTAACGCTCATGAGAACTGCTGTCATTTTTATTTTATCATTGCTATTTAGTTAATTATTTTTGCAGATGATTAATAGATAAATTCCTCACGTCCAGAAATTTATTTTATAATTTTTGGGGTTCCAGATCTTGCGCTAGCTACAGATTACTACGGACTGTTCTGTTTTTGACAGATTCTGTTTTTCGTGTGTTGTTTGCTTATTTTGATGAATCTATGGCTAGTAAAATAGTTTATAATCCATAGAGAAGTTGTAATACAGTAGGTTTAACACCAATATAAATAAAGAATGAGTTCATTTCAGTACCTTGAATTGGTCTTTTGTTTTCTTTCGCTAACGGAGCTCACGAGTTTTCTATTTTGAGTTTTATGTTGTGAAGTTTTCAAGTTTTGGGTGAATTCTTTTGATGGATCATGGAACAAGGAGTGGAAAGGGCCTAATCTTGGGGATTCCCATGGCACCCCCAAGATAATCCAAGGACACCAAAAAGTCAAAGCTTGGGGATGCCCCGGAAGGCATCCCCTCTTTCGTCCACTTCCATCGGTAATTTACTTGGAGCTATATTTTTATTCACCAACATGATATGTGTTTTGCTTGGAGCGTTTTGTATCTGTTTGTTAGTATGCCACAATCATCCTTGCTGTACACACCTTTTGAGAGAGCCATACATGAATTAAAATTTGATAGAATACTCTATGTGCTTCACTTATATCTTTTGAGCTAGATAATTTTACTCTATGTGCTTCACTTATATCTTTTGAGCTAGATAAGTTTGCTCTATGTGCTTCACTTATATCTTTTGAGCTAGATAATTTTGCTTTATGTGCTTCACTTAGATCTTTTAGATCACGGTGGTGGATTCGTTTTAAAGAAACTATTGATCTCTCATGCTTCACATAAATTAATTTGAGAGTCTCTTAATAGCATGGTAATTAGCCTAATAATAATATGCTTGGTATTCAAGATTTGTGAAACTTTCTTTTGAGTGTGTTGAATACTAAGAAAAGATTGAAGCATGATAATTGTTTTGAGATATGGAGGTGATAATATTAAAGTCATGCTAGTTGAGTAGTTGTGAATTTAAAGAATACTTGTGTTGAAGTTTGTGATTCCCGTAGCATGCACGTATGGTGAACCGTTATGTGATGAAGTCGGAGCATGATTTATTTATTGATTGTCTTCCTTATGAGTGGCGGTCGGGGACGAGCGATGGTCTTTTCCTACCAATCTATCCCCCTAGGAGCATGCGCGTAATACTTTGCTTTGATAACTTCTAAATTTTTGCAATAAGTATATGAGTTCTTTATGACTAATGTTGAGTCCATGGATTATACGCACTCTCACCCTTCCACCTTTGCTAGCCTCTCTCATACCGTGCAAATTTCGGTGGTATCATACACCTACCATATACCTTCCTCAAAACAGCCACCATACCTACCTATTGTGGCATTTCCATAGCCATTCCGAGATATATTGCCATGCAACTTTCCACCGTCTAGTTCATCATGACACATCCATCATTGTCATATTGCTTAGCATGATCATGTAGTTGACATAGTATTTGTGGCAAAGCCACCGTTCATAATTCTTTCATACTTGTCACTCATGATTCATTGCATATCCCGGTACACCGCCGGAGGCATTCATATAGAGTCATACTTTGTTTTAGTATCGAGTTATAATCATTGAGTTGTAAATAAATAGAAGTGTGATGATCATCATTCAATAGAGCATTGTCCCCCCAAAAAAGAGAAAGGCCAAAGAAAAAAAGAAGGCCCAAAAAAAGGGGCAATGCTACTATATTTTTTCCACACTTGTGCTTCAAAGTAGCACCATGATATAGCAAGTCTCATATATTGTGCCTCAAAGTAGCACCATGTTCTTCATATAGAGAGTCTCATATGTTGTCACTTCCATATACTAGTGGGAATTTTACGTTATAGAACTTGGCTTGTATATTCCAATGATGGGCTTCCTCAAATTGCCCTAGGTCTTCATGAGCAAGCAAGTTGGATGCACACCCACTAGTTTCTTTTGTTGAGCTTTCATACATTTATAGCTCTAGTGCATCCATTTCATGACAATCCCTACTCACTCACATTGATATCTATTGATGGGCATCTCCATAGCCCGTTGATACGCCTAGTCGATGTGAGACTATCTTCTCCTTTTTGTCTTCTCCACAACCACCATTCTATTCCACCTATAGTGCCATATCCATGGCTCATGCTCATGTATTGCGTGAAGATTGAAAAAGTTTTGAAAAAGTTAGAGTATGAAACAATTGCTTGGCTTGTCATCGGGGTTGTGCATGATTTAAATACTTTGTGTGGGGAAGATGGAGCATAGCCAGACTATATGATTTTGTAGGGATAACTTTCTTTGGCCATGTTATTTTGAGAAGACATAATTGCTTTGTTAGTATGCTTGAAGTATTATTATTTTCTATGTCAATATAAACTTTTGTCTTGAATCTTTCTAATCTGAATATTCATACCACAATTAAGAAGATTTGCATTGAAATTATGCCAAGTAACACTCCGCATCAAAAACTCCCTTTTTATCATTTACCTACTCGAGGACGAGCAGGAATTAAGCTTGGGGATGCCTGATACATCTCCAACGTATCTATAATTTTTGATTGCTCCATGCTATATTATCTACTATTTTGGACTATATTGGGCTTTATTTTCCACTTTTATATTATTTTTGGGACTAACCTATTAACCGGAGGCCCAGCTCAGAATTGCTGTTTTTTTGCCTATTTCAGTGTTTCGAATAAACAGAATATCAAACGGAGTCCAAACGGAATAAAATCTTCGTAAACGTGATTTTCTCACCGAACGTGATCCAGGAGACTTGGACCCTACTTCAAGGGGTCAAAGAGGTGGTCACGAGGGTGGGGGCGCCCCCCCTAGGGTGCGCCCCCTACCTCGTGGGCCCCTCGGTGCTCCACCGACGTACTCCTTCCTCCTATATATAAACACGTACCCCTAAACGATCAGAACAGGAGCCAAAAACCTAATTCCACCGCCGCAACTTTCTGTATCCACGAGATCCCATCTTGGGGCCTGTTCCGGAGCTCCGCCGGAAGAGGGCCGTCATCACGGAGGGCTTCTACATCATCCTAGCCCCTCCGATGAAGTGTGAGTAGTTTACCTCAGACCTTCGGGTCCATAGTTAGTAGCTAGATGACTTCTTCTCTCTCTTTGAATCTCAATACAAAGTTCTCCCCCTCTCTTGTGGAGATCTATTCGATGTAATCTTCTTTTTGCGGTGTGTTTGTTGAGACCGATGAATTGTGGGTTTATGATCAAGTCTATCTATGAATAATATTTGAATCTTCTCTGAATTCTTTTATGCATGATTGGTTATCCTTGCAAGTCTCTTTGAATTATCCGTTTGGTTTGGCCAACTAGATTGGTAGTTCTTGCCATGGGAGAAGTGCTTAGCTTTGGGTTCGATCTTGCGGTGTCCTTACCCAGTGACAGAAGGGGCAGCAAGGCACGTATTGTATCATTGCCATCGAGGATAACAAGATGGGGTTTATTTCATATTGCATGAATTTATCTCTCTACATCATGTCATCTTGCTTAAGGCGTTACTCTGTTTTTAACTTAATACTCTAGATGCATGCTGGATAGCGGTCAATGAGTGGAGTAATAGTAGTAGATGCAGAATCGTTTCGATCTACTTGTCACGGACGTGATGCCTATATACATGATCATGCCTAGATATTCTCATAATTATGCTCTATTCTATCAATTGCTCAACAGTAATTTGTTCACCCACCGTAGAATACTTATGCTCTTGAGAGAAGCCACTAGTGAAACCTATGGCCCCCGGGTCTATTCTCATCATATCAATCTTCATCACTTTTATATTGTTTTGCTATTTACTTTGCTTTTACTTTTTACTTTGCATCTTTATATCAAAAATACCAAAAATATTCTATCTATCAGATCTCACTCTCGTAAGTGACCGTGAAGGGCTTGACAACCCCTAATCGCGTTGGTTGCGAGTAGCTATCGCTTTGTGCAGGTACGAGGGACTTGAGCATGGGATCCTACTGGATTGATACCTTGGTTCTCAAAAACTGAGGGAAATACTTACGCTACTCGGTTGCATCATCCCTTCCTCTTTGGGGAAAACCAACGCAAGATCAAGACGTAGCAGTGCTCGTACCGCTCATGAAATGGTAGGGGGTGGCTGATATATTTCCATGCTAGATGTGTTATTCTTAAGATGAGTGTTTATTCACTTTTCATTGCATGAGAGTACGGCAAAGGTATTAGGGATCCCCAGTCCCGAAATGAAAAAAGAATTTACTTTATATTGTCAAATAATAAATTCCATGGAAAGTGTTGGTATGGAAGGCACCCGTGGATACGGTTAGCCATGGAAAGTGAAAGTATGGTGGAAAAAGGAATGAACTTTATTTTCTGTTTGGGAACCGCCTATGATATATCAAGCATGGAAAGTATTGGGAACTACTCGATTATTTTCGTTGACAGGAAAAGCATGCCACCCAAAATGTTTTATCTCTATCTTTTTTGCTTTGAGCTCTGGCACCTCTACAAATCCCTATTTCCCTCCGGGAAGGGCCTTTCTATTTACTTTATGCAATTTTTACTTTTACTTGAGTCTCCATCTTCTCTTATAAAGCACCAACTAAGGGGCAGTATGATCGTACTTGAGCATTGGGTGTAGCTAATATGTGAGTGTGTTTCATGAATGGATCAATGCTTGAGTATAATGGGCTAGGGATAACTTGCTTTAGCGTTGATATTTTGAACGACATGGTTGCTTGTTGATATGCTTGAGTATTCTTCAAAAAATGCTGGCACATTATTTGTCAAGATTTCTATGATTTGGCTGAAGCTTTCCATAATGGCACTGCAAATTTGGAAAATATCAATGGTTCTTCTATCACACTCACCCCAAAGAAGTTGGCTCCTGAAGGGGTTGGGGATTATAGGCCAATTTCCTTGACTGGGATGGGCCTCAAGTTTCTGTCCAAGATGGCTGCCAATAGATTTCAAAAGATAATTATGAAGTGTATTCATAAGAATCAATATGATTTCATTAAAAGCAGGACTATCCAGGATTGTATTGGTTGGTCCCTTGAATATTTGCATCAATGTCATCAGTCAAAGAGACCTATTGTTATTCTTAAATTGGATTTTGAGAAGTCCTTTGACTCCATTGAACAAGAAGCTATCTTGCTGATTCTGAAGTACAAAGGATTTAATCAGAAATGGATTTCTTGGGTTAAGCAGTTGCTCTCCATTGGAACATCATCAGTCCTTTTAAATGCAGTACCTGGAAGACAATTTCTCTGTAAAAAGGGTGTTAGACAAGGAGATTGTCTTTCGCCCTTACTCTTTGTTATTGCTGCTGACCTTTTGCCATCGGTAGTAAATGATATGTTTAGAAGGGGAATTTTAAAGCTGCCTATACCATGTCATGACCAAGATTATCCCATAGTGCAATATGCTAATGATACTCTTATCATCTTACCAGCAAATAAATCTCAACTATTGGCTCTCAAGGACATGCTTCACGTGTTTTCCACTTCAACTGGTTTAGTGTTGAACTATCATAAATCTTCCATGGTGCCCATAAATGTGGATAAGGACACTACCATTGGTTTGGCTTCTACTTTTGGATGTCAGGTTGGCAAAATGCCCTTTACATATCTTGGTCTACCTATTGGTACTACCAGGCCTAAAATGGTGGACTTTATGCCCCTTGTTGGCTGTATGGAGAGAAGAATGTTAGCTAGTTCTTCTTTTCTAAATCGGGGGAAAGGCTTTAGTTTCTGAACTCTGCTTTGTCCTCCATGCCCATCTTCTATCTAGGCAGCTTGCCTGTTCCTGCAGGAATTTTAAAACAATTGGAGAGAATACAAAGACAGTGCTTATGAAGAAAGCATAGGGATGAGCCCTCACCATCCTTGGCAGCTTGGGACCTAATTTGTAGGCCCAAGAATAAAGGTGGACTGGGCATCTTGAATTTGGGTGTACAGAACGTGGCTCTTTTGCTTAAGCATTTGCATAAATTCTTAAATAGGATGGATTTGCCATGGGTCTCGCTTATTTGGGATACATATTATCATTCTTCTGTACCTCAGGGGACTGATAGATGTGGTTCTTTTTGGTGGAAAGATATTTGTAAATTGCTGGATCATTTTAGGAACACAACTTGGGTACAAATCAATTCTGGGAACTCAACTTTGTTTTGGTCTGATAAATGGAAGATTGGTGACTCAGTGGCCCCATTGCAAGCAAGATTTCCAAGGCTCTTTTCCTATGTGAAAGATCCCTGGCTTACAGTTTCTGAAGCTTTCCAATCTCAGGATATCACCCACATGTTCTACTTACCTTTATCTGCACAAGCATACCAGGAGTTTATGACAGTGCAGAATCTGATGGCCAATTGTAATAGGGAAGTGGATGCAAATGACATTTGGTACTAGCAGGGGACGAGTCATGCCTTCAAGCCCAAGTTGTTTTATTCTTTCATGCATTCAACCATGTCTTTCAATCCTCTCCTTTTGTGGATATGGAAATCTTCCTGCACAATGAAATAAAAGTGTTTCCTGGATGCCAATTATGGATAGACTTAAGATTAAAGATATGGTTGAAAGAAGGCACTGGCATTTGGATGATGGGGTAAATTGTGTGCTTTGTCGCCTGTTGACACGTGAGACCAGGAATCACTTATTCTTTGAATGTAATTTCAGTGTGAGAATATGGAATTATCTCCAAGTCTCATGGCCACCTGGGGATGACATGTCCACTATTGTGATGCAAGCTAAGCAAGATTTTGCAAAACCTTTCTTCACTGAGGTTGTTTTTGTTGCTTGCTGGAATATTTGGATAATGAGGAATGCAAAAGTGTTCAGACATAAGAGACAGAGTTTTAATAGATGGAGGAGTGCTTTCATCCATGATATCACACTCATGCAACACAGAGTCAAGCAAAGATACAAGGAGGAGCTATTAAGATGGATTTCATTTCTACCTCCATGAGGTTTTGTAAACTAACTTCTTAGTTTTTGTTACCTTTCTTCCTTTTTGATTACCCCTTGTAATCCATGTACATTGTATATTTACATTATGAATAAATGTTGAATGATGTGGGGGGGTTTCCCTACAATCACCAGTCAAAAAAATCTTCATGTCAAAACTAGACTATTGCTTTGAATCATATAAAAGTCCAAATGTCCATGCTACAAAGAAAAGAATATGTGATGAACATGTTAGCCAACATTGCACATTAAAAATTCTATTTTTATCATTTACCTACTTGAGGATGAGCAGGCATTAAGCTTGGGGATGCTGATATGTCTCCAATGTATCTATAATTTTTTATTGTTCCATGTTGTTATATTATCATTCTTGGATGTTTTATAATCATTTTATAGCAACTTTATATCATTTTATGGGACTAACCTATTGACATAGTGCCCAGTGCCAGTTGATGTTTTTTGCTTGTTTTTTACATCATAGAAAATCAATACCAAACGAAGTCCAAATGCAGCGAAACTTTTTGGTGATTTTTTTTGGACCAGAAGACACATGGTGGGCCAAGAAAGTACCTAAGGGGGACTTCGAGGGGAGCACAATCCACCATGGCACGCCCAGGTGGGTTGTGCCCACCTTGGTGGCCTCCTGGACCGCCTCTTTTCTCTATAAATACCCCAATATTCCAGAAACAGAGAGGAAACCATCACGGAGGGGTTCATCATCCTCATTCGTGCCTCTCTGATGATGCGTGAGTAGTTCATTGTAGACCTACGGGTCTGTAGTTAGTAGCTATATGCCTTCTTCTTTCTCTTTTGATTCTCAATACAATGGTCTCTTGGAGATCTATTTGACGTAACTCTTTTTGCGGTGTGTTTGTTGGGATCCGATGAACTTTGAGTTTATGATCAGATCTACGTTTTTATCCATGAAAGTTATTTGAGTCTTTTGATCTCTTATATGCATGATTACTTATAGCCTCGTATTTCTTCTTCGAATCTTTGGTTTAGTTAGGCCAACTACATCAATTTTTCTTGCCATGGGAAGAGGTGCTTTGTGATGGGTTCGATCTTACGGTGCTTGCACTACAAAAAAAAGACACTTCCGTGATGATACGTGTTTGTCACAGTAGGTCACGTTTTCTGTCATGCATGTACATCCATGACGATTTTATGATAGAATCAAGATAGTCATACCTGTGCTGTCATAGAAGTGTTCCATGACGTTACCAAAATGTCGGTGTACAAAAATAGGGGCGCATCTTTGTACCCCTTTTTCGGTGCACGGGCAGCCAGAGTCGCGCCCATGGCCACACCAAGCAGAATGAGGGAGGTGAGCCAAGGTAAGATCGAAGCCCAAAGACAATCAAAGCAACGCCAAGGCCAAGACCACAAAGAGCAGAGGGACGAAGCAAGTTCCCCCGGCAAGACCCTTGCCGGGTGGCCTCAGCGGCCCCGGCAAGACTCTTGCCGGGACAGCTCGCCCCGCACCAACAGAGCGAGCCACCCTTGAGCCCACGGCCCCCAGTACCATCATCAGCGTGGGGCCAGGGCTCGGGAAGGCACCCCTGTGGTGGCATGCAGGTCTTTGTGAAGACATATTCAATATCATATTAGAAGACGACGATCCTCGGCAAGATCCTTGCCAAGGAAGGCCACCAGACCCCCGACAAGATCCTTGCCAGGGACGACAACACGCCATGGCGAGACCCTTGCCGAGCCACCCAGCAAGGCCCTCGCCAAAGACGCTGGCAAGGCCACCACCAAGCCGACGCCAACCAGGCTCCCACCGCCATTCACATGCAGCTGCCAGCCCAACCAGCTGGGCGAGCCCCTGCTTGGCAACATGCAGCTCCCAGGCCAACTCATCAAGCGCCTGTGCGGCGGCATGCAGATCTTCGTGAAGGCTCCACCACCGTGCCAACTCAGCTGCCTGCCTACCTACATGGCACCGCACGCATCCCTGGCTGAGGCGCGTGTCAAAGCAAGGAGGAGCGGCGACGGACGGGACAGGCCTCGCCCCGTCCCCGATAAAGCAAGAGGACACCTAAGTGGTGCATTAAATGCACCTTGTCCTGTAATGCGAGGGATAACCTCGTGCCACTGTAGACCTTTCCACCTCCTGTGTGCCACTGTGGCAACCCCTTTTTCCTATAAAAGGAGGCCCGGGTGACAAGGAGAGGGATTCAGCTCTTTCGAACCACACACTGACCACAGCTAGTTCGAGAGCTCAAGAACTCTCAGAAATACACCCACAAAAGCAGGACTAGGGTTTTACGCATCCTCGCGGCCCGAACCTGGGTAAACGATCTTTGTGCTGTCTACTAGCCCTACTCTCCTCGCAACCCTGCGCCCCGGCAACTGTAGTAGGGATTCTTGTCATCCCATAGGTGTCGTTCCACACCGATATCCTTGGCGCGCCAGGTAGGGGGAGCAATTGTGAGAATCTGGTCTGGTAGTTAGCCTAGCGGTTCTTCATCGCTTTCGGTTTCTAAGAAGAAGGCGGTTGGAGGAATGATGCCGTCTCGGTGACAGAAAAGCTAGGTCACTCAGAGCCTTGGATTATTTCCTCTTACACTTAAGGTTATCGTCCTCGGATATCTGGCCTATGTATGGGAAACCTGCACGTAAGCCCCCCCCCCCCCCCCCCCCCCGCGATTGGCAACGCCTTTGTTCTGTTTCGAGTCCGCTCAACAGCTCAAAGCCGCCGCGTCGAGAGTGGCGGGGTAGCCTTCCGCACCTGGCAACGCTCCTGACTCTGACTCGAGTCAAACTCGACAGTTCGGGTGGCCGCGCTAAGGGCGGTAAGGTGGTTTCCCCGGTAGCAAGCACACCCGGCAGGCCAATGGGGATCCGTCCCAACGACGCCGCCCTGGGTTTACGCGCCGGCAAGCTACCTAGTTGCGTAGGGTGGACATACAAGGAAAAATCAAACAGGAAAATAACATGCATGATACTAAAAAGTGCTGCAGAGTTATGTTACATCAAATTGTTGCTGCGGTTCTAACTAGAGATAGCAATTGTCTTGGTTGTGAACCTGCGGCGGCAATAAAAAAGAACGGGATGCCTAATCCCGGCGCTGGCCCTCCACCCTCTGAATTCCGCCGACTCGGCTGATGATGGGCTCGATGCGCTCCCTAAGTGGCGCAAGGTTGGTTCCCTCCGGCAAGCTCTCCAGCGGGGCATCGAAGTCGAGGTTGGGGTACCAGTGCGCCACCTTGGTGAGAACCTTGGTCATGGCACCCTGGCAAAACCTCCGGGACTCGTCAGCCAGTGAGGCCGCCCGGTTGGCATGGAACCGCTCCAGAGTGCCGACGACCTTCTCAAAGAACATGGTCAGGCTGCAATTGGCGATCACGGCCCGCTCCGGGACGTACCTCACGTCCGGCATCCCCATGATGGCCAGCTGCGCGGTGGCCTGGTTGGCGACGGTGGCAAGGCGATCAAGCCAACGGTTCTCGCCCTCCACGTGGTCCGCGAAGTTGAGGCCCTCGTTCTTCCGCAACAGCTTCTCGGCCTCCAGCTCCTTGGCCAAGGTCCCCTCTCGAGTTGTGGCCTCCGACAACACCTTCTCGAGACCCTCCAGCTTCAGCTTGAGGTCTTTGACGGAGTTGTTGGCCTCAGAGAGCTCCCCAGCCTTGCGGACGACCGCGCCCTGCACCTCTGTTAGGGCACTGTTGAGCGTGTCCTGCTCCTGGGACAGCTTCAGGGCCTGCTCCTTCAGCCTGTCGCGCTCTGCCTCCAGCTCCTCCACCTTGCCGGCGTGAACCTGGGCCTGGACATTGAGTGCCTCCTTGTGCCTCTGCTCCAGCTCGTTGTCCGCTGCAAGACAAGCTTCTCCACCTCTGCATCCTTGCCACGAAGCATGGCGGCAAGCCTCTCCTTGCGCGCAGCAAGGTCCTCCTCCTGGGAGTTCAACGCGGCCTCGCGCTGGGTTCGAGCGGCTTCGGCGGCCTCGGCCAAGTTCTTCGCCGCCTCCTGGGCTTTCTCGACGTCGGCGAGCTTCATGGTGAGCTCCACGTCGCGCCTGGCCTGCTCACCCTGGTCCCCCTTGAGCTCCTTGTGGGCCTCGCGGAACCAGTCCTGCGCCTCGGCAACGCGCTTCTGGAGGTCCGCCTCCGCATTCTCCACCACCGCCATCCTGGACTTAGCCTTGTCCAGGCGGGCGAGGTGGAGCGCCAGGAGCTTCCGGAAGCTGGCGCCCATGGCGTGGAGGAGCCGCTCTTCCTGCAAGTCGTCGCTGCCAACGATCGGCTCGTCGACGACTTCAAACCCGACAGTGGCAAGCACCTTGTCGTCGAACACCTCTCCCTCAACGGGTGTCCTGGTGCTCGACGCGCCTGGAAGGTGGACGAACAAATCGTCACCCACCCTCAGGTACTTGCCGGAGCCGGAAGCAGCAGAGGAGGAAGGATGGTCACCAGCATCCTCCTCCTCCTCGGCAACGGTCCCATCGGCTTCCCCGGCAGGCCCCTTGCCGGCCTCCTCAGTGGCAGCCTTGTCGGCCTCCCTGGTGGGTCCCTCAGCGGCGTCCTCCACATTGTCTTTGGCGGCCTCCTCAGCGGCGATCCTCTCGGCGTTCGCCTCGGCGGCCTTGGCGACACCCTCAATGATGATGTCCACATCCTCTGGGTTCACCAAGAAGGAATCTGGGCGCCGAAGAAGGGGGTGAGGCAAGGCCAGGACCAGGAAAAAAGAAGGAGGGGAAGCAGGGACGAATGGCAAATGACTTACCCATGCTAGTACCCGGCTGGGAAACGGAAACCCCCTCCCCACCAACATCTGGCGTCGAGGCAAAGCCGCCGGCGCCCAAGTTCTCCTCCTCCTCCTCCATATGCGTGGGCCCGATGCCTGGCGCCCTTGCCGGGGACGCCCCCCGGGGCAGCGTGGTCGATGGGGGCGGCGCGTTGGGAGTAGCCCTCTGTGGCTCCTCCTGCTGCTGCTCTCCTCCTGCGTACCTGACAAGGTCAGCACCAAGGTGTCGTGCCCCTGACACATGTTGACGGGAGAAGAGTGATGAACTTACGCTGGGGGCTCTACCGGGGGCTACTGTCCGGCTACTCAACACCACCAATGGCGCCCCCGAAGTACCAGCTAGGGGCTGGCCACCCGCCGAGACCTTGGCCCTCTTCGCTCTCTGGGCCAGCGTCTCCCCATCCCTGCAAAGATGAAAACAAGTCAAGACAAGCAACGCAGATTGAGGAGGCAGAGATAACGAAAAGGAACCAGATACTTACTCGTCGTCCGCCTCCTCCTCTGTTGTCTTCCTCTTCCTCCTCGGGCTGAGGGATCCGTAATCAAAAGTAACCTCATATCAACATTCGCGAGAGGAGGGGAAGGGGGTGGTGTCTGGGCACGCACGGATGAAGAAGGGGCGGCTGTCTTCTTCTTCACCGCGGCCTTCGCCGGCTTCTTTGCCGCCGCGGCCCTCGTATGGCGCCCGGGCTCCTCCAAGGTCAGCTATGACCGCACAGCCCTGCCGGGCCGGACCGGCTCACCAGAACTGGCCCGCCGCAGGACTCGCCCCCTCCCAGTAGGTGGCGTCGGCTCTGTGGTCTCGGCCTCCTCCTCCGATGACCCGCCGGTCACGTCTTCAACCAAAGGAACCTCGGTGCTGGCGCTGCTGACTCCCTCGGCGGCCATCACCCACCGGGCGAGCTCCTCCTCCTCCGCGGCCGTCGCGGCCTTGTCCTCCACTCCACCAGTGTTGCCGGCCTCCCTGGCGAGTTACGCCTCCCTCGCCCTGGTGGTGATGTAGTTCAGCTCCGCCTGGGAGGTGTCCTGGACAAGCAGCCGCTCGACGTCGGCGTTGACATACACCTTGTGCAGGGTGTCGAAGAACTGTTGCACTTCAGCGTCCACCGGCTCCTTCCAGATCGGGACGGGGCCGTGCACGTTGCAGTCCGGCATCATGGTGATGATCTCGGACCGACGCAAGTTGTTGCACAACGGGACCACCCCCGTTGGCAGCTTAAACAGAGGCCCCTCGTGGACCTTGCCGGCCTTCATGGCGGCCCTCGCAACCTTGTCGGTCCGTTCGACATCGCCGTCACGGCCCACGTCAAGCTGGAAGATCCACTGGTAGAAATGGGCATGCGCCATCACTATAAAGTTGTGGTCGAGGCCAGGGCGGAGCCGCATGATGTCGGCGGGGTTCGTGAAGAGCCAGGCTGGCCTCCCCTTGTTATGCAGAGGAGTTATCCGGCGATGGATGAAGTCCGCCCCGATCATCTCGAGGGTGAGCCCAGCCTGGGTAAGCCGGAGAATCCTGGTGATGGCGATCATGAGCTTCCCGTCATCGGCATCGACGTCGCTCCAATCGCTTTCGCGAACCGGCGGCGCCCGGTAAACTCTGCAGAACGCCGGCGGGTCCTTCTCTTCGATCCAGCACCACCGGCCCCGCCATTCTTCTCACCTCTCCTTCATGGCGCCATCCGGGTACGCTCCCTTGTATTTTGGGATCCAGGCGATGCACCCCGAGATGGCAGCTCCTGTTTGGATCCGAGGGAAGAAGTAATGGCGGAAGAGCGCCGTGTTGGGGTGCACCCCGACAAAGCCTTCGCAGAGGTGCGCGAAAAGGGCCATGCACGCCACCACATTCGGAGTAAAATCCAGGAGGTGGAAGCTGAAGGTGTGCATGATGTCGCTGAAGAAATCGGAGAAGGGAGGACAGAGCCCGCAAGAAAAATAATCAACAAAGAAGGGGTACTGATTTGGGGCAGCCTCGGGGCAGTTGGCGGGGATGACGCGCATGGCCGGATGCTCCGAATTCTCTCCCCTCGTCTTCACTCCCCACAGGGGCCTGAAGGACTCCCGAAGCTCAAACACATCGACCGTCAAGGGGAAGAAGGTGGACTGCGTCCGCTGCACCGCCAGCGCACTCTCCGGCGGCTCCGCGGCTCCGGCGTCCTTGGCCACTCCCTTGCCCTTGGTGGGTTTTGGCGCCATGGCGACTGGGGGAGGAGGGCAGGATAGAGGGCGGCAGAAGCGCCATGACGGCAAGTGAGGACGAAGCTTAAGGAAGAAGAGGAAGGCAGACGGAGGTTTCCGAGATTGGGGTTGCGCGGAGGGTAAAAGGAACAGTGTGCCCGCGGTTACCCCTTTTTATGGGGAAGCCACGGGGCGTGCTGCCCATTTACTGCGACGTGACGCATGCGTGTGGAAACCGCCCCGTGCATGCCGCCCCACGCACGCCCCTCCATGCCGTGCCGCGCGCGCGGGTCGTGGGAGGCGGAGCGCGCGAAGAATCTTACCACGGTAAAAACCGCCCCACCTGCCCGCGCACCGTTTTGGGCCAGGCCCGAGAGCTCTTGTTGGTGTACAAAAATAGGGGCGCATCTTTGTACCCCTTTTTTTGGTGCACGGGCAGTCAGAGTCGCGCCCACAGCCACACCAAGTAGAACGAGGGAGGTGAGCCAAGGTAAGATCGAAGCCCAAAGACAATCAAAGCAACGCCAAGGCCAAGACCACAAAGAGCAGAGGGACAAAGCAAGTTCCCCCGGCAAGACCCTTGCCGGGTGGCCTCAGCGGCCCCGACAAGACTCTTGCCGGGACAGCTCGCCCCGCACCAACAGAGCGAGCCACCCTTGAGCCCACGGCCCCCAGTACCATCATCAGCGTGGGGCCAGGGCTCGGGAAGGCACCCCTGTGGTGGCATGCGGGTCTTTGTGAAGACATATTCAAGATCAGATTGGAAGACGATGATCCTCGGCAAGATCCTTGCCAAGGAAGGCCACCAGACCCCCGGCAAGATCCTTGCCGGGGACGACAACACGCCACGACGAGACCCTTGCCGGGCCACCCGGCAAGGCCCTCACCAAATACGCCGGCAAGGCCACCGCCAAGCCCACGTCAACGAGGCTCCCACCACCATTCTTAGGCAGCTGCCAGCCCAACCAGCTAGGCGGGTACCTGTGTGGCAACATGCATCTCCCAGACCAACTCATCAAGCGCCTGCGTGGCAGCATGCAGATCTTCGTGAAGGCTCCACCACCACGCCAACTCAGCTTCCTGCCTGCCTACATGGCAGCGCATGCATCCCTGGCCGAGGCGCGTGTCGAAGCGAGGAGGAGCGGCGACGGACGGGACGGGCCTCGCCCCCGTTCCCGATAAAGCAAGAGGACACCTAAGCGGTGCATTAAATGCACCTTGTCCTGTAATACGAGGGATAACCTCGTGCCACTATAGACCTTTCCACCTCCTGTGTGCCACTGTGGCAACCCCTTTTTCCTATAAAAGGAGGCCCGAGGCAACAAGGAGAGGGATTCGGCTCTTTCGAACCACAAGCTGACCACAGCTAGTTCGAGAGCTCAAGAACTCTCAGAAATACATCCACCAAAGCAGGACTAGGGTTTTACGCATCCTCGCGGCCCGAACTTGGGTAAACGATCCTTGTGCTGTCTACTAGCCCTGCTCTCCTCGCAACCCTGCACCCCGGCAACCGTAGTAGGGATTCTTGTAATCCCATAGGTGTCGTTCCACAACGACACAAAATTATCATCACGGAAGTGTCCACTTCCATGACGATAAATCGCGCATCACAGAAGTGCTTTTGTCAAGGGTGACCGACACGTGGCATCCACCGTAACAGGTCCCGTTAAGCTATCGGGTCCGGTTTTGGATCCGATAACCCGTTAACAGCCCGGACCAATGGGAAATTTCCACATGTAAAATTCTGATTGGCCGGAGGAAACACGTGTCAGCTCGTTAGTGGGTCAGATAGGCGCCTATGATATGTCGACACGTGCGATGGCCCACCACCGGCCCATTTAGCTTACAAAGGCCGACCCGTTTGACTTGGTCAAAAGTTAGCGGGATTGCCCATGAAAAGCCTGTTAACGGTCTCTTCGCAAATAGCCCATTTTACGGCCCGGTAACTCACGGCCCGTTAGGGCCTACACGAAATCGGCCCAACAACGTCATGTGGGCCGCCGAATATAACACCAGCCTATTTCACTTTTGGCCCATGTATGGCCCACGACGTATTTCGGCCCATATGAGGCCTTCGTATCTTTTGGCCCTTTAAAGGCCCACGGTGACTCTAGCCCAGAATGAACATTAAATTTCTTTGTACCCATTAACGGCCCATGATTCACATGGGCCGTTTCCAGCCCGTGTTAGATTTCAGCCTACTGACGGCCCATACGTTCTGGGCTCCTTTCCGGCCCTCGATTACTTCCGGCCCGTTACTGGCATGTTCCCGTAATGGGCCAAATTCGGCCCGTAGCAAGAGTCAGCCCGTTCCTGGCTTGCTAACCCGTTGCGCTGTTTCCAGCCCGTCCTATATTCTGGCCCATTAATGACCCGTTATGCCTGCGATAGAATTAAGCCATTACTGTCCTCTGGCCTGTTAACGGCCCATTACCGTGTTGGGCCAATACCAATTACGCCCGTTTACGGCCCATGTAGACCCATTTATCCAATGGCACGAGGCCCACCGATTCTACAGCTGTGTTGGAGGCCCATTTAAAGACGGCCCGTAGGAGGCCCATGGATCCTATGGCCCGTAGCAGGGTCATGGTTACCACGATCCGTATATGGCCCATGGTTGTTGCGGCCACTAGCAAACCAGGGAAAAAGAAGACTAGGAAATAAATAATCCTGAAACTATCACTAGGCTATTAAGGCGAGTGCACAAATTACATCCACTCGGCATCAAAGATCGCCACCAGTGCAAATATAGGGAACACCCTACACTATACAAAAATGGCGTGCTGTTTTCTTCAACCGGTGGCTGCACGTTAAGAACAAATTTTGTATCGCAACAAAACAAATTACAACTATAAAACAAAAGGAACGTTGGCATAAAAGTTAACAGTCTGGCAGATAAATGCACCACCAGAAATTCAGAAGCTCAGTTCATTTGACCTGATTGTTATGTTCTCATGATGTATTGTCCGATGGAGCACCATAACCTTCGCCTTCATTTCTCCTAGGCTCCTGAACAACATAGAAAATGACTGATAGTCTGGTTTCAAAACCATGCATATCTTGACGACATCGAACAATGTCTGTCCTTATTTCACAAAGGGTCTCTGTTAGGGAACGGACTTGTGTTTGGAGCGCAGATATAACATTGTTTTGAGCTTGCATATCTTGATCATGAGGCAGTTTGGACGAGATTGCTTTAACAACCAACCCAATATTACGCAGGAACGTGCTTTTGGCACTGTTAGTGGACAGGTACTGACCCACTGCAGCAAGAGCTGACATTGCGGTTATAGTTGCCTCGCCACCTTCAGAAGGTGGCGATTCCACCATTTTTTCCATAGCTTGCTGAAAAGTTGAGTTTTTACATTAGTACCAGAACAGAAGATATTAAGGAGGCAGCAAAACCAAACAAAATAGCTTTGGTCTATATACAGAACTTATTCTGGTGAACCCATGTGAAGTATTAGTTGTATTTTACTGCAAAGTACATAATAAAACCAGGTTCCAAACATATGACCATGTACCATGGCTAATGTATTGTCTATTTCTTCACATTGTATTGACAGCTAAGGATAAAGAGACAAAGTTTATAATACAGTAAGCATAGTATGACATCATTCATATCACAAAACAACTGAGAACAGGCAAACAGGCAATTGTAACGTTGTGTGGGCAAGTCCATCACAGAACTAGATTACAGGTCAAGATCAAAGGAACATCACTCCTCTCTTTTAAACCTTGTAAGGTGCAATGATACGCTAAGACAATTGTGTATAAAATTGAAAAGAGTGATAGACATTGGCTGCAAACCATGCAGTTCAAGGCACGAGTCAAAGTAAGTAGTAGTTAAAAGGCATGAGGATTAAGGACTAACAACAGCGGCTTTGACTAGTGTAGTCATGCCCTTCGTCTTGCTGGTGTGACAGTCCTTGGAGATTTCCATAGCATTTGGTTCAGGTATTTTTTTGTCCTTGTGGGCTTTCCTCTGTATTTGGAACAAGTCAATATAGATGTGATAATATGGTACAGTGAAAAGAGTGAAACAACAGCTAATTACAAGAGCCTCGCAGTGTGCAATATAGCTACGAGATCCTGTCATCTGTTGGAATTTCACTTTCGTACGGTTGGCTTTGTTCTTTGAACAATTCACCTACAAGAAGATATATTTGTGTAGCACATGCGTAAATAGGACTTCAACATGTGATCTGATCACATATATATAATGTACCTGATACTTCGGATCGGACCAGTGTTTAACGAGGCCTCTCCAGTCTTCATCCGATATATTTTCCACTGGAGATGTTTGGGCAAGTTCACTCTTAGCCTTGCCTTCAAAGTGAGTTTTCCTCAAGTTATACCGATACTGTCGAAGAGCAGACTTGAAAACATGGGTGCAAGCTTGTCTGATTTCATCATCTTGGCTATCCAACTTGAACCTCATCTGTTGAAAATTATGGGAGTCTCATTATCAGCAACCTAGAAAGTATTGGACAGAGCAGGACGATATTACTAGTTTCCATACATAACCATACTTATAGATAAATGGTCGAGGAAGGTGTTGAACTGGGTTTCGTCTTTGTCATTCCTGTACTAAATCCATGTTGGGAGGATACATACATGACACCTAACAGCAACCGCTGCCTCTGATACTAACTTGGCTGACTATAGCATCACGTGGCCTTTTTAAACCTGCCTCAAAACGGATCTCCATTCTTCCTCCTCTAGATTTAGTTAACCTATCGAGCATTATCCCTGATGTTTGTTTCCTCTTGCGCCTAGGTGCTAGTCCAACAATAAACATAGGAAGTGTTAGTGTACATCAAACTGTGAGACTACATATAAAGAAGCATGCAACTGTAACTTGGCTCCAGCAACTACCTTCTTGCTGTTGAAGCTCACAAAGTTCATCTGATCTTGCCAACTCATCTTGTGTCAAGAGTGCTTTGGAAGTAGTGTCAGGTGGCAAGGGAGCTTGGGAACGTGCTGCTAGCTGAGTTGACCACGAGTAGATCATGCAGCTGGTGGTATTGTGGAAGGTGTTGCAACAATTAGGGTTGTCTCTGCTTGTTTGGTGGCAGCTATTTGTTTCTATTTGGCTTGTACTGCAGCTCGTGTAGCATGGGATACCCTGCCAGTACAATTTTCCGCTGGACTTTGACCTTCTATTGCACCATCAGTACCAGCAGAATGTCCAGGATTCTTTCGCTTCCCTTTCCCTGTCGTTCTGTCTTGCTTCCTCTTTCTCTGTGCCATGTTAAGTCAAGCCGACAAGAAAAACGAATAACAATTTAGTTCTTCAGAACAAATTGATGCGTGATACAGACGAATTGAACTTTGATGTTAGACAACCACATGATAGGAGGATGTAATATGTACGAAAAACAGGACGGCACGAGATAACCAGAACTATGATGTGTAAACTAAGCAGAAGACATTTCACTAAATTAGAAGCAATGCAATGGAAGGTAGACACCATATGAAAGATGCTATAAATATCGCTCTGCCGAGTTAACAGTGTCTCATCATAAATGCTGTTTAAACAAATGTGAAGCAGTACAAGAAATAAATCATAAGCAAGGTGCAAACAACATCACACTACCAAGTTAAAGGTCTCTCGTCATTAGTGCCATTGCATATTCACAGCATTACATATTCACAACATTGCATATTCACATCTTATGATGTGTAAACTAAGGAGAAGGCAGTTCAACAAATTAGAAGCAATGAAAGCTAGACACCATATGAAAGATGCAACGAATATCACTCTACCAAGTTAAAATTGTCTCGTCATAAGTGCCATTTCAACAAATTAGAAGTAGTACAAGCTAGAAAAGAATGCGAGATGTAACCTATATTACACTCCCAAGTCAAACGTGTCTTATGATAAGTGATTGTTGCAGGTTACACAACAGTAGTACTTTGATGTAAGAACATGGTGTGATAGACAGATATTGCATGTTCTAGAAACAGGAACACGTGTCTTATTCACAAGTATAATGTGTAAAGTAAGCAGATGAAATTCAAAAAAATAGAAGCAATAGAAGCTAGACATCATACATCACATGCAACCACATATAAAAGTGCCAAGTTAGAGGGAGCACCTGGGATGGTGCACTAGGGGAGACGTGCTCATCATCAACACAGCTAGGTTGAGTGTCTATGCATGTGTTGTCTTGGAACTCGTCTTGGGGGGGATGGAGGAGTAGAATCTATAGAGGCCCTCCGTTTGGAAGGAGCACCATCTTCCGCTGCCTTGCTAACTTCCTTCTGCTTTATTGATTTTGAATTGTCAAGTAAAACCGACAAGAAAAAGCAATAAAATTCACTCTTCAGAACTCATTCGTGCATGATACTGACAATCACTACTTTGATGTACGGCAAACACATGATTCCAGGATGGAATAATACGAAAAATAGGACGGCATGGCATATTCACAACTGTTTGTGTAAACTAAGCAGAAACCATTTCAACAAATAAGAAGCAATGCAAGCTAGACACCACATGAAAGATGCAACCAATATGACTATGCCAAGTTAAAAGCGTCCCATCATAAATGGCATTTCAACAAATTAGAAGCAGTGCATGCTATAAATCATATGAAATATGCAACTAATATCACACTACATATACTAAAGGTGTCTCGTCATATTGATTTATGCGGGATACAAAAAACAATAGTTTTATGTAAGGACATGCTTAATAGACAGATGTACTATGTACTAAAAACAGGAAGGCATGTCACATTAACAGCTATAATGTATAAACTGAGCAAAATAGCACATGCAATTTAACCAGATTGGAAGAATTGCAATCTTGACACCATATGCAACATGCAACCACATATCAAGCTGCCAAGTTAGAGCAAGCACCTGCGATGCTAGTGTAGGGGAAATGCAGTAATCAACTATAGAGCTACATTCACTATCTTCATCTAGCCTTGCTGTTTCTTGAGAATCATGTGGGGAGGCTGACGCTGCAATCTTTAAATGAGGATATTTTCTCACAGTAGTCCACTTGCCTGACTGCCTCATCATAAGTGATTGATGAAGAATACATAAGAACATTAGTTTGATGTAAGAACATGGTTAATAGACAGATGTACTAGTATGTACCAAAAACAGGAAGGCATGTCATATTCAAAGGTATAGTGTGTAAGCTAAGCAGATGCAATTTAACCAAATTGGAAGCAATACAAGCTAGACATCCGGCTGGAGTGGTGAGCATGATCATCTAGGACCTGACAGCCTGGTGGGAGCGGGGCTACTTCGCCACCATCGTGGCTTTTTAGTTGGCTTCCAGGTGATGCCTGTATGTGCTGGGCTTGTCACTGGCTCAGCTAGTGCCCTGACTAGCCATTTGACTTCTGGTGCTCCCGGGATGGTGGTTCATGTAAAAAATATCTTTCATTACCTTACTAAAGACCGACTTTGGCCTTTCGAATACAAGCTAGACACCATATGCAACATGCAACCACATATGACACCGTGAAGTTAAAGCAGGCACCTGGGATGGTGGTTCATTGGGAGCGAGGTCATCAACTCCAGAGCTATGTTTACCGTCTCCATCTGTTCACACTGCACCTATTATAAGGTTGAAACGTGTCTGGCCTATCCGTGTACGGCGCTGGAGCGACTTCTCTCTTTTCTTTTTTGCTTCTCTCGTAGCAGCGGAGTCTGAAATACCTTACATAAAAACAAAATAGTGAGAGTATGGGTGAAGTGTGTGCAGAGCTAGTGCACTGTAAAAGTAGCAGATAGCAGGTGGCTGAAAAATAAATGACAGGAGAGATATGATAGCTCTACAACATTACATGGCAAACAAATTTAGATTCTAGTCTGTATGATTTTGTAATATATGAGCACAGGAAATGCAGGTACTCCTCCAGCACACCACCACATGTGGTCCTATCAAGATAATAGTCGACTAAAAATAAATAGGTCAGTCGATTTTTTTTATGAACCGTCCGATCTATAAGGAACGGGCAAATGGCCTTCGTCTACCGCCTGCTAGTCACTGTTGACGATCTTTCTCAAACCGCCAGCAACCACCGGCCTAGACCCCTTCCTCCGTCGCCCCGCCCTCCCCTCGACCTCACACCACCGCCGTGCTTGGCAGCGCCCCCAGGCCATCCCTTTAATCCCGGTCGACCTCCATATCAGGCGCCAGTAGCTCTAGGCCCCACACGCCCCTAAGATAAACACCGAGGCGCTGCTTCCCCGGTGTAATAGGCAGACTAGCGCCTGTTACACCGGGGAATGCTTCCGTTAATTGGGAATCAACTAACCAGGAATTGAAATCCAGGGGGGCGACGGACCTCTAGCTAAGGTGAAATAGTATATGAGGAGAAACCTTGTGCATCGTGAGTAACTAGGAACATCTAGTATCAAGAAGAAGCGGTCAACTAGTGTCTTCTGTGGGATGAATACCGTGTGAGCAGACACGTAAGATTTGCATGAATAAGGGAAGAGGAGTGCCATTTCCGGTTGCCAGTGTGGTTGCCTCCACATGTCGCGCTGATCTTCTTCTTTTTGCCGGGGAACCCGATGTTTTGGAGGAGGGTGCAGGCTTGGATGAACCCATGGCGAAATTGTTGATTGTGTTGCCATGGCCGTATGTCGGTGGAGGGGAAGCAGATCCGAGGCGGCGAAGGACGGCGTAGCAGGAACAACTCCGGTGTGGTGGACAGTGGCGAAGTTGGAGCGGCAGCGGTGAGGCGCAGGACGGTGTGGTTGAACTGGCTCGGGTACGGATGGCTCGGCCTCGGCTTCAACTACTAGCCTTGGAGGGCGTTGCGGTTGAGGTTGCGGTGGACGACGACGTCGGGGTATCGGCTCTGGCGTGATGGAGGAGGGCGGCGGTTGATGGGTGGGATGGGGTGGCGGACGGAGGACGCCGGGGTTTCGCGGCTGGTGGAGAGGAAGTTTTGGCGCCCACGGAGTACGAATGGGGAATCGGACGGGGGGTGGGGGAGCTAAGGGAGAACCATGTTTCGGTCTGGGACGCGCTTGTTTTTGGCTTTTTTTGAACAGATGGGACGTGCTTGTTTGAAATTTGGGGAAAGTACAAACTTTGCCCCACCCCCTCTTAAATTTCGGACCTACTACAGGTCAGGGGTAGGATGGTAATCCCAGGTGTCCCAAATAGTGGGCAGGAGCGATTTCGGCCGCACGCATGTGTGCTTAGGCGGCCATTGTGTATGAATGTTTTTAGGAGGCGGTTGTGTGGCGTCTAGATGAAGCTACAAACCTACCCCGGTTTAGACCTTTGGACATTGGGCCGGTAGGTTTCACGGGTCGGAGTTAGAAAAGTAATTTCCTTCTACTACCAAACATTGGTCTCACGCGGTTTCGGGCGAGTTGAGGTTCTTTTGGCGCTTCGTTCAAAATTTTGAAACAGAAGCATTCACATTTAGAGTACTCTTGACTTTGAGGATTAACCTAAATAGACAACGTTAAATTTGACCTTCTATGTTTGAAAACCTCATTAAATTATCCGCTTCTTTTTGAAATTTTGACACTTGAAAATCCTATAACTACGAATATTTTGGAATGGAGGAGCTAAATTTGAATTTATTTTGTACACGACTATATATGCTATTATGTACAAAATCAGAGCAAAGATTCGTGCCCCCATAATTTAGGTATGATTTACAAATGCCATGATATCGAATTCAAATAATTGAATGGACTTCATGTTGAATTCGATTTTTTAAACCACCTTAAGTTGAATTCAAATGTATACTAGTTCATAGCTAGCTATTTATAATGTTCATTGTGTAACTTTCGTATGTATACAGTGCTTTACACACACAACATGAACTATACTCACGTTTATATTTGATTGCTAAAGGATGCATTGCCTGGAGTTCAAAATACTAACTATGTGGATCAATTATGTCGAACAATAACATAGACATGCTCAAATTCGATAGAATCTAGATGTCTGATGAATCAATGACCGTTCCTTACGCGAATTGCAAATATCATGATCCCATCCTAATATTTGGATAAAATTTATATCTTTAATCAATGTGTACATCAGTCTTTTACGTGTAGTTTCACTCTCCATCGGTGGTCTCTCACACATGCTCAGACACTCTCTCCCGAGGTGTCTTTCTCGCATGCATGCTCTCGATATAACCCTGCCTCCCTCTCGTAACCATTTACCATTGTTTTCACTAACCTTTATCACAAGCACTCTTCCTCTCACAAGCATACACACACAATCCCCATTGACCCTTTCTATATACATAGACCTGCCTACGTGTCTCCTGTAGGCATATTATCTTTAGGTTTGTCTCTCACGCATTGTCTCGCACCTCTCTTCCTAATCGACGAGTATGATTCTAGAAGAGCATTCTGTAGGATGCCCCTTAAAGTTAGGTTGGATGAATAGTAATATCAGAGATAAGGGGTTACCTTAGTTCAAGAACCCAGGGTTACAAATCCTAGCCGGCTTTGTCAGTGGACACAGAGTCCTTCACAATTCTACTATCATTGTCTTGTATGACAAGTCATCCATGGGTCTCCCTAAATGCGTCACGGGCCGACCAATGTGGCGCAGGAACTGAACGAAGGGCCTCACCTCAACCCACCGGACCTCACGCGGTGACACACCCTCTGCCCCCAGGTCTCGTTATCTTCTCACACCCACACAGACCAACACAGACACCACACACACAAAAATCTCCTCGTGCCTCTATCCCCACCCCCTTGCATATACACACTCAAGCAAATCTCTCGCCATGACATCATATTAGTCTCTCTCTCTAGACCTCTCTCATTTCTCGTGCTATCTCTGCCACGCCCCCCTCCCCCTGCCGGCCCCTCTATCCATGCCTCTCGCGAATACGTAATACACACACATACCTCTCTAGGCCCTGCCAAATACATCAACTACACATTCACACATGTTACATCACGTACCCCATTGATCTAAAAAGCCCTCTCTTCATGTTTATTTTGCATACAACATTCCTTTTGAATAAAGAGTGGCCAAAAAAATATTTTAGAATTTCTACATATATACAATATTACAAAGTTATATGGAGGAGTATGAACGTTAATTTGTTGCATGGTGCCCACAATGATATTTATTCCGCACTGTGAATTTTTATATTTTTATACTATATATAAAGTTAGTCATAATAAAGAGAAATGAAGAGCATCTCTCTCCCCATCGCATACACCCCCTCTACGCCCCTTTCACGTACGCACACAAACTATCTCCAGGTCCTCTAAAATTAAGCCCCCAGCACATTCACGCATGTTTCATCTTTCTCTCGCGATATAGACAATGATGATCATTGTATTTGCAACGAAAGCATGATACGTACATTGGACTTCAGAATCCACTCATTACGGTCACCATTTATGTTTTGTGGTTATTATACAGTCACAGGCTCACCGTACAACTCTGTATTTGCTCAAGACACAACTAGTTAACCAGTTAAACGCTCCACGTGGCACCTCTAGTGTTGCATCACATTATCTCACTACCATTGGGCCCACCTGTCGGCTTGTATCTACTCTTCTACACTCTTATAAAAACAGAGTTGGTGATGATGGTGTGCCTGCCATCCTGCAATATAGGCCATCCGATTTATATCTGACGGATAGGAAGGAAACTATGGCAATTTTGTAAAAAGGTACCCACACACCTCTCCACATTTGCAAATAAGGCCTTCACTCGTCCATCCTTTTCTCTCACAAGATAAACTAGTCATACAAATGCATCTTGATGTTACGTGCAACGCACGGGCATCTTGCTAGTAAGAATGAAAACAAACGACAAAAAAATATTGGACGGTGGTTCGAAGTCATGAACGTGGGCACAGCGGACATGGTGGCCTTGTATTGGTATGCTGAGCTGTCTGTTTTAACACACAGGAGCTGGTGTGGTGATTATACACACACACGCACACATGCACACGAACTGCATGCACACAACACTCACACGAACACATGCAGTCACGCACACACACGCAACACTCACACGTACACACGCAGCCGCGCACGCACGCAACACTCACACGCGCACACGCACGCATGCATGCACGCACCACACGACCAATACACACTCTCACGCTCAAGTGCTCAACCTACACGTGCATGCGCACACATCAGGCCCTGACAGACACATACACAACCAGGTAATTCCCACGCACGGGTTGGAGTATTGTCGCGCCTGCGTAAATTTGTGTTTATCTGACCTTTTTCCTTTGCGAACTGACAGGTGGGACCCACAAGGAATGTGGTCAATTTAACTAGTCAACATGGTGCCACGCAGACTATTTGGCCGGTCAACAGAGTGCAATCCGATGCTGAACGGTGAGCAAGTGACTGTATAATCACCGCAAAACGTATATAGTAACCGTAATGAGCGTATTCTGAAGTTCGGTGACCATATTATGCTTTCTCTCTGTAGGCCCTCCAAAATTACATCTCTGCACGTTCTCGCATGTTACATCTAACAACTATGCAATACAGCACTACTACTACACTCTAACACAATAAATCATATGTGTTTTTAGTTTTACCAGATATCATATTATTACTTAATTATTCAGTTTGCATACATTAAAATTGCCTTTGAAATGTATGGCCAGTATCATCTACCGCACAGGAAAAATCCCGTCCTTTCCTGTTTAATCGGGTTTGTGTCGATGGATCGTGCGAAACAACAAAACTATAGTACTAGTATACAGTACAAGTGACAGTTCACTGGGCCGCCGTGTCGTGTACTCCTCTGTCGTAAGAGTGGAGCGCTCGCTTTCATAAATGTTCTAGTCCCTTTCTCCGACATGTGGGACATCAAGCTACCGGGTCCACGTGCCATACCGAAATACAGTGCAGAGCAGTAGGGGTGAAGCACCCCAGTAATGGCGCCGGCGTAGTAATGAGCAATGGGGCGTCAAATCAAAAAGTTGCACCTTTCCCGCAGTTAAGTTGGAGGGACGAAGTAATAATAATGCTAGTAAAAAAAGAAGTTGGAGAGACGAAGCAACCATCATTTCACTCGTTGCTGAATCCACTTCTCCCTCATCTTCTTCAAGTTAACCACGTGTTGCTTCTGTCGTTGTTCTGCCTCATGTGGGACGCGCATCGGCTTGGTAAAGCACTGACACGTGGGACCGCATGTTATCAAACCGCCAGGCTAACGTCCTCTAAAAATAAGAAACCTCCCCCGCCATCCGCGCGGCAAAATCGCCTCCTTTTTACTAATCTTGATTCTATAATTTTTTAGATCAATATAATTGAGATTTGTATAGATAGCACACCGGAGCAAAACCAAGTGGTACGGTTAAGGGCATCCACAATGTGTAGCCAAATGTGAAAATAGCTTTTGTCATCAATGGGAACCATTTGTGGATGGTGCTGCCAAAGCCAAAAAGATGGAACCGAAGCTCCTTGATTGATTGATTGAAGGAATAGAAAAATGCAACGTCTCTCGTCTTTCTCCCGTGCTTGGATGCATGTACAGTATAGAGCACAGAGTCTACTCCCCTGTCCCTTCTATCGCAAATCACAAAGCAGTGAGGCATCAAATCACAAAGCACGGACGAAGCAACCATCATTTCACTCTTTGCTGACTCCGCTTCTCCATAGTCTTCTTCGAGAAACCACCTCACCGCACTAAGCTGGACGGACGACGCTATTGTGTACTAGTAGTACTAGTACATTTACGCGTCCTTTGGTTCAACAGACTTCCTGGATGCAAATAAGGCGGTTGTCTCGGCTTGCAGGCGGCACTTGCGAACGACTTACCGTGGTCTTCCTCAATGGTGTTCTTCGTCGAATGCACTTTGCCAAACCACAACGTTTGAGATATCGTCGACGTCACCGCAATGGGGAAGGAAGTCAAATAGTTACTACCTCCATTTTTTTGTACACTAGGCTAGTATATCAAAATTACAATTTGCAAAAGGCCACTAACACTAATCGAGGCATTATCGGCACACTTCTTAATATTGAAGGCAAGACGAAAGATACCTTAAAATCTAGGATTGATTTAACACACCTGGGTATCAGAAAGGATTTGCAGGTACAAGATGAAGGTAAACCACGGGATATGGCACTAGCTGTGTACGTCTTGGACAAGGCAAAAAGAAAAGAATTCTGCGAGGTCCTGTCACGCGTGAGATTCCCACATGGATTTTCTTCCAACCCTGAAAGGAGAGTTAGTGCATATGGAAACAAGGTAAAAGGGTTGAAAACTTATGACTGCCACATCCTACTTCAAAGGGTTTTACCTGTTATCCTTAGAATATTGGGCCGCCTTGACTTATACAGAGCAGTTGTAGAGTTGGGACAATTCTTCAGGGAACTCTGTAGTAGAAATATCAGGGTAGATGCTTTGGAGCATCTTAGAGAAAAGATACCAACTATCCTATGCGACCTTGAGAAGATATATCCTCCAGCCTTCTTTGATGTGATGGTGCATTTGGCTATTCATCTACCTGATGAGTCACTACTTAGAGGTCCAGTACAGTATGGCTGGATGTACCCTATTGAAAGGTAGCTCGGCACTTTCAAGGGCTATGTTAGGAACAGGGCTAGACCTGAGGGTTCCATTGCAGAGGCCTACATTGCTATAGAAGCGTTGACATTCTGCTCAAAATACATTGAAATAGTTGATCAGCTTAGCTAAAATGTGGGTGAAGACAATCCCGGACTCAATGTTTTCGATTATTCTGTTCGAGTTACAGGGAAGAGTCGACAAGAGGACAAACCTAAAGATTTGGAAAAAATGGTTTGGTATGTGTTGAATAACTGTTCTGAGATACTACCTTATATCAAGTAAGTGCTAAGTACTGCAGCTTATACATCATAATATACTAAACTTGCAGCGCATTCTTATATATTTAGCTGTTTGACGCGATCACTATGTTGTGCAGCATCTACAAAAAGGAGTTACTGTCGCAAAATCCAAGGAACATTGACAAACTGGTTATGGCAGGATTTGCGAAATGGTTCAACAGCCATGTAAGCTTCTGAATTGCAATGCCAGTTTTTTTAATATATTGAGTACATAAGATGATCAGCTTGTCTATTTTCTAACCATAGGTTAAGAAGATGCGGGAGGATGGGTAGGCAGTTGATGATGCCCTTTACGCACTAGCAATGGGTCCTGATACTCGGGTAAGACATTATGAATCTTGCATTGTTGGAGATGTGCGCTACAACACCCTTGCACGCGACGAAGGCAGGAAGACACAAAACAGTGCCATCATGAGCACGGATAAGTACGGCATAGAGATAACTGAAATGTATGCTAACATAACAGACATTGTTCAGTTGCAGTATATCTCCAGTTTCGAGGATCATCGGTGTGTGGTTCTGTTGTGATGTCATTGGTATAACCTGTTTTACAAGAAAGCAAAACCCAGAGCTGATGATTATTTCAAATCCATCAATGTCAAGGCGGCGTACCAGACCAACGAGCCTTTTATTTTGGCAAATCAAGCAACACAGATATTTGTCTTGGAAGACACATTTGCACATAGCAATGACTGCAGAGTATTGCAAAGGTTTGAGCAGAGGAATTCGTTTAATGAAGTTGCACAACAAGATGATGCTTACACTGCTCCTGATGTACAAGATTCCACAGATGTTCCTAATATCCTTGAGAACCATCACGTCAATGACGCTGGCGAAAAGGTTGCCTGTCGTGTTGTGGACATACAAGAGTTGATCAAGAAGAATCCAACGTTCGAGGACATTGAGGATGAAGAAGAAGATGACACTCTGGGGAATTACAATTCAGACTTATACACATGGCGAAGATGTTGACGCTGCTGCCGCGGATGATGATTAGATTGCTTTTGTCGTATTTGCCTGTCAGAAGACATTTTTTATCTACTATGTGAAATTGTGTTTGCTATGACAACTGAAACCTGATAAAGGTGTTGTTTAGTATTTTGTTGTGAGAACATCACTTGTTATGTATGTTCATTTGTGATTGGTGATTGTATGACGACTAAAACATGATGACATTGTTGTTTAGTTGTACTCATATTTGGCTGTGAAACTTGAATTTGATGACATAGTTGGCTGGTCGACTGCAATTTGCTCGACGTCTTCGAATGGGAACAAAGCTGACCCAACAGGGCCTCTGCTAATTTATTTATTTATTACCAAAAGGGCCAATGTTATTTATTTATTTACGAGGAAAAGGGGATACCCCCCCCCCCCGATTTCTGTTAATAGAAATCATTAGATGTTCACAACACTATGCCCAGCCTGCTACACAGGTTTCATTCATTACTAGTTTCAGCAAAGTGCTCATGTCATAGCCACTGAATACATCACGAGTGCTACATACACTGCAAATAAAGAGACAATCATCCTACAAAGAACATCGATTTTTCTCATTATCTTCACAAGCTCTTTCATCTCCTCATTGCTGTCAAGGCCGTTCAACAGCTGCTGCTTGGCCATGATCAGAGGAACTGCATCTTTAACCTTCTGCTCTGCATCTTCCTCTTCTGTTGTTCCTTCAGTTACTTGTCCAAAACCCCAACCTGCTGGTATTGGGATTCCTCGGCTAACCAAATAATCAGCGTAGTTGTGTCCCCCCCACATCAGCAACTTCCCAGAAATTCAAATCACATGAATCTTCCCTTTTCTGCACGAATCAAATTGGAAGATCATCAACCAGACTATTAAAAATATCAGCAACTGAAAGCAGCAGAACAACACTTAAACATATTATTACCCCATGATTTGGGCATTTGTAGAAGACTCAACCAGGGTTGAGGATTGTGGTTGAGACGCGACGGATGGCTCTGCGTAATTTGCAGCAGTGGCACCACACCAACGGCAGCGGGTTGCGATGAGTAACCGGTTGCGGTGCGTGTGCCGGCGGGGGTGTGATGAGACCCGCATGCGATGGTACACATGGCGACTTGGCACATATCTGGTTGTTGCCTGCTGAAGAGCAGGTGGACAAGCAGCCAGCGGACATGGTTGCTGCGGCTAGAGCTTCTGATGCTAGGCAGAGTAAGTAGAGAAGAGGAGAAGCCTGGATATGCCAGTTTCATTACTCGCAGAGTAGCATAGCACCATATATAGTCACAGTCTAGGTTTGGATTCGAACCAACTACAGGATCACGTCTCTCTTTTTTCTAAAACTCAGCAATGTCTCTTTACTAGTACACTAGCTTGTTCTGTACGCCTTCTCAAGTCTTTGATTTTCTTTCTTTTTTTGCAAGGAAGGAAGGAGGACAAAATTGAGATTTCCTGGGACTCGAACCCAAACCTCTCGGTTGAAAACCAAGGGTGCTAGTCACTTATGTGGCGAATGTTCCCTAGGAGGAGGACGACAGACGAACGCATTTTCCTCGCAGTTTTAGTTGCGACGCAAGATCGAACGGTCGCAGTTTCGGGAATGTTATTAGGCGAACGAGCCCAGTCTTTATTTTCTTCCTATATATAAAAAGGTATGCTACTTCATGTCAGCTTAGTCAACAAATGATTGTGCCAACCTTGACCGTTGGATTGACATTCAAAGTCTGTCGTGTTTCTTCAGTCTCTTCTTCCTCAAGCCTCCAAAGCCAAACCAGCGCCAGCGGGACCGCCTGCTCCCGCCTTCCACGGCTGGCTGTGCTGCCGCGCATGCATCATGGCCACATCGCACCCTAAAACTCTACGCATCTTCCCAGGCTCCTGTTCGTTCCCGTCCGATGCCTCACCATCGTCCTCCGCCTTGGTTCGCTCGCCGCGGCGCCGCCCTCCTGTGTTGTCAACATGGTCAACAATCGAGAGGAATAAGGAGATGACTGTACATGGTGAGGATGACGGTAGGGACCCAGCAGCGCGTGCAGTAATTTTGTTTTTTCAGGACGGAGAAGGGTATCAACTAGATTGTTTGGGAGCTGGGGCCCGTCTAGCACATGACCAGCCCAGTTTGTTTTTTTCCTTTCTGAAAATGGCTAGCCCAGCTATTTTGTTTTTTCCAGAATAACCAACGTAGGCCTACTTGTTTTTCTACGCCCTGCTGGGCCGGAAATCTTTCAAGACGAGGAGGGATGCATTTTGCCCAGAAAATGGGCTATAAGTAATATTAAATGGGCTGTAAAATTAAAAAATACAGCAAACAGGCAATTAGTTCAAAAATACTTTTTTCTTTCGGATTTTGATATTTTAGATTTCATTGTTTTTGTGCGGGTAAAATTTCATTGGATTTAAATTAAGGTATGTTTGGTTTTTAAATTAATTTGAATATGGCTAGAAATATCGGGCTGTATCCTGTTTGGGACAGATTTGGAGGCTGACTTGTGGGTCTACTAGGTTTACGTGTACGAAAGGCTTTGTCAACTTAGTCCACAAACGATTCTAGCAGCAGTGACCGTTGGATGTTAATCCAACGGCCGTGCTGCTTCTTCAATATCTGATCTTCTTGCTCCAGCCGCCCAAACCAGCGCCAGTGGGACTGCCTGCTCCCGCCTCCCGTGGCCAACTGTGCTGCCGCACAGGCCGCACCACCCGACCCTACTCCATTGCTGGCCAGGCCATTCCTCTACTCACCCACACCTCCTATCATTTTCCGGTGACGGCAGCCGGACCAGTAAACCCTCATACTCCCCACCGTGTGGGAAACCACTGCCGAGTCTTCCACGGCTCCGTGTCGTTCCCTTCCTAGGCCTCGCCATCGTCCACCGCCCTGGTGCTCTCGGCGCGCCGTGGCCAATGTGGTCAACGAACGACATCCATCGGACGTTGACTGTACGTGGAGAGGCTGACAGCTGGGTCCATGGCTGCACACAAGGAAATGCATCCTTATTATGCGCAAAATAATGATTCCTCCACCTAACATCTGGGACCCACCGGAAGGGCCTCTGTATTTCATGAAAAAACGTTCCCCCCGCTGACAGGTCGGACCCACCAACTATATCTTCACACGCAAGGAAGTGCCTCCTTATTACGCACAAAAAATGAATACTCCCCCTGCTAGCTGGGACCCAGCATAGTGGGAGGCTAACATGTGGGCCTACTAAGTTGACGGGGACAGAGGGCTTTGTCAACTTAGTCAATATGAACGATTCTAGCTCCAGTTACTGTCGATGTCCATCCAATGTCTGTAGTGCTTTTTCAACCTCTGGTCTTCTTGATCCAGCCGCCCAAAGCAGCGCCGGTCGTGCCGCCTGCTCCTGCCTCCCATGGTCGGCTGTGCTACCGCGGAGGCCTCACTGCCCCTACTACTCCCATCGCTGGCGAGGCCCTGCGGTGACTGCAGCCTCACACCGCAGCCAAACTAGTGAACCCTCGAATTCCTCTTTGCGTGGGCATCCACTGCAGCGTCTTCCCTTCCTAGGCCTCGCCGTCGTCCACCGCTGAAAGTGCAACTATCCCTGGGTGGTTTTGGTAATTCCTAACAACATATAGCTCATTGAGCTAATGCTACTTGAAGATAAATATTTCAGGAAAAGCTCAATGATTGGCATGGCATGGATTAGAAAGTGGACCCCTCAAAATGCTAAGGACAAAATATTGGCTCAAGCTCAAAGCACAAGACTCTACATTTTCCTTTTAGGGATCCAAGATCACACTGAGTCCATAGGAAAAGCCAATACTATTAAAAGGGGGTGAGATGTTGCTTAATGAGTTGCTTGCTCAAAATGCTTAGTGATATGCTCCAAAACCCCTCAACTACTTTCCCATATCCACATATTTACCAAACCAAAAGTCAAACTCGGCCCCACTGAAATCTTCTATCCGGCGCCACCGAGTTCACTTGACATAGCTACCAGAAACCAAAAGTTCACTTGACATATACCAGAAACCCTAGTCACTTCAGTCTCACTGATAGGGATCTCGGTCTCACCGAGATGGGATTGCAAACTCTCTGTTTCCCTTCGTAACGTTTCGGTCCAACCGAGATGAGCGATCGGTCCCACCGAGATTGCAATGCAAACTCTCTGTTTCCCCTTCATAACGTTTCGGTCTAACCAAGATGAGCGAATCGGTCCCACCGAGTTTGCCTGACCAACTCTCTGTTTGCCTATTACCAAAATTGATCCCACCGAGTTTGTGTAATCAGTCTCTCCGAGATTACGTTATGCCCTAACCCTAATGGAATCGGTCCCACCGAGTTGACATATCGGTCCCACCGAGTGTCTGTAACGGTTAGATTTTGTGTGGAGGCTATATATACCCCTCCACCCGTTCTTCATTCGAGGAGAGAGCCATCAGAATATGCCTACACTTCCAACATACATTTTCTGAGAGAGAACCACCTACACTTGTGTTGAGGTCAAGATATTCCAATCCAACCACATAAATCTTGATCTCTAGCCTTTATCAAGTTGCTTTCCACTCAAATCATCTTTCTACCAAATCAAATCCTATGAGAGAGAGTTGAGTGTTGAGGAGACTATCACTTGAAGCACAAGAGCAAGGAGTTCATCATCAACACACCATCTATTACCTTTTGGAGAGTGGTGTCTCCTAGATTAGTTAGGTGTCACTTGGGAGCCTCCGTCAAGATCGTGGAGTTGAACCAAGGAGTTTGTACGGGTAAGGAGATCGCCTACTTTGTGAAGATCTACCCTAGTGAGGCAAGTCCTTCGTGGGCGATGGCCATGGTGGGATAGACAAGGTTGCTTCTTCTTGGACCCTTAGTGGGTGGAGCCCTTCGTGGACTCGCGCAACCATTACCCTTCGTGGGTTGAAGTCTCCATCAACGTGGATGTACGATAGCACCACCTATCGGAACCACGCCAAAAATCTCAGTGTCTACATTGCGTTTGCTCCCTCCAAACTCCTCCCCTTACCTTCATATGCAATTTTTTACATTCCGCTGCTATACTCTTAGAATTGCATGTGTAGGTTGATTACTTGTTTGTTCTAAGTTGCTAAAATCTGCCAAGACTTAAAAATGGGAAAAGGCTAGAATTTTATTTGGTCAAGTAGTCTAATCACCCCCCCTCTAGACATACTTTCGATCCTACAAGTGGTATCAGAGCTTTGGTCTCCGTTTGCCTTGATTTCCATAGCTTTGGTGATCATAGCCTTGGTTTCACAACCTAGGAGAGTATAGCGTCTAGTGAGGGAAATTACCACCATAGAGGTCCTTACTTTGATGGTACTAATTTTGCTAGTTGGAAGCATAAGATGAAAATGCATATTCTTGGACATAACCCCGCCGTTTGGGCTATTGTGTGTATTGGCTTGCAAGGTGAATTCTTTGATGGGAGAGAATCGAACCGTGAGGCTGGCGTGGAAGAGTTGAAGATGCTACAATACAATGCTCAAGCTTGTGATATTCTCTTCAACAGATTGTGTCCCGAAGAATTCAAAAAATCATCCGTCTTGAGAATGCAAAGGAAATTTGGGATACTTTGACTGATATGCACGAAGGTACCGACTCCGTCAAGGAATCCAAATTGGATGTGCTTCAAAGTCAACTTGACAAGTTCAAAATGAAGGATGGTGAAGGTGTCGCTGAAATGTACTCTAGGCTTGCTCTCATCACAAATGAGATTGCCGGCTTAGGAAGTGAAGAGATGACCGATAGATTCATCATCAAGAAGATCCTAAGAGCCTTGGATGGAAAATATGATACCGTGTGCACATTGATCCAAATGATGCCCAATTACAAAGATCTCAAGCCAACGGAAGTCATTTGAAGGATTGTTGCTCATGAGGTGTCACTCAAGGATAAGGAAGAGCTTCACAACAAGTCAAGTGGTGCTTACAAAGCCTCATGTGACGCTCCCACATCATCAAGTGAGAAACAAGCCTTCAATGGAGAATTGAGCCTAATGGTGAAGAATTTCAACAAGTTCTACAAAAGTAGAAGCAAGGAAAGAAGTTCCAAGTCAAGGTCCTACAATGTCAAAAGATCTTCAAGTCGTGAACGTAATTGCTACAATTGTGGAAGACCCAGACACTAGTCAAATGAGTGTACGACTCCCAAAAAAAGAAGAGAAGATTCACCCAAAAGAAGGAATAGGAGAGAAGAATCACCACCAAGAGAGAGGAGTAGAGATGACCTTTATGAACGAAGAACACGGAGAAGCAAGGATTCGAAAAGGAAGGACAAATCATCAAGGAGCCACACAAAACGAAGACATCAATCTCACGTTGGTGAATGGGTATCCGGCTCCGACTCCGACAATCACTCTGACTCCGAATATACTCAAGATGAAGGTGTTGCTGGTCTAGCACTTGTGTCAACCAACTCCTACGACTTATTTTAGTCACCAAATGAAGGAATTGGAAGATGCTTCATGGCTAAAGGCCCAAAGGTATCACACCCCGAGTATGTTGATTTCAATAGTGATGAAGATGACTTGCTAGGTGATGATGATTTACTTGTTGACAATTCTAGTGATGAAAACTATGATGAACTTGCTATTAATCATGCTAATCAAGACAAAATGAATGACGATGATAAGAAGGAGATTGAGCATCTAACTAAAGAGCTAAACACTCTTAAGTTAGCTCATGAAACTACCTTGGAAAATCATCGAAAGCTTTTAAAGACTCATGAGAAGTTATGCTTCGAAAAGCTCAACCTTGAGCAAGAGCATGGGTTCTTAAAAGCGATCAATGATGATTTTCTCAAGAAAAGTTCTTCTTACATTGCCAAGTGTGTACTCTTGTCTACTTACATTCCACAAGTTAAATCTAGCAACAAGAGTAAGAAAGATTCTTCTTCTAGTAGTAACAATAATCATGCTAAACCCAATGATGTTGCTTCTAGTAGTTCTCTTGATTCCACTAATGATTCTCTTAGCCAAGTTACACTTGAGCAAGAAAATATCTTATTAAAGGGAATTATAGAGAAAGGTGTTTACAAGAGCATTGCCGGATGTAAGCAATTTGAGGAAATTGTACGCAAGCAAGGAAGACACCGTAAGAATCAAGGTGTTGGTTTTGAACGAAAGTTCAATGCCAATGGAGTTGAGTGGGAAGAAGATCAATACCCCAGACGAAATTTTTTCCTCAACAAGAGAAGTATGATCCTACTTCTTTCTAAGGAACACAAGCTCAAGATGATCTTCCACCACAAGACCACAAGCAAAAAGGCAAGGACAAGCTTCAAGAGGAGATTGATGCATTTGAGGAAGCTCCCAAAGCCTTGGTTAAGTGGGTTCCCAAGACTACATCAAGTTCTACTTCATCATGTACGACTACAACTCCAAGGATTCCCATCAAGATGGTGTGGATCCCGAAGAAGAAGAACTAGAGAGTTCTTGAGGGTGACTCCGCCAACATACTTCACTCATATCATTTTGGTGAGGACAAGTGCAAACAACTTCCATATCTTGCACTAGTTCAAGGAGTCACAAACCCTCTTGTTGGTAAGACAAGGGACAAGGTAACCTAATGCATTCATGGACATCATCTCATGTGAATATCACTCTATGTCTATGGATATCCTTGTTTGTTCCTTGTGGGACTAACCGTGTAGGTATTGAAAGTGCAACTCACTCCAAAGGATTGCTCCAAAGGATCTACATCAACATTGAGCATCTACATCTTCAACACCTACATGAAGTCATCATCGACAAAACCCAAGGTTAGTCCATCCCTCTTAGGGGGGATATTACATCTAGGGGGAGCTTTACTCTAATAAATTGAGCTAAAGCAACTCTAATGGTGTGAACACAATAATGCTTTATGTAAAAGTGGCAACCCCACTTGTGCTTAAATGATGAGTATGACCTGCGATCAAATGTTCTCATTTGACTCCTAAGTCAATATACTCATATATATAGATGACCTAGTCATCGCCAAATTGCTTGATAGTTGCTAGAGTGATTGTGCATGCTTTGTCACATATTTCATTTGCCATCTTATTGTGTGAGCATGTTGGTTGCATATTTTATTCATTCGAGGACATCATTTGTTGATTTGATTGTTTGGCTTTTTCTCTTTTGCCAAATGGATGGACAAGAATGCCTAAGAACTTCCTCTAGCTACCTATGCTTTTCTCATCTCAAACTCTATTCGTGCTACATCACAAAGTTTGATCAAGTCAGATTCGAAACACTCTGTGCGAGGAGCACTTGGAGTCCCCGATTCGTCATAGACTTAAACTTCCAAAACCTCTTTGTGCATTTCGGTATGACTGAGTCATCTATTTCGGTCACACTGAGATCACTAAGTTGATCTAGGTTTTCAATCTTGGTGCAACCGATTAGAACTTTTCGGTCACACCGAGTTGCAGCAACCGCTTGCGATTCTGCATCTCGGTGCCACCGAGTTGTTCCACTCGGTCACACCAACAGGGTTGGGATATATATACCCACGGGTGAGATTTTGGAAATTCCTTCAAAACCTCTCAGCCCCTGCGTGTCCTGCTCTACTGCCTCGGGTCTCCAGATCGTCCTCTCGCTGCCAGCGACCTCCCATCGCTGGTTTCCATCTCTGTCAATGGATTTCTGCCCCTCCGTTGCCGCCGTAGCGAACTCCGCCGAATTAGGGTATGAGTTCGATCTTTTGTGCTATTCCTTTAACTCCGATTCGTAGCACATTAACTTTGCCATGATCATGACTACATATGCAATCAATCTATCCAGTTAAAACATCCCTTAGGTTAGGTTTGATTTGAAAATTTAGGGTTAGGTCTCCGCCGAACTCATCTCGGACCGACCGAATTGTAGAATCGGTCTCACTGATTTGGCTTAGGCCATTGCAGTTGCACTTTCGGTCTGACCGAAAACTGCAAATCGGTGCGACCAAGTTCGATTCTCTGTGAAACCCTAGCAGTCTCGGTGCCACCGAACTATGACTCGGTCTGACCGAGTTCACTAGTTTAGGTTCCAAAAGCTGCTTCGGTATCACCGAGTTTACAAATTGGTAGCTCCGAAATGCTTTCTGTGAAGAACTAAAACTAAGTTTTTAAGTCATTCATTTTGTAAAAACTCTGCACTTTGTGATGCTCATCCACTCTTCCTCATCTATATCTATTCACAGGGTCTGCTGTCAGTAAGTTTGTAGAAATGTCTAACCAGAACGACAGCTAGAACAAGTCAGAGGAACAGGTGCAGTTGAGTGGGGGCGCTAGTCCCTCCAGCACTTCTGATGATGGAAGTAGGAGCACACCAAGCAACTTGCCCAAGGCAGCCACCAGAACAAGGAAGAAGAAGACCTCAGATTCTGAAGATGAGGATTATGTGGCTGTTGAGGAGGAAGTCAGCTCCAAGAAGAAGGTGCTGAAGAAAGAATATGGCTCAGCTGCTACAACAAAGCCAGGAATGCACAAGAAGGCTCCAGCAAAAAGGATTCCCATGTCTAAGGCCAGAGCCTCAACTGCTGAAACCTCCAAGCCAACTGAAGAGGCTGCTAGAGAAGGAAAGAAGAGGAAGGAAAGGGTCAAGAAGACAACTACCATAGTACTTGGTAGATCCTCCATTATGAGAGATCCAGAAGAAGAGGAGGAGGAGGAAGAGGATGCTGCTCCAGCTCCTAAGGCTCAGAAGCTTATGGGAGATGCAATCAAGTCAGGGGCTGCTCCATCTAAGCCCAAATCTGCTCCCAAGGTTGCTGCTCACAAACCCCCAAAACCTAAGAGGAACACCAGGAGTATACATGCTAAGGAGAAGAACAAGGCCCTAGTGCCTGAAGCTGAAGAAGAAGAAGATCATTCTCATGTTTTGAGGAAGTTGAAGCCCAAAATTCCTGACCACAGTGATGCTCATCCAGTCGGTGAGGACATGCACATCAGGAAAGATGCAGGATTGAGGTTATGGAGACAGTCTGATCCCTATTCTATTAGGAGGAGGACTACATTTGACTACAGGTTCCATACAAAGGAACAACAAGATTTCTATGAAACCATTCTGCTCGACGAGAAGCCCATTGTATATGACATGAAATGGGTGGATTGGGAATACATCCAGGAGAATGAAGATCACTTCCCAGGAGTATATGATAGATTCAAGGCATGTGGAGTAGATGAATTTGTTGTACAGAAGCTCACCAAATGGAATGATGAGCTGATCATGCAGTTTTACTCCACTGCCCACTTCTATCCAGATGGAAGAATAGTATGGATGTCTGAGGGTACCAGGTACTAGTCCACAGTTGTGAATGGGCCAAGCTAATCAATGCCCCAGAGGAACATGAAGATGACTTGGATGTGTATGCCACCAAGAAGAAAGACCACAACTCCATGGCAAACATGTACAAAGAGATCCCTGATAAAGCTTTGTAGAGACACAAGCTTGGATCTGTACATTTCCTGTTGTCTGGTCTGCCTACTAACAACTGGATCTTAAGGCACACATTGAAACCCAAGTCAGGAGATCACAAGATGATCATAGGACACTCCATCAACATGCTGCAAATTTTTGATGTTCCCCAGAAGTTCAAAGTTATGAGCTTGATTGTATAAACGATCAAAAGGACTGCTGCTGATCAAAAGAGGAGTTGTGGGTATGCTCCACATATTCAGGAGCTCATCAATTCTAAGATGGGCACAGGAACTTATTTGCTGGACAAGGAGCATCTACCCTTACAGCCTGAATTTGAAGACAACACTGTTGTGATGAATGAGGAGGAACCATCATCAGCTCAAGTCCAGGAGAAGAGAGCCAAGGCAAAGGCTGAGAAAGCTGCCCAGATGCCAAGTGTTGAAGAGGCATCTCGAGTCTTCCTGAAGAGCAAGAAATATCAGTTAGGCTATCTGATTCAAGCTACACTGGGATTGAGAAGGGCTTGGCCACCCTGACTCAGAATCAGGAGAGCCTGGAGAGGATTGTGGAGACAAAATTCTATGATCTTGATTTGAAGGTGACTGAGATTCAGACTGCAGTTGAGCAGCTTCAGGACGAAGCAGAGGAGAGGAAAGGAAAATCAACCACTGATGCTTTTTAGCGTGTGCCACGAGGTCCAAGGTCTGCCGCAGTGCCAGTCTCAGATGCCAGAGCTTCAGTGTCAGCACCAGCAACTATAGCTCTAGTGCCACCTCCAGCACCCACTCCATCAGCTCCAACTACATCATCGGAATCCTTCGTCCTTGGAGTTTTATCTACACCACCTCCCGAAGACCAAGCCTGAGAGACGTATAACACTATGCATTTTCAAACTTTTTGGTAACTTGTTGCCAAAGGGGGAGAAATATGTATAGATCATAGGCTTCGAGAGAGAGTGTCTTGCTTTTTATCTCTCTTGCTTTTGGTTGAACTTTTTGTGTGCTTGTGTGAGATACTTTATGTCCTTATGTCCTTGTGAGATACTTATGTGATCATGTGGTTGATCACATGCTACATTAATGTTTGGTTGAATGATGCTATCCTTTATATCCCATATATGATAATTCACTTGCTTGGTGATGAGTGCATGCTTCTAATTTCTATCATTTTGAGCACTCCACCAAGATGTATGTGACATGGAAGAGTAACCCATGATCCTAATCGATTGTGCATTTGCATTCAAAAGCAAATTTTAAATAATGCACAAATTTAGGGGGAGCTCTTGCTTATCACATACTTCTCAAAGCGACGATGTTTTTCAATCTTATAATCATTTGTCGAAGATTTGATCTATATGTTGTCATCAATTACCAAAAAGGGGGAGATTGAAAGTGCAACTATCCCTGGGTGGTTTTGGTAATTCCTAACAACATATAGCTCATTGAGCTAAAGCTACTTGAAGATAAATATTTCAGGAAAAGCTCAATGATTGGCATGGCATGGATTAGAAAGTGGACCCCTCAAAATGCTAAGGACAAAAGATTGGCTCAAGATCAAAGCACAAGACTCTACATTTTACTTTTAGTGATCCAAGATCACATTGAGTCCATAGGAAAAGCCAATACTATTAAAAGGGGGTGAGGTGTTGCTTAATGAGTTTCTTGCTCAAAATGCTTAGTGATATGCTCCAAAAACCCTCAACTACTTTCCCATATCCACATATGTCCCAAACCAAAAGTCAAACTCGGCCCCACTGAAATCTTCTATCCGGCGCCACTGAGTTCACTTGACATAGCTACTACCAGAAACCCTAGTCACTTCGGTCTCACCGGTAGGGATCTCGGTCTCACCGAGATGGGATTGCAAACTCTCTGTTTCCCTTCATAACGTTTCGGTCCAACCGAGATGAGCGATCGGTCCCACCGAGATTGCAATGCAAACTCTCTGTTTCCCCTTCGTAATGTTTCGATCTAACCGAGATGAGCGAATCGGTCCCACCGAGTTTGCCTGACCAACTCTCCGTTTGCCTATTACCAAAATCGGTCCCATCGAGTTTGTGTAATCGGTCTCACCGGCATTACATTATGCCCTAACCCTAATGGAATCGGTCCCATCGAAAATCCTAATGTTCACATTTTGAACTAAATCGGTCTGACCGAGTTATATGATTTGGTGCCACCGAGTTTGGTGATTTGTGTGTAACGGTAAGATTTTGTGTGGAGGCTATATATACCAATGAACGACTTCCATCAGAAGAGTACTGTACGTGGAGAGGCTGACAGCTAGGTCCATGGCCACAGCAAGGAAGTGCCTCCTTATTATGTGCAAAATAATGATTCCTCCACCTGACAGCAGGGACCCACCGGACGGGCCACCGTATTTCACAAAAAAACATTTTCCCCCTGACTGCTGGGACCCACCAGCTACATCTTCGCACACAAGGAAGTGTCTGACAGTCGGGACCCACCCAGTCGAAGCGTACGTAGCGTTGTCATTCTGGTCGCGAACGTGTACGTATATACGATCGGTCTGTCTGCAGGCTGCAGCGATGAACCGTGGTCGTGCAAGGAAGGTCACGTGTCGTAGTAGAGGCACACACGTGTCATAGTAGAGGCACACACATAGAATGTACACGTACGTACAACGGCTAGGGTGCAAGAAAGTAAATATGGCCACGTACGTACATACGGGCGGGGTCTCAAACGCCTACTCGCGCATACATACGGCCAGAGCTCGTGCACATTTTTGACTATACACAGTAGGGAAAAACCCCACTGTAATTTTTATATTATTAAATAAAATAAAAGGTCCAACAGTACAAAGGCTTGAGGTAAGCCAGAAAAAAATAGAAAAGGCTATCTACAAAAAAACAAAAATTATAGAACAAGGTTGTCAAGCCAGGTACAGAAGGCCCTAGCATAGCTCTTTTTTATTCTAAATCTGAGCAAGTTAAGCTCCTCAAGGAGAATGACTTTCCACCTCTGAATGGTAGGCTGAATTTCTTGAAAGATCAGATTATTTCTTGAGATCCAGATAGCCCAAGAGGCTAGTATGATGATTTCCATGAAGAATGGTACATGAAGTTTCTGCCTGAGATCAGCAAAAGCTTCAAGCACTGAGACATTAGCTTGTCTAGAGGGGCATATCAGATCCCAACACTGGGTTGCAAAAGCGTAGGTCCAAAAGAGATGTCGCAAGGTTTCCTCCTGAGGACAATTATTGACAGCACAGTTGTAATTTTCCAGATGGAAAGTTTTCCTGCGAAGAAGATTCCTAGTATTGAGCCTGTCATGAAGTAATCTCCAAAAGAACACCTTGTGCTTGGGCTGACAGGAGCTATTCCAAATCCAGTTGAACTGTTGGGGCACTATTTTAACTCCCATCATCACTTTATAAGCCTTATCAACTGAAAATTGATCATTTCCCCAAATGTAACTCCAGGTGTCAATGCAATCCAGGGAGTTAGAGTCCCTTAAGGCTATACAAATATCTTCCATATTTTCAAATTCCTGAAAGGCTTGCACAGTTAGAGCAAGGTGGAACAGATCCTCCAGGAATTCAGTATGAATAATGGTGTGCACAGTAGTATTCTTGTTCTTTACAAAGGAGAAGAGGTGGGGGAACAAGTCCTGTAAACAAGCTGAGTGCCATAAATCAGACCAAAATAAAGCACTTTGCCATCCCCTATGTGACATCTTGCAAAAGATTTGAAGTTATCAATGAGCTTGAGATTTGCCTTCCACCAAAAAGATCCAACCCAATTGCTGCCAGGCAACAAATCATTGTTATAGTAAGTTTCCCAAATCAAGTTGACCCATGGAATGTTATGCCTGTTATAAAACTTGTGCAGATTCTTAAGAAGCAGAGCTTTATTTTGAACAAAGATATCCATCACCCCCAGGCCTCCTTGATCCTTTGGCCTACAAACAGTGCTCCAAGCAACCATAGCAGGCATGTGATCCTCTGGGTCAGGGCCTCTCCAGAGACAATGCCTCAAATACTTGATAGCTTGAGTTTTAATGGTGACAGGCACATCAAGGCATCCCATGAGATAAATCAACAGAGAGTTTAAAATAGATTTTACAAGTAACAATCTCCCAGCCATTGTCATGAAAGAAGATAAACCCACAAGCTTCTTCTGCAGTCTTGTGACAAGTGGAAAGCATTGCTCCACAGTTGGCTTATGAAGACCCAAGGGTGCTCCCAAATATTGTATGGGGAAAGATTCCCTTTTGCAATGGAAAGTATTTTTCAAAATTCCACCTTGTCTTCTGCCACATTAATTGGGATGAGGCTTGACTTATTATAGTTCACTTTAAGGCCAGTAGCATCTGCAAAAGTATTGAGGAGTGCTTTGAGGCAGTGAAGCTGCTTTGCATCAGCTTGAAGGAGAACCAGAGTGTCATCAACATACTGGACAATGGGAAAGTCAGGACATGATCCCACTTGCAGAGGTGAGGTAAGTAAACCCGGGTGCATGGCCTTATCAAGAATTTACTGTAGCATGTCTGCCTAACTCCTCTAAAATAGTAAAACTTCTTGCCAGGAACACCATTAAGCAAGATAGTAGATGATGCAGAAGTGAATAGCATTTTAATCTAGTTAATCCATCTGTCTCCAAAACCTTTGGCCTTTAAGATATCCAGAATTGCCTGGTGCTCAATGGTGTCAAAAGCCTTTTAAAAGTCTAGTTTAAGCACAATAATTTCTTCTCTGGACTTATGGCATTGATGCAGATACTCATGGATGGATCTTTCTTTGAGGAATCCATATTGGTTGATGTGCACCAACTTGAGAATCACTTTCTGCAATCTGTTTGACAACAACTTAGTGACTAGTTTAAGACATCAATTAAGGAGTGAAATTGGCCTGAAGTCATTTGCTGTCATAGGAGTGCTCCCTTTAGGAATTAGGGTAATGTAAGAAGTGTTTAAGATCTCAATTGAAATTTGCCCAGCATGGAAGTCATGAATGAATTTGAGCACATCCTCTTTAATAATGTCCCAACAAGATTTAAAAAATTCATTGTTGAAACCATCTGGACCTGGTGATTTGTCAAGTGGAAGGTCTTTAACAACATCATTGATTTCTTCCTCAGTGAAAGGCAATTCCAGGTTATCAATAAGTGTTTGATCTTGCCTGTGACCAAATAAGGAATCCAAATCAAAGTGCATAGATGTTTTGTGAGATGTTCCCATTCTTTTCTTATAAGTTTCCCAGAGAATTGTAGCTTTCCCAACATGATCAGATATTTCCACTTGGTCATTATTTTGAAGAACAACAATATGATTGTGCCTGTAGTTGATAGAGGCTTTAGTATGGAAGAATTTTGTGTTTTCATCTCCAAATTTGACCCCCTTAATTTTACCCCTTTGCTTCCAGTAAATCTTTTGGTTCCTCAGAAGAATGAGCAGCTGATCTTTTAGGATAGCCCTGCAGTTCCATTCATGAATGTCCAATTCTCTGAATTCTTCAAAGAAATCCCAAAGAAAGATGAGCTCATTTAGCTTTGCAATTTGAGATTTCAAGCAAGATAATGACCTGGCCCAAAACTTCAAAGCTCTCCTCAAGTTCTTAAACTTTGCATTCAAACTTTTAACAACATCAAGATTTCCCACTGGGATATTCCAAGCAGCAGCAACCACCTGTTTAAAGTCTGAGTGTTGCAACCAATAGTTTTCAAATCTAAAAACTCTTGCTTTTGGAATAAAAGTACCAATTTTAATAACACAAGGCAAGTGATCAGATATAGGTTTTGCAAGAGGGAGCACAATGGTGTTTGGGAATGTTGTCATCCATGAAGCCGATGTAAAAAACCAATCCAGCTTGACCAAAAGTGGATCATGTTGCATATTACTCCAACTGAACTTTCTTCCCTGCAAAGGTAATTCAATTAAACCTTGGTTGCTAATTGCTTCATTAAACAAAAGCATGTCATTAACATCTCCACCAGGTCTGTTTCTGTCTGAAGGAGCCCTCATAAGATTGAAGTCTCCCATAAGTGTCCAGTCCACATCTGCAGGCATGTGAATATTCAAAAACCAATTGATGAACTCAAATTTGTCCTGTGGGTCACAGGGACCATATATGTTAGTTAGAATCCAAGACTGATTGGATAACAAGCTGGCAAATTGGAGTGAAAGAGAGAATCTGTTTTGAGCAATAACTTCTCCAGCAAACTATGAACCATTCCAAGCAACTAGAAGCCCCCCAGAGGCTCCAACAGATGGGAGGAAAGAAAATTTATTAATTCTGTTAGGATAGAAGTTTTTAATGTAAGCTGTGTCAAAAGACTCTCTTTCAGTTTCTTGAAGACACAAGATGTTGCAGTCACTCTCATCAATTTTTTGCCTTAGAGCCAACCATTTATCTTCAGAATTCATCCCTCTAATATTCCAGTTTAGGATATTCCAGTTTCTGTTTGTGTTATTCATGGAAACAAAAGCAATTTCTGCACCAGTAATCAAGCACCAGCACTTGATCAACCAAGAGGAAGGATAGATGGCACAATGCCCTGAACCATAGCACATCACAAGACCAGCACAGCATCCATAACCCATACATCACATAGGTCTTAATAATATAGTACATCAGCAGATAAACAAGTTCCATAAAGTACCAGTCTCCCAGCATTACACCATTCATAGATAAATCCAAATAAGAACAGGATGGTCCAAACACACTACCCTCAAAACACTAATCCAACTGATGGCAACTAACATCATGAAGAGTTGGAAGGATTTTCATGTCCTTTGGCCAAGGGCACCTTGACCAAGTCCTCATCTTGCCTTCTCCTGGCTTCTTAGCCAGCTTGTCCTCCAGTTCCCTCTCAGCAAGCTTATAGAAAGAGGCAGTAAGGTTTTTAACAACTAACTTTTGAATGATGGGAGGGGCAGCATTGCAAGGCAGACATTTATTATTTGAGCAAGAATTTCTTTTGTAACCAGCATTATCCTTTTTAATTCTATCACTTCTCCTTACCTCTGTTTCAACCAAGGGGGTTTTCCCACTCCTTCTCTTCCTCAGATTGTTAGAGCCAAAAGGCTGCAGTAAATCCTGGGGCTCCACATCCTGCACATTGGAAGGCAATCCAATATTTTCCTTGCCCTTATCTTTGGTAAGTTCATCCTCAATGGCAATGTCTTGACAAATAGGTGCGTGAGAAGCAGGACACTTATCAGGAATGTAAAACATAAAAGTTTTTTTCCATGTTCTCCACAGCAGAGACAAGTTCCCACATTCTAGACTTTAACATATTGACAGTCCAATCAAACTTATCAGGTGATAGTAGAAGGTGGACAATAAAGTTAAACCAACTTACAGGAATGTTGGCAGAGAAAGAGCTCTTATTATCCAAAGTTTGCTCCTGAAAGTGTTTTTTCCACAACAAAAGACCTTCTTCAGAGACAACAAGATCATTATTAGCAGATGCAGCAAGTTGAATACATTTCAAACCAAGAAGAGAGGGAGCCATGCTGAAGTGCTCATCAATTTGGTTGACCCAGTTACCTTGGAGCCCAAGTTGAAGATCCTCCAGGTTTGCAATTGGCTCAAGGCTTCCTCTTGAAGTAGTGATGTGACCAGGGCTGTAATGGATGGCTTCACCAGAAGAGCTAGCAGCCTAAGAGGGCAGAATTGGCCCAGAAGCCACTGAGCCTCCCAAGGGCATGGCAGAAACTAAGCCAGGTTCCACAGCAGCTCCTACTTGCTAGGCATGAGCATGTGACTCCAAATCTTGAGCACCAGAAATAACAGCAGAGACTACTGCCTCCTCAAACCTAGGTGGAGGGCTGACTGCAACAAGCTGCAAATGGTTTGCAACATCTTGATCATGAGGGTGTTCAGCCAACAGTGCAGCATCCAGGTTCTGTTCTTACAGCAAATGAGGCTTTTCATCATCAGATTGGTATGCCTGAATAATATTCTGCAGGCCATCTGCAACCACAATGACAGGAGGGGGTAAAGCAGCATGTTCAACCATTCTTGGTTGAAAGTTCACAGCAATTACAGGTGGCAAAAGAAGGTTGGAATTATCTCCTTCGGAAAAAGACATGTCTGAAGATAAGCTACTGTTGCTGAACTCTAGAAGCAGTTCTTCCCCATCTGCACATGCCATCTCTTCCTGCTGAACAGCATCCAGAAGGTCCTCAAGAACTGCATTCTGGTTATCCTGCTGTGGCATGTTCCATTGCTCCCAATTCTCCTCATTCTGAACATCCATAGGAATGTTCTTAACATCAGCATTATGAAAACCATCTCCAGGCTCAACATTTTCAGGAAGTGGGTGTGGATCCACATTGTCAGGAGGAATTGGATCCTCATCTGCTGGCCCCCCACCAAGAAGCTCGCTGGCCATAACTTCAATGGATGAAGACCATCCATCTTCCTCAAACTCATCCCCTTCAGATCTTCTCAGACTTTTAGGAATGATGTCCAGATTCATAGCTCTAGCTTTGACCACAATGCGCCCCATGTGATCATCCTCCTTGTCCCAAGAGATCATACGACCAAACTTACTGATAGCACAAGCAATATCTTCAGTGTTGCGAAAATTGAAAGGAACTCCTGTCAGTAGTAACCAAACAGTCCTATTGAAATGGACCCGTCTATGATTTCTACCCTCATCATGCTTCACAAACGAAATGAACACATCACCAAATTCATGCGGGCTATCTAGCACCAACTTATCTCTGTCTCTAACCCTTGTGAGATGCACATAAGCCTCACCAAACGGACAGCGCTGAATGTCTCTCAACCCCAACTACCTATGCTCAACAATGAACTCTTCAAGAACATCTCTTACATTGGGGAAAGGAGCATCGGCAGGGAGTGGATGGATGGTTGCAATCGCCCAATCTTCATGGCGGCAAGGTCGCTGAGGAAGCACCACCCGCGCCACCCCATTGCGGCCATGGACTTGCTGAATATCAAAGCCATCGGGCACAAAGGGGCGTGGGTCAATCGGAATGTTGGCCATCGACGCCGCCGCTCTAGCACTCACCGTCGATGGTGAGCTTGAGGTGACAGGAGCAGGGTTTGAGAGCTGTGGAGAAACAGAGGAGTAGCGCACAGAAGTTGAGGGAGCAAGGGCAATACGGGGCTGAAAATTAGGAAAAGATCCCTTACAGAGCTCGCTAAAAGAGGAAACCACCAAGGGGTCGCGGGCCGGGCCTGCAGACTTAAACCAGTCCTGGACCGCGTCCATGTCCCAGGCCTCAGCAGGTGGGCTGGGGAAAGTTGCAAAACGAAGGAAAGGAAAAAGCCTAGGAAGCTTCTTCTCAGTACACTCTCTGGCAAAGTGGCCCATCTTGCCACACGCATAGCACTGAAGCCAGTCATTTGAAAAACCCTGATTGCCGCCCTGTGAAACCGCAGCGTTAACCTCTCCAGAGGTATTAAGGTCGTGCATTAAGGCCTCATTATTGTCCAAGACCACATTACTGCTAGAGGTCGGAATACCGGCGAGGCAAGAAAAAACTGATGGCCGAAGTTGATCGCCGGAAACATTGCCGGCGGTAGCTCGCGGGCGCGAACCACTAGTTACCAAAGTCCAAGATGCTTCCTCTTCACGATAGAAAACTTGCTCTTCACGTATCCAGTTGGAGCCTCCAAAACCCCAAAGATTCAAAATTAACTCAAAATCCTTTTCGATCACACGACCATGATTATAAATTTCAAAGCCCACAGCTTTGGAAGCAACAGAGAACTTGAAAGATCTGTCCTTGAGATGATGCACACGAAACCGTTGAGGATAGCCACCAAAACAAGATTGGAGAGTGATACTAACCATGTGACAATCCAAACTAAACTGGGCCCGACAAAAGGAAACCACCAAAGTGAACTCTCGTTGACGAAAACCAGGGGAAAACACCACTGGATGACCAAACTTTTGCCTCATCGAAAGCTGAAACTCTTTACCTAGAGCAAAGTTGAGAGTAGGTGGCTCCATAGCCAACTCCCGTGGCCCTTATCCTCTAGCAAAGAGACGAAAAAGGTGGTGGAAGCCACCCACAAGGCGACAAGAGACAAAGAAGTTGTGGCCACCGGCGCCGGAGTGGCAACCGGCGGGAGGTGAGGTGGCCACCGGCGGTAGTCGCCTAGGAGGAGCCTAGAGGAGGAGCCTAGGAAACTTATGCTGGGGCTCGTGTACATGTCTGGGTCGGAAAGGAGAAATTGCGTCATCGTCGTGTTCATGGGGAGGCAATGGAATGCGTCGTGTTCATCGGGAGGCAACGAAACACGTGTTGTTCATCGGGAGCCAACCGGCTTGGATGAAACAGGCGATGGAAACGAGGCCTGGCGTACCGTAGAACGGAGGAAACGACCTTGTGTTCAACTGGCCACGGTGGAAACGGGATCATGTTCATCGGGAGGGGTCTGGCATACCACAAAACGAAGGAAACGGACCTCCTACGGTCGAAACGGGGTCCTGTTGATCGGGAGGGGTGTGGCGTACCGCAAAACGGAGGAAACAGACTTGTGTTGGAGCGCTACGATCGAAACGGGGGTCCTATTCATTGGGAGGGGTGTGGTGTACCGCAAAACGGGACTCCACAAGATACTGTTCATCTCCACCATCGACCTCCTCCAGCCTCCACAGGCAACTGTTCGTCCACCGTCGACATCCTCCAGCCTCCACCTACGACTGTTCATCCATGGGCTCCTGTTCATCCAGCCTCCACCGGCTACTGTTCAACCAGCCCTCTCCACGGGGTCCTATTCAACCACCCCTCCTCGGGCTACTGTTCATCCAGCCCTCCACCGGCTACTGTTCAACCATCCCTCCACCGGCTACTGTTCAACTAGCCCTCCATGGGGTCCTATTCATCCTGCCCTCCACGGGGTCCTATTCATTCATTGGCTCGATCGATCGGGGTACTGTTCATCCAGCAGCAACGGCCTCTACTACCACGGGTTCCTGTTCATCCAACCCCCACCGGGAACTGTTCATCCAAACCCCCCAACAACACTCACTGTTCATCCAGAGGCAGCATCGATCGGCTTCAGTTAGTAGCAGTAGCGAAGGAATCGCTCGATCGGGTTCAGTTAACAGTAAGGGATCGATCGATCGCTCGGGTTCAGTAACGCATAGCCTGCAGTGCAATCGCTCGGGTTCAGTTAGAGCCCAACACCTCGCTCAGGTTTAGCTAGAGCCCAACGCCTTGCACACACGCGCGTACGTACGAGAGAAACGCGCATCGCTCGGCTCCCGACCACCCACCGTAATAGGGAACTCCTTGATATTTTCCTCGCGCTCGCTTCTACCACGGTTTTCTCCGTCATGGACGGCCCAAAGAATGTCATGCAGCTGCGTCTCCAGCCCGCCCAGGACGAAAAGCCCGTTTTTATCATGATTTTTTGTCATATAAGTAGGACCCCACCACATCTATGATGATATCGTGTTTTGTCACAATTATCATCATAGAAGTGTCATAAGTATGGCAGAAAAAAATTTCATTCGGCCCAAAATGTCACGGATGTGTCTTTTTTTGTAGTGTTGATCCCAGTGACAGAAGGGGAACCGGCATGTATGTATCGTTGCCATTAAAGATAACAAGATGGGGTCTATTTCTACATAAATAGATCTTGTCTACATCATGCCAACGTTCTTATTGCATTACTCTGTTTCTCCATGAACTTAATACACTAGATGAATGCTGGATAGCGGTCGATGTGTGGAGTAATAGTAGTAGATGCTGGCGGGATTCAGTCTACTAATGTTGGACGTGATGCCTATATAATGATCATTGCCTGGATATCATCATGATTATTTGAAGTTCTATCAATTTCCCAACAGTAATTTGTTTACCCACCATATGCTATTTCTCTCGAGAGAAGCCACTAGTGAAACCTACGACCCCTGGGTCTCTTCTTTATTATATTTGCCTTCATGATCTATTTTTATTTGCTTTTATTTTCAGATATATTAATCCAAAAATACAAAAATACCTTGCTACAATTTTTATTTATTTATTTATTTTATCTCGCATTCCCGTGAGATCTATTTATCCAATCTACTACAATTTTACCTATCTTTTTACCCGTGAGGGATTGACAACCCCTCTCTTACGTGGGTTGCAAGTATTTGTTCTTTGTGTGCAGGAGCTGTTTACGTGGTGTTGCGTGGTTCTCCTACTAGTTCGATAACCTTGGTCTCATCACTGAGGGAAATACCTACCATAGTTGTGATGCATCATCCATTCCTCTTTGGGGAAATACCGATGTAGTTCAAGCCGCTGGACTTCGGCTTGACGCCGAAGATCTTCAGCCATAGTCCGAAGTGTGACTTGATGCGGAGGATGCCCTCACAGACCATGATGAAGGAGGCAAGGTGGAGGATGGATTTTGGGGCTATATGATGGAAATATGGCCCATAGTAAAACATGATCCCACGCATGAAAGGGTGCAGCGGGAATCCCAGGCCTCTGATAAGGTGGGGGACAAAGACGACCCGCTCCCTAGGATTGGGACGGGCACCCGCTAGTTCGGGTCTGGCACATGGGTGCTAACCTCAGTGGGGATGTACCCCGCACTGCGCAGCTCCAGAATGGTGCCCTCCGCAAAAAAGGAGCCGCTCCAGTGCCCCTTAAGGTTGGCGTCAGCCATGGGCTGGTGGCGGAGGTGGAGAAGTGCTGCAGAGGTAAAGCTTGGTCGGGGATTAGATCTGGGCGCTGGAGCTCGAGAGGCAGTAGGATGGAAGGAAGGAGTGTACTTTTCTCGTCACTCCCCTTTTACCATTATAAAGGCTGATAAAAGGCCAAGAGTCCCTCCAACCACGCCATTGAAATCACCACTACCCGGTAAAGATGTCATTATGCATAAGGGAGAGACAAAAACTTGATGATATCCCTTAAAAATGGGCACGATCTCCGTTTAAATGGGGTGTGCCAATACGAGGGTTGCCTCGGGCCATGATTCAAGAGAGTAGTGAGTTGCTCGCCCGGTCATGGGTGGTGTTGTTTCGATAAATTTGTCAGGCTAGGAGTACTATTCACACCTACGCGACAGACCTTCGAGGCTAAGTAACCCCACACCTTCAGATGCGGCACAGGTTCGGCTGGGTCCTGGTCAGGGGCACATTCCTTTGAGTGGTCCAGGATGGTTTTGAATAAGGGAGATAATCTTGGAATGGAAAAGGGGAACTCGTGTGTCGAGCCAAGGACTTTGGATCTAGAGTTGTTAACATCAAAGAGGTTGTCCTCGACGTAGAAGACCAGTTCGGGGGCTATAGATAGTGTCCTAGACTAAGGGGTGCTAACCTAGTCGGCCTGTAGTCTTCGGGCTGGGCAAATGGGGCCCTCATTCTCATTAAGGTGGACTCCGAAAGCTATACACCTGGAACATGATCAAGACTCCGTCTGCCGAAGACTTAACGTATACTCCAAGACACCGCATGCCGCCTCCATGTGCAACCCTGGATACCGACTATGTAACCCTAGATCCCCTACCTGGCATGTATATAAGTTGGGGGTTTAGCCCATAGAGGGGACCGAATCACAATTACATTCACCTAGCCCTAGGGTTAGAATGCAACTTACGATCTCGAGGTAGATCAAGCTTGTACTCGATACATCATCATCAATATAAACAGGAGAAGGTCATAGGGTTTTACCTCCATCAAGAGGGCCTGAACCTGGGTAAACATCGTCTGCCTTATTCCTGTTACCACCGATCTGAGATCCACAGCTTGGGAGCCCCTACCCCGAGGTCTGCCGAATGTGACACCGACAGCTGGATAAGTTCACTTTATCATTAGGAACAACATTAATACCTCCTTTCTTAGGAACACAATGAACATGACTTACCCATCTACTATTGGCTATAGGATAAATTATACCTGCCTCCAGAAACTTCAATATTCCAGTTCTTGCCACATCCTTCATTTTAGGATTCAGACGGCATTGGTGATCAACCATGGGTTTAGCATCAGGCTCCACATTAATCTTGTGTTGGCATAAAGTGGGACTAATGCCCTTAAGATCATCAAGAGTATATCTCATAGCAGCATGATGCTTCCTCGGAGTTTTAAGTACCTCTTTTCTTCATGCTCTGAAAGGTTAGCATTGATAACAATAGGATATAATTTTTTTCATCAAGATAAGCATATTTCAGTGTATCAGGCAGTTTCTTTAATTCAAACATAGGATCACTCTTAGGTGGGAGAGGATCTCCCAAAGTTTCAATAGGAAGTTTAAGGATAGGTGCTTGCCTAAAGAATATTTCATCTATTTCATTTCTTTCATTCTTATGCATATCATTTCCATTGTCTAGCAGATATTGTTCTAACAGATCAGTAGGGGGAACAACAATAGAAGCAAGACCAATAATTTCATCTTTACTAGATAAATCTTTCTCATGTGGCTGCCTACTAAACTTGGAGAAATTAAACTCATGAGATACATCACCAAACTTAACTCTAACCTTGTCTTTAACACAATTGATTCAACATTAATAGTATTTAAGAAAGGTCTACTGAATATAATGGGACAAAAATTATCTTGTTGTGATCCAAGTACTAAGAAATCAGTAGGGTATTTGATCTTACCACACAAGACTTCAACATCTCTAACAATCCCATGTGGTGAAGTAGTATCTATGTATGCAAGGTTAATAGTAACATCAATATCTTCAATCTCAATAGGTGCAATATCATTCATACCTTCTTAATAAAGGGAAAGTGTAATAGCACTCACACTAGAACCCATATCACATAAACCATGATAGCAATGATCTCCAATTTTAACAGAAACAACATGCATGCCAACTACAGGCTTATTCTTATCTATCATATCCTCCTCATTTCTAACAGGTTTAGCAATTCTAGCAGCTTCAGAACAAAAGTAAATAACATGCCCATCAATATTATCAACCAATAGATCTTTAGTCATTGCAATATTAGGTTCCACTTTAATTTGTTCAAAGGGTGTCGATGTTCTAGTATTACTCTTATGAACCACAGTTGTAGCCTTAACATATTCCTTAATCCTAACAGGAAAATGAGGTTTCTCGATATAAGCAATAGGCACAACTGGATAAACATTGTAAATAATTATTTCATCTTTAGCTATAATAGGTTCTTCACACTTTTCTTCTATAGGCGGATGAAATTTAAACCATTTCTACTTGGGGAGATCAACATGAGCAGCAAATGATTCAGAAAAAGCTACTATCTTAGAGTCAAGCCCATATTTATTACTAAACTTATGAAAATCATCGGTTTACATAACAGATTTAACACAATCAGACTTAAGATTTATACCTGACTCTTTACCTTTGTCAATTTCCCAATCTTCAGAGTTGCCTTTAATTCCTTCCAGAAGATGCCATTTGAATTCAATAGTTATTTAAGCCTCCCCCAAGCTTGAACGATAATTTCTCCTTCACGAGGCCAAAAATTATATATATAATTCCAATCACGATGAACCAGACTGATACGTCTCCAACGTATCTATAATTTTTGATTTATCCATGCTATTATATTATCTATTTTGGATGTCAATGGGCTTTATTTTACACTTTTATATCATTTTTGGGACTAACCTACTAATCGGAGGACCAGCCCAAATTGCTGTTTTTGCCTATTTTAGGGTTTCAAAGAAAAGGAATATCAAACGGAGTCCAAACGGAATGAAACCTTCGGGAACATGATTTTCTCAACAAACGTGATCCAGGAGACTTGGAGTGGGCGTCAAGAAACAACGGAGGAAGCCATGAGGCAGGGGCGCGCCTACCCCCCGGGGGCGCCCTCCACCCTCGTGGGCCCCCCGTTGCTCCACTGACATACTTCTTCCTCCTATATATATCCACATACCCCCCAAACATCCAGGAGCACCATGAAAACCTAATTCCACCGCTGCAACCTTCTGTACCCGAGAGATCCCATCTTGGGGCCTTTTACGGAGCTCCGCCGGAGGGGCATTGATCACAGAGGGCCTCTACATCAACTCCATGGCCTCTCTAGTGATGTGTGAGTAGTTTACTTCAGACCTTCGGGTCCATAGCTAGTAGCTAGATGGCTTCTTCTCTCTCTTTGGATCTCAATACAAAGTTCTCCTCGATCTTCTTAGAGATCTATTCGATGTAATCTTCTTTTGTGGTGTGTTTGTCGAGATCCGATGAATTGTGGGTTTATGATCCAATTTATCTATGAACAATATTTGAATCTCCTCTGAATTCTTTTATGTATGATTGGTTTGTCTTTGCAAGTCTCTTTGAATTATCAGTTTGGTTTGGCCTACCAGATTGATCTTTCTTGCAATGGGAGAAGTGCTTAGCTTTGGGTTCAATCTTGCGGTGTTCAATCCCAGTGACAGAAAGGGAACCGACACATATTGTATTGTTGCCATCGAGGATAAAAAGATGGGGTTTATATCATATTGCATGAGTTTATCCCTCTACATCATGTCATCTTCCTTAAAGCATTACTCTGTTCTTATGAACTTAATACTCTAGATGCATGCTGGATATCGGTCGATGTGTGGAGTAATAGTAGTAGATGCAGAATCGTTTTGGTCTACTTGTCTCGGATGTGATGCCTCTATACATGATCATACCTAGATATTCTCATAATTATTCGCTTTTCTATCAATTGCTCGATAGTAATTCGTTCACCCACCGTAATACTTATGCTCTTGAGAGAAGCCACTAGTGAAACCTATGGCCCCCGGGTCTATCTTCCATCATATTAACCTTCCAATACTTAGTTATTTCTATTGCCATTTATTTTACTTTGCATCTTTATTTCTCTTTATCATAAAAATACCAAAAATATTATCTTATCATATCTATCAGATCTCACTCTCGTAAGTGACCGTGAAGGGATTGACAACCCCTTTATCGCATTGGTTGCGAGGTTCTTATTTGTTTGTGTAGGTGCGTGGGACTTGACCGTGATCTCCTACTGGATTGATACATTGGTTCTCAAAAATTGAGGGAAATACTTACGCTACTTTACTGCATCACCCTTTCCTCTTCAAGGGAAAACCAATGCAGTGCTCAAGAGGTAGCAAGAAGGATTCCTGGCGCCGTTGCCAGGGAGATTCGCGCCAAGTCAAGTCAAGCACAAGTCAAGACATACCAAGTACCCATCACAAACTCTTATCCCTCGCATTACATTATTTGCCATTTGCCTCTCGTTTTCCTCTCCCCACTTCACCCTTGCCGTTTTATTCGCCATCTTTTCCTCTCTCCCTCTCTTTCCGTCCCCCTTCTCTTTTTCAATTTTCCTCTTTGCCCGTTTCTTGTTTGCTTGTGTGTTGGATTGCTTGCATGTCACGATGACTCTACCTAGATTTGGTGATCTTCACCTTAAAAGGTTAGAAGAGATCGAAAGCAACGTCAGGAGTTTTATGACTTTACAATTTGAGCATAATAATTTCTTTAGGAATGAGCTTAAGGAACAAAAAAGCTTTATGGGTTATATGAATAAAGAGCTCGATGATATGTCTAAAGAATTTTATGGTTTGAAATCTCAGATTGCTCATCTCAAAAAATTAATTGCTGAAGTCTTGGATAAGCAAGCCACCTTAGTTAATAAGATGGCCGCTAAGCCAGAAAATTTTCATGAAAATAAAGATGAAGATCTAAAAGTTATTGATGTGTCCCCTATTAAATCTTTGTTTTGCCATATGAATCTTGATAATGATGGGACTAAAGATGAGCCACCTTTACCTAGAAGGTGTTCCAAAAATTCGGAGTCTTTAGATCTTGATGCAAAAATTGTTGAAAGTGGGATTGAATAGGTTAAAACGTTAGATATCAATGAACCCACTATTTTGGATTTCAGGGAATTTAATTATGATAATTGCTCTTTGATAGATTGTATTTCTTTGTTGCAATCCGTGCTAAATTCTCCTCATGCTTATAGTCAAAATAAAGCTTTTACTAAACATATCATTGATGCTTTGATGCAATCTTATGAAGAAAAACTTGAGTTGGAAGTTTCTATCCCGAAAACTTTATGATGAGTGGGAACCTACAATAAAAATTAAAATTAAAGATCATGAGTGTTATGCTTTGTGTGATTTGGGTGCTAGTGTTTCCACGATTCCAAAAACTTTGTGTGATTTGTCAGGTCTCCGTGATTTTGATGATTGTTCTTTCAACTTGCACCTTGAGGATTCCACTATTAAGAAACCTATGGGAAGAATTAATGATGTTCTTATTGTTGCAAATAGGAACTATGAGCCCGTAGATTTCATTGTTCTTGACATAGATTACAATCCTTCATGTCCTACTATTCTTGGTAGACCTTTCCTTAGAACGATTGGTGAAATTATTGATATGAAGGAAGGGAATATTAAATTCCAATTTCCATTAAGGAATGGCATGGAACACTTCCCTAGAAAGAAAGTTAAATTACCACATGAATCTATTATGAGAGCCACTTATGGATTTCCTACCAAAGATGGCAATACCTAGATCTATCCTTGCTTTTATGCCTAGCTAGGGGCGTTAAATGATAGCGCTTGTTGGGAGGCAGCCCAATTTTATTTTTATACCTTGCCTTTTGCTCCTGTTTAGTAATAAATAATTTATCTAGCCTATGTTTTGGTTGTGTTTTTTGTGTTTAATTAGTGTTTGTGCCAAGTAGAACCGTTGGGAAGACTTGGGGAAAGTCTTTTTGATCTTGCTGTAAAAAACAGAAACGTTAGCGCTCACGAGAATTGCTGCCATTTTTATTTGGAAAGTGATATTTACTTAACTCTTTTTTCAGATGATTAATAGATAAATTCCTCACGTCCAGAAATTTATTTTAGAATTTTTGGGGTTCCACAGTTTGCGTTAGCTACAGATTACTACAGACTGTTCTGTTTTTGACAGATTCTGTTTTCCGTGTGTTGTTTGCTTATTTTGATGAATCTATGGCTAGTAAAAGAGTTTATAAACCATAGAGAAGTTGGAATACAGTAGGTTTAACACCAATATAAATCAAGAATGAGTTCATTAAAGTACCTTGAAGTGGTGTTTTCTTTTCTTTCGCTAACGGAGCTCACAAGATTTTCTATTTTGAGTTTTGTGTTGTGAAGTTTTCAAGTTTTGGGTAAAGATTTGATGGATTATGGAACAAGGAGTGGAAAGAGCCTAAGCTTGGGGATTCCCATGGCACCCCAAGGTAAAACTCAAGGACACCAAAAAGCCTAAGCTTGGGGATGCCCCGGAAGGCATCCCCTCTTCCGTCTTCGTCTATCGGTAACTTTACTTGGAGCTATATTTTTATTCACCACATGATATGTGTTTTGCTTGGAGCGTCTTGTATGATTTGAGCCTTTGATTTTTAGTTTACCACAATTATCCTTGCTTTACACACCTTTTGAGAGAGACTCACATGATTGGGAATTTATTAGAATACTCTATGTGTTTCACTTATATCTTTTGAGCTATATAGTTTTTGCTCTAGTGCTTCACTTATATCTTTTAGAGCACGATGGTGGTTTTGTTTTATAGAAACTATTGTTCTCTCGTGCTTCACTTATATTATTTTGAGAGTCCTTTAGAACAACATGGGAATAATTAAAACCTTCCTACTAGTGCATTGAATACTATGAGAAGTTTGATACTTGATAATTGTTTTGAGATATGGAGATGGTGATATTAGAGTCATGCTAGTTGAGTAGTTGTGAATTTGAGAAATACTTGTGTTGAAGTTTGTGATTCCCGTAGCATGCATTTATGGTGAACCGTTATGTGATGAAGTCGGAGCATGATTTATTTATTGATTGTCTTCATTATGAGTGGCGGTCGGGGACGAGCGATGGTCTTTTCCTACCAATCTATCCCCCTAGGAGCATGCGCGTAATACTTTGTTTCGATAACTAATAGATTTTTGCAATAAGTATGTGAGTTCTTTATGACTAATGTTGAGTACATGGATTATACACACTCTCACCCTTCCACCATTGCTAGCCTCTCTAGTATCGCGCAACTTTCGCCGGTACCATAAACCCACCATATACCTTCCTCAAAACAGCCACCATACCTACCTATTATGGCATTTCCATAGCCATTCCGAGATATATTGCCATGCAACTTTCCATCATTCCATTATTATGACACGCTTCATCATTGTCATATTGCTTGCATGATCATGTAGTTGACATCATATTTGTGGCAAAGCCACCATTCATAATTTCCATACATGTCGCTCATGCATCATTGCACATCCCGGTACACCGCCGGAGGCATTCACATAGAGTCATATCTTGTTCTAAGTATCGAGTTGTAAGTAAATAAAGTGTGATGATCATCATTATTAGAGCATTGTCCCAGTGAGGAAAGGATGATGGAGACTATGATTCCCCCACAAGTCGGGATGAGACTCCGGACAAAAAAAGAGGCTAAAAAAGAAGGCCCAAATAAAAAATGAGAGAAAAAGAGAGAAGGGACAATGCTACTATCCTTTTTCCACACTTGTGCTTCAAAGTAGCACCATAATCTTCATGATAGAGAGTCTCCTATGATATCGCTTTCATATACTAGTGGGAATTTTTCATTATAGAACTTGGCTTGTATATTCCAATGATGGGCTTCCTCAAATTGCCCTAGGTCTTCATGAGCAAGCAAGTTAGATGCACAACCACTTAGTTTCTTTTGTTGAGCTTTCATACACTTATAGCTCTAGTGCATCCGTTGCATGGCAATCCCTACTCACTCACATTGATATCTATTAATGGGCATCTCCATAGCGCGTTGATATGCCTAGTTGATGTGAGACTATATTCTCCTTTTTGTCTTCTCCACAACCACCATTCTATTCCACCATATAGTGCTATATCCATGGCTCATGCTCATGTATTGCGTGAAGATTGAAAAAGTTTGAGAACATCAAAAGTATGAAACAATTTATTGGCTTGTCATCGGGGTTGTGAATGATTTAAATATTTTGTGTGGTGAAGATAGAGCATAGCCAGAATATATGATTTTTTAGGGATAACTTTCTTTGGCCATGTTATTTTGAGAAGACATGATTGCTTAGTTAGTATGCTTGAAATATTATTATTTTTATGTCAATACTAAACTTTTGTCTTGAATCTTATAGATTTGAACATTCATGCCATAATAAAGAAAAATTACATTGAGAAATATGTTAGAAAGCATTCCACATCCAAAATTCTTCTTTCAGCATTTACCTCCTCGAGGACGAGCAAGAATTAAGCTTGGGGATGCTTGATACGTCTCCAATGTATCTATAATTTTTAATTGCTCCATGCTATTATATTATCTATTTTGGATGTCAATGGGCTTTATTTTACACTTTTATATCATTTTTGGGACTAACCTACTAATCAGAGGCCCAACCCAAATTGCTGTTTTTTTGACTATTTAAGGGTTTCGAAGAAAAGGAATATCAAACAGAGTCCAAACGGAATGAAACCTTCGGGAACGTGATTTTCTCAACAAACGTGATCCAGGAGACTTGGAGTGGGCGTCAAGAAACAACAGAGGAAGCCACGAGGCAGGGTGGTGCGCCTACCCCCCTAGGCGCGCCCTCCACCCTCGTGGGGCCCCCGTTGCTCCACCGACGTACTTCTTCCTCCTATATATATCCACCTACCCCCCAAACATCCAGGAGCACCACGAAAACATAATTCCACCGCCGCAACCTTCTGTACCCGAGAGATTCCATCTTGGGGCCTTTTCTGGAGCTCCACCGGAGGGGGCATTGATCACGGAGGGCCTCTACATCAACTCCATGGCCTCTCCGGTGATGTGTGAGTAGTTTACTTCAGACCTTTGGGTCCATAGCTAGTAGCTAGATGGCTTCTTCTCTCTCTTTGGATCTCAATACAGAGTTCTCCTCGATCTTCTTGGAGATCTATTCGATGTAATCTTCTTTTGCGGTGTGTTTGTCGAGATCCGATGAATTGTGGGTTTATGATCCAGTTTATCTATGAACAATATTTGAATCTCCTCTGAATTCTTTTATGTATGATTGGTTTATCTTTGCAAGTCTCTTCGAATTATCAGTTTGGTTTGGCCTACTAGATTGATCTTTCTTGCAATGGGAGAAGTGCTTAGCTTTGGGTTCAATCTTGCGGTGTTCGATCCCAGTGACAGAAAGGGAACCAACACGTATTGTATTGTTGCCATCGAGGATAAAAAGATGGGTTTTATATCATATTGCATGAGTTTATCCCTCTACATCGTGTCATCTTCCTTAAAGCATTACTTTGTTCTTATGAACTTAATACTCTAGATGCATGCTGGATAGCGGTCGATGTGTGGAGTAATAGTAGTAGATGCAGAATCTTTCGGTCTACTTGTCTCGGACGTGATGCCTACATACATGATCATACCTAGATATTCTCATAATTATTCGCTTTTCTATCAATTGCTCGATAGTAATTCGTTCACCCACCGTAATACTTATGCTCTTGAGAGAAGCCACTAGTGAAACCTATGGCCCCCGGGTCTATCTTCCATCATATTAATCTTCCAATACTTAGTTATTTCTATTGTCATTTATTTTACTCTGCATCTTTATTTCTCTTTATCATAAAAATACCAAAAATATTATCTTATCATATCTATCATATCTCACTCTCGTAAGTGACCGTGAATGGATTGACAACCCCTTTATCGCGTTGGTTGCGAGGTTCTTATTTGTTTGTGTAGGTGCGTGGGACTTGAGCGTGATCTCCTACTGGATTGATACCTTGGTTCTCAAAAACTGAGGGAAATACTTATGCTACTTTACTGCATCACCCTTTCCTCTTCAAGGGAAAACCAATGCAGTGCTCAATAGGTAGCACAGACGCATAGGATAAAACTTCTAATGAAATTCCAGCTTCAACTGGTTCCAATCGCATGTTCCAGTATCATCTAATAGCCTATACCATGTCAATGCCTCCCCCCCCAAAGATAAAGGGAATACCTTCTTCTTAAATCCATCCTCGGATAAACCTGCAAGCTTAAACGATCCACAGATTTCATATATATATACACATACATACATACATACATACATACATACATAAGTGCATATCAGGATGCATCGTTTCATCTCCTGTGTAAGGATTAGCTAGCAGTTTCTCTAACATACCCGAAGGAATCTCATAATAAATATTTTCAGTAGGTTTAGTAGGTTAAGGGACAACTCTTATTGCTTCTGGTCAAGGTGAAGATACCCCGAACAAACCCCTCAAAGATTTATTTTCCATAATGACAAGTGATAGTAAATTTTAGCACGTAATAAAATTATTTCCTTACCAATTTCCACTTACCAAAGGAGCTTCACTCCCCGGCAACGACGCCAGAAAAGAGTCTTGATGACCCACAAGTATAGGAGATCAATTGTAGTCCTTTCGATAAGTAGGAGTGTCGAACCCGATGAGGAGGAGAAGGAAATGATAAGCGGTTTTCAGCAAGGTATTCTCTGCAAGCACTGAAAGTAGCGGTGATAGATAGTTTTGTAGCAAGGTGATTCGTAACAAGTAACAAGTAGTAATATTAACAAAGGTGCAACAAGGTGGCCCAATCCTTTTTATAGCAAAGGACAACCCGGAAAGTTCTCTTATATGAACCAAAGCATTCTTGAGGTCACATGGGAATTGTCGTCTAGTCACGTTCATCATGTTTAGTTGATTCGTGTTCGCTACTTTGATAATTTGATATGTGGGTGGACCAGTGCTAGGGTGTTGTTCTTACTTGATCAAGCAACCCTCTTATGATTGCCACCGCTCGCAAGCATCTGCAACTACGAAAGAAGAATTAAGATAAATCTAACCATAGCATGAAACATATGTATCCAAATCAGCCCCTTACGGAATAACGCATAAACTAGGGTTTAAGCTTCTGTCACTCTCGCAACCCATCATAAACTTATTACTCCCCAATGCCATCCCATAGGCGCAAGTATGGTTAAGTGTCATGTAGTCGACATTCACATGGCACCACTAAAGAAAGAAAACCATACATATCATCAAAATATCGAACGAATATCAACTTCATATGATTACTTATAACAAGACTTCTCCCATGTCCTCGAGAACAAAAGTAACAACTCACAAATCATATTCATGTTCAAGATCAGAGGTGTATTGAATATGCTTGAGGATTTGAACGTTTAATCTTCCACCAAATTGACTAGCATCAACTACAAGATGTAATCAACAGTACTAGCAACCCACATGTACCAATCTGAGGTTGTGAGACAAAGATTGAATACAAGAGATGAACTAGGGTTTGGGATGAGATGGTTCTGGTGAAGATGTTGATGAAGATTGACACTGCCACGATGAGAGGATCGTTAGTGATGTCGATGGTTTCATTTTCGCCCTCCCGGGGGGAAGTTTCCCCGGCAGAATCGCTCCGCCAGAGAGCAAAAGTGCTCCTGCCTAGGTCCCACCTTGAGACGGCGGCGCTTCGTCCTGTAAGTCTTCTCGTTGTTTTTCTAGGGAAAATGGCTTCATATAGCAAAAGATGGGCACCGGAGGCCTGCCAGGGGGGCCACAAGCTCACAAGGCGCGCCCTGGGGGGTCGCGGCCCCTGAGCTCGTCACTCCGTGGTGGCCCCCCTTCTAGTGATTCTTCTTCCAGTATTTTCTATATATTCCAAAATAAATCTCCGCAAATTTTCAGGTCATTTTTAGTTGTTCAGAATAGCTATCTCTGCTATAGCCTTTTCAGGTCCTGAATTCCAGTAGTCGGCAATCTCCCTCTTTATGTGAAACTTGCAAAATAAGAGAGAAAAGACACTAGAATAACATCATAAAGTGAAATAATGGCCCAAAACATAATAAATAACAGTAGGAAAACATGATGCAAAAATGACGTATCCTGGCGTCTGGGGGGAGGTGGTCAAGCTGAGCGCTGTGGAAATGGAGGAAAGATTTAAAGAACGGGTGAGGAGGGGGAGAGAAAACCCTTGATCCAAATGTATGGTGACTAATACCCTTTCAATGGGGCATGGATTCAGCTCTATCTTGCCGGCATCAGGAACTCTCCATACTCGCTTCGGCGAAAGCCCCTCGCCAACGTACTTGGTAAGTACCTCCCATGTCACCATTGATGCCACCCAGTCGGCGACCCTCCAGCCCCATGGAATAGGATCTGAGGAAGATGCGTCGGCAACCTTCTGCAATTCGAGTTTGCGGGTCATGGTGGTAGCGTTTTTGGTGCTAGAGATGGTGTTACATGTAGGCGAGTGCAAGGATTGAAGTTGGGCGCGACATCGATTTTGTTGGACAAGACAAGGGTTGGGGGAGAATGAATCTCTCTCTTCCGATACTCCTTATAAGGCATGAGATCCGTAATCGTCGCTCAATCCTAGCCACACATCTCAAGATCCAACCGACCATGTGTCAATGGTTGAGGAGATATTTTTGGGTAGTGGAGTAGTTTGCACATGGTAACCCATGTGATGTCAGTGCTTCTCTCCCAAACATGTAGCGGTTCACACCAATCAAAGTTGGTCACGTGCGGGGATCAAGAAATTTTCCTGCAGTGATGTCTTGTCACAATCCCACTATTTTTGCTCCCGAACCTTTTTGGTAGCATGCAAAAGACACACTGTGATTTGCTCCCGATCCATCGATCCAAATGGGTGGTGAGTAATAACCTTTTTGGTTCCAGTCGGAGTGACCATAAATCCTACTGAAGGAACTCCGTGTCAAATGTAACATGCAAATTGTACGAGGAAATTTTTTGAGTGAACTTTCACTCGATACAGACCAGCTCTGTAACTTCAGGCTTTGATGATCCATCTCCTCGACATTGCCAGTCTGTTCAGTGACACCTTGGACAAGGGGTGAAATTGATGCCCTCTGTGGCATGGTTTTGACCTTTATTAAGGAACCAAAATATTGAGGACTGTAAGCTTGGATCCAAAACAGATGAACGATTGGTGTTTGGCATCTCCTTGAGAGAATTAGGCCACATAACGTAAGCATCACTTGGATTTTATGATACACGCTTAATCGTGTCACTAGTCAACTTCTTTCGAGAGATGATTGAGTATCACCAAATTTTTCCATAACTTGCCCCATCCTACCTACACCATGGGTTTCCTACTCCACGGAGTCCACCAAGGTCTCTTTCCGAGAAAATCTGTGGCTCCTTGAATCCAATGATCAATCAGAGTTCATATTCCATTGAGGGTTTAATCGGATCTATTTACACAGAGGGTTAATTCGATTTTCGCTTTGAGACACTGACAGACTCGGGGGCTAATAACGAGGTTATTTCCCACTAGGTGGGCCCATGATGACATAAGGTCTAGCTAGGTACCAGGGAGGCCCAAGTCCGCACGTGCTACGACCCAAGGCAACTTCAACAACTAGGGTGGCCTATCATTCAGAGTGGGCACCAATCGGAACGATTACTTTAGTCGGTTCGTCATCGGTAGGATTGATCGTCAGTCAATATACTATCAGTCGGTTTACCATCACTCAGATAATATATCAGACCAATGACCAGAAGTAAACCAGGCATTACAAAGTCAATGCTACTACGCATTCAAGACGGCGGTTACCATTCACCTCCACCAATGTTGATGACACCCGTTACAATCCATAGTGGGATGTTTATTGTCTGTAATCAGTTTTAGTCATTAGTAGCTACCTGAAGAGACCATGGCGGTAGGGAACTCTGTATAAGACTGTTTAGGGTACCTATCTAAAGGTTTGCAATCTTTGTAATCAAACACTCATACAGAAGCAACTCGCGAGAGAAAGAGGATTATGTCTTTTACCTCCATTGAGGGGGATCCCAAAAGCCCCAGTAGCTCTTTTAGGCTCCCGCTAGCTCCCACCTCCGCCGCCAGCCACCTGGCTCCGGCGTCCATGTCACGCGTCGGTGGCCGCTTCGGCCCCGCCGCCCACCTCCAGCCATGCGCTCCCCTTCCCCTCCGGCCAGGGGCCGCTCGCGCTCCGACCACTGGCTCGACTCAAGCCCTTCCTCGGTCAGGACCGCTGATGCCAGACCGGCGTCCTACCTCCAGGTCCTCCGTGCCTCCCCTGTCTCCCCGATAGCGGCCAGCCCGCCACCCTCGCCGCCGCCTGCACACCCCCTTCTGTGCTCCGAGATCTGCCGGGTCTCGGAGGCGGACGTCCCCGAGGCTGGCACCTTGCGCGTAGCCGCAAGCGCCCACGCCCCCTCCGGCCACGGCGCCCTTGTCGGGATCCTGCCGACACGCCCTGTCGACTGCAGTCCTGGCTCCGAGGGTGAGTGCCCTAGGTGCTTCAGCCCCAGCCACCCGCGGTCGGAGTGCCGCAAGGAGATCCGTTGTGGCCGCTGTCGCTTCTTTGGGCACAAGGTCTGTGAGTGCACCATGCCGCGAGCAACTGCGCCCTCCTCCTCCTCCCATAGCGCCTCGCCCCCTCTGCTTCGTCGCTGCGTTTCCCCTCCTGGGCCCGGCAACTCCCTCGCCCCCATGAGCTCCGCTCCGTCCGACTCGCGCTCTGCTTCCTCGAGTCCTGGTGGACGCCCCGCATCCTCCGGGTCGACCGCCGCAGGGTCGCCGTGCTCTGGTTGGTCCGCACCCGCATCCTCCGGGTCGCAGCCCCCCTCAGCTCCGTCTACGGCCTCCACCGCTACTATGTCCACTCCCCTCTCGGGCCACCCTGCGCATCGCCCCACTGGCGCCATCTGCTACCTCCCCCGGTCCACTGAGCTCGTCGCGGTGGAGCGGGACCTTGAGCGTGCGCTGCTCGCCACGGTCGCAGGACGCCGCTCCGATGTCACCAGGGAGGTTGTCTTTGATGCGCTGCGTGCACGCTATGGCCTCTCCACGCATGAGTTCTCTGTCCACATCCACGCCATGGATGACTTCCTCGTCAAGTTCTCCTCTGCCGCCTCGCGCGCGCATGTTGCCACTGGTGGCCTCCGCACCGGCAACTTCCGCCTGATCTTCACCCCCTGGAGCCGCTCCCGGGATGCTGCTCCAGTGAAGGCGCATTTTCTCGTCTCCATCGAGATCAAGGGCATCCCCGATCATGCTTGGCACCGGGCCTCTGCCGAGTTCCTCCTCTCGCCGTTCTGCCGTGTGGAGAATCTGGCCCCGGAGACCAGGAATGCGTCTGACATGTTTGTCTTCTGCCTGACTGCCTGGACCACCAACCCGGATGGTATTCCGCGCACCTCGGAGCTCCTTGTGCCGGAGCATGATGCCGTCGACGAGGCGCCGACCCTGCTTCCGCGGAGCGTCTTTCGCTTGGTCTGACGCATTTTCCCATCGAGATCCATGTGTGGAGTTGCATTGACTACTGATACGTCTCCAACGTATCTGTAATTTTTGATTGTTCCATGCTATTATATATTCTTTTTGGATGTTTAATGGGCTTATTTATACACTTCTATATTATTTTTGGGACTAACCTATTAACCGGAGGCCCAACCCAATTTTTTGTTTTTTGCCTATTTCAATGTTTCGCAGAAAAAGAATATCAAACGGAGTCCAAACGGAATGAAACCTTCGGGAGCGTGATTTTTGGAACAAACGTGATCCAGAGGACTTGGAGTGGACGTCAAGCAACCAATGAGGAGGCCACCAGGCAGGCGGCGCGCCTACCCCCTGGGCACGCCCTCCACCCTCGTGGGCCCCTCGTGGCTCCACCGACCTACTTCTTCCTCCTATATATACCTACGTACCCTGAAAACATCGGGGAGCACCACAAAAACCTAATTCCACCGCCGAAACCTTCTGTACCCGTGAGATCCCATCTTGGGGCCTTTTTCGGCGCTCCATCGGAGGGGGCATTGATCACGGAGGGCTTCTACATCAACACCACAGCCTCTCTGATGATGTGTGAGTAGTTTACTTCACAGCTTCGGGTCCATAGTTATTAGCTAGATGGCTTCTTCTCTCTCTTTGGATCTCAATACAAAGTTCTCCTTGATTCTCTTCGAGATCTATTCGATGTAATCCTTTTTTGCGGTGTGTTTGTCGAGATCCGATGAATTGTGGGTTTATGATCAAGACCATCTATGAACAATATTTGAATCTTCTCTGAATTCTTTTATGTATGACTGGTTATCTTTGCAAGTCTCTTCGAATTATCAGTTTGGTTTGGCCTACTAGATTGATCTTTCTTGCAATGGGAGAAGTGCTTAGCTTTGGGTTCAATCTTGCAGTGCTCAATCCAAGTGACAGTAGGGGAAATGACATGTATTGTATTGTTGCCATCGAGGATAAAAAGATGGGGTTTATATCATATTGCATGAGTTTATCCCTCTACATCATGTCATCTTGCTTAAAGCGTTACTCCGTTCTTATGAACTTAATACTCTAGATGCATGCTGGATAGCGGTCGATGTGTGGAGTAATAGTAGTAGATGCAGGCAGGAGTTGGTCTACTTGTCACGGACGTGATGCCTATATACATGATCATACCTAGATATTCTCATAATTATTCGCTTTTCTATCAATTGCTCGACAGTAATTTGTTCACCCACCGTAATACTTATGCTATCTTGAGAGAAGCCACTAGTGAAACCTATGGCCCCCGAGTCTATTCTCCATCATACAAGTTTCCAATCTATTTTATTTTGCAATATTTACTTTCAATCTATATCATAAAAATAGCAAAAATATTTATCTTATTATTATTATCTCTATCATATCTCACTCTTGCAAGTGGCCTTGAAGGGATTGACAACCCCTTTATCTCGTTGGTTGCGAGGTTCTTATTTGTTTGTGTAGGTACAAGGTGACTCGCGCGTGGTCTCCTACTAGATTGATACCTTGGTTCTCAAAAACTGAGGGAAATACTCACGCTGCTTTGCTGCATCACCCTTTCCTCTTCAAGGGAAAACCAACGCATGCTCAAGAGGTAGCAAGAAGGATTTCTGGCGCCGTTGCCGGGGAGATCTACGCCAAGTCAAGACATATCAAGTACCCATGACAACTCTTATCCATCACATTACATTATTTTCCATTTGCCTCTCGTTTTCCTCTCCCCCACTTCACCCTTGCCATTTTATCCGTCCTTCTTCTGTTCGTCTTTCCATTTGCTTTGATGTCTTACTTGGCCCGTTTGCTCATTTGTTTGGAATAGTTGTTTATTTATTGCTAAACAGAGAACCTAAGATCTATAGATCCTCATCTGCTTGCTAATCTTTTTAAGAGATCCAATTATGATGAATCAATTGCTAGTGAGTTTTGTGCACTAGATTATCTTTATGAAGTTTTGCTTGAAATTTGTGAATCTGAAAATTGTGATGAAGTACTTTATGGAGTGATTCATGATGGATCTTTGAATAGAAAGCATGATTGCAATGATGATAGTATAAATTCTATTTAATGTCAATTGTGCTTATAATATGCAAAACCCTAAGCTTGGGGATGCTAGTTTTGTTATGAGTACTATTTGTTGCAATGATCATGATTGGGGTGATTCTTCTTATGATCCTAAAAATTTATTTAAGCCCCATGATGAATATGAGATTGATAATAATGTTTGCAATAATATTGAAAGTGGGTTTGGAAGAGTGTCAACTTTAGATCCCACATATTTGGAGAATTTTCAATCTTATGAAGTTTTTGATAAAAGTGGGTTTGGAGAGGTCATGAGTTTAGTTAATGTTAATCCCACTATTTCGGAAGAGTGTCAACTTTGCATGCATGTGGATCATGTTGAGAATATTTTATATGATCGCTATATTGTTAAATTTGCTTATGATCCTACATGTAATTATTATGAGAGAGGAAAATATGGTTGTAGAAATTTTTATGTTACCAAATTACCTCTCGTTATGTTGAGATTGCTATTGTTTCTTTCCGCTTCCTTGCATATGCTAGTTTTTGCTTGCCTTGATAATTTGTTTTCCTATAAGATGCCTATGCATAGGAAGTATGTTAGACTTAGATGTTTTTGTCACGTGTTTTATCATGCTCTCTTTGTGCTTCAATTCTTGTCTTTCATGTGAGCATCGTTGAAATCTTATGCCTAGCTATAAGGCTTTAAAGAAAAGCGCTTGTTGGGAGACAACCCAATATTTTTCCTTGCTGTTATTAAATAAATAATTTATCTAGCCTCTATTTTGGTTGTGTTTTTTTGTGTTTAATTAGTGTTTGTGCCAAGTAGAACCGTTGGGAAGACTTGGGGAAAGTCTTTTTGATCTTGCTGTAAAAAACAGAAACTTTAGCGCTCACGATAATTGCTGCCATTTTTTATTGGAGAGTGATATTTAGTTAATTATTTTTGAAGATGATTAATAGATAAATTCCTCACGTCCAGCAATTTATTTTAGAATTTTTGGGGTTCCAGAAGTTTGCGTTAGTTACAGATTACTACAGACTGTTCTGTTTTTGACAGATTCTGTTTTTCGTGTGTTGTTTGCTTATTTTGATGAATCTATGGCTAGTAATGGAGTTTATAAACCATAGAGAAGTTGGAATATAGTAGGTTTAAAACCAATATAAATAAAGAATGAGTTCATTACAGTACCTTGAAGTGGTGTTTTCTTTTCTTTCGCTAATGGAGCTCACGAGATTTTCTGTTAAGTTTTGTGTTGTGAAGTTTTCAAGTTTTGGGTAAAGATTTGATGGATTATGGAACAAGGAGTGGTAAGAGCCTAAGATTGGGGATGACCAAGGCACCCCAAGGTAAAATCCAAGGACACCAAAAAACCTAAGCTTGGGGATGCCCCAGAAGGCATCCCCTCTTTTGTCTTCGTCTATCGGTAACTTTACTTGGAGCTATATTTTTATTCACCTCATGATATGTGTTTTGCTTGGAGCGTCTTGTATGATTTGAGTCTTTGCTTTTTAGTTTACCACAATCATCCTTGATTTACACACCTTTTGAGAGAGACACACATGAATCGGAATTTATTAGAATACTCTATGTGCTTCACTTATATCTTTTGAGCTATATAGTTTTTGCTCTAGTGCTTCACTTATATCTTTCAGAGCACGGTGGTGGTTTCATTTTATAGAAATAATTGATCTCTCATGCTTCACTTATATTATTTTGAGAGTCCTTTAGAACAGCATGGTAATTTTCTTTTGATATTATATAAAAAAACTTTCATATAAGTGCATTCAATACTAAGAGAAGTTTGATACTTAATGATTGTTTTGAGATATGGGGATAGTGATATTAAAGTTGTGCTAGTTGAGTAGTTGTGAGTTTGAGAAATACTTGTGTTGAAGTTTGCAAGTCCTATAGCATGCACGTATGGTAAACATTGTGTAACAAATTTGAAACATGAGGTGTTATTTGATTGTCTTCCTTATGAGTGGCGGTCGGGGACGAGCGATGGTCTTTTCCTACCAATCTATCCCCCTAGGAGCATGCGCGCAATACTTGGTTTTTTGATGACTTGTAGATTTTTTCAATAAGTATGTGAGTTCTTTATGACTAATGTTGAGTCCATGGATTATACGCACTCTCACCCTTCCATCATTGCTAGCCTCTTCGGTACCGTGCATTGCCCTTTCTCACCTTGAGAGTTCGTGCAAACTTCGCCGGTGCATCCAAACCCCGTGATATGATACGCTCTATCACACATAAACCTCCTTATATCTTCCTCAAAACAGCCACCATACCTACCTATTATGGCATTTCCATAGCCATTCCGAGATATATTGCCATGCAACTTTCCACCGTTCTGTTTATTATGACACGCATCATCATTGTCATATTGCCTTGCATGATCATGTAGTTGACATCATATTTGTGGCAAAGCCACCGTTCATAATTCTTTCATACATGTCACTCATGAGTCATTGCACATCCCGGTACACCGCCGGAGGCATTCATATAGAGTCATATCTTGTTCTAGTATCGAGTTGTAATCATTGAGTTATAAATAAATAGAAGTATGATGATCATCATTAATAGAGCATTGTCCCAAAAAAAGGCCAAATAAAAAAGAAGGCCCAAAAAATAATAAAAATAAAAAGGGGCAATGCTACTATCTTTTTTCCACACTTGTGCTTCAAAGTAGCACCATGATCTTTATGATAGAGAGTCTCTTGTTTTGTCATTTTCATATACTAGTGGGAATTCTTCATTATAGAACTTGGCTTGTATATTCCAACAATGGGCCTCCTCAAGTGCCCTAGGTCTTCGTGAGCAAGCAAGTTGGATGCACACCCACTTAGTTTCTTAAGTTGAGCATTCATACATTTATAGCTCTAGTGCATCCGTTGCATGACAATCCCTACTCCTTGCATTGACATCAATTGATGGGCATCTCCCTAGCCCATTGATTAGCCGCGTCAATGTGAGACTTTCTCCTTTTTGTCTTCTCCACATAACCCCCTTCATTATATTCTATTCCACCCATAGTGCTATATCCATGGCTCACGCTCATGTATTGCGTGAAAGTTGAAAAAAGTTTGAGATTACTAAAGTATGAAATAATTGCTTGGCTTGTCATCGGGGTTGTGCATGATGAGAGCATTCTTGTGTGACAAAAATGGAGCATGACCAAACTATATGATTTTGTAGGGATGAACTTTCTTTGGCCATGTTATTTTGAGAAGACGTGATTTCTTAGTTAGTATGCTTGAAGTATTATTATTTTATGTCAATATTAAACTTCTATCTTTAATCTTTCAGATCTGAACATTCATGCCATAATAAAGAAAATTACATTGAGAAATATGTTAGGAAGCATTTCACATCAAAAATTCTGTTTTTATCATTTACCTACTCGAGGACGAGCAGGAATTAAGCTTGGGGATGCTTGATAGTCTCCAACGTATCTATAATTTTTGATTATTCCATGCTATTATATATTCTATTTTGGATGTTTAATGGGCTTATTTATACACTTTTATATTATTTTTGGGACTAACCTATTAACCAGAGGCCCAGCCCAAATTGCTGTTTTTTTTGCCTATTTCAGTGTTTCAAAGAAAAAGAATATCAAATGGAGTCCAAACGGAATGAAACATTCGGGAGCGTGATTTTTGGAACAAACGTGATCCAGAGGACTTGGAATGGATGTCAAGCAACCAACTAGGAGGCCACGAGGCAGGGGGCGCCTACCCCATGGGTGCGCCCTCCACCCTCGTGGGCCCCTCGTGGCTCCACCGACCTACTTCTTCCTCCTATATATACCTACGTACCCTGAAAACATCGGGGAGCACCACGAAAACCTAATTCCACCGCCGCAACCTTCTATACCCGTGAGATCCCATCTTGGGGCCTTTTCCAGCGCTCCGCCGGAGGGGGCATTGATCACGGAGGGCTTCTACATCAACACCATAGCCTCTCCGATGATGTGTGAGTAGTTTACTTCAGACCTTCGGGTCCATAGTTATTAGCTAGATGGCTTCTTCTCTCTCTTTGGATCTCAATACAAAGTTCTCCTTGATTCTCTTGGAGATCTATTCGATGTAATCTTCTTTTGCGGTGTGTTTGTCGAGATCCGATGAATTGTGGGTTTATGATCAAGACCATCCATGAACAATATTTCAATCTTCTCTGAATTCTTTTATGTATGATTGGTTATCTTTGCAAGTCTCTTCGAATTATCAGGTTGGTTTGTCCTACTAGATTGATCTTTCTTGCAATGGGAGAAGTGCTTAGCTTAGGGTTCAATCTTGCGGTGCTCGGTCCCAGTGACAGTAGGGGAAACAACACGTATTGTATGAGTTTATCCCTCTACATCGTGTCATCTTGCTTAAAGCGTTACTCCGTTCTTATGAACTTAATACTCTAGATGCATGCTGGATAGCGGTCGATGTGTGGAGTAATAGTAGTAGATGCAGGCAGGAGTCGGTCTACTTGTCACGGACGTGATGCCTATATACATGATCATACCTAGATATTCTCATAATTATTCGCTTTTCTATCAATTGCTCAACAGTAATTTGTTCACCCACCGCAATACTTATGCTATCTTGAGAGAAGCCACTAGTGAAACCTATGGCCCCCGGTCTATTCTCCATCATACAAGTTTCCAATCTATTTTATTTTGCAATCTTTACTTTCAATCTATATCATAAAAATAGAAAAAATATTTATCTTATTATTATTATCTCTATCAGATCTCACTCTTGCAAATGGCCATGAAGGGATTGACAACCCCTTTATCGCGTTGGTTGCGAGATTCTTATTTGTTTGTGTAGGTACGAGGTGACTCACGCGTGGTCTCCTACTGGATTGATACCTTGGTTCTCAAAAACTGAGGGAAATACTTATGCTGCTTTGCTGCATCACCCTTTCCTCTTCAAGGGAAAACCAACGCATGCTCAAGAGGTAGCAACTACCGCCGCCCCTCTCTGCTACCCCCCCCCACCCCGCCGCCTGCCGACGGGGCCGGCGACTGCGATGACACCCATGTCTCACCTCCCGTTCCCAGCCCCTGGCCACGCATCCACGAGTTCCCTGAGCGTCACCCCGGCGTGTCTTCCCGCCGGGCCTCAGGTCGCGGTCCCCACGAGCATCGGTGCAGGCATGCTCACCCTCCGTGTCGCGACTGGCAGGGCATTTTGGGGCCATACCCCGCGGCTATCGCGGCCGCGCCCAGGGTTCGTGCTAGGCTCCGCCTTGGCACTCCATTGCTGCCGCCGGCCACGCCGGAGAATGCTCCGGCGACTCCTCGCGCGCCCGCATCAGATCCTTGGGATGCGTGGGACCCAGCTGTGCCTCATTGTGATGGCCTGGCTTATTAGGGATGATAGACTACTCATATCAATAAGGAATTCCTTCTTTTCCATGAGCCCATTCAGACAGAACTCCAAAGTTAAGCGTGCTCAGCTTGGAGTAGGGTCAGGATGGGTGACCGACCGGGAAGTTGCTCCCGGTGCGCACGAGTGAGGACAAAGTGCACAGAAAAGACTAGTATTGATCTGTGGGGCCAGTCTAGATCCTGCCAGGAGTAACGACCACCGGCAGGTGTGTCCGGGGCGTTACAAGTTGGTATCAGAGTCAACCCTCGCGGTTACACGGATGTTTGCAGAGAGGTGCGCAGTCATGTTGTTCATGACGTTTGTGACCCGTCGTGGCACCGGCATGGCACATGTACTGGACTGGATGCACAGACGTATGTGCCAAGAGGGAACGTTCCTGTGGCCCGACGAGGACGTCGGTTCCTCTGAGTGGGGGTGTATGTGATGGCCTGGCTTATTAGGGATGATACACTACTCATATCAATAAGGAATTCCTTCTTTTCCGGGAGCCCATTCGGACAGAACTCCAAAGTTAAGCATGCTCAGCTTGGAGTAGTGTCAGGATGGGTGACCGGCCGGGAATTTGCTCCCGGGTGCGCACGAGTGAGGACAAAGTGCGTAGAAAAGACTAGTATTGATCTGTGGGGCCAGTCTAGATCCTGCCAGGAGTAACGACCATCGGTGGGTGTGTCCGGAGCGTTACACTCATCCTGCGCTTCCGGAAAGCGACGTCGCCCAGGATTTCGACGCCACCGCTGATGCCAATGCGACCGCTTTGACGGTGTTTCAAAAGCCGCGGTCGCCGATAGCCTGGCCCGGCCCGCGATCCCCTGATGACAGCTGTGATTCCCTCGCCAACGGCCATGTAGTCGAGCGCGTCTCTCCGCTCTAGGACAATGGGCTCATATCTGTCCAAGTGGCGATCACCGACCAGCCTCTATCCCCCCGACCAGTACCTACCACCTTCCCCTGCCACGGGTGGAGACATGCATGCTGGGCCCGGGCCTACCGTGCCTGCATGCCTGATCCTCGCGCCTTCCGAGGAAGAACCCATGCATGCTCACGCTGATCCCACCGCTGATATGATGGCGGACCCTGGTTCCCCATTCGCTGCCACCACCAGGGATCCCGAGGCGGATCCGAGGCCCGCGCCCACTTCATAAGCCACACCAAGCGCTCCCCCATTGGCCGGGGCCGTTCCACCCATGCATCTGCACCATGCATTCTCCGCACCGCCTGATCTCTGCACCTTTGTTAGCACCATGCAAACGCAGATTGACCACGTTCTCCCCGCGCCTGTGCCACGTCGACGTCGCAACGAAGTGCCACCCAACTTCACTCCGCGGAGGAGCGGGAGAATCGCCAAGGCTGATCGTGGCTTGGACTCTGAAATGAAGGCCAAGCGCGTGCTTCTCCGACGCCTAGGCCTACTCAAAGATGATGCCCCGATGGACGATGCCACTCTCTCCAAATACGCGGCCCTGTTTGACCGTCCGCTGGCCGCAGATATCCTCCAGGCCTTTGCTGACTTCTACGGTTGGCGCATTCCATCCGCGGAGTGCAACTCTTCCCCGCAGCTCATCGGAAGCCCCCGCCTCGTGGAGATCTGATCGGCCTGGCCCATGTGCCTGTACCCTGCACCGCCCCCACTTCTTATGGATGAAAACCTAAAGATCATTTTTTGGAACGTAAGAGGCCTAAACTCTCGTGCTAAACGTACTGCAGTCCGTAGCGTTATTTCCTTGACTGCCCCTTGCATCGTCTGTCTCCAGGAAACGAAGCTTGCTAACATCTCTGACTCCCTGGTGTTGGAAACCCTGGGCGCCCCCTTCCTCGACTTCTTTTTCCTCCCCGCTGATGGCACTCGCGGCAGCTTCTTGCTTGCTTAGCGCTGCGACATGATCTCGCTATCGAGGCCAACCATTGCTGACCATCACGTCTCGGCCCTCGTCTCCCCCTTGTCGAGGATCAGCATTGGTGGCTGACTGGTGTCTACGGCCCGCAGGGCGATGCCGAGAAAATCGCCTTTCTTGGCGAGGTGCAAGAGTTTCGAGACATGTGCGCCGGCCCCTGGCTTGTTGGAGGCGACTTTAACATGATCACCTCCGCAGCCGACAAGAACAACGACAGGCTCAACCACCGCATCATGTGTCGATTTCGTCGCGTCATCGCTGACCTTGAGCTTCGCGACATCTACCTCCACGGCCGTCGATATACTTGGTCCAACGAGCAGACGAATCCCACCCTCGTCCGCAATGATCGCGTGCTCTGCAGATTGAGCTGGGACATTGCACAGCCTCAGTGTCTTCTGCGCTGTCTCGCCTCGGCCCGAGCATTTCTGGTCGAAGCTCGACGGCTACCTAGACATGGTTTCTGATGCTTGGAACTCCACCCCCCCCCCCCCCGCACCCCGACCCGTTCCGGCGCCTATATGCTCGCCTCAAGGTTACCGCCAGGTGCCTGCGGAGCTGGGGCACGAAATCCCTGGGAGGCATCGCTCTACAGCTGACGATCGCTCGTGAGCTGGTCGCACGCTTCGACGAGGCGCAGGACCGGCGCCCGCTCACGCCACCAGAGGCTTGGCTGCGGCGTCGCCTGAAATGTGCCTACCTTGGCCTTGCCTCTCTTGACCGGACGATCTCGCGCCAACGTTCTAGATTTTCCTGGCTGCGCAATGGTGAAACTTGTTCGGCTTTTCTCCGGGTTCAGGCCTCTCGACGTCTCCACAAGAAAAGGATCCTCAATCTTCAGCACAACGGGCAGCTCCTCCTAGACGATGAGGCCATGGCCACAGCGGCCTTCTCCCACTTCACGCAGCTGCTTGGCTCCACGGATGAGCGCGACTTCACCCTCGACCTTGACATGCTCGGTGTGCCCGCTTCTGACCTCTCTGGCCTCGATGCGCCATTCACCGAGGACGAAATTTGGACCGCGATCAAGCTGCTCCCCCATGGAAAGGCGCCCGGGCCCGATGGATTCACCGCTGAGTTCTTATGCTCTGCATGGCCTGTGATCAAAAAGGACATTTGCGAGGCATTTGACAAACTTTATGCTCTCAATGGCGTTGGTTTTGGAAAACTCAACGAGGCGTTGATCACATTGCTGCCCAAGAAGCCAGACGCGTCCTCGCTCGCCGATTATAGGCCGATCAGCCTCATCCACCTCCTGGCGAAGCTTTTCACCAAAGTGCTCTCCCTTTGCCTGGCTCCTAGGCTGCCCGAGCTTGTCTCTGTCAATCAGAGCGCATTCATCGCCGGAAGATGCATCCACGACAACTTTCTCCTGGTCCAGCAAACTGCCAAGCACCTCCACAGCCGCAAGCTCCCGCGAGTTCTGCTCAAGCTCGACATTGCCCGCGCTTTCGATTCGGTTTCCTAGCCATTCCTCCTCCAAGTCTTGCGCCACCGTGGATTCGGCCCACGCTGGCGAGAATGGATCTCCATCTTGCTCTCCACCGCGAGCACCAGCGTCCTCGTCAATGGATCGCCTGGGCCACCTATCAGGCATGCCAAGGGACTGCGTCAGGGTGACCTGGTGTCACCCTTACTATTCACCATCGTGATCGACGTGCTCAACTCTGTTATTTTGCGTGCGGTCCAAACTGGAATTCTACAATGGCTCACCCCCAACCACATGGCCTCGAGTATATCTCTCTACGCCGACGACGTGGTGGTCTTTTGTCACCCAGACCGGCACGACCTCACCGCGCTCCGGGAGCTGTTGTCCGTGTTTGGCGGCCCCTCCGGCCTATGCACCAACTTCAACAAGTGTTCTGCAACTCCCATCCAATGCTCTCCTGCTCACGAGGCGACCATAGGGCTTGAGCTGGACTGCCCGGTCAAGCACTTCCCCATCACCTACCTTGGACTGTCGTTGTCGGTCCGAAGGATCCACTCCTCTCACCTCATGTTGTTGGTGGACCGGATGCGCAAGAAGCTGTCCACCTGGAGGGCATCCTTGCTATCTTGCGGTGAGCGGCTCGCCCTGGTTTGGCATGTGCTCTATGCCATGCCTGGGCATCTGCTCGCGGCTATTGCCCTCAACGCCCACGTGCTCAAATTGGTCAACCGTCTCATCCGTGAGTTCTTGTGGCACTGCAGGAAGGATTCCACTTCTGGACACTGCGCGGTTAACTGGCGCCGCGTCTACATGCCCCTGCAGCTCGGCGGCCTCGGCATCCACGACCTGCGTCGTACTGGGGTCTCCCTCCGCACTCGCTGGCTCTGGCTTCAAGCCACAGACCAGACGCGCCCCTGGAGCCATCTTCCTCTCCCTGCCGACCCCGAGACGCAGGCCATTTTCCATGCTTCCACCCGTTGGGAACTTGGCGATGGTCGCACTTGCAAATTCTGGACCGACCATTGGGTTCATGGCCAGTCCATCGCCGAGATCGCGCCGGCTATCTTTGCTATGGTGCCCAAGCAACGCTGTCAACGTCGCCTCGTGGCCGAGGGACTCCAGGACCGTTCTTGGGTTCAGGACATCGTTGGCGCCTTGGGCCCCCTGGCGACTGTTCAGTACATCGATCTATGGAGGCATCTTCTCTGTTATCAACCTCCGGGCATCCCGACATTCTTCGGTGGCGGTGGACAGCGAATGGCACATACTCTGCAAAAACCTGCTACGACGCTCTCTTCCTCGGCTCTATCTCATCCCCGCATGCCACACTCACCTTGAATACTTGGGCCCCTCTTAGCGTCAAGTTCTTCATATGGCTGGCCTTGCAAGACCGGTGCTGGACAAATGAGAGACTCGCACGCCACGGACTGCCACACAGCCACGCCTGTGCATTCTGCGATCAGGCCACAGAATCCATGCAGCACCTCTTGATCGGTTGCTCCTTCTCTCGCATGGTGTGGCATGATGTATTCTCCAGGCTACGGCTTACCAGCATCATACCTCGCGGCCATGAGCCCTTCTTCGACTGGTGGCAGGCATCCACGTCCTTTGCCCTGACTTCCCATCGAAAAGGCACGGCCTCCCTTGTGATCATCGTCGCCCGGACCCTCTGGAAACATAGGAATGTTTGCACCTTTGACGGCATCCGCCCATTAGTGACTGAGGCCTCTCGTGCCGCTCTGGCCGAGGCAGCCATGTGGGCCACGGCTGGCGCAAAAAGGATTGCGCTCCTTCATTTCTGAACCACCTTGATCGAACCTTGTAACCATAATTTTGCGTAGGTCTGGCCACGAGTGTGTTGCTCGACCAAGCGCGTATAAACTCTTCTCTCTATCAATGAAATGATACGCTCTATGCGTATTCGAGGGGGGGATCCCAAACACGTATACGTCCTTGTGTCCTCCATTGCGCCTCGATAGATCAAGCTCCGTTCATACTTCTATCTTAATGTCAGATTTAGCACCATGTCATATAGTTTACATTTTATAAGTTAAATTGATGGTCAAACTTTTACCCAAAAATAATTGGGAGCCTAATAAACTCGGACGGAAAGAGTATGATTGATTTGTCACAAAAAGTATATCATTGATTTTTTTCTTCTAAATATTGTGATTTGTATTTGAAAAATGATTTCCACCACATAATTTATGTGACATATGGTTTATATTTTATTATCTATTTTTTACACTGAGTACAAGGGAGACTAACATGAGAGTAAGTGGATGGGCTCATAGCCCAGTCGTGGTGGCGTTGTGGTTTCGCCGAGCCGACCTGAGTTTAACCCCTCTTAGGTCGAATTCTGTGTCTCACATTCTCTCTCCGCGGTTGGTCTAATTTTTTAAGAGGAGAGTAACAATTTGGCCTTCGGTGCCACAGATCATTCCAGGGTGCCCTGCATGGACGTGACCGAGGGCGAGATGAGCGTGCCGCTGCCCTGCCACCGCCGCAAAACTAGCCGTTGGAATCAGCGGCCTGGTTGCTGCCATACCCGGCCGCACCGCAACGCTGTTGCGATGAATTGCAACGGCTGAATCAATCCAATCGAACAGCTAGCGATAGCCTGCAACCCCAACCCCAACGGTCACTAGGCTGGAATCACCGGTCCCTTCCCACCTTTAAATAACCGCCCTCTCGCCGTCTCAATTCCCCAATTCTCCCCTCCAAACCCTCCCGACCTCTCCACCCTCCCGCTGATCCGATCCGATCCGCTCCTCTCCTCGACCCATCCCCCGCACGGAACGAGCGATGGCGAGGGGCGAGAACAGCGAGTCGCACGGCAGCGGCAACGTCCCGGCGGCCCCCGCACCAGGGGCAGCGTCAGCGTCCTCGGGGAAGCAGGCGCCGGCGGCTGCGCGTGGCGCGGACGGGCAGTCGGTGGTGCGGCGGCTGCAGTCGGAGCTGATGGCGCTGATGATGGGCGGCGACCCCGGGGTGTCGGCGTTCCCGGAGGGGGACAACATCTTCCAGTGGGTCGGCACCATCGACGGATCCGCCGCCACCGCGTACGAGGGCACCTCCTACCGCCTCGCGCTCGCCTTCCCCAGCGACTACCCCTACAAGCCGCCCAAGGTGCGGTTCGAGACCCCCTGCTTCCACCCCAACGTCGACAACCACGGCAACATCTGCCTCGACATCCTCCAGGACAAGTGGTCCTCCGCCTACGACGTCCGCACCATCCTCCTCTCCATCCAGAGCCTGCTCGGAGGTACGCTTCTCACTCCTTCCTCTCTCGTCCCGTCAGATCTGTCCCTACTTGTTGTCTTGTGTGGTCTGATCTGATCTGTGATTCATTATTGGGACGCAGAGCCGAACAACGACTCCCCCCTGAACACACAGGCGGCCGCGCTCTGGGCGAATCAAGAAGGTAAACCCCCCTCGTTCTCGGAACCTCCCATGTTGATTGATCATCAACCTGTTCTTGGTTCTGAATCTGCATGCTCCGTTCTCCTTCTTGTGTGCGCAGAGTTCAGGAAGATGGTGGAGAAGCTCTACAAGCCGGCGTAAAGAGGAACAAGGCGGGATCTATTGGAATGGCGGCTCCACATTGGCGTCGATTGATCGAATCTGGTGTTGGATAGATTCTGGAGTGTTGTTTCTCATGTTGGCGTCGATTGATCCAACAGCTGGAGCTTCGATTGCTCGGTGGGTTTAGCAAACCTGTTGTTTCTCATGTCATGCTGTTCTCCCATCGCTGAGATGGGCATATACTTCACTGAAATAATCAGGTGTTCGATAGATTTTCAACTGTTGGATACTTGCGACATGTAACTGATTCGAGTTTCTTTTTTGGTTGGCATGTTCGAAACTGAAAAAACGTGGTTGGTTTCATGCCAAACTGTTTAAACCGAGAGCAACCCTTATATACGACAACAACAAAACATGTAAAAACAGTCACAGTGGTTAAGTTAGGCCGTCCTCCCAAAACTCTCTGCAAATTTAAGCAAAGCATTTGTAATAGGACATTAGGACCAAGGTATAAAAAGTGGAGTTTGTTAGGTTGTGATAGGCCTGCCTAGGTATAAAAAGTAGAGGTTGTCAAGAAATAGTCTATTCAAACCAGGGGTGCAGCAATTGACAGCAAAGGATGAATTTTGCATGCTGAAAACATAAACACGAAACGACAGCAAGCATTCTTCTGCCAAAAGTCGATAATATTAAGTAATCGGCCTTTCTGATGACACTCCATATCCGCTGAAATTCACCAGGCACATTCTCATGCAATTTGATTCCTTCCTCCAGGGTATAATGCTAGGCCGGCGGTACAAGCTGCAGTGGTGGTCAGCAACGTGCAAGACAAGCCTGACGACTGAACCGAGAGACGCAAATAGGAACCTGAATTAAAGCGGGTTCGGTCATAAGTTTTGTTGGTGTATTCTGAAAAAACATCAAACTGCAGGCAAAAGTTGTGGCGAATGATTAATTATACAATAAAAACGAGGACGAACCCTCCAAGCGCTTGGAAACTTGGTGCAAATCATCCAATCTCCCCAGCAAATGTACACACATATGAAGGACAGTTCTGCCAACAGTCCCAGTTTCAGTCATGTACATCCAGAGCTCAAAATATGATGTCAGGACTATCATCGGCCTCGCCTGATGAGACTGGATATCGGCTCAAAGAATACAGGGCAAATTGCCTTGCTAAACCTTATGTCCTGCACTCTCATCCACTTTAAAGCGATTTTCTCCAGGGTGCCTAGCGAAGAGTATTTGTCGCCATTGGGTTGCTCTAACCACACAAGGGTGAAATTATAACCTACAATAGCTTGAAGATCTCAGTTAAGATTGCGTTAGCACCTTTGACAAACAATTCTATCGTTATGATAAACAGCGCAAAATGAAACATCAACTGATGCAAAATCATATGGAAGGTACTTCCTTGTTGACAAACAAAGGCACATGTCGGATCAACATCTTTAATGCCAGAATATAAGCAAATGCTGTGATAGAAAGAGAGGTCACATGCAACAGATAAGAGGTAACATGCCACTCCAACATACTACTATATCTATTACTAATTGACAGGAACATAGCCTCAACATGTGAACAAGTATAAGAATATTATATAGATTTACTCCACGATCATCAAAATTTCATAGCCATAATTACGACATGTGCTGGTAACAACAACTAAGGGACAGAAATCTGTTCTGATAAGTCCATTCTCTAACATCGCCATTGTCTGTCACCGTGACAATATTGCGCACATGGTCCTACATTTAATAAAGTCCACACAAGTATAAAACTGTTTAAAATGCAAGGCCATATCAAGGAGGGACTATGATACAAAAAGTTTCTTGCTAGAACGCAAGATGACACTGAATGTGTATTTAGGTACCACATTTTGCAGTTTAAAGAGCCACTTTTCAAGTTACAGAGGCAGCCACTCTAAACATAACTGCTCTCCAGATATCCCAGCTTGCCCAGTTACATATAAAATCACATGCATGGATGTAAATATCAAGGCCAAAATGTAAAATGCAAACCATAAATAACTGTAGTGTCACATATATTTTACAAATGTTCTGTAGCAAATTAAACAACGTTAGAACTGGTGTTTGCATGTACCACTAGCTTCATGATAGATTGGAAGTGAGAATCCTTCTATTTCATTCTTCAGTGAAAATTACTAAAGATTCAACCAGCATATGATACACACAGTTACAAGAACTTTCATCTGCCCCATTGCCTGAAAGCAACAGACTTACAAGTCAAACCAATTTACAGGCATGAGAAGAAATACAAACTGCAATCCACTTGTACATTATCACTAACCTGAGGTGCGAACACCTCTTCTACAGCAGTCCTGCTACAGAATCAATGCAAGCCATAAAAATGGCTTAGCAAACAATATAAAGCTCAAAATAATCATTAATCCTTGCATACTTCTACACTGCCAGCAAAGTGGTTGGGCTGTTTCAACAACTTGCCTCTCTAGCTTCATCCTGAAAGCTACCATGGTGGACAATGGCATTCACACTGGACTGTACTGTATTCGTTCTGTTTGACACCGGTGTTCTTGCAGGTGAAACTGGAGTTTGCTTCTGTATGACTTCAGTTATTGTCTCAGGAGACACTAGAGCTGCATAGTTATTTGTATCATTCTTCTCAGCCAACAGATGCTTAAGCCTCAAAATTTCTGTTTCAAACTCCTTTGCTGCATAAGCAAAGCAGAATAGAGTAAATAAAATTGCAGCTAAATCAACTTGGTTATCACCAAAAAGAATGGGAAATAGAAATAGAATTGTTGGCAATCTACAAGGTATAGGTGAATTTACAGAGGACTGCTGTGCCTCATAATGTGTCAATTTTTTTCAAGAAACAAGTAGGGTGTTATTACTCTTGTATACCTGATTAACCAGGTATAAAATAGCCATGATTTTTTACAGTAAAATAACCATGAATTACATTACTGTGTTGAGGCTTTTGTGTGTCTGCAATATACTTCCTCTGTTCCAAAATAATTGAAGTTCTATGTTTGTCCTAAGTCAAACTTGTTTAAGTTTGACCACGTCTATAGAAAAATATATTAACATCCAGAACACCAGATTAGTCTCATGAGATTCTTTATAAAATATATTTCCATACTATGTGTATTTGGGGTTGCAGATCATAACACATTTTTCCTATAGAGTTGGTCAAAGTTAAACAAGTTTGACTTAGGACAAACCTAAAACTTCAATAATATTGCAACGCAGGGCGTAGTAATAAAGCACTAGAAAATGTAAAAATGTTGGGTAAGCACTTAATGTTCATTAGAACTAAACAGAATGTGAAACATATTTTGGACCATGGTAGAGATATGCAGATAAATGCAAAACAATCAGCTCTCCAAACACCACACTACAGAAGTAGAAAATAACATGATGCAAGTAGGTTTGTTGAGAAATTTTCACTTGCATAAAGGATACAATAACCATTTAATCAAATCCTAAACTTTCAGAGACATAATTGTAAAATTGAGTAACTGATTCAAGCTAGTAAGACGCGGTCAGTATCACAGCCCAGTACAGTTGGCAGTTGACAAACATCAAATGTGAATTTTCCACAACCAGCTGCACCCGCACCTCACTTATAGAACATGTACCTTGAATTTCCAATATATGCGGGAAAAAAATCATGGTTGTAATATGCTATAACATGTGCACTTGCTAAAAGTTGTTCAAAATTATGAAAGATTGTAAAAAAAAGACAAAGAGATGAAGGACCAGCGTAGCAAACTATATGCGCACAAGTTTCTGTCTTACTCAAGAGAACAGTTCGCAAATGGTCATGCTTTTGCATGTGCACATTTTCTGTCATGTTGCTCATCTATGATTTTTTTTACATCTTTTTTTGGCTGCAAAAGTGTACTTTTGCAATAGGGCGTGACCACAACTATTTGTTCTCAGAGTGCTACATTTTTGAATGATGTTGCAATTTGATACAACAATATCCAATTAGAATATATTACTATAATCGTGAGAACTATCACAATAACTGTTCAATTTGTTGACTAATATCATGTGATGTGTCTTGATTGTTGCCAATCTTCCAACCCACTATTCCAAGCATAAATATATATCATATAAAGGGGAATCAGCTGAGACAATCAGTGCTTTCGGTGTTCACTTTCTACAATAAACTAAACATCAAAGGAATGTGGTAACCAACAAATTAAGAATAAAAAATCTACTCAAATAATTAAGCCTGATCTATAGAAAGGTCACAGCCTGGAGAAGTAGTTGCTTACACCATTCAAATTCTTAGATGTCAAAACTATTCAAATACTAAGATATGTGAGTTCCCTGAAATTCAGATTATAACAAAGATAAGTTGCTCTGAGGCGACATTACTGCTCTCCATTTCAAGAAGACGTGTGTTAGTCCCCACACATGCATGATTTACGCTAGCACACCACCAATGTCCATTCTCTAGACTTCCAGGCATTAACTTGGACCAAATGGGAAAGGGAGAATAACTCGAAATTAGACAAGGGAAAACTCACTGTCAACCAGAAGTGTCCGGGCCTCAAGCTGCTGCTCCCTGTCAGCTAGAAGTGTCTGGGTCTTCGTAAGCTGACGCTCCCTGTCAACTAAAAGTGTCCGCGTCACCGCAAGCTGCCGGTCCTTGTCGAGCCTGGCATAAAAGAAACAACAACAAGAGCAGAACCAGCGTCTCAGCCGTCATTTCCGGCGAAATAAAAGCGAACCCAAATCAACACGCACAACACAAGCATTCGATCTTACAGCTCGCCGCGGAGCCGGTTGTTGTCGTCCCGGAGGTTCTTGACCTTGCTTTCCATCTCCTTCAGGGCTGCATTATCCAAATCACAAAATGTCAAAAAAAAATCTCCGGCTGAGAAGGACGGAATCCGCTCAGTTTTACCTTGGCACATCTCCTTGATAGCAGGCTCCTGCTCCCGCACCGTCCTCAGAAGCTTCCGCTTCTGCGCGCAAACGAAGCGGAGGCACAGAAGGGGAGAAAAATGAGACGAAATGGGTGGGTACAGAAGTGGCGGAGGGGTTAAGGCGGCATTACCTTGAGGCCAGTATTCTGTCGGTTCTCCATCCGCGCGGGCGAAGATTCTTCTGGAAGCTTCTAGAGAGGGAGAAGAGGTGTCAGGCAGATGCAGCAGACTAGCAGAGAGGTGGGTTGTGGAGCGGGGAAGATATTTTGAAACAAGATCTCGTCTACTCGGATCTGTACATCACAGCTACTACCAGCGCCAACTCCTCTTCTTCAGTTCGCCGGCCCCGCTCCCGCTTTCCATCCGCACCACCAAAGCCACCGCCTAGCCCATCAAGCCTCCGCCACCGCCACCGCCGTCGCATCCTAACGAGAGCGCCACCGCGATAGCGAGAGAGGGGAGATGCCGGAGGGGGAGAGGTATAGATGGGAGAACTGACCTCTGCCGCCGCCAATGCCCTCGTTTGGCCGCCGCAGCCAGTCGCGGGAGAGAGACAGAGGGAGCTTTTCCTCATTTTGAATTCGAAGGGAGGGAGAGCTAGCTTCCCTTTTGTCACGCTTTGCCACCTCATAGTTATGCTAGTCAAGATAATATCCCTTGGAGTCATAAAAACTTGCGTCGTAATTTCAGTTTGATGCTAAAATTTTAAAAATACAATTTTATGGTCATTTAATTTGACTCAAACGTGCATATAAAATTATAATACGCGTATGAGGATGCATCATGTGTACGGCCCTACCGGCGTGAGCGGCGCTCGGCGTGATGTATCTTTGCACAAACACCCTCACATTTTTATTTATAAAAAAAACCACTAGTACTACACATATACGTCAAAATTAAGTGCATCTCTAGCAAATCCGTCCGACCCGCAAAATAATTGCTGATATACGGTATAGGGCACAAAAACAATCCGAAAGGTACCGTATATTCGGCTGACCCGTACAAATTTTTAGAGCGAGCTGTAAAAATCACAAAATGTCAAAAAAAAAAACATCTTCGATCGAGAAGGACGGAATTCGCTCAGTTTTACCTTGGCACATCTCCTTGATAGCAGGCTCCTGCTCCCGCACCGTCCCGTCCAGTCTGATAATTCGATGCACGCCTCCGCAGGATTTAGTGAAGATCAACGTCAAGTTTACACGCCTCTTCATCGATCGAGCAACAGGCTGCCGCTGTATCGCCCCGTCGGGCCGCAGCGCCGCCGCCCCGTGGTTCTCCCCGTGGCTGCATCGATCCCCGCCGCCGCTGCGTCGCCCCTTCGGGTCGTAGTGCCGCGGCACATGATCTCCGCCGTCGCCCTGAGGCCGTTCCCGTGGTTGCACCACCTCGCGCGCTGTCGCTGCGTCGCCCCTTCGGGTCGTAGTGCCACGGCCCGCGGTCAACCGCCGCACCGAGGCCGTCCGCTCTAGGCCGTCCCCGAGGCTGCACCGACCCTCACGTTGCCGCTACGTCGCCCCGTCGAGCCGTAGCGAGCATGGCACGCGATCCCTGCAACCTTCCTGAGGTCTTCCCCGTCGTCGCCCCGACCTGCCCGCCGCCGTTGCGTCGCCCCTTCGGGCCGTAACGCTGCGGCCCGCGGTCCACGTCGTTCACGCGCGTTGACTTCCTTCTGATATGCGCCGCGCCGCCTCCCTTGGCGCAGGAACGTCACCGTCCGCGCCAGTCTTCGTCACGCTGTCAGGTTCATTATCGCCTACTTCGAGCACCGCCGTCGTGCTCCTTCTCTAGCCACCGGCGCCGCCGCCTCCTTAGGTCGCCGCTGCTCTTCTTCCGCGGCTCCATGGCGACTACCTCGACATCGACGACCCCGACTCGGCATCGACCACGCCGTTCTTCGCACGGCTACCTCGACTACGGTTACACCACCTATGCTCTCGGCTACCTCGACAAACGGCGCAAAGGGCTACCGCCTTGCTTGAGCAACCTCGTCGGTTTCCATTCCAGCCACCACTTCGCGATGCATCGACCGTTACGACTGTGGGGAGGTGTCTGTCGGCTTACCTTCGGATTTTTCTCCAGTCTCACCGTCTGCGTCGCTACCGTTGTGACTGCGGGAGGATGCTGAGTACATTGATTATTAGGAAAGACGAGATAGACTAGGATTTTTTCTGGCTTGTCTTGTACTCCAAGTTGATCATTGTACTCCTATATACATATGCCCACGAGGCTCAAGGAATACAACGAACAATTCCACAAATCCTCTCTCTCCCTTCTAATACAAACGAAGCGGCGGAACAAAAGGGGAGAAAATGAGACGAAATGAGTGGGTACAGACGTGGCAGAGGGGTTAGGCAGCAGTACCTTGAGGCCAATATTCTTTTGGTTCTCCATCCGCGCGGGCAAAGGTTCTGGAAGCTTCTAGAGCGGGAGAAGAGGTGCCAGGCAGATGCAGCAGAGAGGTGGGTTGTGGAGCGGGGAAGAGATTTTGAAACAAGATCTTGTCTGCTCGGATCTGTACATCACAACTACTACTAGCGCCAACTCCTCTTCTCTAGTTCACCACCCTGCTTCCGCTTTCCATCTGCACCACCAAAGCCACCGCCTAGCACATCAAGCCTCCTTCACCGCCACTGCCGTCGAATCCTAATGAGAATGCCACCGCGATAGCGGGATAGGGGAGATGCCGGAGGGGGGGAGGTATAGACGGGATAACTGACCTCTACCGCCGCCAATGCCCTCGTTTGGCCGCCACAACCAGTCGCGCGAGAGAGACAGAGAGAGCCTTTCCCCATTTTGAATTCGAAGGGAGGGAGAGCTAGCTTCCCGTTGTCACGCTTTGCCACCTCATAGTTATGCTAGTTAAGGTAATATCCCTTGGAGTCATAGAAACTTAAGTCGTAATTTCAGTTTGATGCTAGAATTTTAAAAATACCATTTTATGGTCATTTAACTTGACTCAAGCATGCATATATGATCACAATACGCGTATGGGGGTGCATCATGTGTATGACCCCACCAGCATGAGTGACGCTCTTCGTGATGTATCTTTGCACAGACACCCTCACATTTTTCTATTTATGAAAAAAACCACCAGTATTGCACATATATCCCAAAAATAAGCGCATCTCTAGCAGATCCGCTATATCCGCCCGACCCGCAAAATAATCGTCGATATACGGTATCGGGCCCCAAAAACAACCTGAAAAGGTACCATATATTCGGCTGACCCGTACAAACTTTTAGGCCGAGCTGTAAAAATCGACCGTCGACTGCCAAATCTTGTGTTTTCCTCTCATCCTTTGTGGTTTCTCCTATCCCAAGTGAGCCTTGGCGGGAGGAAAATTTTCGCGCCCGCCCACCATTTCGCCACCGCACCTCCCCAAATCTCCTGTGAATCTTGCTTCCTCCGGCCACCTCCGTCCACCCCGCGCCGTGGAGAGCTTCGGTCGTCCTCGCCCGCATCTTCTCCACTAAAATTCGAGCTCGGGCCGCCATTTCCTGCCGCAGGCGGACCGCGGACCCATTTCCTACCGCGGGCGGACTACGGCCGCCATCACCATGCATCCGGGCATGAGCTTCTATTGGTGTCGCGTTGCAGGCGGATCCGGCTGCTCCAGGCAAGATTTAGTAGCTGGCGTCTGCGCGGGCCGTAGGAAGGCGAGGGGAATTAGAGGAGGCGGCCGCCTGTGGTGGAGAAGGAAAGGCTTCGGCGGGTAAGCTTTCTACCGGTGATGGGGGAGAAGGAGGCTGCGGTGACTTGGAAGTGCAACTAATCCCTTGGTGGTTTTGGTGATTGAGGAAGTCCTGGATTAGGGGGTCTCCGGACAGCCGGACTATATCCTTTGGCCGGACTGTTGGACTATGAAGATACAAGATTGAAGACTTCGTCTCGTGTCCTGATGGGACTCTACTTGGCGTGGAAGGCAAGATAGGCAATACGGATATGGATATCTCCTCCTTTGTAACCGACCTTGTGTAACCCTAACCCTCTCCGGTGTCTATATAAACCGAAGGGTTTTAGTCCGTAGGACAACAATCACAACATACAATCATACCATAGGCTAGCTTCTAGGGTTTAGCCTCTCTGATCTCGTGGTAGATCTACTCTTGTACTACCCATATCATCAATATCAATCAAGCAGGACGTAGGGTTTTACCTCCATCAAGAGGGCCCTAACCTGGGTAAAACATCGTGTCCCCTGCCTCCTGTTACCATCCAGCCTAGACGCACAGTTCGGGACCCCCTACCCGAGATCCGCCGGTTTTGACACCGACATTGGTGCTTTCATTGAGAGTTCCTCTGTGTCGTCGTCGTTAGGCTTGATGGCTCCTACTATCATTGACAGCGATGCGGTCCAGGGTGAGACTTTTCTCCCCGGACAGATCTTCGTACTTGGCGGCTTTGCACTGTGGGCTAATTCGCTTGGCCATCTGGAGCAGATTGAAAGCTACGCCCCTGGCCATCAGGTCAGATTTGGAAGTTTGAACTACACGGCCGACATCTGCAGAGACTTGATCTTCGACGGATCCGATCCATAGCCGGGCGCGCCGCACTGTCATGATGGGTATGACCTAGCTCTGCCGCCGAACAGTACCCCAGAGGCCGCGCCCGCATCAGCTCCGACCCTTAGCTCGGAGCCAACTACGCCAATCGAGGACGGGTGGTTAGACACCGCCTTAGGGGCTGCAATCCCAACGGCGATCGAGCCGAACCCCAGCCTAACCCTCTGCGCAGCCCGTGACTCCAAGGTGCCAGACTCTTTTCCGGACTCCGAACCATCCGCACCCCTGCCAATCGAATCCGATTGGGCGCCGATCATGGAATTCACCGCCGCGGATATCTTTCAGCACTCGCCCTTCAGCGACATTCTGAATGCACTAAGGTCTCTCTCTTTGTCAGGAGAGCCCTGGCCGTACTATGGCCAACAGGATTGGGATGCGGACGACGAAGAACTTCGACGCCCACCCACCACCCACTTCGTAGCCACTGCCGATGATTTAACCGACATGCTCAACTTCGACTCCGAAGACATCCACGGTATGGACGACGATGTAGGAGACGAACATGAACCAGCGCCTATAGGGCACTGGAAAGCCACCTCGTCATATGACATATACATGGTGGATACACCCAACGAAGGAATGGCGACGAGATAGTGGAGGATGACTCCTCCAAGAAGCAACCCAAGCGCCGACGTCAGCGGCGCCGCTCTAAGTCCCGCCAAAGCAAAAGTGGTGATACCGGCACAGGAGATAATAACACTCCGGATAGTGCCGAAGACAACAGCAATCCCCTCCAGCAAGATTTAGAGCAGGAGGATGAAGGAGCCAGCTCTCCTGAGAGAGCGGCAGACGGAGAGGAGGAGGATGACAATTACATGCCCCCCTCCAAAGACGAGGCAAGCCTTGGCGACGGTGAATTCGCCATACCAGAGGATCCCGTCGAACAAGAGCGCTTCAAGCGCCGGCTTATGGCCACGGCAAATAGCCTGAAGAAAAAGCAGCAGCAGCTTCAAGCTGATCAAGATTTGCTAGCTGACAGATGGACTGAAGTCCTCGTGGCCGAGGAATATAAACTCGAGTGCCCCTCCAAGAATTACCCAAAGTGCAGGTTACTACCCCGACTAGAGGAAGAAGCGTATGATACGGCTGATCGGCCACCTCGTGGCCGCGATAGAGAGGCATTCCAGCCAAAAGCTCAGCCTCCACCCCGACGCCATTCAAATAAAAAGGCATGGGGAGATACGCCAGACCTGCGAGACATATTGGAGGACAAAGCAAAGCATGCAAGATCGATCTACGGATCACGACGGCGCACCACTCTGCGAGACGATAAACGTCACGCCGGATACAGTAAAAGCAAATCCGGCCGGGCCGAACACAGCGGGCAAGACCCATTTGATCTGCGTCACGATATAGCCCAATACAGAGGTGCCGCACACCCCTTATGCTTCACAGACGAAGTAATGGAACATCAATTCCCAGAAGGTTTCAAACCTGTAAATATTGAATCATATGATGGCACAACAGATCCCGCAGTATGGATTGAGGATTTCCTCCTCCACATCCACATGGCCCGCGGTGATGACTTACACGCCATCAAATACCTCCCAATAAAGCTCAAAGGACCAGCGTGGCATTGGCTTAACAGCTTGCCAGCGGACTCCATTAGCTGTTGGGAAGATCTGGAAGCCGCATTCCTCGACAACTTTCAGGGCACTTATGTGCGACCGCCAGACGCCGATGACTTGAGCCACATAATTCGGCAGCCAGAAGAGTCGGCCAGGCAATTCTGGACTCAGTTCCTTACAAATAAAAAACAAACCGTCGATTGTCCGGATGCGGAGGCCTTAGCGGCTTTCAAACACAACATCCGAGACGAGTGGCTAGCCCAGCACCTTGGTCAGGAAAAGCCGAAATCTATGGCAGCTCTCACGACGCTCATGACCCGCTTTTGTGCGGGAGAAGACAGCTGGCTGGCTCGCAGTAATAACATATCAAAGAACCATGGTACCTCAGATACCAAGGACGGCAATAGCAGGTCACGTCGCAACAAACATAAGCGCCACATTAACAGCGAAAATACTGAGGATACGGCAGTCAATGTCGGATTCAAAGGCTCTAAACCCGGTCAGCGGAAAAAGCCATTCAAAAAAAGTATGCCGGGTCCGTCCAGCTTGGACCGTATACTCGATCGCTCGTGTCAAATACATGGCACCCCAGACAAGCCAGCCAATCACACCTACAGGGATTGTTGGGTGTTCAAGCAGGCCGGCAAGTTAATTGTCGAAAACAAGGACAAGGGGCCGCATAGCGATGACGAGGAGGAGCCCCGGCACCCGCACACCGGAGGGCAGAAGAGGTTTCCCCCGCAAGTGCGGACGGTGAGCATGATATATGCGACCCACATACCCAAGAGGGAGCGGAAGCGTGCGCTCAGGGACGTACATGCGTTGGAGCCAGTCGCCCCAAAGTTCAACCCTTGGTCCTCCTGTCCGATCACCTTCGATCGCAGGGACCACCCCACTAGTATCCGTCATGGCAGATTTGCCGCACTGGTCCTAGACCCAATCATTGACGGATTCCACCTCACTCGAGTCCTTATGGATGGCGGCAGTAACCTGAACCCGCTTTATCAGGACACAGTGTGCAAAATGGGTATAGACCCCTCAAGGATCAAACCCACAAAAACGACCTTTAAAGGTGTCATTCCAGGTGTGGAGGCCCATTGCACATGCTCAATTACACTGGAAGTGGTCTTCGGATCCCCGGATAACTTCCGAAGCGAAGAGTTAATCTTCGACATAGTCCCGTTCCGCAGTGGTTATCACGCGCTGCTCGGGCGAACTGCATTTGCTAGATTCAATGCGGTACTGCATTATGCATACCTCAAGCTCAAGATGCCAGGACCTCGCGGAGTTATTACAGTAAATGGAAACACAGAGCGCTCCCTCCGAACAGAGGAGCACACCGCGGCCCTCGCAGCAGAAGCACAAAGCAGCCTCTCAAGGCAATCAACCAGTTCGGCGCTTCAAAGCCCGGACACCTTCAAGCGCGCTCGGAGCAATCGACAAATAGACCACCTGGCGCGACTTGAGCTCGCGTAGCAATACGGCGGCCACCCCAATCCCAGCCCAACGGCGAAACTCGTGTTGCGCGTACATAATTACGCATTAAAAATACCATGGGCACAGGTGGGGAGGGGGGCACAACTGCGGCACGCCCCAAGACGCGGCTTAAACCGCACTAGGGGCTTCCCATTTGGTTATTTTTTCTTTTCTTTTCAGGACCTTAATCTCTGGAAACACTGTCCGGCAGCACTATTGCCGAACACATGATGCAGCAACCAAGGAGGCAGACAGCTACGTCATACCACGGAATTCCCAGGTTGATTACAGTAACGAGCGAAATATTCAATTTCATATCATTCCTTAGCTTTCCCTTGGAGGGGACATAGTCCTACTCTTTGCTTATCGCACTATCTGTATCACTCTGCTTTAACGCAATTTTTTAATAAACAATGCATGACATTACGACTATTATTGCATTCATGTTATATTTATATGTGCGTGTGTTCATTAATGACGCCTTGCAACCGTACACCTTGGTACGGCTAATACACCAGGGGCTTACGTACCTCACAATACGGTGTGACAAGTCCGAACACTTTCATAAGTGCGGCACCCCGAACTTATAGCATTATATGCATCAGCTCCGAATCATGTCTTTGGTCAAATGTTGGGTTTGCCCGGCTCCTATGTTTTGGTACCTTATGTTCTGCTCTATCGGCTAAGGTAGCGCTAGGAGAACTACTGCGATTGTGCCCCGGTTCTGCTGGGTTCAGCACCTCAGTAGAGAAAGCTAAAACTGACTGTCATGATAAGGCGAGAGACTGGTCGCTGTTCGGCAAGGTTTTCGAGTCCCTAAAGACTTATGCCGCTTAGAGCGAGGGGCCGGCCCTATCCGGCTTAAAGGCGTGTATCGCGCCCCAAATTCGGCCTTCCGAATACCAGGGGCTTCGCTGAAATTTAAAATTATAGAATTCTATGGCTAAGTGAGAGTGATAAAGCATTATTAGTCCGGTTGCCTTGTTCGCTGTGCTGAGCACCTCCCTCGAAGGACCCAAACATGGGAACAAGAGTGCTCAGGTTTATCCCGAACACCCCAGCACTCGTGGCATGGGGGCAGAAGCCGAGGACTAGCCATCTCTTAGATTGGATAAACAACCAAACAGAAGGTAATATTTTAAATTCAAACAAGCGTTGCATAGCGCATATGAAACAAGTTTTCATAAATACAGGATAAAACGAGCAAGTCTCATTCAAATATTACATCTTTTGAACACTCATCCACGATGAGACGGGCACCCGGCAGAACACCCTCGTAGTACATCTCGGGGTGGCGGTGCTCCTTGCCCTCCGGCGGCCCCTCCTTGATCAGCTTCACGGCGTCTAGCTTGACCCACTGCAATTTCACACGGGCGAAAGCCCGACATGCACCTTCAATACAGACAGATTGCTTGACGACCTCCAGCCGCGAGCAGGCATCCACAAGCTGCCTCACCAGGCCGAAGAAGATGTTCGGAAGGGCGTCGCCAGGCCACAGCCGGACTATAAAGCTCTTCATGTCCCGATCGGCCGCCTTATGTAGCTCGACCATCTGCTTCAGTTGGTCGCTCATTGGCACCAGGTATTCGGCCTCAGCATACTGAGACCAGAACAACTTCTCCATTGAGCTTCCATCCTCGGCCTGGTAAAATTGTGCGGCATCGGACACGCTGCGGGGCAAATCTGCGAATGCTCCTGAAGAGCTCCGGATTCGGGTAAGTAATCGGTAATTTACTTTTACATGCTTGCTTTGCATATAGATAGCCTTATCCTCCGCTATCTTCTTCATCGCGTCGATCTCCTGGAGGGCCTTTTGGGCTTCGGCCTTGGCACTTCTTGCGCTCTTGAGGGCCGCGGCAAGCTCAGACTCCCGCGTCTTTGAGTCAAACTCCAATGCCTCGTGCTTCGCCACGAGAGCCTGGAGCTCTTCCTGCACCTCGCCCACCCGAGCCTCGTGCTTCTCTCACTCGGTGCGCTCCTTGGCCGCTATATCCTCGGCCTTGGTTACCTCTTGCTTCAGGGTCGCCACCTCGGTCGTGGCCCCTGGCAAATATTCGTTGATCCTGTCATTTTGCAATCGTGTCTTCTTTATATATACATATCTATAGACAGGGTATTACTTACCCTTGTTCTCCTCGAGCTGCCTCTTGGCAAGGCCGAGCCCTTTCCTGTACCCCTCGAGGTCCTGCTTCAGTACGGCGACCTCCGCAGTCAGTGCGGCGGACGCCAGCAGCGAAGCCTGCATATGCATATTGACATACTTATATTAGACTCCTGCGATATTATTTGATCCTCTGTTTGGCTTTTCTTTGTGAACACCGAACAAAGCATCAGGGGCTACTGTCTATGCGGTAATATTTCTACTACATTTTAAAACACTTACCTCAAAGCCTGTTAGAAGGCTGGCACAGGCTTCGGTCAATCCGCTCTTGGCGGACTGAACCTTCTGGATCACTGCACTCATGATAGTGCGGTGCTCCTCGTCGATGGAAGCGCTGCGATGCGCTTCCAGCAGATTGTCCGGTGCCTCTGGATGGATAGAGGTCACCGGCACATGCGTCTTGCCCCTCTTAGAAGGAGGCCGCCTGCCCGAGCCCGGAACCGCTGGAGGGTCCGGCGCGGTGTTCGGCTAAGGGCCGAACTCGGAGCTCTCAGGGCCCCCGTCCCCTCGGCTCCCGGAGTCCGGAAGGTCGCCTTGAGGCGCCTCCAGGACTGTCTTCCCTCGACCCGGTGCCTCTTGAGACAGCACCTCGGCGTCGTCAGCAGGATGAGGGGAGGTGGCGGTCGGGACTGGATCGCTATCCATGTCCGACGAGCCCAGGGAGCCATCCGATGATACATCGATGCTGGTTCGCGGCGGTCTGCATAATCATGTTCGGCGTTAGGGAAAGCAGTGCGACAAAGGAATGCTACGAGTTACTCTGGTATCCGAATACTTACGATCTCCCCAGGGGCTTGGCCTTGGGCAACCACTCGTCTTCGTCGGTGGCGGTGGAGCTGTCTGGAAGGAGAGTCCTTCCCTTCTTGGACCCTTCGCCCCCAGTTGGGGTGGCCTTCCTTTTCTTATCTCCCCCTGCGGGAGGGGGAGCATCTTCTTCTTCTTCCTCATCTTCGAGGGAGGAGTGCACCGGAGAGTCATCGGACGGTGAGTCCGACGATGCCTAGCGTCGGGAACTCTTTCGGGTTCCCTCGGCCTTCTTGGTCTTCTCCGGCACCGTATAAGGAGCCGGAGTCAGCATCTTCGCCAGAAGAGCGTCTGCTGGGCCTTCGGGCAAAGGTGCTAGACAATCGATCTATCCGGCCGTCTCCTTCCAGTCCTGTCAAAGGTACGGGAGTTTAGATCCCGCATGGAGTCAACCTATAAAAAAAAGTATCCTGTGAGAGGTAAAGCAGCTTACCGCTTTGGCTTGGCGCTTCGCGCTGAATCCACGATCCTCGGTAATGGGAGGGGGGACCTCGGCTCTTTTGAACAGCACCCTCCAGGCATCTTCGTGAGTTGTGTCGAAAAGCCTGTTCAGAGTCTGGTGCCGCGCCAGGTCGAACTCCCACAAGTTGAACTCCTGTTGTTGGCACGGGAGAATCCGGCGATGGAGCATGACCTGGACCACGTTGACAAGTTTGAGCTTCTTGTTCACCATGTTTTGAATACATGTTTGGAGTCCGGTCAGCTCTTCCGAACTACCCCAGGACAGACCCTTCTCTTTCCAGGAGGTGAGCCGCGTGGGGATGCCAGATCGGAACTCGGGGGCCGCTGCCCATACGTGGTCGCGCGGCTCGGTGATATAGAACCACCCCGATTGCCACCCCTTTATGGTTTCCACAAAGGAGTCCTCGAGCCATGTTACGTTGGGCATCTTGCCCACCATGGCGCCTCCGCACTCCGCCTGGCAGCCGCCCACCACCTTCGGCTTGATGTTGAAGGTCTTCAACCATAAGCCGAAGTGGGGCTTGATGCGGAGGAAGGCCTCGCACACGACGATAAACGCCGAGATGTTGGGGATGAAGTTTGGGGCCAGATCATGGAAATCCAGAACGTAATAGAACATGAGCCCCCGGACGAATGGATGGAGAGGGAATCCCAGTCCGCGGAGGAAATGGGTGAGGAATACTACCCTCTCATGGGGCCTGGGGGTGGGGATGAGCTGCCCCTCATCTGGGAGCCGGTGCGCGATGTCGTCGGGCAGATATCCGGCTCTCCTCAGTTTCTTGATGTCTCCCTCCGTGACGGAGGAGACCATCCACCTGCCTCCCGCTCCGGAAACGGTCGGAGAAGGTTGAGGTGGGAAGTGTGGACTTGGGCGCTAGAGCTCGAGTGTGCGAAAACGGATGAGCAAAGGAGGAAGAAGGCGTGGATAGGATGGTGAATCCTTATCCCTTTATATGGGCGGACGAAACTGAGCGTTCCCACTTGCCTGGTAAAACTCGCTTATCCCCCAAGCGCCGTAATTGGTGGCGCGGTTGGGTTACCCACGCCCGTATTGATGAGAATCCCGTAATAAGGGGACACGATCTCTGCTTTGACAGGACGTGTCGAAAAACTGCCTCGCGTTATGTGCGGGGCTGGTTAAAGGAAACGGTTCGAATAATCACCGGGCCATGACATAACGTCATGCTGCCAAAACAAGCCAGCAAATTAGATCTACGAAAATATTATTCTCTCTACAGTGGAATGTGGAACTTATTTTGCAGGGTCGGACACTATCCTCGTATTCAAATTCTTCTGTGATGTATTCAGAGAAGGAACCCGCCTTGCAATGCCGAAGACAATACTGCGCGCCGGACTCATCTTCATTGAAGCCTGGTTCAGGGGCTACTGAGGGAGTCCTGGATTAGGGGGTCTTTGGACAGCCGGACTATATCCTTTGGCTGGACTGTTGGACTATGAAGATACAAGATTGAAGACTTCATCTCGTGTCCGGATGGGACTCTACTTGGCGTGGAAGGCAAGCTAGGCAATACGGATATGGATATCTCCTCCTTTGTAACCGACCTTGTGTAACCCTAACCCTCTCCAGTGTCTATATAAACCGAAGGGTTTTAGTCCGTAGGACAACAATCACAACATACAATCATACCATAGGCTAGCTTCTAGGGTTTAGCCTCTCTGATCTCGTGGTAGATCTACTCTTGTACTACCCATATCATCAATATCAATCAAGCAGGACGTAGGGTTTTACCTCCATCAAGAGGGCCCGAACCTGGGTAAAACATCATGTCCCCTGCCTCATGTTACCATCTGGCCTAGACGCACAGTTCGAGACCCCCTACCCGAGATCCGCCGGTTTTGACACCGACAGTGATTCATAACAACATATAGCTCATTGAACTAATATTCCTTCAAGATAATCATTTCAGAAAGTTCAATGATTGGCATGGCATGGACTAGAGATGTGGACCCCTCAAAATGCTAAGGACACATATTGGCAAGAGCTCAAGACTCTACATTTTTAATTTTAGTGATCCAAGATCACATTGAGTCCATAGGAAAAAGGCAATGCTTTTAAAAGGGGATGAGGTGTTGCTTAATGCTTGCTTGCTCAAAATGCTTAGTGATATGCTCCAAAAGCCCTCAACCACTTTCTCATTTCCACATATGTCCCAAACCTAAAGTCAAACTCGGCCCCACCAATTTGATCTGTCCGGTGCCACCGAGTTCACTTGACATAGCCATAGCCAGAAACCCTAATCAGTTCGGTCTCACAGATAGGGATCTTGGTCTCACCAAGATGACTCTTTGTTTCCATTCGTAACGTTTCGGTCCAACTGAGATGAGTGATCGGTCCCACCGAGTTCGCAATGCAAACTCTCTGTTTCCTTTTCATAACATTTCGGTCTCACCAAAATGAGCGATCGGTCCCACCGAGTTTTCCTGACCAACTCTCTGTTTGCTTATTACTGAAATCGGTCTCACCGAGTTGAAGTAATCAGTCAAATCGAGATCAAGTTATGCCCTAACCCTAACACATCGGTCCCACCGAGTTGATCATGTCGGTCCCACCGAAAAGCCTAACGTTCACATTTTAAACCATATCGGTCTAACCGAGTTTCACTATTCGGTCCCACCGAGTTTGGCAAATTGTGTTTAACGATTAGGTTTTGTGTGGAGGCTATATATACCCTCCACCCTCCTCTCGATTTGTGAGAGAGCCATCATAACGTGCCTACACTTCCACTACTCATTTTCTAAGAGAGAACCACCTACTCATGTGTTGAGACCAAGACATTCCAATCCAACTACAAGAATCTTGATCTCTAGACTTCCCCAAGTTGCTTTCCACTCAAATCATCTTTCCGCCATGTCCAAATCTGTGTGAGAGAGTTGAGTGTTGGGGATACTATCATTTGAAGAACAAGAGCAAGGAGTTCATAATCAACACATCATATATTACCTTTTGGAGAGTGGTGTCTCCTAGATTGGTTAGGTGTCACTTGGGAGCCTCCGTCGAGATTGTGGAGTTGAACCAAGGAGTTTGTAAGGGCAAGGAGATCGCCTACTTCGTGAAGATCTACCCAAGTGAGGCAAGTCCTTCGTGGGCGATGGCCATGGTGGGATAGACAAGGTTGCTTCTTAATGGGTGGATCCCTCTGTGGACTCGCGCAACCATTACCCTTCGTGGCTTGAAGTCTCCATCAACGTGGATGTACGATAGCACCACCTATCAAAACCACGCCAAAAATCTCCGTGTCTACGTTGCGTTTGCTCCCTCCAAACTCCTCCCCTTTACCTTCATATGCAATGATTTACATTCCACTTTTATACTCTTAGAATTGCATGTGTAGGTTGATTGCTTGCCTTGTGACAATTTGCTAAAATCTGCCAAGACTTAAAATTGGAAAAGGCTAGATTTTTATTTCATCAATTAGTCTAATCATCCCCCTCTAGACATACTTCTGATCCTACAAGTGGTATCAGAGCTTTGGTCTCCATTTGCCTTGATTTCCATAGCTTTGGTGATCATAGACTTGGTTTCACAACCTAGGAGAGTATGGCGTCTAGTGAGGGAAATTACCACCATAGAGGTCCTTACTTTGATGGTACAAATTTTGCTAGTTGGAAGCATAAGATGAAAATGCATATTCTTGGACATAACCCCGCCATTTGGGCTATTGTGTGTATTGTCTTTCAAGGTGAATTCTTTGATGGGAGAGAACCGAACCGTGAAGCTACCGCTGAAAAATTGTAGATGTTGCAATACAATGCTCAAGCTTGCAATATCCTCTTCAATGAATTGTGCCCCAAAGAATTCAACAAAATCAGTCGTCTTGTGAATGCAAAGGAAATTTGGGATACTTTGATTGATATGCATGATATGTCTCCAACGTATCTACTTTTCCTAACACCTTTTCTCTTGTTTTGGACTCTAATTTGCATGATCTGAATGAAACTAACCCCGGACTGATGTTGTTTTCAGCAGAACTACCATGGTGTTGTTTTTGTGCAGAAATAAAAATTCTCGGAATGGAACGAAACTTTGCGAGAATTTTTTATACAATAAATAAGAATTTCTGGAGCCAAGACCCACCGGAGGCGGCACCTGGGTGGGCACAACCCACCAGGGCGCCCCCTCCTGGCGCGCCCAGGTGGGTTGTCCCCACCTGGTGGCCCCGCAGACCCTAAAACCGATGCTATAAATCCTATTTTTCCAGAAAAAAATCAGGGAGAAAGAATTATCGTGATCCATGAGGCGGAGCAGCCGTGACCTCCTGTTCTTCATTGGGAGGCCATATCTGGAGTCCGTTTGGGGCTCTGGAGAGGGGGATCTTCGTTCTTCGTCATCACAACCGTTCTCCATCGCCAATTCCATGATGCTCCCCACCGGGAGTGAGTAATTCCTTTGTAGGCTTGCTGGTCGATGAGGAGTTGGATGAGATTCATCATGTAATCGAGTTTGTTTTATTAGAGCATGATCCCTAGTATCCACTATGTTCTAAGATTGATGTTGCTATGACTTTGCCATGCTTAATGCTTGTCACTGTGGGCCTGGGTGCCATGATTTCAGATCTGAACCGTTTATGTTATCACCATTATATCCATGTTCTAGATCCAATCTTGCAAGTTATAGTCACCTACTACGTGTTATGATCCGACAACCACGGAGTGACAATAGTCGGGACCACTCTCGGTGATGACCGTAGTTTGAGGAGTTCATGTATTCACCATGTGTTAATTCTTTGTTCCGGTTCTCTATTAAAAGGAGGCCTTAATATCCCTTAGTTTCCAATAGGACCCCGCTACCACGGGAGGGTAGGACAAAAGATGGCATGCAAGTTCTTTCCATAAGTACGTATGACTATTTACGGAATACATGCCTACATTATATCGACGAACTGGAGCTAGTGCCGTACCACCCTAGGTTATAACTGTCTCATGATGAATATCATCCAACAAGTCACCGATCCAATGCCTACGAATTTATCTCATATTGCTCTTGCTAAGTTACTATTGCTATCGTTACTGTTATCACTGTTACTATTACCATTGCTGCTGCTACTATTATCAAAACTATCATACTACTTTGCTACCGATCACTTTGCTGCAGATAACTAATCTCCAGGTGTGGTTGAATTGACAACTCAGCTGCTGATGCCTTCAAATATTCTTTGGCTCCCCTTGTGTCGAATCTATAAATTTGGGTTGAATACTCTACCCTCAAAAACTGTTGCGATCCCCTATACTTATGGGTTATCAAGACCTTTTTCTGGCGCCGTTGTCGGGGAGCATAGCTATATTTGTTGAGTCACTTGGGATTATTATCATATTATCACTATGAAGAATCTAAAAGATTCTAAGACTAAGATTTTTCCCTCAAAGACGAGGGGATGTAAGGAACTGCCATCCAGTTCTGCTTTAGATTCACCTTGTGTTATAAGTAAACTTGCACCACCACCACATGCTATCAATTCTAATATGTCGCAAGTTACTGATGATGCTACTTCTGAAGGAAATATGCCCTAGTGGCAATAACAAAGTTGTTATTTTATATTTCCTTATACCATGATAAATGCTTATTATTCATGCTAGAATTGTATTAACCAAAACTTGATACATGTGTGGATACATAGACAAAACAATGTGTCCCTAGTAAGCCTCTACTAGACTAGCTCGTTAATCAAAGATGGTTAAGTTTCCTAACCATAGACATGTGTTGTCATTTGATGAACATGATCACATCATTAGGAGAATGATGTGATTGACAAGACCCATTTGTTAGCTTAGCATAATGATCATTAAGTTTTATTGCTATTGCTTTCTTCATGACTTATACATATTCCTTTGACTATGAGATTATGCAACTCCCGAATACCGGAGGAATACCTTGTGTGCTATCAAACGTCACAACATAACTGGGTGATCATAAAGATGCTCTACAGGTTTCTCCGAAGGTGTTTGTTGGGTTGGCATAGATCGAGATTAGGATTTGTCACTCTGAGTATCGGAGAGGTATCTCTGGGCCCTCTCGATAATGCACATCATGATAAGCCTTGCAAGCAATGTGACTAATGAGTTAGTTGTGGGATGATGCATTACGGAACGAGTAAAGAGACTTGCCGACAACGAGATTGAACTAGGTATGATGATACCGACGATCAAATCTCAGGCAAGTAACATACCGATGACAAAGGGAATAACATATGTTTTCATTATGGTACGACCGATAAAGATCTTCGTAGAATTTGTGGGAACCAATATGAGCATCCAGGTTCTGCTATTGGTTGTTGACTGGAGAGGTGTCTCGGTCATGTTTACATAGTTCTAAAACCCGTAGGGTCCGCACGCTTAACGTTCGATGACGATTTTGTATTATATGCGCTATGTGATTTGGTGACCAAATGTTTTCCGGAGTCTCAGATGAGATCACGGACATGACAAGGAGTCCCGAAATGGTCGAGAGATAAAGATTCATATATAGTACGATAGTATTTGGACACCGGAAGTGTTCCGAGGGTACCGGGTACGTATCGTGTCACCGGAAGGGGTTTCGGGCTACCCCCGACAAACTATATGGGCCTTATGGGCCAAGAGGGGAAACACACCAGCCACAAAGGGGCTGGTGCGCACCCCCCCATATAGGCTGGCCAAATTGGAGAAGGAAAGGGGAAGGAGGATAGAGAAAAGGGACTAGGATTCCCCCTTTCCCCGCTTCCCTTCCTACTCCGAATAGGAATAGGAAAGGGGGAGGCCGAATTGGGAGGTGCCCAAGTAGGATTCCTCCTACTTGGGGCACCCCCTTGGCTGCCTCTCCTCCCCTCCAACCTATATATATATATATATATGAGGGGGCACCGCTAGAACACACAACAAACATTGTTAGCCGTGTGCGGCGTCCCCCTCAACAGTTTATGCCTCCGATCATATTCACGTAGTGCTTAGGCGAAGCCCTGCGCGGATCACTTCACCATCACCGTCACCATGCCGTCGTGCTGATGAAACTGTTCCTCGACACTTTGCTAGATCAAGAGTTCGAGGGATGTCATCGAGCTGAACGTGTGCATAACTCAGAGGTGTCTTACGTTTGGTACTTGATCGGTTGAATCGAGAAGACATTCGACTACATCAACCGCGTTAAGTAAACGCTTCCGCTTTTGGTCTACGATGGTACGTGGACACACTCTCCACCTCTTGTTGCTATGCATCTCCTAGATAGATCTTGCGTGATCGTAGGAATTTTTTTTGAAATTGCATGCTACGTTCCCCAACAGTGGCATCCGAGCCAGGTCTATGCGTAGATGATATGCACGAGTAGAACACAAAGAGTTGTGGGCGGTGATCGTCATACTGCTTACCACCAATGTCTTATTTTGATTCGGCGGTATTGTTGGATGAAGCGTCCTGGACCAACCTTACATGACCACGTTCATGAGACCGGTTCCACCGACAGACATGCAACTAGTTTTGCATAAAGGTGGCTGGCTGGTGTCTGTTTCTCCAACTTTAGTTGAATCGAATTTGACTGGGGCCGGTCCTTGTTGAAGGTTAAAACAACAAACTTGATAAAATCACCGTTGTGGTTTTGATGCGTAGGTAAGAATGGTTCTTGCTAGAAGCCCGTAGCAGTCATGTAAAACTTGCAATAACAAAGTAGAGGACGTCTAACTTATTTTTGCAGGGCATGTTGTGATGTGATATGGTGAAGGCATGATGTGATATACGTTGTTGTATGAGATGATCATGTTTTCTAAAAGTTATCGTCAACTGGCAGGAGCCATATCGTTGTCGCTTTATTGTATGAAATGCAATCGCCATGTAATTGCTTTACTTTATCACTATGTGTTAGCGATAGTTGTAGAAGCAATAGTTGGCTAGACGACAACACGCTACGATGGAGATCAAGGTGTCAAGCCAGTGACGATGGAGATCATGACGGTGCTTTGGAGATGGAGATCAAAGGCACAAGATGATGATGGCCATATCATGTCACATATTTTGATTGCATGTGATGTTTATCTTTTATGCATCTTATTTTGCTTAGTCCAGCGGTAGCATTATAAGATGATCCCTCACTAAAATTTCAAGGTATAAGTGTTCTCCCTGAGTATGCACCGTTGCGATAGTTCGTCGTGCCGAGACACGACGTGATGATCGGGTGTGATAAGATCTACGTTCACATACAACGGGTGCAAGACAGTTTTGCACATGCGAAATACTCAGGTTAAACTTGATGAGCCTAGCATGTATAGACATGGCCTCGGAACACTGGAGACCGAAAGGTCGAACGTGAATCATATAGTAGATATGATCAACATAGAGATATTCACCATTGAAAACTACTCCATCTCACGTGATGATCGGACATGGTTTAGTTGGTTTGGATCACGTAGTCATTTAGATGACTCGAGGGATGTCTATCTAAGTGGGAGTTCTTAAGTAATATGATTAATTAAACTTAATTTATCATGAACTTAGTCTTGATAGTATTTGCGTATCTATGTTGTGATCAATAGCTCGCATTGTAACTCCCCTATGTTTTTGATATGAGAAAACTAAGTTGAAAGATGATAGTAGCAATGATGTGGACTGGGTCCGCGATCTAAGGATTATCCTCATTGCTGCACAGAAGAATTATGTCCTTGATGCACCACTAGGTGATAGACCTATTGTAGGAGCAGATGTAGGTGCTATGAGGACTACTTGATAGTTTAGTGCACCATGCTTTACGGCTTAGAACCGGGGCTTCAAAAACGTTTTGAATGCCATGGAGAATATAAGATGTTCCAAGAGTTAAAATTGGTATTTCAGACTCATGCCCATGTCGAGAGGTATGAGACCTCTGACAAGTACTTTGCCTATAAGATGGAGGAGAATGGCTCAGCCGGTGAGCATGTACTCAGAATGTCGTACTCAGAATATCTGGGTAGTACAATCGCTTGAATCAAGTGGGAGTTAATCTTCCAGATAAGATAGTGATTGACAGAGTTCTCTAGTCACTATCACCAAGCTACTTGAACTTCGTGGTAAGCTATAATATGCAAGTGGATGGCGAAAACGATTCCCGAGCTCTTCGCGATGTTGAAATTGGCGAAGGTGGAAATCAAGAAAAAGCATCAAGTGTTGATGATTGACAAGACCACTAGTTTCAAGAAAAAGGGCAAAGGAAAAGAAAGGGAACTTCAAGAAGAATGACAAGCAAGTTGCCACTCCCATGAAGAAGCCCAAAGCTAGACCTAAGGCTCAAATTGAGTGCTTCTACTGCAAAGGGAATGGTCACTAGAAGTGGAACTATCCCAAATACTTGCGGATAAGAAGGATGGCAAAGTGAACAAAGGTATATTTGATATACATGTTATTGATGTATATTTTACTAGTGTCACCCCAGGGTATTTGATACCGGTTCAGTTGCTAAGATTAGTAACTCGAAACAAGAAGTTACAGAATGAACAGAGACTAGTTAAGGGCGAGGTGATGATGTGTGTTGGAAGTGATTCCAAGGTTGATAAGATCACCATCGCACACTCCCTCTACCTTCGAGATTAGTGTTAAACCTAAATAAATGTTATTTGGTGTTTGCATTGAGCATGAATATGATTGGATCATGTTTATTGCAATACAGTTATTAATTTAAGCCAGAGGATAATTGTTGTTCTGTTTACACGAATAAAACCTTCAATGGTCATACACCCAATGTGAATGGTTGTTGAATCTCGATCGTGGTTATATACATATTCATAATATTGATGCCAAAATATGCAAAGTTGATAATGATAGTGCAACATATTTGTGGCACTGCCGTTTAGGTCATATTGGTGTAAAGCGCATGAAGAAACTCCATACAGATGGAATTTTGGAATCACTTGATTATGAATCATTTGATGCTTGCAAACCATGCCTCATGGGCAAGATGACTAAAACTCCCTTCTTCGGAACAATGGAGCGAGCCAATGACTTATTGGAAATAATACATACCGATGTATGTGGTCCAATGAGTGTTGCGGGTATCGTTATTTTCTGACCTTCACAGATGATTTGAGCAGATATGGGTATATCTACTTGATGAAACACAAGTTTTAAATGTTTAAAAAGTTCAAAGAATTTCAGAGTGAAGTGGAGAATCATCCTAACAAGAAAATAAAGTTTCTACGATCTGATCGCGGAGGCAAATATTTGATTATGAGTTTGGCCTTCATTTAAAACAATGTGGAATAGTTTCACAACTCACTCCACCTGGAACACCATAGCGTAATGGTGTGTCCAAACGTCGTAACCGAACTTTATTAGATATGGTGCGATATATGATGTCTCTTACCGATTTACCACTATCGTTTTGGGGTTATGCATTAGAGAAATTTGCATTCACGTTAAATAGGGCACCGTCTAAATCCGTTGAGACGACACCGTATGAACTATGGTTTGGCAAGAAACCAAAGTTGCCGTTTCTTAAATTTTGGGGTTGCGATGCTTATGTGAAAAGTATCAAACTGATAAGCTCGAACCCAAATCGGAGAAGTGCGTCTTCATAGGATACCCAAAAGAAGCTATTGGGTGCACCTTCTATCACAGATCCGAAGGCAAGATATTTGTTGCTAAGAATGGATCCTTTCTAGAGAAGGAGTTTCTCTTATAAGAAGTGAGTGGGAGGAAGGTAGAACTTGATGAGGTAATTGTACCTTCTCTCAAATTGGAAAGTAGCTCATCACGGAAATCAGTTCCAGTGATGCCTACACTAACTAGAGAGGAAGCTAATGGTAATGATCATGAAACTTCAGGTCAAGTTACTACCAAACCTCGTAGGTCAACCAGAACACGTTCCGCACCAGAGTGCACTACAAAAAAAAGACACTTCCGTGATGATACGTGTTTGTCACAGTAGGTCACATTTTCTGTCATGCATGTACATCCATGACAATTTTATGACAGAATCAAGATAGTCATACCTGTGCTGTCGTAGAAGTGTTCCATGACATTACCAAAATTATCATCATAGAAGTGTCCACTTCCATGACGATAAATCGCGTGTCATGGAAGTGCTTTCGTCAAGGGTGACCGACACATGACATCCACCGTAACGGGTCGCCGTTAAGCTATCGGGACCTGTTTTGGATCCGATAACCCGCTAATAGCCCAGACCAATGAGGATTTTCCACGTGTAAAATTCTCATTGGCCAGAGGGAATACGTGTTGGCTCACCATTGGAACAGATGTCATCCATTCATTGGACAGGAGGCACCTATGATACGTTGACACGTGGCACGACCCAACAGAGGCCCATTCTGGTGAAAAGGTCGGCCCGTTTGACTTGGTCAAAAGGTAACGGGCTGGCCCACGAAAAGCCTGTTAACGACCTGTTCGTATATAGCCCATTTACGGCCCATTACGACCTATCGGAATTAAGCCCAGTAGCTTCATTTGGGCCGTCCAATATGATTCCAGCCCATTGTTACTTACGGCCCATGTATGGCCCATGATGTCTTTCGGCCCATATAAGGCCCTTCATAACTCTAGGCCTAATAAAGGCTCGAGATGAAACTGACCCATAATGAACAGTGTATCACTTTATACCCATTAACGACCCATTATTTCATTGGTCGTTTCCAGCCCGTGTTAACTTTCGGCCTTCTAAGGGCCCATTTATTCTTGGGCTCATTTCTAGAATTCGGTTAGTTATGGTCCGTTACTCACTTGTTCCGTTTATGGGCCAAATTTAGCCCGTGTTTACATTGGGCCCGTTTATGGCTCGTTAACCCGTTGGGCTGTTTTCATAGCGTTATCAAATACGGCCTATTAACAGCCCATTATGGGCCACGAATAGTATGGCCCATGTTTTGCGAAATGCGTAGAAGGCCCATGGATCCTACGGCCCATAGAAGACCAATGGACCCTACGGCCCGTAGAAGGCCCGTAGAAAGTCCGTGGATCCTATGGCCCGTAGAAGGCCCATGGATCCTACGGCCCATGGTTACAACAGTCCGTGTGTTGCCATGATTATTGTGGCCTAGTTACCAAAAATAGGTTATTGTGGCCACTAGAAAAACGCAGAAAAAGAACTGCAGTGACTACAAGCAAACAACTAAACAAGACAATAAGGAAATAAATAAGCAAGCAGCTAACGCTAGCCTATTACAACTATTACACATATTACATCCACTGGGCATCAAATTTCGCCACCAGTGCAAATATAGGGAACAAAGCAGCATATTACATACACTGGCCGTCAAAATTGGCCACCGGTGCAAATAAACGCGGCAGCAAAACAAGAGCATAACTGAAACAACTTCAGAAGAGCTCAGGAAACATTATCCTGGGTATCCACCATGCTGGCAATAAGTTTAGCAAGCTTATTAGCTTTGTCCTGTTTGGCGCTAAAATCCTCCAACACTTGTTGTTGCACCAGAAAGTATGCATCTGAATGCTCCAGGGACTTCCGCAGTCCTTCCGCTTCTTGTTGCATCACAACTGATCGATGTCTTTCAGCTTGTAGTTGAGACTCAAGAAACTGAACTGATTCATACAGTGAGTTTGAATAGCTTGTGCAAGCGGTAGTGGCCAGTAACTCGAACACTAAACCAAGACAGGACTTTGGGGTTGTCTCACTATCTTCAAGATAGTCTTCCTTGGCTGTTTTATTAGCTTTGTTGGAGACCAACAAGGATATCTCACTATCCTGAACCTTATCTGCATTACTTCCTTTACCATTGCTTAATAAGGCACACTTCCCCAATATTCTGTCAGCATTCTAAAAGAAGAAACAAGCAAACACATAACAGGTTTAGCATGTACTAGTATATGAAACTCATTTCGGTGAACTAGTTCATTAGTAAGGTGGACATGATTAAACTACCAAGTCTTCTATTGCCAAGTACTAGTACATAATAAAAGCATCAAACAAATATACACTACAAGAAAAATACACTTCCGTGATGATACGTGTTTGTCACAGTAGGTCACGTTTTTTGTCATGCATGTACATCCATGACGATTTTATGACAGAATCAAGATAGTCATACATGTGCTGTCGTAGAAGTGTTCCATGACATTAGCAAAATTATCATCACGGAAGTGTCCACTTCCATGACGATAAATCGTGCGTCATGGAAGTGCTTTCGTCAAGGGTGACCGACACATGGCATCCACCGTAACGGAACGACGTTAAGCTATCGGGTCCGGTTTTGGATCCGATAACCCACTAACAACCAGGACCAATGAGGATTTTCCACGTGTAAAATTCTCATTGGCTGGAGGAAACACGTGTTGGCTCACCATTGGGACAGATGTCATCCATTCATTGGATAGGAGGCGCCTATGATAAGTCATCATGTGGCAGGGCCCAACAGTGGCCCATTCCGGTGAAAAAGGCCGACCAAGTAAAAATTAGCAGGCCGGCCCATATAAGGCCTACTTATGTCAGGTCCATTTAAGCCCACGACCCATACGAGATGTGCCAATTCGGCCTGTCAACGGCCCGTTAAAGATTTGACACCATTGCAGCCCATCGTCAGTTCGAGCCCGTTAACAGCCTTGTTGGGAATATTACTACTGAGTATAAACCGGCCAGGAGGGGCGGGTTTATGCCTGTAATGAGTTATTTATATCTGAAGCCCATGAAAGCAAGGAGTATGGCGCTTTACGAAGGAGAGCTAACACAGAGGCCCAGGGCCCAAAGGTGGTTCAGGGCCCATAGACATAAACCACCATATAGCATGTAACTTGTATTGTAAGATAGGAAAGGGTAGAAACCAGGCCGGACACGTTTATGAGCCAGCCAGGATTCTATAAACCGGCCGGCGTCAACCTATGTATATAAAGGGACGACCCGGCGGCGGTTTAGGGACAGACAACAAACAATAACTTGAGAGCCAGGCAAAGCGGATTCGCTCCCTGGTCATCGAAACCCTAGCAATTCCATCACAACTAGAGTAGGCTTTACCTTCATCGTAAGGGGCCGAACCAGTATAATTCCTTGCGTCCCTTGTTCCTCTTTAACCCCTTTAAGCTAACCCGTCACGATGGCTCCACGACTAAGTTCTTTCACCACGACAGTTGGCGCCCATCGTGGGGCCATCACACGATGGTTTCGAGTTCTTGAAGGGTAGCTTCGAAGGACTCAAGGGATACGCTGTGGGCCGGATGACCAAGAGTCGTCGCGGCAAGCTCTACATCGACGACGCAGGCTGGGGCCCCGAGGCTGGCTCGATCGAGTACGGGTACCAGGTCCCCTTTGGCAGAATACACGTATTCATTGGCAAGATCGGTGAACCGGGCCCTGAGCCGGACATCTGCACCGGCATCGTCGAGACGGCTCAGCGCATAAGACCTGCCCGAGTTCAGCCTGTCGTAAAGCGTGCCTTCATGGGAGTCATCCACGGAGCAGAATCTGAGGATAGATTGGTATCTGGTGGCGAAACCGTTGTTTACTATGACGAGTCTTCAACCGGAGAAACCGAATCGATGTATCAGCTGCATGATGGCCGGATTGGTGGTGGTTCCGATGGCGACAGTATTCCGGACCTCTCTGATCCGCCGAGCCGAGTTGCGATTTTCATGGCTGGTACGTAGTCGGTGCAGCATTCTTCTACCGCAACGGTAATGATTTCCGGTTCAGTAGCTGCAACACCCGCTGGGGCAGGAGGCCCCGCGCTAGCACCGGTTCAGGTTTTGTCTGATTTGTTCGACACTTTGGCAACATTGCTGGCAGCAGAGGTTAATCCGGCAGATCAAGATCAATATGACACAGAAATTGCAAAGGTGAAGGATCAGATAGCTCAAGCTAAGGTAGATTTGACAGCAGAGAACCCCAAGATGGCCGCAGAGCGGGCTGAGTTAGAGGCACAGGCCTACCGGCTTATGCTGGATCAGAGCGCATCAAACGATGTCATGAGAAGAAGGCACCGGTCTCACCTGCCTCCGGTTTACGAGGGAAGGAATCTCTTTAATACGCCAGGCAGTAGTAAATCGGGCGGAGGCACTAGAAACGGGGGCGCCGGTTCAGCCACGCACGATGGATCCACCTCGTCAGAACAATGTCCTGTCACAGCACGTCTCAACGCCTCTGGGTCATTACTCTAACCCATTGGATAACATCATTGCCGCTGCTTCACGATTGGCAGCTCTCCCGATCGAAGGCGAATCTCCAGTAGTAGTTGAAACACGATGGGCTAGAGAGCTCCTTTAGACAACTTTAACCCAACAGCAGGCTTATTCATACAGTCGCGAGAGGATTCGTTCCACCCCTCGCCCAAGTCAGAGCTACAGCAGGCATATTGATGAACCGGCTGTATCAAGCAGTGCGCGAAACCATAGCCCGCCACGAGGGCATAACCCGGCGGGTGGCGGTGCTAATGCCTAGGATGTGGTGGATCATGGTCGAGCACGTCGAGAAGCCGAGTTAGCAGCGCAATACGTGGCTCGTCAGCTTACTCCGGTTCGTCCGACCACTTCAGTGGAACCAGGTGTGGTTTTTAGTTCTTTGGGGGTGCCGTGTCTCACCCCGTCCTTACGTAATGTGTGGCTGCCCAAGGATTTCAAGGGTCCTCGTAAGGTGCCCAATTACATTGCTGATTTACCACCCGAATCCTGGGTCGAGAGCTATGAGATGGCGATGGAGATGCTGGACGTGGATGACGCAGCATGTGCTAAGTACTTCACCATGATGCTAGAAGGAACAACTCGTACCTGGCTGAAAGGTTTACCAGCTAACTCCGTTGGGTTATGGGCTGAGTTAAAAAGCCGGTTTATCCAGAATTTCAAATATACGTGCAAGCAGCCCATGTGAATCGTGGACTTAGCCGCCTGTGTTCAAGAGGAGGGGGAGTCTACAACCCATTGGGTAAAGCGAGTCTCAGCTATTTTGCATTCATCAGACCGCATCAATGCTGATATGGCAGTCTTGACGTTGGAAGGCAATTATCGGTTTACGCCTTTGAAACTAAAGTTGGGACGGCTCAAGCGTCACTGCAATGACATGGCAACACTTATGGCAGCTCTGGTTAAGTATGCCAATTCGGATAGTACCAAGGACCCTGAGTCTGAGGATGAAAAGCCATGGAAGGGAAAGAAGAATGACAGTGCCAAGGGGCAGCAGCATAACCCGGCAGGTCATGGGAACAACGGTAAGCGTAAGGCGGATAATAGCTTGGACTTTGTGGCTAACACCAACACCCAGGATAATGGTCAGCGCCGTAAGAGTAAACCGCCCCAGCGGGGTGGAGGATCAGGTCCCAATCTTGAGCGCCCGTTAAACCAGCCTTGCCCAAAGCACGGGTCGCGAGAAAGGCCAACTACACACCTTTGGAAGGATTGCTTTATCATGCGGGAGTTTAAAAATTCGAATCTGTTCCAATACGACCATGGACCACCCGGCGGTTCACGAGGCAGTTCTCATGGGTCGGGTTATGGTGGAGGCAGCTCCAGTTCAGGATTCCAAGGCAACCAAACCGGATATGGCAATCAAGGCAGTCAGGGCAACCAGGGAGGTTATAATCATCAGGGGAGTCAGCAGCAGCAGCAACAACAATCGGGTTATCAGAGTAATCCGAAGCAGTTGAATAGTGGGCAATACCATGTCTTCACCACTAGCTTGTGTAAGCACGATCAGAAAGCATCATAAAAGGGCAGTAAACTCCATTGAACCGGCAGTGCCCCGTTACCTACGTTGGTCTGAACAACCCATTTTGTGGAGTCGAGAGGATCATCCACCCCGGGTTGATAATCGGGGTCACCTGGCATTAGTGGTGGCACCTCAGGTTGGGGGGTACAAGTTCACCAAGGTACTCATGGATGGAGGGAGCAGTATCAATATCCTTTATTATGAAACCTTCCATCGCATGGGGTTGACAGATAAAAATCTTAAACCGTCGAACACCATTTTTCATGGTGTGGTGCCTGGTAAGTCGGCATACCCAGTCGGTAAGATAGCTCTAGAGGTTGCTTTTGGAGATGATCATGATTCAAGGTCAGAAACATTGACTTTTGAAGTGGTGAAAATCAAGAGCCCATATCATGCTCTGTTCGGAAGGCCGGCTTATGCTAAGTTCATGGCGAGGCCGTGTTATGTTTATCTGCAGCTTAAGATGCCGGGTCATAAGGGGACCATCACAATTCATGGAAGCCGGAAGATTGCTTTGGAATGTGAAGAAGGTGATGCGGCCTATGCTGAGTCGGTCTGCGCAACAGAGGAGTTGAAGTTCTACAAAGACAATGTTGATCTGGCAGATATGACTTCTCTGAAAAAGCCAACTACAGAGCATGATCTGGCTTTGAAGTTTAAATCAGCTGAGGAGACTAACTGGTTGACTTTGTTCCTTGGGATTCATCCAGGCAGTTCAGCATCAGCGCTAACCTGGATCTGAAATAGGAAAGCGCGCTCATCGAGTTCATCCGTGAAAACCGGGACATCTTTGCATGGAAACCTTCTGATATGCCAGGTGTATCGAGGGAACTCACTGAGCACACTCTTAATATAGATCCTAAGTTTAAACCGGTCAGGCAGTTTCTCCGCTGCTTCAATGAAGAAAGGCGCAAGGCTATTGGTGAGGAGGTAGCCCGGCTTTTGGCGGTAGGGTTTATTGTGGAGGTATTTCACCCTGATTGGCTAGCTAATCCGGTGCTGGTACTTAAGAAGAACGACACTTGGCGTATGTGTGTGGACTACACAGATTTGAACAAGGCATGTCCAGCTGATCCCTTTGCTCTCCCTCGTATTGATCAAATCATTGATGCTACGGCGGGTTGTGACCGTTTGTGTTTTCTGGACGCTTATTCTGGTTATCATCAGATCAAAATGGCAGTTAAGGACCAGGAGAAGACAACTTTTATAACTCCCTTTGGAGCCTTCTGCTATGTATCTATGCCTTTTGGGATCAAGAGTGCCCAGGCGACTTATCAGCGCTATGTACAGAATTGTCTTCATAATCAGATTGGGCGCAATGTTGATGCTTATGTGGATAATATTGTGGTAAAGTCTAGAAAGGAGGAAATATTGATAGATGACTTGAAGGAGACTTTTGATAACCTCCGGGTTTATAAGATGATGCTTAATCCGGCCAAATGTGTCTTTGGTGTACCGGCAGGCAAGCTCTTGGGTTTTCTGGTGTCTAACAGGGGCATTGAAGCTAATCCGGAGAAGATCAAAGCTATTACGTCTCTGGCTAAACCGGCATCTATTAATGATGTTTAGCGTCTGGCGGGTCGTATTACAGCATTGAGCCGGTTTATCAGCCATTTGGGAGAAAAGGCAATCCCTCTGTATCAGATGAGGAAGAAGACAAACCATTTCGTCTGGAGTGATGCTGCCAATGAAGCCTTTGAGAGTTTAAAGTGGCAGCTAGCTGAGCCGCCCATCCTTGCTGCTCCTGTTGATAAAGAGCCCTTGTTGTTATATGTGGCTGCTAATGCCCGGGCTGTTAGTGTGGCTATTGTTGTGGAGCGCAAGGAGGCTGGAAAGGAGTATCCGGTTCAACGGCTGGTTTACTATATCAGTGAGGTGCTTATTGAGTCCAAGCAGAGGTACCCACATTGGCATAAACTGGTGTATGGAGTTTTCATGGCAAGCCAGAAGCTCAAGCAGTATTTTTAGGGTCAGCCTATCATTGTGGTCAGTTCTGCCCCCTTGGGGGATATCATCCAAAATAGGGAAGCAACTGGCCGGGTTACCAAATGGGCCATTGAGCTTGGACCTCACGGGTTAAAATATATGCCTCGCACAGCAATCAAGTCCCAAGCACTTGTGGATTTCATCAACGACTAGACAGAGTTGCAGGCACCGGAGGAAAAGCCAGATAACACTTATTGGACTATTCATTTTGATGTGTCCAGGCAATTGGAGGGCTCGGGGGCTGGAGTCGTATTAACTTCCCCACGAGGTGATAAGTTTTGTTATGTTCTCTGTTTAATGTTCCCTTGCACTAACAATGTAGCTGAATATGAGGCCTTGCTCCATGGTCTTCGGATGGCTAAGGAGATGAATTTAAGCCGGGTTAAGTGCTTTGGTGATTCAGACCTGGTAGCTCAACAAGTGTATGGCACTTGGGATTCCAAGGATCCACTCATGGCAGCATATCGTCGGGAAGTAGATATTGTTGCAGGTCGTTTCAAGGGCTATCAAGTAGACCATGTGGACCGACGAAAGAATGAAGTGGCGGACGCTTTAAGCCGTTTGGGTTCCCAACGTAAACCGGTTCCACCCATGTTTTTTTGGATGTTTTGCATAACCCGTCGGTCAAGTTACCTACGGAGGAGGATTTGGCTATTCTTGACCCGGAGGCTCAGTTAGTCGCACAAAGACTCACGTAAATCAGAGGAGGAGACCCAACGGCCGTGGAATATAGCTCATCTTAGGCCTTACTATACTTGAGCCACAGGCTCTTCTTATGTACATAGTTATGACAATGTATATATTATGATCAATATAATAAACCAGAGCCTCAGCTAAAGCAGGGTCTCTGTTGTTTTTCTTACATCATGTGTGGTTACATGGGGGCTTCTGTTTATAAAGCGGAGTTCTATTTACCCATTAATCCGGCTTATAAAGCCATATATATATAAAGTCACTTGGGGGCTTGGTCGTACTCGAACCACAGCTACACCTCTTGATCGGCATAAGGCCACTAGGGAAATCACTTGGGGGCTTAGTTGTATTTGAACCATAGCTACACCTCTTGATCGGCTTAAGGCCAAAAGGAAATCACGTGGGGGCAAAGAGAGTGTTGCAAAAGCACAACTCAAACATAGGCACCCACTGAGCACAACTCAAAATATTGCTCGGGGGCTCTTTGCTTCTCAAAGAACAAAGAAGTCTACACCCTTGTTATAGGCTATCAAGCCAGGCTCAAAAGCTAGGTGTATTTCACCTAAAACCCCGGGTTATCCTGCCTTTTTAAGTAAGCCACTCCGTCCAGGTAATCCTGGTATGACCCGCCGAACATTTGACAAGTCAATCTCATAGACCCTGAACTTGTTAGAGTTAAAACGATGATTGGTTAATGTGAGGTCCTTCTTAAAAGGCTTCGAAAAATGGTTTAACTCAGTGGCCTGGCAGCCCATGAAAAGCCTCGATTTTGGGCCTGGCAGCCCATGAAAAGCCTTGCATATTCTTTTTATGTTTTTATCTGCCAAGGTTTTTCTCCTTTGGTGAGATTCATAATATCTTATGATAAACCGGTGTTTATTGACCCGGGTTGGCTTTCAACGATAAGTTGCAAGTACATGATCAGTTATAATCCGGCGTTCATTGACCCGGTCTGGTTTCGACTACAAGTCACCAACATTATATATTGATAAACCGGTGTATGTGATAACCCAGTACGGTTTTATCATAAACAGGCAAAACATGGAAAGAGTTACCAATACTCAAGATTGAGGTTATCACTCTTACTATACAAAAAGTTGGTCAACCAACAGTGTGATTCAATGTCACAGGTATCATCTCTTTCATCTTTGATTATTTTCAATGTACAGCCTTGGTTATAAACCCCGGCTATATATTTGGGCATCATGACGCGTCCTGCGGTAAACCGCCAGGACACTTTCAACTTCTTGTATGCAGGAACAGTTTGCATAACACCGCTACAGATTATGAACATAATATATCCTAAAGCATGATGGATTAACAGTATCGAGCAACATAAATATGCGCGATGGCATAGCAGACCAAGTATTTTGAACTAGCCTATTACAAGGCGCTTTAATGCCCAAAAAGAATAATTGTTTTCAGCAAGTGTGGCAGTATGCAGAAGGCTAAACCGGCCTCCGGATCATGACTCATCACCAGGCTGACTTGAAGGTTGTGGATCGTCTTGCGCTGGTGCATCCTCCTCCTCTCTACCCAGTGGCTGGAAGTCAATGGTTGCCCAATCGATTCCAGTTAAGGCTTGGAACACAGCTTCATCGCTTCTAAGGTTGGAGGGGTCAACATTAGGGGCATAGGTGTGCTTACGGATTGGCGGAATAAGATCTTCTACATCATGTGTTGGCGCAGGAAGTCTTTTATGATCAGAATCATAAACCGTCTGATAGTGAGAGAGATCTGTTTCTTCAGCCAATTTGCTTGCTAAGGGGCGCATTTCCTTTGTCAAACTTCGAAGGGCATCGTTGTTAAACTCTGAACCATCCTCCTTTATGCCAGGATAGCCGCTTCCTATATCCGACGAGTCAAGATCTGGTATCCATGCCTTAGCCTGGATTAGCACAGTCAGCGCACCTGACCTTGAAGCTGATCTTTTTAACTCGTCCAACCGGGCAGGCAGCATTGACAGCTTCTCAAGGGTTTCCTTTATCAAATTTGGAGGTGGTTTGTTATGAGCAGCAGTGCAAATGGCCCGTTAGGCTCCGGAATATAACTGCTCTATAAGAGTATAGGCAGCCTTCAGCTTCATCCGCATGTCAAAGCCCAGATGGGTAATGTGAGTTCCAGTGTCATTGCGAGCATTAGTAAACCGGTAACTGATGGGATAATGTATGTTGAAAACTTCAGGTGAGGATACTTACCAAACACAGCAGCGGTCATGGCATTTATCTACCGATTTAAACCAGTCAGTTCTTCGGCCACCGGTTTAAGGGCTGCTTCTGCGTCTTCAGCTCTCTTTTGCAATGCGGTTTTCTCTATGCCCCAATCCGCCCGTTCCTTCTTAAAAGTTTCCTTCAGCTTCTCCATGGCTGCTAAGGCACTGGTCCGTTCCTCTTTGGTTTTGGAGGTTTCTGCTTGCTGGGATTTGATATTTTCTTGAAGATCAGCAGTTTGGGCTTCCTTTTTGCTCAGCTCAGCCTATAAGAGAAAGACATATTATGAGGTGGCAGTGAATATTTGAAGTACCAAGCACATAACAAGTTATACACTTGGCACTTTGGGGATAATGCCTATTTGCTTGATTATCAAAAAAAATTTACAAGTCCCAAGCACAATACAAGTATTATTCTTGGCACTTGGGGGCTAATGTACATTTTCTCAAAGTAACATAGGTAAAAGTTAAAGATTACAATTCTAAAGTACCGCTTCATCTTAAATAGATCAATCAACCCTTGGAGGGTAAGCATGCACAGTTGAGATATTACAAAGTCCAGGTTTAGATTGACATCATAAATCGACCCTTGGGGGCTACTGGAGTTGGTATTTGAAATTGGACATAAGAGAGAAACAGTTATGTACTTACCTCATATCGCTCCTTCATCAGATTCACTAAACCGCTTCGTAGTCGTAGTTTGTGTACAGACGGTTTAAAAAACCAGAATGAAGTTCTTGGGCGTTGAGGTGGGCGTAGCTTGACAAGTCTATGCTCCACTTGCCTTTTCCCATAGCAGAAAGCTCTTCTTTGGCACTATGCTTTGATAACGCAATAGGATTGCCAGGGGTGGTGTGGCCAACGCCAGTAATCATTATGTCATTTTCCTTGTCATCAACAGCTTTTACTGGAATTGACGATTTATCAGTAGCCTTAGCTGGACTTGACGGTTTATCATCAGTTCGGACCGGGCTGGTTGATTTATCAGCATGGTCTGTTGTGTCAATGTCTACTTGTTCAACAAAAAAGTCATGATCTTGAGGTGGCGGATCATCAAGCACGACGTCAGCATTTGTTCCTTCCGGTTCTGGATTTCTCTCCGGTTCAATAACCACATTGTCATCAGACGGTTTATTTACCCGAGCTTTCTTGCTGGGTCTAGCCTTGGCTCATGAAAGGTTAGTATAGCACGCAATTATAAAGCGTCAAAAGATTAAGTTTAAAGTGTTTACCCAGGAACAGTCTTAAGAGGAGGGAGTTGTGTGGCCATTGACTTGCCAGATGATGAATGAGGCATTCCCTGATAATTTGAATTGGACAGATTAAGAGGTTGTCAAAAATAACCTTCCTTGGGATAAGAAGTATCGGAAGTGTGTGAGACCTCAGATTGACATTTCCGAATCGGAGTGTTCGGTAAACCGGCTAAAGTGACTACTTGGCCGTTGTGCCGGGTTGTGCGGCAAGCTTCGTGTTGCTGCTTCTTCAAAAGAAAGTGTGGGTCCAAGTGAGCTAGGGGGTGAGAAAATCTTACTTTCCGGATTGCTTGACGGACTTTTTGTGTTGGCAGAGGGTCTGAACCGGAGGAAAGGATAATTACCTCTGCGTCATCGGCTTGGCTGCCTTCAGCGTCATCCTCATAATAATCATTGTCAATGAGGTGTATGAAAAACGAACCAAGAGATTCAAGTTCTACCTCTGAGTCCGGATTATCAAGGTCCTCATCGAGGTTCAACCCGGTGGATTCAGTTGCCTTCTTCTTGGCAGGTTTCTTAACAACCTTTGTCTTGGGTCGAGGGGTCTTGGCCGGTTTATCTTGAGGTTTCTTCTTCCAAAATGAATCGTCACCCTGTTAAAAGATTGACAGAGGTTATAAAAAATGGTTACACAGTTAAGAATATCAAGTACAAGCAGGAGTGAGGCAATTCTTATAGCTGGCGGTTTATTCAAAGTATAGAAGGGACTTAACCCGGTCTTGCTGCAGACAGCCTCCAATTCATTCAGTATTTTCTTAACAGACTCAGTAACTTCAGCCTCTGTTAGCTGAATATCAATATGTCGTTGAGGATCTTTTGAGTCCCCTGTGTACTCACACATTAAACCAAGGCGATGGCTTAACGGTAAAATACTCCAAGATATCCAGCAACGAACAAAGTCAACTTCTGTCAAACCATTAGCCATAAAAGCTCTGAGCTTGGCGAGTTGTGGTGCATATGTGGCCCCTTCCTTGGCAGTCAGCCATTGTGGAAATGGATGTGTGTTGGTAAGCCGGTGAGCACGATAACCCGGCAGAGGTTTCTCATCATCAGGGAAGTATCCTTACAGTAGAACCAAGTCTGATTCCAATCCTTAGGATGACTATGAAGTTTGGCGTGCGGGAAGCTGACGTCCTTCCTTTTCTGAATGGAAATGCCGCCAAGTTTAGTGTTGGGCCCGTCTACAAATTTAGTACGATGGTTCAAGTAGAAAAAATCCCTGAACAATTCAACGGTCGGCTCTTCTTGTAGATAGGCCTCACAAAACACTTGAAAGTTGCAAATATTGGACACAGAGTTAGGTCCAATATCTTGAGGGTGGATCTGGAAGCTGGCAAGCACGTCACAAAAAAACTTGGATCCGGGCGGTTTAAAACCATGGCTCATATGATCAACAAATACCACTACCTTGCCATCTTTGGGGGTAGGAGGATTTTCTGGACCGAGAACTCGCCAGTGGATTTCGCTTTGTTTTGGTAAAGCACCAGTTCTGACGCATCCATCTAGTTGCTCTTCAGTAATCCAGGAAGAGGCCTAGTTACAAGCATAAAATTGTTTGGCCATTTCAAATGAAGAGCTGGAAAAAGATTAATGGAGGTTTAAGGTTTATGACGGACAAGGATAAAGCGACATAAGATCAGAAGGATAAACGAATCAGCGGTTTAAAAGGGGACTAATGGTACATGCCGAATTATCATTTCCTAAAAAGGTTAAACCGCCTATATTATTATGGAAGGCACAGATGTAAAATATTTAAGTAAGGAAAAAACAAGTTTCATAGATCAATATGGTAATTTTAGATCTGCATCGTATCAGTAAATCGAAACATATTGAGACTCAAAATATAGGTGTTTAAGTAGTTTGTCAGGTCCAGATGAGTTTTTCTATACAGAGAAGATATTCTAAGGATGAAAAAGGGGATTACAACTACGACTGTGCAAGAAAATGTTGGAATCAGAGTTCGCTGCTTACACTATGAAGATGAATAGAGAAGAATAGCCGCGAGCTTTGATGAACACCGAAACCCTAATGGCGAATCTAGAGCAAGGGAAAGGGAAAACTTACTGTTGCTGACAGAGCAGCGAAGGCACGCCGCATTTCTCTAGTACGTTCAGGTTGATGCAGCAACCAGAGATGAGGTCGAGGGTGGAGCTTGACGACGGCGGCCGCGCGCAAGGAAGAAGAGGATGCGAGGAGGCATGGGGGGGATGAAAAGGACCCTCGGTCTTATTTATAAGGCGAAGGGATAAGTGACGGGCGCGAAAATCGAGGATCCCAAAAATTGGATCTGTGACAGAGCTGTCGCCTCGATTGTCGGAGGCTCATTAATAAAGGTGAGACATACAATTTTTAATAACAAGTGACGTCATGGCGGTTTATTACAATCTTGGAGGATGACGTCACGGCGGATTACAAGGATATGCAAAGGCACTAAAAGGGGAATTTTCCTAAGTGTAGAAGATTGACATGAACAAGTTCAAATCAATCTAGGGCCTAATGTTGGGAATATTACTACTGAGTATAAACTAGCCAGGAGGGGGCGGGTTATGCCTGTAATGAGTTATTTATATCTGAAGCCCATGAAGGCAAGGAGTATGGCGCTTTACGAAGGAGAGCTAGCACGGAGGCCCAGGGCCCAAAGGCAGTTTAGGGCCCATAGACATAAACCGCCATATAGCATGTAACTTGTATTGTAAGATAGGAAAGGGTAGAAACCAGGCCGGACATGTTTATGAGCCGGCCAGGATTCTGTAAACCGGCAAGCGTCAACCTGTGTATATAAAGGGATGACCCGACGGCGGTTTAGGGACAAACAACAAACAATAACTCGAGAGCCAGGCAAAGCGGATTCGCTCCCCGGTCATCGAAACCCTAGCAATTCCATCACAACTGGAGTAGGCTTTACCTTCATCGTATGGGGCCGAACCAGTATAATGCCTTGTGTCCCCTGTTCCTCTTTAACCCCTTTAAGCTAACCCGTCGCGATGGCTCCATGACTAAGTCCTTTCACTAGGACATCTGCCGTGACAAAACCACGACAAGCCCGCTATATATTTGGGCTCAATATCGGCCCAATGTGATTCCGGCCTGTTAACGGCCCATTCAAGGGATGGGCCAATTTTCAGGATGTACATCTTTCGGCCTTTTAGCGACCCATTTAAGTGTTTTGGCCAATTTCTGGCCCGGTGTGTCTTTCAGCCTGTTGATGGCCCATAAATGAGTTGGGCCATTTGTAGTCGGACCTTAGTTTTGGCCTTTTAGCGACCCATTTAAGTGTTGGGCCAATTCCCGGCCCGGTGTGTCTGTCATCCTGTTGACGGCCCATAAATGATTTGGGTCATTTGTAGTCGGGCATGAGTTTTGGCCTTTTAATGGACCATGCTCTTCATGGTCCAATACCAGCCCGGTTTCTCTTTCGGCCTGATAAAGGCCCACAACACAGTTGTGCCATTTACAGTACGACCTGACTTTTGACCTCTTAGCGGCCCATGCTCTTCATGGTCCAGTACGAGCCCGCTGTCTCTTTCAGCCTGCTAAAGGCCCACGGTATAGTTGGGCCATATGTAGCCCGACCTTAGTAACGGCCTGTTAACGGCCCGTGAAATCAAATGGGCCCACTTGTTGCCCGCTTCGATGTCGGCCTGTTAACGATGTAGGAGGTAAGAGGGACGACCATTAACTTTCGGCCTAGTAACGGCCCATTAACTTAATGGGCCCACTAAAGTTTGTACATGTCTTTAGGCCCAATTAGATAATTTGAGCCCATTACGACGAGCAATTATGCACAGGACCAAAACCGATCAAGCAAAGGTACGGCATACAGGGAAAAATGTTGCACATCCAGCATATATTACAGGAAATTACATCCACTGGGCAATCAAAGATTGATGCCAGTGCAAATAAATGAATAGAACCTAACGATCTACAACGTCACAATCTACAACCTCATCGCGGGTGACGCCCATAAGCATGTGGGCAAGTTCTTGCTGCTTTGCTACACTGTCTCTGAAAACATTGATTAGTTGTTGTTGCGCACGAATGTGCAGCTCTGATTCCTCCACCATTTCCATCATTGCTTCAGCCATTAATTGGTTCACAAACATACATTTTTCCGTTGCATTCGAGACAAAGGAAACTGAACTGATTCATATGGCAATTTTGGCAGGCTTGTATTATTGATAGTGGAGAGTGTCTCAACCACTACATCATAACATAAATTAGGAGGGGAGCCGAACAGATTAATCATGAGTTATTGCCATATTACCTGGCCTAGATTTATTGGAAAGAAACAATGGGGTTGCCTTGCTATTTTCAGAGTTTGTCTTTGTGAGAGCCTGGCTTATTAGGGATGATAGACTACTCATATCAATAAAGAATTCCTTCTTTTCCAGGATCCCATTCGGACAGAACTCCAAGTTAAGCGTGCTTATCTTGGAGTAGTGTCAGGATGGGTGACCGACCGGGAAGTTGCTCCCAGGTGCGCACGAGTGAGGACAAAGTGCGCAGAAAAGACTAGTATTGATCTGTGGGGCCAGTCTAGATCCCGCCAGGAGTAACGACCACCGGCGGGTGTGTCCGGGGCGTTACAAGTTGGTATCAGAGCCGACCCTCGCGGTTACACGGATGGTTGCGGACAGGTGTGTGGTCATGTTGTTCATGACGTTTGTGACCCATCGTGGAACCCGGCATGGCACATGTACCGGACTGGAAGCACAAACGTTTGTGCCAAGAGGGAACATTCCTGTGGCCCGACGAGGACGTCGGTTCCTCTGAGTGGGGGTATATGTGATAGCCTGGCTTATTAGGGATGATAGACTACTCATATCAATAAGGAATTCCTTCTTTTCCGGGAGCCCATTCGGACAGAACTCCAAAGTTAAGCGTGCTCAGCTTGGAGTAGTGTCAGGATGGGTGACCGACTGGGAAGTTGCTCCCGGGTGCGCACGAGTTAGGACAAAGTGCGCAGAAAAGACTAGTATTGATCTGTGGGGCTAGTCTAGATCCCGCCAGGAGTAACGACCACCGGCGGGTGTGTCCGGGGCGTTACAGTCTTCTTATCTTCAGTAGCCTGCACCAAATTAACACACTAGCATTGATATCATTGGCCAGGTCAGATAATAGGAAAGCAACATTGACAGAACGAACGTTTGGGCAACCAGACCACACCAACCTACACCAAATTAACACAATATGACACATCTATCATCAGCCAGGTAAGGTAATACGAAAGCAACATTGACACAATGAATGAATGGGCAACCAGAGCAGCACTACAATTCAGTAATGTGCATGATACGAGATAGTACACTCATGCAACTCAGTATGCAAAACTACCAGGCAGTTTTCCTTACAAAAATCAACATTGTCGCCTTTAACATTTTGCTATAACTGAATTTAGATAAGATAAAGGTTGGATTCACACCGATTAACAAAATACATGCTGATGTAAAAATATAGTGATATACAGCAGGTACTTACATCAGCATTGGAGGACAGAGAATTCCCGCAAGATACTTTCCTCAAATATGATCCCAATGGAGGGAATCTTCTATCGTTTAACCTTATTTTCTAAAAGAGAGATGGGTAAGAAACATGTAGAAAATATGATCAGAATGCTATAAAATTTCATGATGTGAGGATACGCACACGCTTCTTAGAATGGAGTTGACATATTTTTGCTGGAATGGAGCGGACTAGTTCTTTGGCCACTGGAATCTGCTTATTATCAGTGGGAGTTTGGTTTCTCTGTGCCGGAGCAGTATCTATGAAAACTGGAGTTGGTTTATTATCTCTCGGCATTTGGATCTTTTGCAAAGACCTGGTTTGTAACCCTTCAGATTCTAACATAGCTGTCTTCCCCTTGCATGCCTTATATAGAAGAATGGTGCTTCAATTATAAAACATGCTACATCAAAGATGGAATAGGTACTGAAGAATAGAAAGGCATGACATATTTACATGTATTCCCTCCATCCGGCAATAAATGGATGGGTCTAGGCGTATTTCAGTTCTAGATACATCCAGTTTTATCCATTTCTGTGACATGTAATTGATGTCTACAACACAACCTTCTTCTTGTAGACGTTGTTGGGCCTCCAAGTGTAGAGGTTTGTAGGACAGTAGCAAATTTCCCTCAAGTGGATGACCTAAGGTTTATCAATCCGTAGGAGGCGTAGGATGAAGATGGTCTCTCTCAAGCAACCCTGCAATCAAATAACAAAGAGTCTCTTGTGTCCCCAACACACCCAATACAATGGCAAATTGTATAGGTGCACTAGTTCGGCGAAGAGATGGTGCTGCAAGTGGTATATGGATGGTAGATAAAGGTTTTTGTAATCTGAAAATATAAAAACAGCAAGGTAACTAATGCTAAAAGTGAGCACAAACGGTATTGCAATGCATTGAAACAAGGCCTAGGGTTCATACTTTCACTAGTGCAAGTTCCCTCAACAATAATAACATAATTGGATCATATAACTATCCCTCAACATGCAACAAAGAGTCACTCCAAAGTCACTAATAGCGGAGAACAAACAAAGAGATTATGGCAGGGTACGAAACCACCTCAAAGTTATCCTTTATGATCGATCTATTCAAGAGTCCGTAGTAAAATAACATGAAGCTATTCTTTCCATTTAATCTATCATAGAGTTCGTACTATAATAACACCTTAAGACATAAATCAACCAAAACCCTAATGTCACCTAGATACTCCAATGTCACCTCAAGTATCCGTGGGTATGATTATACGATATGCATAACACAATCTCAGATTCATCTATTCAAACCAACACAAAGTACTTCAAAGAGTGCCCCAAAGTTTCTACCGGAGAGTCAAGACGAAAACGTATGCCAACCCCTATGCATAGGTTCACGGGCGGAACCCGCAAGTTGATCACAAAAACATACATAAAGTGGATCAATAGAGTACCCCATTGTCACCACGGGTATCCCACGCAAGACATACATCAAGTGTTCTCAAATCCTTAAAGACTCAATCCGATAAGATAACTTCAAAGGGAGAACCCAATCCATTAGAAGAGAGTAGAGGGGGAGAAACATCATAAGATCCAACTATAATAGCAAAGCTCACGATACATCAAGATCGTACCACCTCAAGAACACGAGAGAGAGAGAGATCAAACACATAGCTACTGGTACATACCCTCAACCCCGAGGGAGAACTACTCCCTCCTTGTCATGGAGCGCACCGGGATGATGAAGATGGCCACCGGAGAGGGATTTCCCCCTCCGACAGGGTGCCTGAACGGGTCTAGATTGGTTTCCGGTGGCTACGGAGGCATCTGGCGGCGGAACTCCCGATCTATTGTCGTCTTCGATAGTTTTAGGGTATATGGATATATATAGGCGGAAGAAATACATCAGGGGAGCCACGAGGGGCCCATGAGGGTGGAGGGCGCGCCCAGGTGGGGTGGGCGCGCCCCCTACCTCGTGCCTTCCTTGTTGCTTCCCTTACGTACACTCCAAGTCTTCTGGATTGCTTCCGTTCCAAAAATAAGTTCCGTGAAGTTTCAGGTCAATTGGACTTCATTTGATTTTCCTTTTCTGCGATACTCTAAAACAAGGAAAAACAGAAACTGGCACTGGGCTCTAGGTTAATAGGTTAGCCCCAAAAGTCATATAAAATAGCATATAAATGCATATAAAACATCCAAGGTTGATAATATAATAGCATGGAACAATCAAAAATTATAGATACGTTGGAGACGTATCAACATCCCCAAGCTTAATTCCTGCTCGTCCACGAGTAGGTAAATGATAAAAACATAATTTTTGATGTGGAATGCTATCTAACATATTTATCCATGTAATCTTATTTATTGTGGCAAGAATATTCAGATCCATAAGATTCAAGACAAAAGTGTAATATTGACATAAAAACAATAATACTTCAAGCATACGAACAAAGCAATCATGTCTTCTCAAAATAACATGGCCAAAGAAAGCTATCCCTACAAAATCATATAGTCTGGCTATGCTCTATTTTCACCACACAAAATATTTAAATCATGCACAAACCCGATGACAAGCCAAGCAATTGTTTCATACTTTTGATGTTCTCAAACTTTTTCAATCTTCACGCAATACATGAGCGTGAGCCATGGACATAGAACTATAGGTGGAATAGAATGGTGGTTGTGGAGAAGACAAAAAGGGAGAAGATAGTCTCACACCAACTAGGCGTATCAACGGGCTATGGAGATGCCCATCAATAGATATCAATGTGAGTGAGTAGGGATTGCCATGCAACGGATGCACTAGAGCTATAAGTGTATGAAAGCTCAAAAAGAAACTAAGTGGGTGTGCATCCAACTCACTTGCTCACGAAGACCTAGGGCATTTTGAGGAAGCCCATCATTGGAATATACAAGCCAAGTTCTATAATGAAAATTTCCCACTAGTATATGAAAGTAACAACATAAGAGACTCTCTATCATGAAGATCATGGTGCTACTTTGAAGCACAAGTGTGGTAAAAGGATAGTAGCATTGTCCCTTCTCTCTTTTTCTCTCATTTTTTGTTTTTTTGTTTTGGGCCTTCTCCTTTTTTTTGGCCTTTCTTTTTTTTCATCCGGAGTCTCATCCCGACTTGTGGGGGAATCATAGTCTCCATCATCCTTTCCTCACTGGGACAATGCTCTAGTAATGATGATCATCAGACTTTTATTTACTTACAACTCAAGAATTACAACTCGATACTTAGAACAAGATATGACTCTATATGAATGCCTCCGGTGGTGTACCGGGATGTGCAATGAATCAAGAGTGACATTTATGGAAGAATTATGAACGGTGGCTTTGCCACAAATACGATGTCAACTACATGATCATGCAAGCAATATGACAATGATGGAGCGTGTCATAATAAACGGAACGGTGGAGAGTTGCATGGCAATATATCTCGGAATGGCTATGGAAATTCCGTAATAGGTAGGTATGGTGGCTGTTTTGAGGAAGGTATATGGTGGGTTTAAGGTACCGGCGAAATTTGCGCGATACTAGAGAGGCTAGCAATGGTGGAAGGATGAGAGTGCGTATAATCCATGGACTCAACATTAGTCATAAAGAACTCACATAGTTATTGCAAAAATCTATTAGTTATCGAAACAAAGTATTACGCGCATGTTCCTAGGGGGATAGATTGGTAGGAAAAGACCATCGCTTGTCCCCGACCGCCACTCATAAGGAAGGCAATCAAAAAATAAATCATGCTCCGACTTCATCACATAACGGTTCACCATACGTGCATGCTACGGGAATCACAAACTTCAACACAAGTATTTCTCAAATTCACAACTACTCAACTAGCATGACTCTAATATCACCATCTCCATATCTCAAACAATTATCAACTATCAAACTTCTCTTAGTATTCAATGCACTCTATATGAAAGTTTTTATTATACCCCACTTGGATGCCCATCATATTAGGACTAGTTTCATAGCCAAAGCAAACTACCATGCTGTTCTAAAGACTCTCAAAATAATATAAGTGAATCACAAGAGTTCATCTATTTCTTCAAAATAAAACCACCATCGTGCTCTGAAAGGATATAAGTGAAGCACTAGAGCAAATGACAAACTACCCCAAAAGATATAAGTGAAGATCAATGAGTAGTCGAATAATCATGCAAATATGTGAAGACTCTCTAACATTTAAGAATTTCAGATCTTAGTATTTTATTCGAACTGCAAGCAAAACTAAATAAAATAAAATGACGCTCCAAGCAAAACACATATCATGTGGTAAATAAAAATATAGCTCCAAGTAAAGTTACCGATGAACAAAGACGAAAGAGGGGATGCCTTCCGGGGCATCCCCAAGCTTAGGCTTTTGGTTGTCCTTGAATATTACCTTGGGGTGCCTTGGGCATCCCCAAGCTTATGCTCTTGCCACTCCTTATTCCATAGTCCATCGAATCTTTACCCAAAACTTGAAAACTTCACAACATGAAACTTTACAGAAAACTCGTAAGCTCAGTTAGTATAAGAAAATAAATCACCACTTAGGTACTGTTTTGAACTCATTATAAATTCATATTGGTGTAATATCTACTGTGTTCCAACTTCTCTATGGTTTATAAACTATTTTACTAGCCATAGATTCATCAAAAGAAGCAAACAACACACGAAAAACAGATTCTGTCAAAAACAGAACAGTATGTAGTAATCGGTAGCTAACGCAAGTTATGGAACCCCAAAAATTCTAAAATAAATTTCTGGACGCGAGGAATTTATCTATTAATCATCGGAAAAAATAATTAACTAAATAGCACTCTCCAATAAAAAATGGCAGCAATTCTCGTGAGCACTAAAGTTTCTGTTTTTTACAGCAAGATCAACAAGACTTTCCCCAAGGCTTCCCAACGGTTCTACTTGGCACGAACACTAATTAAAACATAAAACTCAAAAATAACAGAGGCTAGATAAATTATTTATTACTAAACAGGAGCAAAAAGCAAGGAACAAAAATAAAGTTGGGTTGCCTCCCAACAAGCGCTATCATTTAACGCCCCTAGCTAGGCATGATGATTTCAATGATGCTCACATAAAGGATAAGAATTGTAACATAAAGAGAGCATCATGAAGAATATGACTAGCACATTTAAGTCTAACCCACTTCATATGCATAGGGATTTTGTGAGCAAACAACTTATAGGAACAATAATCAACTAGCATAGGAAGGCAAAACAAGCATAACTTCAAAACTTTAAGCACATAGAGAGGAAACTTGATACTATTGCAATTCCTACAAGCATATATTCCTCCCTCATAATAATTTTCAGTAGCATCATGAGTGAATTCAACAATATAACTATCACATAAAGCATTCTTTTCATGATCTACAAGCATATAATTTTTATTACTCTCCACATAAGCAAATTTCTTCTCATGAATAGTAGTGGGAGCAAACTCAGCAAAATAATTATCATGTGAGGCATAATCCAATTGAAAACTAAAATCATGATGAAAAGTTTCAGGGATATCATTATTCTTTATAGCATACAAGTCATCACAATAATCATCATAGATAGCAACTTTGTTCTGATAATCAATTGGAACCTCTTCCGGAATAGTGGATTCATCACAAAATAAAGTCATGACCTCTCCAAATCCACTTTCATCAATATAATCATCATAAATAGGAGGCATGCTTTCATCATAATAAATGTTCTCATAAAAACTTGGGGGACAAAGAATATCATCTTCATCAAACATAGCTTCCCCAAGCTTGTGGCTTTGCATATCATTAGCATCATGGATATTCAAGGAATTCATACTAACAACATTACAATCATGCTCATCATTCAAATATTTAGTGCCAAACATTTTAATACATTCTTATTCTAACACTTTGGCACAATTTTCCTTCCCATCATACTCACGAAAGATATTAAAAAGATGAAGCGTATGAGGTAAACTCAGTTCCATTTTTTATAGTTTCCTTTTATTAACTAAACTAGTGATAAAACAAGAAACAAATAGATTCGATTGCAAGATCTAAAGATATACCTTCAAGCACTCACCTCCCCGGCAACGACGCCAGAAAAGAGCTTGATGTCTACTACACAACCTTCTTCTTGTAGACGTTGTTGGGCCTCCAAGTGCAGAGGTTTGTAGGACAGTAGCAAATTTCCCTGAAGTGGATGACCTAAGGTTTATCAATCCGTAGGAGGCGTAGGATGAATATGGTCTCTCTTAAGCAACCCTGCAATCAAATAACAAAGCGTCTCTTGTGTCCCCAACACACCCAATACAATGGTAAATTGTATAGGTGCACTAGTTCAGCGAAGAGATGGTGATACAAGTGGTATATGGATGGTACATAAAGGTTTTTGTAATCTGAAAATATAAAAACAACAAGGTAACTAATGATAAAAGTGAGCAGAAACGGTATTGCAATGCGTTGAAACAAGGCCTAGGGTTCATACTTTCACTAGTGCAAGTTCCCTCGACAATAATAACATAATTGGATCATATAACTATCCCTCAACATGCAACAAAGAGTCACTACAAAGTCACTAATAGCGGAGAACAAACGAAGAGATTATGGTAGGGTACGAAACCACCTCAAAGTTATCCTTTCTGATCGATCTATTCAAGAGTCCATAGTAAAATAACATGAAGCTATTCTTTCCATTCAATCTATCATAGAGTTTGTACTAGAATAACACCTTAAGACACAAATCAACCAAAACCCTAATGTAACCTAGATACTCCAATGTCACCTCAAGTATCCGTGGGTATGATTATACGATATGCATAACACAATCTCAGATTCATCTATTCAAACCAACACAAAGTACTTCAAAGAGTGCCCCAAAGTTTCTATTGGAGAGTCAAGACGAAAACGTATGCCAACCCCTATGCATAGGTTCATGGGCGGAACCCGCAAGTTGATCACCAAAACATACATCAAGTGGATCAATAGAATACCCCATTGTCAGCATGGGTATCCCACGCAAGACATACATCAAGTGTTCTCAAATCCTTAAAGACTCAATCCGATAAGATAACTTCAAAGGGAAAACTCAATCCATTACAAGAGAGTAGAGGGGGAGAAACATCATAAGATCCAACTATAATAGCAAAGCTCACGATACATCAAGATCGTACCACCTCAAGAACACGAGAGAGAGAGATCAAACACATAGCTACTGGTACATACCCTCAGCCCCGAGGGAGAACTACTCCCTCATCATGGAGCGCACTGGGATGATGAAGATGGCCACCGGAGAGAGATTTCCCCCTCCGGCAGGGTGCCGGAACGGGTCTAGATTGGTTTTCGGTGGCTACGGAGGCTTCTGGCGGCGGAACTCCTGATCTATTGTCGTCTTCGATAGTTTTAGGGTATATGGATATATATAGGCGGAAGAAATACATCAGGGGAGCCACGAGGGGCCCACGAGGGTGGAGGGCGCACCCCCTGCCTCGTGCCTTCCTCGTTGCTTCCCTTATGTACACTCCAAGTCTTCTGGATTGCTTCCATTCCAAAAATAAGTTCCGTGAAGTTTCATGTCAATTGGACTCCGTTTGATTTTCCTTTTCTGCGATACTCTAAAACAAGGAAAAAATAGAAACTAGGACTGGGCTTTAGGTTAATAGGTTAGTCCCAAAAGTCATATAAAATAGCATATAAATGCATATAAAACATCCAAGGCTGACAATATAATAGCATGGAACAATCAAAAATTATAGATACGTTGGAGACGTATCAGTAATCCAGACGGAGGGAGTATGATGTAAGAGCTAGGGATACGACAGGACAACAGTGTAAAAAAGAGTACTTGAATGTAAAATTGTATGCTAGCGGAATACATTACAGAAAAACACTAAGGCAACATATGCGTGTATGATTGGGAAACTAAGATGGCATTGCAAGAGACCACTAGAACAACACTTCAATGTAAAAAAAGATCATGGTACGGTAGACAGATGAAGTACATACTGATGAATAACAATGCATAAGATATTGAGAAGCATGCTGTCCAAACTAAGCAGATGGTATTGCGATAGAGTAGAATGAAAGTACTTGAATTTGAAAACATGTTATCATTAATGGAATAGGTACTGAAAACAGGAAAGCATGCCATATTTACATGCATGATCAGCAGGCGAAGCACAAGGCATTGCAACAGAGTAGATGCACTCTAGGACATTATATGCATGTTGTACCCATATCAAGGGCCAAGTTAGAGCAAGGACCTTATGGGGTGAATAGGATTCATCATCTTTCTGCAAGTCTTGTGAAGAACTACCTTTACATGTTCCATCTTATTGGGTATCATTGACATCAAGTTTGTTGGCCGTTACATTGCTCTGTGAGGTTCTTGTGGATAAATCAGTGTGTGCAATTATATCTGGCATGCATGGAAGACAACTAGTAGTTAGATTTATGTAATGAGTGCATGTAGGAAACGGCATTAATAGTAGGACTGGGGTTAACTAGCAGCAACAGGTCTCAAAAACTAAAGGGAGAACACAGATGAAAGCTACATAATATGTATCGTTTGTACTCGAGATTAACTAGATGGCACACAAAAGTATTAAGGAACAACATAGGTTATACTAGAAGTGGTATAATACTATAATCACCAGCCCGTGGGATAGCATTGGCTGATGGATGATAACTATGGAACAGCGTTACCTAACGAACAAGTCTCTTAGCTGAACTATGAAACAATGTTAACTCCTGAACAAGACCCGTAAGAGATCAACATGAATATACAATGAAATGTGATAATCTATTTTCAATGCTTAGATGAATAACAAAGCCATACATGTTGCACACAAGTAAGATGAGGGTACAACCTATCTGGCCGCCATCCATAGGAGTGAGCATCATGTGCTGACTTGTCGATGGCCCTGCAGTTGTTGTGGCTATCCATGTCGGGCACGCACATTCGATGCAGGGAACTATTGAGTGGGGACTATAGCTCCCTTCTGGTGCATGCTTCCCTTGTTGGAGAAGCTGCGGTGAGTCGGAAGACGGTGTGGCTGAAGATGCAGAAAACGCATGATGTTAAGAACAACACATCTCTCTGATCTGAAGAAATACCCTAAGAGATCAACAGCAAGGTACGAGACTGGTCACGCGTCTGTTGACTGAATACTAAACTGGGGTCACACGATTTTATTTTATTTTGGTACTGTCCGATCTACGTCGGATGGCTTGATGGACGTCTTGTGTCTCCCGGCTGACACTGTTCGGAATCTTCCCCGAAGAGCCAGCAACCACTCGCAGAGCAGCCTGCCTCTGTTGTACGTGGCCCCGACCAAAACCCCACTCCCCGCCCCACCGCACTGTCGTGGTTGAGCCACCCCCGGGCCAATCCACAAAGACTTGCTGTCATCCATATCTGGCGGCGACAGTACCTTCAACCCACGCAACTCTAAGATAGCCATCTAAGCGCTGCTTCCACGGCGAACTTGCGCCCCCGCACCCTTATGTTAGACACCAGCCAACCGGCAGCCTAGGAGCTCCACCGGCTCGAGGGGTGCTGCTTCCCATTGGGAATCGATTGGCCCAGAATAAAAATTCAGATAACTGACGCCTAAATAAAGTGATTTGAGATGAGGGTGCGACCTATCTGGCGGCCCGGTGAAGTAGGCAGCTCTAGCTGCCTAGTCGGTGAGGCCGACGCGGTTGCAGTGGCTACCGGCGGCAGGGAAGTAGAGATGTCGTGATGGTCGACGGCTACGGGGAAGCAGCACCGGGGCTCTAGACAGGTCCAAAGTTGGAGCCACTCTAGCGCCGTGAACAACAGCGGGGGTGAATCAGCTCCGGTACGGTTCACGCGGCCGTCGTCGAGGCAGCTCCGGCAACACGGAGTAAGAGGCACACAACCCAGTGCACGACGGCAAATGGACAGCGTCTTCGGGATTAGAAAGGAGGGGGGCTGTGAATTTGGTGCGGTGGGGGGCGCCATGGAGGAGGAGCTGAGGTTTCGCGGCTCGGGAGAAGGGAGCTTCTGAGGAGAAGGTGATTTAGCGCCCAAGAGGTATGAATGGGGAATTGGGAGGGGGAACCATGTCTTACGGACGCATTTGTCTGAAATGTGGGGGGAGTTACAGTTCTACCCCTGCCTTTAGGCTTCTCGGCTTGGGTCTGTGTACTGAGGGTCGGGGATAGTAGAGTAACTTTGCTTCTCCCAAATAGTGGGCGCGAGTGATTTCAGGCGAGGAGGGCGTGTTTTGAAATATACTAGGCGCGAGCGATTTCGGGCGAGGAGGGCGTGTTTTGAAATATAGTGGGCGCAAGCGATTTCGGGCAAGGAGGGTGTGTTTTGAAATATAGTGGGCGCGAGCGATTTCGGGCGAGGAGGGTGTGTTTTGAAATATAGTGGGCGCGAGCGATTTCGGGCAAGGAGAGCGCGTTTTGAAATAGTGGGCGCGAGCTATTTCGGGTGAGGAGAGGGTGTTCTGCCAACCATGGTTTATGAATTATTCGGCACATGTCATTTCAGCCGAGGAGAAGGCACGCTTGGATGACGAACCTACCCTCGATGTACAATGGGCCAATTGATGTGTGTCCCACATAGGCCGGTAATTTCGCGTCTCCCATTTATTTGCTCGGGCGAATTCCACCGGGCAGAGGGTGTTTAACGGTTCGTTCAAATTTTGGGAGAACGAGCATCCACGTCTACCTTACCAAGTCGATTCGAATCAAATTTTGAAATATTAGCTTGCCACTTCTTTTTTAGATGGAGAGATGATGCTTGGGAGTAATGTATTTTTACATGCTCATTGCTAGCGATTTACTATATGACAAATAGTTGACCCACTCAAAAACAGGAATCAAACCCAAAATGAAATATCTCGATTCAATGAAATAGCTCGTTCACCAGGTCAAAATAGTGAACTAAATCCAAAATTAAACACCTCAATCGAGTAGCATGTTGTACAATATTATAGTACTTCATGAACATGTTGACAGTCAAATTAATGAACTTGTTTGATATACGCATATCTCCGTTCATGTGTGGATTGCAGACAACATGTTCTCCAATTTAAATATTTGAATGCAAGTTTATATCGAAACATGGTTTATATCAGTCTTTGATGCATAAAACGCGAGCTCCCCCTCTCCCGGACTCCTACTCTCTCTCTCTCTCTTGCCGACAATCTTAAATTCTGTCGCACGCATCCAACACACAAACCTTGTTGGTCCCTGTCCCTCTCTCTGTGTGTGTGTGGGGGGGGGGGTCTTTCTAGTTCTCATGCATATATACTCCATCTATAGGTCTCTCTCGCACACTATGTATGATTCTCTAGTCCAAGCTAAGTATCTTGGGTGCACTCATCGTACACACACAAATTCCTTGGCTCGTTGCCCGTAACTCTCTCACGCACCACTCTGTCGTCTCAGAGCTCTTCCCTCTCTCTCTCAAACTCTCCATCTACCTGGGTCACACATACACATGCATATCTCACTCGCACTCAATATACCCATCTAAAACTTTATCTCTCTCCCTCACTCTCTCTCCATCTCACATGCACACACACAATCTCATGCCTAGCCAAGTGTGATGGTCTCTCACTCAAATGTAGGCACACGCAGTCCCCCCTATATGTATATGACTAGCTAATCTTAGTCTCCATCACAAACATGTGCATGGTCTATCTCGATTTCTCTCGGGGCATCTTTCTATCTCGCACGCACCTCCCTCGATCTCCCACCCATATAAGTCCCCTCACGATCTTGAGGGGATCTCTCTATCACAAACACACCCTCTCTCCCTCCCCATGCGTCCATGTTCTCCATGTGTCCCTCTCGACCTTTGTTCCTTGTTGGCCAAACCTCTATTGGACATGTGCTATAGGGGTGTCTCTCTCCGTTGCAAACAATCACACACTAGCTATCCTCGTGTATCTCCTCACCTCGCTTTTCTATCTCGGAGATGCACGCGTGATATGTTTGCATAAGAAACAAAAAAACACACTCTCTCTCTAATTTATTGTTTGTTGTCCCTTTCTCTTTCACACACATACTCTTTTTGCACACTCACTCATTCTCCTTCACATGCACTTGATCTCTCTCGACTTAGGCACTCTCTTCGATCCATAGCATATATATTTATTGAAAAGTCAAACATCACAAAGTTTGACCATGTACATGGAGAAAAACATTTACATCTAGAATGGCAAACATATACCATTATATTCATCATGAGATGTAGTTTCATATGATGTATCTTTGGTATTGTAGATATAAATAACATTTGCGTAAACCTGATCAATGTTTCCAAAGTTTGACTTCTAATTTTTTTTACATGCACTGCATTATCGAGCGGATGGAATATCTCTTTCCCCCTCTCAGCTATCTGACGCACCACTAAGCCTTATTGGGGCTCCTCTATCTCTCTCAAACTTTATATCTCCCTGGTTCACACAAACACATGTCTCCGTAGTACAACACTAGTGGTACTACTACTGACTCAGACAGCTCCGTAGTAGTTCTCATAGAAGTCACCTCCGTAGCCTAGAAGTTCAACATGACCATCCGGGAACAGACAGTCCTGAGGAGCCTGTGGACCAAAGGGGCTAGGATGAGGTCTTGGACCAACAAACAGTGGCCTGCGGGGACCACAGGGTGGGGTGATGCCTCCCACATCATGCCAATCCACCATGTCTGCCAGAGCTGATCTCACAGGATACAGATCCCTTGTATCCATACATCCAGCTTGCACCGCAGGTGCAAACCGAGTCAATGTGGCCCAATGATCAGCACGGGTATTGAAAAGTTCCAGCCTCAAGGCCCGATTCTCTCAGTCCTTATCTTCAAGCAACTCGGCAGTGGTACGAGTTAATGAGTCCTCCTGAGTGGAGTCAGCATAGATAGCTTGAAGATACCCTTGCGCTCCCGGAAGTGAAGCTGGCATGTAACGGAAGTCGGTGTTCCGAAGCAGGCCAGTCCGGACTCGCAAGATGGCCATCATGGAATAGGCAGCATCCTGCACAGCCATCTCAACAGTAACCCCGAGTCCATAGGAACAATGAAGGGGCTCAGTAGATCCGGGATAATAAGGAAATATCCTGACGGTACAGAGATATTGGCTTTGATTAAAGTCGCGGAACTGCTCTTCGACGGTGTATACGGGATACCAACGGTAGCCCGTCTCGATCATTACCCGGACAAACATAGCAGTATGACCGGGCACGTCGAGGCACCGGGTCAGGCGGACCACTTGGTTTTGAGGACGGTTGGCCATCTGAAAGCACAACCACAAGGCAAAAACATTAAAATTTCTAGGGAAAATTGGACAACATAACGGCTGAGATTTGAGACATCCACAACAGTTCACAATACCACTCAACAACATCATATCAAGGTTCTGATTCAATTAGCAACATACTAAGAATAGTAGAAGCTGAACTGGGACTTGTAACAACAATCCTATAAGCTACTACGGATTAGTAACACGTGAACCTGATAGAGGAAGAGAGCCTAGTCCTTAACCCATGTTGAATGAAGAGAGAATGACTCAGATCAGAGGCATAGGTAAAGGAGTAAAAGAACCTTACGTTCCCTCCCACAATCAATTCCCCTACATATAACTAGAGCATTTCTAGACTCGACATCGACTAGTTTGGCTCAACGAACCTACAGGCAGTCCGGCTCTGATGCCAACGCTGTCAGGTCCCCGATTCCAAGTCACATCGATCTAGCCGGTAACACCTCATATCACTTTGCGGCCTCACGCACGGTATCCCACGGGTGTCGCCTTACCATGGCCCGGGACCGTTTGCGCCTTTTGGCTCACGTATATGATAGTGTCGCTAGCATCCATATGACAGAGAACCCGGGCCGACATGGCTAGTCATGAACCCAAAGCGGCACAGACCTATGGAGACAGGCATACATGAATCACATCGAACATGTCGGTCATCAACGAGTGATTCCGGGCTGTAGCACTAGGCTAACAGCACTCCGGGGAACCCCGGGATGTAGCAGGCTAGGCAGGACTCCGGAAGTCACCGTGTGACATTTCCCCAAAGGGACAGACATAGGGATGAAGTGAAACACATGCCGGCCAGTCAATTGTCCTGAGCAGTAGTGCTGGGCTAGCAGGACTCCGGTGAACCGGGCTGTAGCGGACTACTATGGCTCGAGGAACACTAGACTACATTTCCCCATAAGAAAGGCTGCCAAGGATAAACAACTAGATTGTCGGTTCCCACTCATACCAAGCATTTCAATCATACACACAATATGCCCGATATGAGTACATACAACATGGCATCACAACAAAACTCTACAACTCAAGTACTTTATTTAAAGGCTCCAGAGAGCCATACATAACATGTTCATACAGATAGGGGTCACATGACCCGACACTCAAGTCATACAAACATACAAGCACATGCGGAAGCTACTAGTCTGAGTACAGACTCTAGAAAGAAAGAAGGCTTCTCGAAGCCTGTCTATCTACATAGGGCCCTCCATGGCCAGGATCACCACCTGGGTGGCTAGTCACTCGTCGACGTCAAGGTCTACATAAAACCCATCGGAGGGGGCGGTGTAGTCGTCTGAAAACAGTAATTAAGCAAACACGAGTACAAAGGTACTCAGCAAGTCTTACATCAGAACCTACTAAACATGCTTATTCTCAAGAAGGTGGTGGGGTTAATGCAGCAAGCCAGCTTTGACTCTTGGCTAAGCTATCCTACGGAATTTCACCAGTAAAAATAGTTTTCGCACACGAGTCCACTACTCACCAACACAATACTCCACCGTGGATCCTCCCTCGTCATCCTACGAGAGGGCCATCCTCGGTACTCACACTTATCTTGAGTCTTTTAGTAGTATCCATTAACTTGTCTATGAACTGTATAGGCAACCAAGTAGTCCTTTACCGCGGACGCGGCTATTCGAATAGTTTTATACCCTGCAGGGGTGTACTTCGTCACACATGTTTCCACCACTTAGCGTCTGCACACGACATGTGCTCGGCAGACTTCAAGCGAAAACCGACGTGGGTGTAGACCATGACCTAACTAACCTCACAAGTCTGTAGTCCAGGTTTATTGCCTATTCAGGTTCCATCCGCAAGGAAATCCGGCCGGGGTGTCCTCAACGGCCCCAAACGATGTGAACAGGGTTCCCAAGACACCAAACGGGTGACTCGGTACACTGTGCCACGGTGTATCTACCGCATCATAGCCCACCCCTAGGGTCAGCGCTACGCACGGCCGCCAACACATGTCCTACAAACACCAGAAACTAGTTGCAACTCCTGGACAGAGGCAAGAGGGGTCAGTAAGTCGAGCGGGGTCATATTTCAGGGCCCAATGTGTGGTAGTAGCTGAATCTTAAATCACACATACAGATCTCAGTTCTTAGGGACGGCCTCAATGAAACAACCCACCATGTACTCCTACATGGCCTCTCATTGATACCTTTACCAAAACATGTTCAACACATCCCTCACATTACCGGCATAAGCATTTCACTCTAGCCCATCTCCCAGATGAACCAGACCTGACACAACTCTAAGCATGGCAGGCATAGCAAGGTAGGAATCACATACATGGCTCAATCAACTCCTACACATGCTAGTGGGTTTCATCTAGTTACTGTGGCAATGTCAGGTCATGCAGAGGATAAGGGTTCAACTACCGTAGCACAAAGTAGTTTGAATCGCGTTGTCTTAATGCAGTAAGCAAGAGCAGAAGCGAGAACATGGGTTTGTATCGGAATGATCAATGGTTGCTTGCCTGATGGAGTGGTAGCGGGATACTGCCCTTCAGTTGGATACTCGTGAATATCCTCGGAGGCAGAACCTACCACGAAGAACACATCGGAACACAATCAACACATGACGGTATGCAACAATATGATGCATGCTATGACATGGCAATATGAATGTGTCTTGGCCTAATGCAAGTTATAATAGAGAGGAATGAACTCATTTGAATCAAAGATTCAAATATTAGCTCATTAAACATGGCCTTAATAGTGCATTTCCTTATTCCGTTTAAACAGCAAGGTAAACTTGTTTTGTCATGCATGAAACCATTACAGATGGATAGATTGAATTTTTCTGATCATTTTTCATATATAACTCTTTGCATTTGGAGCTATGGTTGATTTTCTATGATTTTTAGAAGTTTTGACTATTTTTTGGAATTTCCTGAATAAAATTAAATCCAGAAAATGCATTACTGCATCAGCATTGCGTCATGCTGACCTCAGCAGGTCAAAGGCGCCAGCCCAGGTCAAACCTGACTGGTGGGCCCCTTCTGTCAGCCTCTCAGCTAATTAGCAAGATTAGATTAACACTAATTAGCTGTCAGTGGGGCCTGGGCCCACATGTCAGTGACTGATTTAATTAAAATTAACTAAGACTAATCCTAATTTAGTTAGCCGATCGGCCCCACCTGTCATAGACTAAGGGGGGGTCTTCCTGGGCCCACCCAGGGGTCAAACTGGGTCAAACCCGCCGGTGTTGAGCCGCCGGCGAGGCCGAGACGGCGGAGGGCTTCGGATTTGGTCCTCCGGTGACCAAATTGACGGCGGAGACGTGCTACGCGTAGCTGGGGCTCGTGCGCATCTAGTGGGGCAAGTGGGAGGATGTGGGGTGGAGCGACCTCGCCGGAATTGAGCTCGTGGCGGTGGCCGGAGTTCGGGCGAGGTCGGTTTCGACGCTACGGTGCACGGGAGGGAGAACTGGGGGTGGCTACGGGTTCCTGGTGCTGCACTGAGCACGGTGAGGTGCTCCGTCGTGGGCTTGCACGGCTGTGGCCACGGCTGCGCCATGGCCGGCGGCGAGAAGCTCTCGGCCGTGGTGGAAAATGGAGCTAGGGGACGAGCGCGAGCACGAGAGAAGAGGGGAAAGGAAGAGGAGCTCACAGCGGAGTCGGAGAGGGGGTCAGCGGGCTCGGGGAGGTCCTGGCGGCGGCGAATTCAACCGGAGATGGCTCGGGTGCCCGAGGTTGAAGACGAGGGCGAAGGCGGCGATGCAGGGCCTCCGGCGATGCGTGGCTCGGTGGGGAGGACGAGGGAGTCGAGGCGGAGCTAATGGGCTCGTCGGAGGGGCGAGGGAGTGGCTATGGTGGCAACTACGGCGATCGGCGGTGAGGGACGCGCTCGGCCGTCGCAGGAGAGAGAGAGAGGGAGACGAGGGGGAGAGTGAGCGAGTGCGAGAGGATGAGAGGGAGACGCGGGGGTCGCGTGGCGTCCTCTGGGCATCTCCCGGCGTCGGCAGAAGCAGGAGGTGGCTGGCGCGTGGCCGGCGCGCGGCGAGCACGCGCCCCTGCCTCCTGGCGCGAGGTAGGGGGTGACTGGCCGAACCAGTAGGCTGGGCCGAGCCAGGTAAGGCCCAGGTGGGCTTCTTTCTCCTTTTTTTTGATTTAGTTTCTGTTTTCTATTAAACTGCAACTGTTTAGCTTTATTTAAAATACTAAAACATTTCCAAAAATCCTGAAAATAAATGTGGCCTCTGTTTAGATTATTTCCAACAGGAAACATTTATTCCCATAATTATTTGAGCATTTAAATTATTTTATAGCATTTAAATGCCCAAATTCAAATACTTATGATTTAATTCAATGACCTTCTGTTGACCTAGAAATTGTGCACCAATTTTGTCAGAGGTTCTAACCTAAGACAAAGAGGGTGAACTTTTTAGAAGGGCATTTCAGGTTCATTGAAAATATTTTTAGTAAACCCTAGTTTTTTCCAGGGGGGTGTTGGGGGTTCTGTCTTCCCCAATTCAAATTTAAAAAGAATTTAAACATGATGCACACTCTAATGCATGGACTAGCTAGGGTGTGATAACTCACCCCCACTCGAAAGAATCTCGTACCGAGATTTAGGATCCTCCGGGAAGAAGGTGGGGTACTCCAGTCGAAGACGATCCTCCCTTTCCCAAGTGGCTTCTTTATCGGAGTGGTGTGACCATTGAACCTTGAGAAACTTGATATTCTGACGTCGAGTGGTATGCTCGGCTTGATCAAGGATACGAACGGGATATTCCCGATAGGAGAGGTTATCTTGTAGATCAAGCGTTTCGTGGTCCACTCCACGGATAGGATCCGCAAAGCAACGCCTGAGTTGTGAAACGTGGAAGACATCGTGAACTCTGGAAAGATGCGGAGGTAGTTCCAATTGGTAGGCAACTTCTCCTCGTTTGGCAAGAATGCGAAAGGGTCCAATGTAACGAGGGGCCAATTTGCCTTTGATACCAAAACGATGGGTTCCCTTTAACGGAGTAACCCGAAGGTAAGCCTTCTCGTCGACTTCATAAGTCATAGGCTTATGTTTACGATCATATTGACTCTTTTGACGAGATTGGGCTGTTTTCAATTTCTCACGAATAACGCGAACCTGCTCTTCTGCTTCCTGAATCATATCCGGGCCAAAGAGTTGTCTTTCCCCGGTTTCTGACCAGTTAAGAGGCGTTCGACATTTTCGTCCATAAAGAACTTCAAAAGGGGCTTTGCCCAAGCTGGCTTGATAATATTGTTATAAGCAAACTCTGCGAATGGAAGGCATTTCTCCCAACTCATTCTGAACGAGATAACAGAAGCTCGGAGCATATCTTCTAGAATTTGATTGACTCGTTCCACTTGTCCACTTGATTGAGGGTGGAAAGCGGTGCTGAAAGAGAGACGAGTTCCCATAGCATTTTGGAAACTTTCCCAAAATCGAGAGGTGAAGAGACTCCCATGGTCTGAGTTAATTTCCAATGGAACACCATGAAGAGACACTATTCGGGAGATGTATAAATCGGCTAGACGGCTAGCGGTGATACTCTCACGAACAGGTAGAAAGTGGGCTACTTTGGAAAGTCGGTCGATCATGATGAAGATGGCATTATTCCCTCTCTTGGTCCTGGGAAACCCAGTGATTAAATCCATACTAATTTTATCCCATTTCCATTCGGGAATAGCCAAAGGTTGAAGAGTGCCAGCAGGCCGTTGATGCTCTGCTTTAACACGGCGACAAACGTCGCAGCTAGCAATGTATTGAGCGATTTCTCTCTTCATCCGAGTCCACCAAAACCTCTGGCGTAGGTCTTGATACATTTTAGTACTACCGGGATGAATGGTGAGAGGGGATTCATGAGCTTCCTTAAGGATCAACTGGCGTAGATGTTGTTTCTTGGGAACCACCAGACGGTTCTCAAAAAAGACAGCACCTTGCTCATCTATGGAGAAACATTTAGCAACTCTGCTAGCGATGTTTTCCTTAATCCGGGATATGCCCTTATCACGCTTCTGGGCAGCTATGATTTGATCCATAAGGGTAGGTTTCGCCACTAGGGTGGATAGGAATCCTCGAGGAACAATGTGAAGATTAAGCTTACGAAATTCCTCATGGTGAAATGGTTGACTTTGTTGTAACATCAGGTTGTTACAATAGGACTTACGGCTTAGCGCATCAGCCATGACATTGGCTTTGGCCGGGGTGTAAGTTATTCCTAAGTCGTAATCCGAGATCAACTCAACCCAACGTCTTTGCCTGAGATTCAAATCTGGTTGGGTGAAGATATATTTCAAACTTTGGTGATCGGTGAAGATCTCGCAACGATTACCGAGGAGGTAATGTCACCAAGTTTTAAGTGCACGGACTACAGCTGCAAGCTCTAGATCATGTGTGGGATAATTTTCCTCATGTGGGTGTAATTGTCGTGAAGCATAGGCAATTACCTGACGATCTTGCATGAGTATGCAACCTAGTCCTTCTCGCGAGGCGTCGCAATAGATAATAAAGTCCTTGGAGAAATCTGGTGGTACCAGTACGGGAGCAGATGTCAGGCGTCTTTTCAGTTCCTGAAAGCTGAACTCGCACTGTGGAGTCCACTCAAACTTTTTATCTTTCTTGAGGAGTTCAGTTAGAGGTTTAGCAACCTTGGAGAAATTCTCGACGAAGCGGCGGCAATAGCTCGCTAGGCCAAGGAAACTCCGAACTTGCTTGACCGTTTCAGGTGGAGTCCAATCAAGGACGGCTTGAACTCGCTCGAGATTGACAGCAATACCCTTACCAGAGATTACATGGCCTAGATAGGTCACTTCTGGCAACCAAAATTCACACTTGGAGAATTTGGCATAAAGGCGATGCTCTCGAAGTTTCATCAATACCAGCCTTAGATGTACGGCATGTTCCTCTTCATTCTTGGAGTAGATGAGTATGTCATCGAGGTATACTACGACGAATTTATCCAAGTACTCCATGAAGACCGAGTTCATTAACCGAGAGAAGGTAGCCGGGGCATTGGTTAAACCGAAGGACATGACGGTGTACTCGTATTGGCCATAACGAGTAACAAAGGCCGTTTTGGGTATGTCCCCGTTTCTGATTTTGATTTGATGGTAACCCAACCTCAAATCCATCTTGGAGAAGACTGAGGATCCAGCGAGCTGATCATACAGATCGTTGATCCTGGGAAGCGGATATTTGTTCTTGATGGTGACCAAGTTGACAGGTCGATAATCCACAACCATTCGATCCGTTCCATCCTTCTTCTTAACAAAGAGGAATGGGCAAGTCCAAGGAGAGGAGCTAGGACGGATGAAACCCTTTTTCATGGACTCATAGAGTTGATTCTTAAGCTCGGCTAGTTCTAGGGGTGCCATCTTATAGGGTCTTCTAGAAATTGGAACGGTTCCTGGGACAAGGTCTATCACAAACTCGACATCCCTGTCTGGTGGAACACTTGGCAGTTCTTCTGGAAAGACATCCGGGATGTCGCGGACTACCGGAAAATCCTCAAGGTCTGGAAGGGGGTTGGCATTTAGGGAGTAAAGTTGGCGCTTGGCCACTCGAGTTAAGACATTAACTATCTTGCCCGAGGGGTGAGTAAGTTGAACGGTTCTAGTGGCAAAATCGATCTTAGCATAATGAGCTGACATCCAGTCCATACCCAAGATGATATTTATGTCGGAGGACTTGAGAGCTATTAAGGATGCAAGGAAGACAAGTCTATCGATAAAAATTTCGTTCCCATGGCTTACTCTAGAAGTTTGCCATTTGGAACCCGGAGTTTGAATTACCATGGAAGTGGGCATGTCGCAGAATGTCGTGTTATGCGATCGAGCATAGCTCTCGGATATGAATGAATGAGATGCTCCAGTATCGAAAAGAACAGATGCCGGATGGCAGTTAACAAGGAGCGTACCAAGGACGACGTTAGGATCCTCATGAGCCTTCTCGGCTGAAACATAATTGACATGGCCACGTGCAGTGGTGGCCGGCTTGGCGTAAAAAGTCTTCCCCACTGGCTTACCACGGCCAACGGACTTTCCAGTTTGATTGGGGTTGTTGTTTTGGGGACACTCTCGGCTATAGTGACCCGGCTCTCCACACTTAAAGCATGTCACCACATTGGGGCGTGGAGCAGCATTGGTAGCGGGGCCACCATAGGGCTTGGGTGGTGCAAATTGCTGGTTGGGACGAGGCGCCTCAAAAGATGGCCTCGGAATGAACCTGGGTGGCAATGCCGTGCTTGGGATCCACACCCGGCGCTTCTGAGTTCCAGAGCCGGATGAAGAGCCAAAATCACGGGAGTGCTTGCGTGAAGCGTCATAATCAGTCTGGCCCGTCTCAGCACTGATGGCTTTATTGACCTACTTCTGAAAGGATGTGCACTCGTGGAGACGGAGATCGCGGCGAAGCTCAGGGCTAAGTCCCTTGCGGAACCTTGCTTGCTTCTTAGCGTCAGTAGATACCTCTTCAGGAGCATAACGTGCCAGATTCCCAAATTCACGACTGTAAGCATCCACAGTCAGTCTTCCTTGGGTGAAGTTGCAGAACTCCTTCCTCTTGCGATCCATGAGACCTTCCGGAATGTGATGCTCACGAAAAGCCTCACTGAATTCAGCCCAAGTAGTGATTTGACCGACCGGGCGCATAGCTTCGAAGTTTTCCCACCAAAGGTTAGCAGGGCCTTCGAGGTGATAGGCAGCATAGGTAACCTTGTCGGCTTCGGCTATGTTGGCAGAACGCAGCTTGTGGGTGATGCTGCGAAGCCAGTCATCCGCGTCGAGGGGCTCGACGGAATGGTTAAACTTTGGTGGGTACAGCTTGATAAAGTCATTGATTGACACCAAGTCATTTCGTGGGTGGCGTGCAGTGTTCTGCTCAATCCGCTCTAGCAGGCGGTTAGTCTCACGCTTGTTTCTTTCCGCCTCCAGCATCACTTCGGCCAGAGAAGGCGGGTGAGGCAGATTTTCACCCCTAGCTGCACTGGCTTCCCCCTGCTCCGGGGCAGCAGGGTTGTTGCGGGTGTTGACCATCCTAGGAGAAAACAAGACAAGGGTTTAGATAAGGATGGCTCAAACTTAGCAAGGAAGTGCAGAATGTAATGGATAACACGGAATGCAGAGATGTTCATCCGTATGTCATGGTAGTATAAAACTGCCATATATATACCAACGGTCATACACATCATACATAGTCTAGTACAAGCCCAGGCTACAGTACAACTATGATGAAAGACGTTACATCTCATTGGAGGCATTCCAATCTCCTATACATTATTTGTCTACACCTCTGGAATTGACTACACACTAAGTCGTATTCCACAAGTCACGCAGGACAGTGGAAATACAACTACTACAACACTAGTGGTACTACTACTGACTCAGACAGCTCCGTAGTAGTTCTCATAGAAGTCACCTCCGTAGCCTGGAAGTTCAACATGACCATCCGGGAACAGACAGTCCTGAGGAGCCTGTGGACCAAAGGGGCTAGGATGAGGTCTTGGACCAACAAACGGTGGCCTGCGGGGACCACGGGGTGGGGTGATGCCTCCCACATCATGCCAATCCACCATCTCTGGCAGAGCTGATCTCACAGGATACAGATCCCTTGTATCCATACACCCAGCTTGCACCGCAGGTGCAAACCGAGTCAATGTGGCCCAATGATCAGCACGGGTATTGAAAAGTTCCAGCCTCAAGGCCCGATTCTCTCGGTCCTTATCTTCAAGCAACTCGGCAGTGGTACGAGTTAATGAGTCCTCCTGAGTGGAGTCAGCATAGATAGCTTGAAGATACCCTTGCGCTCCCGGAAGTGAAGCTGGCATGTAACGGAAGTCGGTGTTCCGAAGCAGGCCAGTCCGGACTCGCAAGATGGTCATCATGGAATAGGCAGCATCCTGCACGGCCATCTCAACAGTAACCCCGAGTCCATAGGAACAGTGAAGGGGCTCGGTAGATCTAGGATAAGAAGGAAATATCCTGACGGTACAGAGATATTGGCTTTGATTAAAGTCGCGGAACTGCTCTTCGACGGTGAATACGGGATACCAACGGTAGCCCGTCTCGATCATTACCAGGACTAACATAGCAGTATGACCGGGCACGTCGAGGCACCGGGTCATGCGGACCACTTGGTTTTGAGGACGGTTGGCCATCTGAAAGCACAACCACGAGGCAAAAACATTAAAATTTCTAGGGAAAATTGGACAGCATAACGGCTGTAAATGCTCAGAAAAAGATTTGAGACATCCACAACAGTTCACAATACCACTCAACAACATCATATCAAGGTTCTGATTCAATTAGCAACATACTAAGAATAGTAGAAGCTGAACTGGGACTTGTAACAACAATCCTATAAGCTACTACGGATTAGTAACACGTGAACCTGATAGAGGAAGAGAGCCTAGTCCTTAACCCACGTTGAATGAAGAGAGAATGACTCAGATCAGAGGCATAGGTAAAGGAGTAAAAGAACCTTACGTTCCCTCCCACAATCAATTCCCCTACATATAACTAGAGCATTTCTAGACTCGACATCGACCAGTTTGGCTCAACGAACCTACAGGCAGTCCGGCTCTGATGCCAACGTTGTCAGGTCCCCGATTCCAAGTCACATCGATCTAGCCGGTAACACCTCATATCACTTTGCGGCCTCACGCACGGTATCCCATAGGTGTCGCCTTACCATGGCCCGGGACCGTTTGCGCCTTTTGGCTCACGTATATGATAGTGTCGCTAGCATCCATATGACAGAGAACCCAGGCCGACATGGCTAGTCGTGAACCCAAAGCGGCACAGACCTATGGAGACAGGCATACATGAATCACATCGAACATGTCAGTCATCAACGAGTGATTCTGGGCTGTAGCACTGGGCTAACAGGACTCCGGGGAACCCCGGGCTGTAGCAGGCTAGGCAGGACTCCGGAAGTCACCGTGTGACATTTCCCCAAAGGGACAGACATAGGGACGAAGTGAAACACATGCCGGCCAGTCAAGTGTCCTGAGCAGTAGTGCTGGGCTAGCAAGACTCCGGTGAACCGGGCTGTAGCGGACTACTATGGCTCGAGGAACACTAGACTACATTTCCCCATAAGAAAGGCTGCCAAGGATAAACAACTAGATTGTCGGATCCCACTCATACCAAGCATTTCAATCATACACACAATATGCCCGATATGAGTACATACAACATGGCATCACAACAAAACTCTACAACTCAAGTACTTTATTTAAAGGCTCTAGAGAGCCATACATAACATGTTCATACAGATAGGGGTCACATGACCCGACACTCAAGTCATACAAACATACAAGCACATGCGGAAGCAACTAGTCTGAGTACATACTCTAGAAAAAAAGAAGGCTTCTCGAAGCCTGTCTATCTACATAGGGCCCTCCATGGCCAGGATCACCACCTGGGTGGCTAGTCACTCGTCGACGTCAAGGTCTACATAAAACCCATCGGAGGGGGCGGTGTAGTCGTCTGAAAACAGTAATTAAGCAAACACGAGTACAAAGGTACTCAGCAAGTCTTACATCATAACCTACTAAACATGCTTATTCTCAAGAAGGTGGTGGGGTTAATGCAGCAAGCCAGCTTTGACTCTTGGCTAAGCTATCCTACGGAATTTCACCAGTAAAAATAGTTTTCGCACACGAGTCCACTACTCACCAACACAATACTCCACCATGGATCCTCCCTTGTCATCCTACGAGAGGGCCATCCTCGGTACTCACACTTATCTTGAGTCTTTTATTAGTATCCATTAACTTGTCTATGAACTGTATAGGCAACCAAGTAGTCCTTTACCGTGGACGCGGCTATTCGAATAGTTTTATACCCTGCAGGGGTGTACTTCGTCACACATGTTTCCACCACTTAGCGTCTGCACACGACATGTGCTCGGCAGACTTCAAGCGAAAACCGACGTGGGTGTAGACCACGACCTGACTAACCTCACAAGTCTGTAGTCCAGGTTTATCGCCTATTCAGGTTCCATCCGCAAGGAAATACGGCCGGGGTGTCCTCAACGGCCCCAAACGATGTGAACAGGGTTCCCGAGACACCAAACGGGTGACTCGGTACACCGTGCCACGGTGTATCTACCGCATCATAGCCCACCCCTAGGGTCAGTGCTACGCACGGCCGCCAACACATGTCCTACAAACACCAGAAACTAGTTGCAACTCCTGGACAGAGGCGAGAGGGGTCAGTAAGTCGAGCGGGGTCATATTTCAGGGCCCAATGTGTGGTAGTAGCTGAATCCTAAATCACGCATACAGATCTCAGTTCTTAGGGACGGCCTCAATGAAACAACCCACCATGTACTCCTACATGGACTCTCATCGATACCTTTACCAAAACATGTTCAACACATCCCTCACATTACCGGCATAAGCATTTCACTCTAGCCCATCTCCCAGATGAACCTGACCTGACACAACTCTAAGCATAGCAGGCATAGCAAGGTAGGAATCACATACATGGCTCAATCAACTCCTACACATGCTAGTGGGTTTCATCTAGTTACTGTGGCAATGTCAGGTCATGCAGAGGATAAGGGTTCAACTACCGTAGCACACAGCAGTTTGAATCGCGTTGTCTCAATGAAGTAAGCAAGAGCAGAAGCGAGAACATGGGTTTGTATCGGAATGATCAATGGTTGCTTGCCTGATGGAGTGGTAGCGGGATACTGCCCTTCAGTTGGATACTCGTGAATATCCTCGGAGGCAGAACCTACCACGAAGAACACATCGGAACATAATCAACACATGACGATATGCAACAATATGATGCATGCTATGACATGGCAATATGAATGTGTCTTGGCCTAATGCAAGTTATAATAGAGAGGAATGAACTCATTTGAATCAAAGATTCAAATATTAGCTCATTAAACATGGCCTTAATAGTGCATTTCCTTATTCCGTTTAAAAAGCAAGGTAAACTTGTTTTGTCATGCATGAAACCATTACAGATGGATAGATTGAATTTTTCTGATCATTTTTCATATATAACTCTTTGCATTTGGAGCTATGGTTGATTTTCTATGATTTTTAGAAGTTTTGACTATTTTTTGGAATTTCCTAAATAAAATTAAATCCAGAAAATGCATTACTGCATCAGCATTGCGTCATGTTGACCTCAGCAGGTCAAAGGCGCCAGCCCAGGTCAAACCTGACTGGTGGGCCCCTTCTGTCAGCCTCTCAGCTAATTAGCAAGATTAGATTAACACTAATTAGCTGTCAGTGGGGCCTGGGCCCACATGTCAGTGACTGATTTAATTAAAATTAACTAAGACTAATCCTAATTTAGTTAGCCGACCGGCCCCACCTGTCATAGACTCAGGGGGGGTCTTCCTGGGCCCACCCAGGGGTCAAACTGGGTCAAACCCGCCGGTGTTGAGCCGCCGGCGAGGCCGAGACGGCGGAGGGCTTCGGATTTGGTCCTCCGGTCACCAAATCGACGGCGGAGACGTGCTATGCGTAGCTGGGGCTCGTGCGCATCTAGTGGGGCAAGTGGGAGGAGCTGGGGTGGAGCGAGCTCGCCAGAATCGAGCTCGTGGCGGCGGCCGGAGTTCGGGCGAGGTCGGTTTCGACGCTACGGTGCACGGGAGGGAGAACTGGGGGTGGCTACGGGTTCCTGGTGCTGCACTGAGCACGGTGAGGTGCTCCGTCGTGGGCTTGCACGGTTGTGGCCACGGCTGCGCCATGGCCGGCGGCGAGAAGCTCTCGGCCGCGGTGGAAAATGGAGCTAGGGGACGAACGCGAGCACGAGAGAAGAGGGGAAAGGAAGAGGAGCTCACAGCGGAGTCGGAGAGGGGGTCAGCGGGCTCGGGGAGGTCCTGGGGGCGGCGAATTCGACCGGAGATGGCTCGGGTGCCCGAGGTTGAAGACGAGGGCGAAGGCGGCGATGCAGGGCCTCCGGCGATGCGTGGCTCGGTGGGGAGGACGAGGGAGTCGAGGCGGAGCTAATGTGCTCGTCGGAGGGGCGAGGGAGTGGCTATGGTGGCACCTACGGCGATCGGCGGCGAGGGACGCGCTCGGCCGTCGCGGGAGAGAGAGAGGGAGACGAGGGGGAGAGTGAGCGAGTGCGAGAGGATGAGAGGGAGACGTGGGGGTCGCGTGGCGTCCTCTGGGCGTCTCCCGGCGTCGGCAGAAGCAGGAGGTGGCCGGCGCGTGGCCGGCGCGCGGGGAGCACGCGCCCCTGCCTCCTGGCGCAACGTAGGGGGTGACTGGCCGAGCCAGTAGGCTGGGCCGAGCCAGGTAAGGCCCAGGTGGGCTTCTTTCTCCTTTTTTTTGATTTAGTTTCTGTTTTCTATTAAACTGCAACTGTTTAGCTTTATTTAAAATACTAAAACATTTCCAAAAATCCTGAAAATAAATGTGGCCTCTGTTTAGATTATTTCCAACAGGAAACATTTATTCCCAGAATTATTTGAGCATTTAAATTATTTTATAGCATTTAAATGCCCAAATTAAAATACTTATGATTTAATTCAATGACCTTCTGTTGACCTAGAAAATTGTGCACCAATTTTGTCAGAGGTTCTTACCTAAGACAAAGAGGGTGAACTTTTTAGAAGGGCATTTCAGGTTCATTGAAAATATTTTTAGTAAACCCTAGTTGTTTCCGGGGGGGTGTTGGGGGTTCTGTCTTCCCCAATTCAAATTTAAGAAGAATTTAAACATGATGCACACTCTAATGCATGGACTAGCTAGGGTGTGACAACTCACCCCCACTCGAAAGAATCTCGTCCCAAGATTTAGGATCCTCCGGGAACAAGGTGGGGGTACTCAAGTCGAAGACGATCCTCCCTTTCCCAAGTGGCTTCTTTATCGGAGTGGTGTGACCATTGAACCTTGAGAAACTTGATATTCTGACGTCGAGTGGTACGCTCGGCTTGATCAAGGATACGAACGGGATATTCTCGGTAGGAGAGGTTATCTTGTAGATCAAGCGTTTCGTGGTCCACTCCACGGATAGGATCCGCGAACCAACGCCTGAGTTGTGAAACGTGGAAGACATCGTGAACTCTGGAAAGATGCGGAGGTAGTTCCAATTGGTAGGCAACTTCTCCTCGTTTGGCAAGAATGCGAAAGGGTCCAATGTAACGAGGGGCCAATTTGCCTTTGATACCGAAACGATGGGTTCCCTTTAACGGAGTAACCCAAAGGTAAGCCTTCTCGTCGACTTCATAAGTCATAGGCTTATGTTTACGATCATATTGACTCTTTTGACGAGATTGGGCTGTTTTCAATTTCTCACGAATAACGCGAACCTGCTCTTCTGCTTCCTGAATCATATCCGGGCCAAAGAGTTGTCTTTCCCCGGTTTCTGACCAGTTAAGAGGCGTTCGACATTTTCGTCCATAAAGAACTTCGAAAGGGGCTTTGCCCAAGCTAGCTTGATAACTATTGTTATAAGCAAACTCCGTGAATGGAAGGCATTTCTCCCAACTCATTCCGAACGAGATAACAGAAGCTCGGAGCATATCTTCCAGAATTTGATTGACTCGTTCCACTTGTCCACTTGATTGAGGGTGGAAAGCGGTGCTGAAAGAGAGACGAGTTCCCATAGCATTTTGGAAACTTTCCCAAAATCGAGAGGTGAAGAGACTCCCGCGGTCTGAGTTAATTTCCAATGGAACACCATGAAGAGACACTATTCGGGGGATGTATAAATCGGCTAGCTGGCTAGCGGTGATACTCTCATGAACAGGTAGAAAGTGGGCTACTTTGGAAAGTCGGTCGATCACGACGAAGATGGCATTATTCCCTGTCTTGGTCCTGGGAAACCCAGTGATGAAATCCATACTGATTTTATCCCATTTCCATTCGGGAATAGCCAAAGGTTGAAGAGTGCCAGCAGGCCGTTGATGCTCTGCTTTAACACGGCGACAAACGTCGCAGCTAGCAATGTATTGAGCGATTTCTCTCTTCATCCTAGTCCACCAAAACCTCTGGCGTAGGTCTTGATACATTTTAGTACTACCGGGATGAATGGTGAGAGGGGATTCATGAGCTTCCTTAAGGATCAACTGGCGTAGATGTTGTTTCTTGGGAACCACCAGACGGTTCTCGAAAAAGACAGCACCTTGCTCATCTATGGAGAAACATTTAGCAACTCCGCTAGCGATGTTTTCCTTAATCCGGGATATGCCCTTATCACGCTTCTGGGAAGCTATGATTTGATCCATAAGGGTAGGTTTCGCCACCAGGGTGGATAGGAATCCTCGAGGAACAATGTGAAGATTAAGCTTACGAAATTCCTCATGGAGAAATGGTTGACTTTATTGTAACATCAGGTTGTTACAATAGGACTTACGGCTTAGCGCATCAGCCATGACATTGGCTTTGCCCGGGGTGTAAGTTATTCCTAAGTCGTAATCCGAGATCAACTCAACCCAACGTCTTTGCCTGAGATTCAAATCTGGTTGGGTGAAGATATATTTCAAACTTTGGTGATCGGTGAAGATCTCGCAACGATTACCGAGGAGGTAATGTCGCCAAGTTTTAAGTGCATGGACTACAGCTGCAAGCTCTAGATCATGTGTGGGATAATTTTCCTCATGTGGGTGTAATTGTCGTGAAGCATAGGCAATTACCTGACGATCTTGCATGAGTATGCAACCTAGTCCTTGTCGCGAGGCGTCACAATAGATAATAAAGTCCTTGGAGAAATCTGGTGGTACCAGTATGGGAGCAGATGTCAGGCATCTTTTCAGTTCCTGAAAGCTAAACTCGCACTGTGGAGTCCACTCGAACTTTTTATCTTTCTTGAGGAGTTCAGTTAGAGGTTTAGCAACCTTGGAGAAATTCTCGACGAAGCGGCGACAATAGCTCGCTAGGCCAAGGAAACTCCGAACTTGCTTGACCGTTTCAGGTGGAGTCCAATCAAGGACGGCTTGAACTCGCTCGAGATTGACAGAAATACCCTTACCAGAGATTACATGGCCTAGATAGGTCACTTCTGGCAACCAAAATTCACACTTGGAGAATTTGGCATAAAGGCGATGCTCTCAAAGTTTCATCAATACCAGCCTTAGATGTACGGCATGTTCCTCTTCATTCTTGGAGTAGATGAGTATGTCATCGAGGTATACTACGACGAATTTATCCAAGTACTCCATGAAGACCGAGTTCATTAACCGAGAGAAGGTAGCCGGGGCATTGGTTAAACCGAAGGACATGACGGTGTACTCGTATTGGCCATAACGAGTAACAAAGGCCGTTTTGGGTATGTCCCCGTTTCTGATTTTGATTTGATGGTAACCCAACCTCAAATCCATCTTGGAGAAGACTGAGGATCTAGCGAGCTGATCATACAGATCGTTGATCCTGGGAAGCGGATATTTGTTCTTGATGGTGACCAAGTTGACAGGTCGATAATCCACAACCATTCGATCCGTTCCATCCTTCTTCTTAACGAAGAGGACGGGGAAAGCCCAAGGAGAGGAGCTAGGACGGATGAAACCCTTTTTCAAGGACTCATCGAGTTGATTCTTAAGCTCGGCTAGTTCTAGGGGTGCCATCTTATAGGGTCTTCTAGAAATTGGAACGGTTCCTGGGACAAGGTCTATCACAAACTCGACATCCCTGTCAGGTGGAACACTTGCTAGTTCTTCTGGAAAGACATCCGGGAAGTCGCGGACTACCGGAACATCCTCAAGGTCTGGAAGGGGGTTGGCATTTAGGGCGTAAAGTTGGCGCTTGGCCACTCGAGTTAAGACATTAACTATCTTGCCCGAGGGGTGAGTAAGTTGAACGGTTCTAGTGGCAAAATCGATCTTAGCATAATGAGCTGACATCCAGTCCATACCCAAGATGATATTTATGTCGGAGGACTTGAGAGCTATTAAGGATGCAAGGAAGACAAGTCTATCGATAAAAATTTCGTTCCCATGGCTTACTCTAGAAGTTTGCCATTTGGAACCCAGAGTTTGAATTACCATGGAAGAGGGCATGTCGCAGAATGTCGTGTTATGCGATCGAGCATAGCTCTCGGATATGATTGAATGAGATGCTCCAGTATCGAAAAGAACAGATGCCGGATGGCAGTTAACAAGGAGCGTACCAAGGATGACGTTAGGATCCTCATGAGCCTCCTCGGCTGAAACATAATTGACATGGCCACGTGCAGTGGTGGCCGGCTTGGCGTAGAAAGTCTTCCCCGCTGGCTTACCACGGCCAACGGACTTTCCAGTTTGATTGGGGTTGTTGTTTTGGGGACACTCTCGGCTATAGTGACCCGGCTCTCCACACTTAAAGCATGTCACCACATTGGGGCGTGGAGCAGCATTGGCAGCGGGGCCACCATAGGGCTTGGGTGGTGCAAATTGCTGGTTGGGACGAGGCGCCTCAAAAGATGGCCTCGGAATGAACCTGGGTGGCAGTGCCGTGCTTGGGATCCACACCTGGCGCTTCTGAGTTCCAGAGCCGGATGAAGAGCCAAAATCACGGGAGTGCTTGCGTGAAGCGTCATAATCAGTCTGGCCCGTCTCAGCACTGATGGCTTTATTGACCAACTTCTGAAAGGATGTGCACTCGTGCAGACGGAGATCGCGGCGAAGCTCAGGGCTAAGTCCCTTGCGGAACCTTGCTTGCTTCTTAGCGTCAGTAGATACCTCTTCAGGAGCATAACGTGCCAGATTCCCAAATTCACGACTGTAAGCATCCACAGTCAGTCTTCCTTGGGTGAAGTTGCAGAACTCCTCCCTCTTGCGATCCATGAGACCTTCCGGAATGTGATGCTCACGGAAAGCCTCACTGAATCAGCCCAAGTAGTGATTTGACCGACCGGGCGCATAGCTTCGAAGTTTTCCCACCAAAGGCTAGCAGGGCCTTCGAGGTGATAGGCAGCATAGGTAACCTTGTCGGCTTCGGCTACGTTGGCAGAACGCAGCTTGTGGGTGATGCTGCGAAGCCAGTCATCCGCGTCGAGGGGCTCGACGGAATGGTTAAACTTTGGTGGGTACAGCTTGATAAAGTCATTGATTGACACCAAGTCATTTCATGGGTGGCGTGCAGTGTTCTGCTCAATCCGCTCTAGCAGGCGGTTAGTCTCACGCTTGTTTCTTTCCGCCTCTAGCATCACTTCGGCCAGAGAAGGCGGGTGAGGCAGATTTTCACCCCTAGCTGCACTGGCTTCCCCCTGCTCTGGGGCAGCAGGGTTGTTGCGGGTGTTGACCATCCTAGGAGAAAACAAGACAAGGGTTTAGATAAGGATGGCTCAAACTTAGCAAGGAAGTGCAGAATGTAATGGATAACACGGAATGCAGAGATGTTCATCCGTATGTCATGGTAGTATAAAACTGCCATATATATACCAACGGTCATACACATCATACATAGTCTAGTACAAGCCCAGGCTACAGTACAACTATGATGAAAGACGTTACATCTCATTGGAGGCATTCCAAGCTCCTATTGTCTACACCTCTGGAATTGACTACACACTAAGTCGTATTCCACAAGTCACGTAGGACAGTGGAAATACAACTACTACAACACTAGTGGTACTACTACTGACTCAGACAGCTCCGTACTAGTTCTCATAGAAGTCACCTCCGTAGCCTGGAAGTTCAACATGACCATCCGGGAACAGACAGTCCTGAGGAGCCTGTGGACCAAAGGGGCTAGGATGAGGTCTTGGACCAACAAACGGTGGCCTGCGGGGACCAAGGGGTGGGGTGATGCCTCCCACATCACGCCAATCCACCATGTCTGGCAGAGCTGATCTCACAGGATACAGATCCCTTGTATCCATACATCCATCTTGCACCGCAGGTGCAAACCGAGTCAATGTGGCCCAATGATCAGCACGGGTATTGAAAAGTTCCAGCCTCAAGGCCCGATTCTCTCGGTCCTTATCTTCAAGCAACTCGGCAGTGGTACGAGTTAATGAGTCCTCCTGAGTGGAGTCAGCATAGATAGCTTGAAGATACCCTTGTGCTCCCGGAAGTGAAGCTGGCATGTAACGAAAGTCGGTGTTCCGAAGCAGGCCAGTCCGGACTCGCAAGATGGTCATCATGGAATAGGCAGCATCCTGCACAGCCATCTCAACAGTAACCCCGAGTCCATAGGAACAGTGAAGGGGCTCAGTAGATCCAGGATAAGAAGGACATATCCTGACGGTACAGAGATATTGGCTTTGATTAAAGTCGCGGAACTGCTCTTCGACGGTGTATACGGGATACCAACTGTAGCCCGTCTCGATCATTACCCGGACAAACATAGCAGTATGACCGGGCACGTCGAGGCACCGGGTCAGGCGGACCACTTGGTTTTGAGGACGGTTGGCCATCTGAAAGCACAACCACAAGGCAAAAACATTAAAATTTCTAGGGAAAATTGGACAGCATAACGGCTGTAAATGCTCAGAAAAAGATTTGAGACATCCACAACAGTTCACAATACCACTAAACAACATCATATCAAGGTTCTGATTCAATTAGCAACATACTAAGAATAGTAGAAGCTGAACTGGGACTTGTAACAACAATCCTATAAGCTACTACGGATTAGTAACACGTGAACCTGATAGAGGAAGAGAGCCTAGTCCTTAACCCACGTTGAATGAAGAGAGAATGACTCAGATCAGAGGCATAGGTAAAGGAGTAAAAGAACCTTACGTTCCCTCCCACAATCAATTCCCCTACATATAACTAGAGCATTTCTAGACTCGACATCGACCAGTTTGGCTCAACGAACCTACAGGCAGTCCGGCTCTGATGCCAACGCTGCCAGGTCCCCGATTCCAAGTCACATCGATCTAGCCGGTAACACCTCATATCACTTTGCGGCCTCACGCACGGTATCCCATAGGTGTCGCCTTACCATGGCCCGGGACCGTTTGCGCCTTTTGGCTCACGTATATGATAGTGTCGCTAGCATCCATATGACAGGGGACCAAGTAGTCCTTTACCGCGGACGCGGCTATTCAAATAGTTTTATACCCTGGAGGGGTGTACTTCGTCACACATGTTTCCACCACTTAGCGTCTGCACACGACATGTGCTCGGCAGACTTCAAGCGAAAACCGACGTGGGTGTAGACCATGACCTGACTAACCTCACAAGTCTGTAGTCCAGGTTTATCGCCTATTCAGGTTCCATCCGCAAGGAAATCCGGCCGGGGTGTCCTCAACGGCCCCAAACGATGTGAACAGGGTTCCCGAGACACCAAACGGGTGACTCGGTACACCGTGCCACGGTGTATCTACCGCATCATAGCCCACCCCTAGGGTCAGCGCTACGCACGGCCGCCAACACATGTCCTACAAACACCAGAAACTAGTTGCAACTCATGGACAGAGGCGAGAGGGGTCAGTAAGTCGAGCGGGGTCATATTTCAGGGCCCAATGTGTGGTAGTAGCTGAATCTTAAATCACGCATACAGATCTCAGTTCTTAGGGACGGCCTCAATGAAACAACCCACCATGTACTCCTACATGGCCTCTCATCGATACCTTTACCAAAACATGTTCAACACATCCCTCACATTACCGGCATAAGCATTTCACTCTAGCCCATCTCCCAGATGAACCAGACCTGACAAAACTCTAAGCATAGCACGCATAGCAAGGTAGGAATCACATACATGGCTCAATCAACTCCTACACATGCTAGTGGGTTTACTGTGGCAATGACAGGTCATGCAGAGGATAAGGGTTCAACTACCATAGCACACAGCAGTTTGAATCGCGTTGTCTTAATGTAGTAAGCAAGAGCAGAAGCGAGAACATGGGTTTGTATCGGAATGATCAATGGTTGCTTGCCTGATGGAGTGGTAGCGGGATACTGCCCTTCAGTTGGATACTCGTGAATATCCTCGGAGGCAGAACCTACCACGAAAAACACATCGGAACACAATCAACACATGACGATATGCAACAATATGATGCATGCTATGACATGGCAATATGAATGTGTCTTGGCCTAATGCAAGTTATAATAGAGAGGAATGAACTCATTTGAATCAAAGATTCAAATATTAGCTCATTAAACATGGCCTTAATAGTGCATTTCCTTATTCCGTTTAAACAGCAAGGTAAACTTGTTTTGTCATGCATGAAACCATTACAGATGGATAGATTGAATTTTTCTGATCATTTTTCATATATAACTCTTTGCATTTGGAGCTATGGTTGATTTTCTATGATTTTTAGAAGTTTTGACTATTTTCTGGAATTTCCTGAATAAAATTAAATCCAGAAAATGCATTACTGCGTCAATGCGTCATGCTGACCTCAGCAGGTCAAAGGCGCCAGCCCAGGTCAAACCTGACTGGTGGGCCCCTTCTGTCAGCCTCTCAGCTAATTAGCAAGATTAGATTAACACTAATTAGCTGTCAGTGGGGCCTGGGCCCACATGTCAGTGACTGATTTAATTAAAATTAACTAAGACTAATCCTAATTTAGTTAGCCGACTGGCCCCACCTGTCATAGACTCAGGGGGGGGTCTTCCTGGGCCCACCCAGGGGTCAAACTGGGTCAAACCCGCCGGCGTTGAGCCGCCGGCGAGGCCGAGACGGCGGAGGGCTTCGGATTTGGTCCTCCGGTGACCAAATCGACGGCGGAGACGTGCTACGCGTAGCTGGGGCTCGTGCGCATCTAGTGGGGCAAGTGGGAGGAGTTGGGGTGGAGCGAGCTCGCCGGAACCGAGCTCGTGGCGGCGGCCGGAGTTTGGGCGAGGTCGGTTTCGACGCTACGGTGCACGGGAGGGAGAACTGGGGGTGGCTACGGGTTCCTGGTGCTGCACTTAGCATGGTGAGGTGCTCCGTCGTGGGCTTGCACGGCTGTGGCCACAGCTGCGCCATGGCCGGCGGCGAGAAGCTCTCGGCCGCGGTGGAAAATGGAGCTAGGGGACGAGCGCGAGCACGAGAGAAGAGGGGAAAGGAAGAGGAGCTCACAGCGGAGTCGGAGAGGGGGTCAGCGGGCTCGGGGAGGTCCTGGCGGCGGCGAATTCGATCGGAGATGGCTCGGGTGCCCAAGGTTGAAGACGAGGGCGAAGGCAGCGATGCAGGGCCTCCGGCGGTGCGTGGCTCGGTGGGGAGGACGAGGGAGTCGAGGCGGAGCTAATGGGCTCGTCGGAGGGGTGAGGGAGTGGCTATGGTGGCAACTACGGCGATCGGCGGCGAGGGACGCGCTCGGCCGTCGTGGGAGAGAGAGAGAGGGAGACGAGGAGGAGAGTGAGCGAGTGCGAGAGGATGAGAGGGAGACGTGGGGGTCGCGTGGCGTCCTCTGGGCGTCTCCCGGCGTCGGCAGAAGCAGGAGGTGGCCGGCGCGTGGCCGGCGCGCGGCGAGCACGCGCCCCTGCCTCCTGGCGCGTGGTAGGGGGTGACTGGCCGAGCCAGGTAAGGCCCAGGTGGGCTTCTTTCTCCTTTTTTTGATTTAGTTTCTGTTTTCTATTAAACTGCAACTGTTTAGCTTTATTTAAAATACTAAAACATTTCCAAAAATCCTGAAAATAAATGTGGCCTCTGTTTAGATTATTTCCAACAGGAAACATTTATTCCCAGAATTATTTGAGCATTTAAATTATTTTATAGCATTTAAATGCCCAAATTCAAATACTTATGATTTAATTCAATGACCTTCTGTTGACCTAGAAAATTGTACACCAATTTTGTCAGAGGTTCTAACCTAAGACAAAGAGGGTGAACTTTTTAGAAGGGCATTTCAGGTTCATTGAAAATATTTTTAGTAAACCCTAGTTGTTTCCAGGGGGGTGTTGGGGGTTCTGTCTTACCCATTTCAAATTTAAGAAGAATTTAAACATGATGCACACTCTAATGCATGGACTAGCTAGGGTGTGACACTGCTCGTCATCATCGGCCTCCTCCCCACCAAATCTGCCGTGCGGACCGCCCTGCTCTCCCGGCAGTGGCGCCCCCTCTGGCGCCACGTCCCCCTCAACATCACTGTCGACAACTCCCTCTGCGATGGGGATTGCAAATGCATGGCCGCAGTCTCCAAGATCCTTTCATCGCACCCTGGGCCAGCCAGACGCATTAACATCTGCATGTTCAGTACCAACTGCAAGGTCCAAGCCAAGTTCGACGAGTGGTCCTTATCCCCCGCCCTAGATCAGCTCAAGGAGCTCAGCTTTGAAGCTGGACGATGTCGCTCTCTGCCGCCGTCCGCGCTCCGCCTCACGCCAACGCTGCACCACACCAGCTTCAGCTCCTGCTATCTTCCCCAGATTAATGCCGTGCCCGCCCTTCTTCTCCCTCAACTCAAGCAGCTCGACCTCTTTGACGTTGGCATCTCGAAGCAGGCTATGGAGCACCTGCTCCGTAGCTGTACTGCGTTCAAGTACCTTCGTCTTGAGAAGATCCACGGGTTCATTAGCCTCTGTATCGCCTCGACGAATCTCCGATGGATTTTTGTGTCTTGCTGGCCCCGCAACAAGACATCAATTGGGAAGAGATCACTCTAGCTGTTCCACGTTATGGTCATTGAGAATGCGCCTTTCCTTGAGAGATTGCTTGTATCTGATCTAGAAGGTCCAACAAAAATCAGGGTCATTGACGCGCCGATATTGACAGCATTGGTGCACTCATCTGCCAAATTCTCCGAACTCTTTATTGGATCCATAATCGTTCAGGTACAACACTCATCTTCTTCTCCGTCTTCTTGAAATTCACATTTTTAAATTTCTTCTTGATGTATTTACGACCGTCTTCCAGAATATGATTCCCACAAGCTTGACCCAGTCTATGCGCACAGTGAAGATCTTGGCAATAAAATCTATCGGCCCCAATCTGGATCAAGTTGTTGGATTCCTTACATGCTCTCCGTGCACAGAGAAGCTACTCATCAAGGTGAAACTTCTTTCCTATTAGTAAACGGTAATCACAACGTAGCTCAATTTTTTCGTAGTTTTCCCAAATTACGATGACAAGTGTAGTGTTCAAAGTTGCATCTACGCACTGCACCGAAAGAAAAGTTTTTAGTATTTTTTTCTCACGTCATCTCCTGCATCATTTTTTTGTTGTACTACTATAGTAGCCTAGGCTAGTCATAGTGGAAAGTAACTTAGACTAGTAACTCTATGGTTACCCTAAGAGCAAGTACTACCTCCGTCCTAGTTTACTTCTCCTATTTTGTAGTATCAAAATTTGACCATAGATTTAACTGACGAACTGTTAATGCATGTCACTAAAAATTATATAATTGGATTCGTATTTGAACATAATTTCAAATGGTATAATTGTTGGTGACATGCATTGGCATTTTCTTAGGTAAATCTATGGTCAAAATTTTCCACTAAATACGAGGTAGTACAAAAGTGGGCTATTACGACCCTCCACCATGTAGGCCAAAACACGTGCCAAATTCACTTGTGATGCATTTGGCATCGATGCCCCTCATTGCTCACCTGGTGCCCCAATCTGTATCACCTACTTTACTCTGGTGCCAAATTAAATGACGCAATGAAAAAACACATGCGTGGGAGAGAGAGAGGAATGAGGAAATAAAAAAACACTTGTTTGGGAGACTGAGAGGCTGGTGTAGTTGGTTTGATTGATTTTTTTATACATGTGGGTCTGTGTGCACAGCGGTGCCAACTCTCTTACATCGCGAGAGCAGTGCCAAAATCTTTTGATTTGACATCGATGCATATTATGTGGCATACTTTTGAGAAATATGGCATCGGCCACATAGTGGAAGGCAAAAAATGCCCAGCTCTTCACGTGCTCCTAGGTAAATGAGAGGAAAGAGAAAGAGAGTGAAAAAAATATCAGTAGCCAGCCAACCATATCGTATGAGCGAATGATATTGGTACCTCTTGATGACACGACAATCTTATACAGCCAGCTGCTCTAATATGTTCTCTTCTTTTGCAGATAAAAAAGACCCGAAAGTGAAAAATATGCTGCACTATAACAACCTCATCGAATGCCTTGATCTCCATCTTACGGAAATTTATTTGATCGACTACCGAGGCAGCACATCTGAGATTACATTGGCCAGGTTCTTTGTTCTGGAGGCAAGTGTGCTCAAGGTAATGAGGTTTGGCGTTCTCTGGCACAACAATGAATGGCGTGCTGATCACCTTAAGCGTCTAAGCCTAAATGACAAAGTCCCCGCAGAAGCTGAATTTGTTTTTGAAACATCAAGTGGCCAGAGACTCGAAATTTTATTTGCCCATTAGTGACTTGTCAGGGCAGCGGATTTTAGTTTGTACTATAATGCTGCATCCACCTGAAGTAATGAAAGTTCTTACGTAAACTTCCTAGTTCCCTCTTCATAGGTGCAACATTACTCCTAACATTCGTAATATCAGTTTGAAACTTGTAATATTGCCGTGTCCTATTCTTGCATTTTCAAAATCCTGCGAATCAAAGAGGTCCTGAGTTGGTGATGATGTTGTGCCTGCCATCTTTCACCAATAGCCGTCGGATCTAGATCTGAAGCGTACAAACCAAACTTCTCCAGTTTTGCAAAAAGATGCCCGCACTTGTTCCCTATTTACAAACAACTCATTGTCTCTCACAATCAGCCTTATCTCCTCCCCACCACATCTAGAAGGCCATGGAAAAATCTGGCGCGATGGCCGCTGTCGGCGCCGTCCACCCCCAATCTTGGTGTTCCGTGCAATGCACGGGCATCTACGCACGTGAAATTATGTCGAACATGGCTAGTTGTAAGCAGGCTAGCTCTACAGCCATGATGATAGTGACTGCAGACGGTGAGGCTGACTATGGTATGGCGAACACGACGCCTATAGTCAGGTGTCATCTCCGGCGCAGGGTCTTGTCACTTCACTGTGAGGAGCAGCACGTAATAATTTGACCAACGGGTAGTACAGTGCTACTAGTACATTGGTAGTACTACTACTAGTACTAGCACCACCGTCTGGATTTAGTAGTACTACCACGTCCATCTAGATTTAGTATTTGACTAGCAATATCTAGTAATACATGTCACAAAAATGTACTACTCAAATATTTGGTAGTCTTTTTGCTAATTAATAGGATTACATGCAATGAACTAACCACTGCATGTCATGTTTGGTAGTCTCAAGTCATTGAAAGCATGCACGGCCCACATCTCTCATTGGTTGATATGTCACGAAATAAGAAATGAGGAGGGAGTTAATGTACCGTGCCTAAGTGTTTTGGGATTACACAACATTTTTGGTTACATGCATTAACATTTTATTAGTTAAATCAAAGGTCAAAACTTGGCGCAAAATGCAAAGGGGACCAATAAACCAGTAAACATAAAAGTTCTCTCATTTGGCCCCAACTAGAGGTCTAGTGAGATGACTATACTGCACCGGCACGGAGGGGGACGCAGCTTCATTGACTTACTGCACCTACCTTTGGTTGTATGACACGTGGGCCCAACAGGTGGCTGGCCCGCCTATCATATAGCCAAAGGCAGGTGTAGTAGAGGGCTGATGAGTAGATGTCCAACACGCATGTGAATTCAACGCAGTCTGTACTTCTCATATAAAGGCTCCCCGCCAGTCCAATCTACGAAATCCTACGCACCTACGCACCCTAACCAAGGGCAAGAGTGATCACTCCAATTGCAAGATCAGTTGACTAGAAGCTAGACCCATGGAGGCGATGAGCGCGAGCATCAGCCGGCTGTGCCAGATGGTCCACGATGCCGGCCTGCGGCCCGGCACCGAGGAACGTCTCCAGGTCATGCTTGAGGCCGCCAGGGTGAGAGGCCGCTTGGATGACAGCTTCGTCTCCTTGTTCGACAAGGTCCTCGTCGGCTTCCTCGACAAGTTCACCGTCGTCAAGAAGCTTGTGGACGACCTTGACGTATGCCTCCAACCCACGTGCCCAGGCTCCGTGATGCTCGCCACCCTCAACGGCCTCTACGGTGACAACCTCTTCGACGCACTGGTGGCCCTGTGACTGCCCGCCGTCGCGCCGGAGAATTTCCACCTCGAGGTTGCGCCTGCCGCGCAGCGCCTGGCGCAGCAAGACACCGTCGACATAATCACCCACGTCTACACGCAATTCATCCACAAGGACTACTACGTGCTAGAGGAGGACGATAGGTCACTGGCCTTCTTGACCCGCAGGGCAACCTTGGACGACATTGTTCAGAAGCACGTTGAGCTCGCCGCCAACGCCGCTGCTCCTCACACGTCGGTTGGTGACACGTCGCACTAGGCCATGAGGATGTTGTTGATGGATCCGTATGTATCTTTATCTTTCCATCAAATCCATGTAGTAGTATATGGTACTAATAGTAATTATCTTACCTTTCGCATCAACTTCATAATTTTTGTCCGTACTCCATGCATGAACCACGCCAGAACCTAACTTCTCCTTACTCTAGGGAAAATCGTTATTTCTACCAGTCGGATGTGGGGTTCCGGCAAACCCTTAAGGTTCGAACACTGGGGTGCACACGGAGTCTTTTCCTCCCACCGATCTACGCCCTAGCTCGCTAAGATCTCGCGGACGAACTCGACGCACTTGCAATACAGAAACACACAAGATTTATACTGGTTCGGGCCACTGTTGTGGTGTAATACCCTACTCTAGTGTGGTGGTGGTGGATTGCCTCTTGGGCTGGTGACGAACAATACAAGGGGAAGAACAGCCTCCTGAGGTTGAGGTGTTCTTGTGCTTGGCCAACTTGGGTGGGTGAGAGTGATCTAAGATGTCTCCCCCTACCTATGGTGGTGGCTAGTCCTACTTATAGAGGCCCTGGTCCTCTTCCCAAATCTTGAGCGGGAAGGGAGCCAACAAAGGTGGGCAAATTTGAAGGGGGATGATACGTCTCCAACGTATCTATAATTTTTGATTGCTCCATGCTATATTATCTACTGTTTTAGACTATATTGGGCTTTATTTTCCACTTTTATATTATTTTTGGGACTAACCTATTAACCGGAGGCCCAGCCCAGAATTGTTGTTTTTTTCCTATTTCAGTGTTTCGAAGAAACAGAATATCAAATGGAGTCCAAACGGAATAAAATCTTCGGGAACGTGATTTTCTCACCGAACATGATCCAGGAGACTTGGAACCTACTCCAAGGAGTCAAAGAGGAGGTCACGAGGGTGGGGGGCACGCCCCCCTAGGGCGCGTCCCCTGCCTCGTGGGCCCCTCGGTGCTCCACCGACGTACTCCTTCCTCCTATATATACCTACGTACCCCCAAACGATCAGAACAGGAGCCAAAAACCTAATTCCACCACCGCAACTTTCTATATCCACGAGATCCCATCTTGGGGCCTGTTTCGGAGCTCTGCCGGAAGAGGGCCGTCATCACGGAGGGCTTCTACATCATCATAGCCCCTCCGATGAAGTATGAGTAGTTTACCTCAGACCTTCGGGTCCATAGTTAGTAGCTAGATGGCTTCTTCTCTCTCTTTGAATCTCAATACAAAGTTCTCCCCCTCTCTTGTGGAGATCTATTCGATGTAATCTTCTTTTTGCGGTGTGTTTGTTGAGACCAATGAATTGTGGGTTTATGATCAAGTCTATCTATGAATAATATTTGAATCTTCTCTGAATTCTTTTATGTATGATTGGTTATATTTGCAAGTCTCTTCAAATTATACGTTTGGTTTGGCCAACTAGATTGGTAGTTCCTGCCATGGGAGAAGTGCTTAGCTTTGGGTTCGATCTTGCGGTGTCCTTTCCCAGTGACAGAAGGGGCAGCAAGGCACGTATTGCATCGTTGCCATCGAGGATAACAAGATGGGGTTTATTTCATATTGCATGAATTTATCTCTCTACATCATGTCATCTTGCTTAAGGCCTTACTCTATTTTTAACTTAATACTCTAGATGCATGCTGGATAGCGGTCGATGAGTGGAGTAATAGTAGTAGATGCAGAATCGTTTCGGTCTACTTGTCATAGACATGATGCCTATATACATGATCATGCCTAGATATTCTCATAACTATGCTCAATTCTGTCAATTGCTCAACAGTAATTTGTTCACCCACCGTAGAATACTTATGCTCTTGAGAGAAGCCACTAGTGAAATCTATGGCCCCCGGGTCTATTCTCATCATATCAATCTCCATCACTTTAATCTTGCTTTGCTTTTTTTTACTTTGCCTTTACTTTTTATCCTGCATCTTTATACCAAAAATATTATATCTATCAGATCTCACTCTCGTAAGTGGCCGTGAAGGGATTGACAACCCTTAATCGCGTTGGTTGCGAGTAGCTATCGTTTTGTGCAGGTACGAGGGACTTGAGCGTGGCCTCCTACTGGATTGATACCTTGGTTCTCAAAAACTGAGGGAAATACTTACGCTACTCTGCTGCATCATCCCTTCCTCTTAGGGGAAAACCAACGCAAGCTCAAGACGTAGCAAGAAGGATTTCTGGCGCCGTTGCTGGGGAGTCTACGCAAAAAGTCAACATACCAAGTACCCATCACAATCCCTATCTCTCGCATTACATTATTTGCCATTTGCCTCTCGTTTTCCTCTCCGCCACTTCACCCTTGCCGTTTTAGTCGCCCTCTCTCTCTCTCTATCCTCCCTCTCTATTTGCCTCTTTTGCCCGCTTGCTTTTGTTTGCCCATGTGTTAGATTGCTTGTTTGTCGCGATGGCTCAAGATAATACTAAATTGTGTGACTTCACCAATACCAATAATAATGATTTCCTTAGCACTCCGATTACTCCTCTTACCGATACTGAATCTTGTGAAATCAATGCTGCTTTGTTGAATCTTGTTATGAAAGATCAATTCGCCGGCCTTCCTAGTGAAGATGCCGCTACTCATCTGAATAGCTTCGTTGATTTATGTGATATGCAAAAGAAAAAAGATGTCAATAATGATGTCGTTAAATTGAAGTTATTTCCTTTTTCGCTTAGAGATCGTGCTAAAGCTTGGTTTTCGTCTTTGCCTAAAAATATTATTGACTCTTGGAACAAGTGCAAAGATGCTTTTATCTCTAAGTATTTTCCTCCCGCTAAGATCATCTCTCTTAGAAACGATATTATGAACTTTAAACAACTTGATCATGAACATGTTGCACAAGCTTGGGAGAGAATGAAATTAATGATACGTAATTGCCCTACTCATGGTTTGAATTTGTGGATGATTATACAAAAATTTTATGCCGGATTGAATTTTTCTTCTAGAAATCTTTTAGATTCGGCCGCGGGAGGCACTTTTATGGAAATCACTTTAGGAGATGCTACTAAACTCCTAGATAATATTATGGTTAATTATTCTTAATGGCATACTGAAAGATCTTCTAATAAAAAAGTGCATGCGATAGAAGAAATCAATGTGTTGAGTGGAAAGATGGATGAACTTATGAAATTATTTGCTACTAAGAGTGTTTCTTCTGATCCTAATGATATGCCTTTGTCTACTTTGATTGAGAATAACAATGAATCTATGGATGTGAATTTTGTTGGTAGGAATAATTTTGGTAACAACACTTATAGAGGGAATTTTAATCCTAGGCCATATCCTAGTAATCCTTCTAATAATTATGGGAATTCCTACAACAACTCTTATGGAAATTATAATAAGATGCCGTCTGAATTTGAGAATAGTGTTAAAGAGTTTATGAATTCACAAAAGAATTTTAATGCTTTGCTTGAAGAGAAATTGCTTAAAGTTGATGATTTGGCTAGGAACGTTGATAGAATTTCTCTTGAGGTTGATTCTTTAAAGCTTAGATCTATTCCTCCTATGCATGATATCAATGAGTCTCTCAAAGCCATGAGAATTTCCATTTATGAGTGCAAGGAAAGAACTGCTAGGATGCGTGCTTCCAAAGATGCCTTCATTAAAGCGTGTTCTTCCAATTCCTATGAAAATCAAGATGAAGATCTAAAAGTTATCGATGTGTCCCCTATTAAATCTTTGTTTTGCAATATGAATCTTGATGAAACTGAATATGATCTTCCTTTACCTAGAAGGCGTTCTAAAAATTCGGAGTATTTAGATCTTAATGATAAAATTGATGAAAGTGGAATTGAAAGAAATAAAAATCTAGATGTTGCTAAACCCACTATATTGGATTTCATGGAATTTAATTATGAAAGTTGCTCTTTAATTGATTGTATTTCCTTGTTGCAATCCGTTCTAAATTCTCCACATGCTTATAGTCAAAATAAAGCCTTCACCGAACATATTGTTGATGCCTTGATGCAATCTTATGAAGAAAAACTTGAGTTGAAAGTTTCTATCCCTAGAAAACTCTATGATGATTGGGAACCAACTATTAAAATTAAAATTAAAGATCATGAGTTTTATGATTTGTGTGATTTGGGTGCTAGTGTCTCTACTATTCCCAAGACTTTGTGTGATTTACTAGATATCCGTAATTTTGATGATTGCTCTCTAAACTTTAATCTTGCGGATTCCACTATTAAGAAACCTATGGGAAGGATTAATGATGTTCTTATTGTTGCAAATAGGAATTATGTGCCCGTATATTTCATTGTTCTTGATAAAGATTGCAATCCTTCTTGCCCTATTATTCTTGGTAGACCTTTCCTTAGAATGGTTGGTGCGATTATTGATATGAAGGAAGGAAATATTAGATTTCAATTTCCATTAAAAAAGGGCATGGAACACTTTCCAAGAAAGAAAATAAAATTACCATATGAAACTATCATGAGAGCCACTTATGGATTGCCTACCAAAGATGGCAATACCTAGATCTATCCTCGCTTTTATGCCTAGCTAGGGGCGTTAAACGATAGCGCTTGTTGGGAGGCAACCCAATTTTATTTTTATTCCTAGCTTTTTGCCCCTGATTAGTAATAAATAAATTATTTAGCCTCTGTTTTGGTTGTGTTTTTTGTGTTTAATTAGTGTTTGTGCCAAGTAGAACCGTTGGGAAGACTTGGGGAAAGTCTTGTTGAACTTGCTGTAAAAAACAGAAACTTTAGCGCTCATGAGAACTTCTGTCATTTTTATTTTAAGAGTGCTATTTAGTTAATTATTTTTGCAGATGATTAATAGATAAATTCCTCACGTCCTTCAATTTATTTTAGAATTTTTTGGGTTCCAGATCTTGCGCTAGCTACAGATTACTACAGACTGTTCTGTTTTTGACAGATTCTGTTTTTCGTGTGTTGTTTGCTTATTTTGAAGAATCTATGGTTAGTAAAATAGTTTATAATCCATAGAGAAGTTGGAATACAGTAGGTTTAACACCAATATAAATAAAGAATGAGTTCATTACAGTACCTTGAAGTGGTCTTTTGTTTTCTTTCGCTAACGGAGCTCACGAGTTTTCTATTTTGAGTTTTGTGTTGTGAAGTTTTCAAGTTTTGGGTGAATTCTTTTGATGGATTATGGAATAAGGAGTGGCAAGAGCCTAAGCTTGGGGTTGCCCATGGGACCCCCAAGATAATCCAAGGACACCAAGAATTCAAAGCTTGGGGATGCCCCGGAAGGCATCCCCTCTTTCGTCCACTTCCATCGGTAATTTACTTGGAGCTATATTTTTATTCACCAACATGATATGTGTTCTGCTTGGAGCGTCTTGTATTATTTGTGTCTTTGTGTATTAGTATTCCACAATCATCCTTGCTGTACACACCTTTTGAGAGAGCCATACATGAATTAAAATTTGATAGAATACTCTATGTGCTTCACTTATATCTTTTGAGCTAAGTAGTTTTGCTCTATGTGCTTCACTTATATCTTTTGAGCTAAGTAGTTTTGCTCTATGTGCTTCACTTATATCTTTTAGCTAAGTAGTTTTGCTCTATGTGCTTCACTTATATCTTTTGAGCTATGTAGTTTTGCTCTATGTGCTTCACTTAGATCTTTTAGAGCACGGTGGTGGATTTGTTTTAAAGAAACTATTGATCTCCCATGCTTCACTTAAATTATTTTGAGAGTCTTAATAGCATGGTAATTTGCTTAATAATAATATGCTTGGTATTCAAGATTTGTGAAACTTTCTTTTGAGTGTGTTGAATACTAAGAAAAGATTGAAGCATGATAATTGTTTTGAGATATGGAGGTGATAATATTAAAGTCATGCTAGTTGAGTAGTTGTGAATTTATAGAATACTTGTGTTAAAGTTTGTGATTCCCGTAGCATGCACGTATGGTGAACCGTTATGTGATGAAGTCGGAGCATGATTTATTTATTGATTGTCTTCCTTATGAGTGGCGGTCGGGGACGAGCGATGGTCTTTTCCTACCAATCTATCCCCCTAGGAGCATGCGCGTAATACTTTGCTTTGATAACTTCTAGATTTTTGCAATAAGTATATGAGTTCTTTATGACTAATGTTGAGTCCATGGATCATACGCACTCTCACCCTTCCACCTTTGCTAGCCTCTCTAATACCGCGCACCTTTCGCCGGTATCATACACCTACCATATACCTTCCTCAAAACAGCCACCATACCTACCTATTATGGCATTTCCATAGCCATTCCGAGATATATTGCCGTGCAACTTTCCACCATCTAGTTCATCATGACACATTCATCATTGTCATATTGCTTAGCATGATCATGTAGTTGACATAGTATTTGTGGCAAAGCCCCCATTCATAATTTCTTCATACTTGTCACTCTTGATTCATTGCATATCCCGGTACACCGCCAGAGGCATCCATATAGAGTCTTACTTTGTTTTAGAATCGAGTTGTAATCATTGAGTTGTAAATAAATAAGTGTGATGATCATCATTTAATATAGCATTGTCCCAAAAAAAGAGAGAAAGGCCAAATAAAAAAACAAGCCCAAAAAAAGAGAAAATAAATAAAAAGGGGCAATGCTACTATCCTTTTACCACACTTGTGCTTCAAAGTAGCACCATGATCTTCATAGTAGAGAGTCTCTCATGTTATCACTTTCATATACTAGTGGGAATTTTACATTATACAACTTGGCTTGTATATTCCAATGATGGGCTTCCACAAATTGCCCTAGGTCTTCATGAGAAAGCAAGTTGGATGCACACCCACTTAGTTTCTTTTGTTGAGCTTTCATACATTTATAGCTCTAGTGCATCCGTTGCATGGAAATCCCTACTCACTCACATTGATATCTATTGATGGGCATCTCCATAGCCCATTGATATGCCTAGTTGATGTGAGACCATCTTCCCCTCCTTTTTGTCTTCTCCACAACCACCATTCTATTCCACCTATAGTGCTATATCCATGGCTCACGCTCATGTATTGCATGAAGATTGAAAAAGTTTTGAAAAAGTTAGAGTATGAAACAATTGCTTGGCTTGTCATCGGGGTTGTGCATGATTTAAATACTTTATGTGGTGAAGATGGAGCATAGCCAGACTATATGATTTTGTAGGGATAACTTTCTTTGGCCATGTTATTTTGAGAAGACATAATTGCATTGTTAGTATGCTTGAAGTATTAATATTTTTATGTCAATATAAACTTTTGTCTTGAATCTTTCGAATCTGAATATTCATATCACAATTAAGAAGATTTGCATTGAAATTATGCCAAGTAGCACTCCGCATCAAAAATTCTCTTTTTACCATTTACCTACTCGAGGACGAGCAGGAATTAAGCTTGGGGATACCTGATACGTTTCCAACGTATCTATAATTTTTGATTGCTCCATGCTATATAATCTACTGTTTTGGACTATATTGGGCTTTATTTTCCGCTTTTATATTATTTTTGGGACTAACCTATTAACTGGAGGCCCAGCCTAGAATTGCTATTTTTTTGCCTATTTCAGTGTTTTGAAGAAACAGAATATCAAACGGAGTCCAAACGGAATAAAATCTTCGGGAACGTGATTTTATCACCGAACGTGATCCAGGAGACTTGGACCCTACTCCAAGGAGTCAAAGAGGAGGTCATGAGGGTGGGGGGCGCCCCCCCAGGGCGCGCCCCCCTGCCTCGTGGCCCCCTCGGTGCTCCACCGACGTACTCCTTCCTCCTATATATACCTACGTACCCCCAAACAATTAGAACAGGAGCCAAAAACCTAATTCCACCGCCGCAACTTCCTGTATCCACGAGATCCCATCTTGGGGCCTGTTCCGGAGCTCCGCCGGAAGAGGGCCGTCATCACGGAGGGCTTCTAAATCATCATAGCCCCTCTGATGAAGTGTGAGTAGTTTACCTCAGACCTTCGGGTCCATAGTTAGTAGCTAGATGGCTTCTTCTCTCTCTTTGAATCTCAATACAAAGTTCTCCCCCTCTCTTGTGGAGATCTATTCGATGTAATCTTCTTTTTGCGGTGTGTTTGTTGAGACCGATGAATTGTGGGTTTATGATCAAGTCTATCTATGAATAATATTTGAATCTTCTCTGAATTCTTTTATGTATGATTGGTTATCTTTGCAAGTCTCTTCAAATTATACGTTTGGTTTGGCCAACTAGATTGGTAGTTCCTGCCATGGGAGAAGTGCTTAGCTTCGGATTCGATCTTGCGGTGTCCTTTCCCAGTGACAGAAGGGATAGCAAGGCACGTATTGCATCGTTGCCATCGAGGATAACAAGATGGGGTTTATTTCATATTGCATGAATTTATCTCTCTACATCATGTCATCTTGCTTAAGGCGTTACTCTGTTTTTAACTTAATACTCTAGATGCATGCTGGATAGCGGTCGATGAGTGGAGTAATAGTAGTAGATGCAGAATCATTTCGGTCTACTTGTCACGGACGTGATGCCTATATACATGATCATGCCTAGATATTCTCATAACTATGCTCAATTCTGTCAATTGCTCAACAGTAATTTGTTCACCCACCATAGAATACTTATGCTCTTGAGAGAAGCCACTAGTTAAATCAATGACCCCTGAGTCTATTCTCATCATATCAATCTCCATCACTTTAATCTTGCTTTGCTTTTTTACTTTTCCTTTACTTTTTATCCTGCATCTTTATACCAAAAATATTATATCTATCAGATCTCACTCTCGTAAGTGACCGTGAAGGGATTGACAACCCCTAATCACGTTGGTTGCGAGTAGCTATCGTTTTGTGCAGGTACGAGGGACTTGAGCATGGCCTCCTACTGGATTGATACCTTGGTTCTCAAAAACTGAGGGAAATACTTACGCTACTCTGCTGAATCATCCCTTCCTCTTCGGGGAAAACCAACGCAAGCTTAAGACGTAGCAGGGGACAACTAGTACTAGCTATCCTGACAAAAGGTGGTCTGCGCCTACGAAAGGCTCTGGTGGTGACGTCCTCTTGGGCTCCACGATGACCTCCATCTTGCCGTCCTTATGGTCTTGGTCTTGTTGTGCCTCGGTACTCCTCACCTGCGCTGGTTCCCTTAGCACCAAAGAGGAAACAAGGATGCTGTGCGCGTTGGTGCCCGCCTGGTGTCGATCGTCATGGCTCACGTCACGAGAGCCTCGTGAGGTTCGCCTCGCCTTGATATCTCCGCTCCTCGTGAGCCTGCCTGACTAGGACGCTCCGGAGGAGGTCTTGTGTCGCCCGCCTCGCGAGGCTTGGCCCCTCGCGAGGGTCTTGGATGCCTTGTTGATGAAGATGGGCCGTACGGCCTGTTGGCCCAGCCATGCAGCGGGCCGCAGGCAGGCAAGTTTGGGGCCCCCGTTCCCAGGACGCTGACACTAGCCCCCGGGCCCAAGGTGCGCTCGGGCTTGGCTTCACGGCAAAGCGAAGGGCCAAGTACGGAGCACCGTGGGCCCCAAAAGCCTGTGGCCTTGGTTGACGCATGGCGGCTGATTGGACGTGGGCGTCTCCACTTCCCCACGCTACCCTTGAATTCACCTGGCTATGCGGCCCCCGCTTCTTACTCAGTTATTCTTCCTTCACTGCGCCTGAATCTTCCAATGTCCCTGCTTCTTCGAGGCCCTGCTCCGTCCTCCCAATCTGATTCCGCTCCACCTGCTTCTCTGCCATGGCGTCGAAACAAGCCGAGAAGGGGAAGAAACCTCTGTCCTCGCCAACTACGCCTCTATCCTTTGAGCCGGCGCTCGGCCGGCCCCGGGTGCTCAACGATGAGGCCATGGACAAGGTGCGCCCCATGCTTGCCTCCAGTTTCAATGAGTGGGCAACGACACCTTGGCCCGCGTCTCGCACTCGCATGGCTCGGGCAGTCACCGAGGTTCCGATCTTCATTGAGGCCCCCTGGGCTGGCCTGCTTCCTCCCTTCTCCGCTTTCTTCAACACGGTGCTCGAGCACTATCAGATCCACATGCTCCATCTCGACCCCCAATCTGTGACCCTTCTTGCTGTCCTTCGCCTTCTTGTGCAAGGCCATGGTGGGCATCACTCCTTCCGTGGCACTCTTCCGCCACTTCTTCTCGCTGCATCTCACCGGTCCCCGGCAGAGCTCGGGGTGCGTGGGCTTCCAGGCCGTGGCTGCAATGGCAGGCGCATGGATCGACTTCGAGCTTCCTTCATCCACGAACGAGTTCCGTAGTCGATGGGTGTTTGTTGACGTCGGCGCGCTCAACCCTCTGCTCCAAGCTCCGGTGGGGCCTGTTATTCCAAACTCCGGCTAGGATCATCAAAAGCTCACGAGCCCCTGCCTTGCCCCCATCTGGGCCAGGCTAAGGTGGTTGAAGGACCTCGGCGTGACCGCGCCCATGGTGGTGAGGGAGTTTTTCAGGCATCGAGTCGCTCCACTTCTGCGCCACTCCCGCCCGATGTGGGACTTGCTCCGCAGCCAGGACAACATGAGGTTTCAGGAGGAGGGGCTTCCTCTTGCGGCGCGGCAAACAGTGCTCATGTTCCTATCAGGTGTCCCTCTGTCGGATGAGATGCCCAGGAACAGCTGCCTGTTGTACCACTGCGAGAACAAAGTCACGTTTGCCACGAACATGCCTTCCTTTGATGAGTGGGGGCTGCGCCCAGTCGGCTTGACGGGGCCCCGCGAGAACCCCTTCATCATGGTCCCCCTCCCTGCCGTTGGTGCCGAGCTCGCCCCAGGTGATGGTGCGGGGGCGAGCTCCGACGGGGGCCGGCGGCTCAAGTGCCGAGGAGCACATGACGAGTGGTGATCCGGGGGCGTCGTCCTCGGGGGCCTGCGACCCCCCTCCTGAGGCGTTGGTTGCGGAGGAGACGCGACATGCGGCTCCTGAGGCTGAGGCTCCAGGGGCCTCGGGAGGTTGCAGCGAGAGGGCGCAGGGCTGCTCGCCACGATCGGGCTCCCCTGAAGCCATCCCTCTTGGTTCTTCTTCGGCTCCGTCGCGCACCGGCCGTCACGTCCAGCGCTTTGGTAGTCTTTGTGTGGACTTCGAGGAGCTCCGCAAGAGGAAGGGATCCCCCAACAGCAGCAACATCTTCGGGCCGTTGAAGCGACAAAAGTACATCGCCATTGATGCGTAAGCATCTTATTGCCGTGGCTTCCTGCATGTGGTCTTCTTATTCTGACGTCTATCTTTCAGGGCTCCTTCCGTTGAAGTTGTCGCGTCTTCCGAGAGGCTGCCTCCTCCTTCATCAACTCCCCCACCGGCCTTGAACGTTCCTGGCCTGCCTGCCGCCCCTGGAGCAGGGTCGGCCGGGGGGAGCGTCCTCGCCTTTGTGGCGCGCTGAGTCCATGGTTCGGCCGCCCCTCCCCCACTGTCTAGCGTGGAGCTCGGCGGGCGTGCCCAAGACTCCTCCCTTGCTCATGAATAGCCGCTGGTTGACCTCGATCTTCGGTTCCTCTTCAAGCGGCGAGCCCCGTTCAGCTTGGACTCCTCGCGAGGACAGGCTGATGTCAGGCGCGGCGGCAGCCCCCAGCCCACACCGGGAGGTGGCGCGTCACTTGATGCTCCGCCCGCTGCCCCCGAGGTGGAGGACGAGGCGGGTCGAGCGTTCGAGCTCGAGCGCGGGCGGAGCGTGGTTCGTCACGAGTTCTTCCAGGAGGCGATGGGCGCGATGAGCCACCTTGGTGAAGAGCTTGTTGGTGTCGACTCGCGTTCTGAGGCTGAAGGTCTCCGACTGGTGGAGGAGCGGTGCAAGCTGAAGGTGGCCATCAACCTCGGTCGCTACCAGCGCAACCTCGAGAATGCTAAGGCCGAGGCGTCCCCCAAGATCGCCCATGAAGCCCGCTCGCGAGCCTTGGAAGAGGCTCGCAAGGCCGATCACCGCCGCGAGGCAGCGGAAGACCGCACGTGGGAGCTCCAGGCCTGGAGCGCGTCCCTCGAGCAGTAGGTGGAGGTGCGCAGGGCTGCTCTTGCATCGCTGAGGGGGACGCCCGCGGAGGAAGAGGAGGTCCAGAAGCGCGAGGAGACATTGGCCCTGGAAGCCGTGGAGCGCAGCCTCGAGCTCGAGCAACTGGAGACGAGGGAGCATCAAGTTGCTCAGGAAGAAGATGCTGTTGGGGCCCGCGAGGCCGAAGTCGAGGAAGAGATCAATCGCCGGGTGGCCGAGGTTTGCGCAGATCCGGAGGGCATGTATGACTCGAAGCTGAAGCTCGCAGGTCTGGAGGATGTGAGCAGAGCCGCCGCCCTCAAGCCTAGGCTGGATGAGGCCGAGAGGCGTGCGGAGGCCACAACCACCGCCCTGGTTACGGTGCAGGAGGACTTGGCCTGCGCCCAAGCCGAGCTGCTTTCTCTTCGGAACCGGGTTGATGATGCCGAGGCCGTCGCACGGCAAAACAAGGAGGAGGTGCTCCAGCGCCGGACGCTGGAGCGCGAGCATGCTCCTATGCTTCAGGGCCTCCGGAATAGGGCCAACACCGCCCTGGGTTATATCTGCGATGAGAATGCTCCGGCCCCCCACTCGAATGACAATGCCAGCCACCTGACCTTCTTTACCGAGGTGGTGGCGCGCCTGGAGGCTTGATCTACCAGGGCTCGCCAGCTTGTGGAGGAAATGGGTCATGGCCTGCTTCAACGCGCCTTCTCCCGTGTCTTCAGCCACCTTCTGAATGCCGACCCCAACTTTGACTTCGACGCCGCCATTGCCCCCGTACCCATGGTCGTCCGAGGCGACTTGGCGCGTTGGGTAGAGGACCATGTGTACGCGTTGGTCAGTGCCTTCACCTCGGAGGATGGCGCGGTGGTGGTCGTCCCAGACGAAGGCAACATGGTTGACGACGGCGATGGGGGCGTCGCTGACGGCGGCGTCGACGCCGACGTGAGTGACGCGTCCGCGGGTGATGTAGCGAGTGATATTTCTGGCTGATCCCATGTTCTCCTGTTGTTTCATCCTGCATGCAGAACTCGGGCATGGCCTTGGAAGACTTGTAAGAGCATTTTGAGAGGGGGAGCCCCTCATGTAAGCAAATTGCAGTTTTTATTTTCCTATGCAATGTGGGTATGTGTCCTTCTAAACTCGTGAAGCCGGGGGCGAGCTTCCCGTAGTGGTTTACCTTAGTCAGCACCGGCTCCGGGCTGGGTCATGAAGCGATGAACTTCTGACAATCCTGTGGAACCTATCGCCCCGTCTGAGGGGGCCCCTCCCCCTCATGAGGTGAGCGCCAGCCACAGTGCTGGCGCGTGCTTGACGAGCGTGCGCTTTGCGCAGTCCGGCTCGTGTGGAGCTTGCGAGGGGAAGGCGGTGGACATGAGTCCCAAACCAAATGAGATCAAGAAGGCAAGAAATGGCTTGAACGAGAAAAGGCACCCCCCGCGTGCATCGATAAAAAATTAGCTTCAACTTAAATCCAGATCCAGAAAGCAAAGCCGCAGAAAGAGAGATCCAAAGCAAAAGGCCGCATCCGGCACCTAGTCTAGTCTTCAGGTCTTCAAGTCTTCTCACCAGCGCGGAGCTAAGTGCTGCCACTAGGCGTGGGAGGGAGCCCCAGGGCCTGAGGCCAGCGCTCCTGAGACTCCGGGGTGTGTACAACCCCAACTCATTATTAGGTGAGAGTGTCACGGGCGGCGAGCTTCACAGGCACCGGGCCTTCTTCACAGGAACCGGCCTTGCTTCATATCGCCAAACGAGGGACCCGCCTTGCGCCGCCCTCAACCTCCTCTGTGCCGACCGGTCACCAGGACGACACAAAGGAGGGAAAGGGGACGCCAGCGGTTCCCTCGGAGACCACATGTCCTCTGCCGGGGAAGGGTCGTCGAAGCCTCCCCAGCAGAGGGCCTACCTCCGGGTATCCCCTGGCCTTGTATGCTTTGGGAAGGGGCCTGGCTCCCGCCCCCTCTCCTGCAGCCCCCAACGCGATCCTCCCGCTGCCAGGGGGCCGTCGAGCTAGGGCCGCCTGCCGCTGCGGTGACGTGCTCCTCCTGCGACTCATGGTTAGCGTAAGCTTTCTCCTGAGGAATTAGGGGTACCCAGTAGTGGTCGTCGCACGTGCGGTCGTGGAGGTTCCCCGGCAGCTCCTGGAAGGCCTCGACTCCTAGCGTCCCTTCTTCCCAATCTTCTCCAACGAACGAGCCAGGACCGTCCTCCGGTGTGTACTCCTGGTCCGTCATGCGGGGCACGTAGGCTTCTGGGGCTGTTACCCCGAACACCTCGCCATGGTGCCCCACACTCCATTTCGCCCGGCCCAGCGTGACGTCCTGGGGGTGATAGCGTGGCATCCCACTTGGTCCATGGAAGGCGACGCTTGTGCCCATGCTTGTTGCAGACGGTACGGGGGTGGTAGAGCCCCCGGCACCGCCGGCCATGCTGGTGTTGACGAAGCCCCCTGGCGTGCCTGATGGTGCGTGGTGGCGGCGTAGCCCGCCGAGAATCCCCGTAGCGGCCTGAGGAGAAAGCTGATGGCAGAAGGGCGAGACTCCCGAGGCCGCCGCGTCCAGCAGCTCGACAACGCGTTCTAGCAGTGTGTCCGGACTGCTCTCCATCAGCCAGCACCGCAGCAGCTCCCTTGCCATGGTGAGCACTGTCCGCGTGTTTGCTTGTTCCCGCCGTGAGAGCGTCGCTGTCGTTGCAGCGTGGCTTGCTGCTCTAGCTGCGGCCCGTACTTGCTGTGGAGTGGGGGTAGATGACGCTCCACTGCGTCGCCCTCGCCCTGCCGGATTGGACGGCGCTCGTGCCGCCTGGAGCACGGGGTTGAGGTCTTCATAGGTGGGCGGCGCCGATCGGGCTGGCCAGGCCGCCCAGCGGTCGGAGTCAGCTCTTGGGTCGTCGGACATCACGGCCACGGAGCGTCCCAAGTCGGTTGTCGGAGAAGAAGCTCCGGCACACCCCTACCTGGCGCGCCAAATGTCGGATGTGGGGTTCTGGCAAACCCTTAAGGTTCGAACACTGGCGTGCACGCGAAGTCTTTTCCTCCCACCGATCTACGCCCTAGTGTAACATCCCAAAATTCTAAATTTTGGAATGTTATATTAAATAGATAGTTTTGATTGATTGTTTGATTGCTTGAGTTAAATTGAGTGAAATTCGAAACTTTTTGAAAGTTAAATGAGAGGGAATAAAAGGACTTTCCCAAAATTTCATTTTGCTTTTATGATCTCCATGAATTCAAATGCTTTTCAAATACAAAACCCTAGAGAGAAGATGACATGACTTCTTCCATTTAAATAAATGAAAGGGTGTTTGAAAATATTTGAATTTCATTTGGAAAATATTTTCCAACTTAGAAACTTTTTGCAACTCAATGATTTTCACGAGCGAGGATAAAATGACTTCTTCAAATATATGAAATATGAGTTGGAAGTTTCAAAGAATTAAATTCAAAATCCTTTTGAAATTATTTCCAATTTGGAGTTATTTGGGTTTTATTCAAATTATTTTTCTCCAAAAATAAAATATACGGAAAATAGGGTAACATGATTCCCTACATCAGAAAATTGGAGAGAAATAATTTTGAATTAAATTTGGTATTCTTAAAATGATTTCTATTGGATTTTAGTAGGGCAGTAGCACTCTTTGAATTATTTGTATTTCTGCGGATTTTAATTGATGCTAGGAAAATGTTCATGCTATAGGAAATCTTTTTCTGAAAATTTTGATATATTATATGACTATATTGTTTTCCCTTTGCTTTATTATTATTTTTGTTTGTCTGTGTTAAAAAAAAGAGAAACTCTTCGAACAGTGCCAGGCCGAAGCCCAGCACGGCTCTCTCTCTCCCTCTCTCCGCCCCACGGCCCAGCCGAATCGGCCCATGGCCTCTTCCCTCGCACGAACCGCCTCCGCCCCGGTCACCCGTTCCCTCCCTCTCTCTCCCGCGGACGCCGACAGGTGGGCCCCGCGTCCTCTTCCTCCTCCCGCAAGGCAGCAGGAGTCCTTCTCCTGGACGCCAACGCCGGCCGACGCCGAGTCCGCCCTGGACTCTCCTCTCCACCTTGCCCCTCACCCAAGCTTCGCCCCCTCCTATATATATCTAGGCCCTGGCCTTGTTTTGCCTCTAACCGGAAGGCCCGAGACCCTCCCCATGCTCCACGTGAACTCGCCGGAGTTTGCGAGATCCGATGAGCTCCGCCGCCAAGCCTCGCGCTGTTCCGACGCCGTAGCCGAGCGTCGACCCCGCCATCGGCTTCACCACCTCGCGCCGCTTCTTCCCGACCCCACGGCCACGCCAGAGGACCACCAGAGCCGCCGCCCGCTCGAAGCCGATGCCGCTGCCGCCGTCTTCTCCGGCGACGTCGAGCCCAACCGCCGCGGTAACGCCCCGTCTGTCCTCGTCCGTCTGATCATAGATCTAGGGCTAGGATTAGATCGGCTAGTTTTTTCTTCTTCGAATCGATTTTCTTTAATTGACGAACGTTCATTCGATAAACTTCTGAAGCGAATGGTTACAACCAATAAGATTCTGCCACGTAGCCAAGGACCCGGTTGCAATTAATTTTTCTTACAGAATAGTCCCTGTTTTTCAAACGATCACAACTTTTTACTCGTTTGTCCAAATTCAACAAAACCAATGCTCACGTCTTCGTTATGATCTTCTCTATCTAGTAAAACAACTTAAACATGTTTTTGAAATTTTAAAAATTTGAATTAGATCAGATTTGAATTCAAACTTCGTTTGATCGTAACTTGAGTTTTGTAGCTCTGTTTGAGTTGATTCTTTTTGCAAATTGAAGCTTTTGAACTAAACTTTCTGATAAGGCCAAATTCCCTTTAATTCTGGTACTGTTAGAAATTGTTTTTTGTTGCAAGAGTTGTTTGCTTGTTTTCAAAGTTTTTTGAGTTCTTTTCTTTGATTCTTTTGAGTGATTGCTTATGTGTGGTTACTATTGCTTGCCTACGATAGATTGACCTGAGTGTGACGAGTAGATCTGTCAAGAGTTTTGAGTGCAAATTATGTTCATCAACATTGCAGGCAAGTTCACACTTTGATCATACTTTTCATTACCCAGTTTTATTGCGTTAGATCAATCCTCAAACATTGCATGATTAGGATCTAATTGAATTGTGGGATGGGAAGTAGTTGAGGTAGTACCTATTGCCTGTTTATTATCAAACCCTTGGGAGTTACTATTACGTTATGCTTACTTTGCCATGCTATGCTCGTAGATGTGGATTGGGTTTTGAGAGTATCCATGACAGATGTGAGATTGTTAATTAATGGTTTACTTAAGGTTGCAACTTAAACACACATCTGGGTGGATTGAGGCACCTGGTTATTCTAGAATTTGCCTGTCTAGGCACCTGGGTTTCCAGGATTTGCCTGTTTTTTATGGACCGCCACCCAGGCTCAAAGGGATCATGAGATTATTCATACTAGAAACTTCCGTGTGCAGCCACAAGCTATTATGGGCTCTAGCATAGTTGATTAAGTCGTGTGAACTCTTACAGTGGTAGACTAGCAGATGTAGGGGTTGTAGGTGGTACGGTCCACCCATCGTAAGGTGCAAACGCTTCTGAAAGACTATGTCTCGGTCATCCGTTTCTCAAACACCATGTAGTGCGAGAAATCCAACGGAGGAGATCGAGTCTTGTGGGGAAAAGTGCACAAACCTCTTCAGAGTGTACAAACTAATCATGGTTAGCCGTGTCCCCGGTTATGGACATTTTGAGTATCTGGTTCTTGGATTATCCTTTGATCTCATCACGTTACTTTAATTAATTTTGTTGGGTTTTAATGATGATACTTAATTGGGATTGAGAATGCTGTCAACCATTCTCAATGTTTAACAACCACCATGATAGCTAAATAAAATTATTCCTTTGCAGTAGGGAAAAATTGGCTTTTCACAAAAAAATTATAACCATAGAGCTTTTCCACCAGCCATATATGCATGTAGTGATAGCCATTGTTCATCATTTTCTCTATGGTGTGAATTTGCCAGTACATTCAATGTACTGACCCGTTTCGGGCTGCAACGTCTCATGTTGCAGGTTTCTTATGACGAGTAAGTGATACGTTAGGGTTACGATTTCTACACTCAACTTTGCCGTTGGTGTTGATGGGAATCCACAACCTTGTTGCTTCCGCTATATGGATTGAGGTAATGGTATTTACGTTACTTTATACATGTGATTTACCTCTGTTATAAATCCTTCGAGTACTGTGTGTGTCAGCATACCGATCCAGGGATGACACTTAAGCACAGAGACTTGATCCATTCGGGTCAGGTCACTACACCTAGCTCGCCAAGATCTCGCGGACGAACTCGACGCACTCGCAACACAGAAAGACACAAGATTTATACTGGTTCGGGCCACCGTTGTGGTGTAATACCCTACTCCAGTGTGCTGGTGGTGGATTGCCTCTTGGGCTGGTGACGAACAATACAAGGGGAAGAACAAACTCCTAAGGTTGAGGTGTTCTTGTGCTTGGCCAACTTGTGTGGGTGAGAGTGATCTAAGATGGCTCCCCCTGCCTATGGTGGTGGCTAGTCCTACTTATAGAGGCCTTGGTCCTCTTCCCAAATCTTGAGCGGGAAGGGAGCCAACAAAGGTGGGCAAATTTGAAGGGGGGCAGCTAGTACAAGCTATCCTGACAAAAGGTGGTCTGCGCCTATGAAAGGCTCTGGTGGTGACGCCGTCTTGGGCTCCACGATGACCTCCATCTTGCCGTCCTTCTGGTCTTGGTCTTGTTGTACCAAAATGGCAACCTTTGCCTGATGCCTCGGTACTCCTCGCCTGCGCTGGTTCCCTTAGCACCAAAGAGGAAACAAGGACGCTATGCATGCTGGCGCCCGCCTGGTGTCGATCATCATGGCTCACGTCACGAGAGCCTCGTGAGGTTCGCCTCGCCTTGATATCTCTGCTCCTCATGAGCTTGCTTGACTAGGCCGCTCCGGAGGAGGTCTTGTGTCACCCGCCTCGCGAGGCTTGGCCCCTCACGAGGGTCTTGGATGCCTTGTTGATGAAGATGGGCCGTACGGCCTGCTGGCCCAGCCAAGCAGCGGGCCGCAGGCAGGCAAGTTTGGGGACCCCCGTTCCCAGGATGCCGACAATACCTATCGGTCGTGCCATGGAGCATAACCAAATTTTACAAGTTACAAGTTCAAAAGGAAAAGCTTGCCGTGTTCGCGTCACACCCCTCTGCCCATACGGTTGGGCCGGCACGCCGCTCAAGGGGGAATGCGTGCTGTGTTGCATTTTCACTTACAAGTGGGACCGTAGTTGAGCAAACCGACTATCGGCAAACCCCCACCCCGCCCAGCGCATGATGGCTGAGAAAACAGGAGGGAGAAGAGATGGTTGTAGCATGGACTCCAAGAAAATTGGTGTCGGACGGGACCCCTATGGGTGGCGTGTGCCGTACTGCTAGACGTGAATGCTAGTTATGGCCCATGCCACCCCACTATATTGAGCCTATATCGAGGTTCTAGTTACATACAACAAATTTCCTGGAGTCCGTGCTCAGCCCTCCTCTATCTCTCTTCTCAGCCAGCCAGCAGACACGCGGAGCCCATCGTCTGTTTGCTCACATGCGGTCCCAGATGTCAGTGAAAACACAAGAGGACCCACTGAACCTGCACATCTTTCACCTCGACGTGCTGGTGATGAAAAACAAATCCAATAAAGATCTTCGGTGGCCACTTTTGGAGTTACTCAAGAGTAGTAAGATTCTATATAGAGTTTAACCCAAGATGCACATCACGTGGCTTCAACTAGCACTCCATTTTCTTGCATGATATGACCTAGATGCTGGATGTCCAACATGTCGGCAAAAGGAGGCGGAGCGGAGGAGTAGGAAACACGGCAAGCCATGTGCGTACATCATACTACGTACATGCCCACCTCACGCAGTCACGCTATCACCATATTTCTCGGCCTCCGTGCGACACCTAACTATTGGTTGGCTCTATGTGATGTGGCAACTTCATACTACTACGGATGCTGGCTATACTACCACGGCACCAACACTCTAAGAAGTGAGTCGAAAACCATTTATAAATTGAGTTTATGACATGCATATGCAAATGTACCATTCATTACATACAACAAGTCATCAACACACAACGCCATCGAGGATACATGTTGGATTATAGATTAGTTCCAACAAAACATTCTAGTAAATACTAAAGTTTTCATCACACAAAAAATAACAAGCAATGAAATGAACTTCAGCTCAACCACTCCTCGGCGTTGGAAACGCTTGCTTTGAACCAGAAGAGTTGGTCTCAGAAGGGCCAGCTACTGTCAATCTTGAGACCAACGTAGGACTGATCATCTAGGCTGAAGCGGCCTATTTCATGACCCATATTGTGATAGCCACGGCAGGGAAGCATAGCAATGTCCGAGGTATAGATACAATTGCTTCTCATAAATGGTAGTAATGTTGTGTCAACAACAGCTGGATCGCCTTTCACCATGATTGGATAGTTTTGTCCAAGGAAGAACGAGTTTCCTCCAAGAGTATCCACACTAAACCAGGGATAAGGTGTTGACGCTAGCACAGTAGTATCCATCCCGAATACCCTTCAACGGATGTTGGAATAGGTCCGGAGAGTGCGACCATGGGAGACAACACTTGCTTCCTTAGTCAAATCAGCGGTGCCCTGTATACAGACAAGAAGCGGTGATCCATCGGAATAAGTTGCCAGGCACCACTGAGTATATGGGTCCTCATTCTCGTGATCATCATCATTGTCATCTCCCCCTTGGTTATAATTTTTTTCAAGTATAGGTGGTGGAATGTTCACAGGACCTTGGAAACACAAGAAGGTTAATTAGTAAAGGGAAACTAGCTAACCCGCATGCATGTGGATGAAACAATTATAATTACGGTGGAAGCCAAACGTACCGAAAGCATAAGGATTCCATGCAAAAACAGTGCCACGAGTGGTGGCAGTAAACACAAGACCCTCGTATTGAATTGCATCATAGTACTCATCCTTGTGTAGAAACTGATTTTTGAGTAATATCCATTCAGTCGAACTATGAAGGAAGGCAACAAGCTTGTCGAAGGTAGCAACAACTACATATTCCATTAAATCCCAAGAGCGGTCGGGAACTTGACAAATTGCTATCTTCTGTAGATGACAGTCACCATGACCATAGTTGAAAGTACGGTCATAACTGGTGTGCTCAACCTCTGGGCAGTCTGAGATTTTTGGAAGTGGAACCCGGTGACGAGTGTACACATTCACAAGTTCCCACTCGCAGTTGGACCCAATATAAACAATCCAATCTCCATTTGCGCCTGCCCAAGCCTTACCCTCAAGCGATGGCATCTTAACATCACACGTATCGTTATCAAGCGGCACCAACTTGCACAAGGCGAGGCCTCTGTCGTCCGCGCGCCAGTGAGCAGGGTCACGGTGAAGAAGATAGGGGAGATGAAACCGCTCCTGGACCCTTGGGTTCGTTGTAATGATGTTATTAGTTGAGTCAAGAATGGTCTTGAACGAACCTGCCATGCTAGCCAAGGTGATGACGTCGCACTGATCAATGAGTTCCTCCACCACGTCATCATTTAGATTGGGGCAAGAATAAGGGGGTCGTTTCCGGTCTGTTCCCTCCATGGAGAAGACGATCGAACAATGGCAGAAGGAAGGGTGAAGGAAAATGGAGGAGGGAGGAAGAGCGTGCAACAACAGTTCCAAATCGAGAGGGAAAGGCGAAGAGTCGATGGACGGTTGCCAGGGTACACGAAGAGGCGCCCCGGCCTACATAGACATCCGTTCCGAAATTGTACAAAAGGACTAGCGGTCGTCTCACTGACATGTGGGAACGGGACCACATGTCAACGAAGAGGCTAGTGGGGAGCGGACGGTTGCCATAGAGGTCACACACTGATGGCAAGGCCGTCCTGTCAGACCTAGTGCCCGTGCGGGATGGCTTCCGTCCCCCACACGAGCGAAGCCACTTGGCACCCCCACACGGTTTGTCCGCCACGCCGCTAGGCCAACTCCAACGTGTGCAGCTCGGACGCGCGCTCGCTCAGCCCCCTTTCCCTCGACGCCCCGGAGCTACCCAACCACGGCTACGTGTTTTGCGCACCCGGTGATACGTCTCCAACGTATCTATAATTTTGGATTGCTCCATGCTATATTATCTTCTGTTTTGGATGTTTATGGGCTTTATTATACACTTTTGTATTATTTTTGGGACTAACCTATTAACCCAGAGCCCAGTGCCAGTTTCTATTTTTTCCTTGTTTTTGAGTATCGCAGAAAAGGAAAATCAAACGGAGTCCAATTGACCTGAAACTTCACGGAACTTATTTTTGGAAGGAAAGCAACCCGGGAGACTTGAAGTCCACGTCAAGGAAGCTTCGAGGAAGCCACGAGGTAGGGGGCCGCGCCCACCCCCTGGGCGCGCCCTCCACCCTCGTGGGCCCCTCGTGGCCCCCCTGACGTACTTATTCCACCTATATATCTCCATATACCCTAAAACGATCGGGGAGCACAAGAGATCGGGAGTTCCGTCGCCAAAAGCCTCCGTAGCCACCGAAAGCCAATCTAGACCCGTTCTGGCACCCTGCCGGAGGGGGAAATCCCTCTCCGGTGGCCATCTTCATCATCCCGGCGCTCTCCATAACGAGGAGGGAGTAGTTCTCCCTCGGGGCTGAGGGTATGTACCAGTAGCTATGTGTTTCATCTCTCCCTCTCTCGTGTTCTTGAGGTGATACGATCTTGATGTATCGCGAGCTTTGCTATTATAGTTGGATCTTATGATTTTTTTTCTCCCCCTTCTACTCTCTTGTAATGGATTGAGTTTTCCCTTTGAAGTTATCTTATCGGATTGAGTCTTTAAAGATTTGAGAACACTTGATGTATGTCTTGCCGTGCGTATCTGTGGTGACAATGGGATATCACGTGATTCACTTGATGTATGTTTTGGTGATCAACTTGCGGGTTCCGGCCATGAACCTATGCATAGGGGTTGGCACACATTTTCATCGTGATTCTCCGGTAGAAACTTTGGGGCACTCTTTGAGGTTCTATGTGTTGGTTGAATAGATGAATCTGAGATTGTGTGATGCATATCGTATAATCATACCCACGGATACTTGAGGTGACATTGGATTATCTAGGTGACACTAGGGTTTTGGTTGATTTGTGTCTTAAGGTGTTATTCTGGTATGAACTCTAGGGCTGTTTGTGACACCTATAGGAATATCACAACAGATTGATTGGAAAGAATAACTTTGAAGTGGTTTTGTACCCTACCATAATCTCTTCGTTTGCTCTCCGCTATTAGTGACTTTGGAGTGACTCTTTGTTGCATGTTGAGGGATAGTTATGTGGTCCAATTATGTTATTATTGTTGAGAGGACTTGCACTAGTGAAAGTATGAACCCTAGGCCTTGTTTCCTATCATTGCAATACTGTTTACGCTCACTTTTATCATTAGTTACCTTGCTGTTTTTATATATTTTCAGATTACAAAAAGCTATATCTACTATCCGTATACCACTTGTATCACCATCTTTTCGCCGAATTAGTGCACCTATACAATTTACCATTGTATTGGGTGTGTTGGGGACACAAGAGACTCTTTGTTATTTGGTTGCAGGGTTGCTTGAGAGAGACCATCTTCAACCTATGCCTCCTACGGATTGATAAACCTTAGGTCATTCACTTGAGGGAAATTTGCTACTGTCCTACAAACCTCTGCACTTGGAGGCCCAACAATGTCTACAAGAAGAAGGTTGTGTAGTAGACATCAAGCTCTTTTCTGGCGCTGTTGTCGGGGAGGTTAGCGCTTGAAGGTATATCTTTAGATCTTACAATTGAGTCTTTTAGTTTCTTGTTTTATCACTATTTTAGTTTATAAAAGAAAATTACAAAAAAATGGAATTAAGTTTGCCTCATACGCTTCATCTTTTTAATATCTTTCGTGAGTATGATGGAAAGAAAAATTGTGCCAAAATGTTAGAAGAAGAATGCATTAAAATGTTTGGTACTAAATCTTTGAATGATGAGCATGATTGCAATGTTGTTAGTATGAACTCCTTGAATATCCATGGTACTAATGATGATTGCACTAGTTATGATGAAAACGTCTCCTATAAACATGTCAATTTTTGTGGAGTGCATTGGGTTTGTAAGTACACACCAAATAGGGAAGATAGATATTGCATGAGGCATAAGTACTTAGAAACTAAATTGCTGCAAGAAAGGCTAGATGATTGTGCTGAAAATTTAAATTTTCTTGGCCATACATGTGGACTTTGCAATGAAAGTGGTCATTTAACTATCCGATGCAAATTGTTTCATGATCTAATCGTGTCCAAAAATTGTGATGACTTGATTTACCTTGCACATTATAATGAACTTAGTTTGCTTATGGGTTACCAAGAAATGAAACGTATAACTAACTATCTTCCAGTATTTGCTCGTGATAAACTTCTTGGCTTTGATCTAGAGGAAATTTATATGTATTGTGCGGTGAATTGTATTGAAAATCCTTATATAGCCAATTACATAAAGAAAAGAAAACAAATAGAAGATGAAGAGAATACTAATGAAAGGGAAGAGACTTCCTAATATCCTCCTATTATTTCTTATGATGAATCAGGTAAGGAGGAGCCTCCTATTCAACCAATCTCATTAATAAGGAGCTCCAAAAAGAGGATTGAACCCACACATGATGTGGTGAATAAGAAGAAAAGAAAAAGGAAGAGAGGTAAAAAGATATCTCTCCCAAATAATGATGCTCCTATTACTATTGTGCCTCATGAAAATATAATTGTGGAAGATAATGATACTTCTTATGATCTTGAAAATCTTTTTGGCACTTGCTTGGAAGAATATGATAATTGCTATACTATTGGTGCTATCCATACTATTAATGATGAGAGTGGTTATGCTTATGATATGAAAAGGCCCAAGTTTGGGGATGCTATGTTTGATGAAGATGATGTTTTTGAGAATATATTTGCTGCAATTAATGTTTGTCCCAAGCTTGCGGATGCTACATTTAATAAATATGATATTTTTAGTCTCCCAAGTTTTGATATGCAAATTTATAATGATGATAGCATGCCTCCTACTTATGATGATTATATTGATGAAAGTGGGTTTGGAAGAGCATCAACTTTAGGAAGTAATGACCCCACTATTTTGGAGGATGTTCAATCTTATTATGATAATTATGAAAGTGGATTTGGAGAGGTCATGACTTTATTTAGTGATGATTCCACTATCTTGGAAGAGGTTTCAATCGATTATGATGAGAACAAAGTTGCTACTTATGATAATTATTGTGATGATACATATGCTATAAAAAGTAGTGATGATTATATTTATAAAATTTTTCATGATTATGATTACCCTTTTTCTGAACATTACTCTTTTAATGGGGAAATAATTTATAGTATTCAAGTCTCTTATGATACTCCCACTATTCCGAATGAGAAGAAATTTGCTTATGTGGAGAATAATAAAATTTCTATGCTTGTAGATCATGAAAAGAATGATTCAGGTGCTAGTTATATTGCTGAATTCATTCAAGATGCTACTGAAAATTATTATGAGGGAGGAACATATGCTTGTAGGAATTGCAATAATATCAAGTTTCCTCTCTATGTGCTTAAAGTTTTGAAGTTATGCTTGTTTTGCCTTCCTATGCTAGTTGATTATTGTTCCCATAAGTTGTTTGCTCACAAAATCCCTATTCATAGGAAGTGGGTTAGACTTAAATGTGCTGGTCATATTCTTCATAAGCTACTCATAGGAAGTGGGTTAGACTTAAATGTTCCCATAAGTTGTTCCCATAAGTTGTTTGCTCACAACATTACCTAAGTGGTGATTTATTTTCTTATACTAACGAAGCTTACGAGTTTTCTATAAAGTTTTGTGTTGTGAAGTTTTCAAGTTTTGGGTAAAGATTCGATGGACTATGGAATAAGGAGTGGCAAGAGCCTAAGCTTGGGGATGCCTAAGGCACCCCAAGGTAATATTCAAGGACAACCAAAAGCCTAAGCTTGGGGATGCCCCGGAAGGCATCCCCTCTTTCATCTAAGCTTGGGGACAACCAAAAGCCTAAGCTTGGGGATTGGCTCATCCGATAACCTATTGCAATGCACGTGCAATTATGTATTCAGAAAATATTTTTTTGCCTCATCGCAGCACCCACTCAGAGAAGCGACTCGAAAGCCATTCATAAATTTAGTAAGTTTATCACAGGCATATCATTTTATTACATACAATACCCACAACGACAACGAGGATACATTATAAATACTAAAGTTTTCAACACACAACAAATAAGAAGGAATGAAATGAACTTCAACTCAACCAATCCTCGGCGTTGGAAACGCTTGCTTTGAACCACAAGTGATTCTCTGGGAAGGGCCAGCTACTGTCAATCTCGAGACCAACGCAGGGCTGATCATCCAGGCTGAAGCGGCCTACTATATCACAACTAGGGTAGGGAACCACCGCAATGTCCGAGGTATAGATACAGTTTCTTCTCATAAATGGTAGTAACGTTATGTCAACAGCAGTTGGATCGCCTTTCACCATCATTGGATAGTTTTGTCCAAGGAAGAGCGAGTTTTCTCCAAGATTATCAATACTGTACCAGGAAGAAGGTGTTGGCGCTAGCACACTAGTATCCATACCGAATACCATGCAACGGGTGTTGGAATAGGTCCAAAGAGTGCGACCATGGGAGATATCACCTGCTTCCTTAGTAGTAACATCAACAGTGGGCTGTATACAGACAAGAAGGGGTGATCCATCGGAATAAGTTGCCAGGCGCCACTGAGTATATGGGCCCTCCTCGTCCTCATGCTCGTGATCATCACCATCGTAATCTCCCTCTTGGTTATAAAGTTTTTCAAATATAGGTGGTGGAATGTTCACAGGACCTTGGAAACACAAGAAGAAGGTTAATTAGTAAAGGGAAACTTGCTAGCCCACATGCATGTGGATGAAACAATTATAATTACGGTGGAAGACAAACGTACCGAAACTACGAGGATCCCATGCAAAAACAGTGCCACGAGTGGTGGCAGCAAACACAAGACCCTCGTATTGAATTGCATCACAGTACACATTCGTGTATAGAAACTGGTTTTTGAGAAATATCCATCCAGTCGAACCACAAAGGACGGCAACAAGCTTGTTGAAGATAGCAACAACTCCATAGTTCCTGTAATGCCAAGAGCGGTTGGGAACTCGACAAATTGCTATCTTTCGTAGAAGACAGTCACCATGATCATATTTGAACATGCGTAGAATACCGGTGTGCTCAACCTCTGGGCAGTCTGAGATTTTTGGAAGTGGAATCCGGTGACAAGTGTACACATTCACAAGTTCCCACTCGCAGTTGTACCCAATATAAACAACCCAATCTCCATTTTCACTTGCCCAAGCCTTGCCCTTAAGCGATGACATCTTAACATCATATGTATCATTATCAAGCGGCATCAACTTGCACAAGGCGAGGCTTCCATCATCCCCGCGCCAGTTAGCAGGGTCACGACGAAGAAGATAGGGGAGATCAAACTGCTCCTGGACCCTTGGGTTCCTTGTAATGATGTTATTAGTTGAGTCAAGAATGGTCTTGAACGAACCTGCCATGCTAGCCGAGGTGATGGCGTCGCACCGATCAATGAGTTCCTCCACCACGTCATCTTTTAGATCGAGGCAAGATAACGGGGTAGTTTCCGGCCTATTCCCTCCATGGAGAAGACGATCGAACAATGGCAGAAGGAAGGGTGAAGGCAAATGGAGGAGGGAGGAAGAGCGTGCGACAACAGTTCCAAATCGAGAGGGAAAGGCGAAGAGTCGGTATACGGTTGCCAGTTTGCCACGGTACACGAAGAGGCGCCCCAGCCTACACATCCATTCGGAAATTGTACAAAAGGACTCACCATCGTCTCACTGACATGTTGGAACGGGACCACATGTCAACGAAACATGGTGTGTAATTTCTCATGCAAAATGCGATCTGGCCGCGTTGGCCCGAGGGGTCGCATTAGTTATCGACCTTTATTTTTTTAATATACAATCTGAGTGGATAGCTCCTGTGGTCATCACACGTGAGCACATATATAGGTAGGCTAGGTGGGCAGGCGGCAACAATCTAAGTGCTAAAAGAGTTGATCCAATGCTTGGTTTTGTTTGGATTTTCCAACTATGACCATTGGATAGAGTGAATCAATGGCTTACGTTCAAAGTTATTCTCATACTATAGAATGGTATAGGAACGTGGAGAGATTTGGTTGATTTTATATCGCTGAATAATATAAAATATTATGAGTGCAGACGCTCCACCGCGAGGTTTGTTGCTCCTTATCAGTCGTCGGGAATCTATGTTCTTCCACCCTTTCGTTTAAGACATGAACTTTGTTCATCCTTTTGCCGACATGCGAGACATCTATATGCCTCCATTTTAAAAATCATACTATATGCCTCCATGACACGCGGGACATCTAGCATCAAGGTGGCATGTCATGCAAGAAAATGGAGATATGCAGTGCGTAAGTGAGTCGTGCAGTTCGATGACACCTAGTACTACACAATATTTTTTCTCCTCGATGGCACGTGAATAGTGCATGTACTCAATGACAGAGCACAGGATGGTAGTCATGGACATGGCCGGCCCTTTTTGAAGAGAGTACTAATAAATAACTTTGATGTGTCCCGTCAACTCGCAGAACAACGAGAAGCTTGCTTACTAGGCCTTCTCCCTCGCCAACACATGTGCGGTGGCTGGCAGAACAAGGAGAAACTTTTGCTTACAAGCGGTAGACGTGCAACAGTTCATTTGGTGTTAGATTGCCAGAAGTACTACTGTAGTACCATCACTATTGTTCGACTTCCGGAAGAGGAGAAGAGCCAAGCGTAAGGTCACCTACTAACCTAGTATAGTACTACTATAGCCAAAGCTGGTCCAGCTTTTTAGAGCATGGTTAATTAATATAGGCGGCTCTTGCAGCGGCACATCTTTTAGAGCAAGTACTATCTGCGTACGAAAAAAGGAAGTGAAACAAAAGTTGGAGTGGTGATACGTCTCCAATGTATCTATAATTTTTGATTGTTCCATGCTATTATATTATCAACCTTGGATGTTTTAAATGCATTTATATGCTATTTTATATGATTTTTGGGACTAACCTATTAACCTAGAGCCCAGTGCCAGTTTCTGTTTTTTCCTTGTTTTATAGTATCGTAGAAAAGGAAAATCAAATGGAGTCCAATTGACCTAAAACTTCACGGAACTTATTTTGGACCAGAAGAAGCCCACAGAGTATCGGAGATGGACCAGAAGAGTCTCGGGCTGCGCACGAGGGTAGGGGCGCGCCCCCTGCCTCATGGACAGCCCGGAGATCCACCGACGTACTTCTTCCTCCTATATATATCCATATACCCTAAAAACTTCGGGGAGCACAATAGATCGGGAGTTCCGCCGCCAGAAGCCTCCGTAGCCACCGAAAACCAATCTAGACCTGTTCCGGCACCCTGCGAGAGGGGGGAATCCCTCTCTGGTGGCCATCTTCATCATCCCGGCGCTCTCCATGACGAGGAGGGAGTAGTTCGCCCTCGGGGCTGAGGGTATGTACCAGTAGCTATGTGTTTGATCTCTCTCTCTCTCTCTCTCGTGTTCTTGAGGTGGTACGATCTTGATGTATCGCGAGCTTTGCTACTATAGTTGGATCTTATGATGTTTCTCCCCCTCTACTCTCTTGTAATGGATTGAGTTTTCCCTTTGAAGTTATCTTATCGGATTGATTCTTTAAGGATTTGAGAACACTTGATGTATGTCTTGCCGTGCTTATCTATGGTGACAATGGGATATTCACGTGATTCACTTGATGTATGTTTTGGTGATCAACTTGCGGGTTCCGCCCATGAACCTATGCATAGGGGTTGGCACACGTTTTTGTCTTGACTCTCCGGTAGAAACTTTGGGGCACTCTTTGAAGTTCTTTGTGTTGGTTGAATAGATGAATCTGAGATTGTGTGATGCATATCGTATAATCATACCCACGGATACTTGAGATGACATTGGAGTATCTAGGTGATATCAGGGTTTTGGTTGATTTGTGTCTTAAGGTGTTATTCTAGGACAAACTCTATGATAGATCGAACGGAAAGAATAGCTTCATGTTATTTTACTACGAACTCTTGAATAGATCGACCAGAAAGGATAACTTTGAGGTGGTTTCGTACCCTACCATAATCTCTTTGTTTGTTCTCCGCTATTAGTGATTTTGGAGGGACTCTTTGTTGCATGTTGAGGGAAATTTATATGATCCAATTATGTTATTATTGTTGAGAGAACTTGCACTAGTGAAAGTATGAACCCTAGGCCTTGTTTCAACGCATTGCAATACCGTTTGTGCTCACTTTTATCATTAGTTACCTTGCTGTTTTTATATTTTCAGATTACAAAAACCTTTATCTACCATCCATATACCACTTGTATCACCATCTCTTCGCTGAACTAGTGCACCTATACAATTTACCATTGTATTGGGTGTGTTGGGGACACAAGAGACTCTTTGTTATTTGGTTGCAGGGTTGCTTGAGAGAGACCATCTTCATCCTACGCCTCCTACGGATTGATAAACCTTAGGTCATCCACTTGAGGGAAATTTGCTACTGTCCTACAAACCTCTGCACTTGGAGGCCCAACAACGTCTACAAGAAGAAGGTTTTGTAGTAGACATCAAGCTCTTTTTTGGCGCCGTTGTCACGGAGGTGAGTGCTTGAAGGTATATCTTTAGATCTTGCAATCGAATCTTTTTGTTTCTTGTTTCATCACTAGTTTAGTTTATAAAAGAAAACTACAAAAAAATGGAATTAACGGTACCTCATATGCTTCATCTTTTTAATATCTATCATGAAAATAAGGATTCCGATAATTGTGCTCAAGTGCTATAAGAAGAATGCATTAGAATGTTTGGCACTAAATATTTGAATGATGAGCATGATTGCAATGTTGTTAGTATGAATTCCTTGAATATCCATGATGCTAATGATATGCAAAGGCACAAGCTTGGGGAAGCTATGTTTGATGAAGATGATATTTTTTGTCCCCCAAGTTTTGGTGAGCAAATTTATTATGATGATAGCATGCCTCCTATTTATGATGATTATAATTATGAAAGTGGATTTGGAGAGGTCATGACTTTATTTAGTGATTAATCCACTATTTCGGAAGAGGTTCCAATTGATTATGAGAACAAAATTGCTATCTATGATGATTATTGTGATGACTTGTATGCTATAAAGAATAATGATAACCATGAAACTTGTGATCATGATTTTAGTTTTCAATTGGATTATACCTCACATGATAGTTATTTTGTTGAGTTAGCTCCCACTACTATTCATGAGAAGAAGTTTGCTTATGTGGAGAGTAATAAAAATTCTATGCTTGTCCATCATGAAAATAGTGCTTTATGTGATAGTTATATTGTTGAATTAATTCATGATGCTACTGAAAATTATTATGAGGGAGGAATGTATGCTTGTAGGAATTGCAATAATATCAAGTTTCCCCTCTATGTGCTTAAATTTTTGAAGTTATGCTTGTTTTACCTTCCTATGCAAGTTGATTCTTGTTCCCACAAGTTGTTTGCTCATAAAATCCCTATGCATAGGAATTGGGTTAGAACTAAATGTGCTAGTCATATTCTTCTTGATGCTCTCTTTATGTTTCAAGTCTTATCTTTTATGTGAGCATCATTGAAATCATCAAGCCTAGCTAGGGGCGTTAAACGTTAGCGCTTGTTGGGAGGCAACCCAATTTTATTTTTGTTCCTTGCTTTTTGATACTGTTTAGAAATAAATAATTTATCTAGCCTCTGTTATGATTATGTTTTTATGTTTTAATTAGTGTTTGTGCCAAATAGAACCGTTGGGAAGACTTGGGGAAAGTCTTGTTGATCTTGCTGTAAAAACAGAAACTTTAGCGCTCACGAGAACTGCTGCATTTTTATTTGTAAAGTGCTATTTAGTTAATTATTTTTGCAGATTATTAATAGATAAATTCCTCACGTCCAGAAATTTATTTTAGAATTTTTGGGGTTCCAGAACTTGCGTTAGCTACATATTACTACAGATTGTTCTGTTTTTGACAGATTCTTTTTTTCGTGTGTTGTCTGCTTATTTTGATGAATCTATGGCTAGTAAAAGAGTTTATAAACCATAGAGAAGTTGTAATACAGTAGGTTTAACACAAATATAAATAAAGAATGAGTTCATTACAGTACCTTGAAGTGGTGTTTTGTTTTCTTTCGCTAACGGAGCTCACGATATTTTCTGTTAAGTTTTGTGTTGTGAAGTTTTCAAGTTTTGGGTAAAGATTCGATGGACTATGGAACAAGGAGTGGAAAGAGCCTAAGCTTGGGGATTCCCAAGGCACCCCAAGGTAATATTCAAGGAAAACCAAAAGCCTAAGCTTGGGGATGCCACGGAAGGCATCCCCTCTTTCGTCTTCGTTCATCGGTAACTTTACTTAGAGCTATATTTTTATTTACCACATGATATGTGTTTTTCTTGGAGCGTCATTTTATTTTATTTAGTTTTGCTTGCTGTTTGAATAAAATACCAAGATCTGAAATTCTTAAATGTTAGAGAGTCTTAACATATTTGCATAATTATTCGACTACTCATTGATCTTCACTTATATCTTTCGGAGTAGTTTGTTGTTGCTCTAGTGCTTCACTTATATCTTTTTAGAGCACGGCGGTGGTTTTATTTTATAGAAATAGATGAACTCTCATGCGTCACTTATATTATTTTGAGAGTCCTAAACATCATGGTAATTTTCTTTGGTTATGAAATTAGTCCTAAATATGATGGGCATCCAAGAGGGATATAATAAAAACTTTCATATAAAGTGCATTGAATACTATGAGAAGTTTGATACTTGATAATTGTTTTGAGATATGAAGATGGTGATATTAGAGTCATGCTAGTTGAGTGGTTGTGAATTTTAGAGATACTTGTGTTAAAGTTTCTGAATCCCGTAGCATGCACGTATGGTGAACCGTTATGTGATGAAGTCGGAGCATGATTTATTTATTGATTGTCTTCCTTATGAGTGGCGGTCGGGGATGAGTGATGGTCTTTTCCTACCAATCTATCCCCCTAGGAGCATGCGCATAGTACTTCGTTTTGATAACTAATAGATTTTTGCAATAAATATGTGAGTTCTTTTATGACTAATGCTGAGTCCATGGATTATACGCACTCTCACCCTTCCACCATTGCTAGCCTCTCTAGTACCGCGCAAATTTCACCGGTACCATAAATCCACCATTTACCTTCCTCAAAACAGCCACCATACCTACCTATTATGGCATTTCCGTAGCCATTCCGAGATATATTGCCATGCAACTTTCCACCGTTCTGTTTATTATGACACGCTCCATCATTGTCATATTGCTTTGCATGATCATGTAGTTGACATCGTATCAAAGCCACCATTCATAATTCTTCCATACATGTCACTCTTGATTCATCGCATATCCCAGTACACCGCCGGAGGCATTCATATAGAGTCATATTTTGTTCTAAGTATTGAGTTGTAATTCTTGACTTGCAAGTAAATAAAAGTGTGATGATCATCATTTTTAGAGCATTGTCCCAAGTGAGGAAAGGATGATGGAAACTATGATTCCCTCGCAAGTCGGGATGAGACTCCCGATGAAAATAAAAAAATAAAAAAATAAAAGGCCATAAAAAAGAAAAGGCCCCCAAAAAAAGAGAGAAAAAGAGAGAAGGGACAATGCTACTATCCTTTTACCACACTTGTGCTTCAAAGTAGCACCATGGTCTTCATGATAGAGAGTCTCCTATGTTGTCACTTTCATATACTAGTGGGAATCTTTCATTATAGAACTTGGCTTGTATATTCCAATGATGGGCTTCCTCAAAATGCCCTAGGTCTTGGTGAGAAAGCAAGTTTCATGCACACCCACTTAGTTTCTTTTTGAGCTTTCATACACTTATAGCTCTAGTACATCCGTTGCATGGCAATCCCTACTCACTCACATTGATATCTATTGATGGGCATCTCCATAGCCGTTGATACACCTTGTTGATGTGAGACTATCTTCTCGTTTTTGTCTTCTCCACAACCACCATTCTAATCCACCTATAGTGCTATGTCCATGGCTCACGCTCATGTATTGCGTGAAGATTGAAAAAGTTTGAGAACACCAAAAGTATGAAACAATTGCTTGGCTTGTCATCAGGGTTGTGCATGATTTAAATATTTTGTGTGGTGAAGATAGAGCATAGCCAGAGTATATGATTTTGTAGGGATAGCTTTCTTTGGCCATGTTCTTTTGAGAAGACATGATTGCTTGGTTAGTATGCTTGAAGTATTATTATTTTTATGTCAATATTAAATTTTTGTCTTAAATATTATGGATCTGAATATTCTTGCCACAGTAAAGAGAACTACATGGATAAATATGTTAGGTAGCATTCTATAGTGACCAGACCTCAAACGGTCCGATCTCTGTGCATCAGTGTCATCCCTGGATCAGTAATGCTGACACGCACAGTACTTGAAGGATTTATAACAGAGTAGCAATCACACACTTATTACATCGAATGCCTCAAAAGAGAACTTATTACAAATAATATGGCTTAAGGCCATCTAATAACGATAACAACGGAAGGCTTGGAAGATAAGTGAGTACATCAACTCCAACGGCATCACTGAGTATAGAACCACGACCTAAGGCTCCTTACTCGTCATCTGAAAAGTCTGCAACATGAACGTTGCAGCCCGAAAACGGGTTAGCACATGGAATATGCTGGCATGTAACACATAGAGAGTAGTGAACAGAAATAGGCTATACTACATGCATATATGGCTGGTGGAAAGCTCTATGGTTATAGTTTTGCGTAAAGCCAGTTTTTCCCTACTACAAAGAAATAAATTTTATTTAACTATCATGGTGGTTGTTAAACTTTGAGAGCGTAGACACCCTCTCAATCCCAATTAAACATCATCTTTAAAACCCAACAAAATTAATTAAAGTCACATGATGAGATTCACATGATAATCCAAGTACTAGATACTCAAGACGTCCATAACCGGGGACACGGCTAACCATGATTAGTTTATACACTCTGCAGAGGTTTGCACACTTTTCCCCACAAGACTCAATCTCCTCTGTTGGAATTCTTGCACTACATGGTGTTTGAGAATCAGATGACCGAGACATAGTATTTCAGAAGCGCTAGCACCTTACGATCGGGTAGACCGTTACACCTACTTTCCCCTACATCTGCTAGTCTACCACTGTAAGAGTTCGCACGACTTAATCAACTATGCTAGAGCCCATAGTAGCTTGTGGCTGCACACGGAAGTTTCTAGTACGAATAATCTCATGATCCCTTTGAGCCTGTGTGGCGGTCCATAAAGAAAAACAACAGGCAATCGCTGGAATACCCAGGTGCCTCAATCCACCAAGATGTGTATTAAAGTTGCCACCTTAAGTTGAACCATTAATTAACATTCTCACATCTGTCATGGATACACTCAAACCCAATCCACGTCTACAAGCATAGCATGGCATAAGCAAACGTAGAAGTAACTCCCAGGGTTTGATAATAAAACAGGAAATAGGTACTATCTCATCTACTTCCCAAAACCCACACATTAATCAGATCCTATTCATGCAATGGTTTGAGGATTGATCTAATGCAATAAAACTGGGTAGTAAGAGGTATGATCAAAGTCTTACTTGCCTTGCTGATGATCCGCGAAACCTAGAGATTCGAAGTAGCAAGCGGCGCACTCCGGGTAGATACTCTATCGCAACAAACAAACAAGCATACTATAAGCACTCATCTAATGCACAGGTAAAACTCAAATAAGAGATCTAACCAGAAGTTCAACTTAAGAACTCGGGTTTGCAAAAAGAAACAAATCGAACGAAACAACGAAAGTCAAACGGCGAAAGAAAACAAGCTTCGATTACTAATCTGGACCTAAGCCAAATTTTACAAAAGCAAAAACTTGTTTGAGTTGGTTAAACGGAAAGAGGGTTTCGAGACTAAACTCTAGGCGCTTGAATCGCCTGATTCTGATAAACGAGCGAAAAGTTAAACTAAAACGAAAATCGGATCAGAAATCATGATAAAAAATAATTGCGAAAAATCCGAGAAAAAGAGAAAACTGACGAACAGATTAACGAATGAACATTCGTTATCTGAAACTAAACGGTGAACTCGTCCGTTAAAACAAGCGAACGAGCGAACGCTCGCTAAATAAAAGAACCGAGAAAACCGATCTAATAAAATAAAAAACCTAGGGTTTTCAAAAAAAGCCGGATCGGTTTTCTTCGGAAAACCGGCGGAGAACGGCGCGGCTACCTCGTCGGACTCCGGCGGCTCGGGGCTCCGGCGGGGCGGGGCGGCGTCGTCGGCGGGCGCGGCTAGCGGTAGCGAGTGGCGCGACGAGCGGCGGTGAGCGGCGGCTGCGAGAGGCAGGGCGGGGCGAGGTGGCGGGGTGAGGTGGTGGCGGCGGGGTATTTATGAGAGGGGGGGGTGGCGCGGCTTGTGGAAGAGGGCGCCGGGTCGGGGTCGGCCTCGGGAGGCATGCCCTGGCCGGACTCGGCTGCGGCGGCGGTGCGGTCTCCCGTGGGGAAGGCGGCGGCGGGCGCGGGCCTGGCCTGGCTCGGCTGGGCCTTCGGCCCAGTCGGGTGCGCGATACTTTTTTTTAAACAATTCTGCCGAAACTAAGAAAAATTCTAGAAAATAAAATAAAATTCTAAAAGGCCAAAATAAATTTTCATCGCGTAAATAAAATATTTAGAACGAGATGAACATTTTCTTGGCCCTAAAAATGCAGTTTTGAAAAACGTGCAGTTTTTCTTAAATTCAAATAAACTAGCGAGAAACTCCAAAATAAAATCTTATTTGATTTTTTATTAAATCTTCAATATTTCTTTATTTTGGGAAAGTCATTTTATTCCCTCTCTCATATTTTTATAATAGAAATAATTGAAGATAAAATAAATAAAATCAAATCATCCTATTTTCAAAATTTAAGAAAACTCAAATAAGAAAATAACGAAATCCCCAACTCTCTCCGTGGGTCCTTGAGTTGCATAGAATTTCTGGATCAGGCCAAAAGCAAATAAAATATGATATGCAGTGATGATCTAATGCATAACATTCCAAATTGAAAATTTGGGATGTTACAAACCTACCCCCCTTAAGATGAATCTCGCCCTCAAGATTCGGGTTGGCTAGAAAATAGGTGAGGGTGGTCCTTCAGCAGATCTTCCTCTCGCTCCCAGGTGGCTTCATCCTCGGTGTGGTGGCTCCACAGAACCTTGCAAAACTTGATAACCTTGCTGCAGGTGACTCAGCTGGCATACTTGAGAATCCTAACTGGTTTCTCCTCATATGTCAAATCACTATCCAACTGAATCGCTTCCAACGGCACTGTATCTCTCAGCGGTATATCCACCATTTCTGCATGGCACTTCTTCAACTGGGAAACGTGGAACACGTCGTGAACTCCCGACAATCCCTCAGGTAATTCCAATTTATAAGCAACTTCTCCCATGCGTTCCAAAACTTTGTATGGTCCCACAAAACGTGGCGCTAACTTTCCCTTAACTCCAAAGCGCTTAAATCCTTGAAGTGGAGATACACGAAGATAAACTCTATCTCCGGCTTTGTAAACTATCTCCTTGCGTTTAGAATCTGCATAGCTCTTTTTCCTGGACTGGGCTACTGATGTCTACTACACAACCTTCTTCTTGTAGACGTTGTTGGGCCTCCAAGTGCAGAGGTTTGTAGGACAGTAGAAAATTTCCCTCAAGTGGATGACCTAAGGTTTATCAATCCGTAGGAGGCGTAGGATGAAGATGGTCTCTCTCAAGCAACCCTACAACCAAATAACAATGAGTCTCTTGTGTCCCCAACACACCCAATACAATGGTAAATTGTATAGGTGCACTAGTTCGGCGAAGAGATAGTGAAACAAGTGGTATATGGATAGTAGATAAAGGTATTTGTAATCTGAAATAATAAAAACAGTGAGGTAGCAAGTGATAAAAGTGAGCATAAACGGTATTGCAATGCTAGGAAATAAGGCCTAGGGTTCATACTTTCACTAGTGTAAGTTCCCTCAACAATACTAACATAATTGGATAATAAAACTATCCCTCAACATGCAACAAAGAGTCACTCCAAAGTCACTAATAGCGGAGAACGAACGAAGAGATTATGGTAGGGTACGAAACCACCTCAAAGTTATTCTTTCCAATCAATCCGTTGGGCTATTTCTATAAGTGTCACAAACAGCCCTAGAGTTCGTACTAGAATAACACCTTAAGACACAAATCAACCAAAACCCTAATGTCACCTAGATACTCCAATGTCACCTCAAGTATCCGTGGGCATGATTATACGATATGCATCACACAATCTCAGATTCATCTATTCAACCAACACATAGAACCTCAAAGAGTGCCCCAAAGTTTCTACCGGAGAATCACGACGAAAACGTGTGCCAACCCCTATGCATAGGTTCATGGGTGGAACCCACAAGTTGATCACCAAAACATACATCAAGTGAATCACGTGGTATCCCATTGTCACCACAGATACGCACGGCAAGACATACATCAAGTGTTCTCAAATCTTTAAAGACTCAATCCGAAAAGATAACTGCAAAGCGGAAACTCAATTCATTACAAGAGAGTAGAGGGGGAGGAGAAACATAAGATCCGACTATAATAGAAAAGCTCGCGATACATCAAGATCGTGCCAAATCAAGAAAACGAGAGAGAGAGAGAGATCAAACACACAGCTACTAGTACATACCCTCAGCCCCGAGGGAGAACTACTCCCTCCTCGTCATGGAGAGCACCAGGATGATGAAGATGGCCACCGGAGAGGGATTGCCCCCTCCGGCAGGGTGCCGGAACGGGTCTTGATTGGTTTTTGGTGGCTACGGAGGCTTCTGGCGGCGGAACTCCCGATCTATTGTGCTCCCCGATCGTTTTAGGGTATATGGAGATATATAGGCGGAAGAAGTACGTCAGGGGGGCCACGAGGGGCCCACGAGGGTGGAGGGCGCGCCTAGGGAGTGGGCGCGCCCCCTGCCTCGTGACCTCCTCACAGATCCCCTGATGTGCACTCCAAGTCTTCTGGGCTTCTTTCCTTCCATAAATGAGTTCCGTGAAGTTTCAGGTCAATTGGACTCCGTTTGATTTTCCTTTTCTTCGAAACCCTAAAACAAGGTAAAAACAGAAACTGGCACTGGGCTCTGGGTTAATAGGTTAGTCCCAAAAAATGATATAGAAGTGTATAATAAAGCCCATAAACATCTAAAACAGTAGATAATATAGCATGGAGCAATCAAAAATTATAGATACGTTGGAGACGTATCAACATCCCCAAGCTTAATTCCTGCTCGTCCTTGAGTAGGTAAATGATAAAAGAAAGAATTTTTGATGTGGAATGCTAGTTGGCATAATTTCAATGTAATTCTTCTTAATTGTGGTATGAATATTCAGATCTGAAAGATTCAAGACAAAAGTTCATATTGACATAAAATGATAATACTTCAAGCATACTAACTAAGCAATCTTGTCTTCTCAAAATAACATGGCCAAAGAAAGTTCATCCCTACAAAATCATATAGTTTAGTCATGTTTCATTTTCGTCACACAAGAATGCTCTCATCATGCACAACCCCGATGACAAGCCAAGCAATTGTTTCATACTTTAGTAATCTCAAACTCATAAAGCTTCATGCAATACATGAGCGCGAGCCATGGATATAGCACTATGGGTGGAATAGAATATAATGAGGGGGGTTATGTGGAGAAGACAAAAAGGAGAAAATCTCACATCAACGAGGCTAATCAATGGGCTATGGAGATGCCCATCGATTGATGTTAATGCGAGGAGTAGGGATTTCCATGCAACGGATACACTAGAGCTATAAATGTATGAAAGCTCAACAAAAGAAACTAGTGGGTGTGCATCCAACTTGCTTGCTCACGAAGAACTAGGGCACTTGAGGAGGCCCATTGTTGGAATATACAAGCCAAGTTCTATAATGAAAAATTCCCACTAGTATATGAAAGTGACAAAACAAGAGACTCTTATCATGAAGATCATGGTGCTACTTTGAAGCACAAGTGTGGCAAAGGATAGTAGCATTGTCCCTTCTCTCTTTTTCTCTCATTTTTTGGGGCCTTTTCTCTTTTTTTATGGCCTTTCCCTTTTTTTGGGCCTTCTCTTTTTTATGGCCTTTATTTTTTTGGGCCTTCTCTTTTTATGGCCTTTCTCCTTTATTTATTTATTTATTCCTCACTTGGGACAATGCTCTAATAATGATGACCATCACACTTCTATTTATTTACAACTCAATGATTACAACTCGATACTAGAACAAAAATGACTCTATATGAATGCCTCCGGCGGTGTACCGGGATATGCAATGAACCAACAGTGACATGTATGAAGGAATTATGAACAGTGGCTTTGCCACAAATACTATGTCAACTACATGATCATGCTAAGCAATATGACAATGATGAATGTGTCATGATGAACGGAATGATGGAAAGTTGCATGGCAATATATCTCGGAATGGCTATGGAAATGCCATAATAGGTAGGTATGGTGGCTGTTTTGAGGAAGATATAAGGAGGTTTATGTGTGAAAGAGCATATCATATCATGGGGTTTGGATGCACCGGCGAAGTTTGCACCAACTCTCAATGTGAGAAAGGGCAATGCAAGGTACCGAAGAGGCTAGCAAGGATGGAAGGGTGAGAGTGCGCATAATCCATGGACTCAGCATTAGTCATAAAGAACTCACATACTTATTGCAAAAATCTAGAAGTCATAAAAAACCTCGATACTACGCGCATGCTCCTAGGGGGATAGATTGGTAGGAAAAGACCATCGCTCGTCCCCGACCGCCACTCATAAGGAGGACAATCAAATAACACCTCATGTTTCAAATTTGTTACACAACGTTTACCATACGTGCATGCTATGGGACTTGCAAACTTCAACACAAGAATTTCTCAATTTCACAACTACTCAACTAGCACGACTTTGGTATTATTACCTCTATATCTCAAAACAATCATCAAGCATCAAACTTCTCTTAGTATTCAACACACTCATAAGAAAGTTTTATTATTCTTGAATACCTAGCATATTAGGATTTTAAGCAAATTACCATCCTATTAAGACTCTCAAAATAATCTAAGTGAAGCATGAGAGTTTATCTATTTCTTCAAATAAAACTACCACCATGCTCTAAAAGATATAAGTGAAGCACTAGAGCAAATGACAAACTACTCCGAAAGATATAAGTGAAGATCAATGAGTAGTTGAATAATTATGCAACTATGTGAAGACTCTCTAACATTTAAGAATTTCAGATCTTGGTATTTTATTCAAACAGCAAGCAAATCAAAATAAAATGACATTCTAAGAATGTCAAACATCATGTGAAGAAGCAAAAACTTAGGATCAACCGAAACTAACCGATAGTTGTTGAAGAAGAAAGGTGGGATGCCAGCCGGGGCATCCCCAAGCTTAGAAGCTTGAGAATTCTTGAAATATTATCTTGGGATTCCTTGGGCATCCCCAAGCTTGAGATTTTGTGTCTCCTTAATTCCTCTCATATCACGGTCTCCCTAAATCTCAAAAAGCTTCATCCACACAAAACTCAACAAGGACTTGTGAGATAAGTTAGTATAAACCATTGCAATAACCTTATCATACTCTAATGTAGAAAATCACTAAAATTATTATTCAACATTGCATACTAAATGCATCTGCATATTTAATAGTCCTATCCTCAAATAGAATCATTAAAGAAGCAAACATATGCAAACAATGCAAACATAACAGCAATCTTCCTAAACAGGATAGTCTATAAAGAATGCTGCAACATCCATACTTCCCTAGCTCCAAAAATTATGAAAGAAAATTCCCACTGTAGTAAATTTATCAGAGCTTAATATGCAAAAGGTTTCGACATTTTATCACATTCTGACTTTTCTAGGGAATTATTGCAACAGTGGTAAACTTTCTATTTTCAAACAGCAACATGTATACTTGTAACATAGGCATAGTAAAGACTATCAATGCCACTTTTATTGAAATAAAAGGTGAAAAACATTGTTCTAAATAACATAAAGCAAATCCTAACAAAATAAATTGACGCTCCAAGCAAAACACATATCATGTGGTGAATAAAAATATAGCTCCAAGTAAAGTTACCGATGAACGAAGACGAAAGAGTGGATGCCTTCCAGGGCATCCCCAAGATTAGGCTCTTGGCTATCCTTGAATATTACCTTGGGGTGCCTTGGGAATCCCCAATATTAGGCTCCTTATTCCATAGTCCATCGAATCCTTACCCAAAACTTGAAAACTTCACAACACAAAACTTAAAGTAGAAAACTCGTAAGCTCCGTTAGTATAAGAAAATAAATCACCACTTCAAGGTACTATAATGAACTCATTATTTATTTAATTGGTGTTAAACCTACTGTATTCCAACTTCTCTATGGTTTATAAACTATTTTACTAGCCATAGATTCATCAAAATAAGTAAACAACACATGAAAAACAGAATCTGTCCAAAACAGAACAGTCTCTAGTAATCTGTAGCTAGCGCAAGATCTGGAACCCCAAAAATTCTAAAATAAATTGCTGGACGTCAGGAATTTATCTATTAATCATCTTCAAAACGAATTAACTAAATATCACTTTCCAAATAAAAATGACAGTAGTTCTCGTGAGCGCTAAAGTTTCTGTTTTTTACAGCATGATCAACAAGACTTTCCCCAAGTCTTCCCAAAGGTTCTACTTGGCACAAACACTAATTAAACACATAAAATCACATATAAAAAGAGAATAGATGAATTATTTATTACTAAACGGGAACAAAAAGCAAGGAACAAAAATAAAGTTGGTTGCCTCCCAACAAGCGCTATCGTTTAGCGCCCCTAGCTAGGTATGATGATTTCAATGATGCTCACATAAAAGATAAGAATTGTAACATAAAGAGAGCATCATGAATAATATGACTAGCACATTTAATTCTAACCCACTTCCTATGCATAGGGATTTTGTGAGCAAACAACTTATGGGAACAATAATCAACTAGCATAGGAAGGCAAAACAAGCATAGCTTCAAAACTTTAAGCACTTAGAGAGGAAACTTGATATTATTGCAATTCCTACAAGCATATATTCCTCCCTCATAATAATTTTCAGTAGCATCATGAATGAATTCAACAATATAACCAGCACTTAAAGCATTCTTTTCATGATCTACAAGCATAGAAAATTTACTACTCTCCACATAAGCAAAATTCTTCTCATGAATAGTAGTGGGAGCAAACTCAACAAAATAACTATCATGTGATTGGAAATTAAGATAAAGATGACAAGGTTCATTGTTATTATTATTCTTTAAAGCATACGTGTCATCACAAATATCATCATAGATAGGAGGCATGCTTTCATCATAATAAATTTGCTCATCAAAACTTTGGGGACAAAAAATATCATCTTCATCAAACATAGCTTCCCCAAGCTTGTGGCTTTGCATATCATTAGCATCATGGATATTCAAAGAATTCGTACTAAAAGCATTGCAATCATGCTCATCATTCAAATATTTAGTGCCAAACATTCTAATGCATTCTTCTTCTAGCACTTGAGCACAATTATCCTTTCCATCATACTCACGAAAGATATTAAAAAGGTGAAGCGTATGAGGCAAACTTAATTCCATTTTTTTGTAATTTTCTTTTATAAACTAAAGTAGTGATAAAACAAGAAACTAAAAGACTCGATTGCAAGATCTAAAGATATACCTTCAAGCACTCACCTCCCCGGCAACGGCGCCAGAAAAGATCTTGATGTCTACTACACAACCTTCTACTTGTAGACGTTGTTGGGCCTCCAAGTGCAGAGATTTGTAGGACAGTAGCAAATTTCCCTCAAGTGGATGACCTAAGGTTTATCAATCCATAGGAGGCATAGGATGAAGATGGTCTCTCTCAAGCAACCCTGCAACCAAATAACAAAGAGTCTCTTGTGTCCCCAACACACCCAGTACAATGGTAAATTGTATAGGTGCACTAGTTCGGCGAAGAGATAGTGAAACAAGTGGTATATGGATAGTAGATAAAGGTATTTGTAATCTGAAATAATAAAAACAGCAAGGTAGCAAGTGATAAAAGTGAGCGTAAACGGTATTGCAATGCTAGGCAATAAGGCCCAGGGTTCATACTTTCACTAGTGTTAGTTCCCTCAACAATACTAACATAATTGGATAATAAAACTATCCCTCAACATGCAACAAAGAGTCACTCCAAAGTCACTAATAGCGGAGAACGAACGAAGAGATTATGGTAGGGTACGAAACCACCTCAAAGTTATTCTTTCCAATCAATCTGTTGGGCTATTCCTATAAGTGTCACAAATAGCCCTAGAGTTCGTACTAGAATAACACATTAAGACACAAATCAACCAAAACCCTAATGTCACCTAGATACTCCAATGTCACCTCAAGTATCCGTGGGCATGATTATACGATATGCATCACACAATCTCAGATTCATCTATTCAACCAACACATAGAACCTCAAAGAGTGCCCCAAAGTTTCTACCGGAGAATCACGACGAAAACGTGTGCCAACCCCTATGCAGAGGTTCATGGGCGGAACCCGCAAGTTGATCACCAAAACATACATCAAGTGAATCACGTGGTATCCCATTGTCACCACAGATACGCAGGGCAAGACATACATCAAGTGTTCTCAAATCTTTAAAGACTCAATCCGAAAAGATAACTTCAAAGGGGAAACTCAATTCATTACAAGAGAGTAGAGGGGGAGGAGAAATATAAGATCCGACTATAATAGAAAAGCTCGCGATACATCAAGATCGTGCCAAATCAAGAACACGAGAGAGAGAGAGATCAAACACACAGCTACTGGTACATACCCTCAGCCCCGAGGGAGAACTACTCCCTCCTCGTCATGGAGAGCACCGGGATGATGAAGATGGCCACCGGAGAGGGATTGCCCCCTCCGGCAGGGTGCCGGAACGGGTCTTGATTGGTCTTCGATGGCTACGGAGGCTTCTGGTGGCGGAACTCCCGATCTATTGTGCTCCCCGATTGTTTTAGGGTATATGGAGATATATATAGACGGAAGAAGTACGTCAGGGGGGCCACGAGGGGCCCACGAGGGTGGAAGGCGCGCCCACGGGGGTGGGCGCCCCCCCCTGCCTTGTGACCTCCTCACAGATCCCCCGACGTGCACTCCAAGTCTTCTGGGCTTCTTTCCTTCCAAAAGTGAGTTCCGTGAAGTTTCAGGTCAATTGGACTTTGTTTGATTTTCCTTTTCTTCGAAACCCTAAAACAAGGTAAAAACAGAAACTGGCACTGGGCTCTGGGTTAATAGGTTAGTCCCAAAAAATGATATAAAAGTGTATAATAAAGCCCATAAACATCTAAAACTGTAGATAATATAGCATGGAGCAATCAAAAATTATAGATACGTTGGAGACGTATCAGCAACCTTGAGCCTATCACGAATCAACTTCACCTTCTATTCAGACTCCTTAATCAAATCTGGTCCAAACAACTGGCGGTCTCCAACTTCGTCCCACGATAATGGTGTTCTGCATCGTCTTCCGTACAAGGCTTCAAAAGGGGCCATCTTCAAACTGGATTGATAACTATTGTTGTAGGAGAACTTCGCATATGGCAAGTTGTCATCCCAACTAGATCCATAATCTAGCGCACAAGCTCTCAGCATATCCTCCAAAGTCTGATTGACTCTCTCGGTCTGTCCATCGGTCTGCGGATGAAAAGCTATACTAAACTCTAGTCTGGTACCCAAAGTTTCGTGCAACTAATTCCAGAACTTTGAGGTAAACTGGGTTCCTCTATCTAAAACAATGCTCCTCGGAACTCCATGCAGACATACAATCCCGGTCATGTATATCTTTGCCAACTTAGCACTGGTGTAAGTGGTCTTCACTTGGATGAAATGAGCTACCTTCGTCAAGCGATCGACTACAACCCATATCGAGTCATAGCCTGAACGAGTCTTGGGTAATCCCATGATAAAATCCATGCCTAGCTTATCCCACTTCCATTCAGGTATCGGCAATGGCTGTAGCAATCCTGCTGGCTTCTGATGCTCTGCCTTTACTCTCTGACATACATCACAAACTGCTACATACTATGCAATATCCTTCTTCATTCCGGTCCACCAGAAAGTGTCTTTCAAATCCAAATACATCTTGGTATTTCCCGGGTGAATCGAGTACGGCGAATCATGGGCCTCTTGCAGAATTAGCTTCCTGATCTCCGGGTCATTAGGCACATAAACGCGGTCCTCAAACCATAAGGTATTGTGTTCATCCTCATGAAATACTTTGACTTTTCCCTTGCTCATCTTTGCCTTTATGGTGGCAATCTCCTTGTCGGTCTTCTGAGCTTCTCTGATCTTATCCATCAGAGTAGACTGAATCTCCAATGCTGCTACATAGCCTCTCGGAACTATCTCCAAACATAGCTCATGAAGATCCTCGGCTAACTCCTTTGGTAACTCCCCGGTCATTAGTGTGTTGACATGGCTCTTGCGGCTCAATGCGTTAGCTACTACGTTAGCCTTTCCGGGATGATAATGTAATCTCATATCATAATCCCTTATGAGCTCCAACCATCTCCTTTGCCTGAGATTCAACTCCTTCTGCGTGAAGATGTATTTCAAACTTTTGTGATCCGTGTACACCTCACAATGGTTTCCGATGAGAAAATTTCTCCACGTCTTTAATGCGTGCACTACGGCTGCTAACTCCAAGTCGTGTGTAGCATAATTCAATTCATGGGGCTTAAGCTGTTGTGAGGCATATGAAACAACTCTTCCCTCCTGCATAAGCACTGCTCCAAGTCCTCGACGTGAAGCGTCGCAATATACTTCATAATCCTTGCGCTGATCTGGCAGAATCAACACTGGCGATGTAACCAAACGTTTCTTCAACTCCTGGAAACTGGCCTCACATTCTTCAGTCCATTTGAACTTGGTATCCTTCTTCAACAATTCCATCATAGGTTTTGCAATCTTCGAGAAATTTTCAATGAACCTCCGGTAGTATCCTGCGAGTCCAAGAAAACTCTGGATCTCTCCAACTGTTGTTGGGGCTTCCCAATTTGTCACAGTGACAACCTTGGTGGGATCTACAGCTATTCATTCTCCGGATATAACATGTCTGAGGAATCCAACTTTCTTCAACCAAAACTCACATTTGCTGAACTTGGCATATAACTGGTGTTCTCTGAGCTTACCAAGTACCAAACACAAATGTTCTTTATGTTCTTCTTCATTCTTCGAGTAAACCAGTATATCATCAATGAACACTACGACGAACTTATCCAAAAACTCCATAAACACTTTGTTCATCATGTTCATAAAATAAGCAGGTGTGTTAGTCAGGCCAAATGACATAACGGTATACTCATACAGCCCATACCTTGTGGTAAAAGCGGTCTTAGGTATGTCCTGCTCTCGAATCTTCAACTGGTGGTATCCTGATTGCAAATCGATCTTGGAAAGTACCTTAGCTCCTTGCAATTGGTCAAACAAATCATTTATCATAGGCAGTGGGTACTTATTCTTGATCGTCACCTCATTCAATCCTCGATAATCAACAACCATCCTTAACGATCCATCCTTGTTTTCCACTAGAAGTACTGGTGATCCCCAAGGTGACGAACTTGGGCGAATATATCCCTTATCCAGTAACTCCTTAATCTGCTTCTTAATCTCCTCCAAATCCTTTGCAGGCATTCTATACGGTCTCTTAGATATTGGTCCTATGCCTGGCAAAAGCTCAATAAAAACTCAATGTCTCTATCCGGTGGCATGCCTGGCAACTCTTCTGGAAATACATCCGGAAAATCCTTTACCACCGGTACCTCCTCCTGTACAACTCCTCATAAGGAATTTACTTGAGTCCTATTCGGCACATGCCGTGATACATACTTGATCCTTCTTCTCTCTGGGGTGGTAAGCAAAATCGACTTACTGGCGCAATCGATGTTTCCTCCATACATCGATAGCCAATACATACCCAAATTACATCCAAACCTTGCGATTCCAAGATGATCAAATTCAAGGGAAACACATGCCAACCTATACTCAATGGCACTTGAAAACACCCTTTACTGGCCATATACTCCGCTACTGGCGAGCTTACTAACATAGGTGTTCTAAGAACCTTGGTGGGTAGTTTATACTTATCCACGAATGCCCTTGATATGTATGAATGCGATGCACCCGTATCAAAAAGAACGATGGCAGTAAAAGACTTAACCAAAAACTTACCGATTACTGCATCTGGCTGGGCTTCAACCTCCTCCACGTTAACGTGGTTCACCTGTCCCCTGTTGAAAAGGTTCGGCTTCTTCCCAGATCTTCCATTGCCATTTCCATTCTGGGCTTCAGGACATTTATTGGCATAATGTCCGGTCTTCTGACACTTATAACAAGTGAATTGGCTTAGGTCTCTCTTGGCTGGGGTTGATGGGTTGGTATGATTCTGACCGTTGCTCCCCCCATTCCCATTACCATTTTTGGGGCCATTATGATTATGCGAACTCCCTCCTCCATGGGTATGCTGAAATTGTCCTCCTAATTTCGGGGTAAAACATGGCTTCTGCTGAGCTCCTGAATTGTATTTTCCCTTGTCCATACTTCCTCTTGCGGTTCTCAATCTGTTGCTGCTTCCCTTCTATCATAAGAGCACGATCTACCAACTCCTGGTAGTTGTTAAAAGTTGCTACCATCAACTGCATGCTCAACTCATCATTCAGTCCTTCTAGAAACTTCTCCTGCTTAGCTGCATCCGTAGCAACGTCATCTGGGGCATAATGTGCTAACTTACTAAAGTCATCCACGTATTGGCCAATTGTCCGTCCTCCTTGGCGCAAGTTGTGAAACTCACGCTTCTTCATGGCCATAGCTCCTGCTGAAACATGGGATGTATGGAAAGCCTGCTGAAATTGGTCCCATGTCACCATGGCTATAGGGTAGGTGACAGTGTAATTCTCCCACCATGATGTTGCTGGTCCATCCAACTGATGTGCGATAAAACGCACCTTCTCAGCGTCAGTACATCCTGTAGTGGTTAACTCCCTTCCAATCTTGCGGAGCCAATCATCTACTACTATAGGCTCGGTGCTACTGGAGAACACCGACGGATTCAGTCTAAGGAAACGGGTTAAGTGATCAATAGGTGGTGGTGGGTTGTTGTTGTTGTTCCCCTGATTCTGATTCTGGACAAGAAACTGCATCAATGCATTCTGCTGCTGGATCAACTGAGTGAGCTCCGGTGGGAAAGCAAATCTATTGTCACGTCTCGGAGTCATCTGAGGGTTTAGAAAAGATGAGAATTAAGAATGGATTGAGGTCTAGAGAGAAGACACTACCCATATGCACATGAGGCAATTGCAAACAAAATCACTTCATTCAAATCAAACAAGGGCATATAATCGGTCTAGAACTATCGCAAAAGTGCTCGGACTACTCTATTTACATGGTGGAATACTACTACTGATGTGGTGGTCTACTAGAAATATTCCTCGGTTGCAGACTCCATGATATCTGCTCCAGCTTTGTCTTCAAAGTCATCATCGCTCAGGTCAGAGTTGGTATCGTCGATGATGATGTAGTCTTCCAGGCGAATCTCTTTGGGTTCTTCGTCTTCTTCTACTGGTGTGGGATCTCCCATGAATATTCCGATCTTCTTAATCAGGTCGTCATTCTTCTCCACTAGTACGACGATTTCCTCCTCATAATCTTCACGTGTAGCCTTGAGTTCTTCCTCCAGCTCTGTGATTCTTGTCATCGCCTTCTTCAGATCTATCATGTCTGCGCACATATGGTTCTCCTGACGTTGAATGTGCTGGTTTAACTCTTGGATAAAAGCTGCGATTGATCTATCCTTCCTAGTGCTGATCATCTCCCATTGCTCATCTCGGCGCCCACAAATCTGGTAGATAGTATCCTTGAGATCATTGCGGTAAACTTCTCCAATACGTCCCATGGCGATGTGGGCTGCCATGCTCTTTCCTAGACTCCATGTTGGTGCATCAAAGGAAAACACTATGGGCTTGGTGACTGGCGCGAACGTCCTTCCTGGAACTTGAACTTGAATCATCCAGCGCTCCTCTTTGGGTAAAGTGGCGTTGTAGGTCCTGGTGAAGCTTGGTAGTCCGATGTTCAGGTACTTAGTGACTTCCTTCATGTGACGTCCAAAGGGTGTATCTTCATCCGGTTGCGTGAACTTGTTCCTTGCATCCGCCATCCTAAAAGAGTAGAAAAGACGAGAAGTCAGAAATGAGAAGAGAATAGTGATCTAGGTCTTTATCTTAGTGGTCGTGTCCTATAGTCAGCGTGTGCTCTGATACCATCTTGTAGCGACCAGACCTCAAACGGTCTGATCTCTGTGCATCCGTGTCATCTCTGGATCAGTAATGTTGGCACGCACAGTACTTGAAGTATTTATAACAGAGTAGCAATCACACACTTATTACATCGAATGTCTCAAAAGAGAACTTATTACAGATAATATGGCTTAAGGCCATCTAATACCGATAACAGTGGAAGGCTTGGAAGATAAGTGAGTCCATCAACTCCAATGGTACCACTGAGTATAGAACCACGACCTAAGGCTCCTTACTCGTCGTCCGAAAAGTCTGCAACATGAACGTTGCAGCCCGAAAATGGGTCAGCACATGGAATATGCTGGCAATGTAACACATAGAGAGTAGTGAACAGAAATAGGCTATACTACATGCATATATGGCTGGTGGAAAGCTCTATGGTTACAGTTTTGCGTAAAGCCTGTTTTTCCTTACTGCAAAGAAATAAATTTTATTTAACTATCATGGTGGTTGTTAAACATTGAGAGTGTATACACCCTCTCAATCCCAATTAAACATCATCATTAAAACCCAACAAAATTAATTAAAGTCACATGATGAGATTCACATGATAATCCAAGTACTAGATACTCAAGACGTCCATAACCGAGGACACGGCTAACCATGATTAGTTTATACACTCTGTAGAGGTTTGCGCACTTTTCCCCACAAGACTCAATCTCCTCCGTTGGAATTCTCGCACTACATGGTGTTTGAGAAACGGATGACCGAGACAGAGTCTTTCAGAAGCGCTAGCACCTTACGATCGGGTAGACCGTTACACCTACTTTCCCCTACATCTGCTAGTCTACCACTGTAAGAGTTCGCATGACTTAATCAACTATGCTATATCCCATAGTAGCTTGTGGCTGCACACGGAAGTTTCTAGTATGAATAATCTCATGATCCCTTTGAGCCTGGGTGGTGGTCCATAAAGAAAAACAACAGGCAATCGCTGGAATACCGAGGTGCCTCAATCCACCCAGATGTGTATTAAAGTTTCCACCTTAAGTTGAACCATTAATTAACATTCTGACATCTGTCATGGATACACTCAAACCCAATCCACCTCTACAAGCATAGCATGACATAAGAAAACGTAGAAGTAACTCCCAGGGTTTGATAATAAATCAGGAAATAGGTACTACCTCATCTACTTCCCAAAACCCACATATTAATCAGATCCTATTCATGCAATGGTTTGAGCATTGATCTAATGCAATAAAACTGGGTAGTAAGAGGTATGATCAAAGTGTTACTTGCCTTGCTGATGATCCGCGGAACCTAGAGATTCGAAGTAGCAAGCGGCGCACTCCGGGTAGATACTCTATCGCAACAAACAAACAAGCATACTATAAGCACTCATCTAATGCACAGGTAAAACTCCAATAAGAGATCTAACCAGAAGGTTCAACTTAAGAACTCCGGTTTGCAAAAAGAAACAAATCGAACGAAACAACGAAAGTCAAACGGCGAAAGAAAACAAGCTTCGATTACTAATCTGGACCTAAGCCAAATTTTACAGAAGCAAAAACTTGTTTGAGTTGGTTAAACAGAAAGAGGGTTTCAAGACTAAACTCTAGGCGCTTGAATCGCCTGATTCCGATAAACGAGCGAAATGTTAAACTAAAACAAAAATCGGATCAGAAATCGCGATCAGAAATAATCGCGGAAAATCCGAGAAAAAGAGAAAACTGACGAACAGATTAACGAACGAACGTTCGTTATCTGAAACTAAACGGTGAACTCGTCCGTTAAAACGAACGAACGAGCGAACGCTCGCTAAATAAAACAACCGATAAAACCGATCTAATAAAATAAAAAACCCTAGGGTTTTCAAAAAAACCGAATCGGTTTTCTTCGGAAAACCGGCGGCGAACGGCGCGGCTACCTTGTCGGACTCCGGCGGCTCGGGGCTCCGGCGGGGCGGGGCGGCATCGTCGGCGGGCGGCGCGGGCGGCGGGCGCGGCAAGCGGCGGCGAGTGGCGGCTACGGCGGCAAGCGGCGGCTACGGGAGGCGGGGCGGGGCGAGGTGGCGGGGTGAGGTGGCGGCGGCGGGGTATTTATTAGAGGGAGGGTGACGCGGCTTGGGGAAGGGGGCGCCGGGTCGGGTTCGGCCTCAGGAGGCGTGCCCCGGCCGGACTCGGCTGCGGCGGCAGTGCGGTCTTCCGCGGGGAAGGCGACGGTGGGCGCAGGCCTGGCCTGGCTCGACTGGGCCTTCGGCCAAGTCGGGCACGTGGTACTTTTTTTAAACAATTCCGCCGAAACTAAGAAAAATTCTAGAAAATAAAATAAAATTCTAAAAATTCCAAAATAAATTTCCACCGCATAAATAAAATATTTAGAACGAGATGAACATTTTCTTGGCCCTAAAAATGCAGTTTTAAAAAACATGCAGTTTTTCCTAAATTCAAATAAACTAGCCAGAAACTCCAAAATAAAATCTTATTTGATTTTTTTATTAAATCTTCAATATTTCTTTATTTTGGGAAAGTCATTTTATTCCCTCTCTCATATTTTTATAATAGAAATAATTGAAGATAAAATAAATAAAATCAAATGATCCTATTTTCAAAATTTGAGAAAACTCAAATATGAAAATAATGAAATACCCAACTCTCTCCGTGGGTCCTTGAGTTGCGTAGAATTTCTTGATGAGGCCAAAAGCAAATAAAATATGATATGCAGTGATGATCTAATGCATAACATTCCAAATTGAAAATTTGGGATGTTACACATTCCACTTCAAAAATTCTGTTTTTATCATTTACCTACTCGAGGACGAGCAGCAATTAAGCTTGGGGATGCTGATACGTCTCCAACGTATCTATAATTTTTGATTGTTCCATGCTATTATATTATCAACCTTGGATGTTTTAAATGCATTTACATGCTATTTTATATGATTTTCTGGACTAACCTATTAACCTAGAGCCCAGTGCCAGTTTCTGTTTTTTCCTTATTTTAGAATATCGCAGAAAAGGAAAATCAAACGGAGTCCAATTGACCTGAAACTTCATGGAACTTATTTTTGGACCAGAAGAAGCCCGCGGAGTATCGGAGATGGATCAGAAGAGTCCCGGGCTGCCCACAAGGGTAGGGGCGCGCCCCCTGCCTCGTGGACAGCCCGGAGATCCACCAACGTACTTCTTCCTCCTATATATATCCATATACCCTAAAAACTTCGGGGAGCACAATAGATCGGGAGTTCCGCCACCAGAAGCCTCCGTAGCCACCGAAAACCAATCTAGACCCGTTCCGGCACCCTGACGGAGGGGGGAATCCCTCTCTGGTGGCCATCTTCATCATCCCGACGCTCTCCATGACGAGGAGGGAGTAGTTCACCCTCGGGGATGAGGGTATGTACCAGTAGCTATGTGTTTGATCTCTCTCTCTCCCATGTTCTTGAGGTGGTATGATCTTGATGTATCGCGAGCTTTGCTATTATAGTTGGATCTTATGATGTTTCTCCCCCTCTACTCTCTTGTAATGGATTGATTTTTCCTTTTGAAGTTATCTTATCAGATTGAGTCTTTAAGGATTTGACAACACTTGATGTATGTCTTGCCGTGCTTATCTGTGGTGACAATGGGATATTCACGTGATTCACTTGATGTATGTTTTGGTGATCAACTTGCAGGTTCCGCCCATGAACCTATGCATAGGGGTTGGCATACGTTTTTGTCTTGCCTCTCCGGTAGAAACTTTGGGGCACTCTTTGAAGTTCTTTGTGTTGGTTGAATAGATGAATCTGGGATTGTGTGATGCATATCGTATAATCATACCCATGGATACTTGAGGTGACATTGGAGTATCTAGGTGACATTAGGGTTTTGGTTGATTTGTGTCTTAAGGTGTTATTCTAGTACGAACTCTATGATAGATTGAACGGAAAGAATAGCTTCATGTTATTTTACTACGGACTCTTGAATAGATCGATCAGAAAGGATAACTTTGAGGTGGTTTCGTACCCTACCATAATCTCTTCATTTGTTCTCCGCTATTGGTGACTTCAGTGTGACTCTTTGTTGCATGTTGAGGGAAATTTATATGGTCTAGTTATGTTATTATTGTTGAGGAACTTGCACTAGTGAAAGTATGAACCCTAGGCCTTGTTTCAACGCATTGCCATACCATTTGTGCTCACTTTTATCATTAGTTACCTTGCTGTTTTTATATTTTCAGATTACAAAAACCTTTATCAACCATCCATATACCACTTGTATCACCATCTCTTCGCCGAACTAGTGCACCTATACAATTTACCATTGTATTGGGTGTGTTGGGGACACAAGAAACTCTTTGTTATTTGGTTGCAGGGTTGCTTGAGAGGGACCATATTCATCCTACGCCTCCTACGGATTGATAAACCTTAGGTCATCCACTTGAGGGAAATTTGCTACTGTCCTACAAACCTCTGCACTTGGAGGCCCAACAACGTCTACAAGAAGAAGGTTGTGTAGTAGACATCAAGTGGATGCTAGATTGCCATTAAAACATGATTACATAGGAAAAAAATCCTATAACATTCTATCCTATGAATCAAATGACCAATGTAGGAAAATATGAGGGGGGTCTCTCCAACAGTGTTCCTGGGCTCACACCTAGCATCACGGTGGTCGAACATGGAGTCATTCATCAGGTACACTTGGCATCTCAGATCTGGACACAAGGTGACGTGACCTCTCACTCCGTCTGCCATTTGAAGCGGCGCGCCGGTGGAGGGCTAGCATACTCCAATATTAGGTTGGCTCTATGTGATGTGGCAACTTCATATACTAACCAGATGCTGGCTATACTACAGTACTCACACTCCAAGAAGTGACTCAAAAACCATTCATAAATTGAGTCTATGACATGCATTTGCAAATGTACCATTCATTACATACAACAAGTCATCAACACACAACCACAACGAGGATACATGTTGGATTATAGATTATTTCCAACAAAACATTCTAGTAAATACTGAAGTATTCATCACACAACAAATAACAAGCAATGGAATGAACTTCAACTCAACCAATCCTCGGCGTTGGAAATGCTTGCTTTGAACCATAGGTGCTCTGGGAAGGGCCAACTATTGTCAATATCGAGAGCAACGCAGGACTGATCATCCAGGCTGAAGTGGCATATATCAGGAACAGGGTAGGGAACCACCACAATGTACGAGGTATGGATATAGTTGCTTCTCATAAATGGTAGTAACGTTGTGTCAACATCAGCTGGATCGCCTTTCACCACCATTGGATTGTTTGGTCCAAGGAAGAGCGAGTTTTATCCAAGACTATCAATATTGTACCAGGGAGAAGGTGTTGGCACTAGCACACTAGTATCCATCCCGAATACCCTACAACGTGTGTTGGAATAGGTCTGGAGAGGGCGACCATGGGAGACAACATGTGCTCCCCCTCAGTAGTAACAATCTCAGTGCACTTTATACAGACAAGAAGAGGTGATCCATCGGAATTAGTTGCCAGGCGCCACTGAGTATATAAGTTGTGCTCATCCTCATGCTCGTGATCATCACCGTCGTCATCTCCCCCTTGGTTATAAAACTTTTCAAGTATAGGTGGTGGAATGTTCACAGGACCTTGGAAACACAAGGTTAATTAGTAAAGGGAAACTTGCTAACCCGCATGCATGTGGATGAAACAATTATAATGATGATGGAAGACAAACGTACTGAAACTACGAGGATCCCATGCAAAAATAGTGCCACGAGTGGTGGCATCAAACACAAGATCCTCGCATTCAATTGCATCACAGTACTCATCCATGTACAGAAACTGATTTTTGAGCAATATGCATGGATGAACCGTGGAATCAGTAACGACGGCAACAAGCTTGTCGAAGATAGCAACAACTTCATAGTTCTCGTAATTCCAAGAGTAGTTGGGAACTCGACAAATTGCTATCTTCCATAGATGACAGCCACCATGATCGTATTTGAACGTACGTAGATCATCTGTTTGCTCAACCTCAGGGCACTCTGAGATTTTTGGAAGTGGATTCCGCTGATGAGTGTACACATTCACAAGTTCCCACTCGCAATTGTACCCAATATAAATAACCCAATCTCCATTTGCGCTAGCCTAGGCCTTACCCTTAAGCGATGGCATCTTGACATCACACATATCATTATCAAGCGGCATCAACTTGCACAAGGCGAGGCCTTCGTCGTCCGCGCCCATGCAAACATGCTTATAGCGAAGAAGATAAGGGAGATCAAACCGCTCCTAGACCCTTGGGTTCCTTGTAATGATGTTCTTAGTTGAGCCGAGAATGGTCTTGAATGAACCTGCCATGCTAGTCGAGGTGATGACGTTGCACCGATCAATTAGTTCCTCCACCACATCATCTTTCAGATCGGGGCAAGAATAACGGGGTCGTTTCTGGCTTGTTCCCTCCATGGAGAAGATGATCGAACAATGGCAAAAGGAAGGGTGAAGGCAAATGGAGGAGGGAGGAAGAGCATGCGATAGCAGTTCCAAATTGAGAGGGGAAGGCGAAGAGGCGGTGGACGGTTGCCACGGTACACGAAGAGGCACCCCGGCCTACGTAGATGTCCATTCGGAAATTGTACAAAAGGACTCACCGTCATCTCATTGACATGATGGAATGGGAAGACATGTCAACGAAACATGGTGTGTCATTTCTCGTGCAAAATGCGATCTGGCCGCGTTGGCCCGAAGTGCCGCATTATTTCTTGACTTTATTTTTTTAATGGCGCGCTGTTCAGTTTGGAAGCACAACTAACTGGTACTGTATGCAGAGAAAATATAAACTACTCTACCACTACTCCACCTCTAGTTCTAGTAGTATAAAAAAGATATATAGGCTGGAGCTTCAACGCTTTCTTGCTAAGGGCTGCCCACTTGCTTCTCATAATATCACCCTCTCTCCAGATCTAAAAAAGACGGCCTCTCTCTCCCTCCTCACCAGTGGTCACAGATCCACCGGGGAAGAAAAGGATGTGCAGCGTTGACGCAATCCTCGTCGGCGAGTGATGTCACAAACTGACGACAAGGCCGTCCTCTCAGACCTAGCGCCCGCGCGGGATGGCCTCCGTCCCCAAGAGAAGCCACTTCCCGCTGACCCTCAGGTATGCTACCTCTTTTCAAACCATACCCTTGTTCTATTGCCCCATCTGCCACGTCGCTGCATGTGGATCTTTTTCCACTCCACCATCTTCCCAATTTTCTATCCTGTGCTCTGCTGGTCACGCAGACAAAAACCTTAATTTGCACTATTAAAGGAAACCCTACTTCATGCAGACTAATCCATGTCTGGGTTGAATAAGGAAAGGAAGGGATACTGTACTGTCCAAGAGAGTAGGCATCGAACCCGCATCTAGGTTGAAAAGGGAAAATCAATAGCTAAGGAACAAGTCTCGTGTCTCTTGGTTGAAGAAGGGTAGAAAGGCATGACAACGCAATAGAGAATGACCAGGTCGATCGGTTTGTTGTTCTCACATGGGAAAAAGGTGGCTAAAGAGAACAAAAATGGGACATAATCCACATATGCTGCCTGGATATTTGTTGCTCTGGGCAACCATACCTCCCTCACCACTCTATGTGTCTGTGGAGGTACATCGTACTGGTGCGCCCACTGTCTGAATGGGCCTCCCATGCTCTTATTGCCACTTTTTTGCTGTTAGTATAACGCCAACAGTCAAGTCAAACAATGCTACTGCTAAAGTGATGCCACATTTAACTAATGCCGCACTCAGTCTAATGCCACCGATAAATTTAAGCAATGCCATTTCATGCCACTGGATTATTTCAGGGTTAGCTGTTGATTGTGGATGTATTAAAGATTTTTCAGCTAAGGCATTCTAATGTTGTTGCACAACCAGTATACCAACGATGAATCTTGTTACTACCTTCAGATTTGTGCACTGTTAATGCTTATAGATTACATACCTCACTTTCATGAGATAAGTCAATTTTTTTGTACAGTGTCAAGAGGAAAGGTCAAGATTGGGCACCTCCTCCTCCGGCCGTTCTCTTGATTCGTTCGATCAAGTTTTTATGTTTGACTGGTTATCAAGATTGGGATAGCAATTTTTAGGTCCCCTCGAGTTCGAAATGATATTTAGCTTGAAGGTACATGGTTTGCAATTTTTTTATACTGTCATTAGTTAATAATGCTAGTTACCTTCAGACCTTTGTATTTGGTTTAATGCTCATGCACAACTAGTATACCAATGCTGAAAATTCTTATAGAAATCTTCCAGTGCTAGAGTTTATTGAAATCTGTTCAATAAAACCATTATACTGTACCCTGTAATAAAATAACTACTCTACTGTTGTACTAGCCACTGGATTAGTGTATATTTGTACTATTCGAATGATGTTGCATTAGCGTATGGACATAAATAAAGTGTGGGAAGCTTTCCTAGATATGTGCTCAAGAAAACTACTACCTATTTTTCCTAAATACTAGACGTTTGGGTACATTAAATTGAACTACGAAAATGTCTTATATTAAGAAACAGAGGGTGTAGAGTTCACTCAAATTATCCCGGTAAAGCTAGTCACACCTTTGTTAAAATTAATGTTCATTATGTTATCGGAGGAGGTTTGTATGTTTGTCTCTAATGCCTGTCGACTACATACCTGACATCATGATGTAATGTTAAGTCATTTCCTTTTGTACAATGTCACTGAATTGTCAAGGCGGTGATGGCATTTTATTTTAGTTGAACTGCACAAAATATGCTTAAAAGAAGAGGAAAGGTCAGGAATTGATCAATCTTTCAGAAAGAACTATATATGCCTTCCTGACATCAGCCGCTGTTGCCTTATTTATTCCTTCAAATAGGTGATTAGAAACAGTCTTGCTACCTTTTCCCATTAAGAAATTGAAATGCTTATATTTGTGAGTCTATGCTTCAACTAGTGCCACTTTTATAGTAATCACACTTTCAATATCTATGCAAACAGGGATGCTCGATTTTAGTGTAACTGCACAAAAAGTCCAAATGGTTCAACATTAGGAGCATGTTTTCTTCCAAACCTTTATATCCAATTGGTGGCACTATGAGTTGTTCATTACGAAGGTACATGGTTTTCTACTATCCTGCTACTTTTTTTGTACTGTCATTAGATAGTAATACTAGTGGTTTGCATGTGAATTTATTGGCAGGGTGGGCCTACATTAGAGGTGCATGACATGATTCAATGATTGGATGCTCAATTTCGGTTGTATCGATTTCACCTCTTCCATCACTGTGAACATGGATATCCTTGGTCTGATGAAGTGTAGGCACTATATTTCTGCTCTGAACCAGCCAATCAATTCAGTATGAAATTGTCCAAGGCAAAACATGACTGTATCAAATTGTCCAGTGCAAAACATGTCAGATGCTAAGCGGAAGAGATGTGTTTAAACCGAAAATACAAGGTGGGGTATATGTTTACTAGCTGCTTGATATTTGTGCAGATAGAGATGTCTTCCCGTTGCTATTTGGCAAACAAACAAAGTGACCACAATTTCGGTTGAACTGCACAAGAGAATAGTATAGTCACTGCATGCAGTGCCATTTGAAAATAGACACAGAAAGATTGGATAGTCACTTCATGGACTGTAGAGAAGTAGTATTGTACTATTTATTAGCCAACACTAGGTGCTTCATTGCTTTGGTCTGATTATACAATGGGCATTATTTTGCCTAAGTTAAAGTTTGTATTCCGAAAATAGTCTCGCCGTGTGATCGGGAGAAGACCAAATCATATTGCAGTGGATGTTCCTCCATCATGTGTGGTTCATTCTCATTGTTCCAGCTGTTGGTGAAACCACTTACGTTTGCAAGAGGAATTGTAGACTTCACAAACAAATTTTGCTTTCAGTCTATACTGAATGTTGGCCAAGAGAAGCATCCATGTTAGTAGGAAGAACATATGTTTTTTCTAGATCTTTGCTTTTGGAGCTACATATTTGTATATGATCTGTGAATCATTGAGATGCATTAACATGTTGATCTTATGTATGGGAATCATACTAGTTGGTTTTGAATTTGGGCTACTAATGTGAACATATCACAATGCCAGGCCTGTGAGTCTCGTGTGAACATTTCGAACAGATTGGCTCTTACTGCTGTGCACAACATGATCCTTATTTCTGTGTTCTCAATGTTTAAAAGTTACTAACAGTTCCTTATTTCTGTTCGCTCAGTGTTTACAAGTTACTGATCGATCACTAGCTAGCCTTCTAATGCGCTCCTGGCAATTTTAGTTGCGACGCAAGATCCAAAGTGGCAGTTTTTTGAATAAAAATGCCTACCTACGAAGAAACTGACATGCTGCTCTGAAGAAAATGCCATGCGAATCTGAGGAAACTGCTAGCAAAAACGTTCGCAAATGCCCTATCTCCCAGCTAACGTTCATCAGCTAATGCGGTCGTACACGTACACCATCCGACCTACTCGATCTTACACGTACACTATCCGACCTACTCGATCCTACACGGATAAATAGCAGATCATGCACGTACTACCGCCTTTCCGGTTTGCAGGGCTCAATTCAAGAAATGACCTACTCGATCCTACACGAATAAATAGTGGACCACACACGTACTAGTACCTCCTTTCCGGTTTGCAGGGCTTAATTCAAAAATCTCACCAACTAAGGTACTCCCTCCGTCCAGGTTTATTAGTCTCGTGAGCCAAAGCACCAAGACCAAGGCATGGCAATAATTAACTTCATGCAGAAGTTTAAGCCTAATTAATTCCAGCGATTTATGTGGTGGCTGATAACCCACAAGTATAGGGGATCGCAAAAGCTTTCGAGGGTAGAGTATTCAACCCAAATTTATTGATTCGACACAAGGGGAGCCAAAGAATATTATCAAGTATTAGCAGCTGAGTTGTCAATTCAACCACACCTGGAAACTTAGTATCTTCAGCAAAGTGTTTAGTAGCAAAGTAATATGATAGTGGTGGTAGCGACAACAAAAGTAAAGACAGCAAAAAGTATTTTTTTTGGTATTTTGTAGTGATTGTAACAGTAGCGACGGAAAAGTAAATAAGCGTAAACCAGTATATGGAAAACTCATAGGCACCGGATCAGTGATGGATAATTATGCCAGATGCGGTTCATCATGCAACAGTCATAACATAGGGTGACACAAAACTAGCTCCAATTCGTCAATGTAATGTAGGCATGTATTCCGTATATAGTCATACGTGCTTATGGAAAAGAACTTGCATGACATCTTTTGTCCTACCCTCCCGTGGCAGCGGGGTCCTATTGGAAACTAAGGGATATTAATGCCTCCTTTTAATAGAGAACCGAAACAAAGCATTAGCACATAGTGAATACATGAACTCCTCAAACTACGGTCATCACCGGTAAGTATCCCGATTATTGTCACTCCGGGGTTAACGGATCATAACACATAATAGGTGACTATACACTTGCAAGATAGGATCTAGGACTCTCATATATTCATGAAAACAGAATAGGTTCAGATCTGAAATCATGGCACTCGGGCCCTAGTGACAAGCATTAAGCATAGCAACATCAATCTCAGAACATAGTGGATACTAGGGATCAAACCCTAACAAACTTAACTCGATTACATGATAAATCTCATCCAACCCATCACCGTCCAGCAAGCCTATGATGCAATTACTCACGCATGGCGGTGAGCATCATGAAATTGGTGATGGAGGATGGTTGATGATGACGACGGCGACGAATCCCCCTCTCCGGAGCCCCGAACGGACTCCAGATCAGCCCTCCCGAGAGGTTTTCGGGCTTGGCGGCGGCTCCGTATCGTAAAACGTGATGATTTCTTCTCTTTGGCTTTTTTCTCTCCGAAAGCAAATATATAGAGTTGGAGTTGGCATCGGAGGGTCTCCAGGGGGCCCACGAGGTAGGGGGCGCGCCCTAGGGGGGCGCCCCCACCCTCGTGAGAAGGGTGTGGGCCCCCTGGTCTTCATATTTGGCGAGGATTTTTTTTTATTTTTTCTAAGACCTCCCGTGGAGTTTCAGGTCATTCCGAGAATATTTGTTTTCTGCACATAAAACAACATCATGGTAATTCTGCTGAAAAAAGCGTCAGTCCGGGTTAGTTCCATTCAAATCATACAAGTTACAGTCTAAAACAAGGGCAAAAGTGTTTGGAAAAGTAGATACGACGGAGACGTATCGACTCCCCCAAGCTTAAACCCTTGCTTGTCCTCAAGCAATTCAGTTGACAAACTGAAAGAAAGAAAGAAAAACTTTTACAAACTCTGTTTGCTCTTGTTGTTGTAACTATGTCAAGCCAGCATTCAAGTTTTCAGCATAGATCATAACTAACCACATTTGCAATAATTCTCAGGTCTCACAATTACTCGTATCAATAGCATAATCAACTAGCAAGTCATAATAATAAATCTTGGATGACAACACTTCCTCAAAACAATCATAATATGATATAACAAAATGGTATCTCGCTAGCCCTTTCTGAGACCGCAAAACATAAATGCAGAGCACCTTTAAAGATCAACGACTGACTAGACATTGTAATTGATGGTAAAAGAGATCCAATCATAGTCACACCCAACATAGATTAATAGTGATGAATGCAAATGACGGCTGTGCTCTCCAGCTAGTGCTTTTTAATAAGAGGGTGATGACTCAGCATAACAGTAAATGGATAGGCCCTTCGCAGAGGGAAGCAGGGATTTGTAGAGGTGCCAGAGCTCGGTTTTGAAATGGAGATAAATTGTATTTTGAGCGGTATACTTTCATTGTCAATGTAACAACTAAGAGATGGCGATATCTTCCATGCTAAACACATTATAGGCATTTCCCAAACAGAATGGTAAAGTTTATACTCCCCCTCCACCAACAAGCATCAATCCATGGCTTGCTCGAAACAACGAGTGCCTCCAACATACATCAGGTCCCAAGGGGAGTTTTGTTTGCAATTAATTTTGATTTAGTTTGCATAAAGCATGGGACTGGGCATCCCGGTGACCAGCCATTTTCTCGTGAGTGAGGAGCGGAGTCCACTCCTCTTGAGAATAACCCGCCTAACACGGAAGATAAGGACAGCCTTTGTTGATACATGAGCTATTCGAGCATACAAAATAGAATGTTTATTTGAAGGTTTAGAGTTTGGCACATACAAATTTACTTGGAACGGCAGGTAGATACCGCATATAGGAAGGTATAGTGGACTCATCTGGAACAACTTTGGGGTTTAAGGATTTTGGATGCAGAAGCAGTATTCCCGCTTAGTACAAGTGAAGGCTAGCAAAAGACTTTAACATCCCAAATTTTCAATTTAGAATATTATACACTAGATCATCATTGCATAGCATATTTATTGCATTTTGGTTGATCAGAAATTTCACGCAACTCAAGGACCCTCGGAGAGAGTTGGGAATTTCGTTATTTTCATATTTGAGTTGTCTCAAATTTTGAAAATAGGATCATTTGATTTTATTTATTTTATCTTCAATTATTTCTATTACAAAAATATGAGAGAGGGAATAAAATGACTTTCCCAAAATAAAGAAATATTGAGGATTTAATAAAAAATATCAAATAAGATTTATTTTGGTTTTATTTGCTATTTTATTTGAATTTAGGAAAAATGCGCGTTTTTCAAAATTGCATTTAGGCCCCGAATAAATGTTCATCCTGTGCGACTTGATTTTAGAAGCCGGGGAAAATTTATTTCGGGATTTTTGGAGTCCGTTTAGTAGTCCTTTTGTTTTTTCTGAGCGTAACTATTTAAAAAAAGGAACCGACCTACGGGCCGTGCTAGGCCCGGACTCCTCCAGGCCTCAGCCTTTATAAGCCGTCGGCCCATCCTGGGTCAAAACCCTAGCCGCCCCGCCTCGAACCCCGCGCCGCCGCCGCCGCCCGCCGCCGTCGACGCCGCCACCCCGTGCCGCCCCGCCGGTCCCCGCCGCCGCCCCGCGCCCGCCGCCGCCCGACGCCGCCCGCCGCCGACGCCGCCGCCCCACCCGACCCTGCCGCCGCCTCGCCGGAGTCACCGCCGCCCGTATCGCCGCCCGAGCCGCCGAGGTTGACCCGCCGCCGGTTTTCCCGAAAAAACCATTCGGTTTTTGTCGGTTTTCGTTCGGTTTTTTTAGTTTCCGTTTTTTTCTTTTGATCGGTTTTTTCGGTTTAGGTTAATTAGCGAGCGTTCGCTCGTTTGTTCGTTTTAATGAACGCGTTCTTCGTTTAGATCCAGTTAACGAACGTTCGTTCGTTAAATTGTTCGTTGTTTTTCTTTTTCTTGGATTAAATCCGTGATTTTCTGATCATGATTTCTGATCCGATTTTCATTTTAGTTTAACTTTTCGCTCGTTTATCGGAATCAGGTGATTCAAGCGCTTGGAGTTTCGTCTCAAAACCCTCTTTCCGCTTAGCCAACTTAAACAAGTTTTTGCCACTGTAAAAATTGCCTTAGATCCAGAATAGTAAACGAAGCTTGTTTCTTTTGCCGTTTGTCTTCCGTTGCTTCGTTCGATTTGATTCTTTTTGCCAACCGGAGTTCTTAAGTTGAACTTCCTGGTTAGATCTATTATTTGAGTTTTACCTGTGCATTAGCTGAGTACTTATTGTATGCTTGTTTGTTTGCGATAGAGTACCCGGAGTGCACCGCTTGCTACTTCGAATCGCTAGGTTTCCCGAATCATCAGCAAGGCAAGTAACACTTTGATCATGTTTTCCCTCTACCCAGTTTTATTGCATTAGATCAATCCTCACACATTGCATGATTAGGATCTAATTAAATTGTGGGTTTGGGAAGTAGATGAGGTAGTACCTATTACCTGTTATTAACAAACCTTTGGGAGCTACTTCTATGTTTGCTTATTATGCCATGCTATGCTAGTAGACGTGGATTGGGTGAGTGTATCCATGACAGATGTGAGATTGTTAATTAATGGTTTATCTAAGGTGGCAACTTAAATACACATCTGGGTGGATTGAGGCACCTGGGTATTCCAGCGATTGCCTGTTTTTCTTTATGGACCACCACCCAGGCTCAAAGGGATCATGAGATTATTCATGCTAGAAACTTCCGTGTGTAGCCAGAAGCTATTATGGGCTCTAGCATAGTTGACTAAGTTGTGCGAACTCTTACAGTGGTAGACTAGCAGATGTAGGGGATGTAGGTTGGTACGGTCTACCTGTTCATAAGGTGCTAGCGCTTCTGGAAGACTATGTCTCGGTCATCCGTTTCTCAAACACCATGTAGTGCGAGAAATCCAACGGAGGAGATCGAGTCTTGTGGGGAAAAGTGCGCAAACCTCTCCGGAGTGTATAAACTAATCATGGTTAGTCGTGTCCCCGGGTATGGACATCTTGAGTATCTAGTACCTGGATTATCATGTGAATCTCAACATGTTACTCTAAAAATAAATTTTGTTGGGTTTTGTTTAATGATGATGCTTAATTGGGATTGAGAATGCTGTCAACCATTCTCAATGTTTAACAACCACCATGATAGTTAAATAAATTTATTTCTTTGCAGTAGGGGAAAATTGGATTTACGCAAAACTGTAACCATAGAGCTTTCCACCATCCAAATATGCATATAGTATAGCTGTTTCCTTCCATTACTCTCTATGTGTTATTTTGCCAGCATATTCCATGTGCTGACCCGTTTCGGGCTGAACGTTAATGTTGCAGACTTTTCAGACGACGATTAAGGAGTTTTTAGGTCGTGGTTCTATACTTAGTGATGCCGTTGGAGTTGATGGACTCACTTATCTTCCAAGCCTTCCGCTGTTATCGTTATTAGATGGCCTTAAGCCATATTTATTGTAATAAGTTCTCTTTTGAGACTCTCGATGTAATAAGTGTGTGATTGCTACTCCGTTATAAATCCTTCAAGTACTGTGTGGTGTCAGCATTACTGATCCAGGGATGACACCTGAGCACAAAGATTGGACCGTTTGAGGTCTGGTCGCTACAAGATGGTATCAGTGCACACGCTGACTGTAGGACACGACCACTAAGCTAAAGACCTATATCACTATTCACTCTCTTCTATTTTCTGACTTCTCATCTTCTCTACTCTTTTAGGATGACGGATGCAAGGAACAAGTTCACTCAACCGGATGAAGATGCACCCTTTGGACGTCAGTTGAAGGAAGTCATTGGATACCTGAACATAGGAGTACCAAGCTTCACCGGAACCTACAACGCCATTTTACCTGAAGAGGAGCGCTGGATGATTCAAGTTCAAGTTCCAGGAAGAACGTTCATGCCAGTCACTGAGCCCATAGAGTTTTCTTTTGACGCACCAACTTGGAGTTTAGGAAAGAGCATGGCAGCTCACATCGCCATGGCATGCATTGGAGAAGTCTACCACAATGATCTCAAGGATACTATCTACCAGATTTGTGGGCGCCGAGATGAGCACTGGGAGATGATCAGCACCAGGAAGGATAGATCAGTTGCAGCTTTTATCCAAGAGTTAAACCAGCACATTCGACGTTAGGAGAACCAGATGTGCACCGACATGATAGATCTGAAGAAGGCCAAGACAAGAATCAAGGAACTGGAGGAAGAACTCAAGACTACACGTGAAGATTACGAATAGGAAATTGAAGTATTAGTGGAGAAGAATGACGATCTGATCAAGAAGATCGGAATATTTATGGGAGGCCCTACACCGGTAGAAGAAGACAAGGAACCCAAGGAGATTCGCCCGGAAGACTACATCATCATCGACGACACCGGCTCAGATCCAGATGATAGCGATCATGACTATGTTGATGAAATTGGAGCAGATATCATGGAGTCTGCAACCGAAGAATATTTCTAGTAGACCACCTCATCAGTAGTAGTAGTCCACCATGTAAATATAGTAGTCCGATCACTTTTGTGATAGTTAGATCGTTTGTATGCCCTTGTTTGATTGTTTGAATGAAGTGAATTGTTTGTTTTGCCTCATGTGCATATGGGTAGTGTTTCTCTATACACCCCTCTATTCTTAAATCTCATTTTTTCTAAACCCTCAGATGACTCCGAGACGTGACCCCAGATTTACCTTCCCACCGGAGCTCACCCAGTTGATCCAGCAGCAGAACACATTGATGCAGTTGCTAGTCCAGAATCAGAATCAGGGGAACAACAACAACAACCCACCACCACCACCACCTGTTGATCACTTAGCCCGTTTTGTTAGGCTGAATCCGCCGGTGTTTTCCAGTAGCACCGAGCCGATAGTAGCAGATGATTGGCTCCGCAAGACAGCTAGGAAGTTGACCACAATAGGATGTACGGATGCGGAAAAGGTGAAGTTTGCCGCACATCAGCTTGAAGGACCCGCCGCATCATGGTGGGAGAATTTCACAGCCACTTTCCCTGTCGACACTGTCACATGGGACCAGTTTCAGCAGGCTTTTCGAACTGCCCATGTTTCAGCAGGAGCGATGGCCATAAAGAAGCGAGAGTTTCGCAACTTGCACCAAGGAGGACGGACAGTTGGCCAGTATGTGGAGGACTTCAGTAAATTAGCATGTTATGCCCCAGATGACGTTGCCACGGATGCAGCAAAGCAGGAGAGGTTTATGGAAGGACTGAATGATGAGTTGAGCATGCAGTTGATGGTAGCAACCTTCAACAACTACCAGGAGTTGGTAGATCGTGCTCTTATGATTGAAGGGAAGCAACAGCAAATTGAGAATCACAAGAGGAAGTATGGACAAGGGAAGCACAATTCAGGAGCCCAGCAGAAGCCACGTTTCACCCCTAGACTGGGAGGACATTTTCAGCATACCCATGGAGGAGGTAGCTCGCACAACCACAATGGCACCAAGAATGGTAATGGTAATGGAGGAAGCAACGGCCAGAACTGCACCAACCCATCGACCCCAGCCAAGAGAGACCTGAGCCAAGTCACTTGTTTTAAGTGCCAGAAGACTGGACATTATGCTAATGAATGTCCTGAATCCCAGAATGGAAATGGCAATGGAAGCTCTGGGAAGAAGCCGAACCCTTTCAATAGGGGACAGGTGAACCACGTTAACGTGGAGGAGGTTGAAGAGCAGCCAGATGCAGTAATCGGTAAGTTTTTGGTTAAGTCATTTACTGCACTTGTTCTTTTCGATACTGGTGCATTGCATTCATACATATCAAGGGGATTTGTGGATAAGTATAAACTGCCAACCCAAGCCCTTAGGTCACCCATGTTAGTAACCTCGCCTGGAGCAGAATATATGGCTAGTCTATGGTGTGATTGGTTACCATTAAGGATTGGTAACTACATATTTCCATCAGACCTAATAGTGTTGGAATCTCAAGGATTGGATGTGATATTAGGCATGGATTGGTTGTCAAAGTATGAAGGGAATATTGAATGTGCCAGTAAGTCAATTTTGCTTACCACCCTAGAAGGGAGAAGGATCAAGTATGTATCCCGACATGTGCCAAAGAGGACTCAAGCAAATTGTTTAACAGGAGTTGCGCAGGAGGAAGTACCAGTAGTGAAGGATTTCCCTGATGTATTTCCAGAAGAATTGCCAGGCATGCCACCGGATAGAGATATTGAGTTTTTGATTGAGCTTTTGCCAGGCACAGGGCCAATATCAAAGAGACCATATAGGATGCCTGCAAAGGATTTGGTGGAAATTAAGAAGCAAATTAAGGAGTTACTGGATAAATGATACATTTGCCCAAGTTCTTCACCTTGGGGATCGCCAGTACTTCTAGTGGAAAAGAAGGATGGATCGTTAAGGATGGTTGTTGATTATCGAGGATTGAATGAAGTAACCATCAAGAACAAATACCCACTACCGATGATCAATGATCTGTTTGATCGATTGCAAGGAGCTAAGGTGTTTTCCAAGATCGATCTGTGATCAGGATACCACCAGTTAAATATTCGAGAACAGGATATACCTAAGACGGCTTTTACCACCAGGTATGGGCTGTACGAGTATACCGTTATGTCATTTGGTCTGACTAACGCACCTGCATATTGAACAAAGTGTTTATGGAGTTCTTGGATAAGCTCGTCGTAGTGTTCATTGATGATATCCTGGTTTACTCGAAGAATGAAGAGGAGCATAAGGAGCATTTGCGTTTAGTTCTTGAAAAGCTCAGAAAACATCAGTTATATGCCAAGTTTAGCAAATGTGAGTTTTGGTTGAAAGAAGTTGGATTTCTCGGACATGTTATATCCGGAGAAGGTATAGCAGTAGATCCCACTAAAGTTGATACCGTGACCAAGTGGGAAGCCCCAACCACAGTTGGAGAGATCCGGAGTTTTCTTGGACTCGCAGGATACTACCGGAGGTTCATTGAGAATTTCTCAAAGATTGCGAAACCTATGAAGGAGTTGTTGAAGAAGGATACCAAGTTCATATGGACTGAGGAATGTGAGGCTAGTTTTTAGGAGTTGAAGAAACGTTTGGTTACCTCACCAGTGTTGATTTTACCGGATCAGACCAAGGATTATGAGGTGTATTGTGACGCTTCACGTTGAGGACTTGGAGCAGTGCTTATGCAGGAAGGAAGAGTTGTTCATATGCCTCACGACAGCTTAAGCCCCATGAGTTGAATTATGCTAGGCATGATTTAGAGTTAGTAGCCATAGTGCATGCATTGAAGACTTGGAGACATTTTCTCATTGGAAACCATTGCGAGGTGTATACGGATCACAAGAGCTTGAAATATATTTTCACACAGAAGGAGTTGAATCTCAGACAAAGGAGATGGTTGGAGCTCATCAAGGATTATGATATGAGATTGCATTATCACCCTGGAAAGGCTAACATAGTAGCTGACGCATTGAGCCATAAAAGTCATGTCAACACCTTAATGACGGGAGATTTACCAAGTGAGTTAGCCGAAAATCTTCAAGAGCTATGTTTGGAAATAGTCCCAAAAGGCTATGTAGCAGCATTGGAGATTCAGTCTACATTGATGGATAGGATCAGAGAAGCCCAAAATACTGACAAGGAGATTGCCTCTATTAAGGAGAAAATGAGCAAAGGAAAAGCTAAGGGATTTCGTGAGGATGAGCACGATACATTATGGTTTGAAGACCGTGTTTATGTACCAAATGATTCGGAGATCAGGAAGTTAATTTTACAAGAGGCCCATGATTCACTGTATTCGATTCACCCAGGAAATACCAAGATGTATCTGGATTTGAAGGATATTTTCTGGTGGACCGGAATGAAGAAGGATATTGCAGAATATGTAGCAGTTTGTGATGTATGTCAGAGAGTAAAGGGAGAGCATCAGAAGCCAGCCGGATTGCTACAGCCATTGCCGATACCCGAATGGAAGTGGGATAAGTTAGGCATGGATTTTATCACAAGATTGCCCAGAACACGTTCAGGCTATGACTCAATTTGGGTTGTAGTCGATCACTTGACAAAGGTAGCTCATTTCATTCGCGTGAAGACTCCCTATACCAGTGCAAAGTTGGCAAAGATATACATGACCAGGATCATATGTCTGCATGGAGTTCCTAGGAGTATAGTATCAGATAGAGGAACCCAATTTACCTCAAAGTTCTGGAATCAGTTGCATGAAACTTTGGGAACCAGACTGGAGTTTAGCATAGCTTTCCACCCGCAAACAAATGGACAGATTGAGAGAGTCAATCAGATTTTGGAGGATATGCTAAGGGCTTGTGCGCTAGATTACGGATCTAGTTGGGACGAGAATTTGCCGTATGCAGAGTTCTCTTACAACAACAGCTATCAATCCAGTTTGAAGATGGCCCCTTTCGAAGCCTTGTACGGAAGAAGGTGCAGGACCCCATTGTCTTGGGATGAAGTTGGAGACCGCCAGTTGTTTGGACCGAATCTGATAAAGGAGTCTGAACAGAAAGTGAAATTGATTCGCGATAGGCTCAAGGTAGCCCAGTCCAGGCAGAAGAGTTACACAGATTCTAAACGCAAGGAGACAGTTTACGAAGTCGGAGACTGAGTCTATCTTCGAGTATCACCACTTCGAGGAGTTAAGCGCTTTGGAGTTAAGGGAAAATTAGCGCCACGTTTTGTAGGCCCATACAAAGTTTTGGAACGTATGGGAGAAGTAGCCTATAAGTTGGACTTGCCCGAAGGATTGTCAAGAGTTCACGACATGTTCCACATTTCCCAGTTGAAGAAGTGCCATGAAGAGATGGCTGATATACCGCTGAGAGATACAGTGCTGCTGGAAGCAATCCAGTTGGACAGTGATTTGACCTATGAGGAGAAACCAGTTAAGATTCTAGAGTATGCCAGTCGAGTCACCCGCAGTAAGGTTATCACGTTTTGCAAGGTTCAGGGGGGCCACCACACGGAGGATGAAGCCACCTGGGAGCGAGAGGAAGATTTGCTGAAGGACCACCCTCACCTATTTTCTAGCCAACCCGAATCTCGAGGGCGAGATTCATCTTAAGGGGGTAGGTTTGTAACATCCCAAATTTTCAATTTGGAATGTTATACACTAGATCATCATTGCATATCATATTTATTGCATTTTGGTTGATCCTAGAAATTTCACGCAACTCAAGGACCCTCGGAGAGAGTTGGGAATTTCGTTATTTTCATATTTAAGTTGTCTCAAATTTTGAAAATAGGATCATTTGATTTTATTTATTTTATCTTCAATTATTTCTATTACAAAAATATGAGAGAGGGAATAAAATAACTTTCCCAAAATAAAGAAATATTGAGGATTTAATAAAAAAATCAAATAAGATTTATTTTTGTTTTATTTGCTATTTTATTTGAATTTAGGAAAAATGCGCGTTTTTCAAAATTGCATTTAGGCCCCAAATAAATGTTCATCATATGCGGCTTGATTTTAGAAGCCGGGGAAAATTTATTTCGGGATTTTTGGAGTCCGTTTACTAGTCCTTTTGTTTCTTTTCTGAGCGTAACTATTAAAAAAAAACTGAACCGACCTACGGGCCATGCTAGGCCCGGACTCCTCCAGGCCTCAGCCTTTATAAGCCGCCGGCCCGTCCCAGGCCGAAACCCTAGCCGCCCTGCCTCGAACCCCGTGCCACCGCCCGCCGCCGCCGACACCGTCGCCCCACGCCGCCAATGCCGCCGCCCCGCGCTGCCCCGCCGGACCCCGCCGCTGCCGCCCCGCGCCCGACGCCGCCCGTCTCGCCACCCAAGCCGCCGAGGTTGACCCACCGCCGGTTTTACCGGAAAAACTGTTCAGTTTTCGCCGGTTTTCGTTCGGTTTTTTTAGTTTCCGTTTTTTCTTTAGATCGGTTTTTTTCGGTTTAGGTTAATTAGCGAGCGTTCACTCGTTCGTTCGTTTTAACGAACGCGTTCTTCATTTAGATCCAGTTAACGAACGTTCGTTCGTTAAACTGATCGTTGTTTTTCTTTTTCTCGGATTAAATCCGCGATTTTCTGATCGTGATTTCTGATCCGATTTTCGTTTTAGTTTAACTTTTCGCTCGTTTATCGGAATCAGACGATTCAAGCACTTGGAGTTTTGTCTCGAAACCCTCTTTCCGCTTAGTCAACTTAAACAAGTTTTTGCCACTTTAAAAATTCCTTAGATCCAGAATAGTAAACGAAGCATGTTTCTTTTGCCGTTTGTCTTCCGTTGCTTCATTCGATTTGATTCTTTTTGCCAACCGGAGTTCTTAAGTTGAACTTTCTGGTTAGATCTCTTATTTGAGTTTTACCTGTGCATTAGCTGAGTACTTATTGTATGCTTGTTTGTTTGCGATAGAGTACCCGGAGTGCGCCGCTTGCTACTTTGAATCGCTAGGTTTCCTGGATCATCAGCAAGGCAAGTAACACTTTGATCATGTTTTCCCTCTACCCAGTTTTATTGCATTAGATCAATCCTCACACATTTCATGATTAGGATCTAATTAAATTGTGGGTTTGGGAAGTAGATGTAACACCCCGGATATGATTTACCTAATAGGTAATCCAACTCTTTCCGTTTCCGGCGTTAAGTTATTTTATTTCCTCGGGTTTGGGTTTTTTTGTCTCCGTGTGTTGTTGTCGTTGTCATGCATCTCATATCATGTCATCATGTGCATTGCATTTGCATACGTGTTCATCTCATGCATCCGAGCATTTTCCCCGTTGTCCGTTTTGCATTCCGACGTTCCGTTCTCCTCCGGTGGTCATTGCTACCTTTCTTTTGTGTGTGGGGATTAAACATTTCCGGATTGGACCGAGACTTGCCAAGCGGCCTTGGTTTACTACCGGTAGACCGCCTTTCAAGTTTCGTACCATTTGGACTTCGTTTGATGCTCCAACGGTTAACCGAGGGACCGAAAAGGCCTCCATTTTGGCCCAAAACCAACCAAAACCCTCTCCATCATCTAGAGCGTTCGATCACGATCGCGTGGCCGAAAACCGCACCTCATTTGGACACTCCTAGCTCCCTCTATGCCTATAAATAGCCCCCCTCCGAAATCCATGGGTCCTTCTTCCCCAAACCCTAGTCGCCTCCCACCTCTCGCCGCCGGACGCGTCCGCTCGGGCCGGACACGTCCGACCCAGCCGCCGCCGCCACGTGTCCGCCTCCCATTCGCCCGCGCGCCGCCCCACATTGCTGGCCCGGAGAGCCCAGGGCGGGCCCTCCCGGCCCGCGCGCGCCCGCCTCCACCTGCCTCGACCGGTCCGCGCCCGCCGCCGTCTTCCTCGGCCCCGGCCGCCGCCGCCCGGCGCGCCATCGCCACGCCGCCACAAGTCCTCGCCGGCGCCCGCGCCAGGGAGAGGAGCTCCCGGCTCCGGCGTCCGCGCCCGGCTGCGCCTTCTCCGGCGCCGCCCTCCGCCGCCTCCGCCTCCCCAAGTTCCGGCCGGCTTCCTCTCCAGCGAGCACTGCTACAGGGACTCCGACGAGCTGCTTCGGGAACCGTGCCGGAGATCCAGATCCAGATCGGGAAACCCTAGGGTTGACCTTTTTTCTCCAAAGTCTGCAGATTATATTGCCATGTTTATCGTGCCGTAATTTTGCATCCGTAGATCCGTTTTGGGCATATAGCATATCAAAATGTTCGTCTCAGAGAGCACATCATTTCATCTCATTGCATCATTTTCATTTGAGTTCATCTTGATGCCCGAAATGCTGTTGGAAGAGTGCTATTTGAGTTAATTGTCAGATCTGCTGCTCCAAATAGCTATTTGTCTTTTTTGCCATGATTAATGTGTGCATGATATGCCCCTGAACTCTACATGTATTTTGTTATATGTCTTGCCATCTTTTCGGAGGTGCAATCCATGTATTTTTGTGATGTGTGTGGTGACTAGCACAAGCTTGCAAAGTGGAGCATTCGTTAACGCTGATTTCAGGGACTTAGCAATTCCACTAAGTCCTTGATCTGTTCTTATCAATATGCCATATGTTCATGTTGTTTCCTAGTGATCCGTGCCTCTTTTGAGGATGATCAGTAAGGATGTTTTGTTAATCTTGTAGTGCTCTATCCATCCATGTCTTTGTTTGCAATTATGGAGCACCCTAGCTTGAGTCAATCGAGCTCTACTTTTGCTATTTCGTGAATCTGGGCAGATTGTCTACTTGTTAGCGATTTTGCCGAGGATGTTGTAGTTGATCCGTGCATGCTATGTTATTGTTCTTGCCATGTCTAGCTTGTATTATGTGTATTCTTGATGGGTGTAAGCTTAGATTGCCATGACTTGCTCTGTAGTGAGTTCATCGAGCTCGTAAACATGCCTACTTGATATCTGATTTGCATGCTCCAGTTTTTCACTGTCTGTGATCTGTTTATGTTTTTGCCATGTTCACATGCTTGCAATTGTATTTTCTGATCCCTTTTGACTCAAGATCACTAAGGGACTTTTGTTAAGCTCTTTGAGTAGCTCCATGCCATGCTTTACTTTGCCATGTTAATTTCCTGTAGCATCTAGTTTTCATGCTCCAAAGTGTGCTACCTAATCTGAAATTCCAGACAAGTGTTAATTTCACTAAGTCTGAAATCTGTTTACCAATTGCATTTTTGCCATGCTTGTTTGAACCTGTTAATGGATGAATTGGCCGTAGCTCAGTGTTCATCTTTTGTTAAGCATCATGAATGGATCCCTGCCATGTATTTTTTTGCCATGTTTGGGTGTTGTAGCATGTTTAACTTGTTGCATTTAGATGGCTACTTGTTGTATATCGCAGACCGGTGCCATATTTGAATTGCTTGCCATTTCCAAACCGTTCATCCGATTCCGGCGTTCTTTATATCGATTTCAACCGAAATCACCTCACCTTTCCAGTGGCACACTTGGATTTCCAAGTTGAGGCCAGGTTCATTCATTCCTTGTCAAATCTTGCATATGCTTCACATGTCGCATCCCGCATAACATACCATGTTTGCATCATGTTGTTTGAGTTTGCACGTGGTTGATTGTGTCCTTTTTGCTTGTTTGTCTTGTTTGGGTAGAGCCGGGAGATGAGTTCACTAACAAGGAGCCTGTTGAGTTTGCTTTCGAGGATCCAGTCAACTCTGACAACTTTGCAGGCAAGATGATCATACCCTCGAAATCACTTCTATCTTTGCTTTGCTAGATGCTCGCTCTTTTGCTATGCCTATGCTACGATGCCCACTACTTGCTTATCATGCCTCCCAAATTGCCATGTCAAACCTCTAACCCATCATGTCCTAGCAAACCGTTGATTGGCTATGTTACCGCTTTGCTCAGCCCCTCTTATAGCGTTGCTAGTTGCAGGTGAAGATTGGAGACCGTTCCTTGTTGAAACATTATTTTGTTGTTGGGATATCATTATATTATCTTATTATCTTAATGCATCTATATACTTGGTAAAGGGTGGAAGGCTCGGACTCTCGCCTAGTGTTTTGTTCCACTCTTGCCGCCCTAGTTTCCGTCATATCGGTGTTATGTTCCCGGATTTTGCGTTCCTTACGCGGTTGGGTGATAATGGGAACCCCTTGACAGTTCAACTTGAATAAAGCTCTTCCAGCAATGCCCAACCTTGGTTTTACCATTTGCCACCTAGCCTCTTTTTCCCTTGGGTTTCCGGAGCCCGAGGGTCATCTTATTTTAACCCCCCCCCCCCCCCCGGGCCAGTGCTCCTCTGAGTGTTGGTCCAACCTGTCAGCTGCCGGTGGCCACCAGGGGCAACTCTGGGCTGGCCTACCCGTACCTAAGACAATCTGAGTGTGCCCTAAGAACGAGATATGTGCAGCTCCTATCGGGATTTGTCGGCACATTCGGGCGGTGTTGCTAGTTTAGTTTTACCTTGTCGAAATGTCTTGTAACCGGGATTCCGAGTCTGATCGGGTCTTTCCGCTAGAAGGAATATCCTTCGTTGACCATGAGAGCTTGTCATGGGCTAAGTTGGGACCCCCTGCAGGGATTTGAACTTTCGAAAGCCGTGCCCGCGGTTATGGGCAGATGGGAATTTGTTAATGTCCGGTTGTAGATAATTTGAACCTTAACTTAATTAAAATGAATCAACTGTGTGAGTTACCGTGATGGTCTCTTCTCGACGGAGTCCGGGAAGTGAACACAGTGTTGGAGTAATGCTTGCCGCAGGTTGTTCTCTAGTTATTCGTTCGCGCTTTTCCTTCTCTTCTCGCTCTCTTTTGCGAACAGGTTAGCCACCATATATGCTAGTCGCCTGCTGCAGTTCCACATATTTACCTTGCCTTACCTATAAGCTTAAATAGTCTTGATCGCGAGGGTGCGAGATTGCTGAGTCCCTGTGGCTCACAGATTACTTCCAAACCAGATGCAGGGCCTGATGACTCCGTTCTAGATGACGCACTTGAGCTCAAGTGGGAGTTCGACAAGAACTCACGCCGTTACTATGTGTCTTTCCCTAATGATCAGTAGTGGTGCCCAGTTGGGGTGATCGGGACCGTGTCGCATGTTGGGTTTATCTTTTATTTTGGCACCGTAGTCGGGCAATGAGTGATTGGTTGATGTAATGCTATTTTACTTTAACTTTTCGCTCGTTTATCGGAATCAGGCGATTCAAGCGCTTGGAGTTTCGTCTCAAAACCCTCTTTCCGCTTAGCCAACTTAAACAAGTTTTTGCCACTGTAAAAATTGCCTTAGATCCAGAATAGTAAACGAAGCTTGTTTCTTTTGCCGTTTGTCTTCCGTTGCTTCGTTCGATTTGATTCTTTTTGCCAACCGGAGTTCTTAAGTTGAACTTCCTGGTTAGATCTATTATTTGAGTTTTACCTGTGCATTAGCTGAGTACTTATTGTATGCTTGTTTGTTTGCAATAGAGTACCCGGAGTGCACCGCTTGCTACTTCGAATCGCTAGGTTTCCCGAATCATCAGCAAGGCAAGTAACACTTTGATCATGTTTTCCCTCTACCCAGTTTTATTGCATTAGATCAATCCTCACACATTGCATGATTAGGATCTAATTAAATTGTGGGTTTGGGAAGTAGATGAGGTAGTACCTATTACCTGTTATTAACAAACCTTTGGGAGCTACTTCTACGTTTGCTTATTATGCCATGCTATGCTAGTAGACGTGGATTGGGTGAGTGTATCCATGACAGATGTGAGATTGTTAATTAATGGTTTATGTAAGGTGGCAACTTAAATACACATCTGGGTGGATTAAGGCACCTGGGTATTCTAGCGATTGCCTGTTTTTCTTTATGGACCGCCACCCAGGCTCAAAGGGATCATGAGATTATTCATGCTAAAAACTTCCGTGTGCAGCCACAAACTATTATGGGCTCTAGCATAGTTGACTAAGTTGTGCGAACTCTTACGGTGGTAGACTAGCAGATGTAGGGGATGTAGGTTGGTACGGCCTACCCGTTCATAAGGTGCTAGCGCTTCTGAAAGACTATGTCTCGGTCATCCGTTTCTCAAACACCATGTAGTGCGAGAAATCCAACGGAGGAGATCGAGTCTTGTGGGGAAAAGTGCGCAAACCTCTGCAGAGTGTATAAACTAATCATGGTTAGCCGTGTTCCCAGTTATGGACATCTTGAGTATCTAGTACCTGGATTATCATGTGAATCTCAACATGTTACTCTAAAAATAAATTTTGTTGGGTTTTGTTTAATGATGATGCTTAATTGGGATTGAGAATACTGTCAACCATTCTCAATGTTTAACAACCACCATGATAGTTAAATAAATTTATTCCTTTGCAGTAGGGAAAAATTGGCTTTATGCAAAACTGTAACCATAGAGCTTTCTACCAGCCAAATATGCATATAGTATAGCTGTTTCATTCCATTACTCTCTATGTGTTATTTTGCCAGCATATTCCATGTGCTGACCCATTTCGGGCTGCAACGTTAATGTTGCAGACTTTTCAGACGACGATTAAGGAGTTTTTAGGTCGTGGTTCTATACTCAGTGATGCCGTTGGAGTTGATGGACTCACTTATCTTCCAAGCCTTCCGCTGTTATCGTTATTAGATGGCCTTAAGCCATATATATTGTAATAAGTTCTCTTTTGAGACACTCGATGTAATAAGTGTGTGATTGCTACTCTATTATAAATCCTTCAAGTACTGTGTGGTGTCAGCATTACTGATCCAGGGATGACACCTGAGCATAGAGATTGGACCGTTTGAGGTCTGGTCGCTACAAAGACTGGGAAGCGACCAACTAGAGAGCGACAACAGCCATGTACATGCATTAAAATTAATAAACATTGGATGCAAGCATGAGTAGGATATAATCTACCATGAACATAAATATCATGAAGTCTATGTTGATTGTTTCAACTACATGCGTGAACATGTGCCAAGTCAAGTAACTTAAATCATTCGAAGGAGGATACCACCCCATCATACCACATCATAATCATCTCAATAGCATGTTGGCATACAAGGTAAATCATTATAACTCAAAGCTAATCAAGCATGGCACAAGAAACTACGATCTCTAATTGTCATTGCAAACATGTTTATTCATAATAAGCTGAATCAAGAATGCGGGACTCATCATATTTACAAAAACAAAAGAGGTCGAGTTCATACCAGCTTTTCTCATCTCAGTCAGTCCATCATATATCATCATAATTGCCTTTCACTTGCACGACTGAACGGTGTGAATAATAATAAGAGTGCACGTGCATTGGACTAAGCTGGAATGTGCGAGCATTCAATAAACAGGAGAAGACAAGGCAATATGGGCTCTTGGTTAAATCAACAATAATGCATATAAGAGCCACTTCAACAATTTAATTATGGTCTTCTCCTACTGACCCCCAAAGAAAGAAAACACTAAAACTATTTACACGGGAAAGCTTCCAACAAGCAGAAGAAGAACGGAAAATATTTTTGTGTTTTATTTTTAATTATTACTACTACAGAAGAAAAATAAACTACTACTATTTTTTTGGTTTTTCTTAAGGTTTAACAAGCACACAAGAAGAAAGCAGGAAAAAGAAAATAAACTAGCATGGAAATTACAATGAAAAAGTATGAGCACCGACATCTAGCAATGAGTGTGTGTGAACATAAATGTAATGTCGGTGAGAAATACGTACTCCCCCAAGCTTAGGCTTTTGGCCTAAGTTGGTCTATGGCCACGGCTGGCCTGGCAGATATCCATAATAATAGTTGTTGGGGTCGTACTGTGATGAAGAAGGATAGTTGGGATCATACTGATGTGCGGCGGTTATCGCCTGCTGAGCTGCAGCGTGGAGTCGGGCTGCCTCCGCTCTCCTCTCGTACTCTTATGCCTCCTCTCTGGTAATAACATATCTTCCTTTTGTCTGTGAATCAAAGAAGGCAGGAGCAGGGAGAGTAATACGGAAAACACATCGTTTATCAAGAAGTAAGCGATATAAGAGAGGTGATTCAGGCCTCTCGACGAACTGGTGCGAAGCCATAGAGTTATAATCTAAATATGCAGGAGGCAACTCCATATCACCCTCACGAATGTCTATTTCAAGAAAATGAGCTAAGTGGGTTGCGTATATTCCTCCAAAGAAATCTCCATTATGTCTATTATTATGCAACCTACGAGTTACAATGGCTCCCATATGATAAGATTGGTCTCCTAACACAGCACTCCTAAGAATGCTAAGATCAGGGACACACATGTGACATGCTTCATCCTCAGCATTTATGCATCTACCGATGAAAAGAGCAAAATAATGTATAGCAGGAAAGTGAATGCTCCCTATGGTAGCCTGTGTTATGTCTCTGGATTCCTCCACAGTTATACTAGCAAGAAAGTTTCTAAATTCAGATTTAGGGGGATCCCTAACACTACCCCATGATGGAAGTTTGTATGCAAGAGTGAACTCCTCTAGGTCCATGGTATAAGATTTGTCATAAAGATCAAACATGACTGAAGGAGAATTACGCGAAGATGAATATTCAAACCACCTCACAAATGAACTTGTGAGATCATGATACTAGGGGCATTTGTTAGCCTCAAAATACTCAAGACCGGCATTGCGCAAATATGATTTGAATTCTTCTTTAATTCCCGCACGGTCCATAAAATTTTCCGACGGCCATTCGCAAGGCCGTACTGGAGCGTCTCTTGGTGGATCCTCGTCAGCATCACGCATAGCAATTCTGGGTCCTTGCTTCTTAGAGGAACCACCTTGGAACATCTTCCTAAGCATATTGTTTTTCTCTGAAAAATTCTGAAATTTTTAGTAACTTCAAACAAAAGTAAACCAACTTCAATAAAACTGATAGCAACTACTCCTACAAGTGCCTACAGCCTATATCAAGCATTAGAACTACTTAGATCCATATAAATTTGACATGCAAGCTCGAGAACATGGTCACCTATGCAGCACAAATTTGCAATTAATAAAGCACTAGAACAAAAACTAATTGGACCAATGGAGGAGTCACATACCAAGGAACAATCTCCCCAAGAAGTTTTGCGAGAGGTGCTTTGAGCAAGGAGATCGAAGATCACAGCAAAAGTGGATGGAACTCATGCTTGAGTTGGTTTTTCGGGTTTGTGTGAGATAGAGGAAGAAGATGGGTGCTGGGATAAGGGGAGGAGGGCCACCATGGGCCCACGAGGCAGGGGGCGCGCCCTATAGGGGGGAGCCCACCACCCTCGTGGCCAGGTGGCAGCTCCTCCCGCAGTAATTTTTGCACAGTAAATTCTCAAATATTCCCAAAAAAATCATATTAAATTGGAATGGCATTCTGAGGACTTTTATTTTTGGGATATTTTTATATTGCAAGGAAACAGATAGAAAATACTATTTTTACTTTATTTAATATAAATAACAGAAAGTAAAAGTGGGGTACAGAAGTTTGTGCTTCTAGTTTCATCCATCTCATGCTCATCAAAAAGAATCCACTAACAAGGTTGATCAAGTCTTGTTAACAAACTCATTCCGATAATCATGAAACCGGAGAAATGTCGAATAACACTAAGTTACCTCAACGGGGATATGCACATCCCCAATAATAAGAATATCATATTTCTTCTTGACAGTAGGAATAGGAAATTCAAAACCTCCAAATATAACTGATGGAATTTTTCCAATAGAGTTGATACTATGAACTTGAGGTTGTTTCCTCGGAAAGTGTACCGTATGCTCATTACCATTAACATGAAAAGTGACATTGCCTTTGTTGCAATCAATAACAGCCCCTGCAGTATTAAGAAAAGGTCTTCCAAGAATAATATACATACTATCATCCTCGGGAATATCAAGAATAACAAAGTCCGTTAAAATAGTAACGTTTGCATCCACAACAGGCACATCCTCACAAATACCGACAGATATAGCAATTGATTTATCAGCCATTTGCAAAGATATTTCGGTAGGTGTCAACTTATTCAAGTCAAGTCTACGATATAAAGAGAGAGGCATAACACTAACACCGGCTCCAAGATCACATAAAGCGGTTTTAATATAATTTCTTTTAATGGAGCAAGGTATAGTAGGTACTCCGGGGTCTCCAAGTTTCTTTGGTATTCCACCCTTAAAAGTATGATTAGCAAGCATGGTGGAAATCTCAGCTTCCGGTATCTTTCTTTTATTAGTAATGATATCTTTCATATATTTAGCATAAGGATTTGTTTTGAGCATATCAGTTAATCTCATACGCAAAAAGATAGGCCTAATCATTTCAGCAAAGCGCTCAAAATCCTCATCATCCTTTTTCTTGGATGGTTTCGGAGGAAAAGGCATGGGTTTCTGAACCCAGGGTTCTCTTTCTTTACCATGTTTCCTAGCAACAAAGTCTCTTTTATCATAACATTGATTCTTTGGTTGTGGGTTATCAAGATCAACAGCAGGTTCAATTTCTACATCATTGTCATTACTAGGTTGAGCATCATCATGAACATTATCATTAATATTTTTACTAGGTTCATGTTCATTACCAGATTGTGTTTCAGCATCAGACATAGATATATCATTTGAATTATCAGGTCGTTCAACAATAGGCTCACTAGAAGTTTGCACAGTTCTATCATTTTTATTTTTCTTCTTTTTAGAAGAACTAGGAACATCAATATTATTTCTCTGAGAATCTTGCTCGATTCTCTTAGGGTGTCCTTCAGGATAAAAGGTTCCTGAGTCATTCTACCAGTTCTAGTAGCCACTCTAACAGCATAATCATTTTCTTACTATTCATTTCATCAAGCACTTCTTTTTGAGCTTTAAGTACTTGTTCTACTTGAGTGGTAACCATAGAAGCATGTTTTCTAATAAGTTTAAGTTCACCTTTAATATCAGCCATATAATCACCCAAGTGTCTAATCATATAAGCATTTTCTTTTAATTGTCTACCAAAATAAGCATTGAAGTCGTCTTGCTTAAACATAAAGTTATCAAACTCATCCAAGCACTGACTAGCAACTTTAGTAAGAGGGACTTCAGCTTTATCATATCTATAGAGAGAATTTACCTTTACTACCTGTGTCGGGATATCGGGATAAGGAGGTTCTTCAGTAAATAAATAATTGAGATCATATGTTTCTTCAACAGGTGGTGAATTAAGACCATGTATTTCTTCAATAGGAGGTAAATTCTTAACGTCTTCAGCTTTAATACTTTCTCTTTCATAGATTTCTTTGCCTCTTGTATATCTTCGGGACTGAGAAATAAAACACCTCTCTTCTTCGGAGTTGGTTTAGGGATAGGCTCAGTAATTGGAGCAGGAGCTGGCTCAGGAGGTGCCCAATTATTTTCATTTGTCAACATATTATTCAATAGAATTTCAGCTTCATCCGGTGTTCTTTCCCTAAAAAGAGAACCAGCACAACTATCCAGGTAATCTCCAGAAGCATCGGTTAGTCCATTATAAAAGATATCAAGTATTTCAGGTTTCTTAAGAGGATAATCAGGCAAAGCATTAAGTCACTTGAGAAGCCTCCCCCAAGCTTGTGGGAGACTCTCTTCTTTAATTTGCACAAAGTTGTATATTTCCCTCAAAGCATCTTGTTTCTTATGAGCAGAGAAATATTTAGCAGAGAAGTAATAAATCATATCCTGGGGACTACGCACACAACCAGGATCAAGAAAATTAAACCATATCTTAGCATCGCCCTTTAATGAGAATGGAAATATTTTGAGTAAATAGAGGTAACGTGATCTCTCATTATTAGTGAACGGGGCAGCTATATCATTTAACTTAGTAAGATGTGCCACAACAGTTGCAGATTCATAGCCATAAAACGGATCAGATTCAACCAAAGTAATTATATCAGGATCAACAGAGAATTCATAATCTTTATCAGGAACACATATAGGTGAAGTATCAAAAGCAGGGTCGGGTCTCATTCTACCTCTTAGTGATTATTTGTTCCATTTAATTAATAAACTCTTAAGCTCAAATCTATCCTTGCAAGCAAAAATAGCAGCAGAAGGTTCCTTATCAAAAAATAACCTTTAAGAATAACAGACATGTTTTCATCATCACTATCATCATCGTATTCAGATTCAATAATTTCTTTTTCTCTAGCCCTAGCAATTTGTTCATCAAGAAATTCACCAAGGGGCACAGTAGTATCATACATAGAAGCAGTTTCATCATAAGTATCATGCATAGTAGAAGTGGCATCATCAATAACATGCGACATATCAGAACGAATAGCAGAAGCAGGTGTAGGTGTCGCAAACTTACTCGTAACAGAAGGTGAATCAAGTGCAGAGCTAGATGGCAGTTCCTTACCTCCCCTCGTAGTTGAGGGATAGATGTTGGTTTTTGGATCTCTCAAGTTCTTCATAGTGTCCAGCAGATATAAATCCCAAGTGACTCAAAGAATAGAGCTATGCTCCCCGGCAACGGCGCCCGAAAAAAAGGTATTGATAACCCACAAGTATAGGGGATCATAACAGCTTTCGAGGGTAGAGTATTCAACCCAAATTTATTGATTCGACACAAGGGGAGCCAAAGAATATTCTCAAGTATTAGCAGCTGAGTAGTCCATTCAACCACACCTGGAAACTTAGTATCTGCAGCAAAGTGTTTAGTAGCAAAGTAATATGATAGTGGTGGTAGCGACAACAAAAGTAAAGACAGGAAAAAGTAATATTTTTGGTATTTTGTAGTGATTGTAACAGTAGCAACGGAAAAGTAAATAAGCGTAAACCAGTATATGGAAAACTCGTAGGCACCGGATCAGTGATGGATAATTATGCCGGATGCGGTTCATCATGTAACAGTCATAACATATGGTGACACAAAACTAGCTCCAATTCGTCAATGTAATGTAGGCATGTATTCCGTATATAGTCATACGTGCTTATGGAAAAGAACTTGCATGACATCTTTTGTCCTACCCTCCTGTGGCAGCGGGGTCCAATTGGAAACTAAGGGATATTATGGCCTCCTTTTAATAGAGAACCGGAACAAAGCATTAGCACATAGTGAATACATGAACTCCTCAAACTACGGTCATCACCGGTAAGTATCCCAATTATTGTCACTTTGGGGTTAACGGATCATAACACATAATAGGTGACTATACACTTGCAAGATAAGATCTAGGACTCTCATATATTTATGAAAACATAATAGGTTCAGATCTGAAATCATGGCAATCGGGCCCTAGTGACAAGCATTAAGCATAGCAAAGTCATAGCAACATCAATCTCAGAACATAGTGGATACTAGGGATCAAACCCTAACAAAACTAACTCGATTACATGATAAATCTCATCCAACCCATCACCGTCCAGCAAGCCTATGATGCAATTACTCACGCACGGCGGTGAGCATAATGAAATTGGTGATGGAGGATGGTTGATGATGACGACGGCGACGAATCCCCCTCTCCGGAGCCCCGAACGGACTCCAGATCAGCCCTCCCGAGAGGTTTTAGGGCTTGGCGGTGGCTCCGTATCGTAAAACGTGATGATTTCTTCTCTCTGGCTTTTTTTCTCTCCGAAAGCAAATATATAGAGTTGGAGTTGGCGCTGGAGGGTCTCTAGGGGGCCCACGAGGTAGGGGGCGCACCCTAGGGGGGGCGCCCCCACCCTCGTGAGAAGGGTGTGGGCCCCCTGGTCTTCATATTTGGCGAGGATTTTTTTTTATTTTTTCTAAGACCTCCCGTGGAGTTTCAGGTCATTCCGAGAATATTTGTTTTCTGCACATAAAACAACATCATGGTAATTCTGCTGAAAACAGCGTCTGTCCGGGTTAGTACCATTCAAATCATACAAGTTAGAGTCCAAAACAAGGGAAAAAGTGTTTGGAAAAGTAGATACGATGGAGACATATCAATGGCATGCGTGCCCTCGGCTGCGACTCGTTGCGTGCTGCTCCACGTACTGGCTACGAGGGATTCTGAGTGGCTGCATGCAGCCGGCCGTAATTAAGGAAGCTAACTGATGCGAAAAAGACGTGCTTTAATTGTTGCGGGCCTTTTAAATCCGTGGAATCATTATTGACAAAGAGGGAGTACCTCATTTGGATGATTCGAGTGCACTCGTTTGACCGTCATGCCGGTGTGCGACCCAGCACGGACGGGACGCACCATTGACAAGACGGGACGACACAGTCGTAATTTCAATTTTTCTAGTTTTCCACGGCAAGCTGGCATGCTAAGCCATGCCTGCTTATGCATTGAATTCCGATGACTGCGATGACCGTCGTGTTTCCCGCGACACGCTAGTTCGCCTACCTTCCGCCTATAATTACTGTTTCCCGAGCTTCTCCGGTGGCACCATTACCCAACTCGCCCTATCCTCATAAGCCCCCACCGGCCCGATGTCGCTCGCCACTTGTCCTCGCTCTTGCCACGTCCGCCATGCCCCCGCCTGTCCGCGATGGGCGACTCCGGAGGCGGTCACCGCCGGAACTAGTGTTCAGTTTTTCACCGGAAGGCAGACAGAGGGAGGAGGCATTCTATCAGTCTTAAGATGCCAATGCGGAGTACGAGGAGTTGTTGGAGCGCGACCGCCTGGCGGAGGAGCAGCGTAGTGCTGATTTGCACCGCCAGCGGGACATGGAGCAGCAGCGCACCGACGCTCTTGAGTCGCGAGCAGAGTGCCCACAACTGGGCTGACCACGTAGAGGCCGGCGCCCGAAAAATAGCCCTGGAGGTTGTCCGGCACGCACGCGTTCGCGACGCCAAATTTTACTACAAGCTCATCATGTGAGTTTCCCGCTTAGAAGCCGAAGCTTCGGTGGGCCATGCCGGCATGGAAAGGGCCAACACATGCGAGCAACGCGCCCTATCGCACCTCTGGCAAGTCTAAGGCGAGGCGGAGGATGCTGGTGCAGGCGTTTAGCGTGTACCGCAGATGGCGGCCTGCATCGTCTAGTTAGCTAAGAGTAAGTTAGTACTTGTACACTACTAGAGTATTAGTGGGAGTAGAGAGTTAACTTGGCTATGATGGTTGACAACGTGGAAGTTCAGTACTCTATATCTGGATCAGACTTGTTACTTTGCTCTGAATGTTTTCCGTTTGAACGTATGGAATGGACTATTATTTTTTTAAATGGGTTGTATTTGTCTGCCATGGGTTTAGAGGCTGACTTGTGGGCCTACCAGGTTAACGCGTACACAATCAGGAGATGATTGTACATGGAGAGGATGACAGCGGGGACCCACCAAGGTCATGGCAGTACGCAAGCAAGTGCCTCCTTATTTCAAGCCAATAAAAAATGGCTCCTCCTAATGGATTTCTGACATCTGGGTCCCATGCCATTGTCAACGTAGTCAATAAATGAGAGAATTGCACAACGAGCGGCTGCACCAGGGACCCAGTAGCTCGCCCAGTTATTTTTGTTTTGGGTTAATTTGATAAATGCCACTCCAAATCTGGTGATTCCGAGAAATGCCACTGCAATTTCCAAACTTCCAAAAATGCCATTTCATGCCATTTCCAGTGGCATTTTTCAAAGTCTGGAGTGGCGTTTTTCAAAGTTTGCAAAAATTGCAGTGGCATTTTTCAAAGTTTTAAATTGTAGTGGCATTTTTATGAATCTCCATAATTGGAGTGGCATTTATCTAATTTGTTTTTGAGACAGAAGCAGGGTGTCAATTGGGCTGTGCGGGGCACTGTGGCCTGTCTAGGCAGCCTTTTCTTTTATGTTTACCACATACCAGCCCAGTAGTTTTTTGTTCTTTCTGAAAATGGCTAGCCCATTTTTTTGTGATTTGTCAAGTAAGTCGCTTTGTCAGGCCTGTTGGGCTACAAACTTTCAAGATGAGGAGAGCTTCATTCGGCTGGCCGAGAAAATGGCCTATCAGTAATGAGAAATGGGCTGTACAATTTTAAAACACATCAAACCGGTAATTAGTTTCAAATTTCTTTTTTTCATTTCAAGATTTTAAATTGCATCAATTTTTATGCATGGACAATTTGTTGGATTTTATATTGATATACATTTATTTTTAAAATCAGTTTGAATGTGACTCAAAATTTCGGGATTAAAAACAGTTTGGACCGTACCGAAATATGCAAAATTTCGTATAATTTTTTAACCGTGGCCACTATATGAGCTGTAATGCTAAGAAAAAGAATATGGGCTCCAAAAAACCTTAAGAATTAGCAAAAGAGCTGTAAATTATTAGAAATAATGGCAGATGGGCTGTATGATGTTTCCCACATATTTGAGGCTTTCCTAAAAAAATGGTTGACGCACAAACAGTGACTGTTGGATGTCCATCCAACGGCCGTCGTGCTTCTTCAGTCTCTGCCCTTCCTGCTCTAGCCGCTCAAACAAGCGCCGGCGGGACTGCCTGCTCCCTCCTCCCGTGGCCGGCTATGCTACTGCGCAGGCCTGACCAGCCCACCGTACTCCCATCGTTGGCCTAGCCATCCCTCTACTCACCCACACCTATTGTTATTCTTTGGCGATGACAGCCGAACCAGTCAACCCTCGTACTCCCCACCGTGTGGGCAGCCACTTCCGTGTCTTCCCTGGCTCCGTGGTGTTCCCTTCGTAGGCCTCGCCGTCGTCCACTGCCCTGGTGCTGTCGACGCGGCGTGGTCAACGTGGTCAACGAACGACATCCATCAGAAATGGACTGTACGTGGAGAGGCTGACTGCTGGGTCCACGGTCGTACACAAGGAAATGCCTCCTTATTATGTGCAAAATAATGATTCCTCCACTTGACATCTGGGATCCACCGGAAGGGCCTCTGTATTTCGTGAAAAATACGTTCCCCCGCTGACAGCTCGGACCCACCAGCTATATCTTCGCATGCAAGGAAGTGCCTCCTTATTGCGCACAAAAAAATGAATACTCCCCTACTAGTTGGGACCCAGCATAGTGGGAGGCTGACTTGTGGGCCTACTAAGTTGACGGGGACGGAGGGCTTTGTCAACTTAGTCAATATGAACGATTCTAGCTCCAGTTACCGTACGATGTCCATCCAACAGCCGTAGTGCTTCTTCAACCTCTGGTCATCTTGCTCCAGCCGCCTAGAGCAGCGCCGGTCGTGCCGCCTGCTCCTGCCTCCCGTGGCCGGCTGTGCTGCCGCGGAGGCCTCACCACCCCTACTACTCCCACCGTTGGCGAGGCCCTGCAGCGATGGCAGCCTCACACCGCAGCCGAACCAGTGAACCCTCGTACTCCTCTCCGCGGGGGCTTCCAATGCCGCGTCTTCCCCGGCTCCGCGTCGTTCCCTTCTTAGGCCTCGCCATCGTCCACCGCCCTAGTGCTCTCAGCGCGGCATGGTCAACGTGGTCAAGGAACGACTTCCATCGAAAGAGTACTGTACGTGGAGAGGCTGACAGCTGGGTCCACGGCCGTAGCAAGGAAGTGTCTCCTTATTACGCACAAAATAATGATTCCTCCACCTGATAGTAGGGACCCACCGGACAGGCCACCGTATTTCGCCAAAAAGATGTTTCCCCCCTGACTGCTGGGACCCACCAGCTACATCTTCGCATGCAAGGAAGTTCCAGACAGTCGGGACCCACCTGGTCAAAGCGTACGTAGCGTTGTCATTCTAGTCGCGAACGTGTACGTACATACAATCGGTCTATCTGCTGGCTGCAGCGATGAACCGTGGCTGTGCAAGGAAGGGCACATGTCGTAGTAGAGGCGCGCACGTGTCGTAGTAGAGGTGCGCACGTAGCATGTACACGTACGTACAGCGTCCAGGGTGCGAGAAAGAAAATACGACCACGTATGTACATATGGGCGGCGTCTCGAACGCCTACTCACGCATACGTACGATCAGGGCTCGTGTACATGGTTGTGGCTGGGGCGGAATAGAGAAACTGCGTCGTCGTCGTGTTCATGGGGAGCCAATCGACTGGGTCAGAATGGAATGCGTCGTCGTGTTCATCGGGAGCCAACCAGCTTGGACGGAGCAGCCGATGGAAACGAGGCCTGGCGTGCCACATAACGGAAGAAACGGCCTTGTGTTCGATTGGTCACGGTGGAAACGGGATCCTGTTCATCGGGAGGGGTCCGGCGTACCGCAAAACGGAGGAAACAGACTTCTGTTGGACCTCCTACGGTCGAAACGGGGTCCTGTTGATCGGGAGGGGTGTGGCATACTGCAAAACGGAGGAAACAGACTTGTGTTGGAGCGCGACAGTCGAAACGAGGGTCTTGTTCATCGGAAGGGGTGTGGCGTACCGCAAAACAGGACTCCATGGGATACTGTTCATCTCCACCGTTGACCTCCTCCAGCCTCCACGTCAACCTCCTCCAGCCTCCACGGGCTACTGTTCATCCACCGTCGACCTCCTCCAGCCTCCACCTGTGACTGTTCATCTAACCTCCATTGGCTACTATTCAACCAGCCCTCTCCACGGGGTCCTGTTCAACCACCCCTCCACGGGCTACTGTTCATCCAGCCCTCCACTGGCTACTGTTCATCCAGCCCTCCACGGGGTCCTGTTCATCCACCCCTCCACCGGTTCAATCGATCGAGGTACTGTTCACCCAACGGCAACGGACTCTACTACCACGGGGTCCTGTTCATCCAACCCCCCACCAGGAACTATTCATCCAAATGCCCCAACAATGCTCACTATTCATTCAGAGGTAGCATCGATTGGCTTCAGTTAGCAGCAGTAGCGAAGGAATCACTCGGGTTCAGTTAATAGCAAGGGATCGATCGATCGCTCGGGATCAGTAATGCGTACCTGCAGTTCAATCGCTCGAGTTCAGTTAGAGCTCAACGCCTCGCTCGGGTTCAGTTAGAGCCCAACTCCTCGCACACATGCGCGTACGTATGAGAGAAACGCGCATCGCTCGGCCCCCGACCACCCACCGTAACCGGGAACTCCCTGATATTTTCCTCGCCCTCGCTTCTACCATAGTTTTTTCCATCATGGACGGCCCAAAGAATGTCACGCAGCTGCGTCTCCGGCCTGCCCAGGAGGAAAAGCCCATTTTCTGTCATGATTTTTTGTCATAGAAGTAGGACCCCACCACATCTATGATGATACCGGGTTTTGTCACAATTATCGTCATAGAAGTGTCGTAAGTATGACAAATTTTTTTTTGTTCAGCCCAAAATGTCACGGATGTGTCTTTTTTTGTAGTGATATATCTATGTCCTATGGTCACTACATTGTCTTGCCAAATCAAAATAGAGACACGGTTCAAATCATATCAGTTCAAGACAAAGCAGAAGTGAAAGAATACAAAGCGTGGGAAACTACACGGCACAACAAGATTTCAGATGGGTACGACGGGTCTACATGTACAACAACACTATTGGCTCTATTATGATGCAAGTAATGTGCATGATATGAGAAGTCAACTGTATACACAATTGAAATTGAAATCAACAGAGCTATTGATAAGAGCAAACCTGTTAAAGAAACATGCGTGAACATACCTGCTGTGCCATTGGAGTTTCGATTGGATCCTTCAATTTAAAAATAAGTTTGTATGAGTAATACAGTGATACAAGAGCAAAACAGTATGCACGATAGCAATGGAATCTTAAATTAGAACAGTTGTTCTTCAGGTTTAAGCACTTGTTCTACATGAACAGAGTATAGTAAGACACAAGAATACAGTACTTAAAAATGAGCTCATAGACCTTACCACATTCTTGGTTTGGGACCAGCACAGAACAAGGCATTCCCAGTCCTCGTCCAGTAAATGTGCCTCGGGAGAACATAAGGGAATTTGATCAGTTTCTTTGTCAGTGAAGTATGTTTTCTTCAGGTAATTCTGATACTGCCACCAAGCATTCTTGAAGATAGCAGAGGTATTAGCATAGGTTACCTCATCCTGAGTTTCCAAATTGGTCCTTCTCTATAGAGAAAAATGGGAAAATTTGTTGTATTATAACCATCATGGAGGTAGAATGTATGGGACAAAGCAAAGTAATTGCCATGAATAACATTACTTACACATAACTCCTGGACAAACACCTGCAACTGGCATTCTCCTTCATCTTTAGTATAATATTTACAAGATGGGAAGATACACACATAGGATTTAACAACATCAAATGCGATAGATGCTAAACTACGACTGGCTGGTTGTGCTTCCTCCACAGGAATAGGCCTACTAACTGCTGGAGTTGGGGTTCGCCATGGTAGTACTGGCCCTTTGGGCACTGGATCTGCCTTACTAACTGCTCTTGTTTGGGAGCTCTGTGGTGGAGATGGTGCTGTGTCAACAGGAACTGGGTTACTATCTGCTGGGGTTGGGGTTAGATTGGTTAAGCTGGTTGTCTGACCATCGCAGTAGGGGTACAATCTCCGAGAGTCTGGGTTATGTGTGGTAGGGCTGGTTCTCATGCATGTACAACCGGAGTGCTATCTCCACCAAGAGGTAGCACTATTTTATTTTAAGACCATGTTTTTACTCCGCTAGATACGGCCATCACCCGCTCCAATTCAAATGGCTGATAAACAGGAAACATAGTTGAATGTACAGACATTGTGTGAGAGACAGATGCAATAGATAGTGTGGAAAAAAGAGGGCACTGTCGGATTTCGGGTCCCGGCAGACCCTTGAGGTTAGAACACTGGGGTGCGCTTGGAGATTTCGCCTCCTACCTACCTGCACTCCTCCGCCTTGCTAGGATCTAAACTAAGGAAAGAACAACACAAGAGACGCAGGGTTTATACTGGTTCGGGCCACCGTTGTGGTGTAATACCCTACTATAGTGTGTGGTGTGGTGGATTGCCTCTTGGGCTGATGATGATGAACAATACAAGGAAGAACAGCCTCGCGAGGGTCTGTTCTTCGCTGGGGCGATGAACTGCTGGGAGGAGCTCAGTCACCTTTCTCTCTCTCTCTACCTAATCTTCTCTATCCTTCGATCCCTCGGGCCAGCTCTCTTGGCTCTGTGGGTGGCTGGTCCTATTTATAGAGGCCCTGGCCCTCTTCCCAAATATTGAGCGGGAAGGGAGCCAACAATGGCGGGCTAATTTGAAGGGGGACAGCTAATATCAACTATCCTGACAAAAGTAGTCTTCGCCTGCGCAAAGCTCTAGTGATGATGTCGTCTTGGGCTCCACGGTTACCTCCGCCTCGTAGTCCTCCTGGTCTTGGTCTCATTGCACCGAAATGGCAACCTTTGCCTGATGCCTCGGTACTCCACGGCTGCGCTTGCCCCCTTTGCACCAAAGAGGAAGGGAGGACACTGCGCGGGCTGGCACCCGCCTGGCGCCCCCGGTCGTCATGGCTTGCGTCACGGGCACCTCGTGAAGTACCCCACCTTGATCTCTCCGCCTCCTCGTGAGCCAGCCTGACGAGGCCGCGCCTGAGGAAGCTCCGCGTCGTCCGCCCCGCGAAGCTTGGCCCCTCGCGAGGGTCTTGGGTTTGTGTTGGTGAAGATGGGCCGCGCTGGGCCCCCCTTTGAGCCATGCCACAGGCCGCAGGCAGGCAAGTCTGGGGACCCCCGTTCCCAGAACGCCGACAGTAGCCCCCGGGCCCAAGGCACACCCGGACTTGGCCGTGCTGGGAGGCAGAAGGACAAGAGCGAAGCACCACGGGCCCTAACAGCCTGCGGCCTTGGGCGCCGCATGGCGGTTGATTGGACGTGGGCGGCACTGTTCCCCCACGCCCTCCTTATTTTGTGCCATGCTAGGCAGACCCGTAGTCGTACACAGCCGTTCCCCTGTTTGGTTGCTCGAGTGCCCTCTGTCCTTCCTCCGCTCGAAATCTGGTTTCTGTTTTCAACTCAATCTTGAACCTTCCCCCCCCTTCCCATCGCCATGGCTCCGATGAAGAAGGGAAGAGGGGAGAAACCCGTGTCTCTGCCTTGCCCGTCACCGTTGGCGGCCCCCGCCGAGGACTTGGGCAAGGTCAGCTTGGCTCTGGCCACCATCTTCAATGAATGCGGGAGGACTACGGCCTGGCCCGCGTCCCACTTCTCCATCGGCAGGATAGCCACCGAGGTCCCGTATTTTGCCGACGCCCTGTGGGCGGGTCTGCTTCCTCCCTTTTCTGATTTCTTCAATGCCGTGCTCTCCCATTATCAGATCCACATGATGCATCTGGGTCCTGAATCCATCACCCTCCTTTCAGTCTTCGCCTTTGTTTGCGAGGCTATGATGGGCATCCTTCCTTCGGTTGCCTTGCTGCGCCACTTCTTCTCGCTGCGCCTTGTTGACCCGACCCAATGCTGGGTGTGTGTGAGCTTCGTTGCCGCGCCTGAGACGGTGGCCTCTGGGATTGACTTCAAGCTCCCTCCGGCCGCGGCTGGGTTCCGTGAGCGGTGGCTGTATGTGGATGCTGGGGTGCCCAGCCCCCTGCTATCGGAGCCAACTTCGCCTGCTGTCCCCAATTCGGGCTGGGGCCAGGAGACGCTTGAGAGCCCCCGTCTCGTCTTCGTCTGGCACCGCTTCGCGTTCTTGAGGTCACTTGGCGCAACAGCGCCCAAGGTGGTGAAGGAGTTTCTACTACGCTGCATCGCTCCTCTCTAGTGCCACTCCCGCCGGATGTGGGCCTTCAGCGGGCGCGATGATTTTATGAGGCTCCAGGAAGAGGACCTAACGCCTGAAGTGCTGAGGACGGCGCTCTTGACCCTGACGGGGGACCCCAACCCTGGCAGTATCCAGCAGGGAGGGGCCTTGCTGTACCTCTGCCAGAGCGGGGGCGATTTTGTGAGGCAGATGCCTATCTTCGATGAGTGGGGGCTGCGCCCCGCCGGCCTTCAGGGGCCTCGTGAGAACCCAGTGGTGGTGACTGCCCTTCCAGTCGGCTCAGGCGACTCTTCCTCAAGTGGCGGAGTAGGGAGGCACGAGGCGCCAGAGGCCGAGGGGGCTCCCGGCGGGGTGACAGCGCCGGGCGAGGCTCATGAGGAAGCAGTTATCGGGGCCCGTGCCACTGAGGCTGAGGGTGACAAGCAGCTTCCCTCTGCGCCTTCGACCGAGGCCACCAAGGCTCCAGCGGCTTCTCTTGGCGAGGCGATTGGCGGCGCACGCCAGGCAGGTGCCCCTGATGCAGATCGCCTTGACGCTCCATCTTCGTCGCAGGTTGATCCCTGCGCCCGACTCTTAGGCAGCTTCCGTGTGGACTTTCAGGCCCTCTGGAAGAGAAGGGAGGCCCTGGGCGACTATTACCCTTGTCGCCTACTGAAGCGTAGGAAGTACTTCGCCACTGATGAGTAAGCCTTCTCCTTTCCCAGCTCCCGATCCTTCTGTTGCTCTTACTGACTCTTGCTCCGCAGGCCCCTTCCAGCCGAGCTTACGGAGACGGCTGAGGAGCCATCCCCCTTGGCTTCGCCCCCTCCACCATCCTCAAGCGCTCCAAGCAGTGGAGCCCTTGTGGTGAGGGCGACTGACGAGGCGAACCGTCCCGAGGCGTATCATGGCCCCGCGCACCTCGCAATCCTTCACGGGCCTTCTCGTGGCATAGCCAGCCTGCCGTGGGCTTCTCGCCTGGTCGTGGACTGCGATTGGCTGAGGCGCTTCCTGCGCTCTTCACCTGGGGACGGGCTGGCCCTCGGCCGGGCTTCTGACGCGGCGTGCCTGGCCGTCGCGAGGGTGCCAGCCCCCAGCCCCCAGCCCGGAGGGGGAGTGCTGGCTCGCGGCCCCCGGCGCTTGCTTGGGGCAGATGATGGTGTGGAGGACGTGCTCGAGCGTGCTCAGGAGCGTCGCGCTCTCCGCCAAGGATTCCTTCGAAGGGCGGCTGACGCGGTAAGCCTGCCTGGAGAGGAGCTTGCCGATGAAGACGCGCGCCTTGAGGCCGAGGGCCTGCGCCTGGCTGCAGAGAGGCGCGAGCTGGAGGGCGCCATCGCCCTTGCGCGCCGTCAGCGCGACCTTGACGACGCAGAGGCCAAGGCGTCACTGGTGGTCTCTCGGGAGGCCCGATCTTGGGCCGCTGAGGAGGCTCGGGAAGCTGACCGGCGGCGAACGGCGGCGGAGGAGCGGGCTCGGGAGCTCCTGGCCTGGTGCCACTCACTGGAGGAGCAGGTGGAGCTACGCGTGGCAACTCTCGCGTTGATGAAGGTGGCCTCCGGTGACTCAGCAGAGCTCCAGAAGCGTGAGAAGGCGCTGACGCTGGAAGCCGCCAAATGCACCCGTGAGTACGAGCGTCTGGAGACGAGGGAGCGCTTGGTGACGCAGGCGGAGGATGATGTTGCCGCACGGGAAGCCCGCGTCCTGGAGGAGGTTGGACGTGGAGTGGCGATGGCGCATTTGAACCTCGAACACGAGTTCGACGAGAAGCTGGGGTTGATCCGGGCCGAAGCTGAAGGCAGGACTGCTGCCTTGAGGGCCAAGCTGGAGGAGGCGACGCGGCGGGACGACGCTTTCCGGGCCGCTCTTGAGGTGGCACAAGGTGAGTTAACCGCTTCCCAGGCCGAGGTGGTCCTTCTCCGCCAGCGGGTGGAGGAGGCTGATGTCGTCGCGGGCCAGAACGCGGACGAGATCCGTCAGCGGCGGATCCTGGAGCATGAGCACGGCCCCATGCTTGCCACGCTCCGGGAGAGAGCCAACGCAGCCTTGGGCAACATCTGTGAGGCGGCTGTTGGCGAGCCGCACGCAGTCAACTATGCTGGCAATCTTCAGTTCTTCACTGACGTGGTGACGCAGCTGGAGGCGCGGTCGGTCAGGGCTGACAGGTTGGTGGAGGAGAGGAGCCGCGGCCTGCTTGGGCGCGCCTTTTCTCGCGTCTTCAGCCACCTCCAGAACATGGATCCCCACTTTGATTTTGACGCCGCCATCGCCCCAGTCCCCCAGGCCGTCCGAGGTGACCTGGCGCACTGGGTGGAGGACAATGTGGACGCTCTTATCAGGGCCTTCGCTTCAGACAAGGACGACGCGATCGTGGCGGCCGACGAGGGCGGCGTGGTGAACGGCCCTGACGCCGCTGGCGGCGACGCGGACAACGATGGCGAGTTCAGCGACGCCAGCAACGGCTCGGGTGGTGCTCTTGAGAACGCATTGGGGGATTCATCCGACTGATTGTGCATCGCTCCTACTTCCTTACCCTGCATGAATAGAACTCAGGTTTTGGCCTAATTGCAGTGAGAGCATTTTGGAGGGGGAGCCCCTTATGTAAAACTTGTGTTCATCGTATTAGTAGATGCTACATTGCCCATGCGCCCGCGCCAAGTGGTTGGCCCAAGCGACACGCTGGTCGGCTAGTTTACCTTTGTCCCGTGCTGGCCCTGAGGCAGCCCGCGGGGGGTTGTGGTGTTTCGAGTGTTCCCTGATTGGGTTCGTAGGATCTGCAGTAAAACATCCTCCTGAGAGGTCACGTCGGCGGCAGTCTGGGCTGCACGCAAGCTAGGCCTGACCCGGCTCGCGAGGGGCTCGCGAGGGGAGGAAGCTGAGGTGATGCGGTAACCAAAACGCGAGAAATTGCTCGAACGAGACTAAGCACCCCTTCCCCGAACACACGCAAATCTCAAATTCGAATCCAACTTGAATCCAGCGGGAGAAAGCGGCAACCAAAGGGAAAAGCGATGAAAGCAAACCGCGTCCGGCACCTAGTCTAATCTTGGACGTCTTCTCACCAGCGCGGAGCTAAGTGCTACCACTGGGCGTGGGAGGGAGCCCCAGGGCCTGAGGCCGGCACCCCTGAGACTCCGGGGCGTGTACAACCCCACTCATTATTACGTGAGAGTGTCACGGGGCGGCGAGCTTCACAGGCACTGGGCCTTCTTCACAGGTACTTGCCTTGCTTCATATCGACAGATGAGGGGCCCGCCTTGCGCCACACTCTAGTGCCATCAACGACGACCGGAAACCAGGACGCCGCCGATGGGGTAGAGCGGTCGCCAGCGGTTCCCCCGACGACCACGGGTCCTCCACCGGGGGCAGGCCCTGAGGCACCTCCCCAGCGGAGGGCCTACCTCCTGAGAGCACCTTGCTCCGAACGCCGCGGTGGTGATGTCGGATCCCGGCCCCTCTCCTGCAGCCCCCTGCGCCCTCCTCCCGAGCGGCAGGAGACTGTGGGAGCGGGGCAGCTGCTCCCTGTGGCGACCTGCACCTCCTGCGATCCATGGTTAGCGTATGCCTGCTCCTGAAAAATTAGCAGTACCCGATAATCAGTGGCGCCATCGTGGCCAGTGGGACCGTCCCGGGGCTCCCGGAAAGGCTCAGCTTCTGGCGCCTTGTCCCCCCAGCTTGGGCTGAGGAGCGAGCCTTGTTTGCTCTCGTGTGGGTGTCCTTGGTCCATCATGAGGGGCACGTATTCCTCCGGCGCCGTCATCCCGAATGCCATGCCGTAATGCTCCGCATGCCACGCGGTCCTGCCTGACGCGCCCACCGTGGGGTGGCAGCGCGGCTGTCCACTGGGGTCGCCGGTCACGTCGAGTCCTTCTTCTTCGCGGACCGGGAGCGGGGGTAGCGCCGCCGCCGGTCCGGCGCTGACAGCTTCACTGGCGTTGGAGTAGCCTTGGAGCCCGCGGGCGCGCGCCGAGCCCCCGCGCGGGCCGCCCTGGGCCTGAGATGGGAGCTGGGTGGAGAAGGGGTGAGCCCCCGAGGCGGCGAAGCCCAGGAGCTCTGCCACTCGCTCCAGCAGCACGTCGTGGCCGCCCTCCAGCAGCCTGCACTGCAGCAGCTCTCGGGCCACTGTGAGCGCGGCCCTCGAGTTCGCCTGCTCCCTGCGGGTGTACGGTGTCGTGGTCGCGGCGTGATTGGAGGCCCTTGCTGCCGACCGCGCCTGCCGCGGTGTGAGAGCTGTCGGAGCCTGTCCGCGTCGCCCGCGGCCTGCAGCGCCCTGCCGACCGCGAGCTGCCTGGGGCACGGGGTCGCCCGAGGCAAGCGGCTCTGCGCGGGCGGGCCACGCCGCCCACGGATCTGGGTTGCCCGCCTGGTCGCCGGACATGGTGATGACGACGCGACAGGGCGCGAAGCGATAGAAGGTGGATTCCGGCGCACCCCTACCTGGCGCGCCAAATGTCGGATTTCGGGTTCCGGCAGACCCTTGAGGTTCGAACACTGGGGTGCGTGCGGAGATTTTGCCTCCTACCTACCTGCACTCATCCGCCTTGCTAGGATCTAAACTAAGGAAAGAACAACACAAGAGACGCAGGGTTTATACTGGTTTGGGCCACCGTTGTGGTGTAATACCCTACTCCAGTGTGTGGTGTGGTGGATTGCCTCTTGGGCTGCTGATGATGAACAATACAAGGAAGAACAGCCTTGCAAGGGTCTGTTCTTGGCTGGGGCGATGAACTGCTGGGAGGAGCTCAGTCACCTTTCTCTCTCTCTCTCTCTACCTGATCTTCTCTATCCTTCGATCCCTCGGGCCAGCTCTCTTGGCTCTGTGGGTGGCTGGTCCTATTTATAGAGGCCCTGGTCCTCTTCCCAAATATCGAGCGGGAAGGGAGCCAACAATGCCGGGCTAATTTGAAGGGGGACAGCTAGTATCAACTATCCTGACAAAAGTAGTCTTCGCCTGCGCAAAGCTCTGGTGATGACGCCGTCTTGGGCTCCACGGTGACCTCAGCCTCGTAGTCCTCCTGGTCTTGGTCTCGTTGCACTGAAATGGCAACCTTTGCCTGATGCCTCGGTACTCCGTGGCTGCGCTTGCCCCTTTTGCACCAAAGAGGAAGGGAGGACACTGCGCGGGCTGGCACCCGCCTAGCGCCCCTGGTCGTCATGGATTGTGTCACGGGCACCTCGTGAGGTACCCCACCTTGATCTCTCCACCTCCTCGTGAGCCAGCCTGATGAGGCCGGGCCTGAGGAAGCTCCTCATCGTCCGCCCCGCGAGGCTTGGCCCCTCGCGAGGGTCTTGGGTTTGTGTTGGTGAAGATGGGCCGCGCTGGGCCCCCCTTTGAGCCCCGCCGTAGGCCGCAGGCAGGCAAGTCTGGGGACCCCCGTTCCCAGAACGCCGACAGGCATGAAATTGTTGACATGTACATTTTTTAACTAAAACGGATAGCATGGCATAATTTCACATATATGATGTCTATCTAAACTGGATAGCATAGCATAACATAATTCAAAGATATGATGAATAGCTAAACAGGATCACATGACATAATTCACATACATGTTATCTAAGTAATCATGATCGCATGATTTAATTCACATATGTGATTTATATGCTAAACAGAGGGCATTCGATATGATGTTTGAACTAAGAACATGGTGTTGAATATTGTGTATATGATGTCTAAACTATGCAATGCAAGACACCATATGCATGATATGAGCAGTATAACCGTGCCATTTAGAGCATACACCTCGGTGGGGGAATAGGACTGGTCATCTGTCTCTGAATCAATCTCTGAGGAGCTATCGGGACCCAACAAGAGATCTGCCTCGACAGGTAGCACTGTCTGCTCTGAAGGCCTTGTTTTCACTCCAGATTTTTCCATCTCCCACGCAAATGGCTGATTCACGGGAAGAGTAGTTTAATGTACAAACATTGTCGACAAATGGAAATGTAAGGAAGAAAAGGATGGGCAAGATATCATTCAAATATATGATGCCTGGTTAAACAGGATGGCATTGCACATTTCACATATATTATGGCTGGCTAAAAGACATGAGACTGCATAATTCCCATATATGATATAGAAACTAAACAGGTGGCATTACCGAACATGTCTAAACTAAGCAGATGACATATATGATGTCCAAAGTAGGCACTGCAAGGCAACATATGCATGATATGACTAACATCATCATGCCAAGGTAGAGCAAACACCTTGGGGTAAATAGGAGTGGCCAGCTACATCTGAGTCCACCTCAGAATAGATATCTTCCTCTGGATTACAATCTGGAGCAGGGGAGGGTTTGCCATTGAACCCACCATGGAGCGATGTCTGCATGACATTGGATTGCCGCGCAAAACTCTTATCTTTTTCTCTACATGTTAAGCATGACTGTGTACTATATCTGACATGCATACGGAAAAAATATGGTGAGATTATGTAAGGAGAGCATGCAGAAATGTAGTGTGATGGTAACAACCAGCGGATGGATCCAAAAATAATGATAGCAGGCTGATGATTGCTTTAATTTAATAAAAAAGACACATGATAATTGTTTTACTATTTGTTTCCCACCCAAGATGAACAACATAGGCATACTCTAGGTGAACCAGATATTAGATAGATATACTATTCATTGCTGCCTCGATATGTGCCCCACAACTAATTTAGAACTCAAGTTTGAACATCAATAAAGTGAAACCGTATGAAAGCGTGTACAGTTAGAATGTTATTCTGCCACTAATGCACTTGGTCTTGTTTTCATGCATAGGATTTTGAAAAGTAGGTCCAGATGGATGTTTTGCTCCATTCCTTTCAACAAAATGCATGAATAATTGAATAGTAGAGTGCCATAGGAAAACTTCCTATTGCCATGTTTTTCCATTGAACCATAATAGCCCTAATGGATCGACATGAACGTAGAGTAATAAGTGATGTGACAAGTGTACAACCTCTTTGCCGTAGCTGTGTCGACCTCAGCATCATTGGATTGGTCGCTGAAGAAGTTGAGAAAGAGGTGGTTGTCGGAGGTGTGGAGGAAGATCTGAGGAATCTGTAGACAGCGTCCAGGACACTGCTCTATTGTGATGGATCGTTCTGTCGTTGAGCAGCTCCGGTGAGCTGTAAGACGTCAATGCTGAAGCAGCACAAGACAGACATCATTAATCTCAAGTGCGATTCTAATAGCATCTCCAATAGATGATGTAAAATAGATGTAAAATTTACATCACCAAAAACCACTTGACTACAATAGATGAGGTAAAAACTGTTGACTCTGAACTTAACTGTCAAAACTGAAATTTACTGTGGAATCTGAATGTTATTGTCGAAAATGAACACAATGGTAGCAGAGAGGCACTTGACATGTAGTTTAGTGAGGGTCTGCAATTCATCTTCAACCTGCACCCCCCTGAGCCGCCAGCCACCACCGGCCTCGCCGCCCCGAAACAACCCCCCACCGCCGGTCCGCCGCCGCCCTGACACAACTCCCCACCATCGGTTCGCCGCCGCCCCGGCCACCCTCTAGCCCCCCCCCCCCCGCGACAAGCCTTTTCTCTGGCGATCCCCACGCCACTGCCCCACCATCGCGCCCCCACCGCCGGCGAGCAGCACCCACCCAGAACCCTAAGATGGATAGTGGGGTACCTCTCCGGCGAGCCCCCCACCCACTGTGGGTGGTTCTTCCTTAACTCCGGCGAGCCCCCCCCCCCCCACCCCCTAAAAATCGACTGACCCAAAAGTCGATTCAGTCGACTGAAGTGTAGCTAAATCAGAGTAGAGCAGTAGCACGAGCGAGGGGAGAGCAGCAGCAGCAGCGCGAGCGAGCGAGCAAGAGCTGGAGCAGCAGCAGCGCGAGCTAGCGAGTGAGAGCCGAAGCAACAACAACAGCGCGAGCGAGCGAGGGCCGGGGCATCAGCAGCAGATCCGACTGGTATGGACGCTGCCGCCGAAGGGGCCTCGCACTGGGGGAGAGCCGCCGTGGAGATGTCGCTCGCGGCGCCGGCTTCGAGGTAGCCGCTCCATGGGGGTGCGAGATGGAGCACCGTCGGCGCCGGGAGGTCGAGTTAAGGAGAATGTGAGATGCAATGAGTGTACAACCTCTTTGGTGGCGCCGAGTAGGCCTCTGCTTCATCTGAGGAGTCGGTGATGATGTGTGGTTCTGGTGGAGCAGGTTAAGGCGGCGCTGTGGGGATGGAGCATCCACGATAGACGAGGCGATCGTCGGAGCAGCTCCTTGGAGGTGGAGGACGGGGCGGCTCAACCGGTGGGACGACGGGATGGACGACGGATCCTCATCCGGGGAGGTGGATGAGGGACGTCGAACTGTTGCGATGGATGACGTCGTCGGGGAAGAGGCTCCGGTTGGGCAGCGGTGAGGTGGCGGGCGAAGGAGGGTGGGGTTTCGCGGCTGGAGCGGAGAGGTTATGGCAGCTTGGGATTTCGAATGGCGAAAAGGAGCCTATGGGAGGGGGACCATGACTTAGGGACGTGCTTCTCCAAAATGTAGGGTGTGTTACAAAAGTACCCGCACCAATTTGAACTAGCAGCCCTTTTGGCTCAGGGTTAGAAGGGGGATTTCGCGTGTCGTGATTTGGCAGCTGGAGGGAGTTTTCGCGCGCATTGTAATTTCGGGATAGCAAGGCACGGGTTGTGAAGGCGCCAGTTTTGGGAGCACGATATCTTAATTTTCGGGATATAACAAGGCGCGGGTTGAATTTTAGGGACAAGCCTAACGTGTAATATTGTACTTGGACGTACCAAATAAATTCGCACTTCCCTCAGTGAAAAAAAAACGAAAAAATAAAACTATTCACCACACAAAGAGAGTGTCTTGTCCCGTTTTACTATACAAATGCTATTCAAAGCTACTCCCTCCTTCCATCAATATAGGGCCTAATGCGTTCTCGAGGCTAACTTTGACCAAATATTATAGCAATAATATATGACATGCAACTTACACAAAACACACTGTTAAATTCGTGTGTGAAAGGAGCTTTCAATGATATAATTTTCAGATTGTGCATGTCATGTACTATTAATCTTGTCAATAGTCAAAGGCGGTCTTAAAACGCATTAGGCCCTATATAGATGGAAGGAGGGAGTATGAATCCATGTTATGTCCAATTAATTTTTTTGCTGGCTGTATAATGCATGTAACCTACTCATACCAACATTTTAGTGAATTCCAAATGTTTATAATACCGCTGCAATTCGAACTGAATTTGAATTCGTTTTTCTATTTCAATAAGAATCTACAATCATGGTTATTGTCATCTTCAACCATCATTCGTGTATTACATTGACAACACACCACATGATTACTATAGAGATAGATATGAAATATGTGTACTATATGAACTCGAATTCAATTTTTTGAATACACTTGATTGTTGATTCCAAATAATAGTACATTTGATGTACTAACTATATATTCATAATCTAAATAATGTTCCATACGTACATTGTGTTTATCACACAAGGTATAGTGCCCCGCCCCCTACATTATGACAAGTATTTAGCCCCGAGCTGCAAAAGCCACACATTAGCCCAAATTATAATCAATGTTCTATATATTATATGAAGCACTAGCAAGATGCCCATGTGTTCCATGAAACATCAACATGATCAAGGGGATGCCTTATTTGCAAATATGGAGAGGGGTGTGGGTATCTTTTTTCAAAATTGCCGTAGTTTCCTTCCTATCCATCAGATATAAATCGGACGACCTATATTGCGGGATGGCAGGCACACCATCATCAACAACTCTGTTTTTTATAAGAGTAGAGATAAAATATATTATATGTAGTATAACATGTTCATAACCACACCATGTGTATCACCGTTATATATATTCACGCATGCGTCAGTTTAAAACACTATGATAAATTCTTCAAGTATTCGAATTCGCTTTTTATAATTAATCATGATCTCTATTCGTGTTTTACACCCATGCAATCCTCTTATCTTTGTAGGTAGCGCTAACTTTCTCTCGTGCATGCACACGCCCGCATCCCTCTCACCCTCCCTCAGCATTCTCTAGCTCCATTGTGCAAATTCATCTTTTCACTTTAGGTCATTCACCCACGGTGTGTGTTGGCCCCCCAGCTCCTTCTTTACGGCACACATCGGTCGATATGCCTCTCTAGCCAGGTGTGCCTACCACAAAGACAAGCTTCCCCTCTTCTCTTCTCACCGTCCATACCTCACTCCCACCACTCTTTTCATCGATCTCGTACTCTCACACTCCTTCCCCCTCGATATAGTATGCCTCTCGCGCCACCTCCTAGATGCATCCCTCTCTCTCTCGATCCTTCTCCCCGGGCCTTATTTGCTTCTAACACATACATGCATGTATACTGATCGATCTCCCTACATATACCTAGGTTGACTTTAACTATTTTCCCCCACCCATCGATCGACGTACCTCACAAGTTATGTCTCTTCTTTCTCTGACAAAGGACGATTGATCTTCCTATGTAGTTACGTCTGCTTACCATAGCCATATCGTCCCCCTCATCATTCGTGCACGACTCCTGACCCGTCTCTCGCATGCACATGCACAGACAGGGCAGCCATCCCCTCTCTTATTGATATTGCAGGTGTGCCCTCCGTTCGTCTAGAAAACCTCTCCCAGACTCCCACCATTTGTTAGAAGCAACACTCCACTACCACCCCCTCCAAATCTAGCTCTGTCTCTCTCCCAGTCTTATTCCTCTCCTACACATATGAATGGATGCCGATCGATCTCCCTTAATACATAAGGTAGGCCTCTCTCCTCCTCCGCACATATACCAGCCATTGTACCTCTATAATTAATTAGCCCCCCCCCCACCATACACCGATAGTCGAGCGCTGTAGGTAGGTATTTATGCCATAGAGACAAACTGCACCTGTCCCCTCTCACGTTCCAGTAGGCCAACCACTCTATATCTTTGACGTGGGCACACACAAATTCGATGGCACTCTTTATCGATCATGCGCGCATACACACACACACATCATCCCTCTCTTCGATTCTATGGATACCTCAAGCCGATGATACCTCCACTCTCTTCTCGTGGATCGCCCCCTCTATATATATGATATATCCAGGACTCTATTTCACACACATTGCATATGTTACATTTTTTGATTGACCCTCCCCCCCCCAAAAAAAACACTCACGAACCCACACACTATATCTCTCTACGTTTGTATCTCTCTCACACAACCCCACGTAGGTGGTGTACGTACACGAAGAGAATAGGTGCACGTACTCACACTTCGTGCCCAGCCACACCCGCGTGGGTACACAGTGGAGCTCATTTCTGTATGAAAATGGCAGCCCACGTGCTAATTTGAACGCGTGTAGCGGTTGTTTACCTATGGAGGTCGTGTACCACGCGTGCACGAAACAAAGTTCGACTTGATGCGTTGGCGCGTTATTTTTAAATAAAGTTACATCGCTTAATGGCACGAACACAGAATATAAAACAATTTTTATGGAGAAAAAGGTAGTTCGTTCCACTATATACAATGGAGCCTGCCTGCCTGGGCATGTCTCTCTTCAGAGTATCTCACACAAGGCGGTGATGGCCTCTCTCTCTCTCTCCCACCGTTGGTCACTAATCCAGTCACATCCTGTCCGCCGACGAAAAGGGAGGATGTGCATCGTTTCTCCGTTCGACGACGCCGAGGTAGCACGTCTCGATCTGCGGTACCCGCCATTCTCTCTGATCAAGCTTCGACGCGGTAGGTCCTACGCCACCTGCTCGCTGCAGCAATATGGGCAGACTCCGCCCGCCGCCGCTCACCTAGTTACATCCCGATGACCCCCAGGTATCCCCTCCGGCCTTGCTCCACTTCCCGTCTTCCCACGTCCCTGCTTGTGGAAAATCTTGCATGTGGATCTTCCGTAGTTCTTTGCCCATAATGTAGCTCATCCGGCGTACTTTCCATATTGCAATCTCATCCTCACACCATTTTAGACAAACACAACCATGTTGTTATCTTCCCTTAGGACGAGGAATATGCTTCTTTTTTGTCATCGTATGTGTCATCAACTGTTATTGGCTAGTAATTGTTTCCTTTCTACCTCTTTTTTGCAAACAGGGCTATCCATTTCACCTCGCTTCTATTGCGACCTTTTGATGAATGCACGAATCACTTTTTTCTTAAGAGTGTTTTGTGTAGTTGTACTAAAATGTCACATGGGAAACATCTCTACATTTTAGTGCAACTGCACAAAGGGAGATTGGTTTTGCTCTATCCTCCTCATCCAACTCCGAGCCTAATCTTCTCCAACTATCTGCTTAATCTTGTCCAACTAGTTAGTCTTAAGATAGACTGCAAAGGTGACCGGCTTCTATTTGTGTGTTTATTTTTTCATTAGCAGTCCTCTATTATCGTAATCACACTTAATATCTTTGGAACGGGGACGCTCAGCTCTATTTTAGTGGAACTGCACAAAATGATTGGAATGTTGCATGCTCCAGACAGCTACTTTTTTCCCAACATGCCTTGTTGATTTAGACAGAGCTGGGGGGATATTGTTGCCAATGAAAGCATGGATCAATTTTAATTTGACACCTTCTCACAACTTTTTCTTCAGTTGTGATGTAAATATTAGCTCTGATCTGCTAATGATTGAGATGCATTAGCAAGGAAGTTAGTTTTTATTGTTTCCGAAAGAGCATCGATGGCAAGACACACGAAACAAAAACTGAAATCTCAGAGCATTATACAATTTCATGTCGCTGGAAAATTATTTGTATAGTACATCAATTATGTAAACAAAATGCTGGAAGCTTGATAGCATTGCCAAAAGCCTCTTCAGCATCTGGGTACATGTGCCATGCACAAAATTATACTCCTTCGTTCCTAAATATTTGTCTTTTTACAAATTTCAAATGGGCATATTTTAGAGTGTAGATTCACTCATTTTGCTTCATATGTAGTCACTCGTTGAAATCTCTAGAAAGACAAATACTCCGGAATATATTTAAGAACCGAGGGAGTAGTGCACAACCGCATGGGAGACTCAGCCCGGTCGTTGCGCCGCATTAATAGTGAGTAATGAGCAGTCAAATCATAAGCCCTACCTTTCCCACTGTAAGTTGCTCGGAAGAAGCAACCATCAATATGCTCTTCTTTGAATCCGCTCATACTACTCCATCTGTCATTGTTTATAGAGCGCGCTTCAAAAAAAAAATCTCTGGGACCAAGGCGACTAGCGATCGGCCTGAAAAATAGCATTGGTAGTTATAGCACAGCGTCTATTACTAGAGGAAATAATGCGTACACACATGCATGCAGTGCTTCCACCCCTGGTACACGCATGCATGCACTTACTCCACTCCGTAGTATATTACATCGAGAGAAAATTGTGGACTTGATTGCGGTTATCACGCCCTAATTAATTGAGCATTAAACTAAACGCGTCTAAAGTCTCTCTGGTGGTGGAAATGCATTGAGAGAAATGCATCAGAATGAAGCACGCCCTGTAAACTGTGACGGCGGGAGGAGTAGTATGAAGGTGCAAAACCAAGTACGCGTATGGCCAGTCGGTCAACGCACCTCCTCTTGGCATATCACTGACATGTGGGACCAGAGTGTGAGCAAACCGATCTCAATTGACGGCAAAATGGCCTACCCACCGTTCCTTGAGAGAGGCGAGGAGTGAGAACACACAGACAGGCTCGCACGAAGGCCAAGATATATTCGAGCATGGTTGATCAATATCATCATTACATGTTCGATGTTTTTTAATACTATACTATTGGGCTACCGTTTTCCGCCCTTCTCCCGAATAAATGTGTACTTTATCAGAGATTAAAATAAAATAAGAGTACACATGCTCCAGCATGCAGTTCTAGTAGTAGCACTACTCATACTACTAAACCTTGCGCTTGGCTCTTCGCCTCTTCATGAAGTCGAACAATGATGGTACTCCGCATATTGGGTGCTACAGTGTATGCCTCTGGTAATCTGACACCGAATGAACTGATGCATGCCCACCACCTGGGCGAGGGTAGGTTGCATTAGTCAAAAGGCGTATGCAAGCTTCACCTTGTCCTGCAAGCTTCTCCTCGTTCTGCGAGTTGACGGGACACACCAAAAAGTAGTGCTAGTCCATACTCCCTCCTTTCCGGTTAATATGGCTTAATCTATTTTGCGGGTAAATGAGAGAGCTTTATTCATATATAAGCATTCTTAGGACGATCAGCCAAGAGATTGGTCACTAGAAAGCAAGGTACCCCACAAAAAAAGAAGGAAGCGAGGTGTTTCATCAAGCTAGCTCTCGGCCACATTCAAAGTGCAGCAAGCACAGTTCGCACAAAGATGCGCCGCAAGGTTTGCTCACTTGTTTACATGCTGAATAACAAAAAAAGAGGAAATATTTCCGAGCGCTCCTATTTGTAACAGGATATGAGCCAGAATTAAGCAAGAATTGTGGCGAGTGTTCCATGCAATTTACTTCCATTATCACATGCGAGAAGCCTCGAAGAGAACCAAATGTGTTGAAGATTGCTTTATCACATTTTAAAAATACAATAAGAGTGCAGACGCTCCTCCATCCGGTTCCTAGTAGTATAGTACATACCTCTATAGTAGTAGTACTAGTACTAGTACTAGTAAACTTTGCGCTTTGCTGTTTGCCTCTTCGAGAAGTCAAACAATAATAGAACTAGTATACTGTATGCTTTTGGAAATCTGACACCGAATTAACTGTTGCACGTCCATCGCCTGAGCGAGGGAGAGCTTGCATTAGTCAAAAGTTTCTCCTTGTCCTACAACCCACCGCACGCAAGCTTCTCCCGTCCTGCAAGCTTCTCCTCATTCGGCAAGTTGATGGGACACAACAAAGTAATGCTAGTCCATACTGCCTCCTTTCCTGTTAATATGTCTTAATTTCAAACGAGATAAATACACTATCTGTCACTGTATATTTGTAAAAATACGGTCAGTGGACTTCATAATATGCTCATTGCGCTCAATATATATGTTTTCCAGTGTTAACGTTTATACGGTCACTAGCTCACCCTGGCTGAGTATGTGTGTGCATGCATGTGTAGGTTGAGCACTTGAGCGTGACCGTGTGTGTTCCGTCGTGTGCTCGGACGTGCATGCATTAGGGCGTCGCGCGCGTTTTTGCATCCATGTGTACGTGTGACTGTTGCATGCATGCACGAGGTTGTAGTCCCTCACATTCACATGTTCATAAGTCAATGCTTTGTCAAAATGTTGCATGCAAGGTTTAATCATTCATTGTTCACGCATGCATTCTCGATATTAATACGTTGGTAAAGACAATTTCTTGAGGAAAACTAGCCCATGAATTGAGTACAAAGAGGATCAATAAGCCAGGACGGAGGGAGTACCAGTAGTGAACCGGACGGAGGGAGTAGGTACTAGTAGTACAGTACTACATAACAACATGCAGTAAAATTCCTCTATGCGCATCCTGTCTATGTGTCATGCAAGAAAATAGAGATAAGTACAAGTGAGACTCAGGAAAGATCATACACGTAGGGGGAGTATGTGTAGGGGCCACTAAGGAGCAGTCAAATCACACAATAAGTTAGTCAGAAGAAGCAACCATAATTTCACTCTTCAATGACACGTACGCAATATAAAATGGTTGATATGGAGAGAAAAAGAAAAACACTTTATATACACTAGCAGGAGCCTAAGCTACAAGCCTGCTTGCTTCGGTTGCTCTCTTCACAAGCATAGAACGATGGTGGCCACACCGCTGGTCACATATCTAGCCTAATCCCGCCGCTGGGGGAAGGGAACAATGTTCTACGTACACGCGGTCGACATCGGCGAGGGAGAAAACCCATAGTCGGTGCGTCCCAACCGCCCTTCTAGCTACAGCCCAACGTCCCAGGTAGTAGTATATCTTCCTTTTGGAGCCGCCTTGCTCCACTGCTGCAACTCCCCACGTAGCTCTATCTCCATGTCGATCTTTCTCTACTTCTACCGGCTTCTATTTTTGATGAGTTTATGTCTCACGAACTAGTGCCAGTACTATTATTCTAATCACACTTCTTCAATATCTTTGCCATCAGGGATGCTCAGCTCGATTTTAGTGGAACTGCACAAAAGCATCGTATGGTCCGAGGGTGCTAGCTGTCTTTCCTTCGATAGGTTCTATCTAGCCAGGAAATTAAATCTTGTTTAGGGTTTAGGGTTTAAGTCGTAGTGACCCCATCAGTAGGTTTTCTTTTGTACACGCTCTCACAACTTTTGTCTTTAGTTGTGAAGTAAAAATTGGTTATGATCTGTGAATCATTGAGATGCATCAGCATGCATGTTAGTTTTCCTTTGTATTTGATAGAATGTTGTAACGGGGAAACCTTGGAGTAGGAATGAAAATGGAGTGGAAAGTTTCCGTTTTTCTGGAGAAAAAATGGAAACAGAGAGAAACCAATGTTTCATTTCGTTGGATCGCGCCATCGAGAAAAACCAACGTTTAAATCACGTCTGTCGCATTCATGTCTCATCCTCCTCCGCGGCTCCACCCCACACGGTCGCTCGGCATGCCACTCACCGCAAACCGAGTATACAATAAATTTCCCGCCTGCTTGTCGATGGATCGCGCCATGGAGTACTAGCACTACTGGAAGAGATTGACGAGTTGGGGGAGGACAGCTAGCTGTAGCACGGACTCCCAAGAACTTTTTACATGCATGTTGTGGCCGGCTATTGCGACCTTTGAACGCGGAGCAGTCGTGTGCACCGGGAAGAGGCGTGGGCGACACTCTCTTGGCCGGCGTGCCGCTTCAATGCCGGCGCCAGTGAGAGTCCGCATCGCTAGAGCCGAGCATGAATGCGGCACTAACCGTTTCAGGCGGGAAGCACGCGCGACTGATGAAGAGGGTTCGGGTTGGTCAGGAGCGGGCATGGCAGCGGTCCGGACGCCCGCAAACAAGAGATGTTGTACGTTAATATTGCTGCGTATATAATTAACAACGTAAATAATGTGCCAGTTGGAAAAATATGATGGGAGATGGAGATGGAGCTGGAATTTTACGTAAACACAGATATGCATGTCTATGTCTATGTGTGTGTGCGCGACGACTCTCGCGACATGGAAGCGGGGGCGTGTTTTTGATCGAGTTTTCTTTCTTGGTCAGTTTTCATTTCTTTTTTCCGGGAACACGCGTATTCTATTTAAAACCAGTGCTATGAAGAGATTTTTTTACTCCATTGATATATAGCCTCTTGTTTGATAGGGTTTCTCGTGTCTCGCTCTCTCACCCTCTCCATATCAAAACAACATGACAGTGTCCACTCTATCTCTCTCCTCACCGGTGGTCACAGACCCGGCCGAATCCCGTCCATTGCGGGAGGTGAGGAGGTGCAGCGTTGACGTTGTCGCCGTCGGCGATGGAGGAAGCCGATGTGCACCGTCCACTCGGAGGCGGTGCTGGCGCGGATGAAGGTCCTCCGCGCCCTTGTTCACTGCCGTCATGTGGGTAGATCCCGCCCGCCCGCCTAAGCGACATCTCGCCCACCTGAGGTATAACTTCGTGTACTGGTCCAGCTCCCCAGGTCGCTGCATGCGGCTTTTCTTCTATGCGACTACTCCCCAGGTCCCCATGTATAGTAGCTAGGGTTCGTTCACTGGTCCAACATCACCTACTATTATAGAGGAAATGCCACTCGACAAGTTGTCTTGATTTATGCCTCGGTGGAGGTATACATGTTGTTTCGACAAAAAGTACATGGTGGTTGTGTGTTTGTCCATATGCTCCTATTGTTGTTGCTAATCTAATACTATCACAGTTTAAATTAAGAAATGCTTTTTTTCTCGGGTATCTTGGTTTAGTTCACATAAAGATAATCATGATGCTTCTGTTTGTTGGTGTACTTTTCATTAATTCTTATTGACAATTCAGATGTCGTTGTTAATCTTGTACCACCGCCAAAACAAAGTAACAACACTATATCCTTTTTTATATTTTTGCAAACAACGATGCGTATCTCCATACCCGGGCATGTCTTCCTCAATTTTAGTGGCCATTGTTGTTCCGCCTCACTGTCCTCTGCCACGTGGTTCTTCCTTCCTCGAGCTTGATTAATGAGAAGAAACAGACCACAGTGGGGATTTGTCGAACTTCATAGGTGCCTCACCCAAACTTGATGCCAAATGGATGATGCATCACCACGATGACCTATCGATGCTCATGGTTGCGCCTCATGGTTGCGTCGGCTGGTGAAGCAGACCAATTTTCAACGAAAAACAAGTTGTCTTCCATCAGTGCTCTTTGCTTGGTTGTGTTGGAGACGCAGTCATCTTTCACATTGGTGTAATTTTATCACCCAATTGGCTATGAACCAAATGTTTCCTCGAAGAAGGATCGACGTTGGTACTAAGAGCATAAGTTTTGTATTGATTTCTAAGCCTTCTCACAATTTTGTCTTCAGCTCCCCTATAATTTTATTTGTCCAGATATAAACTTCGATTAAAAAATGGTGTGGACTAAAAACTCGGATGGACGTAGTAGCCCACCATTTTTATTTACTCCGCATATTAAATTTGACTAAAGTCAAACTTTGTAAAGTTAGACCAAGTTTAGGCCGAACACAACAAACCATAATTACTGAGAGAGGGCAAACTGTACACACTCTCAAACCTTTCTGATAATTGAAATTAAAATTCTTTATTTGTACACACTCTCACATGTTTCTGATAATTTGGCGCATGTGTGGTTGTTCACTTAAGGGAGGGTAGTGTACCACACGTGAAGGACAGGAAGTGCGACCAGGACGCGGGATCGTTAGTTCATCGAAAGTAGGAGTAGTAGTTTTCTCCACTGGTACATTAAATAAAGAGTTTCGTTTCGTACTTACACAATTTAAAACTATTGTTATGGAGAGAATAAGAAAACCACTCTGCTATATATTAGTAGTATACACGAGTACTATATGGACGCAGCTTCATTGACTAAGTAAACCTGCCTTTGGGTGTATGACAGGTGGGCCCAAAATGTGGCTGGCCCACCGGTCATACAGCCAAAGGCAGGTGCAGTTAAGGCACCGGAGCTCAGTCCGTAATACAGTATATATGTAGTACACTATATAAGCTGGAGCCTCAGCGCTTGTTCGCTAGGGTTTGCAGTCTCCACACTCTCGCTGCACTACATATATATATACATGCTGGAGGCTCAGCGTTCCTTTGCTAGGGTTTGCTGTATTCAGTCTCTCACCCTCTTCACCAGATCTAAACAAGACTATGTTGTGGCCTCTATCTCTCTCTCCCCCTCATAGCTGGTGAAGGAGGCATCCGGATCCCGTTGCACCGGAAAGGGGAGGAGGTGCAGCGTTCACTCTATCGCCTTCGGCGTGGGAGGCAATCCACTGCCAGTTGCGCTGTTCTCTTTCACCCAGCGCCTGTGCAGGAGGGCTACCGACCCCTTCTTCCTTGTTGTCATACGTAGTGTGGGTAGATCCATCCTCCCGCCGCACGCCTTGCCACATCCCGACGACCCTAAGGTATAAGTTCCTTTGAAACCGTCATTGCTCTAGCTGCATGCGGATCTTTTTTTATTCTGTAGTCGAATCTAGGTCTTGGTTCAAAGAGGAAAGAAGGGTGCGGTGGGGTGGAGCATGAATCTAGGACGTGGTTCAATGAGGAAAGGAGGGAGGGAATGTAGTATAGACTGGCTATCCAGCCGCTTTGTTGGTCGAAAAGGAAAAAAAGGGGTAACCCAGTACACACATCTGTAAGGAACTGATCTCTTTGTTGAAAAGGGAAAGAAACTGGGGGGTCGGGTAGTTTGTGCAGGACTAGATTTGCTGCCCTCACATAGGAAAAAGGTTCAAAGAGAACATATATGGGACCAATGTAGATATGATGCTTGGCTACATACTCTGCATCACCCATTTATACGTGTGGAAGGACATGGTGCTGGCATGTCCCATGTCCCATACAACTATTTTGTTGTTGTTAATCTAAGAATGCTGCTGGAAAATTGAAGCAATTCCACTGTTAAAACTAAATTACATTCTTACCGAATGTTGTTTTAAGAGAATGTCTCTTTTAATATGAATCAATGCAACCGTTTTAGAAATGCTACTGTCCTACTTTGTTTTCCATCAAGATAAGTTAGATGCTTCTTTTTGTCGCCGTTTGTTTCATCCTCCTTTATTGGCCAGTAATTATTTCCTTTTTTGCCTCTGTTAAAACAGGGATATCTATTCAACTTCTTGTTATAGCAAACTTAAACGTCACACCGACGACTTTGCTTGATTCTAGTGCAACTACACAAAATGAGATTGGATTTCCTATTTCTGTTGGCAGATTCATAGGTGAACTTGTGTGCGTCATGATAGGTTGGTACTTTCCTTCATCCACATGATCGTGCAGTGTGTTTTGAGATGTTGTGCTACTTGTATTGGTACTATTTTAAATAAATGTTGAATAGAAGCTATTGTATTGCTCTCTTTTCCCATTAAGAAGTGAACAAAAATGGTACCAACCTAGACATGATGCTTGTTGCTTTGTTACAACAAACTCTGCATCACCCCCTTTATAAGTAGATGGAAGCACATGGTGTTGTTGTGCCCACTCTCCCCTAGAACTGTTTATGCTTTTTCTTAATCTAATGCCGCTGGTAAAATTAAGCAATGCCACTCTCAGAATTAACTACTGAACTATTTTAAGAGAATTTCTCTGTTAATATGAATCAATGCAACCGTTTTAGAAATGCTACTGTCCTATACTTTGTTTTCCATCAAGATAAGGTAGATGCTTCTTTTTGTGGTCGCGTGTTTCATCCTCCTTTATTGGCCAGTAATTGTTTCTTTTTTTGCCTCTATTAAAACAGGGATATCTATTCAACTTGTTACTATAGCAAACTTAAATGTCACACTGGCGACTTTGCTTGATTTCAGTGCAACTGCACAAAACGAGATTGGATTTCCTATTCGTGTTGGTAGATTCGTATTTTATCTTGTTTGTCTAATTAAAGGTCAGTACAGGCCTTCATCCACATGATTGTGCAGTGTGCTTTGAGATGTTGTGCTACTTGTATTGGTACTATTTTGGATAAATGTTGAATAGAAGCTATTGTATTGCTCTCTTTTACCATTAAGTCGGCAAAAATTGTTCCAACCGAGACATGATGCTTGTTGCTTCGTTACAACAAACTCTGCATCAACCCCTTTATAAGTAGATGGAAGCACATGGTGTTGTTGCGCCCACTCTCCCCTGGAATTGTTTATGCTTTTTCTTAATCTAATGCCGCTGGTAAAATTAAGCAATGCCACTCTCAGAATTACCTACTGAACTGTTTTAAGAGAATTTCTCTGTTAATATGAATCAATGCAACCGTTTTAGAAATGCTACTATCCTATACTTTGTTTTCCATCAAGATAAGGTAGATGCTTCTTTTTGTGGCCGCATGTTTCATCCTCCTTTATTGGCCAATAATTGTTTCCTTTTTTTCCTCTGTTAAAACAGGGATATCTATTCAACTTGTTGCTATAGAGAACTTAAATTTCACGCCGGCGACTTTGCTTGATTTCAGAGCAACTACACAAAACGAGATTGGATTTCCTATTCCTGTTGGCAGATTCATATTTTAAGTTTGTCGTCTCATTAAAGGTTAGTACAGGCCTTCATCCACATGATTGTGCAATGTGCTTTGAGATGTTGTGCTACTTGTATTGATACTGTTTTAAATAAATGTTGAATTGAAGCTACTGTATTGCTGTCTTTTCACATTAAGTAGTGAACAAAAATGGGACCAACCCAGACATGATGCTTGTTGCTTTGTTGCAACAAACTCCGCATCACCCCCTTTATAAGTAGATGGAAGCACATGTTGTTGTTGCGCCCACTCTCCCCTGGAACTGTTTATGCTTTTTGTTAATCTAATGCCGCTGGTAAAATTAAGCAATGCCACTCTCAGAATTAACTACTGAATCTTAGTTCAAAGCTGCAACACTTGTTAGGGAATGGCGAGAATACCATTTTTGAGGCCGCATGTTTCATCCTACTTCATTGGCCAGTAATTGCTTCCTTTTTGCCTCTGTTAAAACATGGATATCTATTCAACTTGTTGCTATTGCGACATTTTGCTTCGCTTAATTTTGGTGGAACTGCACAAAATGTGACCAGATTTCCATATATGTGTGGAGATCTCTCTCAGGTCTTCCTCATGAGTTTTTTTAAATCTTGGTCTTGAAAGGTCCGTACCGACTTTCCTGAGAATTAACTACTGAATCTTAGTTCAAAACTGCAACACTTGTTAGGGATCGGCGGGAGTACCATTTTTTTAGGGATCGGCCGGAGTACATGTTTAAGAAATGTATTGTTCAGATAATGTCTCTGTTATTATATATATCAGTTATAGTGTTTTACAAATGGTATATCCTGCTTTGTAGTTCTTTCTACATGTTTAACCAAGGTATTGTTAAGATAATGTCTTTGTTAAAATGAATCAGCCGCATTGTTTTAGGAATGGTACTTTTCTGCTTTGTCGTTCTTTATACATGTTGAAACAGGGCATTGTTAAGATAATGTCTCTGTTAAAATGAATCAGCCGCATTGTTTTAGGAATGGTACTTTTCTGCCTTGTCGTTCTTTATACATGTTGAAACAAGGCATTGTTAAGAAAATGTCTCAGTTAATATGAATGAATCACACTGATTGAGAATTGCTACTCTCCTGCTTTGTTTCCCATTAAGATAAGGTAGATCAATAGATGTTTTTCTTCTGGGAGTACAAGTCATCAACCGTTATTTCTCAGTAATTGTTTCCCTTATACCTATTGTTGCTTACAGGGATATCAAAATTAAAGCTCGGTTTTATTCCGACTTTGATTTTAGTTGAACTGCACGAAAGGAGCCAATGTGTCCAAACTGCTGCATTAGTGGGTCTAGTTGGTCTTACCACTTTGCAGAAAGAAGCAGTCACTGTTTGCGCTACATTACACAAGGAATGATCGAGAAGCTTTACAGAGTAATAGTAGACGCTGGTGACATGACTAGTCCGCAGAGAGCATAGAAAACTCTACAACACGTGGAGTGCACTGGGCAAAAAGTGCCCAAACAAGTACCAAGAAGCCAGGACAGGACTCCAAGTCTATCAATGTCACTCTAAGCAACAATGATGGGGCATCTGGGTATGGTAATCTGTTTACCGTACTTTAAGTTTGTTACTCCACCGATTGGTGGGTTGACACTGTGGCCAATATTCATGTGTGTGCTGATGTGTCTTTGTTTTCTGGCAGCATATAAATACGAAATCCACAGGGATGCTCAGCTTGATTTTAGTGGAACTGCACAAAATGTTCAGATGGTTCGTGTCCTCCATAATACTTCATCATGCACAATACATCGAATGGTTCTCATTCATCGTCACCTTGAGCCACCGGACTATCAGATGACAAATTGATGACAAACCCTGCCCGTTCCACAATCACAGGCATTACATATTTTGAATGGGAAAACGCTTGTCAAAGTTTAATCATTGATGTTAGCAAGAAGACATTAGTTTAATATATTGGAATTGGAAAACCTTGTCAATTTTTGCTCGTTGATGTTAGCCAGAAGACATGCATTTGATATTTTTGAGTGGGACGCCCTTTGCCATGAGCAACGTCGATCGTTTTTTCCTATTCCTGTCTTCAGTTCAGAAGTAAATATTTACTCTACCGAGATGCATAGTCACATGAATGTTGACTTATGTAAGGTATTTTAAGAGTTTGTTCTGAATGTTTTCTATGTAATGCCAGGCCTTGTGAGTTTGATTGCAAAGTTGAGCTTGGAATGCTGTGTCATGCGGCATCACGAGCTGTTCACCGTGCCTTCTGAGAATAATGCTTCATATTGTTTTGCATCTTGATCTAATGCCTGTGATTTGCATGTTAAGAAGATCATCCTCTTCTGTTGTTTCTTTGCTTAAGAAGGTCATTGTCTTATGTTTCATTCATAGCCTATATGACAACTCAGGTAGGTTAGAGGTGCCGTGATTGGATCGTTGTTTTCCAACCAGAACTGCTTGTAAAACTGACGCTTGCACATAAAAGTAGATGGTCTCGGGCAAAGCGCTTGGTTGGTCGATTTCGACTAGTAAAATATACACTGGTTTCTCAAATTGCACACGTAACCCGCCGGTTTTACTTACATACCTCGGGCCCTCAGTTTCATTATGCCTGTATTTTACGCGTTGTTTCCGATGACGAGTAAATTACACTTGTATCTTAATACATGTGTGAAATAAACCAGAGCTCCCAAGCGCGGCCTTACCGTTTCATGCCATCTCAGTCTCTCGAAGGTGCTCATAGGTGTCCGATGATCCTGGCTTCCTGAATGAGCAGCGGACGCTATATCAGACCATCTGTAGGGCCTGCGAGGCCCTCTCCGTCGTCCTTAGAGTTGTTGCGCTCGCCGTGGCGCCGAGCATTGTCAACATGGTCAACGAACATGAGGATTCATGAGATGACTTTATTTTGACTGGATGACAGTAGGTACCCACTAGGGCCATAGCCGTACGTACGCAAGTGCCTCCTTATTATCTACAACTATATTTTTTTGCTTCCTCCTGGTTTCCTGACATCACGGTCCCACACCATTGTCAACCTATGTAGTCAATAAACGAGAGAATTGCACAAGGAGCGGCCGACAGCTGGGCCAAGCAGCTCTAGCAGTATTTGTGTTTTTGAGGTGTGAGCACTGCAGAGTTTCTCTTGAGCGATGTTTTCATTGTTGTTCAGAGGAGAGCAGGGTATTAACTGGGCGGGCTGTGGCCCATCTAGCCCAAGCCAGATATCCAGCCCAGATATTAAATTTTTTCAAGCTGAAAATGGCTAGCCCAGCTATACTTTTTTTGAGGAATACCCGGGCAAGGTAAACTTGTTATTCTTCGCCCCGTTGGGCTGCAAATCTTTCCTAGGAGGGATGCATTAGGCTTAACAGGAAAATGGGCTTTAATAAATATTAAATGGGATGTAATTATAAAAACTGGGCAGTAACTATAAAAAATGCACCAAACACGTAATTAGTTTATAAAATATTATTTTTGGATTTTGAAAATTATAATTTCATTAATTGTTGCGCGCACAATGTTTCGTTGGATTTTTACATAATACAAATTTATATTGAAATTTTATTTAATCTGACTAGAAATTTTGGGATAAAAATATTTTGGATCCCATCAAAATGTGGGAAATTTCTTTGAATTCTGTTTTGAACGGTTGGTTGAAATTATTAATCATTGTCCTTGCTAGAGAATGGGCTGCACTTTTAACAAATTGTAAATGGGCTGTAGTAAATTCCATTAGAATTCAAAAATGGGTTTTACATTCTTACAAATCGCAAATGGGCTATAAGTTCTCCGCCACACACTTGTGAGCCTACTAAGTTGACGCGTCCCCTAAAAAAGTAAGTTGACGCGTATGCAAGGCTTTGTCAACTTATAGTCAACACACGGTTCTAGTAGCAGTGGCCGTTGGATGTCCATCCAATGAATGTCGTGCTTCTTCTTCAATCGTAGATATTCTAGCTTCAGCCACCCAAAAAATGATTCCTCCCCCTGACATCTGGGGCGCACCGTTTTGGAGGTTGACTTGTGGGCCTACTAAGTTGACGCTTACCAAGGGCTTTGTCAACTTAGTCATTATAAATGATACTAGCTGCAGTGACCGTACGATGTCCATCCAACGGCCGTCGTGCTTCTTCAACCTCTGGTCTCCTTGCTCCGGCCGCCCAAAGCAGCACCCGTCGTGCCACCTGCTCCTGCCTCCCGTAGCCGGCTGTGCTGCCACAGAGGCGTCACCGCCCCTACTACTCCCACTGTTAGCCAGGCCATCCCTCTACTCACCCACACCCCTTGTTATTCTGCGGCGATGGCAGCCTCACACCACAGCCGAACTAGTGAACCCTCGTATTCCTCTCCGTGTGGGCATCCACTGACGCGTCTTCCCCGGCTCCCGTCATCCCCTTCCTAGGCCTCGCCATCGTCCACCACCCTGGTGCTCTCGGCGTGGCGTGGTCAACATGGTCAACGAACGACATCCATCGGACGTGGACTATACGTGGAGAGGCTGACAGCTAGGTCCACGGCCGCACACAAGGAAATGCCTCCTTATTACGCGCAAAATAATGATTCCTCCACCTAACATCTGGGACCCACCGGAAGGGCCTCTGTATTTCACGAAAAAAATGTTCCCCTGATGATAGGTCGGACCCACCAGCTATATCTTCGCACACAAGGAAGTTCCTCCTTATTACGCACAAAAAAATGAATACTCCCCCTGCTAGCTGGGACCCAGCATAGTGGGAGGCTGACTTGTGGGCCTACTAAGTTGACGGGGATGGAGGGCTTTGTCAACTTAGTCAATATGAATGATTCTAGCTCCAGTGACCGTACGAAGTCCATCCAACGGTCGTAGTGCTTCTTCAACCTCGGGTCTTCTTGCTCCAACCGCCCAAACAAGCGTCGGGCGTGCCGCCTGCTCCTGCCTCCTGTGTCCGGCTGTGCTGCCACCGCTGGCCATGCCATCCCTCTATACTCACCCACACCTCCTGTTATTCTCCGACGACAGCAGCGTCACACTGCAGCCGAAGCAGTCAACCCACGTACTCCCCTCCGCGTGGGAATCCACTACCGCGTCATCCCCGGCTCCACGTCGTCCCCTTCCTAGGCCTCGTCGTCGTCCACTGCCTTGGTGCTCTCGACACGGCGTGGTCAATGTGTGATAACCCACAAGTATAGGGGATCGCAACAGTTTTCGATAAGTAAGAGTGTCGAACCCAACGAGGAGCTAAAGGCAGAACAAATATTCCCTCAAGTTCTATCGACCACCGATACAACTGTACGCACGCTTGACGTTCGCTTTACCTAGAACAAGTATGAAATTAGAAGTACTTTGTAGGTGTTGTTGGATAGGTATGCAAGATAATACAGAGCAAGTAACTAAAAAGTAGGGGCTGTTTAGATAAAGACACAACTAAGTTAGGTTTAGTAGAGAGTTTGTTGTTACGAGAAAGTTATTTGTCCCTAGGCAATTGATAACTAGACCGGTAATCATTAGTACAATTTTATTTGAGGGAGAGGCATAAGCTAACATACTTTCTCTACTTGGATCATATGCACTTATGATTGGAACTCTAGCAATCATCCGCAACTACTAAAGATTCATTAAGGCAAAACCCAACCATAGCATTAAAGCATCAAGTCCCCTTCATCCCATACGCAAACAACCTACTTACTTGGGTCTGTGCTTCTGTTCACTCACGCCACCCACCATAAGCAAATCATAAACATATTGCAACACCCTACAGCGGGAATCCCTCACGCTTGCGCGACACAGAGAGCACCATAGGACAACACCAATAATAAAACATGCAACCAAACCAATCTTGATCATCAAATAGCCATTAGGACAAAACGGATCTACTCAAACATCATAGGATAGCCATACATCATAGGGAAATAATATATAGCGTTGAGCACCATGTTTAAGTAGAGATTACAGCGGGTAAGAGAGAGGTTACACCGTTGCATAGAGGGGGGAAGAGTTGGTGGTGAAGGCGGTGAAGTTGTTGGTGAAGATGACGGTGATGATGATGGCCCCCGGTGGCACTCCGGCGCCACCGGAAGCAAGGGGGAGAGGGCCCCCCTTCTTCTTATTCTTCCTTGACCTCCTCCCTAGATGGGAGAAGGGTTTCCCCTCTAGTCCTTGGCCTCCATGGCGTGGGAGGGGCGAGAGCCCCTCCGAGATTGGATCTATCTCTCTGTCTCTCTCTCTCTCTCTCTCTCTCTCTCTCTCTCTGTTTCTGCGTTCTCTCCTGGCTCTGTTTCACCGTTTCATGTATATATGGAGATCCGTAACTCCGATTGGCCTGAAACCTTCGTCGTGATTTTTCCCCGAAAATTAGCTTTCTTGCGGCAAAAGAAGAGCGTCAACCGCCTTACGGGTGGCTCACGAGGGTAGGGGGCGCGCCCCCTGCCTCGTGACCACCTCAGGCACCGTCTCGCATGGATTTTTCTTCCAGAATTTTCCAAATATTCCAAAAAGTATCTCCATCCATTTTTATCCCGTTTGGACTCCGTTTGATATGGATATTATGCGAAACCAAAAACATGCAACAGATAGGAACTGGCACTGGGCACTGGATCAATATGTTAGTCCCAAAAATAGTATAAAAAGTTGCCAAAAGTATATCAAAGTTGTAGAATATTGGCATGGGACAATCAAAAATTATAGATACGACGGAGATGTATCAGCATCCCCAACCTTAATTCCTGCTCGTCCTCGAGTAGGTAAATGATAAAAAAGATAATTTTTGATGTGGAATGCTACCTAGCATAATCTTGATCACATATCTAATCATGGGATGAATATTAAGATACGAGTGATTCAAAGCAATAGTCTATCATTTGACATAAAAACTATAATACTTCAAGCCTACCAATAAAGCAATCATGTCTTTTCAAAATAACAAGGCCAAAGAAAGTTATCCCTACAAAATCATATAGTCTGGCTATGCTCCATCTTCACCACACAAAATACTCACATCATGCACAACCCCGATGACAAGCCAAGCAATTATTTCATACTTTTTAACGCGCTTCAGCATTTTCAACCTTCACGCAATACATGGGCGTGAGCCATGGACATAGCACTATAGGTGGAATAGAATGGTGGTTGTGGAGAAGACAAAAAGGAGAAGATAGTCTCACATCAACTAGGCGTATCAACGGGCTATGGAGATGCCCATCAATAGATATCAATGTGAGTGAGTAGGGATTTCCATGCAACGGATGCACTAGAGCTATAAGTATATGAAAGCTCAAACTGAAACTAAGTGGGTGTGCATCCAACTTGCTTGCTCATGAAGACCTAGGGCATTTGAGGAAGTACATCGTTGGAATATACAAGCCAAGTTCTATAATGAAAATTCCCACTAGTATATGAAAGGGATAACTCAAGAGACTCTCCATATGAATAACATGGTGCTACTTTGGAGCACAAGTGTGGTAAAAGGATAGTAACATTGCCCCTTCTCTATTTTTCTCTCTTTTTTGTAGGCTTCTTTGGCCTCTCTCTTTTTTCTTTTTTTGGGCTTCTTTGGCCACTTTTATTTTGATAACCTCACATGGGACAATGTTCTAATAATGATGATCATCACACTTTTATTTACTTACAACTCAATGTCTAGAACAAAGTATGACTCTATATGGATGCCTCCGGCGGTGTACCGGGATGTGCAATGATCTAGCGTAGCAATGACATCAAAAAACGGACAAGCCATGAAAACATCATGCTAGCTATCTTACGATCATGCAAAGCAATATGACAATGAATGCTCAAGTCATGTATATGATGATGATGGAAGTTGCATGGTAATATATCTCGGAATGGCTATGGAAATGCCATGATAGGTAGGTATGGTGGCTGTTTCGAGGAAGGTATATGGTGGGTTTATGGTACCGGCGAAAGTTGCGCGGTACTAGAGAGGCTAGCAATGGTGGAAGGGTGAGAGTGCGTATAATCCATGGACTCAACATTAGTCATAAAGAACTCACATACTTATTGCAAAAGCTTATTAGCCCTCGAAGCAAAGTACTACTATGCATGCCCCTAGGGGGATAGATTGGTAGGAAAATACCATCGCTCATCCCCGACCGCCACTCATAAGGAAGACAATCAATAAATACCCCATGCTCCAACTTCGTTACATAACGGTTCAGCATACGTGCATGCTACGGGAATCACAAACCTCAACACAAGTATTTCTAAAATTCACAACCACCCACTAGCATGACTCTAATATCACCATATTTATATCGCAAAACTATTGCAAGGAATCAAACACATCATATTCAGTGATCTACAAGTTTTATGTTGGATTTTATGACTAACCATGTGAATGACCAATTCCTATCATCTCTCTAAACAGATATAAGTGAAGAAAGAGAGTTTAATTCTTTCTACAAAAGATATGCCCATGCTCTAACAAATATAAGTGAAGCAAAAGAGCATTCTACAAATAGCGGTTGTCTATGTAAAGAGAAACAGGCAATCCAAACTTCAAATGATATAAGCGAAGCACATGAAGCATTCTATAAAGCCATACTCAAAAGATGTAAGTGAAGTGCAAAGAGAATTCTATAAATCAACCAAGGACTATCTCATACCAGCATGGTGCATAAAATAAAAATGAAAACTAAATGCAAAAGACGCTCCAAGATTGCACATATCGCATGAACGAAACAAATCCGAAAACATACCGATACTTGTTGAAGGAAGAGGGGATGCCTTCCCAGCATCCCCAAGCTTAGATGTTTGAGTCTCCTTGAATATTTACTTGGGGTGCCTCGGGCATCCCCAAGCTTGAGCTCTTGCCTCTCTTCCTTCTTCTCACATCGAAACCTTCTCAATCATCGAACACTTCATCCACACAAAACTTCAACAGAAAACTCGGTAAGATCCGTTAGTATAATAAAGCAAATCACTACTCTAAGTACTGTTCCAAACCAATTAATATTTTGTTTTTGCATTTTGTCTACTGTAGTATAACTTTTTCATGGCTTAATCCACTAATATAAATTGACAGTTTCATCAAAACAAGCAAACTATGCATCAAAAAACAGAATCTGCCTAAAACAGAACAGTCTGTAATAATTTGAACATTCACCATACTTCTGATACTTTAAAAATTCTACCAAAATTATGAAAAATAAACAATTTGTATAGAAAGACAGTGCAAAAAGAATCAGAACCATTTGACATTCCAGCTAAAAATTTAAAATCGCGCACTACAGCCAAAGTTTCTGTCCTGCACCGTACAAACCATCAAGCAAATGTAAACATCCTAAAGGCAAACCTTGCCACATTATTTTTATAATACAATGGAATTGTACAAGGGGATAATTATTCTTGTTGAAAAGTTTCTGTAATCAAGATTCACAAAGTTGCCGTGAGCATGAACAAAGTTCAAGGAGCTCTCCCACTTCAACAATTCTTGTCTTTCTTACTTTCACTTTCCTTTTTGAAAAAGTTTTGGGTTCCCCTCTTTATTTTTGTTGTTTTTAAACTATATGAAAGAACTCAACAGAAATAAATGACTCTCTAAAACTTCCGGGTTGTCTCCCTGGCAGCGCTTTCTTTAAATCCATTAAGCTAGGCATATATTGCTCAAGTAGCGAATCCACCCTGATGCCAAGGTATATGAAAGCCAATTTTAATTAACAATGATTTGTAATTTAGTAGTGATCAAAAAGTAATATATATCATACAACAACGAAGTCTAACTCTCTTCCTATGCATAGGCATGTCATAAAATAACAATTCATGCACACATAATAAAGGCCAATGCATAGTATAAACAGTTTCTTGCAATTTTATTGTATTGGAAACATAGAGAGGTGGAGATATAGTTCCTCTCTCATAATAATTGCAATTAGGAGCAGCAAGCACATGCATATTATATCTATCAAAATCATCATGTGTAGTAGTAAAAGGCAACCCATCAATATAATCCTTAATAGGGGCAAACTTCTCCGATATAGTGTAGTTTGGAGAATTCAAAAAGATAATAGAACTATCATGCGTGGGTGCAATAGCAACAATTTCATATTTAACATAAGGAACTATAGCAAGTTCATCTCCATAAGCATAATTCATATTGGCATCTTGGCCACAAGCATCATCAAAAAGGGATATTTCAAAAGAATCGACAGGATCATAGCAATTATCATAATATTCATCCTTCGGTAAGCATGAAGGGGAATTAAACAATGTATGAGTTGAAGAGTTACTCTCATTAGAAGGTGGGCACGGGTGATCAATCCGCTCTTCCTCCTTTTGTTCTTCGCTCTCTTCCTCATCTTTTTCATCCAATGAGCTCACAGTTTCATCAATTTCTTCTTCCATAGATTCCTGCAAAATATTAATCTCTTCTTGGATAGCGGAGACTTTCTCAATAAGCGCATTAATATAGGAATTATATTCATAATTATCATAGCAATATTTTAAGATAGCTAAATTTTTAGGCCTCTAAACATCATCATCATAAGCTTCATTCTTTTCAAACAAAGATTCAATTTCATAAGCACCCTTAAAAGCAACAAATTCTTCTATTTGTTCCACATCATAGTAATCATATATACCTCTAGCAAAAGAAGCCAAGGTTTCATTATCATTAAATTCACATGAAAAGGGAAGGTATGGAGCCTTCATCCTAGAGCAACAAGTAATATCATAACTCAAGCACACTTGCCGAGCATACCAATTCAATATATAAATTTGATCCCATAATAGTTTCCATTTTTGTGTCAAGTGATAATCCCTAAAGTATTCACATTGATCCAACGTTACTCCCATTACCAGATTGAATGAGGTTTTCTCAGGATTATCAAAGTGGTACATAATATTTTTCACATATTGAGCATCGAGGGTTTTAGGAGGTTCCCCATCTCCATGAGTAGAAAGTACACCTAATTTTTTGGTATTTCGTGTTCCATATCCATAACTAAAGATAGAGAACAACTAAGAACAGAAAATAAAAATTACTTAGTGATAAAGCAAACAAGCACACACGAGAATATGCACCCCATGCTATTGCTCCCCGGCAACAGTGCCAGAAAAAGGTCTTGATAACCCACAAGTATAGGGGATCGCAACAGTTTTCGATAAGTAAGAGTGTCGAACCCAACGAGGAGCTAAAGACAAAACAAATATTCCCTCAAGTTCTATCGACCACCGATACAACTCTACGCACGCTTGACGTTTGCTTTACCTAGAACAAGTATGAAACTAGAAGTACTCTGTAGGTGTTGTTGGATAGGTATGCAAGATAATAAAGAGCAAGTAACTAAAAAGTAGGGGCTGTTTAGATAAAGACACAACTAAGTTAGGTTTAGTAGAGAGTTTGTTGTTACGAGAAAGTTATTTGTCCCTAGGCAATCGATAACTAGACCGGTAATCATTATTACAATTTTATTTGAGGGAGAGGCATAAGCTAACATACTTTCTCTACTTGGATCATATGCACTTATGATTGGAACTCTAGCAAGCATCCGCAACTACTAAAGATTCATTAAGGCAAAACCCAACCATAGCATTAAAGCATCAAGTCCCCTTCATCCCATACGCAAACAACCTACTTACTCGGGTCTGTGCTTCTGTTCACTCACGCCACCCACCATAAGCAAATCATAAACATATTGCAACACCCTACAACGGGAATCCATCACGCTTGCGCGACACGGAGAGCACCATAGGACAACACCAATAATAAAACATGCAACTCAAACCAATCTTGATCATCAAATAGCCATTAGGACAAAACGGATCTACTCAAACATCATAGGATAGCCATACATCATAGGGAAATAATATATAGCGTTGAGCGCCATGTTTAAGTAGAGATTACACCGGGTAAGAGAGAGGTTACACCGCTGCATAGAGGGGGGAAAAGTTGGTGGTGAAGGCGGTGAAGTTGTTGGTGAAGATGACGGTGATGATGATGGCCCCCGGTGGCACTCCAGCGCCACCAGAAGCAAGGGGGAGAGGGGCCCCCTTCTTCTTATTCTTCCTTGACCTCCTCCCTAGATGGGAGAAGGGTTTCCGCTCTGGTCCTTGGCCTCCATGGCATGGGAGGGGTGAGATCCCCTCCGAGATTGGATCTGTCTCTCTGTTTCTGCGTTCTCTCCTAGCTCTATTTCACCATTTCGTGTATATATGGAGATCCGTAACTCCGATTGGCCTGAAACCTTCGCCATGATTTTTTTCTTCTGAAAATTAGCTTTCTTGCGGCAAAAGAAGAGCGTCAACCGCCTTACGGGTGGCTCACGAGGGTAGGGGCGCGCCCAGGGGGCGGGCGCGCCCCCCTGCCTCGTGACCACCTCGGGCACCGTCTCGCGTGGATTTTTCTTCCAGAATTTTCCGAATATTCCAAAAAGTATCTCCGTCAGTTTTTATCCCGTTTGGACTCCGTTTGATATGGATATTCTACGAAACAAAAAACATGCAACAGACAGGAACTGGCACTGGGCACTGGATCAATATGTTAGTCCCAAAAATAGTATAAAAAGTTGCCAAAAGTATATCAAAGTTGTAGAATATTGGCATGGAACAATCAAAAATTATAGATACGACGGAGACGTATCAATGTGGTCAACGACCGACTTCCATCGGAAGTGTACTGTACGTGGAGAGGCTGACAGCTAGGTCCACGGCCACAGCAAGGAAGTGCCTCCTTATTACGCGGAAAATAATGATTCCTCCACCTGACAGCAGGGACCCACCGGACGGGCCCCAGTATTTCGCGAACAAACATTACCCCCTGACTGCTGGGACCCACCAGCTACATATTTGCACGTAAGGAAGTGCGTCCATATTACGAGCAAAAAATGATTCGCCCCCTGACTGCTGGGACCCACCAGCTACATCTTCGCACGCAAGAAGTGGCTGACAGTCGGGACCCACCTGGTCAAAGCATACGTAGCGTTGTCATTCTGGTCGCGAACGTGTACGTACATACTGGTCGATGTAGAGGCGCGCACATGTCATAGTAGAGGCGCGCACGTAGCATGTACACGTACGTACAGCGGCCAGGGTGCAAGAAAGAAAATACGACCACGTACGTGCATACGGGCGGGGTCTCGAACGCCTACTCGCGCATACGTATGGCTAGGGCTTGTGTACATGGCTCGGTCGGAACGGAGAAGTTGCGCCATCGTCGTGTTCATGGGGAGGCAACCTGATGGGTCAGAACAGAATGCGTCATCATGTTCATCGGGAGCCAACCGGCTTGGACGGAACAGCCGATGGAAACGAGGCTTGGCGTACCACAGAACGGAGGAAACGGCCTTGTGTTCGACCGGCCACGGTCGAAACGGGATCCTGTTCATCGGGTGGGTTGTGGTGTACCGCAAAACAGAGGAAACGGACTTGTGTTGGAGTGCTACAGTCGAAACAGGGGTCCTGTTCATTGGGAGGGGTGTGGCGTACCGCAAAACGGGACTCCACGGGATATAGTTCATCTCCACCGTCGACCTCCTCCAGCCTCCACGGGCTCCTGTTCATCCACCGTCGACCTCCTCTAGCCTCCACCTGCGATTGTTCATCCACGGGCTCCTGTTCATCCAGCCTCCACCGCGCGTTCCTCCACCGGCTACTGTTCAACCAACCCTCTCCACGGGGTCCTGTTCAACCACCCCTCCACGGGCTATTGTTCATCCATCCCTCCACCGACTACTTTTCATCTAGCCCACTACGGGGTCGTCCTGTTCATCCAGCCATCCACAGTGTCCTGTTCATCCAACGGCTCGATCGATCGGGGTACTGTTCATCCAGCGGCAATGGCCTCTACTACCACGGGGTCCTGTTCATCCAACCCCCACCGGGAACTGTTCATCCAAACCCCCCAACAACGCTCACTGTTCATCAAGGGAAGGAGGCGACAGTGTTCGGTCGGCTTCAGTTAGCAGCAGTAGCAAAGGAATCACTCGGGTTCAGCTAACAACAAGGCAAGGGATCGATCGATCGCTCGGGTTCAGTAACGCATAGCCTGAAGTGCAATCGCTTCAGTTTAGTTAGAGCCCAATGCCTCGCTTGGGATCAGTTAGAGCCCAACGTCTCGCACACACGTGCGTACGTACGAGAGAAACACGCATCGCTCGGCCCCTTGTTGAGGAACGTAGTAATTTCAAAAAAAATCCTACAAACATGCAAGATCATGGTGATGCATAAAACGTGAGAGGAGAGTATCATCCACGTACCCTTGTAGACCATAAGAGGAAGCGTTATGAGAACGCGGTTCATGTTGTCGTACGTCTTCACGATCCGACCGATCCAAGTACCGAATGTATGGCACCTCCGAGTTCAGAAAACGTTCAGCTCGATGACATCCCACGAACTCCGATCCAGCAGAGCTTCACAGGAGAGTTCCGTCACCACGACGGTGTGATGACGGTGACGATGTTGCTACCGACGCAGGGCTTCACCTAAGCACCGCTACGATATGATCGAGGTGGATTATGGTGGAGGGGGGCACCGCACACGGCTTGGAATAATCAACTTGTGTGTCCTAGGGTGCCCCCTGCCCCCGTATATAAAGGAGCAAGGGGGGAGGCCGGCCGGCCCTTGCAGGGCGTGCCAGGAGGAGGAGTCCTCCTCCTAGTAGGAGTAGGACTCCCCTTTCCTACTCCTACTAGGAGGGGGAAAGGAAGGAGGAGAGGGAGAAGGAAAGGGGGGGTGCCCCCCTTCCCTAGTCCAATTCGGACCAGTGGGGGAGGGGTGCGGCCTGCCATGGCCGGCCCTCTCTCTCTCCACTAACGCCCATGTGGCCCATTACTTCTCCCGAGGGATTCCGGTAACCCTCCGGCACTCCGATTTTCTCCGAAATCACCCGGAACACTTCCAGTATCCGAATGTAGTCATCCAATATATCAATCTTTATGTCTCGACCATTTCGAGACTCCTCGTCATGTCCGTGATCACATGTGGTACTCCAAACTACCTTCGGTACATCAAATCACATAAACTCATAATACCGATCGTCACCGAACGTTAAGGGTGCGGAACCTACGGGTTCGAGAACTATGTAGACATGACCGAGACACGTCTCCAGTAAATAACCAATAGCGGAACCTGGATGTTCATATTGGCTCCTACATATTCTATGAAGATCTTTATCAGTCAAAACGCATAACAACATACGTTATTCCCTTTGTCATCGGTATGTTACTTGCCCGAGATTCGATCGTCGGTATCTCAATACCTAGCTCAATCTCATTACCGGCAAGTCTCTGTACTCGTTCCGCAATGCATCGTCCCGCAACTAACTCATTAGTTGCATTGCTTGCAAGGATTATAGTAATCTCGGCCTATGCCAACTCAACAAGTACCATCGGAGACACCTGTAGAGCACCTTTATAATCACCCAGTGACGTTGTGACGTTTGGTCGCACACAAAGTGTTCCTCCGGTAATCGGGAGTTGCATAATCTCATAGTCATAGGAACATGTATAAGTCATGAAGAAAGCAATAGCAGTAAACTAAAATGATCAAGTGCTAAGCTAATGGAATGGGTCAAGTCAATCACATCATTCTCCTAATGATGTGATCTCATTTATCAAATGACAACTCATGTCTATGGTTAGGAAACATAACCATCTTTGACTAACGAGCTAGTCAAGTAGAGGCATACTAGTGATACTCTGTTTGTCTATGTATTCACACATGTATTATGTTTCCGGTTAATACAATTCTAGCATGAATAATAAACATTTATCCTGAAATAAGGAAATAAATAATAACTTTATTATTGCCTCTAGGGCATATTTCCTTCAGTATCCCACTTGCACTAGAGTCAATAATCTAGATTACACAGTAATGATTCTAACACCCATGGAGCCTTGGTGTTGATCATGTTTTGCTCGTGAGAGAGGCTTCGTCAACGGGTCTGCAGCATTCAGATCCGTATGTATCTTGCAAATCTCTATGTCGCCCACCTGGACTTGATCACAGATGGAATTGAAGCGTCTCTTGATGTGTTTGGTTCTCTTGTGAAATCTGGATTCCTTTGCCAAGGCAATTGCACTAGTATTGTCACAAAAGATTTTCATTGGACCCGATGCACTAGGTATGACACCTAGATCGGATATGAACTCCTTCATCCAGACTCCTTCATTTGCTGCTTCTAAACAGCTATGTACTCCGCTTCACACGTAGATCCCGCCATGACGCTTTGTTTAGAACTGCTCCAACTGACAGCTCCACCGTTCAATATAAACACGTATCCGGTTTGCGATTTAGAATCGTACAGATCAGTGTCAAAGCTTGCATCAACGTAACCATTTATGACGAGATCTTTGTCACCTCCATAAATGAGAAACATATCCTTAGTCCTTTTTAGGTATTTCAGGATGTTCTTGACAGTTGTCCGGTGATCCACTCCTAGAATACTTTGGTACCTCCCTGCTAAACTAATAGCAAGGCACACATCAGGTCAGGTACACAGCATTGCATACCTGATAGAGCCTATGGCTGAAGCATAGGGAACACTTTTCATTTTCTCTATATCTTCTGAAGTGGTCGGGCATTGAGTCTTAGTCAACTTCACACCTTGTAACACAGGCAAGAACTCTTTCTTAGCTTGATCCATTTTGAATTTCTTCAAAAATTTATCAAGGTATGTGCTTTGTGAAAGTCCAATTAAGCATCTTGATCTATCTCTATAGATCTTGATGCCCAATATATAAGCAGCTTCACTGAGGTCTTTCAAAGAAAAACTCTTATTCAAGTATCCTTTTATGCTATCCAGAAATTCAATATCATTTCCAGTCAACAATATGTCATCCACATATAATATTAGAAATGCTACAGAGCTCCCACTCACTTTCTTGTAAATATAGGTTTCTCCAAAAGTCTGTATAAAACCATATGCTTTGATCACACTATCAAAACGTTTTTCCAACTCCCACAGGCCTGCACCAGTCCATGAATGGATCGCTGGAGCTTGCACACTTTGTTAGCACCCTTTGGATCGATAAAACCTTCAGGTTGCATCATATACAACTCTTCTTCCAGAAATCCATTCAGGAATGCAGTCTTCACATCCATTTGCCAAATTTCATAATCATAAAATGCGGCAATAACTAACATGATTCGGACGGACTTAAGAATCGCTACAGGTGAGAAGGTCTCATCGTAGTCAACTCCTTGAACTTGTCAAAAACATTTCACAACAAGTCGAGCTTTGTAGACACTAACGTTGCCGTCAGCGTCAGTCTTCTTCTTGAAGATACATTTATTCTCGATGGCTTGCCGATCATCGGGCAAGTCAACCAAAGTCCTCACTTTGTTCTCATACATGGATCCCATCTCAGATTTCATGGTCTCAAGCCATTTTGCGGAATCTGGGCTCATCATTGCTTCCTCATATTTTGTAGGTTCGTCGTGGTCAAGTAACATGACCTCCAGAACAGGATTACCATACCACTCTGGTGCGGATCTTACTCTGATTGACCTATGAGGTTTGGTAGTAACTTGATCTGAAGTTTCATGATCATTATCATTGGCTTCTTCACTAATTGGTGTAGATGTCAGAGGAACCGGTTTCTATGATGGACTACTTTCCAATAAGGGAGCAGGTACAGTTACCTCATCAAGTTCTACTTTCCTCCCACTCACTTCTTTCGAGAGAAACATCCTCTCTAGAAAGTATCCATTCTTAGCAACAAATGTCTTGCCTTCAGATCTGTGATAGAAGGTGTACCCAACAGTCTCCTTTGAGTATCCTATGAAGACACATTTCTCCGATTTAGGTTCGAGCTTATCAGGTTGAAGGTTTTTCACATAAGCATCGCAGCCCCAAACTTTAAGAAATGACAACTTTGGTTTCTTGCCAAACCATAGTTCATAAGGCGTCGTCTCAACGAATTTAGATGGTGCCCTATTTAACGTGAATGCAGCTGTCTCAAAAGCATAACCCCAAAATGATAGGGTAAATCAGTAAGAGACATCATAGATCGCACCATATCTAGTAAAGTACGATTACGACGTTCGGACACACCATTACACTATGGTGTTCCGGGTGGCGTGAGGTGCGAAACTATTCCGCGTTGTTTCAAATGAAGACCAAACTCATAACTCAAATATTCTCCTCCACGATCAGATCGTAGAAACTTTAGTTTCTTGTTACGATGATTTTCCACTTCACTCTGAAATTCTTTGAACTTTTCAAATGTTTCAGACTTATGTTTTATCAAGTAGATATACCCATATCTGCTCAAATCATCTGTGAAGGTGAGAAAATAACGATACGCGCCACGAGCCTCAACATTCATCGGACCACATACATTAGTATGTATGATTTCCAACAAATATGTTGCTCGCTCCATAGTTCTGGAGAATGGCGTTTTAGTCATCTTGCTCATGAGGCATGGTTCGGAAGTACCAAGTGATTCATAATCAAGTGATTCCAAAAGTCCATCAGAATGGAGTTTCTTCATGTGCTTTACACCAATATGACCTAAGCGGCAGTGCCACAAATAAGTTGCACTATCATTATCAACTCTGCATCTTTTGGCTTCAACATTATGAATATGTGTATCACTACTATCGAGATTCATTAAAAATAGACCACTCTTCAAGGGTGCATGACCATAAAATATATTACTCATATAAATAGAACAACCATTATTCTCTGATTTAAATGAATAACCGTCTCGCATCAAACAAGATCCAGATATAATGTTCATGCTCAACACTGGCACCAAATAACAATTATTTAGGTCTAAAACTAATCCCAAAGGTAGATGTAGAGGTAGCGCGCCGACGGCGATCACATCGACTTTGGAACCATTTCCCACGCGCATCGTCACCTCGTCCTTAGCCAATCTTCGCTTAATCCGTAGTCCCTGTTTCGAGTTGCAAATATTAGAAACAGAACCAGTATCAAATACCCAGGTGCTACTGCGAGCTTTAGTAAGGTACACATCAATAACATGTATATCACATATACCTTTGTTCACCTTGCCATTCTTCTTATCCGCCAAATACTTGGGGCAGTTCCGCTTCCAGTGACCAGTCCCTTTGCAGTAGAAGCACTCAGTCTCAGGCTTAGGTCCAGACTTGGGTTTCTTATCTTGAGCAGCAACTTGCTTGCCGTTCTTCTTTAAGTTCCCTTTCTTCTTCCCTTTACCCTTTTTCTTGAAACTGGTGGTCTTGTTGACCATCAATACTTGATGCTCCTTCTTGATTTCTACCTCCGCAGCTTTTAGCATTGCGAAGAGCTCGGGAATCGTCTTATCCATCCCTTGCATATTATAGTTCATCACAAAGCTCTTGTAGCTTGGTGGCAGTGATTGAAGAACTCTGTCAATGACACTATCAACAGGAAGATTAACTCCCAGTTGAGTCAAGTGGTTATGGTACCCAGACATTCTGAGTATATGTTCACTGACAGAACTATTCTCCTCCATCTTGCAGCTATAGAACTTATTGGAGACTTCATATCTCTCAATCCGGGCATTTTCTTGAAATATTAACTTCAACTCCTGCAACATCTCATATGCTCGATGACGTTCAAAACGTCTTTGAAGTCCCAGTTGTAAGCCGTAAAGCATGGCACACTGAACTATCGAGTAGTCATCAGCTTTGCTCTGCCAGACGTTCATAACATCTGGCATTGCTCCCGCAGCGGGTTTGGCACCTAGCGGTGCTTCCCGGACGTAATTCTTTTGTGCAGCAATGAGGATAATCCTCAAGTTACGGACCCTGTGCGTGTAATTGCTACCATCATCTTTCAACTTTGCTTTCTCAAGGAACGCATTAAAATTGAACGGAACAATAGCATGGGCCATATATCTACAACAACATAGACAAGCAAAATACTATCAGGTACTAAGTTCATGATAAATTAAAGTTCAATTAATCATATTTAAGAACTCCCACTTAGATAGACATCCCTCTAATCATCTAAGTGATCACGTGATCCAAATCAACTAAACCATGACCGATCATCACGTGAAATAGAGTAGTTTTCAATGGTGAACATCACTATGTTGATCATATCTACTATATGATTCATGCTCGACCTTTCGGTCTCAGTGTTCCGAGGCCATATCTGCATATGCTAGGCTTGTCAAGTTTAACCCGAGTATTTCTGCGTGTGCAAAACTGGCTTGCACCCATTGTATGTGAACGTGGAGCTTATCACACCGGATCATCACGTGGTGTCTCGGCACGACGAACTTTGGCAACGGTGCATACTCAGGAAGAACACTTGTACCTTGAAATTTAGTGAAAGATCATCTTATAGTGCTACCTTCAATCAAGCAGAATAAGATGCATAAAGGATAAACATCACATGCAATCAATATAAGTGATATGATATGGCCATCATCATCTTGTGCCTTTGATCTCCATCTCCAAAGCACCGTCATGATCACCATCGTAGCACCGTTGTCATCTCGCCGAATATTGCTTCTATGACTATCACTACCGTTTAGTGATAAAGTAAAGAAATTACAGGGCGATTGCATTGCATACAATAAAGCGACAACCATATGGCTCCTGCCAGTTGCCGATAACTCCGTTACAAAACATGATCATCTCAGACAATAAAATATAGCATCATGCCTTGACCATATCACATCACAACATGCCCTACAAAAACAAGTTACACGCCCTCTACTTTGTTGTTGCAAGTTTTACGTGGCTGCTACGGGCTGAGCAAGAACCGTCCTTACCTACGCATCAAAACCACAATGATATTTCGTCAAGTATGTGATGTTTTAACCTTCACAAGGACCGGGCATAGCCACACCCGATTCAACTAAAGTTGGAGAAACTGACACACGCCAGCCACCTATGTGCAAAGCACGTCGGTAGAACCAGTCTCGCGTTAGCGTACGCGTAATGTCGGTCCGGGCCGCTTCATCCAACAATACCGCCGAACCAAAGTATGACATGCTGGTAAGCAGTATGACTTGTATCGCCCACAACTCACTTGTGTTCTACTCGTGCATATAACATCTACGCATAAACCTGGCTCAGATGCCACTATTGGAAGCGGAAGCGTTATGAGAACGCGGTTGATGTAGTCGTGCGTCTTCATGATCCGACCGATCCAAGTACCGAACGTACGGCACCTCTGAGTTCAGCACACATTCAGCTCGATGATGTCCCACAAACTCCGATCCAGCAAAGCTTCACAGGAGAGTTCCATCACCACGACGGCGTGATGACGGTGATGATGTTGCTACCGACGCAGGGCTTCGCCTAAGCACTGCTATGATATGATCGAGGTGGATTATGGTGGAGGGGGGCACCGCACACGGCTTGGAATAATCAACTTGTGTGTCCTAGGGTGCCCCCTGCCCCCGTATATAAAGGAGCAAGGGGGGAGACCGGCCGGCCCTTGCAGGGCGTGCCAGGAGGAGGAGTCCTCCTCCTAGTAGGAGTAGGACTCCCCTTTCCTACTCCTACTAGGAGGGGGAAAGGAAGGAGGAGAGGGAGAAGGAAAGGGTGCGCCCCCCCCTTCCCTAGTCCAATTCGGACCAGAGGGAGAGGGGGCGCGCGGCCTGCCCTGGCCGGCCCTCTCTCTCTCTCCACTAAGGCCCATGTGGCCCATTACTTCTCCGGGGGGGTTCCGGTAACCCTCCGGCACTCCGGTTTTCTCCGAAATCACCCGAAACACTTCCAGTATCCGAATATAGTCGTCCAATATATCAATCTTTATGTCTCGACCATTTCAAGACTCCTCTTCATGTCCGTGATCACATCCGGGACTCCGAACTACCTTCGGTACATCAAATCATATAAACTCATAATACCAATCGTCACCGAACGTTAAGCGTGCGGACCCTACGGGTTCGAGAACTATGTAGACATGACCGAGACACGTCTCCGGTCAATAACCAATAGCGGAACCTAGATGTTCATATTGGCTCCTACATATTCTACGAAGATCTTTATCGGTCAAACCGCATAACAACATACGTTGTTCCCTTTGTCATCGGTATGTTACTTGCCCGAGATTCGATCGTCGGTATCTCAATACCTAGCTCAATCTCATTACCGGCAAGTCTCTTTACTCGTTCCATAATGCATCATCCCGCAACTAACTCATTAATTGCATTGCTTGCAAGGCTTATAGTGATGTGCATTACCGAGAGGGCCCAGAGATACCTCTCTGACAATCGGAGTGACAAATCCTAATCCTGATCTATGCCAACTCAACAAGTACCATCGGAGACACCTATAGAGCACCTTTATAATCACCCAGTTATGTTGTGACGTTTGGTAGCACACAAAGTGTTCCTTCGGTAATCGGGAGTTGCATAATCTCATTGTCATAGGAACATGTATAAGTCATGAAGAAAGCAATAGCAGTAAACTAAAACGATCAAGTGCTAAGCTAACGGAATGGGTCAAGTCAATCACATCATTCTCCTAATGATGTGATCTTGTTTATCAAATGACAACTCATGTCCATGGTTAGGAAACATAACCATCTTTGACTAACGAGCTAGTCAAGTAGAGGCATACTAGTGACACTCTGTTTGTCCATGTATTCACACATGTATTATGTTTCCGGTTAATACAATTCTAGCATGAATAATAAACATTTATCATGAAATAAGGAAATAAATAATAACTTTATAATTGCCTCTAGGGCATATTTCCTTCATCCCCGACCACCCGCCGTAACCGGGAACTCCCCGATATTTTCCTCGCCCTCGCTTCTACCATGGTTTTTTCTATCATGGACGGCCCAAAGAATGCCATGCAGCTGCGTCTCCGGCCCGCCCAGGATGAAAAGCCCATTTTCTGTCATGATTTTTTGTCATAGAAGTAGGAGCCCACCACATCTACTATGATACCGGGTTTTGTCACAATTATCGTCATAGAAGTGTCATAAGTATGACACACACAAAATTCGTTCGGCCCAAAATGTCATGGATGTGTCTTTTTTCGTAGTGGTGGTACAGTAATCCTGTTCTATCGGTCATGTTACTAGACCATGACGAACCGACGAACTATGAGGAAGCGATGATGAGCCCAGGTTTCGATAAATGGCTTGAGGACATGAAATCCGAGATAGGATCCATGTATGAGAAGAAAGTGTGGGCTTTGGTTGACTTGCCCGATGATCGGCGAGCCATGGAGAATAAATGGATCTTCAAGAAGAAGAGTGACACTGATGGTAATGTTACTATCTACAAAGCTCAACTTGTCGCAAAAGGTTTTCGACAAGTTCAAGGTGTGGACTATGTAGCGATGCTTAAGTTTGTCCGAATCATGTTAGCAATTGCCGTATTTCATGAAATCTAGCAAATGAACGTCAAAACTGCATTCCTTAGTGGATTTCTTAAAGAAGAGTTGTATATGATGCAACCAGAAGGTTTTGTCGATCCCAAAGGTGCTAACAAAGTGTGCAAGCTCCAGCAATCCATCTATGGACTGGTGCAAGCATCTCTGAGTTGGAATACACGCTTTGATAAGGTGATCAAAGCATCTGGTTTTATATAGACTTATCGTGAAGCATGTATTTACAAGAAAGTGAGTGGGAGGTCTATAGCATTCCTGATATTATATGTGGATGACATATTGTTGATCATGAATGATATAGAATTTCTGGATAGCATAAAAAGATACTTGAATAAGATTTTTTTCAATAAAAGACGTCGGTGAAGCTGCTTAAATATTGAGCATCAAGATCTATAGAGATAGATCAAGATGCTTGATAGGACTTTCACAAAGCGCATACCTTGACAAGATTTTGAAGGAGTTCAAAATGGATCAGTCAAAGAAAGGGTTCTTACCTGTGTTACAAGGTGTGAAGTTGAGTAAAACTCAAAACGCGACCACGACAGTATATATAGAGAGAATGAAAGTCATTCCCTATGCTTCTATCATAGGTTCTATAAAGTATGCCATGCTATGTACCAAACCTATTGTGTGCCTTGCCATAAGTCTAGCAGGGAGGTACGAATAGTGATCCCGGAGTAGATCACTAGACAACAGTGAAAATTATCCATAGGGGACTAAGGAAATATTTCTCGGTTATGGAGGTGATAAAGAGTTCGCCGTAAGGAGTTACATCGATGCATGCTTTTACACCGATCCAGATGACTCTGAGTCTCAATCTGGATACATATTGAAAGTGGGAGCAATTTGCTAGAGTAGCTCCATGCAAAGCATTGTAGACATAGAAATTTGCAAAATACATACAGATCTAAATGTGGCAGACCCGTTGACTAAACTTCTCTCACAAGCAAAACATGATCACACCTTAGTACTCTTTGGGTGTTAATCACATAGAAACTTGAACTAGATTATTGACTCTAGTAAACCCTTTGGGTGTTGGTCACATGGCGATGTGAACTATGGGTGTTAATCACATAAAGATGTGAACTATTGGTGTTAAATCACATGGCGATGTGGATTATTGACTCTAGTGCAAGTGGGAGACTGAAGGAAATAATCCCTAGAGGCAATAATAAAGTTGTTATTTTATATTTCCTTATATCATGATAAATTTTTATTATTCATCCTAGAATTGTATTAACTGGAAATTTGATACATGTGTGGATAAATAGACAAAACACTGTGTCCCTGGTAAGCCTCTACTAGACTAGCTCGTTAATCAAAGATGGTTAAGTTTCCTGACCATAGACATGTGTTGTCATTTGATGAACGGGATCACATCATTAGGAGAATGATGTGATGGACAAGACCCATCCGTTAGCTTAGCATAATGATCTTAAGTTTTATTGCTATTGCTTTCTTCATGACCTATACATATTCCTTTGACTATGAGATTATGCAACTCCCGAATACCGGAGGAATACCTTGTGTGCTATCAAACGTCACAACATAACTGGGTGATCATAAAGATGCTCTATTGGTATCTCTAAAGGTGTTTGTTGGTTGGCATAGATCGAGATTAGGATTTGTCACTCTGAGTATCGGAGAGGTATCTCTGGGCCCTCTCGGTAATGCACATCATGTTAAGCCTTCCAAGCAATGTGACTAATGAGTTAGTTGCGGGATGATGCATTACGAAGCGAGTAAAGAGACTTGCTGGTAATGAGATTGAACTAGGTATGAAGATACTGATGATCGAATCTTAGGCAAGTAACATACCGATGACAAAGGGAATAACGTATGTTGTCATTACGGTACGACCGATAAAGATCTTCGTAGAATATGTGAGAACCAATATGAGCATCCAGGTTCCGCTATTGGTTATTGACCGAAGAGGTGTCTCGGTCATGTCTACATAGTTCTCGAACCCGTAGGGTCCGCACGCTTAACGTTCGATGACGATTTTGTATTATATGAGTTATGTGATTTGGTGACCGGATGTTTTTTGGAGTCCCGAATGAGATCATGGACTTGACGAGGAGTCTTGAAATGGTCGAGAGGTTAAGATTCATATATAGGATGATAGTATTTGGACACGGGAAGTGTTCCGGGGGTACCGGGTATGTATCGGGTCACCGGAAGGGCTTCCAGGCTACCCTCAGCAAACTATATGTGCCTTATGGGCCAAGAGGGGAAACACACCAGCCACAAAGGGGCTGGTGCGCACCCCCCCCATATGGGCTGGCCAAATTGGAGAAGGAAATGGGAAGGAGGAAAGGAAAAAGGGAATAGGATTCCCCCTTTCCTTCCTACTTCGAATAGGAATAGGAAAGGGGGGAGGCCGAATTGGGAGGTGCCCAAGTAGGATTCCTCCTACTTGGGGCGCCCCCTTGGCCACCTCTCCTCCCCTCCAACCTATATATATATATATGAGGGGGCACCGCTAGAACACACAACAAACATTGTTAGCCGTGTGCGGCGCCCCTCTCCACAATTTACACCACCGACCATATTCACGTAGTGCTTAGGCGAAGCCCTGCGCGGATCACTTCACCATCACTGTCACCATGCTGTCGTGCTGACGAAACTTTCCCTCGACACTTTTCTGGATCAAGAGTTTAAGGGACGTGATCGAGATAAACGTGTGCAGAACTCGGAGGTGCCGTACGTTTGGTACTTGATCAGTTGAATCGAGAAGATGTTCGACTACATCAACCGTGTTAAGTAAACACTTCCACTTTCGGTCTACCAGTGAATGTGGACACACTCTCCCCCTCTCATTGCTATGCATCTCTGTAAGTGCATCTAGTGCCACCCCTAGTTGGTTTTGGAGTATTGATGACAAACCTGGTTGAGGGACTAATATGTTTGTGAGAATTGCAGGATAACATAGGTAGTAGTCCCTCATTGATTCGATTTATCTACCGGAGATGACCCCTAAAAATGTGTGAAGACATTGAAGACAATGGTGGTATGTGAAGATATTCACACTGAAGACTATGACATGAGAAGACATCGCATGAAGACTTTGGAGCGCGAAGACATAGTTGTTTCGTAGTTTCATCTTCTTCTTTGTTGAGTCATAGGAACCACCGTACTATTAAGTGGGGTCCCAGTGAACATAGTCAGAATGACTAAAGTGATGCTCAACCAAATCCTAAGTCTTCAAGCGAAGACAATGAGAGTAAATCTTATCCAGAGCTGGATAAGTCAGCTTTACTTGTAGCCCAAGTCAAGTTGTCGCGTGTGTTTGAAAACTGACCCTTGGAACACGTGTCAGTTCCTTAGTGACACAGGGTCATTTCGGACAAATCAGGTCAGGTTGCCTAGTGGCTATAAATAGCCCACCCCCTACACCATAAATTGGTGGTTGCTCAGAGTTAGTGCACAGCTTTTGTCGTTTGAGAGCAACCCACCTCTGAAGCCTTTGAGAGAGAAATCCTTGCGATGACAAAGCCCTAAACACCCAGAGCCAAAGAGTGTTAGGCATCACTGAAGTCTTCCTGTCTATATGATCTGAAAACTTGTTACACTTGAGGACTGTGAATCCTCCAGCCGGTTAGGCGTCGCGTTCTGAGCATCCAAGAGTCATTGTGGATCGCCGGTGAACGAAGTCTGTGAAGGTCTGGAAGTCTACCTTGAAGACTTACCTGAGTGATTGGGCGAGAACTGTGTGTCCTTAGCTCAAGGGGAATAAGGTGAAGACACGGTCTTCTGAGTTAAATCTCAGCCTCCCTAACCAGACGTACGGTTGTCACAGCAACTGGAACTGGTCCAACAAATCCTTGTCTTCACCAAGCAACTGGTTCTATCCTTTCCTTCTCTTTATCTACAGTTGGTCCTTGTGAAGTCATTGCCTGCTTGCATTATTTGTTTGTCTTCACTTTGTGACTGTTTGTTCTGATTGGCTTCATACTATCTTCCATCCTGATCCATACTACCTAGCTGCTATTAGTCTTCGTGCTTTCACTTCATTGTATACTTGACGATGGCTTGCTTAGTGTAGTATACCTTCCGCTTCATGTTAATAGGTTCATTTCTATCGTTTGTCTTCAAAACTTCCATGTTTTGAAGACTTTCATAAAAATCGCCTATTCACCCCCCCTCTAGTCGATAACTAGCACTTTCAATTGGTATCAGAGCAAGGTACTCCCTTGTTCTGTGTGATTCGGTTTAACCACCTGGAGTTTTAGCTATGTCGACTGCAGGGATAATCAAAGTCTCCGCTGTGTGCCCCGTCTTTGATGGAACTGAATGTCCCTACTGGAAGAATAAGATGCGCATCCATCTTGAAGCCATTGATGTCGACCTCTCGTATGTCGTCAAGAATGGCGTTCCCAAGACTGGTGAAGGTGTCACCCCTGCTGATGTCAAGAAGTTCGTTCAACTAGATTCTACTGCCAAGAACATCATATGTGGTCATCTGACCAAAGGACAGTATGTCCGTGTGAGTGCTCTGGAAACATCGAAGCTAGTCTGGGACTGGCTTTCCAAGGTCAACGAAGGCGTCTCAACCCAGAGAGATCAAAGGTTCAGTGTCCTTTGCAACCTCTTCAACCGCTTCAAGAGAAACGACAATGAGAATGTTCAGCTCACGTTTGATCGCCTCACTGACATCACAAATGAGCTTCAAGCTCTCGGCGCTACTGAGATCACCAAGCATGAAATCGTCAAGATGCTCCTGAGGTCACTTGACAGCTCATTTGACACCCTAGCCCTGATGATTCAAGAACGCCCTGACTTCAAGACACTTGATCCGTCTGACATACTTCAAAGGCTCAACACACATGAGTTTCAGCTTTCTGAGAAAAGAGATATCTACGGTCCCAACTATGGCCGAACTCGTGCTTTGAAGGCAAAATCTGTTTCCTCATCTGAAGAAGAATCTGACTGCAGTTCTGATGATCCTGAAGATATAGGAAAGGAGCGTGCTATGCTTGTGAAGAAGTTCCAGAAGTTCACTAGGAAGAAAGGCTTCAGAAATTCTTCACAATCCAGCTCAAGGAATGATGAAGCTTCTACTCATGACTACAAGAAGAGAACATGCCACAAGTCCAAGAAACCTGGTCACTACATCTCTGAGTGTCCGCAGTGGGACAATGAGAACAACAAGAAGAAGAAGAGCAAGGAATATGATTCTGATGACAAGAAGAAGAAGAAATACTCAAAGTCTTCCTCAAAGTCTTCAGCACACAAGAAGAGCTCATCTGGCAAGGCTCGTGCTTTTGTTGGCAAGGAAATGGATTCAGAGGAGGAGTCTGCTTCTGAGGAGGCGGAGGTGGAGTCTGAGGAGGAGTCCGACTCTGGCGTTGCAAGTCTAGCTACAGCCTACATTACCAAGTCCATCTTCAACACTGAAGACAATGGCCTCATCACCTACGCTGATGCTAATGACAAGGACGACTCTGCTCCCACCTATTGCTTCATGACACATGATGCTTGATACGACTCCGTCGTATCTACTTTTCCAAACACTTTTGCCCTTGTTTTGGACTCTGGCATGCATGATTTGAATGGAACTATCCCGGACTGACGTTGTTTTCAGCAGAATTACCATGGTGTTATTTATGTGCAGAAACAAACGTTCTCGGAATGACCTGAAACTTCACACAGTAACTTTTTGGGAAATATAAAAATACCTTCAAAAGATGAAGTCCAGGGGGCCCACCACCTGTCCACGAGGGTGGGGGCGCGCCTGCCCCCCTAGGGCGCACCCCCTACCTCGTGGGCCCCCTGGAGCTCCTCCGACTCCAACTCCAACTCTATATATTGTGTTTCGGGGAGAAAAAAACCAAAGAGAAGAATTCATCATGTTTTACGATAAGGAGCCACCGCCAAGCCCTAAAACCTCTCAGGAGGGCTGATTTGGAGTCCGTTCGGGGCTCTAGAGAGGGGAATCTGTCGCCATCGTCATCATCAACCATCCTCCATCACCAATTTCATGATGCTCACCGCCGTGCGTGAGTAATTCCATCGTAGGCTTGCTGGACGGTGATGGGTTGGATGGGATCTATCATGTAATCAAGTTAGTTTTGTTAGGGTTTGATCCCTAGTATCCACTATGTTCTGAGATTGATGTTGCTATGACTTTGCTATGCTTAATGCTTGTCACTAGGGCCCGAGTGCCATGATTTCAGATCTGAACCTATTATGTTTTCATCAATATGTGAGAGTTCTTGATCCTATCTTGCAAGTCTATAGTCACCTATTATGTGTTATGATCCTTTAACCCCGAAGTGACAATAATCGGGATACTTATCGGTGATGACCGTAGTTTGAGGAGTTCATGTATTCACTATGTGTTAATGCTTTGTTCCGGTACTCTATTAAAAGGAGGCCTTAATATGCCTTAGTTTCCATAAGGACCCCGCTTCCACGGGAGGGTAGGACAAAAGATGCCATGCAAGTTCTTTTCCATAAGCGCGTGTGACTATATTCGGAATACATGCCTACATTACATTGATGAACTGGAGCTAGTTCTGTGTCACCCTAGGTTATGATTGTTACATGATGAATCGCATCCGGCATAATTCTCCATCACCGATCCATTGCCTACAAGCTTTCCATATATTGTTCTTCGCTTATTTACTTTCCCGTTGCTATTGCTATCATCACTACAAAATACCAAAAACATCACTTTTACTACTGTTACCTTTTGCTACCATTACCACTACTATCATATTACTTTGCTACTAAATACTTTGCTGCAGATATTAAGTTTCCAGGTGTGGTTGAATTGACAACTCAGCTGCTAATACTTGAGAGTATTCTTTGGCTCCCCTTGTGTCGAATCAATAAATTTGGGTTGAATACTTTACCCTCGAAAACTGTTGCGATCCCCTATACTTGTGGGTTATCAAGACTATTTTCTGGCGCCGTTGCCAGGGAGCATAGCTCTATTCTTTGAGTCACTTGGGATTTATACCTGCTTATCATTATGAAGAACTTGAAAGATCCAAGAACCAAGATTTATCCCTCAACTACGAGGGGAGGTAAGGAACTGCCATCTAGCTCTGCACTTGATTCACCTTCTATTTTGAGTAAGCTTGCGACACCTAAACCTGCTTGTGCTATTCGTTCTGGTATGTCACATGTTATTGATGATGCCACTTCTGCTATACATGATACTTATGATGAAACTACTTCTATGCTTGATACTACTGTGCCACTTGGTGAATTTCTTGATGAACAACTTGCTAGGGCTAGAGAAATTGAAAATATTGAATCTGATAATACTGATGAAATTGATGATGAAGACTTGCCTGTTATTCTTGAGGGTTATGTTTTTGATAAAGAAGCTTCTTTAGCTATTTTAGCTTGCAAAGATAGATACGAACTTAAGAGGTTATTAGCTAAATGGAATAAGCAATCTCTAAATGCTAGGATGAAACCTGACCCTGCTTTTACTACTTCACCTATTTGTGTTACTGATGAGGATTATAAATTCTCTGTTGATCCTGATATAATTACTTTGGTTGAATCTAATCCTTTTCATGGCTATGAATCTGAAACTGTTGTGGCACATCTTACTAAATTAAATGATATAGCCACCCTGTTCACTACTGATGTGAGAACCCGTTACTTTTATATCCTTAAAATATTTCCGTTCTCATTAAAGGGTGATGCTAAGATATGGTTTAATTCTCTTGATCCTGGTTGTGTGTGTAGTCCCCAGGATATGATTTATTACTTCTCTGCTAAATATTTCCCTGCTCATAAGAAACAAGCTCCTTTAAGGGATATATATAATTTTGTGCAAATTGAAGAAGAGAGTCTCCCACAAGCTTGGGGGAGGCTTCTCCAATTACTTAATGATTTGCCTGATCATCCTCTCTAGAAAAATGAAACACTTGATATCTTTTATAATGGACTAGCCGATGCCTCCAGAGATTACCTGGATAGTTGTGCTGGTTCTGTTTTCGGGGAAAGAACACTGGATGAAGCTGAAATTATATTGAATAATATGTTGACAAATGAAAATAATTGGACAACTCCGGAGCCAATTCCTGAGCCTATTCCTAAACCAACTCCGAAGAAGAGGGGTATTCTATTTCTCAGTCCTGAAGATATGCAAGAGGCAAAGAAATCTATGAAAGAAAAAGGTATTAAAGCTCAAGATGTTAAAATTTTACCTCCTATTGAAGAAATACATGGTCTTAATTTACCGCCTGCTGAAGAAACATATGACCTTAATCCTTTACCTATTGAAGAAACTCATGGTCTTGATAACCCGACACAGGTAGTAAAGGTAAATTCTCTCTATAGATATGATAAAGCTGAAATCCCATTTACTAAGTTTGCTAGCCCATGCTTAGATGAGTTTGATAAATTTGTGGCTAAGCAAGAAGACTTTAATGCTTATTTTGGTAGACAATTGAAATACAATTCAAATATGCTTGAACACTTGGGTGATTATATGGCTAATGTCAAAGGTGAACTTAAACTTATTAGTAAACATGCTTCTATGGTTACCACTCAAGTAGAACAAGTACTTAAAGCTCAAAATGATTTGCTCAATGAATTGAATAGTAAGAATAATGATAATGTTGTTAGAGTTATGACTATAGGTGGTAGAATGACTCAGGAACTGTTGTATCCTAAAGGCCAGCTGAGGAGAATTGAGCAAGATTCTCAGAGAAATAATATAGATGCACCTAGTACTTCTAAAAGGAAGAAAAAGAAAAATGATAGGACTTTGCATGCTTCTAGTGAACCTATTACTGAAACACATGAGAATCCAAATGATATCTCTATTTATGATGCTGAAACACAATCTGGTAATGAACCTGAAACTAGTGATAATGCTAATAATAATGTTCATGATGATGCTCACCTAGTAATGATAATGATATAGAAATTGAACCTGCTGTCGATCTTGATAACCCACAATCAAAGAATCAACGTTATGATAAGAAAGACTTTGTTGCTAGGAAACACGATAAAGAAACAGAACCATGGGTTCAGAAACCTATGCCTTTTCCTCCCAAACCATCCAAGAAAAAGGATGATGAGGATTTTGAGCGCTTTGCTGAAATGATTAGACCTATCTTTTTGTGTATGCGATTAACTGATATGCTCAAAATGAATCATTATGCTAAGTACATGAAAGATATTGTTACAAATAAAAGAAAGATACCGGAAGCTGAAATTTCCACCATGTTTGCTAATTATACTTTTAAGGATGGAATACCAAAGAAACTTGGAGATCCCGGTGTAACAACTATACCATGATCCATTAAAAGAAACTATGTTAAAACTGCTTTATGTGATCTTGGAGCCGGTGTTAGTGTTATGCCTCTCTCTTTATATCGTAGACTTGATTTGAATAAGTTGACACCTACTGAAATATCTTTGCAAATGGCTGATAAATCAACTGCTATACCTATCAGTATTTGAGAGGATGTGCCTCTTGTAGTTGCAAACGTTACTATTTTAACGGACTTTGTTATTCTTGATATTCCCGAGGATGATAGTATGTCTATATTCTTGGAAGACCCTTTTTGAATACTGCAGGGGCTGTTATTGATTGCACTAAATGAAATGTCACTTTTCATGTTAACAGTAATGAGCATACGGTACACTTTCCGAGGAAACAACCTTAAGTTCATAGTATCAACTCTATTGGAAAAATTCCATCGATTATATTTGGAGGTTTTGAATTTCCTCTTCCTACTGTCAAGAAGAAATATGATATTCTTATTATTGGGGATGTGCATATCCCTGTTGAGGTAACATAGTGTTATTCGAAATTTCTCCGGTTCCATGTTATTCGGAATGAGTTCGTTAACAAGACTTGATCAACCTTGTTAGTGGATTCCTTTTGATGATCATGAGATGGATGAAACTAGAAGGCACAACCTGTTGTACCCTCCTTTTACTTTCTGTTATTTATATTAAATAAAATAAAATAAGTATTTTTTTCTATCTGTTATCTGATTATCCGTGCAATATAAAAATACCCCGAAAATAAAAGTTGTCCAAATGCCCTGAAATTTAAATATGATTTTTTCTGAAATATTTGAGAATATTTGGCACTGAGAACACAGCAAGGGGGTCAACCACCTGCCCACGAGGGTGGAGGGCGCGCCCTACCCCCCTAGGCGCGCCCCTGCCTCGTGGGCCCACGGTGGCCCTCCTCCACTTATCCTTTCACCCACACACTCCTTCTTCCTCCCCCAAACACGAATAACCAGCTCAAACCTGAGTCCAAGCTCGTTTTGCTGCCATTTTCGATCTCCTTGCTCAAAGCACCTCTCACAAAACTGCTTGGGGAGATCGTTCCTTGGTATGTGACTCCTCCATTGGTCCAATTAGTTTTTGTTCTAGTGCTTTATTCATTGCAAATTTTTGCTGCCTAGGTGACCATGTTCTTGAGCTTGCATGTCAAATTTATATGGTTCCAAGTAGTTTTGATGCATGATATAGGCTCTAGACACTTGTAGGAGTAGTTGCTATCAATATTATTGAGTTTCGTTTACTTTTATTTTGAAGTTACTAAAAAAATTCAGAATTTTTCAGAGTAAGAAATATACTTAGGAAAATGTTCCAAGGAGGTTCTTCAAGGAAACAAGGACCCAGGCTTGCAATGCGTGATGCTGATGATGAGCCACCAAGAGACGCTCCAGTGCGTCCTTGTGAATGGCCTTCTGAGGACTTTATGGATCGAGCGGGAATTAAGGAAGAATTTAACGCATATTTGTGTAACGCTGATCTTGTGAGCTTTGAGGAAGAGAAATGCAACCAGTATCACCAGCTCACTAGTTCCTTTGTGAGGAGGTTTGAATTTTCATCTTCACATAATTCTCCAACTGTCCTGTTTGATCTTTATGAAAATTCTTACACTATGGACTTAGAGGATTTTACCACTGCTTGCAAACTTCCACAATGGGGTAGTATCGGGGATCCTCACAAATCTGAATTTAGAGATTTTCTTGGTAGTATAACTGTGGGAGAATCTAGGGATATAACACAAGCTACCATAGAGAGCAATCACTTTCCTGCTATACATTATTTTGCTCTCTTCATAGATAGATGCATTAATGGTAAAGATGAGGCATGTCATATGTGTGTCCCTGGCCTCAGTATTCTTAGGGGTGCTATATTAGGAGATAAATCTTATAATTTGGGAGCCATTGTTGCACGTAGGTTGCATCTTAATAGATTTAATGGAGATTTCTTTGGAGGAATTTATGCAACCCGCATAGCTAATTTTCTTGGTGTAGCCATACACGAAGATGATATTGAATTACCCCCTGCTTACCTAGACTTTAATGCTATGGTTCACCACCAGTTTGTCGAGAGGAATGAATCACCTCTCCAGTATCGACTAATCTTTGACAGATGCCATGCTGTCCATATTACTCTCCCTGCTCCTGCATTCTTTGATCATCAGGAAAAATGAAGACATGTTATTACTAGAAAGGAGGCAGATGAGTACGAGAGGAGAGCGGAGGCCACTTGTCGCCACGCTGCAGCTCAGGAGGCGATAGCCGCTGCATCTCAGTACGACCCCAGCTATTACTATGGATATCCGCCAGGCCAGCCGTGGCCATAGACCAACTTAGGCCAAAAGCCTAAGCTTGGGGGAGTACGTATTTCCCATCGACATTACATTTATGTTCACACACTCATTTCTAGATATCGGTGCTCATACTTTTTCATTTGTATCATCCATGCTAGTTTATTTCCTTTTTATGCTTTCTTCTTATGTGTTCAATAAACCTTAAGAAAAACCAAAAAAATTAGTTGTAGCTTTTAATTAGTTTACTTTCCATGCTTGTAGTAGTAATTAAAAAGAAAACCCAAAAAGATTTCATGTTCTGCTTTTACTTGTTGGGAGCTCTCCCGTGTAAATAGTTTTATTTCTTTTCTTTTCCTTGGGGGTCGATAGGAGAAGACCTTAATTAAATTGTTGAAGTGGCTCTTGTATGCATAATTTTTGATCTGACAAAAGAGCCCATATTGCCTTGTCTTCTCCTGTTTATTGAATGCTTGCAGATTCTAGCTTAGTCCAATGCACGTGCACTATTATTATTATTCACATCGTTCGGTCGTGCAAGTGAAAGGCAATTATGATGATATATGATGGACTGACTGAGATGAGAAAAGCTGGTATGAACTCGACCTCTTTTGTTTCTGTAAATATGATTAGTTCATCGTTCCTGATTCAGCCTATTATGAATAAACATGTTTGCAATGACAACTAGAGATCATAGTTTCTTGTGCCATGCTTGATTAGCTATGAGTTCTAATGGTTTACCTTGCATGCCAACATGCTATTGAAATGGTTATGATGTGGTATGATAGGGTGGTATCCTCCTCTGAATGATTTAAGTGACTTGACTTGGCGCATGTTCACGCATGTAGTTGAAACAAAATCAACATTGCCTTCACGATATTTATGTTCATGGTGGATTATATCCTACTCATGCTTGCATTCGGTGTTGATTAATTTTAATGCATATTCATGACCTGTAACATCCCAAATTTGCAATTTGGAATGTTATACACTAGATCATCATGCATATCATATTTTCATGCATTTTGGTTGATCCTAGAAATTTCACGCAACTCAAGGACCCACGGAGAGAGTTGGAGATTTCGTTATTTTCATATTTGAGAGTTTTCTCGAATTTGAAAAGAGGATCATTTGATTTATTTATTTCATCTTCAATTATTTTCCAATATGAAATATGAGAGAGGGAATAATATGACTTTCCCAAAAATTTAGGAAAATGAAGATCTAATGAATAAATCAAATTTTGGTTTTGCCGGAGTTTTTGTTTGCATTTTATTTGGATAGGGAAAAATGCGTGTTTTCAAAAATTGCATTTTTGGTCCAGAGTAAAGTTCATTTTGTTCGACTCATTTTTAGGAGTCGGGGAAAATTTACTTTAGGTTTTTCGGAGTTCGTTTAGTTTCTTTTTCTTTTGTTTTCTGCGCGCGAAAACCAGTTAAAAAAAGGAGCCTCCCGCCAGGCCAGCCGGGCCAAAGGCCCAGCCAGCCGGCCACCGCCCCAGCCTCCCTGCGCGCGTGCGCCAGGCGCAGGCCGCCGCCTCGCCTCGCCCTAGCCGAGTCCGGTTGGACTCTAGGCTAGCCCCCTTTTCCTTGTTTCGTTTTCCTTCTCCTTCTCTTTTTCTTGCCCCCTACCCCAAGTCTACTCACCCCTCACCTATATAAATACACCCCAAACCCCCTCTTCTCCTCACAACAATCCCAAGCCCCTCTCCTCCTAAGCCGCAGCAAGCAGCAGTGCGCAGCCCCAAGCCGCCGCCGCCGCCGCATTACGTCGCCGCCGCCGCCTTACGCCGCCGTTCGCCGGAGCCCCTCCCCAAGGTTGCCCCGCGCCGCGTCTCTTTTTCTTCCCCCGGTTCGGTTTTTCTTCTAAACCGTTCCGGTTCTTTTCTAAACCGTTCCGGTTTTATTTCCGGTTTTTCGTTTCGGTTTTCTTCCGAAACCCTAGATCGGTTTTCCGTTTCTTTTCGGTTTCTTTTCCGGGAAACCCTAGATTGGTTTTCGTTCTTCTTTCGGACCGTTCGTCTTAACGAATGTGATCACCGATCTTGTTCCTGGTTAACGAACGTCCGTTCGTTTAACCGTTCTTCGTTTTCTGTCTCCTCGGATTTATTCCGCGTCTTTTCCGCGATCGCGATCTCAGATCCGATCTTCTTTCTAGTCTTTCTTCTCGCTCGTTTATCGGAATCAGGTGATTCAAGCGCCTGGAGTTTCATTTCGAAACCGTCGTTCCGTCTAATCAACTTGAACAAGTTTTTGCCCCGGTAAAATTTGACCTAGATTTAACTTGCTAGAACCGAGTTGTTTTCTTCCGCCGTTTGTTTTCTGTTTCTTTGTTCGGATCATTCTTTCTTTGCAACCGGAGTTCTTAAGTTGAACTATCTGGTTCGTTCTTTTGTTCGAGTTTTACCTGTGCATTAGATGAGTACTTATTGTATGCTTGTTGTTTGTCTGCGATAGATCACCCGGATTGCGCCGCCTGTTACTTCGAAACCCTAGGTCTCGCGGATCATCAGCAAGGCAAGTAACACTTTGATCATACCGTTTCTACAACCCATGTTTTATTGCATTAGATCAATCCTCTCACATTGCATGATTAGGATCTAATTAAATTGTGGGATGGGAAGTAGATGAGGTAGTACCTATTACCTGTATTATTATGAAACCCTTGGGAGTTACTTCTATGTTTGCTTATTATGCCATCCTATGCTAGTAGACGTGGATTGGGTGAGTGATATCCATGACAGATGTGAGTATTGTTAATTAATGGTTTATCTAAGGTGGCAACTTAAACACACATCTGGGTGGATTGAGGCACCTGATGTCTATCAGGACTTGCCTGTTTTTTTTGGACCGTCACCCAGGCTCAAAGGGATCATAAGATCTTTCATGCTAGAAACTTCCGTGTGCAGCCACAAGCCATTATGGGCTCTGGCATAGTTGACTAAGTTGTGCGAACTCTTACGGGTAGGCTAGCAGATGTAGGGGAAAGTAGGTGTACCGGTCTACCCACATGTAAGGTGCTAGCGCTTCTGAAAGACTATGTCTCGGTCATCCGTCTTCTCAAACACCATGTAGTGCGAGAAACCAAACGGAGGCGATCGAGTCTTGTGGGGAAAAGTGCGCAAACCTCTGCAGAGTGCACAAACTAATCATGATTAGCCATGTCCCCGGTTATGGACAACTTGAGTATCTAGTACTTGAATATCATGTGAATCTCATCATGTTACTTCTAATTAATGTTGTTGGGTTTTAATTGTTCACTTAATTGGGATCAGAATGCTGTCAACCATTCTCGATGTTTCACAACCACCATGATAGTTAAATAAATTTATTCCTTTGCAGTAGGGAAAAACTGGCTTTACGCAAAACTGTAACCATAGAGCTTTCCACCAGCCACATATGCATATAGTATAGCTGTTTCATTCCATTACTCTCTATGTGTTACATTGCCAGCATATTCCATGTGCTGACCTGTTTTCGGGCTGCAACTTCTCATGTTGCAGACTTTTCAGACGACGACTAAGGAGCTTTTAGGTCGTGGCCCTATACTCAGTGATGCCGTTGGAGTTGATGGACCCATTTATCTTCCGAGTCTTCCGCTGTTATCTTTATTAGATGGCCTTAAGCCATACTTATTGTAATAAGTTCTCTTTGAGACAAAGATGTAATAAGTGTGTGATTGCCACTCTGCTATAAATCCTTCAATGTACTGTGTGGTGTCAGCATTACTGATCCAGGGATGACACCTGAGCACAGTAGACTTGATCCATTCGGGTCGGGTCGCCACAGAGATGGTATCAGAGCACACCCTGACTCTAGGACACGACCACTAAGTTAAAGCCATAGATCACCATTCTCTTCTCATTTTCTAAACTCCTCATCTTTTCTACTCCTTTAGGATGACGAACGCGAAGATTAAGTATGCTCAACCGGATGAAGGCACACCATTTGGATTTCACCTGAAGGAAGTCACCAAGTACCTGAACATTGGATTACCAAGCTTCACGGGAACCTTCAACGCCACTCTGCCTGAAGAGGAGCGCTGGAAGATTCAAGCTCATGTTCCGGGAAGAACATTCGCACCGATCACGAAGCCCATAGATAGTGTTTTCAATGCACCAACCTGGAGTCTGGGAAGGAGCATGGCAGCTCATATCACCATGGGACGCATTGGAGAAGTTTATCAAGAAGACCTCAAGGACACTATCTACCAGATTTGCGGACGCCGGGATGAACAATGGGAGTTAGTCAGCATCAAGAAGGATAGATCCATTGCATCTTTCATCCAGGAGTTAAACCAGCACATTCGACGCCACGAGAACCAGATGTGCAATGATATGATAGAATTGAAGAATGCGAAGGCAAGGATCATCGAGCTAGAAGGAGAACTGAAGTCTACACGCAAGGGCTACATGGACGAGATCGTAGCTCTAGCAAGACACAATGGCGATCTTAAGCAGGAGATTGAAGAACTCAAGAGGAAGTTAGCATCCAAAGAGGAAGACGGGTACGTCGGATGTCCGGACAACTACAACATCATCGACAACACCGATTCGGATCCAAGTGAACCCGACTTTGAAGACGAAGCTGGAGCAGATATCATGGAGTCTTCCACCGGTTCAAATTTCTAGATGACCACCAGATAGTAGTAGAATTTCCCCATGTAAACACAATAGTTCGAGCCCTTTTGCGATAGTTTTAGACCGATTGTAAGCCCTTGTTTGATTGAATGAAGTGATTTTGTGTGCATTTGCTCATGTGCATTGGGGTAGTGTTTTCCCTTTAGACCTCACTCTATTCTTAATTCTCGTCTTTTCTAAACCCTCAGATGCCTCCGAGACGTGACAATGGATTCCCACCGGAGCTCACTCAGTTGATCCAGCAGCAGAATCAATTGATGCAGATGTTAGTCCAGAACCAACAGAACAACAACAACAACCCACCACCACCACCACCTGTTGACCACTTAGCCCGTTTCCTTAGGCTGAATCCGCCGGTGTTTTCCAGTAGCACCGAGCCAATAGTAGAAGACAATTGGCTCCGCGAGATAGGAAGGGAGTTGACCACCGCAGGATGCACAGATGGTGAGAAAGTGAAGTTTGCCGCTCACCAGCTTGACGGACCCGCGGCAGCATGGTGGGAGAATTTCACAGCCACTTACCCAGTTGACACTGTCACATGGGATCAGTTTCAGCAAGCTTTCTGCACTGCCCATGTTTCAGCAGGAGCTATGGCCATAAAGAAGCGTGAGTTTCGCAACTTACGCCAAGGAGGAAGGACAGTTGGCCAGTACGTTGACGACTTCAGCAAGTTAGCACGTTATGCCCCAGATGACGTTGCTACGGATGCAGCTAAGCAGGAGAAGTTTCTGGAAGGACTGAATGATGAACTAAGCATGAAGTTGATGGTAGCGAGTTTCAACAACTACCAGGAGTTGGTAGATCATGCCATCATGATTGAAGGAAAGCAACAGCAGATTGAGAACCGTAAGAGGAAGTATGGACAGGGGAAGTATAACTCTGGAGCCCAGCAGAAGCCCCGTTTTGCCCCTAAACCGGGATTTCAGTTTCAGCACACCCATGGAGGAGGTAGCTCGCACAACCATAATGGCCACAAGAATGGTAATGGGAATGGAGGAAGCAACGGCCAGAACCGGACCACCCCATCGACCCCAACCAAGAGAGATCTGAGTCAAGTCACCTGTTTCAAGTGTTCCAAGACCGGACATTATGCCAATGAATGTTCAGAAGGCCAGAATGGAAATGGCAATGGAAGCTCTGGGAAAAAGCCGAACCCTTTCAATAGGGGACAGGTGAACCACGTTAATGTGGAGGAGGTTGAAGATCAGCCTGATGCAGTAATCGGTAAGTTTTTGGTTAAGTCATTTACCGCACTCGTTCTTTTTGATACTGGTGCATCGCATTCATACATATCAAGGGGATTTGTGGAAAAGTATAGCCTGCCCACTAGGATTCTTAAAACACCTATGCTAGTAAGCTCACCAGGAGCAGAATACATGGCCAGACAAGGATGTTTCCAAGTGCCATTAAGTATAGGAAGGCATGTTTTCCCAACGGATTTAATTATTCTGGAATCCCAAGGTCTGGATGTGATTCTTGGTATGGATTGGCTGTCGATGTATGGAGGAAACATCAATTGTGCTAGTAAGACAATTTTGCTTACCACACCAGAAGGAAGAAGGATCAAGTATGTATCCCGGCATGTGCCAAACAGGACACAAGTAAATTGCCTAACAGGAGTTGTGCAAGAAGAAGTACCAGTGGTGAAGGATTTTCCTGATGTATTTCCTGAGGAATTACCAGGCATGCCACCGGATAGAGACATTGAGTTTTTGATTGAGTTATTGCCAGGTACAGGCCCAATATCGAAGCGACCGTACCAAATGCCAGCAAAGGATTTGGTGGAAATTAAGAATCAGATTAAGGAGTTATTGGATAAAGGTTACATTCGCCCAAGTTCTTCACCTTGGGGATCACCCGTACTTCTAGTGGAAAAGAAGGATGGGTCATTAAGGATGGTTGTAGATTATTGGGGATTGAATGAAGTAACCATCAAGAATAAGTACCCACTACCAATGATCAACGATCTGTTTGATCGGTTGCAAGGAGCTAAAGTGTTTTCCAAGATTGATTTGCGATCAGGGTACCATCAATTGAAGATTCGAGAGCATGACATACCTAAGACATCATTCACCACAAGATATGGACTGTATGAGTATACCGTTATGTCATTTGGATTGACTAACGCACCTGCCTATTTTATGAACCTGATGAACAAAGTGTTTATGGAGTTTTTGGATAAGTTCGTCGTAGTGTTCATTGATGACATCCTACTTTATTCAAAGAATGAAGAGGAGCATAAGGAACATTTGCGTTTGGTTTTGGAGAAACTAAGGGAACATCAATTATACGCCAAATTCAGCAAATGTGAGTTTTGGTTGAAGGAGGTTGGATTCCTCGGACACGTTATATCCGGAGAAGGTATAGCAGTTGACCCCACTAAGGTTGAGACCGTAACCGAATGGGAATCACCAACAACAGTTGGAGAGATCCGGAGTTTTCTTGGACTCGCAGGATACTACTGGAGGTTTATTGAGAATTTCTCAAGGATTGCAAAGCCTATGACGGAGTTGTTGAAGAAGGATACTAAGTTCAGATGGACTGAGGAGTGTGAGGCAAGTTTCCAGGAGTTGAAGAACCGTTTGGTTACCTCACCAGTATTGATTTTGCCAGATCAAACCAAGGATTATGAGGTGTATTGCAACGCTTCACGTCGAGGACTTGGAGCAGTGCTTATGCAGGAAGGAAGAGTTGTTTCGTATGCTTCACGGCAACTGAAGCCCCACGAATTGAATTACGCTACGCATGATTTAGAGTTAGCAGCCATAGTGCATGCGTTGAAGACATGGAGACATTTCCTCATCGGAAATCATTGTGAGGTGTACACGGATCACAAGAGTTTGAAGTACATTTTCACGCAGAAGGAGTTGAACCTCCGACAAAGGAGATGGTTGGAGATCATCAAGGATTATGACATGAGATTGCATTACCATCCCGGAAAAGCTAATGTAGTAGCTGACGCATTGAGCCGTAAGAGCCATGTCAATACTCTAATGACGGGGAAAATACCCAAGGAGTTAGCAGAAAACCTTCGTGAGCTATGTTTGGAAATAGTTCCGAGAGGCTATGTAGCAGCATTGGAGATTCAGTCAACATTGATGGATAAGATCAGAGAAGCTCAGAAATCTGACAAGGAGATTGCTGGTATAAAAGAGAAATTGAGCGAAGGAAAAGCAAAGGGATTTCGTGAGGATGAGCACGACACCCTATGGTTTGAAGACCGTGTTTATGTGCCAAATGACCCGGAGATCAGAAAGTTGATTTTGCAAGAGGCACATGATTCACCATATTCGATTCACCCAGGGAATACCAAGATGTATTTGGATTTGAAGGAAACATTCTGGTGGACCGGAATGAAGAAGGATATTGCAGCATATGTAGCAGTTTGTGACGTATGTCAGAGAGTAAAGGCAGAGCATCAGAAGCCAGCAGGATTGTTACAACCATTGCCGATACCCGAATGGAAGTGGGATAAGATAGGCATGGATTTTATCACAGGACTACCCAGGACGAAAGCAGGCTATGACTCGATATGGGTAGTAGTTGATCGTTTGACGAAGGTAGCACATTTTATTCCAGTTAAGACCACTTACACCAGTGCTAAGTTGGCGAATATATACATGACTAGGATCATATGTTTGCATGGAGTTCCGAGGAGTATCGTATCAGATAGATGAACTCAATTTACCTCAAAGTTTTGGAATCAGTTGCATGAAATGTTAGGAACCAGGCTGGAGTTCAGCACAGCTTTTCACCCACAGACAGATGGACAGACCGAGAGAGTCAATCAGATTCTGGAAGATATGCTGAGAGCTTGTCCACTAGATTATGGATCTAGCTGGGACGATAACTTGCCGTATGCGGAGTTTTCGTATAACAACAGTTACCAAACCAGTTTGAAGATGGCACCTTTCGAAGCTTTATATGGAAGGAGGTGCAGGAGACCGTTGTCATGGGACGAAGTTGGTGACCGACAATTCTTTGGACCAGATTTGATTAAGGAGTCTGAACGGAAAGTTAAGTTGATTCGCGATAGGCTCAAGATAGCCCAGTCCAGGCAGAAGAGCTACGCAGATTCTAAACACAAGGAGACCGTTTACGAAACCGGAGACAGAGTTTATCTCCGAGTATCCCCACTTCGAGGAGTTAAGCGCTTTGGAGTTAAAGGGAAGTTAGCACCGCGTTTCGTTGGACCGTATAAGATCTTGCAACGTATGGGAGAAGTCGAAGTTGGAATTACCAAAGGAGCTGTCAGGAGTTCATGATGTATTCCATGTTTCTCAGCTGAAGAAATGTCACGCCGAGATGGCAGAGGTACCGCTAAGAGATACAGTACCGCTCGAAGCGATTCAGTTGAAGGATGACTTAACGTATGAGGAGAAGCCAGTCAAGATTCTCGATTATGCCAGCAGAGTTACCCGCAGCAAGGTTATCAAGTTTTGCAAAGTTCAGTGGAACCACCACTCAGAGGATGAAGCCACCTGGGAAAGAGAAGAAGATTTGCTCAAGGACCACCCTCACCTATTTTCTAGCCAGCCCGAATCTCGAGGGCAAGATTCATCTTAAGGGGGGTAGGTTTGTAACATCCCAAATTTGCAATTTGGAATGTTATACACTAGATCATCATGCATATCATATTTTCATGCATTTTGGTTGATCCTAGAAATTTCACACAACTCAAGGACCCACGGAGAGAGTTGGAGATTTCGTTATTTTCATATTTGAGAGTTTTCTCGAATTTGAAAAGAGGATCATTTGATTTATTTATTTCATCTTCAATTATTTTCCAATATGAAATATGAGAGAGGGAATAATATGACTTTCCCAAAAATTTAGGAAAATGAAGATCTAATGAATAAATCAAATTTTGGTTTTGCCGGAGTTTTTGTTTGCATTTTATTTGGATAGCGAAATGCATGTTTTCAAAAATTGCATTTTTGGTCCGGAGTAAAGTTCATTTTGTTCGACTCATTTTTAGGAGTCGGGGAAAATTTACTTTAGGTTTTTCGGAGTTCGTTTAGTTTCTTTTTCTTTTGTTTTCTGCGCGCGAAAACCAGTTAAAGAAAAGGAGCCTCCCGCCAGGCCAGCCGGGCCAAAGGCCCAGCCAGCCGGCCACCGCCCCAGCCTCCCTGCGCGCATGCGCCAGGCGCTGGCCGCCGCCTCGCCTCGCCCTAGCCGAGTCCGGTTGGACTCTAGGCTAGCCCCCTTTTCCTTGTTTCATTTTCCTTTTCCTTCTCTTTTTCTTGCCCCCTACCCCAAGTCTCCTCACCCCTCACCTATATAAATACACCCCAAACCCCCTCTTCTCCTCACAACAATCCCAAGCCGCTCTCCTCCTAAGCCGCAGCAAGCAGCAGCACGCAGCCCCAAGCCGCCGCCGCCGCCGCATTACGTCGCCGCCGCCGCCTTACACTGCCGTTCGCCGGAGCCCCTCGCCAAGGTTGCCCCACGCCGCGTCTCTTTTTCTTCCCCCAGTTCGGTTTCTCTTCTAAACCGTTCCGGTTCTTTTCTAAACCGTTCCGGTTTTCTTTCCGGTTTTTCGTTTCGGTTTTCTTCCGAAACCCTAGATAGGTTTTCCGTTTCTTTTCGGTTTCTTTTCCGAAAAACCCTAGATTGGTTTTCGTTCTTCTTTCGGACCGTTCGTCTTAACGAACGTGATCACCGATCTTGTTCCCGGTTAACGAACGTCCGTTCGTTTAACCGTTCTTCGGTTTCTTTCTCGTCGGATTTATTCCACGTCTTTTCCGTGATCGCGATCTCAGATCCGATCTTCTTTCTAGTCTTTCTTCTCGCTCGTTTATCGGAATCAGGTGATTCAAGCGCCTGGAGTTTTGTTTCGAAACCTTCATTCCGTCTAATCAACTTGAACACGTTTTTGCCCCGGTAAAATTTGAACTAGATTTAACTTGCTAGAACCGAGTTGTTTTCTTCCGCCGTTTGTTTTCTGTTTCTTTGTTCGGTTCGTTCTTTCTTTGCAACCAGAGTTCTTAAGTTGAACTATCTGGTTCGTTCTTTTGTTCGAGTTTTACCTGTGCATTAGATGAGTACTTGTTGTATGCTTGTTGTTTGTCTGCGATAGATCACCCGGATTGCGCCGCCTGTTACTTCGAAACCCTAGGTCTCGCGGATCATCAGCAAGGCAAGTAACACTTTGATCATACCGTTTCTACAACCCATGTTTTATTGCATTAGATCAATCCTCTCACATTGCATTATTAGGATCTAATTAAATTGTGGGATGGGAAGTAGATGAGGTAGTACCTATTACCTGTATTATTATGAAACCCTTGGGAGTTACTTCTACGTTTGCTTATTATGCCATGCTATGCTAGTAGACGTGGATTGGGTGAGTGATATCCATGATAGATGTGAGTATTGTTAATTAATGGTATATCTAAGGTGGCAACTTAAACACACATCTGGGCGGATTGAGGCACCTGATGTCTATCAGGACTTGCCTGTTTCTTTTTGGACCGCCACCCAGGCTCAAAGGGATCATAAGATCTTTCATGCTAGAAACTTCCGTGTGCAGCCACAAGCCATTATGGGCTCTGGCATAGTTGACTAAGTTGTGCGAACTCTTACGGGTAGGCTAGCAGATGTAGGGGAAAGTAGGTGTACCGGTCTACCCACATGTAAGGTGCTAGCGCTTCTGAAAGACTATGTCTCGGTCATCCGTCTTCTCAAACACCATGTAGTGCGAGAAACCAAACGGAGGCGATCGAGTCTTGTGGGGAAAAGTGCGCAAACCTCTGCAGAGTGTACAAACTAATCATGATTAGCCGTGTCCCCGGTTATGGACAACTTGAGTATCTAGTACTTGAATATCATGTGAATCTCATCATGTTACTTCTAATTAATGTTGTTGGGTTTTAATTGTTCACTTAATTGGGATCGGAATGCTGTGAACCATTCTCGATGTTTCACAACCACCATGATAGTTAAATAAATTTATTCCTTTGCAGTAGGGAAAAACTGGCTTTACGCAAAACTGTAACCATAGAGCTTTCCACCAGCCATATATGCATATAGTATAGCTGTTTCATTCCATTACTCTCTATGTGTTACATTGCCAGCATATTCCATGTGCTGACCTGTTTTCGGGCTGCAACTTCTCATGTTGCAGACTTTTCAGACGATGACTAAGGTGCTTTTAGGTCGTGGCCCTATACTCAGTGATGCCGTTGGAGTTGATGGACCCATTTATCTTCCGAGTCTTCCGCTGTTATCTTTATTAGATGGCCTTAAGCCATACTTATTGTAATAAGTTCTCTTTGAGACAACGATGTAATAAGTGTGTGATTGCCACTCTGCTATAAATCCTTCAATGTACTGTGTGGTGTCAGCATTACTGATCCAGGGATGACACCCGAGCACAGTAGACTTGATCCATTCGGGTCGGGTCGCCACATGACCGTTGTCGCTCTCTAGCTGGTCGCTTCCCAGTCTTTTGCTAGCCTTCACCTGTACTAAGCGGGAATACTGCTTGTGCATCCAATCCCTTAAACCCCAAAGTTATTCCACTTGAGTCCACTATACCTACCTATATACAGTATCTACCTGCCGTTCCAAGTAAATTTGTATGTGCCAAACTCTAAACCTTCAAATAAATATCCTGTTTTGTATGCTCGAATAGCTCATGTATCAACTAGGGCTGTCTGTATCTTTCATGTTAGGCGGGTTATTCTCAAGAGGAGTGGACTCCGCTCCTCACTCACGAGAAAGTGGCTGGTCACCGGGATGCCCAGTCCCATGCTTTATGCAAACTAAATCAAAATAATTGCAAACAAAACTCCCCCTGGGACTCTTGTTAGTTGTAGGCACTCGTTGTTTCGAGCAAGCCATGGCTTGATGCTTGTTGGTGGAAGGGGGAGTATAAACTTTACCATTCTATTTGGGAACCACTTATAATGTGTGTAGCATGGAAGATACCGCCATCTCTTGGTTGTTATGTTGACAATGAAAGTATACCGCTCAAAATATTATTCATCTCTATTTCAAAACCGAGCTCTGGCACCTCTGCGAAGGGCCTATCTATTTACTTTTATGCTGAGTCATCATCCTCTTATTAAAAAGCATCAGTTGGAGAGCACCGCTGTCATTTGCATTCATTATTGTTAGTTTACATTGAGTATGACTTGACTGGATCTCTTTTACCATGAATTACAATGTCTAGTCAGTCCTTGGTCTTTAAAGGTGCTCTGCATTTATGTTTTGCGGTCTCAGAAAGGGCTAGCGAGATACCATCTTGTTATATCATATTATGATTGTTTTGAGAAAGTGATGTCATCCGAGGTTTATTATTATTGCTCGCTAGTTGATTATGCTATTGATATGAGTAAACTTGAGACCTAAGAGTTATTGCGAATGTGATTAGTTATAATCTTTGCTGAAAACTTGAATGCTGGCTTTACATATTTACAACAACAAGAGCAAACAAAGTTTGTAAAAGTTTTTCTTTATCACTTTCAGTTTGTCAACTGAATTGCTTGAGGACAAGCAAAGGTTTAAGCTTGGGGGAGTTGATACGTCTCCGTCGTATCTACTTTTCGAAACACTTTTGCCCTTGTTTTGGACTCTAACTTGCATGATTTGAATGGAACTAACCCAGACTGATGTTGTTTTCAGCAGAATTACCATGGTGTTATTTATGTGCAGAAACAAACGTTCTCGGAATGACCTGAAACTTCACGGAGCAACTTTTTGGAAAATATAAAAAATACCTACAAAAGATGAAGGCCAGGGGGCCCACCACCTGTCCACGAGGGTGGGGGCGCGCCTGCCCCCCTAGGGCGCGCCCCCCTACCTCGTGGGCCCCCTGGAGCTCCTCCGACTCCAACTCCAACTCTATAAATTGTGTTTCGGGGAGAAAAAAACCAGAGAGAAGAATTCATCGCGTTTTACGATACGGAGCCGTCGCCAAGCCCTAAAACCTCTCGGGAGGGCTGATCCGGAGTCCATTCGGGTCTCCGGAGAGGTGAATCCGTCGCCATCATCATCATCAACCATCCTTCGTCACCAATTTCATGATGCTCGCCGACGTGCGTGAGTAATTCCGTCGTAGGCTTGCTGGACGGTGATGGGTTGGATGGGATCTATCATGTAATCGAGTTAGTTTTGTTAGGGTTTGATCCCTAGTATCCACTATGTTCTGAGATTGATATTGCTATGACTTTGCTATGCTTAATGCTTGTCACTAGGGCCCGAGTGCCATGATTTCAGATCTGAACCTATTATGTTTTCATCAATATATGAGAGTTCTTGATCCTATCTTGCAAGTCTATAGTCACCTATTATGTGTTATGATCCGTTAACCCCGAAGTGACAATAATCGGGATACTTACCGGTGATGACTGTAGTTTGAGGAGTTCATGTATTCACTATGTGTTAATGCTTTGTTCCGGTACTCTATTAAAAGGAGGCCTTAATATCCCTTAGTTTCCATAAGGACCCTGCTGCCACGGGAGGGTAGGACAAAAGATGTCATGCAAGTTCTTTTCCATAAGCACGTATGACTATATTCGGAATACATGCCTACATTACATGGATGAACTGGAGCTAGTTCTGTGTCACCCTAGGTTATGACTGTTACGTGATGAACCGCATCCGGCATAATTCTCCATCACCGATCCATTGCCTACGAGCTTTCCATATATTGTTCTTCACTTATTTACTTTCTCGTTGCTATTGCTATCATCACTACAAAATACCAAAAACATCACTTTTACTACTGTTACCTTTTGCTACTGTTACCACTACTATCATATTACTTTGCTATAGATATTAAGTTCCAGGTGTGGTTGAATTGACAACTCAGCTGCTAATAATTGAGAGTATTCTTTGGCTCCCCTTGTGTTGAATCAATAAATTTGGGTTGAATACTTTACCCTCGAAAACTGTTGCGATCCCCTATACTTGTGGGTTATCAGTGCCAAGTTAAACTCACGCAATGCTCACTATCAAACATCCAGTGAAGATGACTCTGATTGTGATTCCAAACCCAGCTACAAAACACTTGCTAAAATTACAACTAAACAACAAAAAGCTATGGAACATATTCAAAAACTGTTAGACAAAAGCGATGAACCGTTGGACGCGGAAATGACTCAATCTCAGTCCTTAATTGAAGACATAAAAAATCTTCATGTTAAGTATGAGGAACTTGAAAGTCATCATGAAACGATCTGAACAACTCATGAAAAGCTTTCCTATGATTATCTTCAAAGGAAGCAAGAACTTGAGAAATTGAGAGCAATTCATGAAGATCTTCAAAAGGAGAATGAGTCACTTCACGCTCAACAGATCAGTCCCACTCAGGAAGGATTTGAACCACCATGTCTAAAATGCCTTGAGCGTGATAACGCTACTTTTGTTGTTGAATGTTCTACTGTTGCTACTGTTGCAATATCTTCAACTGTTGATGTGGTAACTAACCCCTCTGTTGAGGATGCCACTGCTATTGCTGATGAAAATGCTAGGTTGAAGACATTGCTTGAAACAAGGATGTACAAAAGTCTCAAAGGGAATCAGACACTATGTGATGTCCTCAAAAGGCAGATTTTGAACTGAAACCCTAGGAAAGAGGGTGTTGGGTTCGAAAGGAAAATGAATGCTGATGGCTCTTACTGGAAGCCTGAGCAGTACCCCAAAACCACATGGGTTGCTGCAAAGGAACCTTCAGTGAATCCATCCACCTTATCTAGCTTCACTTGTGCTAACCCTATTATCATTGATGAATCCTTTGATGCAAACTATAAACTGTTTAAGAATCAGAATGGTGAAGTGTTTGCCAGGTATATGGGTACTAACTGCAGGAATGGGCCACCTATGAAGAAAGTTTGGGTGCCCAAAAGGTGTCTGGAGAATCTTCTTGTGAATGTCGTCATGACACCATAAGGGAAGAAGACAAACTCCAGATCACAGGCTTCATATGGTCCAAAGGCTTCATACAGACAGAGGACTACTCTGCTTATTCTAACTACCAGAGTCGCACTAACACAAATGTTTTGCAGGGAAACCATACTCAGGCCTATGAATATGAGTGTGTTTCATCAAACCGCCATGTTCATAAGACCAAGAACTACTCTGCTTATTCTTATGAGTATTATTCACCTCCTGCAAGACTATTTGCTAGGGCTCCAAAGCCAAAATTCTCAGATGCTGCACTTAGACTCATTGCTTCAAAGCCACCCCTGAAGATGTGGGTGGCTACGAAAACTTAACTCTCTTTGCAGGGAAAGGTCTCCAGCCGGAAATCAAAGGCGTCTAAAGCTATTGCTGGGGACCTAAAACATCTTGTGGGGCGCAAGATAAAATGCCCAAATGGTCTTATTATGTATTTTGTTCCTGAGTCGCTTGCTATTCATCCTATCAGTCCTAACCTCGATCTAAGCTTTCATAATCCACTTGCTCGTCAAATGTTTATGCTTCACAATGCTCTTCGTGAAGCCTATCCCCTAACTGCACTGTAGGGTATGACACCAGCTGCTTCAGAATGGATTATTGATAGTGGATGTACTAATCACATGACTGGCGAACGAAGTCTTCTCATGGACTCAACCTTACATCCATTTGACAAGAGTCACATCACATTTGCTGATACTGGTAAAAGCAAGGTATTGGGTCTAGGTAGAGTTGCAATCTCAAAGGATCAACACATGGATAAAGCGATGTTTGTTGAATCCCTTGGTTTCAACTTAATGTCTGTTTCAATGCTTTGTGACTTGAACATGATTGTGATATTTGGAGAATATCGATGCTTTGTTCTAATGGAATCTGACAAGTCTCTAGTCTTTGAAGGGTATCACAAAGATGATTTGTACATGGTAGATTTCTCAGCAGGACCACAGCTTGCCGTATGTCTTCTTGCAAAAGCTTCAGAGTGCTGGCTCTGGCATCAGAGGCTGGGGCATGCTGGCATGAGGAACCTGCATACTCTCGCAAAGAAGAAGCACGTCATAGGCATCGAGGGCGTCAAGTTCAAGAAGGATCACTTGTGCGGTGCCTGCAAAGCTGGAAAGATGACGAGGGCCAAGCATCCCTCGAAGACAATCATGACAACAACTCAACCCTTCGAACTGCTACACATGGACCTTTTCGGCCCTAGTCACTACTCTACTCTAACTACTACTTCTTGTCTCTATGGCTTTGTCCTTGTTGATGATTATTCGTGATATACATGGGTACACATAATCCTCTACAAGACTGAAGTGCAGGATGTCTTCAGACGCTTCGCCAATTGAGCCATGAACAACTATGGCGTCAAGATCAAGCACATCAGAAGTGACAATGGCGCAGAATTCAAGAACACGGCCTCGACACTTATCTTGACACCTTGGGTATCACTCATGAGTTCTCAGCTCCATACACGCCGCAGCAGAATGGCATTGTGGAACGCAAGAACAGAACACTCATTGAGATGGCAAGGACGATGCTTGATGAATACAAGACTCCAAGAAAGTTCTAGCCTGAAGCCATTGATACTGCATGCCATGTCATCAACCGTGTTTATCTTCACAAGCTTCGGAAGAAGAAATCCTATGAACTCCTTACTAAAGAAGCCAAATGTCAGTTACTTCAGAGTATTTGGTGCTAGGTGCTGGATCAAGGATCCACATCACACTTCAAAATTTGCACCGAAAGCACATGAAGGTTTTATGCTTGGTTACGGAAAGGATTCACACTCCTATAGAGTCTTCAACCTCTTTCACTATAAAGTGGTTGAAACTGTTGATGTGCGGTTCGATGAGACTAACGGCTCGCAAAGAGAGCACCTGCCAAATGTGCTAGATGAAATTCCACCTAGTGAATCCATCAAGCTTATGGGAACTGGAGAAATCATACCGTCTGAAGCTCAGGCTGAAGAGGAACTTATCATTTTTGCACCTAATCAACCTGAAGACAATGCTCAAGCTGAAGACAATCCTCCTAATGATGACAATGATCAGCAAGGGCAGAATCTTCGTCTAGTTCATCCTCGTGTTGCAAATGAAGTACAAATTGAGAATATAATTGATAGCATCAATGCACCTAGTCCACTCACTCGTTCAAGGGCAACACAGCTAGCAAATTTTTGTGGGCACTTTGCATTTGTCTCAATATCTGAATCCAAGAAAGTTGTTGAAGCCTTCATGGAACCTAAATGGATTCAAGCTATGCAAGAAGAGCTTCAACAGTTCGAGCTAAACAATGTGTGGGAACTGGTCAAGCGTCCTGATCCTCATAAACACAATATCATAGGCACTAAATGGATATATCGCAACAAGCAAGATGAGCATGGTTAAGTTGTCAGAAAAAAGGCTCATCTCATTGCTCAAGGATACACTCAAGTTGAAGGAATTGACTTCGATGAAACATTTGCTCCCGTGGCTAGGCTTGAGGCCATTCGCATACTGCTAGCCTATGCAAATCATCATAACATCCTCATGTATCAAATGGATGTGAAGAGTGCTTTTCTCAATGGCAAGATTGAAGAAGAAGTGTATGTTGCACAACCACCTGGATTTGAAGATCCAAAACACCCTGATATTGTATACAAGCTCAATAAGGCACTGTATGGCCTCAAACAAGCCCATCGTGCTTGGTATGACACACTCAAAGACTTCCTGAAGAGCAAAGGCTTCAAACCGGGTTCCCTGGATCCCACACTCTTCATGAAGACATATGATGGTGAACTGTTTGTGTGCCAAATATATGTGGATGATATTATCTTCGGGTGCAATAATCAAAAATACAGTGATGAGTTTGGACCCATGATGCAAGAGCAATATCAGATGTCCAAGGTGGGTGAGCTAAAGTTCTTCCTTGGTCTTCAAAGACGGCAGCAAAGAAACGGCATCTTCATATCTCAAGAGAAATATCTCAAAGACTGCCTAAAGAAGTTTGGAATGCAAGACTGCAAAGGTTACACGACGCCAATACCAACCAAAAGTCATTCGGGTCCTGACGCTAATGGTAAAGAGTTCGATCAAAAGGTATACTGTTCCATGATTGGTTCTTTACTTTATTTATGTGCATCTAGGCCAGATATCATGCTTAGTGTTTGCCTGTGTGCCCGATTCCAAGCGGCACCAAAGGAATCGCATCACTTAGTTGTGAAGCGAATTCTTTGATATCTGGCTTACACCCCAACACGAGGATTATTGTATCCAAAGGGCTCAGAGTTTGATCTAGTTGGATTCTTGGATGCTGATTATGCTGGTGACAAGGTGGATCGCAAGTCTACATCATACACATGTCACTTTCTAGGACGATCACTTGTTTGTTGGTCTTCAAAGAAGCAGAACTGTGTATCTCTCTCCACTGCTGAATTTGAATACATTGCTGCTGGATCTTGCTGCGCTCAACTTCTATGGATGAAGCAAACACTCAAAGACTATGGCATCCATCTGAAGCAAGTACCACTCTACTGCGACAATGAAAGCGCCATCAAGATTGCCAATAACCCAATTCAACACTCGAAGACAAAGCACATTCAGATCCGTCATCACTTTCTTAGAGATCATGTCATGAAGGAAGATATTGATATCATCCACGTCAATACTGAAGAGCAACTGGCAGATATCTTCACAAACCCCTTGGATGAGAAAAGGTTTTGCAAGTTGCGGTGTGAGCTAAATATCTTGGAATCCTCAAATGTCCTGTCATCAGGCACACATCCTAACACTTATGCATGTTGATGACTTAGATGTGCAACACACGAAGTAACATATATCTTCAATTAATGAAGACTTACACTCTAAGTGTGAATACATTAACACGGAATTTGACTTCGGAGCACCATGACAATTGTGTGCCGTGTATGGGTCTAATACTTCCTATACGGTGGGTAACGCCACCACCAAACTTTTGCTTGGAGTGTTTTCTGTTGGCGTTACATTTGCAAAATCTTCGCATTTGGTTTGTCTTCAATATTAACATGACTTCATGTTTATATTCACTATATTGATTTGGTCTTATTCGAATATATTCATATATTAGCGTTCTATCCTCTACAACATTCACTTATAGCTATGTCTTCTCATTTGAATCTTTTGAACTAAGTGAATGTGATCGGACCCTAACCTCTCTATGCTCCCGTCTCAAATCTATCTATCAAAATCATATGCATTCTATTGAAACTGTCAAATGTCTTCTCTGCGTGTAGCGACCAGACCTCAAACAGTCTAATCTCTGTGCATTAGTGTCATCCCTGGATCGGTAATGCTGACATGCACAGTACTTGAGGATTTATAACAGAGTAGCAATCACACACTTATTACATCGAATGTCTCAAAAGAGAACTTATTACAATAAATATGGCTTAAGGCCATCTAATACAATAACAGCAGAAGGCTTGGAAGATAAAGTGAGTCCATCAACTCCAATGGCATCACTGAGTGAAAGACCACGACCTAAGGCTCCTTACTCATCGTCTGAAAAGTCTGCAACATGATACGTTGCAGCCCGAAACGGGTCAGCACATGGAATATGCTGGCAGTGTAACACAAGAGAGTAATGAACAGAATAATGCTATCACTACATGCATATATGGCTGGTGGAGGCTGTATGGTTAATAGGTTTTGGTAAAAGCAAATTTTTCCCTACAACAAAGGAATAAATTTTATTTAACTATCATGGTGGTTGTTAAACATTGAGAAGGTTCACCCAACTCAATCCCAATTAAGCATCATCATTAAACCCAATCTAATTATATTAAGAGTGATGAGATCCACATGATAATCCAAGAACTAGATACTCAAGATGTCCATAACTGGGGACACGGCTAACCATGATTAGTTTATACACTCTGCAGAGGTTTGTGCACTTTTCCCCACAAGACTCGATCTCCTCCATTGGATTTCTTGCACTACATAATGTTTGAGAGACGGATAACCGAAACACAGTCTTTCCGAAGAGGTCCCCTTAACCGATAGATAGGCCGGTACACCTACAATCCCCTACATCTGCTAGCCCATCATGGAAAGGTTTCCCACAACTTACTCAACTATGCCAGAGCCCATAATGGCATGTGGCTGCACACGGAAGTTTCTAGCATGAATAATCTTATGATCCCTTTGAGCCTGGGTGGCGGTCCATAGGAAAATCACACGGTACCCCGGGATTTCCAAAAATACAGGCAATCACTGGTTTCCCCAGGTGCCTCAATCCACCCAGATGTGTATTAAAGTTGCCACCTTAAGTTAACCATTAATTAACAACTCACATCTGTCATGGACACTCTTAAACCCAATCCACGTTTACGAGCATAGCATGGCAATATAAGCATAACGTAGAAGTAACTCCCAAGGTTTGATAATAAAACAAGTGAATAGGTACTACCTCATCTACTTCCCAACCCACAATTTATTCAGATCCTAACCATGCAATTGTTTGAGGGTTGATCTAATGCAATAAAACTGGGTAGTGAGGAGGTATGATCAAAGTGTTACTTGCCTTGCTGATGATCCATGAAACCTAGAGACTCGATGTAGCACGTTTCGCACTCCAGGTACTCTATCGCAATCAAACAAGCATACAATAAGCAATCAAGCAAAGGCACGAGTAAAACTCAAATAAGAGATCTAACCAGAAAGTTCAACTTAAGAACTCTGGTTTGCAAAAAGAATCAAATCAAACGGAGCATAGAAACACAAACTGTGAAAGAAACAAGATCCGATTACTAATCTGGACTAAAGTCAAATTTTACAGTACCAAAATCTTGTTCAAGTTGATTTAACGGAAAGAGGGCTTCGAGACGAAACTCTAGGCGCTTGAATCGGCTGATTCTGGTAAACGAGCGAAAAGTTATACTAAAACGAAAATCGGATCAGAAATCACGATCGAAAATAATCGCGGAAAATCCGAGAAAAAGGAAAACTGACGAACAGGCTAACGAACAAACGTTCGCTATCTACGGCTAAACAGTGAAAATTGTTCGTTAAAACAAACGTCCGCTAAATAATTAAAACGAAAAAAACGATCTAAAAATAATAATAATAAATGGAATCTAGGGTTTTCGAAAAAACCTATCGGTTTTCTCGCAAAAACCGAGGCGGCTACCTCGAGTCCGGCGAGACAACGGCGGCGGCGGGGCGGCTCCGGTGCGGCGGGTGGGCGGCGGCGGGTGGCGGCGGGGCGGCTCGACGCGGCTAGGGTTTGGGCGCGGGCGCGGGTGGGCTTCGGCGGCTGGTGGGCTACGGGCGGCAGGGCTGGCGCAGCTTATAAAGCCCCCCGAGCAGAGTCCCGCTCGGCTACGGCCCGGAGTCGGTTTGACTTTTTTAAAATAATTCTAACGTGCATAAAAAGAAAGAAAAGAAGTACTAAACTAACTCCAAAAATCCCGAAATAAATTTTCCCCGTCCTCTAAAAATATGCCGGACAAGGTGAACATTTATTTGGGCCTCAAATGCAATTTTGAAAAACACACATTTTTCCTAATTCAAATAAAATAACGATAAAACTCCGAATAAAAATCTTATTTGATTTTAATATTAAATCTCTAATATTTCTTTATTTTGAGGAAGTCATTTTATCCTCTCTCTTTTTATTTTTATAAAATAAATATTCGAAGATAAAATAATTAAAATCAAACAATCCTCTTTTCAAAATTCGAGAAAACTCGAATATGAAAATAATGAAATCCCCAGCTCTCTCCGTGGGTCCTTGAGTTGCGTAGAATTTCTCGGATCAATCAAAATGCAATAAAATATGATATGCAATTATGATCTAATGTATAACATTCCAAATTGAAAATTTGGGATGTTACAAACCTACCCCCCTTAAGATGAATCTCGCCCTCGAGATTCGGGTTGGCTAGAAAATAGGTGTGGATGGTCTTTGTGTAGATCTTCCTCTCGCTCCCAGGTGGCTTCATCCTCGGTATGGTGGCTCCACTGAACTTTATAGAACTTGATAACTTTGCTGCGTGTAACTCGGCTAGCAAACTCGAGAATCTTGACTTGCTTCTCCTCGTAGGTCAAGTCGATATCCAACTGTATCGCTTTCAGTGGCACTGTATCTCTCAGAGGGATATCAGCCATCTCTGCGTGGCACTTCTTCAACTAAGAAACGTGGAACACATCATGAACTCCTGACAATCCTTCAGGTAATTCCAACTTGTAAGCAACTTCTCCCATACGTTCCAAAACTTTGTATGGTCCCACAAAACGTGGAGCTAACTTTCCCCTAACTCCAAAGCGCTTAACTCCTCGGAGTGGTGATACACGAAGATACACTCTATCTCCAACTTCGTAAGCTATCTCCTTGCATTTAGAATCTGCATAGCTCTTCTTCCTGGACTGGGCTACCTTGAGTCTATCACGAATCAGCTTAACCTTCTCTTCAGATTCTTTAATCAAATCTGGTCCAAACAACTGTCGGTCTCCAACTTCATCCCACAACAACGGTGTTCTGCACCTCCTTCCGTACAATGCTTCGAAAGGGGCCATCTTCAAGCTGGCTTGTGTAACGCCCTCGATGCGGCTATATCTCCCACGTGTCGAAGCACGACTTAGAGGCATAACCGCATTGAAAGAAATGTTGCAAGTGAGGTAATCTTCACACAACCCATGTAATACAATAGGGGAAAAAGATACATAGTTGGCTTACAATCGCCACTTCACACAATTACATGAATAAAGCATTACAACATCCAAATACAATCAAGGTCCGACTACGGAACCAAAATAAAAGAAGAACCCCAAATGCGACAAAGGTCCCCGATCGACCCCAACTAGGCTCCACTACTGATCAACTAGGACTAAAAACAACACAAAGGACAAGATCTTCATCAAGCTCCTCCTAAGCTTGGTTGCGTCATCTGCACGGTCTCATCGGCACCTGCAAACTGGTTTTGGAAGTATCTATGAGTCACGGGGACTCAGCAATCTCGCACCCTCGCGATCAAGACTATTTAAGCTTTAGGTAGGGTAAAAGGTATGAGGTGGAGCTGCAGCAAGCGACTAGCATATATGGTGGCTAACATACGCAAATGAGAGCGAGAAGAGAAGGCAAAAGCACGGTCGATAAACTATGATCAAGAAGTGATCCTAGAACAACCTACGTCAAGCATAACTCCAACAACCGTGTTCACTTCCCGGACTCCGCTGGAAAGAGACCATCATGGTTACACACGCGGTTGATGCATTTTTAATTAAGGTCGACTTGAGGTATTCTACAACCGGACGTTAACTAATTCCATCTGCCCATAACCGCGGGCACGGCTTTTGAAAGTTCAAATCCCTGCAGGGGTGTCCCAACTTAGCCCATGACAAGCTCTCACGGTCAAAGAAGGAATATACCTCCTCTCGAGACATTCCGATCAGACTCAGTATCCCGGTTCTACAAGACATCCTCGACAATGGTAAAACAAGTCCAGCAAAGCCGCCCGATGCGCCGACATCCTGATGGGAGCTGCACATATCTCGTTCTCAGGGCAACACCGGATGAGACATCCTACGAGTAAAACCAGCCCTCAAGTTTCCCCGAGGTGGCCCCGCAGTCTACTCAGTTCGGACCAACACTTAGACAAGCACTGGCCCGGGGGGGATTAAAAAAAGATGACCCTTGGGCTGGCCTAACCCAAGGGAAAAAGAGGCTAGGAGGCGAATGGTAAAACCAAGGTTGGGCCTTGCTGGAGGAGTTTTATTCAAAGCAAACTGTCAAGGGATTCCCATTATAACCCAACCGCGTAAGGAACGCAAAATCCGGGAACATAACACCGATATGACGGAAACTAGGGCGGCAAGAGTGGAACAAAACACCAGGCATAAGGCCGAGCCTTCCACCCTTTACCAAGTATATAGATGAATTAATTAAATAAGAGATATTGTGATATCCCCAACAAGTAAACATGTTCCAACAAGGAACAACATCTCCATGTTCCAACAAGGAACAAACTTCAATCTTCACCTGCAACTAACAATGCTATAAGAGGGGCTGAGCAAAGCGGTAACATAGCCAAACAACGGTTTGCTAGGACAAGATGGGTTAGAGGCTTGGTTCAAAAACATGGGAGGCATGATAAGCAAGTGGTCGGTATCGCAGCATAGGCATAGCAAAAGAGCGAGCATCTAGCAAAGCAAAGATAGTAGTGATTTCGAGGGTATGATCATCTTGCCTGAAATCCCGCAAGGAAGAAGAACGAGTCCATGAAGAAGACAAACGGACGTAGTCGAACGGGTCCTCACAAACGCACTTTAACGGAACCAACCCGAAGAAGCAACACCAGAAAGAAGCAAACAATCATGGTAAACAACCATCACATAATCATGGCATGATGCACAATCAAGTATGATGCATGTCCGGTTTAAGTATGCATGGCATGGCAAAGTGCACAAGCAATCCTACAAATTAAGTGGAGCTCAATATGCATCGGGATGCATATTGACAAAACACCACATCAATTATTTAGTTCTCTCCCGTTTAAGTACACAACAATATTAAATGTTCGTTAACATGGCAAGAGGTGAAGCATAACAAAACTATTCCCATTAAACAGTTTAAATGGGGCCGGATATAACAAACAACAAATCCGGTAAATCCCCATATGCATTAGTAATTTATTGCAACAACAATTTAAACATTTTAATTGTTGTTATCATGATGCGGATGACATGAACAAGTTTATGCAATTTTTTATTAAAAGTTGACAAGAGCATTATAAGGCATTTCTCACTGTGGTGGAAGGAAAAAGGGTGCCACGGAAACGATAACGAAAACGGTGCCATGGCACCGTTCCAGTTCTGGTAACTCGATTGAGATACTGATGCAAAGGAGAAGTGTGCGGATGCGTGCAAAAAATGGTGGGGCGCTCCCGGATTCCGGGTGTCCCACGAGTTGGCGACAAGGAAACGAGTGACAATTTGGACACGGTGCAAACACGAGCATCTCAAACATCGCAAGCATTCGTTCACGGACGTCGTCTCAAGGTTATACCTTCGAAGCATGCAAATGATACGGTTCGAGTTCGTCGAGGGAAGTAGAGGAAGTAGTCGTTCACGGGTCGTCGAGGGAAGTAGTGGTACTTTTCTGAAGAGGAACTTGATGAACCCAACATCTCCAAGGCGACGTTAGTCGTACACGGCAACGGTAACTTGTAGGGTCGTCCATATCATGGTGCTTAGGTGAAACCGCGAGAAATGGTAGCCGTACATGGTTCATCGAAGAACTTGATGTTTCAGCCTGCAGTCGTTCGAGCGTCCGATGGTAATGGTACTTGGTCGTTTTGAAGAGGTACTTGGGGTCATCCAAACTTGCCGGTCTCGTCATCTCGAAGGGGTACTTGACATTCTTAGAGATTCCGAAGACGACGGTAGATGTACAAACGTTCTCGCGGTAATTGACGGGTACGAGGTCTTCGGACATAGTGGTACATGTCGGTTCGTGTAATCGGTCTTGCCGATCTCGGTAACATAGTTGTACAAGAGCATTGTCGAACTTGTCGAATCCAAACTCTTGGAGGGCCGCCGTGGTACTTGTGGTCTTGGTTGAGACAACACACCGTAGTCGAGCTTGAGATGGTCTTGGCGTGATCCAAGACAGAACATGGCAAAAGGCTCTGCTTGACAGTGTTCGAAGGGACAGAACGAACTGATCGCATGCAACGGCAGCAGGGTTTGCGGACATGGTGCCTGAAGTAGCAGTGGGTTTTCAGGGCCATGGGAAGGCAGGAACAGCATGAGAAAGGTTCGCCTGGAACTGTTGTTCGTGGGATGGAGCTCGAGGCGTGGCAACAGGAGGGACAAGGCGAGCGGGAGGCAAGCAGGCGTGCCGGTGGATGCAGAGGGTCGCCGGGCAACGGAGATATGGCGGCGCGCTGGCAGCAGGAGGCGAATGTGTGTTGAAGGTGCTGCAGCAGCGCAGCAGGGGAGGTCGCACACGAGGTGGACGAGGAGCTGCAGGGGAGCAGCCGAAGATGCGGGGACTTGGCGCGGCGGTGGCTTGCCGAGGCGGATGAGCTCCAGGACGGGCGCGTGGAGCAGAGCAGCAGCGCGGAGCTCGAGGAAGGCCAAGGCAGAGGCGGTAGAGGCAGGGCCGCAGGGAGACTCGCGTGGTGGTGGCGCGAGGGAGCCGGGCGGCGGCCTACAGGAGCCAGCGAGGGGCGACTGCAGGGAGCGGGCGGCGGCCATGGCGCTCGGGAGGCGCTGCGAGGACCGTGATGTCGAGGAGGTCGAGGGAGGTCGAGGGAGTTGAGCGAGGGGATCGGGCTCCTGGCGCTGCGAGCGCGTGCGTGGGTAGCGGTGGCGGAAGAGAAAACAAGGAAGGAGGGTGTTCGAGGAGAAGGGGAGCGTGGGGATGACTCGGGCTCTAGGTTAGGTTTAGGGATTAGGTGGGCTGAGGGAACGGGAGATGGTTGGGCCGGCCTGGGGGGAGGCCCAAGTGGCCAGTGGAATAGGCCGCCTCTCTCTCTCCCTTCTTTCTCTTAATATTTTCTTTATCAGAAAACAAGAGAAGAACAAGAAAGAAAGTGGGGGGGGGGGTTAGAGAACGAAATTGGACTTGTGGATAAATTTCCCGGACTCACAAAAATATGTTAGGTCCGAGAAAATTAGGAAAGACCAAGATTGAAAGAATAAATTCAAATTTCTTTGAATTTAATTCAAAAGGTTTGAACTAGGGTAGGTTCTAGGAGTTTCAAAAAATGTTGAGAATTTTGGTAGAGCTCCGGAAAATGATGAAAGAATAAATGGCAAGGTTCGAGGTCAAGCAGAGAGATAACAAAGGCATGGGGAAATTTGCAAGTGTGTTTTAGGTGATTCCATAAGAATGGATAATTTTATAATTGCTCCACTAATATCGGGAGGATATATTATAAAGAGAAGTCATCCTTCCCTCAATTTAAATGGATCGAAGATCCACACAAATTATTTAGTTGAGATGCAAAAGATTTATGACATGATGCAATGCACATGATGCAAAGATGAATGCAACAAACCAACAACTCACACGACGAAAACCCGGAAACCCTGGAAGGCATCTGAAGCTCCGGCCTTGGGGCGTCACCACACTCCACCACTATGAGAGGATGTCGTCCCGAGATCTAGAATGGCACCGGAGGGAAAACGGAAGAGAAAGAGAAGAGGTAAAACTAAGTTGCTTCTTTGACAAATGAGTGAAACCAAGAAACCTTGAAAAGTTGAACAAATTGAAAGAAAGAATACAACGGAGATGAACGAAATTGAAAACACACCACTACAAAAGAGGAACAAGGGAGAACAGCTTCAGACAGGACTCCGGTTAAATGGATAAGCACGAAAAAAATATGATCTTTGACAAAACAAGATGATGGGTGAAAAGAACAACATCGCAATGCCTCCGGAAGAGAGAAATAGAAGCTAGATCATTGAAATAAAGAATGGAGAAGAAAAGCCAACTTCTGTCACAAAAGAGTTTGAAAAGGCATCCTTAGGATAAGGTTCGGACGGAGTTGTTGGAAAACCAACAACGAAAAAAGGATAAGCTTGATATGGTCTTATGGAATACATCTCAAATTATGAGGTGACAACCTGCCACTCACGGGAAAAGAATTGGATTGATAAGGACAAGGAGACGAGAAGCTTATCGCACCAGAAAGGATAAATGAAGAAATTGGATCATTTATAAGCACCATGGATAGCAACAATCCTCAGGGAAGGCTTTAGGTGGAATATAACCCAGATAACTCCAATGACGAGATTGATGGATTTAAAATACCTCATTCTTAACAACATGTGAATCATGAAACATGAACTCAAATTATCAAGAATGACATAATACCACCTCCAATAATATGGTAGAAAGAATTGCATTCCGGATTGCCAGAAGAAGAAAGCTTGAGCTTCTTAGAAAAGAATCTTGATGAACACTTCGAGAATGAATTAAATCATAGATGAACCATCATGTAGAACCTCCGTGAAGAACTCCGGCAATAAAAGAATGATCCAAAATAATTGAATGACGAAAAGAATAAGATTGAAGCCTTGTAATGATTTAGATGGATCTCCATGGCGATATAATTGAAAGAGGTTGGAACTCTGGGAAGAAAAGATAAGATGAATAATTGAGATCAAGAATTTTGATGAACCTCTGGAATAGGGAATTAATCATTTGGAAGAAACAATAATAAGAATTACATTATGCTTAACCTTCAACAATTTAGATTGATGACAAGCAACGGATTTGGCATACTACTTATTCTCGTAGAAAGGATTAAGATAGATATAGCGCAAACTTGAGAAGGTCTTCAACGAACCACCGGTAGGATTGAAGCAACGAATGAATTGATATGATAAGAAAGAAGAAAAATCTTGAACGAACCACCGTAAGCATTGACAAAGAATGAAGTAAAAGGGATAAATCACTGGAAAGGAATTAGAGAATGAATGAAAATACTTGATGGAAATTAGATCCACGAGAACAAAAGATCATGAGCTGATTAGAGAATATTGAATGATGCACCGGTGAGATTTGGGGAACGAGAGTTGAAAGCTGAGAATGAACAAGTCTTCTGAAATGATGGACTCCGGATAATCAAACTGAAAATACCCTTGAAATGCTCCGGATGGGTGAAAAGAATTCTCACAATCGAATATAATTATGAGAGGATGGCAACAAGGTGGAATCACGAATCTTGAAGAGAATGGAGCAATATATGGAGGAACAAGCCTTCTTCGGTCTTCAAAATCTGAGAATGACGACGAGAAATACCATCATGACTTATTTAGGCACTCTGGAAGAATCAAAACGAAGAGGTTGAGCCAAGGATGAAAAGAATTTGAAAGATCTTGGAGAAAACATAAGACAGATGATGAATCATTCTTACGTCAAATTTGAAATGAATTTAGGATAGCTCCGGGAAAATAAGAAGAGTCAGGTAAGACCCTGGGAAAAGACCTGTGGGCTAGGGCCCACTCAAAAGAAAACACCGTTGAATGATTTGAAAGAGAGATTGCACCGATAGAATTAAATGGCTTGAATGAGATAACATCCTCAAAAGATCTTGAACAACTGCAGCGTGGAAACACGAATCTTCGAGATATCTTGAGCACTCCGGAACAATAGAATAGCGAGAGGTGAATGAATATGAGGAGCATCGGCATGATAGGGTATTTGAAACGAGGAGAAAGATATGATCAAAAACGCTTGAATTTAAACCACCAGAGAAGAAAAAAAAATGAGTAAAGGGTGACGAACTTGAGGCTCCGTTAGAATCTTCATGAGAATCACCGGACACGAACATTGAAAGAAAAGAATGGAGAGACTTCCATCGATACCATGGATACTTGATTAAGGAATCTGAGTCCTTAAGAAGCAAGGGTGGGAGGGAGGGACAACAAAGATAACTTAGGATGGATGAACGAACACCGTTTAGAAAGCTGAGATTGAATCTTGCGGATGTTGAACATGAACGGATCCGCTTGGCAAGAGACACACCGGTTGAAAAGGATTGACATGACAGTCTTGATTATCATGAAGGTTTAGTATTCACATAGGAGTATGAGAACACCGCTTAGGAAAAATATGGAATCAACATTTGACTTCGAAGCAACTCGAATACCACAACTCAAAACCAAAAACAAAGGGTTGGCTTGCAGAATAAGCTGGAACAAACATATGATAGAGATTTCGTCCGAAGTTTTCGTGGTGGGGCCTACACGGGCTCGATCATACAGCACCATCATGTACAAGGCAGTGCACATGACATATGAAGCGTCCCCGAGTCGGCATAGCCAAGGACTCTTTAAGACACAACGAGACCACTGTAAAACCGACCGTGAATAGGCGGACCACTAGACGTCGAACCCCAATTTCATATCATACATCTGTCGAAAAGATATCCTAAGAACTACTTGAATTCCCACTTATAAACTACCGAAATTTTCCAGTTATGCAATCAGGTGTTGGGGATATAGGGGAAGCATAATATCTGACCCAAAACTAACAAATCCTACATCCAGCTGTATCCATCCTTCAACACATAACCAAGAAACCTTCGGAAATCGTCTACCTCAACCTTCTAAAAGCATCCGTTATACAAGTTATGGCAATACTCCTGAACTCCCGCCCCAGTACTGGGTGGCGTCGAGGTTATCTCACCAACGAACTACATAAAAGAGATTTTCGATGTCGGTGTACTAAACTCAGGTATTCCAGAACTGCAACGATAAAATTATGACGACAACACCTCAGAGCTCAACTCCCCGGGACACTTCCACAAAACCCCTGACAGGAGGCACCAAGACAATGTTCTCGTCACAAAACCATCGGAACGATTCCAAGATACCTGCGTGATCCTGAAAAAAAATTTAGTGAAATTTGAGAAGAGAAGAGTCAAAACTCTACGTCACGATGCCTTACCAGAGCGATGAAGGGACTGGAAAGTAAAAAGAATTCCTAAACTCTCCGATATATAATTCCTAAATGACTCAAAACATTTTTCTAGACACAACTCGGCTGCTAAAAATGATCAAGCAATGGGGGCTCCTAAGGTCGGGGAAGGCTCTGATACCAACTTGTAATGCCCTCGATGCGGCTATATCTCCCACGTGTCGAAGCACGACTTAGAGGCATAACCGCATTGAAAGCAATGTCGCAAGTGAGGTAATCTTCACACAACCCATGTAATACAATAGGGGAAAAAGATACATAGTTGGCTTACAATCGCCACTTCACACAATTACATGAATAAAGCATTACAACATCCAAATACAATCAAGGTCCGACTACGGAACCAAAATAAAAGAAGAACCCCAAATGCGACAAAGGTCCCCGATCGACCCCAACTAGGCTCCACTACTGATCAACTAGGACGAAAAACAACACAAAGGACAAGATCTTCATCGAGCTCCTCCTGAGCTTGGTTGCGTCATCTGCACGGTCTCATCGGCACCTGCAAACTGGTTCTGGAAGTATCTGTGAGTCATGGGGACTCAGCAATCTCGCACCCTCGCGATCAAGACTATTTAAGCTTTAGGTAGGGTAAAAGGTATGAGGTGGAGCTACAGCAAGCGACTAGCATATATGGTGGCTAACATATGCAAATGAGAGCGAGAAGAGAAGGCAAAAGCACGGTCGATAAACTATGATCAAGAAGTGATCCTAGAACAACCTACGTCAAGCATAACTCCAACAACCGTGTTCACTTCCCGGACTCCGCCGGAAAGAGACCATCACGGTTACACACGTGGTTGATGCATTTTTAATTAAGGTCGACTTCAGGTTTTCTATAACCGGACATTAACAAATTCCCATTTGCCCATAACCGCGGGCACGGCTTTCGGAAGTTCAAATCCCTGCAGGGGTGTCCCAACTTAGCCCATGACAAGCTCTCACGGTCAACGAAGGAATAGACCTCCTCCCGAGACATTCCGATCAGACTCGGTATCCCGGTTCTACAAGACATCCTCGACAATGGTAAAACAAGTCCAGCAAAGCCGCCCGATGCGCCGACATCCTGATGGGAGTTGCACATATCTCGTTCTCAGGGCAACATCGGATGAGACATCCTACGAGTAAAACCAGCCCTCAAGTTTCCTCGAGGTGGTCCCACAGTCTACTCAGTTCGGACCAACACTTAGAGAAGCACTGGCCCGGGGGGGTTAAAAAAAGATGACCCTTGGGCTGGCCTAAGCCAAGGGAAAAAGAGGCTAGGAGGCGAATGGTAAAACCAAGGTTGGGCCTTGCTGGAGGAGTTTTATTCAAAGTGAACTGTCAAGGGGTTCCCATTATAACCCAATCGCGTAAGGAACACAAAATCCGGGAACATAACACTGATATGACGGAAACTAGGGCGGCAAGAGTGGAACAAAACACCAGGCATAAGGCCGAGCCTTCCACCCTTTACCAAGTATATAGATGCATTAATTAAATAAGAGATATTGTGATATCCCCAACAAGTAAACATGTTCCAACAAGGAACAACATCTCCATGTTCCAACAAGGAACAAACTTCAATCTTCACCTGCAACTAACAACGCTATAAGAGGGGCTGAGCAAAGCGGTAACATAGCCAAACAACGGTTTGCTAGGACAGGGTGGGTTAGAGGCTTGGTTCAACAACATGCGAGGCATGATAAGCAAGTGGTCGGTATCGCAGCATAGGCATAGCAAAAGAGCGAGCATCTAGCAAAGCAAAGATAGTAGTGATTTCAAGGGTATGATCATCTTGCCTGAAATCCCGCAAGGAAGAAAAACGAGTCCATGAAGAAGACAAACAGACGTAGTCGAACGGGTCATCACAAATGCGACATTAACGGAACCAACCCGAAGAAGCAACACCGGAAAGATGCAAACAATCATGGTAAACAACCATCACATAATCATGGCATGATGCACAATCAAGTATGATGCATGTCCGGTTTAAGTACGCATGGCATGGCAAAGCGCACAAGCAATCCTACAAATTAAGTGGAGCTCAATATGCATCGGGATGCATATTGACAAAACACCACATCAATTATTTAGTTCTCTCCCGTTTAAGTACACAACAATATTAAATGTTGGTTAACATGGCAAGAGGTGAAGCATAACAAAACTATTCCCATTAAACAGTTTAAATGGGGCTGGATATAACAAACAACAAATCCAGTAAATCCCCATATGCATTAGTAATTTATTGCAACAACAATTTAAACATTTTAATTGTTGTTATCATGATGCGGGTGACATGAACAAGTTTATGCAATTTTTTATTAAAAGTTGACAAGAGCATTATAAGGCATTTCTCACTGTGGTGGAAGGAAAAAGGGTGCCACGGCAACGATAACAAAAACGGTGCCACGGCAGTGTTCCAGTTCTGGTAACTCGATTGAGATACCAATGCAAAGGAGAAGTGTGCGGATGCGTGCAAAAAATGGTGGGGCGCTCCCGGATTCCGGGTGTCCCATGAGTTGGCGACAAGGAAACGAGTGGCAATTTGGACAAGGTGCAAACACGAGCATCTCAAACATCGCAAGCATTCGTTCACGGACGTCGTCTCAAGGTTATACCTTCGAAGCGTGCAAAAGAGACAGTTCGAGATCGTCGAGGGAAGTAGAGGAAGTAGTCGTTCACGGGTCGTCGAGGGAAGTAGTGGTACTTTTCTGAAGAGGAACTTGATGAACCCAACATCTCCAAGGCGACGGTAGTCGTACACGGCAACGGTAACTTGTAGGGTCGTCCATATCATGGTGCTTAGGTGAAATCGCGAGAAATGGTAGCTGTACATGGTTCATTGAGGAACTTGACGTTTCAGCCTGCAGTCGTTCGAGCGTCCGATGGTAATGGTACTCGGTCGTTTCGAAGAGGTACTTGGGGTCATCCAAACTTGCCGGTCTCGTCATCTCGAAGGGGTACTTGACGTTCTTAGAGATTCCGAAGATGACGGTAGATGTATAAACGTTCTCGCGGTACTTGACGGGTACGAGGTCTTCGGACATAGTGGTACATGTCGGTTCATGTAATCGGTCTTGCCGATCTCGGTAACGTAGTTGTACAAGAGCGTTGTCGAACTTGTCGAATCCAAACTCTTGGAGGGCCGCCATGGTACTTGTGGTCTTGGTTGAGACAACACACCGTAGTCGAGCTTGAGATGGTCTTGGCGTGATCCAAGACAGAACATGGCAAAAGGCTCTGCTTGACAGTGTTCGAAGGGACAGAACGAACTGGTCGCATGCAACGGCAGCAGGGTTTGCGGACATGGTGCCTGAAGTAGCAGTGAGTTTTCAGGGCCATGGGAAGGCAGGAAAAGCAGGAGAAAGGTTCACCTGGAACTGCTGTTCGCGGGATGGAGCTCGAGGCATGGCAACAGGAGGGACAAGGCGAGCAGGAGGCATGCAGGCGTGCCGGTGGATGCAGAGGGTCACCGGGCAACAGAGATATGGCGGCGCGCCGGCAGCAGGAGGCGAAGGCGTGTTGAAGGTGCTGCAGCAGCGCAGCAGGGAAGGTCGCACACGAGGTGGACGAGGAGCTGCAGGGGAGCGGCCGGAGATGCGGGGACTTGGCGCGGCGGCGGCTTGCCGAGGCGGACGAGCTCCAGGTCGGGCGCGTGGAGTAGAGCAGTAGCGCGGAGCTCGAGGAAGGCCAAGGCAGAGGCAGTCGAGGCAGGGGCGCAGGGAGACTCGCGTGGTGGTGGCGCGAGGGAGCCGGGCGGCGGCCTACAGGAGCCAGCAAGGGGCGACTGCAGGGAGCGGGCGGCGGCCATGGCGCTCGGGAGGCGCTGCGAGGACCGTGATGTCGAGGAGGTCGAGGGAGGTCGAGGGATTTGAGAGAGGGGATCGGGCTCCTGGTGCTGCGAGCGCGTGCGTGGGTAGCGGCGGCGGAAGGGAAAATGAGGAAGGAGGGGGTTCAAGGAGAAGGGGAGCGCGTGGGGATGACTCGGGCTCTAGGTTAGGTTTAGGGATTAGGTGGGCTGAGGGAATGGGAGATGGTTGGGCCGGCCTGGGGGGAGGCCCAAGTGGCCAGTGGAGTAGGCCGCCTCTCTCTCTCCCTTCTTTCTCTTAATATTTTCTTTATCAGAAAACAAGAGACGAACAAGAAAGAAAGTGGGGGGGTTAGAGAATGAAGTTGGACTTGCAGATAAATTTCCCGGACTCACAAAAATATGTTAGGTCCGAGAAAATTAGGAAAGACCAAGATTGAAAGAATAAATTCAAATTTCTTTGAATTTAATTCAAAAGATTTGAACTAGGGTAGGTTCTAGGAGTTCCCAAAAATGTTGAGAATTTTGGTAGAGCTCCGGAAAATGATGAAAGAATAAATGGCAAGGTTCGAGGTCAAGCAGCGAGATAACAAAGGCATGGGGAAATTTGCAAGTGTGTTTTAGGTGATTCCATAAGAATGGATAATTTTATAATAGCTCCACTAATATCGGGAGGATATATTATAAAGAGAAGTCATCCTTCCCTCGATTTAAATGGATCGAAGATCCACACAAATTATTTAGTTGAGATGCAAAAGATTTATGACATGATGCAATGCACATGATGCAAAGATGAATGCAACAAACCAACAACTCACACGACGAAAACCCGGAAACCCTAGAAGGCATCTGAAGCTCCGGCCTTGGGGCGTCACAGATTGGTAATTGTTGTTGTAAGAGAACTCTGCGTAAGGCAAATTATTGTCCCAACTAGATCCATAATCTAGCATATAAGCTCTCAACATGTCCTCTAGAATCTGATTGACTCTCTCAGTCTATCCATCCGTCTATGGGTGAAAAGCCGTACTGAACTCTAGCCTGGTTCCCAAAGTTTCATGCAACTGATTCCAAAACTTTGAGGTAAACTGGGTTCCTCTATCTAATACAATTGTCCTCGAAACTCCATGCGAACATACGATCCTGGTCATGTATATCTTTGCCAACTTAGCACTGGTGTAAGTGGTCTTCACTAGGATGAAATGAGCTACTTTCGTCAAACGATCGACTACAACCCATATCGAGTCATAGCCTGAACAAGTCCTGGGTAATCCTGTTATAAAATCCATGCCTAGCTTATCCCACTTCCATTCGGGTATCGGCAATGGTTGCAGCAATCCTGCTGGCTTCTGATGCCCTGCCTTCACTCTCTGAAATACATCACAAACTGCTACATACTCCGCAATATCCTTCTTCATTCCGTTCCACCAGAATCTATCATTTAGATCCAGGTACATCTTGGTATTTCCTGGGTCAATCGAATATGGTGAGTCATGGGCCTCCTGCAAAATCAGCTTCCTGATCTCCAGATCATTTGGTACATATACGCGGTCCTCAAACCATAGGGTATCGTGCTCATCCTCATGAAATCCCTTGGCTTTTCCTTTGCTCATCCTTTCCTTTATCTCGGCAATCTCCTTGTCCGTCTTCTATGCTTCTCTGATCTTATCCATCAAAGTAGACTGAATCTCCAAAGCTGCTACATAACCTCTCGGAACTATCTCCAAACATAGCTCACGAAGGTCTTCTGCTAACTCCTTGGGTAACTCTCCTGCCATGAGTGTATTGACATGATTCTTGCGGCTCAGTGCATCGGCTACTACGTTAGCCTTTCCGGGATGATAGTGTAATCTCATATCGTAATCCTTAATGACTTCCAACCATCTCCTCTGCCTGAGATTCAACTCCTTCTACGTGAAGATATACTTTAAACTCTTGTGATCCGTGTATACCTCGCAATGGTTCCCGATGAGAAAATGTCTCCATGTCTTCAACGCATGTACTACGGCTGCTAACTCCAAATCATGCGTAGCATAATTTAACTCATGGGGTTTAAGTTGTTGTGAGGCATATGAAACAACTCTTCCTTCCTGCATAAGCACTGCTCCAAGTCCTCGACGAGAAGCGTCGCAATACACTTCATAATCTTTGCGTTGATCTGGCAGAATCAACACTGGTGATGTAACCAAATGTTTCTTTAATTCCAAAAAACTAGCCTCACATTCCTCAGTCCATTTGAACTTGGTGTCCTTCTTTAACAACTCTGTCATAGGCTTTGCAATCTCGAGAAATTCTCAATGAATCTCCGGTAGTATCCTGCAAGTCCAAGAAAACTCCGGATTTCTCCAACTGACTTGGGTGACTCCCAATTTGTCATAGTGACAACCTTGGTGGGGTCTACTGCTATTCCTTCTCCGGATATAACATGTCCAAGGAATCCAACTTCCTTCAACCAAAACTCACACTTGCTGAACTTGGCGTATAACTGATGTTCTCTGAGCTTCCCAAGTACTACACGCAAATGCTCCTTATGCTCTTCTTCATTCTTCGAGTAGACCAAAATATCATCAATGAACACCACAACGAACTTATCCAAAAACTCCATAAACACCTTGTTCATCATGTTCATGAAATAGGCAGGTGCGTTAGTCAGGCCAAATGACATAACGGTATACGCGTATAGCCCGTACCTTGTGGTAAAAGTTGTCTTAGGTATATCCTTCTCTCGAATCTTCAACTGGTGGTACCCTGATCGCATGTCGATCTTCGAAAACACCTTAGCTCCTTGCATCTGATCAAACAAATCATTGATCATCGGTAGTGGGTACTTGTTCTTGATCGTTACTTCATTCAATCCACGATAATCAACAACCATCCTTAACAATCCATCCTTCTTCTCCACTAGAAGTACTGGTGATCCCCATGGTGACGAACTTGGGCGAATATATCCTTTATCCAGTAACTCCTTAATCTGCTTAATTTCCTCTAAATCCTGTGCGGGCATCCTGTACGGTCTCTTAAATATTGGCACTGTGCCTAGCAAAAGCTCAATCAAAAACTCGATGTCTCTATCCGGTGGCATGCCTAGCAACTCTTCTGGAAATACATCCGGGAAATCCTTCACCACTGGTACTTCCTCCTGTACATCTCCTGTTAAGGAATTTACTTGAGTCCTAATCGGCACATGCCGGGATACATACTTGATCCTTATTCCTTCTAGGGTGGTGAGAAAAATCAACTTACTAGCGCAATCGATGTTTCCTCCATACATTGATAGCCAATCCATACCCAGAATCACATCCATACCTTGCGACTCCAGAATTATCAGATCCGAGGGAAAAACGTGCCTACCTATGGCCAACGGTATCTGAAAACATCCTTGGCTTGCCATATACTCTGCTCCTGGCGAGCTCACTAACATAGGTGTACTAAGAACTTTGGTGGGCAGTTTATACTTATCCACAAATCCCATTGATATGTATGAATGCGATGCGCCAGTATCGAAAAGTACGACTGCAGTAAAAGACTTAACCAAAAACTTACATATTACTGCATCTGGCTGGGCTTCAATCTCCTCCACGTTAACGTGGTTCACTTGTCCCCTGTTGAAAAGGTTGGGCTTCTTCCCAGAGCTTCTATTGCTATTTTCGTTCTTAGCTTCAGGACATTCATTGGCGTAATGTCCGGTCTTCTGGCACTTGTAGCAAGTAACGTGGCTTAGATCTTTCTTGGCAGGCGTTGATGGGTTGGAACGGTTCTGTCTGTTTCTTCCTCCATTACCATTCTTGGAGCCAGGATGGTTGTGAGAACTTCCTCCATTGTGAGTGTGGCCTCCATGGTTATGCACAAGTCCTCGCGAGTTCGGGGTGAAACGGGGTCTCTGCTGAGATCCAGAATTATACTTCCCTTGTCCATACTTCCTCTTGCGGTTATCAATCTGCTGCTGCTTCCCTTCAAGCATGAGAGATCTATCTACCAACGGTTGGTAGTTATTAAAGGTTGCTACCATCAACTGCATGCTCAACTCATCATTCAGTCCTTCCAAAAACTTCTCCTACTTAGCTGCATCCGTAGCAACGTCATTTGGGGCATAACGTGCTAGCTTACTAAAGTCATCCACATACTGGCTAACTGTGCGTCCTCCCTGGCGTAAGTTGCGAAACTCACGCTTCTTTACGGCCATAGCTCCTGCTGATACATGGGCAGTGCGAAAAGCCTGCCGGAACTGATCCCATGTGACAGTGGCTATAGGATAGGTGACAGTGTAATTCTCCCACCATGAGGATGCTGGTCCATCCAATTGGTGCGCGGCAAAACGCACCCTCTCAGCATCTGTGCATACTGCAGTGGTTAACTCCCTTCCAATCCTGCGGAGCCAATCATCTGCCACTATCGGCTCGGTGCTACTGGAAAACAACGGCGGCTGCAACCTCAGAAAACGGGCTAAATTGTCAACTGGGGGTGGTGGTGGTGGGTTGTTGTTGTTGTTGTTGTTGCCTTGGTTCTGAACTAACAACTACATCAGGGTATTCTGCTGTTGGATCAACTGAGTGAGCTCTGGCAGAAAGGTAAATCTGGGGTCACGTCTCGGAGGCATCTGAGGGTTTAGAGGGAAGAGAATAGAATAGAATGAGGTCTATTGAGAAAACACTACCCATATGCACATGAGACAAACACAATCATATCACTCAATCAATCAAGCAAGGGCATGCAATCGGTCTAGAACTATCATTACAAAGTGCTTGGACTATACTATTTACATTGTGGAATACTACTACTGATATGGTGGTCGATTAGAAATATTGTTCAGTCGAAGACTCCATGATATCCGCTCCAGCTTCATCAACATAGTCATCATCACTATCATCAGGGTCCACGTCGGTGTCGTTAATGATGATGTAGTTCTTCGGGCAAGTGGAACCGTCATCTTCTCCTCCTGGAGCGGGGTCTCCCATGAATACTCCTAGCTTCCTTATCAAGTCGTCATTCTTCTCCACTTGTACGACGATTTCCTCCTCATAATCTTCACGAGTAGCCTTGAGTTCTTCCTCCAGCTCTGTGATCCTTGTCATTGCCTTCTTCAAATCTATCATGCATGCGCACATCTGATTCTCCTGGCAACGAATGTGCTGGTTTAACTCCTGGATGAAAGCTGCGGTTGATCTATCCTTCCTGGTGCCGATCATCTCCCATTGCTCATCTCGGCGCCCACAAATCTGGTAGATAGTATCCTTGAGATCCTTGTGGTAAACTTCTCCAATGCGTCCCATGGTGATGTGGGCTGCCATACTCTTTCCTAGACTCCAGGTTGGTGCATCAAAGGAAAACTCTATGGGCCCAGTGACTGGCGTAAATGTCCTTCCTGGAACTTGAACTTGAATCATCCAGCGCTCCTCTTCTAGTAAAGTGGCGTTGTAAGTCCCGGTGAAGCTTGGTATTCCAATGTTCAGGTACCTAGTGACTTCCATCAAGTGGCGTCCAAAAGGTGTGTCTTCATCTGGTTGTACAAACTTGTTCCTGGCGTCTGCCATCCTAAAGAGTAGAAAATGGAGAGGAGTCAGAAATGAGAAGAGAGTAGTGATCTAGGGTTTTGGCTTAGTGGTCGTGTCCTATAGTCAGCATGTGCTCTGATACCATCTCGTAGCGACCAGACCTCAAACAGTCTGATCTCTATGCATTAGTGTCATCCCTGGATCGGCAATGCTGACACGCACAGTACTTGAGGTTTTATAATAGAGTAGCAATCACACACTTATTACATCGAATGTCTCAAAAGAGAACTTATTACAATAAATATGGCTTAAGGCCATCTAATACGATAATAGCGGAAGGCTTGGAAGATAAAGTGAGTCCATCAACTCCAACAGCATCACTGAATAAAAGACCACAACCTAAGGCTCCTTAGTCGTCGTCTGAAAAGTCTGCAACATGATACGTTGCAGCCCGAAACGGGTCAGCACATGGAATATGCTGGCAGTGTAACACAAGAGAGTAATGAATAGAATAATGCTATCACTACATGCATATATGGCTGGTGGAGGCTGTATGGTTAATAGGTTTTGTGAAAAGCCAATTTTTCCCTACAACAAAGGAATAAATTTTATTTAACTATCATGGTGGTTGTTAAACATTGAGAAGGTTCACCCAACTCAATCCCAATTGAGCATCACATTAAACGCAATCAAATTATATTAAGAGTGATGAGATCCACATGATAATCCAAGAACTAGATACTCAAGATGTCCATAACCGGGGACACGGCTAGCCATGATTAGTTTATACACTCTGCATAGGTTTGTGCACTTTTCCCCACAAGACTCGATCTCCTTCGTTGGATTTCTCGCACTACATAATGTTTGAGAGATGGATGACCGAGACATAGTCTTTCCGAAGAGGTCCCCTTAACCGATAGATAGGTCGGTACACCTACAATCCCCTACATCTGCTTGCCCATCATGGAAAGGTTTCCCACAAATTACTCAACTATGCTAGAGCCCATAATGGCATGTGGCTGCACACGGAAGTTTCCGGCATGAATAATCTTATGATCCCTTTGAGCCTAGGTGGCGGTCCATAGGAAAATCACATGGTACCCCGGGATTTCCAAAAATACAGGCAATCACTGGTTTCCCCAGGTACCTTAATCCACCCAGATGTGTATTAAAGTTGCCACCTTAAGTTAACCATTAATTAACAACTCACATCTGTCATGGACACTCTCAAACCCAATCCACTTCTACGAGCATAGCATGGTAATATAAGTATAACGTAGAAGTAACTCCCAAGGTTTGATAATAAAACAAGTGAATAGGTACTACCTCATCTACGTGCCAACCCACAATTAATTCAGATCCTAACCATGAAATTGTTTGAGGGTTGATCTAATGCAATAAAACTGGGTAGTAAGGAGGTATGATCAAAGTGTTACTTGCCTTGCTGATGATCCGTGAAACCTAGAGACTCGATGTAGGATGCTTCGCACTCCGGGTACTCTATCACAATCAAACAAGCATACAATAAGCAATCAAGCAAAGGCACGGGTGAAACTCAAATAAGAGATCTAACCAGAAAGTTCAACTTAAGAACTCCGGTTTGCAAAAAGAATCAAATCAAACGGAGCAACGAAACACAAACTGCGAAAGAAACAAGATCCGATTACTAATCTGGACTAAAGTCAAATTTTTATAGTACCAAAATCTTGTTCAAGTTGGTTAAACGGAAAGAGGGCTTCGAGACGAAACTCTAGGTGCTTGAATCGCCTGATTCCGATAAACGAACGAAAAGTTATACTAAAACGAAAATCGGATCAGAAATCATGATCGAAAATAATCGTGGAAAATCCGAGAAAAAGAAAAACTGACGAACAGGCTAACAAACGAATGTTCGCTATCTGCGGCTAAACGGTGAAACCGTTCGTTAACGAACGTCTGCTAAATAACTAAACTGAAAAAAAACGATCTAAAAAACAAAAAACGGAATCTAGGCTTTTCGAAAAAAAAACCTATCGATTTTCTCACGAAAACCGAGGCAGCTACCTCGAGTCCAGCGAGACAACGGTGGCGGGGCAGCTCCGGTGCGGCGGGTCGACGACGGCGGGTGGCGGCGCGGGCGGCGGGGCGGCTCGGCGTGGCTAGGGTTTGGGCACGGGCGCGGGTGGGCTTTGGCGACTGGTGGGCTTCGGGCGGCGGGGCTGGCGCGGCTTATAAAGCCCCCCGAGCGGAGTCCCGCTCGGGTATGGCCCGGAGTCGGTTTGACTTTTTTTTAAATAATTCCGAGTGCAGAAAAAGAAAGAAAAGGAGTACTAAATGGACTCCAAAAATCCCGAAATAAATTTTCCCCGTCCTCTAAAAATATGCCAGACAAGTTGAACATTTATTTGGGCCTAAAATGCAATTTTGAAAAACGCACATTTTTCCTAATTCAAATAAAATAGTGATAAAACTCCGAATAAAAATCTTATTTGATTTTAATATTAAATCTCCAATATTTCTTTATTTTGAGGAATTCATTTTATCCTCTCTCTTTTTATTTTTATAAAAGAAATATTCGAAGAGAAAATAATTAAAATCAAACAATCCTCTTTTCAAAATTCGAGAAAACTCGAATATGAAAATAATGAAATCCCCAACTCTCTCCGTGGGTCCTTGAGTTGCGTAGAATTTCTCGGATCAACCAAAATGCAACAAAATATGATATGCAATGATGATCTAATGTATAACATTCCAAATTGAAAATTTGGGATGTTACACTGCGTCCTTGTCAACAGAAGACAGAGACAAACATTAAATCTGATTTAAATGCTCAATCCTTTTCCCTAAAACCCGGAGAAGCGGGAATGACCACCCGACAATCCAGGCATGCGTGGGAACATGGAACAACCTCCAATGTGTTTCATGTTCGCCACGTGTCCTTCAGATGTGAACCGCCAGGGGCACCTGCGTAATAACGTTGTGCCGCCCATGTCCTTATAAATACATGCCACACCCCAATCATTATCTCTTCTTCCATGTCTCCTTCTCGCACAAACCCTAGCGCCACTGCTAGCTCTCGACGACGCCGGCGAGGAAGCGCTTATCTGCCGCGACCTCACCGACGTCGTCCTCACGCCGGCCGCGGACATCATTTTTTTCGCCGTCGCCGTAGGTGTCGTCCGTCGCCAAGTTAGGGCACGGAAGATTGAACTTCTCGGCCTCATCTTCTACTCCGTCTAGCAGTTCTTCGTGTGGTAAATAAAACCTCTTTTTACAGTCCTTTTGACCCAATAGATTCATCCTTTTCAACCACAAGTGGTTTCTGTCCCTACAAATTTGGATCTATCCTGTTCTGCATCTCATAACATGCCTAGTATATTCACTTATGCTTCACAAAGTAGTTAGATTCCTCACTTGTACTTATTCTTGGATTCGTACAAATTTGGAACAAACTCTCATCATATGATTGAATGTCTTAGCACTATGAGGTCAATGTCTTCTAAACTGATTGATCTTCAAAATTTTCTGAGAATGCATATGACCTCTTCCCCTTTCCTCGCATCTCTAAATGCTATCACAGGTACATGTCCGTGGGAGAATCCCTTGGTTATCATAGTCTGCATTCATTTGTAGAGTTCTTATAGCGTCACATCAATTCTCCCGAAGCCAGTTCCAATCTGACCAGTAGACGGAAGCCTTTGCAAGTTCTGAAGCCATTAAGTCTGAACTTCATGGCAACAGAGAAATCAGTCAAGAAGGGCGGCAGACAGCACCATGGGAACACAGCTAAGGACCTACCACCAGATCTCTATGAGCTATATAAGTCAGATCCAGAAGAGACCTATGGAGAACGCAAGAACCGAATCCAGTGGATTCGAAGATATTGGGCAGAGGAATGGTTCAAGTACAAATTTGTCACTGACGAATATGCTGAAAAGAATGCCATCAAGGGGCCCTGGGGAGATATTATATACAAAGGGCTTCAGCCCAAGTCGAAGCCTGAAGCCATTGCTCAAGGCTTCTACCCCTGCATGGTCCGTGGACTTCAGCCTGCTGATGCCGACCCATCCTCTCTGTTATGGTGTCGTGAAGACAATCTCTTCAAGCGCAACTACCAGTTTGCTAAGAACTCGGCCAAAGAGAACAAGAAGTCGCGGGGATTAGACTTCAACCCCGATCCCTCTGCTCCTCGTGTCGACTGCACACGCGATGCTGAACCTAATATTGTTGGGCCCTTCTACAACCTTGAAGGTCTCATCACTCACATTATGGTTCAAGGGGCAGTCGTGGATCACTCTGCAGATGACGTTGATTCTGACGAAGCGCCTGCACCACTGAAGCCTACGAAGCAGAAGAAACCCAAGGCTTCGAAGCCATCCACTGCACCAAGTGTTTCGCGAGTGAAGCCTCTGGCCACTGCTCCTCCTGCACCAAGTGTGCATTCTGAAGATCTCTCTCGCATCTCCAAGTCTGAGAAGAGGAAGAATCCCATGCAAACTACTGGTCAAGCATTGACCCCAGCTGCCATTCTGAGGAATGAGAATGAAGCCATTGATCTGTCAAGTGACGATGATCTCCGCGGTGATGCTCTTGAGCTGCTAATAAACAGCAAGCAAGAGGTGAAAATATTCAATGATCTTCCCCTCTTTGATGTGAACATCCTGAACAAGTTCATTGACGAGTGGTTTGACAGCCCAAACCTCAGTTTTGATGATCTTCAACTCCCTATTGGCCTCAGCGTCTCCTTCCATGGAGCCATTGCTCTTGAGCTGGCTCTAGCTCAGAGAATTGTTGAACTGAAGCACAAGATTGACTATGAAAAAGCTCAGTTCAAGAAGCACATGGCCCAGCTCAGTGTGACAGATGTCCAAAACTTCAAGCAAATGATGCATGAGCTCAAGGAGGCCTTTCACAAGAAACGTGAAGAAGCTAAAGGTTCTCAAGAGCGCATGAAACACCTGGCTACCAAATGTGTTCAAGCCTACAATGAAGCTGAGAAGCGCAAGGCACTTGGGAGTCTTGGCATCGACCCCAAGATGGCTGCCAAGAAGAAGAAGCCTACTATGGCCCCAGCTGAAGCATCCAGGCGGGAAGAACCTCACATTGTCTTCCCCGCCAGTATGACAGGCGTGAAGCCTAAGGTCCCCACAGTGGCTTTGGAGCTCAAGAAAACAAGGGCAGCCAAAGCCAGAAAGTGCAAAACCAAGAACACCATTAATGAGGCTCCACCAACCAAGAAGAGAAAAACCAAGAAGAAAGATCGGGCTGCTCCCACAAAGCCCCTTGTCGTCGAGCCAATCTCAGTGGCTCGTCCTGCGCCTGAACACCGTGAGCGCCAGTTGATAGTTCATGAGCCTGCTACCACAGAGGCTCCTGAAGCTGAAGAAGATCCAGCTGTTGACCCCACCACAGATGAAGACATTGGTCCCCAAGACAATGTTGAAGATGATGAAGTCCTTCCTCAGATCGATCACAACATGGTATCATCGCCTGTTCTGACGAACAGCGAACTCATCAGCATTGGTCGTCCTTTGACGCCAATTGCTCAAGATGATTCATGGGCTGATCACCCTCAAGACTCCCCCCGTCAAGAATCACCAAGTACTCCCCCACCTCAAGACACCACTCCGGTGCTTGAAGATGATGACTTTGTGGCCCAGCCGACTCCCTCTCCAAAGGTGTCGCCCACATTTCGCAGGCTTCGCAAAGGTCCAAGGCCAAAAGTCACTCTTTCGAGTGTTCTAAAAGGAGAAGAGCACCACCACTCAGTATCGCGCCAAGTGTTTCCTGAAGCCACTCCAACTGCGAACATCTCAGAGTCTAAAGCCAAAGCTGCTGAAGACATTCCGGTTGCATCAGCCGATGAACAAGAAGAACCAAGTCAAGAAGAAGAACGTATTGCTACGCCCCCGTCAAACCAAGAAGTTGTTCTCGAGGAGAACGTGTCCGACTCTCCAGCTACTCAAGTGGAGGTTGAAAATACTGAGGCGGCCACAAACACCAATACTGAAGCCAATGACGTTGTCATGGCCGAAGCAAATGTGGCGCCTAGAGCTAATGTGGCGCCAGAAGTGCATGTGAACCCCGAAGCCATTGTGCAGCTCGAAGCACACGTCAATGCCAATGCTCCTGTGCCTCCTCCAAGGCCTCATAGCATTGAGCTGGCTTTTGACCGCGGCCAACCTGTCATGGTTCGTTGGCCCATTCTGGTAACTCCTCCTGCTCCCGGACCATAATTCGACTATCATGTGGAGCACAGGCCTCACGTGCAGAAGCCAAAGCCTAGGCTGCCAAGGTTTCCCGGTACTGCAACTTCACCAGGATCATTTAATCTGAATGGCTTCAAGGCACACAACACATTCTTTGATAGTGCCAAGAAGCCCTACACAAGGCCAAGAATTTCATCAGATTGATTTTGGAGTTATCAGCAGCGCAGTTACTATTCCTGCATCTTATACAATCAGGGGCGCATTTTCCCTCATATGCGTCTAGACTTCGAAGCCATGGTTGGCCTGCCCTGCCTAGAAGAAGCCCTTGACTGCTTCAGAGATGCTGGCCTTCTACAGTTTGTGCTGCCAAAGAACATTGGAATGAAGAGCTTCTGCTACAATTTTATGCTACCCTCCACATTCGCGGCTACAAGAGGGATCCGAAGACTTGGATCCTTGAGTGGATGATAGGCGATGTACACCATGAAGCTAAAGCCCAAGAAATCATTGAGCTTACTTCCCTGCCCACTCCTGGCGAACATTATGAACCAGGCTGTCAGCTACACCAGAATGCTTTGGAGAGCATCTTCCAGAAGCCTGAGCCTAACATGAGCCAAATGCTGAGCATGATGAAGCCACTGCCCCATGACGCTGACAATCCCAAGGAGTTCTTTGTTGAAGACCTAGAGTATCTGCCCCGCACTATTTACCATATCATTAGGCAAACTCTATGGCTTGTCAAAGGACATTCTCATACAGCGAAGCTTGAAGGAGCAACAAAGACATTGGTTTTCTATATCTTCAATGGCATCAGCTTCAATGCTCAAGACTTCTTCATCAGACAATTGGCTGCATCTGGCTCTGATATCTTTGGTCTGAAGTTCCATGCTCCATGGGTAATGCGCCTCATCAAGCTTCACTCTGCAATCAACTATCAGCCTTCTGTAGGCAATCATCTCATATTCTTGCCAGAGGTTGATCTGTCTGTCGAAGCCATCTACCCAGAGCCTGCCAAAGAGCCTGTTTATCTTCACAATGCTGATCACCAAAGCTTCACACATCCCATTGAAGGAGTTCAGGCCATCACTCATGTTTATCCTTTGGCTGGTAATACACGTGCCCCTCGTACCCAAACTGAAGCCACTGAGAGCACAATTGCCCAAAGGCCTCGGAAGTGATCTCGTGTTCTCAATGACCGAGAGCTTCTAGTCGCCCTGCATCAAAAACAGGATAAGCATCATGACTGGCTCAAGCGTCAAATGCAGAGCCTCTTTGTGGATGTCAATCGCATTCGCAACCTTGCCACCAAGAATGCCTTCGAATGAGATACAAGTTTGATTCCACTCCTCCCCGGAATGCTCACTTGCGTCGGACTCCCTCACTCGAAGACTTTGAATATTCTTCCTCAGCTGCAATAGTTAATGCCAGAGTCATTCATGACCAAGATGATTCTACTTCACCACCTCCAACTTTGGTGCATATCGACACTGCACCAAGTTCTTCTGCACCACCAAACCTCAACGGCGACCCTGCTGCTTCGCCTACTCCTCATGGGAACGAGTAGCAAGCTCTATGTCTTCAAACCTTTTTGGTCATTACTAACAAAAGGGGGAGAAGCATATGAGTTGATAGTCTTCAAGCGGGTCCATAAGGGTGGTTGCTATACTTTTTCTACATTTGGCAAGTGCTTACAACTCTCGCTTTTGATACATTTGGTTCTTTTGAGTTGTAACACTTAAACTTGATGGTCGTCTGCTTCCTTTTCTGTCAACTATGTGATGCGATGATAAATTCCGCACGAAGTCATTTTGCAGACGTCCATTTTTCATTATGCATGTCATTATCTTCGTTATATCTCGTCATGCATGATGAATTGTCTTCATAAGTAGAAGAGGATCTCCGCAAGTACAACCTGCCATGTGCATTTGCATTCAAAAGCAAAATACTTATATGCACATCTTCAGGGGGAGCCCTTTTGCTACTTACGAAGACAATACCTCAATACTTTACAATTTCACATATGTTTATCCCCGTTGAAAACTTCAACCAATTTGTCATCAATCATGAAAAAAGGGGGAGATTGTAAGTGCATCTAGTGCCACCCCTAGTTGGTTTTGGAGTATTGACGACAAACCTGGTTGAGGGACTAATGTGTTTGTGAGAATTGCAGGATAACATAGGTAGTAGTCCCTCATTAATTCGGTTTACCTATCGGAGATGACCCCTAAAAATGTGTGAAGACATTGAAGACAATGGTAGTATGTGAAGATATTCACACTGAAGACTATGACATGAGAATACATCGCATGAAGACTTTGGAGCGCGAAGACATAGTTGTTTCGTAGTTTCATCCTCTTCTTTGTTGAGTCATAGGAACCACCGTACTATTAAGTGAAGGAAATATTCCCTAGAGGCAATAATAAAGTTATTATTTATTTCATTATATCATGATAAATGTTTATTACTCATGCTAGAATTGTATTAACAGGAAACATGATACATGTGTGAATACATAGACAAACAGAGTGTCACTAGTATGCATCTACTTGACTAGCTCGTTGATCAAAGATGGTTATGTTTCCTAGCCATAGGCAAAGAGTTGTCATTTGATTAATGGGATCACATCATTAGGACAATGATGTGATTGACTTGACCCATTCCGTTATCTTAGCACTTGATCGTTTAGTTTGTTGCTATTGCTTTCTTCCTGACTTATACATGTTCCTATGACTATGAGATTATGCAACTCCCGTTTGCCGGAGGAACACTTTGTGTGCTACCAAACGTCACAATGTAACTGGGTGATTATAAAGGTGCTCTACAGGTGTCTCCGAAGGTACTTGTTGGGTTGGCATATTTCGAGATTAGGATTTGTCACTCCGATTATCGGAGAGGTATCTCTGGGCCCACTCGGTAATACACATCACTTAAGCCTTGCGAGCATTGCAACTAATGAGTTAGTTGCGGGATGATGTATTACGGAACGAGTAAAGAGACTTGCCGATAACGAGATTGAACTAGGTATTGAGATACCGACGATCGAATCTCGGGCAAGTAACATACCGATGACAAAGGGAACAACGTAAGTTGTTATGCTGTTTGACTGATAAAGATCTTCGTAGAATATGTAGGAGCCAATATGAGCATCCAGGTTCCGCTATTGTCTATTGACCGGAGACGTGTCTCAGTCATGTCTATATAGTTCTCGAACCCGTAGGGTCCGCACGCTTAAAGTTCAATGACGGTTATATTATGAGTTTATCTGTTTTGATGTACCGAAGGTAGTTCAGAGTCCCGGATGAGATCGGGGACATAACGAGGAGTCTCGAAATGGTCGAGACGTAAATATCGATATATTGGACGACTATATTCGGACATCGGAAAGGTTCCGAGTGATTCGGGTATTTTCGGAGTACCGAGGAGTTACGGGAATTCACCGGGAGAAGTATTGGGCCTTATTGGGCCATACGGAAATAGAGGAGAGAGGCCAAAAGGAAGGAGGCGCGTGCCCCCCTCTGGTCCAAATTGGACAAGGGGTGCAGCCCCTTTTTCCTTCTCCCTCTCCCCTCTTTCCTTCTCTCCTACTCCGGAAAGGAAAGGGGAATCCTACTAGGACTTGGGAGTCCTAGTAGGACTCCCCACACTTGGCGGGCCCCCTCTAGGGCCGGCCTCTCCCTTCCTCCTTTATATACAGGGGCAGGGGGGGCACCTCTAGACACAACAATTGATCCCTTGGATCTCTTAGCCGTGTGCGGTGCCCCCCTCCACCATAATACACCTCGGTCATATCGTAGTGGTGCTTAGGCGAAGCCCTGCGTCGGTAGAACATCATCATCGTCACCATGCCGTCGTGCTGACGGAACTCTCCCTCAAAGCTCGGCTGGATCAGAGTTCGAGGGACGTCATCGAGTTGAACGTGTGCAGAACTCGGAGGTGCCGTGCGTTCGGTACTTGATCGGTCGGATCGTGAAGACGTATGACTACATCAACCGCATTGTGCTAATGCTTCCGCTTTTGGTCTACGAGGGTACGTGGACACACTCTCCCCTCTCGTTGCTATGCATCACCATGATCTTGCGTGTGCGTAGGAAAATTTTGAAATTACTACGTTCCCCAACTGTGGCATCCGAGCCTGGTTTTATGCGTAGATATTATATGCACGAGTAGAACACAAGTGAGTTGTGGGTGATACAAGTCATACTGCTTACCAGCATGTCATACTTTGGTTCGGCGGTATTGTTGGATGAAGCGGCCCGGACCGACATTACCCGTACGCTTACGCGAGACTGGTTCTACCGACGTGCTTTGCACACAGGGGCTTGCGGGTGTCAGTTTCTCCAGCTTTAGTTGAACCGAGTGTGACTACGCCCGGTCCTTGAGAAGGTTAAAACATCACAAACTTGACGAACTATCGTTGTGGTTTTGATGCGTAGGTAAGAACGGTTCTTGCTCAGCCCATAGCAGCCACGTAAAACTTGCAACAACAAAGTAGAGGACGTTTAACTTGTTTTTGCAGGGCATGTTGTGATGTGATATGGTCAAGACGTGATGAGATATAAGTTGTTGTATGAGATGATCATGTTTTGTTGAAGTTATCGGCAACTGGCAAAAGCTTTATGGTTGTTTTCCTATTGCATAAGATGCAAGCGCCAAATAATTGCTTTACTTTATCGCTATGCAATAGCAATAGTTGCAAGAGCAATAGTTGGCGAGACGACCATGTGACGACACATTGATATAGATCAAGATGATGGAGATCATGGTGTCATGCCGGTGATGATGGAGATCATGACGAGGCTTTGGAGATGGAGATCAAAGGCACAAGATAATGATGGCCATATCATGTCACATATTATGATTGCATGTGATGTTTATCTTTTATACATCTTATTTTGCTTAGTTCGGCGGTAGCTTTATAAGATCATCTCTCACTAAATTTCAAGGTATAAGTGTTATCCCTGAGTATGCACTGTTGCAAAAGTTCTTGTGCTGAGACACCACGTGATGATCGGGTGTGATAGGCTCTACGTTCAAATACAACGGGTGCAAAATAGTTGCACACGCGGAATACTCAGGTTAAACTTGACGAGCCTAGCATATGCAGATATGGCCTCGGAACACTGAGACCGAAAGGTCGAGCATGAATCATATAGAAGATATGATCAACATAGTGATGTTCACCATTGAAAACTACTCAATCTCACATGATCATTGGACATGGTATAGTTGATTTGGATCACATGATCACTTAGATGATTAGAGGGATGTCTATCTAAGTGGGAGTTCTTAAGTACTATGATTAATTGAACTTTAATTTATCATGAACTTAGTCCTGGTAGTATTAGCATATCTATGTTGTAGATCAATAGCTCGCGATGTTGCTCCCCGTTTATTGTGTTCCTAGAGAAAAACTATGTTGAAAAATGTTAGTTGCAATGATGCGGATTGGATCCGTGATCTGAGGATTATCCTCATTGCTGCACAGAAGAATTATGTCCTTGATGCACCGCTAGGTGAAAGACCTATTGCAGGAGCAGATGCAGATGTTATGAACATTTGGCTAGCTCAATAAGATGACTACTTGATAGTTTAGTGCACCATCCTTAACGGCTTAGAATCGGGGCTTCAAAGACATTTTGAATTCCATGGAGCATATAAGATGTTCCAAGAGTTGGAATTGGTATTTCATACTCATGCCCGTGTCGAGAGGTATGATACCTCTGACAGTACTTTGCCTACAAGATGGAGGACAATAGCTCAACCAGTGAGCATGTGCTCAGATTGTCTGAGTACTACAATTGCTTGAATCAAGTGGGAGTTAATCTTCCAGATAAGAGAGTAATTGAGAAAGTTCTCTAGTCACTATCACCGAGTTACTAGAACTTAGTGATGAACTACAATATGCAAGGGACGACAAAAGTAATACCCAAGCTCTTCGTGATGCTGAAATCGACGAAGGTAGAAATCAAGAAAAGCATCAAGAGTTGATGGTTGACAAAGACCACTAGTTTCAAAAAACAGGGCAAAGGGAAGAAGGGGAACTTCAAGAAGAACGGCAAGCAAGTTGCTGCTCAAGTGAAGAAGCCCAAGTCTGGACCTAAGCCTGAGACTGAGTGCTTCTACTGCAAAGGGACTGGTCACTAGAAGCGGAACTGCCCCAAGTATTTGGCGGATAAGAAGGATGGCGAGGTGAACAAAGGTATATTGGATATACATGCTATTGATGTGTACTTTACTAGTGTTTATAGCAACCCCTCGGTATTTGATACTAGTTCAGTTGTTAAGAGTAGTAACTTGAAACAGGTGTTGCAGAATGAACAGAGACTAGTTAAGGGTGAAGTGACGATGTGTGTTGGAAGTAGTTCCAAGAATGATATGATCATCGTCGCACACTCCCTATACTTTCGGGATTAGTGTTGAACCTAAATAAATGTTATTTGGTGTTTGCGTTGAGCAAGAATATGATTTGATCATGTTTATCGCAATACGGTTATTTATTTAAGTTAGAGAATAATTGTTATTCTGTTTACATGAATAAAACCTTCCATGGTTATACACCCAATAAAATGGTTTGTTGGATCTCGATCGTAGTGATACACATATTCATAATATTGAAGCCAAAAGATGCAAAGTTAATAATGATAGTGCAACTTTTTTGTGGCACTGCCGTTTAGGTCATATTGGTGTAAAGCGCATGAAGAAAATCCATGTTGATGGGCTTTTGGAATCACTTGATTAATGGATCAGTAGATGCTTGCAAACCATGCCTCATGGGCAAAGATGACTAAGACTCCGTTCTCCCGAACAATGGAGTGAGCAACTGACTTATTGGATATAATACATACTGATGTATGAGATCAGATGAGTGTTGAGGCTCGTGGCGGGTATCGTTATTTTCTGACCTTCACAGATGATTTGAGTAGATATGGGTATATCTACTTGAAGAAACATATGTCTGAAACATTTGAAAAGTTCAAAGAATTTCAGAGTGAAGTGGAAAATCATCATAACAAGAAAATAAAGTTTCTACGATCTGATCGTGGAGGAGAATATTTGAGTTGCGAGTTTGGTCTTCATTTGAAACAATGCGGAATAGTTTCGCAACTCACGCCACCTGGAACACCACAGGGTAATGGTGTGTCCGAACATCGTAACCGTACTTTATTAGATATGGTACAATCTATGATGTCTCTTACCAATTTACCACTATCGTTTTGGGGTTATGTATTAGAGACAGTTGCATTCACGTTAAATAGGGCACCATCTAAATCCGTTGAGACGACACCATATGAACTCTGGTTTGGCAAGAAACCAAAGTTGTCGTTTCTTAAAGTTTGGTGTTGCGATTCTTATGTGAAAAAGTTTCATCCTGATAAGCTCAAACCCAAATCGGAAAAGTGCGTCTTCATAGGATACCCAAAAGTTACTGTTGGTACACCTTCTATCACAGATCCAAAGGCAAGATATTCGTTGCTAAAAATGGATCATTTCTAGAGAAGGGGTTTCTCTCGAAAGAAGTGAGTGGGGGGGAGTAGAACTTGATAAGGTAATTGTACCTTCTCCTGAATTGGAAAGTAGTTCATCACTGAAATCAGTTCCAGTGATGCTTACACCAATTAGTGAGGAAGTTAATGATGATCAAGCTACTACCGAACCTCTGTGACGCCCGGGTAATCAAGCTACAGTGATCCCCCGCTAATGCTGCCACGTCACCTCGGTTACTGATAATAAACTAGCGATAGTTCAAAACCGAAACAAATTTAAAATTTAATTAAAGGATAGAACAAAAGTTTTCAAATGTTAAAACCAAAATGTTCGGGTTGTGACAAATATTGCATAGGTAATTACAGTGAAGAACCCATAATTAAGTAAAATATTTAAATGCACTATAGTTGGTAAAACAACGGCAAAACAATTATTTAAATGCTTTTAAATACTAAACAAATATTAAACTAGTTCATTGGATCACCAAGTTTGTTGAGGAAGTGGCCTATGTTAAAATGCTAATTTAGGAGTGGGCGTTATATTTTTGTATAAGGATTTGCTAACTAAAATAAATAAAATAGAAAGAAAAAATAAACAAAAAATAAAACAAAATAAAACCCCCCTCTCTCTCCCATGGGCCACGGCTCAACCGGCCACCCACCAGGCTGACCCCCCCAGGCCAATAACCCCCTCCAGGGGCACCGAAACCCTAACCCACCTCCACACGATCCCCACTCCCACCTGTTGCCCCACTTCCCACTCCCCCCCCTCACCCGATCCTGATTCTGGATCGGGGCAACCTCGCATGGCCGTCCCCGACCCGAGCGACCGCGCCGCCCCGCAATCGGTCTGCTTCTTCGTCCTCTCCGCCTCGCCCCCGACACCCTGCCTCTGCCGCGCGCCATCGCCGGACGCCGTCGACGCACGCCGCCCGGATCGCCGCTGCCGTGCCACCCATCGTCGGTCGTCCCTGTCCACCTCCTCGCCCCCCCTCCCCCCGCTGCCCAAACCCCTGCAGCACCCCTGTGAGCCACCGCGTCCCCTCCTCACTCGCTCTTTCCCGTCGTTGAGCTTGTGCTCACCCGCACACTCTGCCCCGTCCGGCCGCGTCCTGGGCATCGCCCCGCGCCCGACTGCGCGTGTGGCCGCTGCGCCCGGCCACACCCGTGCCACCTCCCCCTACAGCCGTTGGTTCTGCTGCCCGCCGCCCGGACCACACCCGCTCAACCACTGACGCGCCTCTGCCTCCGCTTGTCGTGACCACCCGCACCGCCCCGCGCCGCCGCGCTCGCCGCTGTGTCACTATTGCTGCTCGCTAGCCTCCGCCCGCACATGCGCTCGTCGCGCCCACGACCTCCTGTGGTCGCGCCCGAAGTTCTGCTCCCCTGCGCCTGCTCCACTCCCTCCGCGCCCTGGCCGCACCCACCTGCGCCCAGCCACGCGTGCGCGCTCCCGTTGTCGCAGCCCACTGCTGCCACCGTCCACCGCGGCGCTCGATCGATGCCGCACGCCCGCGCACCGTGGCGCCCCGACCCCTCTCTGCCCGCTCCCTGTCCGCTAAGCCGCCTGCGCGCCCGCGCGCTCGGCTACTGTCTGCGCCGCTCATCCGCAGCCCCCTCTTGCCGCGCTGCCGTGCCACCCACCACCGCCACGCCCGCGCGCTGCCCTCCTTGCTGCTCCCTTGCCGCCCATTCCCCCTGGACGCAGCCGCCGGTGGTCACCCGCCCCGGGGCCGCCATCGGTCGTGGCCTCATCCCCTTCTGGGCGGGTGCCCGATCGATCCGCCCCCTCTGCGCCCAACGCCCGCTAAGGCCACGGGCCTTTGACAGCTGGGCCCCGCCCCATGTGTCTATGACATGTGGGGTCCAGCCCCCCGCACGTTTATAAAAAAAGATTAAGATTAAAAAAATAATAAATAATTAATTAATTAATTAACGAATTAACTTAATTAATCTTAATTAATTAATTAAAGAATTAATTAAACTAATTAATCCTGATTAGATTAACCTAACCACTAATTAAACTAATTGACCCTGTTTAATTAACCTGCTAATTAAATGTGTCAATGACAAACGGGACCCACCTGTCAGGTTGACCAGGTCAACTACCGACGTCATGATGATGTCAGCAAACACTATTCTAGATAATGTTGCATTAAAATAATTAAATAAATCATAAAAATGATTTAATCCTTTTAAAATTAATATAAAATAAACCGTAGCTCGGATGAAAAAACTTTGTACATGAAAGTTGCTCAGAACAATGAGACGAATCCGGATACGCAATCCGTTCTTCCATCACACATCCCTAGCATAGCAAACACGCAACTTTCCCTCTCTGGTTCATCTGCCCGAAAACGTGAAACAACGGGAATACTTTCCCGGATGTTTCCCCCGTTCGCCGGTATCGCCTATCCCTACGTTAGGTCACCCCTAGCACAACGTATTGACGCGTCTTGCTTTGTGTTACATTTGATTGCTCTGTTATTTATTGTGTTCCCCCTCCGTTACTCCTTTCCGGTAGACTCCAAGATCGCTGCCGATGTCCGTGTGTTCGACAACATCGAAGACGACCCCTCTCTCTTGCCAGAGCAACCAGGCAAGCCCCCCCTTTGATCACCAGATATCGCCTATTCTTCTCTCTACTGCTTGCAATAGAGTAGTGTAGCATGTTACTTCTTTCCGTTATCCTATCCTGATGCATAGCTTGTCCTTGCTACTACTGTTGTTACCTTTACCTGCAATCCTAAATGCTTAGTATAGGATGCTAGTGTTCCATCAGTGGCCCTACACTCTTGTCCGTCTGCCATGCTATACTACTGGGCCGTGATCACTTCGGGAGGTGATCACAGGCATATGATATATACTTATACTGTTACATTATTTATGATACTATTCGGAGATGGGGGCTGAAGGGGCAGGTGGCTCCATCCAGGTAGTGGTGGGTCTGAGTTCCCGACGGCCCCCGACTGTTATCTTGAGGCGGAGCGACAGGGCAGGTTGAGACCACCTAGGAGGGAGGTGGGCCTGGCCCTGGTCGGCGTTCGCGGATACTTAACACGCTTAACGAGATCTTCGTATTTGATCTGAGTCTGGCTACTGGCCTATACGCACTAACCATCTACACGGGGACAGTTATGGGCACTTGACGTCGTGGTATCAGCCGAAGCCTTCGTGACGTCAGCGACTGAGCGGCGCGCGCCGGGTTGGACTGGAACACCTACTCTTGTATAAGGGAGGCTAGGTCTGCTCACCGGCCGCGTACGCAACATGCAGGTGTGCAATGGGCAATGGGCCCAGACCCCTGCGCCATAGGATTTAGACCGGCCTGCTGACCTCTCTGTTGTGCCTAGGTAGGGCTGCGACGTGTTGATCTTCCGAGGCCAGGCATGACCCAGAAAAGTGTGTCCGGACAAAGGGGGTCGAGCGTGTTGGGAAATGTGGTGCAACCCTGCAGGGAAGTAAATCTATTCGAATAGCCGTGATCTTCGGTAACAGGACGACTTGGAGTTGTACCTTGACCTTATGACAACTAGAACTGGATACTTAATAAAACACACCCTTCCAAGTTCCAGATACAACCGGTGGTCGCTCTCTCAGGGCGACGAGGGGAGGATCATCGGTTAGGATTATGCTACACGATGCTACTTGGTGAACTTACCATCTACTCTCTTCTTCTGCTGCAAGATGGAGGTGGCCAGAAGCGTAGTCTTCGATAGGACTAGCTATCCCCCTCTTATTCCGGCATTCTGCAGTTCAGTCCACATATGATAGCCTTATTCCATTAGATGACAATGCACACATATGTAGTGTAGCTCCTTGCTTGCGAGTACTTTGGATGTGTACTCACGGTTGCTTTGCTCCCTCTTTTCCCCCTTTCTATACCCGATTGTTGTGACCAGATGATGGAGCCCAGGAGCCAGACGCCACCGTCGACGACGACTCCTACTACTCGGGAGGTGCCTACTACTACGTGCAGCCCGTTGACGACGACCAGGAGTAGTTTAGGAGGATCCCAGGTGTAAGTGCATCTAGTGCCACCCCTAGTTGGTTTTGGAGTATTGACGACAAACCTAGCTGAGGGACTAATGTGTTTGTGAGAATTGCAGGAAAACACAGGTAGAAGTCCCTCATTGATTCGGTTTTACTACCAGAGATGACCCCTAAAAATGTACGAAGACATTGAAGACAATGGTGGTTTATGAAGATATTCATATTGAAGACAATGACATGAGAAGACTCCCTATGAAGCTTTTGGAACTCGAAGACCTAGATCCTTCGTAGTTTTGTTTCATTCATGTTGTGTCATAGGAACCACCGTACTGTTAAGTGGGGTCGAAGAGAACCAGTCAGAATGACTGAAGTGATGCCTAATTCAAATCCTATGTCTTCGAGCGAAGACTTTGAGAGAAAATCTTGTCCAGAGTCAGACAAGTCAGCTTTACTTGTAGCCCAAGTAAAGTTGCCGTGTGAGTTCGAAATTCGACCGTTGGTACACGTGTCAGTTCCTTAGTGACCCAGGGTCATTTCGGATAGATCAGGTCGGGTTGCCAAGTGGCTATAAATAGTCCATCCCCCACAACCATAAACGGTTGGCTGCTCAGATTTCAGTGCACGGCTTTTGTCGTTTGAGAGCAACCCACCTCGAAGCCTTTGAAAGAAAAATTCCCAGTGAGGAGAAAAGCCCTAACCACCCAGAGCCAGAGTAAATTGGTCATCACTTAAGTCTTCGTGTCTGTGTGATTTGAAGACTTATTACACTTGAGGACTGTGCATCCTCCAGACGGTTAGGCGTCGCGTTCTGAGCATCCAAGAGAAATTGTGGATTGTCAGTGAACGAAGTCTGTGAAGGTTTGGGAGTCTACCTTGAAGACTTACCTGAGTGATTGGGCGAGGTCTGTGTGACCTTAGCTCAAGGAGAAAACGGTGAGGACTGGGTGTCTTGGACTAAGTGTCCTTGACTGGGTGTCCGAGACTGTGTGTCCTTTGGTTTAAATACCTAGCCGCTCCAACCAGACGTACAGTTGTCACAGCAACTGGAACTGGTCCAACAAATCATTGTCTTCAACGCGTCGCTGGTTTCATCTTCACTTCCTTTCACTTACAGTTATTCATTGTGAAGCCATTGCATGCTTGCTTTATCTTTTGTCTTCACAACATGAATGTATGATCTGTTCGGCTTCATAACTTCTTCCTACCTGATCCTTATTACACTGAAGCTGTTTGTCATTGCGCTTTCACTCTATTGAACACATGACCATGGCTGGCCTAGTGTAATCTAACTTCCGCTGCATAGTAATAGGCATGATCTTCACTGTTTGTCTTCACAACTCTCACGTTTTGAAGACTTTCATAAAAATCGCCTATTCACCCCCCCTCTAGTCGATATAACGCACTTTCAATTGGTATCAGAGCAAGGTGCTCCCTTGTTCTGTGTGATTCGGTTTAACCACCTGGAGTTTTAGCTATGTCGACTGCAGGGATAATCAAAGTCTCCGCTGCTTGTCCCGTCTTCGATGGAACTGAATATCCCTACTGGAAGAATAAGATGCGCATGCATCTTGAAGCCATTGACGTCGACCTATGGTATGTCGTCGAAAACGGCGTTCCCAAGGCTGGAGAAGGTGTCACTGCTGCTGATGTCAAGAAGTTCGTTCAACTGGACTCTACTGCCAAGAATATCATCTGTGGTCATCTGACCAAAGGACAGTATGGCCGTGTGAGTGCCTTGAAGACATCCAAACTGGTCTGGGATTGGCTCTCCAAAGTTAATGAAGGCATATCAACCCAGAGAGATCAAAGAATCAGTGTCCTTCGCAATCTCTTCAACCGCTTCAAATGAAATGACAATTAGAATGTCCAGCACACCTTTGATCGGCTCACTGACATCACAAATGAGCTTCAAGCCCTCGGCGCTACTGAGATCACCAAACATGAAATCGTCAAGACGCTGCTGAGATCACTTGATAGTTCATTTGACATTCTGGCCCTGATGATTCAAGAACGTCCTGATTTCAAGACACTCGATCCGTCTGACATACTTGAGAGGCTCAACACACATGAGTTTCAGCTTTCTGAGAAAAGAGATATCTACAGTCCAAACTATGGGCGAACTCGTGCCTTGAAGGAAAAAGCTGTCTCCTCATCTGAAGAAGAATCTGACTGCAGTTCTGATGATCCTGAAGACATTGGAAGAGAACTTGCAATGCTAGTGAAGAAGTTTCAAAAATTCACCAAGAAGAAAGGCTTCAGAAAATCTTCACGATCAAGCTCAAGGAATGATGAAGCTTCTGCTCATGACTACAAGAAGAAAACATGTCACAATTGCAAGAAAACTGGGCACTTCATCTCTGAGTGTCCACAGTGGGACTATGAGAACAGAAGGAAGAAGAAGAGCAAGGAATATGATTCTGATGACAAGAAGAAGAAGAAACACTCAAAGTCTTCTTCCAAGTCTTCATCAAAGTCTTCATCACACAAGAAGAGCTCATCTGGCAAGGCGCGTGCGTTTGTAGGCAAGGAGATGGATTCAGAGGAGGAATCCGCATCTGAGGAGGCAGAGGTGGAATCTGAGGAGGAGTCTGATTCTGCACTGCGAGTCTGGCTACAGCATACGTCGCCAAGTCCATCTTCAACACTAAAGTCAATAATTGCATCACCGACACCGACGCAAATGACAAGAACGACTCCACTCCTACCTACTGCTTCATGGCACGCGGTGCCAAGGTAAACACACGCACCACTCGCTATGAAACATCCAGTGACGATGACTCTGAATGTGATTCAAAACCTAGCTACAAAACACTTGCTAAAATTGCAACTGAACTACAGAAAGCTATGGAACATATTCAAAAACTGTTAGACAGAAGCGATGATCTGTTGGGTGCTGAAATGACTCAATCTGAATCCTTAATTGAAGACATAAAAAACCTTCACATTAAGTATCAGGAACTTGAAGATCGTCATGATACTCTCTCAACAACTCATGAAAAGCTTTCCTATGACTATCTTCAAAGGAAGCAGGAACTCGAGAAATTGAGGGTGGCTCATGAAGATCTTCAAAAGGAAAACGAGTCACTTCGCGCCGAACAGATCAGTCCCGCTCAGGAAGGATTTGAACCACCATGTCTTAAATGCATTGAGCGTAATAATGCTAATTCTGTTGCTGAATGTTCCACTGCTACTACTGTTCCAATATCTTCAACTGTTGATGTGGCAACTAACCCCTCTGCTGAGGATACCACTGCTATTGCTGATGAGAATGCTAGGTTGAAGACATTGCTTGAAACAGGGATGTACAAAAGTCTGAAAGGGCATCAAACATTATGTGATGTCCTTAAGAAGCAGATTCTGAACCGAAACCCTAGGAAAGAGGGTGTTGGGTTCGTGAGGAAAATCAATGCAGATGGCTCTTACTGGAAACCTGAGCAGTACCCCAAAACTACATGGGTTGCTGCAAAGGAACTTTTAGTAGATCCATCCAATTTATCTGGCTTCACTTGTGCTAACCCAATTATCATTGATGAATCCTTTGATGCAAACTATAAATTGTTTAAGAATCAGAATGGTGAAGTGTTTGCCAGGTACATTGGTACTAACTGCAGGAATGGACCGGCTATGAAGAAGATCTGAGTTCCGAAAACATGTCTGGAAAATCTTCCTGTGAATGTCTTCATAACACCTCACTTGAAGAAGACAAACCTCGGTCCAAAGGCTTCATACAGACAGAGGACTCACCTGAGTCACACTAACGCAAATGTTTTGCAGGGAAACCATACTCAGGCATATGAATGTGAGAGCGGTTCATCGAACCGTCATATTCATATGACCAAAAATTATTCTGCTTATTCTTATGAGTACTATTGTCCACCTGCAAGACTGTTTGCTAAGGCTTCAAAGCCAAAATTCTCAGATGCTGCACTTAGACTTATTGCTTCTAAGCCACCCTTGAAGATGTGGGTGGTTAAGAAGGCTTAACTCTCTTTTGCAGGGAAAGGTCTCCAGCAGAAAACCAAAATCTTCTGACGCTATTGCTGGGGACCTTAAAAATCTTGTAGGACGCAAGATAAACTGCCCAAATGGCATCATTATGTACTTCGTTCCTGAATCGCATGCTACTCTCCCCATTAGTCCTAATCTGGATCTCAGTTTTCATAACCCACTGGTTCGTCAAATGTTTATGCTTCACAACACTCTTCGTGAAGCCTATCCCCCTAACTGCATTGTAGGGTACGATACCAGCGACTTCAAAGTCTTCAGAATGGATTATTGACAGTGGGTGTACAAATCACATGACTGGCAGAAGAAGCCTTCTTATGGACTCAACTTTACGTCCATCCGACAAGAGCCACATTACATTCACTGACACTGGTAAAAGTAAGGTATTGGGTCTAGGTAGAGTTGCAATCTCAAAGGATCAACACATGGATAAAGTCATGCTTGTTGAATCCCTTGGCTTCAACTTAATGTCTGTCTCAATGCTTTGCGATTTGAATATGATTGTAATGTTTGGCAAATATCGCTGCCTGGTGCTAATGGAATCTGACAAATCTTTAGTGTTTGAAGGGTATAGGAAAGGTGATTTGTATGTGGTAGATTTCTCAGCAGGACCACAACTTGCAGTATGTCTTCTTGCAAAAGCTTCAGAATGCTGGCTTTGGCATCGAAGGCTTGGGCATGCTGGCATGAGGAACCTCCACACCCTTGCGAAGAAAAAGCACGTCATAGGCATCGAAGGCGTCAAGTTCAAGAAAGATCACTTATGCGGTGCCTGTGAAGCAGGGAAGATGACAAGGGCAAAACATCCTTCGAAGACAATCATGACTACTACACAACCCTTTGAACTGCTTCATATGGATCTTTTCGGTCCCACTCACTACTCAACTTTTACTACTTCTGCATGCCTCTATGGCTTCGTAATTGTTGATGATTATTCTAGATATACTTGGGTGCACATAATCCTTTACAAGACTGAAGTGCAGGATGTCTTCAGACACTTCGCAAATCGAGCTATGAACAATTTTGGCGCCAAGATAAAGCACATCAGAAGTGACAATGGCACTGAATTCAAGAACACTGGCCTTGATGCATATCTGGATACCTTGGGCATCACACATGAATTCTCAGCTCCATACACGCCACAGCAGAATGGCATCGTCGAACGCAAGAACAGAACACTCATTGAGATGGCCAGAACAATGCTAGATGAATACAAGACTCCAAGAAAATTCTGGACTGAAGCCATTGATACTGCATGCCATACAATCAATCGTGTTTATATTCACAAGCTTCTGAACAAGACATCCTATGAACTCCTAACTGGCAAGAAGCCAAATGTCAGTTATTTCAGAGTATTTGGCGCAAAATGCTGGATCAAGGACCCACACCACACCTCAAAGTTTGCACCAAAAGCACATGAAGGTTTCATGCTTGGATATGGAAAGGATTCGCACTCCTACAGAGTCTTCAATCTCTTCCACTACAAAGTGGTTGAAACAGTGGATGTGCGATTTGATGAAACCAATGGATCACAAAGAGAGCAATTGCCAAATGTGCTAGATGAAGTTCTAGCAAATGAATCAATCAAGCTTATGGGAACTGGAGAAATTGTACCTTCTGAAGCTCAACCTGAAGAAGAACTTATCATCTCAGCACCTGATCCACATGAAGACAATGCTCAGCCTGAAGATATACCTTCAAATGACCACATAGATCAGCAAGAGCAAAGTCTTCGCCCCACACACCCTCGTGTTGCAAATGAAGTACAAATTGACAAAATACTGGACAGCATCAATGCACCTGGTCCACTCACTCGTTCAAGGGCAACTTAGCTAACAAACTTCTATGGGAATTTCGCATTCGTCTCAATATCAGAACCTAAGAAAGTTGAAGAAGCCTTCATGGAACCTGAATGGATTCAAGCTATGCAAGAAGAGCTTCAACAGTTTGAGCTGAATAATGTATGGGAACTGGTTAAGCGTCCTGATCCACGGAAGCACAACATAATAGGCGCCAAATGGATATACCGCAACAAGCAAGATGAGCATGGTCAGGTTGTCAGAAACAAAGCTCGTCTAGTTGCTCAAGGATATACTCAAGTGGAGGGCATTGACTTCGATGAAACATTTGCTCCTGTGGCTAGGCTTGAAGCCATACGCATACTGCTGGCCTATGCAAATCATCATAACATACTTCTATATCAAATGGATGTGAAAAGTGCCTTTCTCAATGGCAAGATTGAAGAAGAAGTGTATGTTGCACAACCACCTGGCTTTGAAAATCCAAAACATCCTGATATGGTATACAAGCTCAACAAGGCACTGTATGGCCTCAAACAAGCCCCCAGGGCCTGGTATGATACACTCAAGTACTTTCTGAAGAGCAAAGGCTTCATACCTGGTTCCCTGGATCCCACACTTTTCACGAAGACATATGATGGTGAACTGTTTGTGTGCCAAATATATGTGGATGACATTATCTTCGGCTGCACCAATCAGAAGTATAGTGAAGAGTTTGGATATATGATGCAAGAGCAATATCAGATGTCCATGATGGGTGAGCTGAAGTTCTTTCTCGTTCTTCAAATACGGCAACAACGCAACGGCATCTTCATATCTCAAGAGAAATATCTTAAAGAGTGCCTGAAGAAGTTCGGTATGCAAGACTGCAAAGGCTTCACAACACCAATGCCAGCCAAGCATCATCTGGGTCCCGACGACAATGGTAAAGAGTTCGATCAAAAGGTATACCGCTCCATGATTGGGTCTTTGCTTTATTTATGTGCATCTAGGCCAGATATCATGCTTAGTGTTTGCATGTGTGCTCGATTTCAAGCGACACCAAAGGAGTCGCATCACTTAGCTGTGAAGCGAATTCTTCAATATTTGGCTCACACCCCAACTCTAGGATTATGGTATCCAAAGGGCTCAGAGTTTGATTTAGTTGGATTTTCGGATGCTGATTATGCTGGTGACAAAGTTGATCGCAAGTCTACATCAGGCACATGTCACTTTCTGGGACGATCACTTGTATGTTGGTCTTCAAAGAAGCAGAACTGTGTATCACTCTCCACTGCTGAATCTGAATACATTGCTGCTGGATCTTGCTGCGCTCAGCTTCTGTGGATGAAGCAAACACTCAAGGATTATGGCATTCATCTGAAGCAAGTGCCACTTTACTGCGACAACGAAAGCGCCATCAAGATTGCCAACAACCCAGTTCAGCACTCGAAGACAAAGCACATTGAAATTCGTCATCACTTTCTCAGAGATCATGTTGTGAAGGAAGACATTGATATCATACACGTCAACACTGAAGAGCAATTGGCAGATATCTTCACAAAGCCCTTGGATGAGAAGAGATTTTGCAAGTTACGGTGTGAGCTAAATATCTTGGAATCCTCAAATGTCCTGTGATCAGGCACACATCCTAACACTTAAGCATATTGATGACTTAGATGTGCAACACACGAAGTAGCGTATATCTTCAAACAATGAAGACATACATTCTAAGTGTGAATACATTAATGTGGAATTTGACTTCGGAGCGCCACGATAATTGTGCGCCGTGTCTGGGTCTAATACTTCCTATACGGTGGGTAACGCCACCACCAAACGTTCCATTTTGAAGTGTTTCTCTCATGGCGTTACCTCTCAATGTCTTCACAATTGGTTTGGTTTCATTCTCAATATGTCTTCATGTTTATCTTCACTGCGTTGATTATATGGATATATATGTACTGATGTTCTGTCCTCTACAGCATTCACTTATAGCTATGCCTTCTTGATTGAATCTTTTGAACTAAGTGAATGTGATCGGACCCTAACCTCTCTATGCTTTCTATCTCAAACTCTATCTCTCCAAGTCATATGCATTCTGTTGAAACTGTCAAATGTCTTCACTGTGTCCTTGTTAGCTGAAGACATAGTGACAACCATAAAAGTCCGTTTTAATGCTCATTCCTCCACATAAGATTCGGAGAAGAAGGAACGACCGCCCGACAATTTAGGCGTGCATGGGACATGGAACAAATCCCAATCTTCCTCTAACTGGCCACGCGTGCCTCAAATGCGAACCGCCAGGGGTACCTGCGTAATAGCGCAGTGCCGCCTCTATCCCTATAAATACACGATTCACTGCGGTCATTATCTCCTTCTTCCACCCTCGCACGAACCCTAGCGCCACCGCTAGCACTCGACGACGCCGGCGACGAAGCACTTCACTGCCGCAACCTCTCCGACGCTGTTTTCACGCCGACAGCGGACATCGCTCTCTCCGCCGTCGCCGTAGGTGTCTTCCGTCGCCAAGTTAGGGCACGGAGGATCGAACTGCTCGGCCTCAACTCTCACTTCGTCTAGCAGTTCCAAGTGTGGTAAATAAAACCTCTTTTTACAGCCTCTTTTGATCCTACAGTTCAGTCACTTTCTGCCATAAGAAGTTTCTCTTCACACCAGTTAAATCTCTCGCTGCATCTCATAACATGCCTAGTATATTCACTTGTGCTTCATAAAGTAGTTAGATTCCTCACTTGTACTGATCTATGGGTTCGTACAAATCTGGAACCAACTTCTTATCTATAAGTGAATGTCTTCGCATAATGAGGTCAATGTCTTCTAAACCAATTTATCTTCAAAATCTTCTGAAAATGCATATGACCTCTTCCCCTTCCCTCGCACCTTAATGCTGTCACAGGTACATGTCCGTGGGAGAATCCTTTGGTTCTCATAGTCTGCATTCATTTGCAGAGTACTTGCAGCATCACATCAACTCGCCTGAAGCCAGTTCTTGCAAAAGGAAGCCTTTGAAGCCTTTGAACATCTTGAAGCCTTCCAAGTTATTCATGGCTTCAGAAACAGCAGCAAGGAAGGGAGGCAGACAGCGACGTGGTGAAACGTCCAAAGATCTGCCTGATGAATTGGCAGAGATGTACAAAACTGATCCTGAAGAAAGCTATGGTCAGCGCAAGACACGAATCCAATGGATTCGAAGATATTGGGCAGAGCAATGGTTCCACTACCGCTTCGTCACTCAGGAATATGCGGAGAAGTGCGCCATCAAGAGACCGTGGGGAGATGTATTATACAAAAATCTCGTACCCAGGTCCAGAGACGAAGCCATTGCTCAAGGCTTCTATCCATGCATGGTGAGAGGACCACAGCCAGCTGAGGCACATCCGTCATCACTTCTCTGGTGCCGCGATGATAATATCTTCAAGCGCAACTTTCAGTTTGCACAACCGTCAGCGAAGATAAACAAGAAATTTGGGCTTGACTTCAACCCTGGTCCCTCCTCACCAAGGGCAGATGGCACACACAACGCCGATCCCAATATCATCGGGCCGTATGCCAATCTTGCAGGCCTCATCACTCGCATCCTAGTCCAAGGGACTACTGTGAATGACCCTCCAGCAGATACTGAGTCAGATGACGCCCCTGCTGCTCCGAAGCCAAAGCAGAAGAAGCCAAAAGCTCCAAAATCTTCAAAGCCAGCCGCTTCTCCCAAGATCGCAAGAGTGAAGCCTTTAGCAACTGCACCTCCTGAAGCCAGTGTGCAGTCAGAAGGCTTATCACGAGTGTCCAAGCCTCAAGAAGCCAAGAAGCCTCAGCCACACACAGGCAAAGAGCTCACAGCTGCTGACATTCTGCGCTGCGAAGCCATTGATCTCTCAAGCAATGAAGATCTTGGAGATGATGCTCTTGAGCAGCTCATCAAAAGCAAGGAGGAGGCTGAAATCTTCAACAATCTGCCTCTGTTTGATGTCGCCATCATCCACAACTTCATCGATGAATGGTTTGACACACCAGACATAAGCTTCAATGATCTGCAGCTACCCATAGGCCTCAGCGTTGCCTTTCAAGGTGCAATTGCTTCAGAACTTGCAATAGCCCAGCGAATTGTAGAACTGAAGCAGAAAATTGATCATGAAAAGGCTCAGTTCAAGAAGCATGTGGCCAAGCTCAGTGTGCAAGAAGTGAAAAACTTCAAGATCATGTTGCACGAGCTGAAAGAGAACTTCCTGAAGACGTGTGCCGAAGCTCAAGGCTCGCGAGAACGCATGAAGACTTTGGCTGATCGCTGCGTGCAAGCCTACAATGAGGCAGAAAAGCGCAAGGCACTTGGGCGTCCCGGCATTGACCCCAGGATGGCCGCGAAGAAGAAAAAGAAGGCGGCTGTGCCCGAACCTGAAGCGCCAAGGTCAGAACCTGATGCTCCGATTGTCTTCCCCGCTGCAACGACTGGCTCGAAGCCAAAGAGTCGATCAACCGCCTCACAGCACAAGAAGACACGGACTGCAGAGGCTAAAGCTAAGAAGAGAAAACATTCTGAAGCCTCTCCTTCTGAACCCATCATCAAGAAGCGCAAGACCAAGAAATCTCGGGCTGCTCCCACAGAGCCCCTGATAGTTGAACCACTCTGCGTCCGCTATCCTGACGCAGACCGTCAGTTGACAGTGCATGAGCCTGCTTACATAGAGGCTCCGCACGCTGAAGACATTCCAGCTGCCAACCCCAATGCTGCTGAAGACATTGGTCCCCAAGACAATGTGCAAGGTGATGTAGCCCTTCCTCAGCTTGAGACAAGCGAACAGATCAGTATTGGTCGTCCATTGACGCCAATCACACAAAATGCGTCGTGGGCAGATCGCCCACAGGAGGAAGATGAGCCCCAACCCACTGCAACTCCACCAGCGCCTACACTCCATAGGCTTCGCAAAGGGCCAAGGGCTCAGGCTGCTGAAGACATTCCGGCTGCATCAGCCGAAGAGCAAGCAGAAACACCACAAGCTCCAACTCCCCCACACCAACAAGAAGCAGTTCTCAAGGAGAACGTGCCTGAAGCTGAAAATGTTGAGGCTGCCAAAAACAACGCCGAAGCAAATGTGGAGCCCTCCCCAACAACAGCTTCAGAAGACACCGAAGCTCCTGCTCCTGAACATTCTGTGCCTGAGTCTGCTGCCGAACCACAATTCAACTATCATATTGCGCACAGGCCCCAGGTCCAGAAGCCGATCCCGCGACTACCAAGGTTTCCAGGTCCTGCATCAGCTCCTGGTTCCTTCAACATCAACGGCTTCAGGGCAGATAACACGTTTTTCGACCGCTCCAAGAACCCTTATTCAAGGGAACGGATTGTATCAGATAGGTTCTGGAGCCATCAACAGCGCAGCTATTATTCATGCATCCTTTACAACCAAGGCCGCATCTTTCCTCACAAGCGCCTTGAGGTTGAAGCTGTTGCTGGTCTGTCTGGTCTGGAAGAAGCACTAGATTGCTTCAAGCAAGTGGGTTTGCTGCCATTTATCACTGACGAAGAGCACTGGAACGAAGAGCTTCTGCTCCAGTTCTATGCCACTTTGCATATCAAAGGCTATAACAGAGATCTGAAGACATGGATTCTGGAGTGGATGACAGGCAATATCCATCATGAAGCCAATGCTTTCGACCTAATTGAGCTTACCGGCCTTCCCACTCCTAATTGAGCATATTTCAGCGTCCTGAGCCAGATATGAGTCAGATGCTCTCAATGATGAAGCCACTGCCTCCGAATGCACCCTATCCAACTAGGTTCTTCGTTGAAGACTTAGAGTACTTGCCCAGAACAATATATCATATCATAAGGCGGACTCTATGGCCAGTCAAGGGACACTCTCGATATGCAACGATTGATGGTGCAATGAAGACTCTCATCTTCTGCATTCTTCACGGCAAATGCTTCAATACACAGGATCTCTTCATCCGTCAATTTGCAGCTCTGCTTCAGAACTGTTTGGATTAAAGTTTTATGCTCCTTGGGTTATGAGGCTGATCAAGCTTCACTCTGCAATCTCCTATCAACCCTCAGCCCGCAATCATAGGATATTTTTGCCAGATGTGGACACATCTGCTGAAGCAATATATCCAGAGCCGGCCAAGCAACCACTAAGTCTTCAGAATGCAGAACACCAGAGCTTCACTCAAAATATTGAAGGTGTTGAAGCTCTCTCCCGAGTGTATCCAATGGCTGGCACCACACGTGCCCCTGCATCAACTGAAGCCACCAATAGCACAGCTGCAAAGAGACCCAAGAAGCGTGCTCGTGCACTCAATGACAGAGAGCTTCTTGTGGCTCTTCACCAAAAGCAAGATAGGCATCACGACTGGCTCAAGAGGCAGATGAGAAGCATCATGCAAGAAGTCAATCGCATCAGAAATCTGGCAACCAAGAATGCATTTGTCACACACGAGACCTGTCGCCGCACTTGGAAGGGCCTCACCATGATGTGCCCTGAAGCTGAACTGCATGAGGATGGATTCACAGAGCACTTCAAATTTGACTCCATGCCTCCAAGAAGAGCGGTGATGCGCAGCACACCATCACTTGAAGAGTCAGAGTTCTCTTCTTCTGCTGCCACCATGTCTGCCCAGATTATTGAAGAAGAAGACGATGCGACATCATCTCCACCTGCTTCAACGCGCGTCGAATCTGCACCAAGCTCGTCTGCACCGCCGCCAAACAACTCCACCAACCCTGCTGCGCCTGGGAACGCGTAGAAACCTCTATGTCTTCAAACCTTTTTGGTCATCACTGACAAAAGGGGGAGAAGCATATGATGGTTATAGTCTTCAAGCGGGTCACTATGGGCGGGTGCCTTCATATTTTGCTACATTTTGCTTCGTGCTTACAACTCCCGTTTTTTTTGCTACATTTGCTTCATTGAGTTGTAACACTTAGCCTTGATGGTCGTCTGCTACCTGTTTGTCACTCCGTTTTGCGAAGATAAATTCCGCACTCATCTCATTCTGCAGACGTCCATTATGCATGTCATTATCTTCATATACTTTCACATGCATAGTGGATTGTCATAAGTTGAAGTGGATCTCCACAAGTACAACCTGCCATGTGCATTTGCATTCAAGAAGCAAATTACTTATATGCACATCTTCAGGGGGAGCCCTTGCAACTTATGAAGACAATTCTTTTACAATTTCACAAATTATGTTTCTCGTTGAAAACTTCAACTAGTTTGTCATCAATCACCAAAAAGGGGGAGATTGTAAGTGCATCTAATGCCACCCCTAGTTGGTTTTGGAGTATTGACGACAAACCTAGCTGAGGGACTAATGTGTTTGTGAGAATTGCAGGAAAACACAGGTAGAAGTCCCTCATTGATTCGGTTTTACTACTAGAGATGACCCCTAAAAATGTACGAAGACATTGAAGACAATGGTGGTTTATGAAGATATTCATATTGAAGACAATGACATGAGAAGACTCCCTATGAAGCTTTTGGAACTCGAAGACCTAGATCCTTCATAGTTTTGTTTCATTCATGTTGTGTCATAGGAACCACCGTACTGTTAAGTGGGGTCGAAGAGAACCAGTCAGAATGACTGAAGTGATGCCTAATTCAAATCCTATGTCTTCGAGCGAAGACTTTGAGAGAAAATCTTGTCCAGAGTCAGACAAGTCAGCTTTACTTGTAGCCCAAGTAAAGTTGCCATGTGAGTTCGAAATTCGACCGTTGGTACACGTGTCAGTTCCTTAGTGACCCAGGGTCATTTCGGACAGATCAGGTCGGGTTGCCAAGTGGCTATAAATAGTCCACCCCCCACAACCATAAACGGTTGGCTGCTCAGATTTCAGTGCACGGCTTTTGTCGTTTGAGAGCAACCCACCTCGAAGCCTTTGAAAGAAAAATTCCCAGTGAGGAGAAAAGCCCTAACCACCCAGAGCCAGAGTAAATTGGGCATCACTTAAGTCTTTGTGTCTATGTGATTTGAAGACTTATTACACTTGAGGACTGTGCATCCTCCAGACGGTTAGGCGTCGCGTTCTGAGCATCCAAGAGAAATTGTGGATTGTCAGTGAACGAAGTCTGTGAAGGTTTGGGAGTCTACCTTGAAGACTTACCTGAGTGATTGGGCGAGGTCTGTGTGACCTTAGCTCAAGGAGAAAACGGTGAGGACTGGGTGTCTTGGACTAAGTGTCCTTGACTGGGTGTCCGGGACTGTGTGTCCTTTGGTTTAAATACCTAGCCGCTCCAACCAGACGTACAGTTGTCACAGCAACTGGAACTGGTCCAACAAATCATTGTCTTCAACGCGTCGCTGGTTTCATCTTCACTTCCTTTCACTTACAGTTATTCATTGTGAAGCCATTGCATGCTTGCTTTATCTTTTGTCTTCACAACATGAATGTATGATCTGTTCGGCTTCATAACTTCTTCCTACCTGATCCTTATTACACTGAAGCTGTTTGTCATTGCGCTTTCACTCTATTGAACACATGACCATGGCTGGCCTAGTGTAATCTAACTTCCGCTGCATAGTAATAGGCATGATCTTCACTGTTTGTCTTCACAACTCTCACGTTTTGAAGACTTTCATAAAAATCGCCTATTCACCCCCCCTCTAGTCGATATAACGCACTTTCACCAGGCAGGAGACCTGTGCCTCTTTCGATCTGTATCCCAGTTTGTGCTAGCCATCTTATGGCAACTTGTTTACTTATGTCTGTACTCAGATATTGTTGCTTCCGCTGACTCGTCTATGATAGAGCTCTTGTATTCGAGCCCTCTAAGCCCCTGGCTTGTAATATGTTGCTTGTATGACCTATTTTATTTGTAGAGTTGTGTTGTGATATCTTCCTGTGAGTCCCTGATCTTGATCGTACACGTTTGCATGTATGATTAGTGTACGATTGAATCAGGGGCGTCACAACCTCGTAGGTCAACCAGAGTATGTTCCGCACCAGAGTGGTACAGTAATCCTATTCTGGAGTTCATGTTACTTGACCATGACAAACCTACGAACTATGAGGAAGCGATGATGAGCCCAGATTCTGTGAAATGGCTTGAGGCCATGAAATCTAAGATGGGATCCATGTATGAGAACAAAGTGTGGGCTTTGGTTGACTTGCCCGATGATCGGCAAGCCATAGAAAATAAATGGATCTTCAAGAGGAAGACGGACACTGATAGAAGTGTTACTATCTACAAAGCTAGACTTGTCGAAAAAGGTTTTTGACAAAGTTCAAGGTGTTGACTATGATGAGCTTTTCTCACTCTAGCGATGCTTAAGTCTGTTCGAATCATGTTAGCAAATTGCTGCATTTTATGAAATCTGGCAAATGGATAAACAAAACTGCATTCCTTAAAGGATTTATTAAAGAAAGAGTTGTATATGATGCAACCAGAAAGTTTTGTCAATCCTAAAGGTGCTAACAAAATATGCAAGCTCCAGTGATCCATCTATGGACTAGTGCAAGCATCTCGGAGTTGGAATATACGCTTTGATAAGTTGATCAAAGCATATAGTTTTATACAGACTTGTGGTGAAGCCTGTATTTACAAGAAAGTGAGTGGGAGCACTACAGCATTTCTGATAAGTATATGTGAATGACATATTGTTGATCGGAAATAATGTAGAATTATTCTGCAGAGCATAAAGGAGTGTTTGAAAGGAGTTTTTCAAAGAAATACCTCAGTGAATCTGCTTACATATTGAGCATCAAGATCTATAGAGATAGATCGAGACGATTGATAAGTTTTTTCAATGAGTACATACCTTGACAAGATTTTGAAGTAGTTCAAAATGGAACAGTCAAAGAAAGAGTTCTTGCATGTGTTACAAGGTGTGAAATTGAGTAAGACTCGAAGCCCGACCACGGCAGAAGATAGAAAGAGAATGAAAGTCATTCCCTATGCCTCAGCCATAGGTTCTATAAAGTATGTCATGTTGTGTACCAGATCTATTGTATACCCTACACTGTTTTTGGCAAGGGAGTACAATAGTGATCTAGGAGAAGATCACTGGACAATGGTCAAAATTATCCTTAGTGGAATAAGGATATGTTTCTCTATTATGGAGGTGACAAAAGGTTCGTCGTAAAGAGTTACGTCGATTCAAGCTTTGACACCGATCTGGATGAATCTAAGTATCGATCTAGATACATATTGAAAGTGGGAGCAATTAGCTAGAGTAGCTCCGTACAGAGCATTGTAGACATAGAAATTTGCGAAATACATACGGATCTGAATGTTGAAGACCCGTAGTCTAAACTTCTCTCACAAGCAAAGCATGATCACTCTTTGGGTGTTAATCACATAGCGATGTGAACTAGATTATAGACTCTAGTAAACCCTTTGGGTATTAGTCACATGGAGATGTGAACAAATCGCATAAAGATGTGAACTAGATTATTGACTCTAGTGCAAGTGGGAGACTGAAAGAAATATGCCCTATAGGCAATAATAAAGTTATTATTTATTTCCTTATATCATGATAAATGTTTATTATTCATGCGAGAATTGTATTAACCGGAAACATGATACATGTGTGAATACATAGACAAACAGAGTGTCACTAGTATGCCTCTACTTAACTAGCTCGTTGATCAAAGATGGTTATGTTTCCTAGCCATACACAAAGAGTTGTCATTTGATTAACGGGATCACATCATTAGGACAATGATGTGATTGACTTGAACCATTCCGTTAGCTTAGCACTTGATCGTTTAGTTTGTTGCTATTACTTTCTTCATGACTTATACATGTTCCTATGACTATGAGATTGTGCAACTCCCGTTTACCGGAGGAACACTTTGTGTGCTACCAAATGCCACAATGTAACTAGGTGATTATAAAGGTGCTCTACAGGTGTCTCCAAAGGTACTTGTTGGGTTGGCGTATTTCGAGATTAGGATTTGTCACTCCGATTGTCGGAGAGGTATCTCTGGGCCCACTCGGTAATACACATCACTTAAGCCTTGAAAGCATTGCAACTAATGAGTTAGTTGCGGGATGATGTATTACGGAACGAGTAAAGATACTTGCCGGTAACGAGATTGAACTAGGTATTGAGATACCGACGATCGAATCTCGGGCAAGTAACATACCAATGACATAGGGAACAACGTATGTTGTTATGCGGTTTGACCGATAAAGATCTTCGTAGAATATGTAGGAGCCAATATGAGCATCCAGGTTCCGCTATTGGTTATTGACCAGAGACGTGTCTTGGTCATGTCTACATAGTTCTCGAACCCGTAGGATCCGCACGCTTAAAGTTCGATGACGGTTATATTATGAGTTTATGTGTTTTGATGTACCGAAGGTAGTTCGGAGTCCCAGATGAGATCGGGGACATGACGAGGAGTTTCGAAATGGTCGAGACGTAAATATTGATATATTGGACGACTATATTCAGACATCGGAAAGGTTCCGAGTGATTCGGGTATTTTCGGAGTACCGAGGAGTTACGAGAATTCACCGGGAGAAGTATTGGGCCTTATTGGGCCATACGGGAATAGAGGAGAGAGGCCAAAAGGAAGGATCCGCGTGCCCCCTTCTGGTCCTAATTGGACAAGGGGTGCAGCCCCTTTTTCCTTCTCACTCTCCCCTCTTTCCTTCTCTCCTACTCCGGAAAGGAAAGGGGAATCCTACTAGGACTTGGGAGTCCTAGTAGGACTCCCCACACTTGGCGCGCCCCCTCTAGGGCCGGCCTCTCCCTCCCTCCTTTATATACGGGGGCAGGGGCACCTCTAGACACAACAATTGATCTCTTGGATCTCTTAGCCGTGTGCGGTGCCCCCTCCACCATAATACACCTCGGTCATATCGTAGTGGTGCTTAGGCGAAGCCCTGTGTCGGTAGAACATCAACATTGTCACCATGCCGTCGTGCTGACGGAACTCTCCCTCAAAGCTTGGCTAGATCGGAGTTCGAGGGATGTCATCGAGTTGAACATGTGCAGAACTCGGAGGTTCCGTGCGTTCGGTACTTGATCGGTCGGATCGTGAAGACGTACGACTACATCAACCGCATTGTGATAACACTTCCGCTTTCGGTCTACGAGGGTACGTGGACACACTCTCCCCTCTCGATACTATGCATCACCATGATCTTGCGTGTGCGTAGGAAAATTTTAAAATTACTACGTTCCCCAACATTAAGTGGGGTCCCAGTGAACATAGTCAGAATGACTAAAGTGATGCTTAACCAAATCCTAAGTCTTCGAGCGAAGACAATGAGAGCAAATCTTATCCAGAGCTGGATAAGTCAGCTTTACTTGTAGCCCAAGTCAAGCTGCTGCGTGTGTTTGAAAACTGACCGCTGGGACATGTGTCAGTTCCTTAGTGACCCAGGGTCATTTCGGACAAATCAGGTCGGGTTTCCTAGTGGCTATAAATAGCCCACCCCCTACACCATAAATTGGTGGCTGCTCAGAGTTAGTGCATGGCTTTTGTCGTTTGAGAGCAACCCACCTCCGAAGCCTTTGAGAGAGAAATCCTTGCGAGGACAAAGCCCTAAATACCCAAAGACAAAGAGTGTTAGGCATCACTGAAGTCTTCCTGTCTGTGTGATCTGAAGACTTGTTACACTTGAGGACTGTGAATCCTCCAGCCGATTAGGCGTCGCATTCTGAGAATCCAAGAGTCATTGTGGATCATCGGTGAACGAAGTCTGTGAAGGTCTGGAACTCTACCTTGAAGACTTACCTGAGTGATTGGGCGAGGACTCTGTGTCCTTAGCTCAAGGGGAATAAGGTGAAGACACGGTCTTCTGAGTTAAATCTCAGCCTCCCTAACCAGACGTACAATTGTCACAGCAACTAGAACTGATCCAACAAATCCTTGTCTTCACCAAGCAATTGGTTCTATCCTTTCCTTCTCTTTATCAACAGTTGGTCCTTGTGAAGTCATTTCCTGCTTGCATTATTTGTTTGTCTTCACTGTGTGACTGTTTGTTCTGATTGGCTTCATACTATCTTCCATCCTGATCCATACTGCCTAGCTGCTATTAGTTTTCGTTCTTTCACTTCATTGTATACTTGACGATGGCTTGCTTAGTGTAGTCTACCTTCCGCTGCATGTTAATAGGTTCATTTCTATAGTTTGTCTTCGAAACTTCCATGTTTTGAAGACTTTCATAAAAATCGCCTATTCACCCCCCCTCTAGTCGATAACTAGCACTTTCAATCTCCTAGATAGATCTTGCGTGATCGTAGGAATTTTTTTGAAATTGCATGCTACGTTCCCCAACAACTTCTCCTATAGATAATGCTTATGATGATGCTAGTACCTTGCTTGATAATGATGATGTGCCACTTGGTGACTTTCTTGATGAAAAAATTGCTAGCGTAATACAATATGATGTTGTTGAATCTGATGATGAGGTTGAAACTGAATCTCCTGAAACACCTGCTAGAAGTATCCTTCCTAGATATGACTTGCCTAAGGTACCGGAAGGTTATGTTATGAATGAGGAGACAACTAGAGATATTCTTGCTTGAAGAGATAGAGATGATCTAGAGAAATTATTATGCAAGTATAAAGAAAAATCTCTGAATGCTAGAATGAAATGTGATCCTAAGTTTGCTACTTCACCTATCTTTATTGATGATAAGGATTATGAATTCTCTGTCGACCTAGAGTTAATTACTTTGGTTGAATCTGTTCCTTTCCATGGTTATGAAACTAAAATTGTTGTGGCACATCTTACTAAGTTGAATGACATATCCACTCTTTTTACTCATGATGAGAAAACTCGCTATTACTCTATTCTCAAATTATTTACATTCTCATTAAAGGGTGATGCTAAAGCTTGGTACAATACTCTTGCTCCTGGTTGTGAGCGTAGTCCCCAGGATATGATTTATTACTTCTCTGAAAAATATTTCCCTACTCATAAGAAACAAGCTGCTTTATAGGAAATATTTAACTTTGTGCAAATTAAAGAAGAGAGTCTCCCACAAGCTTGGGGGAGGCTTTGCCAGTTACTTAATGCTTTGCTTGATCATCCTCTTAAGAAAAATGAAATACTTGACATGTTCTATAATGGACTAACCGATGCTTCTAGGGATTTCCTAGATAGTTGTGTTGGTTGTGTTTTCAGGGAATGAACTGTTGGTCAAGCTGAAGAATTATTGAATAATATATTGAAAAATTATGATGATTGGACTCTTCCTGAGCCACCGCCTAAACCCACTCCGAAGAAGAGGGGTATATTATAGCTCGGTACTGAAGATATGCAAGAGGCAAAGAAATATATGAAGGAAAAAGGTATTAAAGCGGGATGTAAAAAAAATTACCTCCTATTGAAGAAATACATGGGCTTAATAAACCACCACTGCCTAAGGTGGTAGAGGTAAATTCTCTAATGAAGTTCAATGATAATGACAATCCTCGCAATATGCACCATAGCCAATGCCTTTATGAGTTTGAAAATTACATTAGAAAACAAGATCACTTCAATGCAAATGTTATGAAACAACTAAAATACAATTCTAATATGATTGCTCGCTTGAGTGACTTGTTATTTAGAATCTCAAATGATGTTAGAGGTGTTGGAAAGCATGCTTCTATGGTTCAAACTCAATTAGAACAAGTTGTTAAATCACAAAGAGAATTGCTAGATGAAATGAATAATAATATACATGACTTTGCTGTTAGAGTTGCAACTAGAGGAGGTAAAATGACTTAGGAACCACTTTATCATGAAGGACACCCAAAACGAATTGAACAGGATTCACAAAGGAACAACACCACTGCACCTAGTCCTTCTAAAAATAAAAAGAAGAAGAAAAATGATAGGACTTTGCATGCTTCTAGTGAACCTGAAATAGAAAAACCTCCTGATAATGATAATGAAACGTCTATCTTGATGACCCACAAGTATAGGGGATCTATCATAGTCCTTTCGATAAGTTAGAGTGTCGAACCCAACGAGGAGCAGAAGGAAATGATAAGCTGTTTTCAGCAAGGTATTCTCTGCAAGCACTGAAATTGTAGGTAATAGATAGCTTTGTGATAAGATAATTTGTAACGAGCAAAAGTAACAAAAGTAAATAAAGTGCAGCAAGGTGGCCCAATCCTTTTTGTAGCAAAGGACAAGCCTGGACAAACTCTTATATAGAAGAAAGCGCTCCCGAGGACACATGGGAATTATCGTCAAGCTAGTTTTCATCACGTTCATATGATTCGCGTTCGGTACTTTGATAATTTGATATGTGGGTGGACCGGTGCTTGGGTGCTGCCCTTACTTGGAAAAACATCCCACTTATGATTAACCTCTATTGCAAGAATCCGCAACTACAACAAAAGTATTAAGGTAAACCTAACCATAGCATGAAACATATGGATCCAAATCAGCCCCTTACGAAGCAACGCATAAACTAGGGTTTAAGCTTCTGTCACTCTAGCAACCCATCATCTACTTATTACTTCCCAATGCCTTCCGCTAGGCCCAAATAATGGTGAAGTGTCATGTAGTCGACGTTCACATAACACCACTAGAGGAGAGACAACATACATCTCATCAAAATATCGAACGAATACCAAATTCACATGACTACTAATAGTAAGACTTCTCCCATGTCCTCAGGAACAAACGTAACTAGTCACAAAGCATATTCATGTTCATAATCAGAGGGGTATTATTGTGCATATAGGATTTGAACATATGATCTTCCACCAAGTAAACCAACTAGCATCAACTAGAAGGAGTAATCAACACTACTAGCAACCCACAGGTACCAATCCCAGACTTAGAGACAAGAATCGGATACAAGAGATGAACTAGGGTTTGAGAGGAGATGGTGTTGGTGAAGATGTTGATGGAGATTGACCCCCTCCCGATGAGAGGATCGTTGGTGATGACGATGGCGATGATTTCCCCCTCCTGGAGGGAAGTTTCCCCGACAGAACAGCTCAGCGGGAGCCCAAGATTGGTTCCGCCAAGGTTCCGCCTCGTGGCGGCGGAGTCTTGTCCCGAAAGCTTGCTTATGATTTTTTCCTCAACGAAAGACTCCATATAGCAGAAGATGGGCATTGGAGGGCCACCAGGGGGCCCACGAGGCAGGGGGCGCCTAGGGGGTTGGGCGCGCCCGCCACCCTCGTGGCTGGTGAGTGGCCCCCCTCTGGTACTTCTTGCGCTCAATATTTTTTATATATTCTGAAATGTGCTCATGTGAAGTTTTAGGACTTTTGGAGATGTGCAGAATAGGTCTCTAATATTTTCTCCTTTTCCAGCCCTGAATCCCAGTTGTCGGCATTCTCCCTCTTCATGTAAATCTTGTAAAATAAGAGAGAATTGGCATAAGTATTGTGACATAATGTGTAATAACAGCCCATAATGCAATAAATATCAATATAAAAGCATGATGCAAAATGGACGTATCAACTCCCCCAAGCTTAGACCTCGCTTGTCCTCAAGCAAAAGCCGAAATCGAAAAATATGTCCACATGTTTAGAGATAGAGGTGTTGATAAAAATAAAATATGGACATGAGGGCATCATGATCATTCTTAGAACAGCAGCTTATATAGTTATTGTCATATGATCTCTTATGCTAGAGTAATAATTCAATCACAATTTCAAATGTGAATCATAAACTTCGTTGAAAACTAACAAACTATAATCTCAGTCATTGGAGCAATTACAATTTATCATAACATAGGAAAGAGTCAATATAAGAGCTTTTTAGCAAGTCCACATACTCAACCATCATATAGTATTTCACAATTGCTAACACTCACACAATACTTATGGGTATTGAGTTTTAATCGGACACAGAGAAAGATAGGGGCTTATAGTTTTGCCTCCCAACGTTTTACCTCAAGGGTAATGTCAACAATAATAGTTCATGAAAACTCACATCCAATTAGCCATATATACCAGGATCTTTCCAACATATTGTGCTTGCCAAAAGATAAAATGTAAAAAGGAAAGGTGAGGATCACCATGACTCTTATGTAAGGTGGGAGATAAAAGTAAAAGATAGGCCCTTCGCAGAGGGAAGCAGAGGTTGTCATGCGCTTTTATGGTTGGATGCACAAAATCTTAATGCGAAAGAACGTCACTTTATATTGCCACTTGTGATATGAACCTTTATTATGCAGTCCATCGCTTTTATTTATTCCATATCACACGATCGTATAAAGCTTATTTTCTCCCACACGAATAAGTCATACATATTTAGAGAGCAATTTTTATTGCTTGCACTGATGACAACTTACTTGAAGGATCTTACTCAATCCATAGGTAGATATGGTGGACTCTCATGGAAAAATCGGGTTTAGGGATATTTGGAAGCACAAGTAGTATCTCTACTTGGTGCAAGGAATTTGGCTAGCATGAGGGGTAAAGGCAAGCTCAACATGTTGGATGATCCATGACAATATAATTTATCTTAGATGTAATAAAACATAACCCATTACGTTTTCTTCCTTGTCCAACATCAACTCTTTAGCATATCATATTTTAATGAGTGCTCACAATCATAAAAGATGTCCAAGATAGTGTATTTATATGTGAATACCTCTCTTTCTTTGTTACTTCCTATTAATTGCAACAATGACCAAAACTATGTTTGTCAACTCTCAACAACTTTTATTCATCATACTCTTTATATGTGAGCTCATTACTCTCCATAAGATCCATATAATCTCTTTTATTTCTTTTTTATTTCTTCTTTTTTATTTTATTCCCTCAAGATCATGGCAAAATAATCAAGCCCTTGACTCAACACTAATCTTTATTATATATCTCATGGACTCGATTACATAGAGTGATCATAAAGCAAAACTCAAAACTAGATCATACCAAAAACTTTATTCTACTAGATCAAGATATTACTAAAAGGATCAAACTAAGAAAGACGGTAAAGATAAAAGTGATGGTGATACGATAACGAGGCACCTCCCCCAAGCTTGGCAGTTGCCAAGGGGAGTGCCCATACCAGATAGGCAGATACTCAATTCTTCTTTGTTGGTGGAGAGGGTGGAGTTGTTGATGATGTAGGCTTGTCGTCCCTCTTCCAAGGCATAGGCTCGCCATCATAGAAGGATGACCGAGTCTCCTGAATCCTCAAATCTACAGACAAACTCATCCTTTTGAATCTATATTCATACTCACAGTTTTGATTTTGTAGGTCATAGATCTGGGCTTGGAGGTGCTCGATTTTCTCATGAAGCTTGAAGATGGCCTCCCCAATGTCCTTGATGTCCATCTTGTGGTTGTTGGTGAACTTCATGATCATAATGTGATTGGAGTTGAGTCCACGCTCCACCATCTCCTAACACTTGAAAACTTGCTGCTCCAATGCCTGGAGCCTTGCCCCCATGCTTCCGATCTTCCTTGGTCCCTCAACATCGCGGATGTGCAACAACCCCTCACGCATCTCAATGGTTTGAGGGTGTTGCAGCACCTCCGCGAGATAGGGGTTGATGACCTTCTCGAAGAACTTGTCCTTGGGGGCACTTGAAGATGACATGACGACCTAGATCTGTCAGAAAAACAGCTCGAAAGAAAGACGAGAGACATTTGCGTGATATAGGAGTCAAAACCTCTGGGAGATTATATAATGAATTTTTACCGACCAAAATACGTAACGTGCAAGAAAACAGAGTCCGGAGAGCGCACGAGGTGCCCACGAGGCAGGGGCGCACCCAGGGGGGTAGGGCACGCCCTCCACCATCGTGGAGGCCTCGTGTCCTTCCCGGACTGCTTCTTATTTTTTATATTTTTCTAAATATTCCAAAGCAGAGGAAAACTGCCATTAGAACTGTTTTGGAGTCGGTTTACTTACCGTACCACGTACCTATTCCTTTTCGGAGTCTGAAACATTCCGGAAAGTGTCCCTTATGTATTCCTCCAAGGTTACGGTTTCAATAACATTGGTTTCAACATTTATAGGATTACCTGAGATATAATGTTTGATTCTTTGGCCGTTCACCACCTTCGGATTTGTGCCTTCGAAGTTGTTGATTTTTATGGCACCGAAATGATAGACCTCCTCGATAACATAAGGACCTTCCCATTTAGAGAGAAGCTTTCCAGCAAAAAATCTTTAACGAGAGTTGTATAGCAATACATAATCACCTACATTAAACTCACGCTTTTGTATTCTTTTGTCATGCCATATTTTAACTTTTTATTTAAACAATTTGGCATTCTCATAGGCTTGGGTTCTCCATTCATAAAGTGAGCTAATGTCAAATAACCTCTTCTCACCGGCAAGTTTGAAATCATAATTGAGCTCTTTAATAGCCCAATATGCCTTATGTTCTAGTTTGAGAGGTAAGTGACATGCTTTTCCATAAACCATTTTATACGGAGACATACCCATAGGATTTTTATATGCAGTTCTATAGGCCCATAATGCATCATCAAGTTTCTTGGACCAATTCTTTGTAGATCTATTAACAGTCTTTTGCAAAATTAATTTGAGTTCTCTATTACTCAATTCTACTGGACCACTAGACTGTGGGTGATAAGGAGATGCAATTCTATGATTAACATCATACTTAGCAAGCATTTTACGGAAAGCACCATGAATAAAATGTGAACCACCATTAGTCATTAAATATCTAGGGATTCCAAACCTCGGAAAAATAACTTCTTTAAGCATCTTAATAGAGGTGTTATGATCAGCACTGCTAGTTGGAATAGCTTCTACCCACTTAGTAACGTAATCAACAGCAACTAAAATATGTGTATATCAATTAGAGGCAGGAAAAGGTCCCATATAATCAAAGCCCCAACCGTCAAATGGTTCAATAACAAGTGAATAATTCATAGGCATTTCTTGACGTCTACTAATATTACCAATTCTTTGACATTCATCACAAGATACAACAAACTTACGGGCATCCTTGAAGAGAGTAGGCCAATAAAAACCGGATTGCAATACCTTATGTGCAGTTCTATCTCCAGCGTGGTGTCCTCCATAAGCTTCGGAGTGACACTTGCGTAGGATCTTTGATGTCCTTGGGACACGGCATCTTTTCAATGGCATCAACTTTAGCTATATCAACTTCAATGCCCCTTTCAGAAATTTTATGCCCCAAGACAATACCTTCATTAACCATAAAGTGGCACTTCTCCCAATTCAAGACAAGGTTAGTTTCTTCACATCTCTGCAAAACTCGATCAAGGTTTTTGGAAAGCGCAAAAGGAAGTTTTGCGGAGTCCAGGGGCCAGACGTCAGGGTCCCTGGCGTTTGGGTCCAGACGCTGGGAACCTTGGCGTCTCGCCCTGGAGTCCGAGAAGGACTCTTGCCTTTCGGGTGAAACCGACTTTGTGGAGGCTTTTACTCCAAGTTTCGACCCCAAGGCTCAACATATAAATAGAGGGGTAGGGCTAGCACCCAAGACACATCAAGAAACACCAAGCCGTGTGCCGGCAACCCCGTCCCCTCTAGTTTATCCTCCGTCATAGTTTTCGTAGTGCTTAGGCGAAGCCCTGCGGAGATTGTTCTTCACCAACACCGTCACCACGCCGTCGTGCTGCCGGAACTCATCTACTACTTCGCCCCTCTTGCTAGATCAAGAAGGCGAGGACGTCACCGAGCCGAACGTGTGCAGAACTCAGAGGTGCCGTGCTTTCGGTACTTGGATCGGTCGGACATGAAGACGTACGACTACATCAACCGCGTTGATATAACGCTTCCGCGAACGGTCTACGAGGGTATGTAGACAACACTCTGCCCTCTCGTTGCTATGCATCACCATGATCTTGCGTGTGCGTAGGTAATTTTTGAAAATACTACGTTCCCCAATAGTGGTATCAGAGCCAGGTTTTATGCGTTGATGTAATATGCACGAGTAGAACACAAGTGAGTTGTGGGCGATATAAGTCATACTGCTTACCAGCATGTCACACTTTGGTTCGGCGGTATTGTTGGATGAAGCGGCCTGGACCGACATTACACATACGCTTACGCGAGACTGGTTTTACCGCCGTGCTATGCACACAGGTGACTAGCGGGTGTCAGTTTCTCCAACTTTAGTTGAACCGAATGTGGCTACGCCCGGTCCTTGCGAAGGTTAAAACAGCACCAACTTGACAAACTATCGTTGTGGTTTTGATGCGTAGGTAAGAACGGTTCTTGCCAAGCCCGTAGCAGCCACGTAAAACTTGCAAAAACAAAGTAGAGGACGTCTAACTTGTTTTTGCAGGGTATTTTGTGATGTGATATGGTCAAGACGTGATGAGATATAAGTAGTTGTATGAGATGATCATGTTTTCTTGAACTTATCGACAACTGGCAAAAGCTTTATGGTTGTCTCTCTATTGCATAAGATGCAAGCGCCAAATAATTGCTTTACTTTATCGCTATGCGATAGCAATAGTTCCAAGAGCAATAGTTGGCGAGACGACCATGTGACAACACGTTGATATAGATCAAGATGATGGAGATCAAGGTTTCATGCCGGTGACGATGGAGATCATGACGATGCTTTGGAGATGGAGATCAAAGGCACAAGATGATGATGGCCATATCATGTCACATATTATGATTGCATGTGATGTTTATCTTTTATACATCTTATTTTGCTTAGTTCGGCGGTAGCATTATAAGATGATCTCTCACTAAATTTCAAGATAAAAGTGATCTCCCTGAGTATGCACCATTGCCAAAGTTCGTCGTGCCCAGACACCACGTCATGATCGGGTGTGATAAGCTCTACGTCCATCTACAACGGGTGCAAGCCAGTTTTGGCACACGCAGAATACTCAGGTTAAACTTGACGAGCCTAGCATATGCAGATATGGCCTCGGAACACTGAGACCGAAAGGTCGAGCGTGAATCATATAGTAGATATGATCAACATAGTGATGTTCACCATTGAAAACTACTCCATTTCACGTGATGATCGGTTATGGTTTAGTTGATTTGGATCACGCGATCACTTAGATGATTAGAGGGATGTCTATCTAAGTGGGAGTTCTTAAGTAATATGATTAATTGAACTTTAATTTATCATGAACTTAGTCCTGGTAGTATTAGCATATCTATGTTGTAGATCAAAAGCTCGCGATGTTGCTCCCCATTTAATTTTTATATGTTCCTAGAGAAAACTAAGTTGAAAAATGTTAGTAGCAATGATGCGGATTGGATCCATGATCTGAGGATTATCCTCATTGCTGCACATAAGAATTATGTCCTTGATGCACCGCTAGGTGACAAACCTATTGCAGGAGCAGATGCAGATGTTATGAACATTTGGCTAGCTCAATATGATGACTACTTGATAGTTTAGTGCACCATGATTAACGGCTTAGAATCGGGACTTCAAAGACGTTTTGAACGTCATGGAACATATGAGATGTTCCAGGAGTTGAAGTTAATATTTCAAGCAAATACCCGAGTTGAGAGATATGAAGTCTCCAACAAAAGTTCTATAGCTAAAAGATGGAGGAGAATAGCTCAAGCAGTGAGCATGTGCTCAGATTGTCTGGGTACTACAATCGCTTGAATCAAGTGGGAGTTAATCTGCCATATAAAATAGTGATTGATGGAATTCTCTAGTCACCATCACCAAGTTACTAGAACTTCGTGATGAACTATAGTATGCAAGGGATGACGAAAACGATTCCCGAGCTTTTCATGATGATGAAATCGATGAAGGTAGAAATCAAGAAAAGCATCAAGTGTTGATGGTTGACAAGACCACTAGTTTCAAGAAAAGGGCAAAGGGAAGAAGGGGAACTTCAAGAAGAATGGCAAGCAAGTTGCTACTCAATTGAAGAAGCCAAAGTCTGTACCTAAGCCTGAGACTAAGTGCTTCTACTGCAAAGGGACTGGTCACTGCAAGCGGAACTGCCCCAAGTATTTGGCGGATAAGAAAGGATGGCAAAGTGAACAAAGGTATATTTGATATACAGATTATTGATGTGTATTTTACTAGTGTTTGTAGCAACCCCTCGGTATATGATACTGGTTCAGTTGCTAAGAATAGTAACTCGAAACGGGAGTTGCAGAATGAACAGAGAGCAGTTAAGGGTGAAGTGACGATGTGTATTGGAAATGGTTCCAAGATTGATATGATCATCATCGCATACTCCCTATACTTTCAGGATTAGTGTTAAACCTAAAATAAATGTTATTTAGTGTTTGCGTTGAGCATGAATATGATTGGATCATGTTTATTGCAATATGGTTATTCATGTAAGTTAGAGAATAATTATTGTTCTATTTACATGAATAAAACCTTCTATGGTCATACACCCAATGAAAATGGTTTGTTGGATCTCAATCATGGTGATACACATTTTTATAATATTGAAGCCAAAAGATGCAAAGTTAATAATGATAGTGCAACTTATTTGTGGCACTGCCGTTTAGGTCATATTGGTGTAAAGCGCATGAAGAAAATCTATGCTGATGGGTTTTTGGAATCATTTGATTATGAATCAGTTGATGCTTGTGAACCATGCCTCATGGGCAAGATGACTAAGACTCCGTTCTCCGGAACAATGGAACGAGCAACATATTTGTTGGAAATCATACATACTGATGTATGTGGTCCGATGAATATTGAGGCTCGCGGCAGGTATCATTATTTTCCGATCTTCACAGATGATTTGAGCAGATATGAGTATATCTACTTGATGAAACACAAGTCTGAAACATTTGAAAAGTTCAAAGAATTTCAGAGTAAAGTGGAGAATCATCGTAACAAAAATAAAAGTTTCTACAATATGATCACAGAAGTAAAATATTTGAGTTACGAGTTTGGCCTTCAGTTAAAACAATGTGAAATAGTTTCACTACTCATGCCACCTGAAACACCACAGTGTAATGGTGTGTCCGAACGTCGTAACCATACTTTATTAGATATGGTGCGATCTATGATGTCTCTTACCGATTTACCACTATCGTTTTGGGATTGTGCATTAGAAACAGCTACATTCACATTAAATAGGGCACCATCTAAATCCGTTGAGACGACATCGTATGAACTATGGTTTGGCAAGAAACCTAAGCTGTCGTTTCTTAAAGTTTGAGGTTGCAATGCTTATGTGAAAAGGTTTCAACGTGATAAGCTCAAACCCAAATCGGAGAAGTGCATCTTCATAGGATACCCAAAAGAAAATGTTGGGTACACCTTCTATCACAGATCCGAAGGCAAGATATTCATTGCTGAGAATGGATCCTTTCTAGAGAAGGAGTTTCTCTCGAAAGAAATGAGTGGGAGGAAATCTTGATGAGGTAACTGTACCTGCTCCCTTATTGGAAAGTAGTTCATCACAGAAATCTATTCCTGTGACTACTACACCAATTAGTGAGGAAGCTAATGATGATGATCATGTAACTTCAGATCAAGTTACTACCGAACCTCGTAGGTAAAACAGAGTGAGATCCGCACCAGAGTGGTACGGTAATCCTGTTCTGGAGGTCATGTTACTTGACCATGACGAGCCTACGAACTATGAGGAAGCGATGATGAGCCCAGATTCCGTGAAATGGCTTGAGGCCATGAAATCTGAGATGAGATCTATGTATGAGAACAAAGTATGGACTTTGATTGACTTGCCCATTGATCGGCGAGCCATTGTGATTAAATGGATCTTCAAGAGGAAGACGGACGCTGATAGTAGTGTTACTATCTACAAAGCTAGAATTGTCGCAAAAAGGTTTTCGACAAGTTCAAGGTGTTGACTACGATGAGAGTTCCTCACTCGTATCTATGCTTAAGTCTGTTTGAATCATGTTAGCAATTGCCACATTTTATGAAATTTGGCAAATGGATAAACAAAACTACATTCCTTAATGGATTTGTTAAAGAAGAGTTGTATATGATGCAACCAGAAGGTTTTGTCAATCCTAAAGGTGCTAAAAAATATGCAAGCTCCAGTGATCCATCTATGGACTGGTGCAAGCATCTCAGAGTTGGAATATACTCTTTGATAAGTTGATCAAAGCATATAGTTTTATACAGACTTGCAGTGAAGCCTGTATTTACAAGAAAGTGAGTGGGAGCACTACATCATTTCTGATAAGTATATGTGAATGACATATTGCTGATCGGATATAATGTAGAATTATTCTGCAAAGCATAAAGGAGTGTTTGAAAGGAGTTTTTCAAAGAAAGACCTCGGTGAAGCTGCTTACATATTGAGCATCAAGATCTACAGAGATAGATCAAGACGCTTGATAAGTTTTTCAATGAGTACATACCTTGACAAGATTTTGAAGTAGTTCAAAATGGAACAGTCAAAGAAGGAGTTCTTGCATGTGTTACAAGGTGTGAAGTTGAGTAAGACTCAAAAACCCGACCACGGCAGAAGATAGAGAGAGAATGAAAGTCATTCCCTATGCCTCAGCCATAGGTTCTATAAAGTATGCCATGCTATGTACCAGACCTATTGTATACCCTGCCCTGAGTTTGGCAAGGGAGCACAATAGTTATATAGGAGTAGATCAATGGACATTGGTCAAAATTATCCTTAGTGGAATAAGGATATGTTTCTCGATTATGGAGGTGACAAAAGGTTCGTCGTAAAGGGTTACGTTGATGCAAGTTTTGACACTGATCCAGATGACTCAAAGTCTCAATCTGGATACATATTGAAAGTGGGAGCAATTAGCTAGAGTAGCTCCATGCAGAGCATTGTTGACATAGAAATTTGCAAAATACATAAAGATCTGAATGTGGCGGACCCGTTGACTAAACTTCTCTCACAAGCAAAACATGATCACACCTTAGTACTCTTTAGGTGTTAATCACATAGCGATGTGAACTAGATTGTTGACTCTAGTAAACCCTTTGGGTGTTGGTCGCATGACGATGTGAACTATGGGTGTTAATCACATGGTGATGTGAACTGTTGGTGTTAAATCACATGGCGATGTGAACTAGATTATTGACTCTAGTGCAAGTGGGAGACTGAAGGAAATATGCCCTAGAGGCAATAATAAAGTTATTATTTATTTCCTTATATCATGATAAATGTTTATTATTCATGCTAGAATTGTATTAACCGGAAACATGATACATGTCTGAATACATAGACAAACAGAGTGTCACTAGTATGCCTCTACTTGACTAGCTCGTTGATCAAAGATGGTTATGTTTCCTAGCCATAGACAAAGAGTTGTCATTTGATTAACGGGATCACATCATTAGGAGAATGATGTGATTGACTTGACCCATTCTGTTAGCTTAGCACTTGATCGTTTAGTTTGTTGCTATTGCTTTCTTCATGACTTATACATGTTCCTATGACTATGAGATTATGCAACTCCCGTTTACCGGAGGAACACTTTGTGTGCTACCAAACGTCAAAACATAACTGGGTGATTATAAAGGTGCTCTACAGGTGTCTCCAAAGGTACTTGTTGGGTTGGCGTATTTCGAGATTAGGATTTGTCACTCCGATTGTCGGAGAGGTATCTCTGGGCCCACTCGGTAATGCACATCAATAAGCCTTGCAAGCATTGCAACTAATGAGTTAGTTGCGGGATGATGTATTACGGAACGAGTAAAGAGACTTGCCGGTAATGAGATTGAACTAGGTATTGAGATACCGATGATCGGATCTCGGGCAAGTAACATACCGATGACAAAGGGAACAACGTATGTTGTTATGCGGTCTGACCGATAAAGATCTTTGTAGAATATGTAGGAGCCAATATGGGCATCCAGGTCCCGCTATTAGTTATTGACCAGGGAGGTGTCTCGGTCATGTCTACATAGTTCTCGAACCCGTAGGGTCCGCACACTTAACGTTCGTTGACGATATAGTACTATATGAGTTATGTATGTTGATGACCGAATGTTGTTCGGAGTCCGGGATGAGATCACGGACATGATGAGGAACTCTGGAATGGTCCGGAGATAAAGTTTGATATATGGGATAATAGTGTTTGGTCACTAGAAGGATTCCGGAAATCACCGGAAGGGGTTCCGGATGTTTCCCGAAATGTTTGGGTACGAGAACACTTTATTTGGGCCAAAGAGGAAAGCCCACAAGGTTTTTGGAAAGCGCAAAAGGAAGTTTTGCGGAGTCCAGGGGCCAGACGCCAGGGTCGCTGGCGTTTGGGTCCAGACGCTGGGAACCTTGGCGTCTCGCCCTGGAGTCCGAGAAGGACTCTTGCCTTTCGGGTGAAACCGACTTTGTGGAGGCTTTTACTCCAAGTTTCGACCCCAAGGCTCAACATATAAATAGAGGGATAGGGCTAGCACCCAAGACACATCAAGAAACACCAAGCCGTGTGCCGGCAACCCCGTCCCCTCTAGTTTATCCTCCGTCATAGTTTTCATAGTGCTTAGGCGAAGCACTGCGGAGATTGTTCTTCACCAACACCGTCACCACGCCGTCGTGCTGCCGGAACTCATCTACTACTTCGCCCCTCTTGCTGGATCGAGAAGGCGAGGACGTCACCGAGCCGAACGTGTGCAGAACTCGGAGGTGCCATGCTTTCGGTACTTGGATCGGTCGGACGTGAAGACGTACGACTACATCAACCGCGTTGATATAACGCTTCCATGAATGGTCTACGAGGGTACGTAGACAACACTCTCCCCTCTCGTTGCTATGCATCACCATGATCTTGCGTGTGCGTAGGAAATTTTTGAAATTACTATGTTCCCCAACAATACCTGCCTCAAGGAGCTTTAGTATTTCTTTTCTTACCACTTCTTTCATCTTAGGATTCAGCCGTCGTTGGTGATCAATAACTGGTTTGGCATCTTTCTCCAAATTTATTTTGTGTTGACATAAAGTGGGACTAATGCCCTTAAGGTCATCAAGAGTATATCCAATAGCAGCACGGTGCTTCTTCAGAGTTTTCAATAATTTTTCTTCCTCCTTCTCTCAAAGGTTAGCACTAATAATAACAAGATATATCTTCTTTTCATCAAGATAAGCATATTTAAGAGTATCAGGCAATGGTTTAAGCTCAAACATGGGATCACCCTTGGGTGGGGGAGGATCCCCTAAGATTTCAACAGGCAAGTTGTGTTTCAGAATAGGTCCATGTTTAAAGAACACCTCATCTATTTCCCTTCTTTCATTCATAAACATATCATTTTCATGGTCTAGAAAATATTGTTCTAAAGGATCACTAGGAGGTACGGCAATAGAAGCAAGACCAATAATTTCATCTTTACTAGGCAATTCCTCTTCACGGTGTTGTCTACAAAATTTAGAAAAAGTTGAACTCACGAGACATATCACCTAAACCAATAGTAACAACATCCTTTTTGCAGTCTATCCTAGCATTAACAGTGTTTAAGAAGGGTCTACCAAATATAATGGGACAAAAGCTATCTTGTGGGGAACCAAGAACAGAAAATCAGCAGGATATTTAGTTTTCCCACACAAGACTTCAACATCTCTAACAATCCCAATTGGTGACATAGTATCTCTATTGGCAAGTTTAATTGTGACATCAATATCTTCTAACTCAGCAGGTGCAATATAATGCATAATTTCGTTGTATAAGTCAATAGGTATTGCACTAGCACTGGCACCCATATCACACAAGCCATGACAACAATGATCTCCTATTTTAACAAAAATAACATGCATGCCTACCACAGGTCTATGTTTATCTTTAGCACAAGGTTTAGCAATTCTAGCAGTTTCATCACAGAAATAAATAACATGTCCATCAATATTATCAGCCAGGAGATCCTTAAAAATAGCAGTATTAGGTTCAACTTTAACTTGCTCAAGAGGTGTATAGGTTCTAATATTGCTTTTACGAACCACAGTTGAAGCTTTAGCATGATCTTTTATCCTAACAGGGAAAGGTGGTTTCTCAACATAAGCAGTAGGAACAATAGGATCATTATAAGTGATAGTATTTTCTTCAACTTTAATAGGTGCAGCTACTTTTACTTCTATGGGAGGATGATATTTAAACCACTTCTCATTAGGGAGATCAACATGAGTAGCAAAAGATTCACAGAAAGAAGCTACTATCTCAGAGTCAAGTCCATATTTAGTGCTAAATTTACGGAAAACATTGGTATCCATAAAAGATTTAACACAATCAAACTGAGGTGTCATACCTGACTTCTTACCTTCGTCGAGATCCCAATCTTCAGAGTTGCGTTTAATTCTTTCCAATAAATCCCATTCGAATTGAATAGTCTTCATCATAAAAGAGCCAGCACAAGAAGTATCGAGCATGGTGTGATTTTCATCAGAAAGCCGAGCATAAAATTTTTGGATAATCATTTATCTTGAGAGCTCATGATTGGGGCATGAATATAACATTGATTTAAGCCCCCCCCCCCCAGATTGAGCGATGCTTTCTCCTTCGCGAGGCCAAAAATTATATATATAATTGCGATCACGATGAACAAGATGCATAGGATAAAACTTCTGATGAAATTCCAATTTCAATCGTTTGTAGTTCCATGATCACATATCATCACATAGCCTATACCATGTCAATGCATCTCTCTTCAAAGACAAAGGGAAGACCTTCTTCTTGATAACATCATCGGGCATACCTGCAAGCTTAAATAATCCACAAACTTCATCCACATATATTAGGTGCTCATCAGGATGTAATGTTCCATCTCCGGCAAAAGGATTAGCTAGCAGTTTTTCTATCATACCCGAAGGAATTTCAAAGTAGACATTTTCATTTTCAGTAGGTTGACTAGGTTGAGGAGAAACTCTTTGCTCTACTGGTCGAGGTGAAGATACCCCTAACAAGCCCCTCAAAGGATTACTTTCCATAGTAACAAGTGACAGTAAATTTCAGCACACTATATAAATTTTTCCTTACCAAATTCCACCTTCCAAAGGCGCTTCACTCCCCGGCAACGGCGGTGCCAGAAAAGAGTCTTGATGACCCACAAGTATAGGGGATCTATCGTAGTCCTTCTGATAAGTAAGAGTGTCGAACCCAACGAGGAGCAGAAGGAAATGATAAGTGGTTTTCAGCAAGGTATTCTCTGCAAGCACTGAAATTGTAGGTAATAGATAGTTTTGTGATAAGATAATTTGTAACGAGCAACAAGTAACAAAAGTAAATAAAGTGCAGCAAGGTGGCCCAATCCTTTTTGTAGAAAAGGACAAGCCTGGACAAACTCTTATATAGAAGAAAGCGCTCCCGAGGACACATGGGAATTATCATCAAGCTAGTTTTCATCACGTTCATATGATTCGCGTTCGGTACTTTGATAATTTGATATGTGGGTGGACCGGTGCTTGGGTGCTGCCCTTACTTGGACAAACATCCCACTTATGATTAACCTCTATTGCAAGCATCCGCAACTACAACAAATGTATTAAGGTAAACCTAACCATAGCATGAAACATATGGATCCAAATCAGCCCCTTACGAAGCAACGCATAAACTAGGGTTTAAGCTTCTATCACTCTAGCAACCCATCATCTACTTATTACTTCCCAATGCCTTCCTCTAGGCCCAAATAATGGTGAAGTGTCATGTAGTCGACGTTCACATAACACCACAAGAGGAGAGACAACATACATCTCATCAAAATATCAAACGAATACCAAATTCACATGACTACTAATAGCAAGACTTCTCCCATGTCCTCAGGAACAAACGTAACTACTCACAAAGCATATTCATGTTCATAATCAAAGGGGTATTAATGTGCATATAGGATCTGAACATATGATCTTCCACCAAGTAAACCAACTAGCATCAACTACAAGGAGTAATCAACACTGCTAGCAACCCATAGGTAGCAATCCCAGACTTAGAGACAAGAATTGGATACAAGAGATGAACTAGGGTTTGAGAGGAGATGGTGTTGGTGCAGATGTTGATGGAGATTGACCCCCTCCCAATGAGAGGATCGTTGGTGATGACGATGGCGATGATTTCCCCTCCCGGAGGGAAGTTTCCCCGGCAGAACAGCTCCTCCGGAGCCCTAGATTGGTTCCGCCAAGGTTCCGCCTCTTGGCGGCGGAGTCACGTCCCGAAAGCTTGCTTATGATTTTTTCCTCAACGAAAGACTCCATATAGCAGAAGATGGGCATCGGAGGGCCACCAGGGGGCCCACGAGGCAGGGGGCGCGCCCCCCACCCTCGTGGCTGGTGAGTGGCCCCCCTCTGGTACTTCTTGCGCTCAATATTTTTTATATATTCTGAAACGTGCTCCCGTGAAGTTTCAGGACTTTTGGAGATGTGCAGAATAGGTCTCTAATATTTGCTCCTTTTCCAGCCCTGAATCCCAGCTGCCAGCATTCTCCCTCTTCATGTAAACCTTGTAAAATAAGAGAGAATAGGCATAAGTATTGTGACATAATGTGTAATAACAGCCCATAATGCAATAAATATCGATATAAAAGCATGATGCAAAACGGACGTATCATATCTCAGATGCTGAAACTCAATCTGGTAATGAACACCCACCTTCTGATAATGAAAAAGTTAATGATGAGGTTCATGAAGACTCTCAACCAAATAATAAAGAACGATACAATGATGTTGAGATAGAACCACCTGTTGATCTTGATATCCCACAACCTAAGAATAAAATGTATGATAAAAATGACTTTGTTGCTAGAAAACACGGAAAACAAAGAGAACCGTGGGTTCAAAAACCCATGCCCTTTCAACCAAAGTCAACTAAACAGAAAGATGATGAAGAATTTGAATGCTTTGTAAATTGTTGAGGCCAGTCTTTTTGCGTACTCGCTTGACTGATATCTTGAAAATGCCTCCTTATGCAAAGTATATGAAAGACATCATCACTAATAAGAGAAAAATACCGAAAGATGAAATCTCCACTATGCTTGCTAATAATACTATTAAGGATGGAGTACCTAAAAAACTTGGAGATCCGGGAATACCAACTATACCTTGCTCTATCAAAAAGAATTATGTGAAAACTGCTTTGTGTGATTTAGGAGCTGGTGTTAGTGTTATGCCTTTCTCTATATACAAAAGACTTGATTTGAATAAACTCACACCTACTGAAATATCTTTGCAAATGGCTGATAAATCAACTGCCATACCTATCGGTATTTGTGAGGATGTGCCCGTTGTTGTTGCTAATGTTACTATTTTGACTGACTTTGTTATACTTGAGATGCCTAAGGACGACAACATATCGATTATCCTTGGTAGACCCTTCTTGAATACTGCAGGGGCTATTATTAATTACAATAAAAGCAAGGTCACTTTTCATATCAATGGTAATGAGCATACGGTGCACTTTCCGAAGAAACAATTCCAAGTGAATGGTATTAATGTTATTGAAAAGTCTCTGACAATCACTATTGGAAGTTTTCAAATACCTCTACCTACTGTCAAAAAGAAGTATGAAATGCTTATTGTTGGGGACATTCATATCCCCATTGAGGCAACCTAGTGAATTATAATAGTTCTTTGGTTTCATGCTAATCGAAAGTGGTTGTTAATAATATGAAGTTGATGAATTTAGTAAGCACTACCTTCTCTCCCTACTTTTTGTTTTCTGTTTTTATTAGTTAAATAAAATAAAATGCCATGTTTTGTCTGTTTTCTTAATTTCCCGTGCAATAAAAATAACCCAAAAATAAAAGTTCTCAGAATGCTCTGAAAATTTAATATGATTTTTTCTGAATATTTCTGAATTTCTGGTGCAAATAACATCAGAGGGAGGTGCATGATACGTCCATTTTGCATCATGCTTTTATATCGATATTTATCGCATTATGGACTGTTATTTCACTTTATGTCACAATACTTATGGCTATTCTCTCTTATTTTACAAGGTTTACATAAGGAGGGAGAATGCCGGTAGCTGGAATTCTGGGCTAGAAAAGGAGCAAATATTAGAGACCTATTCTGCGCAACTCCAAAAGTCCTGAAACTCCACGGAACGTCTTAAAATAAATAAAGAAAAATCCTCGCCAAAGATGAAGGCCAGGGGGCCCACACCCTTCTCACGAGGGTGGGGGGCGCCCCCCTAGGGCGCCCCCCCCCTACCTCATGGGCCCCCTGGTGGCTCTCTGATGTCCATCTTCTTCTATATGAGGTCTTTCGATGAGAAAAAAATAAGAAGGAACTTTTCGGGACGATACTCCGCCGCCACGAGGTGGAACCTTGGCGGATCCAATCTAGAGCTCCGGCAGAGCTGTTCTACCAGGGAAACTTCCCTCCGGGAGGGGGAAATCATCACCATCGTCATCACCAACGCTCCTCTCATCGAGAGAGGGCAATCTCCATCAACATCTTCACCAGCACCATCTCATCTCCAAACCCTAGTTCATCTCTTGTATCCAATTCTTGTCTCAAAGTCCAGGATTGGTGCTAGTAGGTTGCTAGTAGTGTTGATTACTCCTTGTAGTTGATGCTAGTTGCTTTAATTGGTGGAAGATCATATTCAGATCCTATATGCATATTATTACCCCTCTGATTATGAACATGAATATGTTTTGTGAGTAATTACGTTCTTTCCTGAGGACAAGGGAGAAGTCTTGCTATGAGTAGTCATGTGAATTTGGTATTCATTTGATATTTTGATAAGATGTATGTTGTCTAGCCTCTAGTGGTGTTATGTGAACGTCGACTACATAACACTTCACCATTATTTGGTCTAGAGGAAGGCATTGGGAATTAATAAGTAGATGATGGGTTGCTAGAGTGACAGAAGCTTAAACCCTAGTTTATGCGTTGCTTCGTAAGGGGCTGATTTGGATCCATATGTTTCATGCTATGGTTAGGTTTACCTTAATTCTTTTGTTGTAGTTGCGGATGCTTGCAATAGAGGTTAATCATAAGTGGGATGCTTGTTCAAGTAAGAATAGCACCCAAGCACTGGTTCACCCACATATCAAATTATCAAAGTATCGAACGCGAATCATATGAATGTGATGAAAACTAGCTTGACGATATTCCCATGTGTCCTCGGGAGCGCTTTTCCTATTATAAGAGTTTGTTCCGGCTTGTCCTTTGCTACAAAAGGATTGGGCCATCTTGCTGCCCTTTATTTACTTTTGTTACTTGTTGCTCGTTACAACCTATCTTATCACAAAACTATCTGTTACCACTTATTTCAGTACTTGCAGAGAATACCTTGCTGAAAACCGCTTATCATTTCCTTCTGCTCCTCGTTGGGTTCGACACTCTTACTTATCGGAAGGACTACGATAGATCCCCTATACTTGTGGGTCATCAAGACTCTTTTCTAGCGTCGTTGCCGGGGAGTGTAGCGCCTTTGGTAGGTGGAATTTGGTAAGGAAAAATTTATATAGTGTGCTGAAATTTACTGTCACTTGTTACTATGGAAAGTAATTCTCTGAGGGGCTTGTTCGGGGTATCTTCACCCCGTCCAGTAGAGCAAAGAGTTGCTCCTCAACCTACTGAACCTATTGAAAATGAAACTCCTTTTAAATTTCCTTCGGGTATGATGGAAAAACTGCTAGCTAACCCTTTTACAGGAGATGGAACAAAGCATCCTGATGAGCACTTAATATATGTGGATGAAGTTTGTGGATTATTTAAGCTTGCAGGTATACCCGATGATGTCGCTAAGAAGAAGGTCTTCCCTTTATCTTTGAAGGGAGACGCATTTATATGGTATAGGCTATGTGATGATATGAGATCATGGGACCATAAAAGATTGAAGCTGGAATTTCATCAAAAATATTACCCTATGCATCTTGTTCATCGTTATCGCAATTATATATATATAATTTCTGGCCTCGCGAAGGAGAAAGCTTCGCTCAAGCTTGGGGGAGGCTTAAATCAATGTTATATTCATGCCCCAATCATGAGCTCTCAAGAGAAATAATTATGCAAAGTTTTTATGCTCGGCTTTCTGAAAACAATCGCACCATGCTCGATACTTCTTGTGCTGGCTCTTTTATGATGAAGACTATTGAATTCATATGGAATTTATTGGATAGAATTAAATGCAACTCTGAAGATTGGGAACTCGACGAAGGTAAGGAGTCAGGTATGACACCTAAGTTTGATTGTGTTAAATCTTTTATGGATACCGATATTTTCCGTAAGTTTAGCACTAAATATGGACTTGACTCTGAGATAGTAGCTTCTTTCTGTGAATCTTTTGCTACTTATGTTGATCTCCCTAAGGAGAAGTGGTTTAAATATCATCCTCCCATAGAAGTAAAAGTAGCTGCATCTATTAAAGTTGAAGAAAAGACTGTCGCTTATAATGATCCTATTGTTCCTACTTCTTATATTGAGAAACCACCTTTCCCTGTTAGAATAAAGGATCATGCTAAAGCTTCAACTGTTGTTCATAAAAGCAATATTAGAACTTATACACCTCCTGAGTAGGTTAAAGTAGAACCTAATATTGCTATTGTTAAAGATCTCTTGTCTCATAATATTGATGGGCATGTTATTCAGTTCAAAGGTGAAACTGCTAGAATTGCTAAACCTTGTGCTAAAGATAAACATAGACCTGTGGTAGGCGTGCCTGTTATTTCTGTTAAAATAGGAGATCATTGTTATCATGGCTTATGTGATATGGGTGCTAGTGCTAGTGTTATACCTCATGACTTATACAAAGAAATTATGCATGATATTGCACCTGTTGAGTTAGAAGATATTGATGTCACAATTAAACTTGCTAATAGAGATACTATTTCACCAATTGGAATTGTTAGAGATGTCGAAGTCTTGTTTGGGAAAACTAAATATCCTGCTGATTTTCTTGTTCTTACTTCTCCGCAAGATAGCTTTTGTCCCGTTACATTTGGTAGACCCTTCTTAAATACTGTCAATGCTATCATAGATTGCACAAAGAATGTTGTTACTGTTGGCTTGGATGATATGGTTCATGAGTTTAATTTCTCTAAATTTAGTAAACAACATCGTGAGGAAGAATTACCTAGTAAGGATGAAATTATTGGTCTTGCTTCTATTGCCGTACCTCCTAGTGATCCTTTAGAACACTATTTGCTAGACCATGAAAATGATATGTTCATGAATGAAAGAAGGGAAATAGATGAAGTATTCTTTAAACAGGAACCTATTCTGCATCACATTTTGCCTGTTGAAATTTTAGGGGATCCTCCTCCACCTAAGGGTGATCCCGTGTTTGAGCTTAAACCTTTGCCTGATAATCTTAAATATGCTTATCTTGATGAAAAGAAGATATATCATGTTATTATTAGTGCTAACCTTTCAGAGCATGAAGAAGAAAGATTATTGAAAACTCTGAAGAAGCACCGTGCTGCTATTGGATATACTCTTGATGATCTTAAGGGCATTAGTCCCACTCTATGTCAACATAAAATAAATTTGGAAGCAGATGCCAAACCAGTTCGTGATCCTCAACGACGTCTGAATCCTAAAATCAAAGAAGTGGTAAGAAAAGAAATACTAAAACTTCTGGAGGCAGGTATAATCTATCCCGTTGCTGATAGTGAGTGGGTAAGTCCTGTCCATTGTGTCCCTAAGAAGGGAGGTATTACTGTTGTTCCTAATGATAAAGATGAATTGATTCCACAAAGAATTATCACAGGTTATAGGATGGTAATTGATTTCCGCAAATTAAATAAAGCTACTAAGAAAGATCATTACCCCTTACCTTTTATAGATCAAATGCTAGAAAGATTATGCAAGCATACACACTATTGCTTTCTAGATGGTTATTCTGGTTTCTCTCAAATACCTGTGTCGACTAGAGATCAATCAAAGACTACTTTTACATGCCCTTTTGGTACTTTTGCTTATAGACGTATGCCTTTTGGTTTATGTAATGCACCTGCTACCTTTCAAAGATGCATGATGGCTATATTCTCTCACTTTTGTGAAAAGATTTGTGAGGTTTTCATGGACGATTTTTTCGTCTATGGTTCCTCTTTTGATGATTGCTTGAGCAATCTTGATCGAGTTTTGCAGAGATGTGAAGAAACTAATCTTGTCTTGAATTGGGAAAAGTGCCACTTTATAGTTAATGAAGGTATTGTCTTGGGGCATAAAGTTTCTGAAAGAGGTATTGAAGTTGATAAAGCCAAGGTTGATGCTATTGAAAAGATGCCATGTCCCAAGGACATCAAAGGTATAAGAAGTTTCCTTGGCCACGCCGGATTTTACAGGAGGTTCATTAAGGACTTCTCAAAAATTTCTTGGCCTCTGACTAATTTATTGCAAAAAGATATACCATTTGTCTTTGATGATGATTGTGTAGAAGCATTTGAAATACTTAAGAAAGCATTAGTCACTGCACCTGTTGTTCAGCCACCTGATTGGAACCTACCCTTTGAAATTATGTGTGATGCTAGTGATTATGTTGTTGGTGCTGTTCTAGGGCAAAGAGTTGATAAGAAATTAAATTTTATTCATTATGCTAGTAAGACTTTAGACAATGCTCAAAGAAATTATGCTACTACTGAAAAAGAGCTTTTAGCAGTTGTATTTGCTTGTGATAAGTTCAGATCTTATATTGTTGATTCTAAAGTAACTATTCAAACAGATCATGCTGCTAGTAAATACCTGATGGAAAAGAAAGATGCTAAACCTAGACTTATTAGATGGGTTCTCTTGCTACAAGAATTTGATTTGCATATTGTTGACAGAAAGGGAGCTGAGAACCCCGTTGCAGACAACTTGTCTAGGCTAGAGAATATTCTTGATGACCCACTACCTATTAATGATAGCTTTCCTGATGAACAATTAAATGTTATAAGTACTTCTCGTAGTACTCCATGGTATGCTAATTATGCTAATTATATTGTTGCTAAATTTATACCACCTAGCTTCACATACCAACAAAAGAAAAAGTTCTTCTATGATTTGAGACATTACTTTTGGGATGACCCGCATCTTTATAAAGAAGGAGTAGATGGTGTTATTAGACGTTGTGTACCTGAGCATGAACAGGAACAGATCCTACGCAAGTGTCATTCCGAGTCTTATGGAGGACACCACGCTGGAGATAGAACTGCACATAAGGTATTGCAATCTGGTTTTTATTGGCGTACTCTCTTCAAGGATGCTTGTAAGTTTGTCTTGTCTTGTGATGAATGTCAAAGAATTGGTAATATTAGTAGATGTCAAGAAATGCCTATGAATTATTCACTTGTTATTGAACTGTTTGATGTTTGGGGCTCTGATTATATGGGACCTTTTCCTGCCTCTAATGGATACACACATATTCTACTTGTTGTTGATTATGTTACTAAGTGGGTAGAAGCTATTCCAACTAGTAGTGCTGATCATAACACTTCTATTAAAATGCTTAAAGAAGTTATTTTCCCGAGGTTTGGAGTCCCTGGATATTTAATGACTGATGGTGGTTCACACTTTATTCATGGTGCTTTCCGTAAAATGCTTGCTAAATATGATGTTAATCATAGAATTGCATCTCCTTATCACCCACAGTCTAGTGGTCAAGTAGAGTTGAGCAATAGAGAGCTCAAATTAATTTTGCAAAAGACTGTTAATAGGTCTAGAAAGAATTGGTCCAAGAAACTTGACGATGCATTATGGTCTTATAGAACTGCATATAAAAATCCTATGGGTATGTCTCTGTAAAAAATGGTTTATGGAAAAGCATGTCACTTACCTCTCGAACTAGAACATAAGGCATATTGGGCTATTAAAGAGCTCAACTATGATTTTAAACTTGCCGGTGAGAAGAGGTTATTTGATATTAGCTCACTTGATGAATGGAGAACCCAAGCTTATGAAAATGCCAAGTTGTTTAAAGAAAAAGTTAAAAGATGGCATGACAAAAGGATACAAAAGCGTGAGTTTAATGTAGGTGATTATGTATTACTATACAACTCTCGTTTAAGATTTTTTGCAGGAAAACTTCTCTCTAAATGGGAAGGCCCCTATGTTATCGAAGAAGTCTATCGTTCCGGTGCCATAAAAATCAACAACTTCGAGGGCATAAATCCGAAGGTGGTAAACGGTCAAAGAATTAAACATTATATCTCAGGTAATCCCATAAATGTCGAAACCAATATTATTGAAACCATAACCCCGGAGGAATACATAAGGGACACTTTCTGGAACGTTTCAGACTCCAAAAAGGAATAGGTATGTGGTACGGTAAGTAAACCGACTCCAAAACAATTTTTAAGGCAATATTTCTTCGTTTTGGAATATTTAGAAAAATAGAAAAATAAGTAGCAGTCCAGGAAGGACACGAGGGCCCCACGAGGGTGGTGGGCATGCCCTACCCCCCTGGGCGCGCCCCCTACCTCGTGAGCACCTCGTGTGCCTTCCAGACTCCGTTTTCTTGCACGATACGTATTTTGGTCGGTAAAAATTCATTATATAACCTCCCGAAGGTTTTGACTCCAGTATCATGCAAAAAATCTCCTGTCTTTGTTTCGAGTTGTCCTGTTGCAGATTAAATCAACATGTCTTCCCAGGATTCGGAAGGAGAAAGCTATGTGGATGATTACTTAGCAAATCCAAAGGTCTATGGAGATGTGGAACATAGTGGATGGACCACGGAAGAAGAAGAGGACTATGAACCCAAGGAGAAGGAGGAGACGAGCTCAGACGAAGATGAAGCACCATCTACTCCTTCTAGGGACATGCACGTGGAGTTCAAAAAGTCAAGTCTCCCTGATAGGGTAAAGAAACCCAAGTGCAAGTTTATCCCTTTTCGTCTCTTGCAGGAAAATAAGCAGGACCTATGCAAAAAATATTAACCCTGGAGTGGGAGATTGATGATCTGAGGGATCAAAATGCCGTCCTCAAGCGCAAATTAAGGGAGAAGCCTAAGCCATCAACTAAGCCAACATCACCACCACCTTCTTCACCGACAACAAACAAGGAGACATAATCACATGAGTATGGGCACTCCCCTTGGCAACTGCCAAGCTTGGGGGAGGTGCCCCGGTATCGTATCACAATCACAACTCCTATCTTTACCGTTTTTCTTAGTTCGATCCTATTAGTAGTATCTTGATCTAGTAGAATAAATTTTATGGCATGATCTAGTTTTGAGTTTTGCTTTATGATCTCTCTATGTAATCGAGTCCGTGAGCTATATATAATAAAGATTAGTGTTGAGTCAAGGGCTTGATTATTTTGCCATGATCTTGGGTGAATAAAAGAAAGAGAAAAAGAATAAAAAGAAACAAAAAGTTCATATTGATCTTATTGAGAGTAATGGCTTCACATAGAAAGAGTATGATGATTAAAAGTTGTTGGGAGTTGGCAAGCATAGCTTTGGTCATTGTTGCAATTAATAGGAAGTAATAAGGAAAGAGAGGTTTTCACATATAGATATATTATCATTGACATCTTTTATGATTGGGAGCACTCATTAAAATATGACATGCTAAAGAGTTGATGTTGGACAAGGAAGACAACGTAATGAGTTATGTATTTCTTATATCTGAGATAAAGTATGTTGTCATGGATCCTCTAACTTGTTGAGCTTGCCTTTCCCCCTCATGCTAGCCAAATTCTCAGCACCAAGTAGAAATACTACTTGTGCTTCCAAATATCCTTAAACTAGTTTTGCCATGAGAGTCCACCATATCTACCTATGGATTGAGTAAGATCCTTCAAGTAAGTTGTCATCGGTGCACAACAATAAAAATTGCTCTAAATATGTATGATTGATTGGTGTGGGAGAAATAAGCTTTATACGATCTTGTGATGTGGAAGTAATAAAAGCGACAGACTGCATAATAAAGGTTCATATCACAAGGGGCAATATAAAGTGATGTTCTTTCGCATTGAGATTTTATATATCCAACCATAAAAGCACATGGCAACCTCTGCTTCGCTCTGCGAAGGGCCTATCCTTTATTATTATCTTCTACCTTATGCAAGAGTCATGGTGATCTTCACCTTTTCTTTTTCATTTTATCCTTTGGCAAGCTCAGCATGTTGGAAAGAACATGATATATATATATATATATATATCTAATTGGATGTAGGGGAGCATGAACCATTATTGTTGACATTACCCTTGAGGTAAAAGGTTGCGGGGCAAAACTATAAGCCCCTATCTTTCTCTGTGTCTGATTAAAACTCCGTAACCACAAGTATCGCGTGAGTGTTAGAAGGACTAAATGATAGTTGAGTATGTGGACTTGCTTTTTAGCTCTGACATAGACTCTTTCCGATGTTATGATAAATTGCAATTGCTTCAATGACTGAGATTATAGTTTGTCGGAGCCCAATAAGGTTTATGATTTATACTTTTGCATTGTGAATAGATCATCACTTGAATATAAGTAATCATATGACAAAATCTATATATGTTGCTGCTATAAGAATAATCATGATGCCTTCATGTCCGTATTTTATTTTTATCGATGCCTCTACCTCTAAACATGAGGACATATTTATTGTTATCGGCTTTTCGCTTGAGGACATGCGAGGTCTAAACTTGGGGGAGTTGATACGTCCATTTTGCATCATGCTTTTATATCGATATTTATCGCGTTATGGACTGTTATTTCACTTTATGTCACAATACTTATGGCTATTCTCTCTTATTTTACAAGGTTTACATAAGGAGGGAGAATGCCGGCAGCTGGAATTCTGGGCTGGAAAAGGAGCAAATATTAGAGACCTATTCCGCGCAACTCCAAAAGTTCTGAAACTCCACAGAACGTCTTAAAATAAATAAAGAAAAATCCTCGCCAAAGATGAAGGCCAGGGGGCCCACACCCTTCTCAGGAGGGTGGGGGGCGCCCCCCCTAGGGCGCGCCCCCCTACCTCGTGGGCCCCCTGGTGGCTCTCCGATGTCCATCTTCTCCTATATGAGGTCTTTCGATGAGAAAAAAATAAGAAGGAACTTTTCGGGACGAGACTCCGCCGCCACGAGGCGGAACCTTGGCGGATCCAATCTAGAGCTCCGGCAGAGCTGTTCTACCGGGGATACTTCCCTCCGGGAGGGGGAAATCATCACCATCGTCATCACCAACGCTCCTTTCATCGGGAGAGGGCAATCTCCATCAACATCTTCACCAGCACCATCTCATCTCCAAACACTAGTTCATCTCTTGTATCCAATTCTTGTCTCAAAGTCCGGGATTGGTGCTAGCAGGTTGCTAGTAGTGTTGATTACTCCTTGTAGTTGATGCTAGTTGGTTTAATTGGTGGAAGATCATATGTTCAGATCCTATATACATATTATTACCCCTCTGATTATGAACATGAATATGCTTCATGAGTAATTACGTTCGTTCCTGAGGACAAGGGAGAAGTCTTGCTATGAGTAGTCATGTGAATTTGGTATTTGTTTGATATTTTGATAAGATGTATGTTGTCTAGCCTCTAGTGGTGTTATGTGAATGTCGACTACATAACACTTCACCATTATTTGGGCCTAGAGGAAGGCATTGGGAAGTAATAAGTAGATGATGGGTTGCTAGAGTGACAGAAGCTTAAACCCTAGTTTATGCGTTGCTTCGTAAGGGGCTGATTTGGATCCATATGTTTCATGCTATGGTTAGGTTTACCTTAATACTGTTGATGTAGTTGCAGATGCTTGCAATAGAGTTTAATAATAAGTGGGATGCTTGTTCAAGTAAGAATAGCACCCAAGCACCGGTCCACCCACATATCAAATTATCAAAGTATCGAACGCGAATCATATGAACGTGATGAAAACTAGCTTGACGATATTCCCATGTGTCCTCGGGAGCACTTTTCCTATTATAAGAGTTTGTTCTGGGGTGTCCTTTGCTACAAAAGGATTGGGCCATCTTGCTGCACTTTATTTACTTTTGTTACTTGTTGCTCGTTACAACCTATCTTATCACAAAACTATCTGCTACCACTTATTTCAGTACTTGCAGAGAATACCTTGCTGAAAATTGCTTATCATTTCCTTCTGCTCCTCGTTGGGTTCGACACTCTTACTTATCGAAAGGACTATGACAGATCCCCTATACTTGTGGGTCATCAAGACTCTTTTCTGGTGCCGCTGTTGCCGTGGAGTGAAGCGCCTTTGGTAGGTGGAATTTGGTAAGGAAAAATTTATATAGTGTGCTGAAATTTACTGTCACTTGTTACTATGGAAAGTAATCCTTTGAGGGGATTGTTCGGGGTATCTTCACCTCGACCAGTAGAGCAAAGAGTTGCTCCACAAAGGATTACTTTCCATAGTAACAAGTGACAGTAAATTTCAGCACACTATATAAATTTTTCCTTACCAAAGGCGCTTCACTCCCCGGCAACGGCGGCGCCAGAAAAGAGTCTTGATGACCCACAAGTATTGGGGATCTGTCATAGTCCTTTCGATAAGTAAGAGTGTCGAACCCAACGAGGAGCAGAAGGAAATGATAAGCGGTTTTCAGCAAGGTATTCTCTGCAAGCATTGAAATTGTAGGTAATAGATAGTTTTGTGATATGATAATTTGTAACGAGCAACAAGTAACAAAAGTAAATAAAGTGCAGCAAGGTGGCCCAATCCTTTTTGTAGCAAAGGACAAGCCTGGACAAACTCTTACATAGAAGAAAGCGCTCCCAAGGACACATGGGAATTATCGTCAAGCTAGTTTTCATCACGTTCATATGATTCGCGTTCGGTACTTTGATAATTTGATATGTGGGTGGACCGGTGCTTGGGTGCTGCCCTTACTTGGACAAACATCCCACTTATGATTAACCTCTATTGCAAGCATCCGCAACTACAACAAAAGTATTAAGGTAAACTTAACCATAGCATGAAACATATGGATCCAAATCAGCCCCTTACGAAGCAACGCATAAACTAGGGTTTAAGCTTCTGTCACTCTAGCAACCCATCATCTACTTATTACTTCCCAATGCCTTCCTCTAGGCCCAAATAATGGTGAAGTTTCATGTAGTCGACGTTCACATAACACCACTAGAGGAGAGACAACATACATCTCATCAAAATATCGAACGAATACCAAATTCACATGACTACTAATAGCAAGACTTCTCCCATGTCCTCAGGAACAAACGTAACTACTCACAAAGCATATTCATGTTCATAATCAAAGGGGTATTAATGTGCATATAGGATCTGAACATATGATCTTCCACCAAGTAAACCAACTAGCATCAACTACAAGGAGTAATCAACACTACTAGCAACCCATAGGTACCAATCCCAGACTTAGAGACAAGAATTGGATACAAGAGATGAACTAGGGTTTGAGAGGAGATGGTGCTGGTGAAGATGTTGATGGAGATTGACCCCCTCCCGATGAGAGGATCGTTGGTGATGACGATGGCGATGATTTCCCCCTCTCGGAGGGAAGTTTCCCTGGCAGAACAGCTCCTCCGGAGCCCTAGATTGGTTCCGCCAAGGTTCCGCCTCGTGGCGGCGAAGTCTCGTCCTAAAAGCTTTCTTATGATTTTTTCCTCAACGAAAGACTCCATATAGCAGAAGATGGGCATCGGAGGGCCACCAGGGGGCCCACGAGGCAGGGGCGCGCCCCCCACCCTCATGGCTGGTGAGTGGCCCCCCTCTGGTACTTCTTGCGCTCAATATTTTTTATATATTCTGAAACGTGCTCCCGTGAAGTTTCAGGACTTTTGGAGATGTGCAGAATAGGTCTCTAATATTTGCTCCTTTTCCAGCCCTGAATCCCAGCTGCCAGCATTCTCCCTCTTCATGTAAACCTTGTAAAATAAGAGAGAATAGGCATAAGTATTGTGACATAATGTGTAATAATAGCCCATAATGCAATAAATATCGATATAAAAGCATGATGCAAAATGGACGTATCATATCTCAGATGCTGAAACTCAATCTGGTAATGAACACCCACCTTTTGATAATGAAAAAGTTAATGATGAGGTTCATGAAGACTCTCAACCAAATAATAAAGAACGAGACAATGATGTTGAGATAGAACCACCTGTTGATCTTGATAACCCACAACCTAAGAATAAAATGTATGATAAAAATGACTTTGTTGCTAGAAAACATGGTAAACAAATAGAACCGCGGGTTCAAAAACCTATGCCCTTTCAACCAAAGTCAACTAAAAAGAAAGATGATGAAGAATTTGAATGCTTTGCTGAAATGTTGAGGCCAGTCTTTTTGCGTACTCGCTTGACTGATATCTTGAAAATGCCTCCTTATGCAAAGTATATGAAAGACATCATCACTAATAAGAGAAAAATACCGAAAGATGAAATCTCCACTATGCTTGCTAATTATACTTTTAAGGATGAAGTACCTAAAAAACTTGGAGATCCGGGAATACCAACTATACCTTGCTCTATCAAAAAGAATTATGTGAAAACTGCTTTGTGTGATTTAGGAGCTGGTGTTAGTGTTATGTCTTTCTCTATATACAAAAGACTTGATTTGAATAAACTCACACCTACTGAAATATCTTTGCAAATGGCTGATAAATCAACTGCCATACCTATCGGTATTTGTGAGGATGTGCCCGTTGTTGTTGCTAATGTTACTATTTTGACTGACTTTGTTATACTTGAGATGCCTGAGGACGACAACATATCGATTATCCTTGGTAGACCCTTCTTGAATACTGCATGGGATGTTATTAATTGCAATAAAAGCAAGGTCACTTTTCATATCAATGGTAATGAGCTACGTGCCACGTGCCCCCTTTGCCGTCTGCCACCGACGGCAAAGGGGTCTTTGCCGTCTGCCACGGACGGCAAAGAGCCTGCTAAAAGTGCGTTATATCGACTAGAGGGGGGGTGAATAGGCGATTTTTACGAAAGTCTTCAAAACGTGGGAGTTATGAAGACAAACAATAGAAATAAACCTAATACCCTGCAGCGGAAGGTAGACTACACTAGGCAAGCCATAGTCAAGTATTCAATAGAGTGAAAGCACAATGACTAATAGCAGCAATGTAGTAAGGATCAGGTAGGAAGATATTGTGAAGCCAGACAAAACACGCAGTCACTCAGTGAAGACAAAAGATAGTGCAAACATACAATGACTTCACAAGGAGTAACAGTAAGTAAAGGGAAGGGAAGATGAAACCAGTGACTCGTTGAAGACAATGATTTGTTGGACCAGTTCCAGTTGCTGTGACAACTGTACGTCTGGTTGGGGCAGCTAGGTATTTAAACCTTAGGACACACAGTCCCGGACACCCAGTCCTGAACACGCAGCTCAGGACACCCAGTCCTCACCGTATTCCCCATGAGCTAAGGTCACACAGACCTTGCCAATCACTCTGGTAAGTCTTCAAGGTAGACTCCCAAACCTTCACAGACTTCGTTCACCGGCAATCCACAATGTCTCTTGGATGCTCAGAACGCGACGCCTAACCGGATGGAGGATGCACAGTCCTCAAGTGTAATAAGTCTTCAGATCACACAGACAACAAGACTTAAGTGATGCCCAATTCTCTTTGGCTCTGGGTGGTTAGGGCTTTATCCTCGCAAGGAATTCTCTCTCAAAGGCTTCGAGGTGGGTTGCTCTCAAATGACAAAAGCCGTACTCTCAATCTGAGCAGCCAACCGTTTATGGTTGTAGGGGGTGGGCTATTTATAGCCACTTGGCAACCCAACCTGATTTGTCCGAAATGACCCTGGGTCACTAAGGAACTGACACGTGTTCCAACGGTCAGATTTCAAACTCACACGGCAACTTTACTTGGGCTGCAAGCAAAGCTGACTTGTTCGACTCTGGACAAGATTCGCTCTCATAGTCTTCACTCGAAGACATAGGTTTTGGTTACGCATCACTTTAGTCATTCTGACTGGTTCTCTTGGACCCCACTTAACAATACGGTGGTTCCTATGACTCAACACAAAAGAAGGAGAACTACGAAAGATCTAAGTCTTCGAGCTCCATAGGCTTCATGTGGTGTCTTCTCTTGTCATAGTCTTCAATGTGAATATCTTCATATACCACCTTTGACTTCAATGTCTTCATACATTTTTAGGGGTCATCTCTGGTAGGAAAACCGAATCAATGAGGGACTTCTACCTGTGTTATCCTGCAATTCTCACAAACACATTAGTCCCTCAACTAGGTTTGTCATCAATACTCCAAAACCAACTAGGGGTGGCACTAGATGCACTTACAATCTCCCCCTTTTTGGTGATTGATGACAAACTAGTTGAAGTTTTCAACGGGGAATATAATCTGTGAAATTGTAAAGGATAAGGAATTGTCTTCATAAGTTGCAAGGGCTCCCCTGAAGATGTGCATATAAGTAATTTGCTTTTGGAATGCAAATGCACATGGCAGGTTGTACTTGTGGAGATCCACTTCAACTTATGATGACAATCCACTATGCATGTGAAAGTATTTGAAGATAATGACATGCATAATGGAAAATGGACGTCTGCAGAATGATCTAAGTGCGGAATTTATCGTCGCACATGCGGAATTTATCATCGCAAAACAAGGTGGCAGATAAGTAGCAGACGACCATCGAGTTTAAGTGTTACAACTCAAAGAACCAAATGTAGCAAAACGAGAGTTGTAAGCACGAAGCAAAATATAAAGCACCCGCCCATATGGACCCGCTTGAAGACTATCAACCTCATATGCTTCTCCCCGTTTTGTCAGTGAGGACCAAAAAGGTTTGAAGACATAGAGCATCTACTCGTTCCCATGAGGAGTAGGTGAAGCAGCAGGGTCGTTGGTGGTGTTTGGCGGTGCTGAAGAGCTTGGAGCAGAGTTGAAGCGTGCTGAAGGAGGTGTCGATGAAGTAGCATCGTCTTCATCCTCGATAACTCTGGCAGTCACAGTTGCAGCAGAGGAAGAGAACTCAGAGTCTTCAAGGGATGGAGTTCCTCGCAGCACAGCCCTTCGAGGAGGTGTGGAGTCAAACTTGAATCGCTCAGTGAAGCCATCCTCTTGAAGATCAGCTTCAGAACACATCATCGTGAGCCCTTTCCATGTGCGGCAACAGGTTTCATGGGCAACGAAAGCATTCTTGGTGGCAAGATTGCGGATGCGATTAACATCCACCAAGAGGCTTTTCATCTGACGCTTCAGCCAGTCATGATGCCTATCATGTTTCTGATGAAGAGCCACAAGAAGCTCTCGGTCGTTGAGAACACGAGTGCGCTTCTTGGGTCTTGGAGCAGTTGTACTATCAGTGGCTTCAGTAGACGCAGGGTGTGGTGCACGTGTAGTGCCAGCCAAAGGATACACCCGAGTGACTGCTTCTACTCCTTCAATGTTCTGTGAGAAACTCTGATGCTCTGCATTCTGAAGACTTAGAGGTTCCTTTGCAGGCTCAGGATAGATGGCTTCATTAGAGATATCCACATCAGGCAGAAAAATCCTATGATTGCGAGCAGATGGCTGATATGAGATATCGGAGTGAAGTTTAATTAGCAGCATTACCCATGGGGCGTAGAATTTCAAGCCAAACAGATCAGAGCCTGATGCAGCAAGTTGGCGGATGAATAAGTCCTGTGCATTGAAGCATTTTCCATGAAGAATATAGAAGACCAAAGTCTTCATTGCACCCTCAAGCTTGGCATTTGGAGAGTGCCCTTTGATGGGCCAGAGAGTTCACCTGATGATGTGATAGATGGTTCTTGGCAGATACTCAAGGTCTTCAACGAAGAACTCTGTTGGATAAGCAGCATCTTGGGGCAATGGCTTCATCATGCTGAGCATCTAACTCATATCAGGTTCCGGCCTCTTAAAGATGCTCTCAATAGCTTCACTATGCAGCTGACAGCCATGCTCGTAGAGATCGCCAGGAGTGGGCAAACAAGTGAGCTCAATGATGTCAAATGCATTGGCTTCGTGATGAACGTTTCCGGTCATCCACTCCAGGACCCAAGTCTTCGCATCTCTGATGTACCCGCGGATGTGAAGTGTGGCATAGAATTGGAGCAGCAGCTCTTCATTCCAATGCTCTTGGTCAGTAACGAATGGCAGCAGTCCAACTTCCTTGAAGCAATCCAAAGCTTCTTCCAGACAGGGCAGACCAGCTATGGCTTCAATGTCAAGGCGCTTGTGTGGGAAGATGCGACTTTGGTTGTAAAGAATGCATGAGTAATAGCTTCGCTGAGGATAGCTCCAGAACCGATCAGATGATATCATTTCCCTTGAGTAGGGGTTCCTGGAGCTATCAAAGAATGTGTTGTCTGCCCTGAAGCCATTGATATTGAAGGAGCCAGGTGCTGATGCAGGACCTGGGAACCTTGGCAATCTTGGGATTGGCTTCTGTACCTGAGGCCTGTGCTCAACATGATAGTCAAACTGGGGACCGGCAGCAGACTTAGGAATAGAAGTGACGGGATCAGTGGCTTCGCTGTCTTCTTCTTCCGTTGGGGAGGGCTCCACATTAGCTTCATTGGTGGTTGTGGCAGCCGCAAGATTTTCAAGCACATTCTCCTTGAGAACTGCTTCTTGGTGGGACAGTGGAGTGGCAACTTGTGGGACTTCATCTTCCGCGGCTGATGCAGCCGGATTGTCTTCAGCAGAGACTTGAGGCCTTGGACCTTTGCGAAGCCTGCGCAACGCAGGCAACGCCTGTGGAGTTGGAGTTGGCTGGGCCTCAAAGTCTTCTTCCTCTTGTGGGCGATCCGCCCATGAAGCATCTTGTGCAATTGGCGTCAATGGACGACCAATGCTGATGAGTTTGCTGTTCTGAGGAAGGACTGCACCATCTTCTACATGGTCATGTTGACCAATGTCTTCAGCAGCGATGGGATCAGCTGCTAGAAAGTCTTTAGCTTCATGAGCCTCTGTGGAAGCAGGCTCATGGATAGTCAGTTAACGTTCAGCTTCAGGATAGACCATAGAAATGGGTTCAACTATCAAGGGCTCTGTGGGAGCAGCCCGATCTTTCTTGGTCTTCCTCTTCTTCTTGGAGGGGGCAGTTGGAGAGGCTTCAGAATGTTTCCTCTTCCTGGCTTCAGCCTCAGCAGTCCTTGTCTTCTTGAGCTCTGAAGCGGTTGACCAGCTTTTTGGCTTCGAGCCAGTCAGTCTAGTTGGGAAGACAATCGGAACTGCTTCCTGCCTTGGTGCATCAGGTTCAGCCGTAGCAGGCTTCTTCTTCTTCTTTGTGGCCATCCTGGGGTCGATGCCAGGACGCCCAAGGGCCTTGCGCTTCTCAGCCTCATTGTAGGCTTGCACACATCTGTCAGCTAGAGTCTTCATGCGCTCACGCGAACCTTGAGCTTCTGCACGTTTCTTTACAAAGGCTTCCTTGAGCTCGTGCATCATACTCTTGAAGTTCTTCACTTCCTGCACGCTGAGCTTGGCCATATGCTTCTTGAACTGAGCCTTTTCATAGTCAATCTTTTGCTTCAGTTCAACAATGCGCTGGGGAATAGCGAGTTCTGAAGCAATGGCGCCCTGGAAGGCGACACTGAGGCCAATTGGTACCTGCAGATCTTCAAAGTTGATGTTTGGCATGTCAAACCACTCGTCAATGAAGTTGTGGATGATGGTCACATCAAAGAGAGGCAGATCATTGAAGATTTCTGCTTCTTCTTTGCTCTTGATGAGTTGCTCAAGAGCGTCATCTGCTAGATCTTCATCACTTGACAGATCAATGTCGTCATTGCGCAGAATGGCAGCAGCAGTTAGCTCTTGTCTGGTGTGAGGCAGAGGCATCTTGACCTTCTGGGGCTTGGAGATGCGAGATAAGTCTTCGGACTGCACACTGTCTTCAGGAGGTGCAGTTGCCAGTGGCTTCGCCCGTGAGATCTTTGGTGAAGGGGCAGGCTTTGAAGCTTTAGGCTTCTTCAGCTTCTTTGTCTTCGGCGCTGCAGGCGCTTCATCTGATTCAGCGTCAGCTGCAGGCTCATTCACTGCAGTCCCTTGAACTAAGATGCGGGTGATGAGGCCTTCAAGGTTGTAGAAAGGACTGATGACATTGGGTTTTGCATGTCGTGTGCCATCTGCCCTTGGTGCTGAGGGACCAGGGTTGAAGTCTACCCCCAAAGTCTTCTTGTTCTGCTTCGCTGAGTTCTGGGCAAACTGGAAGTTGCGCTTGAACAGATTGTCATCACGACACCATAGTAGTGACGATGGGTGTGCATCAGCAGGCTGTGGCCCACGGACCATGCAGGGATAGAAGCCTTGTGCAATGGCTTCATCTCTGGACCTAGGTAGAAGATTCTTGTATAGGATGTCTCCCCACGGTCTCTTGATGGCATTTTTCTCAGCATATTCCTGGGTTACAAATCGGTATTTGAACCATTGTTCTGCCCAATATCTTCGAATCCATTGGATTCGGGTCTTGCGCTGATTGTAATCCTCTTCAGGATCTGTCTTGTACAGTTCTGAGAGTTCATCTGGCAGATCTCTGGATGTTTCTCCACGACGCTTTCTGCCACCCTTCCTTGCTGCTTTCTCTGAAGCCATAAACTTTAACTTGAAAGGCTTCAACACGTTCAAAGGCTTCAAAGGTTTTCGCTTGCTGGACCAACAGGAACTGGCTTCGGGAGAATTAATGTGATGCTATAAGAATTCTGCAAATGAATGCAGACTATGAGAACCAAAGGATTCTCCCACGGACATGTACCTGTGACAGCATTAAGGTGCGAGGGAAGGGGAAGAGGTCATATGCATTCTCAGAAGATTTTGAAGATAAATCAGTTTAGAAGACATTGACCTCATCGTGCGAAGACATTCACTCATAGATAAGGAGTTGGTTCCAGATTTGTACGAATCCACAGATCAGTACAAGTGAGGAATCTAACTACTTTGTGAAGCATACGTGAATGTACTAGGCATGTTATGAGATGCAGTATGAGAGAGATCTAACTTGTGTGAATAGAAACTGCTTGTGGTAGAAAGTGACAAATCCATAGGATCAACGGTGCTGTAAAAAGTTTTATTTACCACACTAAGAACTGCTAGACGAAGTGGAAGATGAGGTCGAGCAGTTCGATCTTCCGTGCCCTAACTTGGCGACGGAGGACACCTACGGCGATGGCGGAGAGGACGATGTCCGCGGTCGGCATGAAGACGGCGTCGGAGAGGTTGCGGCAGCGAAGCGCTTCGTCGCCGGCGTCGTCGAGGGCTAGCGGGGGCGCTAGGGTTCGTGCGAGAGTGGAAGAAGAGATAATGACCGCTGTGAAGTGTGTATTTATAGGTACATGGGCGGCAATGCGCTATTACACAGGTGCCCCTGGCGATTCGCATCTGAGGAACACGTGGCCATTATGCGGAATTTTGGGTTTGTTCCACGTCCCACGCACGCCTTGATTGTCAGGTGGTCGTTCCTACTTCTCCGGTTTTTATGTGGAGGAATGAGCATTGAAAATGGACTTAATGGTTGTCTCTGTATCTTCTGCTGACAAGGACGCAGAGAAGACATTCGACAGTTTCAATAGAATGCATATGATTTGGAGAGATAGAATTTGAGATAGAAAGCATAGAGAGGTTAGGGTCCGATCACATTCACTTAGTTCAAAAGATTCAATAATGAAGACATAGCTATAAGTGAATGTTGTAGAGGACAGAACACTAATATATATATATATAATCAACATAGTGAAGATAATCATGAAGATATGTTGAGATCGAAGCCAAACCAAATGTGAAGACATTGCAAGGTAACGCCATGAGTGAAACACTTCAAAATAGAACATTTGGTGGTGGCATTACCCATCGTATAGGAAGTATTAGACCCAGACACGGTGCACAATTATCGTGGCGCTCCGAAGTCAAATTCCACATTAATGTATTCACACTTAGAATGTATGTCTTCATTGATTGAAGATATACTTTACTTTGTGTGTTGCACATCTAAGTCATCAATATGCATTAGGGTTAGGATGTGTGCCTGATCACAGGACATTTGAGGATTCCAGGATATTTAGCTCACACCATAACTTGCAAAATCTCTTCTCATCCAAGGGCTTGGTGAAGATATCTGCCAATTGCTCTTCAGTGTTGACGTGTATGATATCAATATCTTCCTTCACAACATGATCTCTGAGAAAGTGATGACGAATTTCAATGTGCTTTGTCTTCGAGTGCTGAACTGGGTTGTTGGCGATCTTGATGGCGCTTTCGTTGTCGCAGTAAAGTGGCACTTGCTTCAGATGAATGCCATAGCCCTTGAGTGTTTGCTTCATCCATAGAAGCTGAGCGCAGCAAGATCCAGCAGCAATGTATTCAGATTCAGCAGTGGAGAGAGATACACAGTTCTGCTTCTTTGAAGACCAACATACAAGTGATCGTCCCAGAAAGTGACATGTGCCTGATGTAGACTTGTGATCAACTTTGTCACCAGCATAATCAGCATCCGAGAATCCAACCAGATCAAACTCTGAGCCCTTTGGATACCATAATCCTAGAGTCGGGGTGTGAGCCAAATATCGAAGAATTCGCTTCACAGCTAAGTGATGCGACTCCTTTGGTGCCGCTTGAAATCGAGCACACATGCAAACACTAAGCATAATATCTGGCCTAGATGCACATAGATAAAGTAAAGAACCAATCATGGAGCGGTATACCTTTTGATCGAACTCTTTACCATTGTCGTCGGGACCCAGATGATGTTTGGCTGGCATTGGTGTTGTGAAGCCTTTGCAGTCTTGCATACCAAACTTCTTCAGGCAATCTTTGAGATACTTCTCTTGGGATATGAAGATGTCGTTGCGTTGTTGTCGTATTTGAAGACCGAGGAAGAACTTCAGCTCCCCCATCATGGACATCTGATATTGCTCTTGCATCATATATCCAAACTCATCACTGTACTTCTGATTGGTGCAGCCGAAGATAATGTCATCCACATATATTTGGCACACAAACAGTTCACCATCATATGTCTTCGTGAAGAGAGTGGGGTCTAGGGAACCAGGTATGAAGCCTTTGCTCTTCAGGAAGTATTTGAGTGTGTCATACCAGGCCCGAGGGGCTTGTTTGAGGCCATACAGTGCCTTGTTGAGCTTGTATACCATGTCAGGATGTTTTGGATCTTCAAAGCCAGGCGGTTGTGCAACATACACTTGTTCTTCAATCTTGCCATTGAGAAAAGCACTCTTCACATCCATTTGATATAGAAGTATGTTATGATGATTTGCATAGGCCAGCAGTATGCGTATGGCTTCAAGTCTAGCCACAGGAGAAAATGTTTCATCGAAGTCAATGCCTTCCACTTGAGTATATCCTTGAGCAATGAGACGAGCTTTGTTTCTGACAACTTGACCATGCTCATCTTGCTTGTTGCGGTATATCCATTTGGTGCCTATTATATTGTGCTTCCGTGGATCAGGACGCTTAACTAGTTCCCATACATTATTCAGCTCAAACTGTTGAAGCTCTTCTTGCATAGCTTGAATCCATTCAGGTTCCATGAAGACTTCTTCAACTTTCTCGGGTTCTGTTATTGAGACGAATGCGAAGTGCCCACAGAAATTTGCTAGATGAGTTGCCCTTGAACGAGTGAGTGGACCGGGTGCATTGATGCTATCAATTATTCTTTCAATCTGCACTTCATTGGCAACGCGAGGATGTACAGGGCGAAGATTTTGCTCTTACTGATCATTGTCGTTGTTAGAAGGAATGTCTTCAGGCTGAGCATTGTCTTCATGTTGATCAGGTGCTGAGATGATAAGTTCTTCTTCAGGATGAGCTTCAGAAGGTATAATTTCTCCAGTTCCCATTATCTTGATTAATTCACTAGATGTAACTTCATCTAGCACATTTGGCAGTTGCTCTCTTTGTGAACCGTTGGTCTCATCGAACCACACATCCACTGTTTCAACCACTTTGTAATGAAAGAGATTGAAGACTCTATAGGAGTGTGAATCCTTTCCATATCCAAGCATAAAACCCTCATGTGCTTTTGGTGCAAACTTTGAGGTGTGATGTGGGTCCTTGATCCAGCACCTTGAGCCAAATACTCTAAAGTAACTGACATTTGGCTTCTTGCCAGTAAGGAGCTCATAAGATGTCTTGTTCAGAAGCTTGTGAAGATAAACACGATTGATTGTATGGCATACAGTATCAATGGCTTCAGGCCAGAATTTTCTTGGGGTCTTGTATTCATCCAGCATCATTCTGGCCATCTCAATGAGTGTTTTGTTCTTGCGTTCGACGACGCCATTCTGCTGTGGCGTGTACGGGGCTGAGAATTCATGTGTGATGCCCAAGGTATCAAGATATGTATCAAGGCCAGTGTTCTTGAATTCAGTGCCATTGTTACTTCTGATGTGCTTTATCTTGGCGCCATAATTGTTCATAGCTCGATTTGTGAAGCGTCTGAAGACATCCTGCACTTCAGTCTTGTAAAGGATTATGTGCACCCAAGTGTATCTAGAATAATCATCAACAATAACGAAGCCATAGAGGCAAGCAGTAGTAGTAAGAGTTGAGTAATGAGTGGGACCGAAAAGATCCATGTGAAGTAGTTCGAAGGGTCGAGTAGTGGTCATGATTGTCTTTGAGTCATGTTTGGCCCTCGTCATCTTCCCTGCTTCACAGGCACCGCATAAGTGATCTTTCTTGAACTTGACGCCCTCGATACCTATGACATGCTTCTTCTTTGCCAGGGTGTGGAGGTTCCTCATGCCAGCATGCCCAAGCCTCCGATGCCAGAGCCAGCATTCTGAAGCTTTTGCTAGAAGACATACGGCAAGCTGTGGTCCTGCTGAGAAATCTACTACGTAGAGATCATCTTTTCGATACCCTTCAAACACTAGAGACTTGTCAGATTCCATTAGTACAAGGCAACGATATTTTCCAAATATTATGATCATGTTCAAATCACAAAGCATTGAGACAGACATTAAGTTGAAGCCAAGGGATTCAACAAGCATGACTTTATCCATGTGTTGATCCCTTGAGATTGCAACTCTACCTAGACCCAATACCTTACTTTTACCAGTGTCAGCAAATGTGATGTGCCTCTTGTCGGATGGACGTAAGGTTGAGTCCATAAGAAGACTTCTTTTGCCAGTCATGTGATTTGTACACCCACTATCAATAATCCATTCTGAAGACGCTGGTGTCGTACCCTACAGTGCAGTTAGGGGGATAGGCTTCACCAAGAGCATTGTGAAGCAAAAACATTTGACGAATCAATGGGTTATGAAAGCTTAGATCCAGATTAGGACTAATAGGGAGAGTAGCAAGCGATTCAGGAACGAAGTACATAGTAAGACCATTCGGGCATTTGATCTTGCGCCCTACAAGATGTTTAAGGTCCCCAGCAATGGCGTCAGACGATTTTGGTTTTCTGCTGGAGACCTTTCCCTGCAAAAGAGAGTTAAGCTTTCTTAGCTACCCACATCTTCAAGGGTGGCTGAGAAGCAATAAGTCTAAGTGCAGCATTTGAGAATTTTGGCTTTGGAGCCCTAGCAAACAGTCTTGCAGGCGGACAATAATACTCATAAGAATAAGCAGAATAGTTCTTGGTCTTATGAACATGGCGGTTTGATGACCGCTCTCATATTCATATGCCTGAGTATGGTTTCCCTGCAAAACATTTGCGTTAGTGCGACTCAGGTGAGTCCTCTGTCTGTATGAAGCCTTTGGACCGTATGAAGCCTTTGGTCTGAGGTTTGTCTTCTTCACGTGAGGTGTCATGATGACATTCACGGGAAGATTCTCCAGAAACCTTTTCGGAACCCAGATCTTCTTCATAGGCGGTCCATTCCTGCAGTTAGTGCCAATGTACCTGGCAAACACTTCACCATTCTGATTCTTAAACAGTATATAGTTTGCATCAAAGGATTCATCAATGATAATGGGGTTAGCACAAGTGAAGCCAGATAGATTGGATGGGTCTGCTGAAGGTTCCTTTGCAGCAACCCACATGGTTTTGGGGTACTGCTCAGGTTTCAAGTAAGAGCCATCAGCATTCATTTTCCTTACGAACCCAACACCCTCTTTCCTCGGGTTTCGGTTCAGTATCTGCTTTTTGAGGACATCACATAGTGTCTGATGCCCTTTAAGACTTTTGTACATCCCTGTTTCAAGCAATGTCTTCAACCTAGCATTCTCATCAGCAATAGCAGTGGTATCCTCAGCAGAGGGGTTAGTTACCACATCAACAGTTGAAGATATTGCAACAGTAGTAGCAGTAGAACATTCAGCAACAGAAGTAGCATTATCACGCTCAATGCATTTAAGACATGGTGGTTCAAATCCTTCCTGAGCGGGACTGATCTGTTTGGCGCGAAATGACTCGTTTTCCTTTTGAAGATCTTCATGAACCGCTCTCAATTTCTCAAGATCTTGTTTCCTTTGAAGATAATCATAGGAAAGCTTTTCATGAGTTGTTGAGAGAGTTTCATGACGACTTTCAAGTTCCTGATACTTAACGTGAAGATTTTTTATGTCTTCAACTAAGGATTCAGATCGAGTCATTTCAGCACCTAACAGATCATCGCTTCTGTCTAACAGTTTTTGAATATGTTCCATAGCTTTCTGTTGTTCAGTTGCAATTTTAGCAAGTGTTTTGTAGCTAGGTTTTGAATCACAATCAGAGTCATCGTCACTAGATGTTTGATAGTGAGTAGTGCGTGTGTTTACCTTGGCACCGCGTGCCATGAAGCAATAGGTAGAAGCAGAGTAGTCCTTGTCATTTGCATCGGTGTCGGTGACGAGGTCATTGTCTTCAATATTGAAGATGGACTTGGCAACGTATGCTGTAGCCAGACTTGCGACGCCTGAATCGGACTCCTCCTCAGACTCCACCTCCGCCTCCTCGGAAGCGGACTCCTCCTCTGAATCCATTTCCTTGCCAACAAACGCACGTGCCTTGCCAGATGAGCTCTTCTTGTGTGATGAAGACTTTGAGGAAGACATGGAAGAAGACTTTGAGTATTTCTTATTCTTCTTGTCGTCAGAGTCATATTCCTTGCTCTTCTTCTTATTTTTGTTCTCATTGTCCCACTGTGGACACTCATAGATGAAGTGGCCAAGTTTCTTGCACTTGTGACATGTTTTCTTCTTGTAGTCATGAGCAGAAGCTTCATCATTCCTTGAGCTTGATCGGGAAGACTTTTTGAAACCTTTCTTCTTGGTGAATTTTTGGAACTTCTTATCAAGCATAGCAAGTTCCCTTCCAATGTCTTCGGGATCATCAGAACTGTTGTCAGATTCTTCTTCAGATGAGGAGACAGCTTTTGCCTTCAAGGCACGAGTTCGCCCATAGTTTGGACCGTAGATATCTCTTTTCTCAGAAAGCTGAAACTCATGTGTGTTGAGCCTCTCAAGTATGTCAGATGGATCGAGTGTCTTGAAATCAGGACGTTCTTGAATCATCAGGGCTAGGATGTCAAACGAACTATCAAGTGATCTCAGTAGTGTCTTGGCGACTTCATGTTTGGTGATCTCAGTAGCGCCGAGGGCTTGAAGCTCATTTGTGATGTCAGTGAGTCGGTCAAATGTGTGTTGGACATTCTCATTGTCATTTCGCTTGAAGCGGTTGAAGAGGTTGCGAAGGACACTGATTCTCTGATCTCTCTGGGTTGAGATGCCTTCATTGACCTTGGAGAGCCAGTCCCAGACCAGCTTAGATGTCTTCAAAGCACTCACACGGCCATACTGTCCTTTGGTCAGGTGACCACAGATGATATTCTTGGCAGTAGAGTCCAGTTGAACAAATTTATTGACATCAGCAGCAGTGACACCTTCTCCAGCCTTGGGAACGCCGTTTTCGACGACATACCATAGGTCGACATCAATGGCTTCAAGATGCATGTGCATCTTATTCTTCCAGTAGGGATATTCAGTTCCATCGAAGACGGGGCACGCAGCGGAGACTTTAATTATCCCTGCAGTCGACATAGCTAAAACTCCAGGTGGTTAAACCGAATCACACAGAACAAGGGAGCACCTTGCTCTGATACCAATTGAAAGTGCGTTATATCGACTAGGGGGGTGAATAGGCGATTTTTATGAAAGTATTCAAAAGTTGGAGTTATGAAGACAAACAATAGAAATAAACCTAATACCCTGCAGCGGAAGGTAGACTACACTAGGCAAGCCATAGTCAAGTATTAAATAGAGTGAAAGCACAATGACTAATAACAGCAATGTAGTAAGGATCAGGTAGGAAGATATTGTGAAGCCAGACAGAACACGCAGTCACTCAGTGAAGACAAAAGATAGTGCAAACATACAATGACTTCACAAGGAGTAACAGTAAGTAAAGGGAAGGGAAGATGAAACCAGTGACTCGTTGAAGACAATGATTTGTTGGACCAGTTCCAGTTGATGTGACAACTGTACGTCTGGTTGGGGCAGCTAGGTATTTAAACCTTAGGACACACAGTCCCGGACACCCAGTCCTGAACACGCAGCTCAGGACACCCAGTCCTCACCGTATTCCCCTTGAGCTAAGGTCACACAGACCTCGCCCAATCACTCTGGTAAGTCTTCAAGGTAGACTCCCAAACCTTCACAGACTTCGTTCACCGGCAATCCACAATGTCTCTTGGATGCTCAGAACGCGACGCCTAACCGGCTGGAGGATGCACAGTCCTCAAGTGTAATAAGTCTTCAGATCACACAGACAAGAAGACTTAAGTGATGCCCAATTCTCTTTGGCTCTGGGTGGTTAGGGCTTTATCCTCGCAAGGAATTCTCTCTCAAAGGCTTCAAGGTGGGTTGCTCTCAAACGACAAAAGCTGTACTCTCAATCTGAGCGGCCAACCGTTTATGGTTGTAGGGGGTGGGCTATTTATAGCCACTTGGCAACCCGACCTGATTTGTCCGAAATGACCCTGGGTCACTAAGGAACTGACACGTGTTCCAACGGTCAGATTTCAAACTCACACGGCAACTTTACTTGGGCTGCAAGCAAAGCTGACTTGTCCAACTTTGGACAAGATTTGCTCTCATAGTCTTCACTCGACGACATAGGTTTTGGTTAGGCATCACTTCAGTCATTCTGACTGGTTCTCTTGGACCCCACTTAACAGTACGGTGGTTCCTATGACTCAACACAAAAGAAGGAGAACTACGAAAGATCTAAGTCTTCGAGCTCCATAGGCTTCATGTGGTGTCTTCTCTTGTCATAGTCTTCAATGTGAATATCTTCATATACCACCTTTGACTTCAATGTCTTCATACATTTTTAGGGGTCATCTCTGGTAGGAAAACCGAATCAATGAGGGACTTCTACCTGTGTTATCCTGCAATTCTCACAAACACATTAGTCCCTCAACTAGGTTTGTCGTCAATACTCCAAAACCAACTAGGGGTGGCACTAGATGCACTTACACCTGCACTGCCTCTTTTTTGTTCTGTTTTTCTTATATCCAACAATTATCACAACAAATATTTCACAGCACATATATATCCATCACATAAATATCCAGCACATATATATCCAACATAATAAATATCCAGCACATATATATCCATACATACATACATAGTAGGTTGCACATAGTTCCATCGATCCATACATATTACAATATGCAAAGTTTCATCATAGCAAGCGAGCAGAATACAAGAAGTGCATCAAAGGAAAAAACAGGAAAAAGCAAGCAATCCATCATAGGAAGCTGGCTTCCGTGAAGTGAATGAAACCTGCAAAATGACAAATAAGAAAGTAAGAAAAAGAAGACTAGAAGAAGAATTAGACTAGAAGAAAAAGAATAGAAGAAGAAGACTAGAAGAAGAAGTATATGCCATATATTAGCTAACTTAGGTGAAATGTATCGTTTATGAGCTAACCTAGGTGAAATGGGTAGTTTATGAGCTATCCTAGGTGAAATGGATCATTTTGGAGCTAAGTTAGGTGAAATGGGTCGTTTATGAGCAAACCTAGGTGAAATGGGTCGTTTATGAGCAAACCTAGGTGAAATGAGTCGTTTATGAGCAAACCTAGGTGAAATGGGTTGTTTATGAGCTAAGTTAGGTGAAATGAGTCGTTTATGAGCAAACCTAGGTGAAATGGGTCGTTTATGAGCTAACCTAGGTGAAATAGGTTGTTTATGAGCTAACCTAGGTGAAATGGGTCATTTATGAGCTAACCTAGGTCAAATGGATCGTTTATGAGGTAACCTAGGTGAAATGAGTCGTTTATGAGCTAACCTAGGTGAAATTGATCATTTTGGAGCTAACTTAGTTGAAATGGGTCTTTTATGAGCTAACTAAGGTGAAATGCCACGTTTTTGAGCTAACTAAGGTAAAATGGATCGTTTTTGAGCTAACTTAGGTGAAATGGGTCATTTTGGAGCTAACCTAGGTGAAATGGGTCATTTTGGAGCTAACCTAGGTGAAATGGGTCATTTTAAAGCTAACGTAGGTAAAATGGATCATTTAGGAGCTAATCTACGTAAAATGGGTCATTTTAGAGCTAACTTGGATAAATTGGATCACTTGTAAGCTAACTAAGTTAAAATGAGTCATTTTAGAGCTAACTTAGGTAGAATGGATGGTTTATGAGGTCAGTAAGCTTATTAAGTCATTTTGGAGGAAAAGAAGCTAACTCTAGGTCATTATGGTAAGCATATTGGAGGAAATAAAGCTAAGTCTAGGTCTTTATGCATTTGTTAAGCAAAACACTAGAGAAACTTACCGTGATCACGGAGGTGTAGGAGCGGGCTGGCTCGCGCCGGTAGCTGGAGAAGGAGCGGACTGGCTCGCGCCGGTAGCTGGAGAAGGATCGTGCGATGCGTTTCTGGAGTTAAGCTGCACCAAAGATCATTTCCAATGTCTCGTTAGCATTATGACACTCAAATGTTAAGACTAGCAAGTAATGTCCATTTAAATTAAACTCACCGTGCTCCCAGGAGCAATCACTGGCATCGGCGGAGCGGTCTGACCGGACTTCTCACACACACTGCACATTTGGTTTTCACAACAGAGTCATACTAGTTAGTAGTGAGACTCAAATGTTAAGACTAGCAAGTAATCTGCAGAAGAAACTTACCACAAGGAGCTCGTACATGGCCCTTGCATGCATGTCATTCCGTGCCCTCTCCTCCTCCAACATCTTTGTCGTCCTCTCCTCCAACTCCTGCTGCCTCTCCGCCGCCTCCGCCAGAAGTTTCTCCGTTCTATCTCTCTCACTCTGTATAGCAGCCTGCAACACCACTCACGTGTCTCTTGGAGGAATTCTCCTTCATATGTGTCTGGGTTAATGTGAGGTTCATAATCCTCTTCCTTTGGGGGAGAAAGTCTAGCACGTGGCGGCACTTCATAAACGACATCCCAACCTTTCAGATTTGGATTAGTTTGGCAGGCCCACGGTAGATAGAATACTTGGGTCGCCTGTTGAGCCGTAATATAGACATCAGGAACATCTAAATGGGTGCTTTGGTTGATTTCAACTAGCCCTATATGTTCATGAGTCCTTCTAGTCTCCTTCGGCTGAAACCAATAACATTTGAAGACTACGACATTTGGTGGGTTTTCACCATAGAACAGAAGTTCATAAATTGCTCCAACTCTCCCATAATACTCGGTACCTCCTTCGCTGATAGCAGATACACAACAATTTGTAGACTTTTGGTCGGCCATAGATAGCTCTTTGCCATAGGTACGAAAGCAATACCCGTTGATGTCGTACTTGTCAAATGAACGGACCTTATAGTCAAAACCATTAGAGACTTGTCTCAATTCGGCGTCCATAGACTCTGAATTAGCCTACAAGTTTAATATGAAAGGATTGTTGCATTATGCACAAATTAGCAAATGAAATGAAATTGTCTAATAGAAATTACCGTTTGTTTGAACCAAGAGATGAAACCGGGATAGCCTCCTCCTTGCTTTGCGAGAAGCTCATACTCTTCGACGGAATCCTTTTGGATCTCCGCTCCATACGAGAATATGGAGACGTATCGACTGTATGACATATCCAGGAATAAGAGCAGTTCAAAGAAAATAGAAGTTGTGAAACAATGTATCGAGAACTTACTCAATGTACGGCCGCACTTCTATCAGGTTGTTGAAGATATACAATGAAATGGTCCGCCATTCTTCGTTATCCAAAGATACTGGATGTGAAACACTAGCTGGTGCGAGATTCCCTTTGAATAGGTTGAGGTTGGATCCACCCTTTTTAGGCTCGTCAGCATTGTACCGAGGCTTCGGATTATGCAAATGACGATTTTTGGCTTCGTAGTGCGCTGTTACGAAGTTTGCCGCCTCCTCTGTGATGAATGCCTCAGCCATCGATGCTTCAATTCTACGTTTATTTTTACATTTTTCTCAAAGCGTCTTCTGCATCCTCTCAGTTGGGTAGCACCAACGATTTTGCACGGGGCCCCCCAATCTTGCCTCTGTCGGGAGATGCAAAATCAAATGCTGCATTGGATTAAAGAAGCCTGGTGGAAAGATCTTCTCTAACTTGCAGATCGACTCCGGCGCCAACTCTTCCATTTCTTCTAGCACGCCAGGCGATAGTTCTTTCGCACAAAGAACACGGAAGAAATAGCTGAGTTCTGCCAGTACTAGCCATTCATCCTCAGGGATGAAGCCACGCAACATCACCGGCATTACCCGCTCAATCCATATGTGCCAATCATGACTCTTGAGACCAAATATCTTTAGTTTATCAAGATTCGCTCCCCTCTTTAGATTCGCTGCATACCCATCGGGGAACATCAACTGTTGTTGCACCCACAAGAGAATTTCCCTCATAGCTGGCCTTCCAAGATTGAACCATGCCTTTGGCTTCGTCCAGTTCTGCTTTCCTTTCGGTTCTTTCATGTTTTGTAACGGCCTATCACATAGCGCCTCCAGATCGACTCTAGCCTTAGTATTATCCTTTGACTTCCCATCTATGCCGAACAATGTACCAAAAACTGCCTCAGCGATATTCTTCTCAGTGTGCATCACGTCGATGTTGTGTGGGCAAAGGAGGTCTTTGAAGTAAGGTAGATCCCATAAGCATGTTTTGTGAGTCCACGCGTGCGTAGTATTATACCCCTTGAAGTACCCTGGACGTTGTGGATCTGGCTCGAGAGCGTTTAACTGATCCAGGGTCTGTTGGCCTGTCAATGCAGGTGGTGCAGAGTTTTTGACAACTCTACCCCTGATGAAGTTCTTCTTGTCTTTCCTAAACTTATGGCGAGGATCCAGGAACTGTCTATGCATGTCGAAGCAAGAAAACTTGCGACCGGCCTGAAGCCAACGAAACTCAAGAGCTCCCTTGCATGTGGGAACGGGAACCTTCCATGCACACACCAGCCAACGAATAGCGCATACGCCGGCAAGTCATGCGTCGAGTACATGTACCAGACACGCATTATGAAGTTCCATTTTGTAACCCCCGAGACCGATGTGCCAGGTGTCTTCCAGTTATTCACTGTCTTTGCCATGTCATTCGCTTGCGTGTTGCATCTTGTCATGTCATCATGTGCATTGCATCATCATGCTTTCAAACTTGCATCCGTTCGGGTTCCCCAGTTCCGTCTGTTGTCCGTTCTGAGCCCACACACACTTGCACGCGCCCGCGGCACCTCCGAAATATTATTTTATAAGTGGCCGAAAAATGTTCTTGGATTGGGTTGAAAGTTTTCATGCGGTGTTGTTATAGTGTTAGTAGGTCGCCTGCCAAGTTTCATCGCTTTCGGAGTTCGTTTGATAGCCCAACCGTTAAACTATAGCGGCAGTATAGTCGGTCAATCGTCGGACGTTTTCGGTCTCCGGAAACCCTGTGGGGGTGCATCTCTCCCCTCTTCTCTCAGCCCAACCCGCTCTCCACAATCCACCTAGGCCCATGCCTACCCTTCTTTGCACAGTGCTTTGACCCCTCGCGTGTATCCGAAGCTGTTCCCGAACCCGAGCTGGACAGTCGTCACCGTTGGATCCGATCAACCCCAAACATCTGCAAAACGTCTCCATTTTGTTAATTGGTTTTCCTATCATATTTTTTTCGTCCGTCCGATTCGGATCGGAGGGACCGAGTAGCCCCTAACCTAACCAACCTACCTATATAAGAAGCCTAACCCTAGATTTTAGGCAGCCTGTCCCATCGCCGCCGCCGCAATCTTCTTTCTCTTTGTTTTCAGCGCCGAGCCAACCAGCCACTTATTCCATTGATCCATCCATCCAACCGCCTCTGCCCAAGAGCCTCGCTCGACCCCACGCACCACCACTGGCCGGCGACCTCACCGGAGTTCTACCGGAACCACCACTACCAGGCCGTTCCCCCGCCCTTCCCTTTTTTTTCCTCTCCATCTCCCTCTCGTCTCACGATCTCTCTCTCGCTCACCTTCACAGGAGGCCGACGCCAGGGACGACCTCCTCGTCACCGTTCGTCGCCTAAGACTTCGCCCCGACGCCAATTTCCCTCGCGACAGAGTCGTCCGTGGAGGCCCCAAGGATCAACCGGCGTCCTGCCCGCGCTTTCCGAGGAGCTCGTCATCTCCATGTTCCCTGCTTTTCTTCACCACGAGGATTTCTTCAAGCGATGCAGCGCCAAGCTTCAAGTTCACCCCTCCACTTCTTTCGTCGGAACCGGACGGGACCGACAGGATCTGCTCTTCTCCGCCTCGATCTGACGCTTCCTTGCCGGAGTTCGCGCCAAGTCCGGCCGCCGTCCAGCCTCTGCATCGTGCACTGCCTCCCCTGCTTCTGCACGCGAACGAGGCCGAAGACACGCCCCTCTTTCCGCGTTGACCTCGCCCGCTCAATTCCCTTCCTCGCCTTGGTTCTCGCCGTCCTCGCCGGATCCGCGCAACCGCCGCCCCGGACCAAGTCCCCTGCCGCCATCGTGCCCTGCTTCTACTCCTCCCGCTCATCTCTGTGCGCGAGGAGGACGAGCGAGGCAACCGCTGCGTTGACCGCATCTTCCTCTTCGCTAGGCCCAGCGCGCCCGCGTGAGGCCAGCGCCTCCCCAAGGCCCAGCGTCCCGGCCTGCCTCCTCCTCTCCACATTTTCGGGCCAAGGCCCATGGTTAGCGCCCAGCCGCCCCCTGTTTCGGCCCAATTCCTGTTTTTTTCAGATCTGCATTTTAGTATTTTTCCAGAGAAAAACCAGTTTTACAGGAAGCCCCCTAGACTTCATGCATTTCATTACTCACAAATGGTGCATCATTTTAAAACAAACTTAATATGAAAGTTGCTTAGAATTTTGTCTAGTTTAATAATATGCAACTTTCATCCATGTTTAAAATGTTTAAAATGATGTTTGTTTAAATTTGTTTAAATAACTTGCTAAAATGCTTTATTTCATAACTAAATAACCGTAGCTCCGAATTAAATAATCTTTATATGTAAATGGGGTAGAAAAATGCCTAGATTTACTTGGTGCACTCATCTTGCATGTTTAACAACTCTAAAATAACGTTTAGGGCAGAACAGTACCAAATCTATAATATGCTCATGAGGAGTTTCCGGAATTGTTGTTCGTTGCTTTCGGCCTCATTTAAACTTGACTAGATAGGTAGTTTACTTTGCTTCACCCTTGCCATGTTAAGAACATTTAATATTGTTGGGGTACATAAACGAGAGAGAACTAAATAATTGATGTGCTGTTCCGTCAATATGCAACCCATTGCATATTGAGCTCCACTTAACTTGTAGTGTTGTTTGTGCACTTTGCCATGCCATGCATATTTAAACCAGACATGCATCATACTTGGTTGTGCATCATGCCATGTTTATGTGATGGTTGTCTACTATGTTGTTTGCTTCTTTCCGGTGTTGCTTCTTCGGGTTGGTTCCGATAACGTCGTGTTTGTGAGGACCCGTTCGACTACGCCCGTTTGTCTTCTTCATGGACTCGTTCTTCTTCCTTGCGGGATCTCAGGCAAGATGATCATACCCTCGAAATCACTTCTATCTTTGCTTGCTAGTTGCTCGCTCTTTTGCTATGCCTATGCTACGATGCCTACCACTTGCTTATCATGCCTCCCATATTGTTGAACCAAGCCTCTAACCCACCTTGTCCTAGCAAACCGTTGATTGGCCATGTTACCGCTTGCTCAGCCCCTCTTATAGCGTTGTTAGTTGCAGGTGAAGATTGAAGTTTGTTCCTTGTTGGAACATGGAGATGTTGTTCCTTGTTGGGACATGTTTACTTGTTGGGATATCACAATATCTCTTATTTAATTAATGCATCTATATACTTGGTAAAGGGTGGAAGGCTCGGCCTTTTGCCTAGTGTTTTGTTCCACTCTTGCCGCCCTAGTTTCCGTCATATCGGTGTTATGTTCTCGGATTTTGCGTTCCTTACGCGGTTGGGTAATAATGGGAACCCCTTGACAGTTCGCCTTGAATAAAACTCTTCCAGCAATGCCCAACATTGGTTTTACCATTTGCCACCTAGCCTTTGTTCCCTTCGGTTTTGTGGACTCAAGGGTCATCTTTATTTAACCCCCCCCCCCGGGGGCCAGTGCTCCTCTGAGTGTTGGTACAAACTAGAGTCCTGTGCAGCGCCCCCTCGGGGAAACTCGAGGTTTGGTTTTAGTTGTATGGAGAGCTCATCTGAGTGTGCCCTGAGAACGAGATATGTGCAGCTCCTATCGGGATTTGTCGGCACATTCGGGCGGTGTTGCTAGATTTGTTTTACCTTGTCGAAGTTGTCTTGTAGAACCGGGATGCCGAGTCTGATCGGAATGTCTCGGGAGAAGGTTTATCCTTCGTTGACCGTGAGAGCTTGTGATGGGCTAAGTTGGGACACCCCTGCAGGGATTGAACTTTCGAAAGCCGTGCCCGCGGTTATGGGCATATGGGAATTTGTTAACGTCCGGTTGTAGAAAACCTGAAGTTGACCTTAATTAAAATGTATCAACCGCGTGTGTAACCGTGATGGTCTCTTTTCGGCAGAGTCCGGGAAGTGAACACGGTGTTGGAGTTATGCTTGACGTAGGTTGTTCTAGGATCACTTCTTGATCATAGTTTCTCGATCGTGCTTTGCCTTCTCTTCTCGCTCTCATTTGCGTATGTTTAGCCACCAAATATGCTAGTCGCTTGCTGCAGCTCCACCTCATACCTTTACCTTACCCATAAGCTTAAATAGTCTTGATCGCGAGGGTGCGAGATTGCTGAGTCCCCGTGACTCGCAGATACTTCCAAAACCAGCTTGCAGGTGCTGATGAGTCCGTGCAGATGACGCAACCAAGCTCAAGGAGGAGCTCGATGAAGATCTTGTCCTTTGTGTTGTTTCTCTCTAGTTGATCAGTAGTGGAGCCCAGTTGGGGTCGATCGGGGGACCTTGTCGCTTTTGGGGTTCTTCTTTTATTTTGGTTCTGTAGTCGAACCTTGATTGTATTTGGATGTTGTAATGCTTTATTCATGTAATTGTGTGAAGTGGCGATTGTAAGCCAACTATGTATCTCTTTCCCTTATGTATTACATGGGTTGTTTGCGAAGATTACCTCACTTGCGACATTGCTTTCAATGCAGTTATGCCTCTAAATCGTGCTTCGACACGTGGGAGATATAGCCGCATCGAGGGCGTTACAAGTTGGTATCAGAGCCATTCCCCGACCTTAGGAGCCCCCCTGCTTGATCGAATTAGCTGACGAGTTGAGTCTAGAAAAAATGTTTTGAGTCATTTAGGGATTATATATCAGAGAGTTTAGGAATTATTTTTACTCCCCAGTCCCTTCATCGCTCTGGTAAGGCATCCTAATGTAGAGTTTTGACTCTTCTCTTCTCAAATTTCACTAAAAAAATTTAGGATCATGAGGGTATCTTGGAATCGTTCCGATCGATTTGTGACGAGAACATTGTTCTTGGTGCCTCCTGTCATTTAGGGGTTGTGGCAGTGTCCCGGGGAGTTGAGCTCCGAGGTGTTGTCGTCACAATTTTATAGTTGCAGTTCTGGAATACCTGAGTTTAGTTTTGCCGACATCAAAAATCTCTTTTATGCACTTGGTGAGATAACCTCGACGCCACCCAGTACTGGGGCGGGAGTTCGGGAGTATTGCCATAACTTGTATAATGGATGCTTTTCGAAGGTTGAGGTAGATGATTTCCGAAGGTTTCTTGGTTATGTGTTGAAGGATGGATACAGCTGGATGTAGGATTTGCTAGTTTGGGTGAGATATTATGCTTCCCCTGTATCCCCAACACCTGATTGCATAACCGGAAAAATTTCGGGAGTTGATAAGTGGGAATTCAAGTAGCTCTTAGGATATCTTTCCGACAGGTGTATGATATGAAATTGGGGTTTGACGTCTAGTGGTCTGCCTATTCACGGTTGGTTTTACAGTGGTCTCGTTGTGTCTTAAAGAGTCCTTGGCTATGCCGACTCGGGGACGCTTCGTGTGTCATGTGCACTGCCTTGTACATGATGGTGCTGTACGATCGAGCCCGTGTAGGCCCCACCACGAAAACTTCGGACGAAATCTCTATCATATGTTTGTTCCGGCTTATTCTGCAAGCCAATCTTTTTTTTTGCTTCGAGTTGTGGTATTCGAGTTGCTTCGAAGTCAAATGTTGATTCCATACCTTTTCCAAGTGGTGTTCTCATGTTCCTATGTGAATATCAATCCTTCATGATAATCGAGATTGTCATGTCAATCCTTTTCAACCGGCGTGTCTCTCTTTAAGTGGATCCGATCTTTTTCAACATCCGCAAGTTCAATTCTAAGTTTTTTCTCAACGGTGTTTGTTTAGTCCATCCCAAGTTGTCTTTGTTGTCCCGCCCTCCCACCCTTGTTTTGTCAAGGACTCGGATTTTCTTAGTCAAGTATCCATCTTATTGGTTATGAAGTCTCTCCATTCTTCTCCATCAATATTCTTATCCGGTGATTCTCATGAAGATTCTAACGGAGATTCAAGTTCATCATTCTTCATTCTTTTTATTCTCTGGTGGATTCAATTCAAGTTTTCTGTGTTGGTCACATCCTTTCCTCGTTTTAAATGTCTTCTCTTGCCGGCGTACCTCTCAATCATTCCCCGTTTGCTATTCAATTGTTCCGGAGTGCTAAAGATATCTCAGAAGATTCGTGTTTTCCACTCTGCATTCATTCAAGATCTTTCGAGGTTGTTATCTCATTCAAGTCATTTAATTCAACCGGTGCAATCTCTCTTTTAAATCTTTTCAACGGTGTTCTTTTGAGTGGGCCCTAACCCACAGGTCTTTTCCCAGGATCTTACCTGACTCTTCTAATTTTACCAGAGCTATCCTAAATTCATTTCAAATTTGACATAAGAATGATTCATCATCTATCATATGTTTTTCTCCAAGATCTTTCAAATTCTTTTCATCTTTGGCTCAACCTCTCCTCTTTTCTTCATTCCAGAGTGTCTAAATAATTCATGGTGGTGCTTCTCGTCGTCATTCTCGGATTTTGAAGACCGAAGAAGAGTTTCTCTTTAATCTTGCTCCATTATCTTCAAGATTCATGGTGGTAGCCATATGTCATCCTCTCATAATTGTTTTCGTTCATGATAATTGTTTTCACCCATCCGGAGCAATTCAGGAGTCTTTTCAGTTTGATTCTTCGGAGCCTGTCATCTCATAATTATTCATTCCAACTTTCAGCTCTCGTTCTCCAAATCATACTGGTGCATCATTCAAGTATTCTCTTATCAGCTCGTGATCTCTTTGTTCTCATGTATCTAAATTCTCTCAAGCATCTTCGTTCAATTACTAAATTCTTCCCGGTGTCTTCCTTATCTTTTCTTTGTTCATTTTTAATTCTTATGGTGGTTCGCTCAAGATTCTTCTTCCTTCATTTATCATATCAATTTATTCGTTGTTTCAATTCTTACGGTGGTTCGTTGAAGATCTTCCCAAGTTTGTGCTATATCTATCTTAATCCTTTCTACGAGAATAAGTAGTATGCCAAAATCCATTGCTTGTCATCAATTTGAATTGGTGAAGGATAAGCATAATGTAATTCTTATTATTGTTTCATCCAAGTGATTTAATTCCTTATTCCGGAGGTTCATAAAAATTCTTGATTTCAGTTGTTTCATCTTTTCTTTTCCCGGAGTTTCTAGCTCTCGCAATTACATCACCACGGAGATTCATTTAAATCATTGCAAGGCTTCAACCTTATTCTTTTCATCCTCCATTTCGATTGATCATTTCTTTTATTTCCGGAGTTCTCATGAAGGTTCTACATGATGGTTCATCAAGGATTTATATTCCTTCTCGAAGTGTTCATAGAGATTCTTTTCTAAGGAGCTCAAGCATTCTTCATCTTGCATCCGAAGTGCAATTCTTTCTTCCGTATCATTGGAGGTGGTATTATGTCATTCTTGATAATTTGAATTCATGTTTCATGTTTCACATGTTGTCATGAATGAGATATTTTAAATCCATCAATCTCGTCATTGGAGTTATCTTGGGTTATATTTGACCTAAAGCCTTCTCTAAGGTTTGTTGCTATTATGGTGCTTATAAATGACCCAAGTTCTTCTTTTATCCTCCCGGTGATATAGCTTTCTCGTCTCCTTGTTCTTATCAATTCAATTCTTTTCCTGTGAGTGGCAGGTTGTCACCTCATATATTTGAGATATATTCCATAAGACCATATCAAGTTTATTCTTTTCGTTGTTGGTTTTCCTACAACTCCATTCTAGCATTTGTTGGAAGCGTGCTCCCTCAAGATCTTGTTTCCCTTCGTTCATTCCATTCCATTCTTAATTTTGTTCCAGAGGCTTTGTGATGTTGCTCTCTTCAACCCATCTTTTCTCGTTTCATCAAAGATCATGTTCTTTTCATGCCTATCCATTTAACCGGAGTGTTGTGCCCTTTTGCTCAAGTTCTTTTCGCCTTATCAAGTCTTACATCTCTTTTAACCGAAGTGCCATACGAATTTGTTCTTCCTTGTTCCTCTTCCCTACCGGAGTGCTTTCAACTTTGTTCTACTTCGTTGCATTTTTCCTTTCAAGTTGTTCAACTTCTCAAGGTTCTTTGGTTTCACTCGTTTGCCAAAGAAGCAACTTAGTTTTACCTCTTCTCTTTTCTCTTCCATTTTCCCTCCGGTGCCATCCTAGATCTCGGGACGAGATCCTCTCGTAGTGGTGGAGTGTTGTAACGCCCCGAGACCGATGTGCCAGGTGTCTTCCAGTTATTCACTGTCTTTGCCATGTCATTCGCTTGCGTGTTGCATCTTGTCATGCCATCATGTGCATTGCATCATCATGTTTTCAAACTTGCATCCGTTCGGGTTCCCCAGTTCCGTCCGTTGTCCGTTCTGAGCCCACACACACTTGCACGCGCCCGCGGCACCTCCAAAATATTATTTTATAAGTGGCCGGAAAATGTTCTCGGATTGGGTTGAAAGTTGGCATGCGGTGTTGTTATAGTGTTAGTAGGTCGCCTGCCAAGTTTCATCGCTTTCGGAGTTCGTTTGATAGCCCAACCGTTAAACTATAGCGGCAGTATAGCCGGTCAATCGTCGGACGTTTTCGGTCTCTGGAAACCCTGCCGGGCTGCATCTCTCCCCTCTTCTCTCAGCCCAACCCGCTCTCCACAATCCACCTAGGCCCATGCCTACCCTTCTTTGCACAGTGCTTTGACCCCTCGCGTGTGTCCGAAGCTGTTCCCGAACCCGAGCTGGACAGTTGTCACCGTTGGATCTGGATCAACCCCAAACATCTACAAAACGTCTCCGTTTTGTTAATTGGTCTTCCTATCATATTTTTTTTCGTTCGTCCGATTCGGATCGGAGGGACCGAGTAGCCCCTAACCTGACCAACCTACCTATATAAGCAGCCTAACCCTAGATTTTAGGCAGCCTGTCCCATCGCCGCCGCCGCAATCTTCTTTCTCTTTGTTTTCAGCGCCGAGCCAACCAGCCACTTATTCCATTGATCCATCCATCCAACCGCCTCCGCCCAAGAGCCTCGCTCGACCCCGTGCGCCACCACTGGCCGGCGACCTCACCGGAGCCGGAACCACCACTACCAGGCCGTTCCCCCGCCCTTCCCTTTTTTTCCTCTCCATCTCCCTCTCGTCTCACGATCTCTCTCTCTCGCTCACCTTCACAGGAGGCCGACGCCAGGGACGACCTTCTCGTCACCGTCCGTCGCCTAAGACTTGCCCCGGCGCCAATTTCCCTCGCGACAGAGTCGTCCGTGGAGACCCCAAGGATCAACCGGCGTCCTGCCCGCGCTTTCCGAGGAGCTCGTCGTCTCCATGTTCCTTGCTTTTCTTCACCACGAGGATTTCTTCAAGCGATGTAGCGCCAAGCTTCAAGTTCCCCCCTCCACTTCTTTCGTCGGAACCGGACGGGACCGACTGGATCTGCTCTTCTCCGCCTCGATCTGACGCTTCCTTGCCGGAGTTTGCGCCAAGTCCAGCTGCCGTCCAGCCTCTGCATCGTGTGCTGCCTCCCCTGCTTCTGCACGCGAACGAGGCCGAAGACACGCCCCTCTTGCCGCGTTGAGCTCGCCCGCTCGATTCCCTTCCTCGCCTTCGTTCTCGCCGTCCTCGCCGGATCCGCGCAACCGCCGCCCCGGACCAAGTCCCCTGCCACCATCGTGCCCTGCTTCTGCTCCTCCCGCTCGTCTCTGTGCGCGAGGAGGACAAGCGAGGCAACCGCTGCATTGACCGCATCTTCCTCTTCGCTAGGCCCAGCGCGCCCGCGTGAGGCCAGCGCCTCCCCAAGGCCCAGCGTCACGGCCTGCCTCCTCCTCTCCACAGTTTCAGGCCAAGGCCCATGGTTAGCGCCCAGCCGCCCCCTGTTTCGGCCCAGTTCCTGTTTTTTTCAGATCTGCATTTTAGTATTTTTCCAGAGAAAAACCAGTTTTACAGGAAGCCCCCTAGACTTCATGCATTTCATTACTCACAAATGGTGCATCATTTTAAAACAAACTTAATATGAAAGTTGCTTAGAATTTTGTCTAGTTTAATAATATGCAACTTTCATCCATGTTTAAAATGATGTTTGTTTAAATTTGTTTAAATAACTTGCTAAAATGCTTTATTTCATAACTAAATAACCGTAGCTCCGAATTAAATAATCTTTATATGTAAATGGGGTAGAAAAATGCCTAGATTTACTTGGTGCACTCATCTTGCATGTTTAACAACTCTAAAATAATGTTTAGGGCAGAACAGTACCGAATCTATAATATGCTCATGAGGAGTTTCCGGAATTGTTGTTCGTTGCTTCCGGCCTCATTTAAGCTTGACTAGATAGGTAGTTTACTTTGCTTCACCCTTGCCATGTTAAGAACATTTAATATTGTTGGGGTACATAAACGAGAGAGAACTAAATAATTGATGTGGTGTTCCGTCAATATGCAACCCGTTGAATATTGAGCTCCACTTAACATGTAATGTTGTTTGTGCACTTTGCCATGCCATGCATATTTAAACCGGACATGCATCATACTTGGTTGTGCATCATGCCATGTTTATGTGATGGTTGTTTACTATGTTGTTTGCTTATTTTTGGTGTTGCTTCTTCGGTTTGGTTCCGATAGCGTCGCGTTTGTGAGGACCCGTTCGACTACGCCCATTTGTCTTCTTCATGGACTCGTTCTTCTTCCTTGCGGGATCTCAGGCAAGATGATCATACCCTCGAAATCACTTCTATCTTTGCTTTCTAGTTGCTCGCTCTTTTGCTATGCCTATGCTACGATGCCTACCACTTGCTTATCATGCCTCCCATATTGTTGAACCAAGCCTCTAACCCACCTTGTCCTAGCAAACCGTTGATTGGCCATGTTACCGCTTTGCTTAGCCCCTCTTATAGCGTTGTTAGTTGGAGGTGAAGATTGAAGTTTGTTCCTTGTTGGAACATGGAGATGTTGTTCCTTGTTGGGACATGTTTACTTGTTGGGATATCACAATATCTCTTATTTAATTAATGCATCTATATACTTGGTAAAGGGTGGAAGGCTCGGCCTTTTGCCTAGTGTTTTGTTCCACTCTTGCCGCCCTAGTTTCCGTCATATCGGTGTTATGTTCCCGGATTTTGTGTTCCTTACGCGGTTGGGTAGTAATGGGAACCCCTTGACAGTTCACCTTGAATAAAACTCTTCCAGCAATGCCCAACATTGCTTTTACCATTTGCCACCTAGCCTTTGTTCCCTTGGGTTTCGCGGACTCAAGGGTCATCTTTATTTAAACCCCCCCCCCCCCCGGGGCCAGTGCTCCTTTGAGTGTTGGTCCAAACTAGAGTCCTGTGCAGCGCCCCCTCGGGGAAACTCGAGGTTTGGTTTTAGTTGTATGGAGAGCTCATCTGAGTTTGCCCTGAGAACGAGATATGTGCAGCTCCTATCGGGATTTGTCGGCACATTCGGGCGGTGTTGCCAGATTTGTTTTACCTTTTCGAAGTTGTCTTGTAGAACGAGGATGCCGAGTCTGATCGGAATGTCTCGGGAGAAGGTTTATCCTTCGTTGACCGTGAGAGCTTGTGATGGGCTAAGTTGGGACACCCCTGCAGGGATTGAACTTTCGAAAGCCGTGCCCGCGGTTATGGGCAGATGGGAATTTGTTAACGTCCGGTTGTAGAAAACCTGAAGTTGACCTTAATTAAAATGCATCAACCGCGTGTGTAACCGTGATGGTCTCTTTTCGGCAGAGTCCGGGAAGTGAACACGGTGTTGGAGTTATGCTTGACATAGGTTGTTCTAGGATCACTTCTTGATCATAGTTTCTCGATCGTGCTTTGCCTTCTCTTCTCGCTCTCATTTGCGTATGTTTAGCCACCAAATATGCTAGTCGCTTGCTGCAGCTCCACCTCATACCTTTACCTTACCCATAAGCTTAAATAGTCTTGATTGCGAGGGTGCGAGATTGCTGAGTCCCCGTGACTCACAGATACTTCCAAAACCAGCTTGCAGGTGCCGATGAGTCCGTGCAGAGGACGCAACCAAGCTCAAGGAGGAGCTCGATGATGATCTTGTCCTTTGTGTTGTTTCATTCTAGTTGATCAGTAGTGGAGCCCAGTTGGGGTCGATCGGGGGCCTTGTCGCTTTTGGGGTTCTTCTTTTATTTTGGTTCCGTAGTCGGACCTTGATTGTATTTGGATGTTGTAATGCTTTATTCATGTAATTGTGTGAAGTGGCGATTATAAGCCAACTATGTATCTCTTTCCCTTATGTATTACATGGGTTGTTTGCGAAGATTACCTCACTTGTGACATTGCTTTCAATGCAGTTATGCCTCTAAGTCGTGCTTCGACACATGGGAGATATAGCCGCATCGAGGGCGTTACACGTTTGCTAAAGGCATCGTATGTCTTGAACCCATTATCCCAGGCTTCTTGCAATTCGTCCTTAAGCGGTTGCATGTACACATTCATATTTTTCTCCGGATAGTTGGGTCCTGGAATTATCAACGTCAGGAAAATGTTCTTTCTTTGCATAATCTGTCCGGGGGGAGATTGAGTGGAAAGACAAATACGGGCCAACAACTATATTGGGCTACCGTCATACCAAACACACTGAACCCATCCGTGCTGATGCCGACTCGAGGATGCCTCGGATCTGCCGCTTTGTCAGCATGTAATTCATCAAACTTTTTCCACGCAACACCATCCGATGTGTGTACCATCATCAGATTCCCATCTGCATCTAGTTCGGTTCTTTTGCCTGTTTTGTGCCATGTCATCTGTCTGGCCGTCTCTTCGACCATGAAAAGACGTTGAAGTCTTGGTACGATTGGCATATACCGAAGAACACTAACGGGGATTTTGGTCTGTGTCTTCTCACCCATACCGTTGTCTACCACAATATACCTGGAAGACTTGCAAATGGGACAATAGTTCAAGTCCGCATAGTCAAGTCTAAATAAGGCACATCCTTTCTCACAGGCATGTATCTTCTCATAGGGCATCTTCAGTGCACAGAGGATTTTGTCCGACTGGTACAGGTTTGCAGGCATTACATGGCCTTTGGGTAGAAAGCATCCAAATACTGTGATAATTGCGTCATAGCATTCTCTGCCCAAGTTGAACTGAGCCTTCAGAGCCATTACTTGTAAGATGGCATCCAACTGACAAAGCTCAGTGTGCTCGTGGAGTGGACGTTTTGAAGACTCCAACATTTCATTGAAGGCCTTTGCAGATTCCTCCATCTCCTCGTCCGAATCCCGAGCATCATCATAGTCTTGCACCATGTTTTCCATCCCGGTACCATGCTCGTCGGTGCGACGACGATCCACCTCAGCTCAGTCACGTTGGGCAGACTCACCATGAAATGTCCACACCGTATAATCGGGCATAAAACCACTCTTCTGCAGGTGTTTGCCCATTTCAGCCTCTGTCTTCTTTTCCCAATTGCCGCACCGGAAATAGGGGCACCAGGTTTTCTTTTGGCCATTTGCAAATGCGGCTTGCACAAACCCCTTGGTTTTTGTGAACCATTCAGCGCTCCATTTGTTCTGACCAGTGTGACCGGTATACATCCACGCACGGTCACTCATCTTGACTTTCAGAGCTACTGGACACACAACAATTATATATGTAATTCACCATGTATATATATTCATCAGTTGATCTACTTTGTCAATTTTATTACGTCCATGCAACCTACACTCTAATAGGTAATGATAGGTCCTAATCCCACCCGTGTATGTGTAGATTGGGTTCATTTTCCCATGCTATGCTCCGGATCCGACGCAAAATTTCGGCAGCACCTCCCCGCTGTTCTCCTGATACACGTCTTTGCAATAAACAGAGAGGATGTGTACCCGGAGAACAACAGGGGAGGCACTGACGAAATTTATGCGTCGGATCCGGAGCAAAGCATATGGGAAAACGAACCCAATCTACACATACTCGGGCTATCCATGGATAGCGTTGGACAATTCGAAAGAATCAAGGTTATAAATATGCAAATGCATGCATATTTATAACTATGACGCTTTCGAACGGGAGACACATATTGGTTACGCATACTGATGATTCAAGACATATATAGCTAGCTATCAAGTTTCATCGGAATAGATCAAATAATTAATGGGGGTGGAGGACTTGTCATTTGTGCTCACCCACGAACGAAGGGGCAGAGCTCGTCAAACGCACAGCGAGGTCGTCGAACACCAAACCTCGCAGCGATGAAACAACTGCACATTTAAAACTACACGATCAACACAATTATATATGATGTTTTTCATAACAGAATCAAAAAATATATGACCTAACTAATAATTCACAAATATATGACCCCGTCGGCCTCTGGAAGGCCAAAGAACACCTTTTCGGGAGGTGTCGGGGGACGGGGTGTCCTGTCGGTGTCGGGGTGCCATGTCGGGGTCGGGGTGCTGTTTCGGGGTCGGGGTCGGGGTGTCGTGTCGATGTCGGGGTAGTGCCGTGTCGGTGTCAGGGTGTTGTTTCGGGGTCGGGGTGTGGTGTCGGGGTCAGGGTGTCGGGGTCAGGGTCGGGGTGTCGGGGTCGGGGTGTCGGGTCAGGCTCGGGGTCGGGGTGTCGGGGTCGGGGTCGGGGTCGGGGTCTCGGGGTCGGGGTCTCAGGGTCGGGGTGTCGGGGTCGGGGTCTCGGGGTCGGGGTGTCGTGTCGGGGTGCCGGGTCGGGGTCTGGGTACCGTGTCGGGTCGGGTTTTTTTCCTTTTCTTCTTCTTCCTCTTCTTCCTTTTCTTCCTTTTTTTCCTTCTTCTTCTTCTTCTTCCTCCTTTCCTTTTTCCTCTTCTTCTTCTCCTCCTCTCCTCTTTTTTCTTCTTCTTCTTCCTCTTCTTCTTTTTTCTTCTCCTCCTCCTCTTCTTCTTCTTCTCCTCTCCCCTTTTTCTCTTCTTCTTCTTTCCTAAAACTAAACTAAACCTAAACCTAAAACTAAAAAAACAGAAAAAGGAAAAAACTAAATCTAAACCTAAAACTAAACTAAAACTAAACCTATAAACCTAAAACTAATCCTAAAACTAAAACTAAAACTAAAAAACAGAAGAAAAAAAAGGGAGTAAAAAAAGGAGGCAGAGAGCTCACCTGGGTGGAGGAGGGGGGCGGGGCGGCCTGGGGCGACGGAGGAGGGGGCGGGGCGGCCTGGGGCGGCGGCAGTGGCGACGGGGACGGGCCCGGCCGGGGCGGCGGGGCGCGGGGGTGCCGGGGCGCCGGGGCGTGGCGGCACCCAGACGGCAGGGCGACGGGGCGGGGGGGCGCCGGGGTGGTGGGGCGACGGGGCGGCGGCGAGTAGCTGGGGAGAGAAAGAGAGAGAGAGGGGCGGGGTGGGGCGGCCGTTAACGTTAGTGGGGCCCCCCCTCTTTGTCGTCCGCCCCCCTTTGCCGTCCGCTAGCGGACGGCAAAGAGGGGGGCCGTTAGGTTTTTTTTTTAGCAGCTCGTCAGTGGGGCCCCTCCCTCTTTGCCGTCCGCTAGCCGACGGCAAAGAATCTTTGTCGTCTGCTAGACGACGGCAAAGAACTGGCTGATGGCAAATTAGGTCTTTGCCATCAGCCAGTTCTTTGCCGTCTGCTTTTTGGTAGCTGATGGCAAAGAGCTTCTTTGTCGTCTGCTAGCTGACGGCAAAGAGCTGGCAGATGGCAAAGTAGCTGATTCCAGTAGTGAATTTTATTGAAAAGTCTCTGACAATCACTATTGGAAGTTTTCAAATACCTCTACCTACTGTCAAAAAGAAGTATGAAATGCTTATTGTTGGGGACATTCATATCCCCATTGAGGCAACCTAGTGAATTATGATAGTTCTTTGGTTTCATGCTAATCAAAAGTGGTTGTTAATAAGACCTGATCAACCTTATTAATGGATCATTTTTGAATAATATGAAGTTGATGAATTTAGTAAGCACTACCTTCTGTCCCTACTTTTTGTTTTCTATTTTTATTAGTTAAATAAAATAAAATGCCATGTTTTGTCTGTTTTCTTAATTTCCCGTGCAATAAAAATAACCCAAAAATAAAAGTTCTCAGAATGCTCTGAAAATTTAATATGTTTTTTTTCTGAATATTTCTGAATTTCTGGTGCAAATAACATCAGAGGGAGGTGCATGATACGTCCATTTTGCATCATGCTTTTATATCGGTATTTATCGCATTATGGACTGTTATTTCACTTTATGTCACAATACTTATGGCTATTCTCTCTTATTTTACAAGGTTTACATAAGGAGGGAGAATGCCGGTAGCTGGAATTCTGGGCTGGAAAAGGAGCAAATATTAGAGACCTATTCTGCGCAACTCCAAAAGTCCTGAAACTCCACGGAACGTCTTAAAATAAATAAAGAAAAATCCTCGCCAAAGATGAAGGCCAGGGGGCCCACACCCTTCTCACGAGGGTGGGGGGCGCGCCCCCCTACCTCGTGGGCCCCCTGGTGGCTCTCCGATGTCCATCTTCTCCTATATCAGGTCTTTCGATGAGAAAAAAAATAAGAAGGAACTTTTCGGGATGAGACTCCGCCGCCACGAGGCGGAACCTTGGCGGATCCAATCTAGAGCTCCGGCAGAGCTGTTCTACCGGGGATACTTCCCTCCGGGAGGGGGAAATCATCACCATCGTTATCACCAACGCTCCTCTCATCGGGAGAGGGCAATCTCCATCAACATCTTCACCAGCACCATCTCATCTCCAAACCCTAGTTCATCTCTTGTATCCAATTCTTGTCTCAAAGTCCGGGATTGGTGCTAGCAGGTTGCTAGTAGTGTTGATTACTCCTTGTAGTTGATGCTAGTTGGTTTAATTGGTGTAAGATCATATGTTCAGATCCTATATGCATATTATTACCCCTCTAATTATGAACATGAATATGCTTTGTGAGTAATTACATTCATTCCTGAGGACAGGGGAGAAGTCTTGCTATGACTAGTCATGTGAATTTGGTATTCATTTGATATTTTCATAAGATGTATGTTGTCTAGCCTCTAGTGGTGTTATGTGAACGTCGACTACATAACACTTCACCATTATTTGGGCCTAGAGGAAGGCATTGGGAAGTAATAAGTAGATGATGGGTTGCTAGAGTGACAGAAGCTTAAACCCTAGTTTATGCGTTGCTTCGTAAGGGGCTGATTTGGATCCATATGTTTCATGCTATGGTTAGGTTTACCTTAATACTTTTGTTGTAGTTGTGGATGCTTGCAATAGAGGTTAATCATAAGTGGGATGCTTGTTCAAGTAAGAACAACACCCAAGCACCGGTCCACCCACATATCAAATTATCAAAGTATCGAACGCGAATCATATGGACGTGATGAAAACTAGCTTGACGATATTCCCATGTGTCCTCGGGAGCGCTTTTTCTATTATAAGAGTTTGTTCCGGCTTGTCCTTTGCTACAAAAGGATTGGGCCATCTTGCTGCACTTTATTTAGTTTTGTTACTTGTTGCTCGTTACAACCTATCTTATCACAAAACTATCTGTTACCACTTATTTCAGTACTTGCAGAGAATACCTTGCTGAAAACCGCTTATCATTTCCTTCTACTCCTCGTTGGGTTCGACACTCTTACTTATCGAAAGGACTATGATAGATCCCCTATACTTGTGGGTCATCAGTGCACCAGGTGGGCACAAACCACCTGGGCGCACCAGGACCCCCAGGCACCCAACGTACGGCACCTCCGAGTTCTGCACACGTTCAGCTCGATGACGTCCCTCGAACTCTTGATCCAGCAAAGTGTCGAGGGAGAGTTCCGTCAGCATGATGGCGTGGTGATGGTGATGGTGAAGTGATCTCCGCAGGGCTTCGCCTAAGCACTATGAAGATATGACCGGAGGCGTAAATTGTGGAAGGGGGCGCTGCACACGACTAACAATTGTTGGTGTGTGTTCTAGGCGCCCCCTCCCCATGTATATATAGGTGGGAGAGAGAGGGGAGCTGCCATGGGGTGCCCCAAGTAGGAGGAATCCTACTTGGGCCCCTAGTCCAATTCGCTCCCCTCATTTCCTTATTACCGGAAGGGGAAAAGGGAAGAGAGGGGGAGGAAGGAAAGGGGGCCCGAACCCCCTCCTCCTTCTCCTATTCGGCCTCCTTCCTTATGGAGGGGGCGCACCACCCCTTGTGGGCTGGTCTGCTCCTCTCCTATGGCTCATAAGGCCCATTAATCCCTTGGGGGGTTCTGGTAACCCCCCCCCCCCCGGTACTCCGATATGTATCCGGTACACCCCGAAACACTTCTGGTGTCCGAATATCATCATCCTATATATGAATCTTTACCTCTCGATCATTTTGAGACTCCTCGTCATGTCCGTGATCTCATCTGGAACTCCGAACAACATTCCGTCACCAAATCTCATAACTCATATAATACAAAAATCGTCATCGAACGTTAAGCGTGCGGACCCTACGGGTTCGAGAACTATGTACACATGACCGAGACACCTCTCTGGTCAATAACCAATAGCAGAACCTAGATGCTCATATTGGTTCCCACATATTCTGCGAAGACCTTTATCGGTCGTACTGTAATGACAACATACGTTATTCCCTTTGTCATCGGTATGTTACTTGCCTGAGATTCGATCGTCAGTATCTTCATACCTAGTTCAATCTCGTTACTGGCAAGTCTCTTTACTCGTTCCGTAATACGTCATCTTGTAAATAACTCATTAGTTACTTTGGTTGCAAGGCTTCTTATGATGTGCATTACCGAGAGGGCCCAAAGATACCTCTCTGATACTCAGAGTGACAAATCCTAATCTCGATCTATGCCAACCCAACAAACACCTTTGAAGATACCTATAGAGCATCTTTATAATCACCCATTTATGTTGTGACATTTGATAGCACACAAGCCATTCCTCCGGTACCCGGGAGTTGCATAATCTCATAGTCGAAGGAATATGTATTTGACATGAAGAAAGCAATAGCAATAAAACTGAACGATCAATATGCTATGCTAATGGATGGATCTTGTCCATCACATCATTCTCCTAATGATGCGATCCCGTTCATCAAATGACAACACATGTCTATGGTTAGGAAACTTAACCATCTTTGATTAACGAGCTAGTCTAGTAGAGGCTTACTAGGGACACGGTGTTTTGTTTATGTATCCACACATGTATCAAGTTTCCGATTAATACAATTTTAGCATGAATAATAAACATTTATCATGATATAAGGAAATATAAATAACAACTTTATTATTGCCTCTAGGGCATATTTCCTTCTCTTTAGACCCCCAAGGTGACCATAAATTGGGATATCGGCGGGGATGACTTTAACTTGTGGAGTTCATGTTCATTGTGTGTTAATGCTTTATTCCCGTTCTCTATTAAAATGAGCACCTTAATTAGCCTTGGTTTCCATTAGGACCCAGCTGCCACCGGGGGAGGTGGTAGGAAAAAATATGTTATTCAAGTTACCATCGCAAGCAAGTATAACTATATACGGAATACATGCCTACATATGCTTGATAAATTGGACTTATTACGTGTTGCTCTAGGTTGTGACTGTTACATATTCAATCTCATCCAAGTATCCATCGCTACTCCAAGCCTGCACTTTAATACTATTGTTTTTGCTCACGTTACTGCTGCTGTTGTGTTTTGCTACAAAACTGTTATTACTATTGCTACTAATGTTATTCTATTACCATCGCTATCACTGTTATCATATTATTGTGCTACTAATAAATTGATGTAAGGAAGTGATTCTCAAGTGTGGTTGAATTGACAACTCAATTGCTAAGACTTATAAATATTCTTTTGTCGACTCAATAAATTTGGGTGAAATACTACCCTCTAAGACTGTTTGGTCCTCTACACTTATGGGTCATCACTAGTAAAGTAGGAAGTTGAGTTTAGAGGTATGCAAACACAATGTTGAGAAAATGAAGATTTTCGACCCATGGTCCTGAAGGAAATATGCCCTAGAGGCAACAATAAAGTTATTATTTATTTCCTTATATCATGATAAATGTTTATTATTCATGCTAGAATTGTATTAACCGGAAACTTAGTACATGTGTGAATACATAGACAAACAGAGTGTCACTAGTATGTCTCTACTTGACTAGCTCGTTGAATCAAAGATGGTTAAGTTTCCTAGCCATAGACATGAGTTGTCATTTGATTAACGGGATCACATCATTAGAGAATGATGTGATTGACTTGACCCATTCCGTTAGCTTAGCACGATGATCGTTTAGTTTGTTGCTACTGCTTTCTTCATAACTTATACATGTTCCTCTGACTATGAGATTATGCAACTCCTGAATACCGGAGGAACACTTTGTGTGCTACCAAACATCACAACGTAACTGGGTGATTATAAATGTGCTCTATAGGTGTCTCCGATGGTACTTGTTGAGTTGGCATAGATCGAGATTAGGATTTGTCACTCCGATTGTCGGAGAGGTATCTCTAGGCCCTCTCGGTAGTGCACATCACTATAAACCTTGCAAGCAATGCAACTAATGAGTTAGTTGCAGGATGATGCATTACGGAAACGAGTAAAGAGACTTGCCGGTAACGAGAATGAACTAGGTATTGAGATACCGACGATCGAATCTCGGGCAAGTAACATACCGATGACAAAGCGAACAACGTATGTTGTTATGCGGTTTGACCGATAAAGATCTTCGTAGAATATGTAGGAGCCAATATGAACATCCAGGTTCCGCTATTGGTTATTGACCGGAGACATGTCTCGGTCATGTCTACATAGTTCTCGAACCCGTAGGCTCCGCACGCTTAATGTTCGGTGACGATCGGTATTATGAGTTTATGTGATTTGATGTACCGAAGGTAGTTCGGAGTCCCGTATGAGATCGGGGACATGACGAGGAGTCTCGAAATGGTTGAGACGTAAAGATCAATATATTGGACGACTATATTCGGACATCGAAAAGGTTCCGAGTGATCCGGGTATTTTTTCGAAGTACCGGGAGTTATGGGAATACGAGGAAGAAGTAATGGGCCTCATGGGCCAAGTGGTGGAAGTGAGGAGGCAAGGCGCGCGGCCCCCTAGCCCAATACGAATTGGACTAGGGGGGCCGGCCCCCCCTTTCCCCCTTTTCCTACCTCTCCTTCCTTCTCCTCTCCCCCCTTCCTTCCCTCCTCCTAGTAGGAGTAGGAAAGGGAGTCCTACTCCTACTAGGAGGAGGACTCCTCCACCTGGCATGCCCTACAGGGGCCGGCCGGCCTCCCCCCTTACTCCTTTATATACAGGGGCAGGGGGCACCCTAGGACAGACAAGTTGATCATTGATCCCTTAGCCGTGTGCGGTGCCCCCCTCCACCATAATCCACCTCGATCATATTGTAGTGGTGCTTAGGCGAAGCCCTGCGTCGGTAGCAACATCATCACCGTCATCATGCCGTCGTGCTGATAGAACTCTCCCATGAAGCTCCACTGGATCGGAGTTCGTGGGACGTCATCGAGCTGAACGTGTGCTGAACTCGGAGGTGTCGTGCGTTCGGTACTTGGATCGGTCGGATCATGAAGACATTCGACTACATCAACCACGTTCTCATAACGCTTCCGCTTACGGTCTACGAGGGTACGTGGACGATACTCTTCCCTCTCGTTGCTATGCATCACCATGATCTTGCATGTGCGTAGGAATTTTTTTGAAATTACTATGTTCCCCAACAATGGCATCCGAGCCAGGTTTATGCGTATATGTTATATGCACGAGTAGAACACAAAGGAGTTGTGGGTGTGGATATATACATATTGCTTGCCGTCACTAGTTGATTCTTGATTCAGCGGCATTGTTGGATGAAGCGGCCCAGATCGACATTACGCGTACGCTTACGCGAGACTGGTTCTACCGACGTGCTTCGCACACAGGTGGCTAGTGGGTGTCTGTTTCTCCAACTTTAGTTGAATCGGATTCAATGAACATGGTTCTTACTGAAGATCAAAAAGCAATCACTATACCGCGTTGTGGTTTTTGATGCATAGGTAAGAACGGTTATTTCTCAGCCTGTACCAGCCACGTAAAACTTGCAACAACAAAGTAGAGGACGTCTAACTTGTTTTTGCAGGGCATGTTGTGATGTGATATGGTCAAGACATGATGAGATATAAATTGTTGTATGAGATGATCATGTTTTGTTAAAGTTATCGGCAACTGGCATAAGCCTTATGGTTGCCTCTTTATTGCATAAGATGCAAGCGCCATACAATTGCTTTACTTTATCGCTATGCGATAGCAATAGTTGCAAGAGCAATAGTTGGCGAGACGACCATATGATGACACATTGATAGAGATCAAGATGACGGAGATCATGGTGTCATGCCGGTGACGATAGAGATCATGACGGTACTTTGGAGATGGAGATCAAAGGCGCAAGATGATCATGGCCATATCATGTCACATATTTTGATTGCATGTGATGTTTATCCTTTATGCATCTTATTTTGCTTAGTTCGGCGGTAGCATTATAAGATGATCTCTCACTAAATTTCAAGGTACAAGTGTTCTCCCTGAGTATGCATCGTTGCCAAAGTTCGTCATGTCGAGACACCACGTGATGATTGGGTGTGATAAGCTCTACATTCACATACAACGGGTGCAAGCCAGTTTTGCACACGCAGAAATACTCGGGTTAAACTTGATGCGCCTAGCATATGCAGATATGGCCTCGGAACACTAAGACCGAAAGGTCGAGCATGAATCATATAGTAGATATGATCAACATAGTGATGTTCACCATTGAAAACTACTCCATTTCACGTGATGATGGGTCATGGTTTAGTTGATTTGGATCACGTGATCACTTAGATGATTAGAGGGATGTCTATCTAAGTGGGAGTTCTTAAGTAATATGATTAATTGAACTTTAATTTATCATGAACTTAGTCCTGATATAATTTTCATAACTATGTTGTAGATCAATAGCTCGCGATGTAGCTCCCCGTTTATTTTGATATGTTCCTAGAGAAAAACTAAGTTGAAAGATGTTAGTAGCAATGATGCGGATTGGATCCGTGATCTGAGGATTATCGTCATTGCTGCATACAAGAATTATGTCCTTGATGCACCGCTAGGTGACAGACCGATTGCAGGAGAAGATGCACATGTTATGAACATTTGGCAAGCTTGATATGATGACTACTTGATAGTTTAGTGCACGCCAAACGGCTTAGAATCGGGGCTTCAAAGATGTTTTGAACGCCACAGAGCATATGAGATGTTCCAAGAGTTGAAATTAGTATTTCAGACTCATGCCCATGTCGAAAGGTATGAGACCTTTGACAAGCACTTTGCCTACAAGATGGAGGAGAATATCGCAGCTAGTGAGCATGTGCTCAAAATGTTTGAGTACTACAATCACTTGAATCAAGTGGGAGTTAATCTTCTAGATAAGATAGTGATTGACAGAGTTCTCTAGTCACTATCACCAAGTTACTGGAACTTCGTGATAAACTATAATATGCCAGGGATAACAGAAATGATTCCAAAGCTCTTCGTGATGCTGAAATCGATGAAGGTAGAAATCAAGAAAAGCATCAAGTGTTGATGGTTGACAAGACCACTAGTTTCAAGAAAAGGGCAAAGGGAAGAAGGGTAACTTCAAGAAGAACGTCAAGCAAGTTGCTGCTCAAGTGAAGAAGCCCAAGTCTAGACCTAAGCCTGAGACTAAGTGCTTCTACTTCAAAGGGACTGGTCACTAGAAGCAGAACTGCCCCAAGTATTTGGCGGATAAGAAGGATGGCAAAGTGAACAAAGGTATATTTGATATACATGTTATTGATGTGTACTTTACTAGTGTTTATAGCAACCCCTTAGTGTTTGATACTAGTTCAGTTGCTGATATTAGTAACTCGAAACGGGAGTTGCAGAATGAATAGAGACTAGTTAAGGGTAAAGTGACGATGTGTGTTGGAAGTGGTTCCAAGATTTATATGATCATCACCGCACACTCCCAATACTTTCGGGATTAGTGTTGAACCTAAATAAATGTTATTTGGTGTTTGCGTTAAGCATGAATATGATTTGATCATGTTTATTGCAAAATGGTTATTCATTTAAAGTCAAAGAATAATTGTTGTTCTATTTACATGAATAAAACCTTCAATGGTCATACACCCAAGGTGAATGGTTTATTGAATCTCGATCGTAGTGATACACATATTCATAACATTGAAGCCAAAAGATGCAAAGTTAATAATGATAGTGCAACTTATTCGTGGCACTACCGTTTAGGTCATATTGGTGTAAAGTGCATGAAGAAAATCCATGCTGATGGGCTTTTGGAATCACTTGATTATGAATCAGTTGATGCTTGCGAACCATGCCTCATGGGCAAGATGACTAAGACTCCGTTCTACGGAACAATGGAGCGAGCAACAGACTTATTGGAAATAATACATGCTGATGTATGCAGTCCGATGAGTGTTGAGGCTCGCGGCAAGTATCGTTATTTTCTGACCTTGACAGATGATTTGAGTAAGATATGGGTATATCTTCTTGATGAAACATAAATCTGAAACATTTGAAAAGTTCAAATAATTTCAGAGTGAAGTGGAAAATCATTGTAACAAGAAAATAAAGTTTCTGCGATCTGATCGTGGAGGAGAATATTTGAGTTACGAGTTCGGTCTTCGTTTGGAACAATGCAGAATAGTTTCGCAACTCACGCCACCTGGAACACCACATCGTAATGGTGTGTCCGAACATCGTAACCGTACTTTATTAGATATGGTGCAATCTATGATGTCTCTTACGGATTTACCACTATCGTTTTGGGGTTATGCATTAGAGACAGCTGCATTCACGTTAAATAGGGCACCATCTAAATCCGTTGAGACGACGCCATATGACCTGTGGTTTGGCAAGAAACCAAAGTTGTCGTTTCTTAAAGTTTGGGGTTGCGATGCTTATGTGAAAAAGTTTCATCCTGATAAGCTCAAACCCAAATAGGAGAAATGTGTCTTCATAGGATACCCAAAGGAGACAGTTGGGTACACCTTCTATCACAGATCTGAAGGCAAGACATTCGTTGCTAAGAATGGATCCTTTCTAGAGAAGGAGTTTCTCTCGAAAGAAGTGAGTGGGAGGAAAGTAGAACTTGATGAGGTAACTATACCTGCTCCCTTATTGGAAAGTAGTTCATCACAGAAATCTGTTCCTGTGACTCCTACACCAATTAGTGAGGAAGCTAATGATGATGATCATGTAACTTCAGATCAAGTTACTACCAAACCTCGTAGGTCAACCAGAGTGAGATCCTCACCAGAGTGGTACGGTAATCCTATTCTGGATGGCATGTTACTTGACCATGACGAACCTACGAACTATGAGGAAGCGATGATGAGCCCAGATTCCACAAAATGGCTTGAGGCCATGAAATTTGAGATGGGATCCATGTAGGAGAACAAAGTATGGACTTTGATTGACTTGCCCGATGATCGGTGAGTCATTAAGAATAAATGGATCTTCAAGAGGAAGACGGACGCTGATAGTAGTGTTACTATCTACAAAGCTCGAATTGTCGCAAAATGTTTTCGACAAGTTTCAAGGTATTGACTACGATGCGATTTTCTCACTCGTATCGATGCTTAAAAGTCTGTCCGAATCATGTTAGCAGTTGCCACATTTTTTGAAATCTGGAAAATGGATGTCAAAATTGTATTCCTTCATGGATTTCTTAAAAGAAGAGTTGTATATGATGCAACCAGAAGGTTTTGTTGATCCCAAAGGTGCTAACAAAGTGAGCAAGCTCCAGCGATCCATCTATGGACTGGTGCAAGCATCTCGGAGTTGGAATATATGCTTTGATAACGTGATCAAAGCATATGGTTTTATACAGACTTGCGGTGAAGCCTGTATTTACAAGAAAGTGAGTGGGAGCACTACAACATTTCTGATAAGTATATGTGAATGACATATTATTGATCGGAAATAATGTAGAATTTTCTGGAAAGCATAAAGGAGTGTCTTAAAAGAGTTTTTCAAAGAAAGACCTCGATGAAGCTGCTTACACATTGAGCATCAAGATCTATAGAGATAGATCAAGACGCTTGATAAGTCTTTTCAATGAGTACATACCTTGACAAGATTTTGAACTAGTTCAAAATGGAACAGTCAAAGAAGTAGTTCTTGCCTGTGTTGCAAGGTGTGAAGTTGAGTAAAGACTCAAAACCCGACCACAGCAGAAAATAGAAAGAGAATGAAAAGTCATTCCCTATGCCTTAGTCATAGGTTCTATAAACTATGCTATGCTGTCTACCAATCCTATTGTATACCTTAGCATCTTTCTAGCAAGGGAGTACAATAGTGATCTAGGAGTAGATCACTGGACAACGGTCAAAATTATCCTTAGAGGACTAAGGAAATATTTCACGGTTATGGAGGTGATAAAAGAGTTCGTCGTAAAGAGTTACGTCGATGCAAGCTTTTTACGTCGATCTAGATGACTCTAAGTCTCGATCTGGATACATATTGAAAGTGGGAGTAATTAGCTAGAGTAGCTCCGTGTAGAGCATTGTAGACATAGAAATTTGCGAAATACATATGGATCTAAATGTTGCAGACCCGTTGACTAAATTTCTCTCACAAGCAAAACATGATCACTCTTTGGGTGTTAATCACATAGCTATGTGAACTAGATTATTGACTCTAGTAAACCCTTTGGGTATTAGTCACATGGAGATGTGAACAAATCACATAAAGATGTGAACTAGATTATTGACTCTAGTGTAAGTGGGAGACTGAAGGAAATATGCCCTAGAGGCAATAAAAGTTATTATTTATTTCCTTATATCATGATAAATGTTTATTATTCATGCTAGAATTGTATTAACCGGAAACTTAGTACATGTGTGAATACATAGACAAACAGAGTGTCACTAGTATGCCTCTACTTGACTAGCTCGTTGAATCAAAGATGGTTAAGTTTCCTAGCCATAGACATGAGTTGTCATTTGATTAAAGGGATCACATCATTAGAGAATGATGTGATTGACTTGACCCATTCCGTTAGCTTAGCACGATGATCGTTTAGTTTGTTGGTACTGCTTTCTTCATGACTTATACATGTTCCTCAGACTATGTGATTATGCAACTCCTGAATACCGGAGGAACACTTTGTGTGCTACCAAACGTCACAACGTAACTGGGTGATTATAAAGGTGATCTACAGGTGTCTCCGATGGTACTTGTTGAGTCGGCATATATCGAGATTAGGATTTGTCACTCCGATTGCCGGAGAGGTATCTCTGGGCCCTCTCGGTAGTGCACATCACTATAAGCCTTGCAAGCAATGCAACTAATGAGTTAGTTGCGGGGTGATGCATTACGGAAACGAGTAAAGAGACTTGCCGGTAACGAGATTGAACTAGGTATTGAGATAGCGATGATCGAATCTCGGGCAAGTAACATACCGGTGACAAAGGGAACAACGTATGTTGTTATGCGGTTTGACCGATAAAGATCTTCAAGAATATGTAGGAGCCAATATGAACATCCAGTTCCACTATTGGTTATTGACCGGAGATGTGTCTTGGTCATGTCTACATATTTCTCGAACCTGTAGGGTCCGCACGCTTAACGTTCGGTGACGATCAGTATTATGAGTTTATGTGATTTGATGTACTGAAGGTCGTTCAGAGTCCCGGGTGAGATCGGAGACATGACGAGGAGTCTCGAAATGGTCGAGACGTAAAGATCGATATATTGGACGACTATATTCGGACATCGGAAAGGTTCCGAGTGATTCGGGTATTTTTCGGAGTACCGGGGAGTTACAGGAATACGAGGAAGAAGTAATGGGCCTCATGGGCCAAGTGGTGGAAGTGAGGAGGCAGGGCGCCCCCCCTATCCCAAACCGAATTGGACTAGGGGGTCGGCCGCCCTTTCCCCCTTGTCCTCCCTCTCCTTCCTTCTCCTCTTCTCCCTTCCTTTCCTCCTCCTAGTAGGAGTAGGAAAGGGGAGTCCTAGTCCTACTAGGAGGAGGACTCCTCCTCCTGGCGCGCCCTACAGGGGCCGACCGGCCTCCCCCCTTGCTCCTTTATATACAGGGTCAGGGGGGCACCCTAGGACACACAAGTTGATCATTGATCCCTTAGCCTTGTGCGGTGCCCCCCTCCATCATAATCCACCTTGATCATATCGTAGAGGTGCTTAAGCGAAGCCCTGCAATGGTAGCAACATCATCACCATCATCACGCCGTCGTGCTGACGGAACTCTTCCGTGAAGCTCCGCTGGATCGGAGTTCGTGGAACGTCATCAACCTAAACATGTGCTGAACTCAGAGGTGTCATGCGTTCGGTACTTGGATCGGCCGGATCATGAAGACATTCGACTACATCAACCGCGTTCTCATAATGCTTCCGCTTCCGGTCTACGAGGGTACGCGGACGATACTCTTCCCTCTCGTTGCTATGCATCACCATGATCTTGCGTGTGCGTAGGAATTTTTTTGAAATTACTACGTTCCCCAACAGGTTCCAATAGGTGGTGATATCACACGTCCACATAGATGGAGGCTTTGATCTATAGATGAGCTAAGATCACGAAGATCTAGGTTGCGATATTCTACGAAGGAATCGAGTCCACAAAGGGCTCGCACCCATGAAGGGTCTGTGAAGAAGCAACCTTGAATATCCCACCGCGACTTACGCCCATGAAGGACTAGTCTCACTTGGCTAGATCTTCGTGAAGTAGGCGATCTCCAAGCCCTCACAAACTTCTTGGCTTGTTCATGACAGTTGGAGACTTACAAGCACACCTAGCCAATCTAGTAGGCACCTCCCTCCAAGAGTTAATAGATGGTGTTGTTGATGATGAACACCTTGCTCTTGTGCTTCGAAAGATAACCTCCTCAACACTGAAACCCTCTCACACATTTTTGGCTTTGGTAGGAGAGAATTTGGGTGTAAAGCAATGAGGTGACTAGAAATCAAAGATAAATGGTTGGAGTGGAATCCTCTTTGAAATCGGCACAAGAAAGTGGAGCTCTCTCTCAAAAATATGGTTATGGGTGGTTTTGCTTTGCTAGACAATGTTGGAGCTGGTGGTGGTGGTGGTGGGGGGGGGGGGTATATATACACAACACAAAAATTAGATCGTTACACACCCTTTCGAACACACCCGTGAGACCAACTAGTTTATCCAGTCAGACTGGTATGTACAAGAGGCTTCAACTTTAGATTGTTCAGTCACATCAGGTGAAACTGATCCGTGGCTCTGAGATGTGATGACCTAAGCACTTTTGCACGCTTCAGTGTCACCAACTGAAACCAATCATAAATTCTGAACGTCTTATAGAAGGTTGACATATTTGCTTCAGTGAGTCCAAATGGACATCTCGTTGGGACCGATACAACTAGGGTTTGGGACAATGACTATATCTGTTTGGCTCGGTGACCCTGATAGAAATGGTTCAGTGAGTCCGAGTAACACTTTGGATTTGATATATTGGGAAATTATGAGTGTGTCTAAGGTTATTGGAGCTTGATCTCTAAGCACTTGAGCAATGAACTCGTCTTCTCAACCTCATCCCCTTTTAATAGTATCGGCATACCTATAGACTCGATGTGATCTTCGATCACTTAAATATAAAATGGAGAGTCTTGAGGCATGAACCAACACTTGTCCATAACATTTTGAGGGGTCCAATTTCACCTCCCAAGTTGTATCTAAAATGAACTTTCCTGAAATATTCTTTGAATAGGTATTAGTTCAATGATATGTATGTTGACATAAATTACCAAACCACCCACGGGATTAGATGTACTTTCACTGCCGATGCCCCTTGAGTTCACCAAGCACTTGACCACCGTCCCAGAGGAATTCATGTTGAGGACGAACACCGGCTGCACCTAGAGGGTGATGGTCCGGATGATCAACGACAAGCTCACCCTTGATAAGGGTAGCGCCTCCTTTGTCGTTGTTCACCAAATTAGGATCGGGTACCTCGTCACCTTCAAGCCGACAACTCCCAACACCCTGAAGGTGATCGTATTCAATGTCGACGGCGTTGAGGTGGTGGCCAAGTGCAAGAGGCACGAGGGGGCCTTTGCCATGGATGTCTATGAAGTTATCTCTGCACCGTTAAGACTTTTGCATAGGATGTTTTAGATTTTTACGTCATTGCTTGTTGTTTAACTGCCTTTGAGTGTGCATAAGACTCTGGTATATGGGTTTTTGCTATGCCTGTTTATCTATGTTGAGCCTGTAAGTGTGCTAGTAACCCACCACTTCAACAAGAGGTTACCAAACCACATGCCTTGCAAAACACCATGCACCCTGCATATGCCTAGAACATGCCTACAACCAAATACCATGCGTATGTTTCTTCTTAGCTAGGGTGGGGAGGATGTAGGCAAACAAACTATGTGCACAAATGTTTTTATCCTGTATTCACTCAGCCAGGTCCAATTCAGTCACATATGTAAGGAGACACAAAACAATGGACGATGCTAGGCGTCGGCCAGCCGGCTCAACTTTCGTCCGGTCGCCTGCCGAGCACCAGATTGCAAGTGCGTCAATGACACAGATAGACGCATACTAGGTCGTCGCTGCCATCTTCCCTCTTCCCACACATGTGCATGAAAAAAGAATGATCTCCGCGCTCGCCAGCCACCTCACGCTCACCCTTGGTTGCCCCGTGCTTGCTGGGCACCCCATGCCGCCTGTGCTCGTCCTCGGCCGCCCACATTCGTCTTCTCTCTTCGCCACTTAGGAACACACCTTTGTTAGTCGCAAAAAACATGGCCGCCATCGTGGTAGTGATTTTCATTGTTGGTCATAGCAAACGAAGATGCATGGTTACATCAGAAAACATCGTCGCTGCTAATTGTAGCTCGCCATGCAGGTCGCAACATTTGCGTCGCCGGTTGTAGTAAATGACATCACCGGTTCTAGCAAAATGGCACCATGTTTCTAGCATTTATGTTGCTGGCTACATCACCCCTATCACCGTCGTGGTCGTCGCCAATCCTAGCAGTGGCAACCGCCGGTTCAAGCAAATTGCATCGCTTGTTGCAGCAAAACAACATTGCGGCCACACGCCATCGACTTCGTGTTCCGACAAATTGCATAGCCGGTTCCAGCAATTGGCGTCACTGGTTCCAACAAAAAGAATCGTCGGTGGCAACATGCGTCGCAGTGGTTGCAGCTCGCGAACCTTGTGGTCTCCGCCCGTGACCAAGAGCTTGCAAGCCATGGCCACAGAAATGCAACACGCAGACATGTGGTTCCTAGCGATGATGCATTGCTAGTCGCAGCATCCGTGCACGGCCTAGAGCTCTGCGGCATGTCCGTGCGGTGGGGGAGGAGGAGGAGAAGGCCATGGCGACGAGCGTGCAAGCGGGGTGGAAAGAAGAAAAGACGAGGGAAAGAAAGAAGATAGTGATTGAGGGGAAGAGGGCTATGTGTGGGGCTGCAAAAACGCGTGGTGCCTTGAAGTTGATGGATTCTGCAGCGCGTGACGAATGCACAAGCGACCGACCCAATGCTCGGCCAATTGATCGTATTGAATTATTTACCGACTACTCCCTCCGTTCCTAAATACTTGTCTTTCTAAGCATTTCAACAAGTGACTACATACGGAGCAAAATGAGTGAATCTACACTCTAAAATATGTCTACATACATCCGTATGTAGTAGTCATTCGAAATGTCTAGAAAGACAAATATTTAGGAACGGAGGGAGTACAATGTAAAAACGCTCTTATATCATGAGACGGGTGGAGTAGATCTTTACGCGCACTTACCAAACTTCCGTGGATCCAGACCCGTTAGGCAGGCAGAGCTCCACCAGTCCCACCTGGCCCTAATCGCACCGAGCCGAAGTGTGTCCTACTAGTACTAGTGATCGCTTACGGAACTCTTACACCCTCACTGATGTAAGGTCCCCATCACACCAGGGCCTATAGGTCATAGTAAGAGCCAAACGCTATGATCATATCACATGGTAGCGAGAAAAGAAAAAGGGCAAAAAACGAACGCTCGCCGACGGCAAGGCGATCTATCTCCTGACGCCACCCCCTCCAGCCTCGAGAGTCCAGATCCAAATCCGAACCCTAGTCCCCACGCGCTCTCATGGATAATTTCTTCAACTCTGTGTTCTCCGCCGCCGCCGCCGGCGAGCACGAGGAAGAGGAGGGCGAGGAGGAGGAGCGGGAGGGCGAGCAAGCAGCGGAGAGGGACGGGGGCGGCGATTCTGGTGGCGGGTGGAGCTTCGGTGGGCTGATGAAGACACTCGCCGAGGAGATTGAGGGGCAGAGGGAAGAGCAGGATGAGGGCGGGCAAGGAGGCATGGCGGCAGCGGATGAAGTGCAGGGAGAGGAAGGGGGTGGCTCCGGCGGCGGATGGAGTTTCGCTGGGCTGATCAAGACGCTCGCGGAGGACTTGCCTCCGCGGGACGGGCAGGAAGCCTCGGAGGATGAGGACGACGAGCAAGAAGCCGAGGCTCCGGAGGAGGAGGCGGGGGAGGAGGGTGTTTCCGGCGGCGGGTGGAGCTTCGGAGGATTGATGAAGACGTTCTCGTCGCGGTCGGAGTCGGTGCTCGAGGGCTACCGCCGCGACCTCCAGGACCTCGGGTCTGGCCTCCGCGTCGAGACCACGGCCCTTCGTGCAGCCGCTGCGCGAGCTGCGGCGGCGCTCCCTGGCGCGCTCGAGGCAGGTGCGTCCGTCGCTTCCGACAGGCTCGAGTCCGTCGGACAGGCTGTCGATGACCTTGGGGCTGCCGCTGCTGGACTTCTTTCCCATGCCAACGAGGCGCTCCGATCTGTCGACGCTGATGGCGAAGATGCGACCGGCGACGGCTCATCCCAACTCTCTGAGTCCGCCTCCGGAGCCTCCTGGCGTTCGTCCCTTCCATCCAAGAAGTACACTCGTTTCGAGGCACAGGTTCTGGCGCTGCGTGCCGATCCTACCACATTCACCGAGGAGCCTGAGGATGCCGAGGGGTTCAGCAGGTGGCAGGAGGCATTCAGCGTCGAAGAGAGAAAAGATGAGATTGAAGGCGTGCTCAGGGAGAGTCCTGGGTTGGAGAGCTTCGTGGAGAGGCTTGTGCCTTCGGTGGTAGCCTATGACATGTTCTGGTGCAGGTATTTCTTTGCGGTGGACAAGCTCAGGCAAGCAGAGGATGTCCGCACCAAACTCGTAAGCAGGGCCATGTCGAAGGAAGACGAGGAAGAACTCAGCTGGGAGGTTGATGACGAGGATGATATTCAAGGTGATCACAAACAAGGCACTGTCACAATACCAGATAAGAAAGAGGAGCAAATCGGTGAGTCTGTTAGCCATGAAGCACAGGTTGAGGGAAAACAAGAAGTAGCAGTGAATGAAAAATACGCAGCGGAAGATAAGGAGATGGTTTTGGTAGCGCCAAAGGACGATAATGGTGAATCCAGCGGTGAGGCATCGACACCAAAGTCAAGCAATGGCACTGGGCAGGAAGAGAAGACTGAAGCTGGCGACTCATGTAAGGAGAGTGATTTATCACTGGTGTCTCGACCATCAGTGCAGGAGGAAGATCTTAGCTGGGAGGAGATTGAGGATGTTGGTGATCAAGATGAGAAGAAAGCGGGGAGTCCACGGTCAAGCCCTAGTAGCAAAGTGGAGGATATCAGAAAACGGTTGAACTCTGTGGAAGACGATGAAGACCTAAGTTGGGATGTTGATGAGTAAGAGAAAGGAAAAATAGCGCACCTAAACTGAGTGCTCTAAAAAGCCTCAAGTTAAAGATGTTTCCATAGTTTAAACCTGTTTGTTCTCAAATTGGATCCTGGTGGTGTTCATAAAAATTCTCTTGGAGTTCTGTCTTACAATGTGAATATTGTGATGGTACACTGGCAATTCAAATTCAACGGGGCTGTATTTTGATTACCCCCACTGTAAGAACTTAACAGAATGGTAGTGTTCTTCTGTTATGGTTAATAGCTTGTTTGCGGTTAGTGTCCACTTATTTCTAGTTGAATCATTACCAGCTTTCTGATTGAATGTGATACATTAGATCATTTGCATTATGCACACGTTGCGACCGGTTTACCAAGCATACTTTTGATATAGGTGGTTGCTATATATTCAGCTGTTGCTTACTGAAGGTAACTTGACTGGAGTTCATGGGTTGTTCTGCACTCCTGTCTCACATTTGCAGTGCTTGAAGATTAGAAAATTTGGTTTCATAAAGACTACATTTTCACTGACGTCGTCATATCTGTAGGTCATTATGTTTGTTTCCATCTCTTCAATTTGTCTTTGGAATTGCTGTGATACGATCGTCGTTCTTCCTTACTGTTGATGCAACGATGAAATTGTATCCAGTTTCAGTATAGGCAGTAATATTGGTTCGCTGTGAGATTGTATCTCTATTTTCAGTTTGTGGTCACCTTTTTTTTTACTGGAAAAATATTCCATTAACCAACTGGTGCGGCAACGTAGCTAGCAACCAAACTAAACTGGTGCGGCAACGTCGCTAGCAACCAAACTCGATACAAAGTCCGGCAGATGCTCCGTCCAAACTGTGGCGGGCAAAGCTGCATGGAAACCAAACTGCGCTAAAGCATGCGCTACCGAATTACACGTCCTACGGCGGAATACAAACGATCAAAGTGTGCAAAGCATAAACTTCGAGCTTCACGGAACAACACACTTAGCTCCCCTTACACAAAATAAGAGGATCATACTGAACAAATCTTGATGCAAAACCTGTGTTTGGATGATTAGGAGGAGAGTTCAAATTCTAGACTTAGACATTGGTGCTCGTATTTTTCTGGATTTATTCCATCCATTTCAGCGATGAGCGTTCAGTAGGGAGGAGACGTTCCTGTCAACTACAAGACATTCGTGGTGACTCCGTCAATTTCAAGATGATGTGTCGGCTCAGTCTCTCGAAAGTGCTCGTACGGTAGGGTATGCGTGTATGCGTTCATAGGGGTGAGTATGTATGTGCACGTATGAGCATGCACGTCTGTTAAAAAAAACAAATACACAAAATAAGATTATGTTTTGGTTATAAAACATATATTTCTATCATTTCTTAAACTGATAAAATAATTATATGTCTGTGATTGATCTGCTTTATTAGTTTATCAAAAATAAGAGAATGATTGATATTTATTTTTTTACGAATCAAGGGATTTATTGCTATTTATTGGGTTATCAACCATGTTTGACCGGTATCGGATTTTATTATTAAAAACAGTTTATTTACCGACCATGAATTTATTGTTCTATTACATATTGATCTGAGTTATTGGGTTACCAATGATTGATCCGTTTAAATCAGAAGAAGGTGAAAAACCCTGAAAATCGGTGAGAGGTGGGAGGATGGGCAAAGAGGTGATGGGGATAAATTTTGAGGAAAGATTGAACCTTACGTACTTTTTAAGTAATAAGAAGCAGAGATAGAGACTAAAATGTTAGTCCAAAATCCATAAGAACTTTACGTATAGCAAAGAAAAAGATGGACGGCGCGGTGCTGCTCGTCATCGTAAGGGTTGAGCAGACACTTAATGCACGGCACTTCAGCGCTGCGGATCAAGATAGGCATATCGGCGTCGAAAGGCTGCAGCTCGCAGCACAACATGATCGATGGTGTGCCGTAGAGCAAGCTAGGCGCGTCTGTGCCGATAGGCTGTGTTGGGGAACGCGGTATTTCAAAAAAATTTCCTACGATCACGCAAGATCTATCTAGGAGATGCATAGCAACGAGAGGGGAGAGTGTGTCTACGTACACTCGTAGACCGAAAGCGGAAGCGTTAAGTAACGCGGTTGATGTACTCGAACGTCTTTGTGATCCAACCGATCAAGTACCGAACACACGACACCTCCGCTATCTGCACACGTTTAGCTCGGTGACGTCCCTCGTACTCTTGATCCAGTTGAGGCCGAGGGAGAGTTTCGTCAGCACGACGACATGATGACGATGATGATGAAGTTACCGACGCAGGGCTTCGCCTAAGCACTACAACGATATGACCGAGGTGGAAATTTGTGGAGGGGGGCACCGCACACGCTAAGACAACTGTCAACTTGTGTTTTCTACGGTGCCCCCTGCCCCGTATATAAAGGAGCAAGGGGCAAGGCCGGTCGCGCCCCAAGTAGGATTCCTACTAGGAATAGGAATCCTATTCCTAGTAGGTTTCCAACAAGGGAAGAGAGGGGGAAGGAAGGAGAGGGAGAGAGGGAGAAGGAAAGGGAGGGGGCGCCGCCCTCTCCTAGTCCAATTCGGACTCCTCAAGGGGGGCGCGGCCAGCCCTAGGACCCTCTCCTCTCTCTCACACAAGGCTCATGTTGGCCCATTAGTCCTCCCGGGCTTTCCGATAACCCCCGGCACTTCGATATTTATCCTGTGACCCCGGAACTCATCCAGTGTCCGAATAACATCGTCCAATGTATCAATCTTTATGTCTCGACCATTTCGAGACTCCTCGTCATGTCCGTGATCACATCCGGGACTCTGAACTATCTGCGGTACATCAAAACACATAAACTCGTAATACCGATCGTCATCGAACGTTAAGGGTGTGGACCCTACGGGTTCGAGAATTATGTAGACATGACCGAGACTCATCTCCGGTCAATAACCAACAGGGGAACCTGGATGCTCATATTGGTTCCTACATATTCTACGAAGATCTTTATCGGTCAAACCGCATAACAACATACGTTGTTCCCTTTGTCATCGGTATGTTACTTGCCCGAGATTCGATCGTCGGTATATCAATACCTAGTTCAATCTCGTTACCGACAAGTCTCTTTACTCATTCCGTAATGCAACATCTCGCAACTAACTAATGCAACATCCCGCAACTAACTCATTAGTCACATTGCTTGCAAGACTTATAGTGATGTGCATTACCAAGAGGGCCCAGAGATACCTCTCCGATACACGGAGTGACAAATCCTAATCTCGATCTATGCCAACTCAACAAACACCATTGGAGACACTTGAAGGAAATATGCCCTAGAGGCAATAATAAAGTTATTATTTATTTCCTTATATCATGATAAAAGTTTATTATTCATGCTAGAATTGTATTAACCGGAAACATAATACATGTGTGAATACATAGACAAACAGAGTGTCGCTAGTATGCCTCTACTAGACTAGCTTGTTAATCAAAGATGGTTATGTTTCCTAACCATGGACAAAGAGTTGTCATTTGATTAACAAGATCACATCATTAGTTGAATGATCTGATTGACATGACCCATTCCATTAGCTTAGCACCCGATCGTTTAGTATGTTGCTATTGCTTTCTTCATGACTTATACATGTTCCCATGACTATGAGATTATGCAACTCCCGTTTGCCAGAGGAACACTTTGTGTGCTACCAAACGTCACAACGTAACTGGGTGATTATAAAGGATCTCTACAGGTGTCTCCAAAGGTACATGTTGGGTTGGCGTATTTCGAGATTAGGATTTGTCACTCCGATTGTCGGAGAGGTATCTCTGGGCCCTCTCGGTAATGCACATCACTTAAGCCTTGCAAGCATTGCAACTAATGAGTTAGTTGCGGGATGATGTATTACAGAACGAGTAAAGAGACTTGCCGGTAACGAGATTGAACTAGGTATGGGATACCGACGATCGAATCTCGGGCAAGTAACATACCGATGACAAAGGGAACAACGTATGTTGTTGTGCGGTCTGACCGATAAAAGATCTTCGTAGAATATGTAGGAGCCAATATGGGCATCCAGGTCCCGCTATTGGTTATTGACCGGAGACGTGTCTCGGTCATGTCTACATTGTTCTCGAACCCGTAGGGTCCGCACGCTTAAGGTTACGATGACAGTTATATTATGAGTTTATGCATTTTGATGTACCGAAGGTTGTTCGGAGTCCCGGATGTGATCACGGACATGACGAGGAGTCTCGAAATGGTCGAGACATAAAGATTGATATATTGAAAGCCTATGTTTGGATATCAGAAGTGTTCCGGGTGAAATTGGGATTTTACCGGAGTACCGGGAGGTTACCGGAACCCCCCGGGAGCTATATGGGCCTTAATGGGCCTTAGTGGAAGAAGAGGAGAGGCAGCCAGAGCTGGGTCGCGCGCCCCTCCCCCCTAGTCCGAATAGGACAAGGAGAGAGGGGGTCGGCGCCCCCCTGCTTCTCTCTCTCTCTCTTTTCCCACCTCGCGAATCCTATTCCAACTAGGATTGGGGGAGAAGTCCTACTCCCGGAGGGAGTAGGACTCCTCCTGGCGCGCCCTATGATGGCCGGCCGGCCTCCCCCTCTTGAGCCTTTATATACGGAGGCAGGGGCACCCCAGAGAAACACAAGTTGATCCACGTGATCATATTCTTAGCCGTGTGCGGTGCCCCCTTCCACCATAGTCCTCGATAATATTGTAGCGGTGTTTAGGCGAAGCCCTGCTGCAGTAGTACATCAAGATCGTCACCATGCCGTCGTGCTGACGGAACTCTTCCCCGACACTTTGCTGGATCGGAGTCCGGGGATCGTCATCGAGCTGAACGTGTGCTAGAACTCGGAGGTGCCGTAGTTTCGGTGCTTGATCGGTCGGGCCGTGGAGACGTACGACTACATCAACCAAACGCTTCCGTTGTCGATCTACAAGGTACGTAGATCATACTCTCCCCTCTCGTTGCTATGCATCACCATGATCTTGCGTGAGCGTAGGAAATTTTTGAAATTACTACGAAACCCATCAACACTTGTAGAGCATCTTTATAGTCACCTAGTTATGTTGTGACGTTTGATAGCACACTAAGTGTTCCTACGGTATTCGGAAGTTGTGTAATATCATAGTCATAGGAGCATGTATAAGTCATGAAGAAAGCAATAGCAATAAACTAAACGATCACAATGCTAAGCTAACGGATGGGTCAAGTCAATCACATCATTCTCTAATGATGTGATCCCGTTTATCAAATGACAACTCATGTATATGGTTAGGAAACTTAACCATCTTTGATTAACGAGCTAGTCAAGTAGAGGCATACTAGTGACACTCTGTTTGTCTATGTATTCACACATGTACTAAGTTTCCGGTTAATACAATTATATCATGAATAATAAACATTTATCATGATATAAGGAAATATAAATAACAACTTTATTATTGCCTCTAGGGCATATTTCCTTCAGTCTCCCACTTACACTAGAGTCAATAATCTAGATTACACAGTAATGATTCTAACACCCATGGAGTCTAGGTGTTGATCATGTTTTGCTCATGAGAGAGGCTTAGTCAACGGGTCTACAACATTCAGATCCGTATGTATCTTGCAAATCTCCATGTCTCACTCCTTGACTTGATCACGGATGAAATTGAAGCGTCTCTTGATGTGCTTGGTTCTCTTGTGAAATCTGGATTCCTTTGCCAAGGCAATTGCACCAGTATTGTCACAAAATATTTTCATTGGACCCGATGCACTAGGTATGACACCTATATCAGATATGAACTCCTTCATCCAGACTCCTTCATTTGCTGCTTCTGAAGCAGCTATGTATTCCGCTTCACACGTAGATCCCGCCACGACGCTTTGCTTAGAACTGCACCAACTGACAGCTCCACCATTCAATAAAAATACGTATCCGGTTTGTGACTTAGAGTCATCCGGATCAATGTCAAATCTTGCATCGACATAGCCATTTCCGACGAGCTCCTTGTCACCTCCATAAACGAGAAACATATCCTTAGTCCTTTTCAGGTATATCAGGATGTTCTTGACCGCTGTCCAATGATCCACTCCTGGATTACTTTGGTACCACAAGGCACACATCAGGTCTGGTACACATCATTGCATACATGATAGAACCTATGGCTGAAGCATAGGGAATGACTTTCATTTTCTCTCTATCTTTTGTAGTGGTCGGGCATTGAGTCTGACTCAACTTCACACCTTGTAACACAGGCAAGAACCCTTTCTTTGCTTGATCCATTTTGAATTTCTTCAAAACTTTATCAAGGTATGTGCTTTGTGAAATTCCAATTAAGCGTCTTGATCTATCTTTATAGATCTTGATGCCCAATATACAAGCAGCTTCTCCGAGGTCTTTCATTGAGAAATTCTTATTCAAGTATCCTTTTATGCTATTCAGAAATTCAGTATCATTTCCGATCAACAATATGTCATCCACATATAATATCAGAAATGCTACAGAGCTCCCACTCACTTTCTTGTAAATACAGGCTTCTCCAAAAGTCTGTATAAAACCATATGCTTTGATCACACTATCAGAGCGTATATTCCAACTCCGAGATGCTTGCACCAGTCCATAAATGGATCGCTGGAGCTTACACACTTTGTTAGCACCTTTTGGATTGACAAAACCTTCTGGTTGCATCATACACAACTCTTCTTTAAGATATCCATTAAGGAATGCAGTTTTGACATCCATTTGCCAAATTCCATAATCATAAAATGCGTCAATTGCTAACATGATTCGGACGGACTTAAGCATCGCTACGGGTGAGAAGGTCTCATCATAGTCAACTCCTTGAACTTGTCGAAAACCTTTCGCAACAAGTCGAGCTTTGTAGACAGTAACATTACCGTCAGCGTCAGTCTTCTTCTTGAAGATCCATTTATTCTCTATGGCTTGCCGATCATCGGGCAAGTCAACCAAAGTCCATACTTTGTTCTCATACATGGATCCCATCTCAGATTTCATGGCCTCAAACCATTTTGCAGAATCTGGGCTCATCATCTCTTCCTCATAGTTCGTAGGTTCGTCATGGTCAAGTAACATGACCTCCAGAACAGGATTACCGTACCACTCTGGTGCGGATCTTACTCTGGTTGACCTACAAGGTTCGGTAGTAACTTGATTAGAAGTTTCATGATCATCATCATTAGCTTCCTCACTGATTGGTGTAGGAATCATAGGAACTGATTGCTGTGATGGACTACTTTCCAATAAGGGAGTAGGTACAATCACCTCATCAAGTTCTACTTTCCTCCTACTCATTTCTTTCAAGAGAAACTCCTTCTCTAGAAAGGATCCATTCTTAGCAACGAATATCTTGCCTTCGGATCTGTGATAGATGGTGTACCCAACAGTTTCTTTTGGGTATCCTATGAAGACACATTTCTCCGATTTGGGTTCGAGCTTACCAGGTTGAAGCTTTTTCACATAAGCATCGCAGCCCCAAACTTTAAAAAATGACAACATGGGTTTCTTGCCAAACCATAATTCATAAGGTGTCATCTCAACAGATTTCGATGGTGCCCTATTTAACGTGAATGCAGCCGTCTCTAAAGCATAACCCCAAAATGATAGCGGTAAATCAGTAAGAGACATCATAGATCACACCATATCTAATAAAGTGCGGTTACGACATTCAGACACACCATTATGCTGTGGTGTTCCAGCTGGCGTGAGTTGCGAAACTATTCCGCATTGTTTAAAATGAAGACCAAACTCGTAACTCAAATATTCTCCTCCACGATCAGATCATAGAAACTTTATTTTCTTGTTACGATGATTTTCCACTTCACTCTGAAATTCTTTGAACTTTTCAAATGTTTCAGACTTATGTTTTATCAAGTAGATATATGTTGGGGAACGTAGCAGAATTTTAAAATTTCCTACGCATCACCAAGATCAATCTATGGAGTCATCTGGCAACGAGGGAGAGAGGAGTGCATCTACATACCCTTGTAGATCACGAGCGGAAGCGTTCAAGAGAACGGGGTTGATGGAGTCGTACTCGACGTGATCCAAATCACCGAAGATCCTAGTGCCGAACGGACGGCACCTCCGCGTTCAACACACGTACGGAGTGAGGACGTCTCCAGCGCCTTGATCCAGCAAGGAGGAGGGAGAGGTTGAGGAAGAGGGCTCCAACAGCAGCACGACGGCGTGGTGGTGATGAGGCTGCAGTACTCTGGCAGGGCTTCGCCAAGCTCTTATGGAGGAGGAGAGGTGTTGGGGAGGGGAGGGGCTGCGCCTTGGATGTTGTCTGCAGCCCTCCCCTCACCCCTGTATTTATAGGGGAAAGGGGAAGGGGGCCGGCCCCCTCTAGATGAGATCTAGAGGGGGGGGCAAGGGGAGGGGGGCTTGCCCCCCAAGCAAGGGGGCGCCCCCCTTTAGGGTTTGCCCCAACCCTAGGCGCATGGGCCCTAGGGGGGTGTGGCGCCCCAGCCCACTTGGGCTGGTTCCCTTCTCCATACAACCCATAAGGCCCTCCGGAAGAGGTGGACCCTCCCGGTGGACCCCCGGAACCCCTCCGGTGGCCCCGGTACAATACCGATATGCCCCCGAAACTTTCCGGCGACCATATGACAACTTCCCATATATAGATCTTTACCTCCGGACCATTCCGGAACTCCTCGTGATGTTCGGGATCTCATCCGGGACTCCGAACAACATTCGGTAATCACATGCAAGTCTTCCTAACAACCCTAGCGTCACCGAACCTTAAGTGTGTAGACCCTACGGGTTCGGGAGACATGCAGACATGACCGAGACGACTCTCCGTTCAATAACCAACAATGGGATCTGGATACCCATGTTGGCTCCCACATGCTCCACGATGATCTCATCGGATGAACCACGACATCGAGGATTCAATCAATTCGTATACAATTCCCTTTGTCAATCGGTACGTTACTTGTGCGAGACTCGATCGTCGGTATCCCAATACCTTGTTCAGTCTCGTTACCGGCAAGCCACTTTACTCGTACCGTAATGCATGATCCCGTGATCAACCACTTGATCACATTGAGCTCATTATGATGATGCATTACCGAGTGGGCCCAAAGATACCTCTCCGTCATACGGAGTGACAAATCCCAGTCTCGATTCGTGCCAACCCAACAGACACTTTCGGAGATACCTGTAATGTACCTTTATAGTCACCTAGTTACGTTGTGACGTTTGGCACACCCAAGGCACTCATACGGTATCTAGGAGTTGCACAATCTCATGGTCTAAGGAAATGATACTTGACATTCAGAAAAGCTACAGCAAACGAACTACACGATCTTTGAGGGTCTTGTCCATCACATCATTCTCCTAATGATGTGATCCCGTTATCAATGACATCTAATGTCCATAGTCAGGAAACCATGACTATCCTTTGATCAACGAGCTAGTCAACTAGAGGCTCAATAGGGACGTGTTGTGGTCTATGTATTCACACATGTATTACAATTTCCGGATAACACAATTATAGCATGAACAATAGACAATTATCATGAACAAAGAAATATAATAATAACCATTTTATTATTGCCTCTAGGGCATATTTCCAACAGTCTCCCACTTGCACTAGAGTCAATATTCTAGTTACTTGTGATGAATCAAACACCCATGCAGTTCTGGTGTTGATCATGTTTTGCTCTAGGGAGAGGTTTAGTCAACGGATCTGCTACATTTAGGTCCGTATGTACTTTACAAATCTCTATGTCTCCATTTTGAACACTTTCACGAATGGAGTTGAAGCGACGCTTGATATGCCTAGTCTTTCTGTGAAACCTGGGCTCCTTGGCAAGGGCAATAGCTCCAGTGTTGTCATAGAAGAGGGTCATGGGGCCCGATGCATTGGGTATGACTCCTAGGTCGGTAATGAACTCCTTCACCCAGACTGCTTCTTGTGCTGCCTCCGAGGCTGCCATGTACTCCGCTTCACATGTAGATCCCGCCACAACACTTTGCTTGCAACTGCACCAGCTTACTGCCCCACCATTCAAAATATACACGTATCTGGTTTGTGACTTAGAGTCATCCAGATCTGTGTCGAAGCTAGCATCGATGTAACCCTTTACGACGAGCTCTTCGTCACCTCCATAAACGAGAAACATTTCCTTAGTCCTTTTCAGGTACTTCAGGATATTCTTGACCGTTGTCCAGTGTTCCATGCCGGGATTACTTTGGTACCTTCCTACCAAACTCACGGCAAGGTTTACATCAGGTCTGGTACACAACATAGCATACATGATAGACCCTATGGCCGAGGCACAGGGGACAACACTCATCTTTTCTCTATCTTCTGCCGTGGTCGGGCATTGAGCCGTGCTCAATCTCGTACCTTGCAATATAGGCAAGAACCCCTTCTTTGACTGATCCATTTTGAACTTCTTCAATATCTTGTCAAGGTACGTACTCTATGAAAGACCAATGAGGTGTCTCGATCTATCTCTATAGATCTTGATGCCTAATATATAAGCAGCTTCTCCAAGGTCCTTCATTGAAAAACACTTGTTCAAGTAGGCCTTTATGCTTTCCAAGAATACTATATCATTTCCCATCAACAGTATGTCATCCACATACAATATGAGAAATGCTATAGAGCTCCCACTCACTTTCTTGTAAATACAGGATTCTCCATAAGTCTGCATAAACCCAAACGCTTTGATCATCTCATCAAAACGAATGTTCCAACTCCGAGATGCTTGCACCAGCCCATAAATCGAGCGTTGGAGCTTGCACACCTTGTCAGCATTCTTAGGATCAACAAAACCTTCTGGCTGCATCATATACAATTCTTCCTTAAGGAAACCATTAAGGATTGCCATTTTGACGTCCATTTGCCATATCTCATAATCATAGAATGCGGCAATTGCTAACATGATTCAGACGGACTTTAGCTTTGCTACGGGTGAGAAAGTCTCATCGTAGTCAACCCCTTGAACTTGTCGATAACCCTTAGCAACAAGCCGAGCTTTATAGATGGTCACATTACCATCCGCGTCTGTCTTCTTCTTAAAGATCCATTTATTTTCTATGGCTCGCCGATCAACGGGCAAGTCAGTCAAAGTCCATACTTCATTTTCATACATGGATCCTATCCCGGATTTCATGGCTTCCAGCCATTTGTCGGAATCCGGGCCCACCATCGCTTCTTCATAGTTCGAAGGTTCACCGTTGTCTAATAACATGATTTCCAAGACAGGGTTGCCGTACCACTCTGGTGCGAAACGTGTCCTTGTGGACCTACGAAGTTCAGTAGCAACTTGATTTGAAGTTTCATGATCATCATCATCAACTTCCTCTCTAGTCAGTGCAGGCACCTCAGGAACATTTTCTTGAGCTGCGCCACTTACCGGTTCAAGAGGTAATACTTCATCAAGTTCTACCTTCCTCCCACTTATTTCTTTCGAGAGAAACTCTTTCTCTAGAAAGGACCCATTCTTGGCAACAAAGATCTTACCTTTGGATCTGAGGTAGAAGGTATATCCAACAGTTTCTTTAGGGTATCCTATAAAGACACATTTTTCCGACTTGGGTTCGAGCTTTTCAGGTTGAAGTTTCTTGACATAAGCATCGGATCCCCAAACTTTTAGAAACGACAGCTCAGGTTTCTTCCCAAACCATAATTCATACGGTGTCGTCTCAATGGATTTTGACAGAGCCCTATTTAAAGTGAATGCGGCAGTCTCTAAAGCATAGCCCCAAAATGATAGCGGTAAATCGGTAAGAGACATCATAGATCGCACCATATCTAATATAGTGCGATTACGACGTTCGGATACACCATTACGCTGAGGTGTTCCAAGCGGCGTGAGTTGTGAAACTATTCCACATTTTCTTAAGTGTGTGCCAAATTCGTGACTCAAGTATTCTCCCCCACGATCTGATCGCAAGAACTTGATTTTCCTGTCACGTTGATTCTCAACCTCACTCTGGAATTCCTTGAACTTTTCAAAGGTCTCAGACTTGTGTTTCATTAAGTAGACATACCCATATCTACTCAAGTCATCAGTGAGGGTGAGAACATAACGATAGCCACCGCGAGCCTCAACACTCATTGGACCGCACACATCAGTATGTATGATTTCCAATAAGTTGGTTGCTCGCTCCATTGTTCCTGAGAACGGAGTCTTGGTCATTTTACCCATGAGGCATGGTTCGCACGTGTCAAATGATTCGTAATCAAGAGACTCTAAAAGTCCATCTACATGGAGCTTCTTCATGCGTTCGACACCTATGTGACCAAGGCGGCAGTGCCACAAGTATGTGGGACTATCATTATCAACCTTACATCTTTTGGTATTCACACTATGAATATGTGTAGCATTACGCTCGAGATTCATTAAGAATAAAACATTCACCATCGGAGCATGACCATAAAACATATCTCTCATATAAATAGAACAACCATTATTCTCGGATTTAAATGAGTAGCCATCTCGTATTAAACGAGATCCTGATAAGATGTTCATGCTCAAAGCTGGCACTAAATAACAATTATTGAGGTTTAAAACTAATCCTGTAGGTAAATGTAGAGGTAGCGTGCCGACGGCGATCACATCGACCTTGGAACCATTCCCGACGCGCATCGTCACCTCGTCCTTCGCCAGTCTCCGCTTATTCCGCAGCTCCTTCTTTGAGTTACAAATGTGAGAAACCGCACCGGTATCAAATACCCAGGAGCTACTACGAGTACTGGTAAGGTACACATCAATTACATGTATATCACATATACCTTTCGTGATGCCGGCCTTCTTGTCCGCTAAGTATTTGAGGCAGTTCCGCTTCCAGTGACCACTTCCCTTGCAATAAAAACACTCAGTCTCAAGCTTGGGTCCATTCTTTGGCTTCTTCCCGGCAGCTTGCTTACCGGACGCGGCAACTCCCTTGCCGTCCTTCTTGAAGTTCTTCTTACCCTTGCCTTTCTTGAACTTAGTGGTTTTATTCACCATCAACACTTGATGTTCCTTTTTGACTTCTACCTCTGCTGATTTCAGCATTGCAAATACTTCAGGAATGGTCTTTTCCATCCCCTGCATATTGAAGTTCATCACAAAGCTCTTGTAGCTCGGTGGAAGCGACTGAAGGATTCTGCCAATGACCACGTCATCTGGGAGATTAACTCCCAGCTGAGTCAAGCGGTTATGCAACCCAGACATTTTGAGTATGTGCTCATTGACATAACTATTTTCCTCCATCTTACAGCTGAAGAATTTGTCGGAGACTTCATATCTCTCGACCCAGGCATGAGCTTGAAAAACCATTTTCAGCTCTTCGAACATCTCATATGCTCCGTGTCTCTCAAAACGCTTTTGGAGCCCCGGTTCTAAGCTGTAAAGCATGCCGCACTGAACGAGGGAGTAATCATCAGCACGTGTCTGCCAAGCGTTCATAACGTCTTGGTTCTGTGCGACGGGTGCGTCACCTAGCGGTGCTTCTAGGACATAATCTTTCTTGGCAGCTATGAGGATGATCCTCAGGTTCCAGACCCAGTCCGTATAGTTGCTGCCATCGTCTTTCAACTTGGTTTTCTCTAGGAACGCGTTGAAGTTGAGGACAACGTGGGCCATTTGATCTACAAGACATATTGTAAAGATTTTAGACTAAGTTCATGATAATTAAGTTCATCTAATCAAATTATTAAATGAACTCCCACTCAGATAGACATCCCTCCACTCATCTAAGTATAACATGATCCGAGTTAACTAGGCCGTGTCCGATCATCACGTGAGACGGACTAGTCAACATCGGTGAACATCTTCATGTTGATCGTATCTTCTATACGACTCATGCTCGACCTTTCGGTCTTCTGTGTTCCGAGGCCATGTCTGTACATGCTAGGCTCGTCAAGTCAACCTAAGTGTATTGCGTGTGTAAATCTGTCTTACACCCGTTGTATTCGAACGTTAGAATCTATCACACCCGATCATCACGTGGTGCTTCGAAACAACGAACCTTCGCAATGGTGCACAGTTAGGGGGAACACTTTCTTGAAATTATTACGAGGGATCATCTTATTTAAGCTACCGTCGTTCTAAGCAAATAAGATGTAAAACATGATAAACATCACATGCAATCAAATAGTGACATGATATGGCCAATATCATTTGCTCCTTTGATCTCCATCTTCGGGGCTCCATGATCATCGTTGTCACCGGCATGACACCATGATCTCCATCATCATGATCTCCATCATCGTGTCTTCTTGAAGTTGTCTCGTCATCTATTAATTCTACTACTATGGCTAACGCTTTAGCAATAAAGTAAAGTAATTACATGACGTTTATGTTGACACGCAGGTCATAAATAAATAAAGACAACTCCTGTGGCTCCTGCCGGTTGTCATACTCATCGACATGCAAGTCGTGATTCCTATTACAAGAACATGATCAATCTCATACATCACATATATCATTCATCATTCATCACAACCTTTGGCCATATCACATCACAAAACACTTGCTGCAAAAACAAGTTAGACGTCCTCTAATTGTTGTTGCAAGTTTTTACGTGGCTGCTATAGGTTTCTAGCAAGAACGTTTCTTACCTACGCCAAAACCACAACGTGAATTGCCAATTTCTATTTACCCTTCATAAGGATCCTGTTCATCGAATCCGATCCAACTAAAGTGGGAGAGACAGACACCCGCCAGCCACCTTATGCAACTAGTGCATGTCAGTCGGTGGAACCGGTCTCACGTAAGCGTACGTGTAAGGTTGGTCCGGGCCGCTTCATCCCACGATGCCGCCGAATCAAGATAAGACTAGTAATGGCAAGCAAATTGACAATATCGACGCCCACAACTACTTTGTGTTCTACTCGTGCATAGTAACTACGCATAGACCTACCTCATGATGCCACTGTTGGGGAACGTAGCAGAATTTTAAAATTTTCTATGCATCACCAAGATCAATCTATGGAGTCATCTAGCAAGGAGGGAGAGAGGAGTGCATCTACATACCCTTGTAGATCACGAGCGGAAGCGTTCAAGAGAATAGGGTTGATGGAGTCGTACTCGACGTGATCCAAATCACCGAAGATCCTAGTGCCGAACGAACGGCACCTCCGCGTTCAACACACGTACGGAGCGAAGACGTCTCCCGCGCCTTGATCCAGCAAGGAGGAGGGAGAGGTTGAGGAAGAGGGCTCCAACAGCAGCACGACGGCGTGGTGGTGATGAAGCTGCAGTACTCCGGCAGGGCTTCGCTAAGCTCTTATGGAGGAGGAGAGGTGTTGGGGAGGGGAGGGGCTGCGTCTTGGATGTTGTCTGCAGCCCTCCCCTCACCCCTCTATTTATAGGGGAAAGGGGAAGGGGCTCGGCCCCCTCTAGATGAGATCTAGAGGGGGGGGGGCGGCGGCCAAGGGGAGGGGGGCTTGCCCCCCAAGCAAGGGGGTGCCCCCCTTTAGGGTTTCCCCCAACCCTAGGCGCATGGGCCCTAGGGGGGTGTGGCGCCCCAGCCCACTTGGGCTGGTTTCCTTCTCCATACAGCCCATAAGGCCCTCCGGAAGAGGTGGACCCTCCCGGTGGACCCCCGGAACCCCTCCGGTGGCCCCGGTACAATACCGATATGCCCCCGAAACTTTCCGGCGACCATATGACAACTTCCCATATATAAATCTTTACCTCCAGACCATTCCGGAACTCCTCGTGACGTCTGGGATCTCATCCGGGACTCCAAACAACATTCGGTAATCACATACAAGTCTTCCTAACAACCCTAGCGTCACCGAACCTTAAGTGTGTAGACCCTACGGGTTCGAGAGACATGCAGACATGACCGAGATGACTCTCCGGTCAATAACCAACAGAGGGATCTGGATACCCATGTTGGCTCCCACATGCTCCACGATGATCTCATCGGATGAACCACGACCTCGAGGATTCAATCAATCCGTATACAATTCCCTTTGTCTATCGGTACGTTACTTGTGCGAGACTCGATCGTCGGTATCCCAATACCTTGTTCAGTCTCGTTACCGGCAAGTCACTTTACTCGTACCGTAATGCATGATCCCATGATCAACCACTTGATCACATTGAGCTCATAATGATGATGCATTACCGAGTGGGCCCAAAGATACCTCTCCGTCATACGGAGTGACAAATCCCAGTCTCGATTCGTGCCAACCCAACAGACACTTTCGGAGATACCTGTAATGTACCTTTATAGTCACCCAGTTATGTTGTGACGTCTGGCACACCCAAGGCACTCCTACGGTATCCGGGAGTTGCACAATCTCATGGTCTAAGGAAATGATACTTGACATTCAGAAAAGCTACAGCAAACGAACTACACGATCTTTGAGCTAAGCTTAGGATTGGGTCTTGTCCATCACATCATTCTCCTAATGATGTGATCCCGTTATCAATGACATCTAATGTCCATAGTCAGGAAACCATGACTATCCTTTGATCAACGAGCTAGTCAACTAGAGGCTCACTAGGGACGTGTTGTGGTCTATGTATTCACACATGTATTACAATTTCCGGATAACACAATTATAGCATGAACAATAGACAATTATCATGAACAAAGAAATATAATAATAACCATTTTATTATTGCCTCTAGGGCATATTTCCAACAATATACCCATATCTCCTCAAATCATCTGTGAAGGTCAGAAAATAACGATACCCACCACGAGCATCAACACTCATCGGACCGCATACATCAGTATGTATCATTTCCAATAAGTCTATTGCTCGTTCCATTGTTCCGAAGAACGGAGTCTTAGTCATCTTGCCCATGAGGCATGGTTCACAAGCATCAAGTGATTCATAATCAAGTGATTCCAAAAGTTCATCAGCATGGAGTTTCTTCACGCGCTTTACACCAATATGACCTAAATAGCAGTGCCACAAATAAGTTGCACTATCATTATTAAACTTATATCTTTTGGCTTCAATACTATGAATATGTGTATCACTACTACCAAGATTTAGTAAAAATAGACCACTCATCAAGTGTGCATGACCATAAAAGATATTACTCATATAAGTCACTCGCGCTAGCTGCAGCTGCTCCGGCTCTTGCTCGCGCTGCGGCTCTGTTCTTGTTGTCGGTCGCGCTGCTGCACTGCTCCTGCTTTCGTTCGTGCTGCTGCTCTGCTATTGCTCTCGCTTGCGCTGCTGCTGCTGCTACACGACCTCCGGCAGCTACAAGAGTTGCTGCTTTAGCACTCCTCGCGGTGCTACTGCACAACTTGCTCTCTGCTAGTGCGTTCCCTTCTCGATCATCTGCTGATTTAGATCACTGCTTCTCTGCTACTAGTGCTCGAACGCCCTAAACATCTATTGCAATGCTCTGTTACTAGTTCAATCAGTTCCGACAGTAAAATTCAGTTTCGACTATGAAGTTCATTTTCTTCAGTTAAGTTCAGAGTGAACAGTACTTACAGCATCTGTCGGAGCAGCCGTGGCGCGGCTGATGCGTTTTACATCTAGCACTTTTTGGTGATGTATTTTACATCATCTATTGGAGATGATATTAGGGTCCCACTTCAGATTAACATTGTCTGTCTTGTCATGCTTCAGCCTCGTCACCGTACACCTTAGCGGAGCTGCTCCAATGACAGAACCATCCATCACAGCGGAGCAATACCCTCGGCGCCATTTCTAGAGGCCTCGGATCTTCTTCCCCGCCTCTGACAGTCACACCAGCATCATCACCATCCTCCACGTCCAACCCAATGATGCTGAGGTCCACAAGGCTATGCCAAAGAGGTTGTACACTCGTCGCATCACTTTGTTTCTCCATTCCTCTGTTCTTCCAATTCATGTGAGCCAAACACCCAGGTTGACTGAAATCCTATGTTTCCAAATGCTCTGTTTTGCACATGCATTCCTATCCTATTCCTGTGTTTTTCCTGTCCCTACGTTTATAGAATCCTCCAATTCTAAGGAGCCCTTACATATTTACTTCATTTTCAGATAGGCATCAAAGAAAACTCTGTGTGTTATGTCCTACTCCTGCCGTGCCATCATCCACCCCACCTGAGGTGCACCATTGACAGAAGCGTTCACTGCAGCAGAGATCCCCCCTGCAGACTTCCTTTCGCCGCCTCAGATCATCTTCCTCGTTGCCGGTAGCCACGCCAACTGCATTACCATCATCGACTTGAGTAGATGAACCTGAGGACTACACAGTTCCGGAAGAGAGGTTGCAGTCTTTCGTGTTTGCTTATGTTATACATCGGTTATTATTACCTGCTACTTTATTGTTCAATCTTGAGTTTTGAATTGCCCATGGGTCTCATATCGAGCCAGCAATGAATAGTATCTGTTTACTATCTGGTTCATCTGGGTCTTCTATGTAGTTCATGTTGGGTGGCCAACAAACAATAGATGATCCATTGTCTATCTTTTTAAACTGAAGCTATAGTCTACCTGCTATCATTAGTTTTGGATCCATCCACTCGTTTGCTACCATCAGTCTTGATTTTTGCATGCACCCCTTAGGCCTTACAAAATCTAACTATTTTTTTATTATGCATGTCAGATATTGTACACAATCGTACTGAACATGTAGAGAAAATGAGAAGACTGTTGCATGCGAATATAATGTCATGCAGACGCCGCTCCATGGTGGGCGAAGTGCCCCCCCTCCTGCATTTCCAGATTGTATTCCAGAGGAAGATAACTGTTCAGATGGAGATTCAGAAGGAGCCGACCACGCCTATTTACCACCTGAGGTGTTTGCTCTAACCTGGCATGCTGATGTTGGTCATATCATGCATATGGCGCCTTGCATTGCTTACATTATACATCTTATATGTCATCAGCTTAGTTTAGATTTGCTTTGTGTGAATGCCACTTGTTTGGTTTCTATATCATACTCCCACCATTCCTAAATATTTGTCTTTTTAGAGATTTCAACAAGTGACTACATACGGAACAAAATGAGTGAATCTACACTCTAAAATGTGTCTATATACATTTGTATGTGGTAGTCCATTTGAAATCTCTAAAAAGACAAATATTTAGGAATGGAGGGAGTATATGGGAATTATGCAATGCCATCTTCTTTAGCCAGGCATCATATACGTGAATCATGCAATGCCATCTGTTTAGCCAGTCATCGTATATGTGAATTGTATCGTGCCATATTTTTTCCATAATGTATTCCATTTGTTAACAATGTTTATACATTCATCTACTCTTCCTATGCATCAGCCATTTGAGTCGATCATGGGAAAATCTGGAGTGAAAACAAGGTATTCTGAGCAGTCAGTGCTACCTGTCGATGCAGATTTCTTGTTGGTTATAGATAGCTCCTCAGAGGAGGATTCAGAGAGAGATGACTAGTCGTATTCCCCCCCGAGGTGCATGCTCTAACTTGGCTGGGTTATATTGCTCATATCATGCATATGGTGTCTTGCATTGCCATGCCATCTGCTTAGATTAGACATGCTTTGTGTGAATGCCTCCTGTTTGCTTTCTATATCAGATATGTGAATTATGCAATGCCATGTTTTTCAGCCAGTTATCATATATGTGAATTATGCACCGCCATGGAGCCAGGCATCATATATGTGAATTATCTCGTGCCATCTTTTTTTTTCATTACGTATTCCATTTGTCGACAATCTGTGTATATTGAACTACTCTTCATGTGTATCGGCCATTTGAGCCGATTATGGAAAAATCAGGAGTGAAAACAAGGTCTTCAGAGCAGGCAATGGTACCTGTTGAAGCATATATCTCGATGGTTACAGGGAGCTCCTCAGAGGAGGATTCAGAGACAGATGACCAGTCCTATATCCCACCTGAGGTGTATGCTGTAAGTTGCAATGTTTATATTTCTCATATGATGCATATGGTGTCTTGCATTGCTTAGTTTAGACATCATATGCACAATATTGAATTCTATCTGCTTGGTTTAGAGATCATACATGCGAGTGCCAGCTGCTTAGTATATGAATCAATTATGTCAATTATATCATGCCATCCTATATACTTAGACAACATGTATGTGAATTATTTCATCCCAACCTATTTTAGAAAGACATCATATAGTTGTGTCATGTCATCCTGTTTAGGTACTCATCATATGTTGAATTATGCCATTATATCCTGTTAAGTTATCCATCATATATCTGAAACTGTGTCATGCTATCCTGTTTAGTTAGGCATCATATATGTGAAACTGTGTCATGCTGTCCTGTTTGGTTAGACAACATATATGTGAATTACCACATCTGTCTATCATATAATGTCTGTACGTTCAATTTCTTTTCTTGTTTATCAGCCATTTGAATTGCAGGGGGTTCTTGAACAAGACATCGGTACTGGCCAACTACAAGCGCTTGTGCCAGCGGTACTGGCCAGTAACTCGAACAGCAAGTTACCGTGGCTGATAAACACCAGTCCTTTCTTGTGCAACAGCAAGCGCTGGAGGATTTAAGCGCCAAGCAAGAGAAAGTTAATAAGCTTGCTAATCATCTTGCCAGCATTATGGGTACCCAGGATATTGTTTCTTGAACTCTTCTGAAGTGGTTTCAGTTCTGGACTTGTTTTGCTGCGGCGTTTATATGCTGCTTTGTTCCCTATATTTGCATTGGTGGCGAACTTTGATGCCCAGTGGATGTAATATGTGTAATAGTCGTGATAGCCTAGCATAAGTTTCTTGCTTATTTATTTCCTTGTTGTCTTGTTTATTTGTTTGCTTGTAGTCAGTGCAATTATTTTTCCGCGGTTTGCTAGTGGCTGCAATAACCTATTTTTTAAAACTAGGCCACAATAACCATGGGCTAATATTTACTGTAGTGACACTGGGCTTCCTACGGGCCGTAGAAACAGTGGGCCTTCTACGGGCCGTAGAAACAGTAGGCCTTCTACGAGCCGTAGAAGCAATGGGCTTTCTACGGGCCGTAGAAACAATGGGCCTTCTACGGGCCGTATCATCAATGGGCCTTATACGGGATGTATGATCGATTGGCCAAACATGGGCCAATAACAGGCCGCATTATGGCCGTAAATGGGCCATCGTTAATAGGCCGTATTTGATGATGCTATGAAAAGGCCCAACGTATTAACGGACCACAAACGGGCCGACTGTAACCACGGGCTGAATTTGGCCCACAAGCAGAAAATGACAGTAATGGGCCGTAAGTAAACGAATGCTGGAAATGAGCCCAAGAATAAATGGGCTCTGAGAAGGCCGAAAGATAACATGGGATGGAAACGGCCCAACGGAATAATGGGCCGTTAATGGGTATAAAGTGATACACTGTTCATTACGGGACAGTTTCACCAAGGGCCGTTAATGGGTGTAAAGTGATACATTATTCATTACGGGCTAGTTTCCCCACTGGCCGTTAATAGGCCAAGAGTTACATAGGGCCTCATATGGGCCGAAAGACGTCATGGGCCATACATGGGCCAGAAGTGAAAACGGGCTGGAATCATATTGGATGGCCCAGATGACGCTACTGGGCCTAATTTGGATAGGGCGTAACGGGCCTTGGGTTAGCAGGCTGTAAATGGGCTATATGCGAACAGGCCGTTAACAGGCTTTCCATGGGCCGGCACGCCACCTTTTGACCAAGTCAAACGGGCCGGCCTTTTCACAGGAATGGGCCTCTGTTGGACCGTGCCACATGTCGACGTATCATAGGCGCATTCTATCCAATGAGTGGATGACATCTATCGCAACGATGAGCCGACACGTGTTTCCTCCAACCAATGATGATTTTACATGTGGAAAATCCCCATTGGTCGGGGCTGTTAACGGGTTATCGGATCCAAAACCCAACCCGATAGCTTAACGGCGTTCCGTTACGGTGGATGCCACGTGTCGGTCACCCTTGACGAAAGCACTTCTGTGACGCGTGATTTATCGTCATGGAAGTGCACACTTCCGTGATGATAATTTTGGTAATGTCATGGAACACTTCTACGACAGCACAGGTATGACTATCTTGATTCTGTCATAAATTTGTCATGGATGTACATGCATGACAAAAAACGCAACCTACTGTGACAAACATGTATCATCACGGATGTGTATTTTTTTGTAGTGAATAGAACAACCATTATTCTCTGATTTAAATGAATAACCGTCTCGCATCAAACAAGATCCAGATATAATGTTCACGCACAACGCTGGCACCAAATAATAATGATTCATGTCTAAAACTAATCCTGAAGGTAGATGTAGAGGTAGTGTGCCGATGGTGATCACATCGACTTTGGAACCATTTCCCACGCGCATCATCACCTCGTCCTTAGCCAATCTTCGCTTAATCCGTAGCCCCTGTTTCGAGTTGCTAATATTAGCAACAAAACCAGTATCAAATACCTAGGCGCTACTGCGAGCATTAGTAAGGTACACATCAATAACATGTATATCAAATATACCTTTCACTTTGCCATCCTTCTTATCCGCCAAATACTTGGGGCAGTTCCGCTTCCAGTGACCAGTCCCTTTGCAGTAGAAGCACTCAGTCTCAGGCTTAGGTACAGACTTGGGCTTCTTCACTTGAGCAGCAACTTGCTTGCTGTTCTTCTTGAAGTTTCCCTTCTTCCCTTTGCCATTCTTCATGAAACTGGTGGTCTTGTTGACCATCAGCACTTGATGCTCCTTCTTGATTTCTACCTCCGCAGCCTTTAGCATTGCGAAGAGCTCGGGAATTGTCTTATCCATCCCTTGCATATTATAGTTCATCACGAAGCTCTTGTAGCTTGGTGGCAGTGATTGAAGAACTCTGTCAATGACACTATCATCAGGAAGATTAACTCCCAGCTGAGTCAAGTGGTTGTGGTACCCAGACATTCTGAGTATATGTTCATTGACAGAACTATTCTCCTCCATTTTGCAGCTGTAGAACTTATTGGAGACTTCATATCTCTCAATCCGGGCATTTGCTTGAAATATTAACTTCAACTCTTGGAACATCTCATATGCTCCATGACGTTCAGAACATCGTTGAAGTCCTGGTTCTAAGACGTAAAGCATGGCACACTGAACTATCGAGTAGTCGTCAGCTTTGCTTTGCTAGACGTTCTTAACGTCGTTAGTAGCATCTGCAATAGGCTTGTCACCTAGCGGTGCTTCTAGGATGTAATTCTTATGTGCAGCAATGAGGATAATCCTCAAGTTACGGACCCAGTCCGTGTAATTACTACCATCATCTTTCAACTTAGCTTTCTCTAGGAACGCATTAAAATTCAATGAAACAACTACATGGGCCATTTATTTACAACAACATAGACATGCAAAATACTATCAGGTACTAAGTTCATGATAAATTAAAGTACAATTTAATCATATTACTTAAGAACTCCCACTTAGATAGACATCCCTCTAATCATCTAAGTGATCATGTGACCCATATCAACTAAACCAGGTCCGATCATCACATGAGATGGAGTAGTTTTCAATGGTGAACATGACTATGTTGATCATATCTACTATATGATTCACGCTCGACCTTTCGGTCTCAGTGTTCCAAGGCTATATCTGCATATGCCAGGCTCGTCAAGTTTAACCCGGGTATTCTGCTTGTGCAAAACTGGCTTGCACCTATTATATGTGAACGTGGAGCTTATCACACCCGATCATAATGTGGTGTCTCGGCACGACGAACTGTAGCAACGGTGCATACTCAGGGAGAACACTTGTACCTTGAAATTTAGTGAGAGCTCATCTTATAATGCTACCGTCGTACTAAGCAAAACAAGATGCATAAAGGATAAACATCACATGCAATCAAATAAGTGATATGATGTAGCCATCATCATCTTGCGCCTTTTGATCTCCATCTCCAAAGCACCGTCATGATCACCTTCATCACCGACTGGATACCTTGATCTCCATAGAAGCATTGTTGTCGTCTCGCCAACTATTGCTTCTACGACTATCGCTACCGCTTAGTGATAAAGTAAAGCAATTACATGGCGATTGCATTTCATACAATAAAGCGACAACCATATGGCTCCTGCCAGTTGCCAATAACTGTGTTACAAAACATGATCATCTCATACAATAATTTATATAATCATGTCTTGACCATATCACATCACAACACGCCCTACAAAAACAAGTTAGACGTCCTCTACTTTGTTGTTGCAAGTTTTACGTGGCTGCTACGGGATTCTAGCAAGAACCGTTCTTACCTACGCATCAAAACCACAATGTAGTATAGTGATTGCTTTTTGATCTTCAGAAAGAACCCTATTCATTAAAACCGATTCAACTAAAGTTGGAGAAACAGACACCCACTATCCACCTATGTGCGAAGCACGTCGGTAGAACCAGTCTCGTGTAAGCGTACGCGTAATGTCGGTCTGAGCCGCTTCATCCAACAATACCGCTGAATCAAGAATCAACTAGTGACGGCAAGCAATATGTATATACCCACGCTCACAACTCCTTTGTGTTCTACTCGTGCATATAACATCTACGCATAGACCTGGCTCGGATGCCACTGTTGGGGAACGCAGTATTTCAAAAAATTTCCTAAGATCACGCAAGATCTATCAAGGAGATGCATAGCAACGAGAGGGGAGAGTGTGTCTACGTACCCTCGTGGACCGAAAGCGGAAGCGTTAAGTACCGAACGCATGACACCTCCGCGATCTGCACACATTCAGCTCGGTTACGTCCCTCGTACTCTTGATCCAGTTGAGGCCGAGGGAGAGCTTCGTCATCACGACAGTGTGATGACGGTGATGATGAAGTTACCGACGAAGGGCTTCGCCTAAGAACTACAACGATATGACCGAGGTGGAAATTTGTGGAGGGGGGCACCGCACACGGCTAAGACAACTGTCAACTTGTGTGTTCTAGGGTGCCCCCTGCCCCCGTATATAAAGGAGGAAGGGGGAGGCCGGCGGGTCCTCATGGGGCGCGCCCCAATTAGGATTCCTACTAGGAATAGGAATCCTATTCCTGGTAGGTTTCCAACAAGGGAAGAGGGGGGGGGGAGGAAGGAGAGGGAGAGAGGGAGAAGGAAAGGGAGGGGGCGCCGCCCCCTCCTAGTCCAATTCGGACTCCTCAAGGAGGGGGGGGGGCGTCCAGCCCTAGGCCCCTCTCCTCTCTCTCTCACAAGTCCCATGTTGGCCCATTAGTCCCCCGGGGTTTCTGATAACCCCCGGCACTTCGATATTTATCCTCTGACCCCGGAACTCATCCGATGTCTGAATAACATCGTCCAATATATCAATCTTCATGTCTCGACCATTTAGAGACTCCTCGTCATGTCCGTGATCACATCCAGGACTCCAAACTATATTCAGTACATCAAAACACACAAACTCATAATACCGATCGTCATCGGACGTTAAGCGTGTGGACCCCATGGGTTCGAGAACTATGTAGACATGACCGAGACTCATCTCTGGTCAATAACCAATAGCGGAACCTGGATGCTCATATTGGTTCCTACATATTCTATGAAGATCTTTATCGGTCAAACCACATAACAACATACGTTGTTCCCTTTGTCATCGGTATGTTACTTGCTCGAGATTCGATCGTCGGTATCTCAATACCTAGTTCAATCTCATTACCGGCAAGTCTCTTTACTCTTTCTGTAATGCAACATCCCGCAACTAACTCATTAGTCATATTGCTTGCAAGGCTTATAGTGATGTGCATTACTGAGAGGGCCCAGAGATACCTCTACGATACACGGAGTGACAAATCCTAATCTGGATCTATGCCAACTCAACAAACACCATTGGATACACCTATAGAGCATCTTTATAGTCACCCAGTTACATTGTGACGTTTGATAGCACACTAAGTGTTCCTCCGGTATTCGGGAGTTGCATAATCTCATAGTCATAGGAACATGTATAAGTCATGAAGAAAGCAATAGCAATAAACTAAACGATCACAATGCTAAGCTAACAGATGGGTCAAGTCAATCATATCATTCTCTAATGATGTGATCCCATTTATCAAATGACAACTCATGTCTATGGTTAGGAAACTTAACCATCTTTGATTAACAAGCTAGTCAAGTAGAGGCATACTAGTGACACTCTGTTTGTCTATGTATTCACACATGTACTAAGTTTCCGGCTAATACAATTCTAGCATGAATAATAAACATTTATCATGATATAAGGAAATATAAATAACAACTTTATTATTGCCTCTTGGGCATATTTCCTTTAGGCTGTGGCTCGACGCACAGCGAGAGGCGTGGCATGCCGCATAACAAGAGCGGATCCATCGGTGCTTGCCTGCTGTCGACAGGGCATCGCAGCTGGGTACACGGCCCGTGAGTAGCCCCATTCCTCGCCAGGAGTGAGCAGAGGCCATCCGTGCCATACTTGCACCAGACGCCCGCCGCTTCATTCGCATGAGTTGCGCCGTTTGCCTTGTCCGCTGCCCGCTTGATGCCAACGCGCTGGTCGCTAGGCTTGAGCGCCTCCTTGGCCCAGGTGTCCACCTAGGCGCAGTAGAGAAACATGGCCGTCGCATCCTCAAGCTGGTGATCTCCGATGAAATAGCCAACTTGGAGCTTGAGATCGTGCTCCAGATGTACCACGAGCGGGTTGACCGCCTGGACGAACACCTGCACGAGTTCAGGCAGAACCAAAAGCTACCATAGGCAAGGGATGTTGGTCATGACACGTTTTCATTTTGTTGAGTCTTTTCGATGTGGATCGCTATGTATTCACAACAATCATAATATTGCTTTGTTTATTGCTCTATTTCAATGTGTGTGCTCTGTTTTCCGTTCTTATATATTGTTCTGTTGCAATGTGTGTATATATATGCTTTCCATTCTGTATATATGGATGATAACAACTATATACAAATTAGTATACAAAAACACATAAAAAATGGAATTCATAATATATATATATATATATATTAATTGTTCATTAGTTCATCACAGAATATGTATAATATCATCACATATATGTGATGATACTTAACTACTATGTACAATGCATAAAATTGAAAAAATGAACAATACTAAAACTAATAATCCCTCCTTAGGGGGGTGGTATTCCGACAGCCCCTTGCTAGCAGCTCCCTAGTGCGCAGCGTCTTCCCAGCACGGAGGCAGTACTCTGCCTTCCCCACCTCGCAGTGCTTGACGTACCGATTTGCCTCTTGCTAGTGGACGAGCGCGAACGATCTTGCCATTTCGTTGGGTGCACCAGAGCTCCTCATCAGTGGCACGGTGGAGATTATCAGCCCACCTCCATGCAGCGATGAGGTGCCTACCGCCTTTGGCCTTCCTAGCGAAGTACCCGTCTTCATACACCTCCTCCGCACGTCGACGCGCCCGCCCCCAAAGCTCCACCACCTTCCTTTTCCAGGCGGCCTCATGGGCTTCATAGACCGCCTGGTACCTGGCTTCCTCCTCTGCCATCTCCTTGAACGCCACTTGCATAGCTTTCTCAGCTAGCGGCAACGACTTCCACAGACAAAGATTGTACTGGCCCCAAAACCAATCCAAAGTAGGGGGTCCAGCGCAACCTCATACGGCGACATGTAGGGGTCCTCCTCGTCCCTGCTCTTCGACCGAACGTCCTCGGGGGGTGGCATGATGTAGGGTAGAACCCTAGATGCCCGATCTTTCATGATAGGAGCGGATCCCGTGAAGAACATGAGGAACACGAGGGGAAAACACAAGGGAAACACGGGAAAAATCACTCAAACCAACAAGATTCGATTACACATGTGCTAGATCCTTGAAAAACAAAGATATACAAGATCCACGATCAACAAAGGATGATACAAGTAGCACGTTCTTCTCCGTGAGGAGGTCTTGAGGGGTCTTCCCATGAGGGGTCTTGAATCCACTTGGGGGATTGATAGAGGCGAAGGTGTCCCGATCTTTCGATGAGATGATAACTATCGATTTGGTGGAGTCGACTTTGACGATCCGACTACAAACGTGCATGATGTTGCACCTTAGCAATCGCTAAACCAATCTCCTGAGGTTACCGACGATGCTAGAAGCATGATCAGCCTGACCACGAAGGTCTATTCCTACATGCAATCGAAGAACAAGCAAGAATATGATAATGCAATCTGAATATTGCGAATATAGATGAAGTGTTGATAAAGGTGGGGATCCAAAAGCAGTCTTGGTCTGGTCGTTGGACACAAACGAAGTACATGAAGTTGTGTTGGCTAACTTTTAACTAAACAAATCCCAAGGAAAAAGCTACTAGATGGATCTACTTATATAGGAGCAAGGGGTGGCGGTGAAGGAGGTGGGAGGACGTCCCAAGACAGCCTAAAACTAACCCTAGGCCGTACAAGGCTCATGGGCCCAAGTGGAGGTGATGCAACACCTTTGGACTTGTAGTTTGACTCGGATTCTACTGCAGGGTCAGATTGTTTCGTCTATAACTCAACGGTCCAGGCGAATTTTAAGGTGAATCTAATTTTTTTGGAAAGAGCATGAAATCTACTTTCCAACAAAAAAAAAGAATCACTCAATTCGGAGTCCATATGAAATAGTTATTGGCGTTTTGAGTCAGGTATGTCTGTGCACTCCGAATCTGAATCCAGAACGTGAGAGACTTGGACTCTATCTTCTTTTGGCCCAAAAGTGACGCGAGAAGACCTTTTGAACAGCACCTAAACTTCTTTTTTCCCTTATCTTCATATGTGGATTGTACAAACATCCCATACATCTGTAATTAAACATGACACAAAAGTTTGTGAAGTATGTTTGTCCTGGATGACATAAATAAATTATTGCATAGTTTGCATTAGAAATCACCTCACAAATATACATGTATGCAATATTTTTGGTTGTATGCAAGGTAGTAGTAAGCATGAACAGTGTTACTGCCTTGTTTTAATTGTTCCAATTTGCGAAGCAATTCACGACAATAGTAAGGAGGAAAAAATTGTTGTCTCATTACAGTTGTGGGTTGGTTATCAATGTTTTTCTTACAATGTACACTCCACCAAACAGAAGCAAAACCAGTAAATGCTCTAGTGGTAGCTCGTACTCTCTTAAGTTCAGAAAAATCATGGTGACTAAAACCTTGTTCTACTTCAATCTCCCAAGCTAGATAAATACCAGGATTAAATCTACCCTCAAATGATGGTAAAGAGGTAACGTGACCATATGCTTGCGTGTGTTGTCCTACCTCTCGTGATGGTGAAGATGTATCCGTTGTCCAAGAACTTCTATCTTCGGACCCTATCATGATTAGTAGAAATAAGAAACAAAATTCAAGAATGATGTTCCTATGAACTACTATGGTGTGATGGTAAAGCGCTCACAGCAAAGCAAATATCAATATCTTACAAGTTCTTACCAAGCAGGAGGTGGTGACAGGCAACCAACGGTGTCAAATAACTCCGAATATTGAGTAAAGCGATTGCCAAGGGAACGTATGTATACACGGTGTATAAATATGTGGATCTTGGAAGGCTTAAATATAAGGTAGCAAAAGATTAGCAATAATCAATTCAGAGATGCAATGTTCAATAAACGCTCAACGACGTTACTGTGTTGGTCCTAGGCTAGACCGGACTAGAAACGCGAGCCTAGAACACTAATGAGGTCACGACGTAGCACAACTAGCATCAATAAAGGATATGAAGTAGCTCTGGACAGCAATATAGAACTGAAGATCACAATAGTAGTAAAGATAATGATGTGAAACAACTGCCAAGTAGGATATACCAACAACTTTCTCTCAAACTTTTCTCTGGAAAAGTTTGTGCCAATTTTCTGATATTTTTTCTCAAGAATGGCACCGACTCAAGCTTTCAAATGCAAAAAGAATCACTCAATTCCGAGTTGATATAAGGAGTCAAAAAATTCTAAAACTGGTCTGAAAAAATGGAACAAGCTGTGTTCGCAAACTTTGGAGGGCAAAAAGGCCTATTTAGAAGCCGATTTTGAGGTGTCAATTATTGAGCTAGCTTCTGAAACTATTTAGATGCGGCTCGTCACAAGCTTTAATTTGAGTACTTGCAGAGTCAAAACGGACTTCATATGAAAAAAATTATGCCTGTTTTACTAAACAGTGCACAAAACAGATTCAATCCGAATTTAGCTACGAGATTGACACTAGATAGATCCGAATTCTATTTTTTTTCTCTTTTTTCCTCACTTTTTTTTCTTTTTTTCTTTCTTTTTTTCTCTGACTTTTTTTACCTTTTTGTCTTTTTTTCTCTCTCCCTCTTTCCAAAACAAACTAGATAAGATGCAGATTGGATCAAGCGAAGATGTGAACGATCTCAACTATGATTATGACAATGAACGGTGGGTAGCACGTGGTGGAAATTGATGGATTGGTGGTGGACATCGGAGAATATGATAAAGCAATCTGAATATTTCAAATATATATGAAGTATTGATAAAGGTGGGGATCTGAAAGCAGTCTTGGTCTGGTCGTTGGACACAAACAAAGTACACGAAGTTGCGTTGGCTAACTTTTAACTAAAAAAATCCCAAGGAAAAAGCTACTAGATGCATCTACTTATATAGGAGCAAGGGGTGGTAGCCAAGGAGGTGGGAGGTGAAGGAAATATGCCCTAGAGGCAATAATAATGTTGTTATTTATATTTAGTTATATCATGATAAATTTTTATTATTCATGCTAGAATTGTATTAACCAGAAACTTAGTACATGTGTGAATACATAGACGAATAGAGTGTCCCTAGTATGCCTCTACTTGACTAGCTCGTTAATCAAAGATGGTTATGTTTCCTGACCATAGACATGTGTTGTCATTTGATCAACGGGATCACATAATTAGAGAATGATGTGATGGACAAGACCCATCGGTTAGCTTAGCATAATGATCGTTTAGTTTTATTGCTATTGCTTTCTTCATGACTTATACATATTCCTATAACTATGAGATTATGCAACTCCCGAATACCGGAGGAACACTTTGTGTGCTATAAAATGTCACAACGTAACTGGGTGATTATAAAGATTCTCTACAGGTCTCTCCGAAGGTGTTTGTTGAGTTGTCATAGATCAAGATTAGGATTTGTCACTCTGTGTATCGGAGAGGTATCTCTGGGCCCTCTCGGTAATGCACATCACTGTAAGCCTTGCAAACAATGTGACTAATGAGTTAGTTGCGGGATGATGCATTACAAAACAAGTAAAGAGACTTGTCGATAACGAGATTGAACTAGGTATGATGACACCGATGATCGAATCTCGGGCAAGTAACATACCGATGACAAAGGGAATAACGTATGTTGTTATGCAGTTTTACCGATAAAGATCTTCGTAGAATATGTCGGAGCCAATATGAGCATCCAGGTTCCGCTATTGGTTATTGACAGGAGATGTGTCTCGGTCATGTCTACATAGTTCTCGAACCCATATGGTCTGCACGCTTAGCGTTCCATGACGATTTGTATTATGAGTTATGTGTTTTTGTGACCAAAGTTTGTTCGGTGTCCCAAATGAGATCACAGACATGATGAGGAGTCTCTAAATGTTCGAGAGATAAAGATTCATATATTGGAAGGTAGTATTCGGACATCGGAATGGTTCCTAGTGATTCAGGTATTTTTTCGGAATACCGAGGGGTTACCGGAACCCCCGGGGGAAGTATTGGACCAACATGGGCGTAAGGGAGAGATAAGGAAGCCCGCGGGGGGTGGCTGTGCCCCCCCTACTTGGGAGTCTGGATAGGGCAAGAAGGAAGGGGCAATGCCCCCTTCCCTTTCCCTTTCCCTCTCCTTCCTATTCCCTCCGGTGGAAGAAAGGAAAGGGGGGGGGGCAAATCCTACTTGGACTAGGAGTCCAAGTAGGACTCCCCCATGGAGTGCCCCTCCTGGCCACCGGCCTCTCTCCACCTCGTTTATATAAGTGGCCAGGGGTCACCCCAAAGGCACAACAGTTGTTTCTTAGCCGTGTGCGGTGCCCCCCTCCACAGTCTACCACCTCGGTCATATTGTTGAAGTGCTTAGGCGAAGCCCTACGCAGATCACATCACCAACACCGTCGCCACGCCGTCGTGTTGACAGAACTCTCCCTTGATCCTCTACTGGATCAAGAGCTCGAGGGACGTCATCATGCTGAATGTGTGCTGAACACGGAGGTGCCGTGCGTTCGGTACTTGGATCGGTTGGATTGTGAAGACGCTCGATTACATCAACCACGCTAACTAAACGCTTCCGCTTTCGGTCTACGAGGGTACGTGGACACACTCTTCCCTCTCGTTGCTATGCATCTCCAAGATAGATCTTTGCGTGATCGTAGGAATTTTTTTGAATTACTACGTTCCCCAACAGGAGGACGTCCCAAGGCAGCCTAAAACTAACCCTAGGTCGTACAAGGCTGATGGGCCCAAGTGGAGGTGATGCAACACCTTTGGACTTGTAGTTTGACTTGGATTCTGCTGCATCGTCAGATTGTTTCGTTGATAACTCAACGTTCCAGACGAATTTTAAGGTGAATCCAATTTTGTTGGAAAGAGCACGAAATGTACTTTCCAACAAAAAAGAATCACTCAATTAGGAGTCTGTATGAAATAGTTATTGATGTTTTGAGTCAGCTATATATGTGCAGTCCGAATCTGAATCCAGAACATGAGAGACTTGGACTGTATCTTCTCTTGGCCCAAAAGTGACGTGAGAAGACCTTTTGAACAGCACCTAAACTTCTCTTTTTCCCTTATCTTCATATGTGAATTGTACAAACGTCCCACACCTGCAATTAAACATGACATAAAAGTTTGTGAAGTATCTTTGTCCTGGATGACATAAATAAATTATTGCATAGTTTGCATTAGAAATCATCTCACAAATATACATGTATGCAATTTTTTTGTCGTATCCAAGGTAGTCATGTCCTCATTAGGGATCTTATTCGTACAGGTCGTGAACTCCAATGGAGAAGGGGATCAAGTGGAGAGCAAAGCTTCTCAAATGAGCTACTAGTTTCCTAACCCCAAAATGTAGGTAGGAGAAGAGTATATATATAGTCTAGGGGAGAAAGGGTACACGGGCCTTGGCCCAAGTCACCGCGCACAGGCAGGGCCGGAAGTTCTGTGCGTCAGAAGTTCCGCGGAGGTTCCAGCCTAACCAGAAAGTTGGGACGATGGGTGCTGGGCTAACGTCCGGGGGCCGAAAGGTCCGGACAGGCCGAAGGTTCAGGGGGTAGAAGGTCCGGGCCAGGTTCCGGGCGGGTTCCAAGCTAACCTGAGAGTTGACGCGCTCGGCATCATCTGGGTCGTCGGGAGTCAGAAGTTCCGGGGCGGCTGATGGTTCCAGGGGCCGGAAGTTCCGGGCTTTGGCCAGAAGTTCTAGGCTGGACAGAGAGTTGTCGCCTGTTCCTTCTTCCCCAGCTCTCGGCTCTGTGTCTTGCGTGTTGTACCTGATCACAGATAGTGTTTTTGACTTAGGCAGTAGCCATGTATCACTCGAATGAAAGGGATACTCAAGTAGGAGATATGTCACCTCGGATTGGATAACACATGCTCTTTCTCTTGTCATGGGTCCACTTGGAGCTTGGATAGTTGAGGTAGTGTCCATGGGATGACTATGGGATGCTTCACATCATCTCCCCCCTTGGGAAAGATCCGACCTCGGATCGAAATCCTCATCACCATGGTATGGGGAGAGATCTTTGACATTGAATATGTCGCTCATGGAGTACTTGTTGTGTGGGATGTCAATCTTGTAGGCATTGTTGTTGTAGTGTGCGAGCACCTTGAATGGTCCATCGGCTCGAGGTAGAAGCTTGGACTTGTATTCGTTGGGGAAGCGGTCCTTGCGAAGGTGTAGCCACACAAGATCTCCAATGTTTAATATCATGGGTTGCTTGTTGACATTGAGCTTGGTCGCGAGTCATTGTACTTGGCACTGGATGGTGTGCCTTGTATCTTATTTAGGTAGCTCACTCGCGCACTCGCGTTCATGTTGATGCGCTCTTGTAGTGGTAGAGGAAGAATGTCCAATGGGGACAATGGGTTGAAGCCGTAGATGATCTTGAAGGGGGACTTGCCAGTAGTCGAATGTCTTGCGCGGTTGTAGGCGTACTCGGCGATGGGTAGACACTCCTCCCACTCCTTGATGTTCTTCTTTATCAATGCGTGTAGTAGAGTGGAGAGTGTTCGGTTTGTCACCTCCGTTTGGCCGTCGGTTTGAGGATAGTAAGCCGAAGAGAACAAGAGCTTGATTCCGAGATTGGTGCATAAGGTCTTCCAAAAGTAGCTCAAGGACTTCACGTCGCGGTCCGAGGCACTAGTCTTTGGCACTCCATGGAGGCGCAAGATTTCTCTACAAAAAATATTTGCAACATGTGAAGCATCGTCTATCTTGTTGCAAGGAATGAAATGAGCCATCTTAGAGAATCGATCCACAACAACAAACACGGAATATTTGCCATTTCTAGTTCTAGGCAAACCAAGCACAAAATCCATGCTAATATATTCCCGTGGGTGATATGGAATAGGAAGTGGCATATAGAGACAATGGGATTGAGCTTTAGACTTAGCTTTGCGGCATGTAGAGCACCGATTGGTGAAGCGTGAGACGTCACGAAACATCTTGGGCCAAAAATAGTTCATGGAGAGCGTTGCAAATGTTTTGTCACGTCCAAAGTGTCCCATTACTCCTCCTCCACGAGCCTCTTGCAAAAGTAACAAACGAAGAGAAGACTTGGGTATACAAAGTTTGTTAGCTCTCATAAGATAATTGATACGTCCATTTTGCATCATGCTTTTATATAGATATTTATTGCATTATATGCTGTTAATACACATTATATCACAATACTTATGCCCATTCTCTCTTATTTTATAAGGTTCACATGAAGAGGGAGAATATCGGCAGCCGGAATTCTGGACTGGAAAAGGAGCAAATATTAGGGACCTATTCTGCAGAACTCCAAAGGTCCTGAAACTTCACGGAGCATGTTTTTGAAATATATAAAAAATATTGGGCGAAGAAAGAACCAGAGGGGGCCACCAGCCAGCCACAAGGGTGGAGGGCACGCCCTACCCCCCTGGGCGCCCCCGACCTTGTGGGCCCCATGGCAGGCCTTTGGTGCTCATCTTTGGCTATATGGTGTGTTTTGACCTGTAAAAAATCAGAAGGAAGCTTTCGGGACGAAGCACCGCTGTCTCGAGGCGGAACCTGGGCATAACCAATCTAGGGCTCCAGCGGAGGTGTTCTGTCGGGGAAACATCCCTTCGGGGGGGGGGATCGAAGCCATCGTCATCACCAACGATCCTCTCACTGAGAGGGGGTCAATCTCCATCAACATCTTCACCAACACCATCTCCTCTCAAACCCTAGTTCATCTCTTGTATTCGATCTTGGTCTCCAAACCTCAGAGTGGTACCTGTGGGTTGCTAGTAGTGTTGATTACTCCTTGTAGTTGATACTAGTTGGTTTATCCGGTGGAAGATTATATTTCTAGATCCTTAATGATAATTGATACTCCTTTGATCTTGATCATAAATATTTTTTTTGAATAGTTATGTTTGTTCCTGAGGACATGGGAGAAGTCTTGTTATAAGTAATCATGTGAATTTGGTGTTTGTTCGATATTTTTATGAGATGTATGTTGTCTCTCCTCTAGGTGTTATGCCAACGTCGACTAAATTACACTTCACCATTATTTGGGCCTAGGGGAAGGCATTGGGAAGTAATAATTATATCATGGGTTGCTAGAGTGACAGAAGCTTAAACCCTAGTTTATGCGTTGCTTCGTAAGGGGTTGATTTGGATCCATATGTTTCATGCTATGGTTACGTTTACCTTAATTCTTCTTTCGTAGTTGCAGATGCTTGCAAGAGGTGTTAATCATATGTGGGAGGCTTGTCCAATGAAGGGCAGCACCCAAGCACCGATCCACCCACATATCAAATTATCAAAGTAATGAACGCGAATCATATGAGCATGCTGAAAACTAGCTTGACAACAATTCCCATGTGTCCTCGAGAGCGCTTTGCATTATATAAGAGTATGTCCAGACTTGTCCTTTGCTAAAAAAGGATGGTGCCACCTTGCCGCACCTTAGTTACTTTATTTACTTGTTACCTCTTACGATTTATCTTATCAGAAAACTATCTGTTACCGATAATTTCAGTGCTTGCAGAGAATACCTTGCTGAAAACCACTTGTCATTTCCTTCTCCTCCTCGTTGGGTTTGACACTCTCACTTACCGAAAGTACTACGATAGATCCCCTATACTTTTGGGTCATCAAGACTCTTTTCTGGCATCATTTCCGGGGAGTGAAGTGCCTTTGGTAAGTGGAATTTGGTAAGGAAACATTTATATAGTGTGATGAAATTTACTGTCACTTGTTACTACGGAAAATAATCCTTTGAGGGGCTTGTTCCGGGTATCTTCACCTCAACCAGAAGAGCAAAGAGTTGCTTCTCAAGCTACTGCACCTACTGAAAATATTTATTATGAAATTCCTTCAGGTACGATAGAGAAATTGCTAGCTAATCCTTATGCAGGAGATGGAACATTACATCCTGATATGCACCTAATCTATGTGGATGAAGTTTGCGGATTATTTAAGCTTGCAGGTGTGCCCGAGTATGTTGTCAAGAAGAAGGTCTTCCCTTTATCTTTGAAGGGAAAGGCATTGACATGGTATAGGCTATTGGATGATATTGGGTCATGGAACTACGACCGATTGAAATTGGAATTTCATCAGAAGTTTTATCCTATGCATCTGGTTCATCGTGATCGGAATTATATATATATATATATTGGCCTCGTGAAGGAGAAAGTATCACTCAAGCTTGGGGGAGGCTTAAGTCAATGTTATATTCATCCCCAATCATGAGCTCTCAAGAGAAATTATTATTCAAAAATTTTATGATCGGCTTTCTCATAATGATCGATCCATGCTCGATACTTCTTGTACTGGTTCCTATATGAAGAAGGATATTGGATTCAAATGGGATTTATTGGAATGAATTAAAAGCAACTCTGAAGATTGGGAACTCGACAAAGGTAAAGATTCAGGTATAAACCTTAAGTTTGATTGTGTTAAATCTTTTATGGATACCGATGCTTTTCGTGATTTTAGCACTAAATATGGACTTGACTCTGAGATAGTAGCTTATTTTTGTGAATCTTTTACTACTCATGTTGATCTCCCTCAGGAGAAGTGGTTTAAATATCATCCTCCCATTGAAGTTAAAGTAGTAGAACCTATTAAAGTTGAAGAAGAAACTATTACTTATAATGTTGATCCTATTGTTCCTACTGCTTATATTGAGAAACCACCTTTTCCTGTTAGAATAAAGGACCATGCTAAAGCTTCAACTGTGGTCAACAAAAGTAATATTAGAACACCCAAACCCTATGAGCAAATTAAGTATGAACCTAGTGTTGCTATGGTTAAAGATCTCTTGGTCGATAATATTGATGGGCATGTTATTTATTTCTATGATGAAGCTGCTAGAATTGCTAAACCCGATATGAAAGATAAACATAGACCTGTTGTTGGCATGCCTGTTGTTTCTGTTAAAATAGGAGATCATTGTTATCATGGCTTATGTGATGTGGGTCCTAGTGTGAGTGAAATTCCTTATACCTTGTATGAAGAAATTGTGAAGGATATTGCACATGCTAAGATAGAAGATATTGATGTTACTATTAAGCTTGCCAATAGAGATATTATTTCACCAATTGGGATTGTTAGAGATGTTGAAGTCTTGTGTTTAAAAATTAAATACCCTACCGATTTTCTTGTTCTTGGTTCCCCACAAGACAAGTTTTGTCCCATTATATTTGGTAGACCTTTCTTGAATACTGTTAATGCTAAGATAGACTACGAGAAAGACATTGTTACTGTTGGATTAGGGTATATGTCTCATGATTTTAATTTCTCTAAATTTCGTAGACAACCCCATGATAAAGAATTGCTTACTAAGGATGAAATTATTGGTCTTGCTTTTATTGCCGTGCCTCCTAATGATCCTTTAGAACAATATTTGCTAGCCCATGAAAATGGTATGTTTATGAATGAAAGAAGGGAAATAGATGAAGTATTCTTTAATCAAGGACCTATTTTGAAACACAATTTGCCTGTTGAAATCCTTGGGGATCCTCGTCTACCTAAGGGTGATCCCGTGTTTGAGCTTAAACAATTACCTGATACTCCAAAATATGCTTATCTTGATGAAAAGAAGATATATCCTATTATTATTAGTGCTAACCTTTCAGAGCATGAAAAAAAGACATTTTTGAAAAATCTGAAGAAGCACTGTGCCGCTATTGGATATACTCTTGATGATCTGAAGGGCATTAGTCCCACTCTATGTGAGCACAAAATAAAACTGGAGAAATATGCTAAACCATTTATTGATCATCAACGATGGTTAAATCCCAAGATGAAGAAGTGGTAATAAATGAAATACTTAAACTTCTGGAAGTAGGTATAATATATCCTATTGCTGATAGTCAATGGGTAAGTCCTGTTCATTGTTTCCCTAAGAAGGGAGATATTACTGTTGTTCCAAATGAAAAGAATGAATTGATTCCACAAAGAATTGTTACAGGTTATAGAATGGTAATTGATTTTCGCAAATTGAATAAAGCTACTAGAAAAGATCATTACCCTTTACATTTTATTGATCAAATGCTAGAAAGGTTATCCAAGCATACACATTTTTGCTTTCTAGATGGTTATTCTGGTTTCTCTGAAATACCCGTGTCAAAAGATGATCAAGAGAAAACCACTTTCACTTGCCCTTTCGGTACCTTTGCTTATAGACGTATGCCTTTTGGTTTATACAATGCACCTGCTACCTTTGAAATATGTATGGCTGCTATATTCTCCGACTTCTGTGAAAATATTGTTGAGGTTTTCATGGATGATTTGTCCGTTTATGAAACTTCTTTTGATGATTTCTTAAGCAACCTTGATCAAGTTTTGCAGACATGTGAAGAAACTAATCTTGTCTTGAATTGGGAGAAGTGCCACTTTATGGTTAATGAAGGTATTGTCTTGGGGCATAAAATTTCTGAAAGGCGCATTGAAGTTGATAAAGCTAAAGTAGATGCTATTGAAAAGATGCCATGTCCTAAAGATATCAAAGCTATAAGAAGTTTCCTTGGTCATGCTGGTTTCTATAGGAGGTTTATTAAAGACTTCTCTAAAATTTCTAGGCCTCTCACTAATCTCTTGCCAAAATATGTTCCTTTTATTTTTGATGATGATTGTGTAGAAGCATTTGAAATACTTAAGAAAGCATTGATTTCTGCTCCTATTGTTCAGCCACCTGATTGGAACTTGCCTTTTGAAATTATGTGGGATGCTAGTGATTATGCTGTTGGTGCTGTTCGAGGACAAAGAGTAGATACAAAATTAAATGTTATTCAGTATGCTAGTAAGACTCTAGACAATGCCGAGAGAAATTATGCTACCACTGAAAAAGAATCTTTAACAGTTGTATTTGCATGTGGTAAGTTTAGACCTTATATTGTTGATTCCAAGGTAACTGTTCACACTGATCATGCTGCTATTAAATATCTTATGGAAAATAAAGATGCTAAACCTAGACTTATTAGGTGGGTTCTCTTGCTACAAGAATTTGATTTACATATTATTGATAGAAAGGGAGATGAGAACCCCATTGCAGACAACTTGTCTAGGTTAGAAAATGTTCTTGATGACCCACTACCTATTGATGACAACTTTCCTGATGAACAATTAAATGTCATAAATGCTTCTCGTAATACTCCATTATATGCTGATTATGCTAATTATATTGTTGCTAAATTTATACCACCTAGTTTCACATACCATGAAAAGAAAAAATTTTTCTATGATTTAAGACATTACTTTTGGGATGATCCACACCTTTATAAAGAAGGAGTAGATGGTGTTATTAGACGTTGTGTACCTAAGCATGAACAGGGATAGATCCTACGCAAGTGCCACTCCGAGTCTTACGGAGGACACCACACTGGAGACAGAACTGCACATAAGGTATTGCATTCCGGGTTCTATTGGCCCACTCTCTTTAAGGATGCCCATAAGTTTGTCTTATCTTGTGATGAGTGCCAGAGAATTCGTAATATTAGTAGACGCCAGGAAAGGCCTATGAACTATTCACTTGTTATTGAACCATTTGATGTTTGGGGCTTTGATTATGTGGGACCTTTTCCTTCCTCTAATGGGTATACACATATTTTAGTTGCTGTTGATTACGTTACTAAGTGGGTAGAAGCTATTCCAACTAGTAGTGCTGATCATAAAACTTCTATTAAGATGCTTAAAGAAGTTATTTTCCCGAGGTTTGGAGTCCCTAGATATTTAATTATTGATGGTGGTTCACATTTTATTCATGGTGCTTTCCGTAAAATGCTTGCCAAGTATGATGTTAATCATAGAATTGCATCTCCTTATCATCCTCATTCTAGTGTGGTCAAGTAGAATTGAGCAATAGAGAGATTAAATTAATTTTGCAAAAGACTGTTAATAGATCCAGGAAGAATTGGTCTAAGAAACTTGATGATGCATTATGAGCTTATAGAACTCCTTATAAGAATCCTATGGGTATGTCTCCGTATAAAATGGTTTATGGAATAACATGTCACTTACCTCTTGAACTAGAACATAAGGCATATTGGGATATTAAAGAGCTCAATTATGATTTCAAACTTGCCGGTGAGAAGAGGTTATTTGACATTAGCTCACTTGATGAATGGAGAACCCAAGCCTATGAGAATGCCAAGTTGTTTAAAGAAAAAGTTAAAAGATGGCATGACAAAAGGATACAAAAGCGTGAGTTTAATGTAGGTGATCATGTTCTGCTATACAACTCTCGTTTAAGATCTTTTGCAGGAAAGCTTCTCTCTAAATGGGAAGGCCCTTACATCAACAAGGAGGTCTATCGTTCCGGTGCCATAAAAATCAACAACGCCGAAGGCACAAATCCAAAGGTGGTAAACGGTCAAAGAATCAAACATTATATCTCAGGTACTCCCATAAATGTTCAGACCAATATAATTGATACCGTAACCCCGGAGGAGTACATAAGGGGCACTTTGCAGAACGTTTCAGACTCCAAAGAGGAATAGGTATGTGGTACGGTAAGTAAACCGACTCCAAAACATTTCCAATGATAATTTTTCTCCGTTTTGCAATATTTAAAAAAATCAGGATCCTTCAACCTCCCTACAATCATCTTACTCCTGCTGAAATTGAAGCTTTCAAGATCATTGAAATAGTTCATGTGCAAAACAAGTATCTCACGCGTGAAAATATTCTGTTGCAAGAGCATATCACCGCACTCAAGGGCATTATTCGCAAATTGGAGCACCTCCTACGCTCGATGTGTGACACTACTTCATGAATAACTCCGTCATCACCACCTTCGAAGAAAGAGACATAAACACATAGGTATGGGCACTCCCCATAGGCATAGGTGCCCTGGTATCGTAGCACCATCACACCTCGATCTTTATCGCTTTTCTTAGTTCGATCCTTTTGGTTATATCTTGATCTAGTAGAATAAAGTTTTAGTATGATCTAGCTTTGAGTTTTGCTTCGATCTCTATCTATGTAATCGAGTCCATGAGATATATAATAAAGAGTAGTTTTGAGTAAAGGGCTTTGCTTTCTTGCTATGATCTTGAGGGAATTAAATAAAAGAAAGAATAAAAAGAAAAAAGAAATAAAAGATCATATATTGATCTTATGGAGAGTAATGATTTCACATATAAAGAGTATGATGAATAAAGGTTGTTGAGAGTTGATAAACTTAGTTTTGGTCATTGTTGCAATTAATAGGATGTAATAAAGAAAGAGAGGCTTAACATATAAATATACTATCTTGGACATCTTTTGTAATTGTGAGCACTCATTAAAATATGACATGCTAAAAAGTTGATGTTGGACAAGGAAGACAACACAATGGGTTATGTTTTCCTATATCCGAATAGAATTTATATTGTCATGGATCACCCAACATGTTGAGCTTGCCTTTCCCTCTCATGCTAGCCAAATTCTTTGCACCAAGTAGAGATACTACTTGTGCTTCCAAACATCCCTAAACCCAGTTTTTCCATGAGAGTCCACCATAACTACCTATGGATTGTGTAAGATCCTTCAACTAAGTTGTCATCGGTGCAAGCAAGAAAAATTGTTCTCTGAATATGTATGATCTATTAGTGTGTAGAAAATAAGCTTTATACGAACTTGTGACATGGAAGAAATAAAAGCGACATAATGTATAAGAAAGGTCCTTATCACAAGCGGCAATATAAAGCTACGTTCTTTTGCATTAAGATTTTGTGCATCCAACCATAAAAGTGCATGAAAACCTCTGCTTCCCTCTGCGAAGGGCCTATCTTTTACTTTTATCTTCTACCCTTACAAGAGTCATGGTGATCATCACCTTTCCTTTTTACACTTTTTCCTTTGGCAAGCACTATATGTTGGAGCGATCCAGATATATATATATATCCACTCAGATGTAGGTTATCATAAAGTATTATTGTTGACATTACCGTTGAGGTAAAAGGTTGGAGGCGAAACTATAAGCCCCTATCTTTCTCTATGTCCGATTGAAACTTTGTACCCATAAGTATCGCGTGAGTGTTAGAAATTGTGAAAGATTAAATGATAGTTGAGTATGTGGACTTGCTGAAAAGCTCTTATTTGACTCTTTCCGACGTTATAATAAATTGCAATTGCCTCAATGACCGGGATCATAGTTTGTTAGTTTTCAATGAAGTTTCTGATTCATACTTTAGCTTGTGAACGAATTGTTACTTTAGCATAAGAAATTATATGGCATTATATGTTGCTGTTCTAAAGATGAGCATGATGACCTCATTTCCATATTTTATTCTATCGACACCTCTATCTCTAAACATGTGGACATATTTTTCGATATCGACTTTCGCTTGAGGACAAGTGAGGTCTAAGCTTGGGGGCGTTGATACGTCCATTTTGCATCATGCTTTTATATTGATATTTATTGCATTATGGGCTGTTACTAAACATTATATCACAATACTTATGCCTTATCTCTCTTATTTTATAAGGTTTACACGATGAGGGCGAATGCTGGCGGCTGGAATTCTGGACTAGAAAAGGAGCAAATATTAGAGACCTATTCTGCACAACTCCAAAAGTCCTCAAACTTCACAGAGCATATTTTTGGAATATATAAAAAATATTGGGTGAAGAAAGAACTAGAGGGGGGCCACCAGCCAGCCACAAGGGTGGAGGGCGCGCCCCCGACCTTATGGACCCCCTGGCAGGCCTCTGGTGTCCATCTTTGGCTATATGGTGTGCTTTGACCTGGAAAAAATCAGAAGGAAGCTTTCGGGACGAAGCGCCGCCGTCTCGAGGCGGAACCTGGGCAGAACCAATCTAGGGCTCCGGTGGACCTGTTCTTCCGGGGAAACATCCCTCCAGGAGGGGGAAATCGAAGCCATCATGATCACCAATGATCCTCTCATCGAGAGGGGGTCAATCTCCATCAACATATTCACCAGCACCATCTCCTCTCAAACCCTAGTTCATCTCTTGTATTCGATTTTGGTCTCAAAACCTCAGAGTGGTACCTATGGGTTGCTAGTAGTGTTGATTACTCCTTGTAGTTGATGCTAGTTGGTTTATACGGTGGAAGATTATATTTTTAGATCCTTAATACTCCTCTGATCTTGATCATAAGTATGTTTTGTGAGTAGTTACGTTTGTTCCCGAGGACATGGGAGAAGTCTTGTTATAAGCAATCATATGAATTTGGTATTCGTTTGATATTTTGATGAGATGTATGTTGTCTCTCCTCTAGTGGTGTTATGTGAACATCGAGTACATGAAACTTCACCATTATTTGGGCCTAGGGGAAGGCATTGGGAAGTAATAAGTAGATGATGGTTGCTAGAGTGATAGAATCTTAAACCCTAGTTTATGTGTTGCTTCGTAAGGGGTTGATTTGGATCCATATGTTTCATGCTATGGTTAGGTTTACCTTAATTCTTCTTTCGTAGTAGCAGATACTTGTGAGAGGGGTTAATCATAAGTGGGAGGCTTGTCCAAGCAAGGGCAGCACCCAAGCACCAGTCCACCCACATATCAACTTATCAAAGTAACGAACGTGAATCATATGAGCATGATGAAAACTAGCTTCATAACAATTCCCATGTGTCCTCGGGAGCGCTTTGCATTATATAAGAGTACGTCCAGGCTTGTCCTTTGCTACAAAAAGGATTGGGCCACCTTGCTGCACCTTAGTTACTTTATTTACTTGTTACCTGTTATGATTTATCTTATCACAAAACTATCTGTTACCGATAATTTCAGTGCTTGCAGAGAATATCTTGCTGAAAACCACTTGTCATTTCCTTATGCTCCTCGTTGGGTTCGACACTCTTACTTATCGAAAGGACTACGATAGATCCCCTATACTTGTGGGTCATCAATAACCATCTTTGATGTAATAGCGTTCCCAAGATATATGCGTCAAACATTTAGCATATGGAATAGCAAAAGTAGGATCATGCACATACAAGTCTTTTATGTGCTCAAAGCCAGTGACATTCAATTCAAGTTGGGTAACAAGCATGCATCTACAGGAAAGCGCATTCGCCACGACATTCTTTTTGCCTTTGATGTACTTGATGACATAAGGGAAAGACTCAATGAACTCACTCCACTTAGCATGACGCTTGTTCAACTTAGTTTGACCCTTAAGGTACTTAAGTGTTTCATGATCCGTGTGAAGAATGAACTCATGAGGGCGGAGATAATGCTCCCAAACATGCAATACTCTCATTGAAGCATATAGCTCTTTGTCATAGATGGGATAATTGAGTTGCGCTCCGGAATTTTTTCCACTAAAGTAAGCTATGGGGCGCTTCTCTTGCATTAACACACCTCCTATGCCATAACCGCTAGCATCGCAGTGTATCTCAAAAGGTTTATCAAAGTTGGGTAAAGCAAGAAAAGGAGCATGTGTAAGCAAATTCTTAAGCTCATTGAATGTGGTATCTTGAGATGGTCCCCAAACAAAGGGTGCATTCTTCTTAATCAAAGCATGTAAAGGTAAAGCAATGGTGCTAAAGTTCTTCATAAATCTACGGTAGAAACCGGCTAAACCAAGGAAACTTTGCACTTGTTGCAAATTTGTTGGTTGGGGCCAAGTTTTGATAGCATTGATCTTAGATTCATCTACATGAACACCCTTAGAAGACACAACGAAACCCAAGAAAACAAGCTTATCAACACCAAAAAGGCATTTGTCCATATTAGCATAAATGCCCTCTTTCCTAAGGGTTTGCAACACGATTCTAAGATGGGTGACATGATATTTAAGAGATTTGCTAAAGGCAAGAATATCGTCAAAATAGACCACAACAAATACGCCAATGTAGGGGCAAAGAACAAAATGCATGACTCGCATGAAAGTACCGGGTGCTTCGTATAAGCCCATTGGCATAGCAAGCCATTCATATAAGCCAAATTTGGTCTTAAATGCGGTTTTCCATTCATCACCTTCTTGGATGTGTATTCGATAGTAGCCACTTTTAAGATCAATTTTGGAGAAAATTGCGGCTCCGCTAAGCTCATCTAGCACATCATCTAAGCGAGTAATAGGGTAACGATAACACATGGTAATATCATTGACAGGACCACAATCGGGACACATGCGATATGTACCATCTTTCTTGGGAACAAGGATTACCGGGACGGCACAAGGGCTCAAGCTTTCACGGATATGGCCGTTGTCAATGAGTTGTTGTACTTGCCGTTGGATCTCCCTGGTTTCCTCGGGGTTGACGCGGTAGGGAGCCTTTTTATGAAGGGGGTGCTCCGGGGATGAGGTTGATGCGGTGTTCGATGCCTCAAAGTGGAGGTAGGCCCGGAGGTAGCTCATTGGGGAATACATCTTGGAAGTCCTGCAATAGAGAAGATAACACTAAAGGTAGATTGTGAGAGGTGTTAGTTTTGGGTGCCTCATCCTTGCACAAAAGGAAATAGTGCATTACACTTTATGGGTTCTCACGCACTTCTCTCATCTCACTTTTGGTGGCAAATAGGACTAAGTTTTTCTTGTCTCTCATCGTGGAGGCGCTCATTTTGGGCTTGTGGCTCTCACTCTCTTGTGTGGTGGTTCGCTCTCTCACTATTCTCTCCATGATGGGTGGCTTGTTTGTCATTGATCACTTGGCTTGGAGACATAGGTCGTAGCACGTACTCCTTTCCCTTCATATTGAAGCTATAGTGATTGGTACGCCCATTGTGGATGATGCCTCGGTCAAATTTCCATGGTCGTCCAAGAAGGAGGTGGAAAACAGACATTGGAACGACATCGCATTCTGAAGTGTCTTCGTATGTTCCGATCTTGAAGGAGACTTGGACCATGTGCTCGACTTGGATAGTGCCGGAGTCGCTTAGTGATAATCCCCAAGTGCAGGGAATCATTGTAGCAATTCTCAAAGGTGGAAGTGATAAGTATGGAGTGTCGAACCCACAAGGAGTTAAAGGTAAGATCAATATTCTCTCAAGTCCTATCTGCCACTGATACGACTCTACGTACACCGAACGTTTGCTTCCAACTAGAAATGAGAAATGAAACTACGTTGTGGGTATGAAGAGGATAACTTTGCATGATATCAGAGAGCTAAAATATAAAAGTAGGTGATGTTATCATAAAGTTAGAATATATTACTAAATATTATAAATTGCGAGTGTTGAATAATGATGGGTAGGTGTGCGGAACTATCCTAGGCAATCGTTAACAAGACCGGTGGTCGTCATTGCAATTTCATATGAGGGAGAGGCATAAGCTAACATACTTTCTCTTCTTGGATCATATGCCCTTATGATTGGAACTCTAGCAAGCATCTGCAACTACTAAATATCATTAAGGTAAAACCCAACCATAGCATTAAAGCATCAAGTCCCCTTTATCCCATATGCAATGACCCCCTTACTCGGGTTTATGCTTCTGTTACTCTAGCAACCCACTATAAGCGAATCATGAACGTATTGCAACACCCCACAGCGGGAATCACTCACACTTGCACGACACGGAGGGCACAATAGGACAACACCAAAATAAAATATACAACTCATACCAATCCAGATCATCAATCAACCCACAGACAAAGGATATCTACCTAAAATATCATAGGATGGCAACACATCATTGGATCATAATATGTGGCATAAAGCACCATGTTCAAGTAGGGATTACAGCGGGGTGCGGGAGAGTGGACCGCGTAAAATAGATGAGGATGGTGATGATGATGGTGATGTTGATGAAGACGATCACCGCGGCGATGATTCCCCTCCCGATGGCACCCCGGTGCCACTGAGAGAGAGAAGGAGAGGTTCTCCGCCTTGTGCTTCCTCCTCCATGGCCTCCCACCTAGATGGGGAGAGGTTCTCCCTCTGGTCCTTGGACTTCATGGTGATGGTGGCCCCTCCGGGATTCTCCTCCATAGCCTCCGGTGATGATGGCCCCCTCCGGCAGGGTGCCAGAGAGGGCCTAGATTGATTTCTCGTGGCTACAGAGGCTTGCGGCAGCGGAACTTCCGATCTACGTTATTTTATGGAGGTTTGGGAATTTATAGGAGAGGTTGGCATCGAGAACAAGTCAGGGGGCCCCATGGGAAGTCCATGAGGCATAGGGGCGCGCCCCCACCCTCGTGGGGCCCACAGGACTGCCCTTCGATAGATTTTTGTTCCTGTATTTTTTATATTTTCCAAAAAATTCTCCGTTGATTTTCATCGCATTCCGAGAACTTTTATTTCTGCAAAAAAACAACACCACGGTAGTTCTACTGAAAACGGTGCCAGTCCGGGTTAGTTCTAATCAAATCATACCCAAATCATATAAAACTATTGTAAACTTGGCATGAATACTTCATAAATTATAGATACATTGGAGACGTATCACTTAGCCATTGTACCTTGTAGGGATGCGGGTGCTTCATCTTGACCAAGTGTAGCTTGGAGCATAGTTCTTCACTCGCCAAGTTATGGCAACTTCCTCCGCCGATGATGACCTTCACGGACCTTCCATTAATGCCGGCCTTGGTGTGGAAGATATGGCATCATTGGTCTTCATCTTGTTGATGTTGAAGTGTCAAGACCTTGGAGACCACGAAAGTGGTGCTCGAATCTTCGTCACAAAAGACTTGATCATCTTCATCTTCGTTCATGCGCCGGTGCATGGCCACTTGCTCAAGGGCTTCCATTTCCTCTTCACTCATGGAGCCATATGTTCCGTCGTCGTTGAGGATCATGGTGCGCTTGTTGGTACACTCAAAGGACTTGTGGCCTCGGCCTCTGCATGTGAAGCATTTGATAGAACTTGTCTTAACGATCTCATCCAGTGGAGTTGTCGATGATGAAGCTCTCGGCTTGAAGTTGCTTGTAGTAAGAGGATGACTTGCGGTTGTCAAAGTTTTCTTGTAACTCGACTTGTCGACGTTACTTATAGGAGGTTTGTTCGAGGTAAAGGGCGTTTGAGTAATTTGTAACGCCCTCAATGCGGCTATATCTCCTACGTGTCGAAGCACGACTTAGAGGCATAACTGCATTGAAAGCAATTTCGCAAGTAAGGTAATCTTCACAACAACCCATGTAAAAAGATAATAGGGGAAAAGGTACATAGTTGGCTTACACTCGCCACGTCACACAAATACATGAATAACATTACAATCATCCAATACACTCATGGTCCGACTATGACACAAAAATGAAAGATCAACCCCAACATGCGACACGGTCCCGATCACCCCAAATGGGCACCACTACTGATCACTAGGGAAAGACACATAGTAACAGCGAGAGTCTTCGTCGAACTCCCACTTGAGCTCAAGCGCATCATCTGGAACGGAATCATTGGTCCCTGCATCTGGTTTGGAAGTAATCTGTGAGTCACGGGGACTCAGTAATCTCGCACCCTCGTGATCAAGACTATTTAAGCTTATAGGTAAGGCAAGGTAATATGTGGAGCTGCAGCAAGCGACTAGCTTATATGGTGGCTAACCTGTTCGCAAAAGAGAGCGAGAAGAGAAGGCAAAGCACGAACGAAGAACTATAGAACAACCTACGTCAAACATTACTCCAACACCATGTTCACTTCCCGGACTCTGCCGAGAAGAGACCATCACGGTTACACACGCAGTTGATTCATTTTAATTAAGTTAAGTTTCATGTTATCTACAACCGGACATTAACAAATTCCCATCTGCCCATAACCGCGGGCACGGCTTTCGAAAGTTCAAATCCCTGCAGGGGAGTCCCAACTTAGTCCATCACAAGCTCTCACGGTCAACGAAGGATATTCCTTCTCCCGAGACATTCCGATCAGGCTCGGCATCCCGGTTCTACAAGACATCCTCGATAATGGTAAAACTAAACCAGCAACACCACCTGAATGTGCCGACAAATCCTGATAGGAGCTGCACATATCTCGTTCTCAGGGCACACCGGATTGTCCAAGGTTCCGCTAGGCCAGCCTAGAGTTGCCCCTGGTGGCCACCGGCAGCTGACAGGTTGGACTAACACTCAGAGGAGCACTGGCCCGGGGGTTTAAATAAAGATGACCCTTGAGTCCGCGTAACCCAAGGGAAAAAAAGGCTAGGTGGCGAATGGTAAAACCAAAGTTGGGCATTGCTGGAAGAGTTTTATTCAAGGTGAACTGTCAAGGGGTTCCCATTATCACCCAACCGCGTAAGGAACGCAAAATCCGGGAACATAACACCGATATGACGGAAACTAGGGCGGCAAGAGTGGAACAAAACACTAGGCAAAAGGGCGAGCCTTCCACCCTTTACCAAGTATATAGATGCATTAAGATAACAAGATAATATGGTGATATCCCAACAATAAACAATGTTCCAACAAGGAACGATCTCCAATCTTCACCTGCAACTAGCAACGCTATAAGAGGGGCTGAGCAAAGCGGTAACATAGCCAATCAACGGTTTGCTAGGACATGGTGGGTTAGAGGTTTGACATGGCAATTTGGGAGGCATGATAAGCAAGTGGTAGGCATCGTAGCATAGGCATAGCAAAAGAGCGAGCATCTAGAAAGCAAAGATAGAAGTGATTTCGAGGGTATGATCATCTTGCCTGCCAAGTTGTCAGAGTTGACTTGATCCTCGAAAGCAAACTCAACGGGCTCCTCGTTAGCAAACTCGTCTCCCAGCTCTACCCAAACAAGACAAACAAGCAAAAGGAACACAATCAACCATGTGTAACTCTCAACAAACATGATGCAAACCATGGTATGCTATGCGGGATGCGGTATGTGATGCATATGCGAGAATTGACAAGGAATGATTGAACCTGGCCTCAACATGGAAACCCAAGAGTGCCACTGGAAAGGTGAGGTGATTTAGGTTGAAATCGATATAAAGATCACCGGAATCGGATGCACGGTTTGGAAATGGCAAGCAAAACAAAGATGGCACCGGTCTGCGATAAACAGCAAGTAGCCATCTAAAAGTATCAAGTTAAATATGCTACAACACTCAAACATGACAACAAAATACATGGCAGGGATCCACTCATGATGCTTGACAAAAGATGAACACTGAGCTACGGCCAAATCATCCATTAACAGGTTCAAACAAGCATGGCAAAAATGCAAACGATAACAGGTTTCAGACTTAGTGAAATTAACACAAGTCTGGAAATTAACATCAGGTAGCACACTTTGGAGCATGAAAACTATATGCTACAGGAACTTAACATGGCAAAGCAAGGCATGACATGAAGCTACTCAAAGCACTTAACAAAAGTCCCTTAGTGACCTTGAGCCAAAAGGGATCAGAAAATACAATTGCAAGCATGTTAACATGGCAAAAACATAATCAGATTACAGACTTGGTGAAAAACTGGAGCATGCAAATCAGTTAACGAGTAGGCATGTTCACGAGCTCGATGCACTCACTACAGAGAATGGCATGACAAACTAAGCATGCACCCATCAACACTACATATCATAGAAGCTAGACATGGCAAGAACAACAACATAGCATGCACGGATCACTAGCAACATCCTCGGCAAAATCGCTAACAAGACAACAATCTGCCAGGAATCACGAAATAGCAAAAGTAGAGCTCGATTGACTCAAGCTAGGGTGCTCCATAATTTCAAGAAAAGACATGGATGGATAGAGAACCACAATGTTAACAAAACATCCTTACTGATCATCCTCAAATGAGGCACGAATCACTAGGAAACAACATGAACATATGGCATAATGACAAATTCAGGACAAGGACTTAGAGAAGTTCTAAGCCCCTGAAATCAGCATTAACGAATGCACTACTTTGCAAGCTTGTGCTAGTCACCACACATGTCACAAAAATACATGGTAAGCACCTCTGTAAAGATGGCATGGCATATAACAAAACTCATGTAGAGCTCAGGAGCATATCATGCACACATTAATCATGGCAAAAATGACAAATAGCTATTTGATGAAACATATCTGACAATTTAACTACATAGCCCTCTTACAACAGCATTTCGGGCATCAAGATGAGCTCAAATGAAAATTATGCAATGAGATGAAATGATGTATTCTCTGAGGCGAACATTTTGATATGCTACACGCGCAAAACGGAGCTACGTATGCGGAGTTACGACATGAGGAAGAATGCAAAAATGCTAGGGTTAGGAGGGAAAAAGTCAACCCCGAGATTTCCAGATCCAGATCGCACGCTTCCCGAGGTCGCCGGATCCGAGCTCGCCGGAGCTATTGACCGCGGTGGCCGGAGTCGAGGTCGAGGAGGAGGTAGCCGGGGCCGGGCGCCGGAGTAGGAGAAGGGGGCCGGCGGAGGAGCCTGCCGGCGTCGAAGCCGAGGCGGCGCCGGCGTCGGGCGGAGAGGCGGCAGCGGTCGCCGGTGACGGGGCGGCGAGGCGGCAAAGCGGCGTCAGGTGGCGGTGGAGGAAGAAGAAGCCCCGGGCGGCGGCGGAGGAGACCCGGGCCGCGGGGGCCGGCCACGGGCCGAGCGGGCCCGCACGAGATCGGCGGCGAAGTGGGCGCGCGCTGCCACGTGGCATGCCCCGGTTGGCGGCGGCGACTTGTCTGGTGGCGGGTCAGACGTGTCCGGTGGCGGCGGGTAGAATTTTTAGGGTTTCAGGGAAGGAGACCCGAGATTTTCGTGGAGGGATCTATTTATAGGCATAGAGGGAGCTAGAAAGATCCAAATGGAGTGTGGTTTTCGGACACGCGATCGTGATCGAATGCTCTAGATGATGGAGAGAGCTTAGGTGGGTTTTGGGCAAAATTGGAAGGGTGTTGGGCTGCAACACTCACGAGGCCTTCTCGGTCCCTCGGTTAACCGTTGGAGCATCAAACGAAGTCCAAATGACACGAAACTTGACAGGCGGTCTACCGGTAGTAAACTAAGGTCGCATGGCAAGTCTCGGTCCAATCCGGAAATGTTTAACCCCCACACACGAAAAGAGGTAGAAAGGACCACCGGAGGAGATAGGAGCGCCGGAATGCAAAACGGACAACGGGGAAAATGCTCGGATGCATGAGACGAACACGTATGCAAATGCAATGCACAAGATGACATGATAAGAGATGCATGACAACGACAACAACACACGGAGACAAAAACCCGAACCCGAGGAAAATAAAATAACTTAGGCCGGAAATGGCAAGAGTTGGGATACATATAAGGTAAATTACATCCGGGGTGTTACATCATTGAAGCTTGGTTGTTGGAGAAGCCGTAGGACTTGGAAGAGAAATTGGCATATTTGAAGTCACCTTGCACTTGTTGCTCTGCCTTGGTGGCTTGGTGCACTAGCTCGATGAGGTCTGAGTAAGGTTGGAAGTCGGCGATCTTCTTGATAGCATGATTGAGTCCATTCAAGAAACGTGCCATAGTTTGCTCATCATCTTCCGTGACATTAGCTCGTATCATGGCAATCTCCATTTCCTTGTAGTACTCTTCAACGCTCTTTGTTCCTTGCTTGAGTAGTTGGAGTTTCTTGAAGAGGTCGCAGTTGTAGTAAGTTGGTACGAAACGTGCTCTCACACTACAAAAAAACACACTTTCGTGATGATACGTGTTTGTCACAGTAGGTCATGTTTTCTATCATGCATGTACGTCCATGACGATTTTATGACAGAATCAAGATAGTCATACCTGTGCTGTCGTAGAAGTGTTCCATGACATTACCAAAATTATCATCACGGAAGTGTCCACTTCCATGACGATAAATGGCGCATCATGAAAGTGCTTCCGTCAAGGGTGACCGACACGTTGCATCCATCGTAACGGGTCACCGTTAAGCTATCAGGTCTGGTTTCGGATCTGATAACCCGTTAACAACCCGAACCAATGGGGATTTTCCACGTGTAAAATTCTCATTGGCTGGAGGAAACACGTGTTGGCTCACCGTTGGGACAGATGTCATCCACTCATTGGACAGGAGGCACCTATGATAGGTCAAAACGTGGCACGGCCCAACAGTGGCCCATTTCGGTGAAAAAGGCCGCCCCAGTAAAAATTAGCAGGCCGACCCATATAAGGCCTACTTGTGTCAAGGCCATTTAAGCCCACGTCCCATACGAGATGTGCCAATTCATCCCGTCAACGGCCCATTAAAAATTTGACACCATTGCAGCCCATTGCTAGTCCGAGCCCGTTAACAGCCCGCTATATATTTGGGCTCAATATCGGCCCGATGTGATTTCTGCCTGTTAACGGCCCATTCAAGGGATGGGCCAATTTTCAGGATGTACATCTTTCGGCCTTTTAGCGACCCATTTAAGTGTTGGGCCAATTTCCATCCCGGTGTGTCTTTCAGCCTGTTGACGGCCCATAAATGAGTTGGGCTATTTGTAGTCGGACCTTAGTTTTGGCCTTTTAGCGGCCCATTTAAGTGTTGGGCCAATTCCCGGCCCGATGTGTCTTTTAGCCTGTTGACGACCCATAAATGAGTTGGACCATTTGTAGTCGGACCTGAGTTTTGGCCCTTAACGACCCATGCTCTTCATGGTCCAATACCAGCCCAGTTTCTCTTTCGGCCTGCTAAAGGCCGACAACACAGTTGGGCCATTTACTATATGACCTGACTTTCAGCCTCTTAGTGGCCCATGCTCTTCATGGTCCAGTACGAGCCCGCTGTCTCTTTCGGCCTGCTAAAGGCCCACAGTATAGTTGGGCCCTATGTAGCCTGACCTTAGTAATGGCCTGTTAACGGCCCATGAAATCAAATGGGCCCACCTGTCGCCCGCTTCCATGTCGGCCTGTTAGCGACCCGGGAGGTAAGAGGGCCGACCATTAACTTTCGGCCTTGTAACAACCCATTAACTTAATGGGCCCACTAAAGTTCGTACATGTCTTTAGGCCAATTAGATAATTTGAGCCCATTACGATGAGCAATTATGCACAGGACCAAAACCGATCAAGCAAAGGTACGACATACAGGGAAAAACGTTGCACATCCAGCATATCTTACAGGAAATTACATCCACTGGGCAATCAAAGATTGATGCTAGTGCAAATAAATGAATAGAACCTAATGATCTACAATGTCACAATCTGCAACCTCAGCGCAGATGACGCCCATAAGCATGTGGGCAAGTTCTTGCTGCTTTGCTACACTGTCTATGAAAACATTGATCAGTTGTTGTTGCGCACGAATGTGCACCTCTGATTCCTCCACCATTTCCATCATTGCTTCAGCCATTAATTCGTTCACAAACATACATTTTTCCGTTGCATTCAAGACAGACGAAACTGAACAGATTCATATGGCGATATTAGCAGGCTCGTATTATTGATAGTGGAGAGTGTCTCAACCACTGCATCATAACATAAATTAGGAGGGGAACCGGACATATTAATCATGAGTTATTGCCATATTACCTGGCCTAGATTTATTGGAAAGAAACAATGGGGTTGCCTTGTTGTTTTCAGAGTTTGTCTTCTTATCTTCAGCAGCCTGCACCAAATTAACACACTAGCATTGCTATCATTGGCCAGGTCAGATAATAGGAAAGCAACATTGACACAACAAATATTTGGGTAACTAGCCTACACCAAATTAACACAATATGGCATAGCTATCATCAGCTAGGTAAGGTAATACGAAAGCAACATTGACAAAATGAATGAATGGGTAACCAGAGCAGCACTACAATTCAGTAATTTGCATGATATGAGATAGTACACTCATGTAGCTTAGTATGCAAAACTACCAGGAAGTTTTCCTTACAAAAATCAACATTGGTTCCTTTAACATTTTGCTACAACTAATTTTAGATCAGATAAAGGTTGGATTCACGCAGATTAACAAAATACATGCTGATGTAAAAATATAGTGATATACAACAGGTACTTACATCAGCATTGGAGCACAGAGAATTCCCGCAAGATATTTTCCTCGAATACGATCCCAATGGAGGAAGTCTTCTATTGTTTAACATTATTTTCTAAAAGAGAGATGTGTAAGAAACATGTAGAAAATATGATCAGAATGCTATAAAATTTCATGATGCGAGGATACGCGCACGCTTCTTAGAACGGAGTTGACATATTTTTGCTGGACTGGAGCGGACTAGTTCTTTGGCCACTCGAATGTGCTTATTATCAGTGGGAGTTGGGTTTCTCTATGCTGGAGCAGTATCTATGAAAACTGGAGTTGGTTTATTATCTCATGGCGTTTGGATCTTTTGCAAAGACCTGGTTTGTAACCCTTCAGATTCTAACATAGACATCTTCCCCTTGCATGCCTTATATAGAAGAATGGTACTTCAATTATAAAACATGCTACAAAAAAGATGGAATAGGTACTGAAGAATAGAAAGGCATGACATATTGACATGTATTCCCTCCACCCGGAAATAAATGGATGGGTCTAGGCGTATTTTAGTTCTAGGTACATCCAGTTTTATCCATTTCTGCGACATGTAATCCGGACGGAGGGAGTATGATGTAAGAGCTAGGGATACGACAGGACAACAGTGTAAAAAAACACTACTTGAATGTAAAACTGTATGCTAGCGGAATACATACAGAAAAACACTAAGGCAACATATGCGCGTATGATTGGGAAACTAAGATGGCATTGCAAGAGACCACTAGAACAACACTTCAATGTAAAAAAACATGGTATGTTAGACAGATGAAGTACATACTGATGAATAACAATGCATAAGATATTGAGAAGCATGATGTCCAAACTAAGCAGATGGCATCACGATAGAGTAGAATGACAATACTTGAATTTGAAAACATGTTATCATGAATGGAATAGGTACTGAAAAACAGGAAGGCATGCCATATTTACATGCATGATCAGCAGGCTAAGCACAAGGCATTGCAACAGAGTAGATGCACTCCGGGACATTATATGCATGCTGTACCCATATCAAGGGCCAAGTTAGAGCAAGGACCTTATGGGGTGAATAGGATTCATCATCTTTCTACAAGTCTTGTGAAGAACTGACTTTACATGTTCCATCATATTGGGTATCATTGACGTCAAGTTTGTTGGCCATTACATTGCTCCGTGAGGTTCTTCTGGATAAATCAGTGTGTGCAATTATATCTGACATGCATGGAAGACAACTAGTAGTTAGATTTATGTAATGAGTGCCTGTAGGAGACGACATAAATAGTAGGACTAGGGTTAACTAGCAGCAACAGGTCTAAAAAACTAAAGGGATAACACAGATGAAAGATACATAATATGTATCATTTGTCCTTGAGATTAACTAGATGGCACACAAAAGTATTAAGGAACAACATAGGTTATACTAGAAGTGGTATAATACTATAATCACCAGCCTGTGCGATAGCATTGGCTGATGGATGATAACTATGGAACAACGTTACCTAAAGAACAAGTCTCTTAGCTAAACTATGGAACAACGTTAACTCCAGACCCGTAAGAGACCAGCATGAATATACAGTGAAATGTGATAATATATTTTCCATGCTTAGATGAATACCAAATACATAAATGTTGCACACAAGTAAGATGATGGTACAACCTATCTGGTTGCCATCCATAGGAGTGAGCATCATGTGTTGACTTGTCGATGGCCCTGCAGTTGTTGTGGTTGTCCATGTCGGGCACGTGCATTCGATGCAGGGAACTGTTGAGTGGGGACTATAGCTCCCTTTTGGTGTATGCTTCCCTTGTTGGAGCAGCTGCGGTGAGTCGGAAGACGGTGTGGCTGAAGATGCAAAAAACACATAATGTTAAGAATGACACATCTCCCTGATCTGAAGAAATACCCTAAGAGATCAACAACAAGGTACGAGAGTGGTCACACGTCTGTTGACTGAAGACTAAATTGGGGTCACACGATTTTATTTTATTTTGGTACTGTCTAATCTACGCCGGATGGCTTGATGGCCGTCTTGTGCCTCCCGGTAGACACTGTTCGGAATCTCCCCTGAAGAGCCAGCGACCACCGGCAGAGCAGCCTGCCTTCGCCGCTCGTGGCCCCGACCAAAACCCCGCTCACCGCCCCACCGCACTGCCGTGGTTGCGCCGCCCCCGGGCCAATCCACAAAGACTCGCTGTCATCCAGATCTGGCGGCGGCAGTACCTTCAACCCACGCAACTCTAAGATAGCCATCTAAGCACCGCTCCGCGACGAACTTGCGCCCCCGCACCCTTACGTTAGACACCAGCCAACCGGCAGCCTAGGAGCTCTGTCGGCTCGAGGGGTGCTGCTTCCCATTGGGAATTGATTGGCCTAGAATAAAAATTCAGACAACTGACGCCTAAATAAAGTGATTTGAGATGAGGGTGTGATCTATCTGGCGGCCCGGTAAAGTAGGCAGCTCCAGCTGCCTAGTCGGTGAGGCCGGCGTGGTTGCGGTGGCTATCGGCGGCAGGGAAGCAGAGATGTCGCGATGGTCGATGGCTACGGGGAAGCAGCACCGGGGCTTTGGACGGTTCCAAAGTTGGATCCGCTCCGGCGCCATGAACAACAACGGGGGTGAATCGGCTCCGGTACGGTTCACGCGGCCGTCGTCGAGGCAGCTCCGGCAGCACGGAGTAAGAGGCACATGGACCAGTGCATGACGACAAATGGGCAGCGTCACCGGGATTAGAGAGGAGGGCTGCTGTGAATTTGGTGTGGTGGGGGCGCCATGGAGGAGGAGCTGAGGTTTCGCGGCTAGGGAGAAGGGAGCTTCCGGGGAGAAGGTGATTTGGCACCCACGAGGTATGAATGGGGAATTGGGAGGGGGAACCATGTCTTACAGACGCATTTGTGTGAAATGTGGGGGGGAGTTACAGTTCTACCCCTCACTTTAGGCTTCTCGGCTTGGGTCTGTGTACTGAGGGTCAGGGATAGTAGAGTAACTTTGCTTCTCCCAAATAGTGGGTGCGAGCGATTTCGGGCGAGGAGGGTGTGTTTTGAAATATAGTGGGCGCGAGAGATTTTGAGCAAGGAGGGCGTGTTTTCAAATATAGTGGGCGCGAGCGATTTCGGGCAAGGAGAGCGTGTTTTGAAATAGTGGGCGCGAGCTATTTCGGGCGAGGAGATGGTGTTTTGCCGACCATGGTTTATGAATTATTCGGCACATGTCATTTCAGACGAGGAGAAGGTGCGCTTGGATGAAGTTACGAACCTGCCCTCGATGTACAACGGGCCAATTGATGCGTGTCCCACATAGGCCAGTAATTTCATGTCTCCCATTTATTTGCTCGGGCGAATTCCACCGAGCAGAGGTTGTTTAACGGTTCGTTCAAATTTTGGGAGAACGAGCATCCACGTCTACCTTACCAAGTCGACTCGAATCAAATTTTGAAATATTAGCTTGCCACTTCTTTTTTAGATGGAGAGATGATGCTCGGGAGTAATGTGTTTTTACATGCTCGTTGCTAGCGTTTTACTATATGACAAATAGTTGACCCACTCAAAAACGGGAATCAAACCCAAAATGAAATATCTCGATTCAATGAAATAGCTCGTTCACCAAGTCAAAATAGTGAACTAAATCCAAAGTTGAACACCTCAATCGAGTAGCATGTTGTACAATATTATAGTACTCCATGAACATGTTGAAAGTCAAATTAATGAACTCGTTTGATATACGCATATCTCCGTTCATGTGTGGATTGCAGACAACATGTTCTCCAATTTCAATATTTGAATGCAAGTATATATCGAAACATGGTTTATATCAGTCTTTGATGCATAAAACGCGACCTCCCCCTCTTCCGGACTCCTGCTCTCTCTCTCACCGACAATCTTCAATTCTGTCGCACGCATCCAACACACAAACCTTTTTGGTCCCTATCCCGCTCTCTTCGTCTCTCTCTCTCTCTCTCTGTGTGTGTGTGGGGGGGTCTTTCTAGTTCACATGCATATATACTCCATCTATAGGTCTCTCTCGCACACTATGTATGATTCTCTAGTACAAGCTAAATATCTTGGGTGCACTCATCGTACGCACACAAATTCCTTGGCTCGTTGCCCGTAACTCTCTCATGCACCACTCTGTCGTCTCGGAGCTCTTCCCTCTCTCTCTCTCAAACTCTCCATCTACCTGGGTCACACATACACATGCATATCTCACTCGCACTTGATAGACCCATCTAAAACTCTATCTCTCCCCCTCGTTCTCTCTCCATCTCACATGCACACACAAACAATCTCATACCTAGCCAAGTATGATGGTCTCTCACTCAAATGTAGGCACACACAGTCCCCCCTATATGTGTATTACTAGCTAATCTTAGTCTCCATCACAAACATGTGCATGGTCTATCTCGATTTCTATCGGGGCGTCTTTCTATCGCGCATGCACATCCCTCGATCTCCCACCCATATAGTCCCCTCACGATCTCGAGGGGATCTCTCTATCACAAACACACCCTCTCTCCCTCCCCATGCGTCCATGTTCTCCATGTGTCCCTTTCGACCTTTGTTCCTTGTTGGTCAGACCTTTTTGGACATGTCAATAATTGGAATTTAATATTTCCTTTTTTCATATCAACAATTGCACCAATCGTTCTAAGGAAAGGTCTACCAAGAATAATAGGACATGTAGGATTGCAATCTATATCAAGAACAATGAAATCTACGGGCACACAATTCCTATTTGCAACAATAATAACATCATTAATCCTTCCCATAGGTTTCTTAATAGTGGAATACGCAAGATGCAAATTTAAAGAACAATCATCAAATTCATGGAAACCTAACACATCACACAAAGTTTTTGGAATCGTGGAAACACTAGCACCCAAATCACATAAAGCATAGTATTCATGATCTCTAATTTTAATTTTAATAGTAGGTTCCCACTCATCATAAAGTTTTCCTGGGATAGAAACTTCTAATTCAAGCTTTTCTTCATAGGATTGCATTAAGGAATCAATGATATGTTTGGTAAAAGCTTTATTTTGATTATAAGCATGAGGATAATTTAGCACATATTGCAATAAGGAAATACAATCTATCAAAGAGCAATTATCATAATTAAATTCCTTGAAATCCAAAATAGTGGGTTCATTGCTATGTAAAGTTTTGACCTCTTCAATCCCACTTTTACCAAAATTTTGCATCAAGATATAAAAACTCCGAATCATTGGGACGCCTTTTAGCTAAAGTTGACTCATCTCCAGTCCCATCATTATCAAGATTCATATTGCAAAACAAAGATCTAATAGGAGACACATCAATCACTTTTAGATCTTCATCCTTACTATCATCTAACTCTTCCGGTTTGGCGGCCATCTTATTAACTAAGGTGTCCTACTTATCCAAAATTTGGGTTATTAAGTTTTCAAGATGAGCAAACCGAGATTTCAAACCATAAAATTCCTTAGACATATCATCGAGCTCTTTATTCATGTACTCCATAAAACCTTTTTGCTCTTTAAGCTCATTTTTGAAGAAATTATTATGCTCAAATTGCAAGGACATAAAACTTCTAATGTTGTTTTCAATTTCTTCCAACCTTCTATGGTGAAGATCAATACTTTTTGGAAGAGACATCGTGACACACAAGCACACAAGAAGCAAGCAAAAAGAGACGAACGGAAAAGAGGCGAGCGGAAAATAGGGCGAATAAAACGGCAAGGGTGAAGTGGGGGAGAGGAAAACGAGAGGCAAATGGCAAATAATGTAATGCGAGGGATAAGAGTTTGCGATGGGTACTTGGTATGTGTTGACTTGTGCGTAGATCTCCCCAGCAATGGTGCTAGAAATAGCTTGTTGACGGGAGATCAAATGTTGACTTGACTTGGTGCAACCTCCCCGGCAACGGCGCCAGAAATCCTTCTTGCTACCTCTTGAGCATGTGTTGGTTTTCCCTTGAAGAGGAAAGGGTGATGCAGCAAAGTAGCATAAGTATTTCCCTCAGTTTTTGAGAACCAAGGTATCAATCCAGTAGGAGGTAACACACAAGTCCCTAGTACCTGCACAAACAAACAAGAACCTCGCAACCAACGCGATAAAAGGGGTTGTCAATCCCTTCACGGTCACTTACAAAAGTGAGATCTGATAGAGATAATAAGATAAATATTTTTGGTATTTTTATTGTATAGATTGGAAAATAAAGATTGCAAAATAAAAAACGATAGAAATAGCAAGTGGATAGGAAAATAATATGATGGAAGATAGACCCGGGGGCCATAGGTTTCACTAGTGGCTTCTCTCAAGACATCAAATTCTACGGTGGGTGAACAAATTACTGTCGAGCAATTGATAGAAAAGCGCATAGTTATGAGAATATCTAGGCACGATCATGTATATAGGCATCACATCCGCGAAAAGTAGACCAAAATGATTCTGCATCTACTACTATTACTCCACACATCGACCGCTATACAGCATGCATCTAGAGTATTAAGTTCATAAGAACAGAGTAACGCATTAGGCAAGATGACATCATGTAGAGGGATAAACTCAAGCAATATGACATAAACCCCATCTTTTTATCCTCGATGGCAACAATACAATATGTGCCTTGCTGCCCCTACTTTCACTAGGAAAGGACACCGCAAGATTGAACCCAAAGCTAAGCACTTCTCCCATTGCAAGAAAGATCAATCTAGTAGGCCAAACCAAACTGATAATTCAAAGAGACTTGAAAAGATATTAAATCATGCATAAAAGAATCCGGAGAAGAATCAAATATTGTTCATAGATAATCTTGATCATAAACCCACAATTCATCGGATCTCGACAAACACACCGCAAAAAGAATTACATCGAATAGATCTCCAAGAGAATCGAGGAGAACTTTGTATTGAGATCCAAAGAGAGAGAAGAAACCATCTAGCTAATAACTATGGACCCGAAGGTCTGTGGTAAACTACTCACACATCATAGGAGATGCTATGGTGTTATGTAGAAGCCCTCCGTGATCAGTTCCCTCTCCGGCGGAGCACCGGAAAAGGCCCCGAGATGGGATCTCACGGGTACAGAAGGTTGCGGCAGTGGAAATAGGGTTTCATGGTGCTCCTGGATGTTTTCAGGGTATATGGGTATATATAGGAGGAAGAAGTAGGTCGGTGGAGCTGCGGGGGGCCCATGAGGGTGGGGGGCGCGCCCTCCTGCCTCGTGGCCTCCTCTCTCTTCTTTCTTGACGTCCACTCCAAGTCTTATAGATCACGTCTGTTCCAAAAATAACTCTCCCGAAGGTTTCATTCCGTTTGGATTCCGTTTGATATTCCTTTTCTACGAAACACTGAAATAGGCAAAAAAACAGCAATTTGCACTGGGCCTTTGGTTAGTAGGTTAGTCCCAAAAATAATATAAAAAGGTATATTAAAGCCCATTAAACATCCAAAATAGATAATATAATAGCATGGAACAATAAAAAAATTATAGATACGTTGGAGACGTATCAGTCTCGTGTGAACATTTTGAACGGATCGGCTCTTACTGCTGTGCACAACATGATCCTTATTTTTGTGTTCTCAGTGTTTACAAGTTACTAATAGTTCCTTATTTCTGTTCGCTCAGTGTTTACAAGTTACCGATCGATCACTAGCTAGCCTACTAATGCGCTCCTGGCAGTTTTAGGTGCGACGCAAGATCCGAAGTGGCTATTTTTTGAACAATAATGCCTACCTCTGAACAAACTGACAAGCTTCTCTGAAGAAAATGCCATGCGAATCTTAAGAAACTGCCAGCAAAAATGTTCGCAAATGCCTTATCTCCCAGCGAACGTTCATCAGCTAATGCGATCCTACACGTACACCATCCGACCTACTTGATCCTACACGTACACTATCCAACCTACTCGATCCTACACGGATAAATAGCGGATCATGCATGTACTATCTCCTTTCCAGTTTGCAGGGCTCAATTCAAAAAATGACCTACTCGATCCTACATGAACAAATAGCGGATCACGCACGTACTACCTCCTTTCTGGTTTGCAGGGCTTAATTCAAAAATCTCACGAACCAAGGTAGATGATGAGTGGTGGAATAATTTTTGACAAGGAGGGAGTGCCTCATCTGTATGATTCGAGGGCACTCGTTTGATCGTCATGCCGGCGTGCGACCCAGCATGGACGGGACGCACCACTGACGGGACGGGACGTCACAGTCATAATTTCAGTTTTTCTAGTTTCCACGGCAAGCTGGCGCGCTAAGCCATGCCTGCTTATGCATTGAATTCCGATGACCACGATGACCGTCACGTTTCCCATGACACGCTGGTTCACCTACCTTCCGCCTCCAATTACTGTTTCCCGGGCTTCTCCGGTGGCACCATCACCCAACTCGCCCTATCCTCATAAGCCCCCATCGGCCCGACGTCACTCGCCACTTATCCTCGCTCTCGCCACATCCGCCATGCCCCCACCCATCCGCGAGAGGCGACGCCGGAGGCGGTCACCGCCGGAACTAGTGTTCGGTTTTTCACCGGAAGGCAGACAGAGGGAGGAGGCATTCTATCGGTCTTTAGATGGCAATGTGGAGTATGAGGAGTTGTTGGAGCATGACCGCCTTGCAGAGGAGCAGCGTATCGCCGATTTGTGCCGCCAGCGGGACATGCAGCAACAGTGCACCAACGTTCTGAGTCGCGAGCAGAGCGCCCGCAACTGGGCCGACTACGTGGAGGCAGGCGCCCGGCAAATAGCCCTGGAGGCTGTCGGGCACGCACGCGTTCATGATGCCGAATTTTACTACTAGCTCGTCAAGTGGGTTTCCCGCTTAGAAGCCTAAGCTTCAGTGGACCACGCCAAAATGGAAAGGGCCAACACACGCGAGCAACGCGCCCTATTGCACCTCTGGCAAGTCTGAGGCGAGGTGGAGGACGCCGGTGCCGGCGTTTAGCGTGTACCGCAGATGCCAGCCGGCATCGTCTAGTTAGCTAAGAGTAAGTTAGTACTTATACACTACTAGAGTACTAGTGGGAGTAGATAGTTAACTTGGCTATGATGGTTTTCAACATGGAAGTTCAGTACTCTATATCTGGATCAGACCGGTTACTTTGCTCTGAATGTTGAACTTTCCGTTTGAACGTATGGAATGGGCTGTTATTTTTTTAAATGGGTTGTATTTGTCCGCCACGGGTTTAGAGGCTGACTTGTGGGCCTACGAGGTTGACGTGTACACAATCAAGAGATGATTGTACGTGGAGAGGATGACAGCAGGGACCCACCAAGGTCATGGCAGTACGCAAGCAAGTGCCTACTTATTTCAAGCCAATAAAAAATTGCTCCTCCTAATAGATTTCTGACATCTGGGTCCCATGCCATTGTCAACGTAGTCAATGAACGAGAGAATTGCACGATGAGCGGCTAACACCAGGGACCTAGCAGCTCGCCCAGTTATTTTTGTTTTGGGTTAATTTGATAAATGCCACTCCAAATCTGGTGATTCTGAGAAATTCCACTGCAATTTCCAAACTTTGAAAAATGCCATTTCATGCCATTTCTAGTGGCATTTTTCCAAACCTGGAGTGGCATTTTTCAAAGTTTGCAAAAATTGCAGTGGGGTTTTTCAAAGTTTGCAAAAATTGCAGTGGCATTTTTCAAAGTTTGGAAATTGCAGTGGCATTTTTATGAATCGCCATAATTGGAGTGGCATTTATCTAATTTGTTTTTGAGACAGAAGCAGGGTGTCAACTGGGCTGTGCGGGGCACTCTGGACTGTCTAGACAGCCTTTTCTTTTATGTTTACCACAGACCAGTGTGACGCCCCAAGACCGACGCTCTAGAAGACTTCCATATTTCCGTGACCTCCGTGTGTTTCATTTATGCTTGCTCTATTTATTTTTTTGCATTGCATCATGTCATCATGCCATCATGTCATTTCATTTTATAACTCAATTAAATAAATTGCATGGATCTTCGGTCCATTTAAACCAAGGGAATTCACATGGTGATTCTCTTTACAACATATCCTCCCAATATTAGGGAGCTATATTAAATATTTCTTTAATTTGGAATTCACCATAACACGCTTGCAAATTATCCCAATGCCTTTGTTATCTTAATTCTTGGTCTCCAACCTTGCCATATATTCTTTCACCATATTCTGGAGCTCCACCAAAAATCCGAACATTTTTGGACCTTCCTTTTACCAAGTCCTAGTTCAAACCCATTTGAATTAAATTCAAATGAGTTTGAGTTTACATCGTTCAATCATGACCTTTTCTATTTTCTTAGAACAAGCATATTTTTCTGAGTCCAGGAAAATTATCCCCGTGCCCAAACTCTTTCTCTAGCCTTTTCTTTTTTTCCTTTATCTTTCTCTTTATTTTTCTTTTATGAAAAGAGGAAGCGAGAGAGAGAAGAAAGCCTGTCAGCCACCTGGGCCTCCATCCTCCGCCGCCAGCAAGCTCCGACCTGGAGGTCAACTCCGGCGCCCCTGCCTCGTGTCGTCCCACCACCTCCGTCGTGCCGTTCCTTAAGCTCTTCGGTCGCCTCCTCCGCGAGCTGCCCGTCCAGGAGCACCACGCTGATACGTCTCCAACGTATCTATAATTTATGAAGTATTCATGCTATTATATTATCTATTTTGGATGTTTATGGGCTTTACTAAACACTTTTATATTATTTTTGGGACTAACCTATTAACCGGAGGCCCAGCCCAAATTGTTGTTTTCTTGCCAATTTCAGTGTTTCAAAGAAAAGGAATATCAAACGGAGTCCAAACGGAATGAAACCTTCTGGAGAGTTATTTTTGGAATGGAAGCAATCTAGGAGACTTGGAGTAGACGTCAGGGAAGCTTCGAGGTAGCCACGAGGCGGGGAGGCGCACCCAACCCCCTGGGCGCGCCCCCACCCTCGTGGGCCCCTCGTGGCTCCCCTAACCGACTTCTTTCGCCTATATATATCAATATACCCTAAAAACATTGGGGAGCAGAATAGTCGGGAGTTCCGCCGCCATAAGCCTCCGTAGCCACCGAAAACCAATCTAGACCCGTTCCGGCACGCTGCCGGAGGGGGGAATCCCTCTCCGGTGGCCATCTTCATCATCCCGGCGCTCTTCATGATGAGGAGGGAGTAGTTCACCCTCGGGGCTGAGGGTATGTACCAGTAGCTATGTGTTTGATATCTCTCTCCCGTGTTCTTGAGGTGGTACAATCTTGATGTATCGCGAGTGAGGGAGTCCTGGATTAGGGGGTCTTCGGACAGCCAGACTATATCCTTTGGCCGGACTGTTGGACTATGAAGATACAAGATTGAAGACTTCGTCCTGTGTCCGGATGGGACTCGGCGTGGAAGGCAAGCTAGGCAATACGGATATGTATATCTCCTCCTTTGTAACCGACCTTGTGTAACCCTAGCCCCCTCTGGTGTCTATATAAACCGGAGGGTTTTAGTCTGTAGGACAACAGACAATCATACCATAGGCTAGCTTCTAGGGTTTAGCCTCTCCGATCTCGTGGTAGATCAACTCTTGTAATACTCATATCATCAAGAATAAATCAAGCAGGACGTAGGGTTTTACCTCCATCAAGAGGGCCTGAACCTGGGTAAAACATCGTGTCCCCTGCCTCCTGTTACCATCCTCCTTAGACGCACAGTTCGGGACCCCCTACCCGAGATCCGCCGGTTTTGACACCGACATTAGTGCTTTCATTGAGAGTTCCTTTGTGACGTCGTCGTAAGGAAGGATGCCTCATCTCGTTGTTAAAAACAACATTACCGCCGGGGGAGCTCTGGCTGTCGGCCAAACTCTCCGGCTAGGCAGTTTCGTCATGACCGCCTGTTTGGCCGCTGCACCGACGATGACTTCTCGGGTCATCAAAAACAACCTCCACGTCGGCTCGGAATTCACCGAGAAGATGGATCCAATGGAGCTCTCTTGCCTAAACGAACTCTTGGATCGCATCGCCGCCTTGGGAGTCGATACGGACTATGATCAGATTGGGCTTAAACCCGATCGAAGGGAGATTAACTCTCCACCGGTCACCCATCATGTTGCAGTGGTGGAGGAACAATGCGGCGATTCTTCCTCTATCTTGAGAACTAACTATGTCCGAATTCCTGAGCTCTCCGAGCCGGATACCTGTTTACGGGAGGACATCACCCAAACCCTGAACCTAGAGTCAGGCAGCGGGCCAGACTCATCGCGCAACATACCGGAATCCGAACTTCTAAGATCGGAAACCCCTCGGCCCCTGGGTCTCAGATCGGGTAGGGGTTCGGACTCAAATCCACCCACCCACCCAGACATAAACGATCTTTCCCACATCAGGCAAGAGCCCCATGAAACAATACATCATTATTGGGCCAGATTCTTCCTTGTGATGAACAAGGTTAAGGACTGCCGCGAGGAAGACGCAGTCTCACTTTTCTGCAATAACTGCATGGACAAGGGAATCCTTAACGCCATAAGTCGCCGTGACATATCACGCTTAGCTGACTTGGCGTCCATAGTACGAAAGTACTGTGCGATGGAAAGTGCCTAGAAAACTGAAACGAAATTTTGGGATAATCCGGCTCCGAATATGCACCCAGTCCGAGGTAAAAGGGTGCACTATCATAAGACACCCAAGGTCATTACAAAGAAACAAAAACCCTCTACAGGGCACGTAACCGTATTTGAGGGATGGCTTAACGGGCCCTGCAAAATTCATAGCACAGCGGATACAATACCAACCCACAACCTTAGAGCATGTTGGATACTCCGGTAGGTAGCCAAAAGTGGTGAGGATCTTCTTATCCCAAATACCACAGAGCACCATCCCGTGGATAACAATACGGTTTAAACAGTCTTTAAGACCTTCGCGTCAAATAATAGGCGCAAGCGAACACTCCGCAGCATTGCCGAAATCTGCCACGTAGCAGCAATAAATCCATGGAGTGACACGGCTATTACCTTCAATGCCAGTGACGAACCTAAATTCCAAACAGCCAGAGCACCAGCCGCACTGGTCCTCAGTCCAATCGTGGACGACTTTCGACTCACCAAAGTACTCATGGACGGCGGCAACGGATTATACCTCATCTATGAGGAAACTCTTCAAAAAATGGAAATAGATTGGAACCGCATTGAGCAAAGTAGCACAACCTTCATAGGAATCATACCTAGTCAGGAAGCACGATGCGCTGGGAAAATCACACTAGATGTGGTATTCGGTACGCCAGAGAACTATAGGTCCGAAGAAATCACATTTCAAGTGGCCCCGTTTAACAGTGGATACCACGCCCTTTTAGGACGTGAGGCGTTCACGATCTTCCAAGCTGTACCCCATTATGGGTACATGAAGCTCAAAATGCCCGGGCCCAACAGAATCATCACTCTCGCCAGTGATCTGGACACAGCACTCCACGCCGAAAACAAAACAGCCGCACTGGCCCTCGAGGCATTATCCGAAGCCCTCTCGGTCGAGGAAATAACCATGCTACGCTCCACGGTGGACAGGGACGACGTGATACTCGACAAGAGATCCAAGTCCACCTCTTTTAAACCAGCGGATGAAATAGTCAAATTCCAAGTCCACCCAACGGACCCTACAAAAACAGCCTCCATCGGGGCACAGTTAAACCCCGCCATGCACGCCGCACTACGAGAGTTCCTGCGCGAGAATTGGGACATATTCGCCTGACATCCCTCAGACATGCCAGGAATCCCATGCAGGCTGGCCGAGCATAGCCTCAATATCCTAAAGGGATTCAAGCCGGTCAAGCAGGCTCTTCGGCGTTTCTCTGAACCTAAGAGACATGCCATGGGAGAGGAACTAGCCAAGTTATTGGAGGCCGGATTCATCAGAGAAATAAAACACCCGGACTGGCTAGCAAACCTGGTGATGGTACCAAAGAAGGATAAATCCTGGCGCCTTTGTGTCGATTTCAAGGACCTCAATAAAGCTTGCCCAAAGGATCCCTTCCCCCTCCCCCGCATTGATCAAAGTATTGATGCCACCGCAGGACACAAGTCATTGTGTTTACTCGACGCATACTCCGGTTACCACCAAATCAAGATGGCGGAGTCCGACCAAGCCGCAACGGCATTCATCACACCATACGGTCCCTTATGTTTCAACACAATGCCTTTTGGGCTCAAAAACACTGGTGCAACATATCAGCGCATGATTCAGACATGTCTGGAGAAACAAATCGGCAAAATAGTAGAGGCATACGTAGATGATGTGGTTGTCAAAACTAAACACATCGACTCTCTGATAGACGACTTGAGGCTCACATTCGACAACCTCCGAACATACAACATCAAGCTCAATCCGGAAAAATGCGTTTCAGCGTACCAGCCGGAAAGCTCCTGGGTTTCATTGTCTCCAGTAGAGGTATTGAAGCTAATCCGACCAAAATCCGAGCTTTGTCATAGTTGGCTACCCCAACAGACCTCAAACAAATCCAGAAGTTAACTGGATGTGTGGCGGCTCTAAGCCGCTTTATCTCCCGCTTAGGAGAAAAGGCATTACCCCTTTATCGCCTCCTTCGGCGCACCGAACACTTCGAGTGGACGGACGCTGCCACAGCCGGATTGGAAGAAATAAAAGCCATACTGGCAACCAACCCAATCCTGGCCGTGCCAAACATCGGCGAACCAATGCTATTATACATTGCGGCAACTCATCAAGTTGTAAGCGCAGTGCTCATCGTCGAACGAGAAGCGGACGGACATAAATTCCCTCTTCAAAAGCCGGTATATTATGTATCCACTGTCCTCACTCCATGCAAATCACGGTACCCACATTATCAAAAGATAGCCTATGCAGTATTCATGGCATCCTGGAAACTGCGACACTACTTTCAAGAGTGTTCGATTACAGTAGCCTCGGAGGTGCCACTCAATGATATTATAAACAACCACGACGCCACGGGCCGGATTGCCAAATGGGCCATTGAGCTCCTCCCGTTCGACATAACATACAAACCCCGGTGAGCCATTAAATTGCAAGTATTGGCCAACTTTGTCACCAAATGGACGGAAGCCGAACTCCCTAAAGAGTACGGCGCATACTCCAATTGGATTATGCACTTTGACGGCTCCAAAATGCTGGCTGGACTGGGGGCTGGCGTCCTCCTGACGTCCCCAACCGGAGATACAGGTCAATACGTACTGCAGATACTGTACACAGACTCCAACAATGCAGCCGAATACGAAGCCCTGTTACATGGTCTTCGGATGGCAGTTTCCATGGGCATTCAGCGCCTGGAGGTGCGTGGAGATTCGAACCTCGCAATATCCCAAATAAATGGAGACTTTGATGCCAAGGATCTGAAGATGGCGGCCTATCATAACGCCGTCCTAAAGATGTCAGCTCGGTTTGAGGGGCTCGAATTTCACCATGTGGCTCGGGAAAACAATCAGGCGGCGGATATCCTCGCCCGCATCAGCGCAAAACGCGATGCGGTCCCCCAACATCTTTTTAGAGAGGTTGTTTAAGCCATCCGTGGTATGGGAGGGGGACACCGGCAATATTAGTCCGGACCCGGCCACAACACTCGGCACCGAACACTCTGACATAATCGGAGGCTCTGCCACCGAAATAACACCTTCAGCCCACGTAATAATGGCCATCATAGCCCCGTGGACAGAACCATTCCTGGCCTACCTAACTAGGCAGGAACTTCCGGAGGACCAAAATGAGGCACGCTGCATAGTGCGGCGATCTAAGGCCTACAGGGTCCATGAGGGAGAATTGTATAAAAAAAGCACTACCGGAGTCCTTCAAGGGTGCATCTCCGAAGAGGAAGGGCGGAACCTTTTGGGAGAAATTCACGCCGGACTTGGCGGCCACCACGCCGCAGCTTGGGATCTTGTAAGCAAGGCCTTCCGTACAGGATTCTATTGGGCATCAAGCTCGATTATGCTTCAGTCTATCACCCACAAACCAACGGCAAAGTTGAGCGAGCAAACGGTCTTATAATGAGCGGCATTAAACCCAAATTAGTGCAGTCCTTAACAGAGTCTAACACGCACTGGGTAGAGGAGCTCGACTCCGTACTCTGGGGGCTGCGGACCACGCCGAATCGCAGTACCGGATATACACCCTTCTTTATGGTGTACGACGCAGAGGCAGTCTTGCCCTGTGACATAATTCATGACTCACCTCGAGTGCGCATGTACGAATAAAGAGAAGCCGAGCTCGATCGACAGGACAGTCTGGACATCCTGGAGGAGGAGTGCGACGTGGCAAAAGCCCGTTCTGCATTTTATCAGCAACAAGCTCGCAGATATCAAAGCAGAGAAGTATGGGCCAAAACTTATAATGTTGGCGAACTAGTTCTACGCCTGCCGGATAAGAAAAAGAACAAGATCGAGCCCAAATGGGAAGGTCCCTTCATTGTCGACCAAGTTCTAACCGGTGGAGCATACCGTCTGCGGGATGCATCGACTAATCGACTCGAGCTGAACCCATGGAACGCGGCTAGGCTCCGAAGATTCTATGCCTAGCGTCGGACTCTATGTTCGTCTCCTTCTTTTGTCCATTTTTTGCATATACATTATCTGTCTTGTTTTTCTTTCTTTCTTTTATTCTTTCTCTAGGCCTTCAATAGCCAACTTGTGCCTGGCTTGCACATTATAGATGCGCTAGCCGCGCTCATCATACCTGGGGGCTTCTTTCACAGAAGCTTAATTATTTATCTGGGCCTCATGCCCCGCACATGTGTTATACTTCCGCATGTACCTTTTTTTTCCATTATATGCATCGATATGACTGAAGTTTTGGCCAAGATGGGTTGCCTGGCTCTTGTATTTATGCCCTACGTTCTCGTTAATTCGGCTAGGGCATGAGGGGAGCACCTCTGCGATTGTTACTGTCGGGTCAGCCGGATGTGTACCTCAGACTGGGTGAATCCGAAAGCTAGCGTTCTTAAGGGAATATTCGGTCGGTGAACAAAAGATGATATTTATTTATTTTCCATATGTGCCCCCAGATGTTTTTTCCTGCATTTCCTATCACAGTCCGGAGATGCACTTTAGGGCATGCGTACCCAGGGAAAGGAACCCTTAACGGAACTATTCTCCCTGGAAGATGTTTCTTACTACCCATGTAATATAACACAACTAGTTGGGCACTTGTGTGAGGCCCCGAGACCGATGTGCCAGGTGTCCTCCAGTTATTCGCTGTTGTTGCCTTGTCATTGCTTGCGTGTCATGCATTGCATATCATGTCATCATGTGCATTTCATTTGCATACATGTTCGTCTCATGCATCTGAGCATTTTCCCCGTTGTCCGTTTTGCAATCCGGCGCTCCTATGTCACCCGGTGTCCCTTTCTACCTCTTTTCGTGTGCGGGTGTTAAACGTTTTCAGATTGGACCAAGACTTGCCATGCGGGCTTGGTTTACTACCGGTTGACCGCCTGTCAAGTTTCGTGCCATTTGGACTTCGTTTGATACTCCAACGGTTAACCGAGGGACCGAAAAGGCCTCATGTGTGTTGCAGCCCAACACCCCTCCAAAGTGGCCCAAAACCCACCTAAACCCCCTCAATCATCTTGGTCATTCGATCACGATCACGTGGCCGCAAACCGCACCTCATTTGGAGCTTCCTAGCTCCCTCTACCTCTATAAATATACCCCTTCATTTTTGTTTTCGGATCTTTTCCCCGAAACCCTAAAACTCCTCCCTCAGCGCCGCCGGACATGTCCACTCCGCCGCCTCCAGCCACGTTGCCCGGACCTATCACGAGGCGCCACGTCAGCTCCGCCGCCCCTCTCCTCCACTCAGGCGCCGCCACTTGGCACCCCTGCCTTCCTCCACCGCGCGGGCCCGCGGTGCGCAGATCCGGCCCGCCCGGGCCCGAACCGCCGCTACTCCGTGCCTGGTCGCCCCGCCGCCTCGGGCGCTCAGCACCGCCGCAGTGCCACGCCTCACCTTGCTCCAGCAACCGTCCGTGCTCGCCGGAGTACAAGGACGTCGCCCCGTTGTTCTAGCGCTCCCCGCCGACGACTCGGAGCGCTGCTGCCTCGATCCGACCCAGGAGGGGCCCCGAGAGGTCGCCTGCCTCCAGATTCGCCGCCGCCTGCCGCGGTTCCGGCCATCACCGTCGCCGAAGCCGAGCTCCCTCTTGCCGCCGCCGCCATCGGGGGGATCGGGAGGCGCCCCGAGCCGCCATCGCCGTTGACCGCGGCACCCGCGCTGGGCCAGGCCCGCGCCTATCGGCCCACCTTTTCTCTCCCTCCTTCCTGGGCCGAGCCCAGTGGTGAGCGCCCTCTATATCCCGCCTGTGCGCCGGTTTACTATTTGACGCTCGCTAAACTTCGTCTAAGTCCTGAAATTTTCAGATTCATATGCCTCTTTTCATCATGTCATAACTCATCATCCGTGCCTCCGATTCATGCATGTAGCATATAAAAATGTTCGTCTCGACGAGTACATCATTTAATCTCATTGCATCATTTTCATTTGAGCTCATCTTGATGCCCGAAATGCTGTTGGCAGAGGGCTATGTGATGAATTTGGCAGATCTGTTTCAGCAAATGGCATTTTGTCATTTTTGCCATGATTAATGTGTGCATGCCATGATCCTGAGCTCTACATGTGTTTTGTTATATGCCATGCCATCTTTACATAGGTGCTTACCATGTATTTTGGTGATATTTGTGGTGACTAGAACAAGCTTGCAAAGTAGCGTAATTGGTAATGCTGATTTCAGGGACTTAAAATTTCACAAAGTCCTTGTTCTGTTTTTGTTGTTATGTCATATGTTCATGTTGTTTCTTAGTGATCCGTGCCTCTTTTGAGGATGATTAGTAAGGGTTTTTGTTAATATTGTGGTGCTCTATCCATCCATGTCTTTGTTTGCATTTATGGAGCACCCTAGCTTGAGTCAATCGAGCTCTACTTTTGCTATAAAATGATCCTGATAGATTGTTGACTTGTTTAGTGATTTTCCTGAGGATGTTGCTATTGATCCGTGCATGCTAGGATGTTGTTCTTGCTATGTCTAGCTTCTATGCCATGTATTCTTGATGGGTGTATGCTTATTTTGTCATGCCATGCTTTGTAGTGAGTGCATCGAGCTCGTAAACATGCCTACTCGTTAACTGATTTGCATGCTCCAGTTTTTCACTAAGTCTGAATCTGTTTATGTTTTTGCCATGTTCACATGCTTGCCATTGTATTTTCTGTTCCCTTTTGGCTCAAGGTCACTAAGGGACTTTTGTTAAGTGCTTTGAGTAGCTTCATGCCATGCCTTGCTTTGCCACGATACGTTCTTGTAGCATGTAGTTTTCATGCTCTAAAGTTTGCTTCCTGATGATAAATTCCAGACTTGTGTTAATTTCACTAAGTCTGAAACCTGTTATCATTCGCTCTTTTGCCATGCTTGTTTGAACCTCTTAATTGATGAATTAGCCATAGCTCAGTGTTCATCTTTTGTCAAGCTTCATGAGTGGATCCCTGCCATGTATTTTGTTGTCATGTTTGTGTACTGTAGCATATTTATCTTTCCAGTGGCACTCTTGGATTTCCAAGTTGAGGCCAGGTTCAATTATTCCTTTCCAAATCATGCATATGCATCACATACCGCATCCCGCATATCATACCATGTTCATGTGTTGGTTGTTTACTATGTTGTGTGCTTCTTTCCGGTGTTGCTTCTTCGGATTGGTTCCGATAACGTCATGTTTGTGAGGACCCGTTCAACTATGTCCGTTTGTCTTCTTCATGGACTCATTCTTCTTCCCTGTGGGATTTCAGGAAAGATGACCATACCCTCGAAATCACTTCGATCTTTGCTTGCTAGATGCTCGCTCTTGTGCTATGCCTATGCTGCGATACCTACCACTTTCTTATCATGCCTCCCATATTGTTGAACCAAGCCTCTAACCCACCTTGTCCTAGCAAACTGTTGTTTTGCTATATTACCGCTTTGCTCAGCCCCTCTTATAGCGTTGTTAGTTGCAGGTGAAGATGAAGTTTGTTCCTTGTTGGAACATAAAGATGTTGTTCCTTGTTGGAACATGTTTACTTGTTGGGATATCACAATATCTCTTATTTAATTAATGCATCTATATACTTGGTAAAGGGTGGAAGGCTCAGCCTTATGCCTGGTGTTTTGTTCCACTCTTGCCGCCCTAGTTTCTGTCATATCGGTGTTATGTTCCTGGATTTTGCGTTCCTTACGCGGTTGGGTTATAATGGGAACCCCTTGACAGTTCACCTTGAATAAAACTCCTCTAGCAGTGCCCAACATTGGTTTTACCATTCGCCACCTAGCCTTTTCTTTCCCTTGGGTAGGCCTGCCCAAGGGTCATCTTTATTTTAACCCCCCTGGGCCAGTGCCCCTCTGAGTGTTGGTCCGACCGAGTAGACTGGGGAGCCACCTCGGGGCAACTTGAGGGTTGGTTTTACTCGTAGGATGTCTCATCTTAGTGTGCCCTGAGAACGAGATATGTGCAGCTCCTATCGGGATTTGTCGGCACATTCGGGCGGTGTTGCTGGACTTGTTTTACCATTATCAAGGATGTCTTGTAACCTGGATGCCGAGCCTGATCGGATTGTCTTGGGAGAAGGAATATCCTTCGTTGACCGTGAGAGCTTGTGATGGGCTAAGTTGGGACACCCCTGTAGGGATTTGAACTTTCGAAAGCCGTGCCCGCGGTTATGGGCAGATGGGAATTTGTTAATGTCCGGTTGTAGAAAACCTGAAGTTGACCGTAATTAAAACACATCAACCGCGTGTGTTACCGTGATGGTCTCTTGTCGGCAGGGTCCGGGAAGTGAACACGGTGTTGGAGTTATGCTTGACGTAGGTTGTTCTAGGATCACTTCCTGATCATAGTTGTTTCGATCGTGCTTTGCCTTCTCTTCTCGCTCTCCTTTGCGTATGTTAGCCACCATATAAGTTAGTCGCTTGCTGCAGCTCCACCTCATACCTTTTACCTACCCATAAGCTTAAATAGTCTTGATCGCGAGGGTGTGAGATTGCTGAGTCCCCGTGACTCACAGATGCTTCCAAAACCAGCTTGCAGGTGCCGAGGATACCGTGCAGATGACGCAACCAAGCTCAAGGAGGAGCTCGATGAAGATCTTGTCCTTTGTGTTGTTTCGTTCTAGTTGATTAGTAGTGGAGTCCAGTTGGGACGATCGGGGATCTGTGTAGCTTTTGGGGTAGTCTTCTTTTATTTTGGTTCCGTAGTCGGACCTTGATTGTATCTGGCTGATGTAATGCTTTATTCATGTAATTGTGTGAAGTGGTGATTGTAAGCCAACTATGTATCTCTTTCCCTTATGTATTACATGGGTTGTGTGAACATTACCTCACTTGCGACATTGCTTTCAATGCGGTTATGCCTCTAAGTCGTGCTTCGACACGTGGGAGATATAGCCGCATCGAGGGCGTTACAAGTTGGTATCAGAGCCTTCCCCAACCTTAGGAGCCCCCTGCTTGATCGAATCGTTGGCGTTGTTGAGTCTAGAAAAATGTCTTGAGTCATTTAGGAATTATATATATCGGAGAGTTAGGACTTCTTTTTACTCCTCAGTCCGTTCATCGCTCTGGTGAGGCATCCTGACGTAGAGTTTGGACTCTTCTCTTCTCAAATTTCACTAATTTTTTTTAGGATCACGCGGGTATCTTGGAATCGTTCCGATCGATTTGTGACGAGAACATTGTTCTTGGTGCCTCCTGTCATTTAGGGGTTGTGGCAGTGTCCCGGGGAGTTGAGCTCCGAGGTGTTGTCGTCACAATTTTATCGTTGCAGTTCTGGAATACCTGAGTTTAGTTCGCCGACATCGAAAATCACTTTTATGCAGTTGTTGGTGAGATAACCTCGACGCCACCCAGTACTGGGGCGGGATTTCAGGAGTATTGCCATAACTCGTATAACGTATGCTTTTCAAAGGTTGAGGTAAACGATTTCCGAAGGTTTCTTGGTTATGTGTTGAAGGATGGATACAGCTGGATGTAGGATTTGTTAGTTTGGCTGAGATACTATGCTTCCCCTGTATCCCCAACACCTGATTGCATAACCGGAAAATTTCGGGAGTTTATAAGTGGGAATTCAAGTAGCTCTTAGGATATCTTTCCGACGGATATATGATATGAAAATGGGGTTCGACGTCTAGTGGTCCGCCTATTCACGGTTGGTTTTACAGTGGTCTCGTTGTGTCTTAAAGAGTCCTTGGCTATGCCGACTTGGGGACGCTTCGTATGTCATGTGCACTGCCTTTTACGTGATGGTGCTGTACGATCGAGCCCATGTAGGCCCCACCACAAAAACTTCGGACGAAATCTCTATCAAATGTTTGTTACGGCTTACTCTGCAAGCCAATCCTTTGTTTTGTTTTGAGTTGCGGTATTCGAGTTGCTTCAATGTCAAGTATTGATTCCATACCTTCCCCAAATGGTGTTCTCATACTCCAATTTGAATACCAATCCTTCATGATAATCGATATTGTCATGTCAATCCTTTTCAACCGGCGTGTTTCTCTTCAAGTGGATCTGATCATTTCAACATCCGCAAGATCAACTCAAGTCTTCTCAACGGTGTTTGTTTCATTCGTCTCCAAGCTGCCTTTGTTTTCCCGCCCACCCTTCCTTTCTCTTCAAGGACCCAAAGTTCTTAATCAAGTATCCTTTTATTCTTGTGAATTCTCTCCATCCTTTTCCGTCAATATTCTTATCCGGTGATTCTCATGAAGATCCTAACGGAACCTCAAGTTTATCATTCCTCATTCTTTTTCTTCTCCGGTGGAACCAATTCAAGCTTGGTTGATCATATCCTTTCCTTGTTTCAAATGCCTTCTCATACCGGTGCACCTCATAATAATGCACTTCTCGCTATTCATTTGTTTCGGCGTGCTCAAGCTATCTCAAAAGGCTCGTCTTGTCATTCAAGATCCGTTCAACCTATTTCAAGGTTGTTATCTCTTTCAAGCCATTTAATTCAACCGGTGCATTCTCCTTTTCAAGTAATCATTCAACGGTGTATCTTTTGAGTGGGCCCTAACCCACATGTCTTTTCCCAGGTTCTTACCTGACTCTTCTTATTTTCCCGGAGTTATTCTCAAATTTATTTCAAAGTTTGACGTAAGAATGATTCATCATAAGTCAAATGTCTTCTCCAAAGATCTTTCAAATTCTTTCACCGTTGGCTCAACCTTTCTATTCTTCATTCCGGAGCGTCTAAATAATTCATGGTGGTGTTTCTCGTCGTCATTCTTGGATTTTGAAGACTGAAGAAGAGTTTCTCTTTAATCTTATCCACTCTCTTCAAGATTCGTGGTTCTAGCTGATGTCCTCCTCTCATAATTGTTTTCATTGTGGGAATTCTTTTCACCCATCCGGAGCAATTCAGGAGTCGTTTCAGTTTGATTCTCCGGAGCCCATCATCTAAGATCTATTCATTCCAGCTTTCAGCTCTCATACTCTAAATCATACCGCTGCTTAAATCAAGGATTCTCTAATCAGCTCGTAATCTCTTCGTTCTCATGGATCTAAATTCTCTCAAGTATCTTCGTTCTTTTTATAATTCTTCCCGGTGTTTCTTTATCTTTACTTCGTTCATTTCCAATTCTTACGGTGGTTCGTTCAAGATTCTTCTTACCTTGTCATCATATCAATTCATTTGCTATTTTCAATCCTACCGGTGGATTCGTCGAAGACCTTCCCAAGTTTGCGCTATATCTTGCTTAATCCTTTCTACGAGAATAAGTAGTATGCCAATTCCATTGCTTGTCATCAATTTGAATTGGTGAAGGATAAGCATAATGTAATTCTTATTCTTGTTTCATCGATTTTATTCAATTCCTTATTCCGGAGGTGCATCATATCATATTCTTGGTTCGAGATGCTTTATCTTTTCTTTTCCCGGAGTTCCTAGCTCTCGCAATTACATCACCACGGAGATTCATTTAAATCATTGCAAGGCTTCAACCTTATTATTTTCATCCTCCATTTCGATTGATCATTTCTTTTATTACCGGAGTTCACATGAAGGCTCTACAAGATGGTTCATCAAGGATTTAATTCTTTCTCGAAGTGTTCATCGAGATTCTTTTCAGAGGAGCTCAAGTATTCTTTATCTTGCATTTTAAAGTGCAATTCTTTCAACCGTATCATTCGAGGTGGTATTATGTCATTCTTGATAATTTGAGTTCACGTCTCATGATTCACATGTTGTTAAGAATGAGATATTTTAAATCCATCAACCTCTTCGTTGGAGTTATCTTGGGTTATATTCCACCTAAAGCCTTCCCTAAGGATTGTTGATAATTATGGTGCTTATAAGTGACCCAAGTTCTTCATCTATCCTCCCGGTGAAATAGTTTCTCGTCTCCTTGTTCATATCAATCCAATCAAATCTTTTCCGTGAGTGGCAAGTTTTCACCTCATAATTTTGGGATGTTCTCTATAAGCCCACTACAACCTTGTTCTTTTTCGTTGTTGATAATCCAACAACTCCGTTCTAGCATTTGTCGTAAGCGTGCTCTCCCAAGATCTTGTGTTCCCTCCATTCATTCCATTTTCATTCTTTCATTTCTTCTGGAGGCTTTGTAATGTTGCTCTCTTCAACCCATCTTCTTATTTTGTCAGGATCGTGTTCTTTTCGTGCTTACCCATTTATCTAGAGTATTGTGCCCCTTTGCTCAAGTCCTTTTCATCCTATCAAGTCTTGCATCCCTTCTCAACCGGAGTGTTGTTCGAATTTGTTCTTCCTTGTTCCTCTTTCTTAATGGAGTGATTTCAACTTTGTTTTTCTCCGTTGCTTTCTTTCTTTCATTTTGCTCAACCTTTTCAAGGTTCTTTGGTCTCACTCATTTGTCAAAGGAGAAACTTAGTTTTACCTCTTCAATTCCTCTTCCGCTTTCCCTCCGGTGCCATTCTAGATCTCGGGACGAGATCCTCTCGTAGTGGTGGAGTGTTGTGACGCCCCGAGACCGTTGTGCCAGGTGTCCTCCAGTTATTCGCTGTTGTTGCCTTGTCATTGCTTGCGTGTCATGCATTGCATATCATGTCATCATGTGCATTTCATTTGCATACATGTTCATCTCATGCATCTGAGCATTTTCCCCGTTGTCCGTTTTGCAATCCAGTGCTCCTATGTCACCCGGTGTCCCTTTCTACCTCTTTTTGTGTGCAGGTGTTAAACGTTTTCGGATTGGACCAAGACTTGCCATGCGGCCTTGGTTTACTACCGGTAGAACGCCTATCAAGTTTCGTGCCATTTGGACTTCGTTTGGTACTCCAGCGGTTAACCGAGGGACCGAAAAGGCCTCGTGTGTGTTGCAGCCCAACACCCCTCCAAATTGGCCCAAAACCCACCTAAACCCCTCCATAATCTCGGTCGTTCGATCAAGATCGCGTGGCCACAAACCGCACCTCATTTGGAGCTTCCTAGCTCCCTCTACCTCTATAAATAGACCCCTTCATTTTCGTTTTCGGATCTTTTCCCCGAAACCCTAAAACTCCTCCCTCAGCGCCGCCGGACATGTCCACTCCGCCGCCTCCAGCCACATCGCCCGGACCTATCACGAGGCGCCACGTCAGCTCCGCCGCCCCTCTCCTCCACTCAGGCGCCGCCACTTGGCACCGCTGCATTCCTCCACCACGCGGGCCCGCGGTGCCCAGATCTGGCCCGCCCGGGCCCGAACCGCAGCTACTCCGCGCCTGGTCGCCCCGCTGCCTCGGGCACTCAGCACTGCCGCAGCGCCGCGCCTCACCTTGCTCCGGCCACCGTCCGTGCTCGCCGGAGTACAAGGACGTCGCCCCGTTGTCCTAGCGCTCCCGGCCGCCGGCTCGGAGCGCTGCTGCCTCGATCTGACCCAGGAGGGGCCCCGGGAGGTCTCCTGCCTCCAGATCCGCCGCCGCCCGCCGCGGTTCCGGCCATCACCGTCGCCGTAGCCGAGCTCCCTCTTGCCGCCGCCGCGATCGGGGGGATCGGGAGGCGCCCCGAGCCGCCATCGCCGTTGACCGCGGCACCCGCGCTGGGCCAGGCCCGCGCCTGTCGGCCCACCTTTCCTATCCCTCCTTCCCGGGCCGAGCCCAGTGGTGAGCACCCGCTATATCCCGCATGTGCGCCGGTTTACTATTTGACGCTCGCTAAAATTCGTCTAACTCCTGAAATTTTCAGATTCATATGCCTCTTTTCATCATGTCATAACTCATCATCCATGGCTCCGATTCATGCGTGTAGCATATCAAAATATTCGCCTCGACGAGTACATCATTTCATCTCATTGCATCATTTTCATTTGAGCTCATCTTGATGGCTGAAATGCTGTTGGAAGAGGGCTATGTGATGAATTTGGCAGATCTGTTTCACCAAATGGCATTTTGTCATTTTTGCCATGATTAATGTGTGCATGCCATGATCCTGAGCTCTACATGTGTTTTGTTATATGCCATGCCATCTTTACAGAGGTGGTTACCATGTATTTTTATGATATTTGTGGTGACTAGAACAAGCTTGCAAAGTAGCGTAATCGGTAATGCTGATTTCACCAAGTCCTTGTTCTGTTTTTGTTGTTATGCCATATGTTCATGTTGTTTCCTAGTGATCCGTGCCTCTTTTGAGGATGATCAGTAAGGGTATTTTGTTAATATTGTGGTGCTCTATCCATCCATGTCTTTGTTTGAATTTATGGAGCACCCTATCTTGAGTCAATCGAGCTCTACTTTTGCTATAAAATGATCCTGATAGATTGTTGACTTGTTTAGTGATTTTCCTGAGGATGTTGCTATTGATCCGTGCATGCTAGGATGTTGTTCTTGCTATGTCTAGCTTCTATGCCATGTATTCTTAGTTTGTCATGCCATGCTTTGTAGTGAGTGCATCGAGCTCATAAACATGCCTACTCGTTAACTGATTTGCACGCTCCAGTTTTTCACTAAGTCTGAATCTGTTTATGTTTTTGCCATGTTCACATGCTTGCCATTGTATTTTCTGATCCCTTTTGGCTCAAGGTCACTATGGGACTTTTGTTAAGGGCTTTGATTAGCTTCATTCCATATCTTGCTTTGCCATGATATGTTCCTGTAGCATGTAGTTTTCATGCTCTAAAGTTTGCTTCCTGATGATAAATTCCAGACTTGTGTTAATTTCACTAAATCTGAAACCTGTTATCATTCGTTCTTTTGCCATGCTTGTTTGAACCTGTTAATGGATGAATTAGCCGTAGCTCTGTGTTCATCTTTTGTCAAGCTTTATGAGTGGGTCCCTGCCATGTATTTTGTTGTCATGTTTGAGTGCTGTAGCATATTTATCTTGATGCATTTAGATGGCCACTCGCTGTTTATCGCAGACCGGTGCCATATTTGTTTTGCTTGCCATTTCCAAATCGTGCATCCGATTCCGGCGATCTTTATATCGATTTCAACTGAAATCACCTCACCTTTCCAGTGGAACTCTTGGATTTCCAAGTTGAGGCCAGGTTCAGTTATTCCTTTCCAAATCATGCATATGCATCACATACCGCATCCCGTATATCATACCATGTTCATGTGTTGGTTGTTTACTATGTTGTGTGCTTCTTTCCGGTGTTGCTTCTTCGGGTTGGTTCCGATAACGTCGCGTTTGTGAGGACCCGTTTGACTACGTCCGTTTGTCTTCTTCGTGTACTCGTTCTTCTTCCTTGCGGGATTTCAGGCAAGATGACCATACCCTCGAAATCACTCCTATCTTTGCTTGCTAGACGCTCGCTCTTTTGCTATGCCTATGCTGCGGTACCTACCACTTTCTTATCATGCCTCCCATATTGTTGAACCAAGCCTCTAACCCACCTTGTCCTAGCAAACCTGAAGTTGCAGGTGAAGATGAAGTTTGTTCCTTGTTGGAACATAGAGATGTTGTTCCTTGTTGGAACATGTTTACTTGTTGGGATATCACAGTATCTCTTATTTAATTAATGCATCTATATACTTGGTCAAGGGTGGAAGGCTCGGCCTTATGCCTGGTGTTTTGTTCCACTCTTGCCGCCCTAGTTTCCGTCATATCGGTGTTATGTTCCCGGATTTTGCGTTCCTTACGCGGCTGGGCTATAATAGGAACCCCTTGACAGTTCGCCTTGAATAAAACTCCTCCAGCAATGCCCAACATTGGTTTTACCATTCGCCACCTAGCCTTTTCTTTCCCTTGGGTATGCCTGCCCAAGGGTCATCTTTATTTTAACCCCCTGGGCCAGTGCTCCTCTGAGTGTTGGTCCGACCGAGTAGACTGCGGGGCCACCTCGGGGCAACTTGAGGGTTGGTTTTACTCGTAGGATGTCTCATCTTAGTGTGCCCTGAGAACGAGATATGTGCAGCTCCTATCGGGATTTGTCGGAACATTCGGGCGGTGTTGCTGGACTTGTTTTACCATTATCGAGGATGTCTTGTAACCTGGATGCCGAGCCTGATCGGATTGTCTTGGGAGAAGGAATATCCTTCGTTGAACGTGAGAGCTTGTGATGGGCTAAGTTGGTACACCCCTGTAGGGATTTGAACTTTCGAAAGCCGTGCCCGCGGTTATGGGCAGATGGGAATTTGTTAATGTCCAGTTGTAGAAAACCTGAAGTTGACCTTAATTAAAACACATCAACCGCGTGTGTTACCGTGATGGTCTCTTGTCGGCGGGGTCCGGGAAGTGAACACGGTGTTGGAGTTATGCTTGACGTAGGTTGTTCTAGGATCACTTCTTGATCATAGTTGTTTCGATCGTGCTTTGCCTTCTCTTCTTGCTCTCTTTTGCGTATGTTAGCCACCATATAAGCTAATCGCTTGCTGCAGCTCCACCTCATACCTTTTACCTACCCATAAGCTTAAATAGTCTTGATCGCGAGGGTGTGAGATTGCTGAGTCCCCGTGACTCACAGATACTTCCAAAACCAGCTTGCAGGTGTCGAGGATATCGTGTAGATGACGCAACCAAGCTCAAGGAGGAGCTCGATGAAGATCTTGTCCTTTGTGTTGTTTCGTTCCAGTTGATCAGTAGTGGAGCCCAGTTGGGACGATCGGGGATCTGTGTAGCTTTTGGGGTAGTCTTATTTTATTTTGGTTCTGTAGTCGGACCTTGATTGTATTTGGCTGATGTAATGCTTTATTCATGTAATTGTGTGAAGTGGCGATTGTAAGCCAACTATGTATCTCTTTCCCTTATGTATTACATGGGTTGTGTGAAGATTACCTCACTTGCAACATTGCTTTCAATGCGGTTATGCCTCTAAGTCGTGCTTCGACACGTGGGAGATATAGCCGCATCGAGGGCGTTACAACTTGTCTGTTCAAGCACTAATGACCCCTACGCCTGGTCTCCACGCATACCCCGGTTCTTATATAACTGAGCGGGTATTCGCATACACTCCGGACTATCGGGTCCCGAGGTTGAAGCGAAAAGGTCCGCCATGACAAATGATCTACAATCCGGCTAGAAGGCATTATACATGTCACTTTAATTACATAGTCATGCAGACTGACTAAATCCCTCTTCTATACCATCCAACAGGCGGTCTAGCCTACAATCCTGTTGGGAATACTTTGCGGCTAATTCTACTTGCCCATAAACTAAGCTAACGGGAATCTCTTTTCAGTCGGGCTCCACAGGTCCGACCTCGACCATGTGATTTGGGTCAGCCTTGGTATACCGCGTATTCACCATGGCCCAGGCTTCCCTGGCACCTTAACGGCAGGCCGATATCTTCCATAATCGGAAGTGCCGCCGTGCTCCCTTGAGCTTCTCCGTAAGCTCTGCAACGCCTTCTGGCAAGGAGACGGATGGCCACAAGGCCTGGGCAACACCTTGCATCACCTGCCGAACTTGTTCGTGCAGTTGTGAGAGCTCAGATAGAAGATCACCCGCAGACCCGGGCATTTCCTCCGCGAGACGACCCGTCAGCATACCTACAGACATAACGCTGTTAGTCGGCTTCTTCGCCGAACTCCTTCAAAAGGATTCGTTCAAGCACTTACTAAAAATGCCGCGTCGAAGCCGCTTATTCTCCTTCTCGGAGTCTGCAAGCTGGGCTCGAACGTCTTTCAATTCCACACTCAGCTTGGTATTGGCGTCTTGGAGATTGTTTTTCTCCCGCCTGACCTCAGTCAGCACGCGTTCGCCAGCCTGTAGCTGTCGCACGACATGCTGGTCCTCTAGATTTTCTCCGGATTCATCTGCAACATCTATTGTTAGATCTGCAGCCATGCCGCACACTATATGGTAACCATCATTATTTAAAGTAAATGTTACCAGCGGGGGACTTTTTTGGTTCCTTCAATGCGGCATCAGTGGCCCGCAGTTGGGTCTTGCATTCCTCCAGCTCCTGTGATAGCCGAGTATTCTTCTCTGTAAGAACCTGCACAATAAAGATGATCCTTAAATCAGTTCTGCTAACTATTTCAAGTCTCAGGGGCTACTGATACATATAATCATCAGATTTACTTACCCGTACATCCTTTACATACTGATCCGTGGCTCTGGATAGACCATCTTGAGCAGCATGAAGGTATGCCTCTCCAGAATTGAAGGCATCAAATGCCTCTGGTGAGAAACAAAGCGTCGCGGAGTACGGCCCGACGGCGCCTATGATTCATGGTGCTTTCCACTTCTGAATTTGTGGCGGATAATCTATCCGCATCCTCTGTAGGAGGATTATCCTACGCCCGCCCCATATCGGCTTCCGCCTCTATGTCCGGTCCTGGCGCCCGATTGGTGGAAGCGTAATTAGCAACATCGCCGGACATATTCCGGCAAGCATTTTTTCTGTTAAAGAAACACGGGCGTCATTACATTTCGAGAAAGACGACAACCACAGAGCGGGGTTTCTGTTATACCTTTGCGCCGGCGTCTCCGTCCTGACCGCCTTCCTTTTTGGCCTGCCCGGGCTCGGTGCCTCTTGTTGGCGAGTTGATGCGGGCTCGACAGGGCGTCCCGAATGCCTTCCCTGTAAAAACGCCATATGTATATGGTAGGTGAAGTGTCTAAAAGGGGATCCTAGTTTTTGGAGTTGGGATTTTTGGTTTTTCTTACGTGCGATGCAGGAAGCAGTCCGGGATAGTCGGCCATAATGGCCACCATGGCATCATCGCAGCTTAACTGATAGAACTCTGGTCTATCAGCTCCACGAATATGACCGGATCTTCTTCGAGTCCGGAGTCGAGGGCCCGGTCAGGGTCCTCTGGTTGTGGGGAGGGGCTGCTCACCTCCTTTATGGCTTTTCGCAGTTCCTGCCGCAAAACGGCAAGGTGAATACCTACGACAAAGAATGCGGGAAAGAATGGGAGTAAGGAGATATGACTCACCTAGCTTGGAGGATTGTACCTGAGAATCCATCCCGTGGCTTGATGCGGATGAACTCCTCTTCCTCTCCCTTGAACAATTCGGACATAATTTTTGCTAAAGCGGCAGCATTGTCCGGACCCTTACGCCCGCAACGGGTGGCATTATCTGCCTTGTTAAAACACCACAAGGGGTGCCCTCGATATTGAAGTGGTTGCACTCCCCGCATTATGCATATTGACATAACTTTGATTACTGTCAATCCTGATTGAGCCAGTGCTTTAATCCGGTTCATCAGGTAAATGACTTCTCCATTGTCTTCCTCCTGGGGGCTCCGTGGGCGCCAACTTCGGCATTTCTTCACAGGGGCATTGTTGAACTCAGGAAGACCTCGCTGAACAGGGTCCGGAAGGGGAACGTCCTCCATATAAAACCATTCCGAAGGCCAGTCTTCGGACGACTTCTTCGGGGTACCGGACAGGTATCCGGTTCTGGCGATGCACCATATTTTGGCTCCGCCCAGTTGATAAAGTGACCCCCTCTGTGTGCGAGGGACGAGGAAAAATAGCCTTTTCCACAGCTCGAAATGAGCCTCGCAGCCCAGGAACAACTCGCAGAGAGCAACATAGCTGACGATGTGTAAAATGGAGGCAGGGGTGAAATTGTGTAATTGGAGTCCTTAGAACTCCAGGAGCCCGCGGAGGAATGGATGAATTGGAAATCCGAGTCCCCTTAATAAATAAGGAACAAGGCAGACCGGTCCCCCGTAGAGGGACTGGGGAAGCTCTCCGCTTGCTCCCCGCCATTGTAGGTGGCAAGCCCGGCTCGAACGGGCACCATGTATGCTGGAGGGAGAAATCCCTTAGTCTGCAATTCGATTAATCGACTGTGTGGGACTGAACACCTCTCCCAATCACCCGGCTTAGGGCTACGGGGGCGGGAGGAGGAGCTACGGACCCCGGTGAGCCATTAAATTGCAAGTATTGGCCAACTTTGTCACCGAATGGACGGAAGCCGAACTCCCTAAAGAGTACGGCGCATACTCCAATTGGATTATGCACTTCGACGGCTCCAAAATGCTGGCTGGACTGGGGGCTAGCGTCGTCCTGACGTCCCCAACCGGAGATACAGTTCAATACGTACTGCAGATACTGTACACAGACTCCAACAATGCAGCCGAATACGAAGCCCTGTTACATGGTCTTCGGATGGCAGTTTCCATGGGCATTCAGCGCCTGGAGGTGCGTGGAGATTCGAACCTCGCAATATCCCAAATAAATGGAGACTTTGATGCCAAGGATCCGAAGAAGGCGGCCTATCATAACGCCGTCCTAAAGATGTCAGCTCGGTTCGAGGGGCTCGAATTTCACCATGTGGCTCGGGAAAACAATTAGGCGGCGGATATCCTCGCCCGCATCAGCGCAAAACGCGATGCGGTCCCCCAACATCTTTTTAGAGAGGTTGTTTAAGCCATCCGTGGTATGGGAGGGGGACACTGGCAATATTAGTCCGGACCCGGCCACAACACTCGGTACCGAACACTCTGACATAATCGGAGGCTCTACCACCGAAATAACACCTTCAGCCCACGTAATAATGGCCATCATAGCCCCGTGGACAGAACCATTCCTGGCCTACATAACTAGGCAGGAACTTCCGGAGGACCAAAATGAGGCACGCTGCATAGTGCGGCGATCTAAGGCCTACAGGGTCCATGAGGGAGAATTGTACAAGAAAAGCACTACCGGAGTCCTTCAAAGGTGCATCTCCGAAGAGGAAGGGCGGAATCTTTTGGCAGAAATTCACGCCGGACTCGGCGGTCATCACGCTGCAGCCCGGGCTCTTGTAAGCAAGGCCTTCTGTACAGGATTCTATTGGCCAACGGCCCGGGCAGATGCATAGGACTTGGTCCAACGTTGTGCCGGTTGCCAGCTCTTTGCAAATCAAAGCCACATGCCACCCACCGCCCTCCAAACAATCCCCATTGCATGTCCCTTTGCGGTCTGGGGGCTTGACATGGTTGGACCCCTTAAAGGGGGAACCCACAAGAAAAAAATACTTACTGGTCATGGTGGATAAATTCACCAAATGGATACAAGACAAACCTGTTAAAACAGCCGAATCCAGACCGGTGATAGACTTCATATCCGGGGTCGTACACCGTTATGGCGTCCCCCACAACATCTTCACTGACAACGGCATGAACTTCACAGCCGATGAGGTAAAACTCTGGTGCAACAAAATGGGCATCAAGCTCGATTATGCTTCAGTCTATCACCCACAAACCAACGGCCAAGTTGAGCGAGCAAACGGTCTTATAATGAGCGGCATTAAACCCAAATTAGTGCAGTCCTTAACAGAGTCTAACACGCACTGGGTAGAGGAGCTCGACTCCGTACTCTGGGGGCTGCGGACCACGCCGAATCGTAGTACCGGATATACACCCTTCTTTATGGTGTACGGCGCAGAGGCAGTCTTGCCCTGTGACATAATTCATGACTCACCTCGAGTGCGCATGTACGAATAAAGAGAAGCCGAGCTCGATCGACAGGACAGTCTGGACACCCTGGAGGAGGAGTGCGACGTGGCAAAAGCCCGTTCTGCATTTTATCAGCAACAAGCTCGCAGATACCAAAGCAGAGAAGTACGGGCCAAAACTTAAAACGTTGGCGAACTAGTTCTATGCCTACCGGATAAGAAAAAGAACAAGATCGAGCCCAAATGGGAAGGTCCCTTCATTATCGACCAAGTTCTAACCGGTGGAGCGTACCGTCTGCCGGATGCATCGACTAATCGACTTGAGCCGAACCCATGGAACGCGGCCAGGCTCCGAAGATTCTATGCCTAGCGCCGGACTCTATGTTTGTCTCCTTCCTTTGTCCATTTTTTGCATATACATTATCTGTCTTGTTTTTCTTTCTTTCTTTCTTTCTTTTATTCTTTCTCTAGGCCTTCAATAGCCAACTTGTGCCTCGCTTGCACATTATAGATGTGCTAGCCGCGCTCATCATACCTCGGGGCTTCTTTCACAGAAGCTTAATTATTTATCTGGGCCTCATGCCCCGCACATGTGTTATACTTCCGCATGTACCTTTTTTCGCCATTATATGCATCGATATGACTGAAGTTTTGGCCAAGATGGGTTGCCTGGCTCTTGTATTTATGCCCTACGTTCTCGTTAATTCGGCTAGGGCATGAGGGGAGCACCTCTGCGATTGTTACTATCGGGTCAGCCGGATGTGTACCTCAGACTGGGTGAAGCCGAAAGCTAGCGTTCTTAAGGGAATATTCGGTCGGTGAACAAAAGATGATATTTATTTATTTTCCATATGTGCCCCCAGATGTTTTTTCCTGCATTTCCTATCACAGTCCGGAGATGCACTTTAGGGCATGCGTACCCAGGGAAAGGAACCCTTAACAGAACTATTCTCCCTGGAAGATGTTTCTTACTACCCATGTAATATAACATAACTAGTTGGGCACTTGTGTGAGGCCCCGAGACCGATGTGCCAGGTGTCCTCCAGTTATTCGCTGTTGTTGCCTTGTCATTGCCTGCGTGTCATGCATTGCATATCATGTCATCATGTGCATTTCGTTTGCATACATGTTCGTCTCATGCATCTGAGCATTTTCCCCGTTGTCCGTTTTGCAATCCGGCGCTCCTATGTCACCCGGTGTCCCTTTCTACCTCTTTTCATGTGCGGGTGTTAAACGTTTTCAGATTGGACCAAGACTTGCCATGCGGCCTTGGTTTACTACCGGTAGACCGCCTGTCAAATTTCGTGCCATTTGGACTTCGTTTGATACTCCAACGGTTAACCGAGGGACCGAAAAGGCCTCGTGTGTGTTGCAGCCCAACACCCCTCCAAAGTGGCCGAAAACCCACCTAAACCCCCTCCATCATCTCGGTCATTTGATCACAATCGCTTGGCCGCAAACCGCACCTCATTTGGAGCTTCCTAGCTCCCTCTACCTCTATAAATAGACCCCTTCATTTTCGTTTTCGGATCTTTTCCCCGAAACCCTAAAACTCCTCCCTCAGCGCCGCCGGACATGTCCACTCCGTCGCCAGACGGGTCCGCCGCCTCCAGCCACGTCGCCCGGACCTATCACGAGGCGCCACGTCAGCTCCGCCGCCCCTCTCCTCCACTCAGGCGCCGCCACTTGGCACCCCTTCCTTCGTCCATCGCGTGGGCCCACGGCGCCCAGATCTGGCCCGCCCGGGCCTGAACCGCCGCTACTTCGCGCCTGGTCGCCCCGCCGCCTCGGGCGCTCAGCACCGCCGCAGTGCCGCGCCTCACCTTGCTCCGGCCACCGTCCGTGCTCGCTGGAGTACAAGGACGTCGCCCCGTCGTCCTAGCGCTCCCCACCGCCGACTCGGAGCGCTGCTGCCTCGATCCGACCCAGGAGGGGCCCCGAGAGGTCACCTGCCTCCAGATTCGCTGCCGCCTGCTGCGGTTCCGGCCATCACCATCGCCGGAGCCGAGCTCCCTCTTGCCGCCGCCGCCATCGGGGGGATCGGGAGGCGCCCCGAGCCGCCATCGCCGTTGACCGCGGCACCCGCGCTGGGCCAGGCCTGCGCCTGTCGGCCCACCTTTCCTCTCCCTCCTTCCTGGGTCGAGCCCAGTTGTGAGCGCCCTCTATATCCCGCCTGTGCGCCGGTTTACTATTTGACGCTCGCTAAACTTCGTCTAAGTCCTGAAATTTTCAGATTCATATGCCTCTTTTCATCATGTCATAACTCATCATCCGTGCCTCCGATTCATGCGTGTAGCATATAAAAATGTTCGTCTCGACGAGTACATCATTTAATCTCATTGCATCATTTTCATTTGAGCTCATCTTGATGCCCGAAATGCTGTTGGCAGGGGCTATGTGATGAATTTGGCAGATCTGTTTCAGCAAATGGCATTTTGTCATTTTTACCATGATTAATGTGTGCATGCCGTGATCCTGAGCTCTACATGTGTTTTGTTATATGCCATGCCATCTTTACATAGGTGCTTACCATGTATTTTTGTGATATTTGTGGTGACTAGAACAAGCTTGCAAAGTAGCGTAATTGGTAATGCTGATTTCAGGGACTTAAAATTTCACAAAGTCCTTGTTCTATTTTTGTTGTTATGCCATATGTTCATGTTGTTTCTTAGTGATCCGTGCCTCTTTTGAGGATGATCAGTAAGGGTTTTTGTTAATATTGTGGTGCTCTATCCATCCATGTCTTTGTTTGCATTTATGGAGCACCCTAGATTGAGTCAATCGAGCTCTACTTTTGCTATAAAATGATCCTGGCAGATTGTTGACTTGTTTAGCGATTTTCCTGAGGATGTTGCTATTGATCCGTGCATGCTAGGATGTTCTTATTGCTATGTCTAGCTTCTATGCCATGTATTCTTGATGGGTGTATGCTTATTTTGTCATGCCATGCTTTGTAGTGAGTGCATCGAGCTCGTAAACATGCCTACTCGTTAACTGATTTGCATGCTCCAGTTTTTCACTAAGTCTGAATCTGTTTATGTTTTTTCCATGTTCACATGCTTGCCATTGTATTTTCTGGTCCCTTTTGGCTCAAGGTCACTAAGGGACTTTTGTTAAGTGCTTTGAGTAGCTTCATGCCATGCCTTGCTTTGCCACAATATGTCCCTGTAGCATGTAGTTTTCATGCTCTAAAGTTTGCTTCCTGATGATAAATTCCAGACTTGTGTCAATTTCACTAAGTCTGAAACCTGTTATCATTCGCTCTTTTGCCATGCTTGTTTGAACCTGTTAATTGATGAATTAGCCATAGCTCAGTGTTCATCTTTTGTCAAGATTCATGAGTGGACCCCTGCCATGTATTTTGTTGTCATGTTTGAGTGCTGTAGCATATTTATCTTTCCAGTGGAACTGTTGGATTTCCAAGTTGAGGCCAGGTTCAATTATTCCTTTCCAAATCATGCATATGCATCACATACCGCATCCCGCATATCATACCATGTTCATGTGTTGGTTGTTTACTATGTTGTGTGCTTCTTTTCGGTGTTGCTTCTTTGGATTGGTTCCGATAACGTCGTGTTTGTGAGGACCCGTTCGACTATGTCCGTTTGTCTTCTTCATGGACTCATTCTTCCTTGTGGGATTTCAGGAAAGATGACCATACCCTCGAAATCACTTCTATCTTTGCTTGCTAGATGCTCGCTCTTTTGCTATGCCTATGCTGCGGTACCTACCACTTTCTTATCATGCCTCCCATATTGTTGAACCAAGCCTCTAACACACCTTGTCCTAGAAAACCTGAAGTTGCAGGTGAAGATGAAGTTTGTTCCTTGTTGGAACATAGAGATGTTGTTCCTTGTTGGAACATGTTTACTTGTTGGGATATCACAATATCTCTTATTTAATTAATGCATCTATATACTTGGTAAAGGGTGGAAGGCTCGGCCTTATGCCTGGTGTTTTGTTCCACTCTTGCCGCCCTAGTTTCCGTCATATCGGTGTTATGTTCCCGGATTTTGCGTTCCTTACGCGGCTGGGTTATAATAGGAACCCCTTGACAGTTCGCCTTGAATAAAACTCCTCCAGCAATGCCCAACATTGGTTTTACCATTCGCCACCTATCCTTTTCTTTCCCTTGGGTAGGCCTGCCCAAGGGTCATCTTTATTTTAACCCCCCTGGGCCAGTGCTCCTCTGAGTGTTGGTCCGACCGAGTAGACTGCGGGGCCACCTCGGGGCAACTTGAGGGTTGGTTTTACTCGTAGGATGTCTCATCTGAGTGTGCCCTGAGAACGAGATATGTCCAACTCCTATCAGGATTTGTCAGAACATTTGGGCGGTGTTCCTGGACTTGTTTTACCATTGTCGAGGATGTCTTGTAACCTGGATGCCGAGCCTGATCGGATTGTCTTGGGAGAAGGAATATCCTTCGTTGACCGTGAGAGCTTGTGATGGGCTAAGTTGGTACACCCCTGTAGGGATTTGAACTTTTGAAAGCCGTGCCCGCGGTTATGGGCAGATGGGAATTTGTTAATGTCTAGTTGTAGAAAACCTGAAGTTGACCTTAATTAAAACACATCAACCGCGTGTGTTACCGTGATGGTCTCTTGTCGGCGGGGTCCGGGAAGTGAACACGGTGTTGGAGTTATGCTTGACGTAGGTTGTTCTAGGATCACTTCTTGATCATAGTTGTTTCGATCGTGCTTTGCCTTCTCTTCTTGCTCTCTTTTGCGTATGTTAGCCACCATATAAGCTAATCGCTTGCTGCAGCTCCACCTCATACCTTTTACCTACCCATAAGCTTAAATAGTCTTGATCGCGAGGGTGTGAGATTGCTGAGTCCCCGTGACTCACATATACTTCCAATACCAGCTTGCAGGTGCCGAGGATATCATGTAGATGACGCAACCAAGCTCAAGGAGGAGCTCGATGAAGATCTTGTCCGTTGTGTTGTTTCGTTCTAGTTGATCAGTAGTGGATCCCAGTTGGAACGATCGGGGATCTGTGTAGCTTTTGGGGTAGTCTTCTTTTATTTTGGTTATGTAGTCAGACCTTGATTGTATTTGGCTGATGTAATGCTTTATTCATGTAATTGTGTGAAGTTGCGATTGTAAGCCAACTATGTATCTCTTTCCCTTATGTATTACATGGGTTGTGTGAAGATTACCTCACTTGCGACATTGCTTTCAATGCGGTTATGCCTCTAAGTCGTGCTTCGACACGTGGGAGATATAGCCGCATCGAGGGCATTACAACTTGTCTGTTCAAGCACTAATGACCCCTACGCCTGGTCTCCACGCATACCCCGGTTCTTATATAACTGAGCGGGTATTCGCATACACTCCGGACTATCGGGTCCCGAGGTTGAAGCGAAAAGGTCCGCCATGACAAATGATCTACAATCCGGCTAGAAGGCATTATACATGTCACTTTAATTACATAGTCATGCAGACTGACTAAATCCCTCTTCTATACCATCCAACAGGCGGTCTAGCCTACAATCCTGTTGGGAATACTTTGCGGCTAATTCTACTTGCCCATAAACTAAGCTAACGGGAATCTCTTTTCAGTCGGGCTCCACAGGTCCGACCTCGACCATGTGATTTGGGTCAGCCTTGGTATACCGCGTCTTCACCATGGCCCAGGCTTCCCTGGCACCTTAACGGCAGGCCGATATCTTCCATAATCGGAAGCGCCGCCGTGCTCCCTTGAGCTTCTCCGTAAGCTCTGCAACGCCTTCTGGCAAGGAGACGGATGGCCACAAGGCCTGGGCAACACCTTGCATCACCTGCCGAACTTGTTCGTGCAGTTGTGAGAGCTCAGATAGAAGATCACCCGCAGACCCGGGCATTTCCTCCGCGGGACGACCCGTCAGCATACCTACAGACATAACGCTGTTAGTCGGCTTCTTCGCCGAACTCCTTCAAAAGGATTCGTTCAAGCACTTACTAAAAATGCCGCGTCGAAGCCGCTTATTCTCCTTCTCGGAGTCTGCAAGCTGGGCTCGAACGTCTTTCAGTTCCACGCTCAGCTTGGTATTGGCGTCTTGGAGATTGTTTTTCTCCTGCCTGACCTCAGTCAGCACGCGTTCGCCAGCCTGTAGTTGTCGCACGACATGCTGGTGTTGGGGAACGTAGCATAAATTCAAAATTTTCCTATGTGTCACCAAGATCTACCTATGGAGTCATCTAGCAACGAGGGGAAGGAGAGTGCATCTACATACCCTTGTAGATTGCTAAGCCGAAGCGTTCAAGAGAACGTGGTTGATGGAGTCGTACTCGTCGTGATCCAAATCACCGATGATCCTAGCGCCGAACGGACGGCACCTCCGCGTTCAACACACGTACGGAGCAGCGACGTCTCCTCCTTCTTGATCTAGCAAGGGGGGAGGAGAGGTTGATGGAGATCCAACAACACGACGGCGTGGTGGTGGAAGTAGCGGGATTCCAACAGGGCTTCGCCAAGCGCTGCGGGAGGTGGGAGATGTGTCATGGGAGGGAGAGGGAGGCGCCAGGGCTTAGGTATGGTTGCCCTCCCTTCCCCCCACTATATAGAGGGCCAAGGGAGAGGGGGAGGGCGCAGCCTTCCCCTTCCTCCAAGGAAGGGTGCGGCCAAGGGAGGGAGGAGTCCATCCTCCCCAAGGCACCTAGGAGGTACCTTCCCCCTTTAGGACTCTTCCTTTCCCCTCTTCTCTTTGCGCATGGGCCTCTTGGGGCTGGTTCCCTTGGCCCGTATAGGCCAAGGCGCACCCCCTATAGCCCATGTGGCCCCCGGGGCAGGTGGCCCCACCCGGTGGACCCCCGGGACCCTTCCGGTGGTCCCGGTACAATACCGGTGACCCCGAAACTTGTCCCGATGGCCGAAATAGCACTTCCTATATATAGTTCTTTACCTCCGGACCATTCCGGAACTCCTCGTGACGTACGGGATCTCATCCGGGACTCCGAACAACTTTCGGGTTACCGCATACTAATATCTCTATAACCCTAGCATCACTGAACCTTAAGTGTGTAGACCCTACGGGTTCGGGAGACATGCAGACATGACCGAGATGACTCTCCGGTCAATAACCAACAGCGGGATCTGGATACCCATGTTGGCTCCCACATGTTCCACGATGATCTCATCGGATGAACCACGATGTCAAGGACTTAATCAATCCCGTATACAATTCCCTTTGTCTAGCGGTACGATACTTGCCCGAGATTCGATCGTCGGTATCCCGATACCTTGTTCAATCTCGTTACCGGCAAGTCTCTTTACTCGTTTCGTAACACATCATCCCGTGATCAACTCCTTGATCACATTGTGCACATTATGATGATGTCCTACCGAGTGGGCCCAGAGATACCTCTCCATCACACGGAGTGACAAATCCCAGTCTCGATTCGTGCCAACCCAACAGACACTTTCGGAGATACCCGTAGTGTACCTTTATAGCCACCCAGTTACGTTGTGACGTTTGGCACACCCAAAGCACTCCTACGGTATCCGGGAGTTGCACAATCTCATGGTCTAAGGAAATGATACTTGACATTAGAAAAGCTTTAGCATACGAACTACACGATCTTGTGCTATGCTTAGGATTGGGTCTTGTCCATCACATCATTCTCCTAATGATGTGATCCCGTTATCAATGACATCCAATGTCCATGGTCAGGAAACCGTAACCATCTATTGATCAACGAGCTAGTAAACTAGAGGCTTACTAGGGACATGGTGTTGTCTATGTATCCACACATGTATCTGAGTTTCCTATCAATACAATTCTAGCATGGATAATAAACGATTATCATGAACAAGGAAATATAATAATAATAACTAATTTATTATTGCCTCTAGGGCATATTTCCAACAGTCTCCCACTTGCACTAGAGTCAATAATCTAGTTCACATCGTCATGTGATTAACACTCACAAGTCACATCGCCATGTGACTAACACCCAAAGAGTTCTGGGTTTGATCATGTTATGCTTGTGAGAGAGGTTATAGTCAACGGGTCTGAACCTTTCAGATCCTTGTGTGCTTTACAAATCTCTATGTCATCTCCTAGATGCAGCTACGACGTTCTATTTGGAGCTATTCCAAATAACTGTTCTACTTGGAGCTATTCCAAATTGTTGCTCCATTATACATATCCGGTATCTCTACTCAGAGCTTATCCGGATAGGTGTTAAGCTTGCATCGACGTAACTCTTTACGTCGAACTCTTTATCACCTCCATAATCGAGAAAATTCCTTAGCCCACTAGTTAGTAAGGATAACTTTGACCACTATCCTGTGATCCATTCTTGGATCACTCTTGTACCCCTTGACTGACTCATGGCAAGGCACACTTCAGGTGCGGTACACAGCATAGCATACTGTAGAGCCTATGTCTTAAGCATAGGGGACGACTTTCGTCCTTTCTCTCTATTCTGCCGTGGTCGAGCTTTAAGTCTTAACTTCATACCTTAAAACTCAGGCAAGAACTCCTTCTTTGACTGATTCATCTTGAACACCTTCAAGATCATGTCAAGGAATGTGCTCATTTGAAAGTACCATTTAAGCGTTTTGATCTATCCTTATAGATCTTGATGCTCAATGCTCAAGTAGCTTAATCCAGGTTTTCCATTGAAAAATACTTTCCAAATAACCCTATATGCTTTCTAGAAATTCTACGTCATTTCTGATCAACAATATGTCAACATATACTTATCAGAAATCCTATAGTGCTCCCACTCACTTCTTTGGAAATACAAGTTTCTCATAAACTTTGTATAAACCCAAAATCTTTGATCATCTCATCAAAGCATACATTCCAACTCCGAGATGCTTACTCCAGTCCTTAGAAGGATTGCTAGAGCTTGGCATACTTATTAGCATCTTTCAGGATTGACAAAACCTTCCGTTTGTATCACATACAACATTTCCTCAAGAAAATCGTCGAGGAAACAATGTTTTGACATCCTATCTGCAAGATTTCATAAATAATGCAGTAATCGCTAATATAGTTCCAACAGACTCTTAGCATCGCTGCGAGTGAGAAAGTCTCACCGTAGTCAACTCCTTGAACTTGTCAGGAAACTATCTTAGCGACAAGTCGAGCTTTCTTAATGGTGACATTTACCATCATTGTCCGTCTTCCTTTTAAAATCCATCTGCACTCAACAGCCTTACGACCATCGAGCTGTTCTGCCAAAGTCTACACTTTGTTTTCATACATGGATCCTCTCTCGGATTTTATGGCCTCGAGCCATTTATCGGAATCCAGGCCCACCACCGCTTCTCCATAGCTCGTAGGTTTATTGTTGTCCAGCAACATAACTTCCAAGACAGGATTACGTACCACTCTGAAGTAGCACGCATCCTTGTCATCCCACGAGGTTTGGTAGTGACTTGATCTGAAGTTTCATGGTCACTATCATAAGCTTCCACTTCAATTGATGTAGGTGCCACAGGAACAACTTCCTGTGCCCTGCTACACACTAGTTGAAGAGACGGTTCAATAACCTCATCAAGTCTCCACCATCCTCCCACTCAATTCTTTCGAGAGAAACTTTTCCTCGTGAAAGGACCCGATTCTAGAAACAATCCCTTATTGCTTTCGGATCTGAGACAGGAGGTATACCCAACTGTTTTGGGTGTCCTATGAAGATGCATTTATCCGCTTTGGGTTTGAGCTTATCAGGCTAAAACTTTTTCACATAAGCGTCGCAGCCCCAAACTTTTAAGAAATGACAGCTTAGGTTTCTCTAAACCATAGTTCATACGGTGTCATCTCATCGGAATTACGTGGTGCCCTATTTAAAGTGAATGTGGTTGTCTCTAATGCCTAACCCATAAACTATCGTGGTAATTCGATAAGAGACATCATGGTATGCATCATATCCAATAGGGTGCAGTTATGATGTTCGGACACACCATCACACTATGGTGTTCCAGGCTGTATTAGTTGTGAAACAATTTCCACAATGTCTTAATTCTGTGCCAAACTCGTAATTCAGATATTCATCTCTATGATCATATCATAGATCTTTTATCCTCTTGTCACGACGATCTTTCAACTTCACCCTGAAATTACTTGAACCTTTCAATAATTCAGACTCGTGATTCATCAAGTAAATATACTCAACATCTACTCAAATCATCTGTGAAGTAAGAACATAATGATATCCACTACATGCCTCAGCACTCATTGGATTGCACACATCGAAATGTACTACTTCCAACAAGTTGCTTTCTAGTTCCATTTTACTGAAAACGAGGCTTTCAGTCATCTTGCCCATGTGGTATGATTTGCATGTCTCAAGTGATTCAAAATCAAATGAGTCCAAACGATCCATCTGTATAGAGTTTCTTCATGCACATCTACCAACAAACATGGTTCGCATGTCTCAATCTTTTCAAAAATGAGTGAGTCCAAAGATCCATCAACATGGAGCTTCTTCATGCGTATACACCAATAGACATGGTTCGCATGCCTCAAACTTTTCAAAAACGAGTGAGCCCAAAGATCCATCAACATGGAGCTTCTTCATGCGTTTTATACCGATATGACTTACGTGGCAGTGCCACAAGTAGGTGGTACTATCATTACTATCTTTTGGCATGAACATGTGTATCACTACGATCGAGATTTCAATGAACCATTCATTTTAGGTGCAAGACCATTGAAGGTATTATTCAAATAAACAAAGTAACCATTATTCTCTTTAAATGAATAACCGTATTGCGATAGACATAATCCAATCATGTCTATGCTCAACGCAAACACCAATCTCGATGGTAGAGGGAGCGTGCGATGCTTGATCATATCAACATTGGAAACACTTCCAACACATATTGTCAGCTCACCTTTAGCTAGTCTCCGTTTATCCCGTAGCTTTTATTTCGAGTTACTAACACTTAGCAACCGAACCGGTATCTAATACCCTGGTGCTACTAGGAGTACTAGTAAAGTACACATCAACACAATGTATATCCAATATACTTCTATCGACCTTGCCAGCCTTCTCATCTACCAAGTATTTAGGGTAATTCTGCTCCAGTGGCTGTTCCCCTTATTACAGAAGCACTTAGTCTCGGGTTTGGGTTCAACCTTGGGTTTCTTCACTAGAGCAGCAGCTGATTTGCCGTTTCATGAAGCATCCCGTTTTGCCCTTGCCCTTCTTGAAACTAGTGGTTTCACCAATGATCAACAATTGATGCTCCTTCTTGATCTCTACTTTTGTGGTGTCAAACATCGCGAATATCTCAAGGATCATCATATATGTCCCTGATATATTATAGTTCATCATGAAGCTCTAGCAGCTTGGTGGTAATGACTTCGGAGAAACATCACTATCTTATCTAGAAGATCAACTCCCACTTGATTCAAATGATTGCTGTACTCAGACAATCTGAGCACTAGCTCAACAATTGAGCTTTTCTCCTCAGTTTGCAGGCTGAGAAAATCGTCGGAGGTCTTATACCACTTGACGTGGGCACGAGCCTGAAATCCCAATTTCAGCCCTCAAAACATCTCATATGTTTTGGGACGTTTCAAAATCGTCTTCGGTGCCTCAACTCTAAACCGTTTAACTGAACTATCATGTAGTTATCAAAACATGTATGTCAGATGTTCGCAACATCCACAGACAACGTTCGAGGTTTAGCACACTGAGCGGTGCATTGAGGACATAAGCCTTGTATGAAGCAATGAGGACAATCCTCAGTTTACGGACCTAGTCCGCATAATTGCTACTATCAACTTTCAACTAATTTTTTTCTCTAGGAACATATCTAAACAGTAGAACTGAAGTGCGAGCTACGACATAATTTGGAAAATCCCTTTTGACTATGTTCAGGATAATTAAGTTCATCTTATGAACTCCCACTTAGATAGACATCCCTCCAGTCATCTAAGTGATTACATGATCCGAGTCAACTAGGCCGTGTCTGATCATCATGTGAGACGGACTAGTCAACATCGGTGAACATCTTCATGTTGATCGTATCTTCTATACGACTCATGCTCGACCTTTCGGTCTTCTGTGTTCCGAGGCCATGTCTGTACACATGCTAGGCTCGTCAAGTCAACCTAAGTGTTTCGCGTGTGTAAATCTGTCTTACACCCGTTGTATGTGAACGTTTAGAATCTAACACCCGATCATCACGTGGTGCTTCGAAACAACGAACTGTCGCAATGGTGCACGGTTAGGGGGAACACTTTCTTGAAATTTTAATGAGGGATCATCTTATTTACTACCGTTGTTCTAAGTAAACAAGATGTATAAACATGATAAACATCACATGCAATCAAATAGTGACATGATATGGCCAATATCATATTGCTCCTCTTGATCTCCATCTTCGGGGCTCCATGATCATCATCGTCACCGGCATGACACCATGATCTCCATCATCATGATCTCCATCATCGTGTCTCCATGAAGTTGTCACGTCATCTATTACTTCTACTACTACAGCTAATGGTTAGCAATAAAGTAAAGTAATTACATGACGTTTATGTTGACACGCAGGTCATAAATAAATTAAGACAACTCCTATGGCTCCTGCCGGTTGTCATACTCATCGACATGCAAGTCGTGATTCCTATTACAAGAACATGATCAATCTCATACATCACATATATCATTCATCACATCCTTTTGGCCATATCACATCACATAGCATACGCTGCAAAAACAAGTTAGACGTCCTCTAATTGTTGTTTGCATGTTTTACGTGGCTGCTATGGGTTTCTAGCAAGAACGTTTCTTACCTATGCAAAAACCACAACGTGATATGCCAATTGCTATTTACCCTTCATAAGGACCCTTTTCATCGAATCCGATCCGACTAAAGTGGGAGAGACAGACACTCGCCAGCCACCTAATGGAACTAGTGCATGTCAGTCGGTGGAACCGGTCTCACGTAAGCATACGTGTAAGGTTGGTCCGGGCCGCTTCATCCCACAATGCCGCCGAATCAAGATAAGACTAGTAACGGCAAGCATATTGAACAAAATCAACGCCCACAACTACTTTGTGTTCTACTCGTGCATAGAAACTACACATAGACCTAGCTCATGATGCCACTGTTGTGGAACGTAGAATAAATTCAAAATTTTCCTACGTGTCACCAAGATCTATCTATGGAGTCATCTAGCAACGAGGGGAAGGAGAGTGCATCTACATACCCTTGTAGATCGCTAAGCGGAAGCGTTCAAGAGAACGGGGTTGATGGAGTCGTACTCGTCGTGATCCAAATCACCGATGATCCTAGCGCCGAACGGACGGCACCTCCGCGTTCAACACACGTACGGAGCAGCGACGTCTCCTCCTTCTTGATCCAGCAAGGGGGGGAGGAGAGGTTGATGGAGATCCAACAACACGATGGCGTGGTGGTGGAAGTAGCGGGATTCCAACAGGGCTTCGCCAAGCGCTGCGGGAGGAGGGAGATGTGTCATGGGAGGGAGAGGGAGGCGCCAGGGCTTAGGTATGGTTGCCCTCCCTTCACCCCACTATATATAGGGCCAAGGGAGAGGGGGAGGGCGCAGCCTTGCCCCTTCCTCAAAGGAAGGGTGCGGCCAAGGGAGGGAGGAGTCCATCCTCCCCAAGGAACCTAGGAGGTGCCTTCCCCCTTTAGGACTCTTCCTTTCCCCTCTTCTCTTGGCGCATGGGCCTCTTGGGGCTGGTGCCCTTGGCCCATATAGGCCAAGGCGCACCCCCTACAGCCCATGTGGCCCCCCGGGGCAGGTGGCCCCACCCGGTGGACCCCCGGGACCCTTCCGGTGGTCCCGGTACAATACCGGTGACCCCGAAACTTGTCCCGATGGCCGAAATAGTTGGATTTTATGATGTTTCTCCCCCTCTACTCTCTTGTAATGGATTGAGTTTTCCCTTTGAAGTTATCTTATCGGATTGAGTCTTTAAGGATTTGAGAACACTTGATGTACGTCTTGCATGTGCTTATCTATGGTGACAATGGGATATCACGTGATCCACTTGATGTATGTTTTGGTGATCAACTTGCGAGTTCCGTGAACTTATGCATAGGGGTTGGCACACATTTTCGTCTTGACTCTCCGGTAGAAACTTTGGGGCACTCTTTGAAGTTCTTTGTGTTGGTTGACTAGATGAATCTGAGATTGTGTGATGCATATTGTATAATCATACCCACAGATACTTGAGGTGACATTGGAGTATCTAGGTGACATTAGGGTTTTGGTTGATTTGTATCTTAAGGTGTTATTCTAGTACAAACTCTATGATAGATGAATGGAAAGAATAACTTCATGTTATTTTACTACGGACTCTTGAATAGATCGATCAGAAAGGATAACTTTGAGGTGGTTTCGTACCCTACCATAATCTCTTCGTTTGTTCTCTGCTATTAGTGACTTTGGAGTGACTCTTTGTTGCATGTTGAGGGATAGTTATATGATCCAATTATGTTATTATTGTTGAGAGAACTTGCACTAGTGAAAGTATGAATCCTAGGCTTTGTTTCCTAGCATTGCAATACCGTTTATGCTCACTTTTATTACTTGTTACCTTGCTGTTTTTATAATTTCAGATTACAAAAACCTATATCTACCATCCATATTGCACTTGTATCACCATATCTTCGCCGAACTAGTGCACCTATACAATTTACCATTGTATTGGGTGTGTTGGGGACACAAGAGACTCTTTGTTATTTGGTTGTAGGGTTGTTTGAGAGATACCATCTTCAACCTACGCCTCCCACAGATTGATAAACCTTAGGTCATCCAGTTGAGGGAAATTTGCTACTGTCCTACAAATCTCTGCACTTGGAGGCCCAACAACGTCTACAAGAAGAAGGTTGTGTAGTAGACATCAAGCTCTTTTCTGGCGCCGTTGCCAGGGAGGTGAGTGCTTGAAGGTATGTCTTTAGATCTTGCAATTGAATCTTTTAGTTTCTCTTTTATCACTAGTTTAGTTTATAAAAGAAAACTACAAAAAAATGGAATTGAGGGTACCTCATATGCTTCACCTTTTTAATATCTTTCATGAAAATAAGGATTCCGGTAATTGTGCCAAAGTGCTAGAAGAAGAATGCATCAAAATTCTTGGCACTAAATATTTGTATGACGAGCATGATTGCAATGTTGTTAGTATGAACTCCTTGAATATCCAAAGTACTAATGATGATTGCACCAGTCATGATGAAAATGTCTCTTATAAGCATGTCAACTTTTGTGGAGTGCATAGAGTTTGCAAGTACACACCAAATAGGGAATATAGATTTTGCAAGAGGCATAAGTATTTAGAAACCAAATGATTGCAAGAGAGGCTAGATGTTTGTGCTGAAAATTTAAAATTTCTTCGCCATACTTGTGAACTTTGCAATGAACATGGTCATTTAAATCTCCAATGCAAATTGTTTCATGATCATATCCAAAAATTGTGATGATTTGATTTCCCTTGCACATCATAATGAACTTAGTTTGCTTTTGGGTTATGAAGAAATGAAACGTATAACTAAGCATATTCCAGAATACAACCTTGAGAAATTCCTCGATATTGATCTAGAAGAAATATTTATGTATTGTGCGGTGAATTGCATTGAAAATCCTTATATTGCCAATTACATAAATAAAACAAAACAAATAGAGGATGAAGAGAATACTAATGAAAGGGAAGAGTCTTCTCAATATCCTCCTATTATTTCTTATGATGGATCACGTAACGAGGAGGAGCCTTCTATTCAACCAATCTCATTAATAAGGAGCTCCAAAAAGAGGATTGAACCCACACATAATGTGAAGAAGAAAAAGAAAAGACGGAGAAGTAAAGGTGAAAAGGTATCCCTCCCAAATTATGTTGCCCCTATTACTCATTGTGATGTTGATAATTGCTATACTATTGGTGCTATCCATACTATTAATGATGAGAGTGATTATGCTTATGATATGAAAAGGCCCAAGCTTGGGGATGCTATGTTTGATGAAAATGCCATGTTTGAGAATTTATTTGCTGCAATTAATGTTTGTCCCAAGCTTGGGGATGCTATGTCTAATGAACATGATATTTTTAATCTCCCAAGTTTTGATATGCAAATTTATTATGATGATAGGATGCCTCCTATTTATGATGATTATATTGATGAAAGTGGGTTTGGAAGAGTGTCAACTTTAGGAAGTGATGATCCCACTATTTTGGAGGATGTTGAATCATATTGTGATAATTGTGAAATTGGATTTGGCGAGGTCATGACTTTATTTAGTAATGATTCGACTATCTTGGAAGAGGTTTCAATTGATTATGATGAGAACAAAGTTGCTACTTATGATGATTATTATGATGACACGTATGCTATAAAAAGTAGTGATTATTATATTTATAAAACTTGTCATGATTATGATTACCCTTTCTCTGAACTTTATTCTTTCAACGTGGAAACAATTTATAGTATTCGAGTCTCTTATGATACTCCCACTATTCCGAACGAGAAGAATTTTTCTTATGTGGAGAGTAATACAATTTCTTTGCTTGTCGATCATGAAAAGAATGCTTTATGTGATAGTTATATTGTTTAATTCATTCATGATCCTACTGAAAATTATTATGATAGAGGAACATATGCTTGTAGGAATTGCAATAATATCAAGTTTCCTCTCTATGTGCTTAAAGTTTTAAGTTATGCTTGTTTCGCCTTCCTATGCTAGTTGATTATTGTTCCAATAAATTGTTTGCTCACAGAATCCCTATGCATAGGAAGTGGGTTACAATTAATTGTGCTATTCATATTCTTCATGATGCTCTCTTTATGTTTCAATTCTTATCTTTTGTGTGAGCATCCTTGAAATCATCATGCCTAGCTAGGGGCGTTAAACGATAGCGCTTGTTGGGAGGCAACCCAATTTTATTTTTGTTAGCTTTTTTCTCCTGTTTAGTAATAAATAGTTCATCTAGCCTCTGTTTATATGTGGTTTTATGCTTTTAATCAGTGTTTGTGCCAAGTAGAACCTTTGGGAAGACTTCGGGAAAGTCTTTGCGATCTTGCCGTAAAAAACAGAAACTTTAGCGCTCACGTCTAGAAATTTATTTTAGAATTTTTGGGGTTCCAGAAGTATTCGAAACCTACAGATTACTACTGACTGTTCTGTTTTTGACAGATTCTGTTTTTCGTGTGTTGTTTGCTTATTTTGATGAATCTATGGCTAGTAATAGAGTTTATGGACCATAGAAAATTTGGAATACAGTAGGTTTAACACCAATATAAATAAAGAATGAGTTCATTACACTACCTTGAAGTGGTGGTTTTTTTCTTTTACTAACGGAGCTCACGAGTTTTCTGTTAAGTTTTGTGTTGTGAAGTTTTCAAGTTTTGGGTAAAGATTTGATGGACTATGGAATAAGGAGTGGCAAGAGCCTAATATTGGGGATTCCCAAGGCACCCCAAGGTAATATTCAAGGACAACCAAGAGCCTAAGCTTGGGGATGCCCCGGAAGGCATCCCCTCTTTCGTCTTTGTTCATCAGTAACTTTACTTGGAGCTATATTTTTATTCACCACATGATATGTGTTTTGCTTGGAGTGTCAATTTATTTTATTAGGATTTACTTGCTTTTATTTAGAACAATGTTTTGCATCTTTTATTTAAATAGAAGTGGCATGGATAGCCTTTACTATGCCTATTTTACAAGTCTTCATGTTGCTGTTTGAAAACAGAAAGTTTACCGCTGTTGCAAAAATTCCCTAGAAAAGTCAGAACGTGATAACATGTTGAAACCTTTTGCATATTAAGATCTGATAAATTTACCACTCTGAGAATTTTCTTTCATAATTTTTGGAGCTAGGGAAGTATGGATCTTGCTGCATTCTTTACAGATTGTCCTGTTTAGGCAGATTGCTGTTATGTTTGCATTGTTTGCATATGTTTGCTTCTTTAATGATTCTATTTGAGGATAGGACTATTAAATATGCAGAGGCATTTATTATGCAATGTTGAATAATAATTTTAGTGATTTGCTACAGTAGAGTATGATAAGGTTTTTGCATTGGTTTATACTAACTTATCCCACGAGTCCTTGTTGAGTTTTGTGTGGATGAAGCTTTTGAGATTTAGGGAGACTGTGATATGAGAGGAATTAAGGAGACACAAAAGCTCAAGCTTGGGGATGCCCAAGGTGTTGGGGATATTACTACTGGACGTAAACCGGCCAGGAGTGGCTGGGTTAACTCTATAAGAATTAGAAGCCCAAAAGATAAAGGATGATGTCGCTTCATGAAGGCCCAAGGCCCTAAGGCGGGTTAAGGCCTGTAGACATAAACCGACATTGTCATGTAACTTCTATTATAAGATAGGAGGAATAGAGACCGAGTTGGACACAATGATGATCCAGCCTCGGGACTCTGTAAACCGGCGGGCGTCGACCTGTGTATATAAAGGGACGACCCGACGACAGTTTAGGGACAACACACAACAACTCGAGAGCTAGGCAAAGCGGATTCGCTCCCTGGTCATCGAAACCCTAGCAATACCATCACAACTGGAGTAGGCCTTTACCTTCATCAAAAGGGGCCTAACCAGTATAAACTCTTGCGTCCCTTGTTTGCTTTAACGCCTTTAAGCTAACCCGTAGCGATGGCTCCATGACTAAGTCCTATCACAAGGATATCTGTCGTGACAACTCCACGACAGTTGGCGCCCACCGTGGGGCTATCGCACGATGGTTTCGAGTTCTTGAAGGGCAGCTTCGAAGGGTTCAAGGGATACGCTGTGGGCCGGATGACTAAAAGTCGTCGCAGCAAGCTCTACATCGACGACGCGGGATGGGGTCCCGAGGCCGGTTCAATTGAATACGGATACCGGGTCCCCTTTGGCGGAATTCACGTCTTCATCGGCAAGATCGGTGAACCGGTCCCTGAGCCGGACACCTGCACCGACCTCATCAAGATGTCTCAGCATGCAAGCTCTGCCCAGGTTTGGCCCGCAACAAGACATGTCTTCGTAGGTGTCATCCACGGAGCGGAATATGAGGATGGACCGGCATCTGATGGAGGAACCATTATCTGTTCCAACGACGAGTCTTCAACCGAAGAGACCGAGTCACTGTACCAACTGCAGGATGGCCAGATTAGCGGAGGTTCCGATGGCAACAGTATTCCGGACCCCCTTGATCTTCCAAGCCGGGTCGCGGTCTTCATGGCCGGTACACAGCCAGCACAACCCTCTTCTACCGCTGCGGCAATGATCTCCGGTTCGGCAACAGCAACGCCAGCAGGGGCAGGGGGCTCTATGCTGCCTCTGGCTCAGGTTTTGTTCGATTTATTCGACGCTTTAGCAACATTGCTGGCAGCAGAGGTGGATGCAAAAAACCGAGATTAGCACAATGCGGAGATTGCAAAGGTGAAGGATTAGATAACTCAGGCAAAAGCGAACCTGGCAGTAGAGAACGCCAGGATGGCTACAGAACGGGCCGAGTTAGAAGCTCAGGCCTACTGGCTTAGGCTGGATCAGAGTGCCTCAGATGATGTCATGAGGAGGAGATACCGGTCGCACCTCCCGCCAGGTTATGAGCCAAGAAATCTCTTCAACACGCCAGGAGCAGGAACCACTAACCAGCCAGTGGTAAACCGGACGGAGGCACTGGTAACGGGAGCGCCGGTTCAGCCGCGCATGATGGACCCGCCTCGTCAGAACAACATTTTGTCACAGCGCGTTCCGACGCCCCCGGGGCATTACTCCAACTCGTTAGATAACATTGTGGCCACCGCTTCACGATTGGAAGCTCTACCGATAGATGGCGTGTCACCGGTGGCGGTTAAGACACGATGGGTAACTCCTCCAAACGGCTTTAACCCAGCAGCAGGCTTATTCGCATAGTCGTGAGAGGATCCATTCCACCCCCCGTCCAATCTGAAGTTACAGCAGGAATATTGATGAACCGGCTGTGTCAAGCAGTGCGCGGCACCGTAACCCGGCGGGTGGTGGTGCTAATGCACAAGATGTGGTGGATCATGGCCGAGCACGTCGAGAGGCCGAGTTAGCAGCTCAGCACGCAGCTCGTCAGCCTACTCTGGTTCATCTGACCACCTCAGTGGAGCCGACTGTGGTCTTCAGTTCTTTGGGGGTACCATGCCTCACCCCGGCCTTGCGTAATGTGCGACTGCCCAAGGATTTTAAAGGCCCTCGCAAGGTGCCCAATTACATTACCGATTTGCCCCCTGAATCATGGGTTGAGAGTTATGAGATGGCAATGGAGATGCTGGATGTGGATGAAGCGGTGTGTGCTAAGTATTTCACCATGATGTTGGAAGGAACGACCCGTACCTGGTTAAAGAGTTTACCAGCTAATTCCATTGCGTCATGGGCCGAGTTAAAGAGCCGATTTATCCAGAATTTCAAGGATACATGTAAGCAACCCATGTCAATTGTGGACCTAGCCGCTTGTGTTCAAGAGGATGGGGAGTCTACGACCCATTGGGTGAAGCGAGTCTCAGCTATTTTGCATTCATCATACCACATTAATGCAGATACAGCAATTTTGACGTTGGAGGGCAACTGCCGGTTCATGCCATTAAAACTGAAGTTGGGAAGGCTCAAACGTCACTGTAATGACATGTCCACGCTTATGGTCGCTTTGGTTAAGTATGCCGATTCAGATGGTACCAAGGACCCTGATTTTGAAGAGGACAAACCAGGGAAAGGGAAAAAGAACGACAGTGCCAAGGGGCATCAGCATAACCCGGCAGGTCATGGGAACAATGGTAAGCGCAAAGCTGACAATAGCCTGGACTTTGTGGCTAACACCAACGCCCAGGATAACGGTCAGCATCGTAAGGGCAAACCGCCCCAGAGGGGCGGAGGGCCATGCCCCAATCTGGAGCGCCTGTTAAATCAACCTTGTCCAAAGCACGGATCGAAGGGGAAGCCAGCGTTGCATCTTTGGAAGGATTGCTTCATCATGCGAGAGTTCAAAAATTCTAATATGTTTCAATATGACAATGGCCCGCACTACGGTTCAAGAGGCGGTTTTCATGGGCCGGGTTATGGAGGCGACATATCTGGTTCAGGATTCCAAGGTAATCAAGCCGGACATGGTAATCAAGGTAATCAGGGCAATCAAGGAGGTTATAACCATTAGGGGAATCAACAACAGCAGCAATCGGGTTATCAAAGCAATCCGAAGCAGTTGAATAGCGGGCAGTATCATGTCTTTACCACTAGCTTGTGTAAGCGCGATCAGAAGCTTCACAAGAGGGCCGTGAACTCCGTTGAACCGGTGGTGCCTCAGTATTTGCGCTGGTCTGAACAACCCATTTTGTGGAGTCGGGAGGATCATCCGCCCCGGGTTGATAATCCGGGTCATCTCGCCTTAGTGGTGGCTCCTCAAGTCGGGGGCTACAAGTTCACCAAAGTACTTATGGATGGAGGGAGGAGTATCAATATCCTTTACAATGATACCTTCCGTCGCATGGGGCTGACAGACAAGAGTCTTAAACCGCCGAACATCGTCTTTCATGGAGTGGTGCCTGGTAAATCGGCGTACCCAGTTGGCAAGATAGCCCTGGAGGTGGCTTTTGGAGATGATCATGATTCAAGATCAGAAACTTTGACTTTTGAAGTGGTGAAAATCAAGAGTCCATATCATGCCCTGTTCGGAAGGCCGGCTTATGTTAAGTTCATGGCGAGGCCGTGTTATGTTTATCTGCAGCTTAAGATGCCGGGTCATAAGGGGACCATCACGGTACATGGGAGCAGGAAGATTGCTTTAGAATGTGAAGAAGGGGATGCGACTTATGCTGAGTCAGTTTGTGCCACAGAGGAGCTGAAATTTTATAAGGACAATGTCGATCCGGCAGATATGACTTCTCTGAAAAATCCAACTACAGAGCATGATCCGACGCTAAAATTTAAATCGACTGCAGACACTAAAAAGGTTGATTTTTTTCCTGGCGATTCATCTCAGCAGTTCAGCATTAGCGCTAACTTGGATCCGAAATAGGAAAGCGCACTCATCGAGTTTATCTGTGAGAACCGGGACATCTTTGCATGGAAGCCTTCAGAGATGCCAGGTGTACCGAGGGAACTCGCTGAGCACACCCTTAATATAGATCCTAAGTTCAAATCGGTCAGGCAGTTTCTCCGCCGCTTCAACAAAGAGAGGTGTAAGGCTATTGGTGAGGAGGTAGCCCGGCTTTTGGTAGCATGGTTTATCATGGAGGGTTTTCACCCTGAGTGGCTAGCTAATCCGGTGCTGGTACTTAAGAAAAACGGCACTTGGCGTATGTGTGTGGATTACACAGACTTGAACAAGGCCTGTCCAGCTGATCCCTTTGCTCTCCCGCGTATTGATAAATTATTGATGCTACGGCGGGTTGTGACCGTTTGTGTTTTCTGGATGCTTATTTTGGTTATCATCAAATTAAAATGGCAGTTAAGGACCAGGAGAAGACAACTTTCATAACTCCCTTTGGAGCCTTCTGCTATGTGTCTATGCCTTTCAGGCTCAAGAGTGCCCAGGCGACTTATCAGCGCTGTGTTCAGAATTGTCTTCATAAACAGATTGGGCGCAATGTTCATGCTTATGTGGATGATATTGTGGTGAAATCTAGGAAGGAGGAAACATTGATAGAGGACCTGAGGGGGACTTTTGATAACCTCCGGGTCTATAAGATGATGCTTAATCCGGCTAAATGTGTCTTTGGTGTTCCGGCAGGCAAGCTCTTGGGTTTTCTGGTGTCCAATAGAGGCATTGAAGCTAACCCGGAGAAGATCTCAGCTATCACGTCCCTGGATAAACCGGCATGTATCAATGATGTTCAGCGTTTGGCAGGCCGGATTGCAGCTTTAAGCCGGTTTATCAGCCGCCTTGGGGAGAAGGCTATTCCTTTGTACCAGATGCTAAAGAAAACAGATGATTTTGTCTGGAGTGACGCGGCTGATAAAGCGTTTGAGGATTTGAAGAGACAGTTGGCCGAGCCGCCCGTCCTTGCGGCTCTGGTTGATAAAGAGCCCTTAGTGCTATATGTGGCTGCTAACGCCCAGGCTGTTAGTGTGGCTGTCGGTGTCAAAACCGGCGGATCTCGGGTAGGGGGTCCCGAACTGTGCCTCTAGGCAGGATGGTAACAGGAGGCGAGGGACACAAAGTTTTACCCAGGTTCGGGCCCTCTCGATGGAGGTAAAACCCTACGTCCTGCTTGATTAATATTGATGATATGGGTAGTACAAGAGTAGATCTACCACGAGATCGAGGAGGCTAAACCCTAGAAGCTAGCCTATGGTATGATTATTGTTGTCTATATTGTCCTACGAACTAAAACCCTCCGGTTTATATAGACACCGGATGGGGTTAGGGTTACATAGAGTCGGTTACAATGGTAGGAGATCTACATATCTGCATCACCAAGCTTGCCTTCCACGCCAAGGAAAGTCCCTTCCGGACACGGGACGGAGTCTTCAATCTTGTATCTTCATAGTCCAACAGTCTGGCCAAAGGATATAGTCCGGCTGTCCGGACACCCCCTAATCCAGGACTCCCTCAGTAGCCCCCGAACCAGGCTTCAATGACGATGAGTCCGGCGCGCAGATTGTCTTCGGCATTGCAAGGCGGGTTCTCCCCCTGGCCTATATGGTCCCGGTTTGAGCCGGTCTTGCCGTCTACAACGGTGGAGAGCAAGCAGAGAATGCCCCTAATCCCTCCAAAGGAGAGTAGGTGTGCCTCGTCCCTTACTTAATAAGGGGGCTTGGATTTCCAATCCATCCATTTCTCCAGGGGTTGCTGCAGTTCTACGGCCTCCAGCTACATAATCTCACGCCTGCCTCAGTACTGCATATCGTGAGCTTTGTAGCCCTCTACGAGCTGTTCTTGGGTGTCGAAGCTCATTTCGGACTGTGGAAGGAGCTATTTTGCCTTGTGCCCCATTCCAAGAAGGGGTCAATGTATCAAGTGGGCGGAGCCGAAGTGTGGCGCATCGCCGGGACCGGATATCTGTCCGGAACCCCAAAGAAGGCGTCCGAAGACTGGCCCTCGGAGTGGTTTTATATAGAAGACGTCCCGCTGCCGGATCCTGTCCGGATCAGCCTCCCTGGATTCAATCGTGCTCCCTTAAAGAAGCGCCTAAGCTGGCGCCCACGGAGCCCTTAGAGGGGAGGTGACAGGGACATCATTTACCTGATGCACCGAATAAGATTGTTAGCCCATTCCGGACTAACCATGATCGGGGTTATGGCCGAATGCATTATGCGGGGGGTGCAGCCGCTTCAGTATAGAAGCCACCCCATGTGGGACTTCAACGGGGAGGACGACGCCACCCACTACGGTCGTAAGGGGCCAGATTCAGCTGCCGCTCTACTAAAGATCTTGTCCACTTTGTATAAGGGAGAAGAGGAGGAATTTCTCCGCGTCAACCCTCAGGGTGGATTCTCCATGCACAATCCCCCAAGCTGGGTAAGCGGCCGTATTTACTTGTCCATCCGTTTTGTATTCCCGTTGTTAAATATTCAGTCTAACGACTTCAACGCAGGAACTACGCCGGGCTGTTAAGGAAATAAGCAGCCCTCCTCCACAACCCGAGGACCCAGGACGGTCCCTCGACCCGGCCTCCCAAGAGGATCCGGACATATCTGTGGAGCTGATTGATGGAGTGTTCCATCAATTGAGCAAGGACAACGCCTTGGTGGCCATTACGGACGATTACCTAGGGCTAATCCTGACCCCCCAGGTACCTGAGATCGAAGTCCCAGTACCCCGAATAGGTGTCCGCCCACTCGTGTTCAGTTTCCTGATTGCAACCGAACTTTGCAGGGGAGATATTTAAGGCGGAAGGCCGAACCTGCGGCGACAAGCCAACGAGGGGCCGTAGGGCCCCGCGGGCAGAAAAGAAGTGCAGTCCGGACCAAGGCGTCAGCGCAAAGGTATGGCGCGCCCCCTTATCCCAGGTGTTATACCTTTGAGGCATATTGACACTCGCGCTCTTTTCAGGACAAAGAGACCTTGCCGGACTACATCCGGAGAGGCTGCCAATCGCGCCTCCACCAGCCAGGCTCCAAAGCCTGGTCAGGAGGCAGAGGCGAACGCAAGGCGCGCGCCAGACGCTCCTCCGACGGATGATGTGGACGGGTTGTCTGCCACCAACTCTGAGGTGGAGAGTGCCATGAACCACAGGCGTCGCCAGACAATTCTTCGCGAAGCTTGTTTCTCCCAAGGGGTGTTAGATGCCTTCAACTCAGGAGATGCGTATCTCCGTGCCGCTCAAAATGGTCTAGCCAGAGCCACGGAGCAGTATGTAAAAGACATACGGGTAAGAAAATTCTGGTAATTATATGTATATACCAGTAGCCCTCGAGACTTGAAACAGTTAGAATAACTGATTTAAGGATCATTTGTGATGCAGGTTCTTACGGAAAAGAATTCCCTACTGTCCAAGGAGCTGGAAGAGTGCAAAGCCCAACTTGAGGCCGCACTAGCCGCGGCAGGGGAGCCCAAGGAGACCCCCTCTGGTAATATACACTTCGAAAGATAAGTACTTTGCGAAGCACGACTTTGGTGCGAATCTGACAAATGAAATTGCAGATGGCGCCGGATTGAATCCGGAAGGGCAACACCTCCTACGCCAGCTAAAGGCTGGTGAGAAGGTGCTGACAAAGGTGAGGCGGGAGAAGAACAATCTCCAAGATGCCAACACCAAGCTGGGCATCGAGCTAAAAGATGTTCATGCCCAGCTGTCAGACTCCGTGAAGGAGAATCAGCGGCTTTGGCGCGGCATATTTAGTAAGTGCTTGAATGAAGCTTTGAAAGAAAGTTCGGCGGGGAAGTCGACTCACAGAGCAATGTCTGTAGGTGTGCTAACAGGTCGTCCTGCAGAGGAGATGCCCGGTTCTACAGGTGATCTTCTTCCTGAGCTCTCGCAACTTCTCGATCGAGTTCGGCAGGCGATGCAAGGCATCGCCCAGGCCCTGTGGCCATCCGTCTCCATGCCTGAAGGTCTTGGAGAGCTTGCGGAGAAGCTAAAGGGAGCACGGCGGCGCTTCCGATTGTGGAAGATATCAGCCTGTCGTCAAGGCGCTAGGGAGGCCTAGGCCATGGTGAAGATGCGGTACGCAAAGGCTGACCCCAACCACATGGCCGAGGTCGGTCCTGTAGGGCCCGATGGGAAGGAGATCCCTGTAAGCTTAGTATATGGCCAAGTAGAGTTGGCCGCAAAGTATTCCCAGCAGGGCTGTAAATTAGACAGCCTGTTAGATGGTATTGAAGAGGAATACAACCAGTCAAAATGACTATGTAATTTAATTGACATTTATAATGCCTTCTAGCCGGATTGTAGATCATTTGTCATGGCCGACCTTTTCGCTTCATCCTCGGGACCTGACGGTCCGGAGCGTGTCCGAATTCCCATGCGGTTATATAGGAACCGGGGAATGCATGGAGACCAGGCGTAGGGGTCATTAGGGCTTGAACAGACAAGTGCCCGACTAGTTATGTTATATTACATGGTTAGTAAGAAACATCTTCCAGGGAGAATAGTTCCGTTAGGGGTTCCTTTCCCTGGGAGGCATGCCCTAAGGTGCATGTCCATGCTGCAAAAAGAAACGCAGGAAAAACATCTGGGGGCGTATAGATAAAAATAAAAAAAGATCATCTTTAGTTCACCGACCGAATATTCCCTTAAGAACGCTAGCTTTCGGCTTCACCCAGTCCGTGGTACACGTCCGGCTGACCCGGCAGTAACAATCACAGAGGTGCTCGCTTTACCACCTAGCCGAACAATCGGGAACGTAGGGTTAAGCACAGGAGCCAGGCAACCCAGCTTGGCCAAAACTTAAGTCATATCGATGCATATAATGGTGAATAAAAGGTACATGCGGAATTGTGACACATGTGTTGGGCATGAAGCCCGTATGAATAAGCTTTTGTCTAAAGAAGCCCCCAGGTTTAATGAGAGCGGATAGCGCGTCACTTTATGAGCCTTTAGAGGCTATAAAAGAGAGAGAGAGGAAGAGAAATGTAAGACAGAAAATATATAAAAAATGGACAGAGGAAGGAGACGAACACAGAGTCCGGTGCTAGGCATAGAATCTTCGGAGACGTGCTGCGTTCCATGGGTTTGGCTCGAGTCAGTTATCCGATGCATCCCGTAGGCGGTACGCTCCACCAGTCAGGACTTGGTCAATTATGAAGGGACCCTCCCACTTGGGCTTGAGTTTGTCCTTTTTCTTGTCCGGTAGTCGTAGAACTAATTTGCCAACGTTGTAATTTTTGGCCCGTACTTCTCTGCTTTGGTATCTTCGAGCCTGCTGTTGATAGAATGCGGAACGGGCTTTTGCCACATCAAGCTCCTCCTCCAATGCGTCCAAGCTGTCCTGCCAATCGAGTTTGGCTTCTCTTTCTTCATAAATGCGCACTCGAGGTGAGTCATGAATTATGTCGCAAGGCAAAACTGCCTCTGCGCCGTACACCATAAAGAATGGTGTGTATCCGGTGGTGCGATTCGGTGTGGTCCGCAGCCCCTAGAGTACGGAGTCGAGCTCCTCTACCCAGTGCATGTTAGATTCCTTGAGGGACCGCACTAGTCTGGGTTTGATGCCGCTCATGATAAGACCATTTGCACATTCGACCTGGCCGTTAGTTTGTGGGTGATAGACGGAAGCATAATCGAGCTTGATGCCCATGTTTTTACACCAGAGTTTTACCTCTTCGGCCGTGAAGTTCGTGCCGTTATCAGTGATGATGCTGTGGGGGACGCCGTAACAGTGTACAACCCCGGATATAAAGTCTATCACCGGTCCGGATTCGGCCATCCTAACAGGCTTGGCTTCTATCCATTTGGTGAACTTATCCACCATGACCAGTAAGTATTTTTGCTTGTGGGTTCCGCCTTTAAGGGGTCCAACCATGTCAAGCCCCCAGACCGCGAAGGGCCAAGTAATGGGGATAGTTTGGAGGGCGATGGGTGGCATATGGCTTTGGTTTGCAAAGAGCTGGCAACCGGTGCATCGTTGGACTATGTCCTGAGTGTCAGCCCGGGCCGTCGGCCAATAAAAGCCTGTACGAAAGGCCTTGCTTACAAGGGACCGGGCTGCAGCGTGATGACCGCTGAGTCCGGCATGAATTTCAGCCAAGAGGTTCTGCCCCTCCTCTTCGGAGATGCACCTTTGAAGGACTCCGGTAGTGCTTTTCTTATAAAGCTCTCCCTCGTTGACTCTATAGGCTTTAGATCGCCGCACTATGCAGCGTGCCTCATTTTGGTCCTCGGGGAGTTCCTGCCTAGTAAGGTAAGCGAGGAATGGTTCTGTCCACGGGGCGATGACGGCCATTATTATGTGGGCTGAAGGTGTTATTTCATTGGCAGAGCCTCCGATTGTGTCAGAATGTTCGGTGTTGGGCAGTGCGGTTGGGTCCGGGCTGTTATTGTTCGGCTCCCCTTCCCATACTACGGATGGCTTGAACAGCCTTTCCAAGAAGATGTTGGGGGGGGACTACATCGCGCTTTGCGCCGATGCATGCCAGGACATCTGCCGCCTGATTATTTTCCCGGGCTATATGGTGAAATTCGAGCCCCTCGAACCGAGCTGTCATTTTTAGGACGGCGTTGCGGTAAGCTGCCATTTTTGGATCCTTGGCATCGAAGTCTCCATTTATTTGGGATATTGCGAGGTTCGAGTCCCCGCGCACCTCTAGGCATTGGATGCCCATGGATACTGCCATCCGGAGACCATGTAAAAGGGCCTCATATTCAGCTGCATTGTTGGAGTCCGTGTACATAATCTGTAGTACGTATTGAACTGTGTCTCCTGTGGGGGATGTCAAAACGATGCCAGCCCCCAGTCTGACCAACATCTTGGAGCCGTCGAAATGCATGATCCAATTTGAATATGTGCCATATTCTTTAGGGAGTTCGGCCTCCGTCCATTCTGCGACGAAGTCGGCCAAGACTTGCAATTTGATGGCTCGTCGAGGCTTATAAGTTATGTCAAATGGGAGGAGCTCAATGGCCCATTTTGCAATCCGGCCCGTTGCGTCACGGTTGTTTATAATATCGTTAAGTGGTACTTCCGAGGCTACTGTTATTGAACACTCTTGAAAGTAGTTTCGTAGCTTCCGGGATGCCATGAATACTGCGTACGCAATCTTTTGATAATGCGGGTACCGTGATTTGCAGGGAGTGAGGACAGTGGACACGTAGTAGACCGGCTTTTGAAGGGGGAATTTGTGTCCGTCCGCTTCTCGTTCAACGATGAGTACTGCGCTTACAACCCGATGTGTTGTTGCAATGTATAATAGCATTGGTTCGCCAATGTTTGGCGCGGCTAGGACTGGGTTTGTTGCCAGTATGGCTTTTATTTCGTTGAGTCCGGCCGTGGCTGCATCCGTCCATTTGAAGTGTTCGGTGCGCCGAAGGAGGCGCTAAAGGGGTAGGGCCTTTTCTCCCAAGCGAGAGATAAAGTGGCTTAGAGCCGCCACGCATCCGGTTAACTTTTGTATTTGTTTGAGGTCCTTTGGGATATCCAGTTGCGACAGAGCTCGGATCTTGGTTGGATTTGCTTCAATTCCTCTACCGGATACTATGAAGCCCAAGAGCTTTCCAGCTGGAACGCCGAGAACGCATTTTTCCGGGTTGAGCTTGATGTCATATGTTCGGAGGTTATCAAATGTGAGCCTCAAGTCGTCTACTAGAGATTCAACATGTCTTGTTTTGACGACCACATCATCTACATATGCCTCCATTGTTTTGCCGATCTGGCTTGCCAAATATGTCTGAATCATGCGCTGATATGTTGCGCCGGCGTTTTTGAGCCTGAAGGGCATTGTGTTGAAGCAGAATGGCCCGTATGGTGTGATAAATGCCATTGCAGCTTGGTCTGGTTCTGCCATCTTAATTTGATGGTAGCCAGGATATGCGTCGAGGAAATAAAACGAATCATGTCCTGCGGTAGCGTCGATAATTTGATCGATGCGGGGGAGGGGGAAGGGATCCTTTGGACAAGCCTTGTTAAGGTCTTTAAAATCAACACACAGGCGCCAGGATTTGTCCTTCTTTGGTACCATCACCAGGTTGGCTAGCTAGTCCGGATGTTTTATATCTCTGATGAATCCGGCCTCCAATAGCTTTGCTAGCTCCTCTCCCATGGCCTGTCTCTTAGGTTCGGAAAAACACCGAAGAGCCTGTTTGACAGGTTTGAATCCTGCTTGGATATTTAAGCTGTGCTCGGCCAGCCTGCGTGGGATTCCTGGCATGTCTGAAGGGTGCCAGGCGAAAATGTCCCAGTTCTCTCGTAGGAACTCACGCAATGCGGCGTCGACATCAGGGTTTAACTGTGCCCCGATGGAAGCTGTTTTATTGGGGTCTGTTGGATGGACTTGGAATTTGACTATTTCGTCCGCCGGTTTAAAGGAGGTGGACTTGGATCTTTTGTCGAGTACCACATCGTCCCTATTCACCGTAGAGCGCAGCGTAGTTAGCTCCTCAGCCGCTAGGGCTTCGGATAGTGCCTCGAGGGCCAGTGCGGCTGTCTTGTTTTCGGCGCGGAGTGCTATGTCCGGATCACTAGCGAGAGTGATGATCCCGTTAGGCCCGGGCATCTTGAGCTTCATGTACCCGTAATGGGGTATTGCTTGGAAGACTGTAAACGCTTCCCTCCCTAGCAGAGCGTGATAACCGCTGCTGAACGGAGCCACATGGAACGTGACCTCTTCGGACCTGTAATTATCCGGCGTGCCGAACACCACATCTAGTGTGAGTTTTCCTGTACAGCGCGCTTCCTGACTGGGGATTATTCCTCTAAAGGTTGTGCTGCTTAGCTCAATGCGGTTCCAGTCTATTTCCATTTTTTGAAGGGTCTCCTCATAAATGAGGTTTAATCTGCTGTCGCCGTCCATGAGTACATTGGTAAGACGAAAGCCATCCACTATTGGACTGAGGACCAATGCGGCTGGTGCTCGGGTTGTTCGGGATTTAGGTTCATCACTGGCGTTAAAGGTAATAGCCGTGTCACTCCATGGGTTTATTGTTGCTACTTGGTAGACTTCGGCAAGGCTGTGGAGTGTCCTTTTTCGCATATTATTTGATGCGAAAGTCTCGAAGACTGTTAATACCGTATTGGTGTCTCTGGGGTGGCTTTCTGTGGCCTCCAGAATTAGGAGATTTTCGCCAATTTTGGCCACTTGCCGGAGTATCCAACATGCTCTAAGGTTGTTAGTTGGTGTGGCGTCCTCTGTACTATGAATTTTACAGGGTCCATTAAGCCATCCTTCCAGTATGGTTCCATGCCCTGTAGAGGGTTTTTGCTTTTTAGTGCTTGATCCGGGTGACTGGTGATGATCCACCCTTTTATTTCGGACTCGGTTTGTATTCAGGGCCGGATTGTCCCAAAATTTTATTTCGGTTTTCCAGGCGCTTTCCATCGCACAGTATTTTCGTACAATGGACGCCAAGTCAGCGAAGCGTGTAATATCACGACGACTTATGGCGTTGAGTACTCCCTTGTCTGTGCAATTATTGCAGAAGGTTGAGATTGCGTCTTCCTCGCGGCAGTCTCTTAGCCTGTTCTTAACCAGGAGGAATCTAGCCCAGTAATGATGTACTGTTTCATCGGGTTCTTGACTGATTTTGGATAGATCGCTTATGTTGGGGTGGGTGGGTGGAATTAAATCCGAAGCCTCACCCCATCTAAGGCTCAGAGGCCGAGGAATTTCCAAACTTGAAAATTTGGATTCTTGGATGTTGTCCAATGAATCCAGCCCATCGCCTGACTCTAAATTCAGGTCTTGAGTGATATCCTCCCCTCCGCAGGTATCCGGCTTGGAGGGATCGGGAATCCAGACGTAGCGAGTCTTTAAGATAGATGAAGGGTCGCCGCACTGTCCCTCTACCACGGCAACATGATGGGTGACTTGGGGAGAGTTAATCTCTCTCAGATCGGGTTTAGACCCAATCTGGTCGTAATCCGTGGCGACTCCCAGGGTAGCAAAGCGATCCAAGAGCTCGTTTATGGAGGAGAGCTCCATTGGATCTAACTGCTCGGCGAGTTCCGAGCTGACATGAAGATTGTTTTCGATGGCTCGAGAGGTCATCGTCGGCGCAGAAGCCGAACAGGCGGTCATAAGAAAACCACCTAGCCGGAGGGTTTGGCCGACAGCCAAAGCTCCCTTAGCAACGGTGCCGTCTTTAAAGACGGGGCGAGGCATCCTTCCTGATGGCGACGACACAGAGGAACTCTCAATGAAAGCACCAATGTCGGTGTCAAAACCGGCGGATCTCGGGTAGGGGGTCCCGAACTGTGCGTCTAGGCAGGATGGTAACAGGAGGCGAGGGACACGAAGTTTTACCCAGGTTCGGGCCCTCTCGATGGAGGTAAAACCCTACGTCCTGCTTGATTAATATTGATGATATGGGTAGTACAAGAGTAGATCTACCACAAGATCGGGGAGGATAAACCCTAGAAGCTAGCCTATGGTATGATTATTGTTGTCTATATTGTCCTACGGACTAAAACCCTCCGGTTTATATAGACACCGGATGGGGTTAGGGTTACATAGAGTCGGTTACAATGGTAGGAGATCTACATATCCGTATCGCCAAGCTTGCCTTCCACGCCAAGGAAAGTCCCTTCCGAACACGGGACGGAGTCTTCAATCTTGTATCTTCATAGTCCAACAGTCCGGCCAAAGGATATAGTCCGGCTGTCTGGACACCCCCTAATCCAGGACTCCCTCAGTGGCTATTGTGGTGGAGCACAAGGTAGCTGGAAAGGAGTATCCGGTTCTACGGCCAGTTTATTACATCAGTGAGGTGCTTATTGAATCAAAGCAGAGGTACCCTCATTGGCAGAAGTTGGTGTATGGGGTTTTCATGGCAAGCCGGAAGCTCAAGCATTATTTTCAAGGTCATCCTATAAAAGTGGTTAGTTCAGCCCCTCTGGGAGATATCATCCAAAACAGAGAGGCGACTGGCCGGATTGCCAAGTGGGCTATTGAGCTTGGACCTCACGGGATAAAATATATGCCTCGCACAACAATCAAATCACAAGCACTTGTGGATTTCATTAATGATTGGATGCATGCACCGGTGGAGAAGCTAGATAACACGTATTGGACTATTCATTTTGATGGGTACAGACAATTGGAGGGCTTGGGGGCTGGAGTCATATTAACTTCCCCATGAGGTGACAAGTTTTGTTATGTTCTCCACTTAATGTTCCCTTGTACTAATAATGCAGCTGAATATGAGGCCTTGCTCCATGGCCTTCAGATGGCTAAGGAGATGAATTTAAGCCGGGTTAAGTGCTTCGGTGATTCAGACCTGGTGGCTCAGCAGGTATCTGGCACTTGGGATTCTAAGGATTCACTCATGGCTGCATATCAACGAGAGGTGGACATAGACCGGCGAAAGAATAGTGGCTGGTCACCCCCAGTCTAATGGTCAAGCAGAAAGAGAAAATCAGGAGATTTTGAGATGTATTAAACCCCGGCTTATGGTTCCTTTAAAGCGGACGCTGGGTTGTTGGGTGGAGGAGTTACCTTCCGTGTTATGGAGTATCAACACCACACCGAACAGATCTACGGGTTACACGCCTTTCTTCATGGTTTACGGAGCAGAGGCGGTTCTTCCTAGTGACATCTGTCATGACTCGCCCCGTGTGGCGGCTTACATTGAAGATGAGAATGAGAAAGCACGTCAGGACTCGCTGGACCTGTTAGATGAGGAGCGTGATCTAGCAGCGGCGCGTTCGGCGATTTATCAACAAGATCTCCGACGTTATCACAGCCGCCGGGTTAAGACCAAAACTTTTCAAGAGGGCGATCTGGTGCTCCGGCTCATCCAGGATCAGACGGATATGCACAAGTTATCCCCACCTTGGGAAGGACCTTTTGTGGTCAGCAAAAATTTGCACAATGGATCATATTACCTTATCGATGTTCGAGAGCACAAAGACTCACGTAAATCGGAGGAAGAGACCCAGTGGTCGTGGAATATAGCTCTTCTTCGGCCTTACTATACTTGAGCCACAAGCTCTTCTTATGTACATACTTATGACAATGTATATATTATATAATAAACTGGAGCCTCAGCTAAAGCGGGGTATCTATTGTTTTTTACATCGTGTGTGGTTACATGGGGGCTTGTACTTATAAAGCGGAGTTCTACTAACCCGGCTTATAAAGCCACACAGATATAAAGGAAATCACTAGGGGGCTTCGTCATATTCGAACCATAGCTACGCCTCTTGATCGGCTTAAGGCCAAACAGGGAAATCACTAGGGGGCTTGGTTTTCTTTACACCATAGCTACACCTCTTGATAAGCTTAGAGCCAAAAAGGAAATTATGTGGAACCAAAGAGAGTCTGTTGCAAAAAGCACAACTCAAACATAGGTACCCACTAAGCACATCTCAAATATTACTTGGGGGCTCCTTGCTTCTCAAAGAACAACGAGCTTGCACCCTTGTAATAGGCTATCAAGCCAGGCTTGGAAGCCAGGTGTATTCCAAGATAATATTTCAAGAAGTCTCAAGTGTCTAAGCTTGGGGATGCCCCGGTTGGCATCCCCCCTTTCTTCTTCGGCAACTATCGATTAGTATCGATTGATCCTAAGTTTTTGCTTCTTCACGTGATGTTTGCTATTCTTAGAATGTCATTTTATTTTGTTTTTCTTGCTGTTTGAATATCAAGATCTGAAATTATTAAATGGGAGAGTCTTCACATAGCTAAATAATTATTTAACTACTCATTGATCTTCACTTATATCTTTTTGGAGTAGTTCGCCATTTACTCGTGTGCTTCACTTATATCCTATGTGTAAATAGTTGAATGAGCGAATATCATAAATCTAAAATTATATATGTTTCATATGCTTATCCCATGGGGAGTGATGATTTCACATATAAGAAGTAGAGGTGGTAAATTTATTGAAGGTTAGCAAACATTGTATTGGTCACTTGAACAATTCATGAAAGAATATTGAGGGAAGAGAGATTTCACATATGAATATACTATCTTGGACATCTTTTGTAATTATGAGCACTCATTAAAATATGACATGCTAAAAGGTCGATGTTGGACAAGGAAGACAATGTAGTGGGTTATGTTTTCTTATATCTAAAATAAAGTATATTGTCATGGATCATCCAACATGATGAGCTTGCCTTTCCCCCTCATGCTAGCCAAATTCTTTGCACCAAGTAGAGATACTAGTGCTTCCAAACATCCCTTAAACCAGTATTGCCATGAGAGTCCACCATATCTACCTATGGATTGAGTAAGATCCTTCAAGTAAGTTTTCATCGGTGCATGCAATAAAAATTGCTCTCTAAATATGTATGATCTATTAGTGTGGAGAAATTAAGCTTTATACGATCTTGTGATGCGGAAGCAACAAAAATGACGGACTGCATAATAAAGGTCCCTATCACAAGTGGAAATATAAAGTGACGTTCTTTCACATTAAGATTTTGTGCATCCAACTATAAAAGCGCATGACAACCTCTGCTTCCCTCTGCGAAGGGCCTATCTTTTATTCTTGTCTTATACCTTATGCAAGAGTCATGGTGATCTTCACCTTTCCTTTTTACATTTTATCCTTTGGCAAGCACATTGTGTTGGAAAGATCTTGATATATATATCTAATTGGATGTGAGGCATCATGAACTATTATTGTTGACATTACCCTTGAGGTAAAAGGTTGGGAGGCGAATCTATAAGCCCCTATCTTTCTCTGTGTCTGATTAAAACTTTGAACCCATAAATATCACGTGAGTGTTAGCAATTGTGAAAGATTAAATGATAGTTGAGTATGTGAAGTTTGCTGAATCAAAGCTCTTACATAGACCTTTCCTAAAAATAAGATGAATTGTAATTGTTTGATGACTAATAACACGGTTTGTTAGTCTTCAAGAAAGTTTATGATCTATACTTTAACATGTGAATAGTTTGTTACTTGATCATGAAAAGTATTATGAGTTGAGCTACTATTATGATATATAATGATGCTAGAAAAGGTGATTGAAATTATCATTGATCAAACTAGTGCACCTGCTAGCATTCACACTTCATAAATTATTTCTTTTATCATTTACCTACTCAAGGATGAGCATGAATTAAGCTTGGGGATGCTGATACGTCTCCAACTTATCTATAATTTATGAAGTATGCATGCTATTATATTATCTGTTTTGGATGTTTATGGGATTTACTAAACACTTATATATTATTTTTGGGACTAACCTATTAACCGGAGGCCTAGCCCAAATTGCTGTTTTCTTTCCTATTTCAGTGTTTCGAAGAAAATGAATATCAAACGGAGTCCAAACGGAATGAAACTTTCAGGAGAGTTATTTTTCGAACGGAAGCAATCCAAGAGACTTGGAGTAGACGTTAGGGAAGCTTCGAGGAAGCCATGAGGCAGGGAGGTGTGCCCTACCCCCTGGGCGCGCCCCCACCCTCGTGGCCCCCTCGTGGCTCCCCTGACCGACTTCTTTTGCCTATATATATATATCAATATACCCTAAAAACATCGCGGAGCAGAATAGATCGGGAGTTCCGCCGCTAGAAGCCTCCGTAGCCATCAAAAATCAATCTAGACTCGCTGGAGGGGGGAATCCCTCTCCGGTGGCCATCTTCATCATCCCGGTGCTCTCCATGACGAGTAGGGAGTAGTTCACCCTCGGGGCTGAGGGTATGTACCAGTAGTTATGTGTTTGATATCTCTCTCTCGTGTTCTTGAGGTGGTACGATCTTAATGTATCACGAGCTTTGCTATTATAGTTGGATCTTATGATGTTCCTCCCCCTCTACTTGCTTGTAATGGATTGAGTTTTCCCTTTGAATTTATCTTATCGGATTGAGTCTTTAAGGATTTGAGAACACTTGATGTATGTCTTGCATGTGCTTATCTGTGGTGACAATGGGATATCACGTGATCCACTTGACGTATGTTTTGGTGATCAACTTGCGAGTTCCGTGAACTTATGCATAGGGGCCGACACACGTTTTCGTCTTGACTCTCCGGTAGAAACTTCGGGGCACTCTTTGAAGTTCTTAGTGTTGGTTTAATAGATGAATCTGAGATTGTGTGATGCATATCATATAATCATACCCACGGATACTTGAGGTGACATTGGAGTATCTAGGTGACATTAGGGTTTTGGTTGATTTTTATCTTAAGGTGTTATTCTAGTATGAACTCTATGATGGATGAATGGAAATAATAGCTTCATGTTATTTTACTACGGACTCTTGAATAGATCGATCAGAAAGGATAACTTTGAGGTGGTTTCGTACCCTACCATAATCTCTTCGTTTGTTCTCCGCTATTAGTGACTTTGGAGTGACTCTTTGTTGCATGTTGAGGGATAGTTATATGATGCAATTATGTTATTATTGTTGAGAGAACTTGCACTAGTGAAAGTATGAACCCTAGGCCTTGTTTCCTAGCACTGCAATACCATTTGCGCTCACTTTTATTACTTGTTACCTTGCTGTTTTTATAATTTCAGGTTACAAAAACCTATATCTACCATCTATATTGCACTTGTATCACCATCTCTTCGCCAAACTAGTGCACCTATACAATTTACCATTGTATTGGGTGTGTTGGGGACACAAGAGACTCTTCGTTATTTGGTTGCAAGGTTGTTTGAGAGAGACCATCTTCAACCTACGCCTCCCACGGATTGATAAACCTTAGGTCATCCACTTGAGGGAAATTTGCTACTCTCCTACAAACCTCTGCACTTGGAGGCCCAACAACGTCTACAAGAAGAAGGTTGTGTAGTAGAAATCACACGCCGGCTGCCCCAAGCCCGCTCCTCCCCTGCCTCGGGTCATGGTGAGACGACCACGCTGGCCGACCGCTCTCATCCTCCTCGCGCAGGATCTGGCGAGTCCTTGCACCGCCACACCCCCTGCATCCGCCATCTCCAGCCGCTCCCGCCTCCAGTGCGCCACCCGTGACATCCTCTGCTGCACCTCCACTAGCCAGTGACCTCACCTGAACCTCGCCGGCGAGAAGCCCGCCAGGACAGGCCAGTCCCGCTCGGATCCAGCCTCCTCCACGCGCCAAGTCCCGCGGCCGACCCCCCTGCATCACGCCAAGTCCCTGCATCACGCCCCTGTTGCGGTTGACGCCAAGTCCAAGGACCACCAAGCGTGGGATTCGCCAAGTACACCACCATCAAGACCACACTGATGCTCGAACGAGTGCCGAATGAAACGCCAAGTCCCTCTTCTGGATCTTTGTATGACTACTGGACCGGAATGAAGTACCATGATGACCGTTAACATGTACCACTTTGGTTACGGAACGCGACGAGTTCACAAAACCCATGTTCCGTCAAGTTCAACTACAAAGATTACAACATGTACCACTACCGTCGCCACGAGAACAACTACTTCCCACAATGACCCGTGAACGACTACTTCCACTACGACCGTCCCGAGAACGTCTACTTCCTCTACATTGCACCGAACTCGATCCATTCCGATAATGCACGTGTCAAAGGTATAACCGCCGAGAACGACCGCCTGTGGATGAATGCATGTTGTATGAGATGCACCCTTGTTTACCTCGAGTCCGAACTGTCGGTGCACGTTGCCCCTCTTTTGCCTTGCCACCGACATGTGGAAACCCGGTAACCGGGATCACCCCCACCGTTCGTCGCATGACACACTCCCGTCACACTTTCTTTTGCACCGGTATCTCAATCGAGTTACCAGAACCCAGAATGTTGCCTCGGCATCATTTTCGTTCTCGCCGCCATGGCACCCCTTTCATTCCGTCATGGCGACAAAATGCTTCATATCATGTTCATGTCAACTTTTACAAAAATTACATAAAACTTGCACATGTCATCCGCATCATGATAATAATATTTAAAATGTTTAAAATTGTTGTTTGCATTAAATTCCTAAATGCATATGAGGATTTTCCGGAATTGTTGTTGTTGTTTCCGGCCTCATTTAAACTTGCTTCAATGTGTAGTTTTCATATGCTTCACTTCTTGCCATGTTTAACAACATTTAATATTGTTGGGTACATAAACGAGAGAGAACTAAATAATTTATGTGGTGTTTCGTCAATATGCAACTCGTTGCATATTGAGCTCCACTTAATTTGTAGTTTTGGTTGTTGCACTTTGCCATGCCATGCCTCTTTAAATCGGACATGCATCATACTTGGTTGTGCATCATGCCATGTTTATGTGATGGTTGTTTACTATGTTGCCTGCTTCTTTCTGGGTTGTTTCTCTCGTTAGCTCCGGTTTCATTCCGGAGTTGTGAGGATCCGTTCGACTACATCTTTTTGTCTTCTTCATGGACGCGTTCTTCTTCCTTGCGGGATCTCAGGCCAGATTACCATACCCTCGAAATCACTTCTATCTTTGCTTGCTAGTTGTTCGTTCTACTGCTATGTCGTGCTACCTACCACTTGTTTATCATGCCTCCCATATTTCCATGTCAAGCCTATAACCCACCTTCCTAGCAAACCATTGTTTGGCTATGTTACGAGTTTTGCTCAGCCCCTCTTATAGAGTTGCTAGTTGCAGGTGAAGTTGAAGTTTGTTCCATGGAACATGGACATGTTGGGATATCACAATATCTCTTATTTTAATTAATGCATCTATATACTTGGTAAATGGTGTAAGGCTCGGCATTATGCCTGGTGTTTTGTTCCACTCTTGCCACCCTAGTTTCCGTCATACCGGTGTTATGTTCCTTGATTTTGTGTTCCTTTCGCGGTTGGGTGTTATGGGAACCCCTTGACAGTTCGCTTTGAATAAAACTCCTCCAGCAAGGCCAAACCTTGGTTTTACATTTGCCTAACAACCTAAGCCTTTTTCCCTTGGGTTTCCGGAGCCCGATGGCCATCTTATTTTACCCCCCCGGGCCAGTGCTCCTCTGAGTGTTGGTCCAACCTGTCAACCGCCGGTGGCCACTAGGGGCAACTCTGGGCTGGCCTACCGGAAGTTTGGACAGTCCTGTGCGCCCTGGGAACGAGATATGTGCAGCTCCTATCGAGATTTTTCGGCACATTCGGGCGGCTTTGCTGGTCTTGTTTTACCATTGTCGAAATGTCTTTTAACCGGGATTCCGAGACTGACTGGGTCTTCTCGGGAGAAGGAATATCCTTCGTTGACTGTGAGAGCTTGTGATGGGCTAAGTTGGGACACCCCTGTAGGGTTTAAACTTTCGAAAGCCGTGCCCGTGGTTATGTGGAAGATGGGAATTTGTTAATATCTGGTTGTAGATAACTTGACACTTGATTTAATTAAAATGCATCAACCGCGTGTGTAGCCGCGATGGTCTCTTTTCGGTGGAGTCCGGGAAGTGAACACGGTTTTGGAGTTATGTTTGAATGTAAGTAGTTTCACGATCACTTCTTGATCACTTCTAGCTTCACAACCATTGTGTTGCTTCTCTTCTTGTTTTTATTTGCGTATGTTAGCCACCATATATGCTTAGTGCTTGCTGCAGCTCCACCTCATCACCTTACCTTACCCATAAGCTTAAATAGTCTTGACCTCGTGGGTGTGAGATTGCTGAGTCCTCGTGACTCACAAATACTTCCAAACAGTTGCAGGTGCCAATGATACTAGTGCAGGTGACGCAGCCTAGCTCAAGTGGGAGCTCGATGAAGATATTGATCGTTGTTTTGTCTCTTTTCCGGTTGATCAGTAGTGGAGCCTAGTTGGGACGATCGGGGATCTGGCATTTGGGGTTGTCTTCTTTTATTTTGGTTCCGTAGTCGGACCTTTGATTGTACTCTGGATGATGTATGTTTAACTTTTATTTGTGTGAAGTGGCGATTGTAAGCCAACTCTTTATCCCTTTCTTATTCAGTACATGGGATTGTGTGAAGATTACCCCTCTTGCGACTAAACCACCATGCGGTTATGCCTCTAAGTCATGCCTCGACACATGGGAGATATAGCCGCATCGTGGGTGTTACAAATTGGTAATCAGAGCCATCCCTGACTTAGGAGCCCCCTGCTTGATCGAATCGCTGACGTTGTTGAGTCTAGAACAAAATGTTTTGAGTCTTAGGATTATATATATCGGAGAGTAGGATTCTTTTTACTCCTCAGTCCCTTCGTCGCTCTGGTGAGGCCTCCTGACGTAGAAGTTTTGACTTTTCTCTCCTCAAATTTCACGAATTTTTTTTAGGATCACGCTGGTATCTTGGAATCATTCCGATAGTCTTGTGATGAGAACATTGTTCTTGGTGCCTCCTGACATTTAGGGGTTGTGGCAGTGTCCCGGGGAGTTGAGCTCCGAGGTGTTGTCGTCACAATTTTATCGTTGCAATTCTGGAATACCTGAGTTCGCCGACATCGAAAATCTCTTTTATGCAGTTGTTGGTGAGATAACCTCGACGTCACCTAGTACTGGGGCGGGAGTTCGGGAGTATTTCCATAACTCGTATAACGTATGCTTTTCGAAGGTTGAGGTACACGATTTTCGAAGTTTCTTGGTTATGTGTTGAAGGATGGATACAAATGGATGTAGGGATTGTTATTTTGGGTGAGATATTATGCTTCCCCTGTATCCCCAACACCGGATTTCATAACCATAAAGTTTTGGGAGTTTATAAGTGGGAATTCAAGTATCACGTAGGAATTCTTTCCAACAGACACATGATACGATATGGGATCTATCATATGTTTGTTTCCGGCTTATTTTGCAAGCCAATCAATTGTTTTGTTTTGAGTTGTGGTATTCGAGTTGCTTCAGTGTCAAATGTGGATTCCATACCTTTTCTAAATGCTGTTCTCATATTTCTATGGGAATACTAATCTTTCTTGATCATCGAGGTTGTCATGTTAATTCTTTTCCAACCGCCGTGCTTCTCTTCAAGTGGATCCGATCATTTCAACATCTGCAAGATCAACTCTAAGTTTTCTCGATGGCATCCATTCCATCTGCCCAAGCCGCCTTTGTTTTTTCCGCCCTCCCACCCTTTCTGTTCTTCAAGAACTCATATATCTTATTCAAGTATCCATTATAGTCATGTGAAGTCTCTTCATTCCTCCTTTCTTTCAGTGTTCTTATCCGGTAATTCTCATGAAGATGCTAAGGAAGCTTCAAGCTCTTTATTCTTCATTCTTTTCTTCTCCGGTGGATTAAATTCATGCTTTCAGAGTTGATCATATTCCTTTCCTCGTTTTAAATGTTTTCTCATGCCGGTGCACTTCTTAATCATCCACCTCTTTCTATTCATGTTTATCTGGTGTGCTGAATATATCTCAGAAGATTCAAGTTTCTATTCGTAATCCTTTCAAGCTATTTTGAGGTCTTACCTCATTCAAGCCATTTAATTCAACTGGCGCAATCTATCTTTTAAATCATTCAAGAGTGTTTCTCTTGAGTGGACCCTAACCCAAAAGTCTTTTCCCAGGATCTTTCCCGACTCTTCTAATTTTCTCAGAGCTATTCTCAAATCTTCTAAAGTTTGACGTAAGAATGAATTATCATCAGTCATATGTTTTTCTCCAAGATCTTTCCAATTCTTTTCATCGTTAGCTCAACCTTTCTATTCTTCATTCCGGAGTGCCTCAATAATTCATGGTGGTGTTTCTCGTTGTCATTCTCAGATTTTGAAGACCAAAGAAGTGTTTCCTCTAAATCTTGTTCCATTCCATGGAAGATTCATGGTTCTAGCGTTATCCATCCTCTCATAATTGTTTTCGACTGTGAGAATTCTTTTCACCCATCCAGAGCAATTCAGGAGTCTTTTCAGTTTGATTCCCCAGTGCCCATCATCTCAGAAGTATTCATTCCAGCTTTCAGCTCACATTCTCCAAATCTTACTGGTGCATCACTCAAGTATTCTCTAGTCAGTTCATGATCTCTTTGTTTCACTTGTATCTAAATTCCCTCAAGTATCTTCATTTGTTTTCCAATTCTACCCGGTGATTTGTGCGTTTGCTACTCTCATTTTCAATTCTCACGGTGGTTCACTCAAGATTTCTCTTCTTTCGTTATCATATCAATTCATTCGTTGTTTCCAAATCCCACCGGTGGTTCCATCAATACCTTCTCAAGTTTATGCCATATCTATCTTAATCCTTTCGACGAGAATAAGTAGTATGCCAAATCCGTTGCTTGTCATCAATTTAAATTGGTGAAGGATACACATAACGTAATTCTTATTATTGTTTCATCCAGGTGATTAATTCCTTATTCCGGAGGTTCATCAAAATTCTTGATTCATTTGTTCATCTTTGTTTTCCGGAGTTCCAAGTTTTTCCGCATTATATCGTCGTGAAGCTCCATCTAAATCTTCGCAAGACTTCACCTTGTGATTTCAACTTCTCTTCCTCCCTACCATTCCTTTTATTACCAGAGTTCTTCATGGAGGCTCTACATGATGGCTCATCAAGGATTAAATTCCTTCTCGAAGTGTTCATCGAGATTCTTTTCGGAGGAGCTCAAGTAGTCTTCATCTTGCATTTGAAAGTTCAATCCCTTCTCCCTTATCTTTTGAGGTGGTGTTATGTCATTCTTGATAATTTCCCTTCGTTTTTCATGATTCACAAGTTATCAAGAATGAGGTATTTTAAATCCATTAATCTCTTCGTTGGAGTTATCTTGTGTCATATTTTACCTTAAGCCTTCCCTAAGAATTGTTGCTATTTATGGTGCTCATAAATGACCCAAGTTATTCATTTATCCTCCCGGTGAAAATAGTTTCTTGTCTCCTTGTTCATACCAATCCAATCTATTGTTTCCGTCAGTGGCAGAATTTCGCCTCAATTTTGAGAAGTTTTCCATAAGCCCACTACAAGCTTTTTCGTTTCGTTGTTGGTTTTCCAACAACTCCGTTATAACCTTCTTGGAAGGGCGCTTTCCAAGCTCATTTTTGGTAGAAGCTGGCATTTTCTTCTCCGTTCTGTTATTCCAATGATCTAACTTCTATTCTTTTCTTCCGGAGGCATTGTGATGTTGCTCTCTTCATACCATCATCTCGTTTTTCCAAGATCATGCTCTTTCCTTTGCTTATCCATTCAACCGGAGTGTCGTGTCCTCCATTCAAGTTCTCTCATCTTATCAAGTTTTTGCCTCCCTTCTCAACCGGAGTGTTGTCTGAAACCTTTCTTACCCCTTGTGCCATTCTTTCAATAGTTCCGGAGGTAGTGTGTTGTTGATTTCATCAAGTATCTTCTCATCTGGTCAAGTTCATATTCTATGCCTCCCATTTCTAACGGGAGTGCTGTTTGAATTTGTTGTTCCTTGTTTCTTGTTTCTCTCATTTCAACCAGAGTGGTTTCAATTCTTTCTCCTCCATTGTGCTCGGCATTCATACTTTGCAACCTCCAAGGTTCACATGGTGTTCCTTGTTCCTCTTTCCTAACGGAGTGTTTTCAACTTCGTTCATCTTCGTTGTTTTTTCTTCTTTCCAGCTATTCAACCTCTCAAGGTTCTTTGGTTTCACTCGTTTGTCAAAGAAGCAACTTTGTTTTACCTCTTCCTGTTCCGTTTCTCCCAGGTGCCATCCTAGATTTCAGGATGAGATCCTCTTGTAGTGGTGGCATGTTGCGACGCCCCAAGACCGACGCTCCAGAAGACTTCCAAATTTTCGTGACCTCCGTGTGTTTCATTTGTGCTTGCTCTATTTATTTTTTTGCATTGCATCATGTCATTTCATTTTTTTAAACTCAACTAAATAAATTGCAAGGATCTTCGGTCCATTTAAACCGAGGGAATTCACATGGTGATTCTCTTTACAACATCTCCTCCCAATATTAGGGAGCTATATTAAATATTTCTTTAATTTGGAATTCACCATAATGCTCTTGCAAATTATCCCAATGCCTTTGTTTTCTTAATTCTTGGTCTCCAACCTTGGCATATATTCTTTCACCATATTCCAGAGCTCCACCAAAAATCCGAACATTTTTGGACCTTCCTTTTACCAAGTCCTAGTTCGAACCCATTTGAATTAAATTCAAATGAGTTTGAATTTACATTGTTCAATCATGACCTTTTCTATTTTCTCAGAACAAGCATATTTTTGTGAGTCCGGGGAATTTATCCCCGTGCCCAAACACTTCCTCTAATGTTTTCTTTTCTTCTTTATCTTTTTTTCCTGTTATGAAAAGAGGAAGAGAGAGAGAGAGAAGAAAGCCTGTTAGCCACCTGGGCCTCCATCCTCCGCTGCCAGCAAGTTCCGACCAAGAGGTCAACTCTGGCGCCCCCTGCCTCGCGTCGTCCCACCGCCTCCATCGCGCCATTCCTCAAGATCTCCGGTCACCTCCCCCGTGAGCTGCCCGTCCAGGAGCGCCACGCCAGCCGCCCCAAGCCTGTTCCTCCCCTACCTTGGGTCATGGTGAGACGACCATGCCGGCCGACCGCTCTCATCCTCCTCGCGCAGGATTTGGCGAGTCCTTGTGCCGCTGCACCCCCTGCACCCACCATCTCCAGCCGCTCCAGCCTCCAATGCGCCACCCGCGACATCGTCTGCTGCACCTCCACTGGCCAGTGACCTCACCTGAACCTCACCGATGAGCAGCCCGCCAGGACAGGCCAGTCCCGCTTGGAACCAGCCTCCTCCACACGCCAAGTCCCGTGGCCGTCACCCCTGCATCGCGCCAAGTCCCTGCATCACACCCCTGTTGTAGTTGACGCCAAGTCCAAGGACCACCGAGTGTGGGATTCGCCAAGTACACCACCGTCGAGACCACACGGATGCTAGAACGAGTGCCGAACGAAACGCCAAGTCCCTCTTCTGGATCTATGTACGACTACATGACCCGAATGAAGTACATGGATGACCTTTAACATGTACCACTACACCGCACCAAAATGCAAAAGACCGTCCTGGATATGACCAAGTACCACTTTGGTTACTGAACACGACGAGTACCACGAAACCCATGTTCCGTCAAGTTCGACTACAACGACTACAACATGTACCACTACCGTCGCCACGAGAACGACTACTTGCCACAACGACCTGTGAACGACTACTTCCACTACGACCGTCCCGAGAACGTCTACTTCCTCTACATTGCACCGAACTCGATCCGTTCCGATAATGCACGCGTCAAAGGTATAACCGCCGAGAACGACTGCCCGTGGACGAATGCATGTTGTATGAGATGCACCCTTGTTTACCTCGAGTCCGAACTGTCGGTGCACGTTGCCCCTCTTTTGCCTTGCCACCGACAAGTGGGAAGCCGGTAACCGGGAGCAGCCCCACCGTTCGTCGCATGACACACTCCCGTCACACTTTCTTTTGCACCGGTGTCTCAATCGAGTTACCGGAACCCGGAATGTTGCCTTGGCATCATTTTCGTTATCGCTGCCATGGCACCCCTTTCATTCCGTCGTGGCGACCAAATGCTTCATATCATGTTCATGTCAACTTTTAACAAAAATTGCATAAAACTTGCACATGTCATCCGCATCATGATAATAATATTTAAAATGTTTAAAATTGTTGTTTGCATTAAATTGCTAAATGCACATGAGGATTTTCCGGAATTGTTGTTGTTGTTGTTGTTGTTGTTGTTTCCGGCCTCATTTAAACTTGCTTAAATGTGTAGTTTTCATATGCTTCACTTCTTGCCATGTTTAACAACATTTAATATTGTTGGGTACATAAATGAGAGAGAACTATATAATTTATGTGGTGTTTCGTCAATATGAAACTCGTTGCATATTGAGCTCCACTTAATTTGTAGTTTTGGTTGTTGCACTTTGCCATGCCATGCCTCTTTAAATCGGACATGCATCATACTTGGTTGTGCATCATGCCATGTTTATGTGATGGTTGTTTACTATGTTGCCTACTTCTTTGTGGGTTGCTTCTCTTGTTAGCTTTGGTTTTGGTCTGGAGTTGTGAGGATCCGTTCGACTACGTCCGTTTGTCTTCTTCATGGATGCGTTCTTCCTTGCGGGATCTCAGGCAAGATGACCATACCCTTGAAATCACTTCTATCTTTGCTTGCTAGTTGTTCGTTCTACCACTATGTCACGCTACCTACCCGTTGTTTATCCTGCCTCCCATATTGCCATGTCAAGCCTCTAACCCACCTTCCTAGAAAACTATTGTTTGGCTATGTTACCACTTTTGCTCAGCCCCTCTTATAGCGTTGCTAGTTGCAGGTGAAGTTGAAGTTTGTTCCATGTTGGAACATGGACATGTTGGGATATCACAATATCTCTTATTTTAATTAATGCATCTATATACTTGGTAAAGGGTGGAAGGCTCGGCATTATGCCAGGTGTTTTGTTCCACTCTTGCCGCCCTAGTTTTCGTCATACCGGTGTTATGTTCCTTGATTTTGCGTTCCTTACGTGGTTGGGTGTTATGGGAACCCCTTGACATTTCACTTTGAATAAAACTCCTCCAGCAAGGTCCAACCTTGTTTTTACATTTTCCTAACAACCTAAGCCTTTTTCCCTTGGGTTTCCGGAGCCCGAGGGTCATCTTATTTTCCCCCCCGGGCTAGTGCTCCTCTGAGTGTTGGTCCAACCTGTCAACCATCGGTGGCCACCAGGGGCAACTCTGGGCTGGCCTACCAGAAGCTTGGACAATCCTCTTCTAACATCCCAAATTTTCAATTTGGAATGTTATACACTAGATCATCATGCATATCATATTTTCTTGCATTTTGGTTGATCCTATAAATTTCACGCAACCCAAGGACCTTAGGAGAGAGTTGGAGATTTCGTTATTTTCATATTTGAGAGTTTTCTCAAATTTTGAAAAGAGGATCATTTGATTTATTTATTTCATCTTCAATTATTTTTCCAATATCAAAAATATAAGAGAGGGAATAATATGACTTTCCCAAAATTGAGGAAAAATGAAGATTTAATAAATAGATCAAATTTTGTTTGCCGGAGTTTGTTTGTTTTATTTGGATAGGGAAAAATGCGCGTTTTCGAAAATTGCATTTTTGGTCCGGAGTAAAGTTCATTTTGTTCGACTCATTTTCAAGAGTCGGGGAAAATTTACTTTAGGTTTTTCGGAGTTCATTTAGTTTCTTTTTCTTTTGTTTTCTGCGCGCGAAAACCAGTTTAAAAAAAAAGGAGCCTCCCGCCAGGCCAGCCGGGCCAAAGGCCCAGCCAGCCGGCCACCGCCCCAGCCTCCCTGCGCGCGTGCGCCAGGCGCAGGCCGCCACCTCGCCTCGCCCTAGCCGAGTCCGGTTGGACTCTAGGCTAGCCCCCTTTCCTTGTTTCGTTTTCCTTTTCCTTCTCTTTTTCTTGCCCCCTACCCCAAGTCTCCTCACCCCTCACCTATATAAATACACCCCAAACCCCCTCTTCTCCTCACAACAATCCCAAGCCCCTCTCCTCCTAAGCCGCAGCAAGCAGCAGCGCGCAGCCCCAAGCCGCCGCCACCTTAGCCTGCTCCCACACCCGCGCCGCGCCCCAAGCCGCCGCTGCCGCCGCATTACGTCGCCGCCGTTCGCCGGAGCCCCTCGCCAAGGTTGCCCCGCGCCGCGTCTCTTTTTCTTCCCCCGGTTCGGTTTTTCTTCTAAACCATTACGGTTCTTTTCTAAACCGTTCCGGTTTTCTTTCCGGTTTTTCATTTCGGTTTTCTTCCGAAACCCTAGATCGGTTTTCCGTTTCTTTTCGGTTTCTTTTCCGAAAAACCCTAGATTGGTTTTCGTTCTTCTTTCGGACCGTTCGTCTTAACGAACGTGATCACCGATCTTGTTCCCGGTTAACGAACGTCCGTTCGTTTAACCGTTCTTCGTTTTCTTTCTCGTCGGATTTATTCCGCGTCTTTTCCGCGATCGCGATCTCAGATCCGATATTCTTTCTAGTCTTTCTTCTCGCTCGTTTATCAGAATCAGGTGATTCAAGCGCCTGGAGTTTCGTTTCAAAACCATCGTTCCGTCTAATAAACTTCAACAAGTTTTTGCCCCGGTAAAATTTGACCTAGATTTAACTTGCTAGAACCGAGTTGTTTTCTTCCGCCATTTGTTTTCTGTTTCTTTGTTCGGTTCGTTCTTTCTTTGCAACCGGAGTTCTCAAGTTGAACTATCTGGTTCGTTCTTTTGTTCGAGTTTTACCTATGCATTAGATGAGTACTTATTGTATGCTTGTTGTTTGTCTGCGATAGATCACCCGGATTGCGCCGCCTGTTACTTCGAAACCCTAGGTCTCGCGGATCATCAGCAAGGCAAGTAACACTTTGATCATACCTTTTCTACAACCCATGTTTTATTGCATTAGATCAATCCTCTCACATTGCATGATTAGGATCTAATTAAATTGTGGGATGGGAAGTAGATGAGGTAGTACCTATTACCTGTATTATTATGAAACCCTTGGGAGTTACTTCTACGTTTGCTTATTATGCCATGCTATGCTAGTAGATGTGGATTGGGTGAGTGATATCCATGACAGATGTGAGTATTGTTAATTAGTGGTTTATCTAAGGTGGCAACTTAAACACACATCTGGGTGGATTAAGGCACCTGATGTCTATCAGGACTTGCCTGTTTTTTTTTCGGACCGCCACCCAGGCTCAAAGGGATCATAAGATCTTTCATGCTAGAAACTTCCGTGTGCAGCCACAAGCCATTATGGGCTCTGGCATAGTTGACTAAGTTGTGCGAACTCTTACGGGTAGGCTAGCAGATGTAGGGGAAAGTAGGTGTACCGGTCTACCCACATGTAAGGTGCTAGCGCTTCTGAAAGACTATGTCTCGGTCATCCTTCTTCTCAAACACCATGTAGTGCGAGAAACCAAACGGAGGCGATCGAGTCTTGTGGGGAAAAGTGCGCAAACCTCTGCAGAGTGTACAAACTAATCATGATTAGCCGTGTCCCCGGTTATGGACAACTTGAGTATCTAGTACTTGAATATCATGTGAATCTCATCATGTTACTTCTAATTAATGTTGTTGGGTTTTAATTGTTCACTTAATTGGGATCGGAATGCTGTCAACCATTCTCGATGTTTCACAACCACCATGATAGTTAAATAAATTTATTCCTTTGCAGTAGGGAAAAACTGGCTTTACGCAAAACTGTAACCATAGAGCTTTCCACCAGCCATATATGCATGTAGTATAGCTGTTTCATTCCATTACTCTCTATGTGTTACATTGCCAGCATATTCCATGTGCTGACCCGTTTTCGGGCTGCAACTTCTCATGTTGCAGACTTTTCAGACGACGAGTAAGGTGCTTTTAGGTCATGGCCCTATACTCAGTGATGCCGTTGGAGTTGATGGACCCATTTATCTTCCGTGTCTTCCGCTGTTATCTTTATTTGATGGCCTTAAGCCATACTTATTGTAATAAGTTCTCTTTGAGACAACGATGTAATAAGTGTGTGATTGCCACTCTGCTATAAATCCTTCAATGTACTGTGTGGTGTTAGCATTACTGATCCAGGGATGACACCCGAGCATAGTAGACTTGATCCATTCGGGTCGGGTCGCCACAGAGATGGTATCAGAGCACACGCTGACTGTAGGACACGACCACTAAGTTAAAGCCATAGATCACCATTCTCTTCTCATTTTCTAAACTCCTCATCTTTTCTACTCCTTTAGGATGACGAACGCGAAGATTAAGTACGCTCAACTGGATGAATGCACACCATTTGGATTTCACCTGAAGGAAGTCACCAAGTACCTGAACATTGGATTACCAAGCTTCACGGGAATCTTCAACGCCACTCTGCCTGAAGAGGAGCGCTGGAAGATTCAAGCTCACGTTCCGGGAAGAACATTCGCACCAATCACGAAGCCCATAGATAGTGTTTTCAATGCACCAACCTGGAGTCTGGGAAGGAGCATGGCAGCTCATATCACCATGGGACGCATTGGAGAAGTTTATCAAGAAGACCTCAAGGACACTATCTACCAGATTTGCGGACGCCGGGATGAACAATGGGAGTTAGTCAGCATCAAGAAGGATAGATCCATTGCATCTTTCATCCAGGAGTTAAACCAGCACATTCGACGCCACGAGAACCAGATGTGCAATGATATGATAGAATTGAAGAATGCGAAGGCAAGGATCATCAAGCTAGAAGGAGAACTGAAGTCTACATGCAAGGGCTACATGGACGAGATCGTAGCTCTAGCAAGACACAATGGCGATCTTAAGCAGGAGATTGAAGAACTCAAGAGGAAGTTAGCATCCAAAGAGGAAGACGAGTACGTCGCATGTCCGGACAACTACAACATCATCGACGACACCGATTCGGATCCAAGTGAACCCGACTTTGAAGACGAAGCTGGAGCAGATATCATGGAGTCTTCCACCAGTTCAAATTTCTAGATGACCACCAGATAGTAGTAGAATTTCCCCATGTAAACATAATAGTTCAAGCACTTTTGCGATAGTTTTAGACCGATTGTAAGCCCTTGTTTGATTGAATGAAGTGATTCTGTGTGCATTTGCTCATGTGCATTGGGGTAGTGTTTTCCCTTTAGACCTCACTCTATTCTTAATTCTCGTCTTTTCTAAACCCTCAGATGCCTCTGAGACGTGACAATGGATTCCCACCGGAGCTCACTCAGTTGATCCAGCAGCAGAATCAATTGATGCAGATGTTAGTCCAGAACCAACAGAACAACAACAACAACCCACCACCACCTGTTGACCACTTAGCCCGTTTTCTTAGGCTGAATCCGCCGGTGTTTTCTAGTAGCACCGAGCCAATAGTAGCAGACGATTGGCTCCGCAAGATAGGAAGGGAGTTGACCACTGCAGGATGCACAGATGGTGAGAAAGTGAAGTTTGCCGCTCACCAGCTTGACGGACCCGCGGCAGCATGGTGGGAGAATTTCACAGCCACTTACCCAGTTGACACTGTCACATGGGATCAGTTTCAGCAAGCTTTCTGCACTGCCCATGTTTCAGCAGGAGCTATGGCCATAAAGAATCGTGAGTTTCACAACTTACGCCAAGGAGGAAGGACAGTTGGCCAGTACGTTGACGACTTCAGCAAGTTAGCACGTTATGCCCCAGAAGACGTTGCTACGGATGCAGCTAAGCAGGAGAAGTTTCTGGAAGGACTGAATGATGAACTAAGCATGAAGTTGATGGTCGCGAGTTTCAACAACTACCAGGAGTTGGTAGATCGTGCCATCATGATTGAAGGAAAGCAACAGCAGATTGAGAACTGTGGGATCGAAAGTATGTCTAGAGGGGGGGGGGTGATTAGACTACTTGACCAAATAAAAACTTAACCTTTTCCCAATTTTAGTTCTTGGTAGATTTTAGCTATTTTAGGACAAGTCAAGCAATCATCACACAATTCAAGCAAGCATGCAAAGAGTATATTGGCAGCGGAAAGTAAAGCATGCAACTTGCAAGAATGTAAAGGGAAGGGTTTGGAGATTTCAAACGCTATTGGAGACACGGATGTTTTTCCCGTGGTTCGGATAGGTGGTGCTATCCTACATCCACGTTGATGGAGACTTCAACCCACGAAGGGTAACGGTTGCGCGAGTCCACACAGGGCTCCACCCAAGGGCAACGGTTGCGCGAGTCCACGAAGGGCTCCACCCACGAAGGGTCCACGAAGAAGCAACCACCCACAAAGGGTCCACGAAGTAGCAACCTTGTCTATCCCACCATGGCCATCGCCCACGAAGGACTTGCCTCACTAGCGGTAGATCTTCACGAAGTAGGCGATCTCCTTGCCCTTACAAACTCCTTGGTTCACTCCACAATCTTGTCGGAGGCTCCCAAGTGACACCTAGCCAATCTAGGAGACACCACTCTCCAAGAAGTAACAAATGGTGTGTAGGTAATGAACTCCTTGCTCTTGTGCTTCAAATGATAGTCTCCCCAACACTCAACTCTCTCTCATAGGATTTGGATTTGGTGGAAAGAAGATTTGAGTGGAAAGCAACTTGGGAAGGCTAGAGATCAAGATTCATATGGTAGGAATGGAATGTCTTGATCTCAACACATGAGTAGGTGGTTCTCTCTCAGAACAAATGAGTTGGAATGATGTGTGTGTTCTGATGGCTCTCTCATTCAGTGAGAAAGAGGTGGAGGGGTATATATAGCCTCCACACAAAATCCAACCGTTACACAGTTTTCCAATCTCGGTGGGACCGAATCAATAAACTCGGTCGGACCGAAAATGTAAACCTAGTGACCGTTAGGAATTTCGGTGGGACTGACATGCAACTCGGTGGGACCGATTCGGGTAGGGTTTAGGCATAACGTAATCTCGGTGAGACCGATTACACAAACTCGGTGAGACCGAGTTTGGTAATTAGCTTACCAGAGAGTTGGTCAGGCAAACTCGGTGGGACCGATTTGCTCTTTCGGTGGGACCGAGTGGAACTCGGTGAGACCGAAAAGAGTTTGCAACCCCATCTCGGTGGGACCGAGATCCTTATCGGTAGGACTGAATTGCTAGGGTTTGGCAGTGGCTAATGACAAGTGAAACTCGGTGGCGCCGGATAGGAAAAATCGGTAGGACCGATTTTGGCTTAGAGTTTAGGTCATATGTGGATATGGGAAAGTAGTTGAGGGTTTTGGAGCATATCATTAAGCACATGAAGCAAGAGGCTCATTAAGCAACACCTCATCCCTCCTTGATAGTATTGGCTTTTCCTATGGACTCAGTGTGATCTTGGATCACTAAAATGTAAAATGAAGAGTCTTGAGCTTTTGAGCTTGAGCCAATCCATTGTCCTTAGCATTTTGAGGGTTCCACTTTCATATCCATGCCATGCCAATCATTGAGCTTTCCTGAAATAATCATCTTGGAATAGCATTAGCTCAATGAGCTATATGTTGTTATGAATTACCAAAACCACCTAGGGATAGTTGCAGTTTCAATCTCCCCCTTTTTGGTAATTGATGACAACATATAGATCAAAGCTTCGACAAATGATAATAAGCATGAAATATATCGTCGCTTTGAGAAGTATGTGATAAGTAAGAGCTCCCCCTAAATTTGTGCATATTTAAGATTTGCTTTGGACTGCAAATGCACAATGAGTTAGAGTCATGGGTTACTCTTCCATGTCACATACATCTTGGTGGAGCGCTCAAAATGATAGGAATGAAATACATGCACTCATCACTAAGAATAGTGAATGATCACAAATGATAGATATAATGATAATATTTAAACAAGCATCAAGCAAACATTAAGTGTAGCTTATGATCAAACACATGATCATCGATGTCTCACAAACATAAGGACGAAGTATCTCACACAAAAGCAGAAAAAGTTCGAAGAAACCACCAAATAAAACAAGAGAGAAAAGCAACTCTCTCTCTCTCGAAGCCTATGATCTATACATCTTCTCCCCCTTTGGCAACAAGTTACCAAAAAGTTCCTAGAAAATGCATAGCACTAGATCGACGCTCAGGCTTGATCTTCAGGTGGTGGTGGAGTCCGAATCACTCCAAGGACGAAGGCTTCTGTAGATGCTGAAGTAGTCGCTGGAGTTCGAGCTGAGGTAGACGCTGGAGCTGAGGCTGTAGCTGGTGCTGAAGTAGTGGCTCTGGTGTCAGCAACTGGCAGTGCAGACGACCTCGGGCCTCGTGGCACTCTAGAAAAAGCATGAGTTGTGGTCCTGCCTCTCCTCTCATTCATGTCCTCCTGGAGCTGCTCCACTACAGACTGAACTTCTGTTACCTTGACATCCAAGTCATAGAACTTCTGTTCCATGATCCTCTCTAGGCTCTGCTGATTTTTAGTGAGGTTGGCCAGACTTTGCTCAATTCTCAGCGAGGATGCAATCAAGTAACTGAGCTGCTCTTGTTTGGTATTCAAGAAGTACTCAGATGCCTCCTCTTGAGTAGGCATCCTGGCAGCTTTTTCCTTCTTCGCCTTCTCCTTCTTTGCAAATGCTTGTGCAGACGATGGCTCATTCTCTGTCATCACAACTTCATTGTTCTCAAATTCTGGATGGATGGGCAGGTGTTCCTTATCCAACAAGTATATGCCCGTGCCCATCTTGGAGTTGATGAGCTCCTGAATCTGAGGGCCATATCCACAGCTCCTCTTCTGATCTGTAGTTGTCCTCTTAATGGTTTCCACAATGAGACTCATGACCTTGAATTTTTGAGGCACATCAAAAACATGTAGTAAGTTGATAGCATGACCTCTGATCATCTTGTGATCTCCAGATTTGGGCAGAAGGGTGTGCCTTAGGATCCAGTTGATCATAGGCAATCCTGAGAGCAGATAGTGCACTGACCCAAACTTGAATGTGTCAAGAGCTTCATTGGGAATTTCCTTGTACATATTGGACATGGAGTTATGGTCCATCTTCTTCTTGGCATAGATGTCCAAGTCCTCATCTTGCTCTTCTGGGGCATTGATGATCTGTGCCCACTCAGCCACTGTAGATTGGTACCTTGTACCCTCTGACATCCATGTAATCCTTCCATCCAGATAAAAGTGAGCTGTGGAGTAGAACTGCATGATGAGTTCCTCGTTCCACTTTGTGAGCTTCTGACCAACAAAGTCCTCTACTCCACACGCTCTGAAGCTGTCCTGAACTCCTGGGAAGTACTCCTCATGCTCTTTGATGTAGGTCCAGTCGACCCATCTCATGTCACAAACGATTGGCTTCTTGTCAAGCAAAACAGTCTCATAACAATCTTGTTGCTCCTTTGTATGAAACCTGTAGTCCACGTCAGTCCTTCTCCTAGAAGCATACGGGTCTGCTTCTCTCCATTTCCTCAGCCCCGAGTCTCTCCTGAGCTTCATGTCCTCAGCCACAGGATGAGCATCGTTGTGGTCTGGGATCTTGGGCTTGAGCTTCCGAAGGACACTCTCTTCCTCTTCTTCAATAGCTTCAGGCACTGGGGCCTTGTTCTTTTCTGCAGCAGGTATACTCCTTGTGTTTCTCTTTGGAGCTGTCTTAGGCTTAGATGCAGCCTTAGGAGCTTCCTTGGGCTTGGATGCAGCTGTGCCTGACCTTATGGCATCTCCCATGAGTTTGGCTGCCTTGGGCGCTGGTGCAGCTGCCTCTTCTTCCTCCTCCTCTTCTACCATGATGGAGGCTCTCCCAAGCACTTTGGCTACGGCCTTTTTCACCCTTTCTTTCCTCTTTTTGCTCTCAGCAGCAATGGGCTCAATGGGAGCAGGTGCAGGCTTCTCAGTTGAGGCTCTAGCCTTTGACATTGGCTACCTCCCTGCTAGCCTTTTGATTTTCAGGCCTGGCTTTGAGCCTTGAGCTGGCTCAACCCTTTTGGAAGTGGCCTCTTCCTCTGCCACATAGTCTTCATCCTCAGAATCAGACGTTCTCTTCTTCCTTTGACGTGTGGCAGCCTTAGGCAGATTGCTGGGTGTGCTCCTGCTGCCATCATCAGAAGAACTTGAGGGGCTAGTGCCCTCACTCATGACAACTTGCTGCTCTGAGAGGTTTTGGCTGTCACTTTGATCAGACATGTTGCTCACTGACTGCTGACCTTGTGAATAGATTATGGATAAGATAGAGTGGATGAGCATCACAAAAGACAGAGATTTTTGCAAAAGATTAATCCAAAAACTTAGTTTTAGTTTTCCATAGAAAGCATCTCGGATCTACCGATTTTCAAATTCGGTGACACCGAAGCAGTTTTGGCACCAGAACTAGTGAACTCGGTCAGACCGAGTCACAGTTCGGTGGCACCGAGACTGCTAGGGTTTCACAGAATTCCAAAATCGGTCGCACCGGTAGGTTATTCTCGGTCAGACCGAGTTTAACTTGTGCAATGGCAAGAGCCAGATCGGTGGGACCGAGTTTTTCAACTCGGTGGGTCTGAGATGGTTTCGGCGGAAACCTAAACCTAGAATTTTCGAATTAAACCTAATCTACGAGCGTTTTGACTGGATAGAAGTTTATCAAACGTGGCAAGAATCATGATGATCACAATGTGCTAGGAATCAGATTGAGGAATAGCACAAAGATCAAGTCCATACCCTAGTTCGGCGTGGACTTGCTACGGCGGCAACGACGGGGCAGAAATCCGTTGACGGCGGCGAAGACCAGCGACTGGAGGCTGCTGGCGGCGAGGAGACGATCCGGAGACCTCGGGGGCAGAGCAGGCTATCGCGCGGGCGAGGAGGTTTCGGAGAAATTTCCAAAATTCTGCCCGTCACTATATATAGCCCGACCCTGTCGGTGTGACCGAGTGGAACGACTCGGTGGCACCGAGATGCAAAACTGTGTGCAGTTTTTTGCAACTCGGTGTGACCGAAAAGTTCAAATCGGTTGCACCGAGATCGAAAACCTAGATCGACTTAATGAACTCGGTAGGACCGAAAATGGAGTATCGGTCAGACCGAGATTCATAAAGAGGTTTTGGAAGTTTAAGTCTATGACGAATCAGGGACTCCGAGCGCTCCTCACACAGAGTGGTTCGAATGCGACTTGATAAATTTTTGTGATGCAGCATGAATAGAGTTTGAGACGAGAAAAGCATAGATAGCTAGAGAAGGTTCTTAGGCATTCTTGTCCATCCACTTGGCAAAAGAAGATAAAGCCAAACAATCAAAGCAACAAGTGGATGTCCTCGAATGAGTAAAATATGCAATCAGCATGCTCACACAATAAGATAGCAAATGAAATATGTGGCAAAGCATGCACAACCAATTCTAACATCTATCAAGCAATTTGCGATGACTAGGTCATCTATATATGAGTATATTGACTTAGGTGTCAAGTGAGAACACTTGATCGTAGGTCATACTCATCGTTTAAGCTCAAGTGGGGTTACCACTTTTACATAAAGCATTGTTTTGTTCACATCTTTAGAGTTGCTTTAGCTCAAGTCTTAGAGTAAAGCTCCCCCTAGATGTGATATCCCCCCTAAGAGGGATGAACTAACCTTGGGTTTTGTCGATGATGACTTCATGTAGATATTGAAGATGTGGATGCTCAATGTTGATGTAGATCTCTTGGAGCTATCCTTTTGAGTGAATTGCACTTTCAATACCTACATGGGTTAGTCCCACAAGGAACAAACAAGGATATCCATAGACATAGAGTGATGCACACAAAAGATGATGTCCATGAAAACTTTAGGTTACCTTGTCCCTTGTCTTACCAACAAGAGGGTTTGTGACTCCTTGAACTAGTGCAAGATGTGGAAGTTGATTGCACTTGTTCTTGCCAAAATGATAAGAGTGAAGTATGTTGGCGGAGTCACCCTCAAGAACTCTCTAGTTCTTCTTCTTTTGGATCCACATCATCTTGATGGGAATCCTTGGAGTTGTAGTCATACTTGATGAAGTGGAACTTGAAGTAGTCTTGGGAATCCACTTGACTAAGGTCTTAGGAGCTTCTTCAAAAGCATCAATTTCCTCTTGAAGCTTGTCCTTGCCTTTTTGCTCGTAGTCTTGTGGTGGAAGATCATCTTGAGCTTGTGTCCCTTTGAAAAACTTCTCTTGTTGAGGGACAAACTTCGTCTTGGGGTATTGATCTTCTTCCCATTCAACTCCATTGGCATTGAACTTTCGTTCAAAACCAACACCTTGATTCTTCCGGTGCATTCCTTGCTTGCGCACAATTTCCTCGAATTGCTTACTCCCGGCAAGGCTTTTGTACACTCCTTTCTCTATAATTCCCTTCAATAAGCTATTTTCTTGCTCAAGTGTAACTTGGCTAAGAGAATCATTAGTGGAATCAAGAGAACTACTAGAAGCAACAATATTGGGTTTAGCATGATCATTGTTACTACTAGAGGAAGAATCTTTCTTGTTAGACTTGACTTGAGGCATGTAAGTGGATAAGAGTAAACGCTTGGCAATGTAAGAAGAACTTTTCTTGCGGAGATCATCATTGATTGCCTTTAAGAACTCATGCTCTTGCTCAAGATTGAGCTTTTCAAAGCGTAGCTTCTCATGAGCTCTTAAAAGTTCTCGATGATCTTCGAAGATAGTGTCATGAGCTAACTTAAGAGTTTTTAGTTCTTTAGTTAGGGCCTCAATCTTATCCTTATCATTGTCACTCGTTTTATCTTGATTAGCATGATTAATTGGTCTTTCATAATAGTATTCATCACTAGAGTTGTCACCAATCAAATCATGACCTAACAAGTCATCTTCATCACTATTGAAATCAACATACTCGGGGTGTGTTACCTTAGGACCTTTGGCCATGAAGCATCTTCCAATTCCTTCATTTGGTGAGTCAAATATGTCGTAGGAGTTGGTTGACACAAGTGCTAGACCGGCAACACCTTCATCTTGAGTATCTTCGGAGTCGGAGTGATAACTTCTCTCAGAGTGGCTGTCGGAGTCAGAGCCGGATACCCATTCACCAACATGAGCTTGATGTCTTCGTCTTGTGTAGCTCCTTGATGATTTTCCTTCCTTTCCGAATCCTTGCTTCTCCGTGAGTATCTTTGTTCATAACGATCATCTCTACTCCTTCTCTCTCTTGGTGGTGATCCTTTGCTTCTTCTTTTTGGAGAATCTTCTCTTCTCTTGTAGGGAGCCTTACACTCGTTGGAATAGTGTCCGGGTCTTCCACAATTGTAACAGTTTCGCTCTCAACTAGAAGATCTTTTGTCATTGTAGGACCTTGATTTGCAGCTTCTATCTTTGCTTCTATTCTTGTAGAACTTGTTGAAGTTCTTCACCATTAAGCTCAATTCTTCATTGAAGTCTTGTTTCTCACTTGATGATGTAGGGGCTTCACATGAGGCTTTATAGGCACCACTTGATTTGTTGTGAAGTTCCTCTTTATCCTTAAGTGACATCTCATGAGCAACAATTCTTCCAATCACTTCCGTTGGCTTGAGATCTTTGTAATTGGGCATCATTTGGATCAATGTGCACACAGTATCATATTTTCCATCCAAGGCTCTTAGGATCTTCTTGATGATGAATTTATCGGTCATCTCTTCACTTCCTAAACCGGCAATCTCATTTGTGATGAGAGCAAGCCTAGAGTACATTTCAGCGACACCTTCACCATCCTTCATCTTGAACTTGTCAAGTTGGCTTTGAAGCACATCCAACTTGGATTCCTTGACAGAGTCGGTACCCTCGTGCATATCAATCAAAGTGTCCCAAATTTCCTTTGCATTCTCAAGGCAGCTGATTTTGTTGAATTCTTCGGGGCACAATCCGTTGAAGAGAATATCACAAGCTTGAGCATTGTATTGCAACATCTTCAACTCTTCCGCGGTAGCTTCACGGTTTGGTTCTCTCCCATCAAAGAAGTCACCTTGCAAACCAACACACACAATAGCCCAAACGGCGGGGTTATGTCCAAGAATATGCATTTTCATTTTATGCTTCCAACTAGCTAAATTAGTACCATCAAAGTAAGGACCTCTACGGTGATAATTTCCCTCGCTAGACGCCATACTCTCCTAGGTTGTGAAACCAAGGCTATGACCACCAAAAGCTATGGAGATCAAGCAAATGGAGACCAAGGCTCTGATACCACTTGTGGGATCGAAAGTATGTCTAGAGGGGGGTGATTAGACTACTTGACCAAATAAAAACTTAACCTTTTCCCAATTTTAGTTCTTGGTAGATTTTAGCTATTTTAGGACAAGTCAAGCAATCATCACACAATTCAAGCAAGCATGCAAAGAGTATATTGGCAGCGGAAAGTAAAGCATGCAACTTGCAAGAATGTAAAGGGAAGGGTTTGGAGATTTCAAACGCTATTGGAGACACGGATGTTTTTCCCGTGGTTCGGATAGGTGGTGCTATCCTACATCCACGTTGATGGAGACTTCAACCCACGAAGGGTAACGGTTGCGCGAGTCCACACAGGGCTCCACCCAAGGGCAACGGTTGCGCGAGTCCACGAAGGGCTCCACCCACGAAGGGTCCACGAAGAAGCAACCACCCACAAAGGGTCCACGAAGTAGCAACCTTGTCTATCCCACCATGGCCATCGCCCACGAAGGACTTGCCTCACTAGCGGTAGATCTTCACGAAGTAGGCGATCTCCTTGCCCTTACAAACTCCTTGGTTCACTCCACAATCTTGTCGGAGGCTCCCAAGTGACACCTAGCCAATCTAGGAGACACCACTCTCCAAGAAGTAACAAATGGTGTGTAGGTAATGAACTCCTTGCTCTTGTGCTTCAAATGATAGTCTCCCCAACACTCAACTCTCTCTCATAGGATTTGGATTTGGTGGAAAGAAGATTTGAGTGGAAAGCAACTTGGGAAGGCTAGAGATCAAGATTCATATGGTAGGAATGGAATGTCTTGATCTCAACACATGAGTAGGTGGTTCTCTCTCAGAACAAATGAGTTGGAATGATGTGTGTGTTCTGATGGCTCTCTCATTCAGTGAGAAAGAGGTGGAGGGGTATATATAGCCTCCACACAAAATCCAACCGTTACACAGTTTTCCAATCTCGGTGGGACCGAATCAATAAACTCGGTCGGACCAAAAATGTAAACCTAGTGACCGTTAGGAATTTCGGTGGGACTGACATGCAACTCGGTGGGACCGATTCGGTTAGGGTTTAGGCATAACGTAATCTCGGTGAGACCGATTACACAAACTCGGTGAGACCGAGTTTGGTAATTAGCTTACCAGAGAGTTGGTCAGGCAAACTCGGTGGGACCAATTTGCTCTTTCGGTGGGACCGAGTGGAACTCGGTGAGACCGAAAAGTTACAAAGGGGAAACACTGAGTTTACATTGCAATCTTGGTGGGACCGATTCGCTCTTTCGGTGGGACCGAAAAGTTACGAAAGGGAAACAGAGAGTTTGCAACCCCATCTCGGTGGGACCGAGATCCTTATCGGTAGGACCGAATTGCTAGGGTTTGGCAGTGGCTAATGACAAGTGAAACTCGGTGGCGCCGGATAGGAAAAATAAGTAGGACCGAGTTTGGCTTAGAGTTTAGGTCATATGTGGATATGGGAAAGTAGTTGAGGGTTTTGGAGCATATCATTAAGCACATGAAGCAAGAGGCTCATTAAGCAACACCTCATCCCTCCTTGATAGTATTGGCTTTTCCTATGGACTCAGTGTGATCTTGGATCACTAAAATGTAAAATGAAGAGTCTTGAGCTTTTGAGCTTGAGCCAATCCATTGTCCTTAGCATTTTGAGGGTTCCACTTTCATATCCATGCCATGCCAATCATTGAGCTTTCCTGAAATAATCATCTTGGAATAGCATTAGCTCAATGAGCTATATGTTGTTATGAATTACCAAAACCACCTAGGGATAGTTGCACTTTCAAGAACCGTAAGAGGAAGTATGGATAGGGGAAGTATAACTCTGGAGCCCAGCAGAAGCCCCGTTTTGCCCCTAAACCGGGATTTCAGTTTCAGCACACCCATGGAGGAGGTAGCTCGCACAACCATAATGGCCACAAGAATGGTAATGGGAATGGAGGAAGCAACGGCCAGAACCGGACCACCCCATCGACCCCAACCAAGAGAGATCTGAGTCAAGTCACCTGTTTCAAGTGTTCCAAGACCGGACATTATGCCAATGAATGTTTCGAAGGCCAGAATGGAAATGGCAATGGAAGCTCTGGGAAAAAGCCGAACCCTTTCAATAGGGGACAGGTGAACCACGTTAATGTGGAGGAGATTGAAGATCAGCCTGATGCAGTAATCGGTAAGTTTTTGGTTAAGTCATTTACCGCACTCGTTCTTTTTGATACTGGTGCATCGCATTCATACATATCAAGGGGATTTGTGGAAAAGTATAGCCTACCCACTAGGATTCTTAAAACACCTATGCTAGTAAGCTCGACAGGAGCAGAATACATGGCCAGACAAGGATGTTTCCAAGTGCCATTAAGTATAGGAAGGCATGTTTTCCTAACGGATTTAATTATTCTGGAATCCCAAGGTCTGGATGTGATTCTTGGTATGGATTGGCTGTCGATGTATGGAGGAAACATCGATTGTGCTAGTAAGACAATTTTGCTTACCACACCAGAAGGAAGAAGGATCAAGTATGTATCCCGGCATGTGCCAAACAGGACACAAGTAAATTCCTTAACAGGAGTTGTGCAAGAGGAAGTACCAGTGGTGAAGGATTTTCCTGATGTATTTCCTTAGGAATTACCAGGCATGCCACCGGATAGAGACATTGAGTTTTTGATTGAGTTATTGCCAGGTACAGGCCCAATATCGAAGCGACCGTACCGGATGCCAGCAAAGGATTTGGTGGGAATTAAGAATCAGATTAAGGAGTTATTGGATAAAGGTTACATTCGCCCAAGTTCTTCGCCTTGGGGATCACCCGTACTTCTAGTGGAAAAGAAGGATGGATCATTAAGGATGGTTGTAGATTATCGGGGATTGAATGAAGTAACCATCAAGAATAAGTACCCACTAGCAATGATCAACGATCTGTTTGATCGGTTGCAAGGAGCTAAAGTGTTTTCCAAGATCGATTTGCGATCCGGGTACCATCAATTGAAGATTCGGGAGCAGGACATACCTAAGACAGCATTCACCACGAGATATGGACTGTATGAGTATACCGTTATGTCATTTGGATTGACTAACGCACCTGCCTATTTTATGAACCTGATGAACAAAGTGTTTACGGAGTTTTTGGATAAGTTCGTCGTAGTGTTAATTGATGACATCCTAGTTTATTCAAAGAATGAAGAGGAGCATAAGGAACATTTGCGTTTGGTTTTGGAGAAACTAAGGGAACATCAGTTATACGCCAAATTCAGCAAATGTGAGTTTTGGTTGAAGGAAGTTGGATTCCTCGGACACGTTATATCCGGAGAAGGTATAGCAGTTGACCCCACTAAGGTTGAGACCGTAACCGAATGGGAATCACCAACGACAGTTGGAGAGATCCGGAGTTTTCTTGGACTTGCAGGATACTACCGGAGGTTTATTGAGAATTTCTCAAGGATTGTGAAGCCTATGACGGAGTTGTTGAAGAAGGATACTAAGTTCAGATGGACTGAGGAGTGTGAGGCTAGTTTCCAGGAATTGAAGAAACGCTTGGTTACCTCACCAGTATTGATTTTGCCAGATCAGACCAAGGATTATGAGGTGTATTGCGACGCTTCACGTCGAGGACTTGGAGCAGTGCTTATGCAGGAAGGAAGAGTTGTTTCGTATGCTTCACGACAACTGAAGCCTCATGAGTTGAATTATGCCACGCATGATTTGGAGTTAGCAGCCGTAGTGCATGCATTGAAAACATGGAGACATTTCCTCATTGGAAATCATTGTGAGGTGTACACAGATCACAAGAGTTTGAAGTACATTTTCACTCAGAAGGAGTTGAACCTTAGACAAAGGAGATGGTTGGAGCTCATCAAGGATTATGACATGAGATTGCATTACCATCCTGGAAAAGCTAATGTAGTAGCTGACGCATTGAGCCGTAAGAGCCATGTCAATACTCTAATGACGGGGAAAATACCCAAGGAGTTAGCAGAAAACCTTCGTGAGCTATGTTTGGAAATAGTTCCGAGAGGCTATGTAGCAGCATTGGAGATTCAGTCAACATTGATGGATAAGATCAGAGAAGCTCAGAAATCTGACAAGGAGATTGCTGCTATAAAAGAGAAATTGAGCGAAGGAAAAGCAAAGGGATTTCGTGAGGATGAGCACGACACCCTATGGTTTGAAGACCGTGTTTATGTGCCAGATGACCGGAGATCAGGAAGTTGATTTTGCAAGAGGCACATGATTCACCGTATTCGATTCACCTAGGGAATACCAAGATGTATTTGGATTTGAAGGAAACATTCTGGTGGACCGGAATGAAGAAGGATATTGCAGCATATGTAGCAGTTTGTGACGTATGTCAGAGAGTAAAGGCAGAGCATCAGAAGCCAGCAGGATTGTTACAACCATCGCCGATACCCGAATGGAAGTGGGATAAGATAGGCATGGATTTTATCACAGGACTACCCAGGACGAAAGCAGGCTATGACTCGATATGGGTAGTAGTTGATCGTTTGACGAAGGTAGCACATTTTATTCCAGTTAAGACCACTCACACCAGTGCTAAGTTGGCGAAGATATACATGACTAGGATCATATGTTTGCATGGAGTTCCGAGGAGTATCGTATCAGATAGAGGAACTCAATTTACCTCAAAGTTTTGGAATCAGTTGCATGAAACGTTAGGAACCAGGCTGGAGTTCAGCACAGCTTTTCACCCACAGACAGATGGACAGACCAAGAGAGTCAATCAGATTCTGGAAGATATGCTGAGAGCTTGTGCACTAGATTATGGATCTAGCTGGGACGATAACTTGCCGTATGCGGAGTTTTCATATAACAAGAGTTACCAAACCAGTTTGAAGATGGCACCTTTCGAAGCTTTATATGGAAGGAGGTGCAGGACACCGTTGTCATGGGACGAAGTTGGTGACCGAAAATTCTTTGGACCAGATTTGATTAAGGAGTCTGAACGGAAAGTTAAGTTGATTCGTGATAGGCTCAAGATAGCCCAGTCCAGGCAGAAGAGCTACACACATTCTAAATGCAAGGAGACCGTTTACGAAACCGGAGACAGAGTTTATCTTCGAGTATCCCCACTTCGAGGAGTTAAGCGCTTTGGAGTTAAAGGAAAGTTAGGACCGCGTTTCGTTGGACCGTATAAGATCTTGCAACGTATGGGAGAAGTCGCTTATAAGTTGGAATTACCAGAGGGACTGTCAGGAGTTCATGATGTACTCCATGTTTCTCAGCTGAAGAAATGTCACGCCGAGATGGCAGAGGTACCGCTAAGAGATACAGTACTGCTCGAAGCGATTCAGTTGAAGGATGACTTAACGTATGAGGAGAAGCCAATCAAGATTCTCGATTATGCCAGCAGAGTTACTCGCAGCAAGGTTATGAAGTTTTGCAAAGTTCAGTGGAACCACCACTCAGAGGATGAAGCCACCTGGGAAAGAGAAGAAGATTTGCTCAAGGACCACCCTCACCTATTTTCTAGCCAACCCGAATCTCGAGGGCGAGATTCATCTTAAGGGGGGTAGGTTTGTAACATCCCAAATTTTCAATTTGGAATGTTATACACTAGATCATCATGCATATCATATTTTCTTGCATTTTGGTTGATCCTAGAAATTTCACGCAACTCAAGGACCTTCGGAGAGAGTTGGAGATTTCGTTATTTTCATATTTGAGAGTTTTCTCAAATTTCGAAAAGAGGATCATTTGATTTATTTATTTCATCTTCAATTATTTTTCCAATATCAAAAATATAAGAGAGGGAATAATATGACTTACCCAAAATTGAGGAAAAATGAAGATTTAATAAATAGATCAAATTTTGTTTGCCGGAGTTTGTTTGTTTTATTTGGATAGGGAAAAATGCGCGTTTTCGAAAATTGCATTTTTGGTCCGGAGTAAAGTTCATTTTGTTCGACTCATTTTTAGGAGTCGGGGAAAATTTACTTTAGGTTTTTCAGAGTTCGTTTAGTTTCTTTTTCTTTTGTTTTCTGCGCGTGAAAACTAGTTTAAAAAAAAGGAGCCTCCCGCCAGGCCAGCCGGGCCAAAGGCCCAGCCAGCCGGCCACCGCCCCAGCCTCCCTGCGCGCGTGCGCCAGGCGCAGGCCGCCGCCTCGCCTCGCCCTAGCCGAGTCCGGTTGGACCCTAGGCTAGCCCCCTTTCCTTGTTTCGTTTTCCTTTTCCTTCTCTTTTTCTTGCCCCCTACCCCAAGTGTCCTCACCCCTCACCTATATAAATACACCCCAAACCCCCTCTTCTCCTCACAACAATCCCAAGCCCCTCTCCTCCTAAGCCGCAGCAAGCAGCAGCGCGCAGCCCCAAGCCGCCGCCGCCTTAGCCTGCTCCCACACCCGCGCCGCGCCCCAAGCCGCCGCCGCCGCATTACGTCGCCGCCGCCGCCGCCTTACGCCGCCGTTCACCGGAGCCCCTCACCAAGGTTACCCCGCGCCGCGTCTCTTTTTCTTCCCCCGGTTCGGTTTTTCTTCTAAACCGTTCCGGTTCTTTTCTAAACCGTTCCGGTTTTCTTTCCGGTTTTTCGTTTCGGTTTCTTCCGAAACCCTAGATCGGTTTTCCGTTTCTTTTCGGTTTCTTTTCCGAAAAACCCTAGATTGGTTTTCGTTCTTCTTTCAGACCGTTCGTCTTAACGAACGTGATCACCGATCTTGTTCCCGGTTAACGAACGTCCGTTCGTTTAACCGTTCTTCGTTTTCTTTCTCGTCGGATTTATTCCGTGTATTTTGCGCGATCGCGATCTCAGATCCGATCTTCTTACTAGTCTTTCTTCTCGCTTGTTTATCGAAATCAGGTGATTCAAGCGGCTGGAGTTTCGTTTTGAAACCGTCGTTCCGTCTAATCAAATTGAACAAGTTTTTGCCCCGGTAAAATTTGACCTAGATTTAACTTGCTAGAACCGAGTTGTTTTCTTCCGCCGTTTGTTCTCTGTTTCTTTGTTTGGTTCGTTCTTTCTTTGCAACCCGGATTGCGCCGCCTGTTACTTCGAAACCCTAGGTCTCGCGGATCATCAGCAAGGCAAGAAACACTTTGATCATACCTTTTCTACAACCCATGTTTTATTGCATTAGATCAATCCTCTCACATTGCATGATTAGGATCTAATTAAATTGTGGGATGGGAAGTAGATGAGGTAGTACCTATTACCTGTATTATTATGAAACCCTTGGGAGTTACTTCTACGTTTGCTTATTATGCCATGCTATGCTAGTAGACGTGGATTGGGTGAGTGATATCCATGACAGATGTGAGTATTGTTAATTAATGGTTTATCTAAGGTGGCAACTTAAACACACATCTGGGTGGATTGAGGCACCTGATGTCTATCAGGACTTGCCTGTTTTTTTTCGGACCGCCACCCAGGCTCAAAGGGATCATAAGATCTTTCATGCTAGAAACTTCCGTGTGCAGCCACAAGCCATTATGGGCTCTGGCATAGTTGACTAAGTTGTGCGAACTCTTACGGGTAGGCTAGCAGATGTAGGGGAAAGTAGGTGTACCGGTCTACCCACATGTAAGGTGCTAGCGCTTCTGAAAGACTATGTCTCGGTCATCCATCTTCTCAAACACCATGTAGTGCGAGAAACCAAACGGAGGCGATCGAGTCTTGTGGGGAAAAGTGCGCAAACCTCTGCAGAGTGTACAAACTAATCATGATTAGCCGTGTCCCCGGTTATGGACAACTTGAGTATCTAGTACTTGAATATCATGTGAATCTCATCATGTTACTTCTAATTAATGTTGTTGGGTTTTAATTGTTCACTTAATTGGGATCGGAATGCTGTCAACCATTCTCAATGTTTCACAACCACCATGATAGTTAAATAAATTTATTCCTTTGCAGTAGGGAAAAATTGGCTTTACGCAAAACTGTAACCATAGAGCTTTCCACCAACCATATATGCATGTAGTATAGCTGTTTCATTCCATTACTCTCTATGTGTTACATTGCTAGCATATTCCATGTGCTGACTCATTTTCGGGCTGCAACTTCTCATGTTGCAGACTTTTCAGACGACGAGTAAGGTGCTTTTAGGTCGTGGCCCTATACTCAGTGATGCCGTTGGAGTTGATGGACCCATTTATCTTCCGAGTCTTCCGCTGTTATCTTTATTAGATGGCCTTAAGCCATACTTATTGTAATAAGTTCTCTTTGAGACAACGATGTAATAAGTGTGTGATTGCCACTCTGCTATAAATCCTTCAATGTACTGTGTGGTGTCAGCATTACTGATCCAGGGATGACACCCGAGCACAGTAGACTTGATCCATTCGGGTCGGGTCGCCACACCTCTGTGCCCTAAGACCGAGATATGTGCAGCTCCTATCGGGATTTGTCGACACATTCGGGTGGCTTTGCTGGTCTTGTTTTACCATTGTCGAAATGTCTTGTAACTGGGATTCCGAGACTGATCGGGTCTTCCCGGGAGAAGGAATATCCTTCGTTGACCGTGAGAGCTTGTGATGGGCTAAGTTGGGACACCCCTGCAGGGTTTAAACTTTCGAAAGCCGTGCCTGCGGTTATGTGGCAGATGGGAATTTGTTAATATCTGGTTGTAGATAACTTGACACTTGACTTAATTAAAATGCATCAACCATGTGTGTAGGTGTGATGGTCTCTTTTTGGCGGAGTCCGGGAAGTGAACACGGTTTTGGAGTTATGTTTGAACGTAAGTAGTTTCAAGATCACTTCTTGATCACTTCTAGCTTCACGACCGTTGTGTTGCTTCTCTTCCCGCTCTTATTCGCGTATGTTAGCCACCATATATGCCTAGTGCTTGCTGCAGCTCCACCTCATTACCTTACCTTACCCATAAGCTTAAATAGTCTTGATCTCGTGGGTGTGAGATTGCCGAGTCCTCGTGACTCATAGATACTTCCAAACAGTTGCAGGTGCCAATGATACCAGTGCAGGTGATGCAACCGAGCTCAAGTGGGAGCTCGATGAAGATCTTGATCGTTGTTTTGTGTCTTTTCTGGTTGATCTGTAGTGGATCCCAGTTGGGACGATCGGGGATCTAGCATTTGGGTTGTCTTCTTTTAATTTGGTTCCATAGTCAGACCTTTGATTGTACTCTGGATGATGTATGTTTAACTTGTATTTGTGTGAAGTGGCGATTGTAAGCCAATTCTTTATCCCTTTCTTATTCAGTACATGGGATTATGTGAAGATTACCCCTCTTGCGACTAAACCACCATGTGGTAATGCCTCTAAGTCGTGCCTCAACACGTGGGAGATATAGCCGCATCGTGGGTGTTACAACCAGCCCAGTAGTTTTTCTTTCTTTCTGACATTGGCTAGCCCACTTTTTTGTGATTTTTCAAGTAAGTCGCTTTGTCAGGCCTGTTGGGCTGCAAATCTTGCAAGACGATCGGGGCACTGTTCATCCACCGGCTCGATCGATCGTGGTACTGTTCATCCAACGGCAACGAGCTCTACTACCACGGGGTCCTGCTCATCCAACTCCCCACCAGGAACTGTTCATCCAAACCCCCTCACCAACGCTCGATGTTCATCAAGGGAAGGAGGCAGCAGTGTTCGATCGGCTTCAGTTAGCAGCAGTAGTGAAGGTATCATTTGGGTTCAGTTAACAGCAAGGGATCGATCGATTGCTCGGGTTCAGTAACGCGTAGCCTATAGTGTAATCGCTTGGGTTCAGTTAGAGCCCAACACCTCGCTTGTGCATTAGAGCCCAATGCCTCGCACACACGCGCGTACGTACAAGAGAAACGTGCATCGCTTGGCCCCCGACCACCCACCGTAACCGGGAACTCCCCGATATTTTCCTCGCCCTAGTTTCTACCATGGTTTTTTTCCGTCATGGACGGCCCAAAGAATGTCATGTAGCTGCGTCTCTGGCCCGCCCAGGATGAAAAGCCCATTTTCTGTCATGATTTTTTGTCATAGAAGTAGGACCCCACCACATCTATGATGATACCGGGTTTTGTCACAATTATCGTCATAGAAGTGTCATAAGCATGATAGAAAAAAAAATTGTTCGGCCAAAAATATCATGGATGTGTCTTTTTTTTGTAGTGTCATTACATCCTTCATTTGCGCCCAAGTTGTGATGGGTGGTTCACCTCTTGCCTCACGGGGATCAATGACTTGTTCCCGCCAAATAAGGACATAGTCATGAAACTCAAGGGATGCCATGGCGATCTTCTTCTCTTCCTCATAGTTGTGCAAATGGAAGATTTTGTCAACCTTCAATGCCCATGAAATGTACTCTTCATGGTCATTGCTTCTGTTGAACTTGGGCATGGTGAACTTGAGTTTGCCATAGCATTACTCTTCATTGTGTTGGGTTCGATGGTGATGACGTCCTTGACAAGGAGGATTGTCTCCCTGAACTTGCTCTTGTCGTGGTGGATTTCCATTGTCTTCTTGCTCTTGGTGAACTTGAGGTTCTTGTCGAGCTTGTGGGACTTGTGGATTTTCTTGAGGAACTTGACGATACAACCGTGCTTGATAGTTCCTCTCTTGAACTTCTTCGCAAAGTGTTTCTTCTTGTTCGCGCCTATGGCGGTTGCGTGTGACAACAGCGCGACTTGTGTTGTGGAGGGTGCATTGCACCTCAAGTGCTTGAGCTTCTCGCCGTATTTGTTCTTGACGTTGTGCATCGACATCTTGTTCGTCTTGGTGTAGACACTCTTGCTCTTCCTCTTGTTGGCGTAGACGTTGCCTTTCTTGAGCTTGTGCCAAGGTAGCTTCGTTTTGGCAATGCCGATGTGCTTTCTCATCAAGTTGCTCTTGCGTATGATTGCCGTGTAGAGGATTGCGGTTTTCTTGATGGTCTTGGCACGCGACTTGGCAAAGAGTGTTCGATGTTGGTGTACTTGAGTTGTCGGAGGAGTGTCGACTTGAGTGGCTCCGTCTTGAGTGTGATGACGAGGTAGAAGAGCAGTTGACCAATAAGGCACGAATCTCGTTCATTCTTGCATTGTTTTCTTGTTTTTGTTCGTCGACCTTGTTGTCGAAGTAGTCTCTTGTACATTGCTCGGATAGTCTCAAGTCACTGGCGAGATTTTCTATGCGATCGCTCAATGCTTGTTGTTCTTGATGCAAAGCTCGTTGTGCACCGAAGAGGTGGTTCTTGGTGACGTAGTTGTTCGGGTCCTCGTCTTACTCGATGAAGGGTGGGTTGGTAGAAGAACTTGGCATATCCATCATTCCAAGCAAATATGTGAGTGGGATAAAGAGAAGAACTATACCAAATGTACCTTGACCGATGTTGAGGGCGGATCAATGATCACTCAAATGTGTAACAAGGGAATACAACAATTGGTACCAATTATTGTCGGTTCTCACACCTACACAAATAAAGCTTATAGTGGAGCTCGGTTAGGATGGTGGCACAAAATTGATGCAATTGTTAGTGAGACTCAATAATGTTGGAAAAGATTCGCAAATTGTAAATGTAACAAGTAGACGAATAGCAAGATAGTTGTATACGGAAACACACACACGGATAGATAAATGGGGTCCCGCAATCAAGGGATGAGCCAAAATGTGGAATCCATGAAAATGCTCTTGTTGCACAATGCTAGAGAGACGCTAGCACGATTGCACAATAGGCGGATACAAAACTTGTGCACAACCTACTAAGCAAAAATGCAACAACTTCTATCCCAAGTATGCTATTTGTATGGTATTCTGATGATATGATCCAAGATGATCGAGTATGACAAACTTAATGTAGTATTATGCAATGGTTCTTGCTTAAAAGCTCTTTGCTTATCTTTCCTTTTTGCTTAAAAGCTTGTTTGGCTCTTTCTCTTCTAACCTCTTTCTCATGCAAAATTTTGATGAACGAAGGTAGCAATTGTGTATATGCTATGACAACCTTGTGGCACAAGAGATGATATGAAGATATGGATACCAAAATGATATGATATATGCAACGAGATGTTGATCACTAATGTGCACAAGAGACGTTGCTGGCAATACTCAAATGCTAGTCTCGATGGGTAAGCGATGCAAAAGGAAGGCTATGAGGTTATCAATGCAATGACAAGGAGTAGACAAAGATGTCGTCGAAGTTACTGTCAATGGTTTGTCTAGTCTAAGGAAGGACGGATGATGATGAAGTGGTCGGTGTCAATGACGAGTGTCAGTGATGATGATGTTGTAGTGCACGGTCTTCAGTACGTTGGCGAAGATACCGCCGCACCATAGGCGTAGTTGGCAAAATAGCGGAAGTCATCAAAGATGTGCAGACTTTCTGTCTAGGCCGGAAGTTCTGGGCAAGACAGAAGGTCTGGGGGCTGGAAGTTCCGGGATCGCCGGAAGGTCCGGGTGAAGCCGGAAGTTCCGGGGGTCGCGATTCTACAAGAACAGGAAATTTGGGGATCATGGATTTGGGCGGAAAAACTTCGGGAAAAACCCAAATCCGAGGGGGAAAAGAAAATTTTGGATGGATGGACGGGTGGGGAAGCTAGATCTACGTGCCACACACGAAATTCATGGATCAAATCCAACAAAACTTCATCACACCAACAAATCACAAAAAATTTGGGAGGGCTATTTTTGTGGGGATTTTCAAAATTGGGACAAATTACAAAATTAGGCTAGAAAACAAAGAGGGAGGCTCCGAAATCATGATCAATGTGGCTCATGATACCAAGATGATGTAGGGTAGAACCCTAGATGCCCGATCTTTCATGATAGGAGCGGATCCCGCGAAGAGCACGAGGAACACGATGGGAAAACACAAGGGAAACACGGGAGAAATCACTCAAACCAACAAGATTTGATTACACATGTGCTAGATCCTCGAAACACAAAGAGATACAAGATCCATGATCAACAAGGGATGATACAAGTATCACGTTCTTCTCCGTGAGGAGGTCTTGAGGGTTCTTCCCATGAGGAGTCTTGAATCCACTTGGGGGATCTCCTCCGTAGAGGTCGTGAACTCCAATGGAGAAGGGGATCAAGTGGAGAGCAAAGCTTCTCAAATGAGCTACTACTTTTCTAACCCTAAAACGTAGGTAGGAGAAGAGTATATATAGTCTAGGGGGCAAAAGGGTACACGGGCCTCGGCCCAAGTCACTACGCACAGGCTGGGCCGGAAGTTCCGGGGAGGTTTTGGCCTAACCATAAAGTTGGCACGGTGGGTGCTGGGCTGACGTCCGGCGACCGGAAGGTCCGGGCATGCCGGAGGTTCCGGTGGGGGGGGGGGGGGGCGGGCGGGTTCCGGGCTAACCTGTGAGTTGACGTGCTTGGCCTTGTCTAGGTCGTCGGGGGCCGGAAGTTCCGGGCTCTGGCCGGAAGTTCCGGGCGGGACAGAGAGTTGTTGCCCGTTCCTTCTTCCTCAGCTCTTGGCTCTGTGTCTTGCGCGTTGTACCTGATCACAAATAGTTTTTCTGAATTAGGCAGTAGCCATGTCTGACTCGAATGGAAGGGAGACTCAAGTAGGAGAGATGTCACCTCGGATTGGATAACACGTGCTCTTGCTCTTGTCATGGGTCCACTTGGAGCTTGGATAGTTGAGGTAGTGTCCATGGAGATGACCGTGGGATGCTCCGCATCACGGCGCCTCCTTGTCGGCGCGTGGGCAGATCAGTGACACCATGGAAGATATTTGTGAGAGAGAGGGAGGTGGTGGAGCAAGGAGAGGATGAAGATGAGAATGCAGGTTGGATGACGTGAGCAATACACACGCCGATAACCCGAATTTACGAGTACTGTAGTTTGAATTACACACGATTCCCGCAACAAAAGCCATGTGTGAATTTAATCGCTGAGGGTTTCCAATACAAAACGCGTTTGATTAAAAACCTGCACCACTCACCTTCCAAACCCCGAGGCGCAAAATAGTGCCATTCATGTGGGGCCTGGTTGTCTTGCCAGATATTTACATTTTCTTTACTCATATAAGGCACAAATGCTTATTTTGTGTTACCATGGCACTCGATGCTTGTGTCCAAGCCGTGACATCAATATGTTTAAAAATTCCTTCCAACTAACTTCAGATGGAATTAACTCCCACACAAATATACAAACATGATTTTCAAACTGTTATGGTTAGCTGTTGCATGTACATATAGTTCAAATGTGAATTACGGTAAGTAAATGGGTAGAAAATCACTTAAATCTCTTTAAAAGGTCAAATGAACCTGAAAATTTCGAAATTTTAACACGACGGTTGTATTAGTGCATGCTAATGGTAGAAAAAGTTTGAAGGCCATAAGAGGAAGCTATCACCGGTTCGTCATCAAACATGCATTGCTCCCTCTCGGAACCACGAACCTTCTAGCGAGTATGCTCCGGTTTATGAGGGGTGTGTGTCCAAACTTTCGCCAAACAAGCCATTTTTTTACCACAGCATCTTGGTGACAAGTCATTATGTAAAGCAAGGTTTCATCTATTTCTGATCATTTTTGAATATTTTCAAGTTTAAATGCCATGGCACTCGATGCGTGTGTCCAAGTCATGACACCAATATATTTGAATATTCCTTCCAATTTACTATACATGGAATTAACTCGCACACAAGTAAGATTTTTCAAACTATTATTGTTAGTTGTTGCATGTACATGTAGTTCAAATTTGAATTACAGTAATTAAATGGCTAGAAAATCACTTAAATGTCTTAAAAAAGGTCAAATGACGCAAAAAATTCTAGATTTTGACATGAAAGTTGTATTAGTGGACGTTAATGGTAGAAAAAGTCCGAAGGCCATAAGAGGAAGCTGTCGCCGATTCGTCATCAAACATGCACGTTTTCCTCTCGGAACGAGGAGCCTTCTAGTGAGTTTACTCCAGCTTGTGAGAGGTGTTTGTCCAAACTTTCGCCAAATAGGCCAATTTTTTTACCACAACATCTTGGTGCCATGCCATTACGTCAAGCAAGGTTTCATGTATTTCTGGTCATTTTTGAATTTTTTGGAATTTAAATGCCATGACAATTGATGCTTGTGTCCAAACCATGACACAAATATGTTTTAAAATTCCTTCTAATTTAATGCACATGGAATTAACTTGCACACAAGCACACAAATATGATTTTTTTAAACCGTTATCGTTAGTTTTTGCATGTACATGTAGTTCAAATTTGAGTTACGGTCATTAAATGGTTATAAAATCATTTAAATGTCTTAAAAATGTCAAATGAACCCATATAAATTCCATATTTTAACATCACAGTTGTATAAGTATATTTTAACGGTACAAAATTTCTTGTACCTTTAAAACACCATCCGTTGCCACTATACTCCAAATTCATCTTTCACAGCTATTACAAAAATTCAACAGCATCACACACAGTTTGTTGTACGAGCCATTTGCGATGAAAAATTCGTGGGTCTATTTAAGTCTTACTCCATAAGCTTCACCGGCTTCGTGTGCTCTAGAGCCGGTCACCCGTAAATCCACAAATCCTCGATCCCCATTCCCCAACCCCTTCTTGCAAAGAATGACGCCGTGGAGACGCTTCCTGAGGGCCCGTATGGTGGATGCGTCCTCCTCGAGCGCCGCCACATGTGTCGAGAGCGCGGCCACCTACACCGAGAGCGTGGCCGCATTCGCCAAGAGGGCGTCTACGGCAGCTGATAGGGTAGCTGTAGCAGCTGATGGCTGCAGCAGCTGTTGCGACGGCGGCTGCAAACGCCGAGAGCGCTCGAGCATCCGTCCATGCCACCGATTTTCCCTGGCCCAGGTCGAGGCCATCCACGCCAAGATCAAGGATGCCCACGGCAAGATATTCCAGGCCTCCTCAGAATCTAGCATGCAGCCCACGTCCGAAAAGGCGGCGAAGGCCGTGGAGCACATGCTTCCTCATGAGATCACCGAGCGGGAGCTGGAGATGCAGGAGTCGGCAGAGATCGAGGAGCGCCGGGAGGAGTTGTGCGTGGCTAAGGAGGAGGTAGAGAAGATCCTGTCTGTCGAGGAATCGGAGGTGGAGTACCAACGCGAGGTATGGCGCAACCACTACTACGAGTACTACAACCTTGAGGGCAGCGCCGAGGACGACGACCCGGTCAACTTTATCCTAGGGGATGCGTAGTCCACCAATGGCGGCTTGTCGCCAGGACAAGTCATCGACGTCTCATCTTACACCGGAAGGCATAGGGCGGCGCCAACGGCTTTGTTAAAATTATGCATACTTAGCCTTTGTTTACAGCACTGGTCTTTTGTCAGAGCAATGTTTAGGTCATCTGGCTCTATTTAATTACTAAAATTGCTCAATTTAATAAGTGGGGTTAGTGTGCTGTAGGATCTTTTGTGTGGACCCAAATTAGCAAGTGATTTTAAATTAGGCAATGACATGGATGAGCACAGTACCCGGGGAAAGTTCAACCAAAATTTGAATGATCAAACTCATCGCATGCGCGTAAAGCAGAAGAATCATTTGCGATGGACACATTCATTCAAAGTGAATGGTGTTTGGCGGCACCGCGCGCAAAGTTTCCCTCCACCTTTCAAAATTTTTGGCCTACTGCTGAAATATATAACTCTTAACCCCTCCCCACCCGCTTTTCTCCCCGACCACAAGTCACATTTCCCCTGTTTCCTCCTTCCTTTCTTCCCAAGCTATAGCCGCTTCCTCACTTGCTTCCGCACTCTCGTCGTCTCGCATCTTAACGCCGCGGTCGCCATGGTCTTCTTCAATGACCTTATAACACTCCCAGTGTCATGCTACAGTTACCTCTCACTAATGGTGCCATGTCATGACCTTTTTGCTAAGCCAATGGTAACTTGATCAAAATTCAAGTCAACTTCAATGTTAAAATAAAGCGAAAATAACATTTATTCAAACCGCAAAATAAAAATGTACATTGGGTTCAAAATATTCACTAACAATTTTTCTTGAAGAAACCAACATCATTTGACTCACCAATTACTCCCTAGCAAAATATTTAAGTGGTCCAATAGCACTAAAAGAAACCATTTAAATTTGAACACGAAATTACATAATCACTATTGGCCCCAGACTTTTTGTGCAGTCCAAGAATAACATCTAGTATTTATGTGCCAAGTTTGACATCTAAAGAAATCATTTGCTATTTGAACAAAGTGGAAAACATCAGCTAAATGGATAACAGATAACGTAAAATAAAAAGGGGGAAAGTCTTACTGTGTAGTTGGGCCTTTAGTCTACAGTGCAGGACCAACCCACCCCATGGCCATCCCCCGGCTCCCATAGAGGGCCCCACGAGCCCCCAGGCGAACCCTAGCCCCCCTTCCCCCCTTTCCCCCGCTCTCTCTTCTCCCCGTGTGAAACCGCCATTGCCGTCGCCATGGACGCTACCACCATGTTCCCCGTGCCGCGGGAAGGCGCCCAGGAGAACTGCCACGGTCCATTTCGTCCATCCCGAGGACCGAATCGAGCGGGGATGGCCCGTACACTCGCCATCGCCACCATCTTATCCTATACATTTGTCGTCGTCCACCGTTGATTCCTGCCACTCTGGCCCACCTCCGACCTCACCGACCTCGCCATCAAGCTTGCAGTGAGCTTCTCCTCCATCTCCCCTGTTTTCCCCTTCGATATGATGATGTGGACTGCTCATCCCGTCGTGCCCGAAGCTACATGCCCGCAACCATGCTCGTCCACCTGTGGTCACATCCCTAGCCGTGTCCGACCATGCGTCATACCTGCCACATGCCCCCAACATAATGAACATGGAACCTTCCCCTCCGGATCATCCGGCCAATAAATGCCCAGAGCCCGGAAAATATTCCCGGATATTTTCCCGCTCCGTCTGCAATGTGTAGCATTGCGTTAAGTCACCCTAGCATGACGTATTGCTAAGTCATGCTTTGTAATGCATTGATTGCTCTGTTATTTATTATGCCCCCCCGTTACTTCTTTCCGGTAGATCCCGATACCATTGTTGATCCGATGATCGACTACTTCACCGTCAAGCATATGAGTTTGTTAGTAGAGCTTCCAGGCAAGCAATTCCCCCTTGAGCATTCCTATATCGCCCATTCCCTTCTCACTTATGCTTTCCCACCGGAGCTCACTCAGTTGATCCAACAACAGAACACCCTAATGCAATTGCTAGTCCAGAACCAAGGGAACAACAACAACAATAACAACAACTCACCGCCACCACCTCCAGTTGACAACTTAGCCCGTTTTCTAAGGTTGCAGCCGCTCGTGTTTTCCAGTAGCACCGAGCCGATAGTTGCAGATGACTGCCTACACAGGATTGGAAGGGACTTGACCACCGCAGGTTGCACAGATGCAGAGAAGCTGTGTTTTTCCACACACACCAATTGGATGGGCCTGCAGCCTCATGGTGGGAGAATTACACAACCACTTTCCCTATATCCAATGTTACTTGGGAGCAGTTTCAGCAAGCATTCCGCACCGCTCATGTCTCAACTGGAGCTATGAGCATGAAGAAGCATGAGTTTCGCAACTTACACCAAGGAAACCGTACTGTGGGGCAGTACGTGGATGAGTTTAGCAAGTTAGCCCGCTATGCCCTAGATGATGTGGCCACAGATGCCGCGAAGCAGGAGAAGTTTATGGAAGGGCTGAACGATGAGATGAGTATGCAGTTAATGGTGGCAACATTTAACAACTACCAGGAGTTGGTAGACAAGGCTCTTATGATTGAAGGGAAGCAGCAGTAGATTGAGAGCCACAAAAGAAAGTATGGACAAGGGAAGTACAATTCAAGAGCTCAGCAGAAGCCTCATTTTACCCCGAACTCGGGAGGATATACCCATAACCATGGAGGTCATGCCCACAATGGAGGAAGTTCGCACAACCACAGTGGCCCCAAGAATGGAAATGGGAATGGTGCAGGTAGCAATTAGAGCCGCTCTAACCCAGCCACACCCGCCAAGAAGGATCAAAGTCACATTACTTGTTTCAATTGCGGAAAGACTAGACATTATGCCAATGAATGTCCTGGACTCAAGAATGGAAATGGCAATGGAAGCTCTGGGAAGAAGCCCAACCCTTTCAATAGAGGACAAGTGAACCACATGAATGTGGAGGGGGTTGAAGAGCAGCCCGATGCAGTTATACGTAAGTTTTTGGTTAAGTCATTTACTGCAATCGTTCCTTTTGATACTGGTGCATCACATTCATACATTTCAAGGGGATTTGTGGATAAGTATAAGTTGCCCACCAAAGTTCTTAGGACACCTATGTTAGTAAGCTCGCCAGGAGCGGAGTATATGGCAAGCCAAGGATGTTTTCAGATGCCATTGACCATAGGTAGGCATGTTTTCCCCTTAGACATGATAATTTTGGAATCACAAGGATTTGATGTGATACTAGGAATGGATTGGCTATCGATGTATGGGGGAAACATTGATTGCGCTAGTAAGACAATTCTGCTCACCACACCGGAGGGAAAAAGGATCAAGTATGTATCCAGGCACGCGCCAAGGAGAACCCAAGTAAATTCCCTCTCAGGAGTTGTTCAGGAGGAAGTGCCTATAGTGAAGGATTACCCAGATGTATTTTGAGAGGAACTACCAAGCATGCCACCGGATCGAGACATTGAGTTTTTGATAGAACTGTTGCCAGGCACCGGACCAATATCGAAGAGACCATACCGGATGCCCGCAAATGATCTAGAGGAGATTAAGAAGCAGATTAAGGAGTTATTGGAGAAAGGTTACATTCGACGAAGTTCATCACCATGGGGAACCCCGGTGCTCTTGGTTGAGAAGAAGGATGGATCTTTGAGAATAGTTGTTGATTATCGTGCATTGAATGAAGTGACGATCAAGAACAAGCACCCATTGCCGATGATCAATGATTTGTTTGACCAGCTGCAAGGAGCTAAAGTATTCTCCAAGATCGATCTACGATTAGTATACCACCAGCTGAAGATTCGAGAATAGGATATACCCAAGACAACCTTCACCACAAGGTACAGGTTATATGAGTACACGGTTATGTCATTTGGATTGACTAATGCCCCTGCCTATTTCATGAGTATGATGAATAAGGTGTTCATGGAGTTCTTGGATAAGTTTGTCGTGGTATTCATTGATGATATCTTGGTATACTCGAAGAATGAAGAGGAGCACAAGGAGCATTTGTGATTAGTTCTCGAGAAGCTCAGGGAACATCAGTTGTGTGCCAAGTTCAGCAAGTGTGAGTTTTGGTTGAAGGAAGTAGGATTTCTTGGACATGTTATATCAGGAGAAGGTATAGCAGTAGATCCTACCAAGGTGCATTCTGTCACTGATTGGCTAGCGCCCACCTCAGTTGGAGAGATCCGCAGTTTTCTTGGACTCGCGGGATATTATGGGAGATCCATTGAGAAATTTTCCAAGATTGCGAAGCCTATGACGGAGTTGCTGAAGAAAGACACTAAGTTTAAATGGACATAAGAATGTGAGGCAAGTTTTCAGGAGCTGAAGAAACGTTTGGTTACAGCCCCAGTGCTGATTCTGCCGGATGTACGCAAAGATTTCCAAGTGTATTGTGACGCATCTCACTTAGGACTTGTAGGTGTACTTATGCAGGACGGAAGAGTTGTTTCATATGCCTCACGTCATCTTCGATCGCATGAGTTGAATTATGCCATGCATGATTTCGAGTTAGCAGCTATAGTGCATGCACTCAAGACCTGGAGACATTTTCTTATTGGAAATCATTGTGATGTGTACACGGATCACAAGAGTTTGAAGTACATTTTCACATAGAAGGAGCTGAATCTCAGGCAAAGGAGATGGTTGGAGGTCATAAAGGATTATGATATGAAGTTGCACTATCATCCAGGCAAGGCCAATGTCGTAGCACATGCTTTGAGTCGGAAGAGTTATGCCAATACCCCCGTAAGCGGAGGATTACCAAAGGAGTTGGCTGAAGATCTTAGGGAGCTACGTTTGGAGATAGTCCCTAGAGGTTTTGTTGCAGCATTAGAAATTTAGTCAATATTATTGGGAAAGATTTGAGAAGCTCACAAGGATGATAAGGAAATTGCTGAGATAAAGAAAAAGATGAGCAAAGGAAAAGCCAAGGGTTTTCGTGAGGATGAGCATGACACCATATGGTTTGAGGACCGTGTCTGCGTGCCCAATAATGCAGAGATCAGGAAGTTGATACTTCAGGTAGCTCATTACTCGCCATACTCGATACAACCCAGAAACACCAAGATGCATTTGGATTTGAAGGAGCATTTATGGTGGACTGGTATGAAGAAGGATATTGCCGAGTATGTAGCCGTATGTGATATATGTCAGAGAGTGAAGGCAGAACATCAGAAGCTAGCAGGACTACTGCAACCTATGCCGATACCCGAATGGAAGTGGGATAAGCTTGGCATGGATTTCATCACTGGATTACCCAGGACCCGATCTGGATATGATTCTATTTGGGTAGTAGTCGATCATTTGACCAAAGTGGCTCACTTTATCCCAGTGAAAACCACCTATACAAGTGCGAAGTTGGCCAAGATATATATGACCTGGATCGTATGTCTGCATGGAGTTACGAGGACCATCATATTAGATAGAGGGACACAATTTACTTCAAAGTTTTGGAATCAACTGCACCAGACTTTGGGTACCAGGCTAGAGTTTAGTACATCTTTTCATCTGCAGACGGATGGGCAGACAGAGAGACTCAATCAGATTCTGGAGGACCTGTTGAGAGCTTATGTGCTAGATTATGGATCTAGTTGGGATGATAATTTGCCTTACGTGGAGTTCTCATACAACAACAGCTACCAAGCCAGTTTGAAGATGGCACCCTTCGAAGCTTTATATGGAAGGAGGTGCAGGACACCTTTAATGTGGGATGAAGTTGGAGACCATCAGTCGTTTGGACCGGATTTGATCAAAGAATCCGAAGATAAGGTTAAGTTGATTTGTGATAGACTGAAGGTAGCTCAGTCCAGGCAGAAGAGTTATGCAGACTCAAAACACAAGGAGGTAGTCTATGAGATCGGAGACAGAGCGTATCTTCATGTGTCACCTCTCCGAGGAGTTAAAAGTTTTGGAGTTAAGGGAAAGTTAGCCCCAAGATTTGTAGGACCATAACGAGTTCTGGAACATATGGGAGAAGTTGCCTACAAGTTGGAATTACCCGAAGGACTATCAGGAGTTCATGATGTGTTTCACATTTCCCAGTTGAAGAAGTGCCATGCTGAGATGGCCGATATTCCTTTGAGAGATACAGTGCCCCTGGAAGCAATTCAGTTGGATAGTGATTTGACCTATGAGGAGAAACCAGTCAAGATTCTCGAGTTTGCCAGCCGAGTTACCCACAAGAAGGTTATTAAGTTTTGCAAAGTTCAGTGGAGCCACCATACCGAGGATGAAGCCACCTGGGAACGAGAGGAAGACCTACGAAAAGAGCACCTGCACCTATTTTCTAGCCAACCCAAATCTCGAGGGCGAGATTCACCTTAAGGGGGGGTAGGTTTGTAACATCCCAAATTTTCAATTTGGAATGTTATACATAGTACATCATTTGCACATCATATTTTGTTTGCATTTTGGTTTTGATCCTAGAAATTCTAAGCAACTCAAGGACCCACGGAGAGAGTTGGGTATTTCATTTATTTTCATATTTGAATTTTCTCAAATATTGAAAAGAGGATCAATTTGGTTTTAATTATTTTTCTCTCCAAATAATATTTCCAATATAAAAATAAAAGAGAGGAGATAATATGACTTATCGAAAATAAAAGAAATATTAGAGGAAAAATGTTAAAACTCAAATAAATAATTTTATCTGGATTTTATTGCTATTTTATTTGAATTAGAAAAAATTTCATTTTTCAAAAATTGCATTTTTAGGCCAAGAAAATGTTCACTATGTTCTAAATTTTTTATTTAGACGGTGATTTTTTTTTGCATTTTTAGTTTTTTATATTTATTTATTTATTTAGGATTTTCTTTCGGCGGAATTTTATTAAAAAAACTCCTCGACCGAATTGGGCCGAAGCCCAGCCGGCCCAGCACCGCGTCGCCCCCCGACCTGAGCTGGAGACCGGCTCCCGCACGCCGCCGTCGCCACCACGGACACCGCTGCCACCTTGCCCCCTTCCCAAGCCACCCCTCCCCCTCGACCCCTTTAAAAGTCGCCGCCCCGCTCCCACATCGCCACCCCGCCCACCGCAGCAGCAGCGCCGCCTGCTGCCGCCTGCCGCGCCTCCGCCCCACGCCGCACTCCACCACCCGCGCTGCACCTCGCCTCGCCGCCCCGCGCAGCCCTGCCACCTCTCCCGCCTCGCCGGAAGCCGCCGGATCTCGCCGCCAGTTCTTTTTGGTTTTTAGGTAAAAGCCGCCGGTTTTCTTAAAACCCTAAATCGGTTTTTTATTAGATCGGTTCGGTTTTTCTTCGGTTTAGTTATTTAGCGTTCATTCGTTCGTTTTAACGAACGAATTCGCCCGTTTGTCTCTGTTAGCGGACGTTTGTCCGATAGATTTTTCTTTTTCTGTTTATTTTTGGCCAGGGACCTATCCGCGATTATTTTATCGCAGATTAGCCCTAATTTTTAAACCCTCGCAACTTTTCAACCGTTCGTCCAAATCTAGTGAAACCAACGCCAAAACCTTCATCTCGAGCCCCTCTTTCTGTTTAATCAACTTGAACAAGGTTTTGAAAATTTAAAATTTGGTTTCAAGCAGATTTGAATTCGAAGTTCTTTTGACCGTAGTTTCATTTCCATAGGTCCATTTTGATCGATTCTCTTTGCAAATCGAACCTCTTCGGTTGAACTTTCACATTGGATCTTCTTATTTGAAGTTTTCCCTTTGCATCTATGACTGAGTGCTTATGTATGCTATTGTTTATTTGTGATAGAATTCCCGGAGTGTGCAGCGTGCTACTACGAGTCGCTAGGTTTTGCGGATCATCAGCAAGGCAAGTAACACATTAATCATACCTCTTTATTATCCAGTTTTTATGCATTAGCTACAATCCTCAAACATTGCATGAGTAGGATCTTTTAACATGTGGGTTTTGGGAAGTAGATGATGAGGTAGAACCTATTGCCCTTTTATTATCAAACCCTTGGGAGTTACTTCTAAGTATTGCTTATATTGCCATGCTATGCTCATAGACGTGGAGTGTGTTTGAGTGTATCCATGATAGATGTGAGATTGTTAATTAATGGTTAACTTAAGGTGGCTACTTAAATACACATCTAGGTGGATTGGTTGCGGGCACATGGGAATATACCAGAGCTGTCCTTTTTGGTTCGCCACCCAGGCTCAAAGGGATCATAAGATTATTCATGCTAGAAACTTCCGTGTGCAGACACAAGCTATTATGGGCTCTAGCATAGTTCACTATGTTGCGTGACCTCTTTCAGTGGTGGGCTAGCAGATGTAGGGGAAAGTAGGTGTAACTGTCCACCTAGAGTAAAGAGTTAATGTTTTTGAAAGACTGTGTCTCGGTCATTCGTTTTTTCAAACACCATGTAGTGCGAGAAATCCAACGGAGGAGATCGAGTCTGGTGGGGAAAAGTGCCCAAACCTCAGCAGAGTGTATAAACTAATCATGGTTAGCCGTGTCCCCGGTTATGGACATCTTGAGTATCTGGTTCTGGATTATCCTATTGATCTCATCACTCTAACTTAATTTGTTGGGTTGTTAATTACTTGTTTAATTCGGATTGAGACGGGGATTTACCATTCTCAATGTTTTATCAACTACCATGATAGTTAAACAAAATATATTCCTTTGTTGTAGGAAAAAATTGTCTTTTCGCAAAACATTAAATCCATAGAGCCTCCACCAGCCATATATGCATGTAGTGATAGCATTTACTTGTTCGTTGCTCTACTATGTTATATTGCCAGCATATTTCATGTGCTAACCCATTTTGGGCTGCAACGTATCATGTTGCAGACTTTTTAGACGAAGAGTAAGGTTCTCTAGGTCGTTTTCATGCACTCAGCTATGCCGTTGGAGTTGATGGACTCACTTTATCTTCCAAGTCTTCCACTGTTATCTTATTTAGATGGCCTTAAGCCATATTTATTGTAATAAGTTCTCTTTTGAGACTATCGATGTAATAAGTGTGTGATTGCCACTCTGTTATAAATAGTACTGTGTGTGTCAGCATTACCGATCCAGGGATGACACTTATGCACAGAGATTTGACCGTTTGAGGTCGGATCGCTACACTATCTATTAGAATAGCTGTGTCCACGGTAACGGATGCTCAGAGTTGTATCCTGATCGATACAACTAGAACTGGATGCTGAGGCATGTGATGGAAATTATGGCTCTGGGATTGCTTTCTCGCAGGGATTCGAGGAAGTAATCTCCGGGCGATGTTACAACATACTTACTAATAATATAATATGTTACTCTTATCTCTTCTGATGCTGCAAGATGCTTAAAGATGCTAGTCTTCGATAGGCTAGGCTTTTCCTCTATTCTTTTGGCATTCTGCAGTTCAGTCCATAGATACAACCCTTTCCTTTGATACATATGCATACCTAGTTTAGATCGGATGTACGTCTTGCGAGTACTTTGGATGACTACTCACGGTTGCTTTGCTACCTCTTTTCGCCTATACCCGATTGTTGCGATCAGATGACAGATCTCGGGAGCCAGATGACACCACTGATGACTACTACTACCCCGAGGGTGCCTACTACTAGGTGACGACTGCCGATGACCAGGAGTAGTTAGGAGGCTCCCAGGCAGGAGGGCTTGCCTTCTTGATCGTGTTACTTTTGTGCTAGCCATCTTATGGCATCTTGTATAACTTATGTCTGTACTCAGATATTGTTGCTTCTGTTGACTCTTGTGTATTCGAGCCCTGGAGGTCCCTGGCTTGTAATATAAAGCTTGTATTATTTCACTTTTTGTCTAGATTTGTGTTGTGATATCTTCCCTTGAGTCCCTGATCTTGATCGTACACATTTGCGCATATGATTAGTGTACGATTGAATCAGAGGAGTCATAGACCTCTCCAATGGATTCTTGTCCGATGACTCTTCCACCATCCGGGTATGCCTCTCTCCTCTCTCTCAGGTTATGATTTGGAATTTAGGATTTTAACCCGGCGGCCGATTTGAGTCATTTCTTCCACTTGTAGCTCCCTAGGACCATCACTTGAAATGGATGGAGCGGGGTGGCTGAAGATCTGCCTGCTCGTTGTCACAAACAATCTCCATGCGTGAAGCTAGTTGCGTTTGGATCTATGGAAAATGGGAGGAAGTTTATGGCATGTGGAGAGAAGGTTAGCCCCACTTTCATTATTAAAAATCATTTGTTAGATGTGATTCAGACACTCTCAATGTGCTATGTTATGCTGGATGTGATTAAGACAGTGTCACAGTTTCTACATAGTATCTAAAAAAGTTGTCATGAGCGGTGCAAATAGAAAATTATTTGGCACCGCTTCAGCAGTTTGTGCAGCCAACTTTGCTCCACACATCCGAGCAGCCAAGTAGTAATATACTAAAACTTTACGGCACTAAGGAACTGGGCATCAGAGTAACCAGGTGCTCCGGAGTAAGGTTCCTTGAATTTTTCCTCTGGTATCGGCTCGGCAGTGCAGGGGATCACAACAATTGTCTTGACACCGGTTTTGGCATACATAGTGGACAATGATAACAACAATTGTCTTGACACCGGTTTTGGCATACATAGTGGACAATGATAAACCACAAGTATAGGGGATCGCAACAGTTTTCGAGGGTAGAGTATTCAACCCAAATTTATTGATTCGACACAAGGGGAGCCAAAGAACATTCTGAAGTATTAGCAGCAGAGTTGTCAATTCAACCACACCTAGAAAACTTAATATCTGCAGCAAAGTATTTAGTAGCAAAGTAATATGGAAGTAACGGTAACGGTGGCAAAAGTAACAATAGCAGTTTTGTAATGATTGTAACAGTACCAACGGAAAAGTAACTAAGCAAAGATCAATATGTGAAAAGCTTATAGGCAATGGATCAGTGATGGATAATTATGTCGGATGCGATTCCTCATGCAACAGTTATAACATAGGGTGACACAGAACTAGCTCCAGTTCATCAATGTAATGTAGGCATGTATTCCGAATATAGTCATACGTGCTTATGGAAAAGAACTTGCATGGCATCTTTTGTCCTACCCTCCCGTGGCAGCAGGGTCCTATTGGAAACTAAGGGATATTAAGGCCTCCTTTTAATAGAGTACCAGATCAGAGCATTAACACTTAGTGAATACATGAACTCCTTAAACTACAATCATCACCGGTAAGTATCCCGATTATTGTCACTTCGGGGTTAACTGATCGTAACACATAATAGGTGACTATAGACTTGCAAGATAGGATCAAGAACTCACATATATTCATGAAAACATAATAGGTTCAGATACGAAATCATGGCACTCAGGCCCTAGTGACAAGCATTAAGCATAGCAAAGTCATAGCAACATCAATCTCAGAACATAATGGATACTAGGGATCAAACCCTAACAAAACTAACTCGATTACATGATAAATCCCATCCAACCCATCACTGTCCAGCAAGCCTATGATGGAATACTCACACACGGCGGTGAGCATCATGAAATTGGTGATGGAGGAAGGTTGATGATGACGATGGCGACGGATTCCCCTCTCCGTAGGCCCGAATGGACTCAAGATCAGCCCTCCCGAGAGGGATTAGGGCTTGGCGGCGGCTCTGTATCATAAAACATGATGAATCCTTCTCTCTGATTTGTTTCTCCTTGAACGTGAATATATAGAGTTGGCGTTGAGGTCGGTGAAGCACCAGGGGGCCCATGAGGTAGGGGGCGCGCCTAGGGGGGTAGGCGCGCCACCACCCTCGTGGACAAGGTGTGGCCCCCCCGGCCTTGATTCTTTCGCCAGTATTTTTTATATATTCCAAAAATATTCTCCGTTGATTTTCAGGTCATTCCGAGAACTTTTATTTCCACAAAAAGAACACAATGTCAATTCTTCTGAAAACAGTGTCAGTCCGGGTTAGTTCCATTCAAATCATGCAAGTTAGAGTCCAAAACAAGGGCAAAAGTGTTTGGAAAAGTAGATACGATGGAGACGTATCAGACAACCTTAGTGCTATTAGTTTTGTGTTACTAAATTTGTGCATGTACACACATGTTAGTATCAATTTGATGTCATCCAAACACTATCGCTATGCTATAGCAGTTATAATTAGCTTACTCATAAAATGTTCAATTTGTTATTTATAGTACATGATTAAGAACTTGTAGCATTATTGCAGTTAATTATAGCTTCTGATGTTTCCGGATTTGGTTCTTGTCTCAGTAGCCATTAATTCATTTGCACAATGATCTTTTTGAGAAGATATGTCATAATTAATGTGTTTCTTCACTTTTCCAAAATATGTATGTGGTGATCTTTTATGTTGCTAGAAACCCATTTTCCCTACAAATGTTACTAATTTAGATTTAAATATTATAGGATGAACGAAAGTGTTCATACCTAGAGTGGGTTGATCAAGAGTGGCCACAGGCTTTGAAGATGTGTCTAGAAAAGCTCTGGAGCAAATATGAGGAAGAGAACGTAGATAGGCTTAGAGAAAGTGTTGTCAACACTGAAGAATATTTCAAGATGCGGGAAAAAAGAGGAAGATGGAGAATCAACTCAGATTTTTAAATTAAACTTTGCTATGATGGTGTTGGCGAAGGAGAAGGCACTTTCCCAGTTGGTCAGTGCAAAATAGGTTGTTACTAAACTAAAAGCAGAGGTGGAGAAGGCAAACTTGGCTGATGATGCATCAGTCGATTAGGGAAATTAATATATTGTTCTAATATTGTGCTTATGAAGGTGAACTAGCTATATGTTGTACTGTGTTGTTGTCATGTAGCTATCTTACTGTGATGTTAAAATATATTTATGTGCCTGATATGAAATTGGCAAACAGTTGTTCGATATGAAATGTGGTTTTGCGTAATACTGGAATTTTTAATTGTAAACTAATAAACCTGCTAAATGGGCCATGGAACTTTACAAATGGTTCTAGCAGTAAAAGTGTGTGTGATGGATAGCCCAATGCCATATAGTTTTCTTCATCATATTGTGTGTGATATAGTTGAATAAATAAAATGGTTAACGGAGGTAGAGTGTGTGTGATCATTACACCTATCACACAGGATGCTATACATAAAACTGTGTGGGATGTGCAGACAAACGAAAACGTTTGTCTGGGATTCACCGTGTGGGATGTGCAGACAAATGGAAATGTTTGTCTGGGATTCACTGTGTGGGATGTGCAGACAAACTGAAGTTTGTCTGGGATTCACTATGTGAGATATACATACGAAGGGAAACGTTTCTCTAGGATTCGCCATGTGGGATGTACTTATGAACGAAAACGATTGGGCATGTATAATTGTATGGGATGGCTAGCGCGATCACACACGAGCTCATTTTGCCCAGCGTGTGTGACCGGAGGGCCTATCCCCGATGGTTTCTGGGTCATGTGGGAAGGACCCCCCTATCACCCACACTGGCAAGGAGATGGTTTAAAATGCCATCGCGGAAAGGGGTTAAAAATTGTTTGTATAGCAGCTTGTTGTACTAGTGCCCGTGCCAGCAAGGAGGGTCATAGCAAAGAAGATAGGGGAGATCAAACCTCTCTTGAACCCTTGGTTTGTTTGTAATGATCTTATTCGTTGAGTCGAGAATGTCCTTGAACGAACCTGCCATGCTAGCCACGGTGATGACGTCACACTGATCAATGACTTCCTCCACGGCGTCATCATTTAGATAGGGGCGAGAATAACTGGATCGGGTCCTGCATCTTCCCTCCATCGAGAAGACGAACAACGGCAAAAGAAAGGGTCAAGGCAAATGGATGGAGTAAGAGCGTGCGACAACAATTCCAAATCGAGAGGGAAAGGAGAAGAGGTGGTGGACGGTTGCCATGGTACAGGAAGAGGAGACTCTGCCTACATAGATGTCCGTTCGGAAATTATACAAAAGAACTCACCGTCTTCTCACTGAAACGTTGGAACGGGACAACATGTCAATGAAACATGGTTTGTCATTTCTCGTGCAAAATGTGATCGGGCCGTGTTATTTCTTGAATTTATTTTTAATGGTGTGTCGTTCAATTTTGAAGCATTACTACACATCATCTCGATTTATTAGGCCACACATTTTAGGGGAGAGAAAAGGCTATTACATGCAATCTATCTAGTGGGTACATGCACGCAGGAGAGAGAAAAGTGCATGCATGGGAGAGAGAGATAGAAGAGATTAGCAATAAAATATGTAGCGCCTTGGTCCTGATGATACAGCTCGCGGGACATAGAAAATGCTAGTAGAATAGTGAACTACTCTACCACTAGTAGAATAGTAATATATATAGGCTGGAGCTTCAGCGCTTGCTTGCTAGGGTTGACCACTTCCTTCTCACACTATCACTGTCGGGGTATGGGGTCCTGGCAAACCCTTAAGGTTCAAACACTGGGGTGCGCGCGAAGTCTTTCCCTCCAACCGATCTATGCTCTAGCTTGCTAGGATCTCGCGGACGAACTCGATGAACTCACCACACAGAAGGACACAAGGTTTATACTGGTTCAGGCCACCGTTGTGGTGTAATACCCTACCCCAGTGTGGTGGTGGTGGATTGCCTCTTGGGCTGATGATGAACAATACAAGGGCAGAACGACCTCCTGAGGTTGAGGCGTTCTTGTGCTCGGTGAGCTTGTGTGTGAGGTGGTCTCTCTTTTTAGCTCTGTTCTTCTCTCTTTAGTCATGCTCTCTCTTTTTTCCGATCCCCTCTTCCACTGTGGTGGCTAGTCCTATTTATAGAGGCCCTGGTCCTCTTCCCAAATATCGAGCGGGAAGGGAGCCAACAATGGCGGGCTAATTTGAAGGGGACATCTAGTACAAGCTATCCTGACAAAAGTAGTCTTCGCCTGCACAAAGTTCTGGTGGTGACGCCGTTCTGGGCTCCATAGTGATCTCCGTCTTGCAGTCCTCAGTCTTGCTCTTGTTGCACCGAAACGACAACCTTTGCCTGATGCCTTGGTACTCCTCGGCTGCGCTTGCCCCCCTTTGCACCAAAGAGAACAAGGACGCTGTGCGTGCTGGCGCCCGCCTAGCGCCCGCCTGGTGTCGATCGTCACGGCTCACGTCACGAGAACCTCGTGAGGTTTGCCTTGCCTTGATATCTCCGCTCCTCGTGAGCCTGCCTGGCTAGGCCGCTCCAGAGGAGGTCTCGCGTCGTCCGCCTCGCGAGGGTCTTGGGACTTCGTTGGTGAGGATGGGCCGTGTGGCCTGTTGGCTTAGCCACGCGGCGGGCCACAGGCAGGCAAGTCTGGGGACCCCCGTTCCCAGAACGCCGACAGTAGCCCCCGGGCCCAAGGTGCGCGCGGGCTTGGCTTCGCCCTGAAGCCAAGGGTCAAGCTCGAAGCGCCACGGGCCCCCAAATCCTGTGGCCTCGGTTGACGGGTGGCGGTTGATTGGACGTGGGCGTCTCCGCTTCCCCACGCTGCTTCAGCGACTGCACGACTCGACAAGTCACTGCAACATGCAAGGAGGACCATCATTACCCGCGGTCATGGGAGACGCCGCTTGGCCTTCTCTTGCTATAAATGGGGAGGGGGGCGGAGCCCCTGTTGCCTATCTCTTCCTTGCTTGCTTCCTCCTTCTTGCTCCACTGCTTGCTCCAATGGCGCCCATCAGAAGATTTTCCACCGAGGAGAAGGGGAAAGCCCCCGGGGATACCCGGAGTTGCTCCTGCCGAAGACGAGGTCGATCCATCACCGTGATGAGGCGACACTGCAAGTGGTGGCGAGGCCTTTGTGCGAGCAGCCTCCGCAGGGGTACCCACTACCCTTATACGCCCAAGCCGCGGGCTTGGGAGGACGAAGTGGCGAGCAGCATTGATACATCCATTTTTCATCATTCTTTTATATCGATATTTATTGCATTATGGGCTGATATTACACATTATGTGATAATACTTATGTCTATTCTCTCTTATTTTACAAGGTTTACATAAAGAGGGAGAATGCCAGCAGCTGGAATTCTGGGCTGGAAAAGGAGCAAATATTAGAGACCTATTCTTCATAGCTCCAAAAGCCCTGAAACTTCACAGAAGATGTTTTCCAAATATATAAAAAATACTGAGAGCAAGAACTTCACCAGGGGGGCACACCCTGCCCACGAGGGTGGGGGGCGCGCGCGCCCCCCTACCTCGTGGGCCTCCTGGTGGCCCTCCAGTGGCCATCTTCTGCTATATGGAGTCTTTCGATGGGAAAAATCGTAAGTCATCTTCTCGGACGAAACTCCGCCGCCACGAGGCGGAACCTTGGCGGAACCAATCTAGGGCTCTAGCGGAGCTGTTCTGCCGGGTAAACTTCCCTCCCGGAGGGGGAAATCATCGCCATCGTCATCACCAACGCTCCTCTCATCGGGAGAGGACAATCTCCATCAACATCTTCATCAGCACCATCTCATCTCAAAACCCTAGTTCATCTCTTGTATCCAATTCTTGTCTCCAAGTCCGGGATTGGTGCTAGTAGGTTGCTAGTAGTGTTAATTACTCCTCGTAGTTGATGCTAGTTGGTTTAATTGATGGAAGATCATATGTTCAGATCCTATATGCATATTAATAACCCTCTGATTATGAACATGTTTATGCTTTGTGAGTAGTTACTTTTGTTCCTAAGGACATGGGAGAAGTCTTGCTATTAGTAGTCATGTGAATTTGGTATTCGTTCGATATTTTGATGAGGTGTATGTTGTCTTTCCTCTAGTGGTGTTATGTGAACGTCAACTACATGACACTTCACCATTATTTGGGCCTAGAGGAAGGCATTGGGAAGTAATAAGTAGATGATGGGTTGCTAGAGTGACAGAAGCTTAAACCCTAGTTTATGCGTTGCTTCGTAAAGGGCTGATTTGGATCCATATGTTTCATGCTATGGTTAGGTTTACCTTAATACTTTTGTTGTAGTTGCGGATGCTTGCAATAGAGGTAAATCATAAGTGGGATGCTTGTCCAAGTAAGGGCAGCACCCAAGCACCGGTCCACCAACATACCAAATTATCAAAGTACCGAACGCGAATCATATGAGCGTGATGAAAACTAGCTTGACGATATTCCCATGTGTCCTCGAGAGCGCTTTACATCATATAAGAGTTTGTCCAGGCTTACCCTTTGCTACAAAAGGATTGGGCCACCTTGCTGCACTTTATTTACTTTTGTTACTTGTTGCTCGTTACAAATTATCCTATCACAAAACTATCTGTTACCACTTATATCAGTACTTGCAGAGAATACCTTGCTGGAAACCGCTTATCATTTCCTTCTGCTCCTCGTTGGGTTCAACACTCTTACTTATCGAAAGGACTACGATATATCCCCTATACTTGTGGGTCATCAAGACTCCTTTCTGGCGCTGTTGCCGGGGAGTGAAGCGCCTTTGGTAGGTGGAATATGGTAAGGAAAAATTTATATAGTGTGCTGAAATTTACTGTCACTTGTCACCATGGAAAGTAATCCTCTGAGGGGCTTGTCCGGGGTATCTTCACCCCGACCAGTAGAGCAAAGAGTTGCTCCTCAACCTACTGAACCTACTGAAAATGAAAATGAAAATGAAAATGCTTGCTTTGAACTTCCTGCGGGTATGATAGAAAAACTGCTAGCTAATCCTTTTTTAGGAGATGGAACAAAACATCCTGATGAACATCTGATATATGTGGATGAAGTTTGTGGATTATTTAAGCTTGCAGGTGTACCCGGAGATGTTGTTAAGAAGAAGGTATTCCCTTTATCTTTGAGGGGAGATGCATCGACATGGTATAGGCTATGTGATGATATGGGGTCTTGGAATTACAAACGATTGAAATTGGAATTTCATCAGAAGTTTTATCCTATTCATCGTGTTCATCGTGATCGCAATTATATATATAATTTTTGGCCTCGCGAAGTAGAAAGCATCGCTCAAGCTTGGGGGAGGCTTAAATCAATGTTATATTCATGCCCCAATGATGTCTACTACACAAACTTCTTCTTGTAGACGTTGTTGAGCCTCCAAGTGCAGAGGTTTGTAGGACAGTAGCAAATGTCCCTCAAGTGGATGACCTAAGGTTTATCAATCCTTAGGAGGCGTAGGATGAAGATGGTCTCTCTCAACCAAACCTGCAACCAAATAACAAAGAGTCTCTTGTGTCCCCAACACACCCAATACAATGGTAAATTGTATAGGTGCACTAGTTCGGCGAAGAGATGGTGATACAAGTGGTACATGGATAGTAGATAATAGTTTTTGTAATCTGAAAATAAAAATAGCAAGGTAACTAATGATAAAAGTGAGCGTAAACGGTATTGCAATGCTAGGAAACAAGGCCTAGGGTTCATACTTTCACTAGTGCAAGTCCTCTCAACAATAATATCATAATCGGATCACATAACTATCCCTCAACATGCAACAAAGAGTCACTCCAAAGTCACTAATAGCGGAGAACAAACGAAGAGATTATGGTAGGGTACGAAACCACCTCAAAGTTATTCTTTCCAATCAATCCGTTGGGCTATTCCTATAAGTGTCACAAACAGCCCTAGAGTTCGTACTAGAATAACACCTTCAGACACAAATCCACCAAAACCCTAATGTCACCTAGATACTCCAACGTCACCTCAAGTATCCATGGGTATGATTATACGATAAGCATCACACAATCTCATATTCATCTATTCAACCAACACATAGAACCTCAAAGAGTGCCCCAAAGTTTCTACCGGAGAATCACAACGAAAACGTGTGCCAACCCCTTTGCATAGGTTCATGGGCGAAACCCGCAAGTTGATCACCAAAACATACATCAAGTGAATCACGTGATATCCCATTGTCACCACAGATACGCACATCAAGACACATCAAGTGTTCTCAAATCTTTAAAGACTCAATGCGATAAGATAACTTCAAAGGGAAAACTCAATCCATTACAAGAGAGTGGAGGGGGAGGAGAAACATAAGATCCAACTATAATAGCAAAGCTTGCGATACATCAAGAGAGAGAGATCAAACACATAGCTACTGGTACATACCCTCAGCCCCGAGGCAGAACTACTCCCTCCTCATCATGGAGAGCACCGGGATGATGAAGATGGCCACCAGAGAGGGATTGCCCACCCCGGCAGGGTACCGGAACGGGTCTAGATTGGCTTTCGGTGGCTATGGAGGCTTTTGGCGGTGGAACTCCCGATCTATTGTGCTCCCCGATCGTTTTAGGGTATATGGAGATATATATAGGCGGAAGAAGTACTTCAAGGGAGCCACGAGGGGCCCACGAGGGTGGAGGGCGCGCCCTTGTGGGGTGGGTGCGCCCCCTACCTCGTGGCCTATTCAAAGCTTCCCTTACGTGCACTTCAAGTCTTCTGGGCTTCTTTCCTTCCAAAAATGAGTTCCGTGAAGTTTCAGGTCAATTGGACTCCGTTTGATTTTCCTTTTCTGCGATATTCTAAAACAAGGTAAAAACAGAAACTGGCATTGGGCTCTGGGTTAATAGCTTAGTCCCAAAAATGATATAAAAGTGTATAATAAAGCCCATAAACATCCAAAACAGTAGATAATATAGCATGGAGCAATCAAAAATTATAGATACGTTGGAGACATACCAACACCCCCAAGCTTAATTCCTGCTCGTCCTCGAGTAGGTAAATGATAAAATAGAATTTTTGATGCGGAGTGCTACTTGGCATAATTTCAATGTAATTCTTCTTAATTGTGGCATGAATATTCAGATCTGAAAGATTCAAGACAAAAGTATATATTTGACATAAAAATGATAATACTTCAAACATACTGACTAAGCAATTATGTCTTCTCAAAATAACATGGCCAAAGAAAGTTCATCCCTAAAAAATCATATAGTTTAGTCATGCTCCATTTTCGTCACACAAGAATGCTCTCATCATGCACAACCCCGATGACAAGCCAAGCAATTGTTTCACGCAATACATGAGCGCGAGCCATGGATATAGCACTATGGGTGGAATAGAATAATGAGGGGGTTATGTGAAGAAGACAAAAAGGAGAAAGTCTCACATCAACGAGGCTAATCAATGAGCTATGGAGATGCCCATCGATTGATGTTAATGTAAGGAGTAGGGATTGCCATGCAATGGATGCACTAGAGCTATAAATGTAGGAAAGCTCAACAGAAGAAACTAAGTGGGTGTGCATCCAACTTGCTTGCTCACGAAGACCTAGGGCACTTGAGGAGGCCCATTGTTGGAATATAAAAGCCAAGTTCTATAATGAAAATTTCCCACTAGTTTATGAAAGTGACAAAACAAGAGACTCTCTATCATGAAGATCATGGTGCTACTTTGAAGCGCAAGTGTGGCAAAGGATAGTAGCATTGTCCCTTCTCTCTTTTTCTCTCATTTTCATTTTTTTGGGCCTTCTCTTTTTTTATGGCCTTTCTCTTTTTTCTTTTTTTGGGCCTTCTCTTTTTTATGGCCTTTCTCTCCCTTTTTTTATTCCTCACTTGGGACAATGCTCTAGAAAATGATGATCATCACACTTCTATTTATTTACAACTCAATTATTACAACTCGATACTAGAACAAAGATGACTCTATATGAATGCCTCCGACAGTGTACCGGGATATGCAATGAATCAAGAGTGACATGTATGAAAGAATTATGAACGGTGGCTTTGCCACAAATACTATGTAAACTACATGATCATGCTAAGCAATATGGCAATGATGAATGTGTCATGATAAACGGAATGGTGGAAAGTTGCATGGCAATATATCTCGGAATGGCTATGGAAATGCCATAATAGGTAGTTATGGTGGCTGTTTTGAGGAAGATATAAGGAGGTTTATGTGTGAAAGAGAGTATCATATCATGGGGTTTGGATGCACCGGCGAAGTTTGCACCAACTCTCAATGTGAGAAAGGGTAATGCATGGTACCGAAGAGGCTAGCAATGATGGAAGGGTGAGAGTGCGTATAATCCATGGACTCAACATTAGTCATAAAGAACTCACATACTTATTGAAAAAATCTACAAGTCATCAAAAACCTCGGCACTACGCGCATGCTCCTAGGGGGATAGATTGGTAGGAAAAGACCATCGCTCGTCCCCGACCGCCACTTATAAGGAGGGTAATCAAATAACACCTCATGTTTCAAATGTGTTACATAAAGTTTACCATAGGTGCATGCTACGGGACTTTCAAACTTCAACACAAGCATTTCTCAAATTCACAACTACTCAACTAGCACTACTTTGATATTATTACCTCCGTGTCTCAAAACAATCATCAAGCATCAAACTTCTCTTAGTATTTAAAACACTGATAAGAAAATTTTACTAATCTCGAATACCTAGCATATTAGGATTTTAAGCAAATTACCATGCTATTTAAGACTCTCAAAAATAATCTAAGTGAATCATGAGAGTTCATCTATTTCTATAATAACACCACCGTGCTTCTAAGAAGATATAAGTGAAGCACTAGAGCAAACGACAAAGTACTCCGAAAGATATAAGTGAAGATCAATGAGTAGTCGAATAATTATGCAACTATGTGAAGACTCTCTATCATTTAATGATTTCAGATCTTGGTATTTTATTCAAACAGCAAGCAAACACATAATGAAATAAAATGACGCTCCAAGCAAAACACATATCATGTGGTAAATAAAAATATAGCTCCAAGTAAAGTTACCGATGAACGAGGACGAAAGAGGGGATGCCTTTCGGGGCATCCCCAAGCTTAGGTTCTTGGATACCCTTGAATATTACCTTGGGGTGCCTCGGGCATCCCCAAGCTTAGGCTCTTGCCACTCCTTATTCCGTAGTCCATCGAATCCTTACCCAAAACTTTAAAACTTCACAACACAAAACTTAACAGAAAACTCGTAAGCTCCATTAGTATAAGAAAATAAATCACGACTTCAAGGTACTGTAATGAACTAATTCTTTATTTATATTGGTGTTAAACCTACTGTATTCCAATTTCTCTATGGTTCATACCCTCCGATACTACTCATAGATTCATCAAAATAAGCAAACAACGCGATGAAAACAGAATCTATCAAAAACAGAACAGTCTGTAGTAATCTGTAACTAACGTATACTTATGGAACTCATAAAATTATAAAATAAATTTCTGGACCTTAGGAATTTATCTATTAATCATCTGCAAAAAGAATTAACTAAATATCACTCTCCAAATAAAAATGGCATCAATTCTCGTGAGCGCTAAAGTTTCTGTTTTTTACAACAAGATCAACAAGACTTTCCCCAAGTCTTCCCAACGGTTCTACTTGGCAAAAACACTAATTAAAAACATAAAACCACATCTAAACAGAGGCTATATGAATTATTTATTACTAAACAGGAACAACATGTAAATAATAATAATAGGATTGGGTTGCCTCCCAACAAGCGCTATCATTTAACGCCCCTAACTAGGCATGATGATTTCAATGATGCTCACATAAAAGATAAAAATTGAACCCACTTCCTATGCATAGGTATTTTGTGATCAAACAACTTGTGGGAACAATAATCAACTAGCATAGGAGGGTAAAACAAGCATAACTTCAAAACTTTAAGCACATAGAGAGGAAACTTGATATTATTGCAATTCCTACAAGCATATATTCCTCCCTCATAATAATTTTCAGTAGCATGATGAATGAATTCAAAAATATAACCAGCACCTAAACCATTATTTTCATGATCTACAAGTATATAATTTTTATTATTCTCATTCGGAATAGTGGAAGTATCATAAGAAACTCGAATACTATAAATTGTTTCCACATTAAAAGAGTAATGTTCACAGAAGGGGTAATCATAATCATGACAAGTTTTATAAATATAATCACTACTTTTTATAGCATAAGTATCATCACAATAATCATCATAAGTAGGAGGCATGTTATCATCATTATAAATTTGCATATCAAAACTTGGGCGACTAAAAATATCATATTCATTAAACGTACCATCCCCAAGCTTGGGAAAAACATTAATTGCAGCAAATATATTCTCAGAAACATCATCTTCATCAACCATAGCATCCCCAAGCTTGGGCCTTTTCATAATCATAAGCATAATCACTCTCATCGTTAATAGTATGGATAGCACCAATAGTATAGCAATTATCATATTCGTCCAAGCAAGTGCAAAAAAGATTTTTGAAGATCATAAGAAGTATCATTATCTTCCACAATCATATTTTCATGAGGCACAATAGTAATAGGAGTAGCACTATTTGGGAGAGATATCTTTTTACCTCTCTTCCTTTTTCTTTTCTTCTTCTTCACCACATCATGTGTGGGTTCAATCCTCTTTTTGGAGCTCCTTATTGATGAGATTGGTTGAATAGGAGGCTCCTCCTCGTTACCTGATTCATCATAAGAAATAATAGGAGGGTATTGGGAAGCCTCAGCCCTTTTATTAGCATTCTCTTCATCTTCTATTTTTTTTCTTTTCTTTATGTAATTGGCAATATAAGGATTTTCAATGCAATTCACCGCACAATACACATAAATCTTCTCTAGATCAAAATCAAGAAATTTATCAAAATTAAACTTTGGAATACCCTTAGTTATACGTTTCATTTCCTCATAGCACAAAAGAAGACTAAGCTCTTTATGATGCTCAAGGGTAATCAAATTATCACAATTTTTGGATACGATTCGGTCATGAAACAATTTACATTGGAGATTTAAATGACCATGTTCATTGCAAAGTTCACAAGGGGCGCGAAAAATATTGAATTTTTCAACACAATCATCAAGACTTTCTTGCAACAATTCAGTTTCTAAGTACTTATGCCTCTTGAAATATCTATCTTCCCTATTTGGTGTGTACTTACAAACCCAATGCACTCCACAAAAATTGACATGTTTATAGGAGACATTTTCATCATAACTAGTGCAATCATCATTATTATCATGGATATTCAAAGAATTCGTACTAACAACATTGCAATCATGCTCATCATTCAAATATTTAGTGCCAAACATTTTATAGATTTCTTCTTCTAGCACTTGAGCACAATTATCCTTTCCATCATACTCACGAAAGATATTAAAAAGGTGAAGTGTATGAGACAAACTCAATTCCATTTTTTTATAGTTTTGTTTTGAAAACTAAACTAGAGATAAAACAAGAAACTAAAAGACTCGAATGCAAGATCTAAAGATATACCTTCAAGCACTCACCTCCCCGGCAACAGCGACAGAAAAGAGCTTGATGTCTACTACACAACCTTCTTCTTGTAGACGTTGTTGGGCCTCCAAGTGCAGAGGTTTGTAGGACAGTAGCAAATTTCCCTCAAGTGGATGACCAAAGGTTTATCAATCCTTAGGAGGCGTAGGATGAAGATGGTCTCTCTCAAGCAACCCTGCAACCAAATAACAAAGAGTCTCTTGTGTCCCCAACACATCCAATACAATGGTAAATTGTATAGGTGCACTAGTTCGGCGAAGAGATGGTGATGCAAGTGGTATATGGATAGTAGATAATAGTTTTTGTAATCTGAAAATAAAAACAGCAAGGTAACTAATGATAAAAGTGAGCGTAAACGGTATTCCAATGCTAGGAAACAAGGCCTGGGGTTCATACTTTCACTAGTGCAAGTCCTCTCAACAATAATATCATAATTGGATCACATAACTATCCCTCAACATGCAACAAAGAGTCACTCCAAAGTCACTAATAGCGGAGAACAAACGAAGAGATTATGGTAGGGTATGAAACCACCTCAAAGTTATTCTTTCCAATCAATCTGTTGTGCTATTCCTATAAGTGTCACAAACAACCCTAGAGTTCGTACTAGAATAACACATTAAGACACAAATCAACCAAAACCCTAATGTCACCTCAAGTATCCATGGGTACGATTATACGATAAGCTTCACACAATATCATATTCATCTATTCAACCAACACATAGAACCTCAAAGAGTGCCCCAAAGTTTCTACCGGAGAATCACGACGAAAACGTGTGCCAACCCCTATGCATAGGTTCATGGGCAGAACGCGCAAGTTGATCACCAAAACATACATCAAGTGAATCACGTGATATCCCATTGTCACCACAGATACGCACGGCAAGCCATACATCAAGTGTTCTCAAATATTTAAAGACTCAATCCGATAAGATAACTTCAAAGGGAAAACTCAATCCATTACAAGAGAGTGGAGGGGGAGGAGAAACATAAGATCCAACTATAATAGCAAAGCTCACGATACATCAAGATCATGCCAAATCAAGAACACGAGAGAGAGAGAGAGAGATCAAACACATAGCTACTGGTACATACCCTCAGCCTCGAGGGAGAACTACTCCCCTCTCGTCATGGAGAGCACCGGGATGATGAAGATTGCCACTGGAGAGGGATTGCCCCCTCCGGCAGGGTACCGGAACGGGTCTAGATTGGCTTTCGGTGGCTACGGAGGCTTCTGGCGGCGGAACTCCCGATCTATTGTGCTCCCCGATCGTTTTAGGGTATATGGAGATATTTAGGCGAAAGAAATACGTCAGGGGAGCCACGAGGGGCCCGCGAGGGTGGAGGGCGCTCCCTAGGGGGGTGGGCGCGCCCCCCTACCACATGGCCTCCTCGAAGCTTCCCTTACGTGCACTTCAAGTCTTCTGGGCTTCTTTCCTTCCAAAAATGAGTTCCGTGAAGTTTCAGGTCAATTGAACTCCATTTGATTTTCCTTTTCTGCAATATTCTAAAACAAGGTAAAAACAGAAACTAGCACTGGGCTCTGGGTTAATAGGTTAGTCCCAAAAATGATATAAAAGTGTATAATAAAGCCCATAAACATCCAAAACAGTAGATAATATAGCATGGAGCAATCAAAAATTATAGATACGTTGGAGACGTATCACCCAATCATGAGCTCTCAAGAGAAATGATTATTCAAAATTTTATGCTCGGCTTTCTGGTAACAATCGCACCATGCTTGATACTTCTTTTGCTGGCTCTTTTATGATGAAGACTATTGAATTCAAATGGGATTTATTGGAAAGAATTAAACGCAACTCTGAAGATTGGGACCTCGACAATGGTAAGGAGTCAGGTATGACATCTAGTTTTGATTGTGTTAAATCTTTTATGGATACCGATATTTTTCATAAATTTAGCACTAAATATGGACTTGACTCTGAGATAGTAGCTTCTTTCTGTGAATCTTTTTCTACTTATGTTGATCTCCCCAAGGAGAAGTGGTTTAAATATCATCCTCCCATATAAGTAAAAGTAGCTGCACCTATTCAAGTTGAAGAAAAGACTATCACTTATAATGATCCTATTGTTCCTACTTCTTATGTTGAGAAACCACCTTTCCCTGTTAGGATAAAGGATCATGCTAAAGCTTCAACTGTAGTTCGTAAATGCAATATTAAAACATATACACCTCCTGAGCAAGTTAAAGTTGAACCTAATATTGCTATCATTAAAGATATCTTGTCTGATAATATTGATGGGCATGTTATTTATTTCTGTGATGAAACTGCTAGAATTGCTAAACCTTGTGCTAAAGATAAACCTAGACCTGCGGTAGGCATGCCTGTTATTTCTGTTAAAATAGGAGATCATTGTTATCTTGGCTTATGTGATATGGGTGCTAGTGCTAGCGCAATACCTCATTCCTTATACAAAGAAATTATGCATGAGATTGCACCTGCTAAAATAGAAGATATTGATGTCACAATTAAACTTGCCAATAGAGATACTATTTCACAAATGGGAATTTTTAGAGATGTTGAAGTATTATGTGGGAAAACTAAATATCCTGCTAATTTTCTTGTTCTTGGTTCCCCACAAGATATCTTTTGTCCCATTATAGTTGGTAGACCATTCTTAAATACTGTTAATGCTACCATAGATTGCAAAAGAGATGTTGTTACTATCGGTTTAGATAATATGACTCATGAATTTAATTTCTCTAAATTTAGTAGACAACACCGTGAAGAAGAATTACCTAGTAAGGATGAAATTATTGGTCTTGCTTCTATTGCCGTACTTCCTAGTGATCCTTTAGAACAATATTTGCTAGACCATGAAAATGATATGTTTATGAATGAAAGAAGGGAATTAGATGAAGTATTCTTTAAACTGGAACCTATTCTGAAAAACAATTTACCTGTTGAAATCCTAGGGGATCCTCCTCCACCCAAGGGTGATCCCGTGTTTGAGCTTAAACCGTTGCCTGATACTCTTAAATATGCTTATCTTGATGAGAAAAAGATATATCATGTTATTATTAGTGCTAACCTTTCAGAACATGAAGAGGAGAGATTATTGAAAACTCTAAAGAAGCACCGTGCTGCTATTGGGTATACTCTTGATGATCTTAAGGGCATTAGTCCCACTCTATGTCAACATAAAATTAATTTGGAAGAAGATGCTAAACCAGTTCATGATCATCAACGCCAGCTGAATCCTAAAATGAAAGAAGTGGTAAGAAAGGAGACACTAAAGCTCCTTGAGGCAGGTATAATCTATCCCGTTGCTGATAGTCAGTGGGTAAGTCCTGTCCATTGTGTCCCTAAGAAGGGAGGTATTACTGTTGTTCCTAATGATAAAGATGAATTGATTGCTCAAAGAATTATTACAGGTTATAGGATGGTAATTGATTTATGCAAATTAAATAAGGCTACTAAAAAGGATCATTACCCCTTACCTTTTATCGATCAAATGCTAGAAAGATTGTCCAAATATACACATTTTTCCTTTCTAGATGGTTATTCTGGTTTCTCTCAAATACCTGTGTCACCCAAAGATCAATCAAAGACTACTTTTACATGCCCTTTTGGTACTTTTTCTTATAGACGTATGCCTTTTGGTTTATGTAATGCACCTGCTACCTTTCAAAGATGCATGATGGCTATATTCTCTGACTTTTGTGAAAAGATTTGTGAGGTTTTCATGGACGACTTTTTCGTCTATGGATCTTCTTTTGATGATTGCTTGAGCAACCTTGATCGAGTTTTGCAGAGATGTGAAGAAACTATTCTTGTCTTGAATTGGGAAAGTGCCACTTTATGGTTAATGAAGGTATTGTCTTGGGGCATAAAGTTTCTAAAAGAGGTATTGAAGTTGATAAAGCCAAGGTTGATGCTATTGAAAAGATGCCATGTCCCAAGGACATCAAAGGTATAAGAAGTTTCCTTGGTCATGCCAGTTTTTATAGGAGGTTCATTAAGGACTTCTCAAAAATTTCTCGGCCTCTGACTAATTTATTACAAAAAAGATATACCATTTGTCTTTGATGATGATTGCGTAGAAGCATTTGAAATACTTAAGAAAGCATTGATCTCTGCACCCATTGTTCAGCCACCTGATTGGAATTTACCCTTTGAAATTATGTGTGATGCTAGTGATTATGCTATAGGTGCTGTTCTAGGACAAAGAGTTGATAAGAAACTAAATGTTATTCAATATGCTAGTAAAACTCTAGACAATGCTCAAAGAAATTATGCTACTACTGAAAAAGAATTCTTAGCAGTTGTATTTGCTTGTGATAAGTTTAAACCTTATATTGTTGATTCTAAAGTAACTATTCACACTGATCATGCTGCTATTAAATATATTATGGAAAGAAAGATGCTAAACCTAGACTTATTAGATGGGTTCTCTTGCTACAAGAATTTGATTTGCATATTGTTGATAGAAAAGGAGCTGAGAACCCCGTTGCAGACAACTTGTCTAGGTTAGAAAATGTGCTTGATGACCCACTACCTATTGATGATAGCTTTCCTAATGAGCAATTAAATGTCATAAATGCTTCTCATACTGCTCCATGGTATGTTGATTATGCTAATTACATTGTTGCTAAGTTTATACCACCTAGTTTCACATACCAGCAAAAGAAAAAGTTCTTCTATGATTTGAGGCATTACTTTTGGGATGACCCACATCTTTATAAAGGAGTGGATGGTGTTATTAGACGTTGTGTACTTGAGGATGAACAGGAACAAATCCTACGCAAGTGTCACTCCGAAGCTTATGGAGGACACCATGCTGGAGATAGAACTGCACATAAGGTACTGCAATCTGGTTTTTATTGGCCTACTCTCTTCAAGGATGCCCGTAAGTTTGTCTTATCTTGTGATGAATGTCAAAGAATTGGTAATATTAGTAGATGTCAAGAAATGCCTATGAATTATTCACTTGTTATTGAACCATTTGATGTTTGGGGCTTTGACTATATGGGACCTTTTCCTTCCTCTAATGGTTATACACATATTTTAGTTTCTGTTGATTACGCTACTAAGTGGGTAGAAGCTATTCCAACTAGTAGTGCTGATCATAACACTTCTATTGAAATGCTTAAAGAAGTTATTTTCCAAGATTTGGAGTCCCTAGATATTTAATGACTGATGGTGGTTAACATTTTATTCATGGTGCTTTCCATAAAATGCTTGCTAAATATGATGTTAATCATAGAATTGCATCTCCTTATCACCCTTAGTCTAGTGGGCAAGTAGACTTGAGTAATAGAGAACTCAAATTAATTTTGCAAAAAACTATTAATAGGTCTAGAAAGAATTGGTCCATGAAATTAGATGATGCATTATGGGCCTATAGAACTGCATATAAAAATCCTATGGGTATGTCTCCGTATAAAATGGTCTATGGAAAAGCATGTCACTTACCTCTCGAACTAGAACACAAGGATTATTGGGCTATTAAAGAACATAATTATGATTTTAAACTTGCCGGTGAGAAGAGGTTATTTGATATTAGCTCACTTGATGAATGGAGAACCCAAGCCTACGAAAATGCCAAGTTGTTTAAAGAAAAGGTTAAAAGATGGTATGACAAAAGAATACAAAAGCGTGAGTTTAATGTAGGTGATTATGTATTGCTATACAACTCTCGTTTAATATTTTTTGCAGGAAAACTTCTCTCTAAATGGGAAGGTCCTTACGTTATCGAGGAGGTCTACCATTCTGGTGCCATAAAAATCAACAACTTCGAAGGCACAAATCCGAAGGTGGTGAACGATCAAAGATTCAAACATTATATCTCAGGTAATCCCATAAATGTTGAAACCAATGTTATTGAAACCGTAACCCCAAAGGAATACATGAGGGACACTTTCCGGAATGTTTCAGACTCCGAAAAGGAATAGGTATGTGGTGCGATAAGTAAACCGACTCCAAAACAGTTTTTAAGGCAATATTTCTCCGTTTTGGAATATTTAGAAAAATAGAAAAATAAGAAGTAGTCCAGGAAGGACACGAGGCCTCCACGAGGGTGGAGGGCGCGCCCCCTACCTCGTGGGCACCTCATGTGTTCTCCGGACTCTGTTTTCATACACGACACGTATTTTGGTCGGTAAAAATTCATTATATAATCTCCCGGAGGTTTTGACTCCCGTATCACGCAAAAATCTCCTTTCTTTGTTTCGAGCTGTCCTGCAGATTTGAGCAACATGTCGTCCCAGGATTCGGAAGGAGGGAGCTATGTGGCTGATTACCTTGCAGACCCTAAAGTCTATGGGGATGTGGAGCATTGTGGTTGGACTACGAAAGGAGACGAGGACTATGAACCTAAGGGAAAGGAGGAGACGAGCTCAGATGAAGATGAAGTCCCACTACCTCAACCTGGGGACATGCATGTGGAGTTCAAAAAGTCAAGCTTCCCTGATAGAGCGAAGAAACCTAAGATCGAGTTTATCCCTTTTCGCCTCTTGTAGGAAAACTAACAAGAACTATGCAAAAAGATACTAAGCTTGGAGCAGGAGATCGAGGACCTAAGGGACCAAAATTCTGTCCTCAAGCGTAAATTAAGGAAGAAACCGACGACATCAACAAAATCACCACCGTCTCCACAAACAAAGAAGAATTGAGTATCTGGTATGGGCACTCCACTTGGCAACTGCCAAGCTTGGGGGAGTGCCCCGGTATCGTATCACCATCACTTTTATCTTTACCGTTTTTCTTAGTTCGATCCTTTTGGTAATATCTTGATCTAGTAGAATAAAAGTTCCTAGTATGATCTAGTCGTGAGTTTTGCTTTATAATTCTCCTATGTAATCGAGTCCATGAGCTATATAATAAAGATTAGTGTTGAGTCAAGGGCTTGATTCTTTTGCCATGATCTTAAGTGAATAAAAAGAAACAAAGAGATCATGTGAGTCTTATGGAGAGTAATGAGCTCACATAGAAAGATTATGATGAATAAAAGTTATTGATGGTTGACAAACACAGTTTTGGTCATCGTTGCAATTAATAGGAAGTAATAAAGAAAGAGAGGTCTTCACATATAAATATACTATCTTGGACATCTTTTATGATTGTGAGCACTCATTAAAATATGACATGCTAAAGAGTTGACATTGGACAAGGAAGACAACGTAATGGATTATGTTTTCTTATATCTGAGATAAATTATATTGTCTTGGATCTTCCAACATGATGAGCTTGCCTTTCCCCCCTCATGCTAGCCAAATTCATTGCACCAAGTAGAGATACTACTTGTGCTTCCAAATACCCTTAAACCAGTCTTGCCATAAGAGTCCACCATATCTACCTATGGATTGAGTAAGTTCCATCAAGTAAGTTGTCATCGGTGCAAGCAATAAAAATTGCTCTCTAAATATGTATGATTGATTGGTGTGGAGGAAATAAGCTTTATACGATCGTGTGATATGGAAGTACTAAAAGCGACATACTGCATAATAAAGGTCCATATCACAAGTGGCAATATAAAGTGATGTTCTTTCGCATTAAGATTTTGTGCATCCAACCATAAAAGCGCATGACAACCTCTACTTCCTCTGCGAAGGGCCTATCTTTTACTTTTATCTCCTACATTGCATAAGAGTCATGGTGATCTTCACCCTTCCTTTTTACATTTTATCCTTTGGCAAGCACAATATGTTGGAAAGGTCCTGGTATATATGGCTAATTGGATGTGAGTTTTCATGAACTATTATTGTTGACATTACCCTTGAGGTAAAACGTTGGGAGGCAAAACTATAAGCCCCTCTCTTTCTCTGTGTCCGATTAAAACTCCATACCCATAAGTATTGCGTGAGTGTCAGCAATTGTGAAAGATTATATGATAGTTGAGTATGTGGACTTGCTGAAAAGCTCTTATACATTGACTCTTTCCTATGTTATGATAAATTGCAATTGCTTTAATGACTGAGATTGTAGCTTGTTAGTTTTCAATGAAGTCTACGATTCATACTTGGTATTGTGATTGAATTATTACTCTAGAATTAGAGATTATATGGCAAAGAATTATATGAGTTGCTATTCTAAGAATGATCATGATGCCCTCAGGTCCGTATTTTATTTTTATCGACACCTCTATCTCTAAACATGTGGACATATTTTTCGATTTCGGCTTTTCGCTTGTGGACAAGCGAGGTCTAAGCTTGGGGGAGTTGATACGCCCATTTTGCATCATGCTTTTATATCGATATTTATTGCATTATGGGCTGATATTACACATTATGTCACAATACTTATACCTATTCTCTCTTATTTTACAAGGTTTACATAAAGAGGGAGAATGCCGGTAGTTGGGATTCTGGGTTGGAAAAGGAGCAAATATTAGAGACCTACTCTGCACAGCTCCAAAAGCCCTGAAACTTCACGGAAGATGTTTTCCAAATATATAAAAAATACTGAGAGCAAGAACTTCAGCAGGGGGGCCACACCCTGCCCACGAGGGTGGGGGGCGCGCCCTACCCCCCTGGGCGCTGATGTCTACTACACAACCTTCTTCTTGTAGACGTTGTTGGGCCTCCAAGTGTAGAGGTTTGTAGGACAGTAGCAAATTTCCCTCAAGTGGATGACCTAAGGTTTATCAATCCGTGGGATGCGTAGGATGAAGATGGTCTCTCTCAAACAACCCTGCAACCAAATAACAAAGAGTCTCTTGTGTCCCCAACACACCCAATAAAATGGTAAATTGTATAGGTACACTAGTTTGACGAAGAGATGGTAATACAAGTGGTATATGGATAGTAAATAAAGGTTTTTGTAATCTTAAAATATAAAAACAGCAAGGTAACTAATGATAAAAGTGAGCGTAAACGGTATTGCAATGCTAGGAAACAAGGCCTAGGGTTCATACTTTCACTAGTGTAAGTCCTCTCAACAATAATAACATAATTGGATCACATAACTATCCCTCAACATGCAACAAAGAGTCACTCCAAAGTCACTAATAGCAGAGAAGAAACGAAGAGATTATGGTAGGGTATGAAACCACCTCAAAGTTATTCTTTCCAATCAATCCGTTGGGCTATTCCTATAAGTGTCACAAACAGCCCTAGAGTTCATACTAGAATAACACCTTAAGACACAAATCAACCAAAACCCTAATGTCACCTAGATACTCCAATGTCACCTCAAGTATCCGTGGGTATGATTATACGGTATCCATCACACAATCTCAGATTCATCTATTCAACCAACACATAGAACCTCAAAGAGTGCCCCAAAGTTTCTATCGGAGAATGACGATGAAAACATGGGCCAACCCCTATGCATAGGTTCATGGGCGGAACCCGCAAGTTAATCACCAAAACATACATCAAGCGAATCACGTGATATCTCATTGTCACCACAGATACGCATGACAAGACATACATCAAGTGTTCTCAAATCTTTAAAGACTCAATCCGATAAGATAACTTCAAAGGGGAAACTCAATCCATTACAAAGAGAGTAGAGGGGGGAGAAAACATCATAGGATCCAAATATAATAGCAAAGCTCGCGATACATCAAGATCGTGCCAAATCAAGAACACGAGAGAGAGAGAGAGAGATCAAACACATAGCTACTGGTACATACCCTCAGCCCCGAGGGAGAACTACTCCCTCCTCGTCATGCAGAGCACCGGGATGATGAAGATGGCCACCGGAGAGGGATTGCCCCCTCCGCCAGTGTGCCGGAACGGGTCTAGATTGGTTTTCGGTGGCTATGGAGGCTTATGGCGGCGGAACTCCCGATCTATTGTGCTCCCGGATGTTTTTAGGGTATATGGAGATATGTAGGTGGAAGAAATACGTGAGGGGGGCCACGAGGGGCCCACGAGGGTGGAGGGCGCGCCCCCTACCTCGTGGCCTCCACAAAGGTCCCCTGACGTGCACTCCAAGTCTTCTGGGCTTCTTCTGATCCAAAAATAGGTTCCGTGAAGTTTCAGGTCAATTGGACTCCGTTTGATTTTCCTTTTCCGCGATACTCTAAAACAAGGTAAAAACAGAAACTGACACTGGGCTCTGGGTTAATAGGTTAATCCCAAAAATGATATATAAGTATATAATCAAGCCCATAAACATCCAAAACAGTAGATAATATAGCATGGAGCAATCAAAAATTATAGATACGTTGGAGACGTATCAGCATCCCCAAGCTTAATTCCTGCTCGTACTCGAGTAGGTAAATGATAAAAACAAAATTTTGGATGCGGAGTGCTACTTGGCATAATTTCAATGTAATTCTTCTTCATTGTAGCATGAATATTCAGATCCGAAAGATTCAAGATAAAAGTTCATATTGACATAAAAATAATAATACTTCAAGCATACTAACTAAGCAATCATGTCTTCTCAAAATAACATGGCCAAAGAAAGTTCATCCCTACAAAATCATATAGTTTAGTCATGCTCCATTTTAGCCACACAAGAATGCTCTCATCATGCACAACCCCGATGACAAGCCAAGCAATTGTTTCATACTATAGTAATCTCAAACCTATAAACTTTCACGCAATACATGAGCGCGATCCATGATATAGCACTATGGGTGGAATAGAATATAATGAGGGGATTATGTGGAGAAGACAAAAAAGAAGGTCTAACATCAACGAGGCTAATCAATGGGCAATGGAGATGCCCATCAATTAATGTTAATGCATGGAGCAGGGATTGCCATGCAACGGATGCACTAGAGCTTTAAATGTATGAAAGCTCTACAAAAGAAACTAAGTGGGTGTGCATCCAACTTGCTTGCTCACAAAGACCTAGGGCACTTGAGGATGCCCATTGTTGGAATATACAAGCCAGGTTCTATAATGAAAAATTACCACTAGTATATGAAAGTGACAAAACAAGAGACTCTCTATCATGAAGATTATGGTGCTACTTTGAAGCACACGTGTGGCAAAGGATAGTAGCATTGTCCCTTCTCTCTTTTTCTCTCATTTTTTATATTTTTTAAAATATTTTTTTGGGCCTTCTCTCTCTTTTTTATGGACTTTCTCTTTTTTGGGGGCCTTCTCTTTTTTTATGGCCTTTCTTTTTTTATTCCTCACTTGGGATAATGCTCTAGAAAATGATGATCATCACACTTGTATTTATTTACAACTCAATGATTACAAGTCGATACTAGAACAAAGTATGACTCTATATGAATGCCTCCGGTAGTGTACCGGGATATGAAATGAACCAAGAGTGACATGAATGAAAAATTATGAATGGTGGCTTTTCCACAAATACGATGTCAACTACGTGATCATGCAAAGCAATATGACAATGATGAATGTGTCATGATAAACGGAATGGTGGAAAGTTGCATGGAAATATATCTCGGAATGGCTATGGAAATGCCATAATAGGTAGGTATGGTGGCTGTTTTGAGGAAGATATAAGGAGGTTTATGTGTGATAGAGCGTATAATATCACGGGGTTTGGATGCACCGGCAAAGTTTGGACCAACTCTCAATGTGAGAAAGGGCAATGCACGGTACTGAAGAGGCTAGCAAGGATGGAAGGGTGAGAGTGCGTATAATCCATGGACTCAACATTAGTCATAAAGAACTCACATACTTATTGCAAAAGTCTACAAGTCATCAAAAACCTCGGCAGTACGCGTGTCGGTGTCAAAACTGGAGGATCTCGGGTAGGGGGTCCCGAACTGTGCGTCTAGGCCAGATGTTAACAGGAGACAAGGGACACGAAGTTTTACCCAGGTTTGGGCCCTCTCGATGGAGGTAAAACCCTACGTCCTGCTTGATTAATATTGATGATATGGGTAGTACAAGAGTAGACTTACCACGAGACCGAGGAGGCTAAACCCTAGAAGCTAGCCTGTGGTATGATTGTTGATGTGTATGTTGTCCTACGGACTAAAACCCTTCGGTTTATATAGACACCGGATAGGGTTAGGGTTACATGGAGTCGGTTACAATGGTAGGAGATCTTCATATCCGTATCGCCAAGCTTGCCTTCCACGCCAAGGAAAGTCCCTTCCGGACACGGGACGGAGTCTTCAATCTTGTATCTTCATAGTCCAGGAGTCCGGCTGAAGGTATAGTCCGGCTATCCGAACAACCCCTAATCCAGGACTCCCTCAGTAGCCCCTGAACCAGGCTTCAATGACGACGAGTCCGGCGCACATATTATCTTCGGCATTGCAAGGCGGGTTCCTCCTCCAAGTACTTCATAGAAGATTTTGAACACAAAGATAGTGTCCGGCTCTGCAAAATAAGTTTCCACATATTGCCATAGAGAGAATAATAATTACACAAATCTAATCTGCTGACGTATTCTGTAGTGTGACATCACACCACGGCCAAGCTTTTATTCGAACCGTTTTACTGCCCCATCTCAGCGCGTTATGTGAGGCGGTTTCCTTAGCACGTCTTGTTAAAGCAGAGATCGTGTCCCCTTATTCTGGGATTCTCATCAATACGGGCGTGGGTAACCCAACCGCGCCATTGATTACGGCGCTTGGGAGATAAGCGAGTTTTACCAGGCTGGTGGGGACGCGTAGTCGCATCCACCCATATAAGGGGATAAGGATCCACCTTTTCACCTACGCCTTCTTCCTCCTTCACCTATCCATTCTTGTGCACTCGAGCTCCAGCGCCCAAGTCCGCACTCCCCACCTCAACCTTCTCCAGCCATGTCCGGAGCGGGAGGCAAGTGGATGGTCTCCTCCGTCACGGAGGGACATATCAAAAAGCTGAGGAAGGCTGGATACCTGTCTAACGACATCTCGTACCGGCTCCCCGAAAAGGGGCAGCTCATCCCCACCCCTAGGCCCCATGAGAGGGTGGTGTTCCTCCCCCATTTCCTCTGCGGACTGGGCTTCCCTCTCCACCCATTTGTCCGGGGGCTCATGTTCTACTACGGCCTGGATTTCCACGATCTGGCCCCGAACTTCATCCTCAACATCTCGGCGTTCATCGTCGTGTGCGATGCCTTCCTCCGCATCCGCACCCATTTCGGCCTATGGCTCAAGACTTTCAACGTCAAGCCGAAGGTGGTGCGCGGCAACCAGGCGGAGTGCGGAGGTGCCATGGTGGGCAAGATGGCCAATGTCCTATGGCTCGAGGGCTCCTTTGTGGAGACCCTGAAGGGGTGGCAATCGGGGTGGTTTTACATCACCGAGCCACGCGATGCCGAATGGGTCGCACCCCTCGAGTTCCGGTCCGGACCCCCAACGCGGCTCACGTCCTGGAAAGAGACGGGCGTATCGTGGGGCAAAAAAGGAGAGCTGACCGGACTCCAAACATGCGTCAAAACCCTGGTGGACAAGAAGCTCAAACTTGTCAACGTAGTCCAGGTTATGCTCATCCGCTTGATCCTCCCGTGCCAACAACGGGCTTTCAACCTGTAGGAGTTTGACCCGGCGCGGCACCAAACTCTGAGCAGGCTCTTCGAAATGACGTACGAAGATGCCTGGAAGGTGATTTTCAAGGGCGCCGAGGCTCCCGCATCCGCTACTGAGGATCACGGATTCAGTGTGCAGTGTCACGCTCTCGTGGTAAGCTATTTTTTTCCTTTTACAGGGTATCATTTTTCATAGTTTGACTCCATGCGGGATCTAAGCTCCCTTTCCTTTGACAGGACTGGTAGGTGACGTCCGGACAGATCAACTGTCCAACCCCTTTGCCCGAAGGCCCAGCGGACGCTCGCTTGGCGAGGCTGCTGGTTCCGGCACCCTATGTGGTGCCGGAGAAGAAGGTCAAGAAGAAGGCCACGGGGACTCGAAAGAGTGCCCGACGCCCGGAGGTGTCGGATTCATCATCCAACGAATCCAAGACGCACTCCTCCCATGAAGACGAGAAGGAGGAAGAAGAGACCCCTCCCCCTCCAGCGGGGGAAGGGAAGAAAAGGAAGGCTGCCCCAACTTGGGAGGCCGAAGGGTCCAAGAAGGAGAAAACCCTTCCTCCGGACTGCTCCACCGATGCTGACGGCGGCGGAGAGGAGTGGGCGCCTAGGGCCAAGCCCCTAGCCAAATCGTAAGTATCCGGATACCAGAGTAATTCATAGTATTCGTTTATTGCACAGCTTTCCCTCATGTCGATTATGTTTATGCAGCCCACCCAAAGACCGGCTCGACGCGTCGTCGAGCAGCTCACTGGACTCGTCGGATGTGAACTCGCTTCCGACGGCTTCCTCCCCCCGCCCTACGGACGACACCGAAGTGTTGTCCCAATAGGTTCCAAGCCGGGAGGAGGTGGTCCTGGAGGCGCCACAAGGCGACCTCCCGAACTCCAGGAGTAAAGGGGATGAAACCCCCCGGGGCTCCAAGTTCGGCTCTAGGCCGGACATCGCTCCGGAACCTTCAAAGGTTCCAGAGTCCGGCGGGGGGCCTCCTTCCAAGAGGAGAAAGTCCGCCGTGCCGGTGGCCCCCGTCCAACCGGAGGCGCCGGACAATATGTTTGAGGCGCTCCAAGGCGCCTCCATCGACGAGGAACACCGTGCCATTATGAGTGCGGTGGTCCGGAAGGTTCAGTCCGCCAATAGCGGACTGACTGAAGCTTGTACTAGCCTTTTGAAAGGCTTTGAGGTAAGTAAAGAATGTGTAAATAATATTACCGCATAGACAGTAGCCCCTGATGCTCTGTTTGGCGTTCGGGAAGAAAAGCCGAATAGAGGATCAAATAAAATTCGCAGGAGTCTAACATAAGTGAGTCAATATGCGTATGCAGGCTTCCCTGCTTGCATCCGCCGCACTGACTGCGGAAGTGGATACGCTAAAGCAGAACCTCGAGCGGTCCGAGCAAGAGCTCGGTCGTGCCAAGAAGCAGCTCGAGGACAATGAAGGTAAGAAATACCTTGTTTAAATATATATAAAAAAGGTGCAATTGCAAAAAATGACAGGATTATCGTGGCTATTGTAGGGGCCACGTCGGAAGTGGTGACCCTTAATCAAGCGCTGGTCGAGGCCGAGAAGAGTGCGGCCTCGGAGCGCACCGAGCGGGAGAAGTATGAGGCCGAGGTTGGCAAGGTGCAGCAAGAGCTCCAAGCTCTCATGGAAAAACATGAGAGTTTGGAGCTTGACTCAAAGACGCGAGCGTCCGAGCTCACGGTGGCTATTGAAAATGCCAAGTCTGCCAAGGCCGAATCCCAGAAGACCCTCCAGGAGTTGGATGAGGTGAAGAAGATAGCGGCGGGTAAGGCATTCTTTATGCAAAGCAAACACATAAACGTGAGTTACTTGTTACTGTAACATCCCAAATTTTCAATTTGGAATGTTATACATTAGAGCATCATGCATATCATATTTTATTTTGCATTTTGGTTGATCCTAGAAATTCTACGCAACTCAATGACCCACGGAGAGAGTTGGGGATTTCGTTATTTTCATATTTGAGTTTTCTCAAATTTTGGAATAGGATCATTTGATTTTATTTATTTTATCATCAATTATTTCTATTACAAAAATATGAGAGAGGGAATAAAATGACTTTCCCAAAAGAAAGAAATATTGAGGATTTAATAATAAAATCAAATAAGATTTTATTTCGGAGTTTTTCGGTGTTTTATTTGAATTTAGGAAAAAAGTGTGTTTTTTCAAAATTGCATTTAGGCCCCAAATAAATGTTCACCTTGTGCGGCTTGATTTTAGAAGCCCGGGAAAATTTATTTCGGAATTTTTGGAGTCCGTTTAGTGTTTCTTTTTATTTTTATTCCGAGCGGAATAAAAAAAATGCGAACCGACTTAACGGGCCGTGTCTGACCAGGACACCGACCCGGGAGGCCTTTATAAGCCGAGGCCCGGCCCCGGGGGGGGGGGGGGAGGGGGAACCCTAAGCGCCCCAAACCCTAGCCGCCGCCTTAAGCTGCCGCCGCCCTAGCCGCCGCTGTCGTCGTCCGCCGCCGCCGCCGGATCCCGCCGCCGAGGTTCGTCGCGCCTCGTTTTCCGTGCCGTCGTAAAAAAAGTGAAAAAAAATTTGGCGTTCGTCGTTTTTCTTTTGCTCAGATTAAATTCGCGATTTTTCTGATCGCGATTCCTGATCCGATTTTTGTTTTAGTTTAACTTTTTGCTCGTTTATCGGAATCAGGCGATTCAAGCGCCTAGAGTTTCATCTCGAAACCCTCTATCCGAATAACCAACTTAAACAAGATTTTGCTACTGTAAAATTTGCCCTAGATCCATATTACTAGAATGAAGTTGTTTTCTTTCGCCGTTGGATTTTCATTGCTTTGTTCGATTTGATTCTTTTTGCCAACCGGAGTTCTTAAGATGAACCTTCTGGTTAGATCTCTTATTTGAGTTTTACCTGTGCATTAGATAAGTACTTATTGTATGCTTGTTTGTTTGTCTGCGATAGAATACCCGGAGTGCGCCGCTTGTTAATTCGAATCGTTAGGTTTCGCGGATCATCAGCAAGGCAAGTAACACTTTGATCATACCTTTTCTACTACCCAGTTTTATTGCATTAGATCAATCCTCACACATTGCATGATTAGGATCTAATTAAATTGTGGGATGGGAAGTAGATGAGGTAGTACCTATTACCCGTTATTATCAAACCTTTGGGAGTTACTTCTACGTTTGCTTATTATGCCATGCTATGCTAGTAGACGTGGATTAGGTGAGTGATATCCATGACAGATGTGAGATTGTTAATTAATGGTTTATCTAAGGTGGCAACTTAAACACACATCTGGGTGGATTGAGGCACCTGGGTATTCCAGGACTTGCCTCTTTTCTTTTGGACCGCCACCCAGGCTCAAAGGGATCATGAGACTATTCATACTAGAAACTTCCGTGCGCAGCCACAAGCTATTATGGGCTCTAGCATAGTTGACTAAGTTGTGTGAACTCTTAAAGTGGTAGACTAGCAGATGTAGGGGATGTAGGTGGTACGGTCTACCCGATCGTAAGGTGCTAGCGCTTCTGAAAGACTATGTCTCGGTCATCCGTCTTCTCAAACACCATGTAGTGCGAGAAACCAAACGGAGGCGATCGAGTCTTGTGGGGAAAAGTGCGCAAACCTCTGCAGAGTGTAATAAACTAATCATGATTAGCTGTGTCCCCGGTTATGGACATCTTGAGTATCTAGTACCTGGATTATCATGTGAATCTCAACATGTTACTCTAAATTAATTTTTTGGGGTTTTGTTTAATGATGATGCTTAATTGGGATTGAGAATGCTGTCAACCATTCTCAATGTTTAACAACTACCATGATAGTAATTAAATTTTATTCCTTTGAAGTAGGGAAAAATTGGCTTTACGCAAAACTGTAACCATAGAGCTTTCCACCAGCCCAATATGCATGTAGTATAGCTGTTTCATTCCATTACTCTCTATGTGTTACCTTGCCAGCATATTCCATGTGCTGACCCATTTTCGGGCTGCAACGTTAATGTTGCAGACTTTTCAGACGACGATTAAGGAGTTTTTAGGTCGTGGTTCTATACTCAGTGATGCCGTTGGTGTTGATGGACTCACTTATCTTCCAAGCCTTCCGCTGTTATCGTTATTAGATGGCGTTAAGCCATATTTATTTTAATAAGTTCTCTTTTGAGACACTCGATGTAATAAGTGTGTGATTGCTACTCTGCTATAAATCCTCCGAGTACTATGTGGTGTCAGCATTACTGATCCAGGGATGACACCGGAGCACAGAGATCAGACCGTTTGAGGTCTGGTCGCTACAGTTACTTACCCGAATCTGGAGCTCTCCAGGAGCGTTCGCAGATCTTCCCCGGAGTGTGTCCGATGCCGCCGCATTCTATCGAGCCAAGGAGGGCAGCTCGACGGAGAAGGTGTTCTGGTCTCAGTACGCTGAGGCCGGACACCCCGTGCCCTTGAGCGACCAGTTGAAGCAACTGGGCGAGCTCCACAAGGCGGCCGAACAGGCCATGAAGGGCCTCATTGTTTGGCTGTGGCCTAGAGGGGCACTGCCTGGGAGCTATTTCGGGCTGGTGCGGCGGCTGGTGGAGGCATGTCCAAGGGTCGAAGTCATCAAGCGCTCCGTCTGCATTGAGGGTGCCCGTAGGGCCCTTGCCCGTGCTAAGGTGCACTGGGGCAAGCTGGATGCTGAGAAGCTTGTGAAGGATGGGCCACCGCCGGGGAAAGAGCATCGCAAGCCCGAGAATTACTATAAGGATGTTCTGAAGGGTGCCCGCCTTATGGCGGATGAATGTTCTAGGGATGTAATTTTTGAGTGAAACTTGCTTGTTTTGTCCTGTGCGCTGAAAACTTGTTTATATGCGCTAAGCAATGCTGTTGGAATTTAAAATATTACCTTATGTGCGGCTGTTTATCAATTCTGAGAGATGGCGAGTCGTCGGCTTCTGCCCCCGTGCCGCTAGTGCTGGGGTGTTCGGGGATAAACCTGAGCGCTCTTTTTCCCATGTTTGGGTCCTTCGAGGGAGGCGCTCAGCCCAACGAACAAGGCAATCGGAGTATAATGCCTGAACACTCTCACTTAGCCATAGAATTCTATAATTTTAAATTTTGGCGAAGCCCCTGGTATTCGGAAGACCGAGTTCGGGGCGCTATCCACGCCTTGGCCGGACAGAGCCGACTCCTCGCCCTAAGCGGCATAAGTCATTAGGGACTCGAAAAAACCTCTCGAACAGCGACCAGCTCTCGCTTCATCATGACAGTCAGTTTTAGCTTTCTCCACTGAGGTGCTCGACCCAGCTCAACCGGGGCACAATCGCAGTGGTTCTCCTAGTTCTACCATAGCCGTTATAGCGGAACGTAAGGCACCAAAAGATAGGAGCCGAGCAAACCCAACTATTGACCCAAGACATGATTCGCAGCCGATGCATATAATGCTATAAGTTCGGGGTGCCGCACTTGTTAAAGTGTTCGGACTTCTCACACCATATTGAGGGGTACTAAAGCCCTTGGCGTATTTTTGCCGTACCAACGTGTACGGGTGCAACATGTCGTTAAGGAACATATATAAAGAAAAAAGGTAATGCAAAAAATAGACGAAGGCTATCCATTGTTTATTAAAAAGGGCTGCGATCAAAGAAGAACGATACAAATAATGCGATAAGTGGAAGGTTGGACTAGTTAACATGTCCGTTCCAGGGGCAGGCTGCGGAATAGTATGCGGAACGGGTATACTGCTCGCGATAGAGACCACCTGGGAGTTCTGTAGTGCGGCGTGGCTTGTCTGCTTCCCTGGTTCTTGCATCGTTTGTGCGGTAACTAAACTGCCGAACAGGCCTTCTGAAGGATGAAGTCCTGAAAGTAAGAGAAAATTAGAAAATCGGTAGCCCCTGGTATGGTTTAAGCCGTGTTTTGGGCGTGCCGTGATGGTGCCCCTCCCCCTGTGCCCATGGTATCTCTAGAGCGTAGTTATGTACGCGAAGTACTGGCGTCGCCTTTTTGCGAGGGTTGGGGTTGGGGCCGCATTGCTACGCCTGCTCAGATCATGCCAAGCGGTCTTGTTGTAGGTTACTCCGGGCGCGCTTGACGGTGTCCAGTCGTTTAGTGGCCGGACTGGAGAACTGCCTGAAGAGGCTGCTTTGAACTTCCGCTACAAGGGCCGCTGTGTGCTCCTCCGTTCGGAGGGAGCGTTCGGTGTTTCCATTGACCGTAATTACTCCTCGAGGGCCTGGCATCTTAAGCTTAAGGTATGCATAATGCGGTACCGCATTGAACTTAGCGAATGCGCTTCACCCAAGCAGTGCGTGATAGCCACTGCGAAACGGGACTATGTCGAAGATTAACTCCTCGCTTCAGAAATTATCCGGAGATCTGAAGACCACTTCAAGTGTGACTGAGCCTGTACAGTTGGCCTCTACACCTGGTATTACGCCTTTAAAGGTCGTTTTGGTGGGCTTAATCCTCGAGGGATCTATGCCCATTTTCCACACTGTATCCTGGTAAAGCAGGTTCAGGCTGCTGTCGCCGTCCATAAGGACTCTAGTGAGATGAAATCCGTCAATAATTGGATCTAGAACCAATGCGGTGAATCCGCCATGACGGATGCTAGTGGGATGGTCCCTTCGATCAAAGGTGATCGGGCAGGAGGACCATGGGTTGAACTTTGGGGCGACTGGCTCTACCGCGTATACATCCCTTAACGCACGCTTCCGCTCCCTTTTGGGGACATGGGTTGCATATATCATGTTCACCGTCCGCACTTGTGGGGGAAAACCCTTCTGTCCACTGTTGTTCGGCGGCCGGGGCTCCTCGTCTTCATCACTATGTAGCCCCATGTCTTCATTTTCGGCGTTTAACTTGCCTGCCTGCTTGAACACCCAACAATCCCTGTTGGTGTAATTGGCTGGCTTTTCGGGGGTGCCATGTATCTAGCACGAGCGGTCGAGTATTCGGTCCAAACTGGACGGGCCCCTAGGATTCCTTTTGAATGGCTTTTTCCGCTGACCGGATTTAGAGCCTCTGAATCCGGCATTAACTGCCGTATCCTCAGCATTGTCGCCGTTAATGCGGTGATTCTGCTTGTTGCTACGCGACCTGCCACTACTGTCCCTGGTGTCCGAATTACCAGGGTTCTTGGTCATATTGTTACTACGAGCAAGCCAGCTGTCTTCTCCCGCGCAAAAGCGGGTCATGAGTGTCGTGAGTGCTTCCATAGATTTCGGCTTTTCCTGTCCAAGGTGCCGGGCCAGCCACTCGTCACGGATATTGTGTTTGAAGGCTGCTAGGGCCTCAGCGTCCGGACAGTCGACTATTTGATTTTTCCTTGTTAGGAACCATGTCCATAATTGCCTGGCCAATTCCTCTGGCTGCTGAATTACGTGACTTAGGTCATCGGCGCCTGGGGGTCGCACGTAAGTGCCCTGGAAATTGTCGAGGAATGCAGCTTCCAGGTCCTCCCAACAACTGATTGATCCTGTTGGCAAGCTGTTAAGCCAATGCCGTGCTGGTCCTTTAAGCTTGAGTGGGAGGTATTTGATGGCGTGGAAATCATCACCGCGGGCCATGTGGATATGAAGGAGATAATCCTCGATCCATACCGCAGGATCTGTTGTGCCATCATATGATTCGATGTTTACGGGTTTGAAACCCTCGGGGATTTGATGATCCATTATTTCGTCTGTAAAGCAGAGTGGGTGTGCGGCACCTCTGTACTAGGTTATATCGTGACGTAGCTCCAATGAGCCTTGTCTACTGTGTTCGGCCCCACCGAATTTGTGGCCGGCGTGACGGTTACCGTCTCGAGCCGTGGGGCGCCCATGCGATCCGTAGATCGATCTTGTTTGCCTTGCCTTGTCCTCCAACATGTCTCGTAAGTCCGGCGCATATTCCCGTGCCTTGGTACGGGGTGCGGCTTGAGTGGAGGGCCGAGAGGCCTCTCTATCACGACCACGAGGTGGCCGGTCGGCCGCATCAAGTGCTTCCTCCTCTAATCGGGGTAGCAACCTACGCTTTGGGTCGCTCTTGGAGGGGCGTTCGAGTTTATGCTCTTCGGCCGCAAGGACTTCAGTCCATCTGTCGACTAGCAAATTGTGATCAGCTCTAAGCTGTTGCTGTTTTTTCTTGAGGCTTCTTGCCGTGGCCATAAGCTTGCGTTGAAAACGCTTTTGCTCGACGGGATCCTCTGGCACGACCAATTCGTCGTCGTCGAGGCTTGCCTCGTCTTCGGAGGGAGGCATATAATTATCGTCCTCGACCTCTCTGTCTGCCGTTCTCTCATGAGGGCTGGTTTCTCCATCCTCCTGTGCTAAATCTTGCTGGAGGGGGTTTTCTTCGGCGCTTTCCGGAGTATTATTATCTCCTGTGCTGGAATCACCGTGTCTGTTTTGGCGGGATTTTGAGCGGCGCCGCTGACGCCGGTGCTTAGGCTGTTTCTTGGAGGGGTCATCCTCCGCTATTCCATCGCCATCTCCCTCTTTTGGAGTGTCCACCATGTATATGTCATACAATGAGGTGGCTTTCCAGGGCCTAGTAGGAGGTGGTTCTTCATCATCTCGTTCATCGGCGTCCATACCGTCGATGTCCTCGGAGTCGAAGTCGAGCATGTCGGTTAAGTCGTCGACAGTGGCTATAAAGTGGGTGGTGGGTGGGCTTTGAATTTCTTCATCGTCCGTACCCCAACCTTGCTGATTATAGTCCGGCCAGGGCTCTCCTGATAAACAGAGAGACTTCAGTGACTTTAGGATATCACCGAAAGGCGAGTGCTGAAAGATGTCCGCGGTAGTGAACTCCATGATCGGCGCCCAATCGGATTCGATCAGTAGGGGCGCGGAGGGTTCGGAGTCCGGAGAGGAGTCCCGCTCCTTGGAGTCACGAGTCTCACAGAGTACATGGCTGGTGCTTGGCTCAATCTCCGTTGGGGCCGCATCCCCCGAGGTGGCGTCCAACCGACCATCCTCGATCGGCGCAGTTGGCTCCGAATTAAGGGTCGGAGCTGATGCGGGTGCGGCCTCCAGGGCACTGTTCGGCGGCAGAGCTAGATCATGCTCGTCGTGACAGTGCGGCGTGCTCGGCAGTGGCTCGAATCCGTCGAAGATCAAGTCCCCGCGAATGTTAGCCGTGTAGTTAAAATTTCAAATCTGACCTGACGGCCAGGGGCGTAGCTTTCGATCTGCTCCAGAAGGCCAAGCGAATCGGCCCGCAGTGCGAAGCCGCCGAAGACGAAGATCTGTCCGGGGAGGAAGGTCTCACCCTGGACTGCATCGCTATCGATGATCGTAGGAGCCATCAAGCCTGACGGCGACGTCACAGAGGAACTCTCAATGAAAGCACCAATGTCGGTGTCAAAACCGGCGGATCTCGGGTAGGGGGTCCTGAACTGTGCGTCTAGGCCGGATGGTAACAGGAGACAAGGGACACGAAGTTTTACCCAGGTTCGGGCCCTCTCGATGGAGGTAAAACCCTACGTCATGCTTGATTAATATTGATGATATGGGTAGTACAAGAGTAGATCTACCACGAGATCGAGGAGGCAAAACCCTAGAAGCTAGCTTGTGGTATGATTGTTGATGTGTATGTTGTCCTACGGACTAAAACCCTCCGGTTTATATAGACACCAGATAGGGTTAGGGTTACATGGAGTCAGTTACAATGGTAGGAGATCTTCATATCCGTATCGCCAAGCTTGCCTTCCACGCCAAGGAAAGTCCCTTCCGGACACGGGACGGAGTCTTCAATCTTGTATCTTCATAGTCCAGGAGTCCGACTGAAGGTATAGTCCGGCTATCTGAACACCCCCTAATCCAGGACTCCCTCAACGCACATGCTCCTAGGGGGATAGATTGGTAGGAAAAGACCATCGCTCGTCCCCGACCGCCACTCATAAGGAAGACAATCAAATAAAACCTCATGTTTCAAATTTGTTACATAGCGTTTACCATACATGCATGCTACGGGACTTGAATACTTCAACACAAGTATTTCTCAATTTCACAACTACTCAACTAGCACGACTTTGATATTATTACCTCCATATCTCAAAACAATCATCAAGCATCAAACTTCTCTTAGTATTCCAAACACTCATAAGAAAATTTTACTAATCTTGAATACCTAGCATATTAAGATTTTAAGAAAATTACCATGCTATTTAAGAATCTCAAAATAATATAAGTGAAGCATGAGAGTTCATCTATTTCTTCAAAATAAAACTAATGCCATGCTCTAAAAGATATAAGTGAAGCACTAGAGCAAATGACAAACTACTCCGAAAGATATAAGTGACGATCAATGAGTAGTTGAATAATTATGCAACTATGTGAAGACTCTCCAACATTTAAGAGTTTCAGATCTTGATATTTTATTCAAACAGCAAGCAAAACTAAATAAAATGACGCTCCAAGCAAAGCACATATCATGTGGTAAATAAAAATATAACTCCAAGTAAAGTTACCGATGAACGAAGACGAAAGAGGGGATGCCTTCCGGGGCATCCCCAAGCTTAGGCTCTTGGCTATCCTTGAATATTACCATGGTGTAACTTGGGCAATCCCAATCTTAGGCTCTTGCCACTCCTTATTCCACAGTCCATCGAATCCTTACCAAAAACGTGAAAACTTCACAACACAAAACTTAACAGAAAACTCGTAAGCTCCGTTAGTAAAATAAATCACCACTTCAAAGTACTGTAATGAACTCATTATTTATTTATATTGGTGTTAAACCTAATATATTACAACTTCTCTATGGTTTATAAACTCATTTACTAGGCATAGATTCATTAAAATAAGCAAACAACACACGAAAAACAGAATCTGTCAAAAACAGAACAGTCTGTAGTAATCTGTAACTAACGCAAACTTGTGGAACCCCAAAAATTCTAAAATAAATTTCTGGACCTGAGGAATTTATCTATTAATCATCTTCAAAACGAATTAACTAAATAGCACTCTCCAAATAAAAATGGCAGCAGTTCTCGTGAGTGCTAAAGTTTCTGTTTTTTACAGCATGATCAAGAAGACTTTCCCCAAGTCTTCCCAAAGGTTCTACTTGGAACAAACACTAATTAAAAGCATAAAACCACATCTAAACAGAGGCTAGATGAATTATTTATTACAAAACAGGAACAAAAATCAAGGAACTAAAATAAAGTTGGGTTTCCTCCCAACAAGCGCTATCGTCAACTAAAATAATTCATCTAGAACATAAAGGATAAGAATTGAAACATGAAGAGAGCATCATGAAGAATATGACTAGAACATTTAAGTCTAACCTACTTCCTATGCATAGGTATTTTGTGAGCAAACAACTTGTGGGAACAAGAATCAACTTGCATAGGAAGGTAAAACAAGCATAACTTCAAAACTTTAAGCACATAGAGAGGAAACTTGATATTATTGCAATTCCTACAAGCATATATTCCTACCTCATAATAATTTTCAGTAGCATCATGAATGAATTCAACAATATAACCAGCACCTAAAGAATTCTTTTCATGATCTACAAGCATAGAAAATTTACTACTCTCCACATAAGCAAGATTCTTCTCATTCGGAATAGTGGAAGTATCATAAGAAACTCGAATACTATAAATTGTTTCCACATTAAAAGAGTAATGTTCAGAAAAAGGGTAATCATAATCATGGCAAGTTTTATAAATATAATCACTAATTTTTATAGCAAAAGTATCATCGCAATAATCATCATAAGTAGGAGGCATGCTATCATCATTATAAATTTCCATATCAAAACTTGGGAGACTAAAAATATCATCTTCATTAAACGTAGCATCCCCAAGCTTGGGTCAAACATTAATTGTAGCAAATATATTCTCAAAAACATCATCTTCATCAAACATAGCATCCCCAAGCTTGGTCCTTTTCATATCATAAGCATAATCACTCTCATTATTAATAGTATGGATATCACCAATAGTATATCAATTATCATCGTATTCTTCCAAGTAAGTGCCAAAAAGATTTTCATGATCATAAGAAGTATCATTATCTTCCACAATTATATTTTCAGAAGGCACAATAGTAATAGGAGCAGCATTATTTGGGGGATATATCTTTTTACCTCTCTTCCTTTTTCTTTTCTTCTACTTCACCACATCATGTGTGGGTTCAATCCTCCTTTTAGAGCTCCTTATTTATGAGATTGGTTGAATAGGAGGCTCCTCCTTGTTACCTGATTCATCATAAGAAATAATAGGAGGATATTGGGAAGTCTATTACCTTTCATTAGTATTCTCTTCATCTTCTATTTGTTTTATTTTCTTTATGTAGTTGGCAATATAAGGATTTTCAATACAATTCACCGCACAATACATATAAATTTCCTCTAGATGAAAATGAAGAACTCTATCAAGGGCAAATTTTGGAATATCCTTAGTTATACATTTCATTTCTTCATAACCCAAGAGCAAACTAAGTTCATTATGATGTGCAAGGGAAATCAAGTCATCACAATTTTTGGACACGATACGATCATGAAACAATTTGCATTGGAGATTTAAATGACCATGTTCATTGCAAAGTTCACAAGGGCGGCCAAGAAAATTAAAATTTTCAGCACAATCATCTAGTATTTCTTGCAACAATTTAGTTTCTAAGTACTTATGGTTCTTGTAATATCTATCTTCCCTTTTTGGTGTGTACTTACAAACCCAATGCACTCCACAAAAATGACATGTTTATAGGAGACATTTTCATCATAACTAGTGCAATCATCATTAGTATCATGGATATTCAAAGAATTCATACTAACAACATTGTAATCATGCTCATCATTCAAGTATTTAGTGCCAAACATTATATAGATTTCTTCTTCTAGCACTTGAGCACAATTATCCTTTCCATCATACTCACGAAAGATATTAAAAAGGTGAAGCGTATGAGACAAACTCAATTCCATTCTTTTATAGTTTTCTTTTATAAACTAAACTAGTGATAAAACAAGAAACAAAAAGATTTGATTGCAAGATCTAAAGATATACCTTCAAGTGCTAACCTCCCCAGCAATGACGCCAGAAAAGAGCTTGATGTCTACTACACAACCTTCTTCTTGTAGACGTTATTGGGCCTCCAAGTACAGAGGTTTGTAGGACAGTAGCAAATTTCCCTCATGTGGATGACCTAAGGTTTATCAATCTGTGGGAGGCGTAGGATGAAGATGGTCTCTCTCAAACAACCCTGCAACCAAATAACAAAGAGTCTCTTGTGTCCCCAACACACCCAATACAATGGTAAATTGTATAGGTGCACTAGTTCGGCGAAGAGATGGTAATACAAGTGGTATATGGATAGTAAATAAAGGTTTTTGTAATCTGAAAATATAAAAACAGCAAGGTAACTAATGATAAAAGTGAGCGTAAACGGTATTGCAATGCTAGGAAACAAGTCCTAGGGTTCATACATTCACTAGTGTAAGTCCTCTCAACAATAATAACATAATTGGATCACATAACTATCCCTGAACATGCAACAAAGAGTCACTCCAAAGTCACTTATAGCGGAGAACAAACGAAGAGATTATGGTAGGGTACGAAACCACCTCAAAGTTATTCTTTCCAATCAATCCGTTGGGCTATTCCTATAAGTGTCACAAACAGCCCTAGGGTTCGTACTAGAATAACACCTTAAGACAGAAATCAACCAAAACCCTAATGTCACCTAGATACTCAAATGTCACCTCAAGTATCCGTGGGTATGATTATACGTTATGCATCACACAATCTCAGATTCATCTATTCAACCAACACATAGAACCTCAAAGAGTGCCCAAAGTTTCTACCGGAGAATCACGACAAAAACGTGTGCCAACCCCTATGATAGGTTCATGGGCGGAACCCGCATTTTGATCACCAAAACATACATCAAGTGAATCACGTGATATCTCATTGTCACCACAGATACGCACGGCAAGACATACATCAAGTGTTCTCAAATCTTTAAAGACTCAATCCGATAAGATAACTTCAAAGGGGAAACTCAATCCATTAAAAGAGATTAGAGGGGGGAGAAAACATCATAGGATCCAAATATAATAGCAAAGCTCGCGATACATCAAGATCGTGCCAAATCAAGAACACGAGAGAGAGATCAAACACATAGCTACTGGTACATACCCTCAGCCCCGAGGGAGAACTACACCCTCCTCGTCATGGAGAGCAACGGGATGATGAAGATGGCCACTGGAGAGGGATTGCCCCCTCCGGCAGGGTGCCGGAACGGGTCTAGATTGGCTTTCGGTGGCTACAGAGGCTTCTGGCGGCGGAACTCCCGATCTATTGTGCTCCCGGATGTTTTTAGGGTATGTGGAGATATTTAGGCGAAAGAAATACGTCAGGGGGCCACGAGGGGCCCACGAGGGTGGAGGGCGCGCCCTAGGGGGGTGGACGCGCCCCCTACCTCGTGGCCTCCTCGAAGGTCCCCTGACGTGCACTCCAAGTCTTCTGGGCTTCTTCTGATCCAAAAATAGGTTCCGTGAAGTTTCAGGTCAATTGGACTCCGTTTGATTTTCCTTTTCTGCGATACTCTAAAACAAGGTAAAAGCAGAAACTCGCACTGGGCTCTGGGTTAATAGGTTAGTCCCAAAAATGGTATAAAAGTGTATAATAAAGCCCATAAACATCCAAAACAGTAGATAATATAGCATGGAGCAATCAAAAATTATAGATACGTTGGAGACGTATCAGGCGCGCCCCCTACCTCATGGGCCCCCTGGTGGCCCTCCGGTGGCCATCTTTTGCTATATGGAGTCTTTCGATGGGAAAAAATCATAAGCCATCTTCTCGGATGAAACTCCGCCGCCACGAGGTGGAACCTTAGCGGAACCAATCTAGGGCTCTGGCGGAGCTGTTCTGCCGGGGAAACTTCCCTCCCGGAGGGGGAAATCATCACCATCGTCATCACCAATGCTCCTCTCATCGGGAGAGGGCAATCTCCATCAACATCTTCATCAGCACCATCTCATCTCAAAACCCTAGTTCATCTCTTGTATCCAATTCTTGTCTCCAAGTCCGAGATTGGTGCTAGTAGGTTGCTAGTAGTGTTAATTACTCCTTGTAGTTGATGCTAGTTGGTATAATTGGTGGAAGATCATATGTTCAGATCCTATATGCATATTAATACCCCTCTGATTATGAACATGTTTATGCTTTGTGAGTAGTTACTTTTGTTCCTGAGGACATGGGAGAAGTCTTGCTATTAGTAGTCATGTGAATTTGGTATTCATTCGATATTTTGATGAGGTGTATGTTGTCTTTCCTCTAGTGGTATTATGTGAACGTTGACTACATGATACTTCACCATTATTTGGGCCTAGAGGAAGGCATTGCAAAGTAATAAGTAGATGATGGGTTGCTAGAGTGATAGAAGATTAAACCCTAATTTATGCGTTGCTTCGTAAAGGGCTGATTTGGATCCATATGTTTCATGCTATGGTTAGGTTTACCTTAATAATTCTGTTGTAGTTGCGGATGCTTGCAATAGAGGTTAATCATAAGTGGGATGCTTGTCCAAGTAAGGGCAGCACCCAAGCACCGGTCCACCCACATACCAAATTATCAAAGTACCGAACGCGAATCATATGAGCGTGATGAAAACTAGCTTGACGATATTCCCATGTGTCATCGGGAGCGCTTTACATCATATAAGAGTTTGTCCAGGCTTGTCCTTTGCTACAAAAGGATTGGGCCACCTTGCTGCACTTTATTTACTTTTGTTACTTGTTGCTCGTTACAAATTATCCTATCACAAAACTATTTGTTACCACTTATTTCAGTACTTGCAGAGAATACCTTGCTGGAAACCGCTTATCATTTCCTTCTGCTCCTTGTTGGGTTCGACACTCATACTTATCGAAAGGACTACGATAGATCCCCTATACTTGTGGGTCATAAAGCGTTACTCACACCTCGGCGACGCGGGGCGTCCACGCGGCGGACTCCTCGCGCGAGCTGGTGCTGTGGACGCCGACGCCTCCAAACACCTGGATCCGCTTCCCACGTTTCTTCTCCGGTGTGATGCCGCCGAGGGGGCCTCTTGAGCTCTGGCTGCAGCATGTCGATTGTGGAGCTCCGGCGATCAGGGCGAAGATCGAAGCGGTCCCAGTTGGCAAAATCTTCATGACTTGCGGCTGGGGCAAGATTGCACGGATCTGTCGCGCGAGGGGTGCCCTCGCGATCCACTTCGAGTACGGCGGTGCCTCCATGCTTCTCTTCAAGGTCTTTGACGCCGAGGGCCGCCGCCTGGAGTGCTGCTCCGGAGAAGAGCATGAGGCTGATGCGTGCTCCGCCCGCGACTACTCCAGCAGCAGCAGCCCTTGGGAGTCCAGCAGTTCTCCTGAGCTCTACGAGACTCCGGAGACGAGCAACGACAGCTACGTCCCCCCGAGCTCTCGCCGCGCCCAGGGCAAGGCTGCGGCGTCCGGCCGCCGCTGATCTGGATGGGGTTGGCGCCGGCCTCCCGTGGCCCACTGTTGATGATGGCGTCCGCCATAGGAGGATGTAGATAGGATCTCTCTTAGCATCAGCTTATGTTTCCTGCGAATAATCATGAATCACCCCATGGGGGCATGTAAGGATCTGCATTGCCTTTGTACCTATTTTCCTTGTTATGAAAATTTGATGAACGCGCGTCCCGTTAAGGCTCGGCCTCCCCTTTCTTTCCTCGCGATAACTTGTTGCTCTACGCTGACGGGTCCCGGTCCCAAGGCGGCTACAGCCGTCGCTGGTATGCCAGGTCGTGATGCCGTGGTCAAGGCCAGGAGGTGTGCGGCCCGAGGTCCAGTAAGAGCCCCTGAGGCACGATGCTCAGGAGGCCCCCCTTAGCGCCCAAGTAGCCTTGGCAAGGGAAGAAAGGAAGATGGCTTGGCTGCAATGGGGTTGCGGCATGGTGTGAGCGACTATTAGGCCCGAATATTTTGCTGATCTGAGGACGAGACTTATCTTGATGAATTCGCGGTGATTCCTGATGTTGCGCCAGGGCTCCGCACCAACTTACGTGACATAACAAGGCCGGCCCGTGCGACTTTTCCTTCTCCCGAGCTCCTCTTAATGCTCTACGTCCTCAGGTCCCGGCCCTCGAGCGAGCTCAGCCGCCGCTGGTATGCCAGGTCACGATGCCGTGGTCAAGGCCAGGGGGTGAGGGCTGGAGAGCTTTAAGAGCTCCTGAGTCGCGATGCTTGGGAGCCCCACTTTTAACGCACAAGCGAGTCATGCGAGAGAAAAGGAGACTCGCGGTACCGCATGCTATCCTTCCCGTGGGGTTCCTGTGAATAGGCATAAGAAGAAAAACGGTTTGTCATTACTACCGCCCGCCTGCTGCTGGTGGGTCCGGATGGAGTGAAGGCACTGAGGGCCTGGTGAGGTGACGTGCAGGGCGCATGGCGCGAGCCAGAGCTCGATCACTCTGATTTGTCGGTCGTGGCAGGGACGGACCCATGCACCAGCTCCGTGCCTGTGTAGGGGCCCTGAGGGGGGTGATGATCGAGTAGGTGATGGCAGTTGGCAGGTTAAGCATGAAGAGAAGATTGACTGAGATAAATGCAGGAAGATACATGCCATCGGGTCAGGCCCGAGTGGCGTGGGGATGATGCAGCCCGAGGGGCGCCCCCAGCAAGGTAAGCTAAAAGACATAAGTAAAAGGGGTACATGCCACAGGGACGGACCCACGCGGCCTGGGAATAGTGCAGCCTGAGGGGCGCTCCCAGCTTAAATGAACTTGGAGGATGTCACCTGGGTCTGTAGACGAAGTAGAGCTGGTGCAGCTGAAGCCACGCGTCGAAGAAATGACTCCTCATGAGCCACCGGGTCCCTGAGCCTCGGGAGGCTCTAGGAGCTCGGGAGGTTCCCTGGAGGCCGTTGCCATCTCCTCCCGAACGGCGTGGAACTTGGCCTCCTGAGCTGCCTGGACTTGCCGCACATGGCGCTGACGGGTCGATGCCACGCTCGGCAAGCCGAAGGGCATGCGAACGAAGCTGTGTGGTGGGCCCTCACATCAGCCCGCGTGCGATGGCCAGAAGAGTTCCTGAGACGCGGCCCTGTTAAGCCCTTGGATGTCGATGCAGGCGCGTAGCTCAGCACCCTTGCCTGGGTGGTGAGCCACACTCTGTGAGCGGTTGTCGCCACGCATGGCTCTTGCGTCTTGTAGCTCTTGGGTGGTCTTGATGATGAACTCCTGCGTGGTGGGCATTCCTTGCCCCATGCTCTCCTGAGGAACACGTGCCGTGAAGCATGCTTGCAAGTGGTGCCCAAGCGCCTCCCTCGTGAGATTGGCAAGGTCTGAGACCCTCCAGAAGAGAGCCCCCGAGCCTTGCCTGAGGAGGGCGTCAGTCACGCTTTCCTATGCGGTGGTGGAGGGCACCCCTAGAGCGGGCGTCGATCCTGACGAGGCCCTTGATGCGACGCCATCTCCTTGGAGTCCTGCATGGCGCGGTAGCTTCTTCTTGGGGATGGTCTTCGGAGGGCCTTCACTTCTGCCGTCAGGGTTGTCGATTGCCGCGGCTTGGAAGGCACGCTCAAGGGAGCACACTGCATCCCTTTCTTCACATGGGACCATGATGATCCCCCCGCTTCCTAGCATCTTGAGAACATTGTAGCCGTGGTGGGTGACCTCCATGAACTTGGCCAGGGCTGGATACCCGAGGATGGCATTGTACGGTAGATGGATGTGCGCAACGTCGAAGTCGATGAGCTCGGTGCGGTAATTCTTGCGCTCCCCGAAGGTGACAGGCAGGCGGACCTGCCCTATTGGTGTGGTGGAACCGTCAGTCACTCCTGAGAAAGGCTTGGTTGGCTGGAGCTGCTCATAGGGCACTCGGAGGCTGTCGAATGTGTCGGCGGATAGGACATTGAGCCTTGTGCCGCCGTCAATGAGAGTCTTGGTGACTTGCATGTTGCTGATGACTAAGGAGCAAAGCATAGGGAGTGTGCCAGCGGCAGCTGCGCACTTGAGCTGGTCGGCCGAGCTGAAGGTGATGGCGCATTGGGACCACCGGAGCGGGCGCGTGGCCTCAAGCTTGGGGAGCGCCGCGTTCACCTCGCGAGTGAACTGTTTGACGATGCGGTGAGAGGCTGGGAGCTGAGCGCCGCCCAAGATGTAAGCGACCGCGCGCGGCTCCTGGAAGCCCCCAGCCCCCTCGTCCTAGTGGTGGTGGTCGTTCCTTCTTGGCGGCAGCAACGGGGGAAGACCAGCATTGCCCTGGGGGCGACCCTCGCAAGGTGGGTCCCTCCAGGCACCCTCGCGAGGTTGGTCCTGCCAGCGGTCCTCATGAGGCCGGTCACGCCACTCCTGGCGTGGGCCACGGTCGTCCCAGTGTCCGCCTCCGCATCCTCCTCCATGGCCGTAGCCCCGGTCATTGCGCTCGGGGCATCGGCCGAAGCGTCCTTCCCGAATGGATCTGAGCTCTTGACAGTCACTGGTGTTGTGGGTGTTCAGGTTGTGGAAGGCGCAGAATGGGCGACCATTCTTGGATGACTTGGGCTGATCTCTGCCTCGCTTGGTGTCTGGCTCTGCTACGAGAACTACTGCCTCCTTGTGCTTCACATCTTTGGCCTTGGCCTTCTTTTCCTCCACTCCTGCAGCCGGCAGCTCGAGGAGAGAGAGGCGCCCTCCTCAACTCTTGCGCACCTGCTCTCCAGGTTGAACAACTCCTGAGATGTGAAAAGCTCCTCATGGATTGCCAACTCTTCCTTCATCTTGACGTCGTGGATGCCGTAAGAAAATGCGGAGATGATGGCCTCGTTTGAGACCTTGGGAATCTTGAGGCGGGTGCTGTTGAAGCACTGGATGTACTTCTGGAGGGTCTCTCCTGGCTGTTGCTTGATGCGGCGTAGGTCGCCCGCGACCGGTGGGCGGTCACGAGTACCCTGGAAGTTGGCGACAAAGCGGTCGCGCATCTCGTCCCAGGAGGAGATCGAGTCGTGTTGTAGGTTCAGGAGCCAGGAGCGGGCGCCATCCTTGAGAGGCATGGGAAACCAGTTCGCCATGACTTTTTCGTCGCCGTTGGCCGCTTTGATGCTCAACTCATAGAGCTGCAGGAACTCCGCGGGGTCGGCGGTGCCGTCGTACCGAGGAGGCAGATCTGGCTTGAACTTGCCTAGCCAGGCAATGCTGCGCAGCTGAGGGGTGAAGGCGCGACAGCCTGCCGTGGTTGCTGGGGCCCGCTTTGGGGGCGGAGCATGCTCTTGGCGAGGTTCGCGCTGCGCCACTACAGGCAGCCCGCGGTCTTGATGAGGTGGCGCGGGGAGCGCTGGTGCTGCTTGTCGTGGCCACGGGATTTCTTGGCAGCTCCTTTCTTCACGCGCGGGCGCCGGGCACGGCGGATCGGAACGCGGAGGCACGCGCCTTCGCGCCAAGGCACCGTCTTGGGGTTGAGGTGGTGGGGGCGCACCACGAGCCCCGTTGCCCACGGCCTGCTGATGGGGAGGCGCAGAGTGGGACGGCGCCAGAGAGGCCCCCGCTGCGCGGACAAGCACGGCGACGCGATCGAGCCACTCCTCATAGACGTTGTCGACGGGGCGGTAACGCAGGAGCTCGTTCACCGTGATGAGCACGGCCCGCGCCTCCAGGGGAGCGCGGTGCGCGTGAGACAAGGAGCCAGCAGGAGTGAGTGATGGAGTAGCGGTGCGGCCGTCCTACCGGACCGAAGGATGTTGCGAGGATGCCTACTGCTCGTTTCCCACCAGGCCAGTGGCAGCGTTGGCGGCGGGGGATGGAGAACGACGAGGCGGCCCGCCGATGGGGGCTGTCTGAGCGACGCGGGCAGCGAGGGCGGCCCGACGCTCAGCTCTAGCACGGCGAGCGTCCGACATGGAGACGAGGGATCGACGGAGCGACAAACTAGTGGAAGGGAAGCTACGACGCACCCCTACCTGGCGCGCCAAATGTTGGGGTATGGAGTCCCGGCAAACCCTTAAGGTTGGAACACTGGGGTGCACGCGAAGTCTTTCCATCCAACCGATATACGCTCTAGCTTGCTAGGATCTCGCGGACGAATTCGATGAACTCACAACACAGAAGGACACAAGGTTTATATTGGTTCGGGCCACCATTGTGGTGTAATACCCTAATCTAGTGTGGTGGTGGTGGATTGCCTCTTGGGCTGATGATGAACAATACAAGGGAAGAATGGCCTCCTGAGGTTGAGGCGTTCTTGTGCTCGGTGAGCTTGTGTGTGAGGTGGTCTCTCTTTTTAGCTCTGGTCTTCCCTCTTTAGCTATGCCCTCTCTTTTTTCGGATCCCCTCTTCCACTGTGGTGGCTTGTCCTATTTATAGAGGCCCTGGTCCTCTTCCCAAATATCGAGCGCGAAGGGAGCCAACAATGGCGGGCTAATTTGAAGGGGGACAGCTAGTACAAGCTATCCTGACAAAAGTAGTCTTCGCCTGCACAAAGTTTTGGTGGTGAAGCCGTTCTGGGCTCCACGGTGACCTCCGTCTTGCAGTCCTCGGTCTTGGTCTTGTTGAACTGAAATGGAAACCTTTGCTTGATGCCTCGGTACTCCGTGGCTGCGCTTGCCCCCCTTTGCACCAAAGAGGACAAGGACATTGTGCGCGCTGGCGCCCGCCTGGTGCCCGCCTGGTGTCGATCGTCACGGCTCACGTCACGAGAACCTCGTGAGGTTTGCCTTGCCTTTATATCTCTGCTCCTCGTGAGCCTGCCTGGCTAGGCCGCTCCAGAGGAGGTCTTGCGTCGTCTGCCTCGCAAGGCTTGGCCCCTCGCGAGGGTCTTGGACACTTCGTTGGTGAGGATGGGCCGTATGACCTGCTGGCTTAGCCACACGACGGGCTGCAGGCAGGCAAGTCTGGGGACCCCCGTTCCCAGAATGCCGACAATCACCCTCTCCAGATCTAAAAAAGACAGCGGTGGCCATTCTCTCTCCCTCCTCACTGTTTGTCGGTGTTTTGGGAACGGGAGTCCCCAGACTTGCCTGCCTGCGGCCCACGGCGTGGCTTTGCTAACAGGCCTGTACGACCTATCTTCATCAACAAGGCATTCAAGACCTTCGCGATGGGCCAAGCCTCGCGAGGCGGATAATGCAAGACCTCCTTAGAGCGGCCTCTCCAGGCTAGCTCGTGAGGGGCGGAGAGTTCAAGGCAAGGAAAACCTCGTGAGGTTCTCGTGATGTGAGCCATGACGATCGAGACCAGGCGGGCGCCAGCGCGCGCATCATCCTTGTTTCCTCTTTGGTGCTAAGGGGGCAAGCGCAGACGCGGAGTACCGAGGCATCAAGCAAAGGTTTCCATATCGGTGCAACGAGACCAAGACCAGCAGGACGGCAAGATGGAGGTCACCATGGAGCCCAAGGTGGCGTCACCACTAGAGCCTTTTGCAGGGGAAGGCCACTTTTGTTAGTATAAGTTGTACTAGCTTTTCCCTTTCAAATCGGCCGTTGTTGGCTCCCTTCCCACTCAATATTTGGGGAGAGGACCAGGGCCGCTATAAATAGGACTAGCCACCACCATAGCTAGGGGGTTCAGATCGAGAGAGACCAGAACAACCACAAGTTCACCGAACACAAGAACACCTCTCCTCAGGAGGCTGTTCTCCCCCTTGTACTGTTCATCCTCAGCCCAAGAGGCAATCCACCACCACCACACTGGTGTAGGGTATTACACCACAACGGTGGCCCGAACCAGTATAAATCTTGTGTCCTTTGTGTTGCGAGTTCGTCGAGTTAGTTCGTAAGATCTTAGCTGAGTTCGGACGTGGATCGGTAGGGGGAAATCTTCGCACGCACCCCAGTGTTTGAACCTTAAGGGTTTTGCCGAAACTCGTGATCCGACATTTGGCGCGCGAGGTAGGGGTGCTCCTGAGCCTCTCCTCCCATCAGCCGATCCGCTGTTGATCCTTCGGCGCCCAGCGGCTCCGATGTCAGGCGACTCGGGGACTAACGCCGACCGCTGGGCAGCCTGGCCAGCCCGGACGGCGCCGCCAGCCCAGGAAGACCACAACCTCACGTCTCAGGTGGCACGCGCACCGCCAAACACCGTGGGGCGTGGGAGGCGCGGTCACTCACCCTCTGCTCTTACTCCCCGACAGACGCGAGCTGCTGCAAGGGCCGCAAGCCACGCCGTGGCGACAACGCCGCACACCAGGAGGCAGCAGGCGAACATGTGGGCCGCGCTCACGGTGGCACGGGAGCTGCCGCGGTGCCGACTGATGGAGAGCGGCCGAGATGCACTCCTGGAATGCGTCGCCGAGCTACTGGATGTGGCGGCCATGGGAGCACCACCCTTTTGCTACCAGCTCACGCCCTAGGCAGCGGCAGGATCCCACGGCGGGCCTCGCCACGCCCGCGTACCCTCAAGTGCGCTCGGGGGCTTCGTCGACATCAGCACGATCCACGACAGAGGGCGCCCCCTTGCACCCGCACCACCTCAGATGGGTGCGGGCACGAGTGTCATCGCACATGGCCCTGGTGAGGCGCTACCCCACCATCCTCAGGACGGCGTCTTGAGCCGGGCGACATGGAGCGTGGGGCACTACGGAGAGGCCTTCGGAGCAAGGGCCTCGGAGGCCTACGTGCCCCACATGATAAACTAGGAGTACACGCTAGAAGATGACCCCGACTCGTTCCTCGAGCCGGGCTGGGAGGAAGAGGCACTAGGAGCTGAGGGCTTCCAGGAGCCGCCCGAGAGCCCCGCCAACCGCACCGTCGACAACAGCTATATGGTACCACTAATCCCTCAGGGACAAGCTTACGCTAACCATGAGTCATAGATGAACCAGGTCACGGCGCGAGGCGATGGTTCAGGCACGGCGATGCCCGTCCCATCAGGAGAGACCCACTGGGGCTGTGTGGGAGGAGCCAGGAGCAAGGCCCCTCCCCGCGTCGCACGGAGCAAGGCAACGCCTAGAGGTAGGTCCTCTATCGGGTTGGCGCTGGCGACCCTTCCCCCGGCAAAGGACCTGTGGTTGACGAGGGCGCCGCTGGCATCCCCTCTGCCTTCGTTGGGCCGTCCTGGTTTCCGGTCGTCCCGGCGGTGGTAGGAGGTAGCGCAAGGCGGGGCACTCGTCAGGCGATATGAAGTAAGGCTCACGCCTGTGAACATCGCCGCCCGTGACACTCTCACGTAATAACGAGTGGGGTTGTACACGCCCCGGAGTCTCAGGAGTGCCGCCCTCGTGCCTCGGGGGTCCCTCCCATGCCCAGTGGCAGCACTTAGCTCTGTGCTAGTGAGAAGACGTCGAAGGCTAGACTAGGCGCTGGACGCGGCCATTTGCTTTTGGATCTCTTTTCTGTAACCCTGCCTTCTGGATTTGGATTTAAGTTGAAGTTGAATTTTCATTTGATGTGTGCGGGGGATGCCTTTTATAGTTCGAGCTATTTCTCACACTCTGGTTCTTGCCTTATTTTGGAGTTCGCGCCTGTCGCTCCCCCCTCGCGAGCAGGGCTGGCCATGAAGCACGCGAGCCATGCACGTTTCGCGCCGCGGCTGGCGCTCGCTTATCACGCGGCCCCCTCGAGCATGTCGACGAATTCCTCAGGAGCTTCCCAGAAACCCACAATCTCTTGAGCCGGTTTTGGGCTCGTCCAGGCTAAGATAAACCACAACAGCAACCTTTCCCCCGCATACGTGAGTTCGTGAAGACACATATTCAATTCAACCTAAAGGGGTAGAGGCAGTAGTATATTTACATGAGGGGCTCCCCTCCCAAAATGCTCTTACAACCTCTGGGGCTGCGCCCGAGCTTCTACGTGCAGGGCAAACAGGTGAGGAGCACGGAATCAATCGGATAGGTCACTCACCGCGGCCCCAGGATCGCCCTCGGACGAGTCACTTGCATCGCTGCCAACATCATTGGCGTTACCATCACCTCCCTCGGCGCCGCCATCGCCATCATCGACCACGTCGCCTTCGTCTGCCGCCACTACCACCCTGTCGTCATCAGAAGTGAAGGCCCTGACCAGCGCATCCATGTTGTCTTCAACCCATCGCGCCAGGTCTCCCCGGATGGCTTCAGGTACGGGAGCAATGGCGCGTCAAAATTGAAGTTGGGATCGGCGTTCTGGAGATGGCTGAAGACGCGGGAGAACGCGCGCCTGAGCAGTCTGCCACTCCTCTCTTCAACAAGCTGGCAAGCCCTCTCGGAGCAGTTCTGCAGGTGCGTCACCACGTCGGCGAATAAGCGGAGGTGGCTGGTGTAGTCGTTCGCTTGGGGATGGGGATCATTCTCATCATAGATATGGCCCAGGGCGGTGTTGGCCCTATTCCTGAGGTCCTCGAGCATGGGGGCGTGCACACGCTCCAACATCCGCCACTAAAGCACTTCGTCCTTGTTCTGCCGTGCGACGGACTCGGCGTCGGCGACCCGCTGCCGAAGAGAGAGCAGCTCGGCATGGGTGGAAGCCAGCTCAGCCTGCACCGAGGCCAGGGCGGTTGCGGAGGCCTCCTCATGCCGCTCCACCTCGATCAACATGGACTTCAGGGCAGCAGTCCTACCAGCGGCCCCGGCTTCCACGAGCTTCAGCTTCAGGTCGTGCCTGCTCTCGAGATCCGCGCGAGCCTCGGCCACCCGGCGGTCGACCTCCTCCTGGGCCCTGGCCTCGCGCGCGCCGATGTCGTTTTCCACCTGAGAAACCTGGCGCTCCCTCGTCTCCAGCCGTTCGAGTTCAAGGCTGCGCTCCACGGCTTCCAGCACCAGCGCCTCCTCGTGCTTCCGGATCTCTTCCTCCTGAGCGGGCGTCCCCCTCAACGATGCAAGGGCAGCCCTGCGCGCCTCCATTTGCTAATCCAAGACGGCGCTCCAGGCTTGGAGCTCCCACACGCACTTCTCCGCGGCCTCGTGACGGTAGTCTTCCCGAGCCTCTTCCAGAGCTCGGGAGAAGGCCTTACGGGAGGCTGCGAGGGAAGCCTTGGTCTTCGCATTATCGAGCTCGCACTGGTGGCGCCCGAGGTTGATGGCCACCTTCAGCTTATGCCGCTTCTCCACCATCCGAAGACCCTCGGCCACGAGGCGCGCGTCCACATCCACGAGCTCTTCACCAAGCCAGTTCGTCGCGCCCATCGCCTCCTGAAAGAGCTCGTGGCAAATGACGCTCCTTTCTCGCACTGGCCCAAGCATGCTACTAACTTCATCCACCGCCATAGGGACCGCAGATGGGGCCTGAAGTGGCTCGCCCCCTCTCAGCAGGGGGCTGGAGGCTGGCATCCACCCATTAGTGGGGCGGGCCTCACGAGGGGCCCAAACGAGTGAAGGCCCGCTGCTTGAAGAACACCCCAGGATCGAAGCCAACCAGCCGCTGTCCACGGCCAAGGGGGGAACCCTTGGCACGCTTGCTGTGCTCTGAGCAAGGCCGCGGAGAAAAGACGGCGCAGGCGCAAGCTCAAGGCACCTTGAGGACGGGCCGACTCCCACGATTGACCCCATGCCATAGGCAGTGCACGAGCATGTGGCGCTCGAGTTTGGCGGGGGAAACGGGGTGAGAGGGAGCTTCTTCTCCGGAGATTTCGCGGCCTTGGCAGAAGGGGTCCTGAGGAGACAATCGTCTAGAAGGAAAGCAACACGCAGAAGATCACCAAGATGAGGTACTTACTCGTTAATGACGATGTACTTCCTCTATTTTAATGGCCCCAAGGTGCCGCTGCCGCAGCTTGGGGACTCCTTCCTCTTGCGGAGTTCTTCGAAGTCCACGCAAAGCCGGCCGAAGCGCTGGACATGGCGGCCGACATAAGGCGCAACTCGAGAATTGCTCGGAGGGGCAGCCTCAGAAGCGTCAAGCCGAGGGGAGCTATCCGGCTCTGCCTCGCAGTGACTTGCCAAGGCCTCAGGAGCCCTGGCCTCGGGAGACGTAGGCTGCGTCATGCCTTCAACCGCCGCCCCAGGGCAAGAGTCACGAGTCCCCGAGATTGACGCCTCGGGAGCCCTGGGTGGCATCAGCATCTCGGTACCTTCACTATTGGCCCCCAACGGTGCTCGCCCCCCTGCACCTACACTTGGGGCGAGCTCAACGCCAGCGTCAAGGAGAGGGACCACGATGATGGGGTTCTCGCAGGGCCCCATGAGGCCAACTGGGCACATCCCCCACTCATCGAAGGAGGGCATCCGCTCCATGAATGTCATCTTGTTCAAGCAGTGGTACAAAAGGCAACTCCTCCTCGGCAAGTCGTCTAGCAACCGGACGCCCGTCAGGACCTCAAGCACCGTTCACCGCGCCTCAAAGGAGAGCCCTGACTCCTGAAGTCTCATGTGGTCCTGGCTGCTGAGCAAGGCCCACATCGGCCGAGAGTGGCGCTGAAGCGGAGAGATTCGGCGCCGGACGAACTCCTTCACCACCATAGGCGCAGTCACGCCAAGGTCTTTGAGCCACCTCAACCTGAGTCAGACGGGGGCAAGGCGCGGATCGGCGAGCCTCCGGTGGCACCAACCAGAGTTAGGAATGGCAGGCCCTGACGAAGACGAGAGAAGGGGGCTGAGCACTCCGGCATCAACAAACACCCATCGTGTCCGAAACTCGCTCGTGGATGGTGGAAGTTCGAAGTCGATCCCGTCACCAGCCGTCATTGCCACTGCCAGAAAGCTCAGGCATCCGGAGCTCTGCCGAGGACCAATCAGGTGAAACGAGAAGAAGTGGTGGAGAAGAGCCACGGAAGGAGCAATGCCTACCATGGCCTCACAAACTAAGGCGAAGACGGCAAAAAGGGTTACGGATTGGGGATCAAGGTGTAGCATGTGGATCTGATAATGGCCAAGCACTGCATTGAAGAAGGCCGAGAAGGGTGGAACGAAGCCAGCCCAGAGGGCATAGATGAGGAACGGGACCTCGGTGGCCGCCCGATCGATGCGATCTCGAGACGCAGGCCAGGCCGCCGTCTCCCCCCACTCATTGAAGCTAGAGGCGAGCATGGGGCGCACCTTGTCCATGGCCTCTTGGTTGAGCACCAGCAACCTACGAACGGCGGGCTCAATGGCTGGGGGCGGAGCGGCGAAGGACAAAGGCTTCTTCCCCTTATCTGCTTGCTTTGGCGCCATGGCGATGGAGTGGGCAGAGCTCAGGTCAGATTAGAAAGGGGAGTAGGGCCTCGGGGAAGCAGAGGAATTGGAGGAGAATGGCGCAAGCGATGGAAGAATAACCGCGTAGACTAATCCATGTCTAGTGAGGCGGGCATCGAGGCGGCTTGGGGAAGCGGAGGCGCCCATGTCCAATCAACTACCACGCGTCGACCAAGGCTGCAGGCTATTGGGGCCCACGGCGCTCTGCACTTGGCCTTTGGCTTCGTCTTGAAGCCAAGCCCGAGTGCGCCTTGGGCCCGGGGGCTACTGTCGGCATTCTGGGAACGGGGATCCCCAGACTTGCCTGCCTGCAGCCCACGGCGTGGCTTTTCTAACAGGCATGTACGGCCCATCTTCACCAAAAAGGCATTCACCTTCGCGAGGGGCCAAGCCTCACGAGGTAGACGACACAAGACCTCCTCAGGAGCAGCCTCTCCAGGTTGGCTCGTGAGGGGCGGAGAGTTCAAGGCAAGGTGAACCTTGCGAGGTTCTTGTGACGTTAGCCATGACGATCGAGACCAGCCAGGCACCAGCACACGCAGCATCCTTGTGTCCTCTTTGGTGCTAAGGGGGCAAGCGCAGGCGTGGAGTACCGAGGCGTCAAGCAAAGGTTTCCATATCGTTGCAACAAGACCAAGACCAGCAGGACGGCAAGACGGAGGTCACCATGGAGCCTAAGGCGGCGTCACCACTAGAGCCTTTTGCAGGCGAAGACCACTTTTGTCAGGGTAAGCTGTACTAGCTGTCCCCTTTCAAATCGGCCGTTGTTGGCTCCCTTCCCACTCAATATTTGGGGAGAGGAGCAGGGCCTCTATAAATAGGACTAGCCACCACCATAGCTAGGGGGGTCAGATCGAGAGAGACCAGAACAACCACAAGTTCACCGAACGCAAGAACACCTCTCCTCAGGAGGCTGTTCTTCCCCTTGTATTGTTCATCCTCAGCCCAAGAGGCAATCCACCACCACCACACTTGAGTAGGGTATTACACCACAATGGTGGCCCGAACCAGTATAAATCTTGTGTCCTTTGTGGTGCGAGTTCGTCGAGTTAGTTCATAAGATCTTAGCTGAGTTAGGACGTGGATCAGTTGGGGGGAAATCTTCGCGCGCACCCCAGTGTTCGAACCTTAAGGGTTTTACCGGAACCCGTGATCTGACACCGGTTGCCACAGATCTGGCCTGACCCCATCCGCCGGGGAAGAGCAAGACGTGCACTAACAACAAGGCTGTCCTCTTAGACGTAGCACCGGCATGGGATGGCCTCCGTCCCCGAGCTCACTGCCATAGTGTGGGCGGACGAAGACAACCACTAGAGAAGCCACCTCCCGCTGACCCTCCATTATGCTACCTCTTTTCGAACCATACCCTTGTTCTATTGCCCCATCTGCCCACTTCGCTACATGCGGATCTTTTTCCACTGCCCCATCTCCCCGAGTTACTAGCCTCTGCTGGTGAGGCAAACGAAAACCTTAATTTGCACTATTGAAGGAAACCCTACTTCATGTAGACTAATCCATGTCTGGGTTGAATAAGGAAAGAAAGGGGGAAAGTAGTACTGTAGAAGAGACTTGGTATTGAAGTTGCAACTTGGTTGAAAAGGGGAAAAGTAGTAGCTAAGGAACGATTCTCTTGTTTCTTGGTTGGAAAAGGAAAGAAAGGCAGGACAATGCAATAGAGAATGACCAGGTCGATAGGTTTGTTGTCCTCACATAGGAAAAAGGTGGCTAAAGAGAACAAAAATAGGACGTAATCTAGATATGCTTCCTGGATATTTGTTGCTTCGGGCAACCATCCCTACCTCACCACAATATGAGTCCATGGAGGTACATCGTACCGGTGCACCCTGATTGCTTGTATCTGCGTTGGTAATTACCTGAAGAGGAGAGAATGATACAACACAACAAAGGTAAGTATTTCCCTCAGTTATGAAACCAAGGTTATCAATCCAGCAGGAGAACCAAGTTACACTATGTAAACAACACCTACACACAAACAACAAATACTTGCAACCCAACGCGTAAGAGGGGTTGTCAATCCCTCGTCGGTATTGAGATAGATTAAATTGTATAAGTTTTGATAAATAGATCTAACTAAAACACAAAATAAAACAAATAAACAAAAAGTGCATCAAGGTATTTTTAGATTTAATATGACAGGAAATAGACCCGGGGCCGTAGTTTTCACTAGAGGCTTCTCTCAAGAAAATAACATATGGTGGGTAAAGAAATTACTGTTGGGCAATTGATAGAAAAGTGAATAATCATGACGATATCCAAGGCAATGATCATGTATATAGGCATCACGTCCAAGAATAGTAGACTGATCCCTACCTGCATCTACTACTATTACTCGACATATCGACCGCTATCCAGCATGCATCTAGTGTATTAAGTTCATGGAAAAATGAATTAATGCAATAAGAACGATGAGATGATGTAGACAAGATAAACTCACATATGGATAAACCCCATCTTTTTACCCTTAATAGCAATGATACATGTGTGTCATGTCTCTTTCTGTCACTGAGGTTGAGCACCGCAAGATCGAACCCATCACAAAGCACCTCTTCCCATGGCAAGAAAAATCAATCTAGTTGGCCAAACCAAACCAAAATTTCGGAGAAGAAATATGAGGCTATGACAATCATGCATATAAGAGTTCATCAAAGACTAAAATAATATTCATGGATAGAACAAACCATAAACCCACAATTCATTGGATCCCAACAAACACACCGCGAAAAGGAGTTACATCAAATAGATCTCCAAGAACATCGAGGAGAACATTGTATTGAAGATCAAAAAGAGAGAAGAAGCCATCTAGCTACTAGCTATGGACCCGTAGGTTTGTGGTAAACTACTCACACATCATCGGAGGGGCAACAAGGATGATGAAGAACCCCTCCGTGATCGTTGCCCCCTCCGGCAGAGTGCCGAAAAGGGCCTCTAGATTGGATCTTGTTGTTCGGGAACTTGCGGAGGTTGGACAAGTGTTTCTTTGACTCCCCTAGGGTTTTGTGGATTTTAGAGCATTCATAGAGGTGGAGGTCGGTGGAGAAGCTTCCTGTGGGATCCACCACCCAACAGGGCATGCCTGGGCCCCCTGGCGTGCCCTGGTGCCTAGTGGGCCCCACGGGCCTCCTCCCATGTGCTCCTTTAGCTTCCTAGGTGTCTTCTGTGCAGAAAAAAAATCTCCAAAAAGTTTTGTGGCATTTGGACTTTGTTTGGTATTGATATTCTGCAAAGTAAAAAACATGCAAAAAACATCAACTAGCACTAGACACTATGTCAATAGATTAGTCCCAAAAAATGATATAAAGTTGCTAGTAAATGAATATAAAACATCCAAGATTGATAATATAGCAGCATGAAACAATCAAAAGTTATAGATACGTTGGAGACGTATCAGCATCTCCATGCTTAATTCATGCTCGTACTTGAGTAGGTAAATGATAAAAATAGAATTTTTGATGTGGAATGCTGCCTAACATGTTTATCATGTATTCTTTTCTGTTGTACCATGGACATTTGTACATTGAGATGATTCAAAGCAATAGTCTATAATTGACATGAGGACATCAACACTCAAGAATATCAACAAGCAACCATGTCTTTCAAAATATCAACGCTAAAAAAAGCTATCCCTAGCCCATTATGCGGAATCATTGATCCATTCATGAAACACACTTGATTATTAGCTATGCCCAATGGACAAGTATGATAATAGTGCTCTGTTGGGGATATAGCTCCAATGTGTGACTCGTCCAGGAGGGGCCGGGTTACACCGTTAGCTATTTAGTAAGAAGTTCCAATGAGGCCCAAGGAGAATTATGAAGAAAGCGAGTTATGGAAGCAGGCCTAGTAAAAGCCCAGTACATGAGCCTATGAATCACCGTATGATGACTTGCCCTATAAGGCATGATTAGTTAGAAACCAATATGGTCATGTTGTGTGAGCCGGCAGAGACTCTGTAAACCTCCGGGTCTCAACCTATGTATATAAAGGTGAGACCCGGCGGCGGGTGAACTCAAGAGACAATCAATCGAGAACTAGGTCAAGCGTATTCGCTCCCTTGTAATCGAAACCCAAGCAATACAATTAGAATATGGATGTAGGCTTTTACCTCGATATGAGGGGCCGGACCTAGGTAAACTCCTTGTGTCCTTTGTCCTATTCAACCCCTTCAAGCTAACCTAGTTGCGATGGCTCCACACCTAAGTCCTTTCACTAGGGCATCTGTCGTGTTAAACCCATGACAGTTGGCGCCTACCGTGGGGCCAGAGCACGGTTGTTTCGAGTTATTGAAGGGCAAATTCTCAAGGATCAAGGGATACGCTGTGGGCCGGATGACCAAGAGCCGCCACGGCAAGATCTACATCGATGACGCTGGATGGGGTCTGGAGGCCGATTCAATCGAATACGGGTACCACATCCCCTTGGCGGAATCCACGTCTTCATCGGCAGAATTGGGGAGTGAGGGCCTGAGCCAGACGCCTGCGCCAACACCATCGAGACGGCTCGACACGCGAGACCCGCCAGGGTTCAACCTAGCCGTAAGCAAGCCTTTGTTGGCTTTGTTCATGGGGCGAATCTCGAGGAAGGTTCAATCTCAGGTGGAGAGACAGCCATCTACTCAGGGGATGAGTCCTCAACCGGCGAAACCGAATCGATCTACCAATTAGAAGATGGCGGGCTTGGGGGCTGTTCCGATGGCGACAGTATTTCGGACCCCTATGAGCCGACGAGCAGGGCTGCCATCTTCATGGTCGGTACGCAACAAATGTTGAATTCATCGACTGCCGCGGCTATGACCTCTAGTTCATCGGCTGCTACGACGGTCGGGGCAAGCGGACCTGTGCACCCACCAGCTCAGGACTTATCTGAGCGCTTGGATGCTTTGGCAACTTTGTTAGCCGCAGAGGTAACCCCGGTGACTCAAGCACATCATAATGTGGAAGTTGCAAAATTGCGGGATGAAGTAGCTCAATCCAAGGAAGAGCTTAATGCTGAGAACACCAGGATGGCAACGGAGCAAACCGCATTGGAGGCCGAGTCGCAACGGATTCAAGCAGAAGCTTTCTGGTTAAATTTGGATCAGAATGCGTCAAATGCTATTTTGTGCAGATACCGGAGCCGTCTACCTTGACAATTCGAAGGGAGGAACCTTTTCAATACACTTGGAGCAGGGCCAAGTAACCCACTCGGTGTGACTCGGGCTGCTGAGGCGCCCGTGACCTGGGCGGCAACTCGGCCTCGTGTAGCAGATCCGCCATGAATCGATGTAACCCCGCTCGAGCGAGTGCTGACACCACCAGGCCATTATTCCAACCCTCTGGATAACATGATTGCCACGGCTTCGTGGCTGGCAGCTCTTCCAGTAGAAGCAAGTCTCCCAAGGCGGTCGAGGCCCGGAACGATGTGGAGCTTCTTTAGACGGTTGTAGCCCAGCAAGCGGCTTACTCATACAGCCATGAGCGAATTCAATCAACTCCGCGCAAGAGTCAAAGCTATAGCCGGCGCATTGAGTCATCGGCAGTTTCCAGCAGTGAGCGGCGTTGTAACCCACCCCATGGTCATGACCCACCCGTGATGATAACAATAATCAAACCATCAGGGATTAGGCGAGAGCACATAAAGAGGCAGAACTAGTGGCTCATCAGCAGCTTCAGAGAAACCATTCAACATCTATAGAGGTTGTGATGACTTCCAGGATAGTCGGTGTGCCATGTTTAGCATCGGCTCTTCACAACGAGCGTTTGCCTAAGGACTTCAAGGGCCCTCGAAAGGTGCCCAATTACACAGCTGATCAACCTCGTGAGGCTTGGATTGAGAGCTATGAGCTGGCTATGGAGATGTTGGATGTTAATGACGTTGTGTGCGCCAAGTACTTCACCATGATGCTGGATGGGCCGACTCGAACCGGGCTGAAGGGATTGCCCCCCAATTCTATCAATTCATGGGCTGAGTTAAAGGCGCGCTTTATTTAGAATTTTAAAGACACATGTAAGCAGCCCCTATCAATCATTGATCTGGGTGCTTGTGTATAGCAAGAGGATGAGTCTGCCCACCATTGGGTTCGCCGGGTCTCGGCCATTACCATTCATCGGATAGCATCAATGTCGGTTCTGCTGTTCTTATTCTCGAGAAAATTCTCGTTTCACCCCTCTCAAGCAGAAGTTAGGGCGGCTTAAACGTCATTGCAATGACATGGGAGAGCTCATGGCGGCTCTCATCAAATATGATGAGTCAGACAACACCAAGGACCGTGGGTCTAATGAGGAGAAGTCCAACAAGGGGGAGAAGAATGACAATGGAAAAGGGCAGCAGCAAAATATGACAGGGCAGAACCAAGGCCATAACGGTAAGCGTAAGCAAGCCGATGGCGGTTTGAACTTTGTGGCTAATACCAATACACATCGCAATAACTAGTGTCGTAAGGGTAGGCCGCAACTGTTTGGAGGACCAAAATTCAACTTGGAGGTGATGTTAAATGGGCCTTGCCCAAAATATAGTCTCCCGGATAGACCATCGACTCATTATGAAGGAATACAAGAATCCTGTTTATCTCCAAAATCATAATAACAATAATGGCATGCACGGAAGGTCAAGATCTGGCTCACACGGGCCCGTCTTCGGAGGTGGCGGTTCAAATTCTTGATATCAAGGTCAGGGCAATCATGCCGGTTATAACCTGCAGCAACCCAGTCAGGGTAATCAGCAACAACAATCAGGGTATCAGAGTAATCCAAAGTAGCTTAATAGTGGCCAATATCATGTTTTCACCACAAGCATGTGCAAGCGAGATCAGAAGGTTCATAAAAGAGCGGTAAGGGCAGTTGAGTCGGCAGTACCTCTATACTTACGATGGTCAGAGCAGCCAATTGTATGGAGCCGCGAGGATCACCCGCCCCGGGTTGACAATTTGGGTCAGCTGGCTTTAGTGGTAGCCCCTCTGGTTGGAGGCTACAAATTCACTAAGGTGCTTATGGACGGAGGCAACAATATCAATATCCTTTATTATGATACTTTCCGCCATATGAATTTGACTGACAAAGATCTTAAGCCGTCCTCTACAGTCTTTCACAGGGTGGTGCCTGGTAAGTCGGCATATCCAGTTGGTAAGATTGCCTTGGAAGTAGCTTTTGGCAATGAATATGACTATAGGGAAGAAACATTGAACTTTGAGGTGGCCAAGATCAAAAGCCCCTATCATGCTCTGTTTGGACGGCCGGCTTTCGCCAAGTTTATGGCGCGACCCTGTTATGTGTATCTACAACTTAATATGCCGGGTCATAAGGGTACCATCACAGTACATGGTGACAGGAAGATAGCCTTGGAATGTGAAGAAGGTGATGCTGCTTATGCTGAATCTACCTGTGCCAAGGAACAACTTAAGTTTTATAAAGACAATGTTGACCCGCCTGATATGACCCCGTTAAAGAAGCGAACCACAGAGCATGACCCATTTTTGAAGTTTAAATCAGTGGATGATACCAAGCAGGTTGACTTTGTCCCTGGCGACTCATCCCAGCAATTCACTATCAGCGCTAATATGGATCCAAAATAGGAAACTGCACTCATCGAGTTCATCCGTGAGAACCGGGACATATTTGCATGGAAGCCTTCAGACATGCTGGGTGTACCGAGAGAACTGCTGAGCACACTATCAATATTGATCCTCAATTTAAGCCGGTCAAGCAATTCCTTCATCGTTTTAATGAGGAGAGACGTAAGGCCATTGGAGAAGAGGTAGTCCGGCTCCTAGCGACTGGGTTCATCATTGATGTTTTTCACCCAGAGTGATTGGCTAACCCGGTGCTAGTACTTGAGAAAAATGGCACTTGGCATATGTGTGGATTACACAGACCTTAATAAAGCTTGTCCAGCTGATCCTTTTGCTCTTCCCTGCATTGATCAGATAATAGATGCTACGACGGGTTGTGAGCGTTTGAGCTTCTTGGATGATTATTCTAGTTATCATCAGATTAAAATGGCGGTTAAAGACCAAGAGAAGACGGCTTTTACCACGCCCTTTGGAGCATTCTGCTATGTATCCATGCCTTTCGGGGCCAAGAGTGCCCAGGCAACTTATCAGCGTTGTGTCCAGAACTGTCTCCATAATCAGCTTGGACGTAATGTTCATGCTTATGTGGATGATATTGTTCTGAAGTCCAGAAAGAAGGAGACTCTGTTGGATGATCTGAAAGAGAACTTTGATAATCTCCGAGTCAATAATATGATGCTTAACCCCAAATGTGTTGTTGGTGTGCCTACATGCAAGCTCTTGGGGTTTTTTGTTTCTGAGAGAGGCATCGAAGCTAACCCAGAGAAAATCAAATCTATTACTTCATTGGCTAAGCTGGCGTGCGTCAACGATGTCCAGCGTTTGGCGGGTCGTATTGCAGCTTTAAGCCGGTTTATAAGCAGTCTGGGAGAGAAGGATATTCCTATGTATCCGATGATGAAGAAAATAGATCGTTTTGTCTGGAGTGATGCTACTAATGAGGCGTTTGAGGTGCTTAAAAACAGTTAGCTGAGCTGCCAGTTCTTGCAGCTCCTATTGAGAAGGAGTCTTTGCTCTTATATGTGGCAGCTAACAGCAGAGCCATCAGCATGGCGGTTGTAGTGGAAAGAAAAGATATGGTTTAGAAATATCCAGTTCAAAGGCCAGCTTATTATGTTAGTGAGGTCTTAATTGAGTCTAAGCAGCAATACCCACATTGGCAGATGCTAGTGTATGGGGTGTTTGCTACTTCTTGATCTTGCGTTGGTTTTTCCCTTGAGGAGGAAAGGGTGATGCAGCAAAGTAGAGATAAGTATTTCCCTTAGTTTGAGAACCAAGGTATCAATCCAATAGGAGGCCATGCACAAATCACCGAATACCTGCACAAACAATCAAACAACTTGCACCCAACGCGATTAAGGGGTTGTCAATCCCTTCATGATTACTTGCAAAGGTGAGATCTGATACAGATAGATAAACGGTAAAGTGAATATTTTTGGTATTTTTGTTTTATAGATCGGAAAGTAAAAGACTGCAAAAATAGTAAATTGGAAACTAATATTGTAGATCGAAACTTGTATGATGGAAAATAGACCCGGGGGCCATAGGTTTCACTAGAGGCTTCTCTCAAGATAGAAAATAATACAGTGGTGAACAAATTACTGCCGAGCAATTGATAGAAAAGCGCAAAGTTATGACGATATCTAAGGCAATGATCATGAATATAGGCATCATGTCCGTGTCAAGTAGACCGAAACGATTATGCTTCTACTACTATTACTCCACACATTGACGGACTCCTGCCTGCATCTAGAGTATTAAGTTCATGAAGAACAGAGTAACACATTAAGTAAGATATAATGATGTAGAGGAATTAACTCAAGAAGTATGATGATAACCCCATCTTTTTATCCTCGATGGCAACAATACAATACGTGCCTTGTTGCCCCTACTGTCATTGGCAAAGGACACCGCAAGATTGAACCCAAAGCTAAGCACTTCTCCCATTGCAAGAAAAACCAATCTAGTCGGCCAAACCAAACCGATAATTCGAAGATAATTACGAAGATATCAAATCATGCATAAAATAATTCAGAGGAGATTCAAATAATATTCATAGATAAGCTGATCATAAATCCACAATTCATCGAATCTCGGCAAACACACCGCAAAAAAGTATTACATCAAATAGATCTCCAAGAACATCGAGGAGAACATGGTATTGAGAATCAAAGAGAGAGAAGAAGCCATCTAGCTACTAGCTATGGACCCGTAGGTTTGAGGTAAACTATTGATGCTTCATCGGAAGGGCTATAGAGTTGATGTATAAGCCCTCCATGATCGAATCCCCCTCCGGAAGGGTGCCGGAAAAGGTCCCTAGATGGGATCTCACGGGTACATAAGGTTGCGGCGGTGGAAAAGTGTTTTCATGGATGCCTCTGTTGGTTTGGGGATATATATAGGCGAAAGAATTAGGTCAGGAGGTGCACGGGAGGCCCACATGGGTGGGGCGCGCCCTACCCCCTGGGAGCACCCTCCATCCTTGTGGCCGCCTCGTGGCTCCTTCGACTTCATCACCAAGTCTCCTGGTTTGCTTCTGGTCCAAGAAAAATCACCACAAAGGTTTCATCCCATTTGGACCCGTTTGGTATTCCTTTTCTACGAAACTCAAAAATAGGGAAAAAATAGGAACTGGCACTGGGCCCTAGGTTAATAGGTTAGTCCCGAAAATAATATAAAATAATATATTAATGCATATAAAACATCCAAAACAGATAATGTAATAGCATCGAACAATAAAAAATTATAGATATGTTGGAGAAGTATCCGTGTTCATGGCCAGTCGCAAGTTGAAGCATTATTTCCTTGGTCATGCCATTACTGTGGTTAGTTTTGCTCCCTTAGGGGATATTATTCAGAACAGAGAGGCCACAGGCTGAGTGGCCAAATAGGCCATTGAGCTTGGACCCCATGGCTTGAAATACATGCCAAGGACAGCTATCAAGTCTCAAGCTCTTGTGGATTTCATCAATGACTGGACAGAATTGCAAATGCCTGAGTAGAAGCCGAATAACACTTACTGGACGGGTCTAGGCAGCTGGACGGCTTGGGGACTGGAGTTATTTTGACTTCCCCATGAGGTGACAAATTTTGCTATGTTTAAGGCTAATGTTTCCTTGCACTAATAATGCAGCCGAGTATGAGGCTCTGCTCCATGGCTTTCGAATGGCCAAAGATATGAATTTATGCCAGGTCAGGTGCTTTGGCGACTCAGATTTGGTGGCTCATCAAGTTTCAGGCACTTGGGATTCTAAATAACCGCTCATGGCGGCTTATCGTAGGGCGGTTGATAATATTGCTAGTCATTTCAAAGGTTATCAGGTGGAGCATGTTGGTCATAGAAAGAATGAGGCGGCTGATGCTTTAAGCCGGATAGGGTCCCAATGTAAGATGGTACCCCCTAATGTTTTTCTTAATGTATTGCATAATCCTCCAATTAAGTTGCCATCGGAAGAAGATCTTGCTGTTCCTGACCCGGAGGCACAGTTGGTGGTGGCTCTCCACGCCATCCCTGATTGGATAGTTCCCTATTTGGCTTATATGACCCGAGGTGAGTTAGTTGAGGATGAAACTTTGGCCAGACAAATAACCCGATGGTTTAAATCTATGACTATTGTCAATGGCAAGTTACACCGATGTAGCATCATATGTGTGTTCGAATGTTGTGTTTCTCCTGAAGAAGGTCATGAGATTCTAAGGGAGATACATGAAGGTGATTGTGGCCATCACGCTGGCTCTAAATCCCTTGTGGCTAAAGCCTTTCGTCATGGATTTTACTGGTTGACAGCTCATGCTGATGCAAAAGATCTGGTTACTAAGTGTGATGGCTGTCAGAAATTTTCTAGACGAGCTCATGTGCCGTCTCAAGAATTGAGGATGACCCAATTACTTGGCCGTTTGCAGTCTGGGGGCTTGATATGCTTGGACCTTTCAAGAGGTCTAAAGATAAGAAGACCCACCTTTTGGTCATGGTTGACAAGATTACTAAGTGGGTTGAGGCAGAGCCGGTTAGTAAGTGGGATGCGGCAACAATAGTTCAATTCATTAAGAAAGTCATCTTCCGTTTTGGCTACCCTCAGAGTATCATAACTGACACTAGCACTAATCTATCTAAGGGTGCTATGAGAGAATTCTGCCAACGAGAGCATATTTGTCTTGACGTCTCATCAGTGGCTCACCCACAATCTAATGGTCAAGCTAAGAGGGCCCATCAGGAAATCTTGAAAGGCATAAAGCCCTGGCTTATGGTTCCATTGCAGTGAACGTCAGGTTATTGGGTCGAGGAGTTACCTTCAGTAATTTGGAGGATCAATACTACTCCTAACAGGTCAACAGGCTATACGCCCTTCTTCATGGTCTACGGAGCAGAGGCGGTTCTTCCAAGCGATATCCATCATGACTCGCCCGTGTGGCGGCTTACGTTGAAGCTATTAATGAAAAGCATGTTAGGATGCAATTGATCTGTTGGATGAGGAGCGTGACCTTGCGGTGGCTTGTTCGGTGATCGCTCTCCGACTATAGCGCTAGAAAAGCTCTTTTCTGCTAGGACTACGTCAGTATTTCCCCAAAGAGGAAGGGATGATGCAGCACAGCGACGGTAGGTATTTCCCTCAGTGAAGAAACCAAGGTTATCGAACCAGTAGGAGAACCAAGCAACACAACGTAAACAACACCTGCACACAAATAACAACACCTCGCAACCCGACGTGTTAAAGGGGTTGTCAATCCCTTTCGGGTAACAATGCCAGAAAATTGTAGTAGATTGAAATAATAGATCGCAAATAAAATAAATTGCAGAAAAGTATTTTTGTATTTTTGGTTTAATAGATCTGAATAAAAATGCAAAGGAAAAGTAGATTGCAAGCAAATATACGAGGAAGAAGACCTAGGGGCCGTAGGTTTCACTAGTGGCTTCTCTCTAGAAAAATAGCAAACGGTGGGTAAACAAATTACTGTTGGGCAATTGATAGAACCTCAAATAATTATGATGATATCCAGGCAATGATCATTACATAGGCATCACGTCCAAGATTAGTAGACCGACTCCTGCCTGCATCTACTACTATTACTCCACACATCGACCGTTATCCAGCATGCATCTAGTGTATTAAGTTCATGGAAAAACAGAGTAATGCAATAAGAACGATGACATGATGTAGACAAGATCCGTTTATCTATTGCATAGATATAGATCCCATCTTTTTATCCTTAGTAGCAACGATACATACGTGTCGGTTCCCTTTTCTTTCACTGGGATCAAGCACCGTAAGATCGAACCCACTACCGGGCATCTCTTGCCATTGCAAAATAGATAGATCAAGTTGGCCAAACAAAACCCAAATATCGGAGAAGAAATACGAGGCTATAAGAGATCATGCATATAAGAGATCAAAGAAACTCAAATAACTTTCATGGACATAAAAAGATATGACTGATCATAAACTCAAAGTTCATCGGATCCCAACTAACACACCGCCAAAAGAGTTACATCATATGGATCTCCAAGAGACCATTGTATTGAGAATCAAGAGAGAGAGAGAGAGATGAAGCCATCTAGCTACTAACTACGGACCCAAAGTCTGCAAAGAACTACTCACGCATCATCGGAGAGGCATCAATGGAGGTGGTGAACCCCATCCGAGATGGTATCTAGATTGGATATGTTAGTTTTGGACTCTGCGGCGGCTGGATGAATATTTCGTTGACTCCCCTAGGGTTTTGGGAATATTTTGGTATTTATAGAGTAAATAGGTGGTCTAGGGGGCACCCGAGGTGGTCACAACCGACAAGGGCATGCCTGGGCCTCCTGGCGTGCCCTGGTGGGTTGTCCCCTCCTCGGGACTCCCCGAGGTGCTACCAGGGACCAACTTGTTCCTTCTGGTCCATCAAAAATCTCCGTAAAGTTTCGTGGCATTTGGACTCTGTCTGATATTGATTTCCCGCGATGTAAAAAACACGGAAAAAACAGGAACTGGCACTTGGCACTATGTCAATAGGTTAGTACCAAAAATGATATAAAATGACTATAAATTATTATAAAACATCCAATATTGATAATATAACAGCATGAAACAATCAAAAATTATAGATACTTTGGAGACGTATCATTCGGTGATATACCAGCAAGATCTGCGTCGTTATCATTGTTGCCGGGTTAAGACTCGGACCTTTCCGGAAGGAGATTTGGTGATCCGGTTAATCCAAGATCAAATGGATATGCATAAGTTATCTCCATCTTGGGAGGGAGCTTTTGTGGTCAGCAAGAACGTGAACAATGGGTCATACTACCTTATTGATGTTCGACAACACAAGGATTCATGCACATCGGTGGAAGAGACCCACTAGCCTTGGAACATCGCTCATCTTCGGCCTTATTACACTAGAGCCACCGGCTCTTGTGATTGTACATACATGATACATCTATTCATGTATATATTATGATCTATTTAATAAAGTCGGCATACCCTAATAATTTAGGGCCTCTGGGTCTTTATTATTTGTTCATAAAGGTGACTTGGGGGCTTCCAACCCAACGGGTTTAGCTTTCTTACCCTAGTGTCCTGGTATAAAACGCCAAAACCCGAGTTTTGACCTGCTTGCATGCAAGATGCTACTCCCCCCAGGTAATCCTGAATGCCTTCTGTACTCTTAACAGTCAATCTTTTACATAAGACGCTGAACTCGTTATGGTTAAAACGGCGGGTTGTGATGTGAGGGCGGACTTACAGTAAGCGAGGACGACTCTAACGCTGTGCGTCCTATAAAAAGCACTTGGAGCTTAGTGGTTGTGCGGCCCATGCAAGCACTCAAATTCTTTGAATTTCTTTGGAATTTGTGTTCTCTGAAGAATTTCTTCTCAAATGCATTTTTACAATTTAGGCCATGTAGCCTTGATTCTATGACTCATACTTGAGCATATTGGGTTAATAACCCGCCCTGATAAGCAGACTTTAAGTCACCAGGATGATTTGCCTTAAATAAATTCAAATAATGATATTTCATGTTTACGGGTTAATACCCATGCTGTATTAACAATCATTACATCATCGTTAATCTACAAGTATGTTTTTCCATAATGATATGAATATTCAGGGTTTGGTAAACCGCCATGCCTTTCAACTTTAAGTCGCCAACATATTTCCGGCTTAGGTAGCCTTTAGTCTTTCTATCAAAGACCATTATATCAGGGTTTGTTCAATGGTATTTGTGACCCGCCCTGGCTTAAACCACCAGGGCACATGCTGTTTACTTGTGTGCAGGGAGTATGACAATATTTGATTTGATCCACATGATTGATCATATTATACGCACAAGTGGCGGATCATAAATATCAGTTTGACGATATAAGCATTCAAAAGATGAACATGCACTAGTACAGTGAGGTGCTATACAAACGATTTTTAACCCCTTTCCGCAATGACATTTGGAACCGTCGCCAAGTGAGTGTGGGCGATAGGGGGGTCCTTCCCAAACGACCCAGAAACCATCGGGGTTATGCCCTCCTGGCACACACGCTCGACAAAATGAGGTCGTGTGCGACCAACGAGCGCTCAAACACGGTTATACGAACAATAGTGCTAAAAAATTACAATTATACAGGCGAAATCATTTCCGATTGTAAGTACATCCCACACAATCAGTCCCCGCTAAACATTTCTGTTCCTATATAGATCCCACATAGTCGCTCCAAGAATAACGTTTCTGTTCGCAGGTACATCACACTACAAAAAAAAGACACATCCGTGACATTTTGGGCCAAACGGTATTTTTTCTGTCATGCTTATGACACTTCTATGACGATAATTGTGACAAAACCCTGTATCATCATAGATGTGGTGGGCTCCTACTTCTATGACAAAAAATCATGACAGAAAATGGGCTTTTCGTCCTGGGCGGGCCGGAGACACAGCAGCATGACTTTCTTTGGGCCGTCCATGATGGAAAAAAACGTGGTACAAGCGAGGGCGAGGAAAATATCGGGGAGTCCTCGGTTACGGTGGGTGGTCGGGGGCTGAGCGATGCGCGTTTCTCTCGTACACGTACGCACATGGGTGCGAGACGTTGGGCTCTAACTCAACCCGAGCGAGGCGTTCGCCTACTCAACCCGAGCGATTGCATTGCAGGCTACGCATTACTGACCCCAAGCGATCGATCGATCTGGCTGTTAACGGAACCCGATCAAGCGATTCCTTCGCGACTGCAGCTAACTGAAGCCGATCGGACCTAGTGCCTCTTGATGAACAGTGAGCATTGTTGGAGGTTGGATGAATAGTTCTCGGTGGGGGTTGGATGAACAGGACCCCATGGTAGTAGAGGTTGTTGCCGCTAGATGAATAGGACCCCGATCAGGACGGTTTGGGGTGGATGAACAGGACCCCGTGGAGGGCTAGATGAACAGGACCCCATGGAGGGCTGGTTGAATAGTAGCTGGTGGAGGGCTGGATGAATAGTAGCCCATGGAGGGGTGGTTGAACAGGATCCCGTGGAGAGGGCTGGTTGAACAGTAGCCGGTGGAGGAGCGGTGGAGGCTGGATAAACATGAGCCCGTGGATGAACAGTGGATGGTGGAGGCAGGAGGGGAGACGTCGTGGATGAACAATCACAGATGGAGGCTGGAGGAGGTCAATGGTAGATGAACAATAGCACGTGGAGGCTGTCCACGGTGGAGTTGAGCAGTAGCCCGTGGAGTCCCGTTTTGCGGTACACCACACCCCTCGCGATGAACAGGACCCCCATTTCGATCATAGCGCCCCAACAAAAGTCCGTTTCCTCCGTTTTACGGTAGGCCACACCCCTCCCGATCAACAGGGCCCCATTTCGACCATAGGAGGTCCAAGAGAAGTCTGTTTCCTCCGTTTTGCGGTACACCAGACCCCTCCCGGTGAACAGGATCCCGTTTCGACCGTGGACGTCGAACAGAAGGCCGTTTCCTCTGTTCTGCGGTACGCTATGCCTCGTTTCGATCAGTTGTTCTGTCCAAGCCGGTTGGCTCCGGATGAACATGACGACGCAGTTTCTCTGTTCCGACCCAGCCATGTACACGAGCCCTGGCCATACGTATGCACGAGTAGGCATTCGATACCCTGCCCATATGTACGTACGTGGCCGTATTTACTTTATTGCACCCTGGCTGTACGTACGTGTACATGCTACATCCGCGCCTCTACTACGACATGTGCCATTCCTTACTCAGCCACGGTTCATTGTTGCGGCCTGCAGACAGACTGATTGACCAGTATGTACGTACACATTTGCAACCAAAATGATAACGCTACATACGCTTCGACTAGGTGGGTTCCGACTGTCAGGCACTTCCTTGTGTGCAAAGTTGTAGCATGTGGGTCCCAGCAGTCAGGGGGAAACATTTTTGTATGAAATATGGTGGCTCGTCCGGTGGGTCCCTATTGTTAGGTGGAGAAATCATTATTTGGCGCGTAATAAGGTTGCACTTCCTTACTGCAGCCTGATACGCCTCCGTCGTATCTATAATTTTTGATTGTTCCATGCCAATATTATTCAACTTTCATATACTTTTGGCAACTGTTTATACTATTTTTGGGACGAACATATTGATCCAGTGCCCAGTGCCAATTCCTGTTTGTTGCATGTTTTTTGTTTCACAGAATATCCATATCAAACGGAGTCCAAACGGAATAAAAACTGACGGAGATTTTTTTGGGAATATATATGATTTTTGGGAAGAAGAATCCACGCGAGACGATGCTCAAGGGGCCCACGAGGTAGGGGGCGCGCCCTGGGGAGGCAGGCGCGCCCCTGACCCTCGTGGCCACCCCGTAAGGTGGTTGATGCCCTTCTTTCACCGCAAGAAAGCTAATTTCCGAAAGAGACCGTGTTAAAATTTCAGCCCAATCGGAGTTACAGATCTCCGGGAATATAAGAAACGGTGAAAGAGAAGAATCTGAGAACGCAGAAACAGAGAGAGACAAAGAGACAGATCCAATCTCGGAGGGGCTCTCGCCCCTACCACGCCATGGAGGCCAAGGACCAGAGGGGAAACCCTTCTCCCATCTAGGGAGGAGGTCAAGGAAGAAGAAGAAGAAGGGGGGCCCTCTCCCCTTGCTTCCGGTGGTGCCGGAGTGCCACCGGGGGCCACCATCATCACCGTCATCTTCACCAACAACTTCACTGCCTTCACCACCAACTCTTCCCCCATCTATGCAGTGGTGTAACCTCTCTCTTACCCGCTGTAATCTCTACTTAAGCATGGTGCTCAACGCTATATATTATTTCCCTATGATGTATGGCTATCCTATGATGTTTGAGTAGATCCGTTTTGTCCTAATGGCTATTTGATGATCAAGATTGGTTTGAGTTGCATGTTTTATCATTGGTGTTGTCCTATGGTGCTCTCCGTGTCGCGCAAGTGTGAGGGATTCCCACTGTATGGTGTTGCAATATGTTTATGATTTGCTTACGGTGGGTGGCGTGAGTGAACAGAAGCACAGACCCGAGTAAGTACGTTGTTTGCATATGGGATAAAGGGGACTTGATGCTTTAATGCTATGGTTGGGTTTTACCTTAATGAATCTTTAGTAGTTGCGTATGCTTGCTAGAGTTCCAATCATAAGTGCATATGATCCAAGTAGAGAAAGTATGTTAGCTTATGCCTCTCCCTCAAATAAAATTGTAATAATGATTACTGGTCTAGTTATCGATTGCCTAGGGACAAATAACTTTCTTGTAACAACAAACTCTCTACTAAACCTAACTTAGTTGTGTCTTTATCAAAACAGCCCCTACTTTTTAGTTACTTGCTCTATTATCTTGCATACCTATCCAACAACACCTACAAAGTACTTCTAGTTTCATACTTGTTCTAGGTAAAGCGAACGTCAAGCGTGCGTAGAGTTGTATCGGTGGTCGATAGAACTTGAGGGAATATTTGTTCTGTCTTTAGCTCCTCGTTGGGTTTGACACTCTTACTTATCGAAAACTGTTGCGATCCCCTATACTTGTGGGTTATCAAGATCTTTTTCTGGCGCCGTTGCCGAGGAGCAATAGCGTGGGGTGAATATTCTCGTGTGTGCTTGTTTTATTTGTCACTAAGTAATTTTTATTTGTTGTTCTTAGTTGTTCTTTATCTTTAGTTATGGATATGGAACGCGAAATACCAAAATATTAGGTGTACTTGCTACTCATGGAGATGGGGAACCTCCTAAAACCCTCGATTCTCAATATGTGAAAAATATTATGTACCACTTTGATAATCCTGAGAAAACCTCATTCAATCTGGTAATGGGAGTAACGTTGGATCAACGTGAATACTTTAGGGATTATCGCTTGACACAAAAAGGGAAATTATTATGGGATCAAAATTATATATTGAAGTGGTATGCTCGGCAAGTATGCTTGAGTTATGATATTACTTGTTGCTCTAGGATGAAGGTTCCACACCTTCCCTTTTCATGTGAATTTAATGATAATGAAACCTTGGCTTCTTATGCTAGAGGTATATATGATTAGTATGATGTGGAACAAATAGAAGAATTTGTTTCTTTTAAGGGTGCTTATGAAATTGAATCTTTGTTTGAAAAGAATGAAGCTTATGATGATGATGTTTATAGGCCTGAAAATTTAGCTATCTTAAAATATTGGTATGATAATTATGAATATAATTCCTATATTAATGCGCTTATTGAGAAAGTCTCCGCTGTCCAAGAAGAGACTAATATTTTGCAGGAATCTATGAAAGAAGAAGTTGATGAAACTTTGAGCTCATTGGATGAAAAAGATGATGAGGAGAGCGAAGAACAAAAGGAGGAAGAGCGGATTGATCACCCGTGGCCACCTTCTAATGAGAGTAACTCTTCAACTCATACATTGTTTAATTCCCCTTCGTGCTTACCGAAGGATGATTGCTATGATGACTGTTATGATCCCTTGGATTCTTTTGAAATATCCCTTTTTGATGATGCTTGTGGCCAAGATGCCAATATGAATTATGCTTATGGATATGAACTTGCTATAGTTCCTTATGTTAAACATGAAATTGTTGCTATTGCACCCACGCATGATAGTCCTATTATCTTTTTGAATTCTCCAAACTACACTATATCAGAGAAGTTTGCCCTTATTAAGGATTATATTGATGGGTTGCCTTTTACTACTACACATGATGACTTTGATAGATATAATATGCATGTGCTTACTGCTCCTAATTTCAATTATTATGAGAGAGGAACCATATCTCCACCTCTCTATGTTTCTAATACAATAAAATTGCAAGAAACTGTTTATACTATGCATTGGCCTTTACTATGTGTGCATGAATTGTTCTTTTGTGACATACCGATGCATATGAAGAGAGTTAGACTTCGTTGTTACATGATATATGTTACTTTGTGCTCACTACTAAATGCTATATCATTGTTAATTAAAATTGGCTTTGATATACCTTGGGACCCGGGTAGATCCATTACTTGAGCACTATATGCCTAGCTTAATGGCTTTAAAGAAAGCGCTGCCAGGGAGACAACCCGGAAGTTTTAGGGAGTCATTTATTTTTGTTGAGTGCTTTCAGATAGTTTAAAAACAACAAAAATAAAGAGGGGAACCCAGAACTTTTTCAAAAAGGAAAGTGAAAGTGAGAAAGACAAGCATTCTTGAAGTGGGAGAGCTCCTTGAACTCTGTTCATGCTCACGGCAACTTTGTGAATCTTGATTACAGAAAATTTTCAACAAAAATAATTACCCCCTTGTACAATTCCATTGTATTATAAAAATAATGTGCCAAGGTTTGCTTTTAGGATGTTTACATTTGCTTGATGGTTTATAAGGTGCAGGACAGAAACTTTGGCTGTAGTGCGCGATTTTACATTTTTTGCTGGAACGTCAAATGGTTCTGATTCTTTTTGCACTGTCTTCCTACACAAATTGTTTATTTTTATTAATTTTTGTAGAATTTTTCAAGTATCAGAAGTATGGTGAATGTTCAAATTATTACAGACTGTTCTGTTTTAGACAGATTCTGTTTTTGATGCATAGTTTGCTTGTTTTGATGAAACTGTCAATTTATATTAGTGGATTAAGCCATGAAAAAGTTATACTACAGTAGAAACAATGCAAAAACAAAATATGAATTGGTTTACAACAGTACTTAGAGTAGTGATTTGCTTTATTATACTAACGGATCTTACCGAGTTTTCTGTTGAAGTTTTGTGTGGATGAAGAGAGGCAAGAGCTCAAGCTTGGGGATGACCGAGGCACCCCAAGTAAATATTCAAGGAGACTCAAGCATCTAAGCTTGGGGATGCTGGGAAGGCATCCCCTCTTTCTTCAACAAGTATCGGTATGTTTCGGATTTGTTTCGTTCATGCGATATGTGCAATCTTGGAGAGTCTTTTGCATTTAGTTTTCATTTTTCTTTTATGCACCATGCTGGTATGAGATAGTACTTGGTTGATTTATAGAATCTCTTTGCACTTCACTTATATCTTTTGAGTATGGCTTTATAGAATGCTTCATGTGCTTCGCTTATATCATTTGAAGTTTGGATTGCCTGTTTCTCTTTACATAGACAACTGCCATTTGTAGAAAGAATTAAAATCTCTTGCTTCACTTATATCTATTTAGAGAGATGACAGGAACTGGTCATTCACATGGTTAGTCATAAAATCCTACATAAACTTGTAGATCGCTGAATATGATATGTTTGATTCCTTGCAGTAGTTTTGCGATATAAAGATGGTGATATTAGAGTCATGCTAGTGGGTAGTTGTGGATTGTAGAAATACTTGTGTTGAGGTTTGTGATTCCCGTAGTATGCATGTATGGTGAACCGTTATGTAACAAAGTCGGAGCATGATTTATTTATTGATTGTCTTCCTTATGAGTGGCGGTCGGGGACGAGCGATGGTTTTTCCTACCAATCTATCCCCCTAGGAGCATGCGCGTAGTACTTTGTTTCGATGACTAATAGATTTTTGCAATAAGTATGTGTGTTCTTTATGAATAATGTTGAGTCCATGGATTATAATCATTCTCACCCTTCCATCATTGCTAGCCTCTCTAGTACCGCGCAACTTTCGCCGGTACCATAAACCGATCATATACCTTCCTCAAAACAGCCACCATACCTACCTATCATGGCATTTGCATAGCATTTCCGAGATATATTGCCATGCAACTTTCATCATCATCATATACATGACTTGAGCATTCATTGTCATATTGCTTTGCATGATCGTAAGATAGCTAGCATGATGTTTTCATGGCTTGTCCATTTTTTGATGTCATTGCTACGCCATATCATTGCACATCCCGGTACACCGCCGAAGGCATTCATATAGAGTCATATCTTTGTTCTAGATATCGAGTTGTAATATTGAGTTGTAAGTAAATAAAAGTGTGACGATCATCATTATTAGAACATTGTCCCATGTGAGGTTATCAAAATAAAAGTGGCCAAAGAAGCCCCAAAAAAAAGAGAGGCCAAAGAAGCCTACAAAAAAACAAAAAAAACAAAAAAATGAGAGAAAAAGAGAGAAGGGGCAATGTTACTATCCTTTTACCACACTTGTGCTTCAAAGTAGCACCATGTTCTTCATATAGAGAGTCTCTTGAGTTATCACGTTCATATACTAGTGGGAATTTTCATTATAGAACTTGGCTTGTATATTCCAACGATGGGCTTCCTCAAATGCCCTAGGTCTTCATGAGCAAGCAAGTTGGATGCACACCCACTTAGTTTCAGTTTGAGATTTCATATACTTAAATCTCTAGTGCATCTGTTGCATGGCAATCCCTACTCACTCACATTGATATCTATTGATGGGCATTTCCATAGCCCGTTGATACGCCTAGTTGATGTGAGACTATCTTCTCCTTTTTGTCTTCTGCATAACCACCATTCTGTTCATATCTATTGATGGGCATCTCCATAGCCCGTTGATATGCCCGTTGATACGCCTAGTTGTGCATGATGTGAGTATTTTGTGTGGTGAAGATGGAGCATAGCCAGACTATATGATTTTGTAGGAATAACTTTCTTTGGCCATGTTATTTTGAAAAGACATGGTTGCTTTATTAGTAGGCTTGAAGTATTATTGTTTTTATGCCAAATGATAAATTATTGCTTTGAACCACTCATGTCTTAATATTCATTCCATGATTAGATATGTGATCAAGATTATGCTAGGTAGTATTCCACATCAAAAATTATCTTTTTTATCATTTACCTACTCGAGGAAGAGCAGGAATTAAGCTTGGGGATGCTGATGCGTCTCCGTCGTATCTATAATTTTTGATTGTTCCATGCCAATATTATTCAACTTTCATATACTTTTTCCAACTTTTTATACTATTTTTGGGACTAACATATCCTATATACTTAATAAGTTCACCCCCACTACCATATTGATCTTAACATGCAGCCCATCCACTCATCAATCATGCCATGTCTTCAACTCAGAACCTACATGCATGCCACGTCATGCGTTCAGTTTATAGTCGTCCGCAACCAACAGAAGACGAACCACAAACCCTCTCGTGCATTTTATTTACAGCCATAAACCACCGATAGCCACAGCGTTTACTGCCCCCGCATCCCCGTTCCTGTCCCCTCATTGGCCTTTTATTATGGTTTTTATTAAGTATTAACAAAGAGGCGAGTGCATATACAGGAACCGGACCCAAAGGTATAGTAACAACTGCAGATAAGAACAGGGAACAGATCGTTACGCTTCGTCTCTGTTAGGCTATCGATCTCCTTCAGGATTCAGTTATGCAGTACAGAGGTTACATAGTACAGGGATAGCTAGTTTCTTCGGATACAACTTGTGAGAGGGGAAAGAAGAAAGTGCAAAAGCAAAGAAGGAGCCGCCAGTGCCGTTCGTTGCCAGATCCAACCGGATGCCTTCCTCTCTGGTTCGCCTGCTTTAAGTAGAGCTCGCCCATTCAGGGCTCACGAATCTTCTGTTGGGATGCTTGATCCTAGTTGGCTTGGCGATGACGCGCCCTTCTCCGCGATTGGTCCTCTTGGCGTCCCCTAGTGCTGGCGTCGCCGAGGCTGGGGTGCTGACATCCCCTCCTCCTTGACTTGCGGCTTGCCCCCAAGCCGGTAACTGAGGAAAGCGGTGGCGGAGGGAAAGAGCATCTTCCCAAGTGGCGTTGAGAATGTCAGGATCAGACCATCGGACCAGGAATTGCTCGCGACGGCTAGAGGGTGTGTGGCACCATCGGCTATTCTAGATTTCCACTGGGACAAGAGAGTTGTCAGAAGGAACTGGTAAGCTCGAAGAGACAGACGTATCTGGAGCCAAGGCTTGCTTCAGTTGAGAAACATGAAAAATAGGGTGGATCCTGGAGTCTGTTGGCAAGCCACTGGATTGATAGCTCGTTTGACTGAAAATGGCCCAAAGTATCCGAATGCCAGTTTGTGGTTAGCCCTTTTTGCCACCGATGTCTGCACATATGGTTGCAGTTTGACAAAGACTGAATCCCCTGTTTTGAATGAGCGCTCTGTGCGTTTCTTGTCAGCTTGGACCTTCATAATGTGCCTTGCTCGATGCAAATGTTGCTTCAAAACAATCTGCATCATCTGGCGCTCTTCGAGCCATTCTTTCAGGTTTGGTATTTTGCAAGTAGATGCTGCTTCAATGCCCCAGTGTCGCGGTTCATGGCCATGCAATGCTTGAAATGGAGACATATTCAATGTAGAGTGGTAACTAGAATTATACCAGAATTCCGCAAGTGACAAGTATTGACTCCAACGCCCCGGGCAAGCATGTATAAAACATCTCAGAAAAATTTCCAAACACTGATTGACCCGTTCGGTCTGTCCGTCGGTCTGCGGGTGGTAAGGTGTGCTCATGTTCAATTCAGATCCAATCACATGGAACAATTCCTGCCAAAACTTACTTGTAAAGACCGGGTCCATATCTGAAATAATAGCCTTGGGCAATCCATGCAGTTTTTACACATGATCTAGATACACCCTGGCCACTTTGGCCGTTGTGAAGGGGTGGTTCAGTGGCAGGAAATGAGCATAACGTGTGAATTTATCCACGACCACCAAGATGCAATTCGCTTTGCCTGACCGAGGAAGACCATCTATAAAGTCCATAGTGCTCACTTGCCAGGCTCCCTCCGGTACAGGAATTGGCTCTAGGAGGCCTGGGTACTTAACTCGTTCTGGTTTTGACTGTTGACAGATGGAGCATGTTCTCACATAGTCTCTGATGCATTCTTTCATCTTAGGCCAAGCAAATAAGTGGCGTAAGCGACGATACGTAACAGGAAAGCCGGAGTGCCCCCCGACCGTGCTGTTGTGGAATGCTTTCAGCACCTTTTGTTGTATAGTAGGAGATCCTCCCAACCATAGTCTGTTGCGAAAGTAAAGTACCTCATTTGACCAAGTGAATCTACCCTTGGGGTCCAGATGGAGACGTAGTTGCTCGCGGATTTTCTGAACTTGTGCATTGTTGTCATAACTGGCACGGATATCATTGATCCAAATAGGTTGGCAGACAGAAATGGCTGCTAGTTGTTCGTCAGAGTGGATACGCCGGGAGAGAGCGTCAGCAGCACTATTGGTAGTACCCTGTCTGTAACAAATCTTGTAACGTAAGCCGAGCAATTTAGTAAATGCTTTCTGCTGCCAAACTGTCGATAGCCGCTGATCATCGAGATGGACCAAGCTACGTTGATCAGTGCAGATCAGAAACTCCTCCGTGTGCAAGTATGGACGCCATTGCTCAACAACCATCAGAATAGCGAGGCATTCCTTTTCATATGTAGAGAGTCCTCTGTTTTTGGGTCCCAGCGGCTTGCTCATGTATGCGATCGGGTGGCCCCCCTGCTGCAGCATAGCGCCGACTCCATAATCATAGGCGTCGGTATCAATCACAAATGGTTTGGAGAAATCAGGTAACTGCAACACTGGAGCTGATATCAAGCCTTGTTTGAGTAGATGGAATGCAGTTTGTGTTTCTTCTGTCCAGACAAACGGGTGCCCCTTTTTGAGAAGATTAAAAAGGGGGCGTGCGATAATACAGAAATGTTCCAAAAACTTCTGGTAGTAGCCTGCTAAACCCAGAAAACTGCGTAATTCCTTCACGCTCCCCGGAGTTGGCCATTGTTTAATCGTGTCGATCTTGCTGGGATCCGTGGAAACACCATCAACATTGATAACATGACCCAAATAAGCAATTTGTTGTTGGCCAAATGCACACTTGGACTGCTTTACATGCCATTGATCTTTTCTCAGCAGTTGGAGTACTTGGCTGACATGCTCCACATGTTCCTTCAGTGTTTTGCTGAATACTAAGATGTTATCGAAAAATGCAATTACACACTCTCGGCTCAGTGGTTACAGGGTGGTGCCGATGGTGCCATAAAGGTTGCTAGTCCTCCTGCAAGTCCAAAGGACATAACCAGGAACTCCTAATGCCCGGAGTGAGTAGTGAATGCAGTTTTATATTCCTCACCCTCAGCCAAGCGGATTTGATGATACCCCGCCCGCAAATCCAACTTGGAAAACCATCGTGCGCCTACCAGTTCATCAAGGAGCTCGTCTATGACTGATACTGTGTACTTGGGAATTATTGTCATGGCGTTCAGATGGCGGTAGTCCACGCACAATCGCCAAGTGCCGTCCTTCTTCTTTACCAACAAAACTGGAGATGAGAATGGACTGGTACTCTTCTGAATCACACCTGCATCTAGCAATTCTTGTACTTGCCGTTCAATCTCAGTCTTCAATTCAGGTTTGTGATGGTAAGGCCGCATATTTACTGGTTGAGCACCTTCCATTAGGGGAATACGGTGATCACACGCTCGGCGTGGAGGAAGTTGGCTTGGTTCTTCAAAAACGTCAGTGTACTACTCAAGTACTCGGAGTAGTTCAATGGGGATGCTGTTGTCGGCAGAAGCCTGATCTGCAACAATGTTAAGGTGTACCACATAAGCTACTGCTCCGTTTTTACAGGAAGTTAACAGCTCTTGGGATGAAATAACTGAGCACTGCTGCAGGTTCTTGGTGACTGCTTGAAGTTCAACTGGTCCAGCAGCCGTGGTGACTGACAAGTGGTGCGCCTCCCAATCAATGTACATAGGACTATGTTTCTTGAGCCAATCCATACCTAAGATTGGGTCATACACCCCCAAAGAAATGATCTTGAAATCTGTAATGAATTCGTGGTCTTGACACGTCCACTGACAGTGTGGAATGAAACTGTCACACAGCAAGAGCCCTCCATCAGCCACCTTGACCTTGCATGGTTGAGGCCAGGGGGAGATTCCAGTCAGACGATTGGCCAACTATTGATCCACAAAAGAAGAAGTGCTCCCAGAGTCTACTAGCAACAACACCTGACTCCCTTGAAGCCACGCATGTAACTGCATTACACCTGGACCTTCTGAACCTGACACTGCATGTATGGACAGAATGCAAAGATTGTCGTCCTCTGGTTCAGAACAGTCTTCCTGTCTATCACCCAGCACATTGTCATCGGTACTGAATAGTGCGAGAAATTCTTCGACAATATGCATCTACACCATGGTTGGGCATGTGTGATCCTTGCCCCACCTTTCGCCACACTTAAAGCAAAGGCCTCAGGCGCGGCTGAACACACGCAACGCTGACAGTTTGCTGTTATCTGAACTTTCCCTTGCTGCATCTGTTCCTCGACGGTCTTCGGCAGTAGCTGTAGGTGTTGCTGGCCTGCTGAAGGCAGGTTGAGAAGGTGCTGAAATAGACGGAAGAGCTCACGAGAATGTGCCACTTGTATGAGCTCGTGCCTTGGAATTGTTTGACAAGCCTCGCCCTCAGCCACTTCTTCCTGGAGTAAGGCCAATGAACAAGTCGTGTCCAAATCCGGTGGACGTTGAAGTAGTACCACCGCTCGTATATCCGGTCGAAGCCCTTCGATAAACCGAGTCAAGAAAAAGTAGGGATGTGTCAGTTCTGAATATGTAATCAAATGATGCATCACTGTTTCAAATCGTTCAATAAAATTAGCAACTGATGAGGTTTGTTTAATGGCATAGAATTGACGAATGAGCATCTGGTGCTTATCACGG